>NC_087574.1:2820185-5378398 GCF_036250125.1 Pseudopipra pipra
TCACTGTGGGAATAGCTGCACAAACACAGAACTGCTCTGATGCTGGGTTTGATGTGTGTAATTAAACTGGGGCTCTCCACACATCAGGAATGTCACTGAACAGTCAAGACTCAGGTGTTGTACTTTTAAAGTTTCAGAGAGGAAACGGAAAAGGTCCTTTTCTAACTCTCCTTTGCTGGATGTTTGCATTCCACCAACTCAAACCCAGCGCCATTCAGCAGAAATAATTATTTTTAAATTAAGGTTAAAACCCCTTTAAGGGTGCATTGGTGTAGGTCTGAGGTAATCCCACTTACATCAGCGTTATTTCATGTCTTTGACTTAATTTAGAACAGAAAATAGGCCTCAGGTATTTGGGGAAAAAGTACAGTCAAAATTAACCAGTGCCCTGATCTTGTAACCGTGTAAGGACAAAATCTTGTTTCCATTCAAAGCTTCCCTGACATCAACCCGGAGTCTCCCGAGCCCAGGACTCCTCTCCTCAGTCCCACAGTCCTCTGCAGAGAGGATCAGTTGTCTTTCCCTGTCCTTCCAGACCAGGGAACAAATAGAGAGCAGCATGAAAATAAAGCAAAACTCAATATTACTGTGGGCTGGGCTGGATGGAACCGTGTTTGTCCGAAGGGAAAAATGTCACTCTGCCTTTAATTTATCAGCAAGAAGTAGTTCAAAGGAAAGATTATCTTAAAGGTCCATCCCTGTGACCTCCCTGTTCTTTTCCTGCTGCATCATCATGGAATCACAGGATGGTTTGGGTTGGAAGGGACCTTAAAGATCATCCAGTGCCACCCCCTGCCATGGGCAGGGCCACCTCCCACCAGCCCAGGCTGCTCCAAGCCTTGTCCAACCTGGCCTTGGACACTTCCAGGGATAGACTGAGGATTTATCCATCACATTCCTAATATATATTCTGCCTTCACCTTTTCTTCCTCTCCCTGAGTATTTCCCACTCCTCTCTGCCCCTCACAAGCTGTTCCTCACTCTCCTCCACCTTCCCAAGGACTTTGTCTTTGGGGCACCCGGGGGCTCATTTGCATGGGAATGAGCAGCTCAGGCACAGAATTGATTCAGGAAGGATGAGTTTGAGCAGACAAAGCCGAATCCAGCCTTCTTATCTTCCACATGAGGGTCCCAAGTGCTGGTTTTATTTTCCATTCCAAACGTGTTTGAGGCTGGGACAGCTCTGTTCCTGCTGGGGCCACAGGCAATGAGGCAACTGTGAGAAATAACACAGCTATTTTTCTTCCTTTGCTGTCACCACCTTGGAATTACCACTTTCATTGACTTCAGGAACTCTCAAATTGCCATCTTGAGAGTGAACATCATGTTTTGAAGAAGAGAAAGCAAACCTCAAACTTCTCCAGGCCAATGAGATTGCTGCAGCCCCAGTTTACTCTTACACTATTATTTTTTTATGATGCCTTGGAGTTAGAAGTAAAATATTTATCATCTAGATCATATTTTAGTGTATATTAGACCAAAAGAAGTACAAGAAAAACTAAATGTAACAGGAAATGTTGCCTTCTGCACCATGTCTTAGTGAATTCTTAAGTTTCTATGAGGTTTCTCACAGTAAAAGCAGTTTACTTGACCCAGCAGAGAGGACATAACCCCCAGTAAAACATGGGACAGTAATCATGGAGAGAGCAGGCATTTTAAAAACTGCATCACAATTGGAAATTGGAAATAAATACGTTCAAGTGCACCCATGGAGCAAGAAGAAACATGATAAAGCAGCCCCGGGCAATTTAAAGGTCTGCTGTGTGAATGAGCAGAACTGGAGTCCAAATATCTCCTTGGGATGAAAGGCAAACACACACTGAGCAGCCAAGGGATGGAGCAGGGCTGGGAGAATCCCACTGGCTGCAATTCCACACTGCAGGAACAGCAACAGCCTCCACCTGGGGGGTTTGAGCTGAGTGATCTGCCCAGAAATAAATCAGGCTGTGAGAGGGATTGGTTTCTCTGCCTGGACAATGTGTTATTCCCTGTGGATCAAAGGTTGTAGTGCATGAGGCAGTTCCAGAAGAAGGCACAAGAAGGGGCTGCCTCTCACTTGCTGAGCAGTCAGGGATCTGTCCTGGAGCACGAGCAGGGTGGTTCCACCCAGGCAATTTGTATTCTGCACTAAACAAGACAGAATTTCATGGAATCCCAGAATGGTTTGGGTTGGGAGGGACCTGAAAGCTCATCCAGTTCCACCCCTTGACATGAGCAGGGACACCTTCCTCTATCCCAGGTTGCTCCAAGCCCCGTCCAACCTGGCCTTGGACACTTCCAGGGATCCAGGGGCAGCCACAGCTTCTCTGGGAAATCCATTTTAATGCCTCCCCACCCTCACAGGGAAAAATTTCTTCCCCAAATCCCATCTAAACCCACTGTCTTTCAGCTGAAAGCCAATAATTTGTGCAGTCATCTCCCGAGATTTATCACATTTCCTAATGTTTTATGAGACATTTTTTGTAACACAATAACAAGAATCTCTAAAACTTCTCCTTTTTTTTTTGTGTGTGTGTGTTTCCAGAACATATGGTTTGTGTATAAATGTTAACATGCAGTGAGCTTGTTGCAGGGTGCCCTGGAGGATTAGAACAAGCCTCAGACCTCCCCCAGAGTCTGTATTAAAAAATCAGCTCAGCTCCACATCCAAACTGGGGCAGATCAAAGTGCTCCCTCCGAGTTCACATTACTGGGTAATAAGCAAGTGAGATAAAAATCCTTAAAACTGAAAATGCCTTTTCTTGCTCTCCATAATGAAACCCCCTCAGACAAGCTGGCAAAGCAGTGGCTCTTGGTTGCACAGAGGTGGGTCCTCCTGGAGCTACAAATTCACCAAAGCAGGGGCCAGGTGGGTCAGAACTCATTCCAGGAAGGAGGGAAATATTAATTGGCTTTCTAGGTGCCTCTGCAGCAGTTAGTAATATCTATTAGTGTTCCTCACATGTCCTTACACACATCCTACCAGACGAGCTGGATTGATTTGCTGTCTCTGCGCCAGAGACGCTCATGAATAAATTCATATTGTTAACAAGAAACCTCCTGGAATTAGAATTGCCAATAACTGGCTGTGCCATTACATCGATACCAGGCTAATACTCTTAAGCCACTCCAAACCTGTGCTAAACACTCAATACAAAAGTCAAACAGGATTTTGACAGGTTGTTGGCAGGTTTTTTTCCCCCTTAATTTCGCACGCAGACCTTGGCATCCAGCAAGGGTCGTGCCAGAAAATCAAGTGAAGCTGCATTCGAGAACAGGAAGAGATCTCAAAGGAGAAGGAGTTTGAACACAGTGCTCTCATCTCAGTCCAGATCACAGAGGCCTTGGGACAAAAAACAAAATAGGAATTATTCCAGGCCGGGCTCAAGCTCAGCCACCTTTCAATCCCATTGATCCACATGGATCTCCCAGGGAACTACTGGCTCCTTTAGAGGAAACAAATTGAGTGGTTCATCCCTTCTGCACCGTGGAAGGGCCCCTTTTAGGTCCAGAGGGAAAAGCTTTTGTTCCATTCAGTGTTTAACCGTGGAAGACAGTGGCCACACCAACCAGTTTAAGGAAAGTCCTCCCCTGAGCATGAGCCAGGTTCCCACTGTTCTGTGACACAGGAACAAATTCAGTGGGATACATTTAGCACGAGGTGAGAGACTTGGAAGAAGGTGGAAATGACAAAAAACCATCATCAAGAGGGGGTTAATCTTCCCCTTGGCTTTAAGAGAGCACAGAGTGATGGTCACTGTCATAGAACTACAGCAGAAGAGCCTAAGGACAGTGACAAATCACCCCCTCCAGATGGGAACTGTCAGGAAGATGCAGATCATTCTGAATGTGAAGACAGGCCAAGTCATTCATCTATCCCAAAGCTGCTTGGTGGCTGGATCATTAGGAGTAAGAAACTGTGCTACAGCAAAGTGACAAACTGTGCACGTTTCCAAGTTCTATTTTCATCATAGCTTGCTTTGGTATCTGACTTGTCTGTTAAAGAAAGGGCTACAATTTTTTCTGTTTCAAGTTTTTTATGCAACTGGAAGCACAGAGGAAAGTTAACAGCCCTTCTCTCTACACCTTCATCACTCACAGGTGGCTTTCAGCTGGTTCTACAAGAGACACTGCAAACCACTCAAGAGGCAGATGGTGACTGCATCCTGATACTTCTCCAAGTCACACACTCAGCTGCTTCATCCCTGAACATTAATAAACACCACGGAGGCTTTAACCAGCTTTCTTGGGCAGAGGGAGGTTTGTGGGGTTTATTGTTGCAGACTTGGAGGCAAAACAATAGATTGCTCAGCATGACAGAGTCCACCACAACCCACCAGTGTGTTCCTGGGCACTGCTACCCATGGCTGACAGCAGAGTCACAGGACTTGCCCTTTCATCCCCTCACAAGGCTTCCCTTTGGGATAGATCCCATTAAACCAGCACTGAGGCCTTTAAGCTCAGCTTCTTTATATATTCCAGACATAATCAGAAGTTCATGTGAAGAGACACAGCTTTGTCAAAGTTATTTTTAATGGTTTGCTTGTCCTATTTTCTGTCTCTGATCTAAATGCAGTCATTTCTGTGGCTTTCAAGCAGAGGCAGAATGGAGGAGCAATGGGTTTCCCTGCTGCTCTCTGTAATCAACAAGCTGCTCCCTCTGTCTCAAGAAACTGCTTCAGCAATTAGATCCCGAGATTGTATCAGGAAAAACATCTCTGCTCCCAGCTTTGCTGCAAATAAACCAACTGTCTGCATTTCAGTGTTTGTCAGCAGTCCCAGGGGACAGGGCAGGCAGCTGAAGAGAAGTTTCAGATGGAAACTTTTGTCTTCAGAACGTAAGGGAGGTCAGGGCTGGGGGTGTCACGTTGCCTGGAGGTGACAGAAGGAACATCTGGAGGTTTCTGGATGTGCATCATTCCTGCTGTGGCAACGGGAAGGCTCCTTTCTCTTGAGTCTCCTCAGTTCCTGATGACATGAGGTGGAGTTAGTGATGGTATCTGTTCTGGCCAAGAGATTTAGGGGGACACATGCCAGAACACAGGAGAAAACCCAAGGGTAGACCGGAGAGAAACTCAAAGGGCTGCAGGTAAAGGGGCCTCCTGTTACTGCACAGAGTCACAGAATGGTTTGAGTTGGAAGGGACCTTAAAGATCATCCAGTTCCAATCCCTTTCCACAGGCAGGGACACCTTCCACCAGCCCAGGTTACTCCAAACCCCGTCCAACCTGGCCTTGGACACTTCCAGGGATCCAGGGGCAGCCACAACTTCTCTGGGCAACCTGTGCCAGGGCCTTACCACCCTCCCAGGGAAGGATTCCTTCCCAATATCCCATCTAACCCTGCCCTCTGTCAATGGGAAGCCATCCCCCCCTTGTCCCATCAGTACCTGCCCATGCAAATATCACAGGTTGGAAAAGACATAATTTTCTAGTGTTTGGTTGGGATTAAAACAAGATCTTTGCTGTTAAGAGCTGAAAGATTTAACGAGCCAACCCACAGCAATTAGCAGGTGAACGTCGAATTTTGCAGGGCACATGAACTGCACAGGTAGGACTAACAGGTAAGAGAAATGACTCAGTGATCAAAACCAACCCAAACATAAAAGGAGATGAAACTCTTGCAAGAATTCAAACGGGGAGGGGAGGAGAAATATGAGCAGGATGAATTTTAGCATTCAGGAAGGTGAAACCCTAGAGCTAAAGAACAGTCGTGCTGATTATTCTGATTATTCTTTGATTTCACCCTCACTTATGCCAGCATGCTTTTTTCCCCTTTTTTTTTTCCTTAAGCACTACTCTTGCTGTGCCAATTCTAGTTCATTCTAAATGAAGATTATCAGTGATGTTATACCACTGTAAGCTTGGGTTTTAAGTGCATTTTCACAATATGGCCCCTTCCTTTATCAAGAGATTGAAGGTAATCACAACAAGACTTGGTTTGGGGGGTTTTATTTATTTCCAGACCCATTCTGCAGTGGTTGTTAAACACTTTGGTGCACTGTGGCTTCTGAGGCTCCTGAGTGAGTTGTATAATTTTTCAACTTACTCCTTGCAAGCGAGCACTTAAAAATACAAATTAAACCAACCCACCATCAGATAATAACATGAACATGAACCCCCAGAGAGGATATAAGTAGGTCTGTGATATACACACCCCAACCCAGTGTAGGCTGTGTAAAATGCCAGTCCTGTACCCAGGCAGAGAGCAGCTGATGCCAGTTTTGTTCCCCCAGTCTTTAAAGGCAGATAATTTATCAGTGAAATCCTGTGTACTTGGGGCCCTGCCAGGCCTTGTTCATTTAAATTCCTGGCCTGCCCCCAGCTCGGGGGAGTGATTCACATTTCCCAAACCTTCCCCAAATCCCGTCCTTGCGGAATCATCTCCGTTTCCCCTCAGGGATCTCATCCAGCCACAGTTCCTGCAGCACTTTGGGAGCCAGGACAGAAAGAGGTGATGGGACATCAAGCAGTGGAAGAACTCAGTGGAACCTTGGCCCAGGTGTGAGGAGGTGGCAATTTTATCAACAGAACTTTGGCTCCTTGGTCCTGAAGTGTGTGGGGAGGCTCTCGGAGTTTTGCCTTAGTTTGGGTGGTTTTTTCTTTTCCATGCATGTGGAAAACTGGGCTTTTGCCTCTTTGGAAGCTTTTGTTCCACATCTTCCTTTAGAAGAAGAGAATCAATTTGTAGGGTAAGAGCTTACCCATTTATTTGATGGCACTGAAAGGAAATTCGTCGTTGTCTTAAAAACACCAAGGGGGAGATGTGAGTAAACAATTCCAGGCAATTCCTTGGCTTCCTTGGGACTGACAAGGCCTCAGACAGGGGTTTATGGATAGAGTCATTATAGCATTTTACATCACTGTGGCTCATGGTCCCTCCAGTTTTATTCCATAAAAGCTACAGATTTTGTCATTTGAAAGCAAACAAAAACTCCAGCACAGCCATAAATCACTCTGAATTTAATAGAGGACTATTCCAACTATCCCTATTCCAATTATCCCTGCTATTGCACGAGTTTAGTATTAAAAAATTCCTTATCCCTACTATTACATGAGTTTGGTGTAAAAAATGCCGTGGTTTCAGATGATTGAGGAGAACTCCAATAAAAAGAAGTCAGCTTTAAAATCAAACATTTCCTCCTTCCAGTTTTACAACAGGCAGGATGAAGTTTGAGGCTGAAGACTTGATTTTTTTTGCCTTTCTACAGGAGCTGAGAAGACTCCAGAACTTCCCAAGCACGAGCTGAGCCTTGGTGTGGACAAAGTGAATGTGAATTGCAAAAAAAAAAAAACCAAAATCACCACAGGCACGGGGAAGAAACTGCCTGTCTTGGGATAAAAGCCCATAATCCTATTTTGATCTTGCTGCCTTGCAATATTTCCACGTGCAGGGAAATGTCAGCATTGACTGGAACCTGCTAAACTGCCAGGAAGAGATATCCTCACTCCTGCAGGTTTTATTCCTTGTGTAATCCCAGAGCATTTCACGGAACTGCCCAAGATCTGGGGGCTTTGCATGGAGAAAACCTGTAATTAAGTGTGGCAATGGGGAAAACACTCCTGTTTGTTGGGCAGATGAAGGGAGAGCAGCCAAGGATTTCATTGTTTGTCCTTCACAGCAGAACTGAGCAGGCTGAGCACCAGCAGAACAGAACATCTTCCCATTAGGGTGAGGTTTTTAATTTAAAATTCGATGTTCTTTTTAAAAAAAAAAAGAAAGAAATGTGGGAATGAGGGACCAAAGTATTGAAACCAAGAGCCTCCTTTTTAAATTATAGCTGCAAATACCCTGTTTTCTGAGAGATTAACCCTTCCAAAGCCAGATGTATTGATTTCACTACAAGGTGATGATGGTGTGAAGGAAGAGATGGACATGCTCAACAACCGAAAAAAAGCCTCCTTACAAAGATTTCAACCCGTTATTCTTGCATTTTAATGCACAAATTCTGTTCTTTCATTGCCAAGATTCCATGACCCAAGGGGCAGTTCAAGCCCTGGGCAGGACCCTGCTCTGCAAGCTGTAGGTAAATAAGTACTAAAAGAAGGTATTTTAGCACGTTGCAATAGAAGTTGGCTTCTCCAGAGCCATGCAAACCTCTTGGCTTCCCTTGGAGTGCTTGGTAGGGGTTTGAGTGCCCACTTCTACACACTCCTCCTGGCACAAGCAGCCAAGTAACAGGGTTTGCAGGTGAGCCACGTGCCCACAGTTTGGGTTTGAAGCTTGGAATTTAAACTGACGCCCGAATTCAAGTCCAGTTTTATAATGCAGAGCATCCTGCTCACACATTTCCACACCAGGAGAAGCTGCAAAGCTCCTTCCCTCCCCACAGGCATTTTAGGACCAGGATGAAGCACAGAGATGAATAATTACTGGAGTATTTAGAGTAATTAAGACTAAGTTGTGTTTCTTTCTTGAGGTGTTTTATCCCATGCTGCTGTACTTTTAGGGTATTATTTGTGATGCCTTCCCAGTGATGCCAGAAGCTTCTAAAACATATGGCTAGGTGCCCTTTTCGGCATTTCTGCTCATCTAAATAAATAATTCAATGTGCCAGAGTCCTTCCTATCAACCAGGAGAAGCTGCACAATCTGGTGGAAGTGTCTTTCTCGAATTATTTGCAGTAAACAGTGAACATTCTCTATCTGATGCCTTCAGGCCTTGCTTACTCACAGAAAAAAAGTAAATTATTTCCCAGGGTGCCCTGACAGAGCCAGCAAACTATTTTCTAGATGATTGATTTGCCACTATGCTGTAAAATACACAGGAACAGAAAGCCTCTTACTTAGGCTCAGATTGGCAGTGACTCATTGAAAGGCTGGAGGAAGAACATCATCAGGGCTTGAGAGGCACAAGAGGAACACGGGAATTTAGGGGGAAAGGGTGGAGAAAGAGGCAACAACAAAGAACAGTTTGAGGAGAATTTATAAAGACATTTAAACACAGAATTACAGCACAAAGGATACACCAACCCAGCTCCAACCTCTCCTATCAGAGGGGACACACCAGCACCCCCCAAACCAGCTGAGCAAAAATAAAAGGTGTTTTGATCAAAGTGGGATAAATTCAAGGCTAAGGGTGATGCTGCTTCTATTCAGAGGCTGCCTGGCCCTGCCTCTTCCTACTTACAGTTTTTAAAAGGATTATGGTAATTCCCAGAAACACCATTAGTAGCCTTAAGGCAGCTTTATCCAGCTTGGATTTACGTTCAGCATCCAGTGTGTGCATTCTGGAGGAGCACATGTACAAAAATCCCTCCCCTCAGCCATTGACCCTCTCCCCACGCACACAAATGCACTTTATACACGTATTTTCTGTCTCTAATCAGTGGGATGGAGCCCTCTCCATCTTGGAATGAGGGCTACTTTTCCACGCCAGCAATATTGTACAGTGCATTTACAGGGGGGAAATAATTATTAATTTCTATAGTTTCATTATTGGCAGCTGGCACTTTAATTGCAGAGGCAAATGCAAACAAAACACTCGTTTGTCAAGAGCGAGGCAAAATAAATGTTTTGTCCCGAGGGTTGATTGGATTCACTATTTTTAAAAAAAGTGCTCAATTAGACCCATGGAGTGGAAATTTGGGGAGGCAAAATCAATTTTCCCGGTGGAACAGAGCCAGGATGCTGCCTTTTATTTTGTGACAGTTCCCAGTGGCATGAAATCTTCAGTACCCACAGGTGGTCAAGATCTCTGGCTGCATCTCCCTGAGAACTGACACTTTTAGAGGCAGCTCATCCCTCTTTCACGATCTGTTTTAGGAAATCTTCACACCATCTCCTTCTGCACCTGGTTCCCCACAGCTCCCCAGGATTTTCCCTCGAGACCTTCCATCGAGGAATGCAGGAAATCCACTCCTTGTTTTTCATACTAGTGATTATTATCTACGCTGCAGTTGATCCAGATTAAAAAAAAAAGGAAGCAGCCACCTCCTTCCAAAATCCTCACACACACAGTTCTGCATTTTACAGCTGTGGTTTTAATTGCACCATCACTTTATTCCTGTTAAGTGCTGCTTGGTAGTTGCCACTGCTCCTGTTTAATCAGTATTTGACACTTGCTTTCTTCCTGATCTTCACTAATATTCACTGGGACAGACACATTTCTCTGCTGGGACTTGCCAAGTTCCATTCTGGACAGGCTTTGTTACATCCCATTGCTCTGTTTTATACCCAAGGCCAAACAAAACGTTAATCTTTCAGTTACCTGTGTTCAAAACCTTCCTTCTTTCCTTTTTGTAAGGGCATTGTCTCAGTAGAACTGGTAACTTTGCATTTTTGGGGGCCAGGACTCAAAATTTAAGAGAACACCCTCCACATCCTCCCTCCCACCCTCAACATCCTCCCTCCCTCCCTCCTGAGGGTGCTGAACCCTCCCAATGGACCAGCAGTTGTGAGTCTTGTAGTATCACACAGAACATTAATTGTGAAAGTAATTGGGAGCTGATAAGTGAATTGCATTCAGTAAATCAGACATTCAGTAAATCAGACATTCAGACAGGAACAGCCACATGAGGTTATTCTGGTCCCCCTCTGTCCCAGCCTCTTTGTTGAGGCTCCAACCCCACTCCAGTGCTGCACACAGAATGTAAAATCCTGTCCTGGGTGCTGAGCTGTGACAGGAGCACACACAGGAGTCCATAAATAAGTGTCACTCGTGCCCCTCACCAGCTCTGGTTCATGGGGGTTGTGCTTTTCCAGCCATGCCAGAGGCCACTCAGGCAGCTCTGCCCTCCTTCTGCTCAGTGTGTAACCACGGGGCAGCTGCTTTTTAGTCATTTAATATGAGAAATGTCAATGAAATGCAGGGATAAATCTCTGTACAGCCACGAGACAGCTTTCTCTAAGGCTGCAGTTAGTTCTGGCATCCTCCTGTAATTCAGCTCAAGGGGAAACCACAGATTTAGGGTTTCCATACAGGCACAGCACCAACTAACAGGTTCAGGTCTTTAACATGGACTGCATCACCTTTAAAAATTTGGTGAACTCTGAGACTGAGCTGCAGGCTGATTATCAGAAAAAAAGGTAAAAAAAGAAGCAGAAATACAGAATTTCCAGCTGAGTTACAGCAATTCACTGTTCCTCTTTTGCTGTCAAGCTCTTCAACCCACACAGAACCAGCAAAGCATTCCCAAGCAGACCCTCCTCTTCAGAAACCAGCCAGTGAACTTGTTTGTGCAGCTTCCTTACAGGTGTATCTGAAATCACACCTGATCCTCACCCCCTTCTCCACATCCCAGTGCCAGGCACTTCATGGCCCTGTTGTCTTCTCACTTATTTAAATTCCCTTCACAGTGGCAGCTTCACCAAAGTCACCTGTGCTCACACTGCTCACCAGTCACAGCATTGGAAGTTTTTTTTAGGAGAGAGCCCAGGTGACTTTTGGGATTGTATGCCTGGAAAATGCACCTGGAATGACTGAGGAATGAGACCCACAAGGACTTTTTTGACTGTGATAATTGAAATGAGGACAGACAGAATCCCTTCCAGCTTCCCTGGTCACTGCTAACAAGTCACCCACTCCTTTCAGGAGTTTTGGCAGGGTTGAATTAGGGAATCTTAATTAAACTAAGGGTGAAAATGAGGGGTTTGATGAGGCTTTTTGCCAGCCCTCCTCCTTATGGTGAGGATCCCAACCCTCGTGAAGGCTTTCCTTGGCTTGGTGAACACAATTTCCATCATCCAGAGAGATCCTTCATTATCCCACTCATTTCAGGCGTGCAGGCAGGGAGAGTCAGAACCCATCTGTGGTGCTGTCAGATGTGACCAAGTCAGAGGGGCAGCACTCTGGACATGTCAAATTAAACCCCATTTCCCTTGTCTTGTCTTGCCTTGTTACAAACTGCGAAGCTGCAGACGAAACTTCCCAGTTAATTGACAGGCCAGCTCCTCACGGAACTGGGGCCGTGTTCTGGACCTTGCCAGGCTCTCTGCAATGACATTTTGGATGGTTTTAAATTCATAAGACCGTCCTTTCTGCTGGAGAATTAGAGCTGCAGTTGAGCTGCTCTAAAAAAAGGTCCCATCAGCTGAGCCAGTGGCTGCTTGTGGTTTGTCTGGAGTCTTTCATCAGTCATCCAGAAACTGCAGGGATGGTGATTTCCAGTCCTGACTGTCTCGAGGTTGGAAGGGATTTTAATTAGAACCCAGGCTATGAGATGCTGGACTCTCATGATTCCTTTCTAGTCTTGCCATTTTGAAATATCCGGTTTAAAATAATACTGACATGGTGATAAGAATAATTCCTTTTCTTTTGTTGTTGTTGTTGTATGTGTACCCTTACAATTAGTGGGTATTTCTGGCTTCATTATGGCTGGACATCATTAAAAACAAGACAAAACAACTCAAAAAAACCCCAAAGAACCTCTCAGTTTTCTCCTGAGAAGCCACCAGTCCAGATGAGAAAACAAAAAGTAAAGTAATCCTTTCAGATGTAGCACATGAACCACCTGTGGTGCCTCAGGACCTGCCAGTTCCACAACTTTAACTCTCATTTTGATTGTCCTTTGTAATAAATAATTTAAAAACCTTTCCATCTGCCATTCAGAAGGGTGAGTGCAGCTCCAGTGCCAGCTGAAGTCAGTGATTAATTCAACACTTCCAAAAATCAGGCAGGAGAAGGAGGATTAATCTCTGCTTGTTTGAGACATGCCCACTACAAAGCCAACATCAGCTGGCCACGATTTTTTTAAGGTCTGTGTAGACAAGAAGGCAAGTCTGAGAGACAAATATTCTGTTCTAGATGTGGCTCATCTCACCTTGCAAAAAGTGACTTAAACTGGTCCCAGGAGCCTCATTACAGAGCCTCTTGTCTTTTTAATGGCATAAGTAGGTAATCCATAAACACCTTTGGAAAAGTTGGGTTGGGGTGTGAGATGCCAAGGAAGAGGTGAGATGATTAGATGTGGAATCTGCTTTCCTGGGTAGGCACAGGACAGAATTACAGCCAGAATGAGCAACCTCATTTATCTGTAAACAACCCAACAATACATGGTCAAATATGCTCTAAATTAGCCCAACTCCCTCTCCTGTTGATAAAAGCCCAGCTCATCCACGTGGAAGGTTTACTGCAAGCAGGAGGAACGGCACCAAAACGCTGGAAATTTTGATTTGACATCATTTTCCTTAAAAAAAAAAAAAAAAAAATCAGGGATTGAAGTGACAGCTTTAATGTCAAACAACACGAGGCTGCAGCCAGAGGTTCCAGATGGCCTGGTGGAAAACTCTCCTCAGGCAGCAGGAAAGAGAAAGCACTTCCAAACAAACACTTCAGAGAGAATGGGGAATTAAAACACGGAGCCACGGGGGAGTTGGTGCCGCTTTTCACAATCATTCATTAGCTGGTCATTCAGATCCTTTGATACAGCACCGTGTACATTCAGTTTTGCAGGAATTGTGCCTCCGGATGGATGAGTCAGTCCACTGCATGGAAACAGATCCCAGGAGGAGAACTAAAGGAGCAGTGGCCCCAAAGGTGGAGCTGCTCAGAGCTGCAGGGGCAATAAGGAGGCTCTGATCCTGTGTTTGTAAAAGTTTACCCTCGGTGCTCTTCTGCTCTTTGCATCCTTTAACCTTCCACCCACGCAGGTCCCTGTTCCCGTGGCTTGGATGGGGACAGGGAGTGAACTGCAGGAGCCTCTGGCTACAGGAGACCTTTGGGCTTTGAAAAGAACCCTGTGCACCCCCTCACAGCAGCCAAAGTCCAGAGGGGTCACAGAGGCTCCCTCGTGCTCCAGGTGAGGGAGAGGGAAAAGACCCTGAGCTGAAAGGACCACCCAGAAATGTCACCTTTGTGCATCTCTCCTCCTTCAGTCTCAGCTTGGATTGGGCTTGGAAATGCCAAATCCCAAGAGCAGGTGCCCCATCTCCCATGGATCTCATACTTACTCCTCGTCTAAGTTCAGTTGTACCCCCAGGTTTGACTCAGTTGTACTCCTGAGTTCAATTATCCTCCTGAAAGTTCAAGTGTTGCTAGCACAAAATCATTATTAAATCCATATAAATCTCCGAGGTTCTGGCCATTTCCCCCTACGTATAAATTTTATTTTAGAAGCAAACAGCTTTAAAAAAAGATCCTGAAGTAAATTACAACCTTAGATTTGTCTTAACACCAGCTGCTTAAATGAAACAAGTCTTTTGAATATAAAGTAATAGATGAGTAAAATTTAATGGCAAACCAGTTTACGAGTCATTTTGCTATTAAGAGTAATCCAAAGCTGTGTTGTATCTTAAGTATTTCCTCACTTGTCCAGTTTTTTAAGCATTTCCATGCTTTCATTCTTTTTACAAAGCATTCTCTTTGCTTTTTCCAGCTCTATTAAATCGTGTGTCTAATCAGTGTTAAAATGGGAAAGCTTTATTAATCCTGGTTGCCTTTCTCCGAGTGCTCAAGGCAGCCTGAAGCAGAGGAAAATGAAAGTCAGCTTTGGAGCTTAGAACTCATTTCTACAAAATTCTTGTTTAATTGTTCTCATTAAATATGCACCATCTCATGAATTGGCAAGAGGGACACGGATATAAAAGAAACACATTAAACATCAAAAACAGGGGGAGGAAAAAATGCAGGAAATGCAAGTTTCAGAAATTAGGAAAATTTACATGATATCAAGTGTACAGTAAAGATATTTAACTGACGTTCTCCACAAAAACAATGAGCAGTGAAGAGGAAAAAAAGAAACCCCCCACAGTGTACAAGTTCTGGCTGTTGGGCTTCAGTCCTTTAATTCTTTAAAAGTCTATTGCAGTAAAACTCGATTGGTTACGGGTTTGGTGTTCTGGCCCTCCCCTGATTATTCGATTCAATAAGATGTTAAATTGCCTTTACCAGCATTTATGAGCTTTTTCTGGAAGATCTAAGAAGAAGGCTGGCATCTTGTTAAAGACTTTATTCATTTAATAAGGCTTTTGTTCTCGTCTAATTCTGTTTTAACAAAGTCACTGTGTTTTCTTTCCTTTGAGCCGATCAGGAAATTCTCCATCCCCATCCAGTTTAACAGAGCAAGGCATTGACATTCTCAAACCAGGGCAAGGAGCTGGGTTATTTTTTGAGATGTAATCACAGACTGCAAGGAAAAAAATGCTTTGCTTTCACTTGCAAGGTGGTTTTGGATCCTGTGGGTTAGAAAAGGGAGCACTTACTCCCAGCTGGGCCCTGTGGTGTCAGAGAGCAGAGTCCATCAAACACCCAGGAGGAGCCCCAAGCTCTTCTCCACACCAGGTTCAGGGCTGAGCAAACAGCAAGAGAAGCCTCATCCTTCGAGGAAACTTCCTGGGGTTGTTTCTCCTCTCAAGGTTCAAAATCTAGAACCCCACTAAGCCACTGGATTTTTAGGTGTCTGCTCAGAAGGATGTTGGGACTCCTACTAAAAAAAAAAAAGAATAAAATCCCCAGTTGTAATTTTAATTTCTTTTACCTCAGATTCCAGAAGGGAATTTTAAAGAGGTGCTGGTACTACTGATTAAAAAAATCTGTCTTCAGCAGCCTGAACCAGTCTTTGTTCTTCAGTAGTTTCTGTCTGTGCCCCCTTCTCCCTCCCTTCAAACCCCCTTTTGCCTCTCAGATTTTCCTGAACGTGACCATTAGTCAGGATACATAAAATATCTTCAACCCTACAGTGCTTCCAAGTTCTTAATTACCTACCCTGGACTATGTTCTGTGAACAATGGGGGGTTTAAAATGAATTAATGAGAAGGAAAGAAAAAATTTGAAAGGTAGTTATGATATTTATTTGAACTTATTTGCTTATTGATGCTCACTTCTATCACCTGAGTCAGGCATCACTCACTTCCACGGCTGAGCACAACTCAGTTTATATTTGTTCTTTGCCTTGTAAATCTGCTGCCTCCAAAGTTCCTGCCCACAACCTTCACTTTGACTTTCAAGTTAAACTACCCATTGCCCGGATATTTTATCTATTTTCCATTGCAAAGATAATTTTCTTTGTCCCAGCTCTGATTTTGTAATGGGTGTTTAACCAAAGTAAACTTCATATTTAGATAAGTTGCGTAGACAATGATTATTGGCTAAAAAGAGATTAACTCCCCATTCCTGATGGAAACGCTGCTGAATTGTGTTACAGAACAGGGACTCCTGTCCCTCAGCCAGCAGCAGGGCTTGTATTTCCCTCAAAGGTTGAAATAAAATGGAAATAAAAGGGTAAGGAAACTTTCTCTCTAATAAATCATTTATTACCCGCAGAATGATAATATTCTCCAGAGTGTGAATTTGCCTCCTTTGGCCAAACCAGCTGCTTTTCCTTCACCTTCTAGGTTCTATTCCAACCCATCAGTGAACAGAAAAAAATGAGAATGCATATTTTAAATGGACATTTCCCCAGCGACTGACAGGTATTTGTTATCTCGCAGCTCCATTTACCGAGGGGCTGAGGATGAGCTCCGAGACTAAGAAAGGTTGCCAGTCACGGGAAAAACACCCCGTAAAACCAGGATTTTGATGGCTGGGAACGAAGTTAAACGCCGAGGGAGTTGTTTCACCCTGGAGCAAGGCTCCAGCTCCCGTGTGCAGAACGCAGCTCGTGCCCTGGGAGCTGGAGGACTCTCGTCCCTTTGTTGGACGTGCTGCCCTTTCCAGGGGTTTTTGGCCAAGGAAAAACCTTGGGTTTTTGCTCCTCGGGTTCTGTCGGCTGGGCTGCAGTGACACCTAGGAACTGGCCGCCTCATTACAGCCCGGGCTCCAGCCCGACAGCTCCGGCAGGGCGGAATTCCTCATCCCCAGCGGGACTCGGCTTTTCCAGCCTTCCAGGGCTCGGGGCTGAACGGGCTGAGCACCGAGAGACAGCGACTTTCTCATGCCGCCACACTCCTTAAAATATAGCTCCTTAAAATATAAAATTCCTTGCTTTGAATCGGAGATTTTAATTAATCAGTGATAGTGTCACTTCTGCTTTCCACATCTGACATTATCCCACTGTGCCAGCAGGTCATTCCCCAGAAGAACTCCAGCTGTTACTGTACAGACTACGTTTACTTCTTATTTAAGAGTTAATAATGCTATGGAGCTGACAAGCCCAGCAAAAAGAAAACAGCTTTTTTCTGTGTTGTAAATAATAACTGTATTGTAAATAATAACTGTATTGTACAATACTGTATAATAGCTGTATTGTAATTAATAACTGTATTGTATAATACTGTATAATATTATAACTGTATGATAGCTGTATTGTAAAATACTGTATAATACAACTGTATAATATCTGTAATTAATAACTGTATGTTATAATACAGTATAATATTATAACTGTATAATACCTGTACTGTAATTAATAACTTTTGTATAATACTGTATAATATTATAACTGTATAATACCTGTATTGTAATTGATAACTGTATTGTGTAATACAGTATAATATTATAACTGTATAATAGCTGTATTGTAATTAATAACTGCATTGTATAATACTGTATATTATAACTGTATAATATATGGAATTAATAACTGTATTTTATAATACTGTAGAATATTATAACTGTATAATATCTGTATTGTAATTAATAACTTTTGTATAATACTGTATAATATTATAACTGTATAATATCTGTAATAACTGTATGTTATAATACAGTATAATATTATAACTGTATAATAGCTGTATTGTAATTATTAACTGCATTGTATAATACTGTATAATATAACTGTATAATATCTGTAATTAATAACTGTATGTTATAATACAGTATAATATTATAACTGTATAATACCTGTATTGTAATTAATAATTGTATTTTATAATACTGTATAATACCTGTAATTAATAACTGTATGTTATAATACTGCATAATATTATAACTGTATAATACCTGTATTGTAATTGATAACTGTATTGTGTAATACAGTATATTATAACTGTATAATAGCTGTATTGTAATTAATAACTGCATTGTATAATACTGTATATTATAACTGTATATGTAATTAATAACTGTATTTTATAATACTGTATAATATAACTGTATAATAGATGTATTGTAATTAATAACTGTATTGTATAATACTGTACAATATTATAACTGTATAATAGCTGTAATTAATAACTGTATGGTATAGTACTGTATAACATTATAACTGTATTGTTATAGCTGTGTTTACAATATCTGTATTGTAAATAATATCTAAGCAAGCAGGACTCTGCAAGTTTTGTGTGATTTGCAACCAGTGACTCGAAAAAGTTTTCCACATATTAAAACTTCCCAACAGTACTGTAAGGACTACAAAATTCCCATTTTAGGCAAAAAGACACCGAGGCACTGGAGTGTTTAGAAGTTTATGTGTGTTGAGAAGGCCATATTTCCACCTCCTACTTTCCCACAGTAATTCCAACTGTACAAACGAAGGCCACATCAATTCCCAAAGAGCCTCTGAGCGCTGAGGAAGCTGTTGGACCTTCAGCTGGGCAGCAGAACCCAGTTCAGGAGGGGCTGTGCAGGTGGCTCCGAGAGCAGAACAGCAGGCTGGCACTGCAGATAATTGGCAATCAAAATAATTATTCCGTGATCGTTCTCCCCTTCCAAGCTTAAGAGAAAGCAACGGCTTTTCATCTTGTTAACTCGGGTTAGGTTTGTCCCTGTTGATGAAGGAAGGAATTCTGAACCACCCTTGGTTCTTCATTTACAGATCCTGACTCTGAGGGAAACAGTTAAAACTCTCATGACCTTGGAATTCCACCAGGAACCCTTTGTATCAAGTACCTTTTCCATTGTTTTTTTAATACTCCTACTTTTCTCCTACTTTAATTAAAGCCCAAACAAGTGTGTTTACATCACACAGTCCTTTTTGTAGTCCTACTGTTGTCTTTAAAAGTCCAAACACTGGCAGCTAATTACTTTCAAAGACCACAGGTCAAGGTAACCGGCAGTGAAGCCAACTTGGCATTTCTATTGATTATGTCCCAAAAGTGCCTCACCTAATTGGAAACAGTCACTGAGTTGGGGTTTGAACTGAACTCCTCTAACCCCGAAAATCACAAGCTATGGAGATGCCTGTGGCCCCTTTACTGTGTGTTTGGAGTCTCACAGAACACCGACATTCTTTGCTTCTGAGGTTTCTTCTGATTAGAGTTTTGTGCTTCTGAAGTGACGTGATCCTGCCCACAGCTCCCAGCCAAGGGGGCCAGAGCACGCTTTTAATTCTGGGGCTGAACATGTGTGACAACAACCATCGGGTGTTTTGCCTCAGCTGGAGTGGGATGAACTTTTCAGCAAAGTTCTTGTATTTGACATTCTCTAACAACTCACGTGGCCTCAGCAAAGAGGGGATTTTCCTTTGTTTTAGAAAGCAGAAGGAAAGCAGTTACTCAGATCTTGACTTGAATGCTGACACACAGAGTTGAATCCACGCAAAGCAACCAGAAAATACTGCTGTTGTTTGGAAGCAAAACTAGGAAAGAGCCTGAAGGCTTCACTGTACTGTACAGATATTTGTACCTCAGCAAAAAAACTGGATTGATGAGTACAAATTTGCTGTAAAAATTCTTCTAGGCCAGGCTTCTTCTGAACCTTCTGAATTCTTGTCTGATTACATTTCCTATCTTCTCGATTCCACATGAACCTGAAATATATTACTTAATGCATTATAATTCTTTTTGCTGTGTGTGATGAGAGGGTATAATTTTGTAAACTTTAAGTGACTTAATATCCCCTGTGCTGCTGGTTAACAGTGTGCTGGTTATTGTCTGTCACTGGAAACCTGATCCACACTGGTGGCTGCACTCACTGGTCTCCACACTGGGCCTTAGAAACTTTGTATTGACTGCATGAAATAAGAGATGACTGTTAAACATGAACTCTACATGATAATTTGACCAATAACCATCTCAAGTGAGGAGCATCTGGTATATCTGAGATTATTCCTGAACAAAATTCCTCACTAAGCAGGCACTGCACACACAGAACGTTGCATTCCTCCTTTATCCAGCACAGATTAATAACTTCTGAGTCAGACTTAGGCCTGGCTTCTGGGAACGAGGAAACAAAGATCTTGTGGTGACTCGTTTTGCACAAACTGGTTGTTTTCAGAGTGGTGGTTTTTTACCACGGGGTGAAATGAAAACAGCTGCCAAGTGCAATTTGCTTCAAAACCTCGGCCCCTGGTCACAGCCCGGGCACGTCCGAGGCTCTGCAGAGCCCTGATCTTTGCTGCCCCTGAGCTGTTCTTGTTCCTGAGCATTTAACACCGAATTCTCACCCTCACAAGGAGGCAAAGAGCAGCTCAGCCCAGCAGGCTCCTCACTCTCTACAGCTCGCAGACAAAGCAGCCGTGTGTCTGCAGCAGAGGATTCTGCACCGCCCGTGCCACGAGGTCCCAAAGTCCTGGAGTGCTTCCCACACTCTGGGGATACCAGGACTGTCTCAGTGCAGATGATGAGCAAGTCCTAAACAGCTTAGGTCTGGTTTTACCTATCAAAATGGAGGGAATCAGCCTCTGAGGGCAGGATTCTGCTCACCCGCCAGCAGGTGTGATGTGGACACTGCAGCTCCTTCAGCTGCCCCAGTCTTCTGGTTTTATTCAGAACAGGGCACTTTAGGTCACTGCTCACCTGACCCAGTTTAGACCTGGCAGTGCCCAGAGAGTGCATCAGAGCTGACACAATTGGAGCCTCAGGCTGTGCCAGCACTGAGTGACTCAGGTTTAGCAGATGAAGCCCACCCCGAGGTCTGGGTGTGGTGTGCTGCACTCATGCTACAAACTACAATAAAAATAAAATAAATTTCTGAAAATAAACTTCTGAAAATAAAGGGGCTGTTTCCCTTCCAAGCCCTCACACCAGCCTGTGATCCAGGGGCTGATGGGCAGCTCACCTGCCAGTGACTAATTTTAGAGTGTCCTCGTTGCCTTCCCTCTGTCTGATCCCTCAGTATTCAGTAGGGAAATTAAAGGGGATTAAAATAACGAGGCTATTTTGTATCCTTCTCCAGATGAACCCAGCCTGAACCAGACCTCATGGAATTTTCTAGTAACTCCCTTAAAATGGGTGTGCTCAATTCAAGTTCAGAAGAGTAGATAAAAGGTGGAGACTCTTCATCTAAGTGAGAAAGGGCCTTTGGTTGCTACAAGCTGCTGCTATTTGCCCCAGGGGCCGGATTTCTTTCAGATTAAAAAGTAAATAAATAAAGCACATTCTGAGCTTCACTGTCTCACACCAGCAGTGCAAGTTTCACTGGGGTTCCTTTGAAGAGAAACCACATACCTGAACTCAGGTCAGGTCACCCTGAGAGCGTTTAAGCTCCAGAAGGAGGATGACTCCAGTGTCCTTTCCCTGCTACACTGTGGGGTCACTGGTGTTATTTCCACTGCTGTTTGCAGCTAAAGGGAGCAGCCCCCCCTGAGCTCCTCTCATCTTTCAGGGGAAAAACAAAAGAAGAGAAAAATCATGTTTCTTCAAAGCATCTTCTGCTCTAGTTGTGTCTGCCCTGTGCCCTTCACCCAACCAAAGGCAAAACCGAGCGGCCCCGGCAAACCCAAGAGAAACCTGGTTGAGATTTAAAAGCTGTGTGGATGTGGCACTTGGGGACAGGGGTTAGTGGTGGGCTTGGCAGTGCTGTGGAAACAGTTGGACTTGAGGAGCTTGAAGGTCTTTGTCCAACCCAAATGATTCTGTGATTCCACAATTAACGAAATCTCATCTCTCCCAGTGAGATCTCAGTGTGGGCGAGCGTGGGGGGCGCCGGCTCCGAGCCCAGGGAGGGGAGTGCTGGATGTGGGGAAGCCCCAAAGCAGAGAGAGGTGAGAGAACAGCACCCTGAGGGCCCCTGGTGTGAGCAGGGGAAGCCTGGAGTGCAGGAGTGGCAGTGCCCTGATGGATGCCCCGTGCCCTGGGCCAGGAGGGTGCTGCGGCCTCGCTGCTCCAGGAGAGATGCTCCGTGAGCTGTGGGATGGAACAGGCTCTGCTGGACTGCAGCCCCATCTCCCAGTCCTCAGTGAGAAGTTTCTTTAGGAAAAAATTGTTCTCTGGGAGGGTGGGGAGGCCCTGGCAAAGGTTGCCCAGAGAAGCTGTGGCTGCCCCATCCCTGGAAGTGTCCAAGGCCAGGCTGGATGGGGCTTGGAGCAACCTGGGATAGAGGAAGGTGTCCCTGCCCATGGCAGGGGGTGGGACTGGATGAGCTTTAAGGTCTCTCTGAACCCAAACCATTCTAGGATTTTATCAAACAGAAACTCCAGTGCTTTCCCAAGGACCCTGCTCCACCTGACCCCTTCACTGAGCTCAGGAGTCACAGACAAATAAATGTTGCCCATTCTCCTTCCCCTTCTCCCTCCAGCCAACTCTTCCAAACAACCAGCAGAGCAAAGCCATCGTATCCAAAAACCACAAGGAGTCAATACAACATCCCCCTTACCTGGGCAGCCTTGGAGTCTCCCCTGCTGGAGGCAGGTTAAGTGTCATTTCAGCTTTGTTTGCTACTTGTCAGGGACACAGGGAAAGACAACTTTTGTTTTTCCCAAATAAAAGGAAAAAAAAAAAAGGTAGAAAATAAGTGGGGAAGGAAATTTTATTTCCAAGCTTCTAAAAGGATCTTACAAACCACAGAGAGTAAAAAAAAATGCAAAACTATATATATATATTATATATATATATAATTGACAGGGTCCTTTTAAGCAATTCTTCACATTATCTAATGGTGATAGGAGATACCACGTAACCATATATGTGTTTTCCTGTAATCCTGATCACTGCCAACAGCTGACAAAACTCTTCTCAGACAACATTTCACCTAGACTGTACAGATTCCTTTTCTTGAAAGCAAAGGAGAAGAAAACAAATTAATCAAGAAAAAAAAAAAAGAAACTCTCTAAAGCGAGGTGTTCCAGGTTGGGCCGTGGGAGAGCCAGGGGTGACACCTCCTGCATGGCTGGGGGACCTCCTTCCCAGCCCTGGCACTCCTTGCCTCTCCAGGGCACGGATTTTCCTCTAGCATGGATAATTCCCCACCATCCCAGCCACACCTCCTGTGTTCCCACCCTGCCCAGGGTCTCATCACTTCTCCAAATGAGCCCAACCCTGCCCTGACCTCAGCACCGCTCCTCACTCTCTCCTGCCCACCAATCCTGACCTCAACCTTTATTCTTTAGGACTTCTTAACACCTCTGCCCATCCAGGAGGAGTTCATCCTGGACCTCCATCCCCAGCAACAGCACAGCTTCAAGCTCAGCATTCCTCCTGCTATTCCAAGCATCCCAGCAGCAGGAATGCTGGCTATGCTGGGGATGAGGAAGGATTCATGCTCAGCTTTTCAGGATCTAGCACTCACATCAAGAAGCCACGGGCCAGTGGACAGAACCAACAGCTCCAAAACAGAGAGGACCTCAGGAAATAAATGCAAAGAAAGCTGAGAGAGAAACAGAGCTGGGGCAGCTCCGTGAGCTCCAGATTCTTCCTCACCCTGAAATGTCGTGGCAGCTTTTGAACATTGCCAAAAAGTAAACAAAATCCCAATGGTCCCTTGTTCCCCCATCCCACCCCCAACAGTTTCTTAAACACTTAATGTCCAGCTTAAGTGAAATCAACAGATTTTAAAATCCGCGCAGGTGTCAAAAAAGAGAGTTACAAAAATTCGCTTGTTCCTGTTGCTGCAGCAAAACCAACCCCAACTTGAGCCTTGGAGGCAGAGGGCTAAAGGCAACATCTCCTGTAGGGCTGTGCCACTCCACTTCAGAGGTCCAAGGGGCTCTTTGGGTCCCATTCCCAGCAGGGAACCCCCCTTGGGGCCCAAACAACTCTCGCTGTCTCCAGGCATCCTGTCCTGGGGCTGCTGCTGCCGGCAGCTGATGGAGGAGGATGGCTCAGCCCAGGGCACTCCTGCTCCTTCTTGCACAGCTTAAAAGCCAGGCAGGGGCTTAGCTACACACTGCCTTCCTCCTCCTCCTCCTCCTTCTCCTCTGCTACACCCTACATGGGAAACAGGCAACCACACACACCCCAGCCAGCTGTGTGAAAGAACGTATATATTCAGCACGCACTCAGTACAGTTTAGCAACAGAAGCTACCATCGTTCCCTTAAAAAACCAACAGACCACCGAGCTTCAAAACAGCCACCAAGGCTTCCAAATCCTCCCCACCCTACAGCCCTGACCCTCGGCCTTCTGGCCCCAGCAAGGCACCAGTGGCAGGTGATCCCAGCCCCGCACTGTCCCTGCCCGGCGAGGGACAGAGGGTGGCCCCGGCTCTCTGGCAGCGCCCTGTTCCACAGCACCCAGCTCCTCCCGCGGGGCCTGGGCTGCTGGGGATGCCGAGGGTGCTCCCACTGGAGGGCCCTGGCCAGCAGTTTGCTCCGGTGCTGCCCCCTGCACTTATTTGGGGAGACAGGGAACACACCAAAGAAAACGGGACAAGCTGTGGCTGCCGGCCAGAGGAGAGGAGATCCCATCCCAGGGAGCAGAAAGGATCCCATCGCTGATCCCGGGGGGTCCACGCTTGGATCTCTGCGGCGGCGTCTCCGCTGCTTTCTGCTGGAGGGGGGGGACGAGGCCGAGGAGGGGGAGAGGAGCGGCACGGTGGTGGGGACGGGGGTGGCAGGACCCTCGCTACTGCACATGGAGGGGAGGTAGATCGGCTTCGGAGACCTCTTGCCAGGGAGGATGGATGTCTTCTGGGACACCAGCTCGGTTCCTGGGGGGAAGAGCCCTGAACACCTGCCCTTGCCTTATCCCAAGCGGAAGGTGTCTCAGAGCCTGGAAAGCTCTTGACCTTGGAGGGGGGCAACCTTCCTTGAAACCCTTTAGCCCTGAAAGTGCCTCCACGGCAGCTGGGGACAAGCCCGGAGGTGACCTGTGGGGCAGGAGGGACCCCAGCTCCCTCCTCGTGCCCACCGACCCCGAGCCCGGCCCCTCTCCCTGCCCCACCGCCCCTGCCCCGCGCCGGGGGGGCTGCGTGTGCCGCGCTGCCCGTCCTCCCCCCTCCCCAGGCCCCGTCCCCAGCGTCCCCCCTGCCGTTAGTCCTGCTGCTCGTTCATCTCCATGTCCGACACCAGGATGTTCTTCTCGGCGGCCTCGCCGGGGTTGGAGGTGGTGCGGCTGTAGCGGGCGCTCTCGAAGGCGCCGCGCTCGGCGCTGCGCCGGCGCCGGTACAGGAACACCACGACCCCCAGCACGGCACAGAGCGCCAGCGCCGACACCACCACCACCGCGATGGCCGTCGTGTTCTCCGGCAGGGCTGCGGGAGGAGAGGCCGGTGAGAGGCAGCTGGGTGGCTCCCACAGCCTCAGTCAGACCGCGGTTTTGGGCAGGATCATGGAATTGGGGGATATCCTGAGCTGGAAGGGACCCACAAGGATCATCCAGTCCAGTTCCTGGCCCTGCACCACGTCCCCGTTGTCCAAACGCTCCTTGAGCTCTGGAGCCTTGGGGCTGTGACCACTGCCCCGGGGAGCCTGTTCACTGCTGTTCCCCCAAGGATGGGTCAGCATAGGAACCTGCTTTGTTGTTCTGGGGACATCCTGCCCCTGGCAGAGCTCCTGGGGCTGGGCAGACACTCTGGGTCATATGCAGGAACATCTGGCAGCTGCCTGGGATGGAAGCTGGGGATCCCACCAGCAGATGTGGTGTCCATCCCCCAGCTTGGCCAGGCACTGTGGGCAAGGGCAGGAGAGCCTGGCAAGGGGCTGGCCAGACACACACCTCCATGGAAGGATGGCTCCTGCTGCTGGGGAGTCCTAGTCCAGGGCCAAAGCCACTTGGGAATGGGATTTCCCACCCACAAACCCCATTCTTTGGTTATTTGCGCAATCCAGGCTGCAGCACAGGTCTCCAGCACTGGTTCCCAGTGCCAGGACTGTGCCCAGGCTGACAGTGCCACTCACCTGCCCTGGAAAAGCTGCTCTCCTCCACTGCAACAGCAACACAGACAGGTGAGTGCATGGCCACGCCACCCTCCCCTCTCCCCAGTGCCAGCACCAGTGGTTCCACCCCCTCCACTGCTCCCAGCACCACACCACGGACACCGGGTGCTGCACAGCTGGGGGGGTCCTCTGCTCTGCTCCACCCATGCCCCACCAGCCTCATCCTGCCCCAAGAGGCCAACCCAGCTACTGAGACACGCACAGCCCACCACTGAGCCCAGCGGGGACCTAAAACCCTGACACCAGCACCTGCACTGGAATTACCCAAAACACATGGCTGGTGCTGCCAGCAGGACAGAGCTCTGCCCCCCAGCACTCTGCTCAGACCCTCAGCTCACCCCACCAGGCAGCAGAGGGGTCCTACCTCGGGGGATCTTGCAGATGACCCCCATGGTGACGTTGGTGCAGGAGCCCAGGCGCCACACGCCGTTGCTGCTCTGGATCCAGTAGCAGCTGTTCTGGCTGAGCATGCTGGGCCCCGTGTCGTGCTGGCCCCAGTTGGAGTAGTTCACAGCAGTGTTGTCATGCCAGACCAAGGTGCCACCTGGGAAATGGGACAGTTAGGCCTGGGGAGGCTGAAGGGGACACCCCATCTCTGTCCCACTTCAGGAAGCACAGGCAGGTGTGATGGGGCAATGGGATTTGGAGCAACCTGGGCTAGTGGAAGGTGTTTCTGCCCATGGCAGGGGGTTGGAACTGGATGGTGTTTAAGGTCCCTTCCAACCCAAACCATCCCATGATTCTGTGATTCTGTGATGGGGAGGTCTGATGGGGTGATGGGGAGGACCAGGGGCCACAGGGCTCATTCCTGCATCTGCAGGTTCCAGTGTCTTGGAGAAGGCTCTGGGCTTCCCATCCCACCAAGCCAGAGGAGGACATACATGGCATGTCCAGCATGGCCTGAAGAACTGGTGTTCCTGTCACACCATGGCATGAGCTCCCCTCACTGGTGCCACCAGCAAGGGCTTCCTCTGCTCACTGCAGACCCGGTGGGAATTCATGGGGGTGCCTGGGGGAATATCTCAAACCTCACTCCTTCCTTTGTACCTTTGGGGTTGAAGGTCATGCCCAGCCAGGCCCCCTTGGAAGGGCCCTCGTACGACTGGAGATGCTCCCACACGAAGACATTCTCCATCTCGTCCTGGATGGACAACACTGTGCCACCAACTGTGGAGGGAACAGCGACATGGAAGAGCCCAGAACTCAAAGGATGGAGCTGGAGGAGCAGCAAAGCTGAGGAACCACCCATGAGCCACCTGATGGTTGGGCAACCCTCACATGGAACAGCAAGGAGACGATGATTGACCAAAGCCAGGCATGGGCAGAGGGACAGGGGAGCTCTGCTGCACCCACAGACATCCTGGGCATCTCACCCCCTACCACCTCAGCCCCCTCATACCTTTCTGGCACCTCCTCATGGCGTCCTTCTGCCCCAGGGTGATCTCCATGTGGAAGGTGTAGCAGTGGTCCCGGAAGGGGATCCAGGACGAGTCCTCCAGCGATTTGGGACAGCTGCCACTGTAGCTCCACTTGTGCGTGCGGGGGGCACCTGGGGAGCACACGGCACACTGAGGGGGGTGAAGGGGCACAGGGCACCGAGGTCCCACGGCACGTCGGGGCACTCAGACCCACAGGGACATGCAGAGAGCCCTATCTGGGTGGGATGCCATCTCCAACCATTGGTGGCACCCCACCTGACCACCCTGTGCCCCCCTTGGCCAGCACCTGCTCGGAGCTGGCAGATGCCCCCCTGGAGCTTGGTGTCGCAGCCGGCCGTGCGCCAGCTCCCGTCCGCATCCATGTAGGAGCAGCCCGTGATCTGCTGGGGCTCCCCATCCTGCCAGTTGGTGTACACCACGTTCTCCTCCGTCAGCCACGAGTAGCTCCGGCCTCCCTGGAGGAGAACCAAGGGGAGGAGACGCTGAGGGGGCTGCCATGACCCCCTTAGGGTCACCCTGCCCCAGGCGCCTGCCCCCTTCCCTCACCTCGTCGGCCAAGCCGATCCAGAGCGGGGCCCGCAGGCTGCTGACGGCCTGGGTGAGGAAGGCCTGGCTGTAGGGGTCGGGGATGGTGGCCAGGGTGGCATTGAGGGTCTCGCAGAGCAGCAGGGCCTCGTGCCACCTGAGGGGTTTCTGCAGGATGCGGTAAGTGCTGTTGTGGTAAAAGAGGGCGCCGGTGGGCGAGGGCGGGTACGGCGTCCGCGCGGGGCTCAGGGCCGGGTCTGGGGGAGCAAAGAGACACAGTCAGAGAGCACAGAGGGCACTCCTGCATCCCAGGAGGGGTCACCCCCTTGTCCATCCCTACCCAGGCCCGGCTGTCCCTGTAAGTGCTGCACTGGTGCAACCAGGGAGGGCAGAGGGACGTCCCCAGGGATGAGAGCAGTGACACCCTGGCACCATCCCCACCTTGGAGCCTGTCCACTAGGATTCACATCCCTATGGAACATGCTGAGCCAGGCTGACGTACAGGTTTGGGGCTGTCCCACAGATGGCTGTGATGGGGGACCACCCCCCAAGTCAAGCCTGTCTCCCTGAGCTCCTCCAGCACCAGAAGCTCCTCCCAAGCTGAGTCGACGGCTTGGAGCTTCCCGGCCCCACCACTCATGGGGCACCAGGGTGGCAGTGGCAGGTCCCCAGCCAGCAGAGTGGGGGCTGTCCCCTCATGCCCCCCCTACCTATGCTCCGCTGGCAGATGTAGCCGTGCTTCTCCTCCAGGCAGCTCCGGTCGTCCCAGCGTCCCGTGAAGAGAGGGGGTGAGCCGTGCCACACCACCACACAGTTGGTCTGCAGAGCCAAGCCACGGGGTCAGCACTGCCCTTAGCACCGTCATCCCACCCTGTGGGCACCCCCACACCAGGGGTGTCCCCTGGTGGGCAGGTCCCCACCCTGCAGGGCCGGATCCTGGTGTGCCCTTGGAGAGCCACCCCTGCTAAAACCTTCCCTTCCCATGGTGGCACAGGGGACTGAGACCTTCCCAGGGGCTGGGGGTGCTGTGGGGGTCTCTCTCACCGGCTTGTCGCGGGGGCTGGAGGCGCTGCAGCCCGAGGGCTCCCCGGGGGCCCAGCTCACGTGCCGCAGGGGCTCCCCCTCCACCCACTGGAACTCCCTCTGCCCGTCGTGGAGGCCGATCCAGAGGTCGAAGGAGATGTTGGGCAGCATGGACGTGATGAAGGCTGCGAGGGACAGGGGAGGGGCTGAGAACCACCCCTGGCAGGTCCCCAGTCAGCAGGGCTGGTGGGGTTGGTGGGGGCAGCGGGGACCTACCCTGCTCCAGGGGGCTGGAGATGGTGGCCAGGACGGCGCCCTGGCTCTCGCACGCCTGCTTCGCCTCCGGCCACTTCACTATCTCGCCTTTGTTGTGGCCATTGAAGCTGAAACACTGCACAGGCAGCGGCACAGGATGGTCCACGGGGGGCAGCTGCCCCCCACCCTGAGCTCTGCACCCTCCCCATCCAACCACCCTCTGCAGCCCCACTCTGTCCTGGTGGCTCTTCTCCCCTTTGCGCCCTCACATCTACCAGCCCCCAGCCACTCCTGCACTCCCACCGCTCTCCTGGCATCCCTGTACACACACCTCACCACCCCCTCCTGCACCCCCACCCCACAGCACACCTCTCCCAGCATCCCTGTTAATGCACCCCCAGCATTCCCTAAAAAACACGTGCAGGAATCCCTCTTCATCCTGCCATTCCGCAGCCACCCACTCTGCCTCCACAGGGCTGGTGGAAGACCAGGAGGTGACCATCACCTCTCCCTCCTGCCATCCCCTCCCCATCCTGCTGACTCCTGTCCTTCCTGCCACCCTCTCTCCCTCCTGTTCTTCATCCTGCCATCCCCTCTCCATCCTGCTCTCCCCTCTCCATCCGACCATTCCCTCTCCCATCCTGCCATCCTCTCTCCCTCCTGCCACCCCCTTTCCCTCCTGCCATCTCTTCCTTCCAGCCCTCCCCTCTTTCTCCTGCCACCCCCTTCTCCACCCTGCCATCCCCTCTCCCTCCTGCCCTCCCCTCTCCATCCTTCCATCCCCTCTCCCTCTGGCCGTACCTTGCTGAGGAATTGCATCCATCCTCGGGGACAGCCCCCGGCTGTGGGGGCAGGTGCCGGAGGGAGCGAGGGCTTCACGGCCGTCGCGTTGCTCCGCTTGCAGATGTAGGGCAGAGCCGTCATGCACTTCTGGTCCCCCCAGTCCTCTGTGGGGAGGGACAGGCTGGGCATGACCCCAATCCTCACCGAGCCCCTCATGGCCCTGCCCTCACCTGGGCTGGCCCTGCCCTCACCTCTGCTGGCCGTCATGTACACACACTTCCTGTCCTTGCCGATGGGCCGGGGCTTGCCCGGTGCCCAGGAGATGAAGTTGAGGAGGGACCCATCAGACCACCTGGAAAAGCAGCGGTGGGAGCACAAAAAAAGAGCTGAGTGGCAAATGGGACCAGCTGTGTGCCCTAACTGGGGAGCGTGTCCCACCACTGCCCTCCTGGGTGAGGATCTCCATCCCAGCACCTCAGGATGGCAAGTGCTGAGCCACAGTGCTCATAGCTGGGGATGGTGGTGGAGGGACGAGCAGGGCCATGGTGGTGTGGGAATGTGCTGGGGATGGTGGTGTGGGAATGTGCTGGGGATGGTGGTGTGGGAATGTGCTGGGGATGGTGGTGTGGGAATGTGCTGGGGATGGTGGTGTGGAGATGAGCAGGGCCATGGTGGTGTGGGAATGTGCTGGGGATGGTGGTGTGGAGATGAGCAGGGCCATGGTGGCTCTGTCTGTGACTTACTTGAACCTCCCATCGTTCTCGTAGGTGTTCAGCCCAATCCACCAGTGCTGCTCCTGGCCCCTGGAGAACTGCACACCCAAAGAGGACATGTCAGTGCCCTGCAGGGACTGGGCGTATTTGGGGACAACAGAGGCTGTCACAGGGATCAGCCCTCCCCTCCCCGCCCTCAGCTTGCACCAGGACATAACACATCACCTCACTGAGCCCCAAACCCACTCACAGGCACTGCACAAGCCCACTGTGACCCCAGCAGAGCCCAGCGCCCCCAAACAACGTGCCCCCATCCCTCCAGCAAAGGGTGAAAGAAGAGAGGGAAGAGCAGCCCAGGGGGTCCCATCCCCCTGGTACCTTCTTCAGGTTCTGGCCCAGGAAGCGCAGCTCGGCCTCGCCGTGCACCGACGCCAGCTCGGCCTGGAACCAGCTGCAGATGCGCTGGGCCTGCAGCCACGTCGAGTGGTGCTCGAAGAACTTGTACTCGGCCTCCTGGTACTTCACCCACTCTTTGCTGCCTGCAGGCAGGGACTGGGGTCACGCTGAGGCCGTGACACCCCTGCCAGGGCCACCCTGTCCCTTGGTCCCCGCGTGTTTTGAGCCTCTCCTGCAGTGGGCAGGACTGATTCTGCCCAGTCCCTGCCGCAGTCCCTACAGCCATGTGGTGCAGCAGGGGGGGATGCCTGGGCTCCCCGCCCTCCCACTGCCCTGCCCAGGATCCATCCCTCTCTGGGTAACACTGCCTGGATGCTCTGAAGGGATGGTGCTTGTGATGGGGCAGCAGAGGCCCAGAGAGGACAGTTTATGCCCGACGAACACACAGCCATGGTCAACACACCTTGGGTCGTGATCTCCGGCTCCTTCACGTCAGCACCTGGAGAAAGGGCAAGGAGAGGCTGTCAGCGGGATGCAGGGCTAGGATGCTCCCACTAATGCTTCCCTGCAAACCACCTGTGGGCTCCAAGGCTGGGATGCCCTCCCGAATCCCCCCAGGAGGAACAGCACCTCTCTCTGACCCGGAACTGGGAATCATCCTCCCACCTCCCAAGGATTCCCCTGCACCTGCTCTGCAGCCCCACAGCCCATCCTCCTCCAGGTCAGTCACAGCTGGGGGGCTTGGGGGCCCCTTTGCTGGTACCTTTGGGCAGTTTGCAGATCCAGTCCAGCTGGGCTTCGCACTGCATCGGCATCCACTGCAGGGAGGCCAGGTCCAGCACCGCGCACGGCCGGATGTCGTCGTCGTCGTAGTTGCTGCGGTCAAAGTTGTGGTAGAAGAACTGGGGGTCGAGAGAGATGGGCGGTGTTGGGCACTTCCACCAGCACCAGATTTGCCCCCCCCTGCACCTCAAACGCCCCAAGACTCACCCCCAGCCCATCACTCCACCTCCAGCTCCGGTCCCCTGCAGGGTCCCGCCGGTTCAGGCCGATCCAGAACCAGTGCTGCTCGTGGAGCTCCGGCTCCGACTCCCTGGGGGAAGCCAGGGGGATGGGTGAGAACACAACCCTCCTCCAAACCAGAAGGGTTTACATTTATACACAAATATCTATTATTAAATTGCATATATATATATATATAAAAAATTATATATTTATACACAAATATATAGTATACAATTGTTATTTTATATATTTGTTTATACACGATTATATATTATTTATATATACACAGATATGTATTACATTTATACACAAATATATATTAATAATCTGGCCTTTTTCTGTTTGTTTTCAAAGCCTGCCATCCCCACACACTGGAAGGCAGGAGCTGGGATAACAGGCTCAAGGCTGGAGGCGTTTGAAACCCAAGCTCCATCCTCTAATTACACTGAACTTCCTGCACTTCTCCCACACCCCGTCTTTCCTGCACATTTCCCACATCAGCCACACCTACTGATGCACCTTCTGCACACCAGTTAGCGCTCAGAGAGTCCCATTCACGCCTCAACCCCCCATCCACATGTGCCAGAGCGCTGTGAGGGCTGCAGGCTCGTGCCAAGCACCCTCTGGCAGCGGGATGTGCTGGTGCCACCAGCTCCTCACCCAAAAATCTTGTTGAGGGTGTTGGCGACAAAGTGCTCCTCCTCGTAGCTGCCCAGGCTGAGCAGCTGGGCCCCCAGCTCCCGGCAGAACTCCTGCGCCGCGATCCACGTCTTCTTCTCGTGCAGCTTTTCGAAGGTGAACACCTGGGGGAGGAGGAACCCGCGGCGTGGGGGGCTCAGAAGCAGGAGAGGAGCAGAGCATCATCCCCACACCCAGCCCCAACCAGGCTTGTGTGCTCTGGGCTGCCTCTTGCACCAGAATATGTTCCTTCACCCCCTGCACCACAGGAGGCACAGGCACCCCCCAAACAGCCACGGGAACACCTCTCACCTTGTAGCAGTGCCGGAGTTTGGGGTCGGAGCTCCAGCCCGGGGGGCAGGTGGCGGTGAGGCTGGGCGTGGGGTAGGGCCCGGGCAGCTCGGGGTTCACCGGCGTGCCCAGGTTCTGCCGGCAGATGTACTTGGCCTTGAAGGTGCTGCAGTTCTTCACCTCCCACAGCCCCATGGAGCTGCCGGTGGCCAGGGCCACGCAGCCGCCCTTGTTGTAACCTGGAGCGCTCACGGGAGTGGAGGGGACGCAGCCTTAGGGTGGGGCTGTGCCAGGGGGCAGAGCCAGCACCCGCCCTGTTGGAGGGGGTGTCCCCGGGCCACCCCTGCCCCCCTTACCGGGCTGGTCACGGTTCCAGTGCGTGTACATCACCTCGTCCCCGCTCAGCCAGCGGAACGCGCCCGTCTCGTTGATGTCCTGCAGGGCTGTCCAGAAATACTCCCCGTCCCAGCCGTAGATGAGGCTGCTCACATAGGCCTGCTCGAACCTGGGGGGCGGCCAGAGGGGGTGATGCTGTGAGCTGACACGGCCTGTGATGCCCCAGCCCTTGTGGGGTCACTCCCCACCTCAGGGGGCTCAAACCCAGCGCTGGTGTGGCACTGACCTGTTGGTGATGGCACTGACCTGTTGGTGATGGCACTGACCTGTTGGTGATGGTGACCAGCGTGGAGCCGTAGTCGGAGCACATCTTGCGGGCGTCGCTGTAGGGGACACGGTCCTCGCCCAGCCAGAAGCAGGATGGGCTGTGCCACTTCCAGCCCTGGGGATGGGTGACAGGGGACATCCAGCACTGCCCGCCCAGACCTCCCCAAAGGATGGGAGCAATCCCAGGGCGCGGGAGCAACGTCCCACGTCCCCTGCCACCACCTCTGCCTTCTCCCGGGAGGTCTCCTGCCCTCGGCCGCCCCAGCTTGACCCTGCTCAGCTTTGAGATCCAACAAGCCCCTGGCCCCAGGGGACGGGGCTGCAGGGAAAACAAACACCCAGGCAGCTTCAAAGCCGGGGAAAAGGCTCTCCCTGCCAGGGTCCGGCCCGGCCGGGGCGCGGGGAGGGGAACACAATCCTCCTCTTCACGCCGCGGGGCCGAGTCCAGAGCGAGTCCCACCACAGCCGGCTTTAATCCCCCGCCTTGTTGATGTTGGAGCCTCTCCGGGGCTGGAGACACAATAGTGCCTGTTTTCTGCCAGAGCAGGGAGCAGGGCGGCCCCGGGGCTGGCAGTGGCCCCTCGGCGAAGCGGGGAGGGACACGGGGGCTCATCCATGAGAGGGAACACACGCCCTTCCCAAGGGTGGAGCAGCTGGGGCAGCAAGTGGCCTCAGGCTCAGGGACACCCTGGAAGGGGAAGTATCACTGGGATTCTACTTCTGGGTCCCCTGGGCACTGGAAGGACAGTGGGGGACACGTGCCATACGTAGTGTCATCAGCATGGCAAGGAGGGAAGCAGGATTAGCTTTAGGAGATGAAAACAACCCCAAATCCCATTTTTGCCCTACAAGTTCCTGCTCCTACAGTCTTTCCCCAAAGTTGGCAAAGCCAGGTCCAGACCCACCAGCTGGGTCCCTCTGGAACAACATGGATGCCCCTGAGCAGCAAAGAAAGGGCCCATCCTGGGACAGTGTGGGTTCCTGATGCCCCCAGAAGGATCTGGATGTCCCTGGAAGGGTCCCCAACCAGCTCCATGCCTCAGCACCCCAAAAACCCCATGGATGCTCTCCCACACACTGGCCACCACAGGCAGTCCCTGTGATCCAAAAGAGGGCCAGGATGGGATCCTCAATCCCAACTGCTGCCTCCAGCTCCTAATGCCAGTGTGTCCCCACATCCCTCTCCAGCTCTGCCATTCCCACTGCCCAGACCTCCAGCCTTCACTGGTTCCTTTAAGGTTGTTCCAAAATTAAAGAAGGTTTAGAGAAGGGAAAAAAAAGCAGCAAAGCCATCATGAAAAACCAGCATGGTGGCTGGAGAGGACTGGGGCCAAATCCCCCGAGCAAGATGATGATCTGGGTGGCAAAAGGCATCACTGAGGATGAGGAAGGGGAAGAAGGATGGGGAAAGGTCTTTCCCTGGTTGATTTACCACTCCCAGTTTGTTTCTCAGTGGGTGCATCTCTGCTGGGCACCCGGGGCCAGGGTAAAACTGTGGCTGGGGAGGCAGGAGGAGTTAAATCTCCGTGGGGACATCTTATGTGTCAGGACGTCCTATGAGCTCAGGACTGTTCTGGGGACATGCAAATGGGTGGTGATGGAATTTTGCCCACCAAGTGCCTCATCCCCAGCACCTGTTGACACTGGGGCTCCTCTGGCTACAGCTGGCAGCCCCCATATCTGGCCTGGTGTGGCAGCTTGCTGTGCTGCCCTGAGCTCTGGCAGAGCCGAGTGGCTGCTGGGGTTTGGCAACGGGATGAGGACCCAAGGAGGAGCCCAGCAGCACCTCTGGGAGCTGGCCCAGCGTGGCTGCTTGGTAGTCTGAGCGTGAGAGCCTGCTCTGAAACATTGGGAGAGGTTCAAGAGTGGCAGCACTGCCAGGCTCAGCAACTGGAGACTTCGCAGAGCCACAAAAGCCACTTCCCAGCAAAGCGTGGGAACGGGGCGGCCTCAGCCCCCCGTGGCAGCTGGGGAAACTGAGGCAGAGCATGGGCTGGGTGAGAATCTGCCAGCTTGGTGTCCCCAGAAGGCCTGTGCCCCGCCCAGGGAGGGCAGCCTGCCAGCAGGCCCAGGCACGGGGCCGGCAGCCGCCTCTGTCCCGCCAGGCTCCCACGTGCGGCAGCTTTGCTGCCGTGTTTTGGCACGGAGAGAGGCAAAGGGAAAAAAATGAACATCCCTGCTGGCAGCCAAGGCAGCCCGAGGAGGAGGCTCTTGGATGATGTTCACAGACACATGTGTGTCGTGTCCCAGTTTCTTCCCGTGACCTCCCGGAGCCACGGAGGCAGCGAAGGGCTCGGCAGCCCCAGGGTCTCTGCTGCACCAGCAGCTCCCGGGCACAGACCCCACAGCTCCGGGTGCTGCCCATCAGGGCTCCCCAAAATGGTTTCAGGGAGAGCCCTGGAGAGATGCAGCCGCCTCCAGCCCCAGGGGCCCCTCACCTTTCGGCATCCATGGTCATCCTCCTCCTTCTCCTGGCTCACCCGACCCGGCTTTTTGCAGATGGACGGCAGGGTCTGGTTGCAGGGGCTGTCATTCCACCTCCCTTCCTGCACGGTGGGAGAGGAGCAGGAATCAGCCTATCCCGACAGCCTGGGGAATTCCCCAGCCCACCCACCCCCACCTCGGGTCCACAGACTTTCCTTCCCTACACCAAATCCCTAAGGATGATGTGCTGGATCCCTCCCATCCCAACAGCTGGGATGAGCCAGGTTCAACCCAGCTGGAGGTGCTCCCTGAGGAATGCTTTCCTCAGGCATGAGGATAGTGCAGTGCTCCCTTTCCCCCCTCAGGACCCTCCTATTTCCCGTCTGGGACCCCAAAACCCTCCTGAATTCCTCTGAATCCCCCCTGTTACACCCCCTGGGGCCCCCTGCCCCCCGGGCTCTCACCGGTCCCCAGATGGTGACACAGTCCTCCAGGCTGTCACGGAAGTTGTTGGGCTCGAAGGGGTGCCAGTACGTGAACCTCACGGGCGTCCCGTCCGACCACTCGAAGTTCATCTGCAGCTTGAGGTCATTTAGGCCAATCCAGAGCTCCTCCACATCTGCCAGGACAGGAGGGGAAGTCGTGAAAGTTCCTCCTCCTGGCTGACACTGTGCAGAACCCACCAGTGACACGAGCCCTGCAGGGCTCAGCTCTGACCCCGGGCAGGAAAGGGCACAGCAAGGCAGCTCCTGCCTGCAAGGGTGGACCCCCAGAGTGGGAAACACAAGGACACGGACCCCCAGAGTGGGAAATACAGGGACATTTGCCAGCAGCTTTCAGAGAGCAGCTGGCAGCAGCAGAATGTGAAAGTCCAGACCTGCAGGCTCAGGTCCAGTGAGCTACTGGTTTTCAACCATTCCCTTCCATCCCGTCCCAATCTGCTCCCAGCTTGGAGGCTCCAGCATTTCCCCTCCTTGCTCCACCCTCCTATGGCTCATCGCTGGTCTCCTCCAGCGAGTCCAGCAGGACTTTGTTTCCCCATCTTTTCCTACACTAACCAGCTGGGACCAGCACCATTCCCAGCTGCAGCTGTGCAGTTTTTCCTCAGCACTGCAGGCTCCTGGGAACAGCTTTCACATTTGCTGGATGGGGGATGCACCCGGGTTACGGGTTCCTCCAAGGAATACATCACCTCCCAGCCTGGGGCCTCCACTCCCTGCACAGCCACAAAGTCAACTCTGCAGCCTCCAGCACACCCAGAGACATTCCCATGGGCCCCACAACCGGATGGGGAAGGGGGCTGCTGGCACAGCGGGCTCCTCCTCACCTTGCTTGATCTGCTTGGTGACGAATTCCAGCTCGGAGAGGGTGTGGATGCTGACCAGGTCCCCCCCACTCCGCAGGCAGGTCTTCTTTGCCTCCTGCCAGCTCTTCTTCTCTCCCACCAGCCGGTAGCAGTTGGACTGGAAGGGCTGCCAGCTGGGCTCGCAGTCCACCTTCACCTCCGACCACGAGTCTGGCAGGACACAAGGCAGCCTGAGGGCTCCTGCCAACCCTCCAGCCCCGTCCTTGGCAGGGAAGGGGCCGCAGTCCCACGGGGTGCTCAGCACAAGCCAAAGCCGCGGTGGGAAAGCCACGGCCAAAATGTAACAGGCGGTGGCAAGGTGAGGGAACGGCGGCTTCAGAGCTCCGGGGACAAACCAAATCCCTCCTGTCTGCAGAGGAGTGAGGGCAGAGCAGAGCACAGAGCACCCCCTCCCCTGGGGACCCGCTGCTCTCTGTCCCTCCCTCACCACCCAACCTGGAATGGCACCGAGTGCTTCTCAGAGATGACTTTTCCCAAACCTTGGGAACCCTGAGGAGCTCAACCCCTGCTCCGCACACCCAGGGCAGGCCGGGGACACCACGGGCACCTCCGTGGGCAGCATCCCCTGGCCGTGGCGGGGTGGGAGCACGCCCGGTGTGCCCGTTCCCGGTGCTGCTCCTGCCCTGCTCACCCGTCAGGAAGGGGTCGGCCGTGGCGTTGGGCTTCTTCTTGCACACGTAGGGGAGGGCGATGCCGCAGTCGCGGTTCTGCCACCCCCCCGAGGACTCGGTGCGGATCACCCCGCAGTTCTCCTCGCTGGGGTTGTCAGGCTGGTCTGGAGAGCAGGGTGAGGGGGGACAGGCTGCTGAGGAGCCACCAACGCAGCTCTCCCCGCTCCAGTACCAGTAAAACCCCATTTATTTCATTATTTTTTATGATAAGATGTGACCCCGCGTGCCCAGGTGGCAGTTGGGGGTCACGATACCAGACCTGAACTGCTCCTGCCTGTCCCTAAACCTCCTGCGAGGGCATCACTGTCCCCAGGGGTGTTTCTGGGTCCTTCTGCTCCCTGAGCACCTCAGGTTTAGGGAGGGGTGTCTGCAGCTGGGGACCCCACTCCAGCACTAAGCAGGGATGCAACCCTCCAAACAGGGAATGTCAACCCAGGTTATCAGTGGGACCACCAAGGGTTTGCACATGGCCAATTCCCCCTCAGCACCCTGTGTCACCCCTCCAGCTCCACAGATGTCCCAGCTTGCTCTAATGCCCCCTAGGGCTCTCTGTCCTCAGGCAGTGAGGGGACACCCTGCAGCAGCCCAGGCCACCTCCCCTGCCACGTGGCCATCTCTGGTGGTCACAGGTTGTTCCCCAGCCCCCCATCACCACCACGACCCCCCATCTCACCACTCTCCCAGTTGAGGTACTTGAGGGGCGAGTTGTCTGACCACTGCCAGCCTCCATTGATGTCCAGGTCGTTGAGCCCAATCCAGAGTGTGGAGCTGTACCCAGTCAGGAGCCCTGAGCCGACACAGCCAGAGGGGCAGGATCAGTCCCCCCAACCCCAGCCCAGTCCCCAGCCTGTCACCCCCTCAAAACCAACCACCCGGGGCAGGCAGAGCAACCTGGCAGTGGCAATGCCCACGGTGCCACCAGCTCTGCCCAGGTGAGGAGGGCACAGCCAGGCTGCCACGACCTCACCGTTGATGTAGGTCTGCTCGTGGATCTCGGTGATGCTCAGCAGGTTGGCCCCTTGCTGCTCACAGCTATTCCAGGCCTCCCGCCACGACAGCGTCGACTGGAAGTTGAACTGGTAGCAGCTGTTGGTGAGATGGTCCTTGTCCCAAAAGGTCTCGCAGTCGTTGCCTGTGGAGACAAGCAGGGTGAGCACCCAACACCCCCAAAATCCCCCAATAACCCCATGAACCCCACAACCTGCTGCTCCAGCACTGCAGGCTGCTGGCAGGAGGAGGGACGAGGCAGGACGTCCAGAGAGAGGAAGAAAAACCCCCAGGAGGGATGGGCACGGAGTTCCTGCTTTTCCCCATGGAATGTTCCCCCCTACTCACTCTTTATGGGGCAGAAGCCCCACCGCTCGTCCTTGCCATAGTCCTGGGTGGTGGCACACCAGAGGTGCCCGTCCTCCCTCCCCGTGCTGGTGCACTCATGGAACCACTGGTTGTCGTACTTGAAGGGGATGGTGCAGGGCTTCCCGTGGGAGTTGCCCTGGATGGTGTAAATCTCTGGGGGGAGAAGAGGAGCCTTGCTTGAGGCCGTGTCTACAGGGCTGGAGGGAGGTTTGGGGTGAGGGGTGGTGTGGGGGGCAGGGGGTGCCCGGGGGGGCTGCCCCGCTCCCACCAGCCCAACCCTGCCCGGTTCTGCAGCCCCAGCGAGCCGGGACCGAGCTGGACCCGCCCGCCACAGCACCATGGCCTCCGCTCACGTTTGGGGTTGGGTTACGGCACAACACGGCGCCCAGGGGGCATTACCAGAGTAGGGCACGGAGCACAGGTCCTCCTCGGTGCCATAGGTCCTCCACTGCGAGCCACGTGCCTGGTCCCCCCTGTCCAGGGAGGCGTTGGCGGGGCGGGCGCCGAGGTGCTGCGAGAGCTGCTCGCCGAGCCCGCGGCAGCTCCAGCGCATGTTCACCGACTCGCGGTCGCACTCGTAGGTGGCCAAGGGGTGCAGCCCCACCGTGCTGTTCCCCCCGTGCCACGACACCCCCAGGCACTGCATGGCCCCCACGTTGAAGAGGCGGTTTCGGGAGACCCATTTCCACTGCTGGGCCGGGGCGCTGCCGTTGCAGCCCTTGGCCAGTCGCACCAGCGAGTCCTTGGTCTCCAGGCAGCCCTGGGAGCCCGTGTTGTAGATGAGGAAGACCTTGGAGTCTGGGGAAGAAACAAATGGGAAGGGATGAAGCATCGTTGGGGACTCAGCACGTGCCAGGCATCACCTCCAGCCCCGACAGGACATCCTGGCTCCACGCCCAGCAAGGTTTGGGTGCATCCCTGGGACCTGCTTCCTGCAGCACTGACACAGAGTTTGTCCTGACGCCTGTCCCTGGGTGAGGGACTCCAAGCAGGGTGACACGGGTGGGTGTCTGCACCCAGGGTGGCATCACCAGGTGTGGCTATTGGGCCTCAGAGCCGGAGCAGAGAACTCACCCGCGCTCACCACGTCATTGGAGTGGTTCAAAACTGAGCTGCCACGGGCAGCACTTGGCCACAGCATTCCCAGGCATTGCAAGGAGCCTGTGCCAGTGCTGGAGGAGCCAATGGCTTCAGCACCAGCCATCTGCTCCAGGCTGAGGAAAACAGAGCAGGGACATGGGGAGCGCGTCCGTCAGTGCCGGGCGTGTCTGGGGACCTGCTGAAAGCTGCAGAGCAGACAGCAATGCTGGGAGAAGGTCTCCCTTGCTGTGCTGGAAAATGCCTGTACAGCCCCAGCCCATACAGAACGTGGCATCAGGACCCTCTGGAATCCCAGCCCAGGCGTTGGGAGGCGGGAGCTGAGCGAGGGGAATCACTGTCAGCAGATAAAACACAGCCACGGAGGGGAGACAGGCTGAGCTCAACCCCAGCTCCACACACATCCCACGGCCCTGCCACGGGCCAACCCTGCATCCCCACGGCAATTCCCTGATCCCAGCATCACCTTTGTCCCACCCCACCACGAGGCCCCATCCCAAAACCTGTATAAACCAGTAAATCCCGGACGTCACACTGGGACTCGCTGCTCCAGCTGACCTGCCATTTTTAAGGGATACTTTATTTATTCCAGTGAACGTTTCTAAGGTAAAAAGCTGCCCCAGGGCTCCTCACCACCTCGACCTCCCCTAGTGCCCCAGCAAGAAGCTGCCCAAAGCACCACATCAACACCACCACTTCTGTTGTTCTTTTTTTTTGTTTTAAAACGACCCATTTTTTTCCACCACAAGCGTTCACCAGAAGTCCAAGCGAGCTCACGGGCCCCGCTATATTTAGCTCTGGTTTGCTTTGGTTTTTTGCCATTGTAGGAATTTTTTGGGCTGAAAAGGTTTTCATTTCCTACTTCCCACCCCAGCCTCACCCTGCCCCAGCTCTGTTGTTACAGGAGGCTCCTGCACATTGGAGCGACAAACATCTCAGCTCAGAGAACTTCCTTGCCTTGTCTGAAAGGGAAAAATAAATGGAGGAAAACAGACACCCCCATTGCAGTTGGGAGCTCCAGCATCCACCTGGCTCCAGGACAGAATGATGTCAAAGGCTCCTTCCCCAGCCCAGATGATATTGGTGATGATGTCAAATAAACAAACAATGAAGCCCCTTTGCAGGGCTTCATTTAATTCAAGGGAAACATTTAATTTCACTGAAAATATTTTTCAAACCAGGACAAGTGGGAAAACAAGCAAAAATGCAGGCAGGGCTGGTTCTGGTTGGCAGAAGCTCAGGTCCCTTAAACTGGTGCTGGTGTTTTCCCAGCTGGAACTGGCCTGATCCTGACTTGGACAGCAGGAGAGCAGCTCATCCCCTCCCCAGCACCATCCATGGCATTCCCAGCCCAGCTCTCTCCCCTTCCCACCTGCAGCAAGGGGGGTGCAGCTCCCCCCAGCACTGGGGACATGGTGTGTGGGGGTCTTTAAGCAGTATCACTGCCATGACCCACTGGACCCAAGTAGCAGCACTGGGGCAGGATGAGGCCTCCCTGGGGCACAGGTTGATGCCACAGAGCTCTGCAAGGAGCCAAACAGCAGCACTGTGAACATCACCACGGCCAGGGTCAGCTATGGGACACCCTCCTCTGTTATCTGTGAGCCTGGCTTTGCAAGAAAAATTAACATCAGCTTGGAAAAGCCCTGGAGCCAGCCCAGGAATGGTGCTGGGGTGCCCAGTGCCATGTCAGGGCTGGCAGCACCCTGCAAGGGCAAGGGCCATGCTCACGCTGCTCAGAGGAAGCTGTCCAGACTGGAGGGGGCAGGCCCAGGGCCAGAAAGGCACAAAATATCATTTTACTCTAAAAAGAGAAGAGCTGGAGGTAGGAAATTACAGGGTGAGGGTTCCGGGCTGCCCCCGCCCGCTGCAGGCAGCTCAGCACAGCACAACACGAGCCCCCCCCGGCTCAAAGAAGGCAGCAGAGGCCACCCAGCGTGTCCCCAACCTCCCCTGGGCCACGGAGGAATGGGAAAGATCCACCCCCTCAGCACTTCCAGCTTCTACCCCTGCAAAACCACTGTGCACTGCCAGGGGGGAGCTGGGGGGTGACCAGCACGAGCTCAGCACTGGGCAGCAAAGCTGGGCTTCACCCAAAACACACTTCCCTTTTCCTTAGAGGGAATTTGGGGCTGATTGACCCCCACTGTTGTCCACGACATTGGCAGGGATGCTTGGACAGGTCCCTGATGCACTGAGAGGAGTGTTCAGCCTCCCTGACCCCCGGGATGGATGTGGAGCTGGGGGGGATGGGATGAGTTTATAACTGTAATTATGCTCTCTGATTTTTCATAGCCAGCAATCACTGCCAGCAATTTTTAAATAGATGGACATATGGCTGAAAAAAAGTAATAATGCCATACAACATGGATATAAATTGTCCATTTCTTGCTGTACAAATAATAGAAGCAAGTTTGGCAGGCTTTTTTTGTTGTTGTGGGGTTTTTTTAATATACATCTCCCTTCTATGTATAACTAAAAAATGTGCTAAAATTAATATAAAATGCTTTTACTATAAAGTAAATCCCTTTATGAATCCCTTTGTCCAACCTGGTATCCTGCAGAGCAAACCCAACCCTTGCAGGAGGCAGCTCCAGAGGAGCATCCCAAAGGGGCTGGGAATGTCCCCATCCCTTCTAGGGCCTGCCCTCCACAGCCATGGTACAGCTCCTCAGGTTTTGGCACCCACCAGCAGACCTGAAATCCCACAGGCAGAGCTTCCCAACCACCCTCCAGTCACAGAAACCCACCCACAGCAACCCCAGATCCTTCCCAAATAGGAGCTGCCCTCTGGAATGGTTCAGAGAGCACTGGAAAATGCAATCCTGCTGGATGCTCTGCCTGGAATCACTCCCAGGGCTGGGGTGGGCACCCTGTGCATCCTCTGCCTCTCCCTCCTATATCCTTCATCTTTCCAGCAGGGCCTGCTCAGAGCAGCTCTGCTCCATCACATCCTGCTCCTCCTCCTCCTCCTTTTCCTCCTCTGGGGAGGAACAATATAAACAAAGGGAAAACCCACGTGCTTCCAGCAAGGACAGGGTCTTGTCCCAGCCATGCAGCCACTGGGATGCTGCTTCTGGCTTACTGGTGGGACCATGGAAACCAGTCAGTGCTACAAGGCAGAGTGATGGTGGGGACAGGGGGGAGCTGAGGTAAGAGCTGGACACCAGCTCTGCCTGCAGGAACACTCTCCATGTGGGAAATCAGCAGGAGAAACTGGCCTTGGCACTGCTGGCTGGAGGCTGCAGGGATGAAGAAGCTGCCACCCTTTGGGGCAGCCCTCAAGGCAGCTTTTACCCCCCACACCTGGCTGCGGGTTCTTTCTCCTTAATCAAAAAAAAGCAAGTTCTCAGCCAGCAGGAAGCCTGAACTGAGGGAACTCAGCTCAACCCTCCCCACAACAGTCCCCAGCAAATAAGGAAAGCTTCACAACCTGCAATTTTGGGGAATGTGGGCAGCACCAGATGAGAGAGGCCACGGGGCTGGGGAGGCTCCAGGGGGCAGAGGTGGTGGTAAACATAGAAAGCCCTGCAGCACAACAGGGATGGGCACCCTCAGCACCAGCACCTCCCAGCCTGGCCACCCACCCCAGGACACCCAGGGCATCTGTCACCCTCCCATCACCAGCAACAAATGCAGGCAGCAAATTTAAGAGAGGACTGGCTCCCAGCCCTGGTTATCCCAGGCTGGAGCAGCTCCAGGGCTCTGGCTCATGGCAGCCCAGGGGGAATGCTGGTTCCAGCACAGCAGTGTTGTGAGGCTCTGTGCCCACACCCCTGCCAGCTCCTGGGCTCCCAAGTGATAGCAGAGCCCCTTGAGCAGCTCTGGGGCTCAGCCCCCTCCTGTACCCACCCCAGAGAAGGTGCTCCCTGCCCTTGTTCCACTCAGGGTTCTCCTTTATTTGGGGAGCTCGTGGCACTTGTGCAGGAGGCTGAGGACACACAGAGCCCAGGGGTGTGATCCCCTCCTCGGGGCTGATCCCCTCCTTGGAGGTCCCTGTGCTGCAGACACACCATGGATGTGGTTTGCTCCAAACCACCCAGCACAGGCAGCAAAGCCTCAAAGCCCACGTGGTGCCCCAGATCCATCAGGGCTCCAAGACCCACGAGCTCCCTCCTCCAGGAGCTCCCTCAGGGCCTGCAGACCCCTGAGCAACATTCAAGGAAATAGTCTGTATTGGTTTTTGTCTTTAGTTTGATTAGTAGCTGTGGAGAAAGAAGTGCAAAGCAATAACACCTCCACAAAGACTTGGGAGCCCAGGCAAAAGTTGTACCCATCAGGTCCCTTCACTCACATGGTGCAGAAACAAACCCCTGTTCAGCCCAAACCTCCTCATGCCACGTGCTCTCACCCACCAGAAAACAGGGCACCTCAGCCCCACTGAGGTGGGGCAGGTTCACCTGCTCCAAAACACCAGCTTTTCAGCCCATTATTGCTGCCCAAGGGTAAGGAAGGGCTCCAAAACCCACATGGCACTGATGGAGGAAAAGCTGTGGGAAGTGAGAGCTCATTACACAGTAAACAAGATGGGGATGGACCAAGTGTGGGGGATGATCAGCAACAGAGAAGCAAAACCCCCCTGGAATAAAAAAACAACAGAAAATGAAGACAAAAAAAAACCCCCACAGATAGGCTGAGAGAGTTGGGGTTGTTCAGCCTGGATCAGAAAAGGCTTCAGGAAAACCTCAGAGCCCCTTCCAGTGCCTAAAGGGGCTCCAAGAGAGCTGGAGAGGGACTTGGGACAAGGGCTTGGAGTGACAAGAAAAGGGGGAATGGCTTCCTCCTTTCTCCTGACAGAGGGCACATTTAGAAAAAATATTGGGAAGAAATTGTTCCCTGTGAGGGTGGGGAGGCCCTGGCACAGGTTGCCCAGAGAAGCTGTGGCTGCCCCTGGATCCCTGGAAGTGTCCAAGGCCAGGTTGGACGGGACTTGGAGCAACCTGGGCTGGTGGGAGGTGCCCCTGCCCATGGCAGGAAGTGGATGGTCTTTAAGGTCCCTTCCAACCCAAACCACTCTGGGATTCTGTGAAGAACCAATAATTGTTGCTCACTGAACACAGGAGGGTTTTGCCTGAGAGAGCCCCTGCCAGGCCCAGCCTGCACAGCCCTGAGGAGAGGAGAGATCTGCTGGGATGGGGAGAGACCAAGCCCCAGCTCCATCTTCAATTCCATATTACTGGATGAAATATTCCTCTAGATGAAAACCCCTGTTCTGGAAAGAGGTTCCCAGCAAAGCCCTGGTGTCACCCCCAGCTGTCAGTCCAGCTGACACCATCCCCTTGTGGAGAAGAGCAAAAGCACGGCCATTGCCATGAAGGGCAGCAAGTTTTGGCCCCAGGAAGGAGCCTGTGCATCCCCCTGAGGGCTGGGAAGTGACAAAAGCAGCAGCTGTGCTCGTGGGAGCTCCCAACAGCAGAGCTGGAGCATCCCCTGCTGCCATGGACCGCAGGACACGAGAGCATCCCCACCCGTGGGAAGGGTGTCACGGCTCTACCTCCCTCCTGAGCTGCTTTTGGCATCAGTATCTCCATGGAACTGCTTAAAGAGGAACTTCAGACTGAACAGAAAATAAAAGGGAAGGAAATACAGCTGTACCAGCAGCCCCAGACACGCCGGCAGCCTCTGGCTCAGGAAGGGCACCGGCCACGCTCCCGTCTGCTCCAGAGCCCGGGGCAGACACAACCTCCCACCTCCAACACTCCGAAATTAGAAGTTTGCACCAGATGCTGCCTGACATCCCACAGATTCACCCAGCCCAGCACATCCCCGGGGCTCAGCTGGGGCCAGACTCCTCCAGAGGCAGCTCTGGGTGCTCCAAGCCAAGCTCCAGAATAAAGGAGGGTGGTTGTTTTTTTGTTTTTTTAAAAATAAACCTGCAGGAATAAGGAGCAGATCTCTTGTTAGGGGGAAGAAAGCGAAGCTCCTGATGGCCTGGTTGGGGGTATGGAGCAGCAGGATGTGCACTTGGAGCTGAGGAACTCCTCTTGGCTCGAGGAGAGGAGCTGCTGTTTATATGGTGGGAGCTGGACGAGACGAGCTCCTCACTTGGCTGCACCACCGCCGGCTACCTACCACCCTCTGCCTTGGGAAGGGCTTGGAGGAGGGCCACAGCCTTCACTTCAGCCTCTCTGCAGACACTGAGAAGTCCATTCTCCCTGCACCCTGCCCGGGACACACACAGATAAATGCATTCCATGAGGGATGCTCAGCCAGGGCAGCTCAAGGGACTCACCCAGGGACGAGGGAGATGGGAGGCTCAGCATCCCTCTGATACCCAGCAAAGAGGGGAAGGATGGAAACTTTCTCCCATTTCTCCCCAGACTTGGCCCGTGGTGGCTGCACACATCCAGAGGTGCTGACTTCCCAGGAATGCAGAGGAAGGCAGCAGCATCCAACAGGCTCCAGGTGGGATGGAGGAGTGTGACAGACCCACTGAGGGCACAGGGGGAGGAGTGAAGGCCCCCTCCCAGGACACAGTGGCCAAACACCCACCCCTGGCAGTGCCATGACCGGGCACTGCTCTGGCCCTGGCTCCTCTGACCACCCCCATCTGCTCATCCACAGAACCACAGACCCCCTGGCCAGCAAACTGGTGTGGTGGCCACCTCCAGGGGTGTGAGGTGAGGTGCAGGACACCCCTGACATGTCCCCATACACACGGTGCTTCCAGCACAGTTGGCTGAAGACTCACCAAATTTTTCAAAACTACTAAAGAAACTCCCTGCAAAAAACAGATAAAAGATCCATAGATTTCTCTTCCCTTGTTTCTCCAGCACCATTCCCAGTATTACTTCCCTAAGCAGTGCCATTGCTCCGGAGTGGGATCCCAAATTTCACCAAACCCAAGCACATCCACACCACAGGGGGCAGCCCTTGGTGTCCCACAGCTTTGTTTGTTAATTGAAATGATATTTCCCATGAAAATCCCCCCTGGGTATCCTTTGCCTCATGCCCAGCACTCCCAGACCAGGCATTACTGGGGGAAATGGGGCGTTACTGCAGAACCCAAGTCTGGATTTGGGGGGAGGAAAGGGAAAGGCTCAATCTCCCCACTCCCATCTCAGCACCATCCTGCAAACATGGAAAGTCCCATTTCCATCCCAAGGAGCAGTGCAGGACTGAGCAGTGGGATGGGGATGGTGCTGGAAAATACCCTGTGCCCCCTGCAAAGAGCCAACCCTGCACTCCTGGGCTAAGCAGTGCTCCCAGGAATCTGCAAGGCAATCCACTAATCATTTTTTAATCCTTAATTAACTAAAGATGGGTCCTTTAAGAACAAGAGCATCTGTGTGGCTCTTTTGGGCTCCGAGCAATCTTAGGAATGACAAAAATGTCGATGCTCCGCGGGCTCCACACGGTTCAAATTAATTAAAATCCTGCTCCTCAGCTGCACGTGAGGAACCAAATCCTACAAATTGCTTAAACAACCTTGGAGAAAGGCTGGGTCGGGATGGGCTGGAGTGGGTGAGTGGATGGGTGGGTGGGAGGGCATTGCTTCCACTCCCACCAGAGATCCATCCACACTGGTGGAGCTGAGCAGGGCACAGTGATCCCCTGGGCAACGCTGGGACCTCCAGCAGAGCTGGGCAAAACCCTTCCCTTCCTGCTCCGAGCACCCACCGAGGCACCGGGATCAGAGTCTCCCGTGATGGATTTATCAGCTGGAAAAGATGCTTTAGCAGACAGGAATTATACCCCTCAGCAGACATTTGCTTTGATCTGGGGGCAAAAAGTTTCCCTGGAAAACACTTAAGGAAGAGGGAATGCAGCAGAGGGAATGCAGCAGAGTGCCTCTGCCCTGCAGGGAAAGGTGCAAAATCCAGCCAGGAATAAAGCCAGGGAGAGAAAAACCTGCAACGTGGCTTTAACCACCACCGGGACCTCACGCCTGAAAACGCCTCCGCACGAGCCCACCAGGAGCACCTTCCCATGGGAAACCTCCCAGGGCCCCCACACCAGCGGGGTGGCTTTGGGGGAAGGGGACAGCTTTGCACTGAAGGTTAAAATAAATCTCTTTTGCTTTTCGCTCTTGTCACTCTTGCGCAAGAACCATCCCTGGCCCCGCTGCCGCTTCCCGGCTGCTGCTGCAGGCGCCGGCGAGGTCCCCGCTGTCCCCTGCCCCCTGCCAGGCTCTGAGCAGCACAGCCACCACCTCTGTTCCTCTTTCCTGCTCCCAAATAATCCAAAGAAGACCGAGTTATAATTTCTTGGGGCTGCATTTGCCGTGCAACAATCTATTTCCATCAGAAAGGGGAAAACGGGGAGGAGGGACATTCCCGCAAGGGCTGCTCTGTCTGTTGTAAATTCTTCCCGGGTCCCTTTTGTCCCCTCCCTCGATGCAAAGCCCACACAGCAGCTCCCACACTGGGCACTGGACAGGTGGGAAGATGATCCAGCACCAAATCCCAGCATCCACACAGGGACCTTGCCCTGCCTGCAGCCACGTCGGGACAGGAGCTGCTGCCTCGGTTTCCCCGGGACAGGCCCGCGGTGCCCACACGATGCTGCAGAGATGGGGCAGTGGGAGGTGATATCCCAGCAAGGAGCCCCAAACCTCCTGCCAAAAGAACCACTCCAGCTCTCCTGGTGGAGGAGTTTTTTCCCCAGAGGCAGGAGTTTGGCACAAACCCCTGGAGGAAGCAAGAGCTCCCCAGGGGAAGCAGCGCTGCCCGGCCGGGCCCGACACTGCCGGGGGTGTCCTTGCAAACAAGGGACTCTTGGGACTACTCCATCCCCATCCCAAAATCCCTGTGAGGATCCTTCCCGAGCTGCAAACCCAGCCTTGGTGCACTGGATGTGGCACTTCCATTGGTGCCATCCCTGACCCCTTCACTCACTGGGGCTGAGCCAGGGCTGATGGTGGGGGGAGCAGCCAAAAGCGGGGACGGGGATGGGGAGGGGGACGAGCTGAGGGTGCTCAGCACCAGCGAGGCACGAGTGACTTGGCCCCGTGGCTGGAGGCCTCTGAAAGCCGCCTTGTTCCTCTCCCAGCCCCTGCACGGGGTCGGTTCTCCCGTCTCACCTCCAGGACAGAGGTGCCTCTGTCCTCGGGATCGCCAGACCTGGATCCCACCGACATTTTTTAGGATGAAACAGCCAGAACCGCCCCTTAGAGGTAGCAAAGCCCTGCTGAAATCAAGCAGCCCCCTTAAAACCCACAGAAGGAGGAATTCATGGCCCTCAAGTAAATTATGGGGAGGTTTAACAGGAATTCAGCTGCGGGAAGTCGACGGCTCCTCCAAGCACCTCGGGGGATGGGGGTCTCCTCATCACCTCCTCCTTTCTCCACCTCCCAGACCAGCAGTTTCTCCTCTGATCCCAGGACAGATCCCTCGCCTGGCATGGGATTGCCGCCCACCGGCACCGTGTCCATGACTCCTCGTTTTCCCCTCGGGATGCTCCAGCCCCAGGCGCTGCGGGACTGGGGGGAGAGGGGAAAGGGAGGGCAAGGGGGGAGGAGAGGAGCAGTGCCCTCCTGTGCTGCCGCTTCCAAATCTGCTTTGGATTTGCTAAATGTGCTCTAATAAAATAGGCCAAGGGTTTACTGTGGTTATTTTCAGGCAGAAGTAGCCAATTCTGCTGCCTTTTTTTGCATTTTTAAAAGTTTTCTCAGTAGGGCCGAAATAATTCAAGGAAGCCCCAAAAGCAGCTCCTTGCTTCAGGGCTAGACTATCCCGGGATAAAAAGTGTCTCAAATGGCAATTCCAGGGGCAGTCCTAAGGAGCCTCGGGTGTCTGGTTCACGGTGTCTTCAGAAGGTTAAAAAAAAAAAAAATACAACCCGTTGACTTTAGCGTGAGAAGTTACAGAAAGAAAAGTTTGGAAAAACGCACTCGGGCCCCGGGGGGGCACTTTTCCATAGGATTAACACGTCGGGAGAGGGGAGGGGGGTCAGGATGGGAGAGGGAGGAGACCTCCAACAAACCCCTTCGGCCCTTTCCCGACCTCTCGCTCCGCGAACAGCTCTCCCCGGGGAGACAAAGGGCCGGAGCGGGGCTGGGGGTCGGCGGAGCCCTCCCCGGACCCCTCCCGCGGCCGCGGAAGCGTTTCCGCGGGGCTCGGCGGGCGCCGAGCGCGGGGAGTTTTACACACTCGGAGCGATAAAAAGCGAGCGAAATACGCGGCGAGAAAACAAACGCGGCGCGGCCGGAGCGGAGAAAACAAAACGCGGCGGAGCGAACGGCGAGCGGAGGGGGATGGAGCAAAACGAACCGTGGCAGGAGCAAATAAAACATCCCGCGAGGAAACAAACCGGAGCGATTCCACCGGCGATGGAGCGAGGCGAACCCCCCCCCACCCCATCCCCGCCCTGCGCGCCCCCGCCGGGGTCCCGCCGCCCCCCGCCCGGCCGGGGGGGTCCCCCCAGCCCTCCCCACCCTTTTCCCCCCCGGGAACGGAGCTCGGGGGGTGCGGAGGGAGGGGAGCGCGGTCCCACCTGGGTGCGCGGCGCCGAGCAGCAGCTGGAGGCCGAGGAGGCAGCAGAGGGGGGCGCGGAGGGGGGGGCGCGGGGGGGGGCAGAGGGGCCGCGGTCCCGCCGAGCCGCGCCCCATCCCCATCCCTGCCCGCTCCGCTCGGGCCGCGCCGCTCCTGCCGGGCCGGGGGCGGGGAGGGGACCGGGGGATGGGGGAGGAGGAGGAGGAGGGACGCGAGCGGGAGAGGGAGGGGAGGATGGAGGGGGGGGAAAAGTTAAAGAAAATAAAATAAGCGTGCGCGGCCGGGCTCAGACACTGCGTCAGCGGGGCCCGGCCCACGGCGGGACCGGGGGGCGGCGGCCGGGGGGTGCCGGGACAGGGGGGGCTCCGCCCGCGGCAGCGCGTCCGGAGGGCGGGGGGTCCGGGGGTGAAGCCGCGGGAGTGGGAAAAGCGGTGCCCAGCCTGGCCGGGGCAGCCCTGCAGACCCTCGGGAAGGGTGGTGGGGTCCGGGGCTGAAGGGGGGGTCCGGGGGTGAAGCCGGGGGGTTGCCCAGCCTGGCCAGGGCATCCCTGCAGGCCCCCGAGGAGGGCGGGAGCGTTTGAGGGTGAAACGCGGAGGGTGGCAAAAGCAGAGTCCAGACTGGCCGGTGCCAGTCCCCTGGGGAGGGCGAGGGGGTTTGGGGATGGAGGGGGACCCGGGCATGAAGTGTGGGAGTGGCAGGAGCGGTGCCCAGCCTGGCCAGGGCATCCCTGCAGCCCCTCCGGGATGGGCTGGCTCCCTCCGCAGAGCGCCCACGCGGCTCCCTCCGCATCCCGGGTGGTCTCGATGCCCCGGGACAAGTGAGAGGGAGTGGTGGGAGATCCCCGCGGTGCCTCCAGCCCCGCAGTGTGGGACCCCACCTCCGCCGGGAAAAACAGCCAAGGGCTGCTGTGAGCTCCCACCACACGCCCTCCCTTGCACCACTGGGTGCCCGGCAGAGTTATCTCATCCCAAGCCCAGCCGGATCCTCCTCCTTCCATCCCCGTGGCTCAGAGCTGGGCAGCTCCCGGCTCAGCCGGGGATGAGGACGCTGAGGCCGGACACAGCTCATTGCACCTCCCACCACCCGGCCCGGCCCTCCAGCCGTGGGGTGCAGCTTCCCAGTGCTCTGCTGAGGGCACGGGATGAAGTGCAACCGCGGGATCCAACGCAGATATATCCCACATCCAGGAGCTGAGTATAAAAGGCTTTTTTAAAAAAGTTTTTAATAACTTTTTTAAAACTTTTATTTTCACACCTCCACTTCAGCAGGGCTGCCCAGGCCCCCAAAAGCCACCCAAGGAAGGCAGTATACATGGAAAACACTGGAAAATGGTGTATTCCTGGCTTTCTACATCCACAGGGCTGCACATTTCTATGCAAGGCGCCCCCACTGCAACGGGAGCTGTGCGGGCACCACAGATTCCTGCTGTGGGGTTTCTTTGGTGCTAAAACCCATTTTCACCTTAAATCCATCAGCACAGACCAGCACAGCTGCTCACACCTTCCCCAGGTCTGGCTGGAGGTAACAGGTCACCCCGAGGCACCTGCAGGAGGTTCAACATTGCAGCTTGCTTGAATCAAATCAAAGCCCCAAATCCCTGAAAGCTGCCAGGAGAGGATTCCCACGGGGCAGCCAGGCACTGCTCAGCTGGGTATCCCCCTGCCCAGCTGCCAGGGAGCCGGATCTCCTCCATTCCTGGAGCCACCAAGAAAGCTTTGAGGGGAGAGGTGGGAACACTCGTGGCACAACACAAAGGTTCATTTGGGTGATGTTCACAGTGCCCAGCCTTGTGGGAGCACCCCTGAGCGTGCAGGAGCCTCACCAGCTCCTTGAGTGTCCCGGGATTTGAGCAGTGCAGGGAAGGGGATGTCAGACCTCAGCACACAGGCTCTGCCTTACAAGTCCAGGGAAGATGGTGCTTTTAATGAGGCCAAGCTCCCTCCAGCAGGGAGCAGGATCTGGCCCTGAGGGTGCACAACACAGGGGACACGTGTGAGCCGGGCACCGGCTGTTTGTCCGTTCTTAGGAAAATAAATGAATCCGTTGTTTCCCAGCAAGGCAGGAAGGACCTGCAGGCCGGTGCCAGGATGGGCTTTGGGGATGTAAATCCTCGGGGGGGGGCCAATTAAGCACATCAGCATCTGGGCTGTTGGGTTTTTTTTAAGGCAAGGGATTATTTTTTAATTGTGGCAGCGCTGGGAGAAGGGCCCCGCTGGCCTCCATGGCTGGATACACACCAGGAACTGCCACGGGGAGCAAACAGGGCCTGGAGGAGAGGAGGGAATCGCCCAGGTCCTCACTCCCATCCCTAAACCTTGGAGACCACTCCGGGGGGTGCCACCAGGGGTGCCATCAGACGTGATGGAGCTGTGATGTCTCACGAGTGGGACCCTCTGTTCATCCCGGACAAACCTTTCCCAGGAGCTGAATCCCATCCAAAGGAGGGGACACAGCAGAGTCAAAAGGCTGTGTGTCCCGTGGAGCATCACAGCTTCCTGGCCTGCTTTATCCCGTGTCTTGGAGGCCCCTATGCTGCGTGTGATTAGAAGATAATTAGCACTTCTTAATAATTAATTCCTTCAGTGCGGGCCAAAGGCTCCTCACCCGCTCTCCTCCTAATCCGGTTTAGTACCAGTTGAGTTGCTACTCGTCGGAGTGGATCGGGAGGAAATGCATTTTTCCCTTCCCCTGGGACGTTTCCAAGCTGTCTGACCCCTCTGGCCCTGAGGAGTTGCTGCCAGACGAGGGGATGTGGCCCGTGCAGGGGAGGGCCAACGCTCTCGGAGAGCTCCTTGCACTGAGAGATGGATGGTAGGGACAGGCTCATCCCAGGATCACCCAGAATTTGGGACACTCACTGGCAGTGGCTGGTTCCTGCAGTCAGACCATCTGTATCTGCCTCTTAGTTGGAAAAATAAAAAGCTGTTTTTTGGCCAAAGCAAAACACAGCATGGGGAGGGGTCACAGTGGAGGGGCTGCAGTGGGACAGGGTGAAACAGCACCGGCTCTGGTGAGAGTCACCCTGCAGAAGGACTTGGAAAATGTTTCCAGACGTGGATCTGTGCCACTTGCCCAACTTTGGCTGGAGGTCTGGCCTGGTCAGGAGCACTGGGAGGAACCAGGGTCAGTCTGGATGCTCAGCAGGCTGGAAAATGTGTCACCAACACACTGTGGGACCCAGCCATGGGGGTGGGGAAGGAACCCCAGATCTGGAGCTGGGCTGCTCAGTGGCAGTGAGGCCCCTGGGAGTTGTTGAGTTTGGGGCTGACACGGGGCACATTTGGTCTTTGCTTGTGCCAGAGGCATTAGAGGACAGGATTTGGGGACCTGTGGACCACAAGAGCAGTGTCTGTAGCTGCCAGATGCTCCAAAGGAAGGGTCTGACCACCCTACCAGCCACCTCTGAGGACTGGCAGGTCCAAAGGGTCTATTTTAGAGCCTGGGGAGGGCATGGGGGTACATTGTATGACCAGAGAGGCTGCATGTCCTGCTCAGCTGTGCCCTTCCAAGGGTATTCCCTCCATCCCACGGCTCTCCACGGGACTGGGGGCTCCAGGAGAGCAAAGCACTGTGGGCAGAGGGGCTCTGGTGGTGCCAAGGGCTTGGCTTTGCTGTGCCAGTTACAGCCGGGGACGGGCAGCACCTGCCAGGCTGTGCCTTGAGCTCAGCCCCGAGCTCAGCCCCGAGCTCAGCCCAGTGTCTGCAGTGCCTCGGCCTCATCCTGGCCCCAAACGGGCCGGGCTGGGCCAAGATCAACACCCACCTGGCAGGCGCCGTGCGCTGAGGTCACTGCCTGGGGAAAGAGGCCGACTTGGCGTCCGCTGCCTCCTTCTCCCCCGCGCCGGCAGCGGCAGCAGGGAACGGCCACGTCGCTCTCCCAGACAGGCAGGAACAGCCCAGCTTCCCCCCCAGGCCTGTGCCAGGCTCTGCATCGAGGGCACAGGGTGGTCAGCAGCCCCTGGCTGGGCTTGTTGGGGAACCCCCCTGGGGCCATGGCAAAGGACTCATCCCCAGAGTTTGCATTCGCACCCTTCCCTCTGAGGCCGAGCCTGGGCACACCGGGCAGGGGCTCAGCAACTGCACAGCCTCAGGGTGTTGGTGGCCATGGGGTGACCGTCGAGGCTCCCGAGGGTTCGGTTTTCCCAGGAGGGTTCGGTGCCGGGAGAGGGGTCTCGGTGCTGGCGGCCGGGGCTCCACCGAGCAGGGGGTGTCAGGGAGAGCTCCTCGCCTGAGAGCTGACAGGGTTCAGGATCAGCCCCGGCTCTGCTCGACGCTCAGCTGCGGGTAGAGGGATCCCGGCCAAAATGAAGGGCCGTTTCCCTGCCTCCAACCCAAGTGTCCCCTCAGCTGTTGCAAGGAGCAGATGGGGCTTTGCCGGGGTCGGTCAGCCCCAGCCCGCCCGGCCCCCTCCCCAGCTCCACTGGCTCCCAGCACTGGGAAGGGGGTCCCTTCGCGGGCGCCTCACGCTGCAGCTCTCGGAGCTCTTCACTGCTCCCTCTTCTGCAGCCCTGAAAAGTCAGGCAAGTTCAAGCTGCAAAATAATTTATTAAAACCAGATGTGCTCGCTCAGAGCTGCCATGAGGAATTTCAGGGCGCTCCAGCGCTGGGAGGGCCAGCGCCGAGATCCTGCCCTTCCGCCGCGGGGGCGAGACGGGGCCGGGGGCTGCCCGGGGAGCAGCGCTGCCCTCCCAGCCCGCTGCCTCTCCTTCCTGCCCGACCTCCCCAGGGCTCCTGGAAAGGGGCAGTGAGGAATTCCAGACATTTACGAGAAATTTGCCTTTTAGAAAAACACTTTCTCTGCATGACTCAAGAGTAAATCAGCAGAGCCGGGGCTGCGGAGCGGGGAGGGAAGGCAGCTGGAGAGCGGCGGAGGACAGCATATCCCGAACGGCATCTTCCTCCTGCTGGAAGCTGGGATGGGACTAGGGAGCAGAGATCTCACCCTGCTCCCTGGCCCTTTCCAGCAGGAGCAGAGTGGTGCTTCATTTCCAACTCTGCCGCTGCCTTACCTCATAGCCACGGGCACGGCCCTTCCACCTCCATCCCTCACCGGTTCCTTCAGCCTGGAGGGGCTTTGGCACCAAGCCCAGCTGCTCTCCTGGGTTTGGGTGGGAGCGGGTGGATTTTTAGGATTAGCAGGAGCTGGGATGAGCCAGTGCTGAACAAAGCAGGTTTTGAGCCCTGCTCCTGGTGCAGAGCTGGGCCAGACCAAGGGCTGTCCCACAGCCCCAGCCAGCACCCGCTCGTGGCTCCCACACAGCAGAGCCCTCGGTCGAGAGAGGACAGGGCCGAGCACAGCTCTGGGTTTATTCTTCCCGTGAATTCAAACCAGAGCCAAGCACCTTCTAACCTTGCTGCTGGAGTTCCCCGGGGCTGCCCAAGTGGGGATGGGAGATCTGGACTGCACATGAGGCCAAATCTCCCTGTCTTGACTCTACTGGTCCCCGAAGCATCCCTGCATTTTTAGCTTCATCCCTGTACTTTCAGCTCCCTTCCTGCGTTTTTAGCTCCATCCCTATGTTTTTAACTCCATGAGGACCATGGCACCCATCTGCCCCATCCCTGCAGAGGATGGATGTGAGAGCAGCTCCCTGCTAGCCCTGCCTGGGGGCTGGTGAGGCTCATCCCACACTGGCAGTGCACATGGTGGATAACCTCTATTTCCAGGCTTTCCCGGATCAGCTCCCGGTGGTGAGCAATGGAGCGACTGAAACACGAGGAGAAGGATGGAGGAGGAGAAGGGCTGCAGCGACCCATCGCCGGGTGAGCTGCGGGCCGGGAGCACAGAGGAGCAGGGAGGAGCAGGCAGGAGCAGGCAGGAGCAGGGAGGGGCAGGGAGGAGCAGGCAGGAGCAGGCAGGAGCAGGGAGGGGCAGGGAGGAGCAGGCAGGAGCAGGGAGGAGCACCCGGAGCTGGCAGCTCCGCACCGACAGCACGCGCCGGCAGCTCCTCCGGGCTTCACATCCCTCCCCAGCCATTCCATGGAACGGGAGCGTGGCTGAGCCCCGCTCCCAGCACACACAATAGAGCCCTTGTGGCCCAGAGCCCGTTCCCGGGTGTGAACGTGGCGAGGGGAGGCTGAGCTGCCCCGTGTTTGCTTGGCCTCTCATCCCCACCCAGGGTGATCCATGGCCGGGGGCACCCGGCTGCCCTCCAGGGCAGGGAGGAGCAGAGACCATGGGCACAACCATGGAAAATCGGTGTCTCCGTGCAAAGATTCGCCTGCATTTGGTAGGAAAGGCAGCTCCGGGCTGGGAGGGAGTCAGGGCTGTGCTGGGTCCTGCTCCCATGTACTCCAAAGTCTTCTCTCCCCCCTCCCTGCTGGGAAGGTTTAAGTCAGAGGCTGCCTGAGCCAAGCTCGTGTAGCACCCAGAAAACAACATCCTCCAGCAGCAAACCCCAGGGAGACCCTGGCAGCGGTAGCAAACCTCAGGTTGAGGGTTTGCCAGGTCACAAAATAAACTGGGACTGGCCCATCTGGCAGAGGGAAACTCATTTATGCTGCGACTCCCAGCCATGAATATCAGAGGCAAAGCATCCAGCGAGGCAAAGGTGAGTCTTGCTCCTGCTGGGGTCCACCTGAGCGTGTCCCTGCTCCAGGTACACCCCACACACATGTGGGCACCTGGCCTGACCACCACAGGATGCTGCTGCTGCTGCTCCAGGCGCTGCCAAAACCTCCCCTGGCCCAAATCTGTGTCGCATCATCAGAACTGGCACAGGGGGCTGAAAAATAATCAACTGCAGCAGCAGGGAGGGGGCTGAACTCACTGGGTGTTGGGTTTCACTGGCACTCAAAGAGTTTGACTTCAGGCACAGTCAGGGTGACACCAGGTTTGTGGAGAAGCTCCTCACTAAAGGGACCAGCTCTGGGGCAGGTACAGCCTGGGGGATGCCAAGGGATACCCTGATCAGCAGCCCCACACGGCTGCAGAGGAGCTGGATGTACAAACTGGTCTGTGCTCCCCCCTGATCAGCCCAGATACGAGCAGACTCAACATCTGCAGCTGCCAAGGTCCTTTTTCATTTTCTATTGTGTGTTTTTGTAAAGCTGACAAGGCTCAGCCCTGAGAAATTCAGGGCCAAGTTTCATCACTGCTCAGCGTGGTTACTGTGGGTGACTGAGGGGAGATCTGGGTGCCTGTGGGCTGGGGAGTGGCCAGAGTGTTGTGAGCCACAGAATTTCATCAACAGACACAAAAAAGGTGTTTTTTGTGTGCTCAACATTTGTGTGCTTCTAAAGGCAGCTGCTGCCCTACAGAAAATGAGGGAAAACCCACCTCAGATTTCAATCTTGATGTTCCAGGACAAAATCAATGCCAGGAATTAACTGAGTTGGTAATTTTCAGCCATTCCCCCTCTGATGCAGAGATCTCACTGCTGTGAGTGGTTGGATTCACCTTTCCTCCATCCTTCTCATCCTGTCCCGTGTCACCTCCTCACAGCCACTGCAAGAGAGCTCGTGCCAACACCAAGAGCAGCAAAACAGTAAAAGCCAAGCAAATGAGTTTCTTAAAACTTATTTTAATATCCATGTCTCATCTGTTGGGTAGAGCCAAAACAGTCTGGCCTGGTTTAAGTTACAAATTCTTCATACACTTTAAGTAAATGAACAGTGTGGCAATAGGGTCTGTTATTGGAAGTGAAACCCATATTAACAAGGGAGGTGTCGCAGCCAGAATTCTACCAGGGTTCTTCACTGCGCTGTCCCCAGGCCCCTGGATGGTGTCACACAGCAGGATAAATGCTTCTGACACAAAACTAATCACACCCACAGAGATGCACACACTGTATGGCCAAGAAACAACGGGACCAGGATAGAAAAAAACCCTCCTAGAATTCTCCCCGATGTGGGCAGACACCAAACCATCGGTTTCGGCAAATGGGATGAAGCACCAACCCTGATTTCTCCTGACAGAGGCTGAATAAACATGTCAAAGCTGCTTGCTGAACAGTTAACTCCTGGCTTAGAGCAGCAGGGATGGAAAGGGCTAAGAAAGGATGGCTGAAGATTTAAAGATGCAGTATTTCTGTTCTTTTGTTTAAAACACTACAGTTTAGAGATCACCTTAATGCAGCTGTGAGGGAATAAATCCACTTAAAAGCCCCAGAGTCACTACAAAAGCAGTAAGAAAAACCAAAGTGGCAGAGTTCTCCACTTCCCTGGCCTGTTGTTTAATTCCAACAGACTGCTCCACGTTCCAGTTCCTGATCAGGTTTAAGCCCAGCAGCTGCAGCTGATGGCCCATGGTAAGGCAGACAAGTGGCAGTTCTCTCTCAAAGTCTGTGACAGAGAACAGCACTTGCCAGGAGATGCCACTGGGGCACAGAGCCCCCCCAAACAGCCCATGTGCTGCCAGAGCTGTGGGTACCACCCCGGAGGTGCCCCACAGAGGCTCCCCCACCCCACGGTGGTCTGGGGGTCGGGGAGTCACACAGGGGGGTTTGGTTTTTAACCAGACCCTGAGTCACAGCAGTGCAGTGCTCAGCTCCCTCCCGAGGCAAACCCTGCTCCCCAACACTGCATCTTTAAATAGCCCTGGCCAAGAGCTCCTGCCACATGTCAGGAACGCTCCAACCTGGCTGCCACATGTTGCAGTGCTGCTTTTCGGTTTTCCTTCAACGTGGGGGGAAAAGGGAGCAGAGTGGGGATGGGAGGCTCCTGTGTCACAGCAGGCAGATCCAGCTGAAGGTGCCAGACCCCTCCAGGCAGATTACAGGAGGGAGAGAAAAATAATAATTAGGGTGTTTGCTCCCTTCAAGAGCATTATTCTCTTCCCTTCCCATCTGGAATCGGATGCAGCAACGGCGGCGAGTGCGGCGAGTTTGAAAAGGAAAGTGTTAAAGGAGGGAGGAAGCTTGGCTGCCAAGTCACCAACAGAGAGGGGCAGACAAGCCTTCAGCTTGGGAATGTTCTAACAGGAACCAGGTCAGCACAGAGCTGTGTGAGCACAGATCACACCTGTGACACCTGAGCGCTCCCATCCCTTCCTGCCCGTCAGTCCCGATCAGGGCTCGGGGAGCAGCCGGGGTGTGTCCAAAACCAGAAATAAATTAACGAGGAGCAACCGTTGGGAGAGCGATGAGGCAGCAGCTGAAACCTTGTGGCAGCCTGAGCTGTGATCCACTCCCAGCACAGATCCACGCAGGCCTGTTCTCCCAGGGCTTCACCGCCCTCCTGAGGAGGTGAACTATTCCTAAGAGGCCACCCCAAGGGAGCAGGGGAGCTGCACCAGCTGCAGAATGGCCACTGCCACCAACCTGCTAATACGGGTTTCACTTGGAGACCAGAAAACTGTTTTCTTCCAAAAAATTGTTATTTTTAAAAAATTGAAATTAATTAGGGGTAAAACACTAACTCTAGTGCCATGAACAGGCAGGATCAACTTTTTTCCCCTCCAAAGGGCAAAGAGTCATATACCATCCCCAGCTGAACCTTGGTGCTTCGAGCTTTTCAGGAGATGTTACCTAAACTTTATTAAAAGAAAAAGAACAATGTTTAAATATCAACACTGGACTAGCCCAGTCTTTTTTTTCCAAAGTCCACATTCTTCATATGAAGCACACACGGCGTCCTGGATTCCCCAAGGCTGCATGTTCAGAAGTTCACAGTACATGGAACCATGTCTTTTTGTAATTTTTTTTTTTCTTGAGTTTCCTCTCCTTGCTCAGAGCAGCCACCCTTTTGTGGTCACTGACTGCATAAACCTCAAGCCATCTCCTATCCACGTGGCTTGGCCTAAGATGCCAAAGGTTTCCTTGATGAGAGTTGATGTCGTCATGCTCTATGGATGGAAAAAAGCAAGAGAAAAAAAGCACCTGGTACAGGTTTCTTGAGACCCTTGCGGATTCCTCTGTTCCAAAGCTGTTTCTGAAAGTCTTGGTTTTTATTCTTTTTTTTGCCGGTTTCTCGAGCAGTTTTTGGCCTATTGCTCTGTCTCAGTTTGAGGAGCTGTTGTTGGATGATCCGGAGGTGGACGCGATGGCAGCTCCAGCTGGGCTGCTCGTGGAGACGGATTTGCGGATGTGAGGCAGCAAGTAGGGATCACAGGCCAGCTGCTGGACATCTATCCGATCCTCCTTCCGGTAGGCCAGACACCGCCTGATGAACGCCTGCAGCAGCCCAGGGCAAGGCAAGGATTAGTGGTTTAGGACACAAACAGGAAGCTTTTGGCTCTCTGGGAGCAGGGCCAGAGGGACACCCCAGCGCTGAAATTCCGTCCCCAGGCACGGCCCAGCTCCTGCACCACCAAAGCTCAGCCTCTGCCAGGCCACGGGGTTCAACCCTCAGCCTGAGACTACAGCAATCGTGGAATGCTTTGGGTTGGAAGGGTTGGAAAGATCATGTGGTTGCAACCCCCTGCCGTGGAATCCCAGGATGGTTTGGGCTGGAAGGGACCTTAAAGGCCACCTCATTCCTGCCATGAGCACCTTCCACTAGCCCAGGTTGCTCCAAGCCCCGTCCAACCTGGCCTTGGACACCTCCAGGGATGGGGCATGCAAAGCCACTGATCCTTGTGCAAGAGGTGAGCCTTAAACACAGAATTCCAGCTGACTGTAGGGAAATCAAGAGGATGGAACTGCCTGTCCCAATCACTGACTGACCCACAAGCAGATTTACCTTTGCTTCTGGTGTGACTACTGGCTTTGGAGGGAACTGCACCTCGGTGGCTTTCAGGATTGTGTTCTCCTGCAGAATATCTTGTTGTGACTGGTTGTGACCAAAGGGCTACCAAAACAAAACAAAACAAAACAAAACAGTTGTTAAAGGTTGCTGACAGGCCTTAAAAGCCCCGTAACACCACTGTTCATCATCACCTGACATCAGTATTTTCCAGGCAAGCAGCCCACAACTGCTGAGAAGGTGCTGCAGATTCCAGCCAGAGGAGCAGGACCTGCTGCTCCCACACTTCACTGAACACGAGGGATCAAGCTGGAATGTGTCTGGAGTGTCTCTGGCTCGGCCTGGAGGGATCTCCACCTGCTTGCAGACCTTGCAGGTCTGTTATAGCATGTGTCATCCATCTGAGCTGATGCAGATCCACCCACTCCAGCCTCTGCTGGGCTGGTTCCCCGTGCCTGACTGACAGCTCTGAGCAGCACAGACTGTGTCAGCCCTGGCTTTCACAACACTTGGTTACCAAGGACTCCTGGAAACAAGAGCCCATGGAATCCTTTTCCTTCTGCAGCCAATCTCTGCTGTTGTCACAAACCAAATTACCTCTTCTCGTGAAAAATCATCTTTTCCTGACCCACACTCTTCCCTCCCAAAAGCCACCCTAAAAACTTGCAGAATGGGTCTTTGTACTTATTTTTCCCCCCTAAAGACTTGCAGCCATCAAGCCCAACAAAGACTCAGGGCATTGAAAATGTTACAAAACAAGACCAGGCCACAGTGCCCACCCACAATGGTCTCAGTGGGAACATGCCCAGTGGAAAGAGATGTTGTGCAGAATGTCTTTTCTGAGGGAAGTGCCAAACAGCAAAACACAGCCTAGTGCCTTCTCCCCACTTCCATTAGCATGGACTCTGCCTTGGAACTGATGGCAAGGAGACAAGGTGGAAGCACCTAAGTCTGGGGAGAAGGAAGCAGAAGCCAGGGCTGCTCCCAAAAGGTTTGGGAAACACCACTAAGAAAGGAGTTAAATGCCTTCTTACCTTTCTGCCATAGAGACACTGATAGAAGATGACTCCCACTGACCAGACATCAACTTTATTTGAAATCTTTGGAGGTTCCTTCCCAACCACAAAACATTCTGGTGGCAAATACCTGATTAGAAGCAAGTGACAACAGGTTATGAGAAGCAGCTCCAAGTACTTTTGATCATTTTTTTTTTCAAAAGGAGGGAACAAGCTTCTGTGATGAGATACTGGTTTGGGATTCAAGGGACCCCATTTCATTCCTGTGGATCTCTGGGCCAAGATCACCAATGCCTACTCTCCTCCTGGGAACAGTGATCCCAAGGACCCTCCAGACACTGGTGTTCTGAGCTAGCAGCACACTCAGTTTCTTTGCACCAGAGCACGTAAAACAACTCCATTTTCCTTTATCTTCAGAACTGGTATTTGTTGTTGAAAGGCCTTGGCCAACAATCCCACAATGGAAGCACGCAGCCAAAATACATATTTCTAGAAATACAAGCCCAGATGCCACGTCCCAGTTAAGAGACACTCAGGGTACAGTCAGTGTCATTTTTAGGAACAGAACAAGACTGTACAGCACGAGATGCCTCAGCAAATGTTCTGTGCAGCCGTTGCCCGTGGTGACAGTCGGCAGCTCGGGGGACATCTCAGAGTCACCCCCAGTGGCACTCACCAAGGGGCTGCTCTCAGCCACTGACACTTGGCACTGAGGATAAAGGAGTGCTGAAAACATCTTTCACATGACACTGAAATGAAGCCCTGGCTATAGACAGCACTGTGAGATTTACATTTTTTTTTTGAGAGCTAACTATGGCTTTTCACCTCCTTGTTTCAGGGGAATAACTCTTTCCATCTCCCTGATGTACCTCAATTTCCAAACAGGTGTAGTATTCTCCTCGTCCTTGTTTAAGCTGTGAGGCAGAGCCACTCTGGACTGTGAAAGAGCAGCCAAGCCCCACTCCAGAGCTCTCAATCTCAGCAGCATATGCAGCTTTTCACCAGCCCTTTGGATCCAAGCTGGTTTTTGAACACTAACCCACTGAACAGCGAAAAGCTGCCAGCCTCAAAAGGAGCTGTGTGACAACAAGAGCAGTTTCCAGGGTCTCAAACCTCCAGTGTCTCAAGCTGTCACAGCCAATGGCAGCACACACAGAGCTGACACAGATCCAAAGCTGTTTATAAACTGTTCTTGATCTTCACTTGCAAGAGCCCCGGGCGACACTCACCAGTAAGTACCAGCCCCCTGCGATGTCAGTTCCATGCCATCGACAGAGTTGTAGCTGTCATCATCCATGATTTTGGAAAGTCCAAAATCTGTGATTTTTATCTCTCCACATGCAGTACCATTGACTAGAAGAATGTTACCTAGAGAGGGGACACAAGCAGCCTTTAGGTTGCACATCTAGCAAGGAAACAAGAAGAATAAAATCGCGCTGAGTTCTGGCTCTGCACGAGGACAAAGGGCCTACACTGTGAGCTGCAGCAGCCTGGGGTGATGTTTTAACTCTCAAAACCCCAAGTCCAGAGACAAGTCTGCTCCCATCAAGCACTAGAACTGATCTGCCCATCCCTGAATGACCCAGTGGCCTGATCTTCCTTGGAGCCTCCAGATCCCGAGCCCTGTTAACCAGCAGGCTTGATGCCCAGGCTGTTCTGACCCTTCCCAAAGGTCCTGTTGGAAGGGCAGGTCAAAAAGGAGGATTAAGGAGAGAAGTGCACACACAGTTCTGACTCATCCTGCCCAGAAGTTCTGACTTGCCCTGGCCTCTCAACAAGCCAGAAACTCTCCTTCTTGGCAGTGCTCCCCAGTGACTTTCTAAGCTCAAAAAGGACAATTACTACTTAGGCAAGAGTCTTTCACAAATCCATCAAGGATCAAGGAGTCAGATCATCAGTGTTCTTCTCCAAGCCTACAATAAAGCAGCAGAACTGTGCGTGGTGGCAGTGGATGAATCACAGCTTTGCACAGCTGCAGGCACAGCTCAGACACCCGGGAAGAGGCGGGGAGGGAGCGGGGTCAGGAGAACCAGTGCAACAGCACCACCTCCTGTACACATTCCTCGGGCTGATGCAACAAACCACATCACTCAGCAGTTACACAATGCTGATGAAGTGCCACCAGGACAGGGAGAGGAGCCAGGGATAACTGCCCAAAGAGATGGATGAATTTACTGGACCAGCAAAAAAGTCATGTCACCAACACGCACCGCTCCAAACAGAGCATTCCCATTTCCCTCCCGTGATTCTGCCCAGTGGTAAAGGAAAATCTACAACAAATATTTGGGGAGGATCTTCTCCCTGGCAGATGTAACTGACTGAATTCAAAGGCAGAGCTGAGCAGTCTCACTGTGTGTCCTCAGCTTTGGGAGCTGCCCCACGATACAAAAACCTGAATATTTCCATATCAACTCCTGCCATCAAAATTTTCAGCCCGATGATTCCAGAAAGAATAAGCCAGAAGAATGGGAACGTGAAGCACACTAGTAATTGTGGGAACCTTTATGAAGCAATAACAGAAGCTCTCAACAGCAAAATACAAGCAGGACATTAAGAAAACAAACACAGACACTCGGTGGTTCAAGGGCTCCTTCTGAACAAGGAAGCTCCTTTTTCTGGAATGTTACACTTCCTTGTTTTATGTTGCAATTCTGGGAGACAATACCCTTTCCACAGCATGTCCTATGCATTTGGGGTTTTTTTTCTTGTTGCAAGCTAGTTTTCCCAGACAGCCCTGTCTCCATTTGCTGTCTGACCAAAGGAAGCTCCCCCATGTTACCTGCAACCCATTACCTTTTGTTACCTCCTTAGGCACCTCAGCACACATACCTGGTTTAAGGTCATAGTGTATGATGGGAGGTTTGATTTCATTTAAGTATTTTAAAGCATTCACAATCTGCATGATAATGGATCGTGCCTCTTTCTCTGACATGAGCTTGTGCTGCTTCAGGTAGAAGTCCAGATCATTCCCCTCACAGTATTCTAACACTGTACAAAACCTGCAAGCAAAACAGCAGTTGTTGTAATTAAGGCACCTGAGAGGAACCAGAACACTTTGTTATGGCTTGTCTGTAACTCACCAATTTGGTCAATATATTAAATTAAGAGTCTGCCAGCCTATTAATTCTTTTCTAAAAATAAGCTCCCAGGAGCACAGACCTCGATGCTCAACAGTACAAAGGTCAGAGATCCCCCATTAAAGCCCCAGAAGCTAAAAGCTGTATGAGCTGGGGTGTTTGCCCAGGCCAAAGAATAGGATTTACCAGTAAAGCACCACATCTGACATAACACAACAGGCTGGTTTGGGAGCTGGAAAACCAGTGTATGTTGAAAGTACACCTCAGATATCTCTAACATTGGTGGGGACATTCTCTGGAGCTTTCTGGGAAGTTTTAAATACTCTGTCTGTAGTGAAGAGGCCAAAGCAAGGGAAAGGACAACACAACTCACGAGTCAGTATCCAGCGAGAAGTAGTCGTAGAGTTTAACTATTCGAGGGTGATCCAGTTCTTTGTGAATTCTGTACTCTCTACACGCATGTCTGAAAGCAGCAAAGTCTGAGCATTAGTCATACAAGTGACTTAATTCTTAGTTCTGCAGATAGTGAACCCAGACACACCACCCAGCATCAGCTTCAGTGGAGCTCATCACGCCGCTCGGCCTCAGAACAGGCAAGGGAAGGAGGAGCTGCACAGAGCAGCTCTTGGGAACCACAGAACCCCAGTGCAGCTCCAGGGCTGGCAGTGCTACAAAATAACTCATCTTGATTAATGGGACTGCTTGCCAAAATAGAATCACCTCATAAATCCTTAAGGGATCCAAGATGGCTGAATGCAAAAATCAGCAAGTTCTAGAAAAATTCCATGATGCTCAACAGCCCAACTTCCAGGCTTCCAATTCAGCTTAGTTTGTCACCAGTGACTTGTCAGGGATTTAAGATCACAGCTTTATCTGGGAAGCTCTGAGGAGAAGGCTTGGCTGCCACTCTGGAGAGCTTATCTAACCCATGGCATTAGGGAGCAAGAGCTACCAACAGCAAAAGCCTTCCAGTAAAGAATTTCTTCCTAATATCCCATCTAAACCGTCTCTCCTCCAGTGGGAAGCCATTCCCCCTTGTCCTTTACTCCAGGCCCTGTAAATAGTCTCTCTCCATCTGTCTTGTAGCCCCTTCAGGCATTGGAAGGGGGTCACTCTGGAGCCTTCTCTGCAGGTTGAACAGTCCCAGCTCTCTCAGCCTTTCCTCCCAGCAGAGCTGCTCCATCCCTCAAACCATCGCTCCAACAGCTCCACGTCCTTCCTGTGCTGGGACCCCAGGGCTGGAGGCAGCTCTGAGAGAGGCAGAGGGGCAGAATTCTCTCCTTGATTTGCTGCCCACACTGTTTTGGTTGCCCAGAGAAGCTGTGGCTGCCCCTGGATCCCTGGAAGTGTCCAAGGCCAGGTTGGACAGGGCTTGAAGCAACCTGGGCTAGTGGAAGGTGTCCCTGCCCATGGCAGGGGGTGGAATGAGAAGGTCTTTAAGGTCCCTGCCAACCCTAATCATTCCATGATTCTACCTCCTCACCATCTGTGAAAGGATCCATCATTCTGGGAAGCAAAGGGAAGGGGGAGGCTTCCAGGGAGAACCATGGAGGTGTGTACCTGAAGATGGGCAGGAACAACTGTGTCCCACAAAACAGCTTCAACATTTCAGAGAGGAGAAGCCACTTTAACACTTCCCTCACAGAGCACTGGTGCTTTGAAACCTGGTGCCAGAGGGCTGATACAAAACTCTGTGTGTGTTTGTGGGCACATTTAAAACATTTCTAATCTGACCATAACTTCTGCAAGCAGCTACTGGGCTTTTGAAATGTGGCAAACACAGGAAAAAACTGGCAGACACTGGATAACCGAATGCAGGAGGAGTTTGGAACCATGGCTGGCTGCTTTACAGACCCACTTACTTGTGATAGTTTTCTTTCTTCTCATCTCTCCAGTTTTTATTTAACTGGTGTATTTTCACAGCTACGTATCTCTGTTCTGTTAAATCAAATGCCTGCAGAGAGAAGAGCTGAGAATCAGTGGGAATCCCAGCTTCAAGTTAACACTGCAAAAGCAGACAAGCTCTAACAACCCAATATCCCCACCCAGGAAATCAGCATTATGACATAGTGAGGGAAAAGCAAACCCACATTTTGAGGTAATTAGTTTCACTAATGAAACCAAGCAACTCTGAAAACAATTGAATATTCTGGGCTTTGATCTGACCTTCCCCATGGAATCTAACTCATGCTGCATTTATTCTGACATTTTACCACCAGAGCTACAAAGGGACCAGAAAGGCCAAATTAGCAAAATATAGACAGTTATTATATTGGGAAAGACCCTGCCATTATCCCCCCAAGTCCCCAACTCATTTTCTACACATGGTTAAAAAAAAAACAAACCTCAAAATACAGAGGATTTTTCAATACTTTGTTTCACACTGGTAGCTCAGCTCTCCAACTTGGAGCATAATGTTTCAGCATATTTAGAAGCTGGAGAATTTAATGACAGAACTGTGTGATTTTGTGCTGCATTTTCCCCTCCACTTTTTTTTACTATTTAAACAGTCCTTAAAGAATGGGCCTCTGGAATTGTGCTCTTGGAAAAATGCAGAAATCTTTTACCCTGTCTGAGAGCAGCAACAGCTAATAATTCACAGGACAGGGCAAAATGCTATTGTAAGCAAACAAGGATACTCTGTGTTCATCTCAAAAGTTGACTACTTAATTCCTAACGCTTAATGGATTGGCCAAGACCCTGGAGAAGAAGGGCCAAGCATGTTTCTGTTTTAATAACAGAGTTACAACTCTTAAGAGCAGTCAGGTATGAAGCATTCATACCCTCCTGCTTTCATCTGTGGTGCCAAAACTTTCTGCTTAGTCAGCAAAGCCTCCAAAGAACAGCTCAGAGAACTCACACTCAGCTCACACTCTCTTCTTCCCCCCCTGAGCAGTCTGGTACCTTAGTTTAGGTACCTATTGCTGCCCTCCATCAAAATAATAAAGCACTGTGAAGTTTCCAATATTTGCATTGGCATAATTATTTTCATCCCAGCCAAATTCAACATGAATTCAAGACTACTGAGAGCAGATGGGGAGTACTGAGGACTGGAATGGCTCTAAGCACAACAGTCAAAGAGCAAGCACTTAAAGTATCCCAGGTCTTGGCTGTCAGGAGTGCTGACACACAAGGAATCCTCAGTTCTAAGGAAGTCCCAAAACTACACACACACACACCCAGTCTGCTACTTCAGAGTGTAAAATGAAGGCACAAGAAACAAAGCCTTCTACCCCCAGGAAATGCAGGCTTTGCCCTTATTACTGCAGCTATTTTCTCTTATTTGCAGAGATGTCCAGACTTGCTGTGCCATCTCAGGAAGGCTGAGCCACTGCAGATGTTTGTGTGCAGCACCTGGAGAAACGAGTGCTTTGCTTCTCTGTCCTGACAAAACTTGAAGACTTGGTGCCACATTTTCTTGACACATGTTTGCAGGAAATTTGGCCTTCTGAGGACAAGGGCAGCACCTGAAAATCTCAGTTCTGCTGCCTAATGCAAGCCAGATGCCCCAGGAGCTTTGTCCTCCCTTCTTCCCGCCACAACCACGCACAGAATTGAGAAAACAAGTGGAGAAATTCTGCTTCCTACAGTATTTTCCCTGCACATTCAGATTCCCCCCCAGATTGCCATTTCAAATTTACCTTATATACTTCACTGAAGCCACCTCTACCCAGAAGATGTAGCAACAAATATCTATCATTTAGCGTTGGATGATCTTTAAATCTGGTGAGAAAGACATGGTTTGAGAACACTGACAGAGATAAATCACAGCTACTGCACAGCTGAGAAAAAACATTCTTACTCTCAGACAGAAAACTATTAATGACTGACAGATTTGATACTATTTTATCACTCTGCACTGATGAAAGACTATATCATGGTACCTTGATGTACTTGGAAGCCTTGAAGTTATATCACTGTGCCCCCCCCCCAGCCAAGTGACTGTTGAGTTGTAACATCAAATTAAAAAAGACTGTCAAGAGAACAAATAAAAATTGCTTTAAGTTCTTACTGTGAATTATCTTCATTGTGTATCCTTTTCAATTCCCTGATGTGTAGATTCCTAACCCTCTCTAGCCGTTCCAGCTCCGCCTGGATCTCTGCTTCTTCCTGCTCAAGGGAAAACCAAAAGGAAAACACCACACTGGGTGAGATACTGCAGGTAGCACTTGGAAACACAAATGTAATTCCACTTCCCAAGAGGTTACTGCCAAAAAAACTTGTCTGGGAGATCAGAGAGATGGTCAGAGTCAATTAAGAGTCAGGTGGAAGGTGACGGGAATGAAAACTGACTGGGCAGTTCTGTTCACACCTACACAGGCAGGAGCTCACATCTCTTTACACCTCCTTATTTTTCACATTTTAACATTTTCTGTAATTAAGAAGCCTTGTTCTCTGATCCTGCTCCTTCCCTAAGCGTTGTGCAGCTGTTTCTGTAGGAATTTCAATTCTGTTGGGACAAGAGAAAGATGACAGCGCTCAGAAGTAAGGGCAGGGATGTCATGATGCCACGTGGGGAGGGGGCAGTATCCAGACAGGATGGGAAATGTGAGAGAACAACATTGTGTCCCTATTAGTAGTGGCAGTGCCAGAACAGGTCAGAACGTTCCTCAGTGCCATGGGGAAGTTCTGACAACTGTTTATCCAGTGGGAAGTTCAGGTGCCCTCAAACAGGACACGAGAATTGCCATCCCTGTGGCCAGGGCTGCAAACCTCAAGGAAAACGTGTCCCTTGAGCAGAATGGTTTGTGTGTGTGACTCAAGGGACATCGTTACCCATCGGTCTTGTGACTCTGCTCCTTCCCTTTCCAACTTGTTCTATTTTTAGACACAAAGAATGAGCCAGTTTCCAAAAGTGGAGAAGGATAAGCTCAGCTTCAGACAATGCCACGATCCCAGCACATTACTTCATTTGCCATTAAGGTCCTTTTCCCAATGGATTCCTCCATTCCAGGGTGGCAGTGCCACATGCCAGCAGAGATGGACCTGCAGTTAATCCCCTGGAGCCATGTGGAAGCTGTGGAGCCCTGCCCAGATCCCTTCTCTTTGTTCACAGGTCAATAAAGCACAATGGGCACAGTGCCAGCAGATTCCATGTGTGCAGTAACTTTCCCTTCCACTGAAAATACCAAGGAGTACAGAGGCATTAATGAGGCTTTGAATGCAACCTGTGTGTCAAGGTTACAGGAAAAAAAATAAATGTAGAGCTCAGGCACCACCTGAGAAAAGAAGGGGCACATTTGTCCACTTCCTCTTTGTTTCATTTGGAAAAGAAAACTCCTTGGCCTTAGCAGAGATCACACCTAACCAGGAAATGGCAGAAGACATCTATCTTTTTTCCTTCAGAATTTCATCTGTTGCAGTGTCCCAGAAAACTTATTTATAGGTCACTGCAATCACTTTCAAGGTAACCAACAGCTTATCTAAATATAACCTCAGCTGCAGGTACAGTTCCTACTGAAGCCAAGGTATTTGAGAACAAATGGGCACTGCAGCTGCCTAAACAGGACTGGTTTGCAACAGCCCAGGAGATTTTATTGGACTGATAGTGCTGGTTACTCAATATTGCAAAGAATTGGAAAAGCTGCATTTTGTTGTTGTGTTCTCCTGATTTTCTTCCCTTGGTCCATTCCTTCCTGTTCCCCCACGCTGGACACGTTCAGAGCCCAGCACCAGGCAGGTCACAGTGACAGATGTATCAGAAGAGTGGAACTCTCTGCATGAAATCCTAACTGTAAGGACACAGAAATCTATTTATTGAAGCAAAGAACATCTTTCCTGAATACCACTGCCCTGGAAAAAAATTATTACAAAATCCTGGCTGTCCCTTTCAAGCAAGAAAAACATCTCATCAAACAAAGAGTGGTGACCTCTACAGAGAAATGCTCTTGTTCACAGAACACTGCATCAAAAAGCCTTTGCTGCAGTCAGTTCTTACCTTTTTAAGATGACCTAGTCTGAGTTTGAAGATTTCTTCCTGTTCATGATACTCTGCTAATGTTAACCTGCACAAAGGAGAAAGATCCAACACGTTAGGGTTCAACAAAATGAACACACATCACCAGTGGGAGTGACAAATACCCAGAGGACATCAACAGCCAGCACAAAATTTTGTAGATAAACTCTGCAATCCATATTTTTTAATACTCAATCTACAGGAGAACTAAAGCTTAAAATCTCAGCACATTAATTTCAAATCCAAGTCCCCAACACCACCTGTCTAGGCTAGGGACTGACTTTTAACAAAGATGGCTAAACCAGAATTTAAATATGGCACACTGAAGCACAAGTATTCCACAGCCTATTTTTCCATGTAAAGTTTCATTTACTGACTCATTTTTCAAAGTTTCCTTTGTAATAAAAGCTGGATAATTCAATCCAGCTACTCCCTCTGGGACCAGCAGCACACCTGGCCACAGAGCCACTGCAAATAGAGCAATGACCTGGGATTCAGAGCTTTTCCTGTTGCAGGTCCTGCCAGGTGGCTTCCAGGGAAATCCTGGGAAATTTACTGTATCTTGGACCTCACATGTAGTTGGGAGAAGCAATGGGATAAGGGGAATAATCCCCATTTTATGGATAGTAAATGATGTGCAAAATTTCCACCCCAGATGGTTGCTCAAGAAAGTTTTATGCTTTCAATATCTTTTATACAAAGGGCTTGGAGCAACCTGGGCTGGTGGAAGGTGTCCCTGCCCATGGCAGGGGGTGGGATTGGATGAGCTTTAAGGTCCCTTCCAGCCCAACCCATTCCATGATTCTATTCTATAGCCATGTAGGACAGAGGCAAAGCTCAGCCTTACACTGAAACAGTGACAGACCCCATCACTTGTGAAGTTCAGTGCCATGCTGAGCTCTTCAAGGTTAGAAAGTCAATCAGTACATTAATTGTCTCATTACTACCAACAAGGAGTTTGGTAAAAGCATCACATGTGAACACAGGGCTATGAAGCCCATATCAACTGCATCTATTTATTCTGTAAACAAGATCTGCATGTGACAGTGTATAAATATCTTTTTTTGAACCTAAACTGAGTTCAGAGGATATCCCAGGAGGATTCCTGCAAGAGCAGTTGTGCTCTGCACAGTACTTCACACAAAGCTCCACGAGGCCTCCACAACATCAATGCCACAACTAATTTCAAGAGGGGACCAAGTTCTTCCTCTGTGCAGGCTGGGGGACCTTGAGAGGAGAGAATATTCAGCTGATCAACCATCTTGAAATGCCCCAACTTCCCTCCTCTGTTGATGATGCAGAGGGTCCACATAGCTGAAAGCATGTGGAAAGCATCGTTAGCTGATAAATTTAATGCAAAACTCACGAGCCAAGTTCCCTTTGAAGGAATCTCAACCATAAGGAGCTGCTTATTACAAATTAAAGATATGTATAAAACACAGCCAGCACCATAAATGTTCACATGTTGTCCCATTTCTTATAAAAGTGTGCTGAGGGCCAAGGAGTTGGGTTTGATGATTCCTGTGGGTCCCTTCCAACTGAGGATATTCTGTGATTCTAATTCACACACCACACCCTCCCCCTGACAGCCTGGATGTTAATCAGATTCAGCCAATCTAAAAGACCATCCCAAAAGTTTAGGTCTTTCTGTGATCCTTTGGTTGCTGTTGCTGTATAAGGGAATAAAAAGACAATTGAATAAACCAGCAACAGGCTTTGCACATATTCTTGTGCCCAAATGCTAAACAGCACCAGTCTCCTCATTAAGGCAGAGATGTAATTAGTACCACCAGATGTAAGGAGCACCACCAGGCCAACACTGCCCAAAATAGCTGCCTGTTACAGCAACCATGACAAAAATCACGGGGGTCTGAGACAAACACTGCCCTGTTTCACACAAACATGCTGAAAATACACCACCTCTAGTGGAGCTTTAGGCTGCCCAAGCTGCCCTAATGAATGTCAGACAAGCCCAGCAGATTATTCTTCCTGAATGAAAATCCTTTTCTCATTCACAGCCAGAAACTCGTTTTGGGACAGCACATGTTTAAATTTGCATCACAGGACCTTCCTCTCCTTTTTAAGACACAGCAACAGCCACGAACCAAAGAGGAGCCAAAAATCAAAAAGGAATTTGGCTGTCTGCTTCTCATTCAACCTTTAGGAACATTTATATTTAAATTGCCCAAAAGTCAGCCTCTGTGTAAGAGTTACACAGAAAAAGCCTCCCTCCAAAAGTCAGAAAATGTTATTTCTGATACACAATGGTCCAACAAATGCACTCACAGGGTAATTAATGATTAAGCAAGTAGTCAGTCAGTCCAGTTGCTACAGCTGACTTGCAAAAATGATGTTTTCAGAAGCTACAACACTCCACAAGAACCACATCCATAGCCTGGCAAGCAGTTTTTATCAAGCACACCACAAGAAGCTCTTCTAAGCCACAAGTATAAAACCCTAAAATGATAAAACCCCAAAGTGAAGAATGATAAACCAGCAAGAACCAGAGAAAAAGACCTGGTAGCACAAAAGGCTTCCCAGCAGAGTCTGGCAAAGCTGGGTGAGGTCACAACCTCAGCACAGGCAGAAGTTTACCCAGTATCACAGACACGACCATTCCCATCAAGACCTGTCCTGCCACATCTCCAGAATAATCCACACCACAGCTGCACCAGTCTGCTGGGGAAAAACATCCCCACAAACATGGGGAAAGCTCATCCCACCCCTCAGAAGTCAAAGTTTACCACGATGAACAGCAACACTTCAAAATATCCCTGCACTGCCATTCCACTGGCTGCTCCCTCCTCAACCCTTGCAATGCAGAAGGACAACTTGAAAGTTTTATTTAGTTCTTTTCAAGCTCACTTGGCCAGAATGAGGGGTAAATGACTCCAATCAAGTTAGTTCTTTGCCCTCCAATACAACCCACCTCATCTGCAGGCACCTGGATGCCATCTGGGGGCACTGCCCTGGTTGCTGAGGGCACCCTGAACAGATTCCCCCAGTGCCATCTCTGCTGTGACTGCACAAGGCAGTGGGAGCTGTTGCTTCATGTGCCCTTTTAAGGATCCAGGCCAAGAATTCAAAGGGCTTCAGGAACTTGGAGGTCAAATCAAGCCCAGGAGATTTAATAGTGCAAAATGAAAAGTGTCACTGAGAGTTATGGTATTGCCCACAGCAAGGAAATGGGGTCTGTAAAGGGAACTGATAGAATGGAGGGGTAAGTCTCTGACTAATGTATTTCCAACTCATAAAAAGTTCCAAAAAATGATAGTTTAAATTTCTTGTGAGACCCAGCTTTACTCTCTAAGAATATAAAGACTCTTGGAACATCAGTAACTTCAAAAGAGGTAGGGGAAAAAAAGTCTGTAAGAAGAAAGAGTAGCACTTCCACTACCTTTCCACTTCCCCAACTCAGGTATGTGTGAAAGACTGCTCTGGGGACACAGGCCAGTGCTCAGTGCTCTGTCTCTACAGAGAGCATCTGATTTCTTCAGAATCCCAAATTCATTGTTTGAAAATTCAAACTCACAATTCTCCCCAGAAAGTCCATAGAAATCAAGGTGTATAATTTTGTTTTCCTTACAAAAAGTGTCCTACCCTGACACTGATATCAATTGTGAACTTGCAACACTTAAGTCAGACCCCACTTTCCAAACCTGATACAACAAAAATGCTGAAAAGTTACTGCATTCAAAAGAAATAAAGTTAAGCTCATATACAAAGTCTGGACTCAGCAATGATCCTTGTTTTACTCCAATGAAAACTATTCAGAACTGCAGCCAGCTGTTGCTGAGTGCCAGGCTAATTCCACAATACTCATTTGTGCATGGAGCGAAGCCTGGAGGCAAGGGCAAGATTCCATTTCCCAGGAGATATTCCATGCTCTCTAACCAAAGCCTGTGGCTTTGCAGTGCCCCACAGAAGGCCCTGGATGGAACCTACGTTTCATTTTCTGCCCCGTTGGTCTTGTTCTTGCGCTGCTTCTGCTCGTTGCTGGCAGGGGGGGTCTGTCCCATGGCCGGGGGCTTCCTCTTTGCCAACATTTTTCGTTGTCTTTCTATTTCTTCCCGCTGGGAATTTATCCTTTCCTGTTGCCTGGAAAGCAGAGAGCAGAAAAAAAACCAAAAAAACAACCATGAAGGGTGTGCACTTGGTTGTCTTCAGCATCTGCTCTCACCAGATTGGGGTGAGGAATCCCAAACGGGTTGGACTCGGAAGATTAGAAACGAAATATTTTCGTACAGAAAAGGGGGATGTGCCAAAGGTGATGAGTCAGATTTTTAAAAGGTATTTTTACATAAAAGGGGATTCTTTTCCTAGCTCACAGAAACCTTGCAGTGAGTGAAAGGTTTTATTCATGCAGAGGATATCCAAAACCAAGGAGTCGCTGCCCTCACGGAAACCCAGGATCCATGGTAAGTCACTAACTTTCCACATACTTTTTCCTAGAAGGCTCTGTTCTAAATCTCAAGATTTTCCTGTTAAAACTCTTCCTGAAGGCTGGTACTGCCTGACAAAGTATCTTTAAACTTCAAAGGTACAGTTAAAACTACCCTAAGTTCTGTAAAATATAACCAACACCATTCCCGATTTCACCAAGAAACAGCCTCTCCTCTGAGATAAAAAGACTATCTGGAAACATTTTGAAGTGATAAAAGCACTCTTGAAATTCAAGTCTAAATGACTTAAGCATTTACATACTTAATTCCCTTTTAAGAAGACACTGCAGGTAAGTATTCCAAAAGTATTTCCTCCATGTCTTACAGCACAAACTAAGCAAGAATTATAAAGTCCTTAATCTGTGCCTAACAAGAGCTGCACCTCCCTATCAGACTACAGAGAAGAGATGTGATTTTAAAGGATCACACACAGCTCTCTCTAATGCAATTAATTTGCCAAGTCCTACTTAAAGGTCTAGGCCAGGTGGGAATTGACTGGATATTTCCATTAACATCCTGCATAAAAGGGTCTCTGATCTTCATTTCCAGGTTTCTGCAGCCCCTTTGATCACTGTTACCAGAAGGCAGAAAAAGTTAAATAGTATGGATTTTCTCTTTTAAGCTTCTCTACTTTCTACTTTCAAGGAAAAAAAAAAAGCAAGCTAATTAGCCTTCCCTGACTAATGTATGCAAGTATGCAAATCAAACTGATTGACTCATAATATAGGTGAGATTTTGGTCCACCCTAAGCACAGCAGTCACAGAATCAACGAGGTTGGAAAAGACCTCTGAGATCATCCAGTCCAACCTTTGACCCACAACATCACCTTGTCACCCAGAGCATGGCACTGATGCCACATCCAGTCTCTTCTTAAACACCTCCAGGGATGGTGACTCCACCCCCTCCCATTCCAATGCCAATGACTCTCTCTGTAAAGACCTTCTTCCCAATGTCCAACCTAAACCTCCCCTGGCACAGCTGAAGACTGAGCCCTTTTGTCCTACTGCTGGTTCCTGGGAGAAGAGATTGACCCCCACCTGGCTACACCCTCCTGTCAGGGAGTTGTAGAGAGTGGGTGCACTGAGGATTCCCAACAGGGCTTTCCAACCCACTCCAACCATTTCAGTCCAGTTCAAGTCTCTGGAGCTTTCAGTGGAAACGTATTTCCCCCTTCAGGGTGAAATCGTTCCCCGTTGTCAGTAGCTCCTGTCTGATCCTTCCATGCATCACTCACACCATTCTCACACTGACATGCAAGGCATCACACACAACTGCTTGCTTTTGACATTTCTGCCTGTGAATTTAAAGAAAGTGCTGTTTGTCCTCACTTGATGAGGTTCTGGAAGGCGTAGCCGTCTGTCCACTGCTCGGTGAAGGACGCGCCGTGCCGCACCGTGGTGAAGTGCCCCAGCCTCAGCCTGTCCTGCATGCTCTTATCCCTGCAGGCCATCTTCTCCTGCTTGGACTGCAAACAAAACCCAGCACATGTGAAAATACAAGCCATAAATTAGCAGCTAAAGAGCTGTGCCCTGTTTTAAATCACCACCAATTCTTAGCGCTTTCTATTGTTTCGGTTCTGCTTATCTGAAATGCAGCTGATCATGGAGCAGGTTACTGCTGGTGCTTCACAGGGGTTTGACAAGTATTTGTTCACCTCCTTCCTGGTATTTCAGCCTCACTTTTCCCTCCTGATTATTCCCTGGGCAGCTCACCCATCCTATGATCAGTTGAAATCAGTCTGGCAGCAGGATTAAAGCTGCCCCTTTGTGCCAGTAGCTTAGCTAGACCACAGGCCTGGCTCTGATCAGGCCCTTATTGACTCCATCAGGTGATGGAGAAAGAAAATACACCTTGGATCACTTAAGAGTATGATACAGTGATCAGCCAGCTCAGTCCTAGACTTGTACCATGCCCAGACATGACACAACCTCAGGTCACCAACATGCACAAACACTGGTGGTGGTGTCTGTCACAGAGGGTTTTGGTGGTTTCTGTACAGAGTATTTCTGGGAACTGAGAACAAATTTCCAAGGTCTGAGACAAGAACAGCAAAGTTTCAGCGAGACAGGATTAAAGATGAGCCTGGGAAGCTCCCCACTGGAGCCCCAAGTACCTCTCTGAAAGCCAGGCCTACTTAACACCTTGCCCAGAGTCACAAATCCTCCCAGAGAGGGGAGTCCCAGTCAGCCAAGAACAATCAGCTCTGTGACAAAAGCAACTCAAACAGACTGCATGTACCAGCCAGCACCCGGGTGGTTCTGCCCATCCAGTGCCCACAAACAATAGGTGTAATTGGCCAACAGGTGAAAGAGCAATCAAACCCCCCCACTGTTTAGCCATCAGGAAAGCTGGAAACCTTTCAACACTGAGCAGGCTGGACACTGGTAAACAGCAGCCTGGCACTGGCCCCAGTGTCTTTAACGTGTTGTTTTCAGTGTTACACAAAGCAATGATCTCCAGCTTCGCCCCGTGGAAGAAGGGAAGGTCTAAATCACCTGCCCATGTCCCAGAGCAGATCTGCAGTCCCACTGCACAAGGGGACACTGCTCTGGCACTGCCAGGGCTGCACAGGGTTGCTTTTAAAGTGCATGAGTGTCCAAATCAAGCAATGCCTGTTGCATTTAGAGCTCTATTGCACTCAAGCAAGAGATCACTGCCACTGTGAAAAGTAACCAAATCCCAACATTCTGAACCATTGCAGTCTTTGGATTATGTTCTCATTTGCAGAGAAGTAATTCAAGGCAGAATTCCAGTTGTCTTTTATCACTACAGCGAGAGGAGGAGGTTTTTACTGTTCAGATGTTTCCCAGGATGTGCAGTGTGCCTGCAGAGGTGTCCCCTGCTCACCTTTTCTATAAGAAGCTTCTTGCTCATCGTTACACATCGATTCAACCGCTCCTTGTACTTCTCCAGCATCTTCTGCTGCTCATCAATCTGCCTCCTCAAATCACAGTTGGCCTAAAAGTGAACAGAGAACAAAGCCTGTGACTTTAAACCACTGAGAAGAGCCAAACTAAGCATCACCTAGGCAGAAGTTTCTCCAGTTAGCTCTAGGGAGCAGATTAAAGTCAGCAAACCAGCAGGATAAGGAAAAAAGGAACAGGTTCCTCTTGGCAAAACATCCAAGGCAAACTTAAATTTTTAACTCACTCACATCTGAACACCCCTCTAGAACAGGTAAGTTCTATCATCCTGCTTTACAGGTAAGGAACTAAGGTACAAACAGATTAACACAAGGAAAGGGATTTTTTAAAAAATTCTTTTAAACATTTAAGACCTTGCCCCAGCTACCAAGTCTCAAAATAGCTTAGTCATTCCTGGACTATCCTTCCTCTTTAGCCACAATACTGGCAGAGGAAAAGGATGGGGGAACTCCCTTTGCACTTTCAGTGAAATTCTTGTTTAAATCACTATCCATGAGCCCCTCTACACAGACTGCTGCCAGCAACAGCTGCTGTGTAACAGTACAGAGCACAATTGGATCTGCAGCCATTTGCATTGAGAGAAACTTAAATTTGACCATCTCCCTTCCAACCAATTGTCTGGCTTCTGATAAACAGTAAATGGTAAAAATAATAATAATAATGATTTTAAAAAAAATCTACTTCCTGCTTCACAGATTATTTTCTTTCAGATGCTGAGACTAGACACACAGAGCCTTCCCTCTACTCCCTTTAATGTGCTTTCTAATGCTTTTTGACACTTCACAAGAGCTGCCTCTCCAGCTGATGAAAGGCACATCAATTAGAACTTCTCCATTAAGACAAGATCCTTGATTTAAAGGTATTTATCTTTTACTGAAGAATACCAATGGGTTAAGAGTTTTACTCTTCTGGTTTGACCAAAAGATGTTCTCCTCATCTCCCCACACATCACTGACTCTCATGAAGGAGCATTTCAGAACACAACTCCCCAGGTACTGAGAGGCTGCTGCACATGCTGCTGAACAAAAGCCACAGTCACTGCTTGTGGATTCAAGCAGGCCCAAACACAGTGTCTACACAAGCCAGACAATTATCCTGCACTTGGATTTGTTTTACCTTGCAAGTGTGTTGGTTCTACAGCTGGTGTACAAAATCCTGCTCTGCAGCCCGGCTGGCACAAGCATTCCAGGTAACTTTAAATAGCAGCTTTTAGAAGAGTTGTCCCACTTTAAATACTTACTCTTAATAAGTCATCTATCCTCCCCTCCTTCTTCTCCAAGTCAGAGTTCTTACTGTTTTCTAGTGCAGATATTTTTTCCATTGTGAGGTCGGACTGTAGGGAAAAATCACCATAAACCATGTTTAAGACAAACAGGGAATGTTTCAGACAGTCAGCACATAACATCCCAGTGGAACCCCCTCTGGTCTGAACAGCTGGGCTTAAGAAGGACTGATCCCCTGCATCCTTGCAGTCAGGGGAAGAATTTTCTCCATTATTCACTTTGGTTTTGCATGGGGGGCTCCTCCAGCACAGCAGGGGCAGTCAGCCAGCACAGAGCTGCTCTGGAGAACACAAACTGGGAACTCTGCACAGGCTACAATATCCTGTGTCCTGCAAATTTTAGCTTTACAGTTGAGCTCTGCCCACTCCTTGGTGGTCTCTGTGCAGGAGAGCTTGTATAGGGAAAAGGCTTAAGAGAAACCCCACCAAATCCCAGCCCTCAGCTGGAATATCACATTTATGAGATCTCTGATGGGCACAGACAACCACCTGCAGACAGAGACAGCACCTGTGGGTTCTAAAGTGGTCTTGACAGAAAACACAAGTCTTCATTTTAAAACACAGATGGACAGCAGGAATATTGAGCACAAGCTTTTGTTTCTGACAAATTGTTGTATTAGTGCCCACTGGGGACAGGAGCTTTACAGTTCTCGAGTGAAACCTATTTGGAAAGTTTTATGGGGTGCAGCACATCTCAAATACCTTCACCAGTGAAATGAGACTTAAACCCAGCAACAGAAGACACATACTATATTCTTTTAGTGTTCCAAACTCAGCACTCTGATGAAAGGATGGGGAAGGAAAGGGGAAGGAGTTGGTATGTACATGAACACAGCATCTAAAATAGTCAAGTGAACACAGAGGAAACTCTCTCCCTGACTGCCCACACACATTTCACACTTATGGCTAGCAGGCACCTCTCCTGGTTCTGAGAAGAGTTAGCAGAGACTTAACCTGTGGAATTGTTACATAACTGTTCTTCAAATTCCAGGCTTGCCTGGAAGCTCACACCATGGAGCAAGAGACAAACTTGGCTGACTGTTGCCTCTCTACACATGCCCAGTAGGGGAAAGCTCAAACAGAACACCTGCCAGCACTGCTCATCGAGCAAGATGGGCCTGAATCCCAAAAGACAAAGAGGAGGCCTGGGAAGGTCACCTCACCTCTGCCCTAACTTGGTTTATGCTTCCTGCCTGCAGGAGGCACGTGTGACAAAAGCTTTTGTCACCGAGGGCAGCAGGCAGGGGCTGTGTGGAGAACCTGGGCTGCAGCTGGAGGCCAAGCAGCAGAAAGGTTCTTTGGTAGCTGTTATTTCATTCTGCCAAGGGCACAGACACGCTTGCCCTGGGGCAGATGAAGGCTCTTTGAGCATCCACACTCTTCCATGTGACTCCATCCCAACCCACACGGCCTCAGAGCACCTGGGCCCAACACTGAGGGAATCACATCCTGCTCCTGTCACTGCCACCAGGGATTCAAGCTGGGAATCACTGAAGATTATCTTTTTTTTTTCTCTCTCAAAATTCTATCAACTCCAAACAGGTTTGGAAGGGAAACCCCACGAATGTGTACATGTCCTCATCGTGCAGCCAAGCATCCTCCTGGATTCTTTCCCATAAGTGTATCCTACATCCAGACCTCTGGAGAATATAATGAAGTTGGACAGCTGCAAAAAGCTTGCTCAGAACATGTCTTGCAAAGAAGATGGACCTTGTGGGCATGTTAAGCAGAGGAGAGAGTAAAAACATCTATTTGAATAAAATAGATGTTAATGGAATAAACCCCACTATTTGAAGCGTGGGTGTTGGGACAGCAAAGATTGAAAGGTTTCTCTGGCAGGTTCCTAAGTTATGGCATCATTCTCACACAAGAATTCCCCAGGGAAAACAGCAGCAAACATGGATCTTCCCAGACCAGCCTTTTAACAACACAGACAACAAATGTGACCCTAGTGACACAACAGAGCTTAGGCCTGAGCAAGTGAGTACTCTCAGAGGTGGAATTGCTGTCCTTGGTGCACAAAGAACTTGTACCACCTGCTGGGGGAATGGAGACCAGACCTTCCCCAGCAACCAAATCATCTCTGACACAGACCAGTGTGAGGAAATGATTGCTTAAAAATTGCTCAAGGGAAGGGTCAGACACAGAGAGATCAGAGATGAAAATCCAAAGAAGATTAAAAGCAGGCTTGGAGAAGAAATAAGCCAGGTGCATTGCAGATAAAGCTGAACATCCTGGTAAGCAACAGAAGAAGATGACACAGATAAAAGAATCTTAATGTAAAAGGCACCAAAAAGACACCAGTACAGTCAGAAGAGCTACTCCTTTTCCTGACTCCAGGTCAGTGAAGTTGCTGGGAAGCACTGTCAGGAACACATCATGTTCCACCTTGACAGGACAAACTATTCCGGGGTGAACTCTGCAGAGGCCAAAGATCTTCCAGCCAGACTGTGGCTATTTGTACTGTAAGCCATGCAGATGCACCCAGGACCCTGAACAGAGGCATTCCCAACCACCACTCAGGTCTCCTTCACACCTTCACTTCCAGAGAGAACATTGAGGATAGCACAGAGCTGACACAGACAGGGCTGAGATGCTCCTCTCCCAAGCACAGTCACACACAGCTGAAGAACTGCCCACAGCATTGACACAGAAAAGCCTCAGCAGTAGATTGGACAAACTCCAGCAGCAGCAACTGAAAACATCCTTTACAAGATGAGGAACAAAGTTCAGAGTGATTTACTTCACTCAGTAGGTACAGACTGAGCTGGGAATACTGGCTCTTCCACTGGAAACATCATGTCCACTACCAGTGGCACGGCAGACAAACTGCATCAAGCTTCAACCTCACACCCAAGAGCTGTATCATCTAGTGAGCTATACCTGTGACTGTTTGTGCTGGATGGAAATCTGTTTTTGGGAAGTGCAGGAATGCTCAGTGTTCCCTGATCCGGTGGAAGATGGGCTGCCTTGCTGGGCCTGTAAAAGAAAGTTGTGTATCGTTATATGTCCCTCAGCACGACCACAGAGCCCGTGCACACACACAGGGCTGCAGCCTGGCCTGCACCACACTCTCATGTTCAGGTTTAAGAAGGCTCTAGAGATTCAGTTCAGTAAAACAAGAGTGTCAGTTTGCTTCAAGAAGCCTGGCCCAACCTGCTGAAGACAAAGCTTTTAAAAGCCTGATATAATTCATGTCAGCTGAGATTAAGCGAGGCCAAACCAAACATTTCTCACAGCAAGACTATACTTCATTCTTTTGCTTTTGTGCATCTATCAGATTAACCTCTCAGATGGTATCATTCTGATCTAAGATTTTTTGAGTTGTTAACTAGAAACTCACACTTCTATTAAACGAGCAGAGCCTGGCACCTACAACCCTTCACAAGGAAGATGAACTTACCAGAAGACGACAGACTGGGTCAGCAAAACCCAGGCTGCAGAAAAGCTCTGAACTCCCCATCCCTCAACTAGCCATCCCTTTAAGGACTCCAAATCTCTTGGGAGCTGCTCACCGAGACAAAAGTAAAGCAGAGGCCACCTCCCCTCTGTGCCAGCTGCTCATTCTCAAGCCGCTGCTTCGCCAGCATCACCGACATCAGCGTGGGCAGCGCTGAGTGCTCCTCCTGCGGCTCCTTGGCTGCGCTGCCGTCTGCCCCGTACAGCGGCTGCTCCACCCGCCGCTGCAACACAGGCACAAAACACACAGTCAACTCCTTTTGGGGCTTTGGGGGGGGTTTGTTTTAAATTGAAAAAGAAAAAAAAAGCAGCTCCTTCTGACTCTCGCCAAAAACTGTTGTCAGCGAAGCAGCAGCTCAGGAATGAGCAGGCGGCGTGGTGAGGATGTGATAACTCCAATCCTGCTCCAAGGGCAGGCAGCAAAGGGGAAATGGAGGGAACAATTAAAAAAACCCCACCAACCTAACAAATGAACACACAGGACAGAATTCCTCGCCGCTGAACAAAACCCCCTTCCTTCGCAAAGACGTGTTTCAGAGCCAGCAGGTTGAGGATCCAAAAATCTACATTGAGGTTTTTGGTCAATGCATTCACAATTGTACTACTTGATGTTTTGAAAGGTTCACTTTGAAACAGCCAATGTCACCATACAGTGTTATTCTGGGGTAGTAAACTGGGTCAGAACTGCTAAATGGCAGCAACCTAACCATGTCTAGGACCCAGACATCAGGGCAAGCTCATTTCTGTCATTACAGCTGGGGCCCATCTCCTACAAGGTAAACAAGGTACTAATGCATTCCCCAAATCTTTTAAAGATCTGTTACATCTCTGAAGGGTCAGCTCCTTTCTCCTGCAGTAGACTCGTTTTCCAACTGTGATCCAGGAACTGGGTTTAATAAGAACAAGAATCATCTGAGCTACACTGATTACAGCACTCAGCATCTCCCTGTCCTGACTTTCCAAGCCAGCCCATAGCTGCTAAAACTTGGCAGTCTGGGTAATAATCATCCAAGTCCTTCCAAGCCCTAACTCTGGGCCAGGTAAATGCCTCAGGGAAAGTAAACAGTCAGGTCAGGCTTCAGTTTTTCTTAATAGCCTAAATTGCAACCTGAAGCATATTTCCTGGCTAACATTACCAGTGTCAAGAGTGTGCTTCCTTCCCCAAAAGAGAGCTCGTGCCTGAGAGTGGCATCACAAGAGCCTCAAGACCTGCAGATCATTGTTCTGATCAAAGGAGGAATGAGGCAATTCAAAGCAGTCAAGAGATCTGAAGACAAGAAGTGATGTCCTGAAGCCACTACAATTCCTCTGCAAGTTCTGATTGCAGAAAATTTCCAGTGCAGTACAGATTAACTCGGGTTTGGAGGAGCTTTGTCTCATGTGAAAGACATTTCAACACTCTGTTCCCTTCCTAGACCACACTGACACCTGCAGTGGGTAAGATACTCAACCTTCTCCACTCATCCCCATTTTTTGGGCCTCAGCTCAAACCACTGACATTCAGTTTGGAAGAAGAGGACAGATCTTGCAAAGGCCCAGAATTGTTATGAATAAGCAAACACCACAGGTTTAGCTGCAAGAGTAAAGAAGAGAAGAAACACAAAGAGCACCTGTGTAAGGAGGAACACAAACTGGCCTTTCTGAAACTAACTCTAACATCAATATTCACCAGAAATACTCCACTCAAACTTTTACCTACTCAACACATACAAATGCAGAAGAAAACCAAAGGAAGAATCCACTTTTCCCACTACAAACACCTGTGGGGTATCTCATCTGCTGGAAAAAAGAATTGTCTCTAGTCCCTCACACATCTGCAACATTCAGAGATGCTATTTCTTTCACTACCCTCTCTTTAAAGAGATGTATTAGTGAATTAATACAAGACAGGAGGAAGGGCCATTCAATTGACAAGCTGTATTTTAGTTTTTAGAAACATTAAAAAGGATCTAGAAGCATGTGTGAAGCTCCCCCCTCAAGCAGGCTTCTGAAATCTAACAATCACACATGGAATTCTGAGCAGAGTGTTCAGTGCTGGGGTTTAGTTCAGTACATTCAGGAACTGTGCAGAGGTCTCTGCAGAATAATGTAATCCCTAAAGACTTTGGTTTTGGGAATTCCAACCTTTCCCACAATGCTCCAGACTTTTGTGACACTCAACAGAAGCTGAACATTTTTAAAGAGGGAGCCCAGGCAGTGGTCAAAACTAGAGCTCAGCTCTGAATATTGTTTTGCTAATGAAGCAGATTTCTTTGGCTGCTCTGTGCTAAAATGGCTTAAAAATACTGGTTACTTCTTCACATCCAGATCTTGCAGAAATGCTGTGACAGCAAAATGGAATTATGTAACAAACAATAGCACCAGCTGTGCATGTACACACATTCCTCTGCAAGCTTTGGCTGATGCCCCTTGCAAATCACATGCACATGGTAAGAAGTAAAAGACCTTCCCAGTAAAATTATGGTGTGTACCATGTTCAGGATACCCAAAGGGTCCAATCAAGATCAGAATATCCCTGACCAGAGCTGCACAAACACACGACATTCTCCCAACTGGATGGAGAAGTTCATGTGCTACAGTGGAATACAGGATAACTAACAGGTCAGTGCCACCTTTTACTAAGGACAGGGACCTCTGTAAGCACCCAGCTAATAAAAACAGTCATCCTGCATGCTTTAAGCTCGGGTATCCATGTCACACACAGCTGGAACAGCCACTGTCCCAGGGTCCCAGACACAGCTTTGCTCCCAGAGCCCAGGTTCAGGCTGAAAACGGAGAACAAGCCAAACCACTCCCCACGAGCCACCTCCCTGCTCAGAGCCTGGGGTTACCTGTGTCTTAAGCACAGCCACCGAGCCAAGCAATGCCAGGCCAGCAGCAGTGCCAGGCCAGCAGCACTGCCAGGCCAGCAGCACTGCCAGGCCAGCAGCAGTGCCAGGCCAGCAGCACTGCCAGGCCAGCAGCCATGCCAGGCCAGCAGCCATGCCAGGCCAGCAGCAACGCCAGGCCAGCAGCCATGCCAGGCCAGCAGCCATGCCAGGCCAGCAGCAATGCCAGGCCAGCAGCCATGCCAGGCCAGCAGCACTGCCAGGCCAGCAGCACTGCCAGGCCAGCAGCAACGCCAGGCCAGCAGCAACGCCAGGCCAGCAGCAACGCCAGGCCAGCAGCAATGCCAGGCCAGCAGCAGTGCCAGGCCAGCAGCAGTGCCAGGCCAGCAGCAGTGCCAGGCCAGCAGTGTGTCCCCAGAACACTCACCGGCAAGGGGTTGGACAGGGAATGCTGCGGCGAGGACCTGGCGACGGGCGGCACGCTCCGACCGGGACTGGTGCCTGGGCCACTGCCCCCAGCAAACTGGGCATGGAGACACAACAGGGTCAGCAGGAATCCCACACAGACACCACATTGCACCAAGTTTAACACAGACAGGAGAAATTATTCTTAAAAATGAAGCCTTACAGGCTTCACAGACTCATTTTTTTCAGAGGAACCCCTTAACATTTCATGCGGTGTTTTCAAAAGTAACAGCAGAGGTTCCTCAGACAAACCCTGGTATTTGCACTGAGTCCATTTTCCTTTTTAACACAAAAGAGATATAAACCTGCATGTATAAACCTTGGCTTATATATCCTATTCTAGTAGACCACTGATTTACTAGAATTATTTGCTAGAATTATTTGCTAGAATTATTTACTAGAATTATTTTATTTACTAGAATTATTTACTAGAATTGTTTACTAGAATAGAATTATTTACTAGAATTGTTTACTAGAATAGAATTATTTACTAGAATTGTTTACTAGAATAGAATTATTTACTAGAATAGAATAGATTTATTCACCAGAATTATTTACTAGAATAGAATTATTTACTAGAATAGAATTATTTACTAGAATTATTTACTGGAATAGAATTAGGAAGCCCCTTCCCTGTGAGATGTGTCTCCTGTGCACCACAGGAGTGGGAAGGAAGGCACAGCTCCACTGAGGCACCTGTGCCAGTCACTGGTAAGAGACAGGACAGGTAAGGAGCTGGCAAACTGCTCTAGTTGGCACAGAAATCCCTACACCACACAGTGAACCACTCATAAAAAAACTTCAGCCAGGAAAAAATTAAAACACTTATAAGCACTTAATTTCTGACTCCAAGTTAGTCAGTAAAATAAAGAAATGACTTAAGAGAAAAGCTACAGCCCTGGATTGAGCAGAGCTGGAAAAACTTCAGAAACTGTGCAATGAAAAAAAGAATATTGACTTTTGGAATGTCCATCACTGTTGTGGGGAGGGGTTTCCATCTCCCACGTGGTGCCAGCCTCCCAGGGGAGGTTTTTCTGCAGAGGGAACCCTGTAAACAACTTCCTACTCCAATCAGTGAGGACTGTGCAGGGAGGTTCTTCTGCAGCATGAGCTCTTATCAAAATTGTTTGCATACTCAGATATCCTCATCTGAGATCCAGGTTCCAATGAACCTCAAACCTAGACTTAAGTGAAAAACTGCTTTAGCAACTGTTCAAATAAATGTTAATTTAAAAATCAACTTCCTCATATCCTGTGCCTAATCAGATCTGAGCATATCAGGCTGACATCATCAGTCAGTGACCCCAGCAAGGGATCAGCAACTCAAGTCACATCACAAATTTCCATCTACAGATTTTGCAGGATGTGAATTCAGGTAGATTTCTCAGACAACATAAAGACACTTACCTCAAAATAATCACTAATTTTATGTCCTCTAGGAGTGCCTTTTCCTAAAAAGGAAAGCAAAGGATTGAAATAAGAGTTGTGTTTGTAAGAACAGAAGTTCCAATGCCATTCTAAAATCTCCTCCTACATTTTGACACTCCTTTCCCTGCTCAGTGCAACACCTATCACAACAAAGCTGCTGCACAACAAAAGCCTGCCCCAGGGTTACAGCTCCTGTGCTGTTGTTGGGAGGATCTACAGTCGACAATTCAATTAACTCTCAATTCCAAACATTTCAGATCCAATCAAACAGCATTTGCACTTGCTGAAGTACTTAGAAAACACTAAAGGTTTTGACTGTTGCACAGGTTCTCCAAAATTTCCTTCAAGATAAGGAGAGAGCAAAGGGTATTTTAGTCCTCTGCCTTCAGGTAAATTACTTTGTATTAGATCTCTCTTACTTTGTATTAGATCTCTCCCAAGCATTCCTATAAGAGTTCGAGAGATAATTAGTGGTGGCTTAACACCAGCTCATTAAAACTCAGCCCTTTTCTCTTATTATAATATTATCAAAGCACTTCTGTCAACACAATTTTCACTACTTTCTTGTCGAGGAACAAAAGAAATCTGCTGGAAAATGTGAACTTGGGCTTGAACACACCAGGTTCTCCTGAGCTCTCTGGACAGCAGGGCCTGCTTTGTGCTTGGGCACAGCTTGTTCTCAATTTGTTGGGGCACAGCTTTACTGTAACAAGGCTCAGAAAGCAGGGAAGGGAGCACAGGCTCTGTCCTCCAGTCTGGCTGCTGTGTGTGTGGTGATGCAGGACCAAAACAACCCTGCAGCTGAGCCATAGGAAGACTCTGGGCAGCCTGTCCCATGGAAATGCAAGAGTTTGTGGGAATAAACTGAGTATTTTTCTGCCAGCGAGGATAACGAGGCTCCCAGAGGAGAACACACCATCATGGAGTAGTTTATAACAAGCTGCCCGACACACCCTGGAGAAGAGCCATTAGTTTCCTAGGACACAAGGAGTTACCAACCCTGCAGCAGGGTGGGAGCAGGAATTACCTTGACTGGTCTCGTAGGGTTCAGCTTTCCTCTTCCTATTCCGCTGGTCATTCTGTTTTTTCTCAGGAGTCTGTTAAACAATACTTCAAAATTAACATTTCTGCAGTTATTCCAAGAGTTAAAGAAAATGCCAATACACAATAATCTGTTCCATATCCCCAGTGGCCAGTTCGTTTCTCTGGTGCATTTGTTTCTCCTGCTGGTACTTAAAGAAACAACTGCTCTCAAATAGCTGCTACTTTCTGATGTGCTGCAGAAGGGAGAGAACATGGTTAACAAGGAGAATAATGAATTTTTTCTATTTCAGCTGCAGCAATCCAGCCTCTACTACCCAGTGACCTCTCAGGGTGAGCAGAGCAAGCTCAAACACTTATGAAAATCTGTGTAAACTGTTTCAAGGTGATCATAGCACTGGTACAAGGGGAATAACAATGAGAGGTCTGAGTACTGACATCCAAATTTGCAGTCCAATCACAGTCTAGCAGGACAATTCACCTTGCCTGCAGGTAATGCTTCCTCCCAAAGCTCATTGCAGATGGGGACAAGAACTATCCTGTCCACTGGTTCAAAATTACAACCTTGCACAAGGCAAGGAAGAGCCCCCCAAGACAGCAGCCAGGAGAGACCTGCCACAGGTGCTGGACTTTGGTTTGCTCCTCAGCTGCTGTCACTAAAGTCAAGGGTTAGTTGCTTCTGCCATTTCTGTGAGCAACCAGAGACCTGAAGGGCAGCTGACCAGTGGATTGATGTATAATCAGTGTTATTTATGCACAGGCACAATACAGAGCATAGTTGACAGGCCTGAGGGCTCCAGAAGTGTCACCCCTGAGGGCTGGAGGCTCCAGAGTATCATGCCTGAGGTCTGAGGGCTCCAGAAGTGTCATCCCTGAGGCCCAAAGGCTCCAGAGTGCCAGGCCTATCTGTTTGTACAAGGCTGACAGGCCCAAACATGTAGGAGTGGAGGAGACCCTGGCATGGTGCTTTCCCCATCACCAGGGTCACATCTGTGGCCAAACCTGCTGAAAACATAAGGAAGCCCTGCTGGAAGCAGCTCACTGAGGTTGCTGGAAAGAGAGAGGTCTTATCATTTCCATCACCAAACGTCATTCTAAAAACATCTCTTATCCCAAAGGGTCCCAAAGAATTCCCAAGCTCTCTGCTCTACAGTCACTGCAGCCACCACTAAACCACACCCTGGGGCCAGGGAGAAAACCACAGAGTGCAAAACACAGCTCTGGGGGAGGGAGAGCCACGGCCAGGGAGTCTGTGGGAAACCCAAGTTTCATGCTCTCTGCAAACCCAAGTCTCAAGGCCCCTGTTTGAAGAGCTCTGCCAAAAGACTTGCACAGAGTCAGCACAGAAATCAATCTTTAGCAGCATAAGAAGGGATAAAGCTGAGCCTAAACCTGGCTGTGTCCCCACAGTGGGTGGTGGACATGGACATCAGCTGGGCACCCACTGCCACGTTTTCTAAGAGGAGGGAGGGGATGTTAAGACAGAGGTGGTTATTGTGTCTGCAAGGTACTTTTTTAGAATGAGGGGACTGAAAACTCCATAACTGTGTAGAGACTTGCTGCTCCAGCTGCTGTGTGTGGAGAAGTCAGTGACATTGCCTCCTCACTGCAGAGTGAAGAGCAACTCCTGAGCAGCGTTGGCGTGACTGTAACACCACGGGCTCCATTACAGCCTCCATGGAGCTGGGAGCATATTAATGAGATTCACTTGAAGTTGTTTTTCCATTCAAGTACTTACATAACAAAAATGACACACAACATTATCTGCTACAGACTGAAAAAGCAAGGAATGGGAGAGATTAGAGTATGTCAGCTTGGTCAATTTAAATCTCTCCACAGAAGTTCAAAAAAAAAAAAACCCAACCCAATTAAAATAAGAATGAATACTCGGTTTTTCACTATTAACTGCACTTCTGGAGTTTTAGATATTGCATTCTCAAAAGACTGAGCTTCACTAGACCCCTCATATCAGCACTGCCATATAACAGAGGGAAGTATGATCCAAAACTTACCTGATCACCATGTGGGAAGTTCTTTAAATGCATAAGAAAATGCACTTAAACTTGAGATTTAGCTCTATTAACATGGAATTTTAAAGTAAAAATCTAACTCTACACTTAATTTTGCTGCTTTAGCAAGAGTTTTTAAATAGTTAATCCTAAAGCACTGAGATTAATTAGGGACAAAGCATCAATTTTCTCCTCCCCACACTTGCACAGAGTGATCCATGAAAACTCTGCCTTGTACAGACTTAGGCAAAGTCCCATATTTGATAGGTAAGGCAAACTTTTCCATCGGTGCTCTCTGGCTTTTATTGGTTCAAAAGTACACCAAAACCAGCAAAACCAATTCCCTAAGCTGAGCTTTACAAATGCTGTGTTTGGGGTTGGGTAAATCCTGCCTGGAGCAGTGGGAAGCTTCCCAGCATGGTCCAAAGACTGCAGGGTTAAGCTCCAGACTAAATACTTGCACTAGTCCCACTCACACCCCAAACTAAGACAACTGTTGCTCACTCTCACACAATTTCTTGTACATTTTGAGTTCAATCATGAACTTAACATGAGTTAAGCCCCAAAAGCCCCGGGGTTGAGCCTCTTACCTCCAATTCCTTATCGCTCAGAGAGCCCACGCTGCACAAGCTCTGGTTGGAAGACTCACTATTTAATGGACCCTGGGGAAAAACAAGCAAAGACTGTTAGAAACAACACCCAAACGAGGCAGACCCGTCCTATCAAACACTGCACCTCTGGGCTGGCCTAAGTCCTGTGGGTACAGCAGCTCCAACACCCCCCCACAGGATGGGGCACTAAACTTCCCAGGTCCTTTGCAGCAGGACAGTTGGATGGTCAGTGGACAGTCTTTGCTCAGGATAATGCTCCTCCAGCCTTTGGAATGATATTTCTGTCTCAATTTATACACTCACTGCTCCATGTAAGCCCACCCACAAAACAGCCAAGGTGGTATTTATAACAGCCTAAGGTTTGAGGGGAAAAAACCTCCTGATTTGTTGAGTAGCAGGAGTTCCAAGCTCAGCTCTTCAGACAAGCATCTGCTTGACCCTGGGCTAAGCATTCAGAGGCATCTTCCATCTGGCAAGGCAGCTATTGCTGTTATCAGATGCTGGCTGTACCACTGATTTTTCTTTAAATGTGTCATTTTATGCTTTTTTTAACACTGGGAGAGTGCACAAGTGAGAGTTGTGTTCCCAGCAGTCCAACTGGTACCCACAGTACCATCTTTCCCACTTGGCTGTTTTATGGACCCAAGGCTGACCTGCCCACAGAGCAGCTGCTCCCACCAGGCCACAGCACAAACTCCACAGGCTGGAACAGATTTATCAAAATAGTAACCAGGTACCTCAAGAGCCTGCTGCATCTTTGCAGGCTCTGCTGGATGCACATCTGCATTTTTACATATCCAAGCAGTTTGAAAATGATTTAAGATCTGTATCAAAACCGGTTTTAAAAGGAAAAAGTGAATCATGCAAAGTCACCATGTTTTAGCCTGACACAAAAGTATCCTCCTACAGATGTAACTTTAAAATAAAAAAAAAATCGAGACAAATTTGACAAAGATATAAAAACAAGATTCACAATTAATGATGGAATGTATTAACAGGAAGAATGACATGATAAAGCCAGCTCTCCATTAATAACTTGGGAGCATCTTTTCCCCAAGATTCATTCTATTTTAGCATTCTTAATTTTGCAGTAACCATTTCCCACCAATCAATCTTTCCTTGTGGCAAAGCCACTTCTTATTATATTTCTGAGCAGAAGACTCAATGGTGGGCTGGGGGAGAAGCCTTAACACCACAGAGAAACCCCACAGTAGGTAATTTTTGAGGGGACCAGTTCTCCCTCTCCTATTTCTGACACAAACACCACCATCAAATTAAATCTGTGATATAACCTAGTTGTTACTAACCCCAATTTCCAAGCAGGCATGTGCAGAAAGTAGAAGTTCTGTTTACTTTCTGTGTTACACTGAGTGTTAAATACCAAACCTGTTCCTCCTAAAATGCTCAGTTCCTTCAACACAAAAAAAATAAGAAATCCAAACACCTGAATAGCTCAAGAAGCTAAACATTTATGATTCCCTTTTAAAAGTAAGTTACTTTAAGAAAAATTGCAGGTTTATGCTCTTTAAGCCACACCATTATCCCTTCAAGCCATCACACAAATAGCTCAGGACCAGAAAGATGTTTCATCTCTTCAGCAATAGTTGCTTTTTAAGCAAAGCAAGTTCCCCACCACCCAGTGTGACAGCTCACAAATGTTACAGGTACAATTCTTGGTTATTCCAGGGATTTTACTCCTTGGCCAACAGGATTTAACAGAAGTGCCAACACTAACCTCAGCTACATCCACGTGAAGGCCTCACTGTTAAAAAAAATTGTAATATCTCATAGGAAGTGGCAGCAGAAAATGAACCCTTACACCCATGAGAAAGCTTGTTTATAACCTGTCCAAATGCTGCCCTCCAAAATCCTTCCCAAACCCTGCAGCACCTCCTGTGCCAGCTGAGGTTGGGGAGGGGCAGGAGCATCTCTCCCAGGGAGCATTTTGTGGTTTCAGAGGGGCAGGTCGGGGTTCTGACTTGAGGAAGATGAAAGTGAAAGTTGTTTCCACCTTTGCTTCAATCTCTCTGCCTCTGTTTTTGCACGTGGACAGCAAGTGATAGGAGCAGCTGCTCCCAAAATGCCCCATTGGAGCTTTTCAGGAACACTGTGGTTGAAGGGGAAGGTCAGGGCTCACACAGGACAATGCACCATGTTCTGGGGGCACCTGGACAACAAACTGTTGAGGCTGTCTAGAGTCAGAAATGATGCTAAGATTTTTTCCAGAAATACAAATTTATCCTCTCCAATACAAGAAATCCACCCAGTTTGCCCCTGAATGTAAAGTTCTGGGATGCAAGCAGCTGCAAAAATGCCTGATACAAAATCCACTACGTTTTTCACACTTCCAGTACTACAACTACCTGTACTGACTCCTCTGTGTGGGAAATTTTCAGCTCTAGCAGCTGGAATCAAACCCACTTTTGGAATCAACAAAAGAGTAGTTCAGTCCTTGAACTAGATCAGATTCTTGAAGAGCAAAAAAACCCCCCTTTTTCCCTTTATTTTAAACCTTCCTGTAGAATCTAAAGTGACAATGTGGTAGAACTGAACTCAGTGCAGTAGTAGAAAGGTTGAGAAGGAACCAAGTATTTGGCTATGGAAGCACAACAGCTTGTCCTTGTCTACAGGTATCCAGCAACTTCACTGTCACATGGATCAATATTGTGAACAAATGCACAGTTAATTCTTTGTAGACATGTTTTGACCCATTTTCACTGCAAGAGACTCCCTCTCCCTCCATTACCTTCCAGAGGACCTTCCACTTTCTTACTGGAAAGGATTAGACCTTTACAGGCAGGAGCTGAACCTGGCAAAGTTGTTTTGAGGCATTCTGGCAATGGAAACACAAATTGTTCACTAGAACGTGCTGTACTGGGAGCAATAAAGATGCAATACCCAGGATGTTTCAGGAACAGGGCCTAGTGCTCAGCTGCACCTCTTCTCACAAGAGAAAGGGAAAGCAAGTTTTCCTGATCATCCAGATCCCTCATTTCACACCTAACCTCATTATCAGCTCCTTATAGCAACAGGTTTAGACATGGATGTGAAACACTATACATCTGAGTATCTCCCCTCAACCAACAGTCAGTGAGTGTGTGTATAAAAACCCCTTCAAATTTATATTTTATCATTCCTGACTGTTTATATTTAACTCAGCAACTGACACTGGGTAAATGTTCAGTACTTAATTTAGCATACCATTTTTAAGTGGTCATGACACAAAAGGAATTAAAGGAATGAACCTGAATTTTGGAAAGAAAAAAAAAAACAACAAAAAAACCCAACAAAGCCAAGTTAGCAAAGAACACTAACACCAGAATATTGCCAGGGAAATAGCAGTGGGGAATAATAAACATGAAATAGTTTACACAGGAAGGGCTTATGAATTTTGTTGCAGAAGTCATCTGGCTTTTCTAGCATAGACCACTTTGGGATAATACTGCACTTGTGTGCTATCACTCCCAGCCCACTCATCCCCTGCGCCCTGTCAAGGGAATCGCTGATGGGGCTCAGCAAAAATTCAAAATACGTGGGTCATCTGAACCAAGCTAATGGTTCCTATAGTGTTTACCTAAATGACAAGCACAAGAACAGCACACACTTCCTCCTCCACAAGGAATTTCTCCCTGAGATAAGCTGGCAGGCTCTTTTCCCTTGTGATTCACCTATCAAGTGCTGCCTCAGCCCGTGACCTACCTATGCACAACAAAGCCTCCATGTTGAGAGCTGGATGCAACAGCAGCAGCAGCAGCTTTCGAGACTCCTACTCAAAAGCAAGAATTTACAATCTGGCCACTCACAGGTGCTGGTTAGTCATTTCTCCCTTTGCAAGAGCCCCTGGGAAGGCCAAAAGTGAGGCACAATGGCCGAGGCTTCAATACAAACAGCTCACCCTGCTGAGAGCTCCCACCAGATCCGTCTGCAACACCAGCCTGGCTCCCCCCCCTCACCCAGCTCCTGCCTCCCATGACCTGTGCATGTCCACAGCCTCTCCAAGCTCCCAGAAATGATCCATCACTCCACAACTCCACTTGGGTAGTCTCCATTTTGTGCTGTCCAGAAGGAATCTCTAGGAATTCCAGCTGCCTAGCCAGAGTGTGCAGTGCAAAATTCTCTGGCTGTTTAAATGGAGGAGACATGGAGAGATGCTTCATTACCTCAAGCCAAGCTAACTTGAGCTCCTCTGAATTCTGTAGCAAATCAGGAGATTTCAAAGGGAACAAGTCAATCCTTAGTTCCACTAAAAGTTAGTGCTGACTCCACACAGGTTCACACCAAAGCGACATGGTTGAGTGGTTTTACAGTTACTCTGCTCCAGTGTCAGACAGGTTTAATTAACATATTCTTATCTTATTTCAAGCATCACATAAGTATGAGAATTACAACCTGCTTCTTAATTGGACTTTTAGAAAAGCTCAGTATTATGGCCGATAATGAAATCCCTGAATCACTGAGGTCTTTTTGCCACGAGAAGTTAATCTACTCTCAGATGTTCACAGGTAACCCCCACTCTATCAAGATGGGTAAGCAGATTTGCAGCAGGATTTGCCTGGCTCCCATTCTGCCTCAAGAGTTCTCTCTGGTTGGGAATACAGTTTTTTTTATTTTACTGCTGGCAAACTGGACAGAAGGGTCACACAACTCATCCTAACCCTCAGCTCGGGGGCAGAAATAGAACTGAGATCTGACAAACTATTTCTGGGCTCTAGGAGCCAGACAACACATTTGAAGTAAGTAATGTTGCACAGGGAAGCATCCAAACAATTTTCAAGTATCTGGCATAAAGTCCTGGCACATTCTGTGGCAGCTGATAAATGAAACTCTAAGTTTTAAAACTCTTATTAACAGGTTCTTCTGGTGGCATGTGACACCTGCTCAGGACCATCACTGGGCAGCACCACCTCCCTCCAAGGAAGACATGATTATCCTCAAACAGGAATTCTCAACTCAGTAACTCTGCTGCTAAAACTGTTGCTAAGTAGATCACAGAACTGTAAGTTCCTGAAGAGACCAAGACTGAAAAAGTGACAGAGAAAGGGTAAAAACCAAACTAATGCAAGGAAATGCTGGTTTTTTATGAGCACTTCTCTTTTTGGATGCAGATGTTCTGCAGCATTACCTCAAAGAGGGAGGAAAGGGAGCACCAGCTACTAAGACCCAAACTTCTTCAATTCAGTTAGCTGGATCTACAAGATCCCTGTTTCTCTCCCTACAGGTAACTTCAGCATTTTTAGTTTAATTATAATAAAGTGACACACACAATTTGGTTTGAAGGTCTTTTAAAGAGCAGACCTGTAGAAGATGCATGTGCTGCTGTGAGGATCTGCCCTGGTCAAACCTGTGTGCAAACACACATTCACCCATCACAATTCCTTCTTCCAGTTCTTATCCAGGAAAAGTCTGTGGAAATGACACAAACCCTTTGGGGTTTACCCCCTTGATATCCTAAAGGCAGCACCCAAATAGGGGAAAAGGAGGCAAAAGAGAAACAGAACAGATTTTAACTGAGAACAGACAAAATTAAACAACATTATCTAGAGAAACACCCCATGTTTTGTCTCCTGTACCTCCTGAGCCAAGGAAGATGCCCCAGGTGACCAGTCAGGATAATGCCTTAGGTTTTCCCAGTCAGTAAATATAAGCAGGAGCTAAATAAGCAGGAACAGTCAGTGTCAGATAGTCATGTGTTCATTCAGGGACTTGCTCTGCAAATTTGGGGAAGAATGGCACTTCACCATATGGCAAGAACAGACATCCAAAGCATCAGTGGCTTTTTGAAGCTATTTGGTGACCTGGATGAACCACAGGAGTATATCAGTTGCCTGGAAACATTCCTTGCTCATAAATTTGATTCCATGTATTAACTCCAAGCTTCTAGAGAAATATACTCTCCAGCTACTAAGTAAGAAAATTCATCACAGACTTGCAACAGAATTTTGAGGCATTTGGGACTAAAAATGACCTCGGTCATTGGGTTGTGCCTTCAGCTACCACAGGAGGTGACAGCACACAGCTGTTTCCAAAACAGTTTAGGATTTCTGTCCTCTACTACTGTTACTGGAAAGCTCTTCCAGAATCCCATGACTGATGGCTAGAAGCTTTTTTTTTTTCCTACTTTCCAGCCTGAAAATTTATTCTAGATCAGCTTAGTCTCATCCACTTCTCCCAAGAGGTGGTTGTTCTTTAGCACGGAGGGACAGTGGAAGTGTTAAGATGTAAAGTAAATGCTTCAGCAGGTCCAAAAACATACCCTGGGTTTTTAAACATTCAAGAAAGCAAAGCAAACACACGGAGAGATACACCCAGTGGGAGGAAGGCAGGAAGCTCAGCACAAGTGCCTGCTGCCTTCACCCAATGGTGGAGCATCTGAGACGACATTTCTTCCTTTTATGCAACAAACAGCCCCAGACACCTTCCATCCCAGGGGGATGGGCCAGTCCCACTAGATGGCACTCACTGGTTCTTTTCCTTCAAACATTTCATTGGAGCCAGCAAAAAAAAAAAAATATATAAAAAAAATAAAAATAATAATAATAATAATAAAAAAAAATCTTAGTTGAATCCCCCAGCTTTCCCAACATATTCCCTTTAAGACAGTGGTGACCTACCAAAGCCAGGGCGGAGCATGACGGACGGAGGCTTGGGGGGGTGGGGAGGGAATTTGAAGCACCAACCTGGGAGGGAATGTAGTAGCTGAAATTAATATTGCAACCAAGATTTGCTGCAACATAGCAGAGTCATGCTAATTCATATCAATGGTTGGCTGATCTAGTGCAAATTAGCGAGAATGCAAGTAAATAAATAAATAAATAAATAAATAAATAAATATTGTTTGCAATAAGTGTAATGCACTTTAACAGTTTACTGACTGGTACAAGGTAAAAACTGCACAACAACAGGTAAAAATAAAACTCAGCAACAGAACAGCTTTGCTCAAAGTAAGGCCTCTAAGATATGAGGCTTTTTTACTTGGATATGCTTTAGAAACAAAAATGAGTTCTCAATATTCACCCCTACAGGAAAGGGCATGTACTTTCTGCTCCAAACATATTGGAAACATAATTAAGACTTGCTTTCCTGTATCTTTTAAAGGTTATTCCTTTAAAAGGAATAGTTCCTAACATTCTTTGCAAGTACTGAACATGTTGGCACTGCTTTAAAGCTTCAACAGTGTTTATGCTTTTAAGTTTTAGCTATTCCAGAAAGTTGTTTGGCTTTATCTATAGTGGTACAGCTAAAGATGCTAACGTGACAAAATGGGGTAAAAAGGCAAGAAACAGGTGATAAAGTACATGAAAAGTTGTAATGTTGTATAAAACAAGTCTTTCAAGATCACAATACATTAAAGTACTATAAGGTTTTATGGCAGTAAAAGACTTCAGATTTAAAAAGTCTTAAGAATAGGGGGCAAAGATGAAAAAATCCTCACACTTTTACTTCAGTAACCAGAATTGTTACCTCTTAACAACTTCTAGTGTTAATCCTCCTTACTACACTGTCTTACAGCTGAGAATTTGGCTTCCTCACACTCCCTTCCCAAGACTTAACCTTGTCTGAAGAGCAGAGAAAAGCATGAACTCTAAACTCTTTCAGTTCTGACTCACTTTGCATTTTTCTAAGAAAAGCAGCATCTACAACGTTTCTCCTCAACATAGTTCTAGGAGATTTCTGACAATTTTCTACCAATGATATGTTGCTTTACCCTCTACCTTGATGCTGTCCAAAACTTGGTATCTCCCTCAAAAATTACCTCCATGTCCCTGACCTACTTTAAGATGAGTTTTGCCACCATTTCATTGCTCAGAGAGACTGGCATTGACACTGCCAACACCTGGAGAACTTGGAGCTTAATGCCAGGACACCAGGCAACCACACAATGTTGTTACTCAGCTGCCTTGCTCAGGGAAAGCAACTCCTGCCCAGGGAGAAGTTGTACACGAGGATAAAGATGGGATTTTACTGGCAGGTTGTGGATCAGACCCAGGAGAGCTGCCCTGCAAACACTTTGTGTGTTAAATGGGAAGGCCCTGCACCCCCAGAGAACTGAACAACTCAATGTATTCAGTCTGGTTACATGTTGTATCCAACACACTCCACTGGAAACTGTATCTCACCAGAGGCCAAATCAGCTCTCCAAGGCATTCCTGCAGAAAGGAAGAGCCACAGGAGATTCCCACTTCCACAAAGTTGCCCTGGAGTTTTTTGGGTGCACAAAGTGCCTTGAGATGGAACAACTCCTAAGAACTTCATCAGAGCCCCAAACCTTCCGTGTAGCGAAACATCTGCTCGTAGAGATCCCATTTTCATTCCTCCTGAACACACTTCACGCAAATCAGTTGTCAAAACACGACTAAGCCACACAAAAACTTCTTTTGCAAAGCAAAACTGTCCGTGTAGAAACTAAAAACACCCAAACAAAGTGCAGGCAAGGGTGGATAAGAAGTCCCACCTGCTACCACAGGTACTCCCACTCACCTTGGCAACCCCGACCCCGGTGAACCTGGCCTCCAGGAGCTCCTGCCTGCGTGGGTCCAGGCTGTGCAATTCTTCCATCATTTCTGCTGCTACGGGAGAACAACACTCAGATTATGCAATGCAAGGAAAAAGGAGAGACATTTAATATTCTGTGCCACTGATGAGACTTAAAAAGTGCCTGTTCTGCAGCACAACCACGTAGAGAGCATTTTCTTGAAAGAGAAATGCAAGATTACCACGTAATAACAACATGACTTTGCCACCATATTATTGTATTTAAACCATAACCCTGCTGGAGTTTCCTCTCTTCTGTTGTACCAGCCATTTCAAGATCTCTAAATCCAAGAAACCAATTATGTCACATTCTCCCACTGGATGCTTTATTGAAAGGAAAACATGGGACCAGAGTGTTATGACTAAAAGATTCAGAGCTTTTCATCCGTGCTGCATGACTAGGAGAAAAAAAAAAAAGCAACATTCTTTACCCCATAATTTATTTTTGGCCAATCCTGGAAATACTCGATCTCCCCAAACTCCAGATTTCATTGACAACAGTTCTGGTTCTTCCAAGCACAGAAAGAGATTATAAGAAGAAAATAATGCTCATTTAAACCTTTTAATTTATAGGGTAAAGCATCAGATGCCTCTAAAATAACAGCTGCTTCTACATCTTGGATGTGCCTTGGCAATCCAACACTATGGATGCTTTATATGAAGGGTTAAAAACCCACCCAAGTAAAACTGTGTAAACAGGTTAAAAATCAGGAAATACACAATTGGAATCCTGAACTGCTAAAAAAATGGGACAAATTTCACTGTTCATTATAACTGTGAATCACATCTTCCCAACCGCACCAATCAAGTTCATTTCCAGAAATGTCTGTTCCAGTTTCATTTTCTGGACTAAGGTAGGGAAGGAAAAAAAAAAGCAAAAGCAAAAAAAAAAAAGAAAAAGGCAAAGCCCAGAAACAGAAGATAAAGATTTGCTGTATAAAGAGCATATGCGATGAGGAAAGTTCTTGAAGGGCAGCAAGTGCCCTCTAGAACAGGCAGTGCACAATTGTTCCTTTTATGAACTGTCCATTTTGTCCCCGCCGCTTCCTCCAAACGCTGCGGCTCCAAGTTACAGGGGCAAAGTGAATCCATCCGGGGGCATTCCCAGCTGCTCTCCCAAATCAGCCACAACCCTCAAAAACTGATGGGATACTAAACGTGCTTATCAGACCACCTTATTTCTGCTGAGAGCCCAACAAAGCTCTCTCAGCCCAGTTTTCAAAACAGGAAATCTGAGCAGCAGCGAGGAAAATGACAGACAAGCCACGAAAACGCCAAAGATGTTCAAACGCTCCCAGGGCTTCTCCCCCCACCGCGGGGCCACCATCCGTGGGGAACCGCATCCCCACGCCGGGATGCTGCCGTGGGGAAGGGGCTGACACAAGCTCCCCCAGCCCGGGGGGCTGCCCCGGGACCCCCGCGGGCAGGGCTGCTATTCCCTCCGGGTGGGGGGATTTCCAGCAGCCCTCTCCCACCCACTCGAGGCGCAGAGCCGAGCGAGCAGCCTTGCCCCGCTGCCAGCTGCTGCACCGCCTCGGCCTCCTCCTCCTCCTCGCCCCCCAGCCCGGGGCTCTGCAGGCCGTGCCCACCCTGCTCGCCCCCGCGGGGCCGGGCCGGGCCGGGCCGCGGGGCCTGCGCTGCTCCGAGCCCGGCGAGGGGCCCAGGCCGCGCCGCCGCCGCCCCGGGGCTCAGGCCGCGGCCCTGCCGCCCTGACCCGGCCCCCGCGGTTCTGCCTCTCCCCCACCCACCCGCACGCCCACCCACCCGCCCGCCCGCCGGGATGGGGCGCAGGGGGGTCCCCCCGCGCCGGCCCCGCCGCCCCCCGCGGGGTCTCACCTGGCGCTGCCGCTCCCGCCGCCGCCGCCCGGCCCAGCGCTGCCGGGGCACCGCGCGGAGATCCCGCCGCCGCCGGGGGCACGAGCAGCAGCAGCAGCGGCGGCGGCGGCGGCGGGAGGAGGAGGAGGAGGAGGAGGAAGGCGGGAGGGAGGGAACCTGCTGCGGCGGCGGCGGCGGCGGCACGGGCGGGATGGAGGGAGGGGGGAGGCCGGGGGCGGCTCCGCTGCGGGCAGCGGGGCTGGGGAGGGCGGAGGGGCGGGCGGGGAGGGAGGCTGGGGGGGGTGGTTCGTGGGTAGGCCGCGGATCCCCGGCCTGGCGTGAGGAGCGCGGCCGGGCCGGGGCGCGCGCGGGCCGGCGGCGGGACAAAGGGCCTGGCGGGAGGGCTCGGGAGGGCCCGGGCGGTCACAGGTGGGGCGGGGCGGGGCGGGGGGCGCGGCGGGGCCGGGGCAGGGCAGGGTCGGGGCGGCCCCCCCAGGTCCCTCCCGGCCCGCGGCGCTCGGCCCGGCCCGGCACTGGGGGCACACGCGCGGGGCGACACCGCCAACAGTCTCGCGAGAGTTGGCGCGCCGGGGACGGGGGGGGTCAGAGGGGGCGGGGCTTTGGGGAGGGGCGGGGCCTGAGGGGGAGGAGGGAGGGGCGGGGTGGGGGGTCAGGGGGGGCGAGGGGGGAAAGGGGTGATGGGGGGTTACATGGGTGTGGGGGGCAGCGGGGGGTCAGGGTGGGCCATGGGGTCAGGGCAAGTCGTGGGGGGCAGGACGTAATTAGGGGGTCACACGGGACTGGGGGGGGAAAGGGGTAATGGGGAGTCACAGGGGGCTGGGGAAGGAGGGGGGTGATGGGGGGGTCACAGAGGTGTAGGGGGGTGGGGGGGTCAGGATAGGCCATGGGGTCAGGGTACTATGGGGGTCGGGGGGAGCTGAGGGGTCAGTGGGGGCAGGAGGGTCACAGGGGTGGGGGGGGGGAAGAGGATGATGGGGGGGGTCACAGGGGGCTGGGGAGGGAAGGGGGTGATGGGGGTCACACAGATGTAGGGGGGCAGTGGGGGGTCAGGGTGGGCCATGGGGTCAGGGCAAGTCAGGGGTGGCAGGAGGTGGGGGGGGTAAGAGGCCCGGGGGGGGGTCACACGGGCATGGGGGGGCATCAGTGGGGGGTCAGGGTGGGCCAGGGGGTCAGGGCAGGTCGGGGGGGACAGGAGGCATGGGGGGGCACACAGGTGTGGGGGGGCAGCAGGGGATCAAGGCAGGCCATGGGGTTGTGGGGAAGGCCCAAGGAGAGGTCAGATCCAGCCTTGGGGTGAGGACAGGGCCGGGGGTCAGCAAGGGGGGGGGGGGCAGGAGGCAGGGGGGGCCACACAGGTGGGGGGGAGCAGGGGTCAGGATGGGTTCAGGGTTCTGTGGGGGTCAGGGGGGTTTGTGGGGGGTGACAGGCACAAGTAGGAGGTCAGATCCAACCTTGAGGTGGGGATCAGGTCAGGGGGACAGGGACAGGTCCCTGGTGCCCCCCCAGCGGGGGTGCAGCTGTGGTGTCCATGTACCCCCAATTCTTCCCCTCCTCTCCAGTCTCCACCTTCCACCCCCAGGAGCGATCTCGCTCCCAAAACCACCCTGATCCCCCCCCCGATGGAGGGTACAGCCCCCAACTCTCCATCCCCCCCTCCCCTCCCCTCAGGGACCCCAGGAATGTTCCCAGCCCCTCTTTTGGGGCCGATCCAACATGGAAAACACGCGTGTGAGAGACACAAGCCGGGCGCCCCAGCAGCCCCCGGCACACACGGCCCGCCCTCGCCTTTGCAAGGCCGAGCTGCCGCCGGGGGAAAAAACCCAAAAAAACAAAAAACCAACTAAAAAATTAAAATAACAACAAAAAAAAGGCCCGTCCTGGCTGGACCCGAGCGATCCCATCGCGGCTCATCCCGCCCGGGGCGGGCGCAGGGGCAGGACCCGCTCGCCCCAAGGCTGAATCAGCTTTGCGAAAAGCAAACAAGGGAAGGGGGGGGAAGAGGATTGTTGGGAAGGGAAGTGGCCAGGCCTGTCCGAGGGGAGGCAGGCGCGGATTAGCGATGGGAGAGGAGGCTCCCGGAGCTCCAGAAGGGATCCGGGAATGCCGAGGGACATCCGTCACCTCCGCTGTGCATCCAGCGGTTTGGGGGCGAGCTGGAACCCCCAGGCTGGCAGAGGGAGGGTGCGGAGAGGAGCCGGCGGAGCATCACTCCCGGGGGCAGTCAGGATTATTTAAAAATCGCCAATTTATCGTACTTTTGGTAACTCGGAGCAGCCAATGGCTCCGGGAGCACTGCCTGCTCACACAAACCGTGTTTCCTGTGCTTTAATTTCGGTGTTTTTTTGGTTGGTTGTTGTGGGGTTTTTTTTGTTTTTTTTTTTTTTTTTCGGTACAAGAGCAACTCCAGGTTCAGCTCCTGCTCCGTGAGTCACATTTTCAGTGCACGACCAGTGGCAGGAATCAAATAAATAAATAAATAAATAAATAAATAAATAAATAGCATTTTCTGTCTGTGTTGTGGGGTGTTTTTTTGTTCGTTTGCGGGGGTGGTTTTTTTGTGTTTTGTTCGGATTTTTTTTTTTTTTTTTTAAGAAGAAGTCCTGGAGTAAATATTCCATCAGCTGCTAACTAATCACAGCCATTTAGGGGAGCGCTAATTAGGACCACTCGCAGTGAATGTTGTTCAAGGAGGTATAAATTTCATTTGAGCTGTTTCTGTTTGATTTTTGGGTGGAGGGAGGAGAAGATCTGGGAGCTGTTACACCCAGTAAAGAGACCAATTTCCCAACACTCCCCCCACCCCTAGAAACACCTCCAACTCCCAAAGGACCAGCTCAGCCCCTCAGAGTGCCAGGCAGGAACTGGACACCAGTAACACCAAATCTATGGCACTGTCCCCCATCCTTGTGTTTTAGGGGTGATGGAGGTTACTTTGGTCTAATTTTTCCTGTCCTTTTTGGTCAACATTTGTTGAGGCACTTCCTCCTCCTCCTCCATGCATTGCCAGAGATTATATTGCCAGGGATCACACTGCCATCAATATTTCCACCTAAGGCCACCAAAAAAGCCCGTGGGCTGTCACAGAATCACAGAATGGTTTGGATGGGAAGGAACCCCAAAGCCCATCTCATTCCACCTGTCCCTGCCATGGGCAGGGACACCTCCCACTGTTCCAGGTTGCTCCAAGCCCTGTCCAACCTGGCCTTGAACACTTCCAGGGATGGGGACAACCTCAATCTCTGTCATTTCCCAATGATTGTTTGCTCAGTGTCGCTTCCACCACTCACAGATCAACGCCCCTTGCTCTCCTTCCCTCTGGCAGGCCCAGATTCCCAGGGAGGTAACAGCCTCCTGGAGAATCCACTGCAGCCAGGAATGTTTTCCAAGACATCCTGCAATCCACTGCTGAGCTCCAGGCCTGACACAGGACCCGTGGCCACAGCCCTGAGCTCTGGGTCAGGCTGGAGCAGGGGGTGGTGACATCTGATAACAACAGATAAGCTGAGGTTGCACCATCCTCCTGCTGTGCCTCGCCCCTCTCCCTGCCCCATGTTCCTCTGAAATGGTTGGGGTTTCTCTTCTCACTTGTAAATCAGGGGTAGGGCACATTCCCTTCAGTACATTTTGGGAAGACAGCCCTCCTGATTTGCAGTCCAGGGGCTCTGCTCTGCTCCTGGACCTCTTCCCTCTCATCCTCGGCCCTACATTCACACTCTTCCCTATTTCTCTGCTGCAAACTCAACTATGGTTGTCTCCACCTCCATCCTCCAAAGAGCAGCTCAGAGCAACACTTCCAGCTGCAGTTTCCTTTCCAAGATGCCAGAATTGCAGCTCACACCAGCCATGGCAGCTGGTCCCTCTCTGGCACGGAGGGAGAAGGAATCAACAAGTTGTAACCGTATTTCTGGCCACAAGCAGGAATTTTGGAGCAGCCTTTAAGGGTCCCACTTGCTGTCAGTGGAGTGCCAGGTAGGTACAAGGGATTTTAGGCAAGTTCACTGGACAGTAGGAAGGAAGTTACTGGGTAGATTTCCCAGTGCAAAGCCTGGAAATCAGGGCTCTCAGAGGTTTTCCCTCCTACAATCCATCAGGACACAGCTCTGAGCAGGGATGCACCATCCATCCCAGGCTGGTACAACACTTCTCACTGTGCTGTGCCAGCACATCCAAAACTGGGCTGTCTGGAACAGCAAAGGTCTCTCAGGTAAAAAATATAATTATCAGTGTTAAGACACAGCACACTTGGACTATTTTTTATGACATCACCTCCCGTGGGAGCTGATCCCCTGGGTTTGGACTCAGCAGAGAAGTGGTGGATTGTTTGGGGTTTTCAATTCTGTTTTCTAAATACGAAAAGCCAACTTATTGGAATGTGCTTCTGGCAAGAAAAGGTTGGTTTGTGAGTTTCTGTTTTTACAGGGCAAGGTTTGCTACTTCAAAGTGGCTGCAATATGTGAATAGGTCATCATTTCGCACAGGAAATTTTTGGATTCAATTAAAATTTCTAATGTCAACTCTTAAGATACTTCTAAAAGCCTATAAAGCATCAAAACTCAAATATTTTAAGGTTAGAAGACCAAGATTCTGTTGATGTGGACTTGATTTTCCCCATCTTTTTTGGGAAGAGTTTGTGCGTTTCACTTTCCGGCCCAGCAAGAGAAGGGACTATTTGGATCTCCAAGAATTCTCATGCAAGAAAACTCCTCCTTCCAGGAGGAGTGACACACAAAACTATTCTGTTATCCCTCTGTTTGATTAAGTTTGTAAGAGCCCCTGAGCTCTGGTCCTTTCAGAGGAGCTGCTTGTGAGCAACACATACAGGGCCGACCAAATATTATCTCATCCATGGGGGCCAGCCAGCCCTCCTCCTCCATGGGCTCTGCCAGATCCCCCCTGGACACATCCTGCTCTCCAGCTCTGCCATCAGCCAGTGTTAATGCTGCTGATTCCATCCCCTGTGGCAGCTCTCAGCTCCTTGGATGTCAGCAAGATCCTTGGCACGCTGCTGGTGTATCATGTTTGGAAGAACGACTCAGCTGCCGCAGCCATTTTCTCTGTCACTGGATTCGGCTGGAGCAGCTCAGAGCTCCCCTCCAGCAGGCACAGCACGCTCAGCAAAACTGCAGCAAGCCCTGCCCTCCCATCACAGCTCCTCTGCTAACCCAGGAGAGGTCTGACCAAAATTTGGTAAGGTTTTCATAGGTATTTTAACAGAGCACGTAACAGGTTCCTTCTGCCTTGAATTGTGAAAAGATAAAATGACAGAAGTCAAACTCCTCGTTTTTTTAATGTGTTTTTGGTGACTTTTCTTTGCCTCTGCTCTTCATGCTTGTGGAATACTCTGGCTGCATTTTTTCCAAGCATTTCTGTACTGCCACAAGATTTAGAAATCCACTGATTCAAGGTAACACATACACAAGAGAGCTGAGATTCCTCAGTGACAGCAGGACACTGGAGAAAAGCAATAAACAGTCTGAGCCTTTAAAATGTAAAAGCTGGCAGAAGTGGTCTCAAATCCAAACCTTTTGTAGCACTGAGAAAAAACAACAACAACTAAAACCCACAAGAATTCAGCACTCAACAGGTTTTTTAAGGATTTAGCACCAAGGGATGCTGTCACCTCCAGGCATCACATCCTGAAGAGGCCAGCCCTTGTCTGCAGAGCAGATTCTGTTGGATCTAACAAGGCATGAGTTGCAAATGACGATTTTTCTGGACTTGGGGGGAATTCAAAACCTCTCACTCCAGTGTGGATTCTTGTCTAGTAAAGGCAGGGCTTCTGCCACACTCCGAACATTAAAAGGGTCTTTCCTCATTTTCATGAGGGAGAAAATTGGTATCTGAGCTCCTCAAAGATAACATGCCATCACCTGACTCCTTCCCGAGGCCATGGACAGGCTCCACCCTCCCACACAAAGGAGTTTATCGCCGAGGTTGTTCCTGCCCCTCCCTCTGTCTACACCTTCAGGTGCCCCATTAGGGAGGCTTTGATACCCAAACCCAGTAGGAAAGCATCCAGGTCACAGCCTCCACACTGCAGCCAGCCAAGTGCAGCCTCAGAGCCGTGCCCTGATCCAAAGGGAGAGCGTGTCCTGCCGCTGGAGGAGGGAGGGAGCTGTGTGCAGGCACCTGGAATTGTGCAGGCACCTGGAATTGTGCAGGCACCTGGAATTGTGCAGCCTCCACAGCCCAGCTGAGGGGAACCAAACCTCACAGGTAGGAAAGAAACACCTCTGTGTGCCTGGTGCTAGAAACATCCACTGGTTTTAGTTCTGCACACACTTGAAAGGATGGGATTCTCCTGAATGTGCAAGTCCTTCCCTGCCCTCACTTGCTCCCAGCTTCCTAGAATACAAGAGGGTTCTATTCTCAGCAGGGTTTGCCCCCTGCTTCTCTTCCTCCTGCATAATAACACCCTACCTTGCAGGGCTTTGGAAAGCCTTAATTAGACAAACTGCTCTGAGATTTGTGTGAGAGGGAAATTAAATCAACATCCTATTGTAAAGCTGGAGTTACTGCACACACATTTCTCCAAGTACATTCAGCCTCTGTGTGAGTGTCTGTAAACACATTCCAACCTTCCTAACGAGGCTCGTCTCAGTAGGGAAGAAGTCACTCGAAGCTGTGGAAAAGCCAGACTCAAGTTTTCTGTGCAACCTTGAGCGACCTCTTCACATCCACCCTTGGCACTAAATGTGGAAAAAACCGTGTGGCTGTTTAATTACAGACTGCAGGGACACAGACCTGCCCAGGTGAGGGGGGGACAGCACCACACCTCCAGCTCGGTCCCAGGGGTGAGGAGGCAGCCTGAGGGGAGATCAGGCAATCTTTCTTCTCCCCAGATGAGGAAAACCACATCCAGTGACCCTGGAGAAGATCCCCCAGTGCAGCAGATCCCCCAGTGTTCCCCCCTCACACCACAGAGGTGTGAGCTCGGCGTCTGCGACCTGGGATTGCAAACGAGACCTTCCCACTTCACACGAGCTGAAAGACAGTTTCATATTCCAAAGATGTGGCTGCAATCCCCCAGAACTTCCCAACCCCTCCCAACATGGAATTGCAAGAGCTACAAAGGGTCCTCTGGACTGCAAAATCAACCTGAACACAGCAGTGACACTCACACTCCACCCCAAACCCAAGCTGCTGTTCCCACGCTGTGTTGGTGCCTGCAAGTGAGGGCTCTTTGGGGTTATTTAATACCAGGGAGCACAGCTTAGAGCAGCAGGGTCCAAACCTCACCAGGATGTTCCTCCTTCCTGCAAACAGCCATGGACCAACAGGCTGGGAGCTGCAGGCAGGTGCTGACACGTCAGACTTGCCAGTGAGCTTTGCCATCCCTGCTTTCCAACCACAGCCAGCTCCTGCTCATCCCCCTGTGGGTCAAAGACCACGGATTCAAGAATAAAAGCCTTTGGTGGGAGGACACCTCCTGCCATGCCACACAGCCTCTGGGCAGGAGGGAAAAGCAGAGGTACACATGGCTCAGATTCCTTTGCCTTTCCCTGCCTGTGCTCCAGCTGAGTGGGCAGTGCTTGTGCTCTCCCTCACAGAGGTAGCAGTATCCTATTCACTTCAGATTAGCACTCAGGGCTGCTACAAAGGTGATTTCCTGCACTGTGTCCCACTTTCCCAGCAACACAAGCTCCCATTCAGCCAGGCACTTCCACACAGGAACTTACTGCCTTCAGCAAGAGCTAAAAGCACAAACTCCAGAGCTTTGCTGATTAGGCACAGAGCTGACAACTCCTTTTCCTCCAGAGCACCTCACTTTGCAGGAGAGTCCTCCAAAAATTCCTCCCTAGTCCTCACTTTTCTAGTAATTTTTATCTTGCCCTGAAAACATATGTGACAACACCGTTAAAATCAGAATGTTCTGCTGGAATCAGTGTCTAAGGACACTGCACACAAGGACATGTGCCAGCCACCCCCTGGCAAGGCAGAGGAACAGCTACAATAGCAGAAGTGATCCTCACTGTGGATCCTCTCCTGGACTAATTTCCCCCAATGTGGCACCAAACCAAAAGTGGTGGCACTGCTCTGATTGACAGATGAGATCCAGCTGATGGACCAGGAGAACAAAGACTGCCTGACTCGGTTTCCCCCCATCTGTGTTTAGAGATGGAAGGATGCTCCCCAAATCCCTGAACAGCCTGATCCCTGCAGCCTCACCCTCACTTCTGGGCACTGACCCTGTGCATCTTTCATTTGTGCTCAGGAAAAACAGTTCAGGTCTGTGATTCCCAGCGGGAATCCAGTGGGGACAAGCTGGGGCTCATCCCAACGCCAACGACAGAAGGAAGCTCTTCCAGCTTCCACTAGGATGCAGTGCCAAAAGCTGCTGGTGTGTGCACATGGAGGTTCCTTCTGCTCATAGCCCTGTTCTGTTGAAATCATTCAGGTCTCATTTTTCCTGAGCTCTACAACTCACAAATGGTGGTGGCACTCCCTGAGAAGGTGGAGAGAAGACAATTGTGTCTGGTCTCACACGCCCCTGGTCAGAAGAATTTGATGGTTACTGTTGTAACCACTGAAATCACTACAAATAACTGCTGTTCCCACTTTGCTGTGCTGTCAGGAAGATCCTGAGAAAGCTCCAATTTTCAGTGCATTTTACAATGTACTTATTTTGGAAGGGACAGCATCAGAAATACCCCCCAGCTCCTTCTTCTCTTCACCTCCCCTGTTCTCTCCTGCCTTCCAATTTCTGGCCCATCTGTGAAATCAGGATGCTGGGAGAGGAATGATGTACCTGGGGAGGCAAAGGGTTCTTTGCCATGGACTGGAGCCCTCAGCATCATGGCTGGATCAAAACCCTTTCTGAAGGACTAGTTCCAAGTCCAAGTCTAAATCACAGGCTTGATGCCCTAATCCCTACATGAAAGGGTTATGTGAAGGGTCAGAATAGGTGGTGATAAAGTTCCCTTCCAGCCAAAACAATCTTGGAATCTCCAAGGAAATCCACCATCCTCTGGCAAGAGCCAGGACCAGACTTTCCAAAGGGTAACAATGCCTGGCTCCAGACTCACCAGGGCAGTGCCAGTGAAGAGCTATGAAATCATCTCTTCTGCTTGGGAGGTTCAACAGGCCACGCTGGCATTGCCTGTGAGCCACAGACCACAGGCCTTGGAATGCTGGGAACAAAACCAGAGCAGATACGCTCAGAAAGGTTTTAAAGTTAATGTTGCTCTGCTAAAAAGGAAGAGGGAGGGGGGAAAAAACCGAAACCAACTAAAGGCACTTCACGTGGCTTTTCAGCACGGCAAAAGGCAGTTTGGAGATTTCCTCTGAACGTGCTGGAAGGGGTTGTGCAACCCAGCTGGCTCAGCAGGGCCGAGGTGGGAATGGCAGGAGCTGCTGCAAGTCAGGGCTCAGGTACCCGACAGCAGAGCAGCAGCTTCAGCGGGAAGGGGAGCAGGCCCGGATTAATGAGGGAAACTCAGCCAGTGTCTGGCTGTAGGAGGCCTGGCTCAATTCAAGGCCATTAACTTGTTGCTTTCTGAACACCACCAAGAGCACTGGAAACAAAAGCACGTCTGCCCAGCATGGGCCCTGCTGAGTGATTGCTTAAATACTCCAGCAGGATGAAGAGCATTAAGAAAGGCAAAGAGCCACTTCAGTGGCTCCAGGCTCGCAGCACTGCAAGTTTTTGCATGAAGCCCAAGTCAAAGCCAGGCAGGCAACTGGGAGGCAGCCTTGAAAGTAGAAACAAATAAATTACTAGCCTTCATTTTCTCCCATTCTGGAGTTTAAATTTAAAGGGGAGGTCCATCAACTTTACATAAATCATGTTTATAATTAAAAACATATTTTCCTGCGCTGCTTACAAGCCTTTGGATGATTAATAAGGCATTTTTCACATTATTTTAATTTGCATTAATTATGCTGCTTGTTTACCCCAGTCAATAATTTTTCTTCCAGGGAGATAAAGCCATCCTGGGACGAGACCTCCCTCCAGAGACCAAGAGGGAAAGGACCCCAGGGAGCTGCCTGAGGCCCCAGGAACACATGGGAGGTCTGTCACCGAGCTGGGACATGAGTCACGGCACGTCCAACGCTCACAGGACCCTTGTTAAGCCTGACTCTGAGCCTGGGTAAGCTGAGGAGACTTGAGCTTGCTCAGCTGCTGCCAGAGGCCTTGAGCTGTGCTTTGCCTAGACCTTGCCTGAGGTGCCAGCCTTGCCAGGGAACCAGACTTGGGAAGTTTAGCATGAAAACACAGCAGTGACTGCACAGCTCCTGGGCTGGGTCGGCTTTGTGCCTGGCAGAAGCCAAAGGAGCTTTGGAAGAGCAAAGCTTTATCTCCTCCTCTTTCATTTGCAGGTGCTGGAAAGGCTCTTGGCCCTTTAGAAAATGCAGGACAACCAACTGACCAAGAATTCTCTTCCCAGTTCTGTGACTCCCTTTCAACATTACTGAATACATAAAAAAGTTGGATACATAAAAAAGCAACGGTGCATTCCCACTGCAGCCTTCGTGGTGTGAGTGGATTCCCTGGGTCACCTTTCCCAGGAAGGGCTGAAAAGTCCCACCTAGAAGCCTTCAGGTAGCAGACAAAGCAATACCTGCAGGGTGACACAGTGCTGCAGGAGTCAGGAACTCCTCATGCAGCCACATGCCCAGCAGGAAGCACTGCTCCAGCCCCTTCCAGTGTTCCTGCTCTGTCTCTCCAGTGCTCCTGCAGACTCTCCAAAGGCACAAATGACATTTCCTCAGCTTTTTACCCTTTCTCCTCTGGTTCAAGACAGCAGTTATTTCATAACCTCCATGTGTCCAGAGCTGGCAGTTACTCTTAGGCAACTGCAGGCTCCAAACACAAGTGTCTGGCTGACAAAACACACAGGAACTGCTCTTCAGCCAGTGCTGCACAACCAACACGTTGTTATTTCATGAACTAAAACAAGGTAGGAGATACCAGCCAAGGCTTTCTCTTCTTCAGAGCTGAGAGCAGGCACTAGTGAGACTCATGGTAACAGTAAAGAAAACTGTAGTTACCTGTTGGTGGCCCTAATCCTTCAGCTCAGGTGCTCTGTGCAAGCCTGATTTATATTAATCAAACCAGCACTGAAAAGCATGACCACAAAATTTATTCTAATACCTGTTGTACCACACCCTAAAAATAACAAAAGAAAACAGGCTGAGATAAAAGATATTTGCTGTCAAAGGTGGGGAAATACCTCCACAAAGCCACAATGTTGGCTTCCTCTAAGGAATTAAACAAGAGTGCAGAAATTAAATATTCTGCAGATTCTGGATCAAAGACAAGTGTCTTGTCTGCTTGGGTTTGGCACATCACCATGACAGGGCAGTTTGTGACCAGCAGAAAAAGCAGGTAATTATTTATAAACCCTGGTCCCATGGGCTGCTTCTGATATGCTGCACTCTGAAGGTGCCCCCAAACTGGCATCAGCCCTAAATCTTTGAAAACCTGAATCCTGCCTGACAGGAATTTCCAGCAGCTGAGCTGTGGTGTGCTGGTTCCCTGGGTGGACACCCCTGTGGGCAGTGAGGGCAAAGCAGCAGCATCTCCTTTCTCCACAGGTGATCTGCACACCTTGGGGCATCCAGGGGCAGCTGGCACAGAGAGACTCTCACAGTCTCAGCTCCTGCCCTCAGATCAATGTGTTTGAACTTGTGGATTGGCACAAACCTGAATGACCAGAAGAGAGTTGCATGAGATAAGCTGGCCAAGGGGTTCCTAGCAGTGACCAGCTGCAGAGAAGAGCAGATTTAGTGCCTTTGTATGTTCTCTGTTCACGAGACACGAGCACACAAGACAGAGGTGAGGTCACAGCTCTCCTGTTTCATGTGGAAATCCAGAGTATGAGTGACTTGCTACTCATCTTGCTCAGCTGCTGGAAGACACCAGGACCACTTCTTCAGTTGTTAAAACCGTAAATAATTTTAAAAACTCAGACCCAGGGCTCCATCCTCAGCCCAGTTCTCTTCAACATCTTCATTAGTGACTTGGATGCTGGACTTTGAAGGAACACTTCAGTTTGCTGATGATACTAAACTGGGAGGAGCAGTTGATTCCCTCAAAGGCAGGGAGGCCCTGCAGAGAGACCTCCACAAATCAAAGAGCTGGGAATCACCAACCATAGGAATTCCAACAAGGGGAGGTGCTGGATTCTGCCCCTGGGATGGGGCAACCCAGGATGGATGGACAGACTGGGAAAGAGAGGCTGGAAAAGCAGAGCTGGGAAAGGGCCCTGGGGGTCCTGGTGGGTGCCAGTTGGCCCTGAGTCAGCAGTGCCCTGGCAGCCAACCCTGTCCTGGGGGCATCAGGGAGGGGATTGTCCTGCTCTGCTCTGCCCTGGGGTGGCAGAGGGACACAATATAAAAAAAAGGCATTAAGCCATTAGAGAGTCCAAAGGAGGCCATGAGGATGGGGAAGGGTTGGAGGGGAAGCCTTATGAGGAGGCTGAGGGCACTTGGTTTGTTCAGCCTGGAGAAAGGAGACTGAGGGGAGACCTCACTGGGGTCTGCAGCTTCCTCATGAGGGGCAGTGGAGGGGCAGGTACCAATCTCTGCTCCCTGTGACCAGTGACAGGACTTGAGAGAATGGCTGGAGCTGTGCAGGGGAGGGTCAGGTTGGATCTCAGGGAAAGCTTCTTCCCCCAGAGGGTGGTTGGCACTGAACAGGCTCCCCAGGGCAGTGGGCACAGCACCAGGGCTGTCTGAGTTCAAGGAGCATTTGGACAACACTTTCAGGCACGTGGTGGGATTCTTGGGGCGTCTTGTGCAGGGCCAGGAGTTGGACTCAATGACCTTGATGGCTCCCTTCCAACTCAGTATATTTTATGACACCTAAAACACCCCTTGGTCCACTCTCAGGGCGTTCATCCTTGGCAGAACTCGCAGTGACACCAGGCACTGCACGAGGCACTGAGGTGTCCTGGGTGTGCAGGACTCCATCAAACCACGTCTCACCAGGAGGAGACACTCCTTGGGCACGGAGAGGCTCCAGCCCCAGAGCCCAGGCCGTGCCTCAGGCCCGGGGGGTGCCGGGTTTGCGGTACTTGCACTGGATCCACACCCGGTACATCGTCATCTGCTTCCCACGGTTCACCTGCAGCCGCCGATCCACCACGTTCTGGACCTTCTCCAGCCCAGCCGTGGTGAAGAGGTGGTTTAATTCATCTGGAAGCAGAGAGAAGGACACTGAGGAGGCTGTAATTCCTTTAACTGACAGCTGCTCACGCTGAGGGCTGGGCTGTGCTGAAAGATGGGCCAGAAGAAACTCAGGGCCTCACCCTGGCAGGGGAATGATCAAACGAGACTTAACTGCTGTTCCAGGGGGGTTTAACATCACAGTTTGTCAAGTTTTCCTTCTAGCAAGGAAGGAAAGAAGAATTTGGAGTACAGCTAGAGTTATAGAAACTTGACAAAGAAAACAGCAGCAGTTTCCCACATGGACACTGCCTCCAGTAACTGATTAAGGAGCATCTTCTGACAAGTAGGGACAGATCCATTCCTTCCCCTTCCCCCCCCCTCCAGAGGAATTTCAGAGTCTGCAAGAGCAAAGAACAGGATCAGACCTACGCCTTTAAATGGTGGCAGTAAGATCTGTGCTGTATAGGCTGGAGGGGAATGGGATTCATTAAGGCTAAATTTGGGGAAAAAAACATCCTTAAAAACCACACCCTGTTGGGGCCCAATCAAAGCATTAACAGCCCTGGAGGCTGGAGCACTTCCACGGGCAGGTATTCCTGACCAAGCAAATAAGTCTCAGAGTGCCCCAGCACAGTGGCTGTGGGCAGAGCCAGCCCCAGTCCTGCTGAGCAGCAGGGAGCTCGTTCCACGGCAGCCCAGGAGCACGTGGTTTGTGTGGAGTTTCTGTAGGAAAGGGTTGACAGGTCCCAGCTTGTGCTCCTTTATCAGATGCTTTCCATCGTGAGGTGCTTGCCAAACACACATTAAACATTAATTTTGTTGTGACAAACAAGACTGGAGCAGTGGGGAAGGGAACAGTTCAGTGCAGTTGTGCCCCTGCTCGAACGCTGACCAGGCACTGACTGGAGGTGCAACTGGTGATAAACTGGGAGAAGAACACACCCCTGCCAACACCAAGCAGCAACAGAACTTGAAGGGTGCCTCAGCTCCATGCTGAGCCACACCCTTCTGATTTCCTCATAGGAGAACAGAAATATTAAGGGAAGTTCCTCCAAGCGGTGTCCAACTCCCTCCATCACCTGCAGGCAAGATTCAAGGAGAGCTCCTCCAATCCCACCCCTCCCAGGGGAGCAAACACTCCAGTTTTTCTCTGAAAGGATTTTCCACTAAGGAGTTCACCATACTTGCACCAGGAACTGACAAACCCAGGTTCAATTAGGAGACACTTAACAGTGCTCCAAGAAAGACAGACTGGAAAGAGCTTGTGGCCAAACTTGAGGGCAGAGGGACAAGAAGCGGTGAGGAGAGTCAGAGGGATGTTTTTGGATTGTCAGAGGGATGTTTTTGGATAGTCAAAGGGATGTTTTCAAGCCTCCTACCTTGTGTGAAGAAGTAGACTCTGGTGCCATCACCTCTCACATAGAAGTTTTCAGACAGACATTGACCTGAGGGCAAGACGGATTTAAACAGTTACCAACTATCACTTAAAAATCAACAACTGCCATCCAACAACAGGCACACTCTGTGCTTCCAGGGAATTAATGAGCTGCCTCCACCCAGGGCAGACACAGCTCCAGAGAAGCATCATCTACCAGTGATTTGCCAAGGGAAGAGGGAAAATACCTTTCTTAAACCGAAGCTGGGCCAGGTCGTAGCGTCCGTAATCCCGTAACAAAATCATCCCCCCTGGCTTCAGGAGGCGGCTCAGTCTGCTCACAACGCTCTGCATCCTGAGGGAGGAACAAACCAGGAGTGCTCAACATCCTGCAAAATCAGGCTTGTTTCCTTCCAAAAAGATGGGATGAAGTTTCAACTCGATATATGGGTATAGATGTTTCAACTTCATGTAAAGAGCTCCCTGAAGCCAGCCCGGTTCTGAGCTCTCCCAGTCCCAAGTGGGTGGATTTGATTTGGCCTTTTTATTTCTGACACTCCCTGATTCTGGGGTAGTTTTTTCCTACAAGGATAACAAGCCTGCCACGGCAGGGGTTACCTGCTCTCCTTTACTGATCACAAAAAGATCTCCCCTGGTTTATGTATAAAAAAGTGAACTTGAAGAAAAATGCTGTGTAATAAAACTAAAGGGAGCAAAAAGAGAGACTAATATAGGTTGTAACACAGTGTCACACTAAGATCACAGCACTTGTCTTACACTGTTTTCTCAACCTGTCCCCTCCCTTCTTGCCACCTCCCATGTGAGAAATTCATCCACCCTTTGAGCCTGAAAATCCAGCAGAGTATTTTCCAAACAGGTGCTGAGTGCTCAGCATGGCTGAGGTTCAGAGCAGTGACCACAGCAAGGCACCCCCTGCAGCCACTTAGCACTTCAAAATCACACCTGTCCTCTGCCAGAACCTGTTACAGCATCAAGCACCTGCTTGTAAACTCTGTAAACTTCATTTACAGAGGCTTCATGGAAAACTGGACCAGAAACACAACAAACTTTAATTTTACTTGACATGAGACTATTAAAGAGCTGCAGTTGTAGAAGAATTACCTTCTGCAATCACAAAGATTAAAACTTACTTCTCTGGGAGAATTGCTGAGAGGACAAAGATAAGAATAACAATGTCAAGACTCTCCTCTGGCATTGGGAAAGGACTTTGGTCGTTGCACAGGTCATGGACAAAGGCAAAGCAGCGAGAAGAATCATATTCTGCATGGTTCTGTATTTGAGGGGAGAGAAATCAAGAGCATCAGTAGCAGACCCTGACCTCAGTATTATCTGGACATGGAGCATTCTAACTTTCACATCATCAGATGGTGTGTCCAGAGATCTGTGTCAGCCTCACTGGTCTAAGGCAGATGGGGTCAGGTGGGTTGGGCAGGAACAGTGGTGACATGGGGAAAAATAAGAACACACAGGAGGTTTACCAAGAAGTTGGTTTTGTTACAGTCAGACAATCAGCACTGCCAAACCCCCAGACTGGATTCAGGCTTTATTGCAATTTTAAGGTCAGATTTTCCACTAGTAGTGGTAAGAAGTGAGGGATTTATATTGTTAAATTGGAAATCCTTACGTAAGTGTGAGCATCAGGGCCCCTCTCTGCATCACTGACATCAATATTCATTTCACCTGCAAGCAGATATTCCTTATCCCCCAAATATCAAACCTGGCTCCCTAAAACTGCACTCTCAAAATCCCATTTGGACCTCTGTAAGAAGTTGTGTGCTTTCCTGAAGCTGCTGCTTTGAGAAGTGGTTGTGTCACCTCAGCAGGATGAAATGGGTGCTGCCTCTGCTGCTCTCTCATCTCGTGAACTGACTGATGGCATTTGATACTTCCTAGATTCTCAGTTCTGCTCTGACCTGAAATCTGTTAGCAGCTTTTGTCCTTTGACTAAATCCCAGCCTCCTGCTCCACAAACAGGCTCCCTCCTCAGCAGTCTGTGCTGGAGCAATCAGACCACATTCCCAGAACTGACAGCAGTGCACACACAAACCCAAACCAGCTTCAGTTCCTGTTAAAAAATAGCCTGAATGTTTTCAAGGTTCAGCAGTTACTGAGCTAAAAGAGCACTGGATTGAGAAAAGTACTGCCAAGCACAGGGGAAGAAAATCTGCCTGACTTGTCTGCTGCCAATGTGACATTTTGAGAACTTCAACTTCCCTCCTTCCTACAATCTTTGATGGCTCATTTTCCAGATTTAGGGTCAGCAGCAGGGCTGGCTAAAAACAGAAAGCTGCCAGCACAGCCAGAGAGCTCCTGGAAGCTGGGAGAGATTTGTGTTAATGGGAAATTGGCCCCAGGTACTTCCCACTTTTTCATAAATCACCACTGAGTTTACCTGGACAAGATCCACAGCTGCTGTAGAAAAATCACAGCAATAAACAAACAGGCCTGGGTCACTGCAAGAAAGCAGAGAAACTCATTTATAGCCAGCAATTAAGGAGTGTCTCAAAGGCACAGAGTGCAGAACTGGGAGCCTGGGCTTTAGTCTCTGTGTAAAAATTTGGTGGATCCCATTGTTCCTTTATGCCCACTGTGCAACTGCTTCCTTTTCCTTCTGGAAACAGCAAATGGGAGACAGCAAATGTGAATGTCATGTATATATTTACAGTGAGTCACATTTTTTTCACTGAATCTACTTTAATAATAGACCCTTAGATTATAATTACACTTTCCTTTGCATTAAAGGAGAGACATGTGAAAAATGTGGCAAGTTTAATGTAAATTACTCCTGGATAGATGGAACGTTTTGGAAAACACACTGAAAAATGATTCAAGGGTATCACAGAAATAGAAATGTGACTTCCAGCAGAAATCACTCCCATGTTAACATCTGCAAATCAGTACTGGAAAAGGAGAGGCACCAAGGCCTGCAGGAAAATGCTTTCAGAATAAGACATGTAAACTCACAGCAGGCTTTGTTGGTTGCATTAAAAGACCAAAGATTTCCAAGCTCAGACCACAATAATATGAAGTTGCAGGTGGCAAAGGCCTTTCTCTGAGATTGTTTAAACTAAGATCACAGAGAACACTTTTCCAATTGGTTTTTAGGGGCTGCTGGATCATGCAGGTAAAAACCTACTTCGTAGAATCTCAGACTGGTTTGGGTTGGAAAGGATCTTAAAGCCCATCCAGTGCCACCCCCTGCCATGGGCAGGGACACCTTCCACCAGCCCAGGTTGCTCCAAATTTATCCAACCTGGCCCTGGACACTTGCAGGGATCCAGGGGCAGCCACAGCTTCTCTGGGCAACCTGTGCCAGGGCCTCCCCACCCTCCCAGGGAAGGATTTCTTCCCAATCTCCCATCTATCCCTGCCCTCTGGCAGTGGGAAGCCATTCCCCTTGTCCTGTCACCACTTACTTGTTGGTTTGTAAAATTGGGAAGACTGTATTCCCAGCCCCACAGCCAACCTGCACAAACAAAGCAGATGCACACAGTGAGAATAATTCCTTCAGCACATCCCAAAATTTCAAATCCTCTCTCTACAGCCAGGCAACAAAGAGAACCTCCCCAGTACCAGCTGAGCATGGCAGTGACCATTTGTAACCCTCCCTGCAGGGTCTGTGTTCAGCTCTGAGGAGCAGAATTACTGGTGTGGAAAACACTAAGCAAGTTCTTGTCAAAATCTTACTAGCAAACTATATATTGTTACACTCTAAAAGCTGTTTTTGCTGGAAGCCCAAGCATAACAACCAGTCTGAGTCACTGAAACACTGGCAAAGGCCAGGGGTGGGTTACATTTGCTTCCACAGAAATTCAGAGCAGTGGAGAAGGGAAGTTTGCTTTACCCTAATTACATCCTGCTGTTGCAGAGTTTCCTTCACTACATGGCTCTTCCTCAAGTTACAGCCAGGCCCACAATGATTCTGCCTTATTATTCCTTCTACTTGTTCCCATTTGAAGAGAAGATGATGGCTCCCACAACTGGGTTTGGGGAGTTTGCCTCTGAGTGTTTAGGGAATCAGTAAAATTGGAATAGACTGAGCAGAGAACACCACTGAGGGTTTGCAGGGACAGATGTGCTCAGGTGAGACAGGAAAGCCACAGTGATAATATCAAAAAAGCCTCCAAACCTCAGATTAAATTAAAATATCAAAAGGACAGTTCACACTAACTCTCCCTGGAAGGGCAGGACTTCCATTAAATACAAAGTACTAAACAAATCCAGCAGTATCTACAGTGAACAAGTAGAGGTGGCAGAGCAAAAGGTCACAACCAACTGTCAGGAGTCCAGTATTTATAATTCCCACAGACTTCTCTCTGGGACAAAGCCTGTATCAGTCTGGGATTCCCTGTTATCACATGGGCCATAAGGAACAAACCCAAGAGCATCTTTACATTCTTGGCTTCACTGCTTTGTTTCACACCTCTCAAGGCAAACAGGAGTCAACACAGAAGATAAATGACAAGGGAAAATCTTATACAGACAAATAAAAGAATCAGTTCCTTGCAAAGATGACTTGTAAATGCTTGTTTGAACATCTGACAGCAGTAGTTTGGCTTGTAAACTCTGAAACTTCTTACATCCTTGTGCTCTGCCAACTCAAGAGTCTGAACCAAAGGTATCCCAGCAGATTTAGTTCAGTTCTAAGCTGCCCTCTGATTTCTGCATTCTGCTGACTGAAGGCACTCAACCACTCCCTGTTTGCCAGTGATCCATATTTTTATGTCCCAGTCACACAGCCCTGATCCCAAGGCACAGTTTGGTGTGTGACTCTGCTTCTCAGCTCTCACCTCCAACACACGGTAAGATGCAGCTGATCCTGGGTAATCTCCAGCCCTCTGGGTCAGCTCCCTGTGCTCCTGTGCAGCCAAGTCCTCTGTGCACCCCTCAGCTGTGCTTTGGAGCAGGCTGAACTGCCCCTCTGTCCTGGTTTCCAATGAACAATGTCCATTTTCACACCTTTCACTGTTGGATTCTTCTTTGGTACTGAATTCATGCAGAGAATCCCCATTTTGGCTTGAGGTCCTGTTGGGGGCCAGCTCAGGAAATTCAGTGAACAGCCAGTGCCTGTCCTTGAAGAAGCCATTTTCGTGGATTTTATAGAAGTCATCCCAATATCTCTTAGCATTCACCTCATATTCCTCTGGGAACACAAACAAAAACATCATCAGGTCTCAGGGTTGAAGCAGGTCAGACAGTGAGGGATCACTGCAGACACCTATGCAGCAACCTGCTCTAATAAGGAAGATTATCCACTGAAAATCACCTTTATTTAAATTTGCCATCCCACACAAACACTCAGGTTGCCTCCTCACAGTCACTTTGTTAGGACATGAAAAGGGAAAAGAGAGAGGAAACTCTGTGTGTCCTGGTAGGATTTAAAGGAAGCTGGCAACAGAAAAAGCCTCTTTGAAGGACACTGGAATGAAGAAATCCAGGTTTTACTTCCATTTCTAGCACTGACTTGGTCAGTTCACTGGAAAAATTCATTTGGAGCCTCATGACACTGAGTGTGAAGCACATACAACTCCTAAGGAATTCTGAGAGCCCCTTTTTTTCAGATGGAGAAGCAGAATAATTATCCAACCCCTCAGGCCTGGCAGAAAGCTCAATTAGCATTTGCACATTCCTCTCAGATTCCAGCACCTTTTCCACAAGTTTTGCTGCAGTCCAGTCTGGGGCACTTTGTTTTCCATAGTTCTGTGCTTTTATGAATTAAAACAACAGAAGTGACCACTAAAGTAACAGTGGAGAGCTAAGGTGGACATGCTAAAGATGATCAGAAGGAACTTCAGCAGCAGCATTTTCACACCAAGTGGATCATTCCAGGAGCAGGATGAGTATTACAGGGAGCTGGAATAATACTGGGCTAATGAAATTCCAGTCATCTGCAGATTTCCACACATTTCCCAGATTTCAGATCGAGTGCAGTTCTAGGGGAACTATTTCTTCCATGGGAATTTAAAAATCCAAGTAGCTTTCTGAATCCTCTATGTGATGAGTCTTCTGTCCTGGGAATTAAGGACCTAATTACAGCATCTTATGCTTGGAATCACCTGGAAATATCCATGGCCAGAAATCCCAACTGCATTCCAACAGCATGGAATTCCTCAACCATCTCTGCACAACAAGTCCATTACTGAAAAAAGCTGATTGGAGATCAGTATCATTGCCTGAACTGCAGTTTATTTATTAAGACTTTTAAAAGCATAAAACTGTTCAGGAGATCTCTGAAGGGAGACAGTCAAGTGAACCCAGAACACCTGGAAAAATATGTAGCCTCAGCCAAATATAGACAAAAATGGCTTTAACAAAGAAGCACAAGTCAGTCATATATCTATTTTTAGTAGGATCTATCCCTGCAGCACAAAGAGCTATATATAAAAATAATCTCTTTACCTCAACTACAAGGATTTTCTCCTTTTAAGAAGCCCTGTCCTTAAACCCCAATCCAAAAGAAATTTGAATGTCTGGTATCAGAGCAGGGCAGTGAGTTTGTGCCATGATCCCACTGTAGGTCACAGTGGGCAGGGCCAGGTCAGTGCAGTATTTTCATGGAAGAGCTCCAGGACTGCTGATGCTGGAAGAAGTGTTATTGATCCACAGTCTGGCACACTCCTTCCTGAATTGTCATGTATTAGTAGGGATACACGAGGCTGCTGGGGCTGGAAATGCTCTTTCACCTCACAAAAACACAAAGTCCTGATTCCTGCCCGTCCCTGACAATCCCATGGCAGCCTGACTGGAATGGGATGCTTATCTGAGGTGCTGGGACAAAATTCCAGCCCAGCCACTTTGGATTACCCACATTTTTGCCACAAGACTTTGTGCTCTTTCTGTGTTAAATTACTGTGGAATTCTGTTGGATGCTGTTGAACAGCTGTTACACCCCAACCCACACGGGGGGAAGCTTTATTTAAAGCTCATTTATTCAGAGCCTGGTGTTTTCAAAGCACCAGAATAAAGGATCAGTAACAATTTAAATACAAGAAATCAAGGGCTGGCTGACAAATATCATGCAAGGAACAGACTGAAAGCAAATAAATGACCATATTAATTTTTCAGGCTGACTTTCAGCCAGAAGAGTTCCCATCACATTTGTTTCAGCCCCTTTTTGTGGTGTGATCTCATGGGGATGTTGGGGTGGGAGCCAGATTCCTCCAAAGACCTTCCTGACAAGGGCTCCTGACTTTCCTGCTTGTCTTTGTACAGCCCTTCACCCTGCAGAAGGAGGGCAAACAAAAGGAACTGTTCACAAAGGGCAGGAAGAGAACCAGCCCCCCCCCCCCGAATTTCACAGGGGCTAATGATGGAGCCTCCAAAAGAAACCAAGGAACTCTTCCACTTCTTTCTTTGCTCCCAGCCAGGAGACACATCCTCCACACACCCCACAGAACTCCTCTGCTCCTTCAGAACAGATCCTGACAGCCCCAAGAAGTGCACAGAATAATACAGCCCTCATGACCAATAGCCTGCCTTTGTTCTCCTGCTTGGACATTCTGATTCTCAAACTCCCAGACCCTTCAGGCACATTTTCCTGGGCTGCCTTCCCTACTTTTCAGCCATCCCATTGTCTCCACACAATTCCCAGTGAATAGCAACCATCAACATTTGACTGGCCTGCATTGTTCAGGCTGGGAAATACATCATGGAGCCCTGACAAAGTGCCCCAACAGCAAATTGCTCCCCAGTTTCCTGGTTCTATATAGGTTCTCAAAGCATGACAGACAGCACCCTTTAATGCTAACCAGATTTGAAAGTGAACCCAACACAATGGGCATCACAATGGGAACTGCTGGATACTTCTGGGAGTCCAAGAAATGAGGAGGGTTGTTCTCTGGGATAATTAGATTTGCTATTGTGAGCACAACTGGGAGCTATATGGAAGTGTCTCAATAGCTCCAGTAGTGCTGAGCTTTATCTTAAGGGTGCCACACTCCATTTGATGGGAACAAAGGGAGCAGATCCATCCTAGGGCTCGGCAAGATCATCATCAGATAAGTTTCTTATCACACCAAAGAACCATTTCACCATCATTTGAGGGACTGGATAGTCTCTGACAGAGTGGAGAGTGACACAGCTGTGAACCTTGAGCTTGATTCAGACACAGGTAAGCTCCACATTTTGGATGGATAAATATCCCTTGAGCCAAGTAAAATAAAAATTTGGGAATCCCTTTGCTGTCTATCTGATGATAAGTACTTTCAGGAGAAAAGAATTTTTTTCTGACTCTATGAATTAATCATTCTCATGCTGCTTGTTAACTCTGTAGAGACAGATTTGGACACTACTTTATCAGCCCCTCTTAAGGAGAAGAACTGAGCTTGAATTAGGATCACTCCACAACAAAAAGAGACTGACTGTTGGAAATTAATAGAAAGCACAATAACTCTACACTCCAAGAAGTTTGTTGACAAGGAACAGTAACAAGTATTTAAACACACACAACACCACAAAGAAGCTCAACCCAAGCTGACTCCTCCCAACCAAGACCACGCCTGTTCCAGCAGGATGAGTCTCTGGAGAAGGTGGAGGAGTCACAGAGAGGTAATTTAAGAACAGGAAGGTTCCTCCTCCTCCATTTCCCATTCCCAACAAGTAGGTAAAGCATTCTGAGTGACTGGGGAGGGGGCAGGGAGGGATTCATGCTGCTGCTGAGGTGGCTCTGGCCACTGTTCCACTCCTGGGGCACAGGCCAAGATGGGCAGAGGAGACCCTCCAACAGTACCTTGTTTATCCTGTGGCAACAGCTGGGAGCTGTTCTCTTGAACTTTACTCCTGGCACTGGATTCCTGCTCTTCTGACCATTCCACATTATCCCTGTGGGGAAAAAGGAGATGAACTAGAGCTGTAAAATGGGCAGAGAGAGAAAAACTGAGAGAGGGAGAGAGGTGTGATCCCCAATTCCAGCACAACAGCTGCCAGCACATGAGGCTCCTGGGCCTGAAGGAGCTGCACTCATGGAATTGCAAAGGAAGGGATCCTAAATCTGCCCCTGATCCTTTTCCCTCTTGGACACTCAGCCAAATTCAGAGGGAATAATCCTTCCTATAAAACCACCAGTGCACTCACAAAACTAAATTGGTTTTCAATTTAAAACAAAAAGGGCAGTGGGGTTATTTGGAAGGTAACTGTTAAATTAAATCCAGTTATGAGGAAAATATGCAGGAAGCTTTAAAGCATTAAGAATTATTAATAACTTCAGTGCACACACACAGCTGTGCACTCATTAAAGTGATTCACTTGGCTTTTTTTTCATTAAAACAAGTGAAAGGAAAGCAGAATACAAGGAGCAATAAGCCCAGTTCTGGCCCCAGGAGATATCAGCCTTTTAACTCACAAAACAAAAACTTAAATGTTAAAAAAAATAGCTGGATTACTAAAAGTTTCCACGGGAAAATTGAGGATATGCTTTTGTAATGTACCTTTGGTACAGAACAGTCCCAAAAGGAATGACAGGCTGATACACGTAGATATTACCTTATTACAAGTGAAACACACCCAGTTCTTCACAGGGTATGACAGCCAGAGACCAAAAGTGGATCTATTTACTTCAAAAATGCAAAATACCTTCAGTTCCCAGCAAATTAGGCAATTTGGGTGCTTAAAACAGCTGCTGTACCCAAATAAAGAGCTCCTGTTCCAAGCACACACCCACCACAACCCCACAACTGATTCAACTTTATTAACTACAGCAATTAAACAACTGCAGCAAAGCAAAACAACACATCTCCCAAATCAGGGGAGCCTGAGGAATCCCCAGTGCTGTGGGAGGAACCCAGAATGGCTCAGGACCCTCCTGGGGACCAGCTCCAAAGGGGCAGGACCCCCCAGGGACCAGTTAGAAGGCTCAGAACCCTCTGTGGATCATCCCAGAAGGCTCAGGACCCCCAGGGAATCAGTCCCAAAGGGTCAGGACCCTCCTGGGATCAGCCAAAAATGGCTCAGGACCCCCCGGGGATCAACCCCGAAGGCTCAGGACCCCCCAGGGGATCAGCCCCAAACGCTCAGGACCTCCTGGGGACCAGTTCCCAAGGCTCAGGATCCCCTGTGGATCAGTCCGGAAGGCTCAAGACCCCCCAGGGATCAGTCAAGAAGGCTCAGGACCTCCCGGGGATCGGTCCCAAAGGGTCAAGACCCTCGCAGGATTAGTCGAGAATGGCTCAGGACCCCCAGAGATCAGTCCCAAAGGCTCAGGACCCCCAGGGGACCAGTCATGAGGGCTCAGGACCCCCGAGCACCGCCCGCACAGGGCAGGGCCCTCCCGCCCCTCCGCGAGCGCCCAGCCCGGGGGCGCCGCTCCCCGCCCGGCCTCCCCTCGCTGTCCGGCGCCAGCCCCACGCCCACAGCCCCCCAACCCGCTCCGGGGGCGAGCGCGGACACCGGGGTCGGGTTCCCGCGGGCAGGTCGGGGCTGGGCCGTCACGCAGCGCTCGGCCACAGGCACCGCCAAGCGGGAGCGGCGAAGGCTCGCCCCGGGCGCCCCGCACGCACCAGGCGTTGTGCTGGAAGAGCCGCGCGGGGTCTGTGAGGAGGCGCTGCCCGAAGCGCCGCCGCTCCCGCTCCGCGCTGGGCGCCGCCATGACGGGCCGGGGCCGCCGCTTCCGCTTCCGGCGCGGCCCGACCCGAACGGGGACTGCGGGAGGGTCACGTGGGGCGGCGCTGAGGGAGACGGCGGGAAACGGCCCCGAAAGCGCCTTTTCCGGACTTTAAACCGAATTTCACTGAATAATGGGGTGGGTTGGGTGGGAAGGGACATTAAACAACATCCAGTGACACCCGCTGCCATGGGCAGGGACACCTTCCACTTGGACACTTCCTGGGATGGGGCAGCCACAGCTTCTCTGGAAAATCCATTCCAGCCCCTTCCCACCCTCTCAGGGAAGGATTCCTTCCCAGTATCCCACCTAACCCTGCCCTCTGACAGTGGGAAGCCATTCCCCTTGTCCTGTCCCTCCATCCCTTGTAAACAGTCTCTCTCCATGTTTCTTGTAGCTCCTTCAGGTCCTGGAAGGCCACAATCAGGTCACCCCAAAGCTTCTCTTCCCCAGGCTGCACAATCCCAACTCTCCCAGCCTTTCCCCCCAGCAGAGCTGCTCCAGCCCTCTGACCATCTTGGTGCCTCCTCTGGACTCTCTCCAACAGCTCCATGTCCTCCCTGTGCTGTTCCCCAGGGCTGGAGCAGCTCTGCAGGGGGGTCTCACCTGAGCAGAGCCCACAGGGGAGCTCCCATGGGAAGCAGGGGATGAATTCTTTATTTTGCTTTACTTGTGTGCACGGCTGTTGCTTTCTCTGATGAACTTTCTCTCAACTCACGAGTTTTCCAGTTTTCACCCAATCCCACTGCTCTGAGGGGGGACAAGAAGGATGGAGAGAGACTGTTTCCAAGGGCCTGGAGTGATGGGACAAGGGGGAATGACTTCAAACTGCCAGAGGGCAGGGTTAGATGGGACATTGGGAAGGAATCCTTCCCTGTGAGAGTGGTGAGGGGCTGGAATGGATTTCTCAGAGAAGCTGTGGCTGCCCCTGGATCCCTGGAAGTGTCCAAGGCCAGGTTGGACAGGGCTTGGAGCAACCTGGGCTGGTGGAAGGTGTCCCTGCCCATGGCAGGGGGTGGCACTGGATGGCCTTTAAGGTCCCTTCCAGCCCAAGCCATCCTGGGATTCTGTGGTTTTGTTCCTGGCTGAGGTGTGGGCAGTGCCTACAAAGGAAAGCACACGGGGAAACAGCTCTTGCTGAATTTTGCGAGGCTCCTTTCTGCCACCCCCGAGGGAGCCCCAATCCATCCATCCGGGCTGTGCAGTCCCTGCGCTCCCGCAGCCAGAGGACAAAAGAGGGCGATGTTGGGCTGTGGAACAGCCCGGCCCCGCTCGGCAGCGGCTGCAGCCCCGCGGCTCTGCACAGACCCGGGGCCCGAGGGCTCCGACTGCTCGGGGCAGTTCCAGCAGTGTCTCTGCAGGGCGGGGGTCGGCTCTGCGGGTGCCTTTGGGTGTCCAACCAGATCTAAAACATTCCTGGAAATACAATCTTGGGGCCCCCGTGTTTTGTATGGGTCGTTACAAAGGGCACAAATAACCCGGTAAAGGGGGGCTCTCCCCTCTCTGTCCCACAGAGCTGAGGCAGCTCACCTGATAACCTGAATCAGTTCTCCAGGGCAGAGCTGCCAACTCCACCCACTTCCCAAAAATTTGGAGGAGGAGGATTCAAATCTACAAAATTGAAGCTGCCCGAATCACTTTTCCCAGGGGCTGAAGAGGAGGAGGGTGGTCAGAGCTGTGACTGAGCCCTGTCCTACCCTCCCAGAGCTCAAAGGGAGCAGAGATCCCAGCAGTCCCAGAGCTGAACAAGTTATGCCATGGAGATCCATCCCCACTTTTTGCTGAGTGCTGGCTGGGTTTCTGGCAGGGAGGACAATTCCCTGCAGTTTATCAATAGCCAAAGAAGCTAAAGTCAACTCCTGTGTCCCATGTGGTAAGAGAGGAGCTTGGCCTCTGCTCTTGCAGCCAAGAACCTCTGGAAAAAGGGAAAAAGTGAGAATGTGGATTGACTTCGTTGGGCACAACCCCCCATCAGAGCATGATGCCTCTGTGGCACTTGGGGGTACAAAAATCAGGTACAAGACCCTGCTGAGACAGGGGAGGAGGATTTTACTGGTGGGGGGCAACAAGTCCCTCACCACCAGAGACTCCTCCATGGTTACCCCATGTGGGTGGGAACCCACTTGCCTGGTGTTCACATCATGTCCTCGTCACCTGACACGCACCAGTCCAGGCATGCAGGAGCCTTTGAACTCATCTGATGGTTTCCAGAGGTTTCTAGGCTTCCTCCAAGGAAAAAGACCTCAGAACCTCCCCTTACCTCCCTGTGTCCTAAGGCTTCCCCTTGCTGGGCAGGTGAACCCCTCTGGCTGTGGAGCCCAGGCTGGGGTTGAGGTCCTGGGTGTCACTTTTGTACCCCGAGGAAGGGCCTGGGCAATATTTGAATGCAGCAGGGTGTGTTGCCAGCAGCAGGGACCGGCTCTCCAGGGAGATTTCAGGCCTTGGGAATGACAGTGAAAGGGCAGCCAGGGAGACACCACCCACAGCAGCCAGACTTGGCACCTCCAGTGGCTCTGAGGTCAAGTGGTTCTCCAACATGACCAGGTCAGAGCCCAGATTATCCACAGTGGCCATGTCCTCTGTAACAAGAAAGTGTTGGAAAGCTCCTCTGCCTGCTGGCAGTGAGTGCAGAGAGACCTGCCAAAAAGAGGTTATTAATAATAATAATAGCGACTCCTTTGCCTTTCCCCCACTCCTTCCATCTCAGGATCTAAAGGACTGCAGCCACAATAATGCAGTGAAACTCCCTCCCCTCTGGCAGGGTGGGATGCTGAGGCCAAGGAGGATTAAATTCCCTTTCCATGGCCACCCATCACCTCCCTCCACGCCACACAGACGTGTGACACCCTGTGCACAGACACACGTGACACCCTGTGCACAGACACACGTGACACTGTGCACAGACACGTGTGACACCCTCTGCACAGACACATGTGACACTCTGTGCACAGACATGTGGGACACCCTGTGCACAGACACACGTGGGCTGAGCAGGAGCTGCAGAGACCCAGAAGCCTTCTCGTGACAGTGGGAAAAATCACAGAATCCCGGGACGGTTTGGCTTGGAAGAGACCCTAAAAACCATCCAGTGCTGCCCCCTGCCATGGGCAGGGACACCTTCCACTAGCCCAGGTTGCTCCAAGCCTTGTCCAACCTGGCCTTGGACACTTCCAGGGCTGGGGCAGCCACAGCTTCTCTGGGCAACCCATGCCAGGGCCTCCCCACGCTCACAGAGAAGGATTCCTTCCCAATATCCCATCTATCCCTGCCCTCTGGCAGTTTGAAGCCATTCCCCCTTGTCCTGTCACTCCAGGCCCTTGGAAGTAGTCTCTCTCCATGTTTCTTGTTGCCTCCCTTCAGGCACTGGGAGGCCACAATTAGAACACCCCAAAGCTTCTCTTCTCCAGGCTGAACAATCCCAATTCTCTCAGCAGATATGTTTGAGGAAGGGGAGCCCAAATTCCAGTAAAGGTTTACAGGGAGTCTCTTGGCTGCAGCTTTAAATGTCTCACCCAAAGGCCAGTTTACAACACTGAGAACTCTTGTATCCACAAAGGATTTGGTGACCTTAGAGAATCTCACCCCAAAACTGCTTCCCAAACCAGGGCCTTTTTGTCCAGATGTAGGCTGGATGTCCCAGCTTTCCCCTAGTGGTGACACTTTCATCCCAGACTAATCCTGACTCCTTTACAGCCCCGGAGATCCCATAATGGATAAATCCCAGAGCAACTCAGCTTCATCTCACACCTGACCTAGCTTTGAGCAAGAAGTTGGACTAGAGACCTCCTGAGGTCCTTTCCAACCTGAATTACTCTGGGATTTTGTGCCCTGGGAAATGTCAGCTTTTTGTTTTTAATTCCAGCTCTTTCTCCTCATCGTCCCCAAATCTTAATCTTCCTGCCCAGCAGATGCTCTAGGTCCTGAACAAAGATCCCAAAGTGCCCATATATTCACCATCCACAGCCATGTCCTTCCAGTTCTGGTCTGGGAAGTGGATCTCCATTGGGATGGGAGAAACTCTCTCCCAGCATTGACCAACTTCCCTACAACCAGTGGGGAGATGTGTTTCACTTCAGAAAATGGGGGTATGGATGGCACAAAATGCACCTTAAACTATCTCCTGGCTGCATCAGGAGATGCATTCACCCATTTTGGGTTTATTTACAGAAATCATTTACAAAAGGAGTTGATGCATTCCTGGGCTCCAAGAAAAGGGAGCACGTCAGCGCCTCAGGAATAAAAGTAGCATTTAAAAGAACCCTGGGACGAAGTGTTGCTGCAGGAGCTGTGTCTGTGGGGTGGGTCGCTGCGTGTCCCTGCTCCCTGGAAACTTCCACGGGGGAAGTGTCCCTCTCCAAAGCCGGACTTGGGCACTGAGCAGCCCAGAAAGCTGGAAAGTTCTGACAGAGCACGTGCAGACATCACCATCTAGCGGTCCCCGACTCCAACAGCCTCCACGCAGCCCAAAATTTGCACATTCAGCAGGGCTGGAGTTACTACCGCTCCCCGATGGCTCCTCCCAAGGAGCTGAGAGCAGCCGCTGCCTCCACCCTTGTCCCACCTCTGGCTGCTCACACTCCTTTCCTCCGGCCAGCACAGCGGCACTGCCTTGATTTTGGGGGGAAAAGCCACTCCAGACTCCCAACAGCTGCTTCTCATGGTCGTGGGCTTGATCCTGCAAGCAGTCATGCCCAGTGGCATCAAGGGGCAGTGAACTGAGCTAAACTGGGGTCTTGTCTCATCCCACAGCTCCGTGGGAAAGGGAAGTCTTCTGCCTGAATGGCAGCCATGGAACTGTAGGGGTTTCTCCAGTGGAAGCTCATCCTGCTCCTTCGTGTTGCAGCCAGGCTCTCCCTTCACCTTTCTCTCACCTCACCCTGCTGCCAAAATGCCCCTCCTGGGGTCAAACCCAGCTGAACCACCCCCAGCCCCAGCCCAGGTCCCACCTGGGTGCTGGACTCACACACCCAGCTCAGCTGGGGACACCGAGAGCTGCCCCAAGGTGCCTGCACACCCTGTGTGGGCTGGGGGCACCTGGTGGCCTGGGGTGTGTGTGTGGGGGATTGGAGAGCCAAGCAAACAGTTTTTCCAGAACTTTCTGTGGTCCCAAAATGCTGGTTTGAAGGGTGACCACAGGCTGTCCCCACAGCAGTGTGTGACGTGGTGCCAGACTGGGTGCTGGGGGAACAGGCAGGACCCTGCTCCCAGGTTTAGCCCCTTCACCCCCTCCAGGTCTCAGCCATCCCTGGGATGGTCCTGCAGTGGTCCCAGCCCAGCTGCCCTGCTCTGGGGGCTTCTGCTTCTGGAGGGCTCAAAGGGACCTGTGGGGCAGGATGGGGGTTACTGGGGCTCACCCCACTCCCTCACAGTGAACTGAGGTGCTGCCAGTACCACAGTCTGCAGTGGGCTCTGGCCCACTGTGTGCCCCCCAGCTTGTTATCAACCCCCAGGAATACAGGAGTTATGGTGCAGAAACCCCTGTGGGGGAGGTAACAGACAGTGGGAACCATCCTTCAACCCACCTCAGCTCAAACCAGCTCCCCGAGTCACACTGGGGTGCCAGAGGCTGCCCACGGGTCAGGAAGCCTGGGCACAGGCTGCTGCTGGGGACACTGACACCATGAGTAGTCTGAGGGGTTTTGTTTTAGTTATTTTTATTTTTGTGGTGCGATTTGCTGCCGCTCTGGTGCTGCCCATCCACCCCCCTCCCTGGGGCTCAGCCCCAGATCCCACCCAGCACCAAGCCCTGCCCCTGCTCCCACACTGCTGAGACAGCCAGGGGACAGGGACACAGGGCCACCACCAGCTCAGCCAACACTCTGCTGGGGCCCTCGGGGCAAACCCCACACCGGGCCCGAGGTTGCTGTTGGTTTTTGGGGCAGCTGAGGGGAATTGAGCCACTGTGCTCTGGCAGGGCAGGGACCAGGCAGCAGCACTGCTACAGCCAAACTGGGACATCTCTTCGTTTTCCCCCACGGGTGACACACAGCCCCAGGCAGCAGGACACAGCCTGAGCCCTGCCTGCTCTGCTGGAACCCTGAGCTGTGCAGAAAACCAGGCAGGGTGCAGTTACACAGCTCAGAAAACACAGAGGGGAGAGAGGTGGCCAGGCCTGAGGGATAAGGGGCATCATGAGCTCCCGAGGCTGCTGCCTGCACATCCATGTGGGCTGTGGCATGAGGACAGTGAGGGGGGACACGGGGAGCTCAGCACCATCCCTGGGGCTGAGCCAGGCTGTGGCTGGGACCAGCACAGCTGGTGCTACATGGAGGTGCTGGGGTGCAAACTGAGTGCACGTGGGGGCAGTGAGGGAGGGCACAGCTTCTCACCACCCTGGCTCACAGCAGTGCCAGAACACGGGGGTGCAAGGAGGAAAGGGGTTGCTGGGCTGCTCAGAAGCAGTGTCCTGAACCCACAAAGCAGTGATGGCTCCTGCCTGCTGGCAGCTGCCCTGTGCCCAAGGAGATGGCTCCTGTGCCCAGCGGGACTGAGTCCAGTGATCCGACAGGCAGGGCTTCACCGGCACGGGCCGTGGGGGAGAAAACAGCTCAGTGTGGTTTGAGTGGCCACTCCTGAAGTCCCCTTGGCCCGATGAGCACCAAAGAGTTCACAGACTGGCAGAGAAAGTCCCATTTCTCTGTGTCCAGTGTATGGAGGGGCCGCCGGCTCCGCGAGCGACCCGCGAGGTAAGGAGCGAGGTTTGCCTGGAGAGCACGTCCCTGCAGTCACAGAGGGGTGATGGACAACACTTGGAGGGCCTGGAGGCAGTCAAGGGGTTGTTAAATTACACACAGACACGTTCACACAGGCTCACACACACAAGGGCTTCTGTAAACTGGACTCCTTAAGGTTCCATGGATCCTTGGCTGATCCCACGGCCAGTGCTGGGTGTGGCATCCTAGTTGTTCCCCCGGTACGTGATGTTGGTGAAGGTGGATGTGGCCTCTTTATATAAAGGGTTGTGGGTCTGGAGGAAGGAGGAACAAAAAGAGAATCAATATTTTGTGCTTGGCATCACCATTCATTCTACTTAACACCTGGGAACACTGAGGCACCACTTCAGCACGGAGTGGTGGATCCCTGGCATGGCTTTGGCTGTGCAGTTTAATGGATCCCCATGGGGGAGAGCAGGGAAAAGCTGCTGTGGAGGAAAGGAAAAGCAGCAGGAGTTCAGGAGCAGAGAGAACTCCTGAAAGAGCCACCCCACCCCATCCAATCCCATCCCATCCCATCCCATCCCATCGCATCCCTTCCCTCTGTGGGAGGCAGGAGATGGAGAGGTGGGGGACGGGCGCCAGTGCTGTCTCAGCCCCCTCCCTGGTGCTCTGGATGCCTCAGTCCTTCCAGCATCCCATGGCAGGAGGGACCTTCCCCTTTGCTCACGGGATGGAAACACTGGTGTGGGCAGTGAGTAAGGGGGTCACGCTGCTGACGACTGCTTGGGATATGCTGGAGGTGGGAAAATCATCTGGGACATCTGCTGTGGCCTGTGCACAGCCCTGGGAGCACAGCAGGCTCAGGGAGGGGTGTCCAGGCTGGCATTGTCACCCTGAGTCCTGCCTGGGGCACTGTCAGACAGGGATGGGGCAGTCTGGTCCCTCCGGGCCACAGACAGCAGCTGGGCTCTCCTGCTGGGAGCACTGGGATCTGGATCCCTCAGGCTGGGGGCTGTGGGATCTGGGGGCTCCTGCCCAACCCCCCCGACCCGCTGGCCCTCACCGTGTCCCACTTGGCCCTGGCCTTCTCCTCCTCGAAGCGGGCGAACTCCCGGCGGTCGTGGATGGTGATGAGGAGCTTCCAGATGAGCAGGGCAGCCAGGCCGATGAGCAGGATGGCCCCTGTCACCGAGAGCAGGACCACCAGGACGTCGGGCCCCTTTGGGCAGTCTGCAGCACAGAGCAGGGCAGGCTTGGAGGGGGCTCAGCACTCCCAGGGCAACTAAAAGCAGCTCTGGGGCTGCCTGGCCGTGGGTACGTGGAGCTCCTCCGGGCCCAGGAAGGCTTCATCCTCCCCTGGCAGGGAGCAGGAGCCTCCACCCTGGGCACAGCAGGCTCTGTGAAGGAGGATCCCATCCATGGGGTGCATGTGCTGAGATCTTTGAGCTCCTGTCTATAGGGTGGGGATCTGCACCCAAGCGTGGAGCAATCCAGATCAGGGGCACCACAGGTCCCACCCATGGTGGGGGATGGCACCTGAGCCCAAATCCTTGTGCTGGTGGAAGCTCTTCCCCAAACCACCACCCCGCTGACCCCCTGCTCTTGGCTCTGCACCAACACCACGTTGGCAAAGGGGGTGGTGAGATCCCGTGGGAGCCCCCACAGCCCCCTGCTCCCCCCAGCCCTCCCCTGCCTCTCTCCTCTCCACCCTGCGTGCAGGGCCAGGGAGGGTGGGCTGCACCCTGCCCGTGGCTGGGGCTGCCTTCATGGCCCTGCTCCCGAAGGACCTGCAGCCACACAGCCCCTGGCTCAGCTGGAAGTCAGACCTCCAGGTCAGTGGAGATCCGGGGCTGCCAATGGGAGCCCCCTCTTATCTGCCTCCTAAGAACAACATCCCTGCAGTCAGACACGGATCAGGGTGGTGGGAAGGTTGAACCCCCATCCTTGGCCTCAACTGAGGAAATGTGAGATGTGAGAGGCAGGAAATCCCGGCCCCAGTGGCACAGAGCAGGGAACAAAGCAGCCCTTTAACTCCTCTCAGCCCCTGACTGCGGTGCCCCAGGAGCCTGGCTGGGGTGGGAGGTACAAAGGGCACTCGAAATCCCCCAGTTTAGCACAGAAACCCAGCACTGCACCTTCTCCATCCCCCACCTGAACCGGGTCTTACCAGGCTCCTCGATGACGGAGAGGATGGACTTGCCACTGGAGTCCTCGTAGTACTGGAACCTCACCACACAGTCGTTCTCGTCCTTGTAGGTGCAGTTCACGGCGTCCTTGCCCCTGTCACCTGCCAGAGTGAGAGGCTCAGACCCCCCCCATGCCACGGATGTGCACACAGAGGGAAAGCAACCCCCTGGATTTCCACATTTTAGGGCAGGTTTGGGTCTCCTCTTACTCAGTTCCTGCACGGTCTCGATCTCGTCCCGGCACATGCGGCTGCAGGTCTGCTCCTCCACCAGCCTCCCCCGCTCGAACTTCTTGCACTCCACACAGTCCCTGAGGAAGAGGAGGGAGGTGCTGTGAGCTCCTCTGTGCTCTCCTCAGAGGACCACCACACCTTTCAGTTGTGGAAATCACCACAATCCCAACCTAACAGGGCTGCAGCTGGTGGGAGCTCCTGCTGCCACTGCTGCCAGCTCCCCGATGGGGTATGACCCATCCCACTCTCTGCCAGCTCCCCGATGGGATATGACCCATCCCACTTTCTGCCAGCTCCCCGATGGGGTATGACCCATCCCACTCTCTGCCAGCTCCCCGATGGGGTATGACCCATCCCAGCTCTCTTATAGCTCCCCAATGGGATATGACCCATCCCAGCTCTCTGCTGGCTGCCCTATGGGGTATAACCTTTCCCAGCTCTTTGCTGGCTCCCCAATGGAATATGACCCATCCCAGCTTTCTGCCAGCCCCCTGATGGGATGTGACCCATCCCAGCTCTCTTCCAGCTCCCCAATGGGATACGACCCATCCCAGCTCTCTGCTGGTTCCTCAGTGGGATATAACCCACCCTAGTGCTCTGCTGGCTCCCCAGTGAGATATGACCCTTCCCAGCACTCTGCCACATTCCCAATGGGATATGACCCACCCCAGCTGTCTGCCAGCCCCCTGATGAGACATTATCCATTCCAGCTCTCTTCCACCTCCCCAGTGGAACATGATCCATTCCAGCTCTCCTCCAGCTCCCCACTGGGATATAACCCACCCCATCCCTCTGCCAGCCCCCAGGTGAGATATGATCCATTCCAGCTCTCCTCCAGCTCTCCACTGGGATATAACCCACCCCATCCCTCTGCCAGCCCCCAGGTGAGATATGATCCATTCCAGCTCTCCTCCAGCTCCCCACTGGGATATAACCCACCCCATCCCTCTGCCAGCCCCCTGGTGAGATACGATCCATTCCAGCTCTCTTCCAGCTCCCCAGTGGAAATGATCCATTCCAGCTCTCCTCCAGCTCCCCAGTGGAACATGATCCATTCCAGCTCTCTTCCAGCTCCCCAGTGGAAATGATCCATTCCAGCTCTCCTCCAGCTCCCCACTGGGATATAACCCACCCCATCCCTCTGCCAGCCCCCGCCGTGGCACGAGCTGCCCCAGCCCCGTGCCCTGGCTCACTTTTTGATGGTGCAGGCGTCGGGGCAGGTGGGGCACCTCTCGCAGGTGTCCCCGTAGGAGCCGGGCTGGGTGCACTCGCAGCGGCCGCACACGCAGGAGCCGTGGCCGGAGCAGACCAGCCCGTTGCCGGACATGCACGTGTCCGTGCGCGTCGTGCAGTTGCAGTAGTCGCCCGTCCAGTCCGGGTCGCACACACAGTCCCCGCAGCTGCACTTCCCGTGGCCTGGGGACAACCCAAAGAGCATCAGGACCCTCGGTGGCAGAGCAGCCACTGGGACAATCCCATTGCACTGTGCTCGGGGTGGGACAGGCAGCAGCTCACGCCAAACCCCAACCTTTGCTGTGTCCCCAAGGCTGCTCTTATCCCACCCGAACAAGAACAGAGGTGGGCAATGAAGATGGGGAATGGCCTTGAGGGGAAGCTGCAAGAGGAGCAGCTGAGGGCACCTGGTCTGTTCAGCCTGGAGGAGACTGAGGGGAGACCTCATTGCAGTTCCAACTTCCTTGGGAGAGGAAGCGGAGAGGCAGGCACTGAGCTCTGCTCTGGGGGGACCAGGGACAGGACCCCAGGGAATGGCCTGAAGTTGTGTCAGGGGAGGTTGGATTTTAGAAAAAGGTTGTTCCCCCAGAGGGTGGCTGGGCACCAACCAGGCTCCCCAGGACCAGTGGGCACAACACCAAGGCTGACAGAGCTCAAGGAGCATTTGGGATCCTCTGGGGCACAGGGTGTGACTCTTGGGGATGGTCCTGTGCAGGGCTGAGAGTTGGACTGGATGATCCTTGTGGGTCTCTTCCAACTCAGCATATTCTGTGATTCTGTGATTCCAGGCTGAACTGCCCCAGCTCTGCCAGGTTGGCAGCAGCAGCTGGAGATGCTCAGTCAGATCCGTCTCTGAGCGAGTCAAGCCTTGGCTGTGGCTTTGAATTTCAGATTGAGTCGGGACATCTGGTCAAACCCCCCAAATCCCACTCGTTTCCCAGCCCTGGACCAGGCAGGGGAAGCTGACTGCTGGGAAAAGCCTGCCGAGCTCTGCACGCTCACCGAGCCTGGTTTAATCACACAGACAGACAGACAGACGTGCTCAGATCCTGCCAAACCCCGGAGCTGTTTGGATTGTGGTTTGATTCCAGCTCAAAAACCAGACACGGTGAGCGGTGGAAACGCCACGGAGCCGGCACGCGCCGACCCGTCCAAGCCCTGGGCACAGTGGGGAACGTTGGGAACGCTGCTTCCAGCAGGGGATCGGCTGGGCACCGTCCCAAAACCCTGCTCTTGGCCTGGCACTGTCCGGGAATGCTGCTCCCAGCAGGGGATCGGCCGGGCACTGTCCCTGCCACAGCCTTGGAGGCACCGGCATGAGAAATAAATGTGTAACCCCGTTAATGAGGAACCAGGGCTGAGTCACAGGAAAACGGTGCCACGCTGGGTGACAGGGCATGGAAAGAGACGGGCAGGCCGGGGAGAAGTGGCTCAGTGGGACCAGAGTGATGCCAACGGGGTCAGACGGTTCAGGTTAATCAACAGCCCGCCCTGGCTGGGGGCAGCTCTTCATCATCGCCCTTCACCCATCCCGACCCCGCAGCCTTGGCAGCCCTTGTGCAAACAGGAACAGGCTCCCTGCGGGCACTGGCTGCTCTGGGTGGGGAAAACCCAGCGTTTCCACCTCCATTATCAGCAGGCTGTGAAGATAAAGGATCAATCCCAGCAGCACAGAGGTGCTTTGAGCCATGAATTTGGCCTGAGGGGCAGGTGGGGTCCCAGAAACTCAGTTTGGGGACACTGGGGAGCAGGAAGCAGAGATAGTGATTATTCTGAGTTGGAAGGGACTCACGAGGATCATCGAGTCCAACTCTTACATGAATGGCCAGTGTGGGGATTGAACCCACAACCTTGGTGTTATTAACACCATGCTGTAACCAACTGAGCTCGGGGTCATCTCCTCACAAGTGTTGGTCTGGGTGGGTTGCATCAAATCTCTGCTTAATAATTATTTCCTTTTTGACAGCTTCAATGTAATTGTTTCAATAACTGCTTCAATGCAGTGCACTATCCTATCTTATACCACACTACTAGTAGTTTTAGTGCTTATACTGTGTAGTAAATAATTCTGATTATGATCTTTTGCCTGATCATTTGTAATAATAATAAAAATAAAAATAAAAATAATATATAATATATTATATATTATATATTATATATTATATATTACTATATATAATTATATAATATATTATATATAACTATATATATAATTATATATTATATATATAATACTATAACTATATATAATTAAAACTATATATATATTTATAACTATATATAATATAATATATAATATATAATATATAATATATAATATATAATATATAATATATAATATATAATATATAATATATAATATATAATACATAATACATAATAAAGAATACATAATACATAATAAATAATACATAATAAATAATAATAAATTCATTTTATATAAATATTCTCATTTTGCCAGCCATTAAAACCTGGGGGACAAAAGTGGTTCAGTGACACCTCTGCAAATCCTTAAATTTAAACCATTGCCATAATCTGAGCTAAGACTGGGTGCAGCTGGATCCGGACTCCTCTGTGAGAAGGGGTTTCGAAAGCCTCGTGACTCGACGGCGGGGCTTTTTTACCAACCTTTGTGTAACATTTCTCAAGCCCCGCGGCAGCGGGTCCCCCCCATCCCGCCGGTGCCGGCACTCACCCGAGCACATCTGGCCCTTGAAGCGGACGCAGGAGAAGTCGTCGCACTCGCAGTACTTGCCGCTGACCTTGCCGAAGTCGCTGCTGTGGCACACGCACTGCCCGCAGATGCACTCCCCGCGCTGGCTGCACAGCGGCTGGCCCGGCCGGGGGCTGCAGTTGTCCTGCTGCGAGGGGTTGTACTCCTCCTCCGAGCACTCGCAGTGCGAGCCCAGGCGCCCGGCGTGGCAGCGGCACACCCCGCACTCCAAGGTGCCGTTGCCGCGGCTGCAGGACGGGCTGCGGGGCTCGGCGCGGCTCTCGCAGGAGCAGTCGCAGTCGAAGTTCACCTCCACGCTCAGGCTGTCCTTGAAGCCCACGGGTTTGATGGTGAAGGATTTGTGCCGCTCCTGGGGGCAGCCCCGCACCTTGGCCTCGATGCTGAAGCTCACCTGGAGGGCAGAGGGGTGTGGCTGGGTGTCAGTGCCACCGGTGACAGGGACAAATACAGGTGTTGGGGAGGTGTCACCGGGGAGGTGGTGGGACAAGCAGGCAGTGCTGGTGCAGAGCATCAGACAATCTGGCAGCACTGCTTGGTGGAGGGGGAGGAAGGCCAAGCCCAGGAAGAGGATCCTCACCGTGTCCCCAATCTTGAGCCCCACGCAGGACTTGAGCCCAGGGATGACCTCATCGTTGAGGCAGGTGGCGTTGAAGGCCAGGGACAGCTCTTCGGGGAGGTCCCGCACCTCCAGCTCCACCTTGGAGCGGATTTTCTAGGCAAGGAGAGAGCAGTGATGAGGACACAGCACTGGGAAGGGCTCAGACCCAGGGAGGGTCCCCCCCAGCACCACAGGACAGGAGCCAAGTGCTCCAAGTCTCTCTCAAGGCTCGGCTACATCATTCCCTACGTCATTGCCTCGAATGCCTTTGAGGATGGAAAGGGGCAGGCAATGAACAGAGTGATCTCCCTTCCCTGCACACATGGGTGGAGACAGATGCTCACAGCTGGGTCAGGGAGGGTGCTCAGGGCTGGAGGGGCTGCCAAATCTGTGTGGGCTGTTTGCAGTGTGAAGCAGGGGCTATTTTGGGAGGCAGAGAGCTCTTGTGGGGCCAACACATCACACACTTACCCCATAGGAGTCCACGATGAGCTGCAGGACGTTGCTGGAGTCTCTGGACAAGGTGCCCACGGTTGTGCCTGGGATCAGCTCACTGTAGTTCTGGAGAAATACCATAAAGGAGGTCTCTTTGTGATGGGTGACTGTGCCATGGCTGGGCCAAACCCCACCCAGGCACACAGGAGCTTCCCAGGGAGCTTCGGTGGGACAGGAGACCACCAAGCCATCTCCAGCCACCCATGGCTGGCTCCTGGGGACACTCCAGCCCCCCAAAAGGTGTCTGCACAGCAGCTGGTACCTGGTAGAGGCCAACAACTGTATCTGTCACAGCAAAGATCAAGTTGATGTTCTTCTCTGAGAGTTTCTCAGTCATCAGGCCCAGAGAGGGATAGTCCTGGGGAAGAGGAGAGGTTATCCCCTAGGGACATGTACCTCCACCACCCGGCTCTCCAGCCCTGGCTGGACCACCTTTCCCGTCCCATGGGGACCCCACAGGAGCCATGGGCTCCACAACCCCACGCCTGGGCCGGGATTTACCAGTGTGGTGCTGGCAGAGTAGAAATTATCCTTGCCAATGTGGCACTGGGCGTCGTTGGGCTGCACGATGCCGGCCAGCCGCCCGTCCAGGGCGATGTGGGTCTTGGCGTCCGTGGTGAAGACGAGCAGGTGGGAAGCATCATTCCTCCAGCCAATCTTCTCCTGCAGTGAAAGGAGCTCCCAGTTACGTGCCAGCACCCTGTGCCAGCGCCCCACTGCTGCCTTTGTGCCACCCTGGGGCGTGATTCGGCCATAAGGACCAACCAACTGCAGGAGGAATGGAGGGAATTGCTCCCCCAGGGAAGTGCTGTGGGCATGTGGGGGCTGCCAGGGGGGCAGGGGCTGCTTGTACAGGTGAAAGATGGGTTTTAATAAGGAAGATATCAAGCTATCAGAGAGTGTGCAAAGGAGGGCAACAAAGATGGGGAAGGGCCTTGATTTGAAGCCGTGTGAGGACACTGAGGGCACTTGGTGTGTTCAGCTGGAGAAGAGGAGACTGAGGGGAGACCTCACTGCACTTCCAGTTCCTGGGGAGAGGCAGAGGCGGGGCAGGGACTGAGCTCTGCTCTGGGGGGACCAGGGACAGCACCCAGGGAAGGGCTGGAGCTGTGCCAGGGCAGGGTCAGGTTGGATCTCAGGGAAAGGTTCTTCCCCCAGAGGGTGGTTGGCACTGCCCAGGCTCCCCAGGGCAGTGGGCACGGCCCCAAGGCTGCCAGAGCTCCAGGAGGGTTTGGACAACGCTCTGAGGGACAGGGGGGGATTGTAGGGGAATCTGTGCAGGGCCAGGAGTTGGACTGGATGATCCTTGTGGGTCCCTCTCAAGTAGCATATTTTGTGATTCTGTGATTAATTTGCCAGTGTTAATCACGGTGTTTAATGACTGAGGTAATACAACCCCTCCAGCAAAATCAAGGTGCAGGCACAGGAGCTGTTGTCCCTTTTGGGCTGGTCACTGCAGGGCTGACATGGGATCATCATCCATTCCCAAACACCTCCTCTGCTCCTCTCTCCTGCAGGACCACTGAAGGTCCTGCTCTTCCTTTGCCTTGACTACTGGGCTGGAAATGTGCTGGTTGAATGTTCCCCCTCTCCAGAGCCGAGTGGCACAGCAGCTCAACAAGGCTCATGATCCTGTCCTGGTGGGGTTGGGCGGTCTCTGCCCACGCTGGTGACCCTGCCCCAGCCCCAGCCAGGCCTTCTTGCCCCTCACCTCGCACACAGTGGCCTGGATGATGGCATCGAAGCCGCCCTCGGGCGCGTCGCGGTTCCGGGACACGCTTTGCTTCCGCACCTCCTCGTTGAACCGGGTCACCTCGTCCGTGAGCGACAGCACGTGCTTGTACCCGAACATGGGCAGGCAGGTCTCACTGATCCTGGGGGGGGGACAACAGTCACAGGGCTCTGCCAGCTCCCATCCCTGCCCTGCAGCCATCCCGTGTCCCACGGTCCTGTCCAGGATGTGCTGGAGAGGGCACATCCAGAGGCCGGTGAAGGACCTTCTAAAAATCAACCTAGAGGTGCTGGGCTCAGGGATTTTTAGGAGTTGTTTGCTTCGAGCCTCAACACTTCTCATGAAAAACTGGTGTAAAATTGTTCCCTTAAGGACTTCCCGGTGACAATGACAGTTCTAGTTCAGACCTGCTCCTCCTCCCTGTGCCAGCAGAACACACTGTGCAGCAAGGTCTGAACCCTGCCCGGAATCAGGCACCCATTCCCTGCTGGAATCCACTGGGATGGATTTCCAGCCACATTCCAGTGATGTCCCATCAACTTCTGGCCCTCCCAGGACTCCCTCAGCCCGGGACTTACTCATAGCAAGGGTTCTCCACGGCTTCAGGAGGAGAGATGTACATGTAGGGGGAGATGGGTTTGTCCACGAAGGCCCCGAAGCCGATGCGGAGGTTGCTGGTGAGCTTGCGCATCTCGCTGGCCAGCTTCGTGCCCAGGTTCTGGATGTTCCTCAGGTCGTCCTTCATGGAGTTGGACAGGTCCATCAGGTAGTAGATGTCCACAGGGTAGTCTTCCACCTGACGCACTTGGACACGGAAGACCTGGGAGTCGTCTGGAATGTGACAGGGCAGCGGAGTGAGAGCTCCTCTCCTGGGAGGAGCAGGGGGGGGCTCGCCACAGGATTAGGGGGAAAGTCACCCTGCAGGGTCAGCAGGAACCCAGGGGATGGTTACAAGCTGCTGGGAGGAGAACATCACCCTTAGACAGACACAGAGGGGCAAAGCCCTTAGTCAGGTGCTTGCACAGGAGATGTTCTGTGCACCCTTGGAAGTGTCCAAGGCCAGGTTGGACGGGGCTTGGAGCAACCTGGTCCACTGGAAGGTGTCCCTGCCCGTGGCAGGGGGTGGAATGAGATGAGCTTTAAGGTCCTTTCCAACCAAAACTGTTTTAGGATTCTATAACAGATGTATCTGCATTCCCTGGCTCCTGTTCTCCAAACCTCTCAGTACCAGGACGTGAGCAGATCCTCCTGCCCAGGGCTGACCCCCCAGCACAGCAGGTCTGGCAGGGACCACAAGGGGACTGCAAGGCTGCTCTGGACTTCTCTGAGCTCCCAGGGACTCCAAGCATCTCCTGAGGCCTCCCCCATCCCTCTCCCCTTGGCTCCTCCCAGCTCCTACTGGGAAATTTTTGTTGCAACATTTTCCATTGAAACAAAACCTTCCTCAGACAGATCCTTCTGGGGATCAGGCCAGTTTTGATGACTTTGGCACTTAAAAAAAAAAAAAAAAAAAGCTGAAAATGCCTTGAGTTGACCTTTTCTTTTGGCCTTTTTAAGAGACAAAGGTTCTTTCTTCTGGTCCTTGAAACGGCTTCTTTGAAAGGTAAGCCAGGGCACAGCTGCAGCCTTGTCTGAACACCTCAGACACTGAGGGAAAAAAGCTTTAATTGAGCTTAAATTGTTGCCGTTTTCACATTTCCATGTAAACCCACACGTCACCTTCTTTCAGGATGGAGAATGTTTCAAAAACTATGAGAGCCCAAAGAGCTCCATCCCCCCTCCAGCTGTGCTGGGACCCCAAACAGAGCCAGGGGTCCCATCTCTCTGCTCAGATGGCAGCTGTTTGTCCTTGTTGAGCTGAAGCCATGAGCACTCTCAGCTTGTGGGACATGAGCTGTGACTTGTCCTGCTTGTATCCTTCATGATCTGGTCTTGGTTCAGGAGTCAGGGCTGATGACTCATTCCAAACCCTCTTGGTTGGGCAGAGATGGTATCAAGCTGGGTTTTCTCCCAGGAAACAGGAATTTACAGGGATTTATTCTCCTGAGCAACACACTCACCCCCCCTCCTGCCAAATACCTTTAGACCTAAATAGAACAATGGCCACTGAGCAGCTCCATGTCCCCACAAAGACATTTCTGTCCTTCAGATGGGTCTGAACTCCTCCTGGCCAGGCCCAGGGATGTGCCACGTGCTATCAGCCACTGACATCCAAGCCCAGGGCTTTAATGAGCACAAGGAACCAAAATTGTTCCTGCTGAGACTGGCAGAGTGACCCGTGAGGGGATGTCTGGGGCAGAGCAGGCGATGGCACCGCTCGCTCCCTGTTCCCCTGTCGGGGTTGGCAGAGAACCTGCCAGCAGCCTGGCAATTAGTGACGAGGAATGTAAACAACTCTGAGGAAATATTTACTGTAATGCCGGATGGAACAAACGTAATGCAGCCCAGAGCAAAGGTCACCAATCAAAATGTGCACAATATCCCCAGTGACAGCAGGCACAGTGTCTTCAGTGCCACCAATGGGAGTGTGTGCAGTGTCCTCTGGATTACCAATGTGTGTACTGTGCTTTATGCTTGAGACTTTTGAACCAATTGTGTTGTGGCACGACAGTGTACAAAGAGTATAAAATAAACACTTGAGAGCAATAAACAGCTTCCTGATCACCTCACACCTGGGCTATGTCTGATATCTGTGTCGCTTTGGCCGCTCCGACTTTACCAGCGACGTTCCCGAACCGGTTCTGTGAGCTCGGGCGAGCGACGCCCGTTAGCTTTGCCTCCTGCCTGGCATCCCTGAAACTCCTGGCTGCTGGCAGAGGACCAGGGCAGTTAATTGGCCCCAGCCTGCCAGTTAATTGGCCCCAGCCTGCCTGGCTGAAGGGAGCCAGGGAAATTACAGGACCTCTTGGCAGCCCAGCCCTGCCAGCTGCTCGTTAGACACGAGCCGACTTCCACGCAGGAATTCCGAGCGCAGCGGCAGCGCCTCGGATCCAAATGGCTTTTTGTTGAAGGCACATCCAGTCCTGCCCCTTGGGCACATCAGGCTTCAGGCAAGAGACTGAAGGCAGCAAGCAGTTTGCAGGCTGCCCACCAGGGATGTTCTGGAGGGTTCAGTGCGGCCCCAGCCTGGCCTTGCCCCCACAAGACCCCCTTGGCCAGCGAGGCAGAGCTGTGGCTCACTCACTGCCTGAGCCCTTTGGGTTACTCCCATTGCATCCCCCCCTTCCCACAGCAGCCTGGGGGCTCTTACCCGGCCTCAGGTTCAGCCGAATTCTCTGGGGGCTCATCTGGGTGGTGGTGGCCCCCCCTGAGCCCTTGTTGCTGAGGGGTCTGTCCTCCAGGATGGTGACACTGCTGCTGGGGGACTCGATGTGCTCCTGCCCGCAGCCGTTGTGCAGCAGGTTGGCACGGAGGTCACAGCGAGGGGACGACTGTGCCCAGACCTGGGGGAGAGGGACACGGTCAGGAACCAGCTCCCCCCAGCTGGGAGAAGGAAAACCACCCCCCTCTTCCCTGGAGAGCTTTATCACACCTCATGCCAGACCAGGACCGGAGGGGTTTTGGGGCACAGGGTCTGTGCTCGAGGGAGGTGGCAGACAGAGGGGATTTGGGATCAGCACGTCCTGCCAGGACCCAAAGCAGGAGCTCAACAACCCCTGCCAAGGAGCGATGGATAACACACCCCTGCCAACCCCCTCCCGGCTCCTGGCAGCTGGAGCCTCACGTTTGGGTTCTGGCAGAGCTGAAAGGAAAGCCAGTCTCTGTGGGATGGCTGGAGGAGGGTGTGGTGGGATGTGAACAGGGGCAGGCTGGGACTTTTTAAATTACTTGTTGCTTTGGCAAAAGACAAATCACCTTTCCCCCCCATTTTCTCCACACGTGCCCTCAGGAATCCTGCCCTGAGCAAGGAACGGGCCCACTGTGGGTGAGCCCAGTGCAGGGAGCAGTGCTCAGTTCCTGCCCAGGAGTGGATCAGGCTTATCTCCAGCTCCCCAGCTTCCTGCCGGATGGAGCTGACGGGGAAAGGAGCACCAAAAAAGGAGTGAAAGAGTGAACAGGCACTGGAGTGCGGGAGAAGCCGTCAAGGGCCCGTCAGGGGCAGGAAGCACAAAGTGTGGAGTCACTGCGGGCTCCAGCCCTGTCCCTCCTTTCCTAGAAAGCTCCCGGCTCCCTGCCCTTATCACCACACATTCAGAAGGGTTCCCGTCCCTCCAGTTTCTCATGGAGACAAATATGGGAGGAATTTCTCTCCCCCATCACTGCCAGGATCTGCTGTGACACGTTCCCGCTCAGGCAGTGTCCACCCTCCTCCCCAAAGGGATTTTCTATCTGCCTCCCACAGCCCAAGTCTTTCCACATCAGACTCCTACAGCAGAGGACCAGCACAGCCTCTCCCTGCAGCAAAGGGAAGTGGCACAAGTCCTGGTGGGGCTGGTCCAGGGATGCTGGATCCCTGTTCTGAGTCTCCCGGTGCTGGAGAGGTTCCCATCCAGGATATCATCTGCCCTGGGTTCAGGTTGATTGAACCCAGGGATGAATTTGCAAACAAGAAGAAAAACACAATGGTGTCAGGAGGCCCTGGCTGGCCCACGGCCCTCTGGAAGCAGGGACAGCCAAGGAATACATCAGCAGGCGTGTCCCTCCCCCGCAGCCTCCCGATCCCACCGGATCGCTGCTGACGGATCGCTGCTGACGGGAGGAGGACGAGTCATCCCTCCAAATTAGCTCCCTTGCACCCATCCACCCCACAGGCTCACCCCACGGGGCTCCCTGCTGTGGGAGGAGGTGGCTGGGTCACTCCAGATCCCATCAATCATCACGTACGTTCCTGTCCCAGGAAGGGACATTGCTGGAAAAATACGTGGGTGAAAAGCAGGCTGGGCTGGGCAGGTGGGGTTTATCCATGGCACTGGGGGATACCTGGAGATCCTGGGGAGCTCCCAGGACCTCAGAGGCCATGTGGCACCTTGTGGGATTAGCAGCACCATTCCTGCTGTGAGATTCCCATGGAGAAGCTGTTTAGCCCCAGGACTGCATCCTTCCCCTTTCCGTGGAGCCCTAAATGCTGAGGTTGGCTCAGGACTCACAGGAGCCTCCCCAGCAACAAAACTACTGCAAAAGGTGAAGGAAAACATTCCTGTGCCATCCAAGGAGTATTTGGCTACAGGGTCCTGGCAGCTCCCAGTCTATTTTTGACCCCAGTCCCTGCCACCTTGCTGACTCAGCACTTTGGGCACAGCCCCAGGTGGGAACAACCTGGGGCAGCCAAGGCCTGCTGGTGACAAACACACAGTGCAGGGACTTCACCTGTGATAAATCCCCCTCCTCCATCAGCACAGCCCTGATGGCATCAGCTCCTTAGGGCAGAAATGTGAGGGGATGTGTTCCCACCCCTCCATCCCAGCCATCCCACAGCCCTTCCCAGAGGTGCTCCCCAGCCCCACCTGCCCTCTGTCCCACTGCAGGGAGGGAGGTTTTAACTCAGGATGGGAAACCTGGTGATTTTATCCCAATTCCTGCCTCCAGAGCCGTTAAGTGAGGGCAGGGTCAGGCAGGGCACTGCCAGAGCCAGCTCCATCCCTGCCTTCCAAGGGTGGGAGGCTGTGGAAACTCTCACATCCTCAAGGGATCTCCATTCTCAGCTCTGACACAACCACATGCAGCATCAGCTTCTCTGCAGGAGAGCTCCTGGGAGGGCTCAGAGCACAGATACCTCCCCAAATTAAGCTAAAATCTTCCAGCAGCTTCTCTGAAATCCACCCCTGGTCCAGCCTTGCCTCCACCTTTCCTCCAAGGGAACCAGAATGGGTGACATTTTGGGAGGGTGAGGTGCTGGAAGATCTGTCACAATAATCTCCAAAGGGGTTTTAGAGCCACGTGTCAGTGTTACAGCTTGGCTGGCTTTTTCCAAAAGCAGAAGCGAGGGATGAGAGCATCTGTTTGTTGGGAAGAGTGGTCAAGGTTTCCAAAAAATAAATAAAACTCAACTCCCCTCTGCATCAGCGCTCAGGGGGGTCAGTGATCACAAGAAACCACAATGAAACCCTTCTCCCATCCCAGCCCAGGATGGAGCAGCAATAACTCATCACCCCAGTGAGTGGGAAAGGGCTGCAGCAGGAGCAGGAGCACAACTAAGGGCACTGTCCCTTTAAAAAAAAGGGGGGGCTGTGCAGTATCAGAGACCTCCCCCACCCCAGGGAAATTAAACAAACCCGCAGCAAAAACCCTCATTTGCTAAATTAGGACAATGTGGTCCAGATGTTGGGGCAGAGTTGCTGAGCTGAGCTGCACTCCCGGCTCTCCGGGGGCCGGCTCTGGCAGTGGGACGGCTCCCTCCCTGCTGTCACGTCTGTCCACGAGCACAGCTCGCAGCAGCACTGGAAATATTTCCTTTTTTGGAAACCTTTGCTGATCTGGAGGAAAAAAAAAGCTTCATCGCAGCCCCCGCTGCAGCGTTAAGGCACCAGCCCTGCCCAGTCAGCAGCCGGGAAGGAGGGAGCCCAGCCCAGCCCAGCCCAGCCCAGCCCAGCCCAGCCCAGCCCAGCTCAGCCCAGCCCAGCTCAGCCCAGCCAGCATTCCCCCCGGGACAGGGGACCCAGAGGGAAGCCAGGCCCTTTATCACCCGGCACATTTCAGACACTCCCCGAGGGAGATAAGAGGGGCACAAACATCTTTCTTCACACCACACCCGAGGTCCAGCCCTATCTGATGGGCACAGCAAGCGCAGCCATCCCCTCCAGACACACACTGACCCCAAGGCATCGACCACACAGGCATGATCCAACAGCATTTTCCAGCTTGGATCACTTTTTCCCAGGTCTTCTCCTGGACACCACGGGCACAGCCTCAGCTGGAGGAAGCAGAAAGCAAGGAAAGCCTTGCCAGAGGGGGATCCACCCCGGGCTGGATGCCCTGAAGGTTTCATCACCTCTCCCCATCCCAGCCTCACCTCCCTTGGCTCTGCCCTGGGGCTGCTCTTCCATCCCCTTGGGAAACTCCCTCCTCTTACCTAATGGATTAACCCCCAGGGTAGCATTTTTGGAGGGGAGTGTGGCAGATCTCCCAGGCTCTCACCTACCCAAACTGAGTGATTTGAGAGCCACAGCTCAGCACTCACATCCTCCTTAGCCCAGCAACCAAAACAAGGCACCTTGTCCTCTCCTCCTCTTACTTGCAATGAAAAAAAGGCTTTTAAACCCAACCCCGTAACTTCTAATCACCATTTTCAATTCCTCCCTCCAATCCCCCTTCCCTTTCCAGCCCTTCCAGCAATTAAGCTCCTTCAGCCAGAGCTTTACAACAGGTTTTCAAGAAGCAAACCAAAAGTAAACTGAGCTTTTACAAGCACGTTATTTGAAAGGCAAAGTGATTTCCCAGTGGAAGCAGCACCATTTCCCAGCCAGCTCGATGCAGCTCCCATCAGCACACGCTTAAGGGGCAGATTTTGGGAGCAGGGCAGGAGTGATGTGCAGGTCTGAGCCAGGGGATGTGTTTGGACATGGTGGGAACAGGTGGAGATGGAGCCTGGGACTCATCTCACAGCCCACAGGCTCATCCCTTCCTACACAGCCCTGGTCCTGCTCTGGGATGAGCTGCAGCCCAGCTCAGCCCCCCAGCTCAACCCCCCAGTTCTTACCTCGGCAGAGCACCAGGCACAGAGGGGGCTCACAGCCAGGCACTGCTTGCAGGAGTTCACCCCACGGGTGGTGCAGATGTTGCCCCCTGGAACAGCAAAACAGAGCAGTCACAGCCTGCAGAGCCCCAACTCCCCCCTGTGCTCAGGACTCAGTGCTCAGCCACCGGCTCCCTGAGCAGCCACAGCCCCCACCAGGGCCCTGCTCTGCCCCCTTTCCCAGCCCCAAACCCTGGGTGTTGCCTCCTCACCCCTTTCATACCCTGGCACCAGCTGAGCTTGATCCTGCCCAGGGCTGAGCACCATTCCTGCTGTACCAGCTCCTTAAAGTGTCCCCTCATCCCTGCAGCATCACCCAGGTGTTGGAGTGAAGCTCCCACTGCTGGTATTTGTGCCCCCCTGCAGCCCCCTTGGAGCAGCAGGAGAGGGAAGGGGTGAATTCCCAGGGGTGCAGAGTGGTACCCACAGCCCTGCCAGGGATCAGCTGCCTCTTCCACTGCCCCAGCCCAGGGTGGTCAGTGGGTCACCCAGGGCAGGGTGGTCAGTGGGTCACTCAGGGCAGGGTGGTCAGTGCCACCTTGTGCAGACACTGAACACAGTGACTGGCCTTGGCTCGGGTTCAAATCCAGGGAAAGGAGGGGAGGGAAGGGGCAGGAGTCCAGCAATGTGCTGGGGGTGGTTTGCACCGGTGTCCCAGGCAAAGGCTGGCTCTGTCAGTGACAGTGGCCGTGGGGACTCTGGGAGACACAGGCTGGCACCAGTCCTGGAGGTCAGAGGCCAGAGAGTCTGTGTGTGGGGACTGAAGTGCCCCGCAGTGCCCGCAGTGCCCGCAGGGCTCAGGGTCAGGAGGTGGCACAGCCCGGGCTGGGCGGCTCCGCGGTTCCAACCGCCGGCAGTGACAAGTGCTGGGGACACGAGTGTCACCCTCGGCTCTTCCTCCCTCCCAGCACAAGCACCTCGGCAGTTTTAGGGCTCCCCGGGCAGAGCAAACCACAGCCATGTGCGCACTCGGCCGGGGGACGCTGCAGCCCCGGGACCCGGGCGATGCTGGCAGGGCTCTCCCCTTTGTCCCGTGTCCCCGCTGTCCCTGCCCAGGGCTGTCCCGGCAGCGTTTTCCACCACAGGAAACGCAACATAAAACGGAAAGAGGAAACTGTGAAACGATGTGAAACGATGTCGTCAGGTCTCCGGGCAGAACCACAAACAACGGCCCTGAGCTCCTGCCTGGGGGCACCTGGGCTGGGGTATGGGGGTGCTGTCACAGGCTGGGGTTGTCCCAAAGTCCAGCAGCTGCTTGGGGATGTGCCCCAGGACGTGTCTCATCACACCTCTGCCACCAACACCCCCAGCTTGTCCCACGCAGGGCACCGAGCTAAAGGCTGAACCCACCTGCCTGGCTCAGCACCAGCTTTGGGGTGGCACCCGTGCTCAGAGCTCTTGCTACCCGGCTCCATGTGGGGATGGGGCAGATTTTAAACTGCCCAAAAGTGTGACAGGTGGGTTCCTGCACCTCAGCAATGTGCCAGCAGCAATATCGATCCTGGAGGTGGATGGGGCAGGGAAGGGGGAAGGCAAAGGACTCTCCAACTGCAGCAGCAACACCAACACCTCCCACTTCTCACATTGGCTTCTGCCCCATCCCAGTGAATCCCTCCTGCCCCATCCCAGTGACATCCCTCCTGCCCCATCCCAGTGAAATCCCTCCTGTCCCATCCCATTGACATCCCTCCTGCCCCATCCCAGTGAAATCCCTTCTGCCCCATCCCAGTGAATCCCTCCTGCCCCATCCCAGTGAATCCCTCCTGCCCCATCCCAGTGAAATCCCTCCTGTCCCATCCCAGTGAATCCCTCCTGCCCTATTCCAGTGAAATCCCTCCTGCTTCATCCCAGTGAATCCCTCCTGCCCCATCCCAGTGAAATTCCTCCTGCCCCATCCCAGTGAAATCCCTCCTGTCCTATCCCAGTTAAATCCCTCCTGCCCTATCCCAGTGAAGTCCCTCCTCCCTGCCGAGCGCCGGTGGCTGCAGCCGGGGCTCGTGCCATGGATTTGTGCCGTGCTGGGAGCCAGATCCAGCCTGGCAGCGGCTCAGCCCTCCGGGGGAGCAGGGAAGCATTTCCCAGGCAGCCCTCGGCGCTCGGGATTAAACACTCGGAGCTGCCAATGCCAGAGCCACGTGCCTGGACACGGGAACAGCTTCCAAATCTGCCGGTCCCTGGGGAGCCCTGGTGCTTTGATACCCCCACCAGGACCGTGGCCCCTCGCTCAGGGATGGGAGGGGTGCCAGGGGCTTCCCTGCTCCGTGCCAGGAGTTTCCTTGCATTTCCACACTCGTGTCCGTGGTGTAGGATCTGTGTCCAGCTGCTGGTTCACGGCTGTGGTGGCTCAGCCCTGCCCGGGGCAGGGTTATAGCCCCCAGTGCCACCAGCAACACTCCTGGCCCTGGCTCCTGTTTAATGCCACCGTGGGGTTTGTCCCCTCACAGTGGGTTTTAGCTGGTTCAGTCACCTGGTTCTGCCCCAGCACCCACCCTGCTGGGGAACTGCAGAGCTGACAAGGGCTCCTGCCCCCCGTGGGTGCTGTGGGATGTGAGACACACTGGCCCAAATCCTGGCTCAAACAGGTTTCCCCCGTGACTTGAGCCAAGTCCCTCGGCCACTCCCTGCTCGGTGTCCCCTGTGCAGGGTTAACTCCATCTCAGGGAGGTCAGGATCCACTGAAATTCCATGTGGAGGAGATCCCAAGCTCGTGTCTGCCAGCTGAGCCCCTGGCTGCCTCCTCATGCCATGAAACCTGAGCTCAGGGCTAACAAGCCCCAGGACTGTCCCTTGGAGCTCATCTGCTGCCCACATTTTGGTACCAATCACCTCCTGCCTGTGTGCAGCCTCTGGACCCTCGTGGTTTCCTTTCTCCCCCTCCTGCCAGCACCCCACAGCCCAGGGGGCCTCGACCTGCTGTCCCCCCTTCATGCTGGGGATGGAACCCCAATTTTCTGGTGGATTTTGGAACAAGGGCTACGAGCCTGGGCAGAGCAGTGGTCTCATGGCTGGGCAACTGCACACGGGGGTAGGTGGGACTGCAGCAGGGGCAGGGATGGGGCAGGGATGGGGCAGGGATGGGGCAGGGCTGGGGCAGGGATGCTGCCATTCCCAAGGCTGCCCTGGGGGCTGATGTCACATTGTGCCACCGTGCCATTGCTGATGGCTTTGCCTGGGGGGTCCCTGGAGGTCTGTACCTGCCCCCAGGTCCCCATGGTGTCCAACACTCCGTGTTCCCAGGGCTGGAGGACCCTTCCCCAACCTCCAGCACTTTTCACAGCCATTCCTGGCTGCCTCCCACAGGGCTGGATGGAGGAACAGGGCCATCCCTTCCCCTGGGAAGGGGCTGAAATCCGCTGGGTGCCAGCTGGGATTGATTCCTCAGGGCAGTTATGGCCCTCCAAACACGAGGCTGATCCTGCTGTGATCCCCTTCAGCAGGGGAAATGTCCCTGTTTTGGCATTCCCAGCACTGGTTGCAGGGCTGGATGCAGTGCCAGGAGGGTTTTGTGGGAGCAGGGGGTTTGGGGGATGTGGGAGCACAGATGGAGAGGAGTGGAGGATGTGGAGGATGTGGAGGGGGCTGCAGCTGGAGTCCCCTCAGGCTTTGCCCTGTGGGTGCCTGGCAGTGCCCCCCAGGCTCAGCCACTGCCTGGCTGTGAGCAGGTTAACACAGTCCCAGCACAGCCTAAACTAACAAATTCTGTGGGTTTTAGTTACCTTTTTTTTTTTTTTTCATCTTTGCAGCTTATTTTTCCAGCCATAAAAACTAATAAACCCAAGTACAAAAGCTGCATTTTTTGACTATGAAAGCAGCTGTTCTCACACACTGAGCTGATCCTAAAGACTCCGGCTTTTTAAAATAACAGCAATCCTGAAATCCAGGGAAATGGGAGATAAACTGGGCAGGATGATGGGAATCACCCACCTGGGGCTGGGGCTGGGCCTGGGGCCCTGAGGGAGGTGAAATCATAGAATCACAGGGTGGTTTGGGTCAGAATTACCTAAAGATCATCCAGTTCCAACCCCCTGCCATGGGCAGGGACACTTTCCACTAGACCAGGTTGCTCCAAGTCCTGTCCAGCCTGGGATAGAACACTTCCAGGGAAGTGATGCACTTGGAACACCCCAGACATCCGTGGCTGAACATCACCCTGCCCTGGCTGGGGAAAATTACTCAGTCCAGTCTGCACTAGGAGTAACCTCTGAGTGCCCCAGGAGCAGCCACACGCTTTGGTTTTCCCCCCTCTGCCAATTTGAGCAAGAATGTGCTCACAGACAACCTGATAAAGACATTTTAGAAGACTTGATAAAGGTACAAACCACACCTACTTAACATCCTCTCTGTCTTTCTGCTCGACTCAACGATAAGGATCTGGCCCATTTTTGGCTGATCCCCACCCTGCCAGTCCGGGGGTGTTTCTCCTCTCTGAACCTCTCCCTTCCTGCCAGCATCTTGTTGGGGATGGGGTGCCCCAAACTCAGCTCAGCACAGGCACCAACACACAGGACCAGAGAAATCAATCCCCTGCACAGCCCCAAACTGCAGCTCTGCAAACTCAAACCCTTCCAGGGGTTATCCCGTGTCCTGTGCTGGTGACAGCTCCATCCGGCAGCAGATCGGAGCCTCAGGCTCTTCCTGGGAATTCACCAAGCTCTGGAAGTCTTTAGACAGAACAATGTTGCCCCAAACCCCCTGAGTTTGGCCTCGAAAACAATGGGACCGATTTATAAATCACCTTTTTGCAGTTGCAGGATTGACTTTGAGCCCTGGGAACACACCTGGGGTGGGGTGGGGAGATAACGCTTTTCCAGGCTCCTCTGTACTTTAACATTGGGGAACTTTTCTAAAACACAAACTACATTTGTCCTGAGATCACCTGATGCCAGAAATCGGAGTTTTTAAAGAAAAGCAGCAAAATAACATGAGAAAAAAAAATAACACAAGGCATAAATGCCCCCCTCCCCGTGCTCCTAAAATGCTCCGGACGCAGGAATTACCTGCCCTGGGAGATCTGCCGGTGGATTTTCTGTTTGTGAAGGACGGAGCCCAAGCCACGCTCCAGCCCTTCCATTACAAACCAGCACCCGGAGCCAAACGCAACGTAGGTAGAGGATACAAACTCGCCACACCCAGTGAAAATAACCCACCAAACCCTGTCCTGACCCTGTTACATCCTTGAGAACCCCCTGGCCCCGACCCAGCCAAAGCCCAACCGGCTCGAGCCGAGCTTTGTCTGTGGGAACGCGCCGCAGTTCAGGCTGCCAGCTCCCCCCCTCCGAGTGATTTTCCCCAAGAAATCGCGGACCCCGGGAAGGCAGAAAGTCCTGGGATTTGTAGAAATAACAGGCGGCAGCTTCCCTAAGTGACCCGGCTCTGAGAAGTGGCGGCGGTGCCAGAGCGAACCTACCCCAGGCTCCAGCGGCGCAGAGCGCCAGGATCCCGAGCGCCAGCCAGGCTCGTCCCATCTTCTCCTCCGAGCCCCGAGCGCGGGGGGCCGCCTGGACCAGCCCCTCTGAGAGGGCTGGGGAGCAGCTCGGGAGGGTTTTGAGCAGCCCAGGAGGTGAATCATGGGTCGGGCTGGATGACACACATGGCGAGCGGAGGAAACTGCGCCGGGCTCGTCAGCCGGGAGTCAGGAGTGCCCCCGCCCGCCCCGCCGCCGGCTCCTCATGCTGCTCCGGCTCTCCCGGCTCCCACAGGGACCTAAGAAACCCTGGCAGCGAGTCCTCGGCACTGGTGACCTGCAGCCGCGGGGCTGGTAACAGGCTCTTTCCCATAGGCTCTTCCGCCTGGCTTTAATTCCTCGCAAAATCTTGGGCGCTCCTTCCTTTCGTTAACTCTTGCGGGAAAGGCGGCTCGTTTTAAACCCCGGCTGAGCCGCCCGAGTTCAAGGGTTTAAGGAGAAATAGAGCAAATACACACTGATATGAAAGCGTGGGTTCTCAGCTCAGAGGTGGGCAAATGGGAATATCCCAGCTGGGAGCTGAGGGAGACCCAGCCAAAAATTGGACCCGGTGGAACCAGCAGTTTGGGTATAAACCTGGACATGGGTTCAGCTTGGGGCCAGATAATTTGGACCTGATTTTCTTCTTGCTTGTATTGTTTTTTTCCCCTCTGTGTCCTCAGGAACGGCTCCTGTGCTAAGCAAGTACAGGGAATGGGATGTGCACAGAAATGATGGAGCTGCCTGTGGATGCCTCCCAAAGGGGTTTTATCAACATCTCATTGCCCTGCAACGCCGAGGGCAGAGACAGGGGAACTCCACAGACAGGCTGGGGGGCGAAAGGGAGAGAAGGGCTGTTTCCCTGGAGCCCTGGGATGCTCCCTCCCAGCGAGTGACAGGGGCTGGGGACAGTAATGAGGCAACCCTGGGTCAAAATGATCCAACACAGAAATGCCAGGCAGTAAAAATGAGCCTATATTGGTGCCAAGAGCTGTACCCACAGCCTGGCAGTGCCAGAGGCTGCAGGGGATGTGCCCAGTGCTGTGTGAGAGCACAGCCCCACACCAGGAGAGATGGGGATAACAGCACCTGTCCCACATTCCATGGATCTCAAGGAGGTGGCAGTGCCTGTGAGGGTGAGATGGAGATGTGGACTCTGCTTCAGCATCTGGAGCTTTCCTTGGCTTTGAAAGAAGATGTTTTGATGCCTCTTGGCTTCCCCAGCAGCCCCATGGGCCCTGTGGGTGCTGCTGTACCCCCCTGGTGTCTGGGCTCTGCTCACTGGGATCACTGGGATCACTGGGATCATTGTCTGCCTGGGATCCAATTCCCTCCCCAGGGCTTGTTAATGAGGATTTGGCAAAGGGGACTAGAAGTCCTTTGACCCTCACATGCTGTCAAAAAGGGCTGTACCTTGGCTGAGACATCAATACAACCCCCAGACCTGCTTTTGGGTAGCTCTAGTCTTGCCCTGCTTCAGACCTCAGAACCACCTCGCACTGCAGACCCCACTAGCCAGTTTTAGGGTATTCAAATCCCTTATTTTCTGCCTGGACATGCTGCCTACGTGGCTTTCTGCTCACATGGCTGCCTGTGCCCATGTGCTACCCTGTGTCACCCTGTGACATGTCCAAGTGCTTCATGGGAGGGACAATTAATTCATCTGAAGTGTCCAGAGAGAACTGTGGGACCCTGCTGGGCTCTGCACACCCCCAGACCTGAGCTGCCATCCATGGCCCAGGCTCTCCTCACCAGGGACTCATCCTGCCCAGCACCCAATTGCCCAAAGTGGCAAGTGCTGCTGCTCCCAAGGGTCCTGCAGCTTCCTGAGTCCTGGAACTCCCTGCCCAGCGTGGGCTGTGATACTCCCAGCATGGTGTAAAAACTCTGAAGAAGAAGGAAAAAGTAATAAAATGAAGTATTTCATCTGCCTGGACCTTCCCAGGCTGGTCATGCCTGAGGACAAGGATGGCATGAACTTATCCAACACGTTTGGGTGGAATTTCCCAGCCAGCTGCAGGAAGGTGCTGCTTGTCCTGGAAACATCACTGGCATGTGGATGTCCCATCCCTGGAAGTGCTCAAGACCTTGGACAGGGCTTGGAGCAACCTGGTGTCCCTGCCCATGGCTGGGGGGCTTGGGACTAGATGAACCCAAACTATTCCAGGATTCCATGATGTTCCACCCAGGCACTGTGTAACAGGCAGTGGGATGCTCCGGATTTTGGGATCTGTGGTGGGATAAAGGCAGGGAAGCGTTTGGGAGCCCAGGCAGCCCCATTGCCACAGGCTGTGACCCAGGAGCGTGTGTGCAGCCCAAATCCACGCTGGGGTGTGCTGGGAGAGGAGAGGCTGGAGCTGGAGCCACCAGAGGGAGCAGAAACTCCTTCAGTCTGGGAGCGAGCGGGGAGAGGAGCTCCCACCCACCCGGGCTGGGGCACTGCGGGTGCTCTGCTTTCCCGTGGGCATTTTTCCCGGCCCTCAGGTTAAACACGAGCAGCAGCTCGTTGGATCAGGGCTTTCACCTCCTCCCTGCAAGAGCTTCTTCTGCAAAGTGCCCTCCCAGCGGGAGCAGCTCAGTGAGAAAACACCAGGTGCTGAACAAGGAGGAAAATGCAACAAGTAAACCCCAAACCGAACAGTTTCGTGCCCTTAAAGTCACGGCAGAGAGCAGGGGCACAGGTGCCTGCCCAAAAGGAAGATCAGCTGGCACTGTCCCTACAAAGCTCCCCCCACCCTTGGTCAGTGCAGGCTCCTGCCTTTGGCTGCAATTCCTCCATCCTCATTTTCGGTTTGTTACGATCCCCTCGGGGGCTGGGCAGAGGAAACGAGCCAAGACGGACATGGATAAACCGGGACAAGGTGCTCAGGCTCCGGTTTGGGGGTGATCTGTGCCATCCACACACGATTCCAGGCACACACCAAAGGGCAGAGCTGGGGAGCCGGGACAGGGCAGTGCCACGGGCACAGCCCTGGGAGGAGCAGGGTCAGGGCTGAGCCAGACATGGGTGGGCACCCTGACCTGGGGGGTCAGTCTGGGAGCTTGTGCAGACACAGAGAGGGCAGCGATGATGAAGCTTCCCCTGGGATTGTCCTGGTGGGGCTGAGGGGCCTGTGATGCTCCAGCCCTGGCTGCTGCTGTGGGACAGGGCAGAGATCAGGGGCAGCACTGCAGAGCTGCCCTTCCAAGGGCCAAAGGAGCAGGAGAGGGGAGAAGAGAGAGACCAGTGTGCTCTGAGGAGGAAACCCCCGGCCGGAGGAGCGGGGCTGGATCAGCTCCTGCCGAGGCACAGGACAGGCATCGCCGAGCAGAGCTGGGGGTGGACCGGCTGCCTTGGGCTGCTCGGAGAACGAGTGGGTGGCACAGAGCAGCAAACAGGGATCAGCGACGGCAGCGCTGGCCGGAGGCTCACAGGAGCCTTCGGGGGAGGGGACAGGGACCGGCCGGGAGGAACAGCGACCGTGCAGGATGCTTTTGGGAGCAGGTGGGGGGCGCTGGAGGCAGGGATGAGTTAGGTGCTGCTCCACAGGGCCTCAGGGGTCAGCCCCCACCCGGGGGTGGCACTGGGCTGGGTGTGGGCACCCGTGGCAGGGCAGAGAAGGGGTGCCTGGCGTGGGGAAGGGGTGGGCAGCAGGGTGAGCGTGGGGGGGGGGAAGGCGGTCCTGGGGGGAGGCTGGAAGGGGGTGGAGTTGCTGTTTTTGCTTCGAACACGGTGAGGACTTCAGCGTGGAACTTGCATTTGTGGAGCTCCCAGCCGGCAGGCACCAGCTCTCCCTCCCGCGGGGGAGCCCCGGCAGCGGGTGGCACTGCTTTAGGGGGGCAGCTCGGGGCAGTGGCCGGGGCAGGGGGCATGGGGTGATCTCTGGCTCCGTCCTCTCCCCCAAACCCCCTTCGCCTCTTCTCTCTCTCTCTCCTTTTGCTGGTTTGGGAGCTCGTGCCAACGCCGTGCCGGGAGGGATCTGGGAGCCAGCCATCCCTTGGCTGCATCCCTGGCTTCCCACCTGCTCCCAGCCTCGGGGAAGTTTCCCTCTCCATCCCAGGCGCTGAGAGAAGACAGGCAGGAGGTGCCCCGGAGCCCGCCAGGGGTGGGCAGGGGGACAGCCCGGCTTCCCTTCCGCCTTCCCTGAAGATTTTGGGATCGCTCGACAGACCATGAATGGATCCTTTTTCAACCAGACTCTCCTGGAGCAGGGAGCTGACCCCAACAGGACCCAGGGCTTGGGGGTGCTCCTGGCCTGCTGCAACGGGACCAGCGCCGTGCTGGCCACCGACGGCGGCTCCTCGGCGCTGGCCCCCGACGAGAGGAGCCTCTTCATCACCAGGGTGGTGCAGATCGCCGTGCTCTGCGTCCTCTCCTTGACTGTCATGTTTGGCATCTTCTTTTTGGGCTGCAACTTGCTCATCAAGTCCGAGAGCATGATCAACTTCCTGGTGAAGGACCGAAGACCTTCCAAGGACGTGGGCGCTGCCATCATGGGACTGTACTGAGGCTCCTGGAGGCAAGTGAACTGGCTGGACCTGGTGCTGAGATGCACATTCCGTGTGTTTGGGGCAGCTGGGGGGGAGTGGGAAGGGAGGGAGGGGTCTTTTAATCTGTCTGTGTCCACGGGGAAGCAAACCTGTGCTTCCCAGCCAACAAACTGTCGGTGTGAAGGGGGAGATGTCCCCGGAGCTGGGGGAAGCACAGCGAGTGCCCAGCCTCGTGTTGCATGCAGAAATGGCTTAAGTTTTGCATGAAACTTGCAGAAACAGTGATAATGTGCAGATCTGGACTCTTTCCTGCTGTTTCCTTGGATACTGCTACCTGGGCTTGAGGGCTCAATTAAAAAAAAAAATAAAATAAAAGGGAAATAACTCGCTACGAAAAGAAAACAAAAGAACAAACTAAAGGGAAGGCAAAATGCAGGGCGTAGACTTTGTCTTGGGCAGGGGCAGGGGAAGGGAAGCACCCTGTGGGTTGTACAACCAAGTCTGCATGCTCCCAAATGTGTCAGTCCATGTGTCAGTGTTCTGGACCTTGAGCATGCACCTTCTACTAGTTTTGTAACAGGGAGAGCATGTTCTTCCTTATTTTTCTGAGCTATCCTGTTAAATAAACTGGTACTTTCTTCTTTCACATTCTGCTGAAGGAAGAAAAGGACCCAGATAAACACCAACCCCACTCCACCCCCAAATCAAAAGCATGCTTGTTTTTGTACACACCAGCCTTTTTTCCCAAGTGCTATATTGTTACAGTCCTTGAGGTTTTTGTAGTTTTTTTGGTGAACATTCAGGAAAAAACCAACCTGTTTCAAAAGAATTTTGTGGTGTCTTTATTCTTTGTGTGTGTGGAGTTCAGGAATTTCAATCCTGCTTCCAGATATAACCATCTCACCTTCCAAGTGAACTGTAATCAGAGGTATTTCTTTAAAGCAGAAACCACCACCATCATTTTTCCCAGGCAAGTATCAGTTATCACCAGCAAATAAATTCATCAGGAACTACATATTCCAGGCTCATATGAAAAACCTGCAGAGTGCTGAAGCAAAGACTCATAAAGATGCTTCGAGTGCCTCTTGTGAAGCAAGATTTCAGCCTTTGAGTTAAAACCTCCAGCTCCTCTGATCCTGATGAGCTGTCAAAACTGAATTATGTGAGAGGAGGAGGACTCCTGACCTTTGTTCTGTGATGGAATTACTGCTCTGGCTGTGGGTGTGAGATGGAAATAATTTGTGTTTTGTTGCGCCAACAATATTCCTGCTGGGTCCACTTCTGTAGTGGGAAAGCAACCCTGGATGCTGGAGGAGCTGATGACATGAGCTATTTGGATGGAAATCCAGAAGAACAGCTCTCTGCCTTTCCCAGAGGGAGGAACACCATTAGAGAATGTTTTGTAATGAATCAGTATTTGCTGAGCACCTTCTCAGGGTTCCCAGGGGATGTGGAGCAGCATTAGGGCACTGCTGGCTCTGGTTGCTCCCACTCACCTGTTGCCTGGATGAGCTTTAAGAGCACAACAACAACGTGGAGGCAGGACCAGAATTTGGGATTGAAAGCCCTGAAATGTCCTGTTGGTGCCAGTAGAAGGGCTGAGCAGGCAGGGCTGTGATTTTACTGTGGTTCTGTGATTTTTGTGGCAGTTGTGGGTCTGCAGACCTGAGCTGCCTTCTCAGCACGGAGGGTTCCCTGTCCTGCTGCCAGATGGGAGAGTGGCCTCACAGGGCAGCCTGGAAGGGGATTTTGGTCCCTGCTGCTGACAGGGGTGTTATAGCCACTGATCTCCTGGCACAGGTTGGGCAGAGAAGCTGTGGCTGCCCCTGGATCCCTGGAAGTGTCCAAGGCCAGGTTGGACGGGGCTTGGAGCAACCTGGGCTGGTGGAAGGTGTCCCTGCTTGTGGCAGGGGGTGGCACTGGATGGGCTTTGAGGTCCCTTCCAACCTAAACCACTCTGTGATTCTCAGGTTCTCTGATCTGCTTGCACAGGAGTGCAAATCACTCCCACTGTGGGAGCTCAGCCTGCCCAGACCTGAGGGTGAGATGTGAGTAACCCCAAATATACCATGACCCAGCTCTGCAAACCCTTGGGCTGGACCTGTGTGTGGCACCCAAAGGTGTAAGTGCATCTCCAGGCTGCTGTGTTGCCACAGGACAGCCCAGGTTTACTCACTGAACTCCCATCCCACTCTGCTTTCAGCTGCCATCTGGTCCCTCTTGCTGGCCCTTCCACCAGCTGTGGCCCCAACACAAGGTGGGATTCAGAGGTGATGGAAGAAACCCTGCAGTGTTAGTCAGGAGAGAAAGCTCACAGGAAAAGCTGCTAATCCACAGAAAGTGCCCAAATGCCCATAACTATGCCCTGGGTGAAGAGCTGCTCCCACATCTCAGCCGTGCCCACCTCTGCCAGGGCCCTGCCAGCTCGTGTGTGTGCTGGGGGTCCTGCTCCCTGCAGTCCCACGGGGCCACCAACCTGCCAGGTGTCCTCAGAGGCCACATCCAGGAGTGGGGGGTGGGGGGTCTTCAGCCCCTTTGTGCCGTGGAGCCTTGCAGAGGTGAGGAGAAACATCACCCACGGCAAAGTCACGTCCACGGGAGGTGGAGGAGCCACGACAGGGCCCAGGCAGCAGAGCTGGGCACCTGCTGGGGCAGGAGGAGCCACCTGGGAGAGGGAGGCCCAGCTTTACATTGGCTTGTCCATCCTCTGGTGGTGCTGTGTGTCATTCCTGGTGTGTCATTCCTGGCAGAAGGGACATGTCTGTGTCACCAGGTTGTGTGGACCGAGAGAAGGGTTGGTGGGCACCGTCCCCATTTCCAGGCCACAGCACATGTCCCCGTGGGGTCACTGAGGTTGCTGGGCTTCTGTCTTGCTTGCAGAGGGTTTAAGACACTGGCACATAAGTCCCCACCCCACTAGATTCCCAATAAAAGTCTGATTACCCCACTGAGAGGAGGAATTACTGGGGAAATGAAGGTCTCTGGAGGACTGATTCCAGCACTGAGACAGCAAGAAGAGACCAGAAGAAGAGAACAGAGGGCTGGCACGGTGAGGGAACCCCTTGGGTCAGAAATGTGGGGTCTAAAGACCCTCTTGAGGTGAAATCTTGATGCTGTTTTGACTGCTCTGATTCCATCCCCACCCTGTTCTCCCAGAGCAGACGCCAGTGCAGGTCATGCCTGCTGGGAGGGAAGGTTCTGAGGGCACCACCTTGTCCTCCAGATCTCAGGGGCAGAGCTGCCCTCCCAGCCCCTGAAAACCCAGCTGCCCTGCCCCAGAGGCACCAGTCCTGCAGCCATGGGATGAGGTGGTTACTCCAGGGCTGCTGTGAGTAACCAGCCCATAATGGCTCTTTCTGCTGCCTTTCCCCACAGAGAGCTGTGGTTTGTCACCTCACACCCACTCATTTAGTGTAAGCTCACAAGTGGGTACCAGCTCTAAAGAAAATTTAAGCAGGTTTTTTTTTTTTTTGAACAAGGCAGGTGTGATGTTATTTTTATGTATTTTTTTTCTTTTTAAATTGTTAATTGCAGCACAGTAACTTCCAGAATGTCCCCGGGGTGCCAGGAGCTGTGCAGGAATGCCTGAGGGACACTGCTGGAGTGACAGGGAGGGAAGGGACGTGCTGAGGTGGATCATCACATCACACAGAGCAAGGAGCAGCCATTGAGTGTCACCTAAAATCATCTCCTAGCAGTGGAACACCAGAAACCAGTGCAATCCTGGGGGGCTGGTCACACTGGTCTGAGTCACTGGTCTGTCTGGTCTGCATCCCTTCTGTGAAAACAACCACGATTTTAGGCAGTATGTGGTCTTGGAGGTCTTTTCCAACCTTCATGATTCCACGATTTTGTGATCCCATGACTCTGTGGTCAGTCAAGTTGTCCTGCTGATGGGGAGCTGCTCCTTGTCCCCCCCCAAGTGCAACCTGCCCTGGACCTTCATCCTCCTCCTCCAGGCACAGCTCCCTGGCTCTGGGCTGGTCCCCACTTGCTGGGGTTCTGTTCCAGCTGGAATGTCTTTTTTCCAGACAGGCAGCAGGGAAAGAGCAGAGCAAGGCAAGTGAGAGCATTTTCCCCCTGCTGAGCAGCCTGCAAAGAGAAATCCTCTGCCTCTGGAATCACTGAGGGGGGCACAGCTGGAGAAATAAAGAGGTGGATTGACCCACCTGAAAACCCCATACAGTGCCCCTCAAAAAAACCCCCAAAACCCCCAAACCAAGTCCCAGATGATGCCCACCTCCTTCCCCTGCCCTGGGCAGAGGGTAAGGGAAGAGTTAAACAGCAGACAGACAGACAGATGGGGGGGGGGGAAGGAGGATCCCAACCTGAGCCTGGCACCAGATGTACTGGAGCACCTGCACCAAACACACAGAGTATTTAATAATTCCTGAGAATTGCCATGGTAATGAAGCACAGAGTCAGGTTGTTATGGTAACAGCTTTTTTTTTTTTTTTTTAGGCAGGGAGGCATTACCCAGGTTGTAACCTCGATCCAGACTGAAAACATTTCTGAGAGCCCAAAAAATAGAAGAAAAAAAAAAAAGAAGTAAAATGCAATCAAATTAAATAAGTAGCAGTTTCCTGTTTCTCGTCTGGCAGTTCTGGGCTTGTTCTGTAGGTAGGTGGAGGGAACCAGGTTGTTCCAGACACATTGCCCTGGAAAGGCTGAGGAATAGCTGGAGTGGATCCCTGCAGGTTTAAACTGATTCTAAAGGGGGTGAGGGGCTGAACCCCCCTCCTGGTGGGTCTGGGATGCTCTGCTACCACCTGTATTCCCTGCCAGAGCTCTGGCCTGGCTTCAGGAGTGTCCCCCGTGGGCTCAGGGGAGGGACACGTGTCTGTGCAGTGTCTGTGTGTCTGTGCAGTGTTTGTGCCATGGGCAGACCCTCAGCCCAGCCCAGCAGGATGATCCCACTCCCAGCCTGCCCCCAGTTCCCTGCCTCCCGAGGGGTGGAGGTTCCCAAAACAGGTCTCCCAGGCTAAGCAGGCATTTGGGGGCTGGCAAGGAGGTGACACACCACTTTTCCTAAATCCCCAGGACAGATCTAAGAAGCAAACCCAGGTTTTCCTGGGCTCTGGCAAGGTCTCCAGGCTGCTGTGCTCCCCTAAGGGGCACCCGTGGGGCAAGATGGAAATGCTGGGTCTGCCTCCTGCCCTCCTGCCCTCCTGCCCTCCTGCCCTCCTGCCCTCCTGCCCTCCCATCCACGGGCAAAAAGCCTCTTCCACCTCCCTTCCCAAGCCATCCCCTCCAGCAAGTGTGTGAGCTGTGTCCAGCTGGTCCTCCCGTGGAATTTGGGTTCAGTGCTGGTGAAATGAGCAGCTCTGGGAGCCTGTTTGCTCTGCAGGGAGCCGAGGGAGCGCGTGGAGGGTTCACTGGGCAGGGAAATGGTTTGAAATCCGCGCTGCCATCACTCAGGAACATCACTCCAGAAACCCCACTGCCCTCCCGGGGGTCTCCTGTGTTGGCTGAGCAGATGAAGCCTCTGTAGTCCATTAGCTCTGCCAGAGAGGGACAAGTTGGTGCCATCAGAGTCAGGGACTTGAGGGGGAGCAGGGGCAGAGTCCAGTGCCAGCTTTGCCTGGCAGCCTCAGAGACTCTGCCTGTCAGTGTCCTGTTTGAAAGGGAATCCTTTCCCAGTTTCTGTGTCTTCCAGCTGCTTTGCTGCTGAGGCTGCTGGTGGCATTGTGGCCTGGAATTCCTCAGACCTGGCCCCTTGGCTGTGCCTGCCTGCAGCTGCCAGCCTGGCACTGGGTTTGCTCCCTGCTGAGCACACCTGGTGCCCACCACGAAACCCAGGGCACAGGTTGCTCCTCACCCCCAAATAAATGTGTTTTGTCCCTCTGGCTCTTTGCCAAATCAGAGCTGTTTGGGGATTGTGTGAGCAATTAAAGCTGTCCTGGAATAAAATGGATCTTGCAGCCCCATCTGTGTGAGGGACACGGACAACACCAGGAAGGTTTCTGGGCATGGGAACTTGAGAGATGATCCTGTTCAGGTGTGAGAATGGTTCTGGTTCAGACCTGTGCCACAACCTGACCTGAACACCCCCTGAGGAGTGGCAAAATGACAGAGGTAAAAGGCCACAGAGCACTCCAGGACATTGCTCTGGGCTGTGCTGTCTGAGCAGTGAGTATCTCGTGAGATTTTGCAAGTTTAGATGCCTTTAAAGCAGGTTTTTGGCTTCCTGAATCCAACTTGGCTTTCTCAAGTATGAATGAGAGATTGGAAACCACTGGTTTTAGTCCTGGAGAATAAATCTCCTATAAAACAATGAACACAGGGAAGCACAAAACCTCCTCAACAGCCTGATCCATGGTGTTGGATACACCTTTGGGTTCACATCACTTCTCCCTTTCAGATGACTTAGCCAAGCATTTCCCCATCAGTCTGGCCAAGTCTGTGCTCCTCTGAGTTTAGAGACAGGCATTTTCTTGGGCTTGTTTGTTCCATGAGCACATGGTCATGGAAAACTGAGTTAAGAGAAAATCAGAACGTTGCCAACAATCAGTGTGGTTTGGCACATCCCTGAAAATATCACTGTCAACGTGCTGGGAAGTGGTGGAGGCACTGGCAACACTCAAAGACAGGAACATGCATCTGAAGTGACTGCCTCTGATCTGAAAAATGCTGCTCATCTCCATGTGTTTCAGGTTGTAAGTAAAACACAAGCCTGGCTCCAGAGAGGTCTTTGCAGCTCTCATCATTCCCAGCAGCTCGTTAGTGGGGATGACAGTTTCACATCATTAATTCGAGACAGGTTAATCAACAACAAAGCAAAAATGTCGTTTTAATGACAGAGATTTTGGCAGAGCAGTGAGAGGTGCTGAGAGCTGGGTGTGCATGGCAACCTTGGCTGCAGGTCATGGGTGACCTGGAGGTGGAGGTGGCAGTTCTGTCACTCTGCCAGCCCAGGGCATTCAGCTGCCACCAGTCCTGGCCGTGGCAAAGGGGTCTCTGCTGGGCTGCAGTCAGGGGGCAGGCATTATATCAAACAAGTTTCCTCTTTTTGAGTTAATGAGGCCTGAATGTGTCTTCTCAGATGAATGGGGCCCTCCTGCCCCAGTGACAGCCTTTGAAGACACCCCAGGATTTACTCTCCTAGGAGGGAGCTGTGAGATCAGAGGACTCAGCACCTCAGATCTGCCTTTTCCCTCCCTGTGGGCTCCCTGGCTATTTATGATTTATGCCAACTGATACCTGCCTTTAGTGAACACCACCACTTTTGGATTTTGGAGTGACTCCAGGGGGAAAGGACACGAGATCCAGCCTTCCTGTGATGCTGCAGTTCTTCTGAAAGGGTCCAACACTGTGAGGACATGAATTACCACCTCCTTCTGACTTGGGGTGGAGATGAGCAAGGCAATAATCAACATAGGGCAGGAGAAATATCTACCCCGTGGCATCAGGTAGCTAGAATGGCCTTTCTGGAAAAGGGGCTGGAAACTGCAAAGCCAAAGAAGTCTGGTTCTCCATGACAGAGCTGGGTTTGTCCCCTCGGGGTGTGTCGGGACCAGAGGCTGGAGCACGTGGGGGTGAGGATGGAGGCAGGTGCTTCCAGGAAAACCAGGTGTGCATGGAAGCAAGCCCAGGGCTCTGCTCCCTCTCCATGGCAGCTGCTGGATGCTGGTGCTGGAAGCTGGTGCTGGAAGCTGGTGCTGGAAGCTGGCTCTCTGCCCTGGCACGGCTCGAGCTGCCCTGCACGTGGGGTTACAGCAGAGCCTTCCTGGCAGGGTTCACAAGTGGTCACATCCTACAGGTTTCTGTGCTGCTGGGAGCCCTCCCCTCTTGCCTCACAGGGTCCCCCCAGTTCAGGTTTAAAAGGACAAGACAGCAGAAGAAGCAGTCAAAATGTAATTAGGCTCTAATTAGCCAAGTTCGTTCTCTCAGATAATTGAAAATGGGACTAATTGGCTGCAATGAATTCCCAGTGCATTCAGCCAGCTCGGTGTGTGCTCTGCCAGCTGCCACAGGGCCAGCCTGGAAGCTGAGCACTGCTACCCACTGATGTGCCAGGCTCTGCAGGGCACAGCTCCTCAGCTCCACAGGGGGATTAAAGCCCCCAAGCCCCCCAGGGCTGCAGAAAGGGAGGTCACTGAGCCATGGACACAACAAAGCTCCTTGTTCCTCAGCCCACACCTCACTAACCAGGGAGCCAGAGGGCCACAAAACCTCCCAGCCCCCAGCAGGACATGCCAATGGTCCCCTGGGACAGGACATACCCTGGGCCATCTGCAGCACTGCCACAGGGGCACAGCTGCAAAAGGCAACAGGTTTCATCTCCCCTTTGCTCCATCCATGGAAAGAACAGCAGGGTGTTTGTTCCTACCTGGGCAACCTGTCTGAGCCCTCCCTGGCCACTGGGAATTGCCCTCAGTGCCAGAGACCAAGCCTTTGCTCCAGGGCACAGGGATGTGGAGCCTCCCAGGGGACTGGCTGGAGAACCTGTGTGCCCCTGGGCAAGGCAGCTCCTCAACCAGAACTGCTTCACTCTGCCCTGGCACCTCCAGGGGGGAGATGTTCTGGTTTGTTCAGGTGAAAAAGGAGCTCCAGAGGCCTCAAAGTCTGGCTGTGAATGGTCAGTGCTGGATCAGCTGTGCTGGTTGTCCCCTGCCCTGTCTCTGCTGCTCACTCTGCTCAGCTGGTGGGTTTCCAGCAGCTCTGGTTTGTGATCAGAGCTGCCCTGGGCTGATGGAAACCTCGAGGGGACAAGGTGGAGTTGGCAGTGACATTTCTAGATCAGCCTTGGCAGTGATTTCTGGTGGAAACCCACAGATTTAGTACAGAATCACAGAATCATTCAGGTTGGAAAAGAGCTCCAAGATCCTCAAGTCCACTTGTTGACCCAGCACCACCAAACCACGTCCTCAAGTGCCACATCCACATGTTTTTTGAACACTTCCAGGGGTAGTGACTCCAGCACTGCCCTGGCCAGCCTGTGCCAGGACCTGACAGCCTTTTCCATGAAGAAATTTTTCCTAATGTCCGGTGTAAACCTCTCCTGCCACGACCTGAAGCCTCTGGCTGTGCTGGAGCTCCTTTTTCACCTGAACAAACCAGAACATCTCCCCCCTGGAGGTGCCAGGGCAGAGTGAAGCAGTTCTGGCTGAGGAGCTGCCTTGCCCAGGGGCACACAGGTTCTCCAGCCAGTCCCCTGGGAGGCTCCACATCCCTGTGCCCTGGAGCAAAGGCTTGGTCTCTGGCACAGAGGGCAATTCCCAGTGGCCAGGGAGGGCTCAGAGAGGTTGCCCAGGTAGGAACAAACACCCTGCTGTTCTTTCCATGGCTGGAGCAAAGGGGAGATGAAACCTGTTGCCTTTTGCAGCTGTGCCCCTGTGGCAGTGCTGCAGATGGCCCAGGGTATGTCCTGTCCCAGGGGACCATTGGCATGTGCTGCTGGGGCTGGGAGGTTTTGTGGCCCTCTGGCTCCCTGGTTAGTGAGGTGTGGGCTGAGGAACAAGGAGCTTTGCTGTGTCCATGGCTCAGTGACCTCCCTTTCTGCAGCCCTGGGGGGTTTGGGGGCTTTAATCCCCCTGTGGAGCTGAGGAGCTGTGCCCTGCAGAGCCTGGCACATCAGTGGGTAGCATCTGGCACAGATGGCCCAGGAGGGCTCAGAGAGGTTGCACAGGTAGGAACAAACACCCTGATGTTCTTTTCATGGCAGTGCTTGGAAGATCACACCTAGAAAAAAATGCTGGACTTATTCTTCAGCCTTGGCTCAAGTTTCCCTTCCCTCTCCCCCTCGGCAGCGTGTACCAGGTGGCTGCATTTCATTGCAGAGTTTAGAAAGTGCCTGTGGAAACGAGGCATGGGGGGGATGACAAACCCTGCTCACATTTCTCTGGCTGTTCCTCATCTCGTTGTGCAGAAATGTACCAGTCCCTGGGCTGGGCAGGGGGGCACTGAGCACACTTGCACCCTTCCTGGAGCTCGTGGCTTTTTTTTCCCCACTTTCATCTGCCTGGGCTGCATCACTGGGGGTATTTCTTTTGATCTGGGTCTAAAACAGTTCCCAGTTTTATGTGCTTCTCAGATGAATGGGAAGGAAAAAGAAGGAAGGCAGCAGCTCTGCCATGGCAGGGAGCTCTGGATGCTGCTGTTTTCGAGTCAAGACCTGACATCTGGTTTTTCCCTTGGGCTGCAAAGCAATTGCAAAGCCCTGCTCTGCACTGACCAAGTTTCACTAAGGTGGAGGTGGCTCTGCCCACTCCCGTCCTCGTGGGTTTGAGGGGCTGATTTCCAAGCCCTTGGCTCCGGAGCTGAAGTCTCCAGCACTCCTGGATGAGCCACAACAAATCATTTTGGAAGCAAAAATAGTGTGGCAGCAGGAGCAGGGCAGGGATTGTCCCCCTGTGCTGGCACTGCTCAGGTCACACCTCCAGGGCTGTGTCCAGGGCTGGGAATCTCAGGACAAGAAGGACACGGAGGGGCTGGAGAGTGTCCAGGGAAGGGAACGGAGCTGGGAAGGGGCTGGAGCAGCAGGAGCAGCTGAGGGAGCTGGGGGGGCTCAGCCTGGAGCAAAGGAGGCTCAGGGGGGACCTTCTGGCTCTGCAACCCCCTGACAGGAGGGGGGAGCTGGGGGGGGTCGGGCTCTGCTCCCAGGGAACAAGGGACAGGAGGAGAGGGAACGGCCTCCAGCTGTGCCAGGGGAGGGGCAGGTTGGACATCAGGAGGAATTTCTTCATGCAAACGGGTTATTAAGCACTGGAAGGGGCTGCCCAGGGAGGTTTGGAGTCCCCACCCCTGGAGGTGTCCAGGGAAGGCCTGGCTGTGTCACTCAGTGCTCTGGGCTGGGGCACAGGGTGGGCTCGATGTCCTTGGAGGTCTTTTCCAACCTCAGTGATCCTGGGATTCTGTGAAACCCAGCTCCTTCTCCTTGACTCAGCAAAGGCCAAGAGGGAGCAGTCAGTAAGAATTTCATCTGTGCAGGAATTTCCACAGGCACAGTTCCTTCAAACAGCTCACTGCCTGCAGGTGTCTCATTTCAGGGCTTTGGGATGACTAATAGCTCCAGTCATTCCCTGCAAGGTCTCTACCAGGTTACCTTTTAACAGACAGGGGGGAACAGCACACAAAGAAGCCCAGCTGGCCCCTGGGTGCACTGGGCCAAAGGCCCTTAGAGAGCTCCCTCCTGGTGTGAGGGGGTGGTGAGATGAAGAAACCACAGAGCAGCGATGCCAAAGCTCAGCATCAGCACTGCCCTCCGTGTTGTGGTGGCAATTCCCAGCTGGGCCCTTCAGTTATGGACATTTCTGCAGTTGGGGATGGTTTAGGAGTGTGCTTTCATCTGCTAAAGCTCGTGGCAGCTGCAGCTTCGGGCATCCCCAGCTCCTTGCTGGCATCCCCACCCCCTGACATCCCACACGTGGGAGCCACACCGTGAGCCAGGTCAGGGAACCTGGACAAATCCCAGAGTAAACTAACACTACACATCATTTCCATGCTGGTCAGAGCATTCCCTGGTTCACCAAGCAGCCCCCAGGCACCACTGCTGGCAGGAGGAGCAGGAAGCTCTGGCTGCTTGAGGAATTTGCCACATGCACGGTTGATTTAGAGGGCTCGGGCCCCCTGTCTGCTGCAGGAGAGAGGAGGGAAAGGCTGCAACGTTGTGAAAGGCATTTCTCAAACTCCCCAAAAACCAGCTTTAGAGGAGTTCTCCCTCAGCTGGATCCTCTAAAAGCCCAGGGCCATCCCCGTGCCCAGCTCACTGTGCCCCACCCTCGATCCATGGAGCTGATGACCAAGGCAGGTTTGCAGGAGCCTTTGCTCCTGGTGAATCCCATCCCAGGGATATTTCAGGGCCGTTCCCCTGCTTTTCTGGGCTCCTTTCAAACTCTCATCTTGTCTCTCACCCCATTTCTCACACCTCTCCTCCCAGTGGGGGGGATCTGCAAGCAAATTCCACATCCTGGAGCAGAAGAACCCTCTGTGGTCCCTTCCAGCCCTCCCCAGGCTGTGATTCTGCGACTCTGGGACTGGGATTTTGTGATTCTGGCCTCCTTTCTTCAAGCCACCACAGTCCTTGTGCAGAAGCCCCTTGAATTCTGGTGACTTCTCCCTTGCTTTTCCTTTCTGGGTGTGATGAGACATTTTTTTTGGGAAGCATGGGTTGCATGGCACGAGCCTGCCACCTGCCAGAGCCAAAAATGCCTTGCCCAAAGCACCTCCCATGGGACCTGTTGTCCCTTAGTGCCAAGTCTTCAGTGTAGCTCAGCTCACTACATTGGATCAGGGAATTCCCAGCCCTGCTTTGAGTTTGGATGACAATGCAGAGATGGTGGGAGGACGTGGCATTGGTTTCCTGCTGATTTTGGAGCTTGGAAAATAAACAGAAAGAGAAAAAAACATTAAATTATCTTGGCTTGCTTTGCCTTAGTCCAGCTGCCTCGTGGCATTGCCATTTCTCAGGCTTTCTCTCCCTTCTCTTAGTCCATTTATTGCAATGTGACAAGAAAACAACTTTTTATTACAAAAGCAGCCCTTGTCACTTTGTCTATGTCAAAATGCTCTTCTGGTCTCTTCCCCCTATTTATTTTCCCATTTTCCTTCAAATTTGCTGCCTTTGCTCCTGGGGCAATCTCCCTGTGAATCCAGACAACTGCAAGGAAACGATCCCACTTAAAAATATCCCAGGGAAACTAATTCTGAGCCGTTCTTGTCATAAGTTGCTTTGAGTGGGTCTCCTGCAAGTTATTCCAAGCTCGATGTAAAAGAATTACCTGTCTTGTTCCCCGGGGGATAATTTCAGCTGGGTAATGAATTGCCTGAGAAATGACTGTGGAAGGGCCCCAACAGAGCAGCCTCCAGTTCTGAGCTATTAATGCTCCTCCTGAAATGTGTCACAACTCTGGCAGCCCTCGCTGGGGCTGCTCTGGGGACGCTGCCTCGTGACTGGGAGAAGGAGCAGGAGGTGGGAGAAGTGTGCCCGGAGCAGGGCTGGAGGAAAAAACATCTCCTGATGGCCAGAGAGCTCTGGTGTGTTCTCACAGGGAGCCCACTGTGCTGTGCTGGGGAGGGGAGAGTGGCCCCCAGCACCTCAGGGCAGCACCTCAGCCCCTGCTCAGCCTCTGCAGGCCCTGCATGGCCATGCCCAACCAGCTGAAATGCCAGCTTCACCCCCCTGGAATGATCCCTCTGTGCTGGGCACTGGGGAGGCAACTCAAATCCTGGGGTCACCTTTGGGCCTCTCACCACAAGAAGGATATTGAGGGATATTGAGGGATATTGAGGGGCTGGAGAGTGTCCAACCTCTGGAGCAGCAGGAGCAGCTGAGGGAGCTGGGGGGGCTCAGCCTGGAGAAAAGGAGGCTCAGGGGGGACTTTCTCACTCTACAACTCCCTGACAGGAGAGGGGAGCCAGGGGGGGTTCGGGCTCTGCTCCCAGGGAACAAGGGACAGGAGGAGAGGGAACGGCCTCCAGCTGGGCCAGGGGAGGTTTAAATCGGATGTTGAGGAAAATTTCTTTATCCAAAGGTTTGTCAAGCCCTGGCACAGGCTGCCCAAGGCAGTGGTGGAATCACTGTCCCTGAAGTGTTCAGAAAACGTGTAGATGTGGCCCTTGGGGCCGTGGTTCCTGGTGGATCTGGCAGTGCTGGGTTACTGGGGGCACTCACTGGTCCTAGAGGGCTTCTCCAGCCTCTGTGATTCCATGATCCCATGATTCCCCATCCCACACCAGTGCAGGCACCACCAGAGAAGGGGGTCCCCTCCTCCTGTGCCCATCAGGGAGGCAGATCAGGGAGCTGATCTGGCTGAATTTTGGGGTGGTTTTGCCCTCAGCTCTCTGGATCAGCTCCCTGCCCTGACTCACAGCGAGGATCCAGTGCCAGTGCCACCACAGGGGAGACAAGTCCTCCCTGGGGTCCTCCACCTGGCAGTGCCTTCCCCACAGCCTCCAGATTGTGTCTGAACCTTCAGACAAACCCAGTCGGCCCTGTGAGGGTTGGTGAGGCAGAGGAGGAGCCCAGGGATGCTCCCGTGGAGCAGCAAAGGCGCCGGTGGGCACTGGGGTGCTTGGGGTGCCCGGGGAGCTGTGCCCTGTCCCAGGGATGAAACCAGTGGGTCCCAACACTGAAAAGCACCTTGGGATCTGCCAGCTCCTGCTGGATGCCGGGGAACCAAAATAACTGCCTGTTTTTCCCAGGCAGCGCCGAGCTGGGCTGTGTTTGGGAAGGCGCCTGCGACGCGGTGACAGATGGCCAAGAAAGCAAAGGCTGTTTTTTATGTCACCTCCATGTTTCCTCCTCTGCTGTCTCCTGCACTGGGGGCGGTGTGGGGAGATGGGATGTGCTGCCAGCACACGCTGGCACCGGAGCTGAGGAGACGGCAGAAGGTGGAGCAAGGGGCCGGGCACCTCACACACCTCCCAGGTGGAGCAAGGGGCTTGGCACCTCACACACCTCCCAGGTGGAGCAAGGGGCCGGGCACCTCACACACCTCCCAGGTGGAGCAAGGGGCCGGGCACCTCACACACCTCCCAGGTGGAGCAAGGGGCTGGGCACCTCACACACCTCCCAGGTGGAGCAAGGGGCCGGGCACCTCACACACCTCCCAGGTGGAGCAAGGGGCCGGGCACCTCACACACCTCCCTCCCCCAGCTTTCTGCTGCTCTGTGACCTTCCCCAAAGCCTTCTCCTCCTGCAGGAATCTGTGCCAGAGCTGGGGCTGGGGAGTGGGCTGGTGCTTCAGTGTTTGCTCTTGCAGAGCTGCCTGGTTGTGAGCCCTGTTCAGACCCTCCTGCACTGGCTGCTGGCCCAGGCTCTTCTCTTTTGCCCTGAAGAGCCAGATAAGAGAGGAAAACTTGGCCAGAGGCTTCTCCTGCCAGCTGGGGTCCAGCCCTGGCTCTTCTCTTACAGACTTAATGCCTGTTGAATATAGGGGACCCTGGGCAAGCCAGAGCTCTGATAAATGGCCAGTTTGTGAAACAAGGCCAGGTTGGACAGGGCTTGGAGCAACCTGGTCAAGTGGAAGGTTTCCCTGCCCCTGGCAGGAGGTGAGACTGGATGATCTTTAAGGTTCTTTCCAACCCAAACCATCCCAGGATTCTCTGAAACTCCTCGATGTGCTGCTGCCTCTCCTCTGTCTTTGCTCAGTATTTTTAGGCAAGAGACTTCTTGCCTCCCCTGCTGGGGCACAAACATCATGGCAGAGGCAGGGAGGGCTGAGAGATGGAGCCCTGGATCCCTGACATCCAGAGGGAATTCAGGGGGGAGATCAGCACCCTGACCAAGAGGAGTGGAGCACACTGAAGCTGATGAGTGTAAAGTGCTGTCCCTGGGGTTGTACCCTGGGGGGAGCAGGAATGGCCCCTCACAGGGACATGGGCACCAACCCCACCAGCCAGGTGGCTGCTGCCCCACGTCCTGGGCTCTGTTCCCATGGCAGGAGGAGCCCCTGGGCTTGGCTGGCAGGATCCAGCTCCTTTCTCAGCCTGCCTGGTGTGGAAGGAGTGACTGACATGGCTGTTGGCACAGCCTCTATCTGCCTCCTGTTCTGCCGTGTTGCACTTGGCAATTCTCCCCCTTTTCCCTCTGTTTTTCCACCAAGAGATCTCACACTCCTCTGCCTTGGCAGTGGGGAGACAGACAAGAAGGGCTGGACAGACACACAGATGGCACAGCTCAGCAATGACTCCCCTTGTCTCTCCCTGCCTGTGATGGAGGAAGAGTCTCCCCCAGTTCAAGAATCCCCGAGTTCAGATCCCTGAGTTCAAGGACCCCTGAGTTCAGATCCCTGAGTTCAAGGACCCCTGAGTTCAGAGCCCTGAGTTCCAGGATCCCTGAATTCAGATCCCTCAATTCAAGCACCTGGAATGAGCAGTGGGGATCACTGGTGTTTGAAGCAGCCAGACCCACTTTTCCAAAGATAAGGGAAGCTGAATTCCAAGAGGCTGGTGAAAAATCAGTGTCACACCAGGTGACAGCCATGAACTGGGTTTCCATGGTGAGCTGGGAGCCCTCGTGGGCCTGGGGAGCCCCAAAGGGCTCTACCCAGCAGCTTCCAGCTTGGTGGCCCTGGGGACCAGGAGACCTCAAGTGAAGGATGAGCAACTGGCTGGGACTCTGCTTTGGGCTGGGGCTGGGCTGGGCTTCCTTCTTGCTGCCACCTCGAAGCCCTGGGAGGGGTAACTCAAGCCCCATCTGGACATGGTTCAGGAGGATAAAGCAAAAGAGACAGTGGTGGGCAGACAGGAGGGTGACCCAGGGCAGATGTAATGACAGGAGAATTGTGCAGAGAAGCAGCACAAGGAGCTGCTCTGCACCCACACACCCGGCCCAGCCTGGAGCAGGAGCATTGAAATGGAAATCACTTTGCTATTTCCAGTGCCAACATCCTTCCTGCCCCCCAGGAGCCAGGCTGGGACCCTCCCTGCCCGCCTTGGGTGGCTCTGGAGGGAGCAGAGGGCTGTTGGCACTCTGTGCCTGTGTGAGGGGGGACAGGGGGGCTGGGAGGCTTTGGGGAGCAGCTCCTTCAGCCTCTCTGGCCAGCACAGCCCTGTAACAGTGAGGAGGAGCACTGTGCTCATGGTTTAACATGATGATGAGTAAAACCTCTGCCCTCTCCATCTCCCTGTGGCACTCCACAACCATCCAGGGGCTCAGGAACAAGGCAAGGTGGGACACACACACAGGGGCTGGGCACTGCCACGGTTTCCTCCACGTGGCAGAAGAAGAGTCCAGGAGGTATTTGAGAGCTCCCTAGAAGACCCTGGTCATTATTCTGCAGCATTTCTCTGCTGTGCAGGGAGACACATGTGTGGGAGTGCATAAAAGCACTGCCAGCCCACGGCCAGGCTTCATTTACCCACCAAAGGAACTCGTTCCGTGCTGCACCCACCTGGCCCCGGGGGATGAGTCAGTGTGGGAAGAGCCCGGCACCAGATCCTGGGACCAGCATCCTGCAGGTGCCAGGGAGCAGGAGCTGAGGCTGAGCTGTGCCTGGAACCAGCCTCCCTCTGAGCCCTGGCTGTGCAGATCAGCCTCTGGACCTGCCCAGAATTCCTTCCTGTTTGTGCCACAACAAGGAAACAAAAAGCCAGGACCTTTGGTGGCAGCGACACAACCTGCCCTTCCCATGGCACAGGGGGCTGCCTGTGCTTCCCTGCAAACAGCTCCTGAGGAGTTGGACTTGTCCCAGAGGTCTGGAAAGCTGTGCTTGGGATGAGGATGCTGTGAACCAGCCACCACCTGCCAGCAGCTCCATTCAGGCAGGACTCCTGGCAACAGGGCAGAAGGTGCTCCCAGTGTATTTTCCACAGGGAAATGAGAGCATATGATGGATATTGGTCTGTGCACAGAAGATCTGAGGCTATCACAGGTTGTGACAGGCACAGGTAGCCACTGTGCTGTGCTGGAATGCTCCTGGGTTACTGGGGGCACTCACTGGTCCTAGAGGGCTTCTCCAACCTCTGGGATTCCATGATCCCATGATTCCCCATCCCACACCAGTGCAGGCACCACCAGAGAAGGGGGTCCCCTCCTCCTGTGCCCATCAGGGAGCTGATCTGGCTGAATTTTGGGGTGGTTTTGCCCTCAGCTCTCTGGATCAGCTCCCTGCCCTGACTCACAGCGAGGATCCAGTGCCAGTGCCACCACAGGGGAGACAAGTCCTCCCTGGGGTCCTGTGCCTTCCCCACAGCCTCCAGATTGTGTCTGAACCTTCAGACAGACCAAGTCTGAAGAAGCCTCTGTGCATCCCAGTTGTAATCCCTGTCTCAGATTCCTGCTGCCTTCTCCTTCCTGGAGTGTGGATTTGGACCCCACTGGCTTTGTTTGCTGAGGGATTTTCTGGCTCCAGCCTTTCTCTCCCATGGCAGTGCAAGGAGGGACAGGGAACTGATGTGGTGTCTGTGTTGCAGCTTCCAACAGAATTATGAGGAATCAAAGATCAGAAGTGTGGGACAGGGATGGACTAACCCAGAAACCTCCAGCCTGGGGGAGAGTTCAGTGACAGGGGAGAAGTGGCTGAGGTTTGTGAGATCTTCAGGCAGTGACCTGGGACAAAACACCCCTCGTTCCTCACCCTTTAAGAACCAGAAACGTGGAACTGAAAGGAGATGAGAAACCAGCAGGTGCCACGGGGCCACACGTCAGTGCTTTCACACACTGCAGGAGCCACGTCTGGCTGTGCAGCCAAAGCCACCCCAGGCTCGAGGAGGGGTGAGGGCACCCCCTGAGATCTCCTCACCAGCACTGCCAGGCTGTGAAACAGCCCCCAACCTGCTGCTGCTGCTGGAGGAACACAGACAAGCAGAGCCAGACTGTCCATCTGTGCCCTGTTACTCACAATTTTCCAGAAGCTGCACTGCTGGGGCAGTTGGAAGCCCCACACCCTCCAGTCAGACCCAGTGTGCCCATTCTCACCCCTGAGTGCTGCCCAGCCCCGGGGTGAGGAAGAAAAGGCAAATTCCACCCCTGTGTGCCCAGCTTGGCTGAGGCAGGGCAGGCTCTGGGGGATTTCAGGACAAGATTTCCATGAATAGCTCCCCTCGTCTGCCAAACCCAAATTTAAAATTTGCTGCCAACAATCTCAAGCCCTCCCCCCCTTTTCTCCTTCCTCCATCTCTTCTGGTTTTTTGGACAATTTTCTGCATTCAAATGAGTGACAATATCAGACTGTGCATTAAACACTGGCCCACACAGGCTGGGAAACAAAGAGCACGAAGGAACTCTGAGATTCCAGCTGTTGCTCCTTGATACACCTTTGGGCAGGTCAGGTTTTTAAGGATTTCCTCAGAACAATTCTCTCAGATTTCCTAAGGAGTCTGTAACGTGATGCTTTATGATGAAGCACTATCAGAGAATCCCACTGTCACAGAATGGTTTGGGTTGGAAGGGATCTTAAAGATCATCCAATCCCACCCCCTGCCATGGGTAGGGACACCTTCCACCAGCCCAGGATGCTCCAACCTGGCCTTGGACACTTCCAGGGATCCAGGGGCAGCCACAGCTTCTCTGGGCAACCTGTGCCAGGCCCTCCCCACCCTCCCAGGGAAGGATTTCTTTCCAATATCCCATCTATCCCTGTCCTCTGGCAGTGGGAAGCCATTCCCCTTGTCCTGTCACTCCATCCCTTGTCCAAATCCCTCTCCAGCTCTCCTGGAGCCCCTGTGGGTACTGGAAGGGGCTCCAAGGTCTCCTCAGAGCAGCTGAATGACCTCAACTCTTTCAGCCTGCAAGCTGTGAGCCCCAGACCCAGAGAAATCCCAGAGGTCCCAGTGTTGATGCCCTCTGTGTGCAGGGAAGCAGCTGGATATGGGCTGGAAAAAGCTCAGGAGTGAGACCCCCAGCTCTGCAGGATGCTGTAGGATTCCTGCAGTGGGCTCACCAAATTTTTCACCAGCTTTAGAAGGTTCCCACCCTACTTTCCAGGCTAAAAGGTTCTTGTTTTCTGTACCCCCACCTGGCACTGCCTTCAGTGTGCTGGGTTGCCCAGGCAGAAAATTCCCTGCAGAAAAAAAAAAAGCTCTGGTGTTTTACCTGACAGATCTTCCTGTTGCCTGGAAATCTGCAGGAGTCCTGGGGGCAGTGACACAGACTTGTAGGTTTTTTCTGCAAGGAAGGTGTTCTACAGCCTTGGAAAAGAGGAAGGAATGGCTCAATGGGTGGCTTGCAGTGAGGAATTAGTTTTCCACTGAGGAATTAGCGTGGGCTCTCCTCCAGCAGCCACTGCCATCTGCTCACAGAGCCAACAGTTCCCCCTTTCCTCGTGGAAGCAGTGACAGAGCAGAGTGTGAAGCTTCCCAGCAGCTGGTTTTGCTGGAGCTCAGACAAGCCCTGGTCTCCCTGGGGCTCTGGGAGTGGGGCTGTGCGTGGCTGGGGGTCTGCAGAGCACGGGAGGTGATGGGAAGGGGGAGGGAACCCGCGACAAGGGACCGGCCCCGGCCCCCGTGAGCATCACCCACCCCCCAAACCCCGGCAGAGGGGAGGGCCAACCCATCTCCATGGCATTCATCTCCCTCCAACAGACCTCCAGCTGGTCTATTCTGGGAAAGTCTGCCTGGGATTCATCCCCCCGAGGCGTCACACTTCACAGCTCCCTTCCCACGCACGGCACTTCGCTCCCTCGCGGGGAATAAACTCCTCTTCCCTGCCCACCTCCCCACGGCCAGGGTGGCACCTGCCTCCCCCCTGTGCCCCAGGGAGGTGTGGCAGGTCTAATCCTTACCCTGGGAGCTGTGTCCTGCTTCCCACCAAGGGCAGGAGGAAGGGATAGGGATAAAACCCACGCCAGTCTTCCCTCCTTGGCTTCTGTTTCCAGCCAAGCAGTTTCAGTGCTCGGGGATCTGATCCCAGGCAGGTCCCAGAACACCTCCCAGAATCACTCTGGTGTTAAGCCAGGGACAAATGCCAGCTTTGAGGTCAACAGGAGGTTTGTGGCTCCCTGGAGAAGAGTGCCAAACACCCCTGGCTGGTGCCAAGAGGATGGTACCAGTCCCTTTCCAGCGGTGCCCAGTGACAGGACAGGGACCAGTGTCCATAAACTAAAACACAACAAGTTCCACCTCAACAGGAGGAAGAACTTCTTTCCATGGAGCACTGGAACAGCTGCCCAGGGAGGTCATGGAGTCTTCCCCTCTGCAGACATTCCAAACCCCCCTGGATGTGTTTCTGTGTCACCTGCTCCAGGTGACCCTGCCTGGGCAGGGGGTTGGACTGGGGGATTCTGTGGCTGGTGATTCCCTGACTCATGGTTCTGGGATTCTGTGATGTGGGTTTTGCCCCAGTGGATGTTGATTTTGACTCAGTTGATGTGGGTTTGCCCCAGCTGATGTGAATTTTGTCCCAGTCCTTCCTACAGCAGAAACAACTGATTTTTGTGAGAGCTGCCTGTCGGCTCCATCCCAGCCCAGGGGTGAGAGACTCGGTGAAGCACCACCCTCCTGAGGCACCTCAGAGGCCACCACAGCCAGAAACTAAAGGCAGGCTCAGAATCTCACCTGCTTTTGGGCCTCAGGGCTCAGAAACAGAGGAACTGCACTGATCCTGAACACGGAACACCATCTGACCCTGGAAGGACACCTGAGCAAGCAAAGAGTTTGTGGCAGTGGTGCAGCTGTGAAACATGCAGGACAAGCTTTTCAGGAAGGAGATCAAGGGCTGTTCCTGTGGGGACTGATGGGATGTGAAAATCCAAGGAAAAGCAAAGAGAGACTTGGTCACTTGGGGAATGCCCCAGCAAGCCCTGACACAGGAGGTGACAGACTGGCAGGGATGAGAGGGCACAGCCTGAAGCTGCACCAGGGGAGGGTCAGGTTGGACATCAGGAGGAATTTCTTCACTGAAAGGGTGATTAAACATTGGCAGGGGCTGCCCAGGGAGGTTTGGAGTCCCCATCCCTGGACTGGGATGCTCATGCTCTGGCCTGGGGGACAAGGTGAGGGTGGATCACTGGTTGGACTCAGTGATCTCAGAGGTCTTTTCCAACCTCAGTGATCCTGGGATTCTGTGATATCACCACCACTAGAACCATTAGATGGTGAGTCTGAATATTTCTCTCCCATTCCAATCTCCAGCAGGGACAGTGGGCAACACACAGAAGCTCCAACAAGCCCCATGTTCCAGCCTCACAAATGGATTCATCCAACACTCTGCCTCCTCCCAGGGCTTCAGTAATGAAAAATGCAGAGAGAACTAAATTCACCATTTCACCCACTTGCAGTGATCAGCTCCCAGTCAGGCTGGCACAGGGCAGGCAGTGGCTCAGATCTCCATCAGTCTGCTGGTTTTATGTGATTTAAGCCCTGAAATGTTAACCCTCTCTGCCCTGAGCTGTCTTCAACAGCCCCAGGCTGACACCTGAGTAACCAAGAACAACCCTGTCCTCCTCTTTCCCCTCAGCTTTGGCTCCTTAGGACACTCTGCCACTGTTGCATTTAAAAAAGAGCCCCAAGAAACAACGACCATATTCTGGTAGATGGTCTGGCCCAGAGTTTTTGGCAGGTGCTCCTCGAAGCAGCCATAATCACTCACTTAAATCTCATTTCTTTTTATTTTAGAAAGCTTCCTAACACCACAAAAAGATTTCTTTCCTGCATCTCACTGGAACTGTGTGCACGTTGCCATGGCAACCATGCCAGAGACTTTTGTGGTCCAGGACCCATTTTATTGGTTATTAAATATCTGTGCAATAAATATATATATATATATATATATAGCTTTGTTCTCCCATCTGTCTGTTCCATCTGCTTGTTTCCAAGTGAAATACAACCAAAGCCACAGCTTTGTCCCCTTCCTCATGGGGCTGGCTGAAGGAGAAAGGGATGGATCATGGATCAGGGTGGTTATGGAAGGGGTGAAGGGGAGGAAGAGGAACAGGAGACATTGGTGTGGACACAAACCTGAGCATCACACACATGGAAAAGCCTGGGAGTGATGACAACACCTTCTTGCAGTGCAAGTCCCTGCCCATTCCCAGTGATCTCCTGGCTGGGAAGGGGGAAGGGAAGCTCCAGAGGACTCTGGCCAACACAAACCTCCTCTGCTGCTGCTGGTGAGGCTGCAGTGGCCCAGCTGCAGCTCCACCCCTGCCCCGGGGTCCCTGGGGGGGCAAACCCAGGGTCGTGTCACTGCTCAGCAACAGGAAACTCATCCCAGCTCAGCTGCATCCACTGAGAGCCCTCCCCACCTTCCCAGAAGAGAGGGATCACCTCATGCCAGCACACACTGTCCATTGGGGTGGAAAACCAGCAGCAAGGAGACCTCTGTGCCCAAGTGCCCGTGCTGCTCCCTCTGTGCCCAAGTGCCCGTGTTGCTCCTGCTGACAGCTCTGTGCCATCCCCTGTGGAGGCACTAATTCCTCCTGGCACTGTTTGCCTCGCCTGCCCACCCCCACAACCCTGCTGTGTGCCCAGCCTCCCAGCTCCCTGGCATTATTTAAGCTGTCAGTTGGTAATTATAGTGCTGCCTTGCAGCTTGATGCTTCCCTGGGGGGCCCTGGCTAAAATCGGTTCCCAATGGAATATTTTGGGAGCCTCCACTAGAGCTGAGCCTCCATGAGCCAGGGTGAGACATTCCCGACTGCCCTGACTGCTCTCAGGAGGCTGGAGCTGCTGTGAGACCCAAACCTGCCCTTCTCACCCTACAGAGCCAACATTCCCCCTCTCCAGGTGGGAGCCACGGCCTTCTGGAGGGTATAAATATCAGGATATATTGATTTTAATGTTATAAAACCATTAGAGAGTGCCCAAAGGAGGGCTATGAAGATGGGGAAGGGTCTGGAGGGGCCACGTGAGGAGAAGCTGAGGGCACTTGGTTTGTTCAGCTGGAGAAGAGGAGGCTGAGGGGAGATTTATTGGGGGCTGCAGCTCCTCCCCAGGGGCAGCTCCAACTCTGGGTGAGCAGGGACAGGACCAAGGAAGGGCTGGAGCTGTGCCAGGGCAGGGTCAGGTTGGATCTCAGGGAAAGGTTCTTCCCCCAGAGGGTGGTTGGCACTGCCCAGGCTCCCCAGGGCAGTGGGCACAGCCCCAAGGCTGCCAGAGCTCCAGGAGGGTTTGGACAACGCTCTGAGGGCCAGGGGGGGATTGTTGGAGTGTCTGTGCAGGGCCAGGGGTTGGATGGATGATCCTTGAGGGTCCCTTCCAGCTCAGGATATTCCATAAATCACACAGGATGCCCACCAGGCCTGGGGCACCCCAGGACCCCTCCCAGTGAGGAATTTGTTCCCACACAGTTGCCAAGGGAGAGGAAGCATCTGAGAAATGGGTGTGAGGCTGTAACATCATCGTCCAGCCAAGCTGCCCCTTGGCCTCGTGTGATCATGGAAACATCTGCTTCAAATGCAGAAACAAGGGCAGTGATCAAACCATCAACCTGCTCAGGGCAAGAGCCTGGGGAAAAAAAAGGTGAGAGTAGATTGTTGTGTGGGAAAAGGCTTGAGGATTTTGGTCCTCTGGTTCTTGACAGAAGAGCCTCCGTTTCCCTCGACTGTGTTAGGGGAGATGTTGCTTTGTGGGGACTTTTTTTCCAGGAGAATCAGATGTGATGGCTCAGACGTGCCAGAGGAAACTCAAAGGCTGGTGCAGAAAGCACCTGCTGCTGTTGTGGTCACCTGGACCAGCTGAACACACCCAAACACAGCCCAGAGTGCACGGGCAGCAAGGTCCAGCTGTGCCTCTGCCACTCTCAGCTGGCTGGAAGTGTTTTCTCAACACCTACAGAGCACTCACTGTCAGACAGTTCACAGCATGCTTGGCAGGATGGAACTCATCCTAAAAACAACAAAAAAAGCAGAAAAGAGGCAATAAATGAAAAAGAAGAAAAGCAGGAAGGTGAGGATGGTGTTGCACCGATCCAGAACTGGAGTTGAGAACAACCTTTGCACCAGGAGGTTGTTCAGCTCCTCAGTGCTCTGCCAAATTTGCATGAACAACACTCAGAATTACAATTTCATCTCAAATAGGTGTTATTTTAATTGTGACTGCTTTTCCTGCTCTGCACCAATGGGAGGGAATCACAAAAGCACAGCACAGCAGGAGGGCTGGGGGTGATTTTGGCCTTTCCTTCCTCCATCCCCCTCAGGTGTCCCCCCAGACCCCTTCCCTGACCCCCCAAAGCTCTGTGTGATGCAAAACAAGCCCTGCAGTGCCCAAATAATCACAGGCCCCAGTGACAGCCCTGAAGGGACTGTGCAGAGGAACCCAGGCCAGCAGAGCTCCAGCAAAGCTCAGAATGTGATGCCAAACCCAGACCCGCTGTGGCACTTGGTGGTGGGGTTGGCAACCTGAGCTCCAGGTGGTTTCACTTTAAAATCAGCTGCTCTGACAAACCACTGAGGTTCTCAGAGAGCTTAAACCCTCAGAAAAAAACCCCTTTAGGTAACAACAGCTGAACCCCCTCAGAGAAACCTGTTCAGGTGAGACCCACCCTCAGCTGAGCCCAATAACTCAGCTCTCATCCCTCCACAGTTTAATCTCCAGCCTAAAGCCCTGGAGCAACCTGGTCTAGTGGAAGGTGTCCCTGCCCATGCCAGGGGGTTGGAACTGGCCCCTTCCAATGCAAACCTTTAATTTATATCCCATAAATTTATATCCTATAAATCATGCTGATGTCCTCACTTGCCTTTCAGCGTGTGTGGGCTCAGACACCATCTCAGGGACTGGTAGCCCCCTGTCCCCTTGGGCTTCTCTCACCTGACCTGAACACACTCAACCCCTCAGTTCCCTAGAGGGAGTTGTTCAGGCCTCTCTAATTCAGGGACCTCTCTAATTTGTCATCTTTTAAGGCACAATGCTCAAAGAAAAGGACAGTCCCCATCCAGCTGAGAACTCCTCAGCAGCATGTGAAGCACACTAATTATCTCCTGCATCTTGCATATGATGGCAAGTGCTGTATGTTTGGAGGAGGATGAGCAGACCAAGTGGTGAGTGGTCTTTCTGGGCTTGAAAGAAAAGATATGCAAAATTACCCAGGAACACTTTTAATTAATTGCTGCCTGCTGACAGCAGCTGGCAAGACAGCCCTTTGCCCATCAGCATTCAGACAATTAGCTCTGCCCTCCACTCGAGATGGTGGAGCAGCTCTGTATTTATTCATGTTTTGGGGAAGATCAAAGTGAATTGCTTCTGTGATTTATTGTCTGCAGAGAAAAAGATCTCTACATCTCACGTCTTCAAAGAGAGCTGTCTCCAGCTCAGGGATCAAAGCACTGCCAGGGAGACAATCTTCCCTGGGGAGGGTCATGACTGAGCTCCCCTCTTCCTCGGTACCTTTTGGCAGGAGCTGGCACAGGGAGCCTGTTCTTGGAGTTGCAGAGTGGTTTGGGTTGGAAGGGACCTTAAATCATCCAGTTCCATCCCCTGCCATGGGCAGGGACACCTTCCACCAGCCCAGGTTGCTCCAAGCCCCATCCAACCTGGCCTTGGACACTTGCAGGGATCCAGGGGCAGCCACAGCTTCTCTGGGCAACCTGTGCCAGGGCCTCCCCACCCTCCCAGGGAGGAATTTCTTCCTTATATCTCATCCAACCCTTCTTTGCTTGTTGTCACCAAGGACCTTCAGCCCACACCCAGCTTGCTCACAGCAGCAGGTGCTGCCACAGTGGTTTTGGTTTTTCCTTGGTAGTTCCTTTTTTTTCCTGGAAGTCACAGCTGGTTTGGGGTCAGGCAGGGGTCAGACAGGGGTCCTCAGCTGCAGCACAGGGGACTGGGAGGGGAACTAAGAGAGCACAGGCTGCCAAAAACAGATGTGAGAGCAGTGTCCTGTGCCAGCACTGACCCTGCAGCACTGACCCTTCATAACATCCCAGACTGGGCTGGGTTGGAAGGGACCTTTAAAGGTCATCCCACCCAACCTCCCTGCCATGAACAGGGACATCTTCAACCAGACCAGGGTTCCCAGAGCCTCATCCAACCCGGCCTTGGATGTTTCAAGGGGTGGGACATCCAGAGCTTCCCTGGGCAGTTGCCACCTTTGGGATTCCTCTCCACGACAACAGCCCCCAAAGCACCTCCCTGGGGGTCCCACATCCCCCCTCTGCCCATGAACTGATCCCTCTGCATCTCCCTGTGGGCACTGGGGGAGCTGCAGTGCCCTGGGCACCCCAAACCTCCTGGTCTGGGGTGGAGCAGGCTGTGGGAGGCACAGGGATGTGCCCTTTCCAGGCTCCCTGGGCAGCTGGGAAGTCCATCTGGCACCAAACAAGCACTAAAACCAACTCATTTTCCCCCAATTCCCTGCCTGTGGGCTGTTTGCTGTGCAGTGGATGGTTGGGATCCCTGATAACTCCCAGAGAATTAACACAAAGCTGTCACCAAGGCACTTTGCCATCAGATCAGGCAGTTTTAAAACTGGAAAGAAACAATTCCAGACACTCAAACCTCAAAGCAGGTCTTGCTTAAGGTTGAGGTTACACAAGCAGGCACCAAACTGCACATTGTAAACTGAGCTTGCAGTCACCCTGAGACAGGGGTTGGATTATAAATGGTCACAAACACCAGCAGTTGTGGGATTTACTCATAATTTTTTGTTTTTGTTTGTTTGTTTGTTTGTTTGTTTCATGAAAAAGCTCCAATTGTGTGTTGAGTTGTCAGTGATCAGAGCTGGTTTAGAAGTGGTTTAATTCAGCAATCCCAGAATCCACAGGTTGGAGGTGTAGTTGTCCTGGAGGCTCCAGGTTTCAGAGCAGCAGCAAAGCCTGGGGGAGAGGTGGAGAGAAAATGAGCTCTGAAGAGGCAAAACTCCTGATTAGCAGTGGAAATTCCTCCTCCTGCTTCCACTCCCACTGCATCCATCCTGGATCAGGAAGGAGGATGGACCCTGGAGCGCAGGGAACCTCCCAGCCCCACGGAACAGCCCCCCACTGCGGGGCTTGGAGGGGCTCCCTGGAGGTGTTGGGAGGAAGACAGGTGGAGTGCAACCCACTGGAGAGAAAAATGGTCTCAGGGAGCTTCCTTGGAGGAGTTTGGGGCTGCTAAATGGGATCTCAGGTCCCTTAAGTCATTAAAAGACTCCAGGAGTTACCTGGGAGGAGCCTCAGGTGGATTCCAGAGAAGAGTGTTTCCTCCAAAAGAGGTAAAACATCTCAGGAGCTTCCCTGGAGCAGTCTGAGGCTCTGACTGAGGTTGTCAGGTCTTCAGGAAGTAAAAACAATCTGGGAGATGCCTGGGAGGAGATGCAAGGCCTTGGGATAACTCAGAGGCTGCTCTCTGGAGCTGGTGATGCACAGCAAGCAGGGGGCTGTTCTGCAGCCCTGGGAGGAGCAGGGGCCCAGGACCAGCATATCTGGATGGAGTTCACTCGTTCAGAAGTGTTGGTGTCCCTTGCCCTGCCTGTGCCAGGCTCAGCACAGCTCAGCTGATCCATGCCAGGAGTGCTGCTGTGTGGATGTGGGTGGGAAGGGGCTGGGAACAGCCACCCCAGCACTGCCACCTCCTCTGTCCCAGCACTGCCACCTCCTCCACCCCAGCACTGCCACCTCCTTCTTTCCAGCACTGCCACCTCCTCCACCCCAGCACTGCCACCTCCTCACCCCAGCACTGCCACCTCCTCTGTCCCAGCACTGCCACCTCCTCCACACCAGCACTGTCACCTCCTCCACACCAGCACTGCCACCTCCTCTGTCCCAGCACTGCCACCTCCTCACCCCAGCACTGCCACCTCCTCCACCCCAGCACTGCCACCTCCTCTGTCCCAGCACTGCCACCTCCTCTGTCCCAGCACTGCCACCTCCTCACCCCAGCACTGCCACCTCCTCTGTCCCAGCACTGCCACCTCCTCCATCCCAGCACTGCCACCTCCTCTGTCCCAGCACTGTCACCTCCTCCACCCCAGCACTGCCACCTCCTCTGTCCCAGCACTGTCACCTCCTCTGTCCCAGCACTGCCACCTCCTCTGTCCCTCATGCTGTGGATCACACGGGTCTGGCCACAGCCACCCCTCCCAGGATGGCAAAATTTGGGGTTGTTTGCAGCAGTGAGAAGCCCTCAGCTGTCCCCAGGACTTTCCCTGGCCTGGTTTGGTGACAAACTGAGCACCCTGGGCTAGTGGAAGGTGCCCCTGCCCATGGCAGGGGGTTGGAACTGGATGGTCTTTCAGGTCCCAAACCATCCTGTGCTCTGCTCTTGGGGGTCAGGAGCACTGGGGGTGCCTCTGGAGCCCGAGGGAGATGCAGGGATGGAGTTGTGCCACCTTTGGGAACATCTGTCCATCTGCACTGGTACCACAGTGCTGAAGGCAGTGACACAACTGTGGCACTACCCAGACCTTCCTTGGGCTCGTTGTACCTCTGTGCCACCCCCAGCTCACCCCACGTGCCCTCCCTGCAGCCCCTCTGCTCCCTCAGACCCCCAGCCAGGGGGGCTGTGCTGCAGGAGGAGGGTTCCAGCAATCCCTGGGAGCCAGCAGAAGGGAGAGGTTGCCATGGATACCGAATGCAAGGGAGGGGCTGATCCTGCTCTGCTCCTCCTGCCCTCCCTTGGCCCATCGGGTGGGATCTGTGGGGGCCCCAGTTCACAGCAGGGAGATAAAGGCAACTGAAAACTGGAAATTAAAATCTGCTCTGAATGGGGTTTGGGTTCCTGATTTACTCACCCAGCTCCCATTTCACTGGGATGAGTCTGGATTCAAACAAGGGGGCAAAATTGGGATGGCTTGAGTGCAGAGCCCTCAGCCTTTCCAGCCAGGGATTCCCAAAGGCACAAAGCCAGCACGTGTTTGGGGCTACCCAGTTGTTAAAGGTGGAAAGGAAGATGAGGGAAGAGGGACCTGCAAGGAAAGGTGTTTGGCAGCCTGGGGAGAAGATCTCAATCCTGAATTTACCAGGGACAATAAACCTGGCCATCAGCTTCACTCAGCACTTTCCCCCAGGCTGTGCAGGGCTGACTCTGGGACCTCCAGAACTTTTACAGATCTCACCATGTTTTCATTTCCAGAGGAAAACCTCTCCCCAGATACAAAGCTGAGAGGTCTGATGGTTTCATGCTGAAATGTTTTGTGTTTCTCATTTAAGATGAGTGTTTCTGTTCATCCAGTGCTTTTTTGGCTCATTTCTTTTTCATTCCAGTCCATCAAATTTTCCCATTGCCTTCTCCCCCTAGAGTTCATCCCAGTGTTCTAGTTGGATTTTAGGCATGAAATAAATTCTGGACCAAAATATTTTTTTTTTTTTAAATGACATTTTACCATGGGGGGCCTTGGAAAGATTAAACTTTGGTTCCCAAATTACTTCTGGAAAGGTTCTATTACATGCACCCACATGCACAGAATTGCCCTGATTTAACAGAAGGCCTTTTGGGATCCAGCAGGACTGAAATCTAACAAGAATTAGAATATTTTCAAGATGACTGCTTGCAAACACAAGCATCAATTAGTTCTCTCAGTCTGGTTAAGCAGCAGTGTGGGCAGATGATTACAAATAGTTGTGCTGCTGCCACTTGCTGCCTGATCACCCCACACCAAAAATCCCTTGGGTTTTCCCAAGGATCTTGATCTTTCCCTTAGATCCCAGTCCAGGGAAGCATCTAAACACAGCCCAACACAAACATCCCCACATGCTGAAGAGAAGTCTGTGAAGTGGGTGCTTAAGAGACTTTTGAATTAAACCCAACTGGAAAAGGCCTTTTTTTATCCTGTTCATGGGAAACAGCAGCCCCAGGAGGGCAGGGGGGTGTGAAACTCTGACCTGGGGTAGGGGAGGACCAGGAACTCACCACACATAATGAACTGAGCAGGGTTTAACCACCTCCAGGCCAGAATCTGTGGGGGTGGCTGGGGGTTATTTAGGGGGCTGGGGGGCAATTTGGGGGTTAGGATTGTTTCATGCCATGCTGGACACCACCTGCCCATCTCCAGGCTACCAGCCCTGCTCTGCCCAAACCCCTTCCACGGCCCAGTTCTGTGAGCCCTCCTGGAGGAGACTGTCCTAGGCACAGGGAATGTCCCTGCCAGGCTCTTTGCTCAGCCCTGGATTTTGCAGGGGTGATCCAGCCCCCCATCCTTCCCCCAGCACAGCCCACCCAGCTGGGGACAGGGACAGCCACCCCCAGCCCCTGGCACAGCCCTGCTGATGGCACTGCTCTCAGGATTAGTCAGAGGGAATCTGTTCCCTCCCAGCTGGGCTATGGAGCTGCTGCTGCCTCCTCCTGCCAGGCTGTGCCAGCCCAGCAGCCTCACCACCCTCTGCTGGTTCTCTGGCACAGGGGGGGCATCAGCTTTGCCCCATTGCCTTGGCTGTGGTTTGCAGGGTCATTGCAAAGGGGGTTTTATAGAATCACTGAATATCCTGAGCTGGAAGGGACCCCCAAGGATCATCCAGTGCAACCCCTGGCCCTGCACAGACACCCCAACAATCCCACCCTGTCCCTCAGAGTGTTGTCCAAACCCTCCTGGAGCTCTGGCAGCCTTGGGGCCGTGCCCACTGCCCTGGGGAGCCTGGGCAGTGCCAACCACCCTCTGGATTTCCAGCCCCCTTTAGGATTTTGCAGAGTGGAGAAGCTGAGAGTGACTGAGGGGGTTGAGCACGTGCAGACCCCAGAGCAGAGAGGGAGCCCCAGTGCCCCTCAGTCCCCACACTCCACCCCTGGGGCTCAGGAAATGACCCACAATCTTCCCCAAGGGACTTCCCCTCCAGCCTGGCAGAGAAACATTGAGGTGATGGGCCCAGAACTGCCTCACTCAACTGCTCCCACCATCTCCCTCCCTCCAGGTCTGCACTCTCCCTGCTTCTCCCTTCCTAGCAGCCAGCATTACCTTCACTGGCTTTCCCCCACCCTCAGCCTGCTGATGCCAGAGATGTGGGTCATTCCCTGCTGCAGCCCTACAGAAAAGCCCCACAAGCTGGAGAAAAGCCCTGAGGAGCAGGGCAACCATGGAGCTTTATTGGGAACCATGGAGCTTTTTTGGGAACCATGGAGCTTTATTGGGAGCCACGGAGCTTTTTTTGGGAGCCACTGGCCCTCCTGTCAGCTCCTGCCTGAGGCTCCCAGCCCCTGCTCTCACACATCTCCTACACCTGCTCCCTACTCCACTCCACGGAATCATTGAAGTTGGAAAAGCCCTCTGAGATCATAAAATCCATCCCTGAACCCAGCAGTGACAGGTCCACCCCTAACCCATGGCCCTCAGCACATCTACGTGTTTTTGGAACAGTTCCAGGGCTGGTCATCCCACCACTTGCCTGTGGGCAGCCTGTGCCCCTGCCTGACCACCCTCTCAGTGAAGGAAGGGTGTTCAAGCATTGGAACACTTGGCTCTTCTCCCTCTTCTCCCCTCTCAGGTGTTTCCCAGGATGCTGTGGATGAATCCCACTATTTCTTCCTTTGTTGGGCCTCAGCAAACAGCTGCCAACCCAAATTTCCTGGGAACTTTCTTGGGACACCTTTGTGCCCCTGAAACTACTGAACACGAGCCTGGGGAGCTGGCCCAGTGCCCTGCTCCGAGTTTGCCTCTTCTGCACCAAAAAGCAGAACAAGCCCTTCCTCCTCTTGCGTTTTGGATCCAAAACTTAATTCCCGCTGACAAGAACCTGTTCCCGGTGGAAGTGGCAGCCTTCCGCACGGCACTGCTGCCCTCTCCTGGGCTCTCCAGCAGCCGCCGGGCTCAGAAAACTTCCAGCTGCAGGTGCCAACCTCTGCTTCGAGGCCAGGAAGGTGGGAATCCTTCCCCAAGTCCCCACGTGGCTCTGAAAAAGAAGAGATTTCAGGGCGCACTTTGTCCTGCTCTGTCCTGTATCACCCTGACCCCAGGAGATGCTCTGGCTTCCCAGGGGCTGCTTTTCCTGAGATGGATAAAAAGTGGTATAGGAAGGAAATCAAGTCATTCCTTAGTGCAAGACTGACTGGGAATGTTGCCTCCCACCACATGGTTCCACCTGTGTGGTGGGTTCCCCCCTGCAGCCCCCAAATCCTGCCGGGTCTGGAGCAGCCAGTGCTGCAGAGGTCAGTCAGAAGCCAATCCTTGGCAGCAAAAGAAGTGGTTGTGGCCAGAGCCATTTGGGAAGAAGAACTCAGAGGGAAGAAGGGTCTCCCTCTTCTTCATTGCTGGGTGTTTCAGCCACTGTGAGGTGCTTGGGGACACAACAAAATGGGCAGAGGTGGCTGGAGGGACGCTGGGTCTCAGGAGATCCCCGTCTTCATGTGCCCCTCACCTGCTCCACAGCCCTGCTGCTTTTTTGGGGGGCTGTTTCCTCTCCTACCCCTCTCTTCCCTCACAGGAGCAGAGCCAGGGCCCCCCCTGCCCTGTCCTGCCCTGGCAGCAGGTGGGATCATCCTCCTCCATCCCAAAGGTTTTTGGCAGGGAGCACAGGCTGCTCCCTGGGGATGAAGACACGGGGTCCTTGGCCACAGAAAGAGAGAGAAAATCTGGGGACACATTGGAGGAATTCCAGGGCAGTGCAAAGAACAGGCCTGGAGCCCAGGGGAGAGGAGGGTTGGGAAGCCACTGGGACAGGCTGGGAACCTGGGTGGCACATGGATGGACCCAGCCCCACCCGGGACCATCCTACGGGAGGACTTGAGGTTGTCGAGGTGCTTAGAGGACAGAAAATGCCAGGAGCTGTTGGAATAAGAGGCAGGAGGTGAGGCTGTGGTGAGCAGGGCTGGTGGAGAGCACAGAGTGGGACACCTCTGCTCCTGTTGGTGTGACTGGGAAGCCACATCCTCTGCCCAGGTCACTGGCAGAGTGGGCAGAGAGGGGAGGGTTCTCTCAGCAGCACCTGGACACAGGCTGGATGTGGAGAGCTCCTCACCCAGGAGAGAGGGGCTGTGGGTCAGGGAGGTGCAGCAGGAGAGCTCTGCAGGTCTCAGCCCTTGGTGTCCCCAGCTGGAGCTGCCTGGCAGGTCCCCAGGCAGGGGCAGTGGCTCTCCCAGGGGCACAGCAGAGGGGCAGTGCTCAGGCTCAGCTCAGAGGGTCCTCACCTCACTCCAGCTCCTCTCCAAGGCTCCCATCACCCTCCAAGGAGTCAGAGCAGGACACATCCTGGGTCCCCCCGAGGTCTGGGAGCACGTGGAGCATCCTGCCCCTCTGCACAGCGTGGAGCATCCTGTCCCCATGGCAACGAGGAATCTGCTGCTTCTCCCTGTCACCTCAGGGATGCCACCAGGCTGGGCAGCCTCGGGGCCCTGCCCACCTCGGTCACACCCACCAGGTCTGGGCTTTGAAGGAAACGTGGCCCTGGGAGGGATCTGGGAAGAGGGAATACAGCTGGGGATGTCCAGGTAGGAGAGGTGTGGTGGGAGGGATGATCAGAAGGGTGGAAAAGGGTGTGAGTGCTATTCAGGGATTTTTTGTGGCAATCCCAGCAGACCAAGAGACAGGGAAAACCCAGAAAGCCTGGATTGAAGGGGAATTTGCCTCTCAACTCCAGAGGGAAACTCCAGGGTCTCCAGCTGGGGAGGGTGCCTTGAACTCACTGTGGGTCATCTGTGAAAAATTAAGAACATGATGGAGAAAACAGGGAATTACACTCACCAAAATCCCAGAGGGAAAAATGACAGAAGCTTCTGAGCAAAGAGCAAGATGTGGCCACTGAGCAGGGAGGACTTTCTGCCAGCTTGGGTTTATCCTGAGAGCACAGCAGGAAGTTTGGATTCCAGCCTGGGATACTTCAGGCAGTCACTTGGTTCAGATCAGAATCTCTTTTAAAAAGGGTGTGTTTCCTTAATGTTCCTGTTTGTCCTGGAAAGGGGGTTCGAGTTCCTACGATTGTCCATTGAGAACTGAAAGAGAGCAGTTAAAATACGGAGACAGCCAGAAACCTGGGAAGGGTAAAGCTAAAAAACTCCTTCTCACTTGTACTGGGGGGTAACAGAAACCTGGGAAGGGTAAAGCTAAAAAACTCCTTCTCACTTGTACTGGGGGGTAACAGAAACCTGGGAAGGGTAAAGCTAAAAAACTCCTTCTCACTTGTACTGGGGGGTAACAGAAACCTGGGAAGGGTAAAGCTAAAAAACTCCTTCTCACTTGTACTGGGGGGTAACAGAAACCTGGGAAGGGTAAAGCTAAAAAACTCCTTCTCACTTGTACTGGGGGGTAACAGAAACCTGGGAAGGGTAAAGCTATAAAAACTCCTTTTCACTCGTAGCAGAGTTTCTGGAGGAGGAGTGTGGGGGGAGGGAGAAGTGCTTTCAAGGTAAATGTGTTCAGATCGTCCTGCTGGCTTGTTAAAAAAAAAATGTGTGCATGAGAAAACAGCACAAGGGAGAGGAAAGAAAAGCAGAGAAATCTGAAAACACCCACCACTTCATTTGAGATACAACAGAAATGTGGTGCACACAACAACTCAGAGACAGCAGGACACACCAACAATTATTCTTGGGGAAAATCGTGCCAAGCTAAGGCAGCTCTTCCCCCCTTTCTCCCTCCCTCCTGCTCTCTCTCCTCCCAGAATGAGGAAATAATGAGAAAATCCATGAAAAGCCTTGCACTTCCCAGCCCTGGGGCCGGGAGGGGTGGGGACCAGAGAGCAGGGCAGCCTGACCCCTCATCCTGGCAGGAGCCAAAGGAAAGGGCAGGGCTGAGGAAGTGTCTCCCGAGGCTCTTTGTTTTCCAGGCTGTGCCTGTGGAGAAAACTTGGCCCTGGTGAAAAATGGAATGAATGAATCCCTCGTGTCTCTTTAAAAAGCAAAAAAAAAAAAATAAATAATATAAAATCCCACTGCACCCCAGCTCTCAAGTGTTTTTCTGACAGTTTTAGCACAAATAAAGCAAGTCTGGTCTGCAATGGCTTGGGGTAACACCAGGCAGCAGGAGGGGGAAGGTTTCCTTGCAGTTTGGGGCACAGGGATGTGCATCCCTGGTGCAGGCTGAGCCGTGGGGATCCCCCTGATCACTTCTTCTTCCTGAACATTCAGGAACTTGATGGTATCTTTGAGTTCTCCATCAGATTGGAGTGAAACTCGTGTCCAAATCTATCCTGAAGAGGCAGCCAGCCAGGCCAGGCTCTGAATGACTCCCCAGAGCTCATTTCCTGAGGGAACCAGGCTAAAAATATATATATGATCTGAGGCAGGTGCAAGATTTCTGAAATTCCCTGGCTTTGCATTCATTTGAACTCCTCAGCTCATTAAGGGATTTGTTTGTGAGTCCTCAGCAGATGAGTTCAGCAGTCACTGAACACGTGCTGTGCTGGCAGGAGGAGGGATCCCCTTCCCACACAGCCAAGAGTTTGGAGCCCTGCTGGAAATGCAGAATTCCAGCTCACGTGGGAAGCTGAGCTTGGGCCATCCCACAGTAAAATGGCAAGAATACAGATTCACTTCCTTAGCACATTATAATGTTTGTTATTCCTGTGCTTCCCTTGGAGTGACACAACCACTGCCTCAGGAAGTACATGGGAAGATCATCCCTGTGTTGCTCTGACTGGGAATTAACCCCCCTGTCATGTGAGGTGCCCCCATGTGCAAACTCCATTTGCAAGTAAGAACTGATCCAGGAGCAGTTTGTGCATCCCTACACAGCTGGAAATGAGGGATTTGGGCTTGGGGGGGGTGTTTTGCATCGAGGAGGTTTCATTTTCCTTTGGCTTTTAGGAACTGCAGCAGTGCCCAGGGATGGGGGAGCATCTTGTGCTGTACAGACACAGAGCTGCTCCCTGCCCCTGGCACTGCCCCCCTGTGTCCTGCTGGCACATCTCACAGGGTCTCAGTCTCACACTGGTCCCCTAAAATTTTCTGGGGGTACCTGGACTTCCAGGAATTGATTTAAACCTGGCTAAGTTAATGTACATCCAAGCCCAGGTTCCCAAGGAGACAGAGGTGCCCACGTTTGATGCCTGGTGAAGATTCAAGCTGTCAAACAAAACAGTCCCCAGGTTCAGCTTGGAGTGAGGAGGTGCCCCAGTCCCTTGGGAGGTCCCAGTGGCACCCAGGGAACCACTGCAGGAGCACCAGGGGAATGGGAGCTTTATGGACCTGGCTGGCTCCCAGCTGAGAGATCCTGAGCCTTGTGCCCCTTCCTGCAGCCCAGGAGGGCCCAGGGAAGCCAGAGCTGGATCTCCTGACAACGTGATGCCTCCTGAAGAGATCCTTTGTGCTCTCACTGTCCCAGAGCAGCTCCCAGTCTGGATCCCAGAGGTGGCACCAGAGCTGCTGGGTCACTTGGTTTCAGAGTAGGACTGATGATGTGGTGACTCCATCCTGCCCTGGAGAGAAAGCCAAAGGAAAATGAAACTTCCCTGATGCAAAACAGCCCCCCAAGCCCAGATCCCTCCTTTCCAGCCGTGTAGGGATGCACAAACTGCTCCTGGATCAATTCTTACTTGTAAATGGAGTTTGCACGTGGGGGCACCTCACATTACAGGGGGGTTAATTCCCAGTCAGAGCAACACAGGGATGATCTTTCCATGTACTTCCTGAGGCAGTGGTTGTGTCTCTCCAAGGGAAGCACAGGAATAACAAACAAACTCTCTGATCAAGGCAGCAACTCTGGTTGTTGTAGGTGAGCAGCAAGTTGTGTTCCCAGTGCAGGCTCAGGTTTACCTCCCTGTGAAACCCCCATCCCTCGGGAATTCACACTTCAGATCCCAGCAGGAGCCAGCTGAACATGGCTCATTAGGAAGGAATTATGCTCTGATCTCTCTTCTGGTGACAAATAATGGTGGTGGTGATAAATGTTCAACAGGGGCACAAAAGCACCGAGGCTGGCATTTATCCCTTGGCTTGTTTTACCCTGGGAAGGGGCAAGGGCTGTTAATAAAGGCCCCTGATAACACCCAGGATTAACCCTGGTGATGCCAGACCGTTTCCTGAGCCCTGCAGAAGGGTTTTGATGTCTGGTGAAGAGCTCCCATGGGCTGGTTCATGTTCATGAGCAACACGGAGGGGCAGCAAAAGGGAGGGACAGGAATAGGGGGAGCTGAAAGAAGAGTGTGACAGAGCAGCCTGAGGGGTGGAGGGCAGCACAGCTCCCCTGTGGTTTGGATATTATAACACCTGGGAGATGGTCTGAGCGGTCTGGGGGAGCAGATGGTTGAGGGGGGCTCAGCCCGAAGGCGCCTGGGAAGGCTGAGCGTCCTGTGATGGTGATGATGCCCCCGTGGCAGGTGACACGGGGACAAGAAGGAGGGAGGGAAGAGCGGTGGCCGCTGCCAGAGGGAGGTGAAATAGCGGTGGCAGGACAGCAGAGGGTAGCAAAAGCCTGGATTCCTCTGCCGGGCTCGGCTGGGTGCAGATGCGGAGCGCACATCTGGGCAGGTTTTGTTTGAAAAGAAAAGAGGGAGCGAGGCGTTTTGATGAGATAGAGATGTTCCCGCCACAAAGGCTCGTTCTGAAAGAACGTCTCCTTTAGAAATTTCCTGCCGAGATATCCCCGGTGACCCCGGCGCTGCCAGGGGGAAGGCGAGGCAGAACGGGAGGCTTTGATTAGAATCAGAGGAGGTTTTCACCGAACGAAAAGGAACTTCTCTCCGCGCGGGGATTTCATTGCAGCGACGCTGCATCTTGGCTGCTCTTTGGGCAGCTGCTTCTTGACTTTTTAAGGTCTGAGCTTCGCCCAGCTCTGCTGTGCCTGTGGATTGTGAGGATGGAGATGCCCATTCCCGTTCCTGGGCAGCCCCCGAAGGTCACTCTGCTCTCACTGGTTCAGAGGGAAAACAAGTTTCCTTTCAGACAAAGCCAGGTACAGAACCAAAACTCCAGCAGTACTTTGCACTCATACTGGGGGACCTGAAGCCTTAATCCTTCTTAAAATCTTCCCATTGCAAACCAGCCCAGCTGGTCCTGCTGGTGCTTCACCCCCAGCAGGTTTTCTGCTGCCCTTTGCCTACTGCAGGTTCCCCATTTAACACAGGGGACTGGGCAGAGGGTGATCCTGAATGCTCTGAGTGTCTCTGGCAGCCCAGGGCTGATCACTGGGCTGCCTCCCTCCTTCCCTGTGGATTCAGACTCTCCATGGCAGGCTCAGTGCTTTCCTTTGCCCTTCAAGCAGCTGGGACATGGCCCCAGCTGCTGGCTCGTGTCACCACATCAAATAGGATCATTCATCTTCATGAGGGAGCTGGCTGTGTGTGCCAGGCCGTTCCCAGGCTCTGGCTGGGCAGGGATTGTGATTTTTAGATGGTGGAAAAGGGCACAGAGCCCTGGGGGGGGAACAGCTGCAGCAGCTGGTCCTGGGGGGTGTCCCAGAGCAGAGCTAAGGCTGCTCCCTGCTCTTCACAGGGCAGCTTTTAATCCTCACTGAGTTATTTTAGGAAGCCTGTGGATGTCTCTGCCGAGTGAAGGAGCAAGGCTTTCTCATTAAGTTTGATAAAATCACTTTTCAGGCTCGTGTCATCTGCCCAAGAGGCTCTTGCAGAGACACAAGAGCAGAATCTTCTGTGTTCATGGGTGGCACTTGAAGAGATTCCCCACAGCTCAGTGCTGGGATGAGTCCTTAGCACAGCAAATGAGTTCCAGATGGGAGAGGAGCACTTGGGAGGAAGCCTCTTCCACGCTGCTCCCCTCACTACAAGGCTCCACTTAAATTCCTGGGGTCTGGTGTGTCAGGCACACGGAGCAGGAGGGAGGTCCCAAATCAGAGAGCAACTGGGACGTGCATTTGGGGCTTTAGAGGGTCCATATTCCCCATTTAGGCTCGAGATTTACCATCCTGCCCTCCCTGCACAGGAACCCACGAGCCAAACACGACCCCCTGGCCTTGGGATATGGGAAAGTGTCATCTTGAAACATCACCTGAGGCAGGAAAACAACTGTGCAGGTGATTTTCAGAGCTGGTTTATCCATTTTCTGATTTACACACCCCATTTTACACCCCAACAGCACCAAGTATGAGCACTTAGAGGGAGACAGTGATAGGGCTGGGACCAGGTACTCAGGAATATTTTCTCTGCAGTTTTTGCTCTGAATTCAATCTAATATTGCAGAGCTTTCAGTTCTGTTTTAAAGACAGATACATCTCTTTTTCCCCTTGAACAAAGGAAGAGATTTTCCCCTTGGTTTTGTATTTCTGAGTCATTCCACACTGTAGCAAATCACTGGCAAAGCTGCAGTTATGGCTAAATGGTCACTTAAAATTTAAGTCTCCCTTCCAGCAGCTTTATGCCTTTTTTAAAGCAAACAATTGCTCTTCTGGGATGAAAATTTCTCCTCATTTGGTCTCACTCTGATGTCAAAATATTCTGGAACAGGGGAAGAAAAATGGCCCTGAATCCCTGACATAGCTGATAACACCTTTTCCTTTGCAGCTGCTTTCCCCAGTGCTGGTGGCTGAAGAAGACACAGCTCCTCTAATTTCAGTTGTAATTAGGGGTAATTTAGCCTCCCTCTGAAAGCCAGAGCAAACAGAACCACAGTGGTTGGCAGAGTGGGATGGTGGGACAGGGCTGGGAAGGGGGATTTTCCATCTCTGCTGGGCTTCACACGACCTGGATGGTTCCAAGCAAAGTCACTTTGCTGTGTCAGTCCCTCCCTCCACAGGGTGGGGGTGAGGGTCCCGTGTTCTGCCAAAGCCAAGCACCAAATCCTGCCCTTGGGGCCAGTCCAAGGTGCAGCAACCCCCAGGGAGGGGGGAGAGGAAGACTTTGGCCCCAGCAGCCCAGAGAGGGGCAGGGGGCAGTGGTGCCACTGGTTCTCAGACCTTCCCCTGCCCAAAGGAGGGATGGGAAGATGGGGAAGGATCTGGAGGGGCCACAGGAGGAGCAGCTGAGGGCACTTGGTGTGTTCAGCTGGAGAGGAGCAGACTGAGGTCAGACCTCACCAGGGGCTGCAGCTCCTCCCAAGGGGCAGCTCCAGCTCTGGGTGAGCAGGGACAGGACCAGGGAAGGGCTGGAGCTGTGCCAGGGCAGGCTCAGGTTGGATCTCAGGGAAAGGTTCTTCCCCCAGAGGGTGGTTGGCACTGCCCAGGCTCCCCAGGGCAGTGGGCACAGCTGGAGCTGTGCCAGGGCAGGGTCAGGTTGGATCTCAGGGAAAGGTTCTTCCCCCAGAGGGTGGTTGGCACTGCCCAAGCTCCCCAGGGCAGTGGGCACAGCACCAAGGCTGCCAGAGCTCCAGGAGGGTTTGGACAATGCTCTGAGGGACAGGGTGGGATTGTTGGGGTGCCTGGGCAGGGCCAGGGGCTGGACTGAATGGTCCCTGTGGGTCCCTCCCAGCTCAAGATATTCTATAAGTCTGTGACCTTCCCACATTCCACCTCCCAGGCAGCCCCCAAACCTCTGGCTCCAGGCACAGCAGGAGGGGATGGAGCCATCCCAGCTGCAGGAGAACACCTGGAAGGTGCAGAGAATGTGGTGCAGCCCAGGGACAGCGAGGTGGAGGAGTCCCAGCAGAGTGGCAGCAGTTTTATAGCCCAGAGAGGACCAACAGCCTGTGCTTTCCCCAGCAGGGAGCTGCAGGTGGATCTGGGAGCAGTGGGAGGGCTCTGCCCAGCTCAGCAGAGTTGCAGTGAAGCTTCTTTCCTTCTGTTGCTTTTTTTTGGGAGGGAAGTTGGCAGCCCAGCAAAGGGCATCTTCTCCTCCTCTGCTCCCTGCAGGCCCAGCAGTCAGGACCTGAGTCTCTCATTTCCCTGCCTTTGGATGGGGAGGCTTTTCCTCTGCAAAGACTTTTCACATCTGGCAGTGCCCAGCCCATGCCAGCCTCCCTGCTGCCCACCCCAGAACTGCTGTTGCAGTCCTTGAGCTGTTCAGGGAAAGCTTTGGAATTCATTTTCTGGCTCCTGACAGGCACATCTCCAAGCTCCTCTGGGAATTTCTGGCTCTCCCTTTCCTTCCCTGCTCTTTTTTTACCCATTGCCCTGATAACACAGTGGTGCCAGGGCAGGAGTGGTGCCAGACAGCTTCCTGTGCCCTGGAACAGTCAGGGTTGGAGGTTCCTGCAGGCAGGGGCAGTGCTGGGATGGCTGTGCCCCAGGGACACAACGTGGGGCAGCCTGGGAGGGGGATGCAAAGGCTCTCCCTGCTCATCCCAGGGACCACAATGTGCATCTCCAGGGTGGGCTGAGAGCTGGGCAGGCAGGTGACAGTGGCAATCTGGACCTTGGGGCCCTTCCTCCATGCTCTGCTGTGAGGTTTGGAGCCGGGTGAGCTCACAGCAGGTTCCAGGTGTGTCGCTTCCCTGGCAGCTTCTCTGGGGCAAAGGTTTGCTCAGGATTTTTTTCCAGATGACCAACTCCAAAGCTGTTCAACCCCCAGAGCTGCTCCTCCATGTTACACCTTCCAAGGGGCTGCTGGTGCTTTTAATGACCCCTGTGCTGAGCACAGGGCAGGCAATGTCAGCTTGTCCCCAGAGCACTGCCTGGATCCCTCACTGCCAGGAGCGCTCCTGGATTCCATCAGACCACGGAAAAAAGGGATGAGCCCAGCACTGCTCCAGTTAATGAGTCTCTGGAGGTCAGCAGGGCTCAGTTTGGGCCCCTGCAGCCCCCAGCCAAGCCCCTGGGGCTCTCTGGAGGGCAACAGGTCCCTTTACAGGTGGTTGCAGGGTGACCTCTCCCAGCTCCTGCCTGGTTTCAGTGTGTCCCCTTCCAGCCATTCCATGTCTTGCCACAGCTTTGCTCTTCTGGATAAAAAAAGCTTTTCAGAATCTGGTATTTTCCCCTTTGAAGATGCTCATTTGCTGTGTGCAAGTCCCCTCTTTGTCTTCTGTGACAACTAAATTGTCTGAATCACAACGCCTGGAACCAAAGCACTTCTGCTCCTGACAACAGGTACAGACCCATCGCTCTCCTGCACCTCCTGAGCTCTCCCAGGGGCAAGGGGTGACAACAGATTCATGATGGGCTCAGTCCCACCTGTACTTTATTCCACAGCCCTGCTTTTGATGATCTTCCTTGGCTGCTTCCTCGCTGGGGTCTGAGAGGTCTGTGAGCCCTGGCAGAGCTGGAAGGGTCGGGCCAGATGGATCCGTGGAGGTTTGCAGATATTCTGGGTGGTTTGTAAGGTACTTGTGTGCTAATAAAGTGAAAGTCAGGTAAAATGCAGTATTTTGTGAACTTTGAGCATCTCCTGTTGTCAGTGGTTGTGGCTGTTCTGGGTGGGTGACAACAGCAGTGACTGGGAGATGGAAGCTGGTGCCAGGCTGTCATTACACAGTGAGCAGAAATGCTTTTGCTGGATGCTACAGTCAGATCCTTTGTCCCACAGCATGGATTTAAAACACTCCTTTTCTTCCCTCTGGAAAAGGAAAAAATCCCAGTGGGTGAGTGCTGATGCTCTGGGTGGGATGGGATTCATCCTCAGGCTCCCCAGGGCTGCCAGAGCTCCAGGAGGGTTTGGACAACGCTCTGAGGGACAGGGTGGGATTGTTGGGGTGTCTGTGCAGGGCCAGGGGTTGGCCTGGATGGTCCTTGTGGGTCCTTCCCAGCTCAGGGTATTCCATGATTCCGTGGTGTCCCCAGACCCCTCTGCTGCCGGGGCAGATCCAGGCAATGGATCTCTCCCGAGTTTTACCCACTAAACAGGTCAGAGGAGCACACAGGTGCCATGGACCTGTTGTACAGGGATCCTTGGGATGGGGGGACCCTGCAACTGCCCTCAGTGCTGAGAATTTGACTATCAGGGACTCAGTATTTCCCTGAATCCCCCTCCCTTTCTTCAGAGAAGTGTCCCACGCACAAAGCTGTGCTCACTGTTCTGTGCTCCTGAGGGTCCAGCAGCACAGCCAAACCCAAACCTTGCCCTGGAGAAGAGCCCAGCACCAGCACACCCCGCTCTGCGTGACATTTGCTCGCTTGGCATCACCTTCCCAGGTGCTTTAAAGCCCTTTTTTTGCACAACGGAGACATCTCGGATTTCCTTGGATTTGTTTGTGGAGCTTTTATTTGTGGAGCTTCCCTTTGAGCTGCTGCAGCTCGTGAGCACCTGTCAGCCCATTGCCAGGGGCTGATGGGTGCCAGCTTGGTTGTGCACAGGGTATTTTTAGCTCCTAGACACCCAAAGGATGGCAAAGCTGGCAGCTGAGATGCTTCCAGTGGGATCGAGAGGCAAACTCCCTCAGGGGTATTTTCTCCCTGGAGAATGGTGCCAGCCAAAAAAAAAAAATCAAAAAAAAAATCTCCTCCTTGGAGGATTTGTTTGCTAAAAAAAAAAAAAAGAATAGTTTAAATAACCTTCAGCTGAAAGTTTGTGCTGGAAATCACATCCCCAGGCTGCAGTTGCTGGTGGTGGAGCAGCAGGACAGGACCCCTGGGCTCTGAGAACCAGCTGGTCTCCAGTGCCAGGAGTCAGAGAGAAAAAAAACCACCTTTAATATCCTGCTTTCCAGCTTTGCCAGCCCCACACTCACACCCATCACACCCTTTGCTTCCCATGTCCAACCTGGAGCTGAAGTTTTCAGGAGCTCGAAGAAAAAACAGATGAAAACTTTGGGTGAAGTTCATGTTTGTTTGGTTTTTTTTTACTGCAGAATCAATAAAGGCAGAGAGAGAGAGCCCTGTTATTGTACAAAGCCTCACCTAAGCTCGAGTCATTTTCAGTTCATTTTTGGAACTTCCTGCAGGAAATAATTGAATTCTTTTCAGTCTTCAGCCTGTCCTCAGACAACCTGCTGTGCTGCTGGCCACCCAGCTGCAGCCAGGGTGGGACTGGGGGTGCTGGGGAGGGGAGAGGGGCATTCCCACCCCCCTGCTGCCAAAAGCACCACACCACCAGTTTGGTGACACTGCAACAGGAGCAGGGGCTGCCTTAAAATCCCTTTTGGGGGTGGGTGAGAGAAAAGGATGTGGGGAATGACAAGGGTGGGTGGCTGGGATTGGATCATTGTCAGCATCTGAGCCAGCTTGGACAGGGATGTGAAGTCTTGGCTGCCTTATTTGGGGCAGTTTCTGTCTTTAAGTCCAAGCTCAGCCTCGAGGAACAGGGTGGGAGTCCAGGTTCATCCTCATCCAGGCCAGCAGTGACAGAAGTTATTGCCACCTGCCAGTGCCTTCTAAGCTGCGTGAAATGAGTTTGGTGGAGCTCAGTGACCCTTTAAATGAGTTCCTGGACAGCACACAAAGAGCCACTGCACTATTTGGCCTTGGACAGCACAGGGTGGTGGCCAGAGAGGACTATCTGGGGGTACCAGGGTGTGTTGGGTGCTCTGCCCTTGGACCTGCCCCACAGCAGCTGGAAACGGTTCAACAACCCACCAGTGAGGGAAAAACACACCCCAAGGAGAGCAACTGAGGGCTGGAGGAGAGAGACTGCAAATAAACCATCATCCCATGAATAAGTGATTATAAAAACATGGAATGGTTTGGGTTGGAAGGGATCTTAAAGCCCATCCAGTGCCACCCCCTGCCATGGGCAGGGACACCTTCCACCAGCCCAGGTTGCTCCAAGCCCCGTCCAACCTGGCCTTGGACACTTCCAGGGATCCAGAGGCAGCCACAGCTTCTCTGGGCAACCTGTGCCAGGGCCTCCCCACCCTCCCAGGGAAGGATTTCTTCCCAATATCCCATCTAGCCCTGCCCTCTGGCAGTTTGAAGCCGTTAATCCACCAGTTTAAAGTCCTTGATCCACCCTTGTGCCTGCACAGAGATGGACATTCCAGCCCTCCAGGGTTTTGTGTTCCTGATCCCTCCTTGGGGACTGAGGTGGTGCTTGGGGGCAATTCCCCACCTCTCTCTCTCCCTTTATCCCTCCCCATGGCTGCACAGGGTCATGCCAAACTTCTCCTTTCTCCACAGCTCTCCTGCTTTCTGGGTGTTGTGTGTGAGCACCTGAGAGCTGCAAACTCTGGGTCTCGGTGCTCTTTGCTCTGGGGGGTGTTTGTCCCCTCACCCTCGTGGCTGTCTGGTGGTGCAGGAGCAGAGCAATCCAGGGGAAGGTTTGTGGGCACAATATTGCTGAGGAGGACTTGGTTGCATCAGCAGATTTGATCCTGAAGAGGCACTTCCACCCTGGGAGTGTTTTTCCTTAATGGAAGGTGATGAACTGAAATGTTCCTGTTGAATGAACTCCCCTTTGCTGCCGAGACTCCTGCAAATAAAAACCAGGAGAGGCCCCTGATGTGGCTTTGATTTGGTGACTTTTGCAGTGTCCTTGCACTGAGGGAAGTCAGGGAGGTCATTCTTCATGTGCATCACAAAAATCCCCCTCTTTCCATAACTGTGTTTCCTTCAGATGTTGTAAATCTTGTTGTCCTGTGCCAGGAAACCCTAAGGAAGGGGCAGGACAGACCAGGAGCTGGTGAGGATCAACTGCACCATTGGCATGAGCTGGGAAATGCTGATTTATTGCTGTGGTTTCCAGGAGTGCAGGGAGGAAAGCTCCACACAAAAATAAAATTCAAAGTGAGTGCAGCACTTTTAACAAGGAGCAGCTGCTGCTGAACAACCTCCAACTTTATTGCCCAGGCAGGTAAATAAAGCAGAACCTCCTGCCATAAAGAGCCCAATCCCCAGCAGCTGTTTGCTGGGAGCAGCTCTGGGTCCACAGGAGGGTGTTCACATTTAAACAACTGTTCAGTGCAGAGGGCAGACTTTGCAAATGCAAGATTTCAGTGAAACTTTGCAGCTTTTCCTCTTGCTGATCCCTGCCCACGGCAGAGAGCTGGAACTGGAGGACCTGGAAGGTCCTTTCCCACCCAAACCATTCTGGGATCTTCCAGTCCTAAGGAGGAGGAAATGTTAATTTTGAGCAGGGGACAGCAGGTGAGCTGGGGTGGAGTCAGCTCAGGGCTTTGGAGGCTGGTTTTCCTGGGAGCAGCCTGATGGAAGGACCAGAATGGTTTCCACTGACAGGAGCTCTTATTCTGAACCCTGTTAACCCCCTTGGTTTATCAGGGAGTTGTCACTGGTGCACACTCCTGTGAAGACTTGTCCACCAGCTTCCTGCAGTGCTTCTGGAGCTGCATAGAGGAGCAGGAAGGACAGGGACACACAGGGATGTTGTAACCCATGTGCAAAGTGCTGGAGGGCTGGGGGAGAAGCTGTGGTGTGGAAATGGTGTGACAGGAGCCAGGGAGGGAGCAGAGGTTGTGCAGGGCTGGAGATGGACAGGGCAGAGCAGGAGAGGCTGGAGGGGCTTGTCCAGACTGGTTGGGTGACCTGGTGTTTTCCTGCCCCAGTTCCTGGTGTCACACTGGGGCAGCTCCCAAAGTCACCCTTGCAGAGTGGCCCTGCAGAGCTCGAGGGTGAGGATGGTCCTGCCAAGCTCTCCTGGCTCAGAGCCTGCCCAGAGAGTTCCAGGTCAAACCAGGGGTTTGCTCACTTCCCCACAGCACCTGCTCACCCCCTTGGGGTGTCCAACGGGGCTCCTTCTCAGCTCGGGACAAGCTGGTCACCAGCAGCAGGAGAGCTCATCACTGCCCATTGGCATCCTGGCTCCCTCCAGGCTCCCACCTGGTGCAGGCTGGCAGAGCAGGATGTTTGGGATCCACAGGCAATCCCCAGCCCCATTCCCGGCTCCAGGGCTGAGCAGGGAGCAGATTTCAGGGTGCTGCTCTCAGCCTCACATCCAGCTGCCCCCTCTCACCCTCGGTTTGTGATTCACGAGCCCCCCCTGCCCTCCTCCCCCTCCTCCCCGTCGCTTTGTTACCACCGAACTGTTTCCATGCAGATTTGATTGATGTCAAAGGCAGGCTCGGGATCCTTCTGCTCCTGCTCCTCACCATCTCCAGCAAGAGAAGAAAGATTGATCCTGTCTGTCTGAGTTATTACCCTGATGCCTGAAGGGCCATTAACAGCGGGAGGGGGGTGCTGCTGTCACCCCTGAGCCTCCACAGCGCTGTCAGAGATGCTCCTGCATCCCCTTCCTCCAGCAAACACGGGCTGCAGTGACTCCTGCAGCGACTCCTGCAGCCACACAGCTCCAGCCTGGCTTTGGGATTGAGCTGAGCTTTGGGACTGAGCCAAACTCCAGCTTGGCTTTGGGATTGAGCTGAGCCAGGAGCTCGGGTTGCAGTTTTGGTCCTGCCCAGTGTCAGAACACCCTCAGGGGTCACACTGCAGCTCCTTCCCACACGGCTGGGGGGGAAAGCAAGTGCTGGGGGAAGAGCAGCAGCACGCTGAGGGGTGTTCCTGGCCCCCAGCTGTTCGTGGTTTAGGGATTGGTGAGGCAGAGGGGCTTTCTCTGTGCAATGACTCCGCAGTTTTCCCTTCCACGTGGTTTTCTGGTCCCCTCACACTCCCACGGCCGCAGCTGCATCTCCTCGCAGGAGCTCTTGGGGACACCCCCCTGCCCTCCCCCCCACACCGACAGACTGCAGGACACACATTTGATGAGATAAAACCGAGCTTAAGCTCTGTGCGAGGCTTTGCCCTCGGGGGCACCGGTCTCCTCTTTGGCAAAACCTTGGTTTTCCAGCCGGCAAAGCCCGGTCCCTCCCGGCCCCTGCAGCCACCCCTTGGCAGCGGGCGAGCAGGGTCCCCGAACGGAGAGCAGCAGGTCCTGGAAGGCAATAACACCGGGGAGGGTCTGGGTTAGGCAGGGGTTTAGCCAAGATCAGCTGTGGGAACCAAATCCTTCATTCAGCCCCGCAGAGAATTCCCTCGGGCTGCGATCTCGGGGCGGGAACGGGGCTGGCTGAGCAAGGGGCTCGCTCGGGTTCCTGGACACGGTTTGTGGTGTTTTGAGACCCCTAAAAATCCAATTTCCGAGTCCAAGCCCCCCTCCCACATCTCACCCCAGTGTGAGAGGGGTTTTCCAGACACAACACAAGACTCAGTATGGGGGGAAGGGAATTATATTACAATCACTACACAAATAAATATTATAATACATTATACACACAATCTTAACTATTTTTCCTATGGCAAAGCAATATTTACAATGGATCAAATCTCTTCTCCCTCCCATAAAAGTCCAGAAGGGAAGAAGGAAAAGATCCTTTCCACTCTCAGAGCAGCAGTGTCTCTCCTCTTCCATGCAGCAGCTGTACCTGGATTGTTGTAGGTGGAGGTTTTCAGAAGCACGTTCAGCTGATTTTGGAGCTGAGCACCAGGAACTGGAGCCCCTCCCAGAGGCAAATCCCACAGCTTTGAAATCAATTCCCGCTGAAGTTCATGGAATACTGGGAAATGGGCCAAGGCAGCTGTTTGGAGTTGAACACCTGCACATGTGACTCTTTAAGTGGAGCTTGTCTGTAGCAAGATATTTTGGTGCAATTATTTAAAAGCAGCCTCTGTCCAGGGGCTGGGGGCTGAGGCCTCATCCCAGGGACCAGGGGAAGGCTCTGTGCCTTCTCCAAAGGATAAAACACCCCAAACACTGTCCCTGCCTCCTTCCCACCACTCCATGGATTTTAAATGCATTTTTTTCTGAAGTAACTCACATCCTACGTCAGGGCACGACTGGAGCTCTGTCTTCAAGCAGCAGCTCCTCTGGCCACGGAAAAATCATTATTTAAGTGGGACAGTCCTGGACAACTTAACCTTGGAAGCATCACATGTGCTATGAATTCCTGGGTATTTACTGCTGTGGGATTCCTTGATGGACCTTTGGGAGTGGAGGAAAAGGGGAAGAAGGAGTAGAAGTAGTAACAGGAGGAAGAAGAAGAAGAGAAAGACCAAGGGAAATGCTTGGACTTGATGATCTAAAGGGTCTTTTCCAACCTAAATAATTCTATGATTACTCTTGTGGAATCAATTCCAGTTTAATCCAATTTGTGAGCAGCTGGTGGGCCCTTTGTACCCTCAGTGAAAAACAGGTAACAGGGCACAAATTAGGTAGGAGCAGTTATTTTAATTAACATAGAAAGTATAGCCAGGGAAGCACACTCCTGACAGAGAGGAAGATAAGGGCAAATTAAATCTCTTCAGCCTGCTGCTGCTCACCTGCTGGAAAAGGAATTGGCACTGCATTAAATGTGTTTGGGGTTGTAGCAGATGAGGATTTTTTTATGGGTTTATAATTGAACAAAGACTCAAAGGAGAAAAAGAATGTGTAAGTCAGGAAGAAGTTCATGCTTGGGTCTAAATCCAACCTCTGGAAGTGTCCAAGGCCAGGTTGGACAGGGCTTGGAGCAACCTGGGCTAGTGGAAGGTGTCCCTGCCCATGGCAGGGGGTGGCACTGGATGGTCCTGTGATTTTTATGACTCTAAATCATTTGCATCCCAGGCAGGAGAGGGACAGCAGCCTTGGGAAGGGCATTTCTCTGGTCACACTGTGTTCCTGCTCCTTCTCCATCCTGGTTAGCATCTGCCTGAAGGGTCTGGCTGAGCATGTTTTAAAGATAAACTTCAGCTGGGAGGAATGGGCTGGGCTTTAAGGTCCCTTCCAAACCAAACCATTCTATGGTTTTGTAATCCCTGGTACATGGGATGAGGGTTTATTTGCAGTCTCTCCTCCAGTCCTCAGTATCTGTCCTTTGGAATTGGAAATGAGCAGGGGTAGTAAGTTAATAAATTCAGTAATTACTAGAGGAAGCTAAAGGGAGCAGTAAAATGTCCTCAGGATCCTGCTGTGCATTCTGAGCCTGGCTTTCTGCTCCAGCTCCTATTTATCACTCGCCTAAGAGGTGTTTTAATGCTCTGTCACACTCACCCATATCTCTCTGCAGGCCAAGAAATCCTCCACCCATACAACATAAATTCCCAAATGGCTTTTCACAGGTTTTGCTTTCAAGCAATGGCAGGGCTCCATTTGCAGATCCCTGCAATTTGTTATATTTAACCTGCTGTTAAAGACCCTGCAGCCTCCCGGGCTTCTCCTGCCTCGGGGAAGGGAAAAGCCAACACAGAACAGCCCAGCAATAAACCCTGTGCTGGCCCTGGGCAAACACCAGCACTTGCTGCAGCAGCAGCTTTTCTCAGCTGTCAGCAAAGTTGTCACAGTCAAAGGAGGGGATTGTCCCTCTCTGCTCTGCTCTCATCTCGAGCCCTGGGGGCAGTTTTGGGTGCCACGATATAGGAAGGATGTAAAGCTATTACAGAGTGACTAAAAGGGGGACAGGAAGATGGTGAAGGGTCTGGAGGGACCATAAAGGTCCCAAAAAGGGGGGGAGACTGAGGTCAGACCTCACTTCCTCAGGAGGGGCAGCTCCATCTCTGCTCTGTGTGAGCAGGGACAGGACCCAGGGAACGGCTGGAGCCAGGGCATCAAAGGATATTATTGTATATTGTGGTATTGTACATGAATATTATTGAACTGCTGAAAAAAACCCACTCCTCTGGGTAAAGGAAGAGTTCAGGTGCTTTTCAAAGTGCCTCTCTTTGGAAGCAGGATGGGCTGTTGAGGGGAGCAGGGGGTATTAGGGACAGGCACAGGGAACATCAGCCAAACCCCTAAGTCCACATTCATAAAAGCTCCTACATAAATACACATGACAGGTATTGATTTTCCTTTGCAAGCTGAGTGCTTTCCCCCGGCTAATGAAATGCAGCCCCTTCCTTAGCCAGAGGTCACAAAGTGGTGCAGCCACGAAGGTTTAACGGGTGGGAAAATAAATGATGCTCCTCCGAGGGAAAACTGCTCTGCTCGGGTTGTACCCGCTGGAAAATGTCTCTTCCAGCCTGGAAATATGAGTTCAGACAACAGCATTTTGTGTTCTGAGCAGTGCTGGCACACACCGGGGTGTGTGGGGCTTCTGGTGGAACTTGTCAGCCTCCCCTAAAATCCAGAATGTCCTTCAAGCTTGAAATGTTTCTCCGTGATATTTCAAAATTACATGTTATGGATCCCTTCCAGAAGATTGATTTGGGTGGAAATTTACTTCAAAGCCTTCCCCCTCCCCCCCCCCCTTTTTTTTTTTGGACAGCTGCTCTCATCCAGTAAGGAATTCCTAACCCCAAAACAGATTCAGTGCTGGGGAAGGGGGGGGAAAAATGCTTTACTTGACTCAGCAACCTGGTCTAGTGTAAGGTGTCCCTGCCCAGGCAGGTGGAACAGGATGGTCTCTGAGGTCCCTTCCCCCCGAACCATTCTGATATTCCGTGATTCTGTGATTCTACAACTTCCTGCCCCTCTTCTGAACCCCGGGTGTGTTCTCTCGTGTTCGGCAGCATCGTTCCTGCCCCGAGACAAAACCCGCTGCCTCCGCCCCGGCCGTGCCCCTTCCCGCAGTGCCCGTTCCCCGGGAGGGATGCTGAGCTGACAAACGCTGCCGCAGCTGCTGCTGTGCCATTAAAATTCCTCTCACGCCCCGCGATCGCCCTCTCCGAGCGCGCTGCGAGCCCGGCAGGGCTTTTTCTCCGCAGCCCCGGCTGCTCTGCCCGCGGTGCTGCTGCTGGTGTTTGATGGAGAACCCCCCTCTCCTGTGGGTGATTATCCTCCTCCCGCTCTCGTTTTGCTGTGATACATCTCACATTTATCGTGCCCCGTGCCCTGGGAAGAGCCTTGTCCAGCCCCTTCCTCAGCGCATCTTTGCCCCCATCAGATTTAACTAAACACGGTCTCCAATTGTCTGAAAATGGTACCTCTGAATGCAGCTTCCCCCTCCTTCCCAAGCACATTTGACTTTCTCAAACAGGCTCCCCGGTTATCTGAAAATGTTACCTCTAAACCCAGTTTTCCCCTCCTTCCCAAGCACATCTGACTTTTTCAAACAGGCTCCCCAGTTACCTGAAAATGTTACCTCTAAACCCAGTTTTCCCCTCCTTCCCAAGCACATTTGACTTTCTCAAACGCTCTGTCCCATCACGGGGCAGAGTTGAGGGTGTTCTGCTGCTTTGATGGGCTGATAACGGTGTCTATCAAGACACAAACATCCCCCGAGTGACTCCGCGCGGTGCCACGGGCGGGGAAACGACCTTAAATTCATCCCAAAGCCCGAGAATGTGACTCAGTCGCTCGCGGCTGCGTTTTGAAGCCACGCGTCCTGACACGCGGCTGCTTCCAGCTCCCCCTCCCTGTGCCAAAGCTGCTGGAGTTTCTCACACCCATAAGATAAGAGGCACTAATTCCCCTCCAGCGAGGCGGAGACGGGCTCAGAGCCCGCGGGGAAGAGCCCGGTGTCCGTCCTGCTTAGCACCGGGCTGTGACACTGCTCGGGGAACAGCAGCCGTGCGAATTTTCCGGCTCAGTTTTCCTGTGCCCGGGGCAGGAGCTGCGGGAGCCCCAAGGGAAGGGTGTTAGCGAGTGGTTGTGAAGCGCAGGGAGCGCGGGGCCGGGAATCGGGAATGGGAACACGGTGCAAAACTCGGCCTGGCAGCACCCGAGCAGCCCCCGAACGGGGTCAGTGCCTCCCCCAGCTCCTGCTTGCTCCTTCCAGGCAGGAATAACCCGTTTCCTACATTCCTACGTGTCCTCAGGGTGTACCCACTGCCTCTGGTCGCACCCAGGGTGCTGGTGCCCTAGGACAGGGCAAGACCCCGATGGACACTGGCAGCACCTTCCCCAGGGGTGATCTGGGTACACAGTCACCTCTGCCACCCAAACACACCTCCCTGCCACGCGAGAGGCTTCATTTGCCTCGGGAAGAGTCAGCTGAGGCACGAGGGGGCTATTCCTGCTGGGGGTTGGGAGCAGACATATTCAAGACCACACCGTGGTTCACCTCCGCCCGCCCCGAGAGCCCCGGGGCTGCCACAGGGATGATCCCGGGATCAGCAGAATGCTCCTGGGATCAGCAGGATGCTCCCGGCATGAGCAGGATGCTCCCGGGATCAGCAGGATGCTCCCGGGATCAGCAGGATGCTCCCGGCATGAGCAGGATGCTCCCGGGATGAGCAGGATGCTCCAGGGATGAGCAGGATGCTCCCAGGATCAGCAGGATGCTCCCGGGGTCAGCAGGATGCTCCCGGGATGAGCAGGATGCTCCAGGGATGAGCAGGATGCTCCCGGGATCAGCAGGATGCTCCCGGGGTCAGCAGGATGCTCCAGGGATCAGCAGGATGCTCCCGGGATCAGCAGGATGCTCCCGAGATCAGCAGGATGCTCCCGGGATCAGCAGGATGCTCCAGGGATGAGCAGGATGCTCCCGGGATCACCAGGACCTGCTCCTCGGAGCCGGCCAGCTCCGCACGGCGCACGGTGTCACTGCAGAGTAATTAGCTGCCGCTTATCTCCGTTAGGTGTGCGATTAGTCTCTCATTAATGCAATTAGCGCCGTGGCGCCCGTGGAAGGCTGTAATTGGCACCGAGGCAGCTGCGGCTCAGCTGCTGAGCACCGAACGGCGCCTCTTTGGGGTTTATTTGAGCCAGTGGTCACCTCCCCAAGGGCTGGTTTTTGTGTGCAGCCCTGGCTGGGCACCCACAGCCGCTCCCCGCTCGCTTCAGCCGCGATAAAAAGTGATTTTCTACCGTCTGTTTTTTCTTCAACCCCCCCGAGCTGGTTCAGGGAGGTGATGAGGGGTGTCCCGGCTGCTCCCCAGCGCTGCGGGGCGGAGGGAGCTGCGGTTTATCCTTTTAGGGGCTCAGAGGACCAGGTCAGACCTTGGCTGGATGCAGGTCCTTCCCAAAGCCTTTTACTCTCCGTGCCAGAGGTGCCCATCCACCCGATCCGTGCCGGGGGGGTGAGGGTGGGCAGGGGGAGCAATCCCGGGGATGAGAAATAAAAATATGATTTTTTTATAGGCGTATGGTGAAGCTGTAAGATATTCAAGTCCCAGACTGGGGCTGGGTCTCAGGGACTTTTTCGGCTGGATAAGGGAAAATATAAAAATTCCTAAAAAGTAAAATATTTCGGGGCCGTGTAAGGTTTTGGTACACAGGTTTCTTTTCTCCCTTTGGGCTAAGAACAAAGGAAGATCCATCACTTTTGACAGAGGATGGCCAGTGGCCAATTAGAAAGAAGGGAAAGCCCCTTTTCCCATAAAAGTAACCTTTTTAGGCGAAAATGAATATATTAAGCTTATCTGAAAAAGGCGAGATTTTGTAATACTATAAAATACACGAAATTTAAACCCACGGGGTCTTTTCTCCCCGAAGAACTCGGTGTGAGCCCGGACCCAGTGCGCTGAATAAATTCTTATAAATCCTTTCTTTTTGTTTCGTGACTTTTTGCCGTCTTTCTAAATTCGAGGGAGACATTTTTTTTTCGCATTCCCGACCAGGAGTGTGAAACCCCCCCAGCCCTTTTCTGGAAAACCCACCACCCCACGTCCCTCCTGCAGCCAGCGCTCGGTGGCTGAGCAGAGGAAACCGCGGCACGAGTTCCCTGCCAGCCCTGGCTCCTGCCTTTGGCTTTGGGAGAGCTCCTGACAATCCTGATTAACAACCTCTCCATCCATTCACCGGTGATAAGCCCCGGGAGCTCTGGGCCGTTGCAGCTCTATAATCGAGACGGTTTGAAAGCAGCGATTTTCTCCTCCCGCAGCCCCGGTTAATTCTCTTTTAATTGCTTCCCATTCTGCCCCGATTTCCCCTGGATTGGCTCCGCTGCTTCCTCCTCTCCAGCGGTGCTTGACTCGCGCCTTGGTTTTGCCAGGCTGGGATTTGGGATGGTTTGGGTCGTGCCAGAGCCTTCCAATCCCTCCCTGCAATTTCGGTGGAACGTGCCCTGAAATGCAGCTTTTAGAGGAGCAAATCTCTGAGGACTGGGCTGGTTGTTGCTATTACACAGCGTGTGTGAGCACTGCTCTTGGAAAAAGAGATGGAAAAGCACGGGAATTAGACACAGATGGGCAATTTTAGTGGCAGGACAAACACACACCTTCTTTACAAAAAAACCAACCAACCAAGCAGAATTTAATGTTTAAGCAAAATTGTTTACCCAGAGGCGAAAAGAGATGGATGAAGCCTTTGTAAGCTGAATTAAAATATGTAGGTTTGGTCCTTTTTCAAGGTGGGTTTGAAGCCATTCCCTGTGTCCTGTCTCTCCATCCCTTGTCCCCAGTCCCTCTCCAGCTCTCCTGGAGCCCCTTTAGGCCCTGGAAGGGGCTCTCAGCTCATCCTGGAGCCTTCTCTTCCCCAGGTGAACCCCCCAGCTCTCCCAGCCTGGCTCCAGAGCTGAGGGGCTCCAGCCCTTGGAGCATCTTTGTGGCCTCCTCAGGACTCTTCCCAGCAGCTCCACATCCTTCCAGTGCTGGAGGAGCTGGATGCAGCACTCCCTGTGTGCAAAGCTCCATGGAACGAGCCACACCTCGCTGGGGAAAAAACCCAAACTACTTTATGTGCTTAGTCAGTCTGTGTCTCTAAGCACATCTGAATCACAGTAATGCAGTAAAACACAGCTCCCATCAGCCACCCAAATAATTGTCATCAGAAACCTGAGCATTTCTATTACCATGGCTTTGGGTTAGTGGTGGAGCATCAGCCACACTTCAGTCAAGACTGAACCCTTCCAGCCTGTAATCCAGGGCTTTTCCTGAATATCTGGTTTCCCCTCAAACCATCAGGCACAGTCACTCTGCTTTTTCCTGGCTTCTGCTGAGCTCCCACTTGTGTTTGCTGCTTGTTTCATTCGCAGGTGATTTGCAGGCAGCAGTTTTCCCTCTTTGTGTCCCTGCAGGTCTCTGGCTCCTGCTGTGCCAACAATTGTCCCTCTGCAACTGCTGCAAGTGCTTAACCCGGGGCTTCCCTTTTCATCCCATATTTCACACCCCCACAGGCTTCTCCAGAGCCACCAGTTCCCTGGGATTCTCCAGCCTCCCCACTGAAGTCATGCTGCTGCAAGAAGGGCCTCACCCAGCCTCCAAGACCTCACCCAGCACCCCCAGAGCTGCAAGCACGGGACAGGAGACTCTCTTAATTGCAACATCCCTGGATCATCTACTCTTTCAAAGGCTGGTTTCATCCCAAAAAGCTGACTTGGAGATGCTAATAGGCCCTGGCAGCCACAGAAGATCCCTTGGGACCGAGCCAGGAGCTCTGACACCTCGAGCCAGGAGCTCTGACACCTCGTGCTGGGGGCTCAGCCACACTCAGCACACAAACCCTGAAGACTCTGTGCTGGCTGAGCTGTGCCAGCCCTGTCACCCACCCCATGGGCTGGGAAGGGCAGGGAAGGACATGTCCTGGGGGATTTGCCTCCCTGGAAAACGGGGAGGCAGCAAATGAAGCAGCCAGGGAAGGAGCAGGAGAGGAGCTGGGCATCTGCCTCTCAGGCACTTGCCACTGGCAGTGCCCAGCTGGGTGTTTGGGCCCCATGGGGGAAGCTGTGACTCTTCTGCTGCACCCAAAATGAGGGTGTCCTGCTGTGAGGGGCTGGCAGGGCAGCTGGAGCAGGAATCTGGCTGGAAATGGATGTTCCTTGGAGCAGAAAGCAGTCGTGTTTGAGGGGTGGTTGGCTGGGTCGGGGTGGGGTGCTGGGCACATTCCCAGGGGCAGAAGGAGGCTGTGAGCTGCTGAGGAGGGTCCTGAGCCCCCAGTCACACTGATGGCTCCTGAAACAGGTCTCAGAGCTGCAGGATGTCTGGCAGGGTGGTGCTCAGCCAGCAGAGCCCAACATCTCCCTGTCCACCACGGAGCAAATCCGTGCCTCTGCTTCCCCTGCTAGCAGGAGGCTCCGGGTGGATTTGAGCAGCCTCAAAGCACCACTTTCCCAGGGAAACTTTGGCCTAACAGGGTTGGGCTGGTTTGCAAGGGGCTCTCCTGGGAGCAGGTGGTTGGGAACTGCAACTACTTCCAAAGAAACCTGGAAAACCTGGGCAGCCCTGGGTGCACATCCCCGTGGGAGCATCACCGAGGGCTCCAGCAGGAGGATGGGTTTGGAGGCTGGTGGCCACAATCAGCTTTTGGTTGTGGGATTAACCCACCCCTGCTCCTTGCAGGAGCCAACTCCAGCTCTTGTGTGATTCCCACACCTCTGCTGCCTCGGGGCTCCTCGAGGAGCCTTTTTCTCCAGGGCTGGATGGAATCACTTGTGTTCTCTGAGCTTTAGTTTTCCTCCAAATTGGAAAAATAGCCCTTTGAAATTTTCATGAGGGTGGCAGGGAGCTGCCCATGAAAGCCACTTAATGTGACTGCAGTGACAAATGTCAGTGGGAGGCTCGTGCTGGGGGGAGGGCAGCGAGGGAGAGGGCACTGGAATTAAAGGATGAAATATTTATTTGGGAGTTTGGCAGCACTGGAAGGGCAACACACCACGGGCCAGAGGCACCTTGGGGCAGACAGAGCTGGGAGCCACAAATGGGCTGTAAAATGCCACCAGATTTCCTCTCCCTCCCCACCTCCCACCCCTTCCAGGGTCGTTGCCAGCCTGGGAAGGCACAAAGGGGGTTAAACATCCAGGACTGGCCCAAAGCTGTGGACAAGCAGGCAGAGATGTGGGGTGTGAGCCAAGGTGGAGGATGGGGAGGGATGGTCTGGCTTGGCTGTAAATCCCAGCTCTGACTGAGGGCTGGAGCCTCATCCCTGGAACTGGGAGCTCCTGGCTCTGGCAGGGGGGGTTGGCACAGGGCAGCCTGGCTGGAAGGTGGGATGAAAGCTCAGCTCAGCTCCCTCCCCAGGGAATCAGGATCATGAGCTTTCCTCTGCCTCCAGTCAGGCTCTGCATGGGAGATTTTCTCCTCAGGACCCCCAAACTGTGACCCTGGGGGTGACCAGGGCTGGGGACAACCCCCCTGGTGGGCTGGATGTGTTAACCAAATAAAGCAGCTCAATAAAAATCCATCTCTGTGGGCTGGAGAGGCCCCTGGGAGTCCCCTCATCCCACTGGGATGTCCCACAGCACCACGAGGTCCCATCCCTGGGGTCCCACTCTGCTTTTCCCAGCCCTGAGAGGGGCCAGAATAACATCAAGGGTTAACCCACAACGATCTCAAGAGGCTACAGCCTCGTGGAGAGCACAGGATTGGCAGGTCATTAATCTCAGAGTTACTTGATAACTTCAAATACAATCATGTAATCAGCAGGAACCTGTAATTATTATTTATGTGCACGGTGCTTACTAAATTACAGCTCTCTCCAAGGCTCTGTGTGATGAACAAATTAATTCTGCATCGGAAGAGCTTGACCAGAAATCTGTTTGTGTCTGAATTTCACTTGTAAACATTGATGTATGAAATGAAATCCGGGTTTAATTGGCCCTCCCTCCTGCTGAGAAGCACATTATGTTTTTATTCTGCGTTAGCTGAGCTGGGGAGGGGGAAAATTTGGAGGAGTTTCTGCAGCCCTGATGGTGGTACTTGTGTGGGAGACCCGTGTGGGATGGTCCTCACGTCCCTGAGGTGAGATGTTGTTGATCTCCATGCCCTGGGCCTGTGGATTTGGGGTGGAAAGGAGACCAAAAAAGCCCCCAGGTGCCTCTGGAGCAGTGGGATGCTGAGCCCACTGCAGGGTGAGGATGATGCCGTGGAAACCTGGGCAGGGTTGACTTTTCCAAAAGATAAACGTGCCCCAAAAAGTCCTTGTGAGAGGAATCCAAGTAGTTTTAATCAAACAAGACCGAGAACACACACACACACGTTTCTCCAGCTACGGAAAGCAAAGTCACATCAGTCAGAGCAAACCACCCAGAGGAGAAGGGAAAACCAGGGGTGTGAACACAGGTGCTTCTGTTTGGGTTTCTTTCTTTGGTTTTTCGATTTCCAGCTTCTTTCCCCCCCCAGATGTGGACCTTGGCTCTAGAAAAATCCAAATTGAACACGTAGCACATCATTTTTTTTTGGCACCATCACTTGTGGGGACGATGAAAAAAAAACTCCCTGGGGCATTTCCCCTTCTTCAGACCCAGCAGATCTTTATTAACCTGCCAGAGCACCCAGCAGAGAAACCAAGATAGGAGAGAAGACACAAGTCTGCTCCTTGTAGGAGCATCTGCAGAACTGGGAGGTGCCACTTTTCCCACTGCATAACTCTGGGGGGGTCTTTTTCTCGCCCATATGTTGGATTAAGGGCAGTTTTTGGGACTGTTGGTGATGGATGAAGTTGTACTAAGCCTAAAACCCGCCCCATGTGCAGGGTGTGGCCCTCACGTGGTCACTGGGTCATACTGGGAGCTGTTGCTTCTCCCAGTGCATCCCTGGGGGCAGTGGGATATTTCTGGTTTAGCTGCACTGGGGACATGCAGGTGGGAAACCAAAGCAGGAGGGAAACATGAGGAATTTGCTTCAGACTCCTGAACTCAAGAAAGATCTAGAGGTTTTTTTTTTTTCCCCTATGATTTCCTTTAAAGAAAACAAACAAACAAACAAAAAAACCACAAAAAAAAAGGGAAAGATTTTTCCTCCTTTCTGGTGGTGTATCCTGAGGAAATCACAGAGCACTGCATTTTCAAAGCTGCTTAAATCTCCCCAGGGCAGGACACACTTAGGCCTGTTCTTTATTGGGGGGAAACTGAGGCACAGAAGTGTGAAGGGGCTCCCACCACATCCTGGAGGGCCCCTGCTGGAAAAATCCCTGGGATGCAGAGAGCAGACTGGTCCCATGATGCCCTCCTGGCATCTGTCCCTCAAACCAGGCATCCCCAGACCTCATATGGGGCAAGGAAAATGTGGCTCCAAGGAGGTCAAGGCAAACCCCAAAGCCCTCCACTGGCATGGGCCTCTCTGCTCAGCTGCTTTCAGTGAGCACATGGAACAGGGAGTGGGATCAGGGACAAGCTGGAGTCTCCAGCGTGGGAAGGGAGGGAGGCAGGGATGGAGGGAGGGATGGAGGCAGGGAAGGATGGAGGCTGCTGCTCCTCCAAGGCACTTAACCCCAGCCTGGGGATGGTTTGGTGCCATCCCCTGTGCCAGAGCAAGGAGCAGCTTTGGCACTGGGCCCACCTGGCACGGGGAGAAGCAGGGCAGGGGGAAGGGGAGCAGAGCCACAGCGTGTCCCTGTCATAGCTGCCTTTGGGGACCTCAGCCACCCCTCCACCACAGGGCTCCCCCAGCTTTCCCCCCCTGAGCAGGGACACGGGGTCAGCCTGAGGGGCAGGGGCTGTGCAGGGACCTGGGGATCCCTCTGGGCTGCATCACACCACAGTTACCTCACTCCTGTGCCTCCCTTCAGCCCAAACCCCTCTGTGGGGCTGTTCAGAGTCCCTGGCACCACCCCTGTGCTCTGTGTGGTTCCCTCCCCTCTCCCACCCCCCATCCTTGGGGTCAAGGTGAGCAGTGACCTGGTCACACCAAGCAGCAGGTACAGGACATCTGAGGACCCAGCACGGGGCAGGGGAAGGGCTCCAGTTATCCCAGTGGCAGAGATGACCCCAGGGCTCAACTGAGAGCCCCCTCAGGGCTTGAGTGACCCCAGTGGTACAAAAACACAGCCACATAAAGCAACGTCTGCCATCAGTCCAGGGCTCTCCATCCACCCCCTGCCAACACAGAGGGCTTTGGCCCCTCCGGAGGGTTTTCCCACACCAGCAGCATCCCAGCAGGTGCTCACTGGAAGGGCTGACCCAGCTTCCCAGGGATTAGCCCCATCAGCTGTCCCAGTAGTGTCCTGGTGTCCTGTCAGCTCAAAGCTGTGTCAGCTCACAACTCAAGCCGGGCAGCGACGAGGGGCATCATGCCCAGGCTGGAGCAGGCAGGGAGGCTGCTGCGACCTCTCCAGCTTCCTCTGGCTCCTTCTTCCATCCCAGCAGGTCACAGCAGTGCCAGGGAGACGACCAAGCAGCCTCTCAGCTGTGCTGTCCCGCAGGTCCAGGCAGGAGCTGGGCAGGTCTCCCGTGGCTCCCGGGCGGCGCGGGCAGGACCTGCCCTGTGCTGTGCCCCCTCGGGGCAGGGCCATCACCTCCCTCAGCCCCTGCAGGCCGTGTCCTGGGGCTCTCCTGGCTCACACAGCCGTGGATTGCTTGATGCTGTGGAAGCTGACCCTGGTGGGGGAGGTGGGGATGGACATGGCCCGGGCCACGCGGGCGCGGATGGAGTGTTTGTCCTGCCAGCGGTGCCAGCGCTTCCGCACGGCCGAGCGCACCTGGGGGCACGGGGAGAGAAATCATCTGGGTTTATTACAAGCAAAATGAATTTAGTGGGAAACACAGAGGGTGCTGGGATTTGCTTAGGCGCCTCGGGGAGGCTGTGAGGTGGGAAGGCCCCGTCCGGGCCTGGCGCCAGGGAAACGTCGCGGTCGGGAGAGGGAAAAATATAAACATGGAAAAATATCCCCTGGCCACATGGCTGGCCTTTGTACATTACAGGGGGTCATCAATCAATCAGGAGGGAGGGTGACACCCCCTCCTGGGTTCGAAAAATTACCTTTTAATGAAAAATACCTGTCACCTGTTGAATATTTAACAGAGAGTACAAAAAGAGCGCGTTTTTCAATGGGATGGTGCTTTTTCCAGGCCATGGGACTTGGGGTTGCACCCAGCGCTGCAATAAAGAATTTCTTGCTGCAGTTTTCCTTGTCCTGCAGGTGTTTTTTGCTGTCTCATAAATTGAAAGCAAGGGTTTTTTCCGGCAGTCACCACACAGCCATCCAGAGCCACCAGCCACCCTCAGCCCCAGGGCTTCCCACCAAAAATGCTGCTGAAACCCTGCTCAGCCACCCCTGGGGGTCCCAGGAACCCCTGTCACCTACCCAGGGCACCCAGACTTCTTTGGTGCTGGTGAAATGCAGCCCTTGCACCAACCAAGGGAGATGAACCCATTAATTGTATTAATTAACACAGCCTTAAGCTGTGCTAGGGGAGGTTTAGGTTGAACAGAGGAAGGAATTTTTTCCAGAGAGAGTGATCAGGCATTGGAATGGGCTGCCCAGGGGGGTGGTGGAGTCACTGTCCCTGGAGGTGTTTAAGAAGAGAATGGATTTGGCATCAGTGCCATGGGCTGAGTCACTGTCACATGGGTGACAGGGTTGGACTCAATAATCTCAGGGGTCTTTTCCAACCTGGTCGATCCTGTGATTCTGTAACATCAACTATTAAGAGAGATGGTGCCTTTGAGCTTAAAATGGAAACAAGAGGGAGAAATAAATCTGAGCCAGGGGCTCTGTGGGAGAGGCAGCAGCTCACACCTGCATTGGTGCTGTGAGGGGCTGGCAGAGCTACAGGAGCAGTCAGGGAGGTTTAATGGCTTGTCTGGTTCGTGCCAGTGGCATTCCTTGGACATTAATGCCACCCTCCAGCAGCCCAAGTGCTTTGTGTGGCAGGTAAATGGTGAAGAAAGGCCTGGGATGGCCCTGGGAAATGGGGGCTGAGGCTGAGGTTGGGTGAGCACCACAGTCCCCAGAGGTGAAGGACCATGGTGTGATGTGTTCCTGGGTCACCAGCCAGCCCTGCTCCACTCCCTTTTCCTCCTGCATCAATTAGATGTGATTTGGTACCAAAACAAGCTCATCTGGGGCAAACTCTCCTGAGCCAGCAAAGGTGCAGGAGGGTTTGGAGGAGACAGAGGAAAGAGGTGCCCAAATAACTGGCTGCAGGATCAGCCTCTGCTCTCAGCTCCTTGGCTTTCTGCTGCCTGTGTTTTGGGTCAGAGCCCAGGAGGTGCCCTCACCCAGGAGCTGGGTACCCACCTGTGTTTATGGGGTCACCCTGGGGATGGAAGCCCAGGACTGGCAAAGCTGAGCTGTTTTCCAGTGCAATCCCCAAGGGACTGGGCTGGTTGGAGCACTGAGCACCTGCTGTGGTTCCTCCAGCCAGAAAAGGGCAGTGGAGAGCAGAGGCCTGACCTCGAGCTGGTGTGAAGTGGTTGGGAAGGATTCCCCAGGGATGAGGGGACCCTTGGCTCTGCTGCACCAAATCCCACAGGGGCACCCTGAGAGCATCTGTTCTGGGGGGGTGGATTTTCCTCCTCCAAAGGCAGGGGCTGACAGCTGCCATTCCCATCTGGGGCTGCAGATGTGCCTGGGGCTGGAGGTGAGGCACTGACTCTGCTCTCCTTCAGCTGGGGAATTGGGGACCAGCACCCTCCAAACCCTGGGCAGGGGCAGAGCCTCAGGCTGAGCTCGTGTCTGCAGACCCCCCAAGCACCCCCCAGCCCCCAGTGCTCACCTCACTGTTCAGGAAGCAGTAGAAGACAGAGACAAAGAAGCCCTGGAAGGAGACAAACAGCAGAGTCACCTCCAGCAGGCACCCCAGGACTGGGAGCTTCGGAGCAGCCCTGGGGTCTGGGGGTCTCTGTTTTTGGGAGGGGGCAGAAGCTGGGGGAGGCATCAGCCCCATCCCTTGGTGGGGGGACTGGGATGAAAGCCAGTGCTGAGGACCATACCTGGAAGGACTCCAGGAAGGAGTTGAAGTAGATGAAGACTATCCTGGAGATCTCATCCTCCCCTGGGTTGACGAAGAACAGCATGTAGGTGATCCCCAGCAAGGGCAGCAGCACCAGCGTGGCCTTGACTGCTTTCCTGGGGAGAAAACATGGACCTGAGCTGCTGCAGGGCAGCCCTGGGCACGAGGACTCTGCCCATCCCACTCTCAGCACCAGCATGGCTGGGACTGGCCTGCCTGGGACTGGTAAACCAGGGGAGGACAGAGCAAAGCTGAGCTGTTTTCCAGTGCAATTCCCAAGGGCCTGGGCTGGTTGGAGCACTGGGACTTGCTGTGCTTCTCCATCCAGAAAAAGGGCAGTGGAGAGCAGGGGCCTGACCTTGAGCTGGCGTGAAATGATTGCTTGGCTGATGCAGGGCTCGATTAAAAAGGAATTAAGGAGGGTGTAATAATTCATGCCCTTCAACGTGGGTTTATGAAAACCTCATCTCAGGTAATTAATTTGCTATCTTGACTTGATGAGATTACAAGTGTGGTTTGTGAAGAGCCAAAGTGCTGATGCAGGGAGTGTGGGAAGGCCCAGGGCTTGGCATTCCTGTGGATCAGGGGACAAGAACAGTGCCAAGCCATCGCTTTTTGCTTAAACATCCTGTTAATGGACAGATTCCAACAGTAGCTGAGATGGGAAAGTCTTCCCTGGTTGGTCTGGGCTGGGTCTGTGTTACATCCCAGACCTGGAGCAGAGCACAGCCCCTGACACAAATGGGCTGATGACGTGGAGGAACTGGAGGAAACTGAGGACAGGAGCATCTTCAGGCTGGAAAACAATGGGAAACCACGTTCTTCTCATGGGAGCAGCCATGGCAGCATGGAATCCATTCATTTTTTTTACCAAAAGCCATCATCTAAGGTGAGCAGGAGCCCCCTCCAGGGCTGTCCCTTGCTGGTTTAAGCAGGACTGCACAGTTTAGAACCTACCAAATTCTCCAGGTTTTCTTGTCCCTTGAAATATTTCTGGGAAATGAACACGTTCTCCTGCCCAATGGTGAAAAACCTTCCCTGCCAAAATCAGGCAAATACCAGAAAACCAAAAGTCTCTCGAAATTGCTGGCTGAGGCCAACCAGCCTTTCTCAAGAACCTTTCTCTTTGCTCAGCCCCAGCTGAACCATCCAGCCCAGCTCAACACTCCGTGAGGAGGAAAGCTGGTATTTCCTCATAACCCAACCAAAACTTTTCCATTCTTGGCTGAAAAAGCCCCCCCTCCACCCCAAACCTGTTTCTCTTGAACCAGCACTCGCTGAGATCCCCCAGTCCCTGGCCACAGAATGCTCCAGAGAGAAGCACTGATGAAGAGCAAGGTGTCTTCTCCTCTTCCAGGCACTTTGGAGAGCTGCTCTGACCACACACCTCCCAAGCTGCCTGCAAAACATTCCCCAGCAGGGAAGGAAGGGTTAAAATCCTCCTGCCTTGTGCTGTGGGAGTGCTGCCTTCTTCTTCACAAGGAGGTGTCGGGGTGGCATCGATTCCTCACTCCTTCCTCAGCCTCTGCTCTGCTGTCAAGCAGCGATTTAATTCTCACCTCCGTGCCAGGATTTGCAGCTCCGAGCCTGGAGAGCTCATCAGGTCCCACCAGGACAGGCTTTTTTATTTTTGCAAAGAGACTCAAATCCCAAGGGCTCCCTTCCAAGGCAGATCCAGCCATCCACGTTCTCCCTCAGCAGGTTCTCACTGATTTAATGGCCGTGTGCCTCCAAAGAGCGTTTGAGGTGCTCTTGGGTGTCTCCCCGTGCTCCCATCACCTCAATGCCCGGCTGCTGGGGTTGTTCCCATCTCCCCTGATCCTGGGGGAAGCCAGGTCTTGCTGCAGGGTTGCTCATGCCCTTTCTTACCTGTACTGGATGGTCTCTGAGGTGGTGGAAGCTCGGAGCTTCGTCATGAGGATTCGGACGATGTTGAACAGAAAGATGAAGTTGATCTGGAAGGAGGAGGGTCACTGCTTAGTGTCTGCTGCCCCAACATTCCCTCCCATTTCCTCAGCTGTGCCAGGGGAAATGGGAATGTTTCCTCCTGCACCTGATCTACTGCCTTCCCTGTCCTGTCCCAGGCATGCGCATTTATTGTTTTTAAAGCACTTCAGCAACAAGATTTAGGAGTTTGCTCAAGGGATCAGGGCAGCAGGGCACGCCAGGAGACTGGTGAGGCAGGACAAGTGTTAGAGGAAGGGCTGAAGGTGAAAAAGTTGGAGGGAGAGGAGGAATACAAGGCTGGGAGTTGCTGCCAGCAGCTGCTTGGCCACTCTCCCTCTGCAGAATCACTAATGAGGGCACGGGAAGGTGGCCCTGGAGCTGAGCACAAATGACATTTATTAGCAGTGGCCTGGCTACCTGACAGGCTGGGAAGTGGGAAGCAGGATCAATTGTTCCAGGAGGCTGGTGATCAGTCCTCCCTTGGGTGGTTTCAGCACTAGGCAAGCAGGGAGGGATGGTTTTGGGACCTCGTGCATGGCTGTCCCCCTGCAAACACAGGTTGGACCCCCAGGTTGTGACCTGCCACCACTGCTCTCCTTTGTCCCTTCCCAAAAGGACAAAGTCCCAGCAAACTGTGCTCCCTGTGACCCCTCAGTCAAGCATCACTGCTCAGCCAGGAGCAAAGAGAGGTGGCTCTGGGAATGGAGTTGAGGTTCCCAGGCTTCTGCAAGTGCAGAGCACCCCCCTGCACCCAACCAGTGCCAGGGTAGGGATGGAGGGGCTTCCTGATACACGTGGGAGTCTGCTGATGGGACATCCCTGTCAGAGTGAGGTCTCCAGGCACATTTGCAGCCCATCCCAAGCCCAGATTTTCTCAGGGGGCAGTCTGGGTGAGGGCAGTGCTGCTGTGGGGCAGCAGAACCAGCCACAGCAGAGTGAAGCTAAAGGAGGGGGCCAAGCCCTGGGCAGGAGCAGCTGCATCCCACCTGCAGCTGGAAGGACTCTGTTCAGCCCAGGAGGTCACTTTGCTCTTACCAGCAGCACCAGGATCATGGGGCCTTGGTAAATGTAGTCAGTGTAGACTCCTGCTCGCTTCCCAAACCAGCACCTGCAAGGCAAGGACAAAGATAAGCAGTGGTGGGGACAAGCCTGACATGGGGGTGACCTGGAACCCAGGAAAAGGAGGTGCCAAGGGTTTGTGGGGGTGGTAACAGGCCCCATATGGATGTGGGAACTGGTTATTGTAGGATAAGCAGGGACTGACCCCTTCATGAAGGAGGGGATTGTCCCTCTCTGCTCTGGTGTGGCCTCGCCTGGAGTCTCAGGGGCAATTCTGGGCATCACAATATAAGAAAGGTCTAAAGCTCCTAAAGTAGGGACAGGAGGATGGGGAAGGGTCTGGAGGGGCCACCCGAGGAGCAGCTGAGGGCACTTGGTGTGTTCAGCTGGAGAGGAGCAGACTGAGGTCAGACCTCACCAGGGGCTGCAGCTCCTCCCCAGGGGCAGCTCCAGCTCTGGGTGAGCAGGGACAGGACCAGGGAAGGGCTGGAGCTGTGCCAGGGCAGGGTCAGGATGGATCTCAGGGAAAGGTTCTTCCCCCAGAGGGTGGTTGGCACTGCCCAGGCTCCCCAGGGCAGTGGGCACGGCCCCAAGGCTGCCAGAGCTCCAGGAGGGTTTGGTCAATGCTCTGAGGGACAGGGTGGGATTGTTGGGGTGTCTGTGCAGGGCCAGGGGTTGGATGGATGATCCTTGGGGGTCCCTCCCAGCTCAGGATATTCTGTGACCTTGCCCAGGTCTGGGTTGGCTCTGCTCCCAGCAAACCCTCTGGGGTCCCTGTCCTGGGAACACCTTGCTGGGGTTGTTAAACCAGTGCTGTGTGAGTAGCACAGGGCTGCTGAAACTGGGGAGCAGAAAACCAGCTGTGGAAAACAGGACAGGCTGCCTTTCATCTCAACAGGCTCCTTTTAACTCCCCAGTCCAAGGTATGAACTCTCAGGTGCCTGCTAAGACCTTCCTTTGCAGGTGCCTGTGAAAATGGCCCAGGTGGGGGTAGTTCAGATCTCTGCTGGTTCAATCCCAGCTCCATTTGGCAAACCCATTGTAGGAGCTGTGGCTTAATCTTGCCTTTTTTTCCCCCTTAAAAAAGATCTCATTTGCCTTTTGAGAAGAAACAAGCAGGGGCAGGGCTGCAGAGAGACCAAAGGCGGGATAAAAGAAAGAATGGAAGAAGAACATCCTTTTTTTCCTCCCTGCCAGAGCCCCTGGCACAAGTGATCTCTGGGGATTTGGGACAGAGAAGGGAAAGGGGGACAAAAGCAATCAGGCTCACTTCTCGTTGTCGTAGTAGAGCTTCCCAATGGCCCAGGCCACGATGATGGGGAAGGGGATACCTGCAAGGGAACACCCAGGTGAGTCTCAGGGGGTGTCAGGGTTGACAGCAAACCTGTCAGCAGCCTGGCATTTATCAGTGAAGCAGTGGACACCAACAGGATTACAGCACAACCCTGAAAGGAGGAGAACACAGCATGCAGAGGAATGTGGGCAACTTTCAGAAAGGAAGAAGATGGAAGGCAGGAATGGACCTCCTGTACTTTTTACAAGTCAGGATGACTTGACAAAATCTGTGTTTGTTAGTTTGCAACCAATCCTGGTGTGGGTATACATGAAAGTACCAATGGCAGGTTGACATGTGGATGGCCTGATGGCCTGATCTATGTGTACCAATAGCAGGGTGACATGTATGTGACCTGATCTATGTGTACCAATAACGGGATGACACGTATGTGACCTGATCTATGTGTACCAACAGGAGGGTGACATGTATGTGACCTGATCTATGTGTACCAATAACAGGGTGACATGTGTATGGCCCGATCTGTGTGTACCAATGGCAGGATGACATGTGTGTGACCTGATCTGTGTGTACCAATAGCAGGGTGACATGTATGTGACCTGATCTGTGTGTACCAACAGGAGGATGACATGTATGTGACCTGATCTGTGTGTACCAACAGCAGGGTGACATGTGTGTGACCTGATCTGTGTGTACCAACAGGAGGATGACATGTGTGTGACCTGATCTGTGTGTACCAATAGCAGGGTGACATGTGTGTGACCTGATCTATGAAGGCACCGATAGAAAGTTGACATGTGTGATGTGTGACAAGTATAAATGTTTGCAACCTGTTACAATAAAGTGATTACTTGTAATCCTGTCCCTGCTTTGGAAGAAGATTCTGTGTCACATTGGCCGTCCCCGACACGAACAGCGACAGGGGGGGCAACACCACAAAATCCCGCTGTACCAGGGGCTCCCTCACACACATTTGCCAGTGCAAATCCCACCCTCCTGCTCCTGGCGGATATTTGGGTGCAAGACCAGGAGCAGGGGGTGGAGGGGGCCCCCTGGGACTCACACCAGCCGATGCAGATGAACATCCACTTGCGCAGCTTGTCGGTGGAGTAGGTGAGCACGATGGCCGTGTGCAGGTAACAGCCCTCCCCGAACATCCAGAAGAAGTTGGTGACGTGGAAGTAGTTGTAGGCAGCAGTGACCAGGCGGCACCAGACCTGCCAGGAGGAGATGTGGAACCTCCAGAGCTCTGGGTTGCAGTGGGGAAACCAATGCAGCAGCAGAGCAGCTGAAGGTGTGATTCTCACACGCCTGGGTTGTCCTCCAACCACCACACAGCCCTATCTGCCTCAAACTGACAGAGAGGAGGGTTAGATGGGATTTTAGGGAGAAATTGTTCCCTCTGAGGGTGGGAGGCCCTGGCACAGGTTGCCCAGAGAAGCTGTGGCTGCCCCTGGATCCCTGCAAGTGTCCAAGGCCAGGTTGGATGGGGCTGGGTTAGTGGAAGGTGTCCCTGCCCAGGGCAGGGGGTTGGATCCTTCCAAGCCAAACCACTCTGTGATTCTCTGATCTCAGGATCTCTCTACAACTACCTGAAACCTCTCTACAACTCCCTGACAGGAGGGGGGAGCCGGGGGGGGTTGGTCTCTTTTCCCAGGCAGCCATCAGCAAGACAAGAGGGCTGGGTCTTCAGCTGTGCCAGGGGAGGTTTAGGTTGGAGATTAGAAAGAATTTCTTTGCAGAGAGGGTGCTCAGCCATTGGAATGGGCTGCCCAGGGAAGGGGTGGATTCTCCATCCCTGGAGGTGTTTAAGGACAGACTGGATGTGGCATCAGTGCCATGGGCTGGGAACCACAGCGGGGTTGGATCAAGGGTTGGACTTGATGGTCTCAGAGGTCCCTTCCAACCCAGCTGATTCTGTGATTCTCTGATCCCCTCACTCCCCCCCAGCTGCTCAGGGCCAGGCTCAGCCCAGCAGAGCTGCACCCACCACGTTGCTCTCGTGCACCTCGGGGTTCATGGTGAGCTGCACCACGAACCAGGTGGCGTTGCGCAGGATGAACGCCGTGATCAGGTTCCAGTGGATGATGTTCCTCAGGCACCGGATGCTCCTGGACAGGGGTGGAACGAGGCACCATCAGAGCTCGGGGACAGGGGGACAGAGCTCTTTGTGGGGCTGAGTGTCCTTGTGGGACCCCAAGGGCGACCTGCTGGGGCCATGCCCTGGGTGAGGGGGGCAGGAAGGAGGCCAGGAGGGGGAAGGCACCAAGGAAGGCACCCTCTGCCTCCAAACCCAGGGGCTTTCAAAGGAGGAAAACAACCCTGAGATAGGCATGATCCCTGTGGGATTCCATGGCAGGAGTGGCCATGGGGGAGTGTCAGGGTTGACAGCAAGCCTGTCAGCAGCCTGGCATTTATCAATGAAGCAGTGGACATAAACAGGATTACAGCACAGCCCTGAAAGGAGGAGAACACAGCGTGCAGAGGAATGTGGGCAACTTTCAGAAAGGAAGATGATGGAGGACAGAAATGGACTTCCTGTCCTTTCTGCAAGTCATCATGACTCAACAGAAGCTGTGTCAGCCAATCCTGATTTATTTATACATCAAGATACCAATAGTAGATTGACATGAATATGGCCTGATGTGTGTGTACATCAAAATACCAATAATTAAGCTGACAAGTATGACCTGATCTATGTGTACCAATAGCAGGATGACATGTGGATGGCCTGATATATGTTTATATGAAGGCACCAATAGAAAGTTGACATGTGTGATGTGTGAGAAGTATAAATGTTTGCAACCTGTTGCAATAAAGTGATTGCAGCCTTCTTGTAATCCTGTCCCTGCTTTGGAAGAAGATTCTGTGTCACATTGGCCATCCCTGACTTTAACAGTGACAAGGAGGGGGAAGGCACCAAGGAAGGCACCCTCTGCCCCCATAACCAGGGGCTTTCAAAGGAGGAAAACAACCCTGAGATAGGCATGATCCCTGTGGGATTCCATGGCAGGAGTGGCCAGGGGGGAGGATATGGCAAAACACGGGGGCTGGGTCCATCCCTGCCTGTTCTCCTCCTTTGAAAGCCCCTGGTTATGGAGGCAGAGGGTGCTCCTTGGTGCCTTCCCCCTCCTGGCTGCCTCCCTGCCCACCTCACCCAGGGCATGGCCCCAGCTTGTCGCCCCTGGGGTCCCAGCAAGGACACTCAGCCCTACAAGTGACCTCCCTGGGCTCGTCCCCCCGGCAGGGACACGTTTGTGTCACTCACCTGAGGCGCATGAAGAGGACAAAGGCCACCAGGAGGGCCCCCAGTGAGACACAGTGGCCCAGGTAGTTGATGATGACAGCAATGTGGTAGTGCAGCTTGCTCTTCCTCTGGGGGGGGACACGGGGAGGGGGGTCAGAGCAGCCCCAGCAGCCCCACAAACCCCCCTCCTCCAGCACGTCACCCGCGGGAGCTGCGCTGCCAATTTGGGGCCCTTTTTCAGAAATCCCCCTCCCTGGGGCAGGGCAGGGATGGAAGGGGGTGGGGGTAATGTGGGCAGGGGAGGCACCAGCCTGGTTTCACATCCCAGTCCTGCCCCCTGCTCAGAGCTGGGCCATCCCCAGCCCATCCTCTGGGGAACCCCTGCTGGAATGGAGCTGAGCTCGCTGCAATCTGATGTCTCAGTTCATCCCCCCCTGCCCTGGGGGCAGCTGAGAGGCTGGGATGAATTCGGGCAGAGGGAAGGTGTGAGTGGTAATTAAATTAATTGATCACTCCTGCTGTTAGGCACTCATCCAACCTGTGAATTAGCAATTAACTGAGTGAGAAAACCATTCCTGGCAAGAGATATCAGCATCTTAAATACCAGAGGTGGTATCAGCTGCAAATGAACAACCCTTATCTCTTCCCCTCTGCTCTGAGGGGTGGCTCGAACCACTCAGGGGCTTGTAATTCTTGATCCCTGATTTTTATACCTTCCAGCTTCCTAAATACCTCCTTTATTTCACTGCCAGCAGGGCAGGATGGGGTTTGCCCTTAGTGCTGTGTCAGGAGGGTGATGGGGCTGAAGAACCTGTATCCAGATGCCTGGAGACCTCACACTGCCAGTTCCCTGGGATTTTTAATGGGGATGGAAACAGGCTTTTCCTTCTGACAGGGAACACAAATCCAAGTGAAGGAGGGGGGTCATCACTGCCACACACAGCCTCAGATCCCAGAGCTCCCACTGGGCATTCCTGACCTGGATCTGCCTCCTTTCCCAACTCATCCCCAGGGAGGGCTTCCCCAGGTCCTACCTCTTCACTGAGGATCTCCTGGCACTGGGAGTAGTTGACCCGGGCTGCCCAGCTCCCGTTGGCGAGGCACTCCCTGTAGCCATTGTCTGGAAGAGAGGGATGCCTTAAAGGAGGAGGAAGAAATCCCTGGACTATTTTGAGTATTAAAAGGCAAAAAGCACCCCTTTATTATCGAGGATGCACAGGAATAATTTGCACACACCCCCTGAGCTGCACAGGCTTCACAACTTTACACCATCATCTAATTCCAGTATTCGGATCCTAATTACAATATTCAGATTCTAATTACAATATTTGGGCATTACCTCAGCTGTTACACCCACTTCCAAAACTGTCCCTCCCGTAGCACCGCCCTCACCACGTCTCCAAAATTTGAATTAGGATCTTCTTGACCCCCAGCAAGGACAGTGAGTGTCAAAAGCTGAGTGGGGAGGAATTCCAGGAATTCCAGGAGGAGCCTGGAGCAGCCTGTGCTGGTGTGAGCAGTGGGGTGATGGCAGAACTGGGGTGATGCTGGGCTTCCTTCAACAGGAGAGCCCCTGAGCCTCATCAGGGGGATGGGATAGGACAGGAATGGGAGGGGTTGGAGGCAGGAACAGGTAGGGATTAGTGCAGAGACACCCCTGCAATGGCAGCAGAGGCACCACAAAGCAGGAGCCCCGTGCATGTCATCCTGCACTGCTGCCACAGCATGGGGGATGGAAAAAGTGATGGTTTTTGTGGCAAACAAGATTTTTTTTTCATTAAAAGCAGCACTTGGGTGGGCAGAAACTCCACTCTGTGTTAGGAATGGCTTTGGGCACTTTGTATGTGCCTTCACTTCATCCCCTGCTCCCAGCACGTCCCTGGAAGTGCCAGTGCAGCCACCCGTGCCAGGAGGGGCTGAGCTGCAAAGTCCCACAGTCTCTGCTCAGTTGGGAGCTGCAGACCCCCTGTGCCACCTGCAGTGGCTGGGCAGGCTCACTCCTCTGCCCTGGTCCCCAGGATGGGGACAGCAGCCCCTCTCCTCCGTCCAGGAGAACCTGCTCAGGGAGCTGCTGCAGCGAAACCACCCTCCCCGAAATCCGGGATTCTTTGGTCGAAAAAGAGCTCTGTGCCCAGAGATGCTTTGTCCCCCGTGTCCCCAGCCCTCCCCCAGCATGTCCCCAGGGGTGCTGCCCCTCTTACTGGTGGTGTTGTACCGCACCCCGTAGAAGAACTCGGGGCAGGGCCGGGCCACCAGCTGTCCCACGGCGCTGCGGGGCCAGCACGTGCCGATCAGATCCACGGAGGCATTGCACTGGGGACCTGGGGGGACAAGGCCACGGGGTTACTGGGGGCTGGGGGCCACCAGGGGCCACCTCCAGGGTCAGGATTTGCCTGGAGAGCTGGAGCTGCAGCGTTGGATGAGCCCAGGAGCTCAGCCCTCAAACATCAAACAGGGTCTGTGCCAAGGCTCCTGCCCGTGGCTGTGACCCTGATCTTGTCTAAATGCCCAGATTAAGCCCAGTTCTGGCCCAAGTTCTGGTTTTAGGCCTGGCTTCACATCAGCTGGAGCTTCCCTGGCTCTGGTCTCCCAGCCCTGCTCCTTCCTCCACCCATCCAGCCCCACAACAGGCAACGAGCCAGAGTTTCTCTTCCCCAGTGGTGACTCCAGCCTGGTTCTGCTGGGATGCTCCTCAGAGCCCCTCCAACCCTCCCACACCTCCTGGCTCCAAACCCTCCTTCCCAGCCATTCCCGTTGGTCTCTTCCAGCCTTTCCCGGGAAAAAGACTCCAAATGTGCTGCTTCTATTTCAGATTCCAAGAAGGACTTGTGTGCTTTTCCCAGCTCCATGAGTGTGCTAACGTAGGCATTAGGTAGGCCAGATTGCAGGCTTTTTTATGTATAAATTGTATATATTTAGAACAACATGTCCTGAAGCTAAATATGTCCCTGCTCCATCTCCCAGCGAGGTGGGAAGCACAGTGGCTGGAATATCCATAGAATATGATCCCAGACGAGCAGCAGATGGATGGGCAGGAGACACTGGAAGGGGCAGAGTTCAGTCCAAACCACTCCTGGGTAGCAGAGATGTTTGTGCTGCTGGCACAGAGACAGGAATTGCCGTTTCCTAAGGCAAAACCACCCCAATTCACAGCTCCTTGGCTGCAGGAACACGGCCTTTCCTCTCCCCCAGAATTCCTGGCTGCTGTTTGAATGCCTTTCCCAAAAAGTCCTATGGAGGGAGCTGGCTGAAGAGTGACCAAAAAAAAAATAATGCTGTGTTATTAATACGATGGAGGGTTTTATGGAGGAATATTGTTATTTTTGGACCTTCTCAGAGGAAATTTGCAGCGCTTCCAGTGTTTTCCTCAAACAACTTCCAAGCATGTGAGACAGGGAAGCATCAGCGTGGTGAGTGTTACCTTCTGCCTCCCAGAGCTTGTAGGGAGAAATTAATTTTAACAATGACCTTTGCTTTTAGCTTTGCTAATGTGTAGGGTTGCTGTGGCAACCTTGCCTTTAAATTAACTGTTTTAAGCCTCTATTTCATGGGAAACAAGGTGCCCTTAATCACGTGTGAGTGTCTCTGCCTTTTGCATCCATCTGCATTTATTGAGCTCCTTCGTTGTTTTGACCCAAATTTGACAGAGAAATGGAGGGTCACAGAGAAATGAAGGCCCTGTTTAAAATTTTATGATTATATTCAGCCATGTAAAGAAAAAACAAGCAGTAATTGCTTCGACTGAGGACAAAGTTAATTTGCAAGTGCTCTCCCTGGGAGCCACCCAGGTGAGGAGCTGCTTGAGGGTCTGGAAAGGGAAAAGCTTCACTTGGAATAACCCAGCCCGGGAAAGTGGGGATTGCACAGTGCTGATGCCCAGAGCAGCTCATGCAGCCACCAAACCCTCCCAGCCTGGCACTGGTGGAGCTGAGCACAATAAAACTCTGTTTTTTCCACATCCCCTCGTGCCTCAGCTTCCCTCCTGCATCCCAGGGGCTGTGCTGGGGCACAGCTCAGGGAGGAGAGTCAGGAATGAGAAGTCAGCAGGGCCAGGGAGCAGCGAGGATGATGTTCTCCAGCAGCAGGGCCAGGAATAACCAAACCCAGGCTAAACCCCCGGAGATGATGTGGCCAGACAGAGGTGGCGTCACTCGCTGACACATCTGCTCCAGTCTGGCTTTAATATCTCCCAGGTGCTTGATTTAAGGCCGGGTGGCACTGGCAGAGTGTGACAGACACCCACCCACCAGGTGACAAACCCGGGGGGTCCCACCGGTCCCACTACGGGGGAGGTGGAGCAGCAGCACCAGGAGCCCAACCCCCTCCTCATCCCACGGCTCAGGGCTGACATTTGGGGGGACATTTGGGTCAGGGGGTGCAGTCAGGTGCTCACCAGGCTGTGGGTGCTCCGGGGACCTCACCCTGTGCTCAGCAGGCTTTGCCCCTGCATTGATTTCTGGGTCTGTCCCACCAGTTTTTAATCCAGTGGGTGGCTGGAACACCTTTCCCAGGCTCACGCTGAGAGATGCTGGATGAAGAAAAGCTGCAGAGAGCAGAGGCTGCTCTTCCTGCTCTTCCAGCACGTGGGGAAAGGGAAAAAACCCCTCCTGCTGGGGAAGGGTTAAGTAAAACAGCAAAGGCAAAGAGCGCCGTGAGGGCTGCGAGATCCCCTCTGCTCCAGCTGCTCCCAGGGGCACACGGCTCCCAGCACTCGGAGGGCTGTTTAGCATGGAAATTACATGTATCAGTGCTAAATGCTTCCCTGTCTGCTCGGCAGCCCATCCCTGTTTGCAGGGGGATTATCCTCCCCCGTTCTCAGCTCTGGTGGCTGCACAGGTCTGGGCTTTGCAGATTTACAGCAGGAAGGGTCAAATGAATTTCCTACCTGCACTAAATCCCCCTGATTTGGCTTCTTCCCGCACAAAAACATGGGATTTTGGTTAGGAGGGAGCTGTCCTGCTTTGAATTCCCCTGCTTTTTGGGGAATGTGGCACAGGGGAAGTCACTCCAATCCCTTCTCACCCCATTGCCTTTGGAAGTGCTGCAAGCAGTATAAAGCATTTACTTTCTTCTGCAGGAAAAACGTGCCTGTCCAGGGACTTACACCGAGACAACTGCATCACAATAACTGTCTCAGGATAACTGTAGCAATATCCCATCCGTTTATAGAAAACATCCTTCTCCAGCCTGCTCCCAACACTGGCAGAGGTCCCCCCGAGATGGCTGCGAGCTAAAGCCACACACCCGAGTGGATCCTGGCAGGGCAAAGCTCTCCAGCCCCGGCTTCACCTGCCAAAAGATTTTGAGCTAATGTAAAGAGGATGGAGAGGGTTTATCCCGGACCAGCACCACCAGACGCGTGGCCACGGTGCTCCTGAGCCGGTGCCAGGAGGTCTGAAGGGTTATTGTACCACCAGAGGAGGAAAGCAGAGGTTGTGCTGATAAAACAGTGCTGGTAAACACGCCCTCGTCTCCCCTGGGCAAAGCTGTGCCCCAGTGGAGGCTGTGCCCCATCCCAGTGTGCTGCTGGGCACAGACACTGCTGTGATGGTCCGAGGTGACGCCTCCCTCCCCCTCTGCAGCGCAAAGGAGCGGGCAGAGAGGATGAAATCTGAACCACAGGAGTGACGGGGTTATTTATCCGAGGTGTCTCCAGAGGCTGAGGAGCAGCTGAACGTTGTTAACTCCTATCACTACCTGTCCCCAGCTCTTATTCAACCTCAGTTCTCTCTGCCCATCTCTGATGTCCCCTGTGACTGCCCTGCTGCTGCCTGAGCCCCTGAGCGTGTCCCCTGGGTGTCTGCTGCAGCGTTTGCATTTGGCAATCAGGGCTTCATCTCCACATCTAATCAAGACACACTCACTGCAGGCACAAAGAGCTGCTCGGCCCTCCCCGGCAGCTCCACCACCCTGGGGGAGCGGAAAGAGCCCTTTCACACCTTGCTGCCCCAAAACAAGGGCCTTTTTGGGGAGGGATGTTTTTATTTCAAGGTGCTGATGTGCCAGGGTGGGGCGGCTCCGGTGTTAAATGCTGCACAACGCCTCGAGGCATCGAGGGAAACGGCACTGGGGGACAATTCATGTTAACGTGGGGTAAGATTGGGGTGGTGGAGCTGCTTGCCCTCCCTCTGAGGTCTCAGGATGGCTGGGAGCAACTCTGGTTGCCTCAAAACACGTCCCTGCTCACACTCTGCTCCCAGCACTGCTTTTGGTGGCGTTGGGTGCCTCTATTTACCTTTGTCAGACTCCAGCCCTTAAAAAAATCCCCAGTGATCCTCACAAGCATTTCAAGTCCCACACTTCTCCATGAAAAATAATTACCCAGGCTAATTAAATGTTATGATAGCAAAGTGTCTTGGTAATGAATTTTTGGCTTGTTGCTATTTACCATCACTGACTGTCCCCTCGAGTCTTTGCTGCTGCTCTGGAGAAGAATAAATAGGAGTCACCAAGCCTGGCTTGTTGTCACTTAAGGCTGATCCATGAACAGCTTTACAGCATGTAAATTTACAGAATATAAAATGTAGAGGGTTGGGTTTGGGGTGTAGCACGTTCTCCTGAGATGACCCCCGTGGTGGTGGGATTTGTGTTATAACCAAGTGTGGCAGCAAGTGGTTCATTCCCTGGGTTTGGCTGGGGTTTGGTGGTGGGTGAGAGAAGCAGCACAGTCCCTCCCTGGCAGAGTTTTCCTGACAGAGCCTTCTAGTTTGGCTACAACTGCACAGAGCAGCTGGCAAGGACTTCTCTGCACCCCCTGCAAAGTGCAGTTTGACTGCTGGGGCTGCTGCTCTGTGCCAGGACACTGTTTCCTACCAGGAAACCTCATCATCTTCCCTCCTCCACTACAATAAAATCTGTGAATATGAGGGAGTTGCTGTTGACATCCCTCTTTCCCAGATGATGGAACAGGATGGCTTTATCAATGCCAGGACACACTTAAACCACGATGGTTTTCCATATAAGGTGATTTCCCATTTTTTGGTTCCCAAACCAAGTATCGTGTCTCTCCTTCCATCCCTGCCAGGACTCACTGCTGCCTCTTTAGCCCCTGCTCAGCTCCTTTATTAATATTTCTGCCTTGGTGGGAGAGATGCCAACGAGGCTTGAAGGGAAAAGAGGCACTGCTGCTGTTAATTTGACCTTTCTGAATTTAAATTCCAGTCTCACCCCAGGGGAGTCAGGGAGTGGATGGAAGAGCAGTGGCACGAGAGCTGCTGGAGCAGCGTCAGCGCTTTGGGGAGCTGAGCTGGAGTGGGTGGAAAAGCTCTTGGTCAAACTTGTCACCCGCTGGGAGAGGTGTTACCAAACCTGTCTGATAAAGTGCCCGTGAAAGAATTGTTCTCATCACTCGCTGCTCCTCAGCCACAGGGTTTTGCTGCATCTGGACCAATTAAATTTGCTTTATTCAATGCAAAGCTACGCTCCATTTCCCCCTCGAAAAAACCTCCAGTTCAAAAAAAAAAAAAAAAGGAAACAAAACCAAAAAACCCAATCCAGACATTTCTTTTCAGTTCTGCCTCGCCCTGGTGTCATTTTTCCTTTGCTTTAGGTGAACTTGCAGTGGCAGGAAACGTTTCTTTGCTGAGAAGGAATTGCCTGCACTCCCCTCTCTCTCCTGAGCACACACACGGGATTGAGGATAAGAATTTATTGTGGTAACAAGCTGAAGGGAGTGGACCAGACAGGGATATTGGCAGTTGGGTGGCAACTCCTTGGGCTGATCCCAGGCTTGAGAGCTGCGAGCAGCAAAGCAGCCGCACGAGCCCTCCGAGCTCGCTCCGCTCGGGAAGCTCCAGTGCTTCCCGCTGAGCTGCTCTGGAAAAGCCTCGGTGTTCATGAGGAAGAGGCTTTCCCATCTGCTCAGATTCCCCCTCCCTTCCCCAGAGAAGCCATCCTGCAGCTGCAGGGGGATGCTTTGCCCCTCGGTGGATGAAAGGACCTCCCCGGTGGGTTTTGCGTCAGAGCGAGGACCAGCCGCGCACAGAGCCCGAGCTGAAACCATCAGCGAGGGAAATCCAGGGAATGTGTGGGCTGGGAGCCCTTGGGACAGCACCCATCCACCCCAGACAAGGGCTGCTGATCCTCACTGTGGTCCTTTTCAGGCCTGAGCTGGGAATTTCTTGGCTTCCAGCTGCCTGGGGGTGCAGCAGATCCTGCTTTCCGAATGCCCCATGCTGGCCTCGAGTCCAGCCTGATGTTCCTGCTTCACTACTCCTGTGGGATGCAGCCTTCTGAGGGAGTGTCCAGCTGGATGTGGGTGCCCTGGCCAGGAGCAGGGGCTCATCAAGGGGTATTTTGATGGATACCTAAAATACCAGGACCATCCCACCAGTGCAGGCAGTCCAAGGGGACTCGGAGGGCACTTGGAGAAGGTGGGTAAATCTGTGGTGATAAGAGGGCAGGCCAGGGGAGCTCTGTGGGGCTCAGCTGCTCCAATTCCTGGGATGAGGGTTTGCTTGCACTGCCCGAACCTGGTGAGCACCACCCCAGCCTGCCCCCACCCCACTGCTGTGGCAGAGACCTTCCCAGCTCAGTGCATGTGTCTCAGGGAGCGCTGGCACCCTGGTGACATCACTGGCCGGCCACACATCCTCCTCAAAACCTGGGACAGCAAGTAAGGAAGGGGCTGGTGGCCTGGGGGAGGAGAAGAGTCCACGCTGGGCTGTTTTTCAGAGGGGGGATGCTGCACACAGGCACAAGGCACTGCCCCTGTGTGCATCCAACAGATCCCCCGCCGAGCCCTGCGCAGGGGGAGCCCTGGGCTCGTGTTCTCAGCATGTGCCATTTCCCAAGGGCTGCGCAGGCACTCACAAATTAAGTCTCCCGGCCTCGCTGCAATTCTCATTAGCATCATCCCAACAGCTCTCCATGTTAAACAGCCTCCAAACAAAGTTCCCAGCTCTGTAAACATCCCTCGGTGGGAATCGCTGCCTCCACCAGGCTGGGCTTAAATGGACCCCAAGGAGCGGGGCTGGCGCTGAGCTCCGCTTACCACGCAGACAGAAGACAATTAGTTTATCTCTGCCTCTTGTTCTAAGCCCCCTCCTGCGGCTGGAAGTGTCTCTCCTGTGTGCCAGCCCCATCCCAAATTAACGAGCCGCTCGGGGATGGCAGGTCGGGGGGGTGGAGCCGACGGACGTTTTGAAACGTGACAAGTTGTCCCCTGTGCCAGAGCGATGGGCACCGAGGGGCACTAAATCCTGCCTGGAATCACGCTGAGAAATCCCCGCTGAGCAAAGCCCAGTCCTTGCAGAAAGCAGCTCTCACCGCTTGGGGATGGGGGTGATTTTTGCAGGGCACATCCATCAGCAAACCACGGCAGAAATTCTCCCCCGTCTCTGCCCTCTCCCCTGGGCTCGGGAGGTTCCAGCAGCGGGTGGAAAAGGCCACGAGGATTCTCTGGGACCTGCCTGCTGCCCTGGGTCAGCATTTATCCCAGCCTAACACAGCCAAGCACAGCACTTCAAGGAGCAGAGTGATGAAACCTTTCAGGGAGCAAAGCACATGAGTGATGACCGGGTCTCCTGAGCAGACACCCGGGCACTGCCATTCTCTCCCCACCTCTTGGGATTTGGGATGCTCCTTGCAGGGCTCTGTGGTGGCCTGGGCTTGGCCAGGCACTGAATCAGCTGTGCTTTGTTAGGAAGGGGTCTGTAATGCTGCTGTTAACGGGAGCTGGGTGGTGGGCACCCATCCATCAGGGCTGGGTGCCCGTGGCCATCCCTCACCCACTTGGCCCTGGGCTTCATTCAGTCATGGGAAAACAAAGCCTGCAGCATCCCTGAGCTGGGGAGGACTTTTCTCCTTGTCCCTGTGAGCTCCTCTCTCTCTCTCACACCTCTCCTCCCCCGAAACCTGTCACTGAACCAGACCTGTCACTGCTGAGGTGACATCCAAGTCATGTCCCGAATACAGGCTAAAAGCCACTTTTGGCACAAGCCCCGACCTGATTGGATGCAAACCCATGGACAACGCTGAGGAGGGGTGAGCTGCTCCTGACCCTGCTGCTGCCACCCAGCTTGGCTGAGCCAGCCCTGGCCATGGCCACGTCCCCAAAAGCTCCTCGTGGCTGGTGACCTCCCAAAGTGCTCAGTGGCACATGTCTAGGAGTGCTGGGGATGGAGGGTGGCACTTGGTGGCCACACTGTGCTGGTGACACGATCTCCACAGAAGGTCACAACCTCCAGCCACCACCCCTGGGCAGGGGGATGGCAGAGTAGACAAAGGTGTCCCTGGGCATGGCAGAGAATGGGCACTGAGGGAGCAGGGGCTGGACAGATGTCTCTTTGCCCACTTCCCCCCAAAGCCCAGCCCAACAGACACTTATTTCCCCTGTTTTTAGCTCTCCTGAGCTCTGCATCCCCCCCCTGCCTCAAGTGTCACCCCGAGAGGAGCGACACGGGGCTGTGACAGCCTCAGCACATCCCACCTCCCCAAAAAGGGTCCAGGCAGCTGCACATCTGCCCAGAGACACCCCAGAGACACCTCTGGGGGGGCTGGGGGGGCTGGGGACGGGGGGCACTCACCGCTGTGGTTGGTGGCAGGTGCCAGGCTCTCGCAGTACTGCTCCTGGATGGAGGCTGCAGCCCGGCTGGCCCAGAGGAGACACGCCTGCATGGGGAGAGAGCAGACCCCAGGCAGGGTTAGATGGGCAATATGCTGCTTCCCCAGCCCCACATCCCTCCTCGGGTCGGATCTGAGCCTGGCTTGCTGGGTGCCACCCCCGCAGTGGACACGTATCCACGTGCAGGATGGATTCCCAGGGCTCCTCCAGCTCTCTGCCCTACACACCCCTCCTCAGCAAACCCTCCTGCACAGCCCCTGCTGAGTGGTGGTGGAGAGCTTGTGCTCTTTAGCATTTTAATCAGCACTGTTGGGTTTTGCATCTCTGAATCCCGGGAGCAGGAGGGGGAACATGACGAGCCCGGATTTGCAATCCCTTATTGAAATCCCAGCCTTGTAAGCTGTCAGTGGGAAGATGTTCATACACGTCCTTAAGGAGATCAGATCCACAGACAACCAGGGCTGGTAAAGGCTTTTTTCCCCAGGAGAATTGTCAGCAGACACCAAAATCCCATTGTGTCGGGAAGCACGGATCAGGATCTATCCCTGCTGCTCTGCTGAGAGTGAAAACCATCAACTCTGTGCACAGGGAGCTATTTTGGAAAAAACAACTATTGAATTATCGTGCCTTTGCAGGAGTTTGGGGAAATTAAAGCAAGAAAGGGAATTGCAGGGATGCAGGGATTGCGAGGGTGGCACAGGGATGGTGCTGTGAGTCCCAGATGGGGGAGGGAGGGGACCTGGTGTTTGGAAGAACACAGATTTCTACCTGACCAGCTGCCCACTTTCTCCTCTGGCTCAGAGACAGGTTTGTCCCCTCTGCTCAGGGGATGGGGCTGATGGATGAGGCTGAACTCCACTTCTTTCACCTTCCCTGCGAGGACTGACCAAACCCCCTGGAGAAAGCCCACAGACTGAGAGGCAGAGCTGTGCCCCAAAACACACCACACACAGATCCCTTGGGAAAAGCCCCGAGCCTGGAGGCAGGAAGGGCTGCACCTCCTCTGCTTGCAGGTGAGCTCCCATCTCCTTGGGGTGGGGGGTTGGATGTCATCCCACATGGAACCAACGTCATGAACAACAACCTTCACCTTCCCCACCAGCCAGGCTGGTCCCTAGTGCCTGATCCCCCTTCCCAAGTGCCATTTAACTCCCAAACTGCTCTGAGCAGGGAGAAGACATTCCTCCTCTTGCCCTTCAGCCTTAAGAACACTATCTGCTCTGGCTGGCACACCCAGCCTTCCCCGGGCCTTAGGAAGCATTAGCAGGATTTATTCAGACACGCAGACAAGCTCAGCACCCACTTGCTCTTTTCCAAACAATTGTTTAACTGCCTTGGGAAGCTGGTTTTGACAGCAAGAGAGCTGTCAGGTAGAACTGGAGCTGAGAATAGCTCCCCTGTTGTGACTGCTCCAACTGGCACAGGGGATCCAGGAGTTGAACCTCACCCTGGGAGCTGCATGGAGCTCCTGGGGGGCTGGTCCTGCAGGAGCCCAGCACCTCCTGTGTCTCCTTTCTGAAAGCTGAGACCACCCAAACTCCAGAAGTGGAGTAAACAAGGTGTAGGGGGTCTGCACCCCTCTGTTCCCCCCTGCCTGGATGCCCAGAGCTCCTGCCCGACTGACCTGGTGGCTCTTTGCACGGGTGGCTGGGACAAAAGGGTTCATCCCCAAAGGGGCTGGGATGCTTTGCCTAACTGAGCAGGCTCTCAAGTGTTAATTGGATGGGTTTCTCCTAATCACAGCCTGCTCCAGCCTGGCAGTGTGGCAGTGCCCGTTCTCCTTCCAGACCCAGGGAGAGGTCTTGGCACGGAGCAGCACACGGAGCAGCACATGGCCCGAGCTGCAGCTCGAGCGGGGTGTGGATGGAGCGCAGTCCTGGCTCCTTGCAGCCTTTGCAAACGAGCTCAAACAGCTACAGAAGGCAGAAAGAAAGGGAAAAAAAACCTTCCCCCGAACCAGAACAAACGCTGAGAGCTTTTTCTGCCAGGCCCTGAGTCTCGTCTCGCTGCAGTGTGGCCACAGCCCTCGACAGAGGTTTTGTCCCACTCGTGCCAGCCCGTGGAGGGGGATGAGCTGGGGGGCAGTGGCAGCTGCAGGGGGATCTGCCCCAGCCAAACCCACCCTGAGCTGGCACCAGCCGGGCGGGGGCTCGTCTGTTCTGCTCTTTGTGGGTCCCTGCAACCCCTCCCCAGGCTCTGCAGCGAGAACAGGTCAAAGCTCTGTCCTTGAGGAGCTGCTCCTGCCAGGCCATCGCTGCCGTAAGATGCCACCTGGCTCCCAGCAGGGCCCGGCCTGGCCGGGCTGAGCCAACCTCACCTCACCAGCCCCGGCACGGCGGGGGGACCTGCTCGGGCCAGAGAGGGGCCGTGTCCCTCTGCCCCCCCAGCCCCCCAAACCCTGCTCTGCAGTGGGGAGAGCTCCCCCACCCCTCCCAGGCTGCCAAAATCCCAGGGAGCTCCAGCTGAGCGCTCGGCTGCCTGGGAAGGAAGGCAATCTGCTCCTCCAGGAGCTTTGCACAAGTCCCAGTCAGCCCTGGGAGCTGCTCCCAGGGGGATGGGGGTTCTGCTGGGACCTGCACTGGCCCCATGAGGGCCCACGCTGGCAGCAGCTTCTCCTCCATCAGGAGCCACCAATGTCTCTCCTGTTGGTGCCTCAGCACCCACCCAGCTCCCCTCCAGGCTCTGCTGACGTCCCCCTTTCACACGCAGCAGATGCTGAGGGTGCTGGTTTAACCTCAAACCTCGAGGAGCACCAGCTCCTGCCTTTCAGCCCCACATTTTGTGCAGCAGGACCAGCCAGTCCTCCCTGCACGGCTCAGACACCAAAATCTGACACTGCTGCCGTGTTTGCTGCATCCCACCCACGGCAAACACCCACTGTGGTCCACGTCCCACCACCCACCATGCCCAGGCTGGCCCAAAGGGAACCTGAGGCACTGAGGAACATCTGCCTCGGGTCTCTCAGCCTGTGGGGCAGGTCACTGGGATCTGGATGCACCAGCCACGTCCTGGGGCAACCAGGGCTCCACAAAACCACTGTATTTCTTGAGTTGTTCCCTGTGACTGTGAGGGGCATGGGGTGGCAGGTCCCCTGGGCCAGGAGATGCAGCACAGTGAGCTGAGACAGGGTCAGCACTGGGGGGGGTGAGCAGCACAGCACACACATGGTCTCTGTGACCTGCCACTGACCTAGCAGCAACCTTCAATTAATAACAATTAGGAATTAATAGCCCCCTGCAGTGCTTTCCCTCTCCAAAGCAATCCACGGATATTAATTAATACATCCACATCCATTAATTAACACATCCATATCCGAGTCTGGTGTCACCCCCTGGCACTGTGGTACCCAGAGCCAGGCCTGTCCCTCCCCCCCCATGTCCTGCTGCCTCAGACAAGATGGGATGTGCGTGGCAGGGAGGGCTGGCAGCTCTGAGCAGGAGAGGGATGGCTCTGAGCCTAATTAGCAATCCAGGATGGGGCTCGGGCAGTGGATGGCTCTGAGCCTAATTAGCAATCCAGGATGGGCTCGGGCTTCCCACTGCCGGCGGCGCTGGGATGGGAGAGCCCAGCGATCCCTGGGATGGAGCAGCATGAGCTTGGCACGGAGCTGGGGAGATCAATGGCACTGAGGGGGTGCAAACCAGCCACCCTGGAGCTGTTCGTGCTGTAGGGACCGTTGTCACCCATCAGTCCTGCTCCCCGGGGCCCCTGCCCTCGGCAACACTCGGTGTGGAACGGGAAAGACTTCCCGGGACACTCCGGGAAAGGGCTGAGCAGCCACTGCCCTGGGCCTTTGTGAGGACACTGGGCTGGGCTGGAGCCTGCTCTGGGCTCTGAGACTTTGGGTGTTAAACACAGGGAGTGCTAAAAGAGCTGGATGCCAGCCTGGGGTGGCAGAGCAGCACCAGAGGAGGGGGAAGGGAGGGGGCAGAGCAGGTCCTGCCAACGCCACAGCCATGGCTGGAGGTGGCTTTGAGCAGCCTCACTGAAGGGGTGCCCCTCCAACGTGCTTGGAGGTGTTCAGGGTGTCTCCAGCCCTGCCTGTCCCCTGCCTTCACTCTGCAAAGGGTCCCTTTGCCTTTGTCTCCTCTGACTTCCAGGCACCCTCAGAGAGCTTCTTCCCTGCTCCCCTTGAGGCCTTTCCCTAGGGTGAGACCCATCCTCAGTCCAAGCCCCGAGTGAGACCCCCAGGGAGCATCTGGCCCATGAAAGACCCCCTTTCCAGCCCTGTCCCAGAGCTGGCAGTGACCTGCTTTGCCCCCCACCACGATCTCAGGGTTCCTCTGATCTTCCCTCCCAAAGCCCCATCCCAAACCCTGCCAGCATCGAGGCAAAGCTCAGGCAGGGAATGAGGCTCAAAGCAAGAGCCACGGGGAGATATTCCATGGCTGATGATACTCAGGGGAAGAGCAGCAGTGAGAATGCCTCCATCTGGCACTAAAACCCCTGAGTTTATTAATTTATCCACATTAGAGGGCCTGTCCCCGTGGTGTGTAGACAAGAGGCTTTGGTGAGAGTATTTATTCTGCTTGGGAGTCTCTCTCGGAGTGTGCTGGATGCAGATCCTAACAAAAGAATATCAATCAGGGCTAAATGAATGCCCTGTAAAACCTGATTTATGAGCAATTAAAGGTTTTCCTGGATTAAGCTCTGGTCTCCCTCTCTTGCCATAAATAATTCTGACTTCATTTATCTGTCAGGAGAGACATGGAGATTTTTGGGGACAGGTGGAAAAATGACTAATGGCATTTGGGTATTGGAAACTAATGGCACAAACACTCTGGGGAAGGGGACACAATCCAGGGGGCTCCTGTGGGATCTGGATTTTCCAGGGTGGAGGCTGCTATGGAAGAGTTGGAGTGATGGACACAAACATGAGGAAGGGCTGTTTTTCTAAGGTGGTTGTGTTAAACTCTTCTGCAGACTGTACATGTGGGACTCCTGTGCGTTCACAGTGTTTTCAGTTTGGGATTGGAGACTTTTTTTCCCCAGCTGCATCCCAAAACCCACTTCCCCCCTTCACCCATCACCCTTTTAGGGTCATACCCGGGGGGGGAACATCCACAATTTCATTCACCCCTCATTTTCTTCCCGTTTATTTGCATTCACAGCTCGGGAAAACTTGGCCACACCAAAGCTGCATCTGCCATTGCCTTTCCAGGGGGGATAGTGCAGGATTTCAGGGAAGATTTCGGGGGGGAAGAGGGGCTGGGATCTGCAAAACTCCAACCCCCTTTGCCCTCTGCCGTCAGAGTGGAGGTGACTGCTGCTGGGTGGGTGCCTGTGGATAAAGCAGGACACCCTGCAGAGAAGGAGGGTCTCTCCATCAGCTCAGAATACAGTCAGGGAGAAGGAAAAACAACAGATGGGCCCCTGGGTATGTGATTACATCTTCAGCAAGAGCCACCCGCTCGTGAGTGACAGCTCCCAGCGTTGGCCAGCAGCTCCTGGGCCCTGCTTGGAGAGGGAACCCCAGGATTTGGGGGTTGATTTGTGCTTTCTTTGGGTTCAAAAACCCTTCTCCCAGATAAACCCACGGGCTCAGCCTCTCTCAGTGCTGCAGACTCGGAGCTCAGCTCGAGCCTGTCGCTCGCAACAAACTTCTGAGCCAGCCCCGAGCAGGGTTCTGGGGGAGCAGAGCTGGATTTCAGGGCAGGGTTGGGCTGGTGGTGCAGGATATTCTCATCCTATTCCTATATATTCCTGCTCTGGTGACAGAGCAGCTATTCTGGGAACAGGCTGTGCCTTTTCCATTCACTTCTTCACTGGAGATGCGAAACCACAGGGATGATTTCATCCCCACTGAATCAACTCCAGCCTGGAAGGAGAGCAGGACTGGGAGAGATCCCCAGGGCCAGCACGTCCTGCCACTGCAGCTCCACGTCTTATGCAAGGATTGGAGCAGGGAAGGGATCAGGGCTGGGTTTTGGGCTTCTTGCTGCTGGAGGTGATCAAGGGAGAGGGGAAAACCATCCCACCCCCAGCAGCAAACTCTGCTTTTGCATGAAATGCTTCTGCAGTTTTTTTCAGCCCCAGAAATGTCATCAGCTCCTGGCAGAGCTGCAGGTGAACTGGTTTATTTTAATCACTTTCTGAGTTTGTTTAAATGACTTGCAGGGTGCCAGGGAGCGTTTTGCAGCACGTTTGGCTGCCTGTCTCCTGCTCTGACTGTCTGATCCCCCCCCAAGGGATGCCCACCCAGCAAGGCAAGGTGGGCAATTTGATGCTAAACTGGAGCTGCTGGGCAGGTGAATGGGGAACACCCAAACTGTGCCAAGCAGGATTCAAAATCTGTCCAGGCAGGGGAGGTTTGTCCCTGCTGAGCTCTGCTGAGCTGGAATGCTGCAGGTCTCTGCACTCCCAGGCTGGAGGCTGCTGCAGGTACACCTGCCTGCAGGGCTGTGCTCACTGAAGGCTGGAGTTCCGAGCTCCTTCAGCCCCACTGTCCCCAGGAGAGGGCTGGGATTGTTCTGGAATAGGGTCTGAATTTTGAAGCCTTGCATTTATGGGAAAAAATAGACAGCTGGTCTTGCAAGGGGGGGTTTTGGAGATTGGGTGTTTCTTTTTGGAGCCAGCTGGGAGAGGCTTCTCTTCGCTTGGGCTGATTTTTGGGACCCCCTCCTGGCCCCAGCCCCAGCACAGGGATGGTTTTGTCTCAAACTCGGGAAGCTTTTGGAGGATTTGGTGCTCCATCTTCCCAAGGAGCCCGTCCTTGGGGAATACCTCGGGATGCCCAGGGAATCCCCCGAGCCTGAGGAGGTTTGGCAGAGGTTGGGAGCTGTGTCTCAGCACCTTTGGGAGATTTTAGGACCCCTTTTTTGCTCACCCAGAGGCTGTGAGGAGCTGTCAGGCTCTCTTGGCTCTCCCCAGGAGACCCTGCCCCTGTTGCAGGTCTGTGCTGCCCCACAGACCGGCCAGGAAGGACCAGGGGGGGAAGAGATTCTGCCCTGTCTCACCTTCATTTCTTGCATCAGAGCCAAACCAAACCTGAACAAAGCCAAACCAACCAACCCAGGGAATATAAACACAGAAGAGCTCCCATAAATCAGGCTTAGGGGGTTGCAGTGACAGGAGGGAGCAGCTGCTCGGAAGAGGAGCTTTTAAAAGCAGCACCAACTTGGCAGGGATGTCTCCTGGTGCTCATCAGCTCCTCTCATCACTCGGGTGAGAACTTTCCTGTCCCAGAGGGGCAGTTAATGCTCCCTCTGCTCCTGCTGCCAGGGATGCCCAGCGGGCTGCACAGCCCGAGGGGTGGGAGCCACGGAGGGCTGACCCTCTGCTTTTCCTGCCCTCCTAACTCTGCAGCCACAGCTGGGCCACTCAGACATCATTCTGCAGCCAGCCAGGCAGGTTTTCTCTTTTAACCCCCTTTAACACAGAGGTTTAGTCAAAAACCTGATCGTTTTTGCTGCCTCCGTAGGTTCGTTCAAATAATATTCAAGATTTCACCGGAAACCTCTTCACCTCCTTTGCCCAGGCTTTGGGATTTAAACGTGCTTTGGGCTGGCAGCGTTTCCTTTCCTGATGAGCCCTGGAGGAGGAGGAATATCGCTCCTGACAAAGCATTTGCATGTTGTGCAGAGCTGCAGAATTAGCAGTGGCTGCACTCGCACAGCGAGCAAACGAGAGAGGAAAAGTCTTGTGCTCTGCGGCTGCGGGGGGAAGAGGAGAGGTTTCCTTAGAAAATCGGTTACGGGGGGCACAATTAGACCCCGCCTTTGTGTCGTGCCCATCCATCACCCCCTCCCAGTAGCCTGGCGGCAGCTGCTTTCCCTGGGAGGTGCGAGGCGGGAGCGCCGGGCTGCGCTCGGGAGGACCTGCCTGCAGTTCTTTTCCCTCTTAAACGAAATCCTTTCGGTGACTTCGGCCCCCTCCCCGCCAGTTTTGGGCATTGGCGAGCTCTTGCCGAGCCCCCCAGAGCCTCGACCGGGGGAATTCTCCCGAGGGGGGCCCTTTGTGTGGTGGTTTCTCCTCTTACTTTTCCCTTCCTTCAAAAGGGATGGAGAAGTCCCTGCGGGGAAGGCGAGCGGAGGGTGATGGGGAGGGGGCAGAAGGGCCCTTTCTGGGAGAAGAGAACTTAAAAGCGCCTTACCTGCAGGAGGAGGAGGAGGGCAGGACGTGGGCCGGGCACCATCCTTAGCTGCCCCTGTGCCCAGCTCCGCGGGGCATGGCTGGCACCGGCCCCGCTCCCGCCGGGCTCCTTCTGCCGTCGGGGGGAAAATCCTCCGGGCTTCGGGCGCAGGAGCGTGGAGGGTCCCTGCGGAAGCTGCGGGTCCCTTTGGAGTCCCCTCCGCTCAGCGCCCCAGCTCCTGCCTTTTATCACCTCCCCGGAGCCGCTGCTCCCGCTGCCCACCTTGCAGCTCGCCCGCCGATGGGCTGCATCCCTCCTCGCCAGCCTCCCACTCCCCCCTCTCTCCCTCCTCCTCTTCCTCCTCCCCTTTTCCTTCCTCCACCTCCCTGGTGCCTTCCAAGTCTGTTTGAATTTTTCTTTTTTTTTTTTTTTTTTCCCTTTCTGCTTCCCTCCCTCAGCATCTTTAGCAGCAGAAACTTCCCTCCGGCCCGGGAACCCCCCCCGGCTCCCCCTGGAACGGGGTGTCCCCTCTCTGCCCCCGCACTCCCCTCGTGCGGCCGCCGCGGGGTCTCTGCTGCGTGTTTGGGGCCGCAATTTGCGAAGGGGGGGGGTTGTTATATATTTGAGGATTCGGCTCCAGGGCTCTGGCAGAGGGACTGAGGGAAGGGAAAGCTTCCCCTGGCAGCCTTTGCAGCCCCTTTGCAGCCTGGCTGGTGAACACGGAGGGAAGGGAGAGCTCCTTTCCCTTCCCACCGGGATGGGTGGAAGGGGCTCCGGACCTTCCTGGGCTGAGGGAGATGCTCCTGAGACAAGGAGGGGGGTGTGGGGCAGGGGGACGGGTCGTTTGATCATAAAGGGGGGAACTGAGCCGCGGGAAGTGGAGGGGGCTGCCGGGAGCGGGGTTTGTCTCCGGGGGTGGTGCTGGGAGGGGCAGGGGCGATGGGAAGGGAGCAGGGGGGCTTGGACTGATAGAGCAGAGGAGCGGTGTTTTGGGGGACACGTGTCTTGGGGAGAGTGGGAAACAGCAGTGGGTGATGTGGGGGAGCCTGGATGATGCTCCTGAGGTCTTGGATGATGAGATTTCCCCTCCTTCCCCAGCCTAACCCCCAGACCTTAAAGGATCTCCTGTCACACCTCCGTGTCTCAGTTCCTGCCATGCCCTGGCAGCCTCCCCCCTGGGCTCCTGGGGAGGGATCCCCCACATCCCGTGTCCCTTGGGGATGCCATGGCCAGCCTTGGGGCCATCCCTGAGCTGGAGGAACCTCTGGCTGGGTTAAACCTGCTCCCCCGTGCCGGGGCAGTTTCAGGGCATCCCTCCTGCACCCCCTGGGGCTGGGGGGGCTGTGCCATCCGTGGGTGCTGTGCCCACCCTGGGCAGTGTGGATTGCTCTGCTCTGAGGGGAGCTGGCAGCAGAAAGCTGGACAGCACGTTGTGGTTCCTTCTTTCCTGGAGGAAATCAGGAGATCCAAGGTGTGTTGCTGGGAAGGGGAGGATGGAACACATCACCTTGGGGTCACCACCCTGGGGGAACCTGAGTTGTTCCTTATCCTGGGGGAAGGGGGGGGGGGCAAAGGTGTTTCTCTGCCTGATGCTGGTGCATCCACAGGGAGCTGGATCAGGCTCCCAACCACAGCCTGTGCCTCTGGAATGGCTGCATCCACAGGGAGCTGGATGAGGCTCCCAACCACAGCCTGTGCCTCTGGAATGGCTGCAGCCTAGGGAAGGTTGCAGACAGATCGATAGCAGGGCAGTGTCCCTTGATGGATTCCTGGCCACAGCCTCCATCCATCTTCTGGGAGCCACTTTGTGTCTCTGAAGCACAGGAGAGGGCAGGGGGGGAGCAAAGTCCCTCCTGATCTGCTGCACCAAGGCCCAAGAACTGCACCCCAGCACGTGGGGGCATCCACTGACCCCCCCAAGGCCCCACAGGGTAAATGTTCCTCACCCAGTAATGAAAGGGAACAAACAGCACAGCCAAAAATCTTCAGGCATTAGCTGGGTTTAATCAATTGTGTCGCTGCTTTGGCAAAGGAGTTTGAAAATATGTGAAGATCTGGTAAATTTGGGAAACTCTTTGTTCCTTAGGTCTCTTAACACCCCTCCCCTGCCAAGTGATGGGATGGGACGGACTCCAGAGCCACCCCTGTGTTACCTTTCCGTTCAAAAAGCCCAATGGAAAATGGAAAACCTTCCAAAAAGGGCTTGAGAAAGCCCCACCCCTCCCCCCCTTGAGCAGCCTGGATTCATCCAAGTAAATCATAGGATGATGGAATGGTTTGGGTTGGAAGGCACCTCAAAGATCATCCAGTTCCAACCTTCTGCCATGGGAAGGGACAACTTCCACCGTCATGGGTTTAGGACACAGCTCCACACTCTGCTTTTGGGGATCTGCTCAGGGCTTTGTGCACCCCAGGGGACAGAAGGGACCTTGCTAAGGGAGACCCCACTCCCACACCAAGAGCTGAGGATGATCCTTCACCATCTCAGCCTGCCCGTGGCCACCAAGTGGGACAGGTGTGGTGGCCACACTCTCCTCAGGTGCCCAAAGTGGGAGGTCATGTGGGAAAAGCAAAAGGGAACACCCACTATTTTTAGTCAAGGAATTGGTTGCCGGGGACATGAAGGTAATTCCTTCCCCACAGATCAGGGAAAAGGCTGCAGTGCTGTTTGAAGGGCCTAATTGAGGGGATTTATAGTAAAATGCAACTTGTCAGATGTGGCAAAGGAGAAATAAAACAGTCCCTGAGACAAGGAAATCAGTCCATTTGTCATGGTTAATCTCCAACTCCTCAGTGAGGAGCAGAGACAAACGTGGGAGATGGGGATTAGGGACAGGGAGAATGAAGAGAAATATCAGATTTTCAGGAAGGAGGGAGAGGAGTGATTTGCTCTGACTTATCTGCCTTTGCTATACTGTTCTTATTTTATGTAACTGCACATGGTTTGTGTCTGAGCTGCTCTGTGGGGCCCTTTGTGGGACTTACACCAGTGCCCTGCTCCCACCCTGTCCCTGCAACCATCCCCTCCTTTTTTTTGGGATAGACTCCACGTGTCCATCCTGCACAGTGGGGATGAGACTGGGCTGGTCCCTGCACTGGGGGAAGGGGGCACGTGTGTCCCCACTTCCCACACCTCCAGCTGGGACACCTGCAGGACAAAGTAATCCTGGATGTCATGGGCATGTAGGTCAGGTTGGTGAGGAGTGGAATTTGGCTTCTCAGCTGGAATCACACCTGGGATCAGCAGCTGCCTGTGTTTCCCCATGGGTGTTGGGGCTGTTCCTGAGGTGGAAGGTGCTCTGGGCCCGGGGCAGGGAGGGCAGCACGTGAAGCTGCCTCAGCAAGGGCAGGCTGAGCAAAAACCCAACCCAACCCCGTGGGTTTCTCCTGGGGGACTTTGCTTTTTTTGCCCTGGTTTTAAAATTAATTTTCAGGCTTTCTGTCCTGTGTCCTTTTCCCTCCTAAACCCACTCTCAAAATCCCTCTGACAAAAGGAGGTGGTTGCTGGGGTCGGGTTTCCCTCGTTCCAGGTCACCACATCACATAATCGTGTCCCAGATTTGGGCAGCCCTGTTGTATTTGACTGCTCTGTGTCTCCTGCCTCATCCCTGCCAGTCTTACATCTGCTCTGAAAGGAAGAGCAGGAAAGCTCAAACCTCAGCCCTGCTGGATCATTGCAGGGAATGGAGCCAAAGGCTTGTTATTCCATCACCAGGCTCCTTTAGTGGGTATCACCTTGGAGCTGTGCTGGCAGAAGGTTTTCCTGAAGACCTTGTGAGAGGCTTGGGTGGCCCCTGGACCCTCCAGGCACCTGCTCATCCCCTCAGACCCTGCTGGAGATGCAGGAGTTGGTTGTACAGGGAGAGAAACCAGCGTCCTCCTGGGAGAAGCAGAACTCCCACGCAGCTGGGGCTGGGTTTTGCTCTGACTCACTGCTCCACGCAGCAAACAACCAATTCCTCCAGCACAGGGATAATTCCCTCCTGCCGCTCCTTCTCCCCCATCCCACGTGGTGTGCACTGATGGGAGATCCCACTTCAACAACAACATGGGAGCTGCAAACTAAAACAAGCAAACTCCAGGAAAGCCACACAGATCTGGGATGTAACTGAACCTGCCCTTTGCATCCCAAGTTTCTCCAAAGACTTTGCCATGTTTTTCAAATTGCTTTCGGGAGGGTGCATCGATTTTGAACAGAAAAGAGAGACACAAAAGCTTTTGTTTTGCAGCTAATTAAACCTCAAGGCAGAATGCTAAACTAATCACAATAACAGTCATAATTATTATTTCTCTCCTTCAGAGCTGAGCCAACTGAAATTTTCCAAGCAGCAGAGTGGCATTTCCCATCAAACACAACGCCCGTGGTTTGTGGTTGGGAAGGACTCCATGGTTTTACTCTTGGAACCTGATGCCATCGATCCACCAGCTGAAAGTGGCTCTGTTGTCACTCCCTGTGTGACAGGGACATGCAGGGCCCTGCCAGCCTGGAGCCTCCTCAGGGCTGTGTCTGCAGGAGCAGCACAAGGACCCAGCACAGGGGGTGCAGTGGGGGTGAGGCTGTTGCACAGATGGACAGGAGTTCCATGGATGGACACGAGTTCATGGATGGACCTGAGTTCATGGATGGACAGGAGTTCATGGATGGACAGGAGTTCCATGGATGCACCTGAGTTCCATGGATGGACACGAGTTCCATGGGTGGATCTGAGTTCCATGGATGTACATGGGTTCCATGGATGTACCTGAGTTCCATGGATGGACATGAATTCCATGGATGGACAGGAGTTCCACGGAGGACATGAGTTCCATGGATGGACATGGGTTCCATGGATGGACCTGAGTTCCATGGATGGACCTGAGTTCCATGGATGGACACGAGTTCCACGGATGGACCTGAGTTCCATGGAGTACATGAATTCCATGGATGGACCTGAGTTCCATGGCTGTACTTGGGTGTACAGCTGCTGTTGCATGGATCAAAGAATCATAGAAGGTTGGAAAAGACCTCCAAGATCACCCAGCCCACCCTGTGCCTGATGCCCACTTTTCCCCCAGCCCAGTGCACTGAGTGCCACATCCAGTCCTTCCTGGGACACCTCCAGGGATGGGGACTCCAAACCTCCCTGGGCAGCCCCTTCCAGTGCCTGACAGCCCTTTCCATGAGGAAATTCCTGCTGATGTCCAACCTGACCCTCCCCTGGCACAGCTGGAGGCCGTTCCCTCTCCTCCTGTCCCTTGTTCCCTGGGAGCAGAGCCCGACCCCCCCGGCTCCCCCCTCCTGTCAGGGGGTTGCAGAGCCAGAAGGTCCCCCCTGAGCCTCCTTTTCTCCAGGCTGAGCCCCCCCAGCTCCCTCAGCCTCTCCTCCTCTGCCCCACTCTCCAGCCCACTGGCTCTGCTGACACAGGGACATCCCTGTGCCCCTGGGGATCTGCCAGAGCAATGGCCATACCCAGGGTGTTGCACACTTGCAACCAATGCCCCCTTCCTTTGGGCACGACCCCACAGCACCACGGGCATGGACAAGCCATGGCCCATGGAAATGTCCTGCAGACAAGGGTTGTGACTCCCTCAGAGTGGCAAAAATACCTCCCTGCTCTCCAGGTCTGTAAATGCCCACGAAGGCAAGGAGAGATTCTGGCTGTCTCTCAAAGCTGGTTATTTATTCGATGAAATATTAATCTCCTCATCTCCAAAAGGCAATCAAATAAAGCCCAGCAGCGCTGACGCACCGGGGCCTCCGCGCGGAGAACAAAAAAAAACCCAGCAGAGTGGAAATGAAATCAGAAAATCCAAACCTGATGTCAGATTCTATAAAACACGTCTCTGTGGTGGCACAAAGGGCACAGATGAAGTGACCTGGTGTCCTTGGGCTGGGCAGGCCGAGCAGGACCGAGGGGGTGAAGAAGACTCGGCTCAGGGGATGAAGAAGACTCAGCTGCCTGGGCAGGTCTGAGGCTTCTCTGTGAGGGCTGGTGGTGGGATTTCTTTGAAGGTTTCCCTTTCCTTCTCTGCTGCCTTAATTAGAGGGTGGGTTGATGCCAAGGCAGCAGCCAGCTTGAGCCCTGCTGCTGGGTGGGAGGGAGGCAGGCGGGGGGTGTGTCGGAACTGGCACCGGCTGCTCCTGGTGGCACAGGGACAGGAGCCTCCTGGGGAGAGAATTCCATGGGGGATGTCCCTGCTTCCGTAGGGGATGTCTCCCTGCAGAGCTCAGGGCTCATATAAGGCCCTGTCTCCATCTGCTCCCAGGGTAACACAGCCTCCAGCTGGGCTCAGCCACTGGTTGAGGCATTTTGTGTGTCCTCCAAAGCCACACTCCTCTGTCTTCCCCAGCCCAGGAACGTGGCTCTTGGAAAACATTCCTGGCTGCTGTGGGTGGTGCTGGTATAAAAGGGTTTGCACAGGCAGTCAAAAAGAATCTGGCAAAGTGTTGTCCAGTTTGTGACCTTTGTGTGTTTGGGGCACATCTTTTCCTTACAATAATCTCCTGAGATTTGATGAGTCCCAGAGCTTTCCACCATCTCTGTTTCTCGGGCCGTGGCAGCTCCCAGATGTGCTGGGAGGTGGTGGGAGCAGCTTGCCTGCCTGTTGCAGTGATAAAATAATTTGACCACTTCGATAAAAATCCCGTTTCTGTCAAATTTTTCTCTCCAGGCACATGTTAATGATGATCCTGTAGGTCCTCACTGCCTCGGCTGGGGACAAAGGCCAGTCATTTCTTTATAAATTTATATCTCTTCTGGTTTGCTCTCTTGTTCTATAAAGTCCCTCAGTCCATGAGAAGCCCAGAGATTATTAATATATCTGTGATGCTTCATCCCACAGAGTTTCAGGTCCTTGGCAGTTTGCTAACTGTATTCCTCATGCATATTTTACTCCATCGTTGCTCAGCCAGGAATTTTCATTCCTCAGGAATAATTAAGTGCTGGATGAGGGTCACCCAAAGGGCTGCAGTTTGTTACAGGGGGGAAGAGGAAATCACAAAGCTGCTCTGCAGAAAGGGCTCCAGGTTGGGCAGGGATGTATTTCCCTGTTTGGAATATGTCCTTGGATGAACTGGTGGCCCTGGGGGGGAGTGGATGGGAGGGGAAGGGAGGGTTTGGGAAGGTTTGGGAAGGGAAGGGAAAGGAGGGGAAGGTTTGGGAAGGTTTGGGAAGGGAAAGTTTGGGAAGGGAAGGTTTGGAAAGGGAAAGGAAAGGAAGTGGAGGGGAAGAGAGGAGAGGAGACCTGCTTTTCCTCCTTTCCCACCTCCCCACAAATCAGCATATCCCACTTGCAGATCTCTCCTCGTCCAGCTCCCCTGTGCCTGTCCCAGGCTCTCTGGGGTGGAGCCAGGTGTGAAGCCAGAGGCATCTCCCACATCCAGGCTTCTGCATGGGGAGTGTTTGACCTCAGGCCAGCAGGGAATTCCCACTGTCAGGAATGCTGCTCACTCAGCCTGGCTCAGACTCCATCTGTGCTTTCCCAGTTCTCCATGGGCAGCTCCAGACTGTGCCAGGGGCCCTGTCCCTGCTGTGGTTGGGATGTGCACTGGGGAGGACACTCCTCCTCACCACATCCCAGCCCTGGGTGTGCTGAGCCAGGAGCCAGGACATCCCTGAGCCCTCAGCACTGCAATTCCAGCGGCAGCAGATCCCTCTGGATGCACTGCCAGATGTCTCTGCTCCAGCTCCTCCCTCCCTCCCATCCTTCCCCTGGATTTTCCCTGCCTGCAGCACAGCTGACGGGGGGCTGGGACCCCGGAGCAGGGCCGGGATGTGCAGCTACAGCCTCAGCACCTCATTCGATTCTCCAATCAATCCTGCTGCTCGTGTCTGGCCAGTTATCCCGGGAAACGGCTCCGGGAGCAGCGCCCGGATAACTCCGGTTACATCTCCAGCACGGGGAGGAGAAGGGAAGCAGCTGGAGCTGCCTCTGCTCCTGTGCCAGGGGAAGGTGCATTGGCAGCACTTTTACCTGCCAGCAGGTGACACCCACCCTGAGCTCTGCTGTCCCAGCTCCTGAACTTTGCAGGAACTCAGCCCCGTCCCCTCCGGAGCAGGGCCGTGCTCTCTGGGGCTGTGTCTGCTCCTGTTTTGTTGCTGCACAGGATGACTCAACGCAGCTAAAGGCTCCACGTTCCCATTAACTGGAGCATAAGCATCTAATTTAACTAATTTGACAAGGTTTGGCTCCAGCTTGGCACTTCAGAGCTCTGCTCTGCTCCAAGCTGCCTCTGGCTGCCAGGTGTGCTCAGCACTGGGCAGGATTTGTCCATCCCGGGCTGAGGGAGCTGCTGCCTTTGGAGGCTTTGCTGCTGTCCTTGAATTCCTCCCACGTGGGAAGGGACTGCCTCTGTTTGCTTTCTAGGCACAGAGGCGTTTGTGCTGCTCCACTTTACTCTGAGTCCCAAAAATGCTGGTCTGTGCTCAGGTTCCAGCTCCTGAACCTGCAGGAGTGGTCACCTCCCATTCACACAGGAAAATCGGGAAAGGAAGGCCCAAAGTGGCCCAAACCCACTCAATCTAGGAGGGTAAAAACCCCGAAGTGGATATTTTTTTATTATTTTTTAATAAACCACATGGAAATTTAGGCTCTTTAATAACTGGGACCTTACAGTCAGGGGGGGTGGCTCATTCAGCACCAGGCAAGAGGCTCCCTGGAAGCTGAAGATGCCAGAGCAGGTTGAGTGAGGCACAGAAATGCCCTTTGAGAAGCTCTGGTCCACTAGGTATTTTCCCTGGGCACTTCCAAGGGCAGGTTGCAGGAGCTCTGTGGGAATCTGTCACTTCTGCCACCCTCAAAAACCCTGGATTATTTCCCTCCAGGAAGACACAGGGAGAGACACTGTTCTTCCAGAGTGCCTGGAGCGTTCCTGAGGCTTGGCAGCTGCTCAAGGGCCTTTAACCTAAACTGAGCTGTGTGGCAGCAGGAGAGGAGAGGGCAGGGGGAGCAGGTCAGGCCAGGGGTGCTCCCCTGGCTCTCAGTAACATCATTTGTGGTTCTCCTCAGTGCCCGGCATTTCTGGGGCTGGTTCATCTTTCTGGCAGCTTTAAAGCCAGCCCAGAAGGGCACCAGCTCTGTTAGACCCACCTGCCCTGTGAGCTCAGCTCAGTGCTGAGGGAGTGCTGGGTTTTCCAAGAGGCCTCTTTTCCTCCCAGTGTGTCCCTCACGAGTTCATTTTGCTCCTCTGGACCAAGTCACACTCACAGGGGGGAGCAGAAAAGCCACCCTGGGCTGCTGGGGTTTAAATGGGAGCCTGGCCCAGCCTCCCAGGGCTGCTCTAAGGCCTTGGTGTCCTTACATGCCTGGTAAAGGATCCCAAAAATGCCTCAGCCAGGTGATGCCTTAAGATTCTTCTAGTTTTTTGTTTTTTTCTAATTTTTATAAGCTTTGTAAGTAGTTATACAGTAAGAAGTAGATTTTAGAAGCAGCAGCCCTTATTCCTCTACCCTTTGGCACAGTAGTTTACACATCCCTCAACCCCTACATACCCCATTCCATGCTCCCAGCTCGATATCCCCTGAATTCCAGTAGAAAATGTTTAGTCTCTCTTTAAGAGCAGGCCCTTTTGTTTAAGGACACTTGTGCCTTGGCCTGAACCACAAAAGTACAGTCAAGAACTGGGTGTACCCTTTGTGCTCTGAAGAAGATGATGAAGAAAAGCCCCCAGCCCCAATTCCAAGGGGGTGGGATGGGGGTGGACCAGGGCAAAAGCTATGGGGTGGAAACACTTGGGATTGACCAAGCAATATTATGAATTGTAATCATAATTACAATTACAAGATGCCAGGGCATCTTGTAATCTTATGTCCGGGCACAAGTTAAACCCTTTTCTTATCTCATCTCCAATTAAACTGCTCTGGAGTTTTTTTCCCTCAGCTCCTCCAGGCAACACAGGTAACACTTTTGGGAGGAGGAGGCTGTGCCCTTGTCCTTGGCCGAGTTCTGTGGAGTGGCCTCACTGGGGCTGAGTGCTCAGCTCCCCGTGGGCACAGAGGGCACAGCTGAAGGAGTCTCCAATCAGTCACTGCCTCTGGGCACGGCCTGGACATCCATTATCCCGGTGGCACAACTGCAGGGAATGTGTGTCCTGGGCTCCCAGCAGGCCCAGCAGCACGGGCAGGGACAGGGGATGATTTATGGTGTGCTGCCAACGTGCTGAGCCAGCTGGAGGGGTGCTGGATCCCACAGCCCTCCCCAGGGCCCTGCACTGCCTCCCCAGCACAGCCACACGTGTGCTCCGAGGGCAGCACGGCCCAGGCAGCGTCCTGGGGGAGCAAAGTAGGTCAGGGAGGTGCTTCTCTGAGGCACCTCCATCCCTTCAACCTCCTCAAGTAGGGGAGAGGACAAACTCCAGGATTATTGGCAGGGCCCTGCAGTCTAATCCCAGAATCCCAGAATGGGGTTGGAAGGGACCTTCAAAGATGGTCTGGTCCGACCCCAGCAGCTGTTTGCTTGCAGGGGGCTGCCCTTGGCTGGCATTTCCTCAGCTCCTGCCTTCAAGGGCTGCCATTTCCCTTTTCCCTTTCCAGCCTGGGCAGAGCAAAGAGGGGCAGCAGCCCTGGCTGGGCTGTGGGGGGTCCCCAGGAGGAGCTGTCTGGTGGGAAGTGTCTCCGAGCTGGAGGAGGAGGAGGAGAAGGGCTGATGGAAGAGCAGCAGGTGCTGGTTTGGAGGAAGCAGTGAGAGCATCAGAGTGCCAAGGCTGGAAGAGCAGATCCCAGGCAGATGGAAACCTTTAGAAAATTGGGCTAAAGCAAAGTGGAGTCCCAAAGGCCAAACCCTCCCTGATGAGAGGGCCCTGCCCCAGCATCACCTCTTACAACTCCCTCCAGCTGCACCTGCCAGAGAGCAGCAGCAGTTTGGGAAATCAGGCCCTTTTCCAGGGTTTTTCAGTTCTATGAACAAGGTTCTTGGGCAAACCAGGGGCTGCTCTGTGCTTTCTTTTCCCTTATTGCAAACAAAGTTTAAAGCCCAGCTGGTAAAGGATGTTACAGAGCAAAGCAAAGTGTGTCAATGCTGTGAATCCCAGAGCAGGGGAGCACTGGGAGGGCTGGGGGGAACTTCAGGGGGTTGCTGAGGTTCAACCCCAGCCACCAACTCAGCCCCACACATCCCAGTGTGTACTGACTGTGCAAGTGGCACAGAATCAGAGAATGCCAGAATGGTTGGGGTTGGAAGGGACCTTAAATCACCCAGTGCCACCCCCTGCCATGGGCAGGGACACCTTCCACTAGCCCAGGTTGCTCCAAGCCCTGTCCAACCTGGCCTTGGACACTTGCAGGGATCCAGGGGCAGCCACAGCTTCTCTGGGCAACCTGTGCCAGGGCCTCCCCACCCTCACAGTAAGAACTTCTTCCTATTATCCAACCTAAATCTCTCCTCAGAGGTCTGATTAGATATCAGGAAGATTTAGCTTTAGATTAAACCTCCTCAGTTCTGCTCAGCAACAGCAAAACCTTCTCTGTGTTATCACCGAATCTCAGGATCACAAAGGTGGGGAAAGACCTCCAAGGCCAACAACCAACACTGTTCCCAGCACAGATCCAAAACGCAGCCCTGTGCCAGCCACTGGGAAGAAAAAGAACTCCACTCGCGGCTCCAAGCCCAGGGGGAAGGTCCTGCTGGGTTTAAAAAATGGGTTTTCCCGAGGAGATGCTGTTGGTGCCCGGTGGGGGGTGTGGGGACAGCCGTGGACGGTCCGGAGATGCCACCTAGGGGACACCGGCCAGAGCTGGCTCCGGAGCCTTCCCGTCGGCAACGCAGGTCCCAGGAGGAACGAAAGGGGGGTCCAGAGAAAACCAGCGGTTCTCAGCCGGCTGCTCAGCTGGTCCGGGAGGGTTTTGGGTGAATCTTCTGTGTTTGAGGCCACACCTGAGGATGAGCAGGTTTCACTTGGGTTTGGGCTTTACCACAGGCTGCTGTGACAGGGTGTCCTGCCACGTTCAGGGGGCAAAGGAATAGAGGGAAAAAAACCCTCCTGGCTGCTGAGTCTTTGCACACCTAATTTTTTAGCAGGGGAAGAGGAAAAGCACTCAGGACTGCAACTATTGCACCCTGCCATGATATTTATGCTGATATGAGACAGCATCTTTATCCAGTCCTGTCTAACCTGAGGCAATCCAGGACCTTTGTCAGCGTTCATAAGCTCAAGGGGTTGCAGAGACAATTTGCTTCTCTGTGACAGATGCCAGAGATCATAAACCAGGAAATGGTTTGGGTTGGAAGGGACCTTCAAGACCATCTCATTCCACCCCCTGCCATGGGCAGGGACACCTTCCACCAGCCCAGGTTGCTCCAAGCCCTGTCCAACCTGGCCTTGGACACTTCCAGGGATCCGGGGGCAGCCACAGCTTCTCTGGGCAACCTGTGCCAGGGCCTCCCCACCCTCACAGGGGAGAATTTTTTTCTCATCTAAACCGACTCTCTTTCAGTTTGAAGCCACCAAACTGCTCTGGTTTGACCTCTGGGCACCCTCAGGTGCCCAGGAAATTGTTAATATTGCCAAACTCTCCCTGGGTTTGAAGCAGACACACCTTGATTTGCCTCCAGTCATCAGTGTGGGTTTTTCCCTGTTTTCACTCTGTTCACTCATCATTTAACAGGCTCAGTGGTTAAACCACGACACTCCTTCAGCCAGGGACCAGGAGCATTTGGCTTCAGTGGTGGGCAAAAGGATCTTGTGCACCTTGTTTGTGATCAGCCCTTTTCCCCTGCGCTCCCATCAGATGCTGGGGTTGCTCTGATCCCTTCAAGTTGCTTTTGTTTCATGTGGATCTCTGTAAGAGCTCGGCTGTGCCTTAGTTTTACCCTGCCATGAGCTTTCTAGGACTGCAGCTCCCATCAGGAGTTGGGAAGAGAAACCCTTCTGCTGCAGAGCCAGGCTGTGGATTCTGGGACTACCAACCAATTCCCCTCCCCAAATCAGCATCTGGGAGCTGAAATCATCCCATTTCCCAACAGCAGGACGAGCCCAGAGCCTGGATCTCCTCCAGTGACATCTCTGCCCTGCTCATCCTGCAGTGATGGAGGTGCTTGGGGAGCCTGGGCCACCAAAGTGATAGTGGGAGAGGAGTTTGTGTGATTAACCTCGTTATTGCTCCAGAGGAGCAGGAGCAGCCCTGGCCACTTTAATGGCATCTCTGTGGATATTACCCAGCCCATCCATCTTCCCTGCAATCACCAGGCTGGAGGGATGAGACACACTGCTCTGTGGAGCTCTCCTGGATTTCACCAGCCCTCTAACTGGGATTATTTCACTCCAAATGATTCAGGGGCTGGGAAACACTGTTCAGTGGGAAAACGGGATGGATTCGCTGGGGAAAAGGCCAAAGGGTACCCCCATATTGATTTTTTAAGGCACTGAAACATTTTGTCAAGCCAAAACTACATCTTTCATCTTCGTTCTTTCAGTTAATTTTGGTTTAAGTCTTTCATTGCTTGCTGGGGAAGGTCATCATTTGTCACCATGGAGGTCTCTCCTCGCTGGGACTGGTCACCTCCAGCTCCTCTTCCCACCCCAAACGAGACATCTGTGTTAAATCAGCTAAATCAAACCCTCAGCAAGGCAAAGAGGGAAGTTGTCAGATACAGGGAAGAAAAATCAGCTCAAGGAATGGACCAAAATCCTGAGTGAAGGACTTGCCTGGGCTGGGTGGAAGCTCTGCAACGTGAGTCAGAGCTGTTTGCTGGGTAACACAGACAAAAATTTCCTGAAACCTTCCTGAAAAATGAGATGTAGTTGAGCTGATGGAGGGGAATTATCCAGAGGTACCCTGCTAATATGTTGTGACAGGCTCCCTGCTGCAAGGCATTAAGTCTGCACTTAAAAGCAGCAGCACGGAGGGAGTGTGAATGAGTGAGAGCTGGAGAGGTTCCCTGGGCTCAGCTGTGACACCAAGGGCCTCAGAGAGGGGCAAAAAGCCAAGCAGAGTCACTGACACTCACCCAGGAGATGGTCTGGCTGTGCCAGGGAATATTTTGGATCATCATTTGCTCTGAAATTGGGGTGGGTGGAAATGGGGGGGTTCCAACTTGGAGGTGAAGGGATCAAACCCTGGTGTGGGGGATGCTGGGGAGCTGCAGCACATCCCTGGGCTCTCTGACATCACCTGGAGCCCAAGAAATCTTAGGCAGATGCTACCAGCAAAAGAGCTGCTCCTAAAGATTAATTAGAGGTCTTTCTCTCTTCTTCTGCCTGTCCAGGTTTCTGGATGTGTGAACTTATTTCTCCATCTCTGCTCTTTCAATGACGACTCTTCCCTGGGGATGCAGGAGTTGGTACCAGTGGGAGAAAAAAAGCCTCTCACACATGAACTGGAAAAGAGCAGCTTTTGTTCCAGGGTGATTTGCAGAGGTTTGGTGACCTGCAAGTAAAGATACCCCTTAAAGCACAGCTTCTGAGGTTTCTCTCCTCCTGGCTGGATCTGCTGCAGCTGAGCAGGTTGAACAGCACCACCACACACCAGCAGCTGGGGTTGGACTCCTCACCTCCACAACAGCCTTTCTGGGAGCTTCAGCCAGCCCTGCCAGTCCTCAGTGTCCTCCTGTGTCCAGCTGCCACCTTCTGGGGGGTTGAAGTGCAGCTGGAGAGGCAGAGGAGACCACCCTGGGGTCTGTTGGGGTCTGAGCCTGGCAGAGGCTCCCCTGTCTGACTGTGCAATATATCCTGCAAATCTGTCTGTGCATCCACCAGACCTGGCTCTGGTGACCCCCTGGTGGGGATGCCATGGTTCTCTGCCAGGGTGCCAACGCTTAACTCGGCATCTCCTGCCTCCCTCTCCCCCTGTTCCTCATCCCCAGTCCCACGGGAGGCTCTTGGTTGCACTGGAGGTGGAAATTCAGGGTCTGCTTAGTCAGGGTGGCCAGGCTGGGGGGATCCTGACAACCTGGGCTGCTGGAAGGTGGCACTGCCTGTGGCAGGGGGTGGAACTGGGGTTGGGAAGGTTTGGGAAGGGAAGGGAAAGGAAGAGAAGAGAAGGGAAGGTTTGGGAAGGGAAGGGAAAGGAAGAGAAGGGAAAGGAAGGGAAAGGAAGGTTTGGGAAGAGGAGGGAAGGGGAGGGAAGGGGAGGGAAGGGAAGGTTTGGGAAGAGAAGGTTTGCAAAGGGAAGGGAAGGTTTGGGAAGGGAAGGTTTGGGAAGCTTTGGGAAGGTTTGGGAAGGTTTGGGAAGGGAAGGTTTGGGAAGGTTTGGGAAGGGAAGGTTTGGGAAGGTTTGGGAAGGTTTGGGAAGGGAAGGTTTGGGAAGGTTTGGGAAGGGAAGGGAAGGGAGAAGGGAAGGGAGAAGGGAAGGGAGAAGGGAAGGGAAGGGAGAAGGGAAGGGAGAAGGGAAGGGAGAAGGGAAGGGAAGGGAGAAGGGAAGGGAAGGGAAGGGAGAAGGGAAGGGAGAAGGGAAGGGAAGGTGTGGGAAGGGAAGGGTTGGGAAGGGAAGGGTTGGGAAGGTTTGGGAAGGGAAGGTTTGGGAAGGGAAGGTTTGGGAAGGTTTGGGAAGGGAAGGTTTGGGAAGGGAAGGTTTGGGAAGGTTTGGGAAGGGTTAGGAAGGGAAGGGAAGGGTTAGGAAGGGAAGGTTTGGGAAGGTTTAGGAAGGGAAGGGAAGGTTTGGGAAGTTAAGTCCTTAAGTTCCCTTCCAACCCAAACCTTTCTAAGTGGGTGAGGAAACCAACTGCAGCTTTGAGTTTCCCCCTCCCCTCATTTTATTTCGTGTACTTCTGCCAGCACAAGAGCAGGAGAGGTGTCCCTGGAGGCTCTGCCTTAGCTGTTTGCCAGGACCAGTGGCAGGTTTCACTGGAGGGAGTTTTCTGGATGCAGAGCCACAACATCTCCTCGTTGATTTATTATTCAGACGAGGTTCCTGGGAGGCCAAAGGGTTCTCACCACAGAGACCTTGCAGCAATGCAACCCTGAAACAACCACTCTGAATCCTGAGAGAACCACTCTTAAATTATTCATCCAGGGAGAAAAAAAAAAACAACCAACCCAACGATTCCAGGGTGTTTATGAGCTGGATGAAGGGTTTTTAATTAGTGGGCGAGATTTCATTTCAGCGGCACCGCGCTCCGGAAGGGGGAACAGCAGCTCCTTTGTGGGGCTTTTATGCTGTTTCCAGCACGGATCTGATGAACTTGCTTTCATCAGGAGCTGCAGGAATCTTTTTTTAACCGTTTTGAGAGCCCTCAGCCCCGGGAGAGGCTGCTGGGTGGTTCCTGGAGGGGAGCAGGAGGAGAGCAAGGCTTCCCTCGGAGCAGCAGGAAGCTGGCAGTCAGCCCGCTGGGACACTGCAGGAATTCCTCCCTCACTGGGGATGCTGCTTCCAGGAGGGTGGTGGGAAACACCCTTGGAAGCAGCCAAAGCCACAGCTGTGGTGGCTGGGCTGAGCTGAGCCAGCATTTCAGTCAGCCCTGCCCGAGAAGGGCTTCAACATGCAGGTGTCTCTGTCCAGCCTGCTTTTGGTCTTCATTAATGGGTAAAAATGAGGTGCCTGAGTCCCAGCACCCAGTGCTGGGCTCCTTCACTGCCTGGGACCTGCAGACACCCCCCCTGAGTCAGCATGTTCTCCCCCTTGGGCTGAATTGTTCTGGGGTCCCCCCAGGATGGGCCCTGCTCAGCAGGAGTTAACTGGTGTCTGTTATTGGGGTGTGAATCTGGAATTACCCCTGGATTCTGGGAGCAGGGAGCTGAGTTAACTGGTGTCTGTTAGTGGGGTGTGAATCTGGAATCACCCCTGGATTCTGGGAGCAGGGAGCTGAGTTAACTGGTGTCTGTTATTGGGGTGTAAATCTGGGAATCACCCCTGGATTCTGGGAGCAGGGAGCTGAGTTAACCTGGTGTCTTATTGGGGTGTAAATCTGGAATCAGTCCTAGATTCTGGGAGGAGGGAGCTGAGTTAACTCGTGTCTGTTATTGGGGTGTAAATCTGGGAATCACCCCTGGATTCTGGGAGGAGGGAGCTGAGTTAACCTGGTGTCTTATTGGGGTGTAAATCTGGGAATTGCCCCTGGATTGTAGGAGGAGGGAGCTGAGTTAACTGGTGTCTGTTAGTGGGGTGTGAATCTGGAATTACCCCTGGATTGTAGGAGGAGGGAGCTGAGTTAACTGGTGTCTGTTATTGGGGTGTAAATCTGGGAATCACTCCCAGATTGTAGGAGCAGGGAGCTGAGTTAACCTGGTGTCTGTTATTGGGGTGTAAATCTGGGAATCGCCCCTGGATTGTAGAAGGAGGGAGGTGAGTTAACTGGTGTCTGTTATTGGGGTGTAAATCTGGAATCACCCCTGGATTCTGGATTAGTCAGAAAAAACCCTGGGCCTCATTTCCAATGCAAAGCTCTCCTGGTTCAGATCCTCCCCACTGATTCCACCTCTGCCTTCAAGAGCACTTGAGTGCCTTGTATTTTCTCTGCAGGGAGACACTCCCTGTGATCAAATCACCTCTCAATCTGCCTTCTTTTCAGGGGTTTCATTTTCTTTTCCCCCCTTTTTGATCAGCTCCCCAGGCTGAGCTCTGGGAGTCTCCCAGGGTGTTTTATTTTCTCTTGCTCTCCAGTCACACCTGATTTCTCCTTTCAGTCCCTTTGGATCTTCCACCTTCTCTCCAAGACCACCAATGCTGGCAGGGCCAGGGCAGCACATATTTATTAGCTGGGCTAATATTTATTTATTCCTGACCTGTTGCCTCCAGGCCTTTCAGCAGAGCTGGTGTTTGGGGTTTGTTTTCTGAGCTCCCAAATTCCCCCTGCCCCAGGCCAGCCTGGTTTGTCCTTTGCTTTGTTTCAGGGGAGAGATGAAGGCAAGGAAGAGGCACAAATAGGTTTGGAACAGTCTTATTGTATGGGAGACCTGGAATTCCTGGCCTGTCTTCTTTGCTCTTCACTAAATTACTAAACCTATCACATAAGTATTTCATATCAACGTGCTGGAGAACTCTCTGACCATCTTTTTGAAGACTCTGGAATAAAAATGATCTCAAAATTATCAATTTAAAATTATATAAATACAGCTTTGTTGCCTAACAACCTCCTTAGTTACTAATGGACCTAAAAGTACTTCATTTCTCTCATGCCATTCAAGCATGTATTTTCTGCTCCTTGACTAATATAAAGAAATAAATATTATTGGAGATCTTTTCAAGACTGGCATCATCTGTTCCTGGGAGAGGTACAGCAGAATGAAAGCCCATGAAAGGATGAGTCTGGAAATAGCCCAGTTAATGTTCTTAGAGGCAGAAAAAAGACCAGTGTTTTCGTGAGAGAGGAAGCTATTTCTTAAAAGGCTTTGAAAGAAAAACCAAAGGCAACCTCTGACTCTTGTTCTGGAAATGATACAATTACACAGAGCACATTAAAGCCCCCAAATCATCATTTATAAGACACGGAGGGAGCCACTGAAGGCTCCAGGAAAAGGCAAATGAAAAGGAAGAAGGAAACAGAAGTCATGGAATGAGTGTCCCACCCTTCACTCCTTTCTGCTGGGGGACGTTGCACATCTCAGACACCCTCCAGCTGCCCTCCCTCCCTCCCTCCCTTCTCCCTTCTCCCTTCTCCCTCCAGCACCTGAATGGTGCAAGGACTGAGCCTTCCTCATCCCCAAGAAGAATTCCTGTGCCTTGGGTTGTGAGACCTGTCCCAGCCCTGAAAGAGCAGGAGAGGTGTTTGGAATATGGGGGAGGGTCTGCAGAGCCCTGGGGGGTTTCCTGGCTGGAATCAGGTGTGAGGGCTGAGGTGGGAGCTCAGCCAAGCTCCTGGTGCTTCCTGGGGAAGTTCTTTGCAGAGCTGAGCCAGTGGCAATTTTGCTTCCTGTGCTATAATGGAGATGCAGCTGATTTATTGGGAAAAAATCCGTTTTCTTCTCTTTCTCTTCATTCTGTTCATGGTCAGCAGAACAGGAACCCACCCTGCTGCTGCTCTTCTCTCCCCTCCTTACCCTTACTCACATCCCACCCCCAGCAAAGCCTCACCCTCCTCACTCTCCCAGCCCCTCCAGCTGAGCCCAAACTTCTGTAGAAAGGCCTCATCTGGAAGGTCAAATCCAAAAAAAAAAAGGGATTTGTGGAATGGGATGGGAGAGGGGGAGCAGGGTCCTGGCACCAAGTGTGGGTTCAGCTGCACTGAGTGTGGGGGGTGAGCAGGGCAGGTACCTTCTCCTTTCCCAACAACACCACAGACACAGGAATAAACCAGCTCCCAAATCCAATGGAATTTGGTCCCAGCAAAGCACCCTGTGGAATTAGGGGCAGGGTGACTCAGGTGTCCCAATCCACCCCTGCAAGTTTAGGCTGATTTCCAGATTTGCAGGTCAATGCCTTTCTCCAGCCCTTCAAATCCTTGCAGTTGTAGTCAGGGGGAGCAAAATGCTCCTTAGAAACCCAGGGAGGACCCGAGCCTGCGGGGCCTCTGCCATGGCTGGGTTTTTGTGGGGCTGCTCTGGGGTGTCACCCAGAAGAGGCAGCGAAACCAAATCTCTGTGTCTTCCTTCCACAACTTTCTGTGGTCCCACCCAAACCCAGCTGGGGGATGGTGCTGGAAATCCAGCAGGGGTGGGGGGTGGGGGGTTGTAATTTCCACTTGCAATTTAGTTTGAAATCTTTACTCAGCCCATCTTAGAAAATCAAGAAGCGACTCGGAGAGACACGAGGAGCCGATTAGAATTCCGAAAATATTGTGACTTCAATCAGTCTCCTCAGTTTGATGGAGAGGGTGGAGAGGGGAAGGAGGAATCCTGATTTCCCAGCCTGGGGGGGGAAGGGCCCTGCTGTGTTTAAGGAAACCAAAACGAGACAAGAAGGTGGTTGCACCTCCACGAGCTCAGCCAACCTCGGGGTGAGCTGCATCACATCCATAATCCTCATAACATATTCCACAAACAACTTCCACCTCTGCTTCCAGACATCCACCCACCAGCCCCTGAGCAGGGAGATGTTCCTTGCATGACAACCACGGGGTTCAGCAGCTCAGGAGCCGGGGAGCAAAAACCAAAAAGGCCCCTGTCCCATCTGCCACCCCCCCCCCTCCAGAGGCTCCACCCGGGGCCAGGGGATCACTGGGAAGCCAGGGGAGCACGGGGTTTTTCCATGCCCCAATTTGAGGTTGAATCAGAGGTTTGGGTTGGAAGGGACCTTCAAAGATGGTCTGGTCCAACCCCAGCAGCTGTTTGCTTGCAGGGGGCTGCCCTTGGCTGGCATTTCCTCAGCTCCTGCCTTCAAGGGCTGCCATTTCCCTTTTCCCTTTCCAGCCTGGGCAGAGCAAAGAGGGGCAGCAGCCCTGGCTGGGCTGTGGGGGGTCCCCAGGAGGAGCTGTCTGGTGGGAAGTGTCTCTGAGCTGGAGGAGGAGGAGGAGAAGGGCTGATGGAAGAGCAGTAGGGGCTGGTTTGGAGGAAGCAGTGAGAGCATGAGAGTGCCAAGGCTGGAAGAGCAGATCCCAGGCAGATGGAAACTTTTAGAAAATTGGGCTAAAGCAAAGTGGAGTCCCAAAGGCCAAACCCTCCCTGATGAGAGGGCCCTGCCCCAGCATCACCTCTTACAACTCCCTCCAGCTGCACCTGCCAGAGAGCAGCAGCAGTTTGGGAAATCAGGCCCTTTTCCAAGGTTTTTCAGTTCTATGAAGAAGTTTCTTGGGCAGGGACACCTTCCATCAGACCAGGTTGCTCAGAGCCCCATCCAGCCTGGCCTTGGCAGGATGCTGATGTGGATTGAGTAGCTGGCAGAAAATGGGAGTATTTCAGTTCAACATCCAATTGTTTGGGGTCAGGAACACTTTCCTTGGTGCCTCTTGGCTTTAGACATTGCCTAAAATAAACACATTGAGCCCTGTTGCCTGAATGTTGTGGCTGTTGCTCTCTGAGGTGCTGCAAGGTATCCATAGGATGGGGCTGGAAAACAGGATATAGGAGCAGTGGAACTACCACACCCTTCTAAAGAGACAGCCAAAGGCTGAGGACCTCCTGTTGCATCTAAGAAGGAGAGAGACCCCCCTAAGGAGGGCAGGAGAAGCCCCTTTCACTGCCTCCCTCCAGCTGCCACCAACCCCATGGCAGGGGGGGAACTGGCAGCTCTTTAGGATCCCTTCCTACCCCAACCATTCCAGAATTCCATGAGCTGACACACCTTGTCAGCTGCCAACGCTGGACCTGCGGTGATGGCACCCTCTGGAGTGGGATTCCAGGGGGAAAAACATCCCCAGGGATTTGGAGGAGGAGGAGGAGGAGGAGGAGGAGGAGGAAGAGGAGGAGGACTCAGCCTTCCCAGCTTCCAAGTGCCTGGATCTGTGGCATGAGCAGAGGCAGCAGAGCACGCTGGGCTGCAGGTCCTGTTCCTGAGGGAATCTGTGCCAGTCCATGGATGGATCTGCTGCTGGGGCTGGTTGGGAGTCCTGCACTCCTGGGAGCGAGCTGGGTGAGGGACAGAGGGGTCCCTGGGCTGCCAGTGTGGGACCAACTCAGCTCATGCCCTGCCAAGGGAATCTCCCTTTCAGTCCAGCTCCTGGGGGCTCCTGGGGGAAATCTCCACCAGAATGACAGAGCCTGGGTGAGAACACACAAGGAGAAGGGTGTGGAGGAGGGCTGAGGCTGGGGGGGCTTGGCAGGACCTCGTGGGGCAGGTTTCTTTTTGAGGGTTTGTTCCTTTGCTCCTAAATTCATGAATGGGGTGAATGAATCTCAGCGAGGTTTGGGATGCCCTGGGTGACAAATTGTCTGTGGACTCCATCCCAGTGGACTAAAATACACCTAAAATTCAATTTGGCCACTGAATTTTGCTGTAAGGGGAGGACAAATTGTTGGGTTGTAAGAACAGCAACTTCAGAGGGGACCAGGCTGGCCCAGCTTCCCTCCCTGCCTTGGTTTGGAGCAGGTTCTCAGGCTGCAATTCTAGTCCAGAATGGAGCAGCACTTGCATCTTTGGCATTCAACCCTCCCAGGCTGGGAACCTCAAATATATAGCAAGGAAAGACCTCACTAAGGCTGAATTACAAAATCCCAGAATTACTGAGGTTGGAAAAGACCTCCAAGATCATCAAGTCCACCCTGTGCCCCATCCCCACCTTGTCCCCCAGCCCAATCCCAATCACATTTCCCTGCAGTTCTACAACTGGTGTTTTCCACTAATGCCCCCCAAATTAGCAACAGCAACTAATAATTTCATGCTCGTGCTGCCTTTCAGCACTGGTTTAAAGCTGAGTGAAAGATCAGAGGTTCATGTCAGCCCTTGTTTACTGAGAGCTGAGCAAGAGCCCTTTGTGTCTTGGAGTGGGCAGAAGAAATAAAGCAAGGGCAATAAATATTTGTTCTTTGCCTGCAAAGGAATTTCCCTGTAAGCCTCCCCAGTCTCCAAAAATATCTTGACATGTTATTTTCTCCTTTCTCCTCTTGCTTCTCGAAGCTGTCACTGTGACAGACAGGGGAAAGTGCTCTGCAAACACCCCTCTCCACGGGGAAACCTTTCAGCTGCCTCTGAGTTCTTTGTTTAATTTTTATTTTCGTACCTTCAGTGTGTTTCCTGTACCAATTTTTCAATTCAGGAGGGGGGATCATTTGTTTCAAGCCTGACTTAACTCCCTGACTCTCTGATTTTCCCATGGTTTCAGAATTCCTCCCTCCCAGAACTCTGGAAGCAGTTTTCCATCTGAGGATTTAGGTGCCGAAAGCTAATAACGGGCTGGTTAAAATTTAATTGTTTTTCTTTTGTAGAGGAAAATAAATAAATGAATAAAGATTAGCAGCTGTGCTACTAAAACACACACAACATGCCAGGGTGTGCCTGCAAGCTGCCTGCTGAGATGGATTTGCTGGGAGCTGTTGGAGATAATTCCTCAGATGGATCTGCTCCACAGCTCTGCCTCCTCACAATGAGCAGAGTGTGTTTCCTGTACATTAATTAACCATCTGAAACCAGTTGAATGTATTTATAAACCCATTTCAGAAGCCTGAGTTTCAGTCCAGGCATCACTCACAGACTGATGCTTGTTTTTTTTCTTTAATCTTGAGGCACTCGATGCCTCTGAGTCTGGTTGACAGATATTATGAAGAGGTTCAGGGATGGTTTGGTTCATCCCAGGGGAAATCTCCACCACAATGACAGAGCCTGGGTGAGAACACACCCAGGAGGAGCAGGTGTGGAGTAGGGCTGAGGCTGGGGGGGCTTGGCAGGACCTCGTGGGGCAGATTTCTTGTCGAGGGTTTGCTCCTTGTGGGGGAATTCATGAATCTCAGCGAGGTTTTGGATGCCCTGGGTGACAACTTGGCTGTGGACTCCATCCAATGTCTGCTACAAAATGGGCTGGATTGCACTCTGGGAATAGCCAGGCTCAGTTTATCAAATTAGCAGCTTTTCTGCTTTTATTAAGGCACAGCCATCAAGTGTTGGGCCCTTCTGGGTCATCCCAGGTGAGGAATGCAGGAGGTGCACTGAACCCACCTTCATGGCTCCAGGAGATCAGGCTCTACAGCTGGGAAAATCCAAATTTCAGGAAGAATTTCTTCACTGAAAGGGCTGTCAGGCTGGCAGGGGCTGCCCAGGGAGGTTTGGAGTCCCCAGCCCTGGAGGTGTCCAAGGAGGGACTGGCTGTGGCACTCAGTGCTCTGGGCTGGGGGACAAGGTGGGGATGGGGCACAGGGTGGGCTCGATGTCCTTGGAGGTCTTTTCCAACCTCAGTGATCCTGGGATTCTGTAATTCAGCCTTAGTGAGGTCTTTCCTTGCTATGATGTGCCCATGGACATTCCTGTGGGATCCAAACCTCACACTGAGCATTTGCTTTAGCATTCCTCTCCCCTCTTTCTTTCACAGTCCAATCAATCTTTTTTCTACAAGCACAACAAGGGGAAATTCTGAGGGACAGAAGAAAAAAACAGTGATTTTGGAAATGTCAGAATATTGGAACAGGTTTTGATTGACATGAAGATCTCAGTGCTGTCAAAATGGAAATGTTGCTTTTGTGTTTGTTGCAAGACCAGGGCCCAGGGTTCACCTCTGCTCAAGGGAGAGGAAAGCACAGGATGGCACTTACAGAAAGGGGACTAAGAGAAAAAAATTACTTATTCCATGTGATTTATACTCCCATGGAGTAAATGGGAAATGTGATGTGGGGTTATAAGTGTGGTGTAGTTGTAGGAGCCCTTTGGCTCCTGCATCTCTGCTGCTCCCTCTGCCCCCTCGGGTGAGACCCCCCTGCAGAGCTGCTCCAGCCCTGGGAACAGCACAGGGAGGACATGGAGCTGCTGGAGAGAGTCCAGAGGAGGCACCAAGATGGTCAGAGGGATGGAGCAGCTCTGCTGGGAGAGCTGGGATTGTTCAGCCTGGGGAAGAGAAGCTTTGGGGTGACCTGATTGTGGCCTTCCAGGACCTGAAGGGGCTGCAAGAAACATGGAGAGAGACTGTTTACAAGGGATGGAGGGACAGGACAAGGGGGAATGGCTTCAAACTGCCAGAGGGCAGGGATAGATGGGAGATTGGGAAGGAATTGTTGGCTGGGAGGGTGGGGAGGCCCTGGCACAGGTTGCCCAGAGAAGCTGTGGCTGCCCCTGGATCCCTGCAAGTGTCCAAGGCCAGGTTGGACGGGGCTTGGAGCAACCTGGCCTGGTGGAAGGTGTCCCTGCCCATGGCAGGGGGTGGAATGAGATGATCTCTAAGGTCCCTTCCAACCCAAACCATTCCATGGTTCTATGATCTCATTGCAGGTTGAGGAATGTGGCCTCGAAATGCTTTCTGTGCCTGCCACACCTGTGCAAGTCAGGAAAGTGTCAGGAATTGTCCCTGTGGCTTTTCTGAAGCTCCCTGAGTGTTTGCAGAGCAGAACAAGGGGCAAGACCATGGGCTGAGATTTCCAGGCTGGGTTTCTTGCAGCAGACACTGTCCCAGAGCTCTGAAGCCTGGAGGGAGAGCAAGGTGCCCTCCCTGCTTCCCTGCCTGTCTCTGAGAGTGGCTTTGCAGTGTGACAGCCAACAAACTGCACTGGGTTGTCTTGGACAACGTGGATGTGGTGTCCTGGCTCTGACCCCCACGCTCAGTCCTGGCCTCAGCTCAGGAAAAATCCTTGGAGGGTTAGAGAGGAACCAGGAGCAGCTTTGCTGCCAGCAGAAGATGCCTCTTTGCTTGCAAATACAACCAGGCAGATGGTCTGCTGAATTTCAATCCTTAATTAAAAGTGCTTTATTCTCTAAGCTAATTATAGGCTAATTCCTGCTGTGGGAGGGGCTCCTTTGGCATGGAGAGGGTGGGAATGAACATCTCAGTTCGCCTCCGCAGCAGCAGGCTCGGCCCTTCCCTCTGCTGCCTCAGGGGGAAAGATGCCCCTGGCTCTTAGCTCCAAACTGGACCTTGTGAAGGGAATTTAAAGAAGGGAGAGAGAGCTCCCAGACAGCCCTGGTGTGATGGGATAGGATCACACTGCAGTGTCTGTCACAGCGTGGGTGACCCAGAGAGCTCCCACGGCAGGTTGGACCCCAAAACTGGGTTGTGACTCATAGTGAGAGCTCTGCCAAAGCAGATGCATCCCTTCCAAGCGACAAAAATCTGGTTCTGGGCAATGTTTGATGTGATTGGAAGAGGTTGAAGGCAGCACTGTGGTTCTGTTCTTCAGGATTTGCACTTTAAACCCACTCCAGCCTCCCTGAAGTGCCACCCCACTGCCTCTTCCTGTGCCCCTTCCATGGGATCCTCTGTGTGCCCTGCAGGGGAAGAGCTCAAAGCACAGATGGCAGATTACAGGGAAAAGGACCATTTGTGCAAGACTTAGACATTTAAAAACTTGAGAAACACCAAGTCCTTGCAGCCACCTGGGGTGGCCTTGCTGTGCCAGCAGCTCTGACCCCAGGGACATTCTGCTGGTGCAAGGTGTGTCCTGTCTCCCACACTCATGTCCTGACTAGGAGGACATGAAATGGCCTCAGATCACACCAGGAGAGGTTTAGGTTGGATATTAGGAAACATTTCTTCCCAGAAAGGGCTGCCCAGCCCTGGCACAGCTGCCCAGGGCAGGGGGGGAGTCCCCATCCCTGGAGGGGTTGAAAAGCCCTGTGGATGTGGCACTTGGGTTAGTGGAGGGCTTGGCAGAGCTGGGTTAACTGCAGGACTTGATGATCTTAGAGGTCTTTTCCAACCTAAATGATTCTCTGATTCATCATCCATCACTCTGATGGCTCTGCTAAGTGGCAAAAGACACCACAGGATTTTGTCCTCCTTCCTCATCTGTCTCCTGTGACCCTTCCTAGATTGAAAGGCAGCGAGGTTTGTCCTGCCTCCCTCCCCTCCTTGCTGAACACTAATTCTCCCAGACAGCCTCTGTGATTTCCCCAGCTCCTCAGCTTTATTGTCCCATCTCCAGCCCTGCCTTGCAATTAGAGAAGGAGAAAAATCTGATGCTTCTGATGCTCCTTGTGAGTGGCTCGGGCTGGCCTGGCCTTATCAGGGCAGAAGTCAGGCTTATCAGCAAACACTGGCAGGGCTGTGTCTTCCTGCCAGGGCTCAGGGAATGGCAGTGCTGCTGACCTCTATCTGCCTGGCATTTCTCTCCCTTTCCCCACCAAAAATCGATGCAAAGGATCCTTTTCAGCCCCTCTCCGGGTTAAGGGAGAGGGGGGGGGAAAGGATGGAAAAATACCCAGCAGATGAGAAACTTTTTCACACAATTTCTCCTGCCTGCAGCTTCTATATATAGGTTTAATTAGAACATTAAAGGCACCTCAGGATTATGCTGTGAGATTTGTTTCCTCAGCCCTGTAACTAATGCCCTGCGGTTCCACTGACGCTGCCGCCACTTCGTTAAGTCTTCCAGCAGAAACCTGCCTCTGGAAACTATGGAATTGCTGTCCTGGGTGGGAGCTCAGGGAAGGCAGAGGCTCTGCTTTAAATGCTCTCTAATTATCTCTGGCCCAGGAAGCGGTTTGGCACCTGTGAATTGAATTTTGGGAGAGAGAGCCCCTCGAAATGAGCTGCTTTGCCTGATTCGGGGGAGTTTTGTCTCCTACTCCCCCCAGCCCTCGTGGTGGTGGGAGATTGGCTCTTTCTCACCTACCTGGAAAAGGACTGAGCCACTTCTAATATGTTGAATTAACCAGCTCCCTTCTGGCTGCCTTGGTTTGTTCCTTTGAATCATAGAATCAGAGAGTCATATAATTGCATGGTTTGGGTTAGAAGGGACCTTGAAGCCCATCCAGTCCCACCCCCTGCCATGGGCAGGGACACCTTCCACCAGCCCAGGTTGCTCCAAGCCCCGTCCAACCTGGCCTTGGACACTTCCAGGGATCCAGGGGCAGCCACAGCTTCTCTGGGCAACCTGTGCCAGGGCCTCCCCACCCTCCCAGCCAACAATTCCTTCCCAATCTCCCATCTATCCCTGCCCTCTGGCAGTGGGAAGCCATTCCCCCTTGTCCTGTCCCTCCATCCCTTGGAAACAGTCTCTCTCCATGTTTCTTGTAGCCCCTTCAGGTCCTGGAAGGCCACAATCAGGTCACCCCAAAGCTTCTCTTCCCCAGGCTGCACAATCCCACCTGTCCCAGCCTTTCCCCCCAGCAGAGCTGCTCCATCCCTCTGACCATCTTGGTGCCTCCTCTGGACTCTCTCCAGCAGCTCCATGTCCTCCCTATGCTGGGCCCCCAGAGCTGGAGGCAGCATCCTGGAAAAGGGCTGTGGCCCCAGAGCAGTGATGTGGAGAATCAGAGAATCACAGAATCATAGAGTCATAGAATCACAGAATCAGCTGGGTTGGAAAAGACCCCCGAGATCATCCAGTCCCACCCTTGCTCCAACCCCGCTGTGGTTCCCAGCCCATGGCACTGATGCCACATCCAGTCTGTCCTTAAACACCTCCAGGGACAGGGACTCCACCCCCTCCCTGGGCAGCCCATTCCAAGATCTGATCACTCTCTCTGTTAAAAATTTCTTCCTAATATCCAACCTAACCCTCCCCTGGCAGCGCTTGAGACCGTGAAGAGCTGCTCACCCCCCCAGCTGAGCCAGGCTGGCAGGATGTGCCCACAGGGCACTTGCTGGGGGTCCTGGAGACCCAAATGTGAGTGTTTCTGTGCACAATGAGCAGCTACTGAACAATTTTGGGGGCTCTAAATGTCGACAGTGCTTTCTGTGCTCTGATTCCGCATCACCAGACACAGGCTGAGGACCTTGGTGCTGCAGGAGGGGCTGGGGCTGAGCTCCTGCTGAGCCCAGGAAAGGGGCTGGTGCCTTTGGTTCTGCCTTGGGAATGTTTGCCATCTGCTCCAGCCTTGTGGAGAAGTGGATGTTAGACCTGGATATTGGGAAGGAATTGTTGGCTGGGAGGGTGGGCAGGCCCTGGCACAGGTTGCCCAGAGAAGCTGTGGCTGCCCCTGGATCCCTGCAAGTGTCCAAGGCCAGGTTGGACGGGGCTTGGAGCACCCTGGGCTGGTGGAAGGTGTCCCTGCCCAGGGCAGGGGGTGGCACTGGATGGGCTTTGAGGTCCTTTCCAACCCAAACCATTCTGGAATTCCATGATTCTAAAACCAGGACAGGCTGCTGAACCAGGGCCGTGGGATTGTTCGGGAAGCTTGAGGAAAACAACCCAAATCCTGGGTGTCCAAGAGGCCTTCAGAGAACGTCAGTGCTTGAAGTTAAAACTCAATTATGCTTTTTTTACCCCTTTTTTGTTTTCAAACTGCAAATGGATCCACCCACCAAGCCTTTCTGCAGTGCCCTGTGCTGAGACACAGCCTGGGGTTGCACATATTCCCAAGGAATTCCCAAGGACTCCTTTCTCCTTGAAGCCTGTCCCAATTCCTGTCACCAAAGCAGAGAGTGCCACAGGAGAAAGGCAGGAGGCACAGCTGGGGCTGCTCCTCCATCCTGGAGATGCACCTGGAAAAGCTTTCTTTGGAGGCAACTCACACCCTCATCTCTTTTATTCCCCACCATTTCCTACGTACTCAGCTGACAAAACTGCTGCTGCAGCTCTTTCTCCCCTCTTCAGGATTATTATTTTCCTTTATTGTCGTCCTTACTGAGGGCACAACATGATTTATTTTCTGTAAAACAAGCCCTGTTATAGTCAAGACAAATCTGAAGGGCTGGGTTAGGAAGGGACATTACAATACATTTGGTATGAAAATGAAATATCAGGAGCAGTTTCTTGGCAGACCTAATGTCTTCCAGGGCTGTTCCTTGGGAATAGCAATTCCAGGCAGGGACTCTGGAAGAAGAGGAGTGTGTTGGTGTAATGAGAAGCTGTATGAGGATGGATATGCATGAGCAGGGCAGATTAATATTTAATGACCAGTGAAGGCTGCTATCCCTAATCATTGAGGGCCTGGGATTTGCAAAGTGGCTAATTTTCAAGTGTTTTGTATGGAATTATTCATGCCTTAAAAGGTACATGACTCCCTTGCAGTGAGAGGGAATTAAACCCAAGGAAATTTAGTCATCAAAATGTCAGGTGTCGGGTCCAGCTGGGACAGGGACGAGGGTGTCACTCTGTTAAAGGACACGATGGAGCTGGGAATAGCAGGATTTGGGCCCAGAGCTTCCTGCAGGGCAGGGGTGGCTCATCCCAAAGGGGTTTCTTGGGAACCCACAGCAGGCACATCCCTTGTTGGGCTTTTCAAAGCCTACCCTGGCTTCCAGGGTCCCCAAGAGCTGCAGAGCAGGAAAATCCTGGAGATGGATGAAAACACAGCACAAGGACACAGGAATTGGGGCAGGAGCAGGGCTGGGCCAAAACCAGTGGCCTGACTTGAGTGGCAGCTCTGACAACCTTTATTTTTGTTTGTGTTTTGCCTAAATGATTTCTTCAAAGTGACTTGTTGCTCCAGAGTTTAATGAGACTTTACTTTGGCTGGAGCGAGTGTGTTTTGGATCTGGGCTCAGACAATTCTCCTGGCACTTGTTCTCCTCCTTTTCCTCGCTGGTTTCTGATAAAAGAGGAGTGTTCCAAAGAAAATGTCATTCTTGCTTGGCAAATGGGTTTTTAATTGGGGCTGGGGAGGAAAGATTTTGTTCCCTGGCATCTTTTAAAGGTTTCCACTCCTTCCCCCTGACAGAAAACAGTTTGTTGAAATTATTGCATCTCCTGGAAAGTCATTGTTTGACCCAAACTCGGGGTTTGTGGAAAAGCAGGAGGTGGAGGAGGATGAATCTTCCTCCCCACACAATCTATGGGTGCAATAAGCTCAGTGGCTTAAGGAGGGAAGATAAAACCCCACCAAATAAAAAGTGTTTCCAGCTATTTGAACGCTCCTCCTCGAGCCAAAGGGGAGAGAAGAGAAAAATAAGGCAATAAAGGTGTGGGAGAGGCAGAGGAGGGAAAGGGCAGGAGGGGTTGAAGATTCATTTTCTCCTTCTGAGCCTCGTGCAGAGGATGTGTGGCAATAAAGATGATTTGGCTCATTAGGGAGATGCAGCAGGAAAACAGAGGGATGAGAAGATCCCACCCAGGGCTGGAGCTGTGAGCCTGGGGGGGAGAGGAGAGTGTTCATCAGGAGGAGGAGGAGGAAGAGGAGGGATGTGCTCCTGTGGATCTGCAGCCTTCCCTGGGTGTAATGGAGAGAGATCCAGCTCCAGCAACTCCAGCTGCACTGAAGAGGAGAGACACTGCTGCCCTGAACGTGGAAAGGATCTTTCCTTCTTCCCTCCTGCACTTTTCTTGGAGGGAAAAGAGATTTGATCCAATATAAATATTGCTTTACCATGGGAGAGATAGTTAGGATTGTGTATCTAATGTATTATAATGTTTATTGTGTAATAATTGTGATATAATTCCCTTCCCCCCCCATATTGAGTCTTGTGTTGTGTCTGGAAAACCCCTCTCACACCAGGGCAGGGCTTGGACTTGGAAATTGGATTTTTGGGGCTCTCAAACCACGCCACTGGGGAAGCAGCTGGAGCAGTTGTGCCTCGTTATTTTTTTGTGTTGACTCCAAAATCAATTTCTCCTCTCTGCACATAAATTAAAAACAAAAGGTGAGCCCGAAAACATTTCATATCAGCCCCAGAAAAAAACGCTTTAATCGACCCAAAGTAAACAGTTTCCTTCCTTGTTTTGTTTTGTGCCAGGATTTGGCACTGGGCCCTGCCCCAAAGGTTATTTATTCTTCCTGCATCGTTTTGATTTGCTCCCTGAAAAGCAAGATCCATGATTTTTCCCAGCAATTATTCTTAAATATGCCTAGAAAAAGCTGTGGTAAGTCCTAATTTGAATATTAAACATAATTAAAAGACTTTTCCACGTGGGGAATTGCTCTCTTATCTGCCTGCCCATAAATGTCAGAGTATTAATGGTCACAATTTGTCTTGGAGGTAGGAAAGGGTTTGTTTTTTTTCCCCCTTGCCTTTTTTTAAGCAGTGGGGAATCAGGCACAGCAGGTCATGGCCACACAACCACTCAAAAAAAAACTTCCTGAGACACTTTTGCTTTGAGCTTCAACTGAGAGGCCAATCCCTTCTGGCCAGCTGATTATTTCTGCTCTTGAATACACTCTTTAAACCAAGAGATATTATCTTGAAGCAGAAATGAGCCTTTAAAAGGCTTTAATTTATTAAACTATGAGCCAGAAAAAAATTGGAGAAATTAATAACTCAGACTGTGATTAATATGAAGCTTTTTTTTGTCTTTTTTTTTTTTTTTTTCACATAGCTGGAGAGAAGAGGAATTAGAACCTGGGTGCTTTCTAAGGACAGTGTTTGTTCACTGTGGGTTCTCATGGCCTCGTGTTTGACCAAAAAACCAACATCCCTCCCCCCAAGGGTCTCCAGCTCTGGTAGTTCTTGTTCCCTGGGATTCATTTCCAGGGATTTTGGGCATCATTACCAGGTGTGGTGGTTTGAGACCCCTCAAAAATCCAATTTCCAAGTCTGAGGCCCCCCTCCCACAATTGCTTCCGAGTGAGAGGGTTTTCAGAGAAAACACAGTTACCCAGCACTGGGGGAAGGGGAAAATATTTACACAGGTTTATTTACATACATATATATATATAGGTAACAACTTAACTATCTCTTCTACGATGAAATAATATATTTACATCAGATTAAATTTCTCTTTTTCTTCACCAAGAGTCCCAGAAGAAAAGAGAAAAGTCCTTCTGTCACCCCTCAGGTCACAGTTCCTTCCAGTTAGTTTCTGTAGTATTAGTTAGTGTTCTTCATTTCAAGGCAGCAGATTTTTGGAAAGAGGGGTGGGCTCCCATTTGAAGGGAGTTCCAAAATGCAGCAGCACCGGAGAAAAAGAGTGGAAATCTCCAAGGAAATCCCCTGAAGGCTCAGGCTTGAAAGACTGGAATTTTCACAAAGTAAGAACAGAAAAATTCTGACTACACCAAGCTAACAGCCTTTAGTTACTTATTTCTTTGATTGGATTTAAAGCCCATCTCTGGGTGATTGTTGTTCCTGTTGGAAGATGCACAAAGGGATGGATCCACCACGCTGTTGGAACTCGGGGAATTTCTTGGGAAAGGTGTCTCTAAAAAGTTGTCTCTTCACATGAGTGAAAAGAAGCTAAACATGTGCATGAATACTGGAAATAAAAGTGTTAAAGACCAAAAGTCACAGACCAAAAAAAAAAGAAAAAAGGCAAGGAGAAATAAAAATAAAAATAAAAATAAAAATAAAAATAAAAATAAAAATAAAAATAATAAAAATAAAAATAAAGAATGTGCAATTTTTCACTCCCTTGACCAGGCCAAGAGCTCTTTTAGGGACAACTGAAAATCAATGTCCTTGAGAAAAAAAATGGGGCAAAAAGCATAAAAGTTAGAGCTGAGCACTGCTGTGAAGCAGGCAGGGAACTGCAAACCTGCACATTTTTGTCGTGTGTGACATTTCTGAGCTTTCCAGGTGCACAAAAGGCAATTTTTTCCTCTGCTTTCCAAGGGCGCTGCTTCCCATTTGCACCACTGGTTACAAGTGCCCTACAGGCTCAGCTTTTCAGCTGAAAACAAGGATTTGAAGTGAGTAGAACGTGGCCCTGAACGGGACTGACTTTGCCAAGAGAAAGATTGAAGTGGGAATTGAAGCTTTTCCTCCTGCTTTTGTCAACTTCAGGTGGAAAACTGGGCCGGGCTCAGCTGATCCCACTGGGGGGAAGCACTTCAAGGCCTGTCTGTACCTGTTACACCTTCCCCAGGCTTTATTTAGGGAGGGATTTCGGCTTGTCCTCCGTGCTGGAAGATCCCCAGGTGTGTGCTGGGGTGGGTGAGTTGGGGAACAGCACAAAACGCGGCTTTTTTAGAGATTTTTGGGTGAGCAGAGTGCTGGGAGCCCCGTGGCCCATGTCCCCGTGCCCACACCTGACTGTCCCTCCCAGGATGACTCTGTCTACCTGTCCTGGTTAGAACAGCTGGGACCAGTTCAGCACTGGTGTAACCCAAAACTGGGGATTCCAGAGCCTTCCATGCCATTGCCCAGAAACTGGTATCAATGAACCATTTACACCCTCTGCCCAGAGCACCCCTGACTCCTCAGGCTATAAACTGGGTGTTAAGAGGCCTGGGAGATAGGAGGGTGCTCCTGTCCTCACACCCAGTGTGGAACTCCCCACCCATTCCTGCCTGGTCCTGAGGATATATAATCTTGGGGTCTTGGGACTTTTTTAACCACTTGTGGGATCCAGAGAAGGACTGAGACCACCACTCTTGACCAGACTGCACCAGCACTCTCACCAACAGGTTTTTTCCCCTCTCCTTTTCCTTTGGACTCAGGGGGCCCAAGGAACACCACTTTGTTCATGCCCCAGGGTGCTGGGTTATGCTTTGGGGTTTTGTGGGTTAAAACCAATTGTTTGTCTGTTTAATCGTATTTATTGTATTATTTTATTAAATTGTTATTCTGATTTATAATCTCTGTTTTGAGTTGGGTTCATTTCCCCTGCCAGTTTACCTTTAAACCAGCACACTCCCCTTTCCATGTCCCTGCTTTCCTCTGCATCCACAGTGCTTTCTCTCTTATCCCTGTATCTGGAAAAGGGTGGAACCCCCACGTGTGGATCCGTTGGGAATTTGCTGAGCACAACTCCACGAAACCATCCTGGAATGAGCCCAGGGGGTTTGAGCCCTTTGCTCCTCTCCTCCCCCATCAGTTCTCCCTGCTTTGGTCCTTCTGCTGCTCTGGAGAAAGGCAGGAGGGAGGTTCAGCTTTTCCATGGATGTGGAGTAGCTTTTCCATGGATGTGGAGTAGCTTTTCCATGGATGTGGAGTAGCTTTTCCATGGATGTGGAGTAGCTTTTCCATGGATGTGGAGTCAGGGGATGTTGGAGCTGTGGGAAGGGGGCACGGTGAGACTGTGCCTAAGGCAGGAACTCCTCTGCTGGCACCTCTGGTGTGGCTGGCACAGCCCAGCCAACCCCATTTCCTACCTGCCAGGGCTTTTTCCTGGGAAAACCTTTGGATCTGCAGCGTCCCAGCCCTGTCGTTGGCCTGGCGGCGGGGACAAAAGCACCAGGTTAATTAAACACACAGCAATATAATTGCAATTAAACCCAAACAAAGTGCTGAACCAGAGCAGCAAAGTGCCTGGAGGGGGAGGAGAAGGTGGTTTTATTTAGCTTTATTTAGTCTTGATTTTATCCTGAGGGCCAAGCAAATGCTGCAGCAAGGACGTGCCACTGGCAAGGGTTTAACTGCTGAATAAAAGATAAGGATAAAGACAAGGCCAGGCCTGGGAACAGCCAATTCAGGCTGATTTCACTCTTGGAAAATCCCAGGAGCCTGCCTTTGGCAAACCTTGCCTGGCAGCCCTGCCCGACTGGGGTCTGCCCCGCTGATCCATCCCACTCCTGACTCCCTATCCCAGGGCTGCAGAGCCAGGGAGGAGAGGGCTGATGGCCAAAGCACCCCTTGGCCACCACCAGAATCCATCCCAAGGGATCTGCAAGAAGGGTGTGATCTTCAAGGAAAAAACTCCAGGGCTCACCAGGGACCACCTGAAAAGGGACCTTTGGGGAGTTGCTGCCCCGTGCCCGGCCAGCGATGCCCCGGAGGGCACAGGGGGGCAGTTTTGGCACCTTCCCACCTCCACTACACAACTCCTGCAGCAGCTGTTTGCAGCAGACCCATCTATTACACTCATTCCAGGCCTGCTTTCCCTGGAGCTGCTCCAGTGTATCCCACTAAAGGCACAAAGCTGAGAGAAGCCAGTGAATTATAAGGTCCCCGGTTGCAGGACTCAGCGAGGGGCTGCTGTTAATCTTCCCTTTGCTACTCAGTTTTTGTTCTGCCTGTAATAAATCCCCGTGCCCTTTGCTGTTCAAACTGCAGCCTTGCCACTGGAAAAGGAGGAGGGGGGGAGAGGGAAAGGTGGAGATTGCTGTGAGCAGAAATAAAAGAAGGGATTCATGCCTTGGCCAACGCTGCTCCTTACGGAGGGCGGCGTGATCAGCTGGTGTTAAATGCAGGGCCAGGGGAGCTCCTGCTGAACCACAGCAGAGTGGAAAAGCTGCTGGATTAGTGCAGGAAATGGGGCAGACAGGGCTCTGGGTTTTCTTTCAGCAGGGCTGAATGGGCAGTTGGAGACACGATGTGGTGTCGCTTCCAGATCTGGGGGAACGTCGAGCTGGGAGCTTGGTAATGAAATCTTCTCCCCAAAGGGCACCTCTGTGGATTTACAGCTACTTGTGGGGAAAGGTCATGTTTATAATAAAACCTGGGAAAAAAGAAATCCTGGGATTAGCTACTATTTGCTTTGGTAGGAGCAATGTAATAATTACCATTTGGGTTCAGGATTGCTTTCAATCTGGGAATTTGTATAAAGCAGAAGTTAAAAATACTGAAAAGTCACGAGAGAACACAGCACTCAGATTTCTGCACCTTAGGCAGGTCCTTAATTTGTGAAAAATTTTGGACTTTTGACTGTTCACCTGCAGCTGAAGCAGGAAAAAAAGGGAAATTCAGAGAAAAATGGCTCGAGGGCTTTGCAAACGTGAGCTGGAGAGGAGAAAAGCAGCAGATCTTCTGATGGTGGGAAAAGCTGCGTCTTGGTGACAGTTCAAACCACCCCAGTTCCCTCTGCTCTTCCCAGAGAGTCACTTCCCGTGGCTCAGCAAATCCCTGATCCCAGAGCTGATTCCACGGGCAGAGGTTTATTTAATGTCTAGCCCTGATTCCTGCTGACAACAAGACAGATTTATTCCTGCTTGTCAGGCTGGGAGAATCCAGGAGGAGATTTCCCAGGGCTGAGGGTGTTTAAAGGATGGTCCCACCAGGAATTAAAGTCAGAGGAGAATGAAGCCACTGGATTCTGGCTGAGGGTGTTCCAGGGATGGTCCCACCAGGAATTAAAGTCAGAGGAGAATGAAGCCACTGGATTCTGGATGAGGGTGTTCCAGGGATGGTCCCACCAGGAATTAAAGTCAACTGAGAAAAATGAAGCCACTGGGTTCTGGCTGAGGGTGTTCCAGGGATGGTCCTACCAGGAATTAATCAGATGAGAAGAATGAAGCCACTGGATTCTGGCTGAGGGATTTTAAAGGATGGCCCCACCAGGAATTAATCAGCTGAGAAGAATGAAGCCCCTGGATTCTGGCTGAAGGATTTTAAAGCATGGTCCCACCAGGAATGAATCAGCTGAGGAGAATGAAGCCACTGGGTTCTGGCTGAGGGTGTTTAAAGGATGGTCCCACCAGGAATTAAAGTCAACTGAGGAGAATGAAGCCCCTGGATTCTGGATGAGGGTGTTTAAAGGATGGTCCCACCAGGAATTAAAATCAACTGAGGAGAATGAAGCCACTGGGTTCTGTCTGAGGGATTTTAAAGGATGGCCCCACCAGGAATTAATCAGCTGAGGAGAATGAAGCCACTGGGTTCTGGCTGAGGGTTTTAAAGGATGGTCCCACCAGGAATTAAAGTCAGAGGAGAATGAAGCCACTGGATTCTGGCTGAGGGTGTTCCAGGGATGGTCCCACCAGGAATTAAAGTCAACTGAGAAAAATGAAGCCACTGGGTTCTGGATGAGGGTGTTCCAGGGATGGTCCCACCAGGAATGAATCAGCTGAGGAGAATGAAGCCACTGGGTTCTGGATGAGGGTGTTTAAAGGATGGTCCCACCAGGAATTAAAATCAACTGAGGAGAATGAAGCCACTGGGTTCTGGCTGAGAGTGTTCCAGGGATGGTCCCACCAGGAATTAAAATCAACTGAGGAGAATGAAGCCACTGGGTTCTGGCTGAGGGTGTTCCAGGGATGGTCCCATGTGGTCCCCAAGGAGGAACATCAAAGCATTTTCTGTGAGGACACTTCTATTTTTTTTTAAATAACTCCAGCCAGCAAATGCTGTGGATTGGTCTAGAAACCCTCACCATGTCTGAAGAAACTTGAACAGGTCGATTTTCACACAGCAGAACTTTTTTTATTTTTTTACTGGAGCGAAAAATAATTCCTTTTTTGAGCAATTCTCCCGTTTAACTTCCAGCAGATGAGGAGTCACCACGAAGTAGCCCTGAGTAGGAGTGGAATATGAAAAACAGCCTCTTGCAGGGGAAGAAAAGATGTGAACTTAATGAACTCACCCTCTCAATCCTACAAAACTGAGCAAGGGAGCAATGGCATTTCTCAAGTGACAGTTGTGTTGCTGTTCCCAAGGATTATTTTTTTATTCCAGCTCTGCCAAGAGGTGCAATAAAAGACATGACTTTGCTCCTCGTGCTTCGCCCAGCTGATCATCTCCAAATGCCAGATCCTGCCTGGTGTCCTCAGCAGATGTAAAATTACCCAGTTTGCAAGTGCAAACCTGTTAGAAATGTGGTTTGTAGTAACACAAGGCTTGGGTAACACAGCACAGGGGAAAAAAAAGGCTTCAAAAAACGGTGCAGACTCACTCCCACAGGATGAAAATCCTTGGTCTCCTTGTTCCATTTACATCCTTACACTGTTGTGCCCAGGCTGGTATTTTTGAGCTGTTTTGTAGGAGGGATTTTTAATCCACTCAGGTGTTTGAGAGCACTGAACGTTCCACTTATATGTTATTTTTTATATTTACCCAAACCTTCCCACATTATTAAAATGAAACCCGGTGATATTTCTGAGGCAAATGCCAGGGATTTTAAAATTCCACAAATGTAATTTCTGGTTGAGGGGGGAAAAAAGGCCAGAGCAGGGATTTGAGGCTTCCACCCCATCAGACCCTTCTGCTCTGGGCTGGCCCAGGGGAACTGCCCATGATTTCCTGTAGGAACATCCCTGCTGGATCCAGAAGCAAACACGAGCCCTTCCCTCCATTTCTTCCAAATTGCTGCATCCCAGCAGTTGCTTTGAGGTCCTTTGTGCAAAGAGAAACTGGTTAAATCATAAAATCCCAGAATGGTTTGGGTGGGAAGGGACCTCAAAGCTCACCCAGTCCCTGCAGGGGCACCTCCCACCAGCCCAGGTTGCTCCAAGCCCTGTCCAACCTGACTTTTAGGGTGAGAATATCCCTCCAAACCCATTGCTGGGGGTCAGAACCATCAGGTGGGGACCCTCCCATCCCCCCCAACATCTTCTGCCCCGTCTCTGGGGCACATCAAAGCAGAGGTGAGCAGCTTGCAAAGAAAATCCAATATATTTGTGTGGTTTTCCTTCATTTCTGCCCTCACCAGAGGTTCCAGGGCTGCAGCTGATGACACAGAGTCAAGAAGTAGAAACTTTTAGCTGAGCTTTGGCCTTCACAGGAACAAAGGAAGGGTAACACGGGGTGGTTGAGATCCCTTTGCAGGGAAATGTGGCAAAGCTGACAGTAAAACATTGTTCTCCAGGTGAATTATTAGGGGATATTCCCTGGGAATTACTGAAATAACTGCTCTCAGAGGCAGGTTCAGCCTAAAAGGCAGCAATAATTTGCACTGGAGATGCTCTTTTCATTGCCAGGGAGGGACTTTGGGGAAAGATTCCCTCCTACCCCGCTCTGTGTCTTCCTCAGTCACACCCTAAAGCTCATCCTGCTGGGATTTCTCAGAGTTTTCCTGCTGGAAGGTGCACACTTCCCCCCCGGGATGGTTATTTTTTGGTTGTTCATTAGCTTGGTTATTTTGGTTGTTCATTACTTTGGGAAGTCATGGGTGGGGATTATATTTTTATAAGGTTTCTTTTGCCCTCTGCTTGGATGCACAGCACTGTTTGCTTTCTGAAAGAGGCAGATTTATTTGTCTGCAGTGACACAGCGCCAGAAAAGGGGCAAATTCTGTCCCTTTGCACGTCGGGTGAACGTGTCTCTCTTCCAAATCTTACCCTAAATCCGAGGCAGCGACCCGGGGATGCCCAAAAGTGCTGCCCAGCGCTGAACATCCCGGAGAGAACGTTTTTCTTCGCGGGCATCACCATCTAGTGCCGCTCTCGGGAACTTCACGTTCTCCCCTCGGATTTTATCCCGCGGTTGCGATCGATCGTCGGAGCCGGTGGAACGATCGGTGCTCGATAAATGAGTCACCACACGGAGCTGTTCGTTCTTCTCAACCACCGCAAACAGCTCTTGGAGTGGGCACGATTTTTATATCCATGCCATGGGTTCGTTGTCTCCAAAAGGGAATTTGCAAAGTGACCTCTCAAAGGAGGGAATTTTTTTGGCTTTTGAGGTTGACTCAGTCCCTGCCTAGGGAGGATGGAATCACAGAATCATAGAATTTGGGTTGGGAGGGACCTTAAAGCCCATCCAGTGCCACCCCCTGCCACGGGCAGGGACACCTTCCACCAGCCCAGGTTGCTCCAAGCCCATCCAAGCTGGCCTTGGACACTTCCAGGGATCCAGGGGCAGCCACAGCTTCTCTGGGGCAACCTGTGCCAGGGCCTCCCCACCCTCCCAGCCAAGAATTCCTTCCTAATATCCAGTCTGAACCATGAATAGCCACGAGCAAGAGGGAGTGGAAGGGAAAATCCTCTTGGGAAATTTGTGACCCTCACACCAAACGAGCCCGAGGGTGTGGACACTTCTCAGGAGAGCTGGTGAGAGGGGCAGGGAGCAGAACCTTCACCTGGACATTCTCTCATGGTTCCTTCCCTATTTACTCTCCAGTGTTCCATGTTCCCACAGCCTCATTTTCCACAGGCACTGCTCCAAAAGGGTGCAGCCCTGGCCTGGGGGGGCACGAGGTCTCTGACCCTGCTCCCAGATCCCCACTGCTGGATCCACTGTGGAAAATGAAGCTGGAAGGTGCAAATGGAGAAGTTGATTTTCCTGAGAAGTGGTTCAGTGTTTGAGTGGACTTTTATAAAGTGCAGGGGCTACAGACTGTGCTGGGGGAGCTGCTTTTCCTCCCACAGTGCTGGAATTTCCCCCCAAAATTAGATAAAGAGGGAACAATGTGACTGTTACTCATCTACAGGTTAAGGAGCTTTGTGGTTTTGTTTGCCCTGAGATGCTCCTCCAGCTCTGGTTTCAAATGGAAGCTGATTTTCCTAAATATGAGCAGAGTGCCCCAGTTCCAGACTTTGAGGGGAATTGCCTGGCAAAGCACGATGGAAAGCTGTGGAATGTTCCCTGTTCCTCCCCATCCCATGGCATCCTGAGCATAGAATCCCAGAATCCTAGAGCTATAGAATCATAGAATTGAGTCACAGAGTCATGGAATCCCAGAATTATAGAATTATAGAATCATAGAGTCACAGAATTATGGAATTATATAGTCATAAAATCAAAGAATTATAGAATAATAGAATTTTAGAATTATAGAATTGTAGAGTCACAGAGTCACAGAATCACAGAATTTTAGAATCATAAAATCACAAAATCATAGATCCATAGAATCAAAGAATTATAGAATTATGGAATCACAGAATCATAGAATTATAGAATCATGGAGTCACAGAATCACAGTGTCACCAAATCACAGAATAATAGTCACAAAATGACAAAATTACAGAATTATAGAATCATAGAATCAGAGTCACAGAATCAGAGAATCAGAATCACTGAATCCCAGAATAATGGAATTATAAAATCATAGAATTATAGAATCATAGAATTATAGAATTATAGGATCATAGAGTCACAGAGTCACAGAATTATGGAATTACATAGTCACAGAATCATAGAATTATAGAATAATAGAATTTTAGAATTATAGAATTGTAGAGTCACAGAGTCATAGAGTCACAGAGCCACAGAATCATAGAATTATGGAATCATGGAATTATGGGGTCATAGAATCATGGAGTCACAGTCACAGAATCACAGACTCATAGATCATAGAAATATGGAATTATAGAATCATGGAATCCCAGAATCACAGAAGTATAGAGTCACAGAATCACAGAATTGTAGAATCATAAAGTTGTAGTCACAGGATCACAAAATCATAGAATTATAGGATCACAGAATCCCAGATTCATAGAATAATAGAATCATGGAGCCCCAGAATCCCAGAATCACTGCAGTTGGAAAAGACCTTTCAGATGATCAAGCCCAAAGTTCTGCCCCATTTTGGGGGACTGATTTTGGGGCACAGAGCTCCAAGAACCTGCAGTGCTGCCCCTCAGCCCTGGCACCCCCAGCCCTGCTGCTCCCTCCCCCCCAGCAGGAGTTGGAAGCAGTGCAAATAAAATGACATTATTGCAGGCAGAGCTGATTTCATGAAAAATACATCACCTTTCCGTGCCTGCAGTGAAAATATATTGCTTTCTGCCAGATTTAATTAGGAGCCATCTATTCTCAGAACTTGCAGAGAACTGGCACGAGAGGGGAGTGAACATGAGAGACTTCAAATCTTAATTCAGGGACTGAATTAACTGACTGTAACTCTTTGCAAATGAAACTAAGTCGTGTTTCCTCCTCCTGAACATGCACTAGAAAAAAAAAATCACATGAAAACACTAAAATATTCATTTATTTATAATGTGGGCTCAGGAATTACTGTTTTGCTTTGCTTTTGCTTGACAGGCATAAACTTGGCCTAAAAGGTGAACTAAAAAACCATAAAATAATTCAGCTTGGAAGGGACCTCAATGGTTTTACTATTTTACTATTACCCACCTTAAAAATAGGAGTAAAGGGAGGTGAAACAGGAAGTTGCATTCAATTAAAAAAAAAAAAAAAAAAAAGGAATGTTTCTGTTCACTTTAAAAGGCCTTGAAATTCTGGGTTTGTCTGCTTTCCCCAACATTACATCGTGGCAGCTTCTGAGCTGAAAGCTCTGCAAGGAGAAACCATTTTGCAAGTGTCAAGACAAAGGATCTTCACTTTTCCAAAGTCTTTCTGCCCATTTTCTTAGGAGCTGAACTCAGCAAACCCTCATAAATCTTCAGGGCTGTGGGAAAGGACTCGATTTCTCTTTTTAAAGCCTTTTAATCTTTTAAAGGATGTCTAAAGCCCTGTTTGCTGAAAGGTGGTTCTGTTGATGAGGGACCTTTATCACTGTGCTGGCACTGACTTTGCTACCAAACAGCCCCCAAAAAATGCCTTCCTGCAAAATAAATGGGCTTGGAATACTCAGTTTGGGTGCTCTTGAACTGCAGCAAAAGGCTGGTTTAACCTCTGAGACCAAATTAACCTTCCCCTGAGCAAGGCATTTATATTCTGCAATAAATGGACCCACACACAGGGTTATTCTGCAATTACCATGAATTTATACTTGGTCTCCCTGTAACATGAGCAAGTGTGGAAGGCCCAGGGTGTGCTGAGTGATGAACAGCAGGAGCAGCCCCTGCCAGGCACAGACTCATCATCTCTGCTCTCTGAACTTCTTCAGCACATCAACAGCAACCCTTGAATGAGTGAGTGACAAAATGATGGCCCCACCCAGAGGATTTGCCCCTCAGGAACCCCAGTGAAACCCCTCCCAAGGGTTTTTCCCCCTGCTTTTTGCACAAGGACAGTGATTCAACAGAGGGGATGTGAATCAGCATCAAACTGCTTTGCAAGGGCTCTTGCTTTTCATAGAATCATAGAATCACAGAATCAGCTGGGTTGGAAGGGACCTCTGAGATCATCCAGTCCAACCCTTGATCCAACCCCGCCGTGGTTCCCAGCCCATGGCACTGATGCCACATCCAGTCTGTCCTTAAACACCTCCAGGGATGGAGAATCCACCCCTTCCCTGGGCAGCCCATTCCAATGGCTGAGCACCCTCTCTGCAAAGAAATTCTTCCTAATCTCCAACCTAACCCTCCCCTGGCACAGCTGCAGACCCAGCCCTCTTGTCTTGCTGATGGTTGCCTGGGAAAAGAGACCAACCCCCCCCCGGCTCCCCCCTCCTGTCAGGGAGTTGCAGAGAGTGAGGAGGTCTCCCCTGAGCCTCCTCTTCTCCAGGCTGAGCCCCCCCAGCTCCCTCAGCCTCTCCTCACAGCACTTGTGCTCCAGTCCCTTCCCCAGCCTCGTTGCTCTCCTCTGGACCTGCTCCAGCCCCTCCATGTCCTTCCTGAGCTGAGGGCCCAGAGCTGGACCCAGCACTCCAGGGGTGGCCTCACCAGTGCTGAGTCCAGGGGCAGAATCACTTCCCTGGACCTGTTGGCCACCCTGTTCCTGAGCCAGGCCAGGATCCATTGGCCTTCTTGTCCCCCTGGGCACACTCTGGCTCCTGTTCAGCTCCCTGTCCATCCCCACTCCCAGCTCCCTTCCTGCCTGGCTGCTCTCCAGCCCCTCTGGCCCAGCCTGGAGCTGCCGGGGGTTCTTGTGGCCAAAGGGCAGGACCCGGCCCTTGGCCTGGTTGAACCTCATCCCGTTGGAATCAGCCCATGGATCCAACCTCTCCAGGTCCCTCTGCAGAGCCCTCCTGCCCTCCAGCTGATCCACACTCCCCCCCAGCTTTTGAGTGGTTTTGTGTCAGTGCCCCTTAAACTGGTTGGAAACCGGTCTGAGGTTGGAACCAGAGGGGTGCTGGAAGCTGCTTCAGTTCTCTGTTCATGTGAGGTTTTTATCAGCACCTTTCTTTGGGGACACCTGGGGATGGAAATGCAGCATTCCATTGTCTTCCCAAACTTTCCAGCACCTTTGTTGCCCAGAGAAGCTGTGGCTGCCCCTGGATCCCTGGAAGTGTCCAAGGCCAGGTTGGACGGGGCTTGGAGCAACCTGGGCTGGTGGAAGGTGCCCCTGGGGGGGAACCAGATGATCTTTAAAGTCCCTTCCAAGCCAAACTATTTAATGATTCAGTGAAACAAGGTGAAGGGAAATGTGAAATGTGCCTTTGAGACAGATTCATCCAGGCAACACATCCCAGTGCTTGAACTGGTAAAACTTTATCACAGGATGGAACAGGGAAATGCTTCACCTTCCTCAGTACCTGAGTTCCACCAGCACAGAGCAGCCTCCTGTGGACAGTCAGCCAAAAATATGATGCCAGGCTGAAGGGGACTTCCCTCCACTCCTGGGGCCATCCCAGATCCCAGATCCCAGGCCCTGAGTGCTGTGAAGGACGAGGATGAAACGAGGAGTGAATGTCCCTGACAAAACCATGGAGCCACCCTCAGACCTCTTGATTTCAGAGCTCTTAATGGACCATTTTTGGATAGTTTTTGTGACTACAGGCTCACAAACAGAGCCTGCTGCAGACACACCTGAGTGCTGGTGTAAAACATCCAGGTTTGCACGCTACAAAAGGTTTGAAAGACCTTGAGCTCAGAGTTGATGTGACCCTGTGGCTCTACACCTGCAAATCTCTCCTCAGTCCTCGTGGCAGAACAACCCCTGTGGGTGAAGCCTTTGACTTTTCCTTTGCTTTTCCCTTGCCAGAGCCTGGGAGAAAGGGGTCCTGTGCTGACACCCCATCTGCAGCCCTGACTGTCGTCCATCAACCAAGAAAAACATCAGCCCAGAACATTTGCTGGCTGACTTGTGGTTTCTGCCCTGAGCTCTGCACCAGGGAGGGTTGCACTGCTGTGCTCTGCTGGATGAGAGCCAGCCCTGCATCTGTCCTGCAGCCATCAGCAATTCCTCCAAGAGGAGGAAGCAAAGCAGGTTTTTGGCAAGATTCGCCGGAGCAAATCACAATTTTCTGATTAAAGGGCTTTTACCACTTGCAAATTTGCTTTTTTGTCGTGTTTACAGCTCCTTCCTGGCCCCCAGCAGAACTGGTAATGGCAAGGGCAGGATGCTGGAGGGTTGGACTGATGCCAGCAGGGGAAAGGCTTTCAGGAAGATGCTTTGGGGAGATGATGATTTCAAGGGGATGTTTTCAGGAAGACGCTTCGGGGAGATGTTTTTGGGAGGATGTTTTTCAGCAGAGAGGCTTTCAGGAAGATGCTTTGGAGAGGTGCCTCCAGGAGCTGCTTTCAGGGAGGTGGTTTCAGGAGAGGCTTTCAGGAAACTGCTTTTGGGGGGTGGTTTCAGGAAAATGCTCTTGGGAGGTGGTTTCAGGAAGATGTTTGGGTGGATGCTTTCAGGAAGATGCTTTCAGGAAGATGCTTTCAGGAAGATGCTTTCAGGAGGTGCTTCAGCTCTACCATCTCTGCTGCTCTCTCCAGGTCAGGTACAGGGGCTGCAGGGGGACTCTCCTCATTGCTGGGCTCTGCTCTGCTCATAGAATCCTGGCCTCTTGAGGTCCCTTCCAAGCTGAATTATTTTATGATTCTATAAGAAAAAGCAGGTACAGACCTGCTGGGCCTTAAATCCTTTTTGTGTCTTATTTTTTTCCATAGAAACATAGAATCCCAGCATGGTTTGGGTTGGAAGGGACCTTAAAGCCCATCCAGTTCCACCCCCTGCCATGGGCAGGGACACCTTCCACCAGCCCAGGTTGCTCCAAATTTATCCAACCTGACCTTGGACACTTCCAGGGATCCAGGGGCAGCCACAGCTTCTCTGGACAACCTGTGCCAGGGCCTCCCCACCCTCCCAGGGAAGGATTTCTTCCTAATCATCCTCTAAGCACTGGATAAGTGAGAGCTTTCCTGGACACTCTGCTGGAGACAGGAGCCTGGGAATGCTCTTCCATCCTTAACTGCTCTGGCCATAACTCTGTCACATCTGGCTCCCAAGGGAAGATGAGTGGAGACCAATTTTCAGCTGGTTGAGAACCTGCTTCTGAAGTTTCCATCTGCCCCAAAGAGCTGTTTTCTCACTGCTCCTGACCAGCACGTGGGATCTGAGTCCTGGCTCGTTCTGGGTGAGCAGCAAAGCTCCCATCACATCCTGCCTGGCCACAAAGGTGACCAGCCCCAGAGCCAGGGCAGGGAAAAATGAGCAGCACCTGCTTTTTTCTTTCATTAAAAGTTGATTTGGTGCTGTATTAAAACATGAATAAGTGAGAAGGCAAAGCTGGGACTCTGCTCCTTGCTGGCTGTTATTAAAACTCTAAATCAGGTTGCCTTCAGAGCCACCTCTGTTACCTTTGCAAATGGAAGAGGGAGTTGGCCTCTTTTGTCTGTGATTCTGCTTCACAGGGCTCCTTTTAGTCAACTCACTTCATATCTTTGATCTGAGGAGATCCCCCTGCAGAGCCTCCAGCTCTGGGGTCCCACAGGGAGGACATGGAGCTGCTGGAGAGAGTCCAGGAGAGGCCACAAAGATGCTCCGAGGGCTGGAGCCCCTCTGCTCTGGGGACAGGCTGGGAGAGCTGGGGGTGCTCACCTGGAGAAGAAAAGGCTGCAGGGAGACCTGAGAGCACCTTCCAGAGCCTAAAGGGGCTCCAGGAGAGCTGGAGAGGGACTGGGGACAAGGCTTTCCCTCTCCCCTCTGCCCCTCCTCTCCCCTCCCTGTCATAGAATCACAGAATGTCCTGAGTTGGAAAGGATCCACAGGATCATCCCACCCTGTCCCTCAGAGCGTTGTCCAAACCCTCCTGGAGCTCTGGCAGCCTTGAGTGTTCCTGGAGGGATCATCCTCTTCCTCAGCTTCTCAATTTTACTTCTTGAAATGTCTTTTCTAGCAAGAGGCTGGACTGGCCGGGCTGGCAGAGGGAGCTTCTTCCACGGGATGGGCACTGGGAGAGGAGGGAGCACTGGATCACGGAATCATGGAATATCCTGAGCTGGAAGGGACCCACAAGGATCATCCATCCAACCCCTGGCCCTGCACAGACACCCCAACAATCCCCCCCTGTCCCTCAGAGCATTGTCCAAACCCTCCTGGAGCTCTGGCAGCCTTGGGGCCGTGCCCACTGCCCTGGGGAGCCTGGGCAGTGCCAACCACCCTCTGGGGGAAGAACCTTTTCCTGAGATCCAACCTGACCCTGCCCTGGCACAGCTCCAGCCCTTCCCTGGTCCTGTCCCTGCTCACCCAGAGCTGGAGCTGCCCCTGGGGAGGAGCTGCAGCCCCTGGTGAGGTCTGACCTCAGTCCGCTCCTCTCCAGCTGAACACACCAAGTGCCCTCAGCTGCTCCTCCTGTGGCCCCTCCAGACCCTTCCCCATCTTTGTGCCTCCTCTGGACTCTCTGGAACAGCTCCAGATCTTTGGCACAGAGAGATCCCCCCCTTCTGTCCCATCTCCCACCTCCCCTCCAGCTCTGCTCCCTTGGCAGCAGGACAACAATTAGCTCTGAGATTGGTTTTTTCCCTTGTTTTCCCAGTTCAGCCACCTGAGGGAGGACAATCAGGGTTGCCATGGCAATGGAAGGATGATGTCTTAATTTGTGGGATTCTTTGGCTAATTATTCTGAGAATTGTAATCCCAGGAAAAACTGCTTCCTTTGGAGAAATTCACTTATGAGCTGCACTGGCACTGAAGGAGAAGTTAAAAAGAAAGGAAAGCTGATGGAGATGTTTTTTGGTCAAAAACAATGAAAAAAAATATATATTTCAGTGAATTTTCCTGGCTTGTTTCATGTGACAAGAACAAATGCCTGATGTTATCCAGGAATGAGGGCCTGGAATGGGCCCTAAACTTGAATTATTCATGAGTAACTCAAAGTATTTTCACAGACTTTCTGAGGAACGTGAGTATCAGGCAGAACTAACACACATAACTGAAAATAAAACCGTGTAAAGCTTAATGGAGAACAAGAAGATTTCAAGGGCTGCTTATATGGGGAGGCACCAAAATGGAAAGGTAATTTTCTCCCCTCCATCCCCACCCAGATTTGGGGGTTGGAGGCTCAGTGACACCACTGAACTGTTCATGTGCAGCAATATTTCTGCAGCAAGAGGAGGAGGAGGAGGAGGAGGAGGAGGAGGGGGAGGAAGGCACCCAGAGCATCCTCACTGCTGCTGGGGGATGTGGTGGAGAAACCTTCCCCCCAAATTGTGCTGTCACTGCAAAATGCAGGTTCAGCTCTGTGTCAATGGGATTTTTTGTGCCCCCCTTTGTCTGGGGGATGTGGAAATGGAACATTTCCTTGGCTTCCAACACCTTTGTTGCCCAGAGAAGCTGTGGCTGCTCCATCCCTGGAAGTGTCCAAGGCCAGGTTGGAGCAACCTGGGCTAGTGGAAGGTGTCCCTGGTGGGACTGGATGATTTTTAAGGCCCTTTCCAACCCAAACCATTCTGGGGGTCTATGACCTTCCCTTAGAAGCATTTCCCAAAACGCAGCCATTTGAATATTTTCGGTTTTCTTTCCAGGAGCCTTTTTTTTTTCCTTTTTAATTGCTTTTATTGCTTTCATTTCACACCCCATTATAAATCCAAGCACAATATTAAATCCACTGAAATCTAATAAAAATTTCGATTTTCTCTATATATTAAAAAGCCATTTAACTAAGCTAAAGTTACTTTGGAAGGGATCAGATTTCATTTCAGGGGAATCATCAGCATCCAATATCCTTTTGGAAAGGTGGACTCCTTTAAGTAGCTGAGGGGAGCTGGGGGTCCCCAGTTTGAAGACACTGGCAGTGAGAATTTAAGTGACAAGTGAGTCCAAAAACAACTGGAGAAAGGCTGAGAAATGGAGGGAGAGTTTTAGGACCGTGGTCATCTTGACCAAAGTCTTCTTCCACATCTGCAGCTGGGTCAGGGAAGCTGGGAAGGGCCTGAGGAGCAGCTGAGGGAGCTGGGGGGGCTCAGCCTGGAGAAAAGGAGGCTCAGGGGGGACCTTCTGGCTCTGCAACCCCCTGACAGGAGGGGGGAGCCGGGGGGGGTCGGGCTCTGCTGCCAGGGAACAAGGGACAGGAGGAGAGGGAACGGCCTCAAGTTGCACCAAAAGAGGCTTAGTTTGAATATTCGGGATAATTCCTTCCTGGAAAGGGTTGTCCAGCCCTGGCACAGCTGCCCAGGGCAGGGCTGGAGTCCCCATTCCTGTAGGAATGTGGATGTGGCACTTGGGGACATGGGGCAGTGGTGGCCTTGGCAGTGCTGGGGGCTGGTTGGACTCCACCTCAGAGGACTTTTCCAGCCTAAAAGATTCTGTGAGTCTAAGACAAACCACTTCCCTGGACTGCAGCCATCACTGCTTTGCTTGTTCTTGGTTTTTTTTCCTTTTTCCCGTCCGAGTCCAGAGGGAAAAACAACAAACCGTCAGAAAACACAGCGACCTGCAGTGCTCAGGGCAGAGGGGACCATGTGCTGAGCCCCGGGGGGACCAAAGCATCTCCTTTCACCTTTAAACCATCCCACTGCTCTGTCTGCAAGGTCAGTCCTGACTTCCCCGGTGCGAACCTTCCCCCGAGCCTGGGAGGGCTCGGCCGGGGCTGTGGGAGCAGAGGGGCTCACACGGGGGGGGGAAATCCTTCTCCCCGGCTTTTTCCTCCCCGAATAAAGCCGTTTGCCGCTGTTCCAGGGCGGGATGGATGGATCGCTCACCCTGAGCATTGCAGGGGGGAGACACAAGAGGGCAGGCACAGGCTGTGCAAAGGAAGGAGGGCTGTGCAAAGCAGGGAGGGCTGTGCAAAGGAGGGAGGGCTGTGCAAAGGAAGGAGGGCTGTGCAAAGGAGGGAGGGCTGTGCAAAGGAAGGAGGGCTGTGCAAAGCAGGGAGGGCTGTGCAAAGGAAGGAGGGCTGTGCAAAGGAAGGAGGGCTGTGCAAAGGAGGGAGGGCTGTGCAAAGCAGGGAGGGCTGTGCAAAGCAGGGAGGGCTGTGCAAAGGAGGGAGGGCTGTGCAAAGAAGGGAGGGCTGTGCAAAGGAAGGAGGGCTGTGCAAAGCAGGGAGGATTGTGCAAAGCAGGGAGGGCTGCGCTCCGCTCCCCTGTCCCTCAGCCAGCCCGGCCCTGCCGGCCCCTGCACCGCCCCATCTCTGCAAAGGGGGAAAAAAAGGGGATTTTCCTCAGGGATTTGTGTTCTGCCCTGCCTGACTCCTCTGCCTGAAGCAGGTTTGAAACAGTGACACCTGTGAGGGGGGTGAGGTTGGGCTGCGAGCTCCCAAAGCAGCCTCTTCCCCCTCCGGGGATGCTCCTGCCATTCCCGGGGTGTTCCCAAGGAAGGGAACTCACTGCCGGTGAGTGCAGGTGGTTCTGCCATCTCCGGGGGGTTTATGGGACCAGCCAGGCTGCTCCGTCCCCACCCCGAGCACCCCCTGCACAGAAGCTGCCCCCAGGGGTGGGGAGAGGTGCCAACAGCCCTTCCCAGCCCTTGCAACCCATCGCTCTCACCCTTTGCTGGTGCCACCCCGCAGTGGCTGATGGCACATCTTGGGCACACCCTGAGCCACAGAGAGTGAGGGTGCCCATCCCTGGAAGTGTCCAAGGCCAGGTTGGACGGGGCTTGGAGCAACCCGGGCTAGTGGAAGGTGTCCCTGCCCGTGGCAGGGGTGGAACTGGGTGAGCTTTAAGGTCCCTTCCAAGCCAAACCATTCCATGATTCACCTCTCTGGTTCGTCCCCGTCCCCAGGAGCGGTGGAGCGGAGCCGGGGAGCCGGTGGCAGTGCCAGCAGCACCGTGGGCACGGTTTTGCCCTCCAGCCTGCAGCCAAAACCTCTCCTCAGTTAAACGCTAAAAGGCAGCAGATGGTTCCCGGTGTGAATTCCAGCGAGGGGGCTGGAAGGGCAGCGCTCACCGAGGACAAAGGGAAGCATTAACACGTTAACACACCCGGCCAGCCGGTGCAGGCTGGACATTTGCAGCCGGGCTGGGAATGGGCAGGAAAGGGAGCCCAGTCCTGCCACAGGAAATTTTGAGGAGGGGGAATGGTCTTGTCCCTGGCTGTGCAGGGATGGTGAGCACAGAGGGAGACAGGCAGCGAGGTCTGGAGCCCAGGGACAAAGGTGCTGTGGCCCCTCTGTCCTCAGCTGCTTTAATTCTGGTTCTCAGGTTGGTTGGTCCTGCCTTCTCTACCCTCCCGGGAAGGGTGTGCCAAGGGGCAGCAGGTTTGGACACCTCATCTTGGCCGAATTTCTGCAGAATAAAGAAGGGGCACAGCTCTTTTTATACCCCAAATGGGCTCACAGTGAGAGCCTGGCTCAGCCACCAGCAGAGACACAGGAGGAGGGACCAGGTTTTGCATTTCAGGGCTGATGTGGATTCCTACAAAGAGGAAACCAGCCTCTGGAAGCAGCTCCTGCTCCCTCTGCATCCCAACCATCCTTGAGGACACAGTCCTGGAGCCTTCTGGCTATGGAAGGAGGGTTCAGATTTGGGGCAGTGGCCTGGGGTGCTGGAAAGACCTACTGGGAAATTCAGTTGATAGTTTATTATTTAACAGTTTATAGTTTCTGAGTGCCTGGTCCCCTCTCTGCCTCAGTTTCCCTGGTGTCAAATGGAGAGGGAAGTGTTGTAGCAGCGTGGGATGAGCAGCTCAGCCTGGGAGATGCTCCTGTAGGAATATCCATACCAGGGGATGCACCAGCTGGGCTTGCCAGGGCCAAAGGTGGCCTTGGAGGTAGCAAAAGCTGGAATGATCTTATCTCAGGGTGAAAAGCATCAGGGGGGCTCATGGCCCAGGGACAAGAGACTCAGGGGTCCATCAGTGAAGGTGAAGCAGCTGAAAGGTGAAGGGGCCAAATGGTTCCAAGGCTGTTCCAGGGGCTGCTCTCCTGGTGACAGCACCCGGGGTCATAAATTCAGATCATTTTGTGCCATATAATATTTGGGCTTGGCTTTAAGGTAATTCCACGGGTGGCTGAGAGTCACAAGGCATCACCCTGCAGACTGTGACAGGTTCTGCCTGCCCTTGGAGCCTCTGCTCCCCTCATCCCAGCTGGGAAAGCCACCTCCTGGGTGCTGCCGTGGCCCCGGGCCCCTCCCCTGCTGTGGTGCTGGGGGCTGTACAGAGACAGAATTCCCGGGGTTTAATTCTGGATCTGAACAAAACCAGGCCAAAAAATCCTGCCGTGCACCGAGCCAGTGTGGAGGGGGTTATTACTCCAGACCCTGCTTAGACCCCTCTCATCCCTGGGCTGAGCCCACTCATTCCCGTTCCCGCAGCGGGCACTAGGGATGCTCTCACGTTCGGAGGCATCGCCACAGGATCTGCAGCACCTCTTGGGCAGGAAACCGTCCCCGTTCGCCTCCTCCCCCCTCCTCCTTCCCAACCTCGCGGCTGAGCGCACATCTGGGAGCGTCCTCCCCAAACACATCCATCCCAGCTGCCTTCCAGCGGCAGAGGGAACATCTGGAGCTCCTGCCGGCTCCGAGCCTGCCCAGCCTCGCCGGGCTGAGCCCGGGCGGTGGGTTGAGCCCGGGGGGGTGCAGGAGCCACTCGGCACAGCTCCCCCCGAGCCCCCGAGGCACAGCCACGTCCAGACTCATCCCCCCCGAGGCTGGAGCTGGGGGGGTGCGATCGCAGCCCCCCTCCCCGCCCTGCCCGGGGCTCGGGATCCGGGTGTGAGTCAGGGCTCCGGCGCTTCTCCCGCCGAGCCCCGCAGGGCAGGGAAGCTCAGAGGCACGGAGAGAACATCAGAGATGCTGCAGCCCCACCGAGTCTTGCCCTGCCTGATTTTCGCTCTGAGCTGCCGAGTGATGGAGAAGAGGCTTCATTCCGCTGCTTTCTCCCCTGCTCGCCCGTGTGTGTGTGTGCAGGCAGCTGAGCAGCATTTCCCCCTCTTTCCTTTTATTTTTTAGCCTTTCCCTTCCCCTTTCCCTCTCCCCCTGGATTATCTGTCCACCTTTCCCCGAGAGAAACACAAATGACACCGGCGGCACAGGGTGGGTTTCTGGGGTGGTATTTTCTGCCCAAAATGGAGGGGTGGGGAGGAGGAGGAGGAGGAGAGACGCCTGAATGCTGCAGCTCCCATTGCCGGAGCTCGGGGAGCATCACCCGGTGGGTCTGAAGCCATCAGCTCCGGGAAGCAGCATCCTCGGCTTTCCGCACTAGTTAACAGCCCGAGAGCTGCCTCGCCTTGTTTTAAACTCGCTCGCTCGCTTCATCTCCTCTCCCCTCGGCCGTGTGTGTGCGTGTGTGTGTGTGCAGGGGGAGGACTTTATTGCCATTGGCTCCGCTCTCGCTGCCCACCCACATCTCTTCCACATCACCTTGGTGTCTCCCTAAATAAAACCAGCCCTCCTTATCGCACCGAGGAAATCAAGAGCGAGAGTTTGAATGGATTTTATATAAATATTTACCCCGACGAAGCCGCCGCCGCGATCGTGGGAGAAACTGGCGGCAGCTGCTCTCACTCCCCTCCTCTCACCCGCCCCTTAAAGGCTTTGATTACTCGGGAGAGAGGAGAGATCCAGCTCCCAGTTCTAGCTGCAGACTGACCCAAAAAGCAGTGCCAGGATTGAACTTAGCCATGGATCTGAAGGACAGCACCAGCGAGGACAGCATGGGCAGCCTGCAGCCCTCCAGCATCCAGATCTTTGCCAACACCACCACGCTCCACGGGCTCCGCCACGTCTTCGTCTACGGCCCGGTGACCGTCCGGCGCCTGCTCTGGACCTTGGCCTTTGTGGGCTCGCTGGGGCTGCTCCTGGTGGAGAGCTCGGACAGGGTGGCTTTCTACTTCTCCTACCAGCACGTGACCAAAGTGGACGAGGTGGTGGCCAACAGCCTGGTGTTCCCCGCCGTCACCATCTGCAACCTCAACGAGTTCCGCTTCTCCCGCCTCACCACCAACGACCTGTACCACGCCGGGGAGCTGCTGGCCCTGCTCGACGTCAACCTGCAGATCCCCAACCCCCACCTGGCCGACCCCGCCGTGCTGGCCATCCTCCAGGAGAAGGCCAACTTCAAGCACTACAAGCCCAAGGTGTTCAGCATGCAGGAGTTCCTGGCGCGGGTGGGCCACGACCTGAAGGATATGATGCTGTACTGCAAGTTCAAAGGGCAGGAGTGCAACCACGAGGACTTCAAAACTGTGAGTGGGAGCAGACACTCTGCTTTTCCTCTTCTCTGGGCGTGTGGATGGTGGCGTTGCAGGGCCAGGGTGGTGCTGGAGGTCGCTGGCTAAGCCACGTGGGCACGGCGCGGTGGGCGAGCGGCTGCCGGGCTCTGGCGTGGCAGAGGAGGAGCAGGAGCAGCCTGTTGAGCTGAAGTTTGTTTGTTGGAGTCTTAACAGGGGGGTTTTGTGGGGCCGGACCTGCAAGGGGCTGCAGCAGGTCCAGCCTCCATCCTGCATGAGGCCCGTGGCACCCAGGTGGCTCTTTGGTGTCAGGGCAGGGCATGAGATGGGTCCTGCTGAGCACCACGGGGGGCTTGGGGGTCTCTTGCTTTGGGCAGTGGATGTCAGGAGCTGGAGGAAGCAGAGAGGGCTGGAAAGGGGCCAGCAAGAAGGGCAGGGGCTCGGGGCTGTTCTGAGTGGTGTCCAGCTGTACTGCCCCAGGTGTTTGGAGATGTGCTGGAGTTATGGAAGGGGAGATTTTTCTGTTGTTCCTGCTGTTCGTGGCTCATCAGTCTTGGTTTGCTGAGGAGTGTGGGCAGCAGCTGGGTACCTCCCTGGTGCTGTGCCATGCCTGGTGCTGTGCTGGAGAGAAGGGGGGGAAGAAGAGAAGCAGAGGGAAAGAAATGAGGCTGAGCTTTGATCCCAGTCTGCTCCGAGGCTGGGGGAGGTGGAGCGAGCCGGGTACTTGAGCATCCTGAGGGAAGCAGACACTGCTCAGTTCCAGCTCCTGCTGGCAGTGCAGGCTGCCCTGGGTGCCTGGGCTGGCAGAGAGTGCCAGGGTAAAATAAAAAGAATAAGGAGGTTGTCTGGAAGAAGTGGTGCCCCCCTGTGCTGCTGGGGCAGGCGAGGGGGCTGCAGAGGGGGCTGCTCCCCCAGGCTGGGGGTCTGAGCCCATCCTGGCTGAGATGTGGGGGTGCTGGGGACTGGGTAAGTCACACTGTGCCCTCAGGCCACGCTGGCCAGTCCCTTGGCACTGACTCAGCTGTCGGGAGGAGGGGTGTGTGTGTGCTCCTGGAGTCAGGAATGCTCCAGCTCTCAGTGGTTGTTTCTCCGGGGGTGATGTTGCTCATTCTGTCACTGCCCTGAGTCCTGCAGGGGCCAGGGCAGGTTTTGTGCTGGTCTGGTTTGTCAGCAGGATCTTTGTTGGGTTTGTCAGCAGGATCTTTGTGTGGTTTTAGGAGAAGGGAATATTTTCTGTCTCTGCTGCTTCTGGATCTCGCAGCGAATGAGTCCAACTGAGTCCTGCTCCAGAGTCTCTGCCAGCACCTGGGCTGGGCTGCCTTTAAACCTCTGAGCAGGAACAGATCTATTTATGCCTCAGTTTTTGCCTGTGCATAACCCTGATGCCTTGCCCTGTATACCCAGGCCAAGCACTCCCTTGTTCCTGCTCCCTGGGCAGGTCTGAGCAGAGGGTGGGGGTCGTGGGGGTCCTGTGGGTCAAGGGAAGGAGTCAACAAAGCCCCAAGGAGAGGGGCTTGCTAAAGACAAGCCATGTGTGACCAAGTCTGGAAAATGGGATGGAAAAGGAGACACAGGTGCCAAAGTCCAGGGGACAGAAGAGTTGGAGAGTGAGGACAGATCCCGATAGGATGGACAGACCTCCCTTACCTGTAGTGAGGGTGTGGGGAGCAGGAGCTGTTTTGCCCCTGGGCTTCCCAATAAGGCAATAAACACCAGCCAAAAGCAAAAGCCTCGAAGCCAGGGAGCAAACAACACCTCCAAAACATCTGCAGGCCTTTAAAAAGCAGGTCCTTTTCTCAGAGAAGGCAGGAGCTCTTGGCAACCCCCCCGGGACACAGTGGGGTGTCAACTCTGGCCAGTTAGTTTTTTGAGGCAGCTGCTCCTGAAACAATGATTTATTGCCTTTTTTCCACGGGGGGACACAGTAGTTTCCAGAAAGACAAACATTCCCTGTCTGCCAAATAAATGATGTGTTAAAACAGATCAGGGCCAGCTAGAATGTGGACTGACAGTGCTTATCATTGTCAAAGTGCTGGAGGGATTCAGGGAAATACTTCAGGCCATTCTGCAAAGCAGGTCCTGGATGATCCAGAAGACAACACTGCTTGTTGTGCCTCTAACAGGGGCAGGGGTTCAGCCTCCCTGACTCCAGGCAATCCCTCAGGTTATGGAAATCCAGGAAAGCATCACTCAACAGGGACACAATGATCCTGCTTTGCCTTCCAGATTTTACCTCTCGGAGATAAGAGGCAGCAAAAAGTGTCTGCTTGAAGGATGAGTAAGTTTTTCCACAGGGAGAAGCTGGAAAGGTCTTTGAGCTGCCTCCAGGCTGAATCAGAACCTCATGTCCTGGATGAATTTTGCATTTAATCACCACCAACCTGTTGCAGCTGCACTGGGGCTCTGTGACAGCCCATCCATCCTGCTGCAGCACCCACAGGAGAAGCATCACCTGCCTTGTTTCCTGAAGGGAAACAGGGTGTAAATCCCAGAGCACTTCTGGGATATGTCAGCAGGGTGAAGAACTAAGGGTTGTTTTTTGTCTGTACTCCCCAAATTCAGGCCCCTGGGAGCAGAAGAGGCAGGAGCTTTGCAGCAGGAGGCTGCACCAAGGCAGGAACTCTGCAATCAGGTGCTGCTGGAGGAGTCAGGGCCGTGCTTTTGGTGCAGGGAGGGGTGTGTGGGGTGCAGGCTGGCCCTGGAGAAAGCCCACGGGGCTGTTGCCTCGTGGGGAAGCAGGAGCTGGAACCGGCACTTTGAAAACACGACTTTCCCCTCCTTCCTCCTCCCCTTCCCTGTTGAAATTCTCTGTCGCTGCTTTTATCACCAGGATTTGAGCTGGGCTTTCCCTCCACTCCCTGGTTCCTCCCCAGGATGGTGCCTGTGAGACATTTCCTCACGTTCAGCTCTGCCCAGGGGAGTGAGTCCCCCAAGCTCCCCCAAAGGGACATTGAGGCCGTGCTGCCCCCGAGCTGGCACTGCCACAGAGCAGCAGGTCACATAATGCAGAGCCCTGCTGTGGGCAGGGCAATGGAGAAGAGAAAACAGGCAGGACATGCTTTAGCAACCCCATTCCCCTGGAGTGTTTGGAGGAGGGAAGTGTTGGGAGGAAAACAGCAGCAGCCAAGGAAATCCCCCCCTTTTTTCCTGCCCTGCTCCTCCCGGGAGGTCCTGGTTGGAGAGGACCTGGCAGATGGGATTTTCTGGAGGAGCTCTGCTCGTGCTGCTCCTTGTGACTTGAAGGTCTCTGAGCCTGGAAAGCTGTGGCTGGTCACTGCTGGGATTTTCTGGGAGTGCCTCTTCCCTGGGATCCTTAGGGTGGCTCGTGGTCCTTTGGGTCCCCGGGCAATGGCAGGGGAGCCCTGGGGGACAATTTGGTGTGTGGCACAGCAAAGGCGTGGGAGAAAACCTGTGAAAATCCTTTCAAACCCATCCTGAAGGGTGGGAGTGGATACTGGGAATATGAGCAGCAGGGGAGTGGGAAATCTTGAGAAACAATGCCCAGCAGCCCATCCCTGCCAGGCTGGGGCACTGGGGGTGTGTTCTGGGTGTTCTGGTGGCTGAACATGTTCCCATGAGGTCATTTGCTAAATGCAGTGTGTGGACTGGGCTTCCTCACACCTCCAATTCATCCCAGGTAACACAGTGCCTTCCCCCAGGCCTGCTCTGCCATGTACATTTATTTCCCTGGCCATGACAATTGAAGGATAGAACTCATTTATTTTCAATACACATTCTCCTGACAGACAGGGACCACATAATGGACAGGATCTCATGTGAATATTGCTATTTTAAGACACAGGTTTCTGTCAATTTATCTGCCTTTTCCCATACATATATTTTCCCCCATTCTTCCCAGTGCATCCACGAGGTCAGTGATTAGTGAATACCTTTTAATTAGTCCATTCTCAACTCTTATCACACAACTTCCACTTCCCCCAGTAAAAAAATAAATAAACAATCATGATGGTGGCTGCTAGACTTGGGAAAACTTTACTTTCCCGTTGAACAATTTTTCTGGAGCACTGTGACTTTTCCCAAAGTTTGCTGCAGGACCTGCAGTGAGATCTGCAATTCTGGGATGACTTTTACACAAACAGGTGGTTTTTCTCCTGAGAGACCAGGTCCTTGTGTGGCCTTCCCAGCCTGGGTTGTGATATCTGGAGTCTGGAGGTGCTGTTGGGGTTCAGTGTGTGGGCACAGGAGGAGTGCAGGGTTATTGGTGGTGCCTCAGGTGGTGTCTGAACTGAGGTGGGTTGTTCCTGGGTCACACATCTGGCTGACAAGCAAACCCTGCCCTCAGGAAATGCAGACCCTCATCCTACTCCATGTTTTTCTGGACTAAGTTTCTCTGTCCCCTGAGGATTTGTGACTGTGGTGGTGCTTCCCCCTTTGTATTCCCTTTATTTATCCCAAACTGGGAGGAGGATAATGCTTTAAATTCAGGAGGTTTCCTGAGGGGATGCCAGTTGGGCTGAACATTCACAAAAAAGATCTTCCTGGGTTTGAATTGTTAATGGACTTAAAAATCTACCAGAGAGAAAGCTGTGGAACTTCAGTGAGGTCTTTTCATGGCAAACCTGATTTTAAATCCTTTAATACTGAAAGGGTGAAACAGGGACAGAAATTTCAGAAGTGAGGCTGCAGCTCATTGACTTGGGACGTTGGTGCTGCACATTTGAGGAGCTGAGACTCAAGACCTGGCCAGCCCAGGGATAAAATCCTCCTTAATTCTCTTTTAAAAGCTCTGTGCTTGGTTCTGGGTTTGAACTGCTTCTTGGCCAGGCAAACAGCTGAGCCATGGCAGAAATGGGCACTGCCAGGGTGCCAGAGACGGGTGGAGAGCAGAGGGAGAGGAGGCCCAGGGATGGGGAAGGACAAAGGATTTCTGTGTGTCAGATCAGCTGAGGGCTCAGCCTTCCCTGCACTGTGTTTGGAGGAGAGCAAGAACCACTCCTGACTTCCAAGGGATTCCCACTCATCCCAGTCATTCATCAGGAGGCCAAGTGGGAGCTCCCCTGGCCCCTCCAAGCCACCCCTGCCCAGGGATTTGCACTCAGAGCAGCAGCTGGAGCAAAATGCAAGAGCTGAGGAAGAAAAGCTGAGCAAAAGGGTTTTAGGGATAGAGGGGATGTCTGAGGGCTGCAAGGCTTTATCAGAACAGTCCTGGGAATTCCATGAGCCTTTCCTTGCATTGGGAACACCTCTGAGTCTCTCAGACAGGCCCTGGGAGCTGCAGGGGAGAGGCAAAGCTGTAAACAACTGAGAGCAAAGAGGAGAAATGTCTTCCAGCAGCCACGTCCTGGTGTCTCCTCAGCCCCTGGCTCCCTGGGACCAGCACAGCTCCTGTCACAGGCTCTCCCTGACAGCAGCTCCTGGGTCAGGACTCCTTGCTGCCTGCAGTGGGTGGAGGGTAAAACCATGGGAAGCTCTCAAATGGGCTTGTGCTCTTCCTAGACAGGAAAAAGGCTTGATTTAAACATGCCCCAAACTAAGTTAAGGCCAGGAAAGACAAGGAACATATAAAAACCCAGCATGGTTTCCATCTGGAGAGGGAAAGTGGGACAACACACCTTGTCCTGACCTTCTTCCTCACCCCTCGGGCCCCTTGGAGACTTCTTGGCAAATAATGAGGAACCTCCCAGATGTTCCCTCCTGGGGAATCTTGGGGCTTCTCTGACCAAGGGCAGTGGTGCCCTGTGGAAAAGCAAGATGTGAGTGCTGCAAAGCCCCCTGTGGGTTTAAACACTCCCTGAAAGGTTCTGCCCACCACGTCCATGGTCCTCACAGACAGAAAGGGGTGAAACCCTGAACATGAAACAGGAGAAGTTCTCACTGAATTAAAGAAGAAAACAGGTCTGACTTTGGTGAGAACTCCTGGGTGAGGGCCTGGGTGGCCTCTTGAGGTCCCTTCCAAGCTGAATTATTTTATGATTCTACAACAAAAAGCAGGTGCTGTTTAAAATTTAAGACCTGCTGGGTCTTAAATCTTTTTGGTGTCCCTGTCTTTTCCTGGAATCCCAGCATGGTTTGGGTTGGAAGGGACCTCAAAGCCCATCCAGTGCCACCCCCTGCCATGGGCAGGGACACCTTCCACCAGCCCAGGTTGCTCCAAGCCCCATCCAACCTGGCCTTGGACACTTGCAGGGATCCAGGGGCAGCCACAGCTTCTCTGGGCAACCTGTGCCAGGGCCTCCCCACCCTCCCAGCCAACAATTCCTTCCCAATGTCCAATATAAACCTGCTGGGTTTCAGTTTAAAGCCATTCCCCCTTGTCCTGTCCCTCCAGCCCCTTGTCCAAAATCCAGCATCACTGCAGTGCCACGGGCAGGACAGTGAATTAATTGCAGAGGAGAGTTAATGACCAGTGGGAGGAATTAATGAAAGCTTCACCCTTAGTCATCTAAACTTCCACTGCTCCCTGGCACTGAAATGGCTGCTGGAACAGAGAGATCCATGAAATCCTCTCTTTCTTCCCTCTCCTCCTGCCAGGCTGTGGAGGAGCACGTGGGATCCCTCCCTGCTGTCACACAGGGAGCAGTGCTGGGAACTCCCAGCAGCTCTCCAGGGATGCAGAAACCCGGGAAAGAGGAAGGAGGACGTCAGGGAGGCGTCAGTGTGACCTCAAAGGGGTGGTGGTGTCCCATTTTGGGAGGTGGGAGCACTCCCAGCCATCTGGAAAGGGGGGATTTGTTTGAGAGGGACCTGGGGTGAGAGCTGACATTTGCCACCAGGTTTCTTGGTTCCTCTGTGAAAATACAGACCAGAAACTGCAGTTTCTGTCCATCAGACTGGTATTTTTCTCTGGATATACTGGTGGGATTAGGGTTAGGTTTAGGGTGAGGTTTAGGGTTAGGATTAGGGTTAGGAAACTCCCAGAACATGACATGTTCTCTCCTCTTTTGCTTGGAGGTGATGACTGGTTACAGCAGCCACAGAGTCTTCTGATCATTATTTCTTTGAAGCATTTAATGTTTGTGGATTTTTTACTTTTTTTTTTTTCTTTTCTTTTTTTTTTTTTAACTGAAAAGAACCCAAGTGTTTTCCCCAAAGGCTTTGTGAAAACTGCAGCTGTGGAAGCTTCTCGAACAACATTCCCATCTAAACCAAGTTTTATGTAAAAAGTGGACCAGTTTCCATGCCCAGCACGAGGAGGCAGGGTTGGGATATCCCTGAAGGGAAGGAGTTGCTGGGTCAGGGGTTGAGCTGGATCCCTGTGGATTGAGCTGCATTTTCCCTACTCCACCCTGGCCACGGATCCTGCAGCCACCACCCCTCCTCCAGCTGCTCTAAATGGTCATTAATTCATGCTAAATTATGCTGGAGCATCTCCTGGAACACAGGTGACATCCCCAGGGACAACCAATGGATTCCTGTCTGTCCAGGGATTGCAAATGGATTACCAGGAGTCCTTTGCAGGGTGTGTGTAATTCCAGGGATGTGGGGAGAGAGAAGATTCCACGGTGGAAATGGCTGTTGAGGAGGAGCTGTGGGACAAACCAAATCCCAGGCTGACAAACCAACCCTATTTCCACTGAACCCCAGGGGAGTTTCCCCTCCTGAAGACGTTAATGGGGGTGAGATGGTGCTGTCAGCCCCCACAGTTCCACCCATCCCTGCAAAACCCTCCTCATTATCCCTGGGAAGAACAAAGAGCCCCTCAGATGTCTCTGCACGTCTGCATCTCTCCAGGGAAAAGCAGATCAAGAGGGAAAGGATTTTTCTCTGGTGCTTGTGCACAACACCAGAAAAACGAGCAGGGGTCTCCTGGGAGGGGATTTCCCACGTGAAAAATGAAAGCTTTTTGTCTTGAAGCGTTTCTGTTTGCCATGAAATGAATCCAAATGAAAAACCTGAGTGCAGAATAAAACACTGCAGCCCTGGGATGTCTCAGGAATAACAGGTGGTCTGATTTTTTTTGCTTGTTTTGAATTAAGTAATGGAAAAAGTGACCCAGAGCTGGGGAACTTTGCAGCATGTGCAGTGTCCACGTTGGCACTTGGGGGGCAGGTGCACCCCAGGCTTTGTTTTCCAGGGGGTTTGAGGCAAAATTTGGTATAATCTGAGGTTGGTGAGGGTGAACCCTGAGTTATACATCCACATCTGGCTTTCCCTGAGTAAGAGGATTTCATTCCCTGCTTTCCAAGGGCAGCTCCCAGAGCAAGATGCTCCTGCCAGAGCATCCTCTGAGCTTCCTGGGGATGGTTTCTCTGAGCAAGATGCTCCTGGCAGAGCATCCTCTGAGCTTCCTGTGGTGGTTTCTCTAAGGAAGATGCTCCTGGCAGAGCATCCTCTGAGCTTCCTGGGGATGGTTTCTCTGAGCCTCCTGTCAATACAGGGCTCTCCCTGCCTTCCTGTTGGCAATAAATTGTCAATTCCTGCTGCCATTCCTATTGGCAATAAATTGTCATCTCCTCAGGGCAAAGAGCTGTTTGCCTGCTTTATGTTGATGGTTAAATATTTATTATTAAAATCGACTGAACTTTAAATAAGGGAGGGGATTTGCTTTAACTGGTTGCAGAGGATGGGTTGGGATTTTGTGCAGGCACAGGGACATCCATCATTCCTGTGCAGGAGGAATTCAAACCAAACAGATTTTTCTACAAATGCCTTCACTCAAAAAGCCATTTTGAAAGCTGTATTTTCAAATCAGAGTGTACCTGAGCACCCAGGGCTATTCCCAAACCCCAGGCAGCTTCTGCAAGTGCCTGCAGGCTAAACAGCCTCATCCCTGAGTGAACTGTCCCCCTCCCTTCCCCTTTGGAATGCTGTTAAACATGGAAGGGTGTTTCTAAGCCCAAATTACTCCTCCACTTGCTGTGCTGTTGGTTGGAACAATTAATTGCAGCACATTTTCCTCCCGTGTTTCAAACCTGTGCAATGCAGGGGGTTAAAGCACAGCCACCACAGTTAATGTTAATGCAACATTTAACCCTTTATTCTGAGAATCTCTTCAACATCAGTAGTACAAAACTATTAACTGTAGTAATATAATGGAGCATTTCCAATCTTATTATAGAGAAGAACAATTTTCCAGCCATTGTGTTCAGTGTAAAAAGGATCAGGCTCAACACATTCAAAAAAATCCAGCCATTTATTATTGCACAAGATCAAATATTTCTCTGACTCCTGCATAAACAAGTGTTAGTAGAGAAGACTTGGATCTCTGCATATCACATTTAAGCATTTTTTTTTCTTCCAGAAAGAGGCTAAAAATACAAATCATTATGTTTATATATAAATACTGTACATTCCCAGTTTAGAGACAAACCAGTTGTGGAGATCAAGCAAGGCCAGTTTGGTCACCAGGGAAATGTGCTGGGCATTTATTTTGTTGTAAATCAGGGAGGTGTTTACAGTAATATCTAAACCTGGGGGATGAACTGTGAGTTGTTCACACAGTCATTGTGAGCCCTTTGTGTATTCTGGTCCTTCCATGCTGGTTTTTTTTTTCCCTATCAGGAGGAGAAATAAATGTCTGAGTCAAGTATGTTCTTGTCATTGCTCTTGTCTTTCAAAAAAGACACAAAAACGACAAAACCAGGAGTCAGGATGTGGCTTTTGTGCTAAGAAACCTTTCAGATGCCCCATCATCCCTCCTCCAAGCTGGGCCCCAGCAGCTCCACCTCCTGATCCCACCTGGAATCGTTTCTCCTCTCCTGTGCAGGCACATCCAGGCTGGGGATATTCCAGCTCTTTGGGGTCCCCTCAGCCCTGGGGGGGTTGTCAGACAAGGTGTTGGCAGCTGGTTGTTGAGGAGGGTGGTGGTTCCAAGGTGCAGGTGATGCTTTGGTGTCACCCAGCACAGCAGGGATGCCCCAAATCCCAGTTTTAGGCTTGGGATTCTCGCTGCTTGTGGGGAATCCCACCTTCCTGAGGTGAGAGAAACAGCCTCAAGTAGTTCCAGAAGAGGCTTAGATTGGATATTAAGGAAAATTTCTCTATGGAAAGTACCATAAAGCACTGGCACAGGCTGCCCAGGGCAGGGGTGGATCCCCACCCCTGGCAGTGCCCAAAAAACAAGTGGCTGTGGCACTTGGGTTAGTGATGACCGTGGGGGTGGGGCTGGGTGGGACTTGATCACTTTGAAGGTCTTTTCCAGCCTGAACAATCCCACGATTCCCTGATCCATCTGGGCAGGTTTGGTGTGTTGCTCCTGAGTTGGGAGACTGTGCCCAGGAACTCCGGGCTGGGTTTTTCTGCCTGCCCAGTGCAAACTGGGAGAGGGGAGGAGTTGGGAGCAGTGCCTGGGCTGGTGAGTGTGGGTGGGCAAAGGATGGCAGAGGATATTCCCAAGGGAACACTGGCATGTCCAGCTCTTTTCCTGCAGGCACCAGGAGCTGCCAGTTGTGCCTTTGGACCTCGGGGCTTGCCCTGGGTGTGGGCAGCACGTGGGTGGCTGTGAGCTGGGCAGCATTTCCACTGCAGTGGCACCTCAGGGGTTCTTTCCCACTCAGGATTCTCTGGTTTGGTGGCAGCAACGTGCAGGGCTGTGGCTGAGCCCCAGGAGGAAGTGGAAATCAGTGTCCTTCTGCTCCAGGCAGCAAAAGCAACCCAGAGCACAGCAGGAGCAGCACCAACTTCTGCTGGAGTTCCCAGGAGTTCCTGCTGCCCGTGGGATTCTGTCTCCAAGAAAGGATTTGAGATCAAGGGAGGGAGGACATCTGTGTGGGTCTCCATTTGAAGTCCCCAGAGGAGCAGCTGAGGGAGCTGGGGGGGCTCAGCCTGGAGAAAAGGAGGCTCAGGGGGGACCTTCTGGCTCTGCAACCCCCTGACAGGAGGGGGGAGCCGGGGGGGTCGGGCTCTGCTCCCAGGGAACAAGGGACAGGAGGAGAGGGAATCATCTCAAACTGCTCCAGGGGAGGGTCAGGTTGGACAGCAGGAGGAATTTCCTCATGGAAAGGGTTGTTAAACATTGACAGGGGCTGCCCAGGGAGGTTTGAAGTCCCGACCCCTGGAGGTGTCCAAGGAAGGGCTGGATGTGGCACTGAGTGCTCTGGGCTGGGGGACAAGGGGGGGATCAGTCACAGGTTGGACTTGAGGGTCCTGGAGGTCTTTTCCAACCTCACTGATTTCGGGATTCTGTGCAAAAGTCCTATAATTCCTGCACATAGTGCTTGTCTCTATTCTTTCCCGACATTTTTCATGCCGAGCTGTCATAAAAAAACTCTTTCATGCTGAATTTCTTCCCTTTCCTCCTTCCTTTACTGGTAACACAGAATTATATTCCCATTTCTTTAAAATCTGAGGTTTACCAAGCCCATAAATTACACTTTAAACCCCCAGCCCCAACTGTAAAGCAAACAGTCCTTTCCTCTCAGGGAACCATTCCTTCAACTGGTTATTTTGAGCTCCATCCTGGTTGTTGTCGTGCAATGGCAACTTTGTGGAAAAGAAGGTTAAGTGCTGAGGTTAAAACAGGTTCAAGTATAATCCAGAGTGCCCTTGGCAAAGACAGAAGGGTTTTAGTGGGTCTCATTCATCACTGCCTGACTGCTTAAAGTGCTTGAGTGGCTCATTATTATTTTTATATGCCTTTACAAGAGCTGCAAAAGAGCCAAGAGAAAAGTGTCACTGTTTTCCTCCCTTAACCCCCACTCAACAGGGAACAATAATATTTAAGACTTCAGGGTGCAGTGGAAAAGGTTTTCTCTCCAGAACCCAAATTCCCCTCCCTGAGCCACGTGGGGCAGCTCAGGCTCAGCTCCAGACACGTTCCCTTGGCTGTGGACTCCCCTCCAGGGTGGAATTTTGGAGCTGAGAACTGGGAGCTGCCCTTGCCAGCTGGGATTTCCAGACCTTCATGGAACCATCCCCTGTCCCTAAAGCTCCGTGTGGCTTTTCTCCTCGTCCATCCCTGCAGCTGGATAAACCTCCCACGGGCTCTGCAGTAAAGGGAAGGATTGATTGTCCCATCTCTGGGAGTTGTGCAGGCACTGGAAGGGTTTGCTCAGGGAGGTTGTGGCTGCCCCTGGATCCCTGCAAGTGTCCAAGGCCAGGTTGGAGCAACCTGGGCCAGGGGAAGTGTCCCTTCTATGGCAGGGGGTGGGACTGGATGAGCTTTAAAACCCCTTCCAACTCAAACCATTCTGAGATTCTGTGGTGGTGCAACATTAAAATTAATATTTTGAAGAGCACGGACCTCAAACATCACTGAGAAAGACCTGTGAGTGCTCCAGCCCTGCCTGCCTGTTTGGCACATCCCAGGGGACACACCCAGTGTTCCAAGCAGTCCATACCTGGGAATTTGTGTGCAGTTATGGAAATCACCACAATAATATCACAGAGGTCCTGACTAGTGGTTTGGTTTTTTTTTTTTTTAATTAAGTGGCTGCTTTAACCTTGCCCAGGCTCTTTCCAAAGCTGTTCCTTCCAGAGCTCAGGAGGTGCTGATGCCACTGGAGAAGGTGGTGTTTTCATTCCACCAACCTGGAGCAGAGTGAGAGGATGAGGGGGGTTAAGGAAAAGAGGTGCCTGTGAGAAAAACTTCTCTCTCAAATTTAGAAGGATGGCAAAAGCTCATGAAACAAAAGAAAGAGTTTATTCATCATGCTGGGTCCGCTCTCACACCGAGTTTTCGGGGAGAAAAGACCCCTTGGGTTTAAATTTCATGCATTTTATAGTTTTACAAAAATCCCACCTTTTTCAGATAAGCTTAATATATTCACTTTTACCTAAAAAGGTTTCTTTTCTCTGAAAAGGGGCTTTCCCTTCTTTTTAATTGGCCACTGGCCATCCCCTGTCAAAAGTGATGATCTTCCTTTGTTCTTAGCCCAAAGAGAGAAGAGAAACCCCTGTGTACCAAACTCTCACATGGCCCAAAAGATTTTAATTTTTAGGAATTTTTATATTTCCCTTAACTGACCAAATAAGACCCTGACACCCAAGTCCACTCTGAGACTTGGATATCTCACAACTTCGTGATACGCCTATAAACTCATATTTTTATTTCTCATACACCTGTTCTAGGAGGGGAGATGATGAGAACTGAGCTGGTTTAAGTGTGTGAAGGGCTGGGATTGCTCTGTGGAAAATAAACCCTGAGGGGGAAATGGAGCCATTCCAGCTGAACCAGGTGCTGCCTTGGGAGCAAAGGGTGTAAACTGGTCACAGATAACTCGAGGCTGGAAGTTAGAAAGGGTTTTTTTTATTATTATTCCTTGAAGGACTGAAATCCTGAAGTGACTGCTCGGTGGGAATAATGGGGATAAAGAGCCCAGCAGGGTTTAAGGCAGGATCATCCCTGGCAGTGGGATTAGGTGATGTGGTGCCAGGAGCTGCACTCCAGGACCTCTCCAGTTCCATACACACCAACATTTTCCTGTTCTGAAGGAATGCATTGGGTGCACACCTGGATCTGGGCTCAGCAAAGATGGTGGGGTGCCTGGAAAAGCTGGAAAACCACAGCCATGTCCTGGAAAGCTCTTTCCCCTGAGCTCCTGGAGGCACAGAGTGTGAGTTCTGTGTTTCTTGGCCACGGGGAGATTTTAACACCCAGCTCATCAGACCTGGAAGTTCCATTAACTCAGCCCCTGGCCAGCTCTGCTTGGACACAGTGATAGTTTGTCCAGCAGGGTGCAAGTCCTGGGGGTGTTTAACCCTGCCCAGGGCTGGGGGAAGATCCCAGGTGGAAGCTCAGCAGCTTCTCTTGAGGGTGTTCCTGTAACTTGGTGTGAGCAGCTGCCCAAAACAGGAGGGTGAGACCTGAACTGCTCTGAATCCCTCAAACTCACATATTGGTGTCAAGTTGAGGACACATCTGGGTGTTATTCAATTTTCACCTTCAAGGGGTGGTAAGAACACCCCGAGGACCTTGCTGATGGCCAGTCTGATGGAAATCAAGGCCCTGGGTGTGTGTGGGGTTTTTGTTTGCCTGTGCTGGTGTCACATCTGTGAGCCCCTGGGACGGTGTTGGATTTGACATCGTGCAAAAATGGCCATATAATGTACATATAATATACATTATATAATGCATACAATGGCTGTATAATGTGTATATAATATACATTATATAATGCATACAATGGCTATATAATGTATATATAATATACATTATATAATGCATACAATGGCTGTATAATGTGTATATAATATACATTATATAATGCATACAATGGCTATATAATGTATATATAATATACATTATATAATGCATACAATGGCTATATAATGTGTATAATGCTTAAAAAGAATATAATGTTCTTTCTGATTTACGGGGTCTCTGAGCAGCACAGGAGAAAAAAGGGGGACAGCACTGGCTGGAGTGATTCTGACCCAAAGCTTTCCAGAGCTCTCAACACAACAGGGAGAGAAATGAAGACCGTATTGGAAAACACATGAATAAACCCCCTCTGCAGAAAGGAGTTGATCTGGGAGCTCTGATCATTGTCTCACGAAACAGAGCCCCTGGGCTATTATCCCCTAAATGAGGGAGAGCAAACGTGGCTCCTCTGCAAAGCCCGGCTCCCCCGCCAGGCTGGAATGTGCTGCAGGATTTGGAAGTTTGCCCTGGGGTTTCCCGGAGAGACGAGGCCGTGGGAGCAGCTGGAGGGATGTTCCCTCTGCCCGCCGGGGTTTCCCTCCCGCGGATGGGAAGGGATTGTTGCCGCTGTTAATTAGGGCTGTGTGGAATGGAAACATTCCCAGCGAACCTGGAGCCACATCCAAGGGGTTGTGGAGAGGGCTTGGACTGCAAAGAACTCCCCTGGAAGGTGTTCTGGGATCCTTGGGGTGGGTGAGTCTGAGGGCTGGCATCAGTGATGCTCTCAGGACAAGCCAAAGTGGAGATGGGGGCTAATTTTGAGTCCCTTCAGTTGACTTAGAGGGTGTTGGCTAATGAGGCTGGGATGGCTTCGTGCTTGATTTTAGTGGCAGCACTGGGAGTTTGCTCTGAGTCCCCTCTGTCCCCTTTTGAATCCTAAATTGGGAGTTCAAAAGTTCCACTGGTAGGAGGGCAGCAACGCCCCTGCTGCCCTCCCTTTGTGCTGCAGTTGGAGCTGGTGCTGCTGGAACCCTGCAGGGCTTTGCAGCTTCACCTTTGCAGAGGGATGATCCCAATGGAGAGGAACACTGTGGATCAGGGTGCTCCTGCTGCACACAAGGGATGCTCTGCTTAACCAGTGAGACTGAGGAGCAAATCCATGCTGGCTGTGTGGGATGAAGGCAGTAAAGCTGAGCAGGTGGAGGTGGCTCTGCCAGAGCTCCCCTGGGCACCAGAATCACCTCTGCTCAGCAGCAACAGGGTCGTGCTGGTGAAAATACACCAAGTGTGCAGGATCTGCCCCAACCAGCAGCTCAGCATCACCCTGAGCTGCGTGTGAGCCTGGGATGTGAGAGCTTCCCATCCCTCACTGCTGAGTTCCAGCCCATTTACTTTGGCTCTGTGCATATGTTGTCAATTCAGCAGCACCTTCACACAGTCACTTATAATTCACATTCGCCGGTTCTTAATGAATGTTTGTTCAGCAGAGCATTTTGCAGGGAGTGTGCGTGGTGTGCAGAGCCAGCCCACATCCCAGCAGCCTCCAACACCAGCTGAGGAGAGGCATCAAGCTCAGAACCAAATCAGGAATGTGTTCTGTGCCTGCGGTGTGAGACGGAGGGGACTCTGTGAATGGGAGTCTTGCAGGGAAGGCCCAGCAGCCAAATGGATTGAATCCTCCTTGCCAAGGCAGTAGGAATTCCCAGGGATACTCAGGGCCCTGATGAAATTCTCTTAAAATCCAAATATAGTGTCACTGACACTCTGAAGCACCTCAGTGTCTTCTGCTCCCACAGCAAGGTCTGTTGGCTTGTTTGCTTTTCCCACCATCCAGGTGGGGAATGGAAGAGAACCAGGATAGATGGTAACAAGGGACCTTTGAGAAACATCCCAGGAGCCCCAGATCTACAGGAGGGTATTGAGAGACAGAAAAAACATAGACAAAGCTAAATGTGATTCTTCTAAAGATCCAGGACTCATCAAAAAACCAGGAATTCATGGGCTGTGTGGATACTTGAGAGAGTGGTGGGAGCCCAGTGCACCTTGCTGGTAGAGAGAGCAAAGCAAATTCATAATTCCTGTGGATAAACATGCTGGAGTTAATTGCTGCTCCCATTTGAGGGCTGTGCAAATGCTGCAGTGACTAACAGAGCCTGCTCACCTTGGCTGGGAGAGCCAGGGCTGAGCCTGTGCTGGGGAAAGACGTGGCAGGAAAACCAAGGAGCCGACAAAGGAGAGGCCAACAAAGTGCAGCAGCTCTGAGGCTCTCTGGGGGCACAAACCTCTGACCAGGAGACAGGATTTCAGCAGCTCTTCCTTTTACCTCTTTGCCTTCAAATGCAGCTGCTGCCTGGACAAAAGCAGCCTGGCTTTGAAGCAGGTCAGAGCTGAAGTCACCTCGGGCTGCTCTGCAGGAGAAATGCGTGTCAGTGTGACACCTCCAGCAGAGCTGCTCTGCACTGAGTGCCCCGTGTGGGCCAGCCAGTGGCTGTAACCCAGCAGAAATCCAGCTGGGACAAGCCATGGACCACAAATCCCACCTGAAGGGGGGGCTCAAGTGGAGATGAGCAGAGCCCAAGGTGAACGTGGGCGTGGAGGTTCAAATTCTCAAGCTGCTTCCAAACAAATGGTCTCGGAGAAGCACCGAGATCCTGAGCACCTTCTTAGCAGGTCTGGGGTCCCAAAGTCCCAGTTATCCACTCAGACTTGAGTGTCTTATTAAGGAATCCCAGATATTTTTTGGACAGTCTGTGAGCAATCCAGCCTGGACTGTTTTAGTGGCATGAAGACAACCTGGATACTCCTTTTAAGTCTCAGACACGTCACGAGCAGGGTCAGGTTCTGAACAGCTTGTTGGTGTTTTGGGAAGGCCACACCAACGAATTCTGCTTTCAGGCACCTGCTCAGCAGCTGGGAGGTTTGGCTCCCTCCCCTCAGCAGTCCCAGCAGGTTCCAAAGCTTTTTTCAGGGCAGCATTTCCATCAGCCTGGAGAGAGAACCCCACCTTTTGTTTCCTGCCGTTCCACAGCAGCCAAACCCTCCCGCCTCGGTTCCCCGGGAGGCAGCAGTGCCAGGCACAGTTTGCCCCGTTTGCCTGTGCTCTAAAATCTCGTTTAGCTGAACACATGAAGCCAAACTCCTTCCCAAACCCAGCTGCAAATCCAACCCTCCGGGAGGGGAGTTTGGCAGCGCTGCCGCTCCGACACCGCCCGGGCACGGGGATTTTTGGGAAGGCAGCGCAGAGGAGGAGGAGGAGGAAGATGTGAAAGCAGATCAGCACAGCACCTCAGAGGGGCTCTCCCTTCTCCCAGAGCCGCCCACCACTCGGCAGCCACACAAAAGAGATGAGAGGAAGAATATTCACTGAGTCCCCGAGGAATGCGAGGCTGGAGGAACTCCGGGAGAGGGGTCCGTGCATTATTTATGGCTCTGGGCTCTCCCCCGCTGCAGGAGGAGTGTTCTTGGGCACAGAGGAGCTCTCAACAGCCAGTTTAAACCCCAGCCCTCTTGTCTCCACCGAGCTGAGACTGCAGGACACGAAGGCAGAGCTGTGCTGGTTCATCTGCCCAGATGGCACAGCCAGGTCATCTTCATGCCACTAAAACAGTCCAGGCTGGATTGCTGACAGACTGTCCAAAAAATATCTGGGATGACTTAATAAGACACTGAAGTCTGAGTGGATAACTGGGACTTTGGGACCCCAAACCTGCTAAGAAGGTGCTCAGGACCCTGGTGCTTCTCCAAGACCGTTTGTTTGGAAGCAGCTTGAGAATTTGAACCATCAGAGCCAGCAGGATCCATCAGACCCAGAGTCAGCAGGATCCATCAGATCCAGCAGGATCCATCAGACCCAGCAGGATCCATCAGACCCAGGAGGATCCATCAGACCCAGGAAGATCCATCAGACCCAGCAGGATCCATCAGACTCTGGAGGATCCATCAGACCCAGCAGGATCCATCAGACCCAGCAGGATCCATCAGAGCAGCTGAGTGTGGGATGGGCCCTGCCACCCTGGAGGGCACATTTTCCCTGGGCAGGGAGTGCTGGCAGTGCCCTCCCAGCTCCCTGTGACCCTGGCACTAATTATTCCCGTGTTCTCCCTGGCTAGACAGGCTCTGGAATGGTGCTTCTGAGCCCACAGCTTCCAGCTGGGTTGGTTTGTTGCTTCCCTGGGAAATGCTGCTGCTCTGGGATGGGTTCCTGTCCTGCTGGAGCAGAGCCCAGACAAAGCAGCTTTTCAGGGACCAATTCTTGTTGTCTTGCTCTGTGGTGCGTGTAAAATGCAGCAGAATTAAAATCAGAGCAACACCAAGGTAACTCTGATCTGGGCTTGTTTGCATTTTACTTCTTTATTACCATAAAATGTGGAAGTACATCATAACATGATTGGGTTTTACATTGTGTTACACTGGCCTTCATGGATTGTATTAAATATGCTTTAAAATAGGTTTCCACACACATATATTAAGTGGATATTTAGTATATAATTGGTGGTTTTAGTATTACAGATTGCCATCAATATTTCACTACATCAACCTGTTAAAAATAAAAAGCATTAAAGACAGGAGTTGGAACTGTCTAGTTTATTCACCTAAAAATAAAACCCTTCATTTCTGAAGCAGACCAAGAAAATCCAAATGATTCATTTGGGCTTTTTGATCTGAAGTGGATTCCACTAAATCAAATTGACACTTTGCTGTGAAACGTTAGAAATGAGACAAGACCACATTTTCCTCTCGAGAGGGTTTTCTGAACTTCATGGAAAAGGTTGTCCAGCCCTGGAGTCACATCCCTGGAGGGGTTTAAAAGCCCCTGTGGATGTGACACTTGGGGACATGGGGCAGGTAGGAGCCCCCATGGGCACAGAGGGTGGAAAACGTGCCATAAATCCACCAACACCCCTCCAAACTCATGGTATCAGTGACTAAAACCCTCCTTGGTGGTGTAAAGCACCGTGAGTGACAGCCTGGGGCGGGAGGGATTTATTTTCTGTTGGGTTTCAGAAGTGCTTGAGGGATTTTGCTGAACCTGGAGAGCCCGAGCAAGTGGAGCAGAGAGAAACTCAGCGAGGCAAGAAGCTGCTTTGCCTCCCTGGGAAAAGCATCCAGGAGGCTCCTGCAGCCTGATTGAGCCAAAAACTCAAGCACCAACTGGCTGCTCTCTTGCAATCCTACATATTAAAACCCCCACTTGTTTCAAGTGTGGCTTCAACTAGTTTTAAAGAGTAACTCGTGGTAAAACATAGTGGGGTGTTCCCCACTCACAGATGCAGAGACACAGGGAGTTGTTTTCCCATAAAACAGGGAGGTCTGAGCTTGGTTCTCTTCCAGGCCATGTCCCAGGGCAGGAAATGGGTTCCTTTTTTCCCCCCTAAATGCAGCAAAACTCTCTGGAGTGATTTGGGCTGAGCTGGGGCTGCAAACCCTGCAGGGGGAGGGTGGTGTGTGCCAGGGGGAGGTCGGAGCTGTGAGGAAAGCCCTGGCTCTGGGATCCACAGGGATGCTGCTGATGTCTGTTTGCTGGGCAAGGCACAGCCCAGGGGGAGCCTGAGGGAAAATCAGCACCAAGAAAGGAGTGGGAAGTGCTGAGAGGCAGCAGGAACCTCTCCCAGCAGGAGGAGGAGAAGGGTTGTTTGAGGAATTTCCCACCTGGATCCTGCCAGCTTTGGGCTCAGCCAGCCCAGCAGATCTCTCAAACATGTCCTTCAAGTCAAAAAGCCCTACAAACAGTTTGTTTGCTCCTGGACCCAGAAACTGTGTTGGGTTCATCAGAGAGGGGCGTGGGCTGCACAGGGACTCACCTGCCCACAAATCCCTGCTCTCCCGAGGTTTCCTGGGGGGGGATCAGGCAGTGCCAGGGATTTTTCTCCTCCAGCATCCACCCTCTGTGCTGAAGTTTCCCAGGGGAAGTGGCCAAGGCTGTGGGAGGATGAGGGGAGAGCAGAGCAGGAGCTCTGGGGGCTCGGTCTCTCCCCTGGGCTGGAGGAGCAGCCAAAGCCCCAGGAGATGTGGGGGGTCAGCAGCACCTCCTCTCAACCCTCCCTGGAGGGGGCACATCCTGCATTCCCCTCCTTTTTAATTTCAAACAGCTCTGAAAACCCAGAGGGGGCTGCAGGAAAGTTTCCTGGAGAGCAGCAGGATGGAACCACCCATTAACATCAAACCTACTCCATAAACTGTTCCCTGAGCTGGTAAATGAGCCCAGAGCTGCTTCCACTCTCCTCCTCTCCTCCCCTGCTCCCTGCCACGGCCTGGAAGCAGGAAAAAACCTTGATTTTTGTGTTGAAATGCCTGGAGATCTCCAGGTTCTCCTGCTACAAGTTATTGCTGCTCGTTACCAGGCTGCCAACTCCATCCAAAGACATCTTTTGTGCATATTCCCCAAATCCCACCTCTTCCTCCAGCTCTGTGAATCTCACAAGTCCATTATCATCCACAAATCTTGCTCTTTACATTCCAGAATAGCTTCTCTGAAGTCGTGTTTTAAAGGCAGGTGTTTCTAGCAGAGGATTTTAGCCCTTTTTTTTTTTTTAGGATGCTCTCAGGAGAAAAGCCAGCTAAGCATTGCTAAAGACATTTCTTTCAGCTCTTGTGAAGCTGAACACCAACTGGCTGCTCTCTTGCAATCTTACATATTAAAAAACCTGAAAAAACCCCTTGTTTTAAGTGTGGCTTCAACTTAGTTTTAAAGAGTAACTTGCCATGAAACCCAGTGGGGTATTCCCCACTCACAGATGCAGAGACACAGGGAATTGTTTTCCCATAAAACAGGGATGTCTGAGCTTGGTTCTCTTCCAGGCCATGTCCCAGGGCAGGAAATGGGTTCCTTTTTTTCCCCCTAAATGCAGAGTTTCCAGCTGGACAGCTCCTAATCCCAGCAGAACAGGCTGGGGGGGGATGCTCCTGGATGGAAGGCACTGCCAGGAGGTGGCAAAACCTCCTGGCACCTCTCCTGTTTCAATCCCTGGGCAGTGGTTCTCCCTGGAATCACACACATGGTGCAAAGAGCAGCTGGGAATGCTCTGCAAGGTCCCCAGGCAGAGAGTTCAGGCAAAATCTTCCACAAAGTCAATTGGTAAAACTTCTTTTTCCAGCTCTGTTTGTCCTGCCCACAACCCAATTCTCCCAGCTGGGTTCATCTGGTGTCCTGCACATGCAGCTCCTCACCTGAAGCACTTGTGAAAGCAGAGAATTCCACACAAGAAGCAAGTTTTGGGCCAGCAGGTCTGAGGCTGCTCCAAGGAAATGCTGGATTTCTGAGCTCCTCACCCTGAACTGGAAGTTCCTCAAAGAAAAAGGGAAACTCTGGATCATTATTAAAATAGGGAAAACTTTGAATCATTATTAAAATAGGATTAATATGAATGTGAGTTCTTAATCAGTGGCCCATAAACTGCCCTTCTTCCCCAGGGGTGATTTCTCTTCTCTTTTTATCTTTTATCTTTTTATCAGTGGGGAAAGTATGGAAGAGAGAAGAGATTTCTTTTGGCTCTGCAACCCACCTGTGACAGAACAAATCGTCCCCTGAGCCCCAGCCTGGGGGTTCAACCACTTGTAACCCCTGGTTATGGGTTATAAAGAGATTATGGGTTACCAAAGAGATCCCTGTGGCTTCCAGAGTGGAGACAAACCCCTGGCACAGCTGGACCTGAGGGTGCAGGGAGGTGTCAGAGCTTGGCCCAAGCACCCAGAAGGTTCCTCTCCTGAACTGCTGCTGGGTTTTCCACCACAGGAAAAAAATTTCCTTCCTTTGGAAGAATTCATTTTCCTGGGCACATTCATTAAGGGCTCCATAATGAAAAGCACTGTGGATTTATCAGCGTGGCCTTGGGGGAGACACCTCAGAGGAAAACACCATTTTTCCTCTCTCTCTTCCAGGATCTTACACTTTTATTCCTCCCAGATCCACACCAGGCAAGGGCCAGACCTGTGATGGAGAAAAAAAACCCCTTCCCCCTCCCTTCCAGGAGGCTTTCATCCAAAAAGATGGGCTGTAAATCACCCTCGTTCCCACAGGCAGCTCCGAGTTTTATGTTCTGGGCTGAGGAGATAAACTCCCACCACGGAGTGTTTGTAGCATTTATTTCCCCCCCTCTCCCCCCACACAAGCACCTTGGCATGACAAATAAGAGGGTGTAATTCTCTGGGAGGTGTGTTTTATGGGCAGCAGTGCATTTTGCTGTCCCAGCTCTCCAGCAGGGTGCAGCTCTGCAGCTGATCCCAGGTTTTGGGCAGAGCATTCCCTGGCAGACTCGCCCCTATTTTTCAATTCTCTGCCCTAACACAGGATGATTAAGGGAACTCCTCCTTCCTTGCTGCTGTAATTTCCCCCCTCTGCCATGTAATTGTTGCCCAATTGATTTCTGCACAAGTGGGGCTGTTTCTCCTGCCTCCCAAGAGGTTTATATTTTCTTTCTGCCTTTCCTGACCGTGTCCCAAGGGGAAGGTTCAGGGAGAAGCTCTGTTTGTGCCTCAGTCCTGGTGAAGTTCAGTGTTCTCAGAGCTGGATGATGATGAAGGTCCCTTCAACCCAGGCCATCCTATGATTCCATGAAACCTGGAGAATAAAGCCAATTTCTCCTGTGACCTGTAACTCTTTAAAGCCATTTCAAAGCCCAGACTGTCCAGGAGAGGAGGATATGGGGTAGATGTCTCCAGTACCTGAGACCCCCCCAAAATCCGAGGATATTCAGCCTTGGACTGAGGTTAATCAGCCTCTGAGTGATCTGTGCTTCCCACACTGCAGTGTTTTATTTCAAGCAGCCCCAGGTCCCAGCAGCCCCCGGGCCCTGCAGTTGTCAGCACCGTTCCAGTCGGATTTATTGGCGTGTTTGGCTCTTTCAGCATCCTCCTGCAATCCCTGCTGCTGATAACTGGCATTTAAGCAGCCAACATCATTGTCTTGACATCATTGGAATGCTATCCTGTGGTTAGCAGGTCACAGGGCAGCTATTTTGCAGTGCAAACACGGGCCTGTCCTCCAGCCTGGGAGCTCACAGTGCCAGCTCCTGCAGTCATGGCTCAGCAGCCCATCCCAAAAGAAAGCAATGTTTGCTCTGCTTTCCACCTCATCCTCCCCCTCCCTTCCTGCTGGAACTGGTGTCCCTGACCCAGCCTGAGCTGGTTTTGGTTCAGCTTTGAGTCTCAGCAAGGCACAAGGACGAGAACAGAGGGATAAATACGTCAAAGAACAAGGAAAATATTAAAAAATCCTCGTGGTGAGGCGGGGGTCGGGCTCTGCCCCCAGGGAACAAGTGACAGGAGGAGAGGAAACGGCACCATGGGTGGTTAGTTGGGTATTAGGAAAACATTTCTTCAAGGAAAGGGTTGTCCAGCCCTGGCACAGCTGCCCAGGGCAGTGGGGGAGTCACCAGGCCTGGAAATGTTCCAAAAACCTGTGGCTGTGGCACTTGAGGACGTGGTTTAGTGGTGAGCAGGGTGGTGGTGCTGGCTGGTGGTTGGACTTGATGATCTTAAAGCTGTTTGCCAACCTTGAAAATTCTGTGATTTATATGAAAAGGGTTGTTTTTGTTTTTTTGGCTCATGGGAGAGAAAGCATTACAGACAAAGCCACTGCCCTGAGTTCCAGAGGAGTGAACATTAACAAGGCTGCTCTCTGCTTTTATTTGGGAGCACAGCAGAGATGCATCATGGAGGGGAATCAGCTCTCTGGATTCTCCTGTGGTTTTTACTCACTCCCTGAATTGACTGGAGGATGCAGAGTGCAAGTGAGTGAAGGGCAGGCTGTGCACAGGCTGTAAATTGATGTGCTGGCACAGGTCTGGGTATAAATTCCCTCCTGTACTACAGGAGCAGGATAATATTCAACAGCAGCAGCTCCCTAACAAGTGAGATAGAGAACAGCAGCATATTACCCACCCAGCCTGGCTGATTGGTGCTGAATTCAGAAATAGCCTCATCCTCTCCCTTTGTGTTTTATGGCTGTGCTTATGTTTGTGTTATTTCTGCTGTGTGATGGGAACTCCAGCTAGAAAAGGGAGGAGGGAGGGCCAGGGGTTGGCACTGGCCTGGGGACACGTGTAGGACATCAGCTGGGACTGAGCATAAAGGCAGAGGCAGATCAAGGCAAAGCATTTCAAACAGGGCCAGAAAAATGTTACTGTGCTTGTACATGGAGAGATTCTGGTCTCAGGGGACAACAAATGGATATCTCAGCTTTCCTTAGGCTGCTGCTCCTCTGGCAACACCCAGGTGACACTGTCATAAATCTGCAGCAGTGACAACAGCAGAGCTGTGAGAACAACTCCTGGTAGGGGCTGTTTGTCCACGGCTGGATCATTGCTGACCCAGGCAGTTGGTTGCTGCTGGGACAAACTGGTCAAAGCCAAAGGTGGTGGGAGGGAAATATGATCTTAAATGGGAAAGTTAGAGAGCCCTTAAGCACCTAAATCACTTGTAACCACACAAGTGTGCCCCAGCAAAGCCAGTGGGGTGAAAAGTGGGACAGTGGCTGGAGAAAAGCAGTTCTGTGCCCTGAGCTCTGGATGATCCTGGTGGGGCAGGGAGGTGGCACCAGATGAGCCCCTGTGGCCCCCTCCAATCTGACCCGCTCTATGAGACAGGTTGGACAGATTTTTTAGATGATCCTGCTGCTCCCACAGTTTGGGAGGGACCCAAAGCTCAGGAAGAGAGAAATCCCAGCAGAGGAATAACTTCAGAGGGGGAAGATGGACCAAATGTTTGGAGTTGCTGCTTGGGGAGCTCTCAGTGGTGCTCACAAGTGATTTTTGGCTGGGGCTGTTCCATGGGAACATGGGACACACCTCTGGTGCCACCCCAGAGGTGACAGTGCTTGAGGGACCTTGAGCAGGGCTGGCAGCTGTCCCATGCAATGAGTGTCCAGCACATCCTATCATCCAGTGACTTTGCTTCCAGGCCTGAGTTAATATAAGAACAATTTATCTGTGCTTTATTCTGTCCTTGCAAATACAGGGTCATCTGCCCCTGTTAAAAGCAGGAGAGTGGAGATAAAGTCTATTAAGTCAAGGCCTTAAATCTAGAGAGAAGCCAAGGTGTGTCCCTGGCTGTCCCCTGAGAGGCCCCAACCTTTCAGCAGACATTAATTTAGTTGTTGGTTCTTTCATGTACTTGGCTCCAGGGATGTAAATTGTACCTGTACATTGAATTTGTAGCTCTACCTCCCTGATAGCCCCCAGACAGGAGCATAATTTCCCATTATTTATTGGTGTACAGCATCTTTCTCCTCTCCAAAGGCCTTTTCCCAGCTGGAGACTGTGGCTCTGGGGTCAGAGCAGTTTGGGATGGGAGCTGCTGGTTGGGTTGGAGCTGCAGGGACCATGGAGGAAGGCTATTTAAAGTTAATTTTCCCACAGCACAACAGCACAGCTCTTTAATTCCTGAATACAGTCAAGTCCTTGGGTTTGCATCCCACAAAAGGGGTGGGGTGATGATTTCACCCCAATTCTGGGGTCATAACTTGAAGATGACACAGATGGCACATAATGAGCCAGTGCAAAGGAATCTGTCAGACTGGGAAAAAAAGGGCTGGGCCTTTCTAATACACAGAGAACATCCCCAGTTTCCTCTGGAATAAGGAATTGCTGCATTTTCACCACTGTCCTGAGTGCAGAGCTGAGCAGCTCATTTCTGTCAAGAGGAAGCCACGAGAAAACAGAGGCAGGAAGACAAAAAGAGACAACAAACCACTGCTGTAGTTAAAAAAAAAAATAGAAAAAAGACTGAGAAAAGTGTCTGCTGCCCTTGGTGTTGTGCCACGTTGGCAGCAGCCTCTGACAGGATTCAGGAAGGTAGGAGATAAAGATTGCAGGAGAAATGAATCCCAGTCAAGACAGGGAATTTTAACCCAGCCTGGAGCTATCCACTGCAAAAGCCTTCAAACATGACCTGCCCGTGACCTTGAAAATGATTTTTTTCCCCTGTTAGAAAATAAAATTCAGAAGGGAAGAAAGGAGGAAATGGGTAGAAAAAAGCACTGCAGGCTTTAAATGCAGACATTACTGAGCACAGCCCACCTAAAGCTTTCTCAATCCCTCACCACTTCCTTATGGAAAACCTTTTCTGTTCCTCCACCTCGTCTGGATTTGGGAGCGTGGCTGATGGGGGAGAAGGGAGATGAAGCAGCAAGGTTGGCAATCCTTGGCAGAGGTAGGAGGGAATGCAGGCCCAGGATGAGGGGATGCAGATCCACCCTCTGCATTCCTTGCCAACACCTCAGAGCTAAAACCAGCACCCTTTCCTTCCCAGCTGGTGGGCAGGAAGGACCCGAGCCCGGGAGTGGGGCCACTGCAAAGTTTCCTGGGAAAGGCTCTGGTTTGGGTTGGACAAGCCCAGCCACGGATGGCAGAGCAGCACCAGCCACTCTGGAGCACCACGGAGAGCAGAGCTGGCCCAGAGCCCACAGGGCCTGCCTGGAAGAGCTGAGAGGACAAACTCAAGCCCAGAGTGTGGGAGGGGAATGCCAGGCATTGGAGCTGCCACTCCCTCCCTGCTGGCTCACCTGAGTGACACAAGGTGCCCATCCAGAGAGCTGTGCCACCTGGGTTTGACTGCAGATAAAACCTGGGCAGGGTCCCTGCAGTGTCACAGCTTTGGGAGCTTCGTGGTGGCCACAGAGATGATGGCACAGCCCTCTTGTGTCAGTGCTGGTGGCCTCTCACCTGCTGCTCTCTGCATGGGAAGGTGTTCAAGCCCCTCACCTCCATCACCAGTCAGGACCAGATTTTGGGGCAGGGAAGTACCTGAGAAGCCTTCCCAAACAGAGTTTGGCTTGGGATAGCAGGGGCATTCCTGCCATGATTGCTGAAGGGAAGAGAAGGTGCAAACATGCCACACTTAAGCCAACTTCTGTGCCTTATTCCATGAGCAATCCATTCACCATGGTCAATTCATCCCCTTCCCAGTCTCCAGCCTGGGACCCATCTGACTTTCCAGGTGACAGATGGGCCATTGTCCATCCTGAGACCAGACTCTGCTCCAGCAGTGGCAGCTCCTGCTGTTCTGCCAGCCTTCCCAGCTCTCCACTGCCATGGCAACACCTGGATTGCTGATCCCTACCACAGGAGGATGACTCAGGGCTCTGGGCCCCTTTGGGAATCTCTCACCCTCTTTGGACCTCTGCCACCTAAGGACCAACTGGATGACAGCAGCAGCCTGCCAGGAGGAACAGGAAGGCAGTTTCCCATCCTCTGAAGTTAATGAGCTGTAGAAAAAAACCTTTTCAGACTTGTTTCAGTTGTCCTCCAACACTGATGATCCAAGAGAATTCCTGCTGCTCTCCTCCTCTCTGACATCACCCTGAGCACAAGCACAGGCAGTGGGAACCTCTCAAAGGGTGTCACAACTGGTCCTTCCCAACCTTTTTAAAGTAACTGCACCAGTGCAGGGTGTGAGCTGCTGCCTCAGAGGTGCTGGGGGGACTCTGTTAGCAGGACCTTCTCCTTGAAGGAACACTGCTTTGGATTGCTCTTATTCCTTCTCACTGAATGAAACACTGCTTTGGATTGCTCTTGTGTCTTCTCCTTGAAGGAACACTGCTTTGGATTGTTCTCATTCCTTCTCATTGAAGGAATGCTCCTTTGGATTGTTCTTGTGTCTTCTCCTTGAAGGAACACTCCTTAGGATGGTTTTTGCTCCTTCTCCTCGAAGGATTGTTCTTGTTGCAGCCCACACAAGAAGTCTGTGTGAAGTTAGAGCTTCACTACCTTGTCATGTTCATTTGGGGCAAATAAATGATTGGGAGTAAGTCTGATCCCTTTTGGTTTTCCATCAGGATAGTTGCCTCCTCTCTGCTGTGTGCTGGTGAGCAGCCCCCTCTCCTCCCTGACGTTGGTGAGCAGTGCAATGGTGGGGAAATGCCTATTTACAGCCAGACTTGCTCTTTTTTTAACAGGTCCAGGCAGAGCAGCTTCTGCTCCTGGCAGGAACAGCCAAACACCCCCTCAGCAAATGCTAGAGGCAGTAGGCAGCCAACCAACCTCTCCACTGCCTCCAGAGGGTTCAGCTGTTCTGCAGCTTGAGGGAGGTGCTGCCTGAGGAGGTGAAGGGCAGAGTGTGGGTAAGGAATCTCCAGGAGCAGGGAAGTCGTGCTGGGTGTGACATTCCCCCCCCGACACGTCCCAGGGACAGGCCTGTCCTTGATTTGCCAGCCCAGAGCTCTGTGGTGGTGTCAAAGCACCAGCAAGTTCAGCCTGAGCCTTTGGAAGGTTGTTTTCCGTGGAGGGAAAGGGGGAGGCGAGGTAGGAGAGATGGAAGGGAAGCAAAGCTCTTTGTGGTGAAGGGAAAGGAGATCACAACCCTTTAACTGTGGATAACCCCCGACCCAGGCAGAAGGGGATGTTGGCATGGGAGGAGCAAGGATTCTGTGAGTGTCATGTGTTTCCTTTCTCCACAGCTGCCACTGGATGGGAGTAACATGAACCACCAAAGCCCACAGCTCAGTGGTGTGGCCATGCAGGGAGCAGGAGGAGGAGCATTGAACCCGGTACTTGGCAGCACCCCAAGCTTGGACCAGCCATCCCAAAGAGGGATGTCACTCCCTGTGGGTGTCTCCACCACAGGCCTTGCCCAGGAGGTGCCACCTACTCAGTCAGTGCCTGTGAGAAGAGGACAGTGGTTCAGGAGTGGCTGCAGGAGGAGGAGAGCACCCCCAGCACTGAATCCCTCACGGTCCTGTGAAGAATCAGTTCACAGCCTGTGCTTTGAGGAGAGAACCTTAGACCCAGTTTTGGATGGCAGACAGCACTTGGATGGCATCTTTCCCTATTCCCTGAAAGAGTTTTCACCTCTAGGTTAAGAGACACCTCAAAAAGCACAATGTCAAAAGCAAGGCCTCCTCCGCCAGCTCGCAGAAGACCCGGCTGCTGCACAACCTGCTGAGATCAGCACCTCAAAACTCCTCAGACACACTCCCCCAGCACCATCTTCTCTGGCCCACGTGGCCCTTGAGTTGCAGCCCCTGCAATCCTCCCGGGCTCCTCATCCCATGGCTCTGGGGGATCCCTGGTGGTTGTGCCCGGGGGTGATGATGTGTGCAGGGAGGAGCTGCTCCCCCAGGGACATCTCCAGGTGGTGGGATCTGGCTGGTGGCTGCAAGGGCTGGCTGATGCTTGCAGGGCTGCCTGGTTCTGCTCCAGGTTCTCCAGGTCAGGCTGTCCCCTCCCCCTGGTCCTGTCTGTGCTGCAGAATGAGCTCCCAGAGGTGGCTGGGTCTCCTCTGGAGAGCTGTCAGGGCACATCTGCTTCCCTTTCTGCTCACACCTTGGGATGGGCCAAAAGGGAGCGATTTGGTTTCCCCTGAGATGTGGAATATTTATCCAGGTCTTTTGCAAATGAACACTGATGGTAGCTGCAGAGGACTTCACAGAAAATTCTCTCTCCTGGGAGCAGGTGCCTCTTCAGGTCCAGAAGCTGTTCCTTCAGGAGTCTTGGGAATGTCCCTCCAACTGCCAGATGCAGAACCTAAGGATCTGCAGGATCTTTGACACCAGGATGGGGAAAAAAAATGAGGATATTTGCCATTATCACCTAATGTTTTAGGAAGGTGTGGAAATCAGGAGCGTGGTTGTGTTTCCCCAAGATAACAGAATGGTTGGGGTTGGAAAGGACATTAAAGACCACCCATTTCACTCCTCTGCCATGGGCAGGGACACCTTCCACCAGCCCAGGTTGCTCCAAGCCCCATCCAACCTGGCCTTGGACACTTGCAGGGATCCAGGGGCAGCCACAGCTTCTCTGGGCAACCTGGGCCAGGGCCTCCCCACCCTCCCAGGGAAAGGATTCCTTCCTAACACCCAATAATTCTGCTGCAGAGAACAGACATTTCCCAAGCTGGTGTTTGTCAGGGGGGTGTTAGAGCAGCTGGTGCAGACTCTGAAGCCCATCATGACCCACCCCAGCAGACACAGATCTCAGGGGGTTGTTTTCCCTCCAGAGTTGCTTCCTATGGATCCAACCAGCCAGGCCAACCTTCACGTGGAGCCAGGCCAAGGACTCCACTTGCTGGAAGGTGCTGCAGAGATTTCATGTTCCCAGAGAGAGGGAGACTTCATCCAAACATTCTGTGCCAGCTTTGGGAAGAGCAAGACCCTGCTCTGCTTTACACCCGGATTATTTTAGGGAACTCCACAGAGCTCACAGCAAAAGGGATGTCCTGCCCTGGCAGTGGGGCTGTGGATTAGCTGGGAAATGAGCCAAAAAGAGCCAGAGACTCCTGCTACCAAGGCCTGCTTCCCAGTTTGGGAACAGCACCCCTTGCTGTGCAGGGACAACGTGGGACAGGCCAGGCTGCAGGGAAGGGTCACCCCACATTCCCCAGATAAAGCCACAGGTGTCGTGGTTTGGGACCCCCAAAAATCCAATTTCCAAGTCCAAGCCCCCCTCCCACAACTCCCCCCAGTGTGAGAGGGGTTTTCCAGCCACAACACAAGACTCAGTATGGGGGGGAAGGGAATTATATTACAATTATTACACAAATAAACATTATAATACATTAGATACACAATCCTAACTATCTTCCCTTGGGATTTGGGTCTTGTTGTTTGGGAAAGGTTGTCTTTAGAAAATAAGTGTTAAAAGGAAGAATATTCTATTTGCTGTTCAATATGTGATGCCAAATGAGCCTTTTTGTTTTATTTTTTAACCTCCTTTTTTTATTTCAAGCTCAGAATAAAGCGTCTCAACCCAAAATGTTCCATCTCAGAGAATTCTCTCTCCGCCTCCCCCATTTTTTATTCCTGGTTTTATTTTAATTTCAGTTTGATTCATTCAAGCTTTACTGGCAAAAAGCTGGGTTATTTCAGAGAGGGGGTGGTGAGGATTTATAAGCTCAAACGTGGCAGCTCTGCAGGCTCAGGTAACCTTATCCCAGCTCACCTGATCCCCTTTTCCAGGGGCTGAAATTCCCTTTCAACCCACACTGAGCTGAGCAAAGAAGCCTTTGGATGGTTGGACTCGAGAGGAAAAGGGGGGAAAAATGATCTTCATATTATTAATGAATTGAAACAATAATTAAAAAAAACACTTTAGCAGTGAATTGGACAAATATCTTACAATCCCAGCATTTCTTGAGTGATTTTTCAGCTAATAAGTCCAACTGGAGGAGGTTTTGAAATGAAACATCACTTCAAATGAAAAATAATCAAAGCTTGTTTGTTCTCCAAGTGCCAGATTGACACAAACATGAAAAAAAACCCCCTAAAATGTTTGTGTTCTGATTTTTTTTCCAGTTAACAGCTTGAATTTACAACATGTATTAGTAGTAAACTGGAAAAAATTATTCTGTCTCCCTTTCTCCAGACTAACTGAGCTTTGCCTCCTCTTTGTCAAGCCTTATTCTCCTGCCAAAATTCAAACACAGCCCAGGCTTAGTGTTAAAAAGTAATCCAAAGGAAGGAGCACCCAATATCTGCTGTTTGCTCTGATGAAGTGAGGCACATGGGTATTGACAGAACGTTTTTTTCCTCCCTAACACGCCGAGATCCGGGAGGGAAGAATTAATCTGGTGTGTAAGTCACAAGTTTGGCACGGGAGCCACCCAGCCAAGCTTGGGCTCAAAGTGCCTTTCTCAGCACTAGTCCTTGAGCTGGAGAGCAGGGAGCTGGCAGCAGTGCCAGCTCTGAGCAGGCACAGGAAAACTCTCTGGGTCTGATCCCTCTCCCTCCCTGCAGCAGGAACAGGCAGAGGCAGCGCTGAACTCCCCGCTCTGGTGCCTCTGGAAAGCTTGAAAGGGGAAGGACTGTTCAAGGAACTGCAAAACCTCGTGTCTCAGAGTGCTGGGACTGTGGGCTTTGATCAATTTGCTCAGTCATCTCAGTAGGAAGGGTCTGCCAGAGCAGCAGTCAGAGAACACAGTCTTTGAAATGCTCCCAAAAAACCAGCACAGGGATGCAGAGAAAGTGCTTCTGGCCCCATCCTCACACTCACCTGTGGGAGCAGCTGAGCAGGGCCTTTTGCAGCCTTTAGTAGGTTTAACAGAGATTTATTTAATAGATTTAATGCCATCAATACCTTCAATCCCATCAGCAGCTGCTCCCCGTGGCAGCAGAGCACTGACACCCCACTGCAGAGCTGGGGGACCCCGAGCCAGGACAGCCTGGGCCTCACACCCTAAGCTTCATTTCATCATGGCACGAGGATCCCAGACCCCCTTGGGTGGCAGGAGGGGGGATCCCAAGGATGCCAGTCCCTCTTGGGTGGCAGGAGGGGGGATCCCAAGGATGCCAGTCCCTCTTGGGTGGCAGGAGGGGGGATCCCAACGATCCCAGCCCCTCTTGGGTGGCAGGAGGGGGATCCCAAGGATTTCAGCCCCACTTGGGTGGCAGGAGGGGGGATCTGGAGGATGCCAGCCCCCCTTGGGTGGCAGGAGGGGGGATCCCAAGGATTCCAGCCCCTCTGGTGCAGCTGAGCTGCTGCAGCAAAGCCCAACTGCAGCTGTCAGAGTTGTGTCAGAGGCAGAGCAGCCTCTCCATCAGAGCAGCCTCTCCATCAGAGCAGTCTCTCCATCAGAGCAGCCTCTCCATCCACAGGGAGTTGTGTCTCAGTGGGCCCCGAGGGCAGCAGGAAGACTTTAATCCCGAGGTTTCTGAGCTGGGGAATGCACAGGCACTGCCCTGGGGGCTCTCTGGGGCTGTTCCTCACTGATCCCCGGGTCGGGTGCAGCAGCTGAACACGGCTGAAGGGGTTTTGCTTTGCAGGGAAGAGCAGGAGCCTCCCTGTCCGTGTTCCATCATCTCTCTCCTGTGCTCTGAGGTTTGGAGGGCACAGGGAACACTCCCATGTCCTGCCCAGTGCCTGGGGGGAGCCTCCCCCCACTCCCAGGGTATGACACCAACTCATTTTTTTTTTGGCAGCCTGGGAGGGTGGTTTGTGCTGGAGATTTTGGCTCGTTTGTCAGGACAAATAAGCAGAGAACCCTGAGCCAGGGAAGAGGCAGAAAGAAAGGAGAGAGTTCCATCCCTTCTGAGAGAGGGCAGGAGGAATAAGGGGTGTTTTCTCCTTTCTGAAGAGCAGGTTTCTCTAGCAGGACACTGACAGCAACCCTGGGGTGTTGTGCCTGGCTTATCTGATCTGAGCCTTGAACCTGCCCCTTCCCAGTGTCCCTGAGCAGCAGGATTGTCACCACTTTGTGCAGAGCATCCAGAGCCAGGGCAGAGATCCTAAAACCCCCAAAACCTCAAGCTGGGGAAGACCCTGCTCCCAAACTCTCAACTCTAACCTAAGCCTGCCTTCCAGGAGCACTGCCCAGGGCAAGTCCCAGCTTTGGCTCCTCCACAGAAACACAATTTGCCCCTTCCAGACACATCCTGTTGCCTCCAGGGTTATCCATGGCAGGGACAGACATTCCAGAGGGAAGCAAAAGGAAAGACTGTAATTATCAGCCAAGTCTAACAAAGCAGACACATCCAGGTTAATGAGCATCCCAGTGGCCCACACCTTACCTGAGCAGGTAGATATTTCCCCTGGAACTGAAAAGAAAAACTATTTACTCAGCAGAAGTTCTTTTAGGGACTTTTAAAATGCAATTAAACTGCTAATGAGGCTGCTTAGTCCTTCCTACTTTTCTTTCAGTGTCTCCCCAGTGAGGCCCATCCATGATCCCAGGGAACATGAGATGAACAGGGGCAGATTTCATTCCTGCCTGGCAGCTGGTGGGGTTTGGGGGGCTCAGGGTTGACAAGAGGGTGCTGGCAGGACCTTTCTCTCCTGAGGCTCAGGATTTCAGCTGCAGGCTCTGATTTCTCTGCTCTTTCTTATATCCCTGAATCCAGCTATAGCTGCTGATGTCCCAACTCTCCCTGGAGGTGAACTTCAATTTGTTTCTAGTGTTTGTTTAAGATGCTCATTGTGGGTACCTGTAACTGCTCCTTCTGAGCTTCCCTGTCCCCTGAACTGCTGGGCAGTGCCTGTTTCTGCTCAAAGGCCAAAGAGATGGGCACAGAGCAGGACCTCTGCTGTCTAATCCCTTAAATCCCGTGAGCCACGGAGCATTCCTGCCTTTCCAGAGGGAAAACCAACACCAGAATCACTTCCTTGAGCCTAAAAATCAGAGGCAGGATTTACAGCCACCAACTTTCTGTTCCTCCTCCTTCCCCCAGAGGTGGCTCCTGCCTGGATTTGGGGTTCAGCAGGAACATTTGGGGTTCAGCAGAGACATTTGGGGGTCAGCAGGAACGTTGCAGTGGAATTGCCTGGTTCTGCAGAGCTCTCAGGCTCCCGTGGATGTGACTGGGCTTGCAAAGTGTTAAAGCTCTTTAGGGGAATTGCTTGTCATCCTTGGCTGGTTTACAGCTGTAAACACCAGAGACAAAGGCGCTGCAGTTCTGTGCTCAGGCTGGACCTGCTCGTGGTGCTGGTTAAGAGTGGAGGAAATAAAAGCAGATTTCACTGTTTGCCTCTTCTTTCTCCCCTCTGACTGGCAGTGAAAGGCTTCAGCATCTGCCACACCCACTGCTTTGATCCAGCACTGCCACCAAAGGGAGGGAAACACGGGACAGGCTTTAGGAGCCACCCCCAGGGAGGGCTGCAGATCCAACCACAGATCCCCTGGGATTTGAAGGAAAGCCTTTGGAAGCCCTGGAATAGGAACCACAGCAGCCTCTTGCCCCACATCTTGCAGCTTGAGAAGGAAAGGCAAAGATGGGGATGGATAAACTGGTCCCAGCTTTGTGCTGGAGGAGGGGAATGGAGACAAGGAGAGTTCAGGGAAGCTGCACCACGAGGGGAGCCCAGCTGGAAGGCAGATGGATCACTCTGACTGATCACTTGATGTTCTTTCCAGTGTCCCCAGCATGCCAAGAGAAGGAATTTATTGATCACAGAATCCCAGACTGGTTTGGGTTGGAAGGGATGTTAAAGTGCCACCATCCAGTGCCACCCCCTGCCATGGGCAGGGACACCTTCCACCAGCCCAGGGTGCTCCAACCTGGCCTTGGACACTTGCAGGGATCCAGGGGCAGCCACAGCTTCTCTGGGCAACCTGGGCCAGGGCCTCCCCACCCTCCCAGCCAACAATTCCTTCCCAATATCCCATCTATCCCTGCCCTCTGGCAGTGGGAAGCCACCAGTGCCCTGTGCTCTCTCCAAAATCACCAGCAAACCCCTGCAAAGGTCCCAGAGCTCAGGGATGTGTGAAAACAGGGCTGAGCCAGGCAAAGCGACAGCAGAGGCAGGGAAGGACAGAGGAGGGAAAGAGGAGCCAGAGGCAGCTGTTGAGGGAATCCCTCTGCTGAAAATCAGCAGATAATCAGCCCATCTACCCGTGTGAGATGGCTCCCATCTCCTCAGCACTTCAGAGCCAGCAGATCTCTGCACTGCTATTGATTTTCTGTCTGGATCCTCGGGGAATGGTGCTCACTGAAGATAAGGGCTTTCCCCTCGGGCTGCAGCTGAAGCAGAAGCTCCTCCTGCCCAGAATTTGCTGCAGAAAGAGGAATCATGTGCAACCCCCTCCTTTTCTGGGCAGTTTGTGCCTCCCAGCAGTGCAGAAGGAAGGACTGATCCTGCCCTGAGCCTGGTGTTGCAGGACAGACAGTCCTGGGATTTGGGGAGCCTGAGCTGGGGTTGCAGGTTCCATCATTCCATCCCTGTCATAAATAAAAGTTACTCTGATTCAAGAGGAGAAAAAGGACATGTTTCTTATTCACAGAGCTGGAAAAAACAGGTTTGCTTCTACTTCATAGAAATGCTCCCTGTCCTGATGATGTAAAAAACCCTTGGCTCTGATGATTTGACATTTTTCTAATGGGGAAAAACTTGTTGTCAGAAGAATTGCACTCGTTTTACTGCACTTCAGTGAGCCCTTGTCACTCCTGGTGAGTGTGTTTTACTCTTGACAGGAGAAGGAGATCAAGGCACTGGTCAGTGCAGGAATACAGTCAACAGGAATCAGCAAAAAACCACTGTCAACCCCCCCTTGCTCACACCCACATCTGGTCACACCACAGGCTTTGGGGTCCCTCTCCTCAGGTATCACTTTATGAATCCCATAAACCAACTTTTAACGGGTTCATAGCAAAAAAATTGGTTTTACTGCCTTTATTCCTCCCAATAAGAGGTCTTGAGTCACCTCCCCATGGGCTGGGGGCTGGAGGAGAAGGCTCAGTGCTGTGCTAACAGGCTGAAGGAGGGTTTTCCACCCCAAAAATGCTGCTTGGGAGGCTCTGAGGGGGAAAGATTTAGGAAAGCTGGCAGGAGAAGCACATCCCAGAGGTGAAGAGTCTGCAGAGTCAGTCCTAGGAGCAGCTGGGGGAGCTGGGGGGGCTCAGCCTGGAGCAAAGGAGGCTCAGGGGGGACCTTCTGGCTCTGCAACCCCCTGACAGGAGGGGGGAGCCGGGGGGGGTCGGGCTCTGCTCCCAGGGAACAAGGGACAGGAGGAGAGGGAATCATCTCAAACTGCTCCAGGGGAGGGTCAGGTTGGACAGCAGGAGGAATTCCTTCATGGAAAGGGTTGTTAAACACTGACAGGGGCTGCCCAGGGAGGTTTGGAGTCCCCACCCCTGGAGGTGTCCCAGGAAGGGCTGGATGTGACACTCAGGGCTCTGGGCTGGGGGACAAGGGGGGGATCAGCCACAACTTGCTCTCAATGACCTCAGAGATCTTTTCCAACCTCCCTGATTCTGGGATTCTGTGGAAAAGTCCTCACCCCTTTCCAACACAAAGCTGTGTTTGCCAAACCTGCCCCTCACCTTTGCCTTTGTCTCTGCCTTGTCCTGCTGAGTTTCTGAAGCTCAGCTGCAGAGTGGGAACTTTGGGTTCACCCAGCACGATTCCTTTTCCTCATTTTTACCTCCTGAGGATAAAACATGACCTGCTGAAAGCAATGTGATTTGATGCAAAAAAAACAGAAATATTAATGAAGGACCCAAAGGTGCTCATCACCTTCTGCTGGAGGGACAGAATGTGCAGAGCAACCAACAGCATTAAATAGGCAGTTAAATACAGCCTTTGTATTCTAGAAATAGAACCACTGTAAAGAAATAAATTGGAACAACACTGGAAGGGGCTGCCCAGGCAGGTTTGGAGTCCTCATCCCTGGGGGTGTCCCAGGAAGGGCTGGATGTGGCACTCAGGGCTCTGGGCTGGGGGACAAGGTGGGGGATCAGTCACAGGCTGAACTTGATCATCTTGGAGGTCTTTTCCCACCTTAATGACTCTGATTTTAGGATTCTCTAATTGTGCCTCACAGGGGGTGCCTTGCTGTGGGCTGTTTGTGCTGGGAGACAAACCCCATCCCTGGGGTGTTTGGAGAGGGAACAGGCAGGACCCTCCAGTGAAATTGGAGAGAACAGAAAAAAATTGTGTAGAAACCACCTTGTCTTGAATGTTTCCTGAGGAAACACAGGGATGCCTCGGGGAGGGGCACATTAATGACATAATAAAGCAACATAGAAGGGACCTTGCAACAGGTGCTGCTCCAGCCCCACTCCCTGGGCTGTCCTGGCATTCAGCAGGGTCATCTCCTGTTCTGCAAACAGCCTTTTCCTCCCCATTTTGGGATTTGCAGCCTTGCTGTGGTTGGCAGGAGGAATGGAACAGTCAGGATAAAGCATGAGGTGATAGTCCTGGGCTATTTAAGTGGAAAAACCCCTCAGCCATCCTGCTTTTCTCCCAGCCCTGAAGGCATTTTCTATCTCATGATTGAAAGCACAAATTGGGTTTAATCCTACCACCAGAATTACTCCTATCTCTGTGGCCTAAGCATGCCAGGAATAGCAAATTTGCACTCATCCTTTTGAATTCAGCTTTTTTTTGTTGTTGTTTTTGGATTAGTGACTTGTTTGTGGACTCTCTCCTGAAGTGCTTGTGTGTATTTGCTAAATAATCTGGACAAACCTCAGCTTTGGCAGGGAGTGATCAGCTCCCCATGCCAGGGAAAGGGGCTGCAAATGCACACTCCAGCTTCCCTGTCTGCCAGCTCCAGGGATTTCAGGATGGATCTTGCAAAACTGAGCAGTTTTCCTTAAAGCCTCAGCCCCTCTGCTGAAATGGGAACCTGCCCAGTGGTGTGAGGACAAAGCTCTGGGCCCTGAGCTGCACAGGGGAGGTTACAAGTGTGACTGAGAATGAAAGGGCTCCTCTTCCTTCCCTGAAATCTCCTCGCTTTTGATGCCAATTCTGGGCCCCCAAAGGCTCAAGGGGCTGCTCAGAGACAACCTTTCAGTCTTTAAGCAGCGAGGTGTTTATTTAAGGCAAGGTTGGAGAGCAGCCAGCTCGTGCTGGACAAGCTGCTCTGCCTTTTCAGTGAAGAGACAGGATTATAGACAATTTCTACGAGTGATCACAACATTTTCACATGCATATTCATATAATTGCAACATCTACTTATAATATTCATTATAACTGGGCGGAGTCTAGGGCAGAGTTGTCTTTTTGGGGTGATGCTTGGTGGTCATTCCTGTTTCTTCAGCCTCAGGGGGTCGTGGTTTTACTCTTCCTCCTCAGCTGAACTTTTCAACTTCCTTGTTTTTTGGTGACTTTATGGTGAATTTTGCAAGACTTGTGGACTCCAGTCCCTATTTCACCCCTTATTTCTGTAGGTGTGTGAGCATTCTTTTAGTGTGTGGTACCATCTCATCCCTGAGCTCTGCTTTCTGTCTCTGGCTAAGCATTGCATTCTTCTGAGCAGGAATCCCCTAAAAGACCTTGGGCAGCCTGGGAAGGAGAGAAAAGAAGCTGCTAATTCCTGCAGAGGAATACCTGTTTGGGGACCTGCACTTAAAGATAAAAATAAGACAGAGAAAATAGTTTTAGGCTAACACCACTTGTGGAATATATACTGGTATATATTTAACAATAGTGGTGTGTTATTAAAGGGTTTGAAAGAAGTGTGTAAACTTAAAAAAATGTGTGTAACAGTACAAAAAGTAGATCCCTGTGTGCCTTCTTTCCTGTACCTTAGAAATCAATGATCTAAGTGTGATAAAAGTATGTTGATGTAAACATTGGAGGCCTTTTCCACCATTTATCCGGGGACAAGGATGAAGAATAAAGCCTCAAACTTGTAATGCAGTCAGATTGCCTTTCTTAACAACTAAAAGACATCCAAAAAAGTGCAGAACTGCATTAGGCAGATTTTCAGGCAGAGTAGGACTCATGTTGTGCTTGCCCACGAATCCCTCCAAGCTGCCAAATCCTCTGCTGGGCCCTGGAGCTGCCCCCCCAGCCCCTGCAGGCAGCTCTGCAGTGCTCAGGAGCCCTCTCTGAGCAGGATCAGCCTTGCCCAGGGTCTGATCCTTTCCAGGATGCCCAAACCCCCATCCCTGGAGATCTCGGTGTCCCGGGGTTCTCGTTCGCTCCGTCCCAAAAATCTGGAGAGCCAGACAGGGCAAACACAGCACAAACACCTGCAACCTCTGCCAAGCACTGCAGCTCTAAGTCATCCTGCTGCTGTTTAGAGAAGCTGGGAGGGCTGGGCCAGGAGATGGGTGGAGAAGTAACAATCTGTGCTTTAATTCCAGCTGGTAATCACGGGGTGGCTTCTGAAGGTGCTCTCTATGCCAGCAAAGCAAAAATCCCCTGCCCTGCTCTTCCCTGTGCTGCTTCCCAGCCCCTCTGGGAGACCTTCAGAGAGCAGAGAGAATGTCTGAGCCCTGGTTTGGAGGTGGCACATCCATCACTGGCTCAGTGAGCAGAGATTGGGGAGATGCCCACGAGATGTTTTGTCCGTGGAGCTGTTCAGGTTGATCTAAAGCACTGGGATTTGTGCTTCCAGGATGCAGGACTGCCTGGAAACGGTTGTTATGGCACACAGGGGCAGGCAGAGGTGCCTGTCAGAGGGGATGAGCCTTGGGAATGCAGTGGTTTCCTTCCTGGGGCTGAATTCAGTGGGGTCAGGGGCCCTGCACGGCCTGGGAGGGGCAGAGGTGCTGCCTGTCCAGTCTGAAACCAAAGCTGCTGCCCCAGGCATTGGACACAGGGGATTACTGGTAGGATTTCATCCCAAAGAGGTGCAGAGATGCACTTGGGCCAGAGCCCAAAGTCACAGAATCACAGAATCACAGAATCACAGAATCATAGAATCAGCTGGGTTGGAAGGGACCTCTGAGATCATCAAGTCCAACCCTTGATCCAACCCCGCTGTGGTTCCCAGCCCATGGCACTGATGCCACATCCAGTCTGTCCTTAAACACCTCCAGGAATGGAGAATCCCCCACTTCCCTGGGCAGCCCATTCCAATGGCTGAGCACCCTCTCTGCAAAGAAATGCTTTCTAATCTCCAACCTAACCCTCCCCTGGCACAGCTGCAGACCCAGCCCTCTTGTCTTGCTGATGGTTGCCTGGGAAAAGAGACCAACCCCCCCCGGCTCCCCCCTCCTGTCAGGGAGCTGCAGGGAGTGAGGAGGTCTCCCCTGAGCCTCCTCTTCTCCAGTCTGAGCCCCCCCAGCTCCCTCAGCCTCTCCTCCCAGCACTTGTGCTCCAGTCCCTTCCCCAGCCTCGTTGCTCTCCTCTGGACCTGCTCCAGCCCCTCCATGTCCTTCCTGAGCTGAGGGCCCAGAGCTGGACACAGCACTCCAGGGGTGGCCTCACCAGTGCTGAGTCCAGGGGCAGAATCCCTTCCCTGGCCCTGTTGGCCACCCTGTTCCTGAGCCAGGCCAGGATCCATTGGCCCTCTTGTCCCCCTGGGCACACTCTGGCTCCTGTTCAGCTCCCTGTCCATCCCCACTCCCAGCTCCCTTCCTGCCTGGCTGCTCTCCAGCCCCTCTGGCCCAGCCTGGAGCTGCCGGGGGTTGTTGTGTCCTGCCCTGGACCCCGTGCCAGGGAGCCTGAGCTGCCCCACGGATGCAGGACTGGCCAGGCTGGAGGATCCTCAGCCTGTGGCCTCCCCAAGTGCTCCAGGATTATGGAAGTAGCTCCTGGGTTTTGCCTCCTGGGGGCTCTTCATGGTCCAGGTTGTATTCTATGCTGGATTTTTGGCAGCTCCCAGGGCAGAGGGAGGGAGAGCCTGGAGCTGGGGGGGCACTGGGCAAACAGCCCATCCCAAGGGGAGAACTGGGCAGCAGGGAAGAACCCAGGGAATCTCTCCCACTGGAGGAAGGAGCAGATATTTTTAAAAGCAGCTGTGTTTCCATAGAAACCCCGGGAAAGGGTCCTGGAATCCTCTGGGGGAAGGGTGGTTTTCACCCACTCCAAAGGGCTGCCAAGATGTGAAACTCTGCAGGTGATGCCAAACCCCTGTCCCACAACTGAGCTGGAAGGGCAAGTTGCTTTTTTTCCCTCATTAACACTTTTCCAGCTGCATTCCAGTCACTGCATTGTCCCTTGGCAGTTGGAGAGGTTTTCCATTGCCCAGTTCCCTTCCCAAAAGCAAATAACCCCCAAAACTCTGTAAACCCCCTGTGTTTTCAGTGTGCTGAAGGACAGATTTGTGCCAGGATCAGGGATCAGGGTGCCAGGATCAGGGATGAGGGTTAAAAAACCTGTAAACCCCCTGTGTTTTCAGTGTGCTGAAGGACAGATTTGTGCCAGGATCAGGGATCAGGGTGCCAGGATCAGGGATGAGGGTTAAAAAACCTGTAAACCCCCTGTGTTTTCAGTGTGCTGAAGGACAAATCTGTGCCAGGATCAGGGATGAGGGTTAAAAAAAAACCTTTAAAACCCCTGCATTTTCAGTGTTTTGAAGAACAAATCTGTGCCAGGATCAGGGATGAGGGGTTGGACCAGCACCATTTGCCAAAGTCAGATAATTCCCAGCTTCCTAGAAATGCTTCAGCTGAAGCTCAGAGACAGGGAATAAGTGGCCTGTGGACAAGCAAAGCTGGTGACAGCAGGAAAAATCATATTTCCTTCTGGAATCAGATGATCTCCAACCCGTGCTGCTTGTGGGTCACAGCCAATGGTGCTGCTTCCCAGGCAGGCCAGACAATCCTTCCAGGCTGAACTGGAAAATGTCAGCAGCCCTAAAATCAGCAGCACCATTACCCCTTCAGATTTGTCCCCAGGCCAATCCATTGTTGCTGGGACTCTTTAGCATCACCAAGGCCACGGGCAGGGCAGGGCTGGTAATGAACTGCCCTGCACTTGACCCCAATAATTCAGTTTTCTGCCTTAGTGAAGCCATATTTTGAAAGAATTGTTATAGTCAGGATACCTTTGGTGTGGAGTGCAGGATCCCCCAAATGAAACTGCCCTAAAAAGGTAAAACTCTGCATTGATTATAGACCAAAAATGCTTTGTACCTCAGCTCCTTGCTGGGTGGAGAAGCAGTTTTGGCTGGAGAGATCAAATATCTTTCCCATTCAGAGCAGACAAGAACACATGAAAATTGACATTCTTCACGAAATTAAATTGCTCTTCATCCACTTTCTGCCTAAATCCCTGTGAGGTTTTTCCTTTCAGCTTGAAATGAGGAGGATTTGGTTCACATGCCTTGACACCCAGAGCACCTTGATCTGGGCTTTGAAATCACATTTTGTTTCCAAAATGCTTCACGGAAAAGGTCCTTTCAAGTCTCGAAAAGAAACGTTTTGACTGTAAAGGGATGTTGCAAAATATTCCATCTGGGCACTTCCCACTTTGTTTTCCCTGTAACTGCTTGGGGCACGGAAGGGATGTGGAGCCTGCACTTGACCCTTTCTGGCCAAGGATTTCACTGAGCTCCCAGACAGCCCTGGGAGTGAAAAAGGGCTTTACAAGGAAGGGATGTTTGAATTACAGCCCATTGCACAGGTTTAACACTGGCACTGGTGAATAAAATCCTTTATACACTTGTTAACTCGGGGAGAAGAAATGAGTTGAGCTCATTTGTCTCTTTTCCCTGAGATGAATTTCTTTCTTTCGAGCCTGTTGACGTTTGTGAAATGATTTTTTTGGTGGATGTTCAGTCAATAAAAACTGTGCCTGGATTGCCAGTGCCCACAAAGGGCTGCCTGGCATCAGACCTGCCCAGGGGGAGGTGTGGGCACTGGGGCAGCACAAAACCCCTCTCTTGGATCTCATTTAGATCCAGGGCTGGTATTGGCTTTCTGTGTCTGTCTCAGAGCTGTCAGAGGGGCTGGGAACTGTGGCTGATGGATTCCACTTGTCTCCACCTCTGGAAAAAAACAACAAAAACGTCAGAGTTCTGGTGAAATCATCATCAAACTCCTCAGGTTAAACTCCCAGGCACTGATTTACATCAAACTCACATTTCCCACAGTTTGAAATCACAGCCTGGGGAAGGTTTGGGCTGAGTTAATCATGGAATCATGGAATATCCTGAGTTGGAAGGGAGCCACAAGGATCATCCAGTCCAACCCCTGGCCCTGCACAGACACCCCAACAATCCCCCCCTGTCCCTCAGAGCGTTGTCCAAACCCTCCTGGAGCTCTGGCAGCCTTGGGGCCGTGCCCACTGCCCTGGGGAGCCTGGGCAGTGCCCAACCACCCTCTGGGGGAAGAACCTTTTCCCCATATCCATCCTAACCCTGCCCTGGCACAGCTCCAGCCCTTCTCTGGGTCCTGTCCCTGCTCAGAGAGCAAAGATGTGACTCCAGACAATTGGATTCACAGCAGTTTTTCAAATTTCAAAGTTTCGTTGCTGCTTTGTAAAAGGGGGAAAAGATCTTTTGTGGCATCTCCAGCAGGTACCTGAGATGGGAACTCTGTTTTTCAGCAAACCTTGGCCAGGACAACCTGGTCTAGTGGAAGATGTCCCTGCCCATGGCAGGGGTTGGAACTAGAGGATCTTTCAGCTCCCTTCCAACCCAAAGCATTCCAGGATCCTGTAATTCTACGACTTTTCCTGCTAATCAATTCAAACAGTTATTTGACAGAGAAATAAGGCTTTCTATCACCTCATCCTGTCCAAGAGTGGGTTGAATTAAAAGAAAACATGTTCCTTTAAACATCCCAGCACTGAGAAACAGCAGAATTTGCTTCTGTGCCCTCTGAACGTGGAAGGGGGGGGGAGGCAAAGGGGAAAATCTGCTAATGACCAGCCAAACACTGTGAGAACTAATAAATATGGATCATTTTTATTGGCCTGACCCCAAAAGGCCACGGAATTCATTGCAAGTCTCAGCACTGATTCCTGAGGATGCCAAGTTGGATGGGAGAGGAATGGATTGACTCTGGAAAGTCAATGGGGATCCATCGACCTGTGCTGGTAAAGAGCTGCCTGTCTCCTGCTCTGGGAGCAGCCTGGGAAGGGAACAGCCTTAATTAGGAGCCAGGCAGGTTAGAACTCTTCTATCTCCCTCCTCAGGAATCCCAGGATTAATTTTAAAGCTTGTGTTTCCTTCTTTCTGCAAGTTTTTTATGCCCTGTGGTGCAGCCGAGGAGACCTGGCTGCAAAGGGCTGTTTGGAGGAGGGGAACAGGCAGCAAAAAGAGCTGAAATTTCTGTTTTAAAGCTGCTAAACAGCTAAATAAACCTTACTTCCACTCACCAGCCTGTAAAGTGGTGTTTTCAGGGGGTGTGTGGAGAGTGTTCAGGTGTTTGGGGACAGATCTGTGCTGGGAATAAGGAAAACTTGCCATCTGGAGAGAAAATCTGCTTCCTTCTCTCCACGGGCGGGTCGAGGCAGCTCCACACGTGCTGCCAACAGAGAGTTTTCCTCCTCAGACACCACCTGCTTGGTAATCTGGGTTTGTCAGTGAGGGAGGGCTTCATCTGAGTCCAGTCTGATATGCTTTGGGTGAGGGGTTTGCTTTTCCTGCAGGGAAAATCGGGATAATGGAAAATAATCCAAGTGACGGGATCCAGGCCGTACCCAAGGGTGCTGGCCCTCAGGGTTTAATTGCCCTGTGATAATTAAGATTTTCTCAGTGAGAAAAGCTGTTTTTGCTCCAGCACTGACTTTTCCACTGCCTTGGTTGCCTTGGAAGCTCAAAACTGAGACCCAGGAACGACCTGGAAGTTTAAGCATCAAAAAAACCAGTAAGAGAAGAGAGAAACCAATACTTTATTCCCCAGTCTTGAGTTCTGGGAACTCTTCTGTTGCTTCTTCCATGCCCTGAGTGTCTCTTTGCCCCGTGGGCCAGAGTTCTGGGGAGGAGAAAGAGCTTTTCTGACCCCTCTTGGAGCACAGAGCAGGGGGAGCAGCTATGACCCATAACAGGACATGCACAGCTCACCCCTCCCTAAAAAAAACCCCAGGAATGCAGGAGCTGATGGGGTTATTTTGGGCAGGAAAATGTTACACTGGGGGGAAGAAAACCCAACCCTTTTTAATGGTGTGGTGAGGAGGTTTCACACTGTGGCCTTGCAGGTGGAACAGGAGCTCTGATGGGATCTCCAGCCCCTGCCAAGCCTCGGGATTTGGCATCAACCCCTGTCATGAATATGGAACTAATGGCTCGAGCCATTAAATCATCCCTGGGGCCTTTTCTTGCTGAGCAGGAGGAAAAGCTGTGTAATGGCTGTTTTGGGGGCTGTGTGTGTGTGTTTGGCTGGAAGGACTTTGAGCACGGAGGTGTTGACGTTCCCAAATAAACGACACTGGGAATTTTTGGGGTGGCTGGTTTTCTCCCCTTTGATTGTGCCCTCGTGGCAGAGGGGAAGGTGGTTCCCTGGTTGTCCTTCTCCTGTTCCTTCTCCTGCCCTCACCAACCTGCAGCACCCCCGACCTGCTGGGGCACAGCAGGACTTTGCTCTTGGGGTCTCCAGTGAGACCCTTCCCGAGGGTGTGAGAGATCCCCATAGTGACATCCCAGAATTTCTTGGCAAGGGCTCAAACACACCCAGGAATTGTCAAAGGCTCTCATTTACCATTTAACAAAGCAAAGTGTTGACAGCACAACAAAATTCTTTGTATTTTTGGCAGCTGAGTCCTGACTTGGGGCTGGATTCCTTCTCTCCATGCTTTCCTTGGGAAGCAGATGACACTCAGTCTCTTTTCTTTCCCGGGTTTTTATCCCTGTGAATCATTCCAAATGAGAAAATCCATCCTGGTGAGGTCCTGGGTTTGTTGAAGGGCTGACTGAGATTTTGGGCAGGACACCTGAACACGTGGCTCGATGTCAGTGCTGCTGCTGCTCCTTCCTTCCATCCTTCTGCCTGTCCTGGAGGCTTTATTCCTATTTTTTCAGAGCTCTGGCCTTGGAAATGCTCTGGGATGTTCCATATCTCTTCAGGGCCACAGAGTTGGAAGCAAGAGTCACTCAGGCTTAAAATGACACATTTAAAAATGTTCTTTTACTCAGTGCCACAAGCCAGAATTAAAAACTGATCAATGCCTTTCTCAGTTCATAAAGTGAATTAACTCTCTGTAGGCACTGCTACTGGAAAAAAATAACTGGCCCTATCTGCTTTACAGATCATTCTGGTACAGAATGATACAAAAGGGGTTTTAAAGGGCTTTTCAGAATTGCTTTGGGGTTTGAAAATCACTTTGGGGGTGTATTCTCACCCTGATCTGAAGGTGACCTCATGGTTTCGTCTCTACATCCAAATATCACTCTACACGTGGTCAAAATTGTTTGTTTGCTTGGTATTTGTGTGTCTCCATCTGAAAACATGAAAAATCTCAGAGTGTCTGCTCTGCAGCTCTGATCAACTGATGTCCAGAGAACAAGGATCCAATTGATGCCCAATATTCTAAGGAATAAAATTCCTCACCTGCCTCCCCCGTGGCTTCAGCCCCAGGGTTTGTGTCAATGTGGGGATTCCTTTGAAAGCCTCCCTCGTTTCCTCCCAGAAATGGCTCTAATGTCTTTTTTTTAAGCACCCAAATAGCTAAAAAATAATCCAGATCTTGCTGAGCCCATTTCAAACGGGCTCTTTTGGGAAAGGAGACAAGGATTTATGGCTGCTGAGCACTTGTTGCCACGAGTGTGGAGAACTGTGGCTCCAACAACAGCAAGATTTATGGCTTCCAATCCATCAGGGCCCGAGGGATGCAAAGGGATTTTTATGGCTGGAACTCTGCAGGCACCCGAAGGTGAAGTCTCTATTTCCATGAATAAAAGTGACAACTGGGGGGTTTCTGGTTATCAGGAAAGATTCCTCAATCATCTGGAGATTAAAGGGGGAAAACAGCTCTTGCAGAGGGTTTCTTTTGAAGGTTGATTAGATTTATTTTTAGGATTTATTAAGAGGGTTTATTGCGAGGGAAGTGAGGGCAGCAAGGCTGGGGGGGGTGGGTGGGATGAAATCAAAGGATGGTCTCTGTTGTTTGAAGGAAGTTCTCCTCCAGGGTTGACACCTCTCCCAGTGGCTGCCCAGGAGGTGCTGGGGGGGTCTTTGCTTTAAGACTCCCCTGACTGTCCCACAGTCCCTCAGGTGGGACAGGGGAGATTTGACCCCTCCAGGGCTGCTTCTGCTTTCAATGAGTGCCATCAGAACCCGTCCTGCTGTTGGTAAGAAGTGTCACCAGTGCTAAAGTTCTGTCCCCAGGCTCTCCTGGGAGTCCACTCTGTCCCCTTCACTGTCCCTCACCCCCCAGCCACAAAAAGCAGGTGGATTTTCCCATTTCCACAGTGTCCAAACCAACTTCATCCCGACTCTGCCTCTCCATCCAAGGTGTGGTGGAGCCCCAGCCCTTGTCACCTTCTGTCTGAGAGGAGCAAACTTGACCTTTGGGTGCTTTGCCCAGTGAGGAGCTTTGTTCCTGAGCCTCCCTGCTCCAGCCAAGCTCCATCTGCTGGGATCAGCCAGGCAGGTGCCAGAGCTCCAGGAGGGTTTGGACAATGCTCTGAGGGACAGGGTGGGATTGTTGGGGTGTGTGTGCAGGGCCAGGGTTGGATGGATGATCCTTGGGAGTCCCTCCCAGCTCAGGATATTCTGTCAGTGTGATGTTTTGTCTCCACTGCTGAGTGAGAGCATCGCTTCTCTCCCAACCCAAACCCACTTTTAAAACATGAGCTCAGGCTGCACTACCCAAAAACACCCCTGCCCAGCCCCTGTCCCAGGCTCTCCTCCTGCACCAGCTCACAGCCACTGGTATTTAGGAGCAGACTTTGCCCTTGAGCTGCTGCCTTCCTGCTCTGATCCCACCTTGGCTCCACTCTCAGCTTTCTGTTCCTCAGTTCCAGATTCAGCTCAGTGCAGGTGGCTGAGCCTGAAGGAGTCACTCTGGGTTTGCTCTGAGGAGTGAGAGGTTATTGAGGAGTGAGATGTAGGTATTGAGGAGTAGGACATAGTTACTGAGGAGTAGGATGTAGTTTTTGAGGAATGAGATGTAGTTATTGAGGAGTAAGATGTAGTTATTGAGCAGTGAGATGTAGTTATTGAGGAGTAGGATGTACTTTTTGAGGAGTGAGATGTAGTTTTTGAGGAGTGAGATGTTTTTGAGGAGTAGGACGTAGTTATTGAGCAGTGAGATGTAGTTTTTGAGGAGTGAGATGTAGTTATTGAGGGGTGAGATGTAGTTTTTGAGGAGTAGGATGTAGTTACTCAGCAGTGAGATGCAGTTATTGAGGAGTAAGATGTAGATTTTGAGGAGTAAGATGTAGATTTTGAGGAGTAAGATGTTGATTTTGAGGAGTAAGATCTTGATTTTGAGGAGTAAGATGTTGATTTTGAGGAGTAAGATGTTGATTTTGAGGAGTAAGATGTTTTTGAGGAGTGAAATGTAGTTTTTGAGGAATAGGATGTAGTTATTGAGGAGTAAGATGTTATTGAGGAAGAGATGTAGTTATTGAGCAGTGAGATGTAGTTTTTGAGGAGTGAGATGTAGTTATTGAGGAGTAGGATGTAGATTTTGAGGAGTAAGATGTTGATTTTGAGGAATAAGATGTTGATTTTGAGGAGTGAGATGTTTTTGAGGAGTGAGATGTTTTTGAGGAGGGAGATGTAGTTATTGAGGAGTAAGATGTTATTGAGGAAGAGATGTAGTTATTGAGCAGTGAGATGTAGTTTTTGAGGAGTGAGATGTAGTTATTGAGAGGTGAGATGTAGTTTTTGAGGAGTAGGATGTAGTTATTGAGCAGTGAGATGTAATTATTCAGGAGTAAGATGTTGATTTTGAGAGGTAAGATGTAGTTATTGAGCAGTGAGATGTAGTTACTGAGGAATTAGATGCAGTTTTTGAGGAGTAGGACGTAGTTACTCAGCAGTGAGATGTAGTTATCAAGGACTTTGATGCTCCTGGAGGGAAATCCATCTTCCCTACCCTCCATCCCCTTCCCAGGAGAGGCATCTCCTGTCCTTCAGCACTGCCTCCTCCTCTCTCTTCATTACCAAGGTGGCCCCTCAGACCCAGAGGGGTTTTTGTTTGGCTCAGTCAGAGCACATTAATGCCCCCACCTGTATAATTAACCAAAAAAACCCACCCCAATCCACCACATGACATTGAGCAAAAGGGCTGGAAATGTGCAAATGAATCCCCACAGGGCCAGTTTAAAAGTACACTCCACTCCACTGAAGTCCAAAGTTATCCTAAATAATTCCTCCTGGCAGTTTAATGGTGGATATTTTGCTGTAATGTTGCCTCTCTGACATTTGCAATGACCTAGTTTACTGGGTTTTTTTACAAATAATAATTTGTCTTAATTTTCCCTTTGAAGTAGTAAGCAAAAGAATAAAGGGGTGAAATCTAAACCTGGTAACCTTGCTGGATATTTTAGGTCAATAAATTATCTTCATGCATAGCTTGGTATCTCAGCTTTCCACTTCAGTGCACGAGGGCTCTTTAAAGCTTGTTAAAATAGCAGAGATAAGTGATTGCAGTCTGGAGATGGAAAACATTGAATAATGCAAAGATCTGTGGATTTTGTGATTTCATTTGGCTGGGGGAGAAAAATCCTTTGATTCTTTCAGAGCCAGATAATAAAAGCTGTCTTTTCAGCCAGGACCAGCCACGCTTTTGTGCCAAACGTGGCCCTGAAAAAGTAATAATGAATTCCTGAGGAAAGTGTTCCAGTGGGGCTGAGCCAGGGCTGGGCACTTCTGACCTGCTTTGCAGTTGAAGAATTCAGAGCAGAATGAAGATTATTTCATTGAGAAGCCAGGAAACCTTGTCAGAAGCATCATTTAGAGCTCCTAATGCAGCTGAAGTTCTGGAGGCAGGTTCTGGATGGTCTGGTGCCCAAAGCTGGTGCCCAAAGTTGATTTACTCAATGAAGACCTGATTCTAAGAAAGGCTTCAAATCAACATCACTCAAAGCAATGATGTTTCCCAAGAGAAACCCAGGAGTTTTGATGCTCATGGAACGAGCTTGTCTTCCCTCATTGTGTTTTATCCAGACCAATAAAACCCCTCAAGGCCACGGGTGACTTTTATTGAGACACCGAAAAAATTTGGGCAAGAAACTCAAAATTTTTAAGGCAAGCTGAGTTTGCCCATTTTTGCCACCTCCATTTTTTCTCTGCCATTTTCTGACAGGCTGCAGCTCGGGTTCTGCAGGGTCCACTCCACCTTCTCCAAGCACCACTTTCATTCCTCCTTTGTTTTAGGGGAGGAATCAAACCCCTGTACCCCATTTCTGGGGCTCAGCTCTCCCCACGTGTGGCCACCCAGGCCACTGTTGCCTCAGCTGTTGCCTTCTAGAAGCATCCCCTGAAATGAGGGCCATCATTTGGGGTCTCAGTGCCCCCAATCCCAGCCATGGACTCGCATTCCCAGCACCAAAGAGTTGCACAATTTTCCCTTTTTGATAAACAGGGACGTACCCGACATTTTCTAATATTTCATTCCCCTGTCAGCGTGTGAGAAAATAATAATTACACCCTGCTCTGCAGGACTGGGAATTCTAATCAACACCAAAGCAGGATCTGTACAGAATTAGAAGCTTGTTTTCGTTGCTTTTTTAGAATTTATCGCTCAAGAACCTGTCAGTGTCTGATACCATGGTTTGAGCCAGCACATCTAAAAGTGACACCTCATTGTCAGAGCTGCAGTAAAAGCTCCCCCAAAACAATGAAGGCCAAAAACTGGTGAAAAAAGCTCCCCAGATCAGCCAGAGGTTGCCTGGTTGCCTGGAAAGCTTTTGGGTTTCAACCCAGACAAGAGTTTTACTGCAAGGTTTGGGGCTCTTTGTGCCACTCAAGGGTGCCAAGGAAAGGGAGTTGTCCCTGTTGGAAGTTGGGAATGTGAAGTTTGAAGAGACAGTGACGTTCCTCAGAAGGTGATTTGGGAGCCTCAGTCACAAAAGAGACATTTAGAACTTTCCTTTCCCATGGACTCGAGCCAGTCTGGGGTTGGGATCCAAACTCCCAAGATCTTTTTAGCAAGGGATGGACCATTGGAACTTGCCTGTGTTTCCCAGGGACTGATGGGCTCCATCACCTTCTCAGAGATCCCCCTCTGGGCTTCAGTTCCCCAACTGTGCCATGCTCAGGAGTCCATGTGGTGTCAGGAAGGACATGGAGCTGTTGGAGCAGGTCCAGAGGAGTCACGGAGATGCTCCAAGGGCTGGATCCCTCTGCTCTGCAGCTAGGCTGGGAGAGCTGGGGGGGTTCACCTGGAGAAAAGAAGGCTCCAGGGAGACCTGAGAGCCCCTTTCAGGACCTAAAGGGGTTCCAGGAGAGCTGGAGAGGGACTGGGGACAAAGGATGGAGGGACAGGACAAGGGGGCTCCTTCCAACTCAGGATATTCCATGATTCCATGATCTCACTGATCAGGAGGGAAACATCTACTCCTGTGAACTCCCCCCTGCTCCCTTTCTGAAAGGTGAGAAGAATAAACACATTCAAATGTTGGCAACTACAAAGTGTCACACCAGGAGAAAAATCCCCGTTACAGAAAATTTCTCATTTCCCATTGATTGGAAAGTTGCAGCGGGAGGAATGAAAAATGGGGAACTTGATTTCCTGAACAGGGAATTTTTTATTTTTTTTTTTGCAGTTACAAGCAGCAGAACAAGCCATTGGGGCTGCAAAACAAATGCAACTCTTTTCTGACCAGCAATTTCGAGACCCATAAATTTGCTGGAGGAAAAATAATATTACACTGAATATTCATCAGTCACAGAAAAGCAGCAAGTATGTCAAAGAATGGAGGTGATACATCTGAAATAAATAGACCTACCCAGGTCAATCAGCTGCTTTCAATCTCCAAGTGGGTGAATTACTTTGCTGGTATATTCTGGGATATTCTCACTGCCACAAGGATGGATGTTGCTCCTGAAGCAGGAATTACAGCACAGCACAGAAATCACAGAGGGAATTTCCACAGCCTGGGTTCTGCTGGAGGTCAGGCAGGATGTTGGGGAGAATAATTCCTCCTGGCCTTAAAGAAATGCATCTGTGAAAATACAAGCAGAGCTTATGGGCCATTGAATCCATGTGCTCAGGAAGGGGTTTTTAGCAGTATAAATGACATTATCTGCAAAGAACAAATAAGCTGCGTCTTCAGGAGTCAGCAGTGGAGCCTGAAAGTGGGAAAAGGATGAGGAGAGAATCCCAACCTGCTTAATGGCCTCACAAATCAAACCTATGGGCAATAACTCCTGTTTAGGGGAAATTCAGACGAGAAATATGATTACTGCTCTCGGCAGGGCAAAGGCAGCACTTTGACAAAATGAGGGCTGGTTTTTTCCAAGGGATCCCAGTGCCAGGGCCTGACTTGCCAGAGCTCCTTGGCAAGGTCAAAGCTTTGCCATATTTCAGCAGTTTTGTGCAGGTCAAGGTGCAGCACCTCCCCTGGGGTGGGCTGACAGCCCTCCACGTGCAACTCAGGGCATTTATGGGCCATTTCATGGGAATTCCAGTGTATACAGGATAAACATGCTCCAAATACAGAAATCTTCTATTTCTTTCCAGGAAAGCAGCTTCACATTTTATTAATGGGGCAGCCCTGGGGCCGTGCCCACTGCCCTGGGGAGCCTGGGCAGTGCCCAACCACCCTCTGGGGGAAGAACCTTTCCCTGAGATCCATCCTGACCCTGCCCTGACACAGCTCCAGCCATTCCTGGGTGCTGTCCCTGGTCCCCCCAGAGCAGAGCTCAGTCCCTGCCCCTCCTCTGCCCCTCCCCAGGAACTGCACTGAGGTCTCCCCTCAGTCTCCTCTTCTCCAGCTGAACACACCAAGTGCCCTCAGTGTCCTCACACAGCTTCAAATCAAAGCCATTCCCCATCCTGTTGCCCTCCTTTGGACACTCTCTGATGGCTTCATGTCTTTCTTATGTTGTGTCCCCCCAAACTGCCCCAATGTTGAGGTGAGGCTGCCCCAGGGCAGAGCAGAGCAGGACAATCCCCTCCCTGATGCCCCAGGACAGGGATGTCCCTCCTGGCTGCCAGGGCACTGCTGACTCAGGGCCAACTGGCACCACCAGGACCCCCAGGGCCCTTTCCCAGCTCCGCTTTTCCAGCCTCTCATTCCCAGTCTGTCCATCCATCCTGGGTTGCCCCATCCCAGGGGCAGAATCCAGCACCTCCCCTTGTTGGAATTCCCAGGGTTGGTGATTCCCAGCCCTACAATTGGTGGAGGTGTCTCTGCAGGGCCTCCCTGCCCTGGGGGGAGTGAACAGCTCCTCCCAGTGTCGTGTTGGCTGCAGACTCGCTCAGTGTCCCTGCCAGTCCTGGGATCTGACCCAGCCAAACCCCCCCGGGCAGAGCTGGAGCTGGGTTTGGGTGGGATTGGGAGTGTGGGAGGCTTTGGGTTGTGAAGTGGGAAGGACAGGCTGGAATCCCCTCCACGTGGGGAGTGGGGCAGAGGTGAAGCTGCTTTTCTTCTGTTTGTTGCTGTTATTAGAGGGTTCAAGTGGAATTTAATTGGTGCCTCAGCCTGGAGCTGCCCCGAGGGTGGGAGCAGAGCACTGAGGGCACAGCCCGTGACCTGCAGCCTCTCACCTCCCCTGTGCTCTCCAAAGCAAACAAACCAACCCTCCACTAATTAACTGCAGAGCCAGACTGAGATGAGCAGTGCTGGGAGACATCACCCAGGAGAGAGGAGGCAGGGAGAGGAGGAGGCTGAAAAAGCCAAACCAGGAAAATAATAAACTCCTCCTGGCCAGGAGGATGCAAAATAAATCTGGGCTTTAAATTCCTCCTTCTCAGAACTGGAGGATCAGAGATTTGTTTGGAGTGGAAAAGCCCTCTGAGATCATGGAGTCCAACTGTCCCCCAGCACTGCCAAGGCCACCACTGCCCCATGTCCCCAAGTGCCACATGCACAGGGCTTTTAAATCCCTCCAGGGATGGGGACTCCACTGCTCTGATTCAACCTCTTCATCCTCTGCCTGGTGCTGGAGGAAGGCTGAGCTGGCAGGAGGGAATCCTGCTCTGATTATCCATGTGAGGGCTTCCCTGCACTTCAGACATCTGACCTGCTCAGCTACAATGTCCAGGAATAATCCTGGGAATGAGGACTCAGGCAGTAGTGTTAGACCTGGTCCTCAGCTTGGTTTTGGATCAATCCCAGAGGGTTTTCCTTACAGAAAACTGCACTGCAGGCCAAGGAACTCTTCCCATCTCTTTGTAGAGGACAAGAGTTACACTGGAGTGACCTGGGCAGCCCCTCCTCACCTGCCAGCAGTGCCAAGGACAATCTGGGACAGGACCTGACTGCTGTCAGAGCAGCCACAGGCCATGGCAGGGTGATGAAGTGCTGCCTGTGCTCCCAGCCTGTGCCTGGGGGCCCCTGCAGCTCTGCACACGGAATTCCTGCTCTCAGGCCTTCCCTTGGGCTCAGGGATTGCTCTGGGAGAGCTTGTCATCTGCTGCTGCAGGGACACAGCAGGGCAGCTCCTGTTCCCAAATGTGCCCTGTGCCAATCTGGTGCCTCAACTGCTCCATCTGGGAGAGGCAGAGGAGTGTTATGTTCCTCCAGAACTTTCTGGGAGAGGCAGAGGAGTGTTATGTTCCTCCAGAACTTTCTGGGAGAGGCAGAGGAGTGTTATGTTCCTCCAGAACTTTCTGGGAGAGGCAGAGGAGTGTTATGTTCCTCCAGAACTTTCTGGGAGATGCAGCCACGTGACGTGGGAACCGCTGTTCCAGGTCAGGAGCCTGTTTGCTCCCTGCTCCCAGGATTCCAACCAGCTGAAAGCACAGCCAGGAAAAGCTCTCCTGGCAAAACAAATGTCTGTAAACTTCTCTGTTGGCTGATCTGTGCCCTGAAGGGTTTCTTTGGATTTTATCCTTGTAGAACAGTCCAGGCCCACCCAGCACAGGGGAATCTCCTGCACATCCAAAGCAGGGCATGTTCCTGTTCCCAGCTGGTTCTGGGGTGTCCAGGAGATGTTAAAGCCACACTCAACATCCATGTGACACTGAGTCCTCCCTGGGGTGGGGAGACACCTCAGGATGGAGTGATGGAAAGGGGCTTTTCATCAGGAACTGGAGGTAGAGGACAAAGGAGAATGGTTTTCCACTGCCAGAGGGCAGGGATAGATGGGATATTGGGAAGGAATTGTTGGCTGGGAGGGTGGGGAGGCCCTGGCACAGGTTGCCCAGAGAAGCTGTGGCTGCCCCTGGATCCCTGGAAGTGTCCAAGGCCAGGTTGGACGGGGCTTGGAGCAACCTGGGCTGGTGAAAGGTGTCCCTGCCCATGGCAGGGGGTGGGATGAGATGATTTTTAAGGTCTCACCCAACCCCAAACATTTCCTGTGATTCCATGCCCTGTTGACATGAGCTGCCCAGTTAAAGCAGGGGGATCTCTGCCCTTCCCTGTCCCACAGAGGGCTGGATTTACTAACCCATATTTCCTGAGACCCAGCCATTCAATGACTCCTGAGCCCTTTGCCAAACCTGTGGAAATGCCTCAGCTGGGCAAAGTTTGGCATCAAAAGTTTTTACAAGACTTTGCCTTTCTGTCATTTTTTTCCTGCTGCTTGAATTCCTCAGGTTCACTCAACAAACCATTTTTGCAGAGTGCCTGATTATTAAAGCTCTTATTTTCACTCCCAACTTTTCAGTCATGAAATGAATTCCAAGGCCAGCAGGAGCTGACAAGAAATGCCATCAGACCCCTCTGGGCTTATTTTCCTGGGGAGACTTGCACACTGGAATATTTTTCAAGGAAAAGCCCAAAAAGTACGGGAGCAATGATGCATTTAGGAGACTTTTGTGGGAAATACAGGAGTGTTGTGCTGTGGCAGGACTATGGAGCAGGCAGTGTAGGATTTCAGGAATCTGCAGGATCCCATTGATCCTGGTTTTTTTTTTTCAGCTGGTCTTTCAAAACTCTCTTTTGTGGTGTCACTTCAACACTCCTGAACTTCCAGAGCAGTTCTCCCAGGGCTGGGCTGGGCTGGAAGATAGCAGGAAATCTGTCTTGATTTAACTAAGCTTCCAGGCAAAACTGCTCTCTAGAATAGATTTTCAGAGCTGCTTTTCTCATGTCCATGTTGGTCAAGTTTCCCAAATGTTAGTTAAGGAGTTCAGGGTTAAAATCCAGGGAGTGACTGTGCTGAGAGAGACTCACAAAGAGACTCACACCCCTCTGTAGGATCATGGAATGGTTTGGGTTGGGTGAGACCTTAAAAGTCATCTCATCCCACCCCCTGCCACGGGCAGGGACACCTTCCACCAGCCCAGGTTGCTCCAAGCCCTGACCAACCTGGCCTTGGGCACTTCCAGGGATTCAGGGGCAGCCACAGCTTCTCTGAGCAACCTGTGCCCTCACCCTCACAGGGAAGAATTCCCAAACTCATGGAGTATCTCCTGAGGAAAGTTCTGAACCTGAGTGGAGGCTGAGTGTGGATCTGAGTGTGGATATTGAGTCTGAATCCAAGTGTGGATCTGAGTGTGGATCTCAGTGTGGATATTGAGTCTGAATCCAAGTGTGGATCTCAGTGTGGATCTCAGTGTGGATCTGCGTGGATCTGACTGTGGATCTGAGTGTGGATCTGTGTGGATCTGTGTGATTTGAGTGTGGATCTGAGCATGGATCTGAGTGTGGATCTGACTGTGGATATTGAGTGTGGATCTGTGTGGATCTGAGTGTGGATCTGAGTGTGGATCTGAGAGTGGCAGCTGTTGCACTGTCAGGATAAATGAGTAGAACATCTTCTCCAAACCTTATATTCCTTGCAGATTGTCCTCGAGTTTCTTAAAGCATTCCCTGTAAAAATCCATCCTGTCCATTACACTTGGAGTCCAGCCCAGACCCCCTCTGTTAACACCAGCTGTAAATATGCCCCAACACATCATGTCAAAGCAACAACCATCACAGAAGGAGGGAAAAACGTCAGATCTGAAGGTTGGATTTGCTGCCAGAGAGGTTCTGTCTCACGTCCCACTGGGTGACTCTGCAGAGGACCTTCATCCCCAGGGCAGCCCTGGAAATCACTGGCAGTTCCCTCAGGAGCAGTGGAGGAACAGCTTGGAGCTGGGACCTGCCAGTAAAATCTTGCCTGGCTGAAACGTGGCCCTGAAGGTGCTGAAGGGCAGCTCTGGGAGCTGCACAAACACAACCAACCCTCGACTTCCCTCTCCTCTGGCTGCATCTCCTCTGGGCTGTGTCCAGCTGTCAACCTGCAGGGGACAGACAGGCAGACAGAGGTGCCAAATGCATCAGGAAAGCCTGAGGATGATGTTTAGATGTCCCACAAGGGGGGTGATGTCTCCAGCAGAGAGAAGCTTCACCCATGGTTTATCAGGAGAAATCCAGTGTGTTGTGGAGCTTATAAAGAGCTCTGGGTACAGCGAAATAGTTTGGCCCAGGGAGCAACAAAGTCCCTGCAGAATGCACATTATTGGGCTGTTGGGAATGGCCCAGGGGGGTTGTGGGGCAGGAGGTCAGGGGACAGTTGCTTTCCTCTCTCTGAGCCCATCAGAACACGGGGTTTGGAGTTCTCCTGGCCCAGTTCACCCAGGCCCCTCTGGCCTCTACAGAAACCTCCCTGACATTTCCATCTCCATCTCCAGCAGCCTTTGCTGGCAGCAGCCCCTCTGATTTCCTCCCACTCGAGGTTTCAAAACTTTGGCAAAAAAACTTTATGCAAAAAAAAAAAACCCAAACAAACAACCAAACAACTTTGTGCAAATAATTCGACCTTTTGCTGCCCAAGAAAACATGTTCTGGCAGGAACTTCACTGAAATAACAGATACAACCAAATCCCAAGGACTTTGGCTGTTCCAACCCAGGCAGGAGGTTGGAATGAGATGATTTTCAAGCTCCCTTCCAACCCAAACCCTTCTGTGATTCTCTGATTATTCGGTGCTCTCAGCCAGCACCTCCCGCAGATGGAAACCAAACCAAGAGGGGAAAGTGAGTTGGTAGAGACCTTTAATATTCCCATGGATGACCTTCAATAACTGGTCACCCAGAGCTGTAGGGAGGGCCCTTGAACATCTGTGGAAGCTGAGGAATGTGTCTGTTGACCAATATCCTCCATTCCAAGGCTTGTACCCCTGTTTTGCTGGAAACCCAACCCTATTTCTTCGCTCTTTCCTCCCATTTAATAATTTCCCCCTCCAAACTGCAATGGGTGATGGGAGAAAAACACCAACAGCTGCTGGCTTTGGCTCCTTTCAGCCTCCTGTCTCCTCTCCTGTCCAACACAAGGCCTTTCCTGCCTGCTCTGTCTGCCCCACACTCGTCCCTGTGTCCTGGGGGTGCCAGTTTTCCTCCATCAGCTGCCAAGAACACCCAGAGAACTCGTTCAGGTGGAAATGTCAGTGCTCTAAACACCTACATTTGGGTGAGGAGAATCAGGGCAGGGGGGCTGAGCAGTGAGATTCACCTCATCCCTCTTTAGGTGTCCAGAGAGTGGAGGTGTGGCCGAGCCAAGGAATCCAGACCTTCTTCTGCCTGAGCAGAGACAACTCAGCCTCAGATGTTTGAAGCAAAGGATGACTAATCCAGCCCTTGGCTATGAAAGGAGCCAAATATATATGTCAATATGTGTTTTGCAGGGTGGGATTGAGCTGAAGTGTCTCCCACAGTCACAGGGCAAAGGCTGGGGCCAGTTCTGTGCTCACATCTCACACTTGTCAGCAGCTCTGCCCTGGCTTTGGGAACAATCCCGCTGAGCCCAGCCCCTCTGGATGTGAGGACTGCAATTCCCCAGACTCCAGCAACAGCCAGACCAGAATCCACCCCCGTTCTGCCTCTGATGTCCTGTCACAACAGTTTAGCAGCAAACACATCCCAGCAGGAGCTCTGACCAGGGACAAAGCTCGGGCAGGAAGGAACAACCCTCGGAGTTGGAGGTGTTACCTTGGCAACCAGCTCCGTCTGCTGGGAATCTGAGGCAGGAGGTCTGACCCTGGGCAAAAAGGGATTTAATGGCTTAAATAACAGAGTAATCCTTGGCTCTCAGGAAAGGGAGAAGCCTGGAGCCCCAGCTGGGCATCACCTGTAGCCAGAAAGGGTGAAGTCAACGTGGTCTCCTTCCACCTGCTCAGATTTTGGCAAAAAAGTGCCACCAAAGGCCAGGCAAGAGACTGTTGCAAAGGAAATGGGCCTGATTTTCCACTTAGACCAAATTTCTGTTGCTCTAATTCCATAAGGGATTTCTTTCTAAGAGGAGATGAGGTGGTTTCAGTTCTTGGCAATATAATATCAATAATATCAAGCTGCTACACAGCCTTGTTAATTCACAGAGTTCTGCACCCATTAATGCCACAGAAGGGGAGGGTACACTGGCATTTCAGGGAATAATGTATTTTAAATTTGTATTATTATTATTTTATTGGGTGGTTTGGTGTTGCTGAGTAATTAACACAGTCATAATGTCATAGAATCATAGACTGGTTTGGGTGGGAAGGGACATCAGAGCTCATCCAGTGCCACCCCTGCCATGGGCAGGGACACCTTCCACCAGCCCAGCTTGCTCCAAGTTCTATCCAACCTGGCCTTGGACACTTCCAGGGATCCGGGGGCAGCATGCCTCACTCAGTTCTGAATTATTCCTCTCAAAAACGTTCAATTTTTGACCACAGGTCAGTAGGAAAACGCCCACCCAAGCCTCATTCCCTGGTGTATTTTAGATTCTGTGCTGCAGTTTAAGGTTATCTCCAAGTTCTCTGTTGGCATTTGTAGAACAGAGAACAATCAGATAAAAATCCAGATAACTGGAATACCTCGTGACACCAAAAACCTTTGCAAAAACCTGGGGGTTTGTTTTTGAAAAAGAGACTCAGTTCAGAACAGGCTTCACATTTATCCAAGGATCAGGAAATTGAGATCTCTTTTCAGCAGGCAAACAGAGGAGTGTGTGGGGATGGAGACAAAGCAAACGGAGCTGAAGAGAGATAAATTAACTAAAAGCCTGGATCTTGTGTGTCTACAGAGAAAGCTCTTTAATTGAAATGAAAACCTTCTCTGTAGCGTTTCTTTTCCTTGGAAGGAGTTTGTGGTGGAAGTGATGAAATATTCCTGTGCCTGGAGCGCTGATATCACAGCAGAGAAAGGCTGGAAAAGACCTCCAAGATCATCAAACCCAACCTTTGACCCAACCACGGGGGGCTTGAAGGTGGGAGGGGGCAACCCCACATCCCAAACCCTCCAAGGGGTGTGTTCTCAGTGCATCCAGACAAGGGCTCAGGGTGGAGTCTCCCATATCCCAGGAGAGCCCTTGGGAGCTCAGGCTGTTCAGCATTCCAGGATGGATTGATCTTTTCCTGTTCCCAATGAAACTTTTCAAACCCTTCTGACTGCTCAGCTGCAAAATGAAAACAGATGTGCAAACAAATGTGGATGGAAATACTGAAGGTCTCTACCAGCTCACTTTCCCCTCCTGGTTTGGTTTCCAGCTGCAATCCATCTTTCCCAGCCGTGCTGGATTCTTGGAGTGTGTCATTAATCTTCCCAGTGGGATCACTGGCTGCCCTACCAGGGATTTGCTCTGTGCTTTCCTTGGATCTCTGAGTGTCTTCTCCCACACTCTCCATGGATAAGCAGTGCAAAGTCTGTGCCTCTGCCCAAGCCCCTGCTCCTGCTCCTGCCCTTTCAGTCCTGCCTGTCCCAGTCCTGGGGGATAAACCCTCACCTTGGGATGTTGAAGAATGCCAGTTGTCCCTTTCCTGAATTTCCCCAGCCTCGTGTTTTCACAATCCCATTCCTCAAGGATTGCTGGATGCTGCTTCCTGACTGAGGAAGGCTCCTCATTCCCAGCTGGACACTTCCCACAGGCACCAAACTGGTGCAGGAGCAGAGAGATTCCTCCACATCTGCTGGTGCTGCAAGCCCAGACAAAACACCCTCGTGGCAATTAAGTGCCAAGTGTGTTTGAGTTACTGGGAGAGCTGAGCTCTTTGTCTGAGGGGAGCAGAAATATGTGGCCATAACAGAAACGAAGTGCATTAGTCTGGCTCCGTGGTTACTAAGAAACAGAGGGATGCTGCTACACTGGAGTTATTTCATTCCCAGATGAGAAAGGGATGCTCAGGCTGAAATATAAATTTATTTCTTTAGAATGGTTCTATTTCTAGAATACAAAAGCCAGGCCCCCTATTTAAGTGCCCAGCCAGCAAATGCTGTTGGTTGCTCTGCACTCCCTGTCCCTCCAGCAGAAGGTGATGAGCACCTTTGGGTCCTTCATTAATATTTCTATTTTTTTTGCATTAAACCACGTGGCTTTCAGCAGGTCATGTTTTATCCTCAGGAGGTAAAGAATCATGCTGGGTGAAACCAAAGTTCCCACTGTGCAGCTGAGCTTCAGAAACTCAGCAGGACAAGGCAGAGACAAAGGCAAAGGTGAGGGGCAGGTTTGGCAAACACAGCTTTGTGTTGGAAAGGGGTGAGGACTTTTCCACAGAATCCCAGAATCAGGGAGGTTGGAAAAGATCTCTGAGGTCATTGAGACCAAGTTGTGGCTGATCCTCCCTTTGTCCCCCAGCCCAGAGCACTGAGTGTCACATCCAGCCCTTCCTGGGACACCTCCAGGGGTGGGGACTCCAAACCTCCCTGGGCAGCCCCTGCCAATGTTCAACAACCTTTTCCATGAAGGAATTCCTCCTGCTGTCCAGCCTGACCCTCCCCTGGAGCAGTTTGAGATGATTCCCTCTCCTCCTGTCCCTTGTTCCCTGGGAGCAGAGCCCGACCCCCCCCGGCTCCCCCCTCTTGTCAGGGGGTTGCAGAGCCAGAAGGTCCCCCCTGAGCCTCCTTTGCTCCAGGTTGAACCCCCCCAGCTGCTCCTCAGAGCACTGACTCTCCAGATCCTAAAGGGTTTGGCTTAACCTGAGTTTCTGAATTGTTGCCCTCAGGAATGGAGGAGGAATGAGCATCACCCATCCCTGCTGCTGGAGTGCCCAGTTCCACAGGGAGCTGCCTGTGCCTGCTGGGGTGTTGCAGGAAGTGTGGATGACCTGGAGCTGTGCCAGGGCAGGGTCAGGCTGGATCTCAGGAAAAAATGCTTTGGGAACACCCCCATGGCCTCAAAGCAACCTGTGGAAGGAACACCCCAGGCCAAGCAGCCAAAAGCTTCCCTGGGGTGAGGCTTTCCCAGCACAAAGCCACTGCCAGCCCTGCAGGCTCCTCCTGTCTCCAGCTCTCCCACCCACCCATGCTCATCCCATCCCTGCTGACAGACCCTCTGCTATTCCATGCTGAGCCCTGGAAGGAATTCCATCCCACTCAGCTCTCCAGGTCTGATCCCCCTCTGATGAAGGGAACAAAAATTCCAGTGACAACACAAACACCACAGGGCTGAGTGAGGTGCAAAAGCAGCATGTGAGGGAACCCAAGGGTATTTATTGCTTTGGGTTTTTATTTGGTGGTTGTTTTTTTTTTTTTGTATATTTGTATATTATTTGTTTTTTATTGCTTGTCATTTATTGTTCTGCTGTTGAGGACAGAGTGGGGATTTTAGGGGGGACTTTTAGATGCCCCATTTCTAAAAATCCTAAATAGTGGCTCCCATGGAGGAGAGCAGAGGTTTGCAAGGAAGGAGAGTGGGGTCTGACTCTCCTGGAATACGTCAGCTAGAATGGCTACATAATGATAAATAGTTAAGGATAATATGTATATTATAATATCATAAGCAGTTATGGAATGAGAATGACATATAGATATGATAAATAAAGGTTCTAGATGAGATTTCCTTGTGCTCCTCCTGGAGAGTGACAGCTCTCAGCTGCTTCCTGCTCTCCTTCCCAGGAGGTCTGGGATAATTTCAGCTCCCTGGGAGTCTGATTTTTAATGGAAAACTGTGGCTTTTTTTTTTTTTTTTTTTGCTTTTCCCTTTCCAATCTCTCCAAGCCATTGCCACTGAAATCAGAAATAAATTAACAGTTTGTGGGGATATTTGTGTTGTCACTGAAACTTGCATTTTAACCTTCCAGTTTCCTCTTGCTGCTGGTTCCCTACCAGAAGTTAAAAGGCTTTAATTCTGACTTCTGCTTCCAGTTGCTGTTGATGCTGAAAGCTGCAGTCACCCTGAGCATTTATAACATAAAACAGCAGCGTGAGGTGCAAATGTTGCCGTGAAACTTCCCTATTTGAACACAGATTCAAAGGAAACAAAAATATTTACGTTGTTCGCAGGGGAAATGAGAAATATTGACTTTCTGCAGGTTTGTTTTCGTCCCAAGTTGCAACAAAGATCAATTATCTCCGAAAATATTATTGTTTCTGGTCATTCTTGTTATCTGACCTTAAATAAGGGGAGCCTGGAGGAGAAGAGGCTCTGGGGTGAACCAATTGTGGCCTTCCAGGACCTGAAGGGGCTCCAAAAGAGCTGGAAAGGGACTTGGAACAAGGGATGGAGGGACAGGAAAAGGGGGAATGGCTTCAGGTGGACACAGACAGGCATAGATGGGATACTGGGAAGGAATTCTTGGCAAATAACCCCAAAGTGGGTGACCTGCAGGTGCCCCAGATTCCCAGGAGCACCATCCCCAGCAGGGAACCCCAGGACCCTGTGCTGGCAGAAAGGAGCTCATTAATTGTCTCCTTTTCCTCTTTGAAGCCTGAAACAATCCCCCAAATCCCTGGCTCGGTAGCAGAGGAACATTTGGAAAGCAGGGAAAGGCTTTGCTTGTGTTGGGCATGACGTGTAAACGTAAAAAAGTGGTGTTTTGTCTCCTGGAAGTGTAATTCCCTCTTCAGGAGAGCCACTACAGCACTCCCAGTATTCCCTCTGGAATTAAAGCAGGGCTGGGAGTGCTGGACACACTCTGGGAAATAAAATCAACTTGAAAATTGCCTCGTGTTATAAAGGCAAAACAAGAGCAGGAATGAGTGACCCTGATCCATGCAAGATTTCAGTGGAATTCTTGCTGGAATGGTTTTATGGGTCTTGTCCTTGGTATTCCTTCCTCTCCCTGGATTCTGGGCTCCCAAGTCAGTGTTCCTCAAATCCCAAATTCATTTGAAGAGGAGGTTAGAGACAGAGAGAGAGAAAAACCCCCTTTTGCTCCCTTTGCCTCTGTTCTTCCAAATATCTCTCGACATTTTCCCTCTCCTCCAACGCTCGGCAGAAAGGCTTTGCAGACATTCCAAGGATTTCCAGCAGCTGCAGGGAGCAGGACAAGGATTTTTGCCTCCCAAATGGAACTGCCACAACTGTTTTCCTCCCCCTTCAGCAGGGGAATCCCTGAGGAACGGCCGGGAATGGCTCGTTAGGGGCCATCGGGGGGTTGTTGAACGTTCTAATTGGGGTCGTTAAAACCACGTGAGGTTCTGAGGTTATATCCTGATGTGAATTGTTTGTGACATGAATAATTCACATTAAGGGGTATTGATCCATTTTGAAGCTGAGGGGGATCTTGAAATTTGTAAGGAATTTTCATTCCCAAGAAAAAGTAATGTTTTTCCATATTTGAGCACATGGAAAGGATTATGGGGATGAAGCTGGCCATGAGGGAGGTTTTAATGTTGTATGAGAGTGGTTGGAGAGTTTTGGTAGTTTTTGGATAGAAGGGGAAGTAGGATGGGGTAGAGAGAATGGATAGGGTTAGGAATATGGAGGAATTGAGGATTAATGGAAGGCCCATGACTTTGACTTGGATTTGCACCAAGAAAAGTGGCTCCTAAGACCAGTGGATTGCTGCTATCCTTTAAAAAAAGGGGGCTGAGATCTCAGGCTCAGATGCAAGAGTTAGTTCTTGTTGGTTAAACCTCCCCTCAGCAGGCAAAAAGGGTTTAACTTTTAGGGTCACAATCTAACGTTTGGTTTGAAACTGTGTGGGGATTCCTGAGATCAGTTCTGGTTTTAGGATGAGGAGGAGGGAGGGGAAATGTGAAGTGTTATAAGTAGATGTGTATCTGAATTTTGGATAAATGTGATGGAAGTTGGGGTTGTCCCTGGCTGGGTTATGAGAAGCATGGACAGGGTACAGGATGGGGTTAGTAAAGTTGCAATTCTGGTTAGAACACTAGTGAAGGTGGATCAGTTGAAAAGGGCAATTATGATAGTTTGTTGGAGTCTGTTTGTTTGTTGGATAGTTTGTTGTTTGTTGGATAGTTTGTCTCCAGCTCACACAGCACGTGGCAAAAAGCAGTTTATCATCCCTTCAGATCTTTACTGATAACGTGTGAGGGCTGCTCTGTTCCTGACGCCTCAGAAATCCTCTAGGAATGCCTGGATAGACAGGGAAATACTCCCATGGAATGGCAACTTTGGGGGCCTGTCTTTCCCTTAATAATTAATAATTAATTCCTCTAGGAATGCCTGGATAGACAGGGAAATACTCCCATGGAATGGCACCTTTGGGGGCCTGTCTTTCCCTTAATAATTAATATCCATTCCTTGGTGCCTCAGATCATGAATATCGATGTATTCCCGGCAAGGCAACGAGATCCTTTGGTTTGTGACACCTTTTGTTCCGTGCACAGCTGGAAACGGTGCTGATGTTTCCCTCTGGCGCCTTCCTGGCTGCCGAGATCCCGCAGATCCCATCGGATCGACTCCAATCAACACTCCTGAGTTTTTTTTCTCCTCGCAGGAGGCGTTTGTGCCTTCAAATTGTGCTTTTTTTTTGCTGAGCACCTGAGGAGCACTGAAATAACTAAATAAAACCCAGAACACACAGCTGCGATGTTATATTAACTCGTTAATTGGGGTCTCGGGGAAATGGAAATTCTGTCAGCCCAATTAACCAAAACAGGCGCCGTAAAACGCTCGGATTTGATTTCCTTTTCCTCCCTCTTCCTTCCCACCGCCTATTTAACAGCACAGCAGGCAAAAGTGAGCAGCCACTGCTCGTTCTGCCCGTGCTGGAGGCTCTCGGAGGTGCTCTCGAGTGTTAAAGCTGCACTTGGCTCATGATGTGACCAGCGAACATCCCCCTTGATCCTGCGGCTTCTCCGGGAGCCCAGCGAGGGGAAAAACATCCCCCTTGATCCTGAGGCTTCTCCGGGAGCCCAGCGATGGGAAAAACATCCCTCTCGATCCTGAGGCTTCTCCGGGAGCCCAGCGATGGGAAAAACATCCCCCTTGATCCTGCGGCTTCTCCGGGAGGAGCCGAGCGATGGGAAGAGCAGCCCCTGGCAGGAGTGGGAGCGGTGGCGGGGTCGGGGGGGGTCTCCTCATCCTCCCACGCTGCTGCTGCAGCAGGAAAGTTGTCGCCATGGCCACCGAGCCGGGCAGGACTAATCGGGGAATATCGCCGGGGTAAAATGTCATCGCCCGGGAAGGGAGCGGAGGGTGATGTGTGGAGGAGAGCGGTGAGTCAGCGCTGGGGGAGGAGAGGGGATCTCTGGCTGCGGGGAAGCCCGGGGGGCATCGCATCTTCCCTGATTATTGACGGTTCCAGTGTCCCCGCGTGTGCGGGGGCTGGAGAAACACCGGGCAGGAACCGGGGCAGGGCTGAGCACCGGGCTGAGGAAGCACGAGAATGCCGAGCCCAGGGCACTCAGTGCCAAAGCTGATGCTCAGGGAAGGGCACAGCCACAGACATCCCCACTGGTGCCATGGGCACAGCCACAGACATCCCCACTGGTGTCATAGGCACAGCCACAGACATCCCCACTGGTGTCATGGGCACAGCCACAGACATCCCCACTGGTGTCATGGGCACACCAACAGACACCCCCAGGGTTGCCACGGGCACAGCCACAGACCCTGGCAGCAGTGCCAGGGGAAGGTTGCCCAGCCCGTGCTCGCAGTGGTTGCTGCAGTGTGACACAGCCCTGGTGTCTCCTGGGCAGCTAAAACACAGAATTACAGAAATGTTTAGGTTGGAAAAGCCCTCTGAGATCATCCAGTCCAACCAGCCCCAGCACTGCCAAGGTCACACTGCCCCATGTCCCCAAGTGCCACATCCACAGGGCTTTTAAATCCCTCCAGGGATGGGGACTCCACCCCTGCCCAGGGCAGCCCCTTCCAATGTTTAACAACCCTTTCCATGAGGAAATTCCTCCTGCTGTCCAACCTGACCCTCCCCTGGAGCAGTTTGAGATGATTCCCTCTCCTCCTGTCCCTTGTTCCCTGGGAGCAGAGCCCGACCCCCCCCGGCTCCCCCCTCCTGTCAGGGGGTTGCAGAGCCAGAAGGTCCCCCCTGAGCCTCCTTTTCTCCAGGCTGAGTCCCCCCAGCTCCCTCAGCTGCTCCTGCTGCTCCAGCCCCTTCCCCAGCTCCGTTCCCTTCCCTGGACAAGATCTTCCAGTCCTTACCCACCACATCTGGGATTTGGGAAGATACTTAATACAGCTGCTCTCCCAAAACTACCCAAGTCCTTCCAAGTTAGCCCATTTATCATTCCAGAGGGGAATTTTCTCATCAGTTTTCAAATCAGAACCTCCTCAAGTCCCAGAGCTAATCAGACACTGATTTACTGCTGGGTTTTGCTCTATAATTGCAAGGCTGCAGCCACAGGCTGGGCTGGGCTGGCAGTGCCTCTGTGTTCTGGAGTTGTCTGAATGTCTCTGATTGCAGGAGTCAGAGAGTTAAAGGGGTTGTCAAATGGCAATTTGACAACAGACCCAAGTTTACTGCTGGGAGGAGCTGGAGCAGGAGAAAGGAAAGCAAGTAATTCAGCAGCTAATGGAATATTTGATTGTATTTATGCCAGGTATAAACAGGGTCTTTGCAAACACACTTTGATGTCTCTCTGCCTCTTTCAGAGCACTTAACTGGTCTTAATTTTTAAAGTCATACATTGTCTGTGTCACATTGTTCAAGAAAAGTGCCCCAGAATGGGCTTTGCTGTGCCATGAGATGTGATTGAGGATCTGGGAACCAAAGGGGCTTCATGAAAAATGAGGGGACTCTGAGAGGGGGCTTCATGAACCTGAATAAATCTGCAGGGACAGTCTGATGCTCTCAATGTGTCAGGTGGGAGGGACCAGTTTTTATATCAGTACTCCAAGGAATGTAAAATCATGAGGGCAGCACTTTGAGAGGATTTATTGTCAAGGAGAAAAGCAAACAAGCACTTCTGAGGGAAGAGGGAAGTACCTTTTCAGAAGCTTCCAGGAGGAGAATGGACCTTGTGAATTCGGAGAAAGGAGGGGGAAAAAAGGAAAATATAAAGAAAAAAAAAAAGGAGGGGCTTTGTCTGAGGTTTTTGGAAAGTAAATGTCTGTTTTCCAGCTTTCCCAATGAGGTCTCCTCTCCATGAGAAGTGATGGATTCCACCCTTCCAGCTCTCCCCCCCTCCCTGCCCCTCTCAGCTGGGATGACTGGCAGCTCCAGCAGAGCCCTGTGCTCATCCAGGTGACTTTTCCCCCTGGAATGACCAAAGGAGCTGCTCCACACTCCCCCTCCCAACCTTTCTGTGGAACACTGGCCCTGGGAGAAGGGAAATATGGGCAGCAAGGGCTGGAGCAGGGGGGAGGGGACAACATGAGCCACCACAACCATGTCCCCAACCCTGTGATGTGATAACTGGCCTTTGGAGCAGGGCAGGGATTGTCCCCTGTGCTGGCACTGCTCAGGTCACACCTCCAGGGCTGTGTCCAGGGCTGGGAATCTCAGGACAAGGACACGGAGGGGCTGGAGCGTGTCCAGGGAAGGGAACGGAGCTGGGAAGGGGCTGGAGCAGCAGGAGGGGCTGAGGGAGCTGGGGGGGCTCAGCCTGGAGAAAAGGAGGCTCAGGGGGGACCTTCTGGCTCTGCAACCCCCTGACAGGAGGGGGGAGCCGGGGGGGGTCGGGCTCTGCTCCCAGGGAACAAGGGACAGGAGGAGAGGGAACGGCCTCCAGCTGTGCCAGGGGAGGGTCAGGTTGGACAGCAGGAGGAATTTCCTCATGGAAAGGGTTGTTAAACATTGGAAAGGGCTGCCCAGGGCAGGGGTGGAGTCCCCAACCCTGGAGGTGTCCAGGGAAGGCCTGGCTGTGTCACTCAGTGCTCTGGGCTGGGGGACAAGGTGGGCATCGGGCACAGGGTGGGCTCGATGTCCTTGGAGGTCTTTTCCAACCTCAGTGATCCCACATGGAGTTCTACACAGAATCACAGGATCATTAAGGTTGGAAAAGACCTCCAAGATCACCAAGTCCCACCTGTGACCAAATCCCACCATCATTCCACTAAACCCTGCCATGAGGTGCCCCCTCTGCCCGAGAGAGCCCCGGGGGGCACAGCTGGAACCTGGCAGACACACAAGGCAGAGCAAACCCAAATTATTGTGTTTTCCTCAGTCTGCTGCTTTAAAACCTTCCAAGTGCTCATCCCACATCGTTCAGCAGAGGCAGCAGGATGGTTATTCCCAGTTAGACCCTGGGCTGGGATTTCCAGGCCCTGTTAATGCTCCAGTCCTGGCGTTGACATTTCGGTCATTTAATCACATTGAAAAAGATTTTTTTCTCCCCTTTAATTTCAGGGGATTTTCAGGTTGGTGCTACAGATATCTGATGCAGATATTGAACCAATCCTGGTCCTCCACACTCCCACCACTGGTCACTCTGCCTGCCAGGCACACTCTGAAATGACTCTTGAACTGCTGCCTGGTGGTTGGGCTGTTATTGCTGGGTGTTATGGTGATTATTCTTTGCAAAAGGCTAAAGCAGTGAGTAGGAAGTTCGTTTGCACTATATTATAATTAATGCAGAACAAATCTGGCTGTAATCAGGATGTTTTGATTGCAGCCTAGTGGGATTTCTGGATGTCCTTTTTAGCCATGACATCATGCAAATCTGAGTTTGACACCATTAGTGAGGAACTGAGAAGGAAACTGAGGATGGTGGGACTATTAGGGTACAACTGAGCCTGGAGGAGACCACTCAACCCCCCTGCTCCATTCCTGCTCCCAGGCAGAGGAGACAGTTTAGGGGGCAATTTTCCAGCCTCTAATTCAGTTATTAAATTCCCATTTAGGACCACAATGAGTTTTCCCTGTCAGAGTCTCCAACACAAAATTCTAAGAGACATTTTCAGTGTCAGAAAATCACTAAAGTTTTATGTAGAATGAGTCAAACCACCCTTTATTGCCTTAAAATCTCCTGACTGTCTCCTCTTGTAAAGCCAACCGAGAAGAGGCTGCTTTTGGATATTCCCCACAGTCCTTATTATCAGTTTTTAACTGTTGCAAAGCAACGAAGGCTCCAAATTCTCAGCAAAAGTGGTTTGAAAGAGGCTCAGTTGTGACACGAAAAGGCAGGTTAATTAATCAGTGCATGGGCAAGAGAAGATATGGCTTGGCTTTCACAGAAAAATATATCTGAGTATAAATCCAGCCTATTTATTCAGGCCTTGTCTGCAATAATCTCTCCTTCCTCATCCTAAAAGTGTCAGCGGGTTCTTCAATTCTTTGTTGCCGAAGCTTTCAAAGGACTTTTCCCCTGACAGGCAACAAAACCCTGATGAAACACTGACTCTGCTGCTCATTTACAAGGAGTGCTCTTGGCAGCTCAGAGCAGGAACACTTGTTCTGTCCATGCATCAAACAGCAGCTCTGGGCACCCAGGAGGAACCAGCAGTGCAGGCCTGGGTTTGCTCCTGATGGATATCACGCCCCAGCCTTGGGATAATTTGGAATACAGGCTATTTTCCGGCAGACAAACAAAATTGTTCCACCCAGCAGAGGTGGCAGGAGCTGCAGCTCTTCCAACACAGCAGAGTTTGGCTGAGCTGAGCGTTTTTCTGGTTCCATATTCACCGTGAGAAAGTTTTTAGCCCAAATCCTGGCCGGTGGTTTGATGGAGGACGAAAGATGAGCAGCTTTTCCTGCTGGAATCCTGAGGGACAAGGACACCACGACTTGCCTGGGTGGGAAGACTCTCCATGAGAAATGATGGGTTCCACCCTTCCAGCTCTCCCCCCCTCCCTGCCCCTCTCAGCTGGGATGACTGGCAGCTCCAGCAGAGCCCTGTGCTCATCCAGGGGACTTTTCCCCCTGGAATGACCAAAGGAACTGCTCCACACTCCCACCACTCCTCTTCCCACCATAACTATTCTCTGATAGTTGTGCCAACATCATGGAATTCCAGAAGGGTTTGGGGCGGAAGGGACGTCAAAGATCATCCAGGTCCAGCCCCTGCCATGGGCAGGGACATCTTCCACTGGGCCAGGCGGCTCCAACCTGGCCTGGAACCCTTCCCATGTGGAATTTGGGAGGCAGATGGCAGCAGGACCTTGGAGAATGGCTCATTTCTCCTCCAAATGGTGATTTATTGAGCAGCCTGGGCTAGTGGGGGGTGTCCCTGCCCGAGGCAGGGGGTGGAACTGGACCAGCTTTAAGGTCTCTTCCAACCCAACCCACTGGGGGATTCCACAGCTCTGGGATTCCTTCTCAAAGTGCTGCTGGATTCCAGGAGTTCACACCCTCCCCTTGTCCCAGGGGTTTCATGTTCTGAGCTCCAAGTGGAGGTCCAGGAGCAGCTCCCAGTGCTGCTCCAGCACTGCCTGGGTGTGGGGCCAGCACCTCGTGGGGAGCTGAAAACACATTTTTGAGTCTGTTTTATCAGTATTTGATGAGGCAGCATCCCCCACCCTGCTCCCTGAAAGCAAATTATCAAGCTGGTAAATCCCCCAGGCACACAAGTCACCAACATCTGTAGCCAAAGCTGATGATTCCTGTTGCTGTTTGAACTGAGACATTTTCCACTGGGTTAGAAAAAAAAGGATATTTCATGTCTAGCCCTCACCAATGGCTCAAATTCTTTGCTGGTTGTTGTTTAGCCTTTGAAAGAGAAGGGCTCCTGTGCTGACAGGGGATTCTGCCTTGTTCTTGTGCCATTGGAGCATAAATGAGATGTGACAGAACATCTTCAGGTTGCCTTCGGCACAGTTGTGTGTTAAATGCTGCCTTAAATTGAAGGTTTTCTGCATGGAAGTGTCAGGACACAGCAGGTTTAGTCTCCTTTCTACGTGCAGAATTTTCTGCTTTTCCTAATTTGTGTTGAATTTATTTCTAGGAGCCTTTTGTCCTGTTTTATGCTGAAGTGCTAAGCTAAATAAATAGTATTTAGGTGATTAGAATCCCTGGGGGCCCATTTGAAGCATCTCACAAAGCCATTAAGGGATGGATAAGAGCATATTTGGGTTCTGATGAGGTTCTTGTGCTACAGCCTGGCCTGCAGTCAAGTTTTCCTGTTAGGGAAAATACCTGAATTTGGCCTCCAAACTGCCCCTCTCAGCACACAAAACATCACAGGACAGGCACTCTCAGTAATGATATTATTTTGACTGCTTGATAACTTTGACATCTGTATTTTTTTTCATGTGTAGACACTGGGAAAGCATTAAAAATGCTGCCCAAACCTCCCATCTTTTGCACAGAGCTCCTGGAGCACAAAACCTCTGTTTCAAATCAAAGACAAGCATCAAGGCCAGAGCTGAGAGAGAGATCTGCGACTTCATGGCAATTAACAGAGACAATTATATTCTTATAATGAAGAGATTAAAAAAAACCCACCAAAACTCTGTGATTCTAATTATAATCAGGCAGTCAGACATCCCCATCTCTCCCAGGACACCGGGGGGAATTTAACACTTGCAGTGACACTTTTGGAATGCTGATGAACAAAAATGTGTGAAATCCTGGCCCTAAATAATATCAGAATTAATTTCCTTTGTCTGATTCAGTGACTTCTTCGTTGTGCAACAGAGCCAGAAGTTAAAGCTGAAATCGGAGCATTTCAAGATTTAAAAAAAATAGAGTTTGGGATTCAAGCCTGTGCTGGAGAATCTGCCTGGATTTGGGATTGTGCAGTTCTGTGAGAAGCTCCTCTCCCGTGGCAGGAGAGTCAATTAAATACCTGGCAAAGCCTGGCCTGGTGAACAGGCAGGGGAAGAGGAGACTGAGGACTGGACAGTGGAGGAGGGAAAGACCAGGACCAGAGGGCTGGGTTCATATCCCAGTTGCACCAGGACAAACCTGTCGTTGGTCCTGAGGTGTCAGAGGACGTGCACCACGTCTGAGGAAGCAAATCAGGGGGACTGAGAGCTGCTGCTCCACCCAAGGAGTGGAGAAGTAGCTGCTCTTTGCATCTCAGGGGCTCGGGGAGAGCTGGGTCCTCCCACACACAGGACAGAAGGCAAAGGGGACACTGGACTGTTCACCTTTCTTAAAGCACTGCTGGAGTGTGTTATCCCTCAGACACCAAGGGCCAACTGATTTGGTCTTGCCAGGCTTTTGATTAGTCTGTGAGTGATTTATTGATCAAGGAATTTCATCAGCCACTCAACCAGCTGGGGAGGGGAGGAGGAATAATAAAGTCCTGAGCTTCTCTGCCCGAGGGAAAGACAATTCCCCGACAAACCCTGGCTCTGAGAGGTGTTAATTACTGTGCTCCCTCTGGGGAAGGCTCCTGTGATGTCCAGCCTTGGCAGGTGCTTCAAATTAGTCTCTTCTTCCTCTGCCTGTCCATCAGGCCAGGCTTTGCCAGGTATTTAATTGACTCTCCTGCCACGGGAGAGGAGCTTCTCACAGAGTCCAGCATTTCCTCTCCCAGAATCACAGAACATCCTGAGCTGGGAGGGACCCACAAGGATCACCAAATCCAGCTCCTGGCCCTGCCCAGACACCCCAACAATCCCACCCTGGCCCTCAGAGCATTGTCCAAACCCTCCTGGAGCTCTGGCAGCCTTGGGGCCGTGCCCACTGCCCTGGGGAGCCTGGGCAGTGCCCACCACCCTCTGGGGGAAGAACCTTTCCCTGAGATCCAACCTGACCCTCCCTGGCACAGCTCCAGCCACTCCCTGGTCCTGTCCCTGCTCACACAGAGATGGAGCTGCCTCTCAGGAGGATGCTGAAAACCCCAGTGAACACACCAAGTGCCCTCAGTGACTCCTCACAGGCCTTCCCTCCAGACCCTTCCTCATCTTCGTGCTCCTCCTTTGGACACTCTCTAATAGCTTTAGATCTTCCTTACATTCTGACTCCCAAAACTGCCCCCAGGACTCCAGGAGTGGCTGCTCATCAAGGGCCTTTAGTCCAAAGGGGATCCCTAATTTTCCTTGGGTTCCCCTCAGCAGATTGAGCACCCAAAAACCAACAATGGGTTGAGAAGCCAAACTGAGGAGCTGCTGCTTTTGATTTGTTATGGACACAGCCTAAACCTTCTGATGGGTGGGGGTAAAATGCCTCTTTCCTTTCATGTCTCTTGTGTTGCTGAAAGCCACAGCACTGCTACAGCTGAGAACCCCAAAATCCCTGCTCCGGGCCCTTCAGCTCCTGCTGCTCCCATGTGGGATTTAAGAGGATTTCATTTAATCCCTGTAAAACCTTTCCTGGGAGCACAATGGACCATCCTGATCACCCACCACCCAAACCTGCTGTGCACCAAGAGCAAACCCAAACTGTAGGGTGGCATTTTGGGGGTGCTCCTAGAATTTATCCCCATTCCCACGTGCTTGGCAGCAGGACCCCTTCCAAGCCTCTGGATAAATGAGTTGGTCAAAGCCACTTTGGTGGCTCTTTTGGTGCCTGGTGGGTGAACAGAACCCAACAAACACTTAATTCCACGTGCAAAGCTGCTGCTCTTCAGGGATATTCCTCACGTGACACTCAGAACTCCTCATTTGGCAGCCCTTAATAAGACTTAATCTCCTCTGTTGCACTCTTTTAATAAAGCTTTATTAGCTGCCCTCTCAAGCTGGTTTTTCCTGGTGCAAATGCCTGTCCCAGCCTGAAATCTTGCTGCAATGCAATTAGTGGAGAATTGCACACGCCAGAGATGGATAATTGAATTTTTTATTAGGACACTTTGCTTGCACTCTTGGATTGCTTTGCACAAAACCTGCAGCTGCATTTTTCTCCCTGAGATCCCAAGCAACTCCTTTCAGAGACACTCATTGTCACCCTTCCACCAGCAAAAGTTAAAATGTAAAATTTCACAACTGCCTAATTAACTTGCTTGTGCTCCGTAGTTAAAAGGTAGTTAAACCTCTAAGCATTCATTCAACTTTAATGAGCATGGGGAAGTAATTGCATATGTATTTCTTTATAATTATGACTTAATTGCGTTGCCAGTAGATTTATCTTTTGCTTATTTAGCCCGGCTCAGAAAATAAGGTATTAAGGATGAGCTGATGGTTGTTTGGGCTGTTCCAAAGCACAACACGATTATGAACAGAGTGCTCTCCCACCTGAGTACACACAAGAGGCAGGAGGGGGAGATTTTTCGCAGGTTTAGCTTAGGCTCCTCCTAAAGCCTGGCTTTAAATGCTCCTTAGCAGCTGGGGGGGTGTTAAAACTCTTCAAAGATCAGCAGGAACCCAAGATATCAATCTCTGCAGTATCCATTTTTTTTCTGCCTGGCTTTGAAGATCTCAGACAGCTTTGAAAAAGGATCTTGGGGCTTAATTGTCTCTTCCAACATCATTCAGGCATCCAGAAAATTGGTGTAAGGAAAGCACTTGGTGTTGAAGTAGCTGAGAGCTGTTGGAAACCCCATCTCCTGCCTTTGTTCTCCGGCATCCCTGAGATCCCAGGGTGCTGTGGGACACTGGATGTTCCCTGAGCCCTGGGAAAACAGCCTGGCCTGGTTAAAATGCAAGTCTGGCATTCAGGGACATGGGAAAAGTCATGATTTTCCCCTGAATTTCCAAACTGCAGTCATCTGTAGAGAGTAGAAGGACCATGAGAATGAGGTTGCAAGGGACAATAAAAGCTAAAATCCAAGAAAATAAGGCTGTGTCTGTACTGGGAAATCCAAGAGGCTGAGAGGAATAAGACTGATTGTCACTAAACTCCTGTAACAGTGTCTGCAACCAATTTGTTCCCCGTTAACTGAAGCTCTCGATCTCTTGTGTGCTCTTCTGGCGATGTTATTGATATTCCTCACGCTCCTCATCACAGTTCCAGCTTTGGCTGCTTGGGAATGTGTCATTCCAGCAATGATTTTTCATGCTGTATGTCTACCTCCCTTTTTTTCCTTTCCTTAAAGCACGATCCGTGCAGTGTTTTTCCATCAAGAAACATAGAACAGGCCAACACAAAATGAAATTCTACTGGATCATATTTCTCTTGTGAGATACTCAGGCATCTGGGGATTAAAGTTCAGTGCAAACCAAGTGTCTTGTGTTCTCCTACAGAACAATAAAAATAACAAGTTATCTGAATGATCTGAATGAAATGTTGATCTAAAATACACACAGCTTATGATCTAAAATATATATACAGCTAATAAATGACATGTATAATAAATCACATGTAAAAATAACATTATGCTAATAAACATATGAAATGTGTATAATCAATATTCTTCCCAGTCACATTTTTGATACTGGTTTCATTCCAGTCAGGAATGAGTCAGTCACTTCCCAGACATTCCCAGTCCTCTGTGAATGGCTCTTCCCTTCTCCAAACAGCTGAAATATTTGTACCATTTTCTGGAAAAAGGCTCTCCTTGCTCAGAACTTTGTTGCTGTTTCTGCCCTCAGGGAAATAATAATAATGAAACAAGAAACCTGAAAAAGTTCAGCTGCAATCCATCTCTCTATTGCCACAGTTATGGCAAATTCAGGTTTTCATTAAAACCCAAATATTTCTCGGTAGCTGTCACCTCAGAAGAGCAACTCTGCAAAGCATTTCAGGGCTTAATTGTCATTGATTTTTTTTGCATGACTTGGATAATTTCTCCTTTTGGATCTAGGCCTGAGCGTTTGGGGCTGGAGAAAGGGTCACCTCTGAGTTCACGACGACAGAATCCCGGTGTTCCTCGGGAGAAGCGATATGTGAAAAAGCCAGGCCCATGTGGAAGGTCACCAGGAACACGTGGGAAGGTCAGGGCATGAGCCCTGGGACTGCTGCAGGAGCAGGAAAACCAACTCCATGTGGTACTTTAGTCTGGGCCTTCCTTGGTGACCAGTTTGGAACCCAAGGGAGTGCCCAGATTTCCCCGGTGTTCCCTACGATTTTTACGTGAGCTGTGGCTGCCCCTGGATCCCTGGAAGTGTCCAAGGCCAGGTTGGACAGGGCTTGGAGCCACCTGGGCTGGTGGAAGGTGTCCCTGCCCATGGCAGGGGGTGGCACTGGGTGGTCTTTAGGGTCCTTTACATCCCAAACCATCCTGGTGTTCTATGATTAAAGTGCTGGGTTTTGTTGTTTGGGTTTTTTTTAAGAAACCAGGGAAGCTCCTGAAGGAGAGGTACTTTTATGTGCCTCATTTTAAATGTTGAAAAAAGTTAAACTTTAACCCATTGGCCCCAGAGAATTGCTGCTGGCAAGAGGTTTGGGGAGGGAGTAACATCAGATACCCACAAGGACCATCACTCCAACTCTGCCCAGACACCCCAACAATCCCCCCCTGGCCCTCAGAGCATTGTCCAAACCCTCCTGGAGCTCTGGCAGCCTTGGGGCTGTGCCCACTGCCCTGGGGAGCCTGGGCAGTGCCAACCACCCTCTGGGGGAAGAACCTTTCCCAGAATCCAACCTAAATCCCTCCTGGCACAGCTCCAGCCCTTCCCTGGTCCTGTCCCTGCTCACCCAGAGCAGAGGTTGGAGCTGCTCCTCCTGAGGAAGGAAAGGACCTTCTCCAGAGGGTCACTGTTCCTGGCACAAGGAGCATTTTGTTCCTGGTTCAGGGCCCTGCAGCTGCAACCTGTTCATGCCCCAGCCTTGCAGTTTTGGGAAGATTATTTGCTTTTCCTCCCCAGTACTTTAACTAGTCTGTAGCTCTAATGACTTGAGTTAAAATAGGATTTATAATGCATTCCAAAGGTCTTCTCCTGCCTTCTCACACTCCCCAAGGCTTCTCAGGTGCTCAGGGGAAAAAAAAAAACAGCCAAAAATCAGGAGAATTTGGTATGAATCCAACATACCTTCAGTGCCCTGAATGTATTTTCTATTTCCTTCTCCCACAAAAAAAAACATAAATAAATGACAAAAATTTGAAGGGAAAGGGGAAGTTGGGCAAATTTTCTTTGGAGGATAAATGTAAAGTTCTGTTGTTTGCTTTCCAGTTGTCAGTCCTTCTTGGCACATTTGGGTGATATTTTCCTACTTCCTTTGCAATACAAAGCTACAAATACACTCCTAAGTGCAAACTGAGATTCTCACACAGTTCTGTGATTCCAAGAGCTGTGGCTGAAAAAAAAATAAAATAATCCCTCTCAACACTTTAAACAACATGATTCTTATTTGAAAAGTGAGGAGTGCTGGAGACATCAACATGGCTGAGGTGGGAATATGAGCTGCAAAGTATTTATAGAGGGGGAAACAAGGAATGAGAAAATACAGCTGAATTCCAAATGCTTTTAGAGGAAGGTGTTGTTTGCACGTGGAAAACAACGAAGAAATAAGATTAAAGAGATAAAAAAGTCAAAAAATCTCTGTATCTTGGCTCTCAGGGAGTGCTGAGAGCCAACACAAGGCCTGTGCAGCACAGAGGGGTCACACCAGGGGTGTTGGAGATCACAGAGCTCTGGACATGGATCCCCAGCAGAGCTGGATTTCATTCCCCCTGAGCAGGAGGAATTCCTCCTGGCATCCCTTTGCTGGGCAAATGGCCCCTTTTTTTCCCATTAGGGTTGTCAGGCAGCTCTTTTTGCTGGAGAAGGGAGCTGAGGAGGAGTGGCAGGAGCTCCCTCGGAGTCTCTGCTCACTCCCAGCTCTCCATAAACACACAAGTTCTCAAATAATCTCAGTGCAAGTTGGTTAAAAATTCAAGGACAGATGAATAATGAATGGCAATGGACAGCTCTGCATTAAAATTCAGCAGGAGCAAAGGGAAACTGGAAATAAGATGTTTTCCAGGATCCTGCAGGACAATTACAAGCACAATTATTTCTCTGTAGAACAGGCTCCTTCCCCTGAGATCCTCAGGGATATCACTGAGCACTCCCCAGACCTGCAGGGGTTCTCCACCTCAGTGGAGAAAAGTGCAAAAATGCTGGGGGAAAACCACCTTTTCTTTGTGACCCTCCTAACTCTGGAACTTCAGAGCTGCTGGGGGAATCCTCCCAAAGCTCTGGGGGGTTCATTGTTCCTACCAAGGGTTGGTTTGCAGGAATGTTTCAGCCAAACTCTGTGGCTGAGGAAGGGATGGCCCTGGATTGATGTGCAGCCCTTCTGGTGGGATCACAGCTCTGGATCCCTTTGGATTTGAGTGTCCCCAGCGGGGCAGGGATGTTTGTGAGGTGTTGGTGTGTTAACTGAGATGGGCAAGAGGGGAAGTTCTCCTTCCCCCAGCAGTGCCTCTGGAAGAGGAATCCTGGAATCACAGGATCATTAAAGTTGGAAAAGACCTCCAAGATCATCAAGTCCAACCTTTATCCAAATCCCACCCATTAAACCATGGCCCAAAGTGCCACCTCCATTCCTTTTGTGAAGACCTCTGGGGCTGGTGACTCCAGCCCTGCTCTGGGCAGCCTGTGCCAGTGCTTGAGCACTCTTTCAGTGAGGAATTTTCTCCTAATATCCACCCTGAACCTCTCCTGGTGCAACCAGAGCTCCCCAAGAGCTGTTTGCTCCAACACAGAGTCGTCCAAACCCCCCCAGGGAGCTGCAGAGCAGCACCAGGAAGCCAAACCTCTCCTGCAGACAACTCTGGGCAGCCAAAGGGGAAGGTTCCATTTCTCCCAGAGCATCATTTTAACGCTGGTGCAACCAAAGGAAACCCAAAAGGAAGCAAAAACCCTTTTCCTAAGTGAGTTAAAGCCTGGCTGGCTCCCAGAAATTGCAGTGATTACCTGCAAATAAAGGGACAGGCCAAGGTGTGCAGATGCATAAATTGCCTCCATTCTGCATTTCATCGATTTGTTTGTCACCTGATGCCACGGGCACGAGCAAAGGGAGGCAGATCAGCCCTGGGACAGGCTTTGAGTGACACTAACCTGTGTCCCTAACACCTGAGCTGCTGGTTTGGGCTTCTCCCACCTCTCGTGGAAAGTGATGGGCAAAGAAATGCAAGAAGAACACCCTTTTTTTCCATTCATCAGAGGAGATCTTCAACTAAGTTAATAAGAACTCAAGGCTGAAGTAGAAGAGGGATGAGCAAGGGATGCAGCTAATTTGCCAGATGAAGCACCAAAGGGATGAAAGGGACCTTTTTTTCTCTGTTACTTTTCCCCCTCTCTCCTCGGATCTGGATTAACATCATTAATTTCTTTACACGGCTCCGTTTTCCACACGCAGCTAAAAAGGGAATCACAGCTCTCCTCCTCCATGGTTCACCAGGGAGGGGCTGGCAAATTAATTCCTGCACACTGCAAATTCTGAACCTTGCTGGAGGCAGGGAAGGAGGAAGGACAGGGACAGATTAGTCTTCCAGGGAGCCCAGCATGAGGAGCTGCTCCTTGATATTATTAGGGAAGCCACCGAGCATTTCTTAATAAGATTTTTTAACAAACTAATCAGCAATATTGGATTTTCAAGGATTTCAGAGGGAATTCTTGCTAATTGGGGTGTTTTTTTCCATTAGCAGCTCCCAGCAGGAGCCTTGCACACAGGTGGAAGAGCACCACGGATCTTGTAAAATCAATAGTGCAGCCAATTAGAAAAAAAAATGAAAAAAGCACGATTAGTGTGGCTGGTTGAAATTAGAATTGCAAATTCCTCCTGGATCCAGATGTCAAGGCTAGGCAAAGATGTAAGAGTGTGGTGTGTTTAAATTCAGTGAAAAGGCTGGCACAGTCTATGCAGGGATGTGAATTCCCACTCCCTTCCCCACCACAAAGCCCCACATTCCCTGGAAGAGTCACTCCCAATCCCATATTTCAGAACATTCCCAGAGGGTTTAAGGCCAGCCCAGTTCCCTGCAGTGCTGATGACACAAAGGGAACAGCCAAAGGAGGGGTTGTGATCTTCCTGGAGCTCAATGAAATGAGAATTTCCAGCTGCAAATCCAGGCCCCTGAGCCCTGGGGGGACACTCAGGTCCAAAGGGATCCAGAGCTGTGATCCCACCAGAAGGGCTGCACATCAATCCAGGGCCATCCTTCTTTCCTCAGCCACAGAGTCTGGCTGAAACACTTCCACAAAACAACACCTGGTAGGAACAATGAACCCCCCAGAGCTTTGGGAGGACTCCCCCAGCAGCTCTAAAGTTCCCAAACCCCACATCTCTTCCAGTTTGAATTGTTCTGTTTTGTTTGAAGCACAATCTGGACCTGGTGGAAATGGAAATGGTGAGTCAAGAGCTGGTAGGAAGCAGTGGGACTGAACACAGTGAGGAACTTTGGGGGACCCAGGAGCTCTGGGAATGAGTGTGGGAAACTCTTTCCTTCCCTGGCTGAGGAGACATTGGTCTCACAACTGCTCTGAGCTCCAGTGGCCCTCTCCTTCCCTCCCCAGGCTGGTCCTTGGGGTGGGAGAAGAAGATCAAGGTTCTGGCTCTGTGGGCTGGGATTTCTGAGGGGAAAAGGATGAGAACAGAGCAGATCCAGGTCCCTCAGTGCTGGAACCCCGTGGGCACGAGCTGTGGGCTTGGCCACACTCCTCCCTGCCCGGCCAGAAAATCCAAGTGCACTTGGAGCAGAAATCCAGGAGAGCACTGCTGGAGGAATTGTGTGGAGCAGAGACAGGGAGGGGCACCAAGAGGTGTCTGTTGTGGGGTGCAAGAGGCAGGAAGAGGAATCTCCTTTGGCTTTGTGCAGTTGTACAAGGTCTGTGGCTCTGGTTGGCCTGGCAAAGGTTCCTTGCAGAGAATCCTGGAGTGGTTTGAGTGGGAAGGAACCTTCAAGTTCATCCAGTGCCACCCCCTGCCACGGGCAGGGACACCTCCCACCAGCCCAGGTGGCTCCAACCCATCCAACCTGGCCTTGGACACTTCCAGGGATCCAGGGGCAGCCACAACTTCTCTGCCCAACCTGTGCCAGGGCCTCCCCACCCTCCCAGGGAAGGAAGGATTCCTTCCTAACACTCATCTAAACCTCCTCTCCTTCAGCTTAAGGCCATTCCCCCTTGTCCTGTCACTACATGCCAGAAACATTCCTGTCATCTGATTTTCTGTTTCTCTCATAAATTCCTGTTTACAAAATGTATCATTACCAGTGTGACAATCATTTCTTGAGCAGATAATAAGCCAATTTGAGATATTGCCTCAAACAGACAAGAGAATCTTGTCTGCTGTGCAGTTCCCTCAGAAAACAATTTAACACAGAGCTGTAGATAAGAAAATTCTTACCATAACCATGATTAAGAATGTAACAGTGATATTAGAGCCGTGCCCTTGAACAGCAGATGAAATGAGCCAGGATTAAAGCAAATATCTGCTTTCACATCTGAGTTTATGCTGGGTGCTCCTGGAATAGCTGATCCTCTCCTGCAGCACATGGATGAGCAACCAAGTAGGAGTTAGTGAGTCCCCCACACAGATTTCCTTTGGGCAGCCTCACCCTGACCTGTCCAGATGTGGGTTTGTGCATCACAAAGGTTTAATTTCTTCGAATTCTGAGGTTTGGAGACATTCCCCTCTGAAAGCCTCACATATTTACTGTAGATTTCTGGCACCATGGGCTGCAGATTGCTAGAGACAGATCTATTCCCTCAATGCCTTGGGCTTTATGCAAATGCTGCAAAATTAAAAGGAAACTTTCCATAAATATAGAACCACACTCCCTGTTTCCCATTCTTTTCACACATGCTGATTTTCAGCTTTTAGCTGGAGGATTTAATTGCATTCACAAGCTGTCTCCCCTTTTCCCTTCTCACTGAAGTAAAATACAACACCTGGGTTCTTGCTCCTCTGTGCTATCTCTTATTTTCTTTTTTTTTTTTTTTAAATACAACAAACAGAAGAGAAACTTCAAAAGGTGCATTGTTCAGCCTTTATTTTCAAATTGCCAAGAAACACAAACCAGCTGACAGAGCCGGGTCAGGTTGCAAGAGATTTCCTGTCTCTCTTTGTTTAAATATGAATAGTTCAAGTGCTGCAAAATGTAATCAATGAAACTGTTCTTGAGGCTTTAAAAGAACTGAAAACATCCTTTTATTTTTTTTTTTCCCTCTACTACAAATTCCCCCTTTGCAGCTCTTTACTTCAACTCTGAGCAGCTCTGGGAGGTGGGAGGGAGGGGAGCAGCATTTGGGTGTGACCCAAACACGCTTGGGTTTGGTGTTCAGCTCTTCTCCACAGGCCTGTCTGGGCCAAAATTCTGGATGTTGCTGGCCACTGCTGGGGTAACTGTCACCTCTGTGTTCACCTGGAATCATAGAATCACAGAAAAGCCCTCCAAGACCATCGAGCCCACCCTTGTCCCCCAGCCCAGAGCACTGAGTGCCAGAGCCAGTCCTGCCTTGGGCACCTCCAGGGATGGGGACTCCAAACCTCCCTGGGAAGCTCATCCCTATGTTTAGCAACCCTTTCCATGAGGAAATTCCTTCTGCTGTCCAACCTGAGCCTCCCCTGGCACAGCTGGAGGCCGTTCCCTCTCCTCCTGCCCCTTGTTCCCTGGGAGCAGAGCCCGATCCCCCCCGGCTCCCCCCTCCTGTCAGGGGGTTGCAGAGCCAGAAGGTCCCCCCTGAGCCTCCTTTTCTCCAGGCTGAGCCCCCCCAGCTGCTCCTCATAGCACTGACTCCCCAGAGCCTAAAGGGTTTGGCTTAATCTGAGTTCAGGAATGGAGGAGGAATGAGCATCACCCATCCCTGCTGCTGGAGTGCCCAGTTCCACAGGGAGCTGCTTGTGCCTGGTGGGGTGTTGCTGATAACTGGAAGAGCAGAAAGTATGGATCACCTGGAGCTGTGCTAAGGGAAAGGCTTTAGATTGGATCTCAGGACAAGTTTCTCCCCCAGAGGGTGGTTGGCACTGCCCAGGCTCCCCAGGGCAGTGGGCACGGCCCCAAGGCTGCCAGAGCTCCAGGAGGGTTTGGACAATGCTCTGAGGGCCAGGGTGGGGTTGTTGGGGTGTCTGGGCAGGGTTGGAGTGGTGATATTTCCATCTCAGGATATTCCATGACTCCACAGCTGTGTGTGCAGGGAGCAGAGGGTTGGATACTTCAGATTCCGAATTCAAGGAACTGACACTTGCAGAACTTGGCTGGTGTAACTCCATTAGCTGAAGAATGTTAAAACAATTCAAAAATCAACCTGCTGATGCCAGCAGAACTCCCAGCACGGATGGGGCTCTACTGGCATCACACCACTGTTGTCAGCTCAGCTCAGGGCACTTGGGGGCATTTTCTAATGGATTTGGCAAGTGCCACACACCGAGTGTGATGGTGCAGTTGTGCCAGAGGGATCTGTGTTGTAAATTAGCCATTACCTGCTTCAGGGCTGCTCTGATCTTCAAGAATTTACTACTCTTCACAGCCATGCAGCTTGTTCCCCAGGAGTGGATTATCCCCCTGGAGCACAGCTTGCTCCAGGCCAGGGGGAATTTGGCCTCTGGTTTCCTCTGCAGCTGCTGGAGCAGCACAAGGCAGAAAATCAGGAATGTCACCCTCTACAAATCCCCCCCAGAAGTGGTGCCTGCCCAGAGCAGCAGAGGGCACCAGTGCTGCCCCAAAACTTGGCACTGGGGGGCTGTGGAGGGACCCACTGGAGCTGGAACCACTGCAGGTTAAATGCAAAGGGCCAGGGCTGTGTTTGGTTCCTGGCTGACCTCAGTGCTGGGCAATTCATGGAGGCAGCATTCCCAGCACTGCTTGCAGGGGCTTGGAAAGGTCTCTTTTGTGTTCCCTGGGAATATCAGAACTGCTGCCACCACCTTCAGCCCTTCCCATGCCAGCTGCAGGGGGCAGAGTGAAAAATGACTCTGTTCTCTTTGAGGAGAGACTTGCAGTTCCCTCTTGTCCTGTCACGCCAGGCCCTTGTCCAAAATCCCTCTCCAGCTCTCCTGGAGCCCCTTTAGGAACTGGAAGGGGCTCTAAGGCCCCCAGAGCCTTCTCTTCTCCAGGCATCAGATCCCTCTGTGCTGGTGTTTGCTCTTCCCTGGGAAGTAAATTAAAGCTCTGTGAAGATGCAGTTCCAGACTGAGTCTGGCCTTAGAGCTGTGGGATGCCTCTCAAAGACTAAAAATGCTTTTCCAGCCACTGTCAAACCCCTGTGGGCAGAAAGGGACCCTCAGCCTCACCTGACTCCTGTGAGGTGTCTCTGTCATCCTTAAAAGAGGATTTTTCAGGTCTTTGGCATCACCTCCCTGCCACCACTCTCCTGAAAAATTTGGTTCTTGTTGCCTTCCAGCTTCACCATGGACAGCTCCCAATTCTCACTGCGAGGGTTTGATCTGCTTAAATCTGGAAACCTCCAGCAAGTGTGTGAGCCCTCTGAGCAGCAGCAAAGCTGCAGCTCTGGGGAGAAGGTGCTGGCTCAGGGGCCACGTGGGAAGGAGGTGCCAATATTTGAAGTCCACTGGCATCGTGTCTTTCACTGCAGCTCTCCCACAGAGCTGGTGAGAAGCTGTAATGAAATTTGGTCAGGCTTGCATCCTAATATCCTTAATTTATCAGTCATGGAACGGTGGCAAGCCACCAAGCAGGGAAGGTGAGATCAGCTGGGCTTGGATCAGGGAGTGTTTGACTCTCTAAACGTGGTGGTTTCTCTGTTTCTAGTGAGCTGTGCTGGAGACTTGCTGTTGCAGAAATGTGTGTGGGACACTTTGAAGGTAAAATGGGAAGGATTTGGAGCAGGATTTGCTGGCTGGAGCAGGCAGGAGCAGAGCCCAGGCTGGAGCTCTGCTGAGCTTCCAGATGGGATGTGACCACATAGAAAAGCCCAGAAAAAGCCATTACACACCACAACTGGTATGAAAGTCCAGCAAACAAATCAAAACTAGCCTGGGTATCCCCCCTGCAGTATCTACCCTGGATGCTCAGAGCTCTGCAGGAAAACATGGAGCTGTTTGCAGGCTCAGGACTGGAGAAGCTCATGGGAAGCACTGGGGCCACATCCTCCACGCTGTCTCCTCCAAGATTTGGGGGCTTTGCCTCCTCTTGCCTGGAGAACTGTGCCTGTTTAACGAGGCAAATTGCACTGGGCACATTTTCCACCACATTTTCCAACCCTCCTGCCTCAAATGCAGGAGCTAATCTGCTGTATATTTAAAGTGCTCAGCAGTGATTTAAGAGGGCAGCAATTACTCTGCACGTCTTTCCCAAGGCTAAATGGCACAATATGCTGGGTTTAAGGCTGATCCAGAATGCACAATTTCACATAAAGAGCAGGAAACTTAATTTTGAAGGCCAGCAGCTGCAGAAAATGCCTGAGGAGTAGCAAAGCTGCAGGCTGGAATACACAGTCATCCAGGCACTGGAGCTGCCAGAGCAGGATGGTTGGATTTCTGGATGGTGTGGGGAGTGAAAAAGTGGAGGGGGAGTGAGGGAACAATCCTGGGATGGAGCTTTTCTGGTGTAAAGCTGTCCCCTGTGTGTAGATTCCAGCTGCTGGTGCTGTGGGACTGTGCTTTCCCAATTTATTGCCCACACCCAGACCCAGCCTATCCCACCGGAGCCGCTCCACAAGTTGTTATTCAAAGAGGCAATTATGTCAAACCTTCAGGAGTGTTTTCCAAAAGCAGCTGTGCAGCTGCCTTGGCAGATCCACTCAGAGGATGAAAGAACATTTTGAAGTCTGACAACTCCATTTTCCTCCGTAAACACGAGCAGCAGGGAAAGGAGCAGCTGGAAAAGCCAGGGCTGGGAAGGTTTGTTGGCAGAACTTCTGTCTGGAGACTGAGGCACTGCTGGGCTTGGTGATTTGTTTGCAGCCTGTGAAGTGTTTCTGGGCGACCTTTGACAAATGGTTTGGGATCCCAAGTGCCTGAGGGCTCTACCAAACTACTGACAAAGTGCTGAAACACCGAATTCCCTCCTTCTGTGTCATCAGTGGGGAGAGTCAGCAGTTCCCAGAATGGGATCTGGACTGTGCATATACAGGGAAGGGCTCTAATCCCTCCTGGTGTGGCCAACAGCAACAGGTTATTGTCAGAAACTCCAAATTCCTGCTGCTACTGGTAGAGTAAAAACTCAGCCAGGTTTCTGCAAAGTGCCTTTTTTCCTTTAAATTTGCAAAAAAGAGGCAAATGAACTGAAATAGAGGGGTATGGCTTTAACCAGCTAAGTGGGGTAAGGGAGTTTATCTGATATTCAACTGGGAATCTTTAGGATTCCATGAAAACAGCACCATCTTGCACACAGGTTTGGTGCCTACTTTGGGAATTAACTGCATTATGAGCATAATTCTCAACTTTGGGTAAATCTTTCTCCCTAAAGTCGTGCTCTGGCTGTGGAGAAGTTCCCTGTGTGCAGTCACTTGGCCCCAACAAACCCTGCTCACCTCACTGACCACCAGCTCCTGCTTTCCCATCTCACCTTTCAGAGCTGTTGGGTTTACCAGGCTGTGTTTGACATTTGGATAACACTGGAACAAACCCCAAATCCTCTTGCTGGCATCTCTCCCTGGCTCCTGTGCCTCCCATGGGGCTGGGGGCAGCTGCTCCAATCCCCTGGTGCTGAGCTGGGCCCAGAGCAGGTTAATCTCCCTCTCACACACATTTCAGAACCATCTCTCTCTGAACTATGAGCCAGTGGTGGAACTAATCCTTCCAAAGTCTTTTTCATGGAAAAAGGGAGAGCTGCAGGGAGCACAGAGGAATTGGATTGAAAAAAAAACTTGTGTCTTGAAGAGATTCCCTCCTGAGTAAGTTTTGCTGTGAACCCAGAGTGAAAATGGGGGTAATTCTTCTCTAGCAGGAGGAGAAATGTTTTAGGTGAAGATTAAATCTCTCTCATCTGTCCCGAAATGCCAGCTGGAGGAGCCTGGGGATGGGCCCCCTGAGGGTGGGGAGGCCCTGGCACAGGTTGCCCAGAGAAGCTGTGGCTGCCCCTGGATCCCTGCAAGTGTCCAAGGCCAGGTTGGACAGGGCTTGGAGCAACCTGGGAGAGTGGAAGGTGTCCCTGCCCATGGCAGGGGGTGGCACTGGGTGGTTTTTAAGGTCCCTTCCAACCCAACCCATTCTATGGTTCTTGGAGGAAAAGAGTCTAAATCTGACCTGTAACAATTATGTTGTTCCTGGCTACAACCAGAAATAACAAATGGGGCTTAGATTGTTTCCAGAAGTCACTGGTGGCTTTTTATACTTATGGGATCACACAATCACCAAGGTTGGAAAAGACCTCCAAGCTCACCAAGTCCAACCTTTGACCAACTCCCCCCATTCCCACTGAACCCCAGCAAAGTGCCACAGCCACACTTTTGGAGCCCCTCCAGGGCTGGGGCCTCCACCCTGCCCTGGGCAGCCTGTTCAGGGCTTGAGAACCCTTTGAGTGAAGGAATTCCTCCTGCTGTCCAACCTGACCCTCCCCTGGTGCAACTTGAAGCCATTTCCTCCTGACTTCACAGTGTTTCTTTCCCGTGGAACACCTTCCACAAGTCCAGGCCGCTCCAAACTCCGTCCAACCCCCTCGAAAGGTTTCTTTAAAACTCAAACAAATTCATTCCCACCAACTCAACAGGGAGAATCCATCAGTCTTTGCCTTGTTCTGGGAGCCAGGGAGCATCTCCCTGTGTATTCCAACATCACCAGGGGGGGTTTTGCTCTGTTCCAACCCATCAACAGCAGGTTTTTGTTGAAACTCTGTGCCATCTCTGGCAGAGTGGAGTTTGCACTTGTTTTTATGACCTGGCTCCTCCACCTGCCAGGAAATCCATCCCCCCTCGCTCCAATTACCTGCCCGGTGGGGGTGTTGTTGGCAGAGCAAACTGAGGGGGAATTTGCATCCCCAAAGAAGCTGCTCCTCCATATTCATCACGGATAATGTGCTCTCTGCCCGGGAGGGACATTTAAACCAACTAATCCAGGCTCCACAGGCAGAGCATGTGTTGCTCTGCAGCCTTTTAAAAAAGCAATTCGAGGAGAGATTCAGCAGGTCCCGGCCTGGGAGTTCTGAGCTCAGCAAAGCTCCACCACAAAGTGCCCAAAGTGGGTTGGAAACTTCGGGCAGAAAGTGCCGAGTCAGGAGCGGGGATCACTCGAGGCAAAGCTGCTGATTTTGCTCCCAGGGATAAATGGCAATTTCTGCTCATTAATGGGAAAACTCGCTCTTGTGTGGGACAGCTTTTGCTTTTTACTTGAAAAGTGCTGGGAGGGGAGGAGTGGCTGTGCCTTGTGAACAGAGGGGCTGAACAGTCAGAGCTCCAATCCAGATGTTTTGATTCTTTAAATTTGTGTTTTTGTTTGCAATGTGTTGGGAGAGGAGTGGCTGTGCCTTGGAAACAGAGGGGCTGAACAGTCAGAGCTCCAATCCAGATGTTTTGATTCTTTAAATTTGTGTTTTTGTTTGCAATGTGTTGGGAGAGGAGTGACTGTGCCTTGTGAACAGAGGGGCTGAACAGTCAGAGCTCCAATCCAGATGTTTTGATTCTTTAAATTTGCATTTTTGTTTCAAAACTTGGGAGCTGAGCCTTTCCAAACCCTCACTGACGTGCTAAACCAGAGGGAAAATGTGCAAGTTTGTCAAAGAACAAGCCGTTAAAAAATCTAAACTTTTCATTTGGCCTAATTGGAAATTTTTATTTATTTTTGTAGAGTACTGAAAAGTTTTGTTCCTCCTTCATACAGAAACAGTGCTTTTCTATTGCTAAACCTGCCACAGTGATTTTTCTCCTTTATTTACTGGAGCTTTTGCTCGTGTCAGATTCCTGCAGAGCCAGCAGAGCCCAAGCTCAAGATGTGTTTGGAGGCTTAAGAAGGAACAAGGTCAAGCATTTGACTGCTTCCTCTGAACCAGTTGCCCAATTCAGAGCAAATCTCATCCAGCTGGAGCTGCCTGAAAACCGTTTTTCCCCAAGTAAAAGCCTGTTTTCCTTGACTGAAAAATTCCTGAGAGAAAATATTTTATTAATGCACGTGTTTCTATAGAAACACATTAATGTTTCTCCAAGGTCCTTCTGATGCTGGTTAATTTTTTAACATTTATGTTGTGCATTTTTCCTGCTCATGGTGGACATCAGGAGGAATTTCTCCCCTGGAAGGGGGGTCAGACTTTGGGAAGGGCTGCCCAGGGAGGTGGTGGAGTCACCACTGTGTCATGGGACAGGTGACAAGGTGGTGGGTTGGTCACAGGTTGGATTCCATAATCTTGGAACTCTTTCCCAACCCCACTGATTGTGGGGTTCTCTATTATTCTATATTTCATTAGCTGTCAAGAGCAGACCTTAACAGACGGTGCTTTTAATGAATATGCCAGAAAACTCTTTAAAAAGTGTGTAATGCTCCAGAAAGTGCAGCACTTACTGAGCACTGATTGAAAATCTCATCTTTTCCCCATCCAAATATCTCCTGTTTATACTGTAAAGTGTCAAACTGTTTGATTACACCAAGCTGCAGATATTTTCATCTAGAAAGAGCTGAGACATTTCAATCAGTGCTGAATAGCAGAGGCACTTAATGATGTGAATAAAGCCCTAAAAAGCAGACTACATTAACTCTTGTGTGATATCTTATTATCTGTGCTAGAGGGAGCAGAGTGGTTCATGGAATAATGGGGAAATAATATCACTAATATAAACTGGAACATAATTCCTTCTCTGAAAGTAGGGAATATTTTTAGAAAGCTGGTATCTTGCAGAATTTCTGTTTAATGAAGTATTAGATCACCAAAATGGATTGTCAGATGTTAACTTCTGCTGGGAGAGGAATTCTGACCTTCCTGGGACTCTTTGCAGATTCCCTAGCCCAGTTTTTCCAAGGAAATGAGGCTGAGGGGTTTGGGTTGGGGGCCCGTGTCTGTCTGTCCATCAGGGGGTTTGATCCCAGCAGCCAAGTGCCAGGGAATTTGGCCAGGAATTCCAGGGCTCAAGGCAAGGCAGGGCCCCTGAATTTTGTGGAAATCAGAAGATGGATAAAGATAATGCAAGTGCTGTGAATATTGTGGAAATCAGAAGGTAAATAAGGATAATGCAAGTGCTGTGAATTGGGGGGAAATCAGAAAATAAAGATAATGCAGGTTCTGTGAATTTTGTGGAAATCATAGGATAAATAAGGGTAATGCAAGTTCTGTGAATTTTGAGTAAATCAGAAAATAGTGATAATGCAGGTTCTGTGAATATTGGGAAAATCAGGAAATAGATAAAGATAATGCAGGTCCTGTGAATTTTGTAGAATCAGAAGATAAATAAGGATAATGCAGGTCCTGTGAATTTTGTGGAAATCAGAAGATAAATAAGGGTAATGCAGGTCCTGTGAATTTTGTGGAAATCAGAAAATAAAGATAATGCAGGTCCTGTGAATTCTGTAGAATCAGAAGATAAATAAGGATAATGCAGGTCCTGTGAATTTTGTGGAAATCAGAAGGTAAAGATAATACAAGTCTGTGAATTTGGAGGGAATCAGAAGATAAAGATAATACAGGTCTGTGAATTTGGAGGGAATCAGAAGATAAAGATAATACAAATCTGTGAATTTGGAGGGAATCAGAAGGCAGATAAAGGCAGGAGGTCCCATGAGGCAGGAATGGATCAGACCCAGCGATGCTGCAGCTCTCCCTCCTCCTGGAGTGCCAATGTCAGAGCAGGAGCACTGGGGCAGCTGCAATCCCAGGGATAGCATGGCTTGGGCTCCTCATTTGCAATCCCCCCGGGCTGGAGACATTCCTGTGGGTTCACCAAACCTCCAGGGAAGGATCTGCATCCCTGCAGGGGGGCAGGTGAGAGGAGCAGAAGGAGCTGCGGGGATGGAGCCGCTTTGCCCTTTGCCTTGTGGCTTCTCAGGAGTGACTTTTGGGCCTTCAACAACTGGAGGAGAAGCTCCTCCTGCCCCAGCAGGGCTCCAGGGGTCGTCTCCTGGGAGTATCTCCAGCATCTGTGCAGTGGGGTGATGGTAATTCCGGGTGACAGCAGCGTCTTCTCGCCCGGGGCGTCGTCAGCGGGGCCGAGAGCTCGGAGATGACAACCCAGCTCCTGAGCAGAGCCAGGGCTGTCACTGCCCATCTGCCTCCAACCCTCAGGAACTGAGTGCAGGGAGAACACAGGAGCTGCTACCAGAGCACAGGGTTGGGTCTGGGCAGACTCGAGGTGTGAAGGGCATGAGGGAGGTTTGTAAGCCCAAATCAGGGTGGAATTGTGGATCGAGTCACCTGGAGCCAAGGATGGTGGGTTTGGTGTTGGGATGGTGATTGCTGGGGGGAGTCCTGTCCTGCTTTCAGCTGGCATAGAGGGAATTTTCTTCCTGTTTATTCCCCTGAGCTCAGATCATCCTCTGGGAGACCACAGAGGGATGTGAACCTGAAAAAAAAACTTAGAGAAAAAAAAGTGCAGAGAGAACAGAGGAGCTGCTACCAGAGCACAGGGTTGGTTCTGGGCAGACTCGAGGTGTGAAGGGGCTGAGGGAGGTTTATAAGCCCAAATCAGGGTGGAATTGTGGGTCAGGACACAGAGCTGAGTCACCTGGAGCCAAGGATGATGGTTTTGGTGTTGGGATGGTGACTGGGAGTCTTGCTGGGGAGAGTCCTGTCCTGCTTTCAGCTGGCATAGAGGGAATTTTCTTCCTGTTTATTCCCCTTGAGCTCAGATCATCCTCTGGGAGACCACACAGGGATGTGAACTTGAAAAAGAACTTGGGAAAAAAAAAGTGGAAAACCCCCCCAGAGCTGGGATGGTAATTACAGGGTTAGACAAATGTCCAAAGAGCTGTTCAGCAGGATAATGAGGAGGGAGAGAAGTCTCCTGGATATTCAGTTTTAACACAAGAGTTTTTTCCTTGCTACCAGTTCATCTCCTTCCTGGCACTCGAAACAACGGTGTTTGTGCTGAGATTTTGAACAATAAATAGCTTTATTCTCATTTCTCACGTGCTGAGGGGGATTTGGAGTGAGGAGCCAAGGCTTGCGTGGTCAGTGCAGCTCAGAGAAGAGCTGAGTTCTCACAGACTCTGCCCTGGTGGATGAATCCCACCTTTCATGTCAATAATATTTGCAGGCAGCACCTTGAACCTTTTTCTGTGGGTATTTTGAGTCCCCCCCAGCCGGTGTGAGGTGAGGTAAACCAAAAAGCCCCATGAATAAAACAGCAGAGCGTGTGAAGCCCTTGGCTGGGAGCTCAGGGGAATCTGCTGGGATCAATTTGCACCTTTTCCAGAGAGCTGGAAGTTTTTTGTTTGGGCTTGAGAGAATCATCTCTTTTGTTGCTTGTTCAGTGAGCTCTGGGCTCCTTGGGAATCACTCGATATCTTGTTTAGTGCAGACGTTTCCAGCAGGGCCTAAAATAGCTGCAAACCTCCTGTTTGCTGAGCCAAAGCGACCCCACAGCACCTTTTCCAAGAGCAAGGTCAAACATCCACCTCCAACCAGGGAGCAGGAAAACTGCCCTGGGTGTGACAAGGTGCTTGGGGGATTTCTCTGCATTAATTCTTGCAGGAATATTAACACTTTTCCTCGCCAGGTTTACCTGTCCCACAGAGAGCTTATTAATTAGCCCTTTGCTGAGCCCTTTGAGATTTTCAGAGGAAAGCATGTAGAGCACATATTACCAGCTGAGAGCCACAGGAAGAGCTGCAGAGTGTTGAAAGGAGTCCTGCCAGTTAATTTACACTTCCACGGGAGCGTCGGGTTGGTTTTCGTGACGGGTTTGTTTTGCTGAGAATTTAAAAAAAAAAAAAAAAAGAGGAGTCAAGGCAAAATCAAAAAGTAAACACTGCAAGGGTCGATGCCTGTCTATGTGGTGTTTGTTCAGTTTTGCTGATCAAAGATTTAACACTTGGAAATTTAGTCATCACCTGATTCCCAGGGATAACACACGGAAAATATGGAAAGGCTCATTTGCTCCTGTAAAAAAAACCAAACAGTAAAAAACTCAAAGCAGTTGAGGAAGTGGGGGTGCTGTGGGGAGCCAGACTGAAGAGGGGGATGAAAAATGATGTGTCTGCTTTAAACTCTGAGGTGGCTGAAACACAAGATGCAACCAGAGGAGTTAAATTTTGAATAGAGTTAAATTTTGAATAAAGTTAAATTTTAACCCGTTGATCACGGAGAGTTGCTGCTGGCAGATCTGGGGAGGGAGTAACATCTGCTGGGGAAGCAACACCATCATTTCCTTATTTTAAGATGAAAAATGGTCTGTCTGCTTTAGACTCTGAGGTGGCTGAAACACAAGATGCAACCAGAGGAGTTAAATTTTGAATAAAGTTAAATTTTAACCCACTGACCACAGAGAGTTGTTGCTGCAGGTCTGGGGAGGGAGTAACATCAGCTGTGGAAGTAACACCATCATTTGCTTATTTTCAGCTCATCTTTGCAGTTTTGTTGCAGCTGGACAGCCCTGGGGTTGTGCCAAGGCTGTGGGGAGGTGCTGGAGGGACTTTTGCTGCCAGTCTGTGTCTCAGCAGCTCCTGGGCACCACTCTGGGAGCAGCAGAACTGCTCTGTCCACCCCAGAGCCTCAGCAGCAGGAATTTCCTGGCAGGAATTTCCTGCCTCAAGTGCAGTAAAGTGGGGGCAGAGTCAGGGGGCAAGAAAAAAGAGATGAGAGTTCCCTCCAACAGCCCAAGTGGAGATTGAGGTGCTCATAAGCACCTGAACATGTTAATTTGGACTGTGCAATTAAACACACAGACTAATTTGGTGCCATTACCCAGAGAACTGCAATCCAGCTTTATCAAAAGTCCAGAGGGACCAGCAAGAAATCTGTGCCCAGATCAAAGCACCTGTTTTTGAAATACATGGCTTTAGTCATCCTTCCACGGGGATCCCAGAGATCTCTTGTTTTCCAGTCGTGCAGAGCAAAGGCCACAAAATCTACAAGTCTAATAAAATTCTGTGGGCAGGGGAGGAAGGAGGGGAAGAGATGCAAATTTAGGGTTTGATGCTTTAGCTTGGAAAACAGAAAAAAAACCAAAATAAAAATTCTCATCTGGAGGATCAGGAACCTCCAGATAATGAGACCTGTTGATTGCACCCAGATGGTGCCTTCGTTTGAATGCTGACGGGTTTAAAAAGTGAATTTTCTTTATCATTAAATATTCCCCCCCAGCAATAAGGAAATTTTCATGGAATCCCCGAATGGTTTGGGTTGGAAAAGACCTTAAAATCACCCAGTCCCACCCCCTGCTGTGGGCAGGGACACCTTCCAGCAGCCCAGGTTGCTCAGAGCCCCTTCCAAAAATTCTCTCTCCACTTGCTCTGCCAACCTCCTAAAGCTGAGTGATTTGTGGATGTCCTCAAATATTACCTGGTGTGTTTTGTGGCAGAAAAAGTAGATGGTCCCAAGGCAGGGATTTCTCACAGATATTTTTTTGGTGTTTTGTTGAATGACCCTGCCTTTGAGAAGGGATAGAAAAGAAGGGTTTATTGTTTCTTTATGCATTAACTTGGCTTTGGGGGATTTTCAGGACAAGTTTGACTTTTGCCCTCTGTTTTTACCAGCTGGAATCCTCCAGGAGCTCAAAGCATGGGATGAGAGGATGGGAAAGGCTGGAAATCAGGCAAATTAAAGCAGCACAGAGGTGGGGTGAGCACAGCCCCTCTCCCTGCCCAGAATGAACCCAGGGAAGTGCCCTGTTTGCCCTGGGGACTCAGAAAACTTGGTCTGGAAACTCTTTTATCCTGAATTCAGATATTCAGCCTTTCCCAGCAGTTGGTGATCACAGCAGAGGGCTTTCATGTGCTAATGAAGTTCTGGGGTGAGGGATTGCTGACCCTGGAAGATCTGAGCTTCATTCTGCCCCAGGAAGGGCTCAGTGAAGCACCTTTCTCCTCTGCTGGGGCTGCAGCACAGGTGATTTTATCTGCACTGACATTTTCCACCTGGTTTCCCAGGGTAGTCTTAAAAGTATCCATCCATCAGCTCTGACCTGGAGTCTGATAGTGATCAGACTTGAAAAAAAAATGGAATAAAAACCGCACTTGCTCCGAGGTTTTCTCGGAGACTGGGAAGGGAGGGGAGGAAAGAGCAAAGAGCTCTGTCCCTCTGCTGCTCCCAAAAGAGATCTGAGTGACCTGGCAGGATGGAGCTGGAGAATGGTTGGGTTTATTGCACTGCAGAGGGAAGGAATAGTTCCCCAAATGAAGGTTTGGTTCTGCTCTGTGGTTCAGACAGACCCCTGGCTGTCCAAGGCAGGATTTTGGTTCAGCAGTTCTCTGGGCTGGTTTTAATCAGGTGGAAATTCTAAAAAAAAATATGATAAATGGCCTAATTTCCCCCCTGTTCCCTGGCAGAAGGGGAGTTTGGGCAGGTTTAATGCCAGGGTTCACCCAGGTGCTGCCATGGGCCCTGACAGATGGAAAGGGAGCAGATCCTGCTTTTCCAGGGGTGATATCCCAGCTCCATCTCCCAGCATTCAGCCACCTCTGCCTCAGATAAAAAAATATTTAATATATTTAATATATTAAATATATTTATATAAAATATCTATTTAATAGCTATTTTTTAAAAATATGTTTAATATATTTAATATATTTATATATAATATATTTTTATATATTATATATAAAATATATTTTTATATATAATATATTTAATATATTATATATAATATATATAATATATTTAATATTATGTATAATATATAATATATATTTATATAATATATATTTAATATATATATTATATATATATATATATTATATATTTAATATATTCTGACATGGAGAAGAGAAGGTTTTGGGGAGACCTCACTGTAGCCTTTCAGTACCTGAAGGGGGTTATGAGAAGGAGGGAGAGATTTTTCCTGTGGGAAATGGTTTTGAATGGACAGATGGCAGGGTTAGATGGGAAACTGGGAAGAAATCCTTCTGCAATGTGTTGCAAAATCAAAATTATAAGGCTCTGAAGAACAAAGACACCAGATTATTTTGCTTCTGTTTTCTGTGGGTCTGTTGTCCAGATGGTGGATCCACCCTCCTTATTCTGCAGTGAGAGCCTCTTTCTCTTACAGTGGATTTGTGCTAATTAAAAAATAGAATTTTACTGAAAATAGACTGAAAATACTGGGAAGTTTTACAAAATTTCAGGAGCAAATAAAAACCCTGGGAAGAAGGACAGCAGCTCTGTCTCCCAAAGGAAACAAGTCTTTTTTTGGCCTTAATTTCTTAGGAAAGTTGGGGTAAACTTTTTGGAGGAGACGTAGGATGTGGCTTTCCTTTTGGGGAACGATATTTTCACTTTCTGAACTGCAGAATCTGACAGAAAAATTGTGGACTCCTCATCCCTGCAAGTGTCAAGGCCAGGTTGGAGCAACGTGGGCTGGTGGAAGGTGTCCCTGCCCAGGGCAGGGGTGGCACTGGATGGGCTTTGAGGTCCCTTCCAGGAGAGTTTTCATCTTTTTTTTCCAGCATTTGATTGGGATATTTGAATTTTTCTTTATTTTTTGCCCCCCTGAACTGCTCCCAAAGCTTCCTTGGGTTCCAGCAGAGCTCGTCAATGGATCAGATGGGACTTGAAGTTGGGATTTGCTGATAAAATCAGCGAATTCAGTCAAAAAAACCCTGAAAAATCCTGTTCCTTGCTAATGAATCCTTGCCAAGCATCCAGATGCTGGAGCAGACGAGCTCTGGAATGAACCAGCTCTCCCATCTTTGCATTCAGACTGAATTTAGAGGCCAATTTTCCAATGAATATTCATGGCCAGGGAAAAACCTGCTGGCTTTGGCAGCATCCAAAGGGGTGGGAATAAAAGCAGGTGAAGAAAAGGATGGAGGCTTTAAAGTTAAGTCTGCGTTGGAAGGAAGAGCTGAAGTTCACCTGTAGAAATATAAATATAAATATTGGTATAAATAATGTAAATAAAATATAAATAAAATATAAATATGTGGTTAGAAATAAAAATGTAAATAAAATATATAGGCAGAAATATAAATACTATAAATAAAATATAAATAAAATATATAAATATATAGGTAGAAATATAAATGTAAATTAAATATAAATATAAATATACATAATATAAATAAAATATAAATAATATATATAAATATATAGGTAGAAATATAAAGATAAATATAAATGTAAATTAAATATAAACACAAATACAAATGCAAATATAAATACAAATATAAGTATAAATGTAAATTAAATATAAATATAGATATAAATAATATAAATAAAATATAAATAATATATACAAATATATAGTTAGAAATATAAATGTAAATAAAATATATAGATATAAATATAAATACTATAAATAAAATATATATAAAATATATAAATATATAGGTAGAAATATAAGTATAAATGTAAATTAAATATAAACACAAATACAAATATAAGTATAAATGTAAATTAAATGTAAGTATAAATATAAATATAAATATAAATAAAAATAAAAATAAAAATAAAAATAAAAATAAAAATAAAAATAAAAATAAAAATAAAAATAAAAATATAAATATAATGGTTTGAGAGCTGAGAAAGCAGCAGGTGCTGCAACACCAAAGTGGCCAAGTCCTGTGGTGTTCAAGGAACCAGGTGGTCCTTCCAAAGGGAAAAGAGCCTCTTTCCATGTGTGTTTTGTTCCATTGAAAGACAACGTTCTGGCACAGGTTTTGCTCTCAGTTCTTGGCACCTCCCTGATTAAATTCTGCCCAGCAATGAATGAAACAAGTGTTTTATTCCCTGCCTACAATATGCTGCTCCTTTGGAAGCTGCAGCGTAATGAACTTGCTGTTTATTACAATTAACAAATAAATCCCTATACCTTCAAATGAGATCATAAATCCTGCAGTGAAATCCAATCCTGCAGTAATTATGTTTCCCTTCCCCTAAGAGATTGCTCAGTGATGGGAGCCAGGCAGCTTCTCCTCCCAATAATGTGACCCCCAGGACATTCCTTGTGACACATTTGGCCTTTTTCTCAGCAGCCTCCTTCCTTTCTAATCATCTGAGGGGCAGTTTGAACCCAGCTCTGATAACTGGTGAGTTATAAACCAACTTCTGCTGCAGAGAAAATGATTTCCTGCTGCTTTCAAATCAGGGTAATTCAGGCTGCTTGTCCTCTGGGAGGGCCTGGGCTGGAGCAGAGGAACACCAGGGAAGTGGGGATTTTACAGCTGCAAAAAGGGATTTTGGGGGTTTCACTCCCTGCCATCGCCCCAGGGGAGTCTCTGCAGAGCTGGAGTTGAGCTCGTGCTCTGAGGATGCATCTGGGGCTGCTCTTCCTCTCTCTGTCCCAGATTTCAGGCAGGTTTGCAGCTCTCTGGCTCTGGAATTGGGTGCAGCCCGTGGGTCAGGTAAAGAAACCCCAGATCCCCCCCTGTGGCACACCCAGGGCCAGCTGGGGGTTGTGTGGCTGTGGTCACGTCACACCAGGGCTTTGGCTGCTCCTTCCTCCTCTGCCTGCCCTGACTGACTGGGGAATCATGGAAAACCATCATGGAATCATGGAAAACCATGAAATCGTGGAATGGTTTGGGTGGGAAGGGACATTAAAGCCCATCCAGTGCCACCCCCTGCCATAGGCAGGGACACCTTCCACCAGCCCAGGTTGCTCCAAGCCCCATCCAACCTGGCCCTGGACACTTCCAGGGATCCAGGGGCAGCCACAGCTTCTCTGGGCACCCTGTGCCAGGGCCTCCCCACCCTCCCAGGGAAGGATTCCTTCCCAATCTCCCATCTAACCCTGCCCTCCTGCAGCTTAAGGCCATTCCCCCTTGTCCTGTCACTTCATGCCCTCTCCAAGATGTCTCTGCCTCTCAAAAGATGCCCCCTCCCTTCTCAGCTGACTCAGCACAACGAGGATTTATCATCCTCTGTCTCCATTCCAAAAACTTAATTAAGCATTTGTGAAGGACAATAAATCTTCAGTTCAGACATTTGCTCCCTTCTCCCCCCCCCATTTCTGCCCTGACAATGGCAGAACTCTCCTCCTGAATCAGCAGAGAGCCCAAAGCAGCAGCTCTGAGGTGTCTGAAGCACCTTCAAATTGGCTCCAAGGAGCCAAAACACTTCACTGCCAGTTATTTCTACATCTGTTTTTCAAAGCTCAGCCCTCACCTGGTGGCACCCCGGGAGCTGGAGCACTGATGGAAGCCCCCTGGCACCACTCCTGAGCTGGAGAAGTTCTCCAGTGCTGAGCTCCCAGGGCCCAGCTGGGGCTGACACTGAGAATCCCTGGGCAGGTATTTTACCAGCACACCTGGAGGCAGCAGCTGCCTCCTTAAAAAAAGGAGAGATGTCTTTTTTTTTCTTCCTGGGGGTGGTTCCTGAGCTGATTTCCTCTCAGGGCAGAGCTGACGTTGTCCCATCCTGTTTCTGTCTGGATTTCAAACCTCCCACACGCTCCAGCTCCGCTTCCAGCTCCTCAAACCCTTTCACTGGGATGATGGGATTGTTCCAGCACAAAAAAAATTAAAAGGCTCAGAAATTTAAAGGTGGATGTTTCCATGAGGAAAAATATCTGCACTGCCACAGGGCAGCAAAGGAGGTTGTGGGTCTATTATTCCATGCCTCAAGTGAAAGGATGAGAGGAAATAAGTGTGCCAGGGGAGGCTCAGATGAGAACTTTGTTCACTAAAAGGGTGCCCAGGCCTTGGAATGAGTTGCCCAGGAAGGTGGTGGAGTGGCCAGCTCTGGAAGTGCTCCAAAGGCATCTGGCTGGGGGTCAGGGGGGATGATGGTGGTGCTGGGAAGATGGTGGGACTTGAAGGTCTCTTCCAACCTCGGTGACTCTGGGATATAAAGGACCAAACTTCACCCCCACACCTGCACCAGAGCTCATGATCCTCCTCCTCTGTGCAGACACAGCTCAGGTTCCCCTGGTTGGGCTGAGTTTTCTGTCACTCTCTGGTTTTATTCTCCATCTCTTTGTCCTTCTGCTTTCCCTTGACAGCACCTTTGCCACTGTCTCCTCCTGTGATATTTGGCAAAAGAACCCCTCAAGGATCTGTTTGCTGAGGGTTAGTGCCACTTGAAGCTCCCAGTAATCAAAATTACAACTAATGAAGTGCAGTGCAAGTGAAATCATTGATTCAGCGAATCAAAGACACAATCCCAATTAACAGTAATAATTCAAAACAATTAAGCAGCTACTGCCAGAGTTATTTTCATCCAAATTGCAGGGAAATGAACCTTCTCTCCTGCAGGGCTTTAGCTCCCAGGTAAATAAAGTAAATAATAACAACTGTGCCAAGAGAAAAATCAATAAAAGATCGTTTGCAACTCGTAAAAGGTTTGCAAATCCGAGCTGGAATAGAAGATTGTATTTAATAAAGCTTCAATAAATGGTGTGTTTACAAGGTGGAATTTGAAACAGCCTAGATTGAGGTTTTCAGAGCAGTCCAGGGGGATGTAGATTAGAACAAGCTGAATGTTTAAAGCCTGGTGCCTTCTCTCTCTCCCTCTCTCTCTCTCTCTCTCTCTCCTTGTATTATATTATTTTTTGGCAGAAACTCCCAAGTGAATCATTTTAGCATAAAAGTTCCAGCTTTGCTTTTGAATTTAGAGGAGCTTTTCAAGGGTTTTCTCGGTTTCATGACGAGATCAGAAATTTGCTGGTGACAAAATGGAGGCAGAACTGGACCAGGAGGGGTTCAGGCACCATTTCCACCTCCACCACTCCCACCTGGAGAAGATCCTTTTGCATGTGGAGCTTGCTCTGAAACCCAACACGATCCAAGCCCAGAGGCAGCTGAGCAGGGCTTGGCAGGAGGGATGAGACCAATTTGCACTTCCTTTAGTTCCCAATTTTTCCTGCATTTGGATTTGTGATCTGAGTGTCAGAGCAGCTGGAGGTGTCCCAGGGGTCTGGTCACTCTGTCTGAACACATCTGCTAAAACATCTTTGCTGGAAATTGGTTGAAGATGGTGAGGTTTTGTCACACAGCCTTTGCTCTTTGCAGGAACAGCAGAAAAACCTGCCCTGTGACTCAGTTCTTGCTCTGAGGCTGGAAAGCTGCAGAGCTGCTGGGATTGAGGAGGTGCTGGAAGTTTTCCTTTGGCTGAGGAGTTTCTTTGGCTGTGAAATTAAATGAAAGGAAAGAAAAATCCCACCACCCTCTGTTTTTCCACTAAATTAATCTTGCTTAAAATAAAACCGGATTATTTATTTCTCATACAGTTGTTTTACTCTGAGTCCTTGACCTTCTGTTTTGTGAAGAAGCCATTTAAGGTTTCTAGAGGAGTCACTGGAGTGTGGTGGGTAGAGAGGTGTGAAGGCCATGACAGAGCACTGTGTCCTCCAGCACCCTTCCCACGCTGTTCCCGGGAAATGGAAACCACAGAAACCCTTCTGGCTCCTCAGGGAACTGGGCTGAGACATCCCAGCTGGGCATCCTGCTCCTCCTTAGCTGGAGGTATCACAAAAACTGGGATGCACCACAAAAACTGGGAGATGCACCACAAAAACTGGGATGCACCACTTCCCTTCCTCACTGCTTAGAATGACGGAATCCTGGAATGGTTTGGGTGGAAGGGACTTTAAAGCCCATCCAGTGCCACCCCTGCCATGGGCAGGGACACCTTCCACCAGCCCAGGAAGCCCTGTCCAACCTGGCCTTGGACACTTCCAGGGATCCAGGGGTAGCCACAGCTTCTTCTGGGCAAGACACTTCTCTTCAGTTTTTATTAACACACGAGTCTTCTTTCACCCCTACTATTTTTCCGACTTTCCTCTTTATCCAACAGGTCTTTTATTTCCAGAACTCCCAGAACTGCTCCTGGTTTGAGCAACTGCCCACACTGTAACTTGCCAAGCCCCTCACCAGCCCACCTGGAACCTGCTGGGCCACCAGCTCTGTTATGTGGCCCCAGGTGGTGCCAGCTCATCCTGTGCCAGGAGAGCTGATCCTCACTCCAGGTGAGCCAGCCTGGCACCTGCTCCCAAATAAAGCCCTTGCAGTGAAATTGCTGTCTAATGAACATCCTGATTAATTTGAGAGCCTGTGCTAATGAGCCCAGTGCAAAGTCATCTGCAGTCCCAGGGGCTCTGCCATTCTCCTTCAACTTGTACCACTTGAGGAGTTGGGAAGGGAAGGTTTTGCTGGTGGAGGGAAGAATGAATAATGTATCTCCGTGGGTAATGGTAAACAGTTATTATGCATTCCCCCTTTCCTTCAGAGGTGCATTATGTTAAAGACAGCCTTTGTTCAGAGGAAAGGATAATTTTAACCAGGGAGGTGATGCAGTGTCGTGCAAATTGCAGTCGTGTGAGGGAGGCAGATGGTGCCACCGTGTCTGACAATTGCCTGCGACAGCAAATTAGTTCCTCAAGTCAAGAAGGCCAATTTTTGCTGGCTATGTGTGTTGGTGAGGTATAAACAAAGCAGGGGAGGCCTGTCTGCATGGAAATGTGGGAAGGAGCTTGAGGAAAGACCCCCAGCCCACTCTCTCTGAAAATGCTGGAGTAGCTGTTCAGGAGAGCTTTGGGAACACTCTGCTGGTGTTCTGCTCTCCACAGAGCTCAGCTGCAGCACCATCCATCTCTTCCAAGCTCCCAGTGAGACTGGCACTGGGCTGAACTGGGCTCTGTGGAGGCACTGAAGGAGGTGCTGAAGGACTCCTGGAGTGGAGCACAGACAGTCCTCGTGCTGGGACTGTGGGCTGGGCTCTGCACTGGCACAACCACTCTCCAGGCAGAGCCAAAAGCACTTTATCCAAGGCCAGCAATCCCACAGCCAGGTCACTGTGTCAGAGATTGTCCAACAGCTGGTGGGAATGGAGGGTGCTGTGAGAAGTCCCTGCAGGATGCATGGATAGTCCTGCACTGGCATTCCAGTTGGCATCTCACTGGGAATCTGCCCACAGCTGGTGTCAGATTGGCACTTAAAAAATAACTTCAAAAATAACTCTGTCCCCACTTCTGATTAATGCACGGCCAGAAATCTGCTCCTCAAAGTCTCTGGGCTTCAGTGCCCCACCTTTAAATGGGAAACATTCCCCACACATTTATTCCTGCCTTGGTTGGTAACTGGGCCAAGGATTCCTCTCATTGCAGGCAAACTGTTCATCAGTCACTGTGCTGGGAATGGTTGGGCTGCTCAAGGGGCATCACATCAGGTTGATAGTGGGACTGGATGATCTTAAAGGTCTTTTCCAGCTGTTGTGGTTCCACGAGTCCATGATCACCTCGATCCCCCAGCAGGGCTGGAGCTGTGAGTTCAGTGCCAGGCAGCCTGTGCTGCTCTGCCTGAACCCTTGGGAGGTATCACTGAAATGCTGAATTATTTACTCAGCCCCATGAGCCAGGGGTGCATCACAACCAGAGTGCTGCTGTCACCCTGAGAATGTCACACAAACCAGCCTTCCAGGAGTGTTTGGGGCACAGTTCACTGCCTTGTCACACCCATCCCTTGCTCCTGGACCCACCAGGGCACATGTCTGGAAGAGCCAGGACTCCTGGCTGGCCAAGGACACTTGGGCATGGCTTGAGGGGACAAATCACCTGCAGTGATTCCATGTCCTGTTCCACACTGACTCAGACACGATCCTGGTTGGAACCTGCCTGTGGAATGTGCTCAGGAGCCAAGTGGGCAGCCCAGGGCTGGGCTCAGGCTGTGTGAGCAGCTCAGTCCCTCTGTGCCCTCTCAGAGCTGCTGAGGGAGAAGGTCCATCCGTGTCCTGCCCCACCTGTGCCCTGCCTTGTGCCCTGCCAGGGGCTGGCACTGCTCCTGCTGCCACAGCTGCAACTGTTCACTAGCCCAGTTCTATCAAAATGATCTGGATTAGCTTAAAACATTGCTAATAGTAGGGTTTTGTTTGTTGAATTTTTTAAACCCTTTCTGACAGAACCAGGTTAGGCAGCAGCTCTCTGATGGCTTCTGCCAGCTCTCCCCCTACCTCAGCTGAACCCAGAGCAGCAGCTACAGACAGTCTGCTCTCTGTCTGCATCTCTGGGGGCAACTGGGGCCTCTTCCAAGCCAGTGTGGCTGGATGTGAGCTGCTGTGCCACCCTGGCTGGCACTGTCCTGCTGGGCAGTTTGGAGGAAGAGCAGGTTGATGTGGGAGAAGGAGCAGTGTGGGGGAACTCAGGCCAGGTTTGTGCTGGGCTTGGAGCTCTGGCACCGTCACAACCTGCTTTGGAATGTGTGTTCATGCAGGGGGTGTGTCCTGTCCCTGTCAGGATGTCCCTGTCCCTGTCAGGATGATGTCCCTGTCCCTGTCCCTGTCCCTGCCCACACAGGCAGGGTGATGTGGAGAAGGGAAAAGGGCACACAGGGACATGGACCAGCAGCGTGGCCACCCCCCCTCCTGGGCTGATCCCCTGCAGGGAGGGCAGCAGGGCAGGGAGGGGATTGTCCCCCTCTGCTCTGCCCCTGGGAGACCCCCCTGCAGAGCCTCCAGCTCTGGGCCCCCAGCACAGGAAAGATGTGGAGCTGTTGGATCAAGCCCAGAGGAGGCCACGGAGCTGCTCCAAGGGCTGGAGCCCCTCAGCTCTGGAGCCAGGCTGGGAGAGCTGGGGGGGTTCACCTGGAGAAGAGAAGGATCCAGGGAGAGCCCAGAGCCCCTTCCAGGGCCCAAAGGGGCTCCAGGAGAGCTGGAGAGGGACTGGGGACAAGGGATGGAGGGACAGGACACAGGGAATGGCTTCAAACTGCCAGAGGGCAGGGATAGATGGGATATTGGGAAGGAATTGTTGGCTGGGAGGGTGGGGAAGCCCTGGCACAGGTTGCCCAGAGAAGCTGTGGCTGCCCCTGGATCCCTGCAAGTGTCCAAGGCCAGGTTGGAGCACCCTGGGCTGGTGGAAGGTGTCCCTGCCCGTGGCAGGGGGTGGCACTGGGTGATCTTTAATGTCCCTCCCAACCCAAACCATTCTGGGATCCTATTCCATGAGTCCACACTCAGTCCCATGGAGATGTGCAGGGGCTTTAGAGCTGGAAGGAGCCTCTGCATTGTCCATGGAGGTGAAAAAACTGCTGCAAGGTGTCAGAGTGGGAACAGGAGGAGTTTTGGGTGTTTGTGGAGGGGAATTCTGCTTCATTAAACACTGCAGGAAAGTTCTGACAAAGAAATCCCCCATCCTCCAGCACGTCTCTTATTGAACAACCTGATCTTCAAGGCACTCACAGCCCAGAGTTATGATCCAAACCAGACTCCAGTTATTAAATTCCTACTTTTAGGCACTTTTATTCAAGAGCCTTCAGTTATTAAATTCCCAGCCTCGGGCACTCAGGGCTTGAATTTTCAGCAGTAAAGTTTATAGCTCTGAAGGACCCAGTTCAAGGTGAGAACCAAGGGGCAAATTTTGTTGCTGAACCACTTTCCCCCCTGATTTTTAAGGTGTAGGTTCTTGGAGGGAGCTTTGGCAGCAGGTGCAGAGCTCAGTGTGGATTTGCACTGGAGTTGGAGCTCAGGATAATCAGGATTTCTGTCCCTGGAGCTGAGCAGCTGCATCTTCCAACACTTCAGCTTTGGACACACCGAGGAGTGGACTGAGGCCTGGCTTTCCTTTCCTTGGTCCATCAGAGCTACCAGGGATTTGCATTGGAACTTTTCACATCCAGTGAACCTGTGAAGCTTCTTCCCTTCCATTTGTTGGGACATTTCTTGGTGAATTTTCTCCCCTCTCCCCCTTGGCTCTGGTGTTTTGAGGAACGTGGCAGGGCTGGGAAGGTGGGACAATAAATAAATAATGTCAACAAGCTGTTTCTCTTCCCCCCTGGGGCTGTAAATAACCCTTCCCCTGCCAAGCTCTGCCAGGTTTGTTTGTTTGCCTCCTCCAAACCCGAGCAGGGAAAAAAAAAAAACCAACTCTTTTGGCTCCTTTAATCACATTCATTGTCCAGCTGTGCAGCTCCCAAAATCTCTGCAGAGCACAAGGAACACAGAGAATTTCAAACAGCTCAAAAAGGAGAGAAAAAAGGGGCATGGTGGTGAAATGCAGAGCAACAAAGCAGAATCCCCTCTCTGGCTCTGCTCAGCTGCAGTTCTGAGATTACTTTGAAGCTGCTGAATCTGAAATTCCTCATTAGAAGCCCATGGCAGATATGGGAGGCTGTGCTTCTCATCTGGGTATGAGGAGATCATTCCAGCTCTGACCTCCCTCTATCCACTTGATACAACATTTGCTTCAATCAAAGAGGTAATTAAAGTCCTGAGATGAGGGATCCCCACGGTTCATGTCCTGATTACAGCAAAGCACAAGTTCTTAAGTCATAAAATGGTATAACCTGAACTTATTGCTGGGCCCACACGATGCCTGAGGCATAAATCCCTGGAATAACTCGTGAAGGATGCTCTGCTGGCCCCAAAGTGCTCCAGCCCTACAACCTCAGCATCCCAGTCAGGGCTCTGCTAATGGAGTTAATTGATGGGTGGGGGAACCACGAGTGGACAGGAGTGCCCCACAGTCCTGGAACTGCTACAGCTCTTCCCCTCAAATCAGCTCCAATCCTCATCCAAAGCCAGAGCTGGCCCAGCTACAGAGGAACCAGGAGCAAATCTGTCAATAATGGTGGGGTTTTTTTCACTAGAAGCTGCATTTTGTTGAAATAAAAGCTGCTCAGGAGAACAAGTCAATAGAGCTGTGGTTGAATAATCCTGGGCTTTGTTTGATCCCAGGAAAATGGATGTGATAGGATCTGTGGTGCTGCAACATGTGCCAGGAGTGCCAGCACCACCCAGAGCAAAGGCCTGGATGAGCCCACAAGGAAGGGAAGGAGGCATTGCTCTCCTTCCCCAGAAAAGGCTGGGTTTCCCCTGGGTTTGGGGTGACAGTGGGGTTTAAAGGACTGGCATTCCCTGCAGAATAAAAGCTTGAAGATGTGGCTTGAGAGGGGCAAGGCTGGGTGTGTTTGTGAACATAAAAGACAAACTGAGGCTGCTCAGCAGTGCTTGGACAGGAACCAGTTCAGAGCTCTGGGCACTTCAGAAAGGGCTGGTGCCTGTCCCTGACCTGAGAGGGAAGAGGCAGTGACACATCCAACATAAAACACATCTGGAATATTGTGCTGCCCTGCACAGAATGTTCCTGGAATACCCAGCAACTCCAGCACTGTTTGCATTCAGAGCTGTGGAAGGACTTGAAATAAAGAAGAAAAAAACACACAAATTTATTATTCAGTTGACTTTTATTGTCTGAGGTTACCAAAAATAATAAATCAACTACCACTGAAGTGACAGCAGTGCCCACTTCCAGCCTCTCAAAAATTAACTTTTCACAAAATCAGGGAATCCCAGAATGGTTTGGGTGGGAAGGGACCTTCAAGTGACAACAGTGCCCACTTCCAGCCTCTCAAAAATTAACTATTTATAGAATCAGGGAATCCCAGAGTAGTTTGGGTGGAAGGGACCTTAAAGCCCATCCAGTGCCACCCCCTGCCATGGGCAGGGACACCTTCCACTGGCCCAGGTTGCTCCAAGCCCCATCCAACCTGGCCTTGGACACTTCCAGGGATCCAGGGGCAGCCACAGCTTCTCTGGGAAATCCCTTCCAGCCTCACCATCCTCACAGGGAACTCCTTCCTTCCTTCTCTCTAGTCCTGCTTCCACCACTAAGCCCCCTGATTTCCCAAGTGTGACATTCCCAGCACAGCTCTGTCAGCCACAAACTCCCATCCTGCTCCAGATGATGCTTTGTTTTTTGGTTTTGTTTTTTCTTTCCACTTTTAAGTGGCTCAGTCCCACACATTCCTCACTGGATTGTTTTTTGTGGTCCACCCAGGCAGGAATGAACAACTGGGTCACCAACCCTGTGCTGCTGCTCCACATCTGAGCAGGATTTTCTCTTGCAGGCAGGTTTTCAGCCTCAGAAAACATCCCTGCTTGTCTCTGGGGCTGCTGGGACTGTGACACTCCTGTCACAGAGTTTCCAGCCCTGGCTAATTACTCCGTGTGTGCCACCAGAACCAACAGGGAGCTCTTTTCATGCCATCTGCTGAGCAGCTCGTGCCTTGAAGCAGAAAAAATCGGGTGCCCTGGTAATTCCAGCCCTCACTCCTGTCACTGCACTGGGCTGGAAGTGCCTGAGCCTTTCTGAGCCTGCAGAAACGTGCTGGGTTTGTTTCCTCCTCCTTCACCCCAAGGCAAAGAATTTTCTGCTGCCTCTGGAGGTTTCCCAGGATTTCCTGGCTCTTGAATCAGGGTCGTGTTTCAGATCACGGGGTTTCAGTTCTGTTGTTTCTGGTTTGTCTTTCCCCAGGCAAAGGTGGCCTTAAAGGGACAGGCTGGGAAGTCTCTGAGCTCCTTCAATAAGTAAAATTGGTTTGGGATGGGAAGCTCCAGGCCATGCCAGGCCTGTCCCCACTGTCTCTCCTCCCTCTGGCAGTGGGAGGTGTGGGAAAGGTATTGGGGAAGTGCCATGTCTGTGTTTCCTTCCTCTCCCCTGGCTGAGGAGGGTGTTTGGGGCACAAAGCACCCTGGGGTTGCAATGAGCAACTTAAAGCATCACTAAGAGTAGTGACAGGACAAGGGGAATGGGTTCCAACTGCCAGAGGGCAGGGGCAGATGGGATGTTAGGAAGGAATTCTTCCCTGGGAGGGTGGGGAGGGGCTGGAATGGATTTCCCAGAGAAGCTGTGGCTGCTCCATCCCTGGAAGTGTCCAAGGCCAGGTTGGACGGGGCTTGGAGCCACCTGGGCTGGTGGAAGGTGTCCCTGTCCATGGCAGGGGGTGGCACTGGATGATTTAGGGTTCCTTCCAACCCAAACCATTCCCTGATTCTATAATTGTACGACTCTTTAATTCCAGGAACTCCTTGTGCACACCATGGGCAGGGACACCTTCCTCTAGCCCAGGTTGCTCCAAGCCCTGTCCAGCCTGGCCTTGGACACTTGCAGGGATCCAGGGGCAGCCACAGCTTCTCACCTCAGTCCTTCAAGACCCAACTCCCTCACTGTGGGATAAAGCAGGAGATCCCTGGTCCCTGAATGCACTTCCTTGCCTGCAGGAGAGCCTTTATTCTCCACCCTGCCCCTCTTGGCCGTGCTCCTTGGGCATCACTTATGGATTTGAGGGCAGCTCCTCGGGCCCCTCACAATAACTGAGGGCTCCAGGGTTATTGAAAAGATGCAGTTTGCTTCCACAAGCCCCAAACCAGCCCAGCTGTTGTGAGCACTTGTGCAAAACCCCAAAATCTTTCTGAAAGGCAGAGGAAAAAAACAAAGCCTGAAGTGGGAATGTGCACGTCTGATGAGCTGGAATCTCCAAGGATGGCTTTGGTTGCCTTTGATCCTGCTGAGCCTGCCTTCTGCACAGAGCTACGGCAGCAGGGGAAAGTTCAGGAAAGGGTTTTAATTTGGGAAGTAGGAACTCCCTGAGTTTCATCTGTTTTCATGCAATTCTCTTCCTAATCCCGAGCTGAAACAACCAGCAATTCCAATCCTCACAAAGGAATGGCTGCTCTTACAAGCAGGGGCACCTCCAAGGCTGGCAAAAAATTAAATGGGATTAATTTGACCATATTATTACATCCTTGTATCACCCACTCCTGGCTCGGGCTCATAATCACATTACCTCTGCTCCAAATTAATTGTGTGTCAGAGGAGCTGTGGTGGCTGGGAGCAGCGTTCACCTGCAGCAGATATGAGGTCAGACCATGCAATTTAAATCCCTTTTCATTGCAAATGAAGCTAAATTGCTCCATCCTGCCTTCCCGTGGCTCGAGAGAGGAGCCACCCAGGACCGAGCTGATTAACATCTCGGGCTTCCCTTAAGAACTGAAGTGGCCTTGATTTGCTTCATCCTTAATTTGCTTTAGATAAACTCAGTCACTTCAAAAAGTTCATTGTAAATAATTGTCTGGAGTGTCTCGTTGAAGACAAGCCCACGGGGGATTCACTTCCCTTTGCTGTTCTCTCCACGAACCTTTTCTCCCACAAAGGAGCAGCCAAGAGCAGCGTCTGCAGGAGGTGGGAGCAGAACCAATCAACCTGATCTCAAAGCTGCTTTTAATTTGTTTGCCCAGCCATCAGCTGGGCTTCAGTAGCTGTTTACATTTAGCTCCAATAACTTAACATAATGTCCTTTTAAGTGCTGAACTAACGATCCCAGACCTGGCGTTTTCAGCAGGACCTGCCCCCCTTGAGCTGCCACTCGTCAGATCATTTTCTCTCTCATTAAAGTAATTAAAGCCAACGTTGTTGGAAAGACCTTCAGGCAATGAAAGGCAGGAGCTGTACTAATAAGCAAAAGCAATGTCCACATTTATGGTGCTTTTGATCTGGAGTTTAATTGCTGGCGAGTCTGACACAGATCTTGCTCAGAGGTTTTTCTGTCTGTGCCCCCGAGGGCCAGGCTGGGCCCTGGGTTATCATTTAATTTATTTCTCAATGACTCGGATGAAGGGGTTGGTGCCTCCTCAGCAAGTTCGCTGACACAGAGCTGGAGGAGAGGCTGAACCCCGGGGCTGGGCAGCTCTTCAGGAGGGTCCTGACAGGGGATTGTGCAGCTGGAGGGGGTCAGGTCGGGCTCTGCTCCCAGGGAACAAGGGACAGGAGGAGAGGGAATCATCTCAAACTGCTCCAGAGGAGGCTCAGGTTGGACAGCAGGAGGAATTTCCTCATGGAAAGGGTGGCTTGGGCTGCCCAGGGGGGTTTGGAGTCCCCACCCCTGGAGGTGTTCAAATGCCAGGTTGCTGTGGCACTTGAGGACGTGGGTTAGGGGTGAACGTGGTGCTGCTGGGCTGGGCTTGATGATCTTGGAGGTCTTTTCCAACCTGAACAATTCCATGATTCTCTGACGTTAAGCAACGCCCAGGACAAAGCCAGAGGACCCAGCAGCATGAAGGACACTTGCAAATCACATCCAAACCTTGCAAGAGTTTTTTGTGAAGGTTCTTGACAGGGGAAGTTTGAAATTTGGTGTTGTATCCTTGGCTCAGACCTCGGAAAGTGTCCAGACTTTGACAGTCCTTTAGCCTGTCTTCAGCTGACCATCTTGCCATTGAACCCCAAAGCCCAGGAGAAGCTCAGTTAATTATTTCCAATTGGTTTTCTTGGGACAGCTGATTAAAAGTGACTGAGGCTGTAATGAAAGCTGACCAGCTTCCCAAACTCGAGGTGAAAACCAGTTTGGTTTTATTCCCTGAGGCTGGAGAGGGGAAAGCCAGAATTGAAGGGAGAGGGAAAGAGAGGAACAATTAACAACATTTCTCAAGAGGGGCAATTATGAAAATAAAGCAGCTTTATTGTAGAAAATCAGTATTGACTGTGGAAGAATTATCTAAGCAGAATGTGGAGCAGTTGGTTTTTTTGTGCTGTGAATCAATATTGTTTAAGGATTTTGAAGAACAGCTCGTCTTGTTGTTGCTGTTCCTCTAAAAGCAACTCCTGCAGCCAAAGCACTGTTCCAAGGCTGTTCTCAGTGGATGCTTCCAGCTTAACCTGGAAGGATGTGACTGAAGGTCTGCAGCTCCATGACAAAGGTTTAATTCAGCTTTACAGAGCCCAGATTTCAATTTACAGAGAGAAATCCTGCTCCAGTCACTCAGGATTTCTTATCAGGGGAGATTACATGTTTGCTGAATAACTGAGCCTTCTGCAGCTGATTCTTTTATCAGAGCAGGACCAACTTGGTGATAAACATCTCCACACATCCCGAAAACTCAGCTTGTTATCACTGGTGTGCAGTTGGTGTTCTCAGCAGTGATGTGGAAAAGAAACAGCTCCAGGTCCTGCCCAGAAGGGGAAACACAGAAAATGTGTCCTGGCTCAACTGGTTTCAGGAGTTTGAGGAAAGAAAAAAAAAAACCAGAAAAGCACTTTGGGCTTGGAGGTTTGGTGTGATGTGAATCATGGAATGGTTTGGGTTGGAAGGGACCTTAAAGCCCATCCAGTGCCACCCCCTGCCCTGGGCAGGGACACCTTCCACCAGCCCAGGTTGCTCCAACCTGGCCTTGGACACTTCCAGGGATCCAGGGGCAGCCACAGCTTCTCTGGGCAACCTGTGCCAGTGAACTCCCCTGGGAACCCTTTGTTTGCTCTCCTGATTTTCTGCTCTGCTGTGAAACCTGAACTCTTTCTCTCCCTCTGGGAAGTGGAGCCTATTGCTGGGGAATTTCCCTCCCAACAGCAGGGATTTCTACCCTCTCTTGTTCTGGTTGCTCCACAGAATCCCTTTCATACTTGAGGAACTGTCCTTTCCCAGACCTGTGCAGAAGGAAGGCAGGCTCAGTGTGCTCGTGGAGGGCTGTCAGAGGGCAGGTTAGGTGGGATACTGGGATGAAATCCTTCCCTGGGAGGGTGCCAGGCCCTGGCCCAGGGTGCCCAGAGAAGCTGTGGCTGCCCCTGGATCCCTGCAAGTGTCCAAGGCCAGGTTGGAGCACCCTGGGCTGGTGGAAGGGGTTGGAATTAAATGATCCTTAAGGTCCCTTCCAACCTGAACCATCCTGAGATTCTGTGACTGAGAACTGGGATTACTGTGCTTCTCTTCTGCCCTCTGGGGGCTAATGGAAAAATCCCTGACGTGTTCAGTGCTTGAGCTGCCACTGAAGGAGTCCCCTGTTGCTGTTCCTGCTGTGGGTGGAACTGGTGGGGGCTGGAGACAATTTGTACCACACGATGACACTTGAGTTGCACTTATTGGGCTTTTCATTTATCACCCTGCCAAACACTCCTGGGTTAGAACTCTCTGCGTGTTCCTGCTCCCATCTGAGCTCCTTTGAGCAGCTTCAGTCACTCCTGAGAGTGAGACATGGAGAAAATATATCATTCAGGAGCTGGGGAGGGAAGGGCGGCCCCAGTGACCTCACTGCTGGCATTTATCAACTTCCAACAGGCTGTTCTGGAATATTAATGTCTCTTTAATGCACTGTTTAGTGTGGAATTATCTATTTATACTGAATGCTTTGCAGAACACATCATAAATATTCCAGGGGGAGATTTATACAGTGTAAGAGTTATTTCTGGAGTGGGAAAACTTACCCAAGGATCACTAAGTGGTCACAGACTTGAGGGTTTTTCACAACCTTGTGCCCTTATCCCTTCTGTGATGATTTTGCTTTGGAGGAAGGATGTTTTACTCTATCTGTGATCCAGAAAAAAATGATTAACAGCTCAGGTCCTATGGGAGCTGGAGGTGGGATGTAAGTGGGGGATTACAGGTTTTAAGGGGAGTTTTGGGTGACTGCAACCAATTATTGAGTGGGCACAGGCAAGTCAGGATTTCCTTCAAGGAGGGAGAAATCTTCTTATTGGAACAGGAGCCAACTGTTCCATCTCACTGGTGTTCCAGGGTGGGGGGAAGGAGGGATTTCCATCCACCCCCACCAGCATCAGGCAGGGGAGGGGAAAGCAGAGGAGAGAGGGAGAATTGTGAGGGAGGAGAAATCCTGAGCTCTTCACAGCTCGAGGCACAAACAGAAAGAAAAAAAAAACCCTTTTAAAAGGTCTGTGGTGCCCTGGGGGTTGTATTTTGATAAGCAGCCAGGACAAATAAGGCCCTGGCAGAGATTGTCCCCCACCTGCCTGGCTGGGATGTGCTGCTTCTCAGGGACAGAACTTGGGCAGTGTGAGGGCAAAGAGCAAGAGGCCACAGTTCTGCTGGCCCCAAAGTGCCATCTGTGTGTCTTAGGGCCCTCTCAGGGGCAGTGATCAGTCTGCTCAGGTCCTGCTGCACTTCCTTGAGCCAACCAGACCTTCCCCTGTGCTGATTAGAACTGTGCTGAGCTCCCAACGTGGGTGCTAAGCTCAATTAATTTGTTAAGTGCTTTGCTCTGTGGATGAAAAGTGAATTTTAAGTGTGACTGTTAAATCCCACCTCCCTTTGCCATCCAGGCTGAGGGGATCCAGATGAAGTTCAGGCTGAGGGATTCTCAGAGTGCTTCTCCCTGTGCTGGGCCGTTCTGTGTGGGTTATTTTTACATCCTCTTAATTCCAGCCCTCAGTGCACTTCTCAGGCAGAAGAACTGCAAAACTGTCCAGACTGAGAGAGGGGATTCCCTGGGTGAATGTTGGCCTTAATTAAAGTGCCAGAGTTTCATTTGGGTCGGGCAGGAATTGGGAAGCAGCAGATTATAACAGTGGGAGAGGAAGGGCTCAGGGGAATGTGGTGCAAGAGGCTGGGGTTGGTGACAGTCCCCTGACATTTGGAACCTCCAAGGCTCACCCAGGTTAAGATCTGGGTGTATTTTTGTGCTTTTTTCCCCACGTCCTGCCGTGCTGGAGCTGCTGGCTGAGAACTGGCAGCTTGGCACAAACTCTTCGTCTTCACTGGCCACAAAGAGGAGAGAAATTCCCTCACGTTGCCAAGGTGCCATCAGGTCAGATCGTTTGGTACAACCTTAGGATTTTGGGATTGCCGTGGGAGGGAGGGAACAGGTTACTCTGCAGCTCCCCTGGGCTCCACCCTGGGCAGTTCCCTTTCACTGACTCAGGATCGTTGGGGAGGCATAAAAAGTTGTGGAGGCAGAGAATCGGGACCCCCCCCTGCCCTGAGGGTGGCAAACAATCCTCACCCGGCATTTTCCACGTTCTCCCATCCCCAGGAGCGATTTCTAATCCTGCTCGCTGCTAATTGTCTCCAGCGGTGTTAGGAACGAGGTGTGAAAAATTCTCCGCCTTTGAAGGCTCCTCCTGCCTTTGAAGAGAGGCGAACAATGGGAATAGAGAGTAATAGATGCGGATATCAGCATTACAATGCAGTTATTAAAGCCCAGAATCTTGCCAGGGGTATGTTCTGTGTGTAGAAATTAAGGTGATCACAGGAACAGTTCAATAGAACAGTCATGAATGAGAGCTCACAAAAGGCAGAGCTCTGTGTTTCTGCACCTCCACAGGGAAGGGAAGAATTGGGAGAGCAGATAATCCTCTCTCCCCTCATCTCTGTGGTGTTTTCCTTCCTGCCATCCCGCCCCAGCAAGCATTGTCTGCCCAGGGAAAACAAGATAAATGTTGTCTCTGAGCTAACAAATAGTGCCAAACCAGGGATGGCTTAAACAGGTCCGTGAGGTGCCCTGGGTGACTGAGTGAGGGATTGTGTTCAAACGTGCAGGGGGAGGCAGAATACAAACATTTAGGAGCACTGCAAGTTCTGTCTTGTAAATGGACTCCCAGGACCCTCTGGGCACACTGAAGGGACTGGCAGTTTGCTCCATAATTCTTCCTGGTTCTTGGACAGCGAGGTTTGTTTTCATTTCATGCTCCAGTTTGTCATCTGTCTTCCCCAGCCCTGCCTGCCTGCAGCACCAGGGAGCTGGAGTTACCCAGAATGATGTTTGGAGTGCATGTGAGGGCCGAGTTAGCAGGGAAGTGCTGAAAGATGAGCTTCCAAACCACGATCTGGAGCCTGTTCTGCCTCTCTCTGTGCAGCTCAAGACTCTTTTTGCAGAGGTGAGACTCCTCTTTGTGCTGAATCGTGTGCAGGCAGAAAAGGCAAAGAAAATCCTGACCCTTGGTTGTAAATCTGACATTCCCAGCTTCACTTGAAGACTCTTAAAGCTTAAGCAAGTTCCCTCGAGGCCCATCTGTTGTGAAGCCCCAGCAATGCTGTGCAGCCCAGAGAGGGGCTGCTCCTGAACTGCCTCATTTGTCTGCAGCAGGAGAGGAAACCATCTGGAAGCCTCACCCCGGGAAGTGTCTCTCCCATTCCCCATGGAAAGAGGTGTGATCCAGCTCCAGGAGCTCAGTGTGCAGGGTTATGGATTATTAATTTGACATCTTCTCTTGCCTAACGAGGGAGCACAAGCTGCATGTGTATATCTGGGTCTTTGTAGCTCCTTGTTTCCACACCACCTGCATGAGCAGCTTCCTCCTAAGATGGACATCCTTGCACTGTATTTTTGCTGCTGGTGGCTGCCAAACAATTGATTTTTGTGTGCTGTGAAAATGTCAAAATGAGCAGAAAATATTTATTTATTTATTTATTTATTTATTTATTTATTTACTAACCACCAAAAATGTGCTTGGCTCCAGGAGAAACGAAAGGAAGGCAGAGCCTGAGCAGAACAGGGCAGTGGGTAATAAATGGAAGGGAAGAGAGAACGTTTTAGGAATTCAGACAAGGAGTTCAGGACCCAGGGAAGGGCTGGAGTTGTGTCAGGGAAGGGTTAAGATGGATCTCAGGGAAAGGTCCTTCCCCCCGAGGGTGGTTGGCACTGCCCAGGCTCCCCAGGGCAGTGGGCACAGCCCCAAGGCTGCCAGAGCTCCAGGAGGGTTTGGATGATCCTCTGGGGCACAGGGTGGGATTGTTGGGGTGTCTGTGCAGGGCCAGGGGTTGGACTGGATGATCCTTGTGGGTCCCTCCCAGCTCAGGGTATTCAGTGATCCCAGGAGTGGAGGAGATGTGCTGATCCATGGAAGTTGTTTAGTTCCAGAATTACCCTGGAAGGACAGGAAAAGGTTTCTCTTTCATGTCTCTGTATTCAAGCAAGAGCAGAACATGCCTGGGAAATGAACTCCTGTGACAATGGCACTTCCCAGGTGGCCCATTAGTGGCACAGTGGGATCTGCCACTGCACACACTTCAAATGCAGCCCAAATCTGGGGAATGAGTTTCCCATCCCTCTCTGAAGGGCCACAGATTTAAGGAGCAAGTCAATAGGAGCAGGCAGGAGTGGGAGACAAAGAGTATTTCCCATTGTGACTGGGATAAAACAGGTCTGGGGAGCTCCTCTGATACTGAAACAGCCTGTCAGGTGTTCAAAGGAATGAAAGGGGGGGCTGGCTGGATTTCTCCAACAGGGCCATTTGCTTCCTTTGGAAGGAAGATGTTGGGATTGCTGCTTTGGGTGTTCCTACAAAGTGTTCCCAGCAAACCAAAGCTTCTGGGAACGTGCACTGGGACCTGCTGGGAGGAGACTGCCTTGCAGCAAAGTCACACAGAAGGGATGGAGATGGCAGGAGACCGGAGCAGTGGGCACTGGTTTAGTTGGAGATCAGGTTTAGTTGGAGATGAGGTTTAGTTGGAGATCAGATCAATGGGCACTGGTTAAGTTGGAGATCAGATCAGTGGGCATTGGTTTAGCTGGAGATCAGATTTAATTGGAGATCAGGTTTAGCTGGAGATCAGGTTTAGCTGGAGATCAAATCAGTGGACATTGGTTTAGTTGGAGATGAGGTTTAGTTGGAGATCAGATCAGTGGGCACTGATTTAGTTGGAGATCAGGTTTAGTTGAAGATCAGATCAGGGGGCATTGGTTTAGTTGGAGATCAGATTTAGTTGGAGATCAGATCAATAGGCATTGGTTTAGTTGGAGATCAGATCAGTGGGCATTGGTTTAGCTGGAGATCAGGTTTAGTTGGAGATCAGACTTAGTTGGAGATCAGATCAGTGGACATTGGTTTAGTTGGAGATCAGGTTTAGTTGAAGATCAGATCACTGGGCACTGGTTTAGTTGGAGATCAGGTTTAGTTGAAGATCAGATCACTGGGCACTGGTTTAGTTGGCCTCTGGGGGCCCTGCAGTTTGGGCAGGGGCTCCCTGGCAGGGCTCTGTGCTGTTGTGTTGTAGCTGAGGAGCTTCAGAAGCACAAAAAAAGAGAATGGTGCAAAATGAAGCCTTTTGAAAGTCCCCTGTGATGAGATTGATTTCTGAATGAAATCTGAGCTTCCCACTTTTCCACTGGTGTCCCTGTTCCTTCCTCTTTATCTTTGTCGTGTCAAGCAGTGCCTGTGACTGAATCTTCCCATTAACTGCCTGCCCTCTGCCTTTGTTACCTGAGATTTGAAGTGATTGTAGTATCTGGGGGTAGTTCTTAGCAGTTCAGACTATTTTAAGCTACAAAGCCACTCGGAGAGGCAGGAGTGAATTTTTCAGCTCAAGTGTGAGTGAGTCACTGAGTTCTTATTGTGAATATCCTCTCCTGCTCTGTTGTGCAGAGTGACAAATTAAAACCTTCAAGCTCCTGGTGCTAATAGTTTATGCCTCATCCTAAATTGGCCTTGGCATATTGAGAGTGCTGGGGGGATGGTGCAGCTCTGAATGAGATGTTGGCATCTTAATTATTGCTTTTAAGAGCAACAACGACAAAAATAAAAAAAAGGCAGAAATTGCAGTTGTTTTCTTCAGTTCAATGGAGCAAGAGCAACAAATGCTTCATTCTGATTTCCAGCACTGAAAATTAACCCTGAAGGTCAGAAGATGAGCGAATGCTGGAGCTGAAAAGGTTTGTTTTCTAGTTAAAAATCTTTGAATTATAGGAAAGTAACTCGCTGAAGAGAAAACAATAGAAGAGGAGGTCGAAGGATAAAGGGAGAAAACAAAGAGTTGGCTTGGGGAATTTTTTATTTAGGGAAGTTTCTAAAGTCTGAAGATAAATCTCAATCCATCTTACAAGTGCATTCCCTAATTTCTGGAGTTGGGATGACAGAGGGAACAGGTGAAAAGTGGGGGCAGGGGATGCCAAGGCAGTGGTGGGAAGTGGCTTTTGGCAAGTTTTTTAAGGCCTCAATTTTTTTCTTGATTTCTCTTGGACCAAACATCAATTCCACGCTCTCATTTGATTTTGTGATTTTTTTATTTTGTAATTTTTTTATTTTGTAATTTTTTTATTTTGTAATTTTTTATTTTGTAATTTTTTTATTTTGTAATTTTTTATTTTGTGATTTTTTAATTTAATTTCTAGTTCACACAGGAAAACAGTCTGGAAAGAGGCACTACCTGGAAGGAAACCTACCATTAATATTTTTGTTAATTAGTCCATATTCCAGGTGAATTAAAGCCTTGCAGCAGTAGGATGCAGCTGCACAGCAAATGGATATATATGAGCTGACTGATTGCTGTAGGATTCCTCTCTTTGGGAGAAGAATTATTGCACTAATTCACTTTAAAAAAAATAATAAATATCTATATTTGAGTTTCTTGGTAGTTAAAATTCCCCCAAAAACCTCATAAAAGGAGGACTCAAATATTCTGATGGAAACGAGGGTTTTCCAGAGGGGATCAATCATTTTCAGGAATTTCCCTTTGCCCAACGTGACCCTTCATTTGTTTCTGTTTGCAGCTTTTCCCCAGCCAGTGTGTGCGTTTGTGGGGGTTTTGTTGTTGTTGCTTTGTTTTTATTTTTGCCCTGTGTGTGTGTTTGTGTTTTGTTTTTTAACAACTTCAGGTTCCTTCTGTAAAAACAAATCCAGAAAAATTACTTGCTGGATAAGATCCTAAACATCTGCTGTGTTTTAGTCCTGCTCTTTTACATCTACTTTTTTTTTTTTTCAGACTTTATTTTCCACCCATCTCTGATTTCCTCAAGCAAAAGTAAAAGTACAAGAATGTACAAAATGTAAATTCCATATATTGTGGAACTGGTAAAAGGGAAAAAAAAAAAAAGCCATCAAAACCTTCTATTTATAAACTGCCACTGCTTGTCAGGGACTCTTGGAGATGCTTTTAGACATGCAAGAATTCCCACACAAATATCCATGATGAGAGGATAAAAAGGACTGTGCAACCTGTTCTTTTATTCAGTGTGCATTGTTGGCAACGTGTCCTTGACTGCTCAAAATGAGCCATTTATTCCCTGGCTTTGGGCTGTTGTTGCTGGGTGTAAATTGTCCCTTATTGCTGCATTTCCTGCAGGGAGGGACAGCAGAATCCCAAGGGGGATGTCTTGCACTTCCCTGGAGCTCCAGGAAAATCTCTGGTCTGGCTTCCCAGCTTTTGTGGAGAACCAGAAGGGAAATGTGCCAGAATTGGCCTTTCCCCTCTGGAATGCTGCTTGTCCTGAGCAGAAGTGAGGCCAGGAGTGAAGCCAGGGCAAGGAGTGTCTGCTGGAATTCTGCTCCCCTGCCTTGGCTCCTGGCCACAGCTCCAGAGAGAGGCAGGGAAGGTTCTTTATAAAGAGCTTGGAACCAACCAAGGGCTCAGTTTGCCCAGACGAGGTGTGGAGCCTCCCTCCCCTCCCTGGAGATGTTCCAGAACCATCTGGACACAATCCCTTGTGCTCTGGGATGGCCCTGCTGGAGCAGGGACCTGGGGACCCTCCTTCCAACCTGACCCATTCTGGGATGAAGTGACAGCCCATAATAAACCTTGCCCATCGTTCCAAGGGCAAATCCTCCCTCCCCTCTCCCGGGAAAGAGCATTCCCAGGAATTTGGGGGGATGTGGCTCCCCCTGGCACACGAACTCAGGCCTCAGACAGTCCCTCTGATCAGAGATTGGGAAGGAATTCCTCCCTGGGAGGGTGCCAGGCCCTGGCACAGGGTGCCCAGAGAAGCTGTGGCTGCCCCTGGATCCCTGGAAGTGTCCAAGGCCAGGTTGGATAAATTTGGAGCCACCTGGGCTGGTGGAAGGTGTCCCTGCCCATGGCAGGGATTGGCACTGGATGGGCTTTGAGGTCCCTTCCCACCCACACTGTGATTCTCTGACCCTCCCTGCTTTACTGCAGCTGAAAGGGGCAGTTTCCACACCTTGGGCTGATCAAGAGACCTCAAATCTGTTGCTAAATGACAGCGTGGATGGGTCCCACAGCTACAGAACCCTTCTTGCCCTCCCTCCAGACACACTGTTAGCCTTAATTACGTTATTAATTATTAATAATTATATTATTACATTATATTATATCATGTATATATAGTATATATATAATATATACCATATATGCAGTATATACAATATATATTTACATTTTAAATATATAATGCATATATGTTATATATTATTAATAATTACATTATTACATATATTATATTATCTATATTGTATATATATAATATATACAATATATGCCATATAAACAATATATATTTATATTTTAAATATATAATACATATATAGTATATTAATTATTAATAATTATGTTATTACATTATAGGGTGCCATTAATAATTAGCAGCTATGGCTGCCCTGGCCCAGGTTGCCCAGAGGAGCTGTGGCTGCCCCATCCCTGGAAATGTCCAAGGCCAGGTTGGATAAATTTGGAGCACCCTGGGCTGGTGGGAGGTGTCCCTGCCCATGGCAGGGGGTGGCACTGGCTGGGTTTGATGTCCCTCCCAACCCAAACCATGCTGGGATTCCCTGATTCTGTGACTGATCCAATCTCTGTTGGCCTCTGGTTCATGTTTAGGAGCAGTTTGTACCTGGGGATGGTCACTCTGGTGCTTTGTTGGGTTTTATTGCTCCTAAGAACCATTCCCTGGACGTCCCCCTGGCAGAATCACAGAATCATTAAGGCTGGAAATCAAGATTTGATTGAGATCATCAATTGAGATCATCAATCAACCCTTAACTCAGCACCACCACCATGGTCACCACTGACCCACCTCCCAGAGTGCCACATTCCCAGGTTTTTTGAACACTGCCAGGAATGGTGACTCCACCACTGTCCCAACACTTTACAACCTTTCCCACCTAGGAATTTTCTCCAATATCCAATTAAAACCTCCCCTGGTGCAACTTGAGGCCGTTAGATATAATAAATAAAGTAATATATTATTTATATTTATTACATAAATATATTTATATTTATATATAATTATATATATTTAGATATAATATAATTATATATCTTTAGATAGAATATTTATATATTTATATATTATATTTGTATATTATATTTATATATTATATCTATATATTATATTTATATATATTTGTATACAATATAATTGTATATATTTATATATAATATTTATATATATATTTATATTATATCTATATATTATATTTATACATTTTTATACAATATAATTATATATATTTAGATATAATATTTATGTATATTTATATATTATATTTATATATATTTATATTTATTATAGAAATAATATAGTAAATAAAGTAAGACCACGAGGCATTGAGCTCTTCCTGTGCATCATGGCCCTGCTCTTTTATCCAGATTTATTTTGTGCTGGAATCTTGCTGGGATCCAGGGATGGGAGCAAGATTATCCCCCCTGGGATGGCTCAGTTTGCTGGCTGAACCAATAAACTCCTGAACTCCTCCCTTCCCTCCCAGCCACAGCAGCAGGGGACACGAGGCCCATTGTCCCATGCAGAGGAGGAAAGGGATAATCCCAAATCCATCCCTATTTTCCCCCCTGTGCCAGGAATTCCAGCCCCCTTGCTGGGTGACTTCTCAGCTCTTAATCAGGGAATTTAGCAGAACGTGTAAGGGTGTAACAAATGGCATGTTTACACTGGTTAATTGAAAGTACTTTTCCCTGGGGACTAATTAGAGCGTGAGCCATTAAATCACAATTCAGATTTGTTTGAATATCCAGATGATTATGAACATCATTCCTGGGGAAAAAAGAAAAAAAGACCTGCAGTGCTCCTGGCTGGCCCCAGGCAGGGACTTGCTTTTCAGTTCTTGTGGGATTGGACACTGGAGAGGGAATTCTGGCCTTCCCTTCGTGGCACTGCAGGCTGGGGTTGGTTTATTTGTCATGTTAAACAGTGGCCACCAAAAAAAGAGGATTTTGGCCCTCTGGTCATCTGGTTTTGTTAAAAATTTCTCTCTTACCCCAGTGCACGTGTAGCCAACAATCAGTAGCAAGATCTTGCTGCTTGTTGAGTACAGAAAATTGGGGTTCTTCACCACACTGCTGTGTGAACCTGAAAAAAGTTCCATTTCCAGTTCAAAAGTTGACTTAAATCGTGCTTTTCTTCAACACCTCAGTGCTGAAAGAGTCTTATTTCCTTACATGTAAACACTTCAATGCCTTTCTCACCCATGAAATCTTAATTTTCCACCAGCTAAGAGAATTCAACAATATTTCACTTCTGACTCTGAGCTTGTTTTAAGCTTCAGAACAGAGCTGGGAGCTGGGTAATTTTTTAAGTAATCCTGAGGTGGGAGTTGAAAATGGGAATAAATCTGCTGCCTGGGATGAAACGGGCCCGTGAGGAGCTTCTTCCTCAGGAATTTAATTACAAAATTAGGTTCTGGATTGCAGGGATATATTAGAGAGCAGGTTGCCCAGGGAAGCTGTGGCTGCCCTGGATCCCTGGAAGTGTCCAAGGCCAGGTTGGAGGGGGTTTGGAGCAACCTGGGATAGAGGAAGGTGTCCCTGCCCATGGGAAGGGATTGGAACCAGATGATCTTTAAGGTCCCTTCAAACCCAAGGCCAGGTTGGATGGGAAAATTACCTTCAAAGGCTCAACAGGAGCAGGAATGTCTACAGTGCACCAAATAAAGGAAACAAATACAAATTCTTTCTTTACCATTTAAAGCTTGAGATGTAACCTGTGAAGGTTTAATTGAGAGAGAAAAACTCCTCCCTGACTAATGTCAAATCCTGAATCAAGCAGGAATAATCATGGATCAAATATTCTGTGCTTCCTTTGGCTCTGAAAACAATTGTGGGCTTGTCCAGTCCTGCTGTGGCCCTTGGAAGGGGTGGGGAAGGCAAGGGATGCTCCCAGTCCCAAAAGCCAACTGAATCATCCCCTGATGAGGATTCCAGCCCCATCTCCCTCCCCACGGGTGTGGGAAGGTGTTTGTGGAGAAGGCAGGAGGACAGGTTGCCCACACTGAGGTGGGACTTGTGTTCTTGGACACAAATACCAACTTTTGAACTGGCAATGGAGCTGTTTCAGGTTCACACAGCACAGCCTGTGCCCAGGGTGGGGAAGAATCCCAATTTTCTGTGCTCAACAGGCAGCAGGACCCTGCTGCTGATTGTTGGCTACACAGCTCTCACACGTGCACTGGGATAAGAGAGACATTTTTAACAAAATCAGATGAGCCAGGGGACCAAACTCCTCTTTTCTTGGTGGCCACTGTTTAACTGGACCAACAAACCAACCCCAACCTGCAGTGCCACGAAGGGAAGGCTGAGAGGGGAGAGCCTGAGAGGATTCACTCCTCAGACACCTCACACGAGTCAAGGCCACCCCAACAACCCCAGCTGACCCTGCCACCCTCCCAGGAGGCTGCTGAACTCCTCCTGGAGGTTTCTAGAAAGGAGAAAACAAATGACTTTCAACTTTTGGAAGCTTTATTTCACTCACAGCCTCCCTTTCTATTTGTGTGCTCTGCTGACGACTGTAATTCTCTTTTCTTCTCTCTCTGTGAAGGGATAATTTGATGGTTGAGGATAGCAAGTCACAAGTGACATGTTAAGGAGGCAAACAGCCCTGGTGAGGGTGTTGCAAGTTAATTTTGCAGGAGTTGATGGTGCTGTGCTTCAAGACAGGGAAAATAGAGGTTGTGTGTGTGTCTTTGAATATAATTTTTTTTTTTTAATAAATCCTATGAGGAGCAGCTGAGGGAGCTGAGGGGGCTCAACCTGGAGAAAAGGAGACTCAGAGAGACCTTCTTGCTCTCTGACAGGAGGGGGGAGCTGAGAGGGGTCGGGCTCTGCTCCCAGGGAACAAGGGACAGGAGGAGAGGGAACGGCCTCAAGTTGCACCAGGGGAGGGTCAGGTTGGACAGCAGGAGGAATTCCTTCACTCAAAGGGTTCTCAAGCCCTGAACAGGCTGCCCAGGGCAGGGTGGAGGCCCCATCCCTGGAGGGGCTCCAAAAGTGTGGCTGTGGCACTTTGCTGGGGTTCAGTGGGAATGGGGGGAGTTGGTCAAAGGTTGGACTTGGTGAGCTTGGAGGTCTTTTCCAGCCTTGGTGACTGTGTGATCCCATAAGTATAAAAAGCCACCAGTGACTTCTGGAAACAATCTAAGCCCCATTTGTTATTTCTGGTTGTAGCCAGGAACAACATAATTGCTACAGGTCAGATTTAGACTCTTTTCCTCCAAGAATCATGGAATGGTTTGGGTTGGAAGGGACCTTAAAAACCACCCAGTGCCACCCCCTGCCATGGGCAGGGACACCTTCCACCAGCCCAGGTGGCTCCAAGCCCTGTCCAACCTGGCCTTGGACACTTCCAGGGATCCAGGGGCAGCCACAGCTTCTCTGGGCAACCCATGCCAGGGCCTCCCCACCCTCCTAGGCAAGAACTTGTCCTGTTTCTGGTGTTACCTCAGTTCCCCTTTTGGAAAAGAATCCCACTGAGACAGTTTTCCTGTTGCTGCTTCTGTCCCATTCTGCCCATTATGGGTCATTGTTCCTGACAAAGCCTCACCATTCCTGCTCTGGAGAAGTCCCAGTCCAAACTGGGGTCAGGGGCAGCTGCTCTGCAGCACTGAGAGGTTCTGTGGGTGTTCCTCAGCCTCATCCCACTGGGGTTGCAGGTTGGTAGCTGAGGACAAGAACCATTTGTGCCTTTGGTGGCACCAGAAAGTAAATCCTTGGTATGAACTTAACTGAATCCCCTAAATAAGCTCTGAGTGAGTGAGGAATTGGGATTTAATTTTAATTTTCCTTGAGTGGCTGACAACGCTGCTCTATCACAGGCACTGCTATCAGCCAGGTAATTACAAGCCCATCAGGTTAAAACAGCATCTTAAATCCAGTTTAATATTAATCTGTGTCAAATTTCCAGTGACAGCAAGCTTGTCTTCCCCAGGAATATTGGTGTAATTATCCCCTTGGAAGAACACGGGGCTGTAAAGCAACGAGCACTCACTGCCTTGAGACAGAGAGAGGTGGAACCAGCTCTGTGAGATGGCCAGTCTTGGACATCAGGAGGAATTTCTTCATGGAAAAAGTCATTAAAAATTGAGATGGACTGCTCAGGCAGTTGGAATTGTCCAAGGCCAGGTTGGACAAAGCTTGGAGAATCTTTATGTTTCTCAGATATTCCTTATAAACAATAGGAACACTTGGCACGGGATGATTTCAGTGCAAACAACCTCAGGTCAGGTTTAGTTGGCTGGAGAACAGCCAAGCAAAGGTGTGGAGTCAGTTTTTTATCCTTGAATGTCCCCTTTCCCTTAAAAAACCCAGCTTGGAGCAACCTGGGCAGGGACACCTTCCACTATCCAAGGTTGCTCCAAGCCCTGTCCAACCTGGCCTTGGACATTTCCAAGGACCCAGGAGCAGCCCCAGCTTCTCTGGGCAACCTAATCTTCAACCTTATCTTCACTCCAGTCACTGGTCCTTATCTTTCTAGAGCCTCTTTATAGATAAAATCCTTTATAAATGTGAGAATAAGGAGCTTCTCTGATAAAAAATGGAACAAAGGCTTTTTTGACTCTTTGAAAACATTCACAGAAACTGTTTCTCCATTTACACTCTGAAGCCTGAAAGTCAAATTTTCTTGTTTTCTGCCACACATGGGACAATAGAGTAACAAGCAAAGAAGAAAAGTGGGAATCATTCCCCATGCCACTGACTGCCCACATTGTATCTCCAGAATCTGCCCAGAGAATCAAAGCTGAAGTGCTTTGGGACTTTAATTGCTTTTGCCTTTACTGAGAATTCTGTCTCAGGCTGTAAAATCCAGTTCAGGAAGAGCAGTCTCTGATCACCTCAACGTGGATTGGGTGTATTTTTTCTGCCTTTATTCATTGATAGATGAACTGTCTTTCGTCTTTGAAATTATTGAAGATCAATTAGACCTCATTTGCCACATGTTCAGTGCTGCACTTGCATTGGAACCTTGACCTCATCAATATTATCACTTCATAGACTGCTGAATTTGTTGATAAAGCAGCAATTATTTGAGATTTTGAGGTGTCTGATGACAGGACTGTTTATCATCCCAGAATGGTTTGGGTTGGAAGTGACCTTAAAGCCCATCCAGTCCCACCCCCTGCCATGGACAGGAACACCTTCCACTATCCCAGGTTGCTCCAAGCCAGATTTCTTAAGGGAAAGGGGACATTCAAGGATAAAAAACTGACTCCACACCTTTGCTTGGCTGTTCTCCCACCAACTAAACCTGACCTGAGGTTTTTTTGCACCAAACTCATCCCATGCCAAGTGTTCCTATTCTTTATAAAGAACATCTGAGAGATATAAAGAGTATTTAATACAGATAAAGGACTTTAAGGATAATAAAACCAGGTTGAGGCTGTGCTGTGCTGCCATGCTTTGGGAGGATCCTCCCCACTCTGGCTGTTCCCAGATGCCAATGGGAACCCAACTCTCCTACCCTGCCATGAAATGAGGTTGCCCAGGGCTCAGCAAATCACTTTAATATCCTGATCTATATCCCTAGATAGGGAAAGGATTCTTTGGGAAGCCATAAATATTCCTTATTTCGTGTTAAAAGATCCCAGGTGTGGCTCTTGCTGCTGGAAATCTGGTCCCAGGAGCTCCCCAAAAACCTCCAGTGGCTTCATTCGTTGCAGGGATGTGGATTTTTCCCCATCCTACAATCCCACCACCCCCCCCAGCACACCCTGTGGTGCTCAGATTCCTGCTTGGATCCCTCCCTGTTTCTCGGAATTCCCTCTCAACCCCAGATCCCTCCAAAGCAATGGACTCGTCTGAGGGGGGGAGTGACCTCAAAAATCAGGTTGTTCCTTCCCAAAGGACACAGCCCCTGCATCCCTGGACCCCTCAGCCCCAGCATTCCTGCTCCCTGTTCCTATTGATCCCATGAATAAATGATGGGGGAGGTTGTAACTGGAGTTTCCTCATGGGCACAAATGCCAAAGTGAATATTTAAAACCCACATAAATAATTGAGGCCTCGGCCTCTCCTCCACGGCAGGAGGTTGGGGTTAGAGTTGCCTTTCTCCCTGAACCATCTTGGTGGAGAAAACCCACCTGGGAGCCACAAATTATTCACAAGCTTGGGCTGCTGTGTTTATTTTTTGCACCAAAAGCAGATTGTGTTGCAACAGAGCAGTTCAGTGTTGCTCTGACACACTGGGGGCTCAAACCAGGAGCACCTTGCTAAGGTTCAAACAGCCCAACTCTCCGTGCTCAAATCTTCCTTTCATGAAAAGATGGGGATTTAAGGCCTTCAAAAGTCATTTTTTTGCTGTAGAGGGATAAGAAAGGAGAGAAAAAAAAAAAGTAAATAGCAAACACAAAGTAATTTGTCTGATAGAGCTGTAAAGAACAAACAAGAGAAGAGCTGGTGGCTGAGGGATTGTCATTTGTCTGACACCAATTAGATATCTCATGTAAGAGAAACAACCTTATCAGTGCATTGATTTAACACAAATCCTCTTGTCTTTGCCTTTCCAGGGCTGGAGGATTTAAAACAATCACACCAATAAAAAAACCAAAATACTCCCCACCTGCTCAAGAAGCAAAGGGCTGGTGACTCCCGGCGTATTTGAGATTTTTCTACTGATTTCAGCCCAAAACCTGAGCTGGGGAGGGATTCAAAGCATCCCCCTTATGGATGGCACAGAGTGGTGGGGTCTGGGCAGTGCCAGGGCTCACAATCTCCAGTTCATCTCTCCACCCAATCCAAAAAAACAAAGCTTCTTATTTGGGATATCTCCCGGGGCAGAACGTGCCAGTGATCAAAACAAAGCCCCATAATAAGAATTCTGTTTAGAGCTAATGAGACAGTAATTGTGGTTTAATTAAACACCAGCTGATTGCTATCCCTGCATATTTACTGGCAGCTGCTCTGCCACAGCCTGGGAATTACCAGCTGGACCCAGGACTGGGCCAGGATCATAAGTCTGATGATTTATCTGATTTCATTTGACTTTATTTGATTGCATTTGACTTTATTTGATTGCATTTGACTTTATTTGATTGCATTTGATTTTATTTAGATTTAAGTTCATCAGAACTTGACACTTTCCCACCAGACTGGACATCAGATTGTTCCTGGGATCACAGAATCATGGAATACCCTGAGTTGAGAAGGATCCACAAGGATCATCCAGTCCAACTCCTGGCCCTGCCCAATCCCCCCCTGTCCCTGAGGGCATTGTCCAAACCCTCCTGGAGCTCTGGCAGCCTTGGGGCCGTGCCCTGGCTCAGCAACACTGAAGTGCTGGGATTTGGGAAGGCAGGGATCAACGGGAACCTCCCAACAGAACTGGCTCGAGGCCCCCTGGCATTCCCACAAAACCGAAATTCTGTTGTAGGATTGTTGGAGAGCTGGGAAGCTGCAGCTCTTTCTGTGGGCTGGGCAGGATTTCGACCCTGTTTTCTGTTGTTTCCTCAAATTCCAGCCAGGAGGAGCCCTGAGTTGTTTGCTGGGAGCTGCAGGGAGAAAGCAGTGGGAGGAATCCTGAGGCAGGAGAGCAAATGGGATTTTTGGGCCCCGGGTTTTTTTAACACCTTCATCTTCGTTGTGCTACGAGGGGTTTAATTCCCTTCCCGTGTTCTTCCCTCCCTGGAATTGCCCCATCCCGGGCTCTCCAGGGCTGAGCAGTCCCTGCCCAGTGGGAATTGTGTCCAGCAGAACCCAGGACCCAACCCCAGCCCTTGCCCTGGCTCCTGATGGGGCTGGGACAGGGAGAAGCAGCTTCCAGGGAGACAATGAGTGAGAGGGAAGCTGGGAATCACATCCATGAGCTAAAACTGAGGGTGTTTGTCCACTCAGGCTGCCCTGGGAAATAGGACAAGTTCATTACTTTTGTTTTTTAAACAATTCTTTCCTAATATCAATGGAGTGTTAATGGAAGCTCTTTAATTTCAGCTGATTGATGCTTTATCTACCCCAAAATTCCCATTATCCACCCCAGAGCATTCCCATTCTCTACCCTAGAGCATTCCCATTATCTACCCCAAAACATTCCCATTCTCCACCCCAGAGCATTCCCATTATCTACCCCAGAGCATTCCCTTTATCTACCCCAAAATTCCCATTATCCACCCCAAAGCATTCCCATTATCTACCCCAAACCTTTCCATACTCCCCAAATGTAGAATTCCCAATACCAAGTGCTTTTTGGGATGTTGGGGTGTGTGTTCCTTTGGGATGTGTCCATGCTTGAGCTGGGACAGCCTCAGCCAGTCCCAAAAATGGGATATTTTGGTTTGCTGGAGCACTGCACCTGCCTTAACTAGGATTTTTTTTGCCTTCTTGAACCCAGCTTATTTATAAATTAATTTATAAAATATTTATACATTATTTTATAAAATATTTATAAATTATTTTATAAAATATTTATAACTTAATTTATAAAAAGTTTTTGATCAGGACATAAAATTTGTAATGTTTCTGTACCCCAAGTTTTGACTTGCTGTGAGAAGCTGTCGTGGTGTTTAGTATTTTTTACACTCTACTCCATGAATTCCTTCCTATATGTTTGCTTTAATATTTGAAACAAACGTTTCTCTGACAAAATGCACATCAGTTTGTCTTGCTGCTGGGTATTTCTTGGGATATTCCCTCCCAAAACTTAGGATTTGGAACTTGGTGGCACAGACATCCCAACCCAAGGGCTTGCTAAAAATTGAAATAGGGATATTTGTTACTTCTGCAGATCTCTGAGTACATCAGATTTTTGGAGTCTATTTGAAAAGAAAAAAAATAGGAAAAAGCCCCTTCTGGCAAAATTCCGGGTTCTGTCCTTCATTAATAAGTTGTAAAGTTACATTAGAAGTGTAAATGGTGCCTGGAAATTACTCACATCAGTCCAAAATCATCCTTCAGGGTGGGGATTTCCCTCCTTAAATTTATCCTTCTGCTTCAGGAGCAAATTGAAATAGTTTTATGGCTCCATCCCAGGGCCTGGAAAATTTTATTGGCTTTATGAGACCTCGCAAATCCCCCCCAGAACACATTTCATGGCACAACAAGCCGTGTCCTGGTGGGTTTTTTTAGAGCCTGGGAAGACAGATATGCCTGACTTTGCATGTTTTGATCATAAATTTTCAGTTGGGGAACTCAAGCAATTAGTTTTACTAATTTGCTCTTTTCCCCAGGATGAAAACTCTTGAGTTTCTCATGGAATCAACTGATATTTGCCTGTCTGGGGAAGTTCTCGCTGTGAAATGTCTAAATCTGATTTGTTGGGTTTTTTTTCACTGGAAATTAATTTATTTGAAAGGTCAGAATTTCCCAAGGAATATAAATGAAATCACGCAGTCGACTCCAATCTTTTTTGCTTCCTCTGAAAATAATAGAAATCTGATAGGAAATGTTTGACCCAAATTATTGAAAAGGTTGCCTCGATAACCTGAAAAAAAAGTTCAATTTCCAGTTCAAAAGTTGACATAAATCATTGTTTTCTTCAACACCTCAGTGCTGAAAAAGGGCCATTTCCTTACATGTAAATATTCTGATGCCTTTCTCACCCATGAAATCTTAATTTTCCACCAGCTAAGAGAACAAGAAGCCCATATTTCACTTCTGACTTTGAGCTTGTTTTAAGCTTCAGAGCAGAGCTGGGAGCTGGGTAATTTTTTAAGTAATCCTGATGTGGGAGTTGAAAATGGGAATAAATCTGCTGCCTGGGATGAAAGGGGCCCGTGAGGAGCTTCTTCCTGAGGAATTTAATTACAAAATTAGGTTCTGGATTGCAGGGATATATTAGAGAGCAGGTTGCCCAGGGAAGCTGAGGCTGCCCTGGATCCCTGGAAGTGTCCAAGGGCAGGTTGGAGGGGGTTTGGAGCAACCTGGGATAGAGGAAGGTGTCCCTGCCCATGGGAAGGGATTGGAACCAGATGATCTTTAAGGTCCCTTCAAACCCAAACCATCCCATGATTCTGTGATTTTATGAAGGTATTTAACTCGTGGCTGGAAGAGAACAAACATTCCAGAGGAAAATCCAAAGGCAGTTTGGGAACAGCTGCTGTGGGACGGGGGGAGAGTCTCCCCAACCCCCCAGAGGTACCTGTTGGCCCTGGGAGAGGCTCAGGAAGGAAAAGGCAAAGGCTGTGCAAGGGAGGGGTTCCTTTGGAGGCTGAGACACCTCTGCAAGGATGGAATTCCATCTGTGGATTGGGGCACCTGGAATTCCCAGAGTCACAGGGTCACAGACTGGGCTGAGTTGGAAGGGACCCAAAAGGATCATGGAGTCCAACCCCTGGCCCTGCACAGGCCCAGCCCCAGGAGTCACCCCCTGTGCCCCAGAGGATCAGCCAAACCCTCCTGGAGCTCTGGCAGCCTTGGGGCTGTGCCCACTGCCCTGGGGAGCCTGGGCAGTGCCCAACCAGCCTCTGGGGGAAGAACCTTCTCCTGAGATCCAACCTGACCCTGCCCTGGCACAGCTCCAGCCCTTCCCTGGGTGCTGTCCCTGCTCACCCAGAGCAGAGCTCAGTCCCTGCCCCTCCTCTGCCCCTCCCCAGGAACTGGAACTGCACTGAGGTCTCCCCTCAGTCTCCTCTGCTCCAGCTGAACACACCAAGTGCCCTCAGTGTCCTCACACAGCTTCAGATCAAGGCCCTTCCCCATCCTTGTTGCCCTCCTTTGGACACTCTCTAAAGGCTTCAGATCTTTCCTATGTTGTGCCCCCCCAAACTGCCCCAATGTTGCAGGTGAGGCCACCCCAGGGCAGAGCAGAGCAGGACAATCCCCTCCCTCTGGGCCTGATGCCCCCCAGGACAGGGATGTCCCTCCTGGCTGCCCCTGAACCCCCCGTGCAAGGGAGGGCTTCAACCTGCAGGTTGGGACAGCTGAGTGTTGCTGTTCCCCTGGAAAACCACCCTCAGGACCTCTCTGGCATCTCCCCCAGGTCACTGCACCTCCCACCCTGGGCATCCCTCACTGTTCCCTCCCCTCCCTGAATTCCAGCCCCATGTGTCTGATCCCATCCTGTCTCAGCTCACTTGGTTGCTGACACTCTCGTTTCTGGCCACGCTTTTCTTCCCTTCTTTAAACATATTTACTCAGAGCACAGAAGGGAAGCCCTGAGTGGGAAATGGAAGCAGCATTTCTTTGAAATATTTGGGTTAGCTGGAGAAATGAATGTGCACTCACCTCTCCCTGACCCGCAACGTCGGAGCTGGAGCTGCAGGAGGGTTGCAAGTGGTTTATGGAGAGTGGCAGCAACTTCCACTCCTCAATCTGGTGTGGAGAAACCTCCCCTGAGGCTGCAGAGGCCATCCCTGCCCTCATTCCTCCTCATTTCCCTCCCCACCCTCCATCACCCAGAGGAGGAGGGAAATGAGATTTTTCAGCTGCATAAACGGGAAAGGAAAAGAGGAGAAATCTACTGGAAGAAAAGGAATTCCCAGAAGTGCTTTGGGAACCTGAGGGAAAGCTGGATTCTTGCCCATGGAAGAAGGAGCTGGAGGACAGCTGGGGTGACACTGAGCATGATTCTTATACAGGGGAGAAGGAAGAATAATGGAAATATGGTCACTTCCAGTGAACTCAGAAGCAGGAGAGGAGATCTAAAGGAAAGCAGATCCAGGGAGGAAGAAACTAAGGGGAGGGTTTGGCATTTTTCCTTTGATAGTGGCTCTGAACACAAATCATCTCCATTTAGAGGAAGGATGGAAGGGTCAATAACAGGCAGCTTGACAAAATACAACCTTTCTATTGATTTCTTGCTCCTCTCCTGTGATTGCAGAAAATGGAAAACAGGTTAGAGGAGAAAAGCTGGACTTCAGGAACAGTCAGTGTGTGCAGGGACCCAACCAAAAGAGCACTAAACATGACACAGGAGGTGAGAGAAATCCCAGCTTGGATGGAATCAGGATGAGCTCTATGAGAGGCCAGGGACAAACCTTCCAGAGATGAGCCCCAAAATGCTGTCTGGGAGGAAGGGTTTGGTGCAAGTCACACACCAGCCCAGCCCAAGGCAAGGAGAGATCAGAGGAGAAGCCCTTTAGGTCAAACCAGCTGCTCCCAAGGAAATTCAGCCAGGGAGGGGGAGCAGAGACTTAATTCCTGCAGGATGCAAACATCCTGCAGAGCTCTGAGGGATCCATACACCTGGCACCAGTTTTCCTGCAGGGGCAAAGCCAGTTTAAGAGCTCCCACCCTGGCCTGGCAGCCTTAGTTCCATGCTGAGAGTCTTTGTTCCACTGCTGGCCCTGAAATTCTGCCAGGTTTTTATTAAAACCGACCCTTTTTCCTTTCCCCAGTTCACCAGGACAAGCTGGGTGGGGTGCAAAGGGCTGGAGAACAACATTCCAGGGGGAAAGAGGGGCTGAAATGGGTAATTAGTAGAATTTGCCCCAACCTGAGGCCTTCTTAAGACACTTTCTGTCTGAAAGAGGGGACAGGGGGTTCACCTGCCCCTCAGGATCTGCAGAACCTTGAACAAACAACCTTAACTGTTTGTTGTGCAGATGAAGGATAGAAAGGAGATGAGGAGCAGCCAACCTGGACTGGAAAAGCATAAATCATGTCAGAGAAATTGAATTTCCTCCCAGAGCAGAGACAGGCCTTTTGGAGAGTGGAAAAGCAGATGTCACGAGAGGCAATGCACTGAAGTGCAAGAAAGATGATATTTTTCACAAGCATGTGAGAGAAATCAGGTTTGGATCAAACTGCAGCAGGGTGGGCCAAGGGAGGGGGGAGAATTAACTGAGTCAGGTTTAGTTAGGAATTGTCCTGTGCCCAGTTCTGCTCAGTATCCCCCTCAAATATCTGAGCCATGGGATAATGGGGGCATTTATTGCATTTGCAGGAGGTTGGGAGGAACACTCTGTGGGTGAGTTTGACAAATGGGGTGCTGGGGAATGGTTTCATTGGAATTCAAATGAACAGCAGCCAGAACTCCTCAGTTGTGCAAAGGGGTGTTTGGGAATGCAGATTTGGGAGAGGAGTGGGAGCAGCTGAGTTTACAAGTGATATTAGTGTTGAGGAAAGCTCAGGAGGGATGTAGGACAGTCCCTGAGCCATAAGAAAACTGCTTTAAAGGGGTTAGAAAACCATTTTAGAGGTTCATTTCAACAGAGAGGGGAGTTCAGGGAGCCCAAATCGACCTTCTCAGAGGTACAGGCTGACAAAACCTTGCAAAAATCCTTGTCCAAGAATCCAGCAAATGCTGCCTGTGGAATGGGAATGTTGTGCATGGACACGGGGCAGGGCTGGGAGTCCCGTGGGGAGGGAGGACAATGGCAAGGACAGCAGGACTGGGGACATCAGGCAGGGAAAACAGGTCTGGGGACACAAGGCAATGTCACCAAACACCTGCTGGGGTCATCCCTTAACCAAACATCATGGATTGAGTCACAGGGATGGAAGAGACTTCCCTGCACCTCAGGACAGAGAATCCCAAACCCAGGAGAACCTGGGGCACAGGAGCAGGGACTGATATAAAGTCCCTGCTATTAGAGCTCCAGAAATGCAGATCAGCCAGCAGAACATCAACCCCAGCACCACAGCAGGCCCAGCTTCCCTGCCACAGCCTCCCAGGAGCTGTGGATCCTGCCCATGGGTCCTGTTGTCAGTGTTCTGTGGCACAAATTCAGTTCCTGACACTTTCTTCCATAAATCACCTTCCTTACTCTGCTTTTCCCAAATGGAATTCTTGCTGTGGGTCAGGGCCTGGTGCACCTGAGAGATTTTTAGAGAACCATGGAATGGGTTGGGTGGGAAGGGACCTTAAAGATCCTTCCAGGGTTGGATCCTTAAAGGGTTCCAATCCCTTTCCATGGGCAGGGACACCTTCCACTAGCCCAGGTTGCTCCAAGCCCCCTCCAACCTGGCCCTGGATGCTTCCTTGGACACTTCTTTAGTCTTTTTGTGTCCTGGATGGAAAAAAAAAAATCTCTTCTCCACGTCCTTTCTACAGGACAATGAGCAGCAAAATGAGATTGCAACGAGATTGAGTTTGGACCCCAGTGAAACCCTCCCAGTGCCACGAGCTGTGGGCACTGAAATGGGTCATTTGATGGGTTTTCTCATCATTAATGTGGCAAATTGGTTGTGCCCCCAGTGCCTTTGGGCAGGGCCAGGCAGCTGCACTGCAGTGGGTTCAGTGCAGGGGGTCAGGAGCTGGGAACACCCCTTGCTCTGGAGGCACCCAGAGCTCTGCAAACTGCTCCTGGGGCTTTTTGCCATCTCTTTTTTGCAAAAGCCATTCCAGTTAAGAGGGTCTATTGTTCCTCTAGTGGAGCAATTATGTTAATAATAATAATGCAGAGCTGGGCTGTATTTTACTATTGATTTTAGTGACTTGGATCCGACAGGAATTTGAATGGGTGAGCAACTAAAAAAAGGCAAAATGTTTATAGACACGCATAAACCTAATTTTATGCACTCCATTTTACAAGGAGCTTGAAATGGGTTTTTAATAAGCATTTAAAATGATGTATTCCCATCTATGTGAGTTGTCGTATCTCATCTTAGGAAAAGTGCTTTAAAACAGCTCTTGTAATTAACTATTTATTTATTATTATTCAATTATTTACAGTGGTCTCTCGGGGTTTGGAAGGGAGAGCCTGCCCAGTGCTCCTGGGGTTGGTTGGAGTGCCAGGGCAGGATCTGATGGAGAAGGACTGTGCATTTAGCTCATATTCATCCTTTCTTGGAATCACAAAGTCATTAAGGTTGGAAAAGACCTCCAAGCAGGCTCAGCCCTATGGATTAAATTCAGATATTGCCATTAATTTAAGAGATAGGTCTGGAAGAGGTCTCTAGAGGTCATTTAATCCAATCTGGTTTGCTTCAAATTCAGATTTATATCAGGAGTTAAAGATATTAATTGATATTTAGTCCTTTAAAAGATCTTAAAATCGAGACTTGCTGGTTGCCTGCATTCCCAGGCAGGCAATGGCATCAGCCCCACATCCCCGGGGACATGCTGGGAACACATCCCTGAGGAATCCAAACAAGATGAGCCAGGGTAGGGGCTCCACTTCCCAGCTCTGTTTTTCCACTGGGAAGGAGAATGGATTTGTTTCGTTGCCATCTCTTTGTGTTTTGTAGTCACAAAATAAGCACAACAAGGACGGGAGAGGTCTCAGAGCTGGGCCTTTAGAGACACCCACGGGGCAGGATGAAAAGCTTCTTGGACAGGTAATTTTGGCTGCTGACAAAGCTCCCATTGTTACAGCTCTTTATTATGCTCAGAGTGTGGATCCACTCCTGTGAGTTCCACTTATTTATTTATTTCAGAATTCCTGCTGCTGCATGAACTCCTAATGAGAAATATCTTCTGGAGCTCGGGAGTCCAGTCAGTCCTGGAGTTCAGGCCTTGGTGGGATGGGGAATTCCATCCCGTGGCAAACAGAGGGAAAGGGTTGAGCTGCACAGATTCTTCCTTGGCATCAGGAGCAAATCCTCAGCTGCTGTTCCAACAAGTGCTCCCTGCTCTGTAATTCCAAAGCTCCCATTGTTACAGCTCTTTATTATGCTCAGAGTGTGGATCCACTCCTGTGAGTTCCACTTATTTATTTATTTATTTCAGAATTCCTGCTGCTGCATGAACTCCTAATGAGAAATATCTTCTGGAGCTTGGGAGTCCAGTCAGTCTTTGGGTTCAGGCCTTGGTGGGATGGGGAATTCCATCCCGTGGCAAACAGAGGGAAAGGGTTGAGCTGCACAGATTCTTCCCTGGCATTGAGGGCAGATCCTCAGCTGCTGTTCCAACAACAATTGCTCCCTGCTCTGTGATCCCACATCCCAGGGGTTTGCAGCAGGGATGAGGTGTGAGGCAGACACTGCCCCATGTCCTCACCATGTCGTGACTTGTTGAACCCGATATGTTCTCTCGTGTCCAACCTGACCTGCCAAGAAACCTTCGAATTCCAATCGTTCCTTCTTTGGAGGCTTTCTCTGGCTAAACTGCACCATCTAGGGTTGGTGAGAGAACGGCAGAGCTGGAGCCCTCTGCAGCTGACTCGGGAGGACACGAAAGGAAAGGAGATGCAAGAAACCTGCCTGGGGGAAAAAAATGCTGGGAATTAAAGAGCTGGAGTTTAGGGCAGTTTATTTGGAGTTTGAGGACCAAGTAGCTACGGATGCTGGGGCAAACTGGGAACCAGTGTCAGGGTTAACTGATCCCAGGGCTGTGCCTAATCCCTGAGGTGATGGAGATTCTGGGGTGAGAGGATGTTCCCCATCCTGGCTGAACTCAGCTTTTCCTGCCCAGTGTTTAAACCACAAATGAGAAGTTTCTTCAGTGGGAGAGGAAAGGGAGCAATGAAACCTTTCAGCCTTTTCATGGGTAGCAGAGAGAAATGGGCACTTTTATGGCAAGATTTACTTCACACTCAAATGTCTGGATTAAAGAATTTCTCTGCCTGTCTCCCTCCAGTGACTCTCTCAGATCAAGTCAGATAAATCCAGCCCATTATCTTCTCACTTTCCCATGGTTTGTAGCATGTCAGTGTGGCAGATTTTTTTATTAGAACTAACAGAAGGCATTGGTAGGTAACCAGCATAATCAGGAAAGGAGCAGGATTGGGTGGACCCAAATTCCTGCAACTTCTGCCCTGTGAATTTTCCAGGCAAATCTGTGCAAATGGGAACTGAGTGAGGGCAGTAAAATAATCCCCAAGCCTGTGAAGCAGCTGGGAAAAGGGAATTCTTGGTGTATATCAGGGCCTGGTGCATCTGAAGAGATTTTTAGAGAACCATAGAATGGGTTGGGTGGGAAGGGACCTCAAAGATCCTCTGGCTCCAATCCCTTTCCATGGGCAGGGACACCTTCCACTAGCCCAGCTTGCTCCAACCTGGCCTTGGACACTTCCAGGGATGGGAAAATGTCTTGCCCAACTTCTGAGCAAGCTCTGTCTGGGCCTCACCACCTTTAGGATTTCTCTCTAACACCCAACCCAACCCTGCCCTCCTTCAGCCTTTCCCCCTTGTTATCAAGTCAGAAAACACCTCCCTGCAGCCCCCCGAGCCTCTTGTTTAGTTAATCACTATTTGACAGACAAAAGTCATTAAAATATGGCACTTTAAGTGTGTGACTCTCAGGTGTTAACCCCTGGAGACCCAGGAAGGGCTGTTCCAGCAGGATGGAGTGTTCAGGTGCTGGCTCCTCATCTCAACACCGAGACAGACGTTCCCTTGCCTCGTCCCAGCCTCTCCTCCTCCGCTGCTTTTCCAGCTCTTTTCCTTTCTTCCCGACGGAGTCTGAGCTGCTCCAAGCCAGCTGTGAGACAACAGCACCATCCAGGGACCGGCAGGGCTCAGCTCTGCCTGCTCAGCTCACTAAGGGGCTGCATTTCCCCCTTCCCACCTTCCCACCCGGCTTTTCCTCGGGCTGAAAACGGGGAATTCAGCCTCTCTGCCCTCCTGTGCCTTAGGGAAACAATCCCTGCAAAACCCTTCGCAGGTGTTTTGCCAGGAGACAGAAGTGGTTCCCTGCGTTTGCCCAGTCACAGAATCATGGAATGGTTTGGGCTGGAAGGGACCTGTAAATCATCCAGTGCCACCCCCTGCCATGGGCAGGGACACTTCCCACTGTCCCAGGGTGCTCCAGCCTGGCCTTGGACACTTCCAGGGATCCAGGGGCAGCCACAGCTTCTCTGGGCAACCTGTGCCAGGGAAGATCCAGAGGTTTATCTGCCCAAACCTTACCAGCTGGGAGCAGTGCCTATGCCAAGCACCACTCATGGTTCTCTCACCTGTTTTATACCAAACCTGGCTGAATATTCTCCTCCTCGACTGCTTTTTGATGGAAAATGGACTTTGGGGTGAATGGTTACGTTTCTGAGTGTCCATTTGCCACAGAATTTTAAAAGTCTGTATTTTTCATTGGAACACTGCACGACTTCAAAGGATCCGTGGCTCACTCCCTGAGTTCATGTAACCTGTTGTCTGTGCAATTATCCCACACTCCTGCATTTCTGACTCCTGATTTTCCACCACATCCCGAGGCCAAGGACAACATCAGGAGCACAGGGGGGGAATGGTCTGACCAGAAGGGATGATTCATTCACCCCCTGTTTCCTACTTTTGAGGAGAAACTCCTTGGAGGATCCAAGGAGGATCTCACTGAAGAACTTTGCTTTCAATAAATTGAATTCTTCTAGTGAAGAAATATAACAAAAAAAAACCCACCCCAGCCCAGAAAAACCTCCAGCACATCGTGAAGGGCACCAGGAAAAGTGCAGGTGGAGGAGTCAAAGCTGATTAATCTCCTGCTCCCTCCCAGCAAAGCTCAGCTGTATTTTTAATGCTACAGAGAGAAATAGAGATGATAACAAGACCTTTGGATATGTCACTGAGTCTCCAGTGGAAAGACTTCCATTAACTCTGTCAGATACTGGATCAGTGAACAATAATCCTGATGCAGCTGGAGATTCAGGCTCCTGAGCTGCTGCCCAAATAAGCAATTAGTCCTTTAATTGTCATTCAAATCAGGAAATTAAAAGCACAACTTAGAGGTGTGCATGGGAAGGTTGGAAATTCTCCTGAAAACTGATTTTTGAACCACATGAAGGAAACAGGACAGAGTAGGAACCAAGTCACAGGGAGGGATCAGGCTCTGCCCCCACGGAACAAGGGGCAGGACCAGAGGAAATGGTCTCAAGTTGTGCCAGGGGAGGTTTAGGTTGGATATTGGGGAAGATTTCTTCATGGAAAAGGTGCTCAGGCATTGACCAGGCTGTGGTGGAGTCCCCATGCCTGGAAAGGCTCAAAAAACTCGTGGATGTGGCACTTGAGGACACGTTTTAGTGCTTGCACTCGATGATCTCAAAGGTCTTTTCCAACCTGAAGAACTCTGTGAAACTCTAAAAACACATCCTTCAGGTCAGAGCAGAGCCTTTGGGACACAGAGGGGAAATAACAGGTTAAAAAATGACAGTGAGCTGTGATAGGTTTTGATTTTTAAAGTGAAGGTTCTCTCAGAAGAACTTATATTTTTTTGGAGTGTCAGGTCCTGACATTTTGGGATTTGGGCATTTTAGGCTCAGGAACACCGAGGCCTGGCCTGGTCTGAAGGTGAGCAGGTCAGGCCTGAAGTTAAAAGGCAAATAGAAGTTAAAACTATTTGGCTTGTGCCCTGCCTTTGTTCTGGACAGTTAATTGTCGTGGGGTTCTGGGCAAAGTGGTGTTCAAACAACCCAAAATCCAGTGTTTTCACTGGGGTTGGTCTGATCTAAACTGATTGTCCCGAGTGTCTGAGGGATAATTGGGCATAAAGAGCAAAATCAGCTTTGATTCTGCTGAAATCCTCCTGCCATGGCAGCATCTGGGAGGATTTTGTCTGGAGTATCTCTGGTCCTGCATAGAAAGGTCCCTGAGAATGTTTTGGTGTCAGACTTTGAAAGGTTTTCCCTTTAAAAAAGAGCATTTTGCGTGGCAAGGCCTCTGCCAGGCCCACGTGGGCAGCTGAGGTTTCCAAAGGGATTTTTGGAGACGTTGGTAGAAGCTGAATTCTACAACTGTGATCGCTCTGCATTTTTGGGCTGCCTTAGAAAGGGCCAACAACAGCTACAGTGGATTTTCAGTCACTTTTCTCAGTCACTAAAGCTCAACTCGTGGTCCCAAACCAGCCACAAAATGGCTCAGTTTGTCCCTATTTCCACATTTACTGGGATCAGTCCCATAATATCTGATGGAAAGTGGCCCCAGGGCATCCTGCTCATTCCTGAATAAATCGTGGCCAATTTATATATTTATATTTATATATATTTATATTTATATATATTTATATTTATATATATTTATAAATTGGGCCAAGCTGAAAGGTTTGAGGGCTGAAATAAAACACCCCAAAAAGTGCTCAGAGCTCTGACCTCCCCAATGGGATTGTTTGTCCTCAGACCTGCAGCTTCTTCACTCCCTAAAAACAGCAAAAAAAGAAAAAAAAAGAACCAAAAATAGACTTTTTCTCTAACTAGGAATTCCTTTATTTTGGCTTTCACTTTTTTTTTGTCTGCTGACTGGCTCAACCCCCCAGAACAACGACATGTTGGTGGCATTAAACATTCAGGAAAGCTGTCGGTTTGGAAACAGCAACCTGAAAATCCTCGTCTGCTTCGAGCACGAGAAATACCTCCTTTGAAAGAAATGTCATTTTTTTTGACAGACTGGAATTTCAAAATGTTGATTCAGAGGCTTCAGTTTGGAGCCTCGTTCGAGGAAATCCCCATTTTGACAATATTCTGGGGTTTCTGGTGTAAACTTGTCAGAAGATTCCTGTCAGCTCTCCTGTTTTCCCGGCTCTCCGTGGAAAGCATCAAAGCACAAGCTCCCAAAAACCTTTGGAAAGGGATCTTTTGTTCTGCTCCACCCCCCTGGCCCAGTGGAAGGTGTCCCTGCCCTCGTGGGGGTTGGAATTGGGTGATCTTTGAGGTCCCTTCCCAACCAAACCAGTCTGGGATTCAGGGATTCTGTGGGGAAGGTTTCTGAAGATCCAGATCCTCTCTCCCAGAGTTCAGAGCAACGAGACTCCAGACAGCTCAGGGAGTGAAAATCAGGCTCAATCTTGGGGTTAAAAACTCTGGGATGGGGGTTTTCCACATAATTTCCAGCTCATAAAATCATGGAACAGTTTGGGACGGAAGAGACTTCCCAGTGCCACCCCCTGCCCTGGGCAGGGACACCTTCCACCAGCCCAGGGTGCTCCAACCTGGCCTTGGACATTTCCAGGGATCCAGGGGCAGCCACAACTTCTCTGGGAATTCCATCCCAGCCCCTCCCCACCCTCCCAGCCAGGAATTCCTTCCCAATATCCCACCTATCCCTGCCCTCTGGCGGTGGGAAGCCATTCCCTGTGTCCTGTCCCTCCAGACCCCTGTCAGAAGTCCCTCCTCACCCCCAGACACATCCACTCACTCCCAAAAATCTTTTCACCCTCATGTTTTTTCGTTTCCAGTCTTTATTTTTGTTACTTTTCACCCATTTCTGCTTTTCTTCCTGCAAACCAGGAATTAACCCCAGATTTTTTGTGTTCCCTCCCCCAGTTTCCATCCCCAGCTCCTGTGGTTTTTTATGATCTGAGGGCTTTTTTCTTCTCACCTTCCCCACCTCTGTACTTACTTATTTTCCAAGCATTAATTCCTGATTTCCTGATATTTTCCAAGCATTAATCTTTTGCTGCTGTGTCCTACCCAAATCTCCCACTAGATGGTATGAAGGGACTGGAAAGAAAATTCATCTCCAAAAAATTGAATGAAAATTCACTTGGAAAACAAAAAAAAAAAACCAAAACACCAATCCCCAAACCCTTGAAATACCTGAATAAGAGATAAGGAGCTAAAGAGGGCAGAAATAAAAGGTTGTGTCGGGATAAAAGTCAAAATCCTTCACCAGAGTTGGACCTTGGGGGGTGTTGGATGGACTCCAGGAATTCCAGAGGGTGGGCTCAGTGTAAAAAACAAGGTTTTCCCTCAGTTTTAAGTCTCTTGGAAATTCAAACAATTCTTGTTCCTTCTCCTACAAACTCAGGCTGGGAGAGCTGGGGGTGTCCAGCCTGGAGAAGAGAAGCTCCAGGGAGACTTGGAGCCCTTTCCAGAGCCTAAAGGAGCTCCAGGAGATCCAACCTGAACCTTTCCCAGCTTCTTATCCTGGCCCTCATTCCCTGGGAGCAGAGTCCTGGTTCCACCCTCCTGCCAGGGAGTTGTTCCAGGTTCCCATCCAGATGAAGGAATTCCTTTGCTCCAAGGACATTTTCCAAACACCTCCAGGGAATTTCTGCCCCCAGAGCTCATCCCAAAAGTCTCTCTGGCCTGTGGGGTCACACAGTGAAGCAACACCTCCTGTTTCTTTGGGATCAAAGCCCTTCACAGATGAAGAATCCAGGATTTTGGGGAGTTTGCTCATGGAAAGGTGGCCTGGCAACTCCAGGGAGTTGTTCAAGGTTCTCATCCAAACGAAGGAATTTCTTCATTCCAAGGACATTTTCCAAACACCTCCAGGGAATTTCTGCCCCCAGAGCTCATCCCAAAAGTCTCTCTGGCCTGTGGGGTCACACAGTGAAGCAACACCTCCTGTTCCTTTGGGATCAAAGCCCTCCACAGATGGAGAATCCAGGATTTTTGGCCTGGCAGCTCCTGTTTTCCCTGTTTTTGCTTGTTTGATCTGCTCACAGCAAAGCCTTCCAGCTAAAAAAAACCAGGGAAAAGCAGCTCCTTGTTGCTGTGGCTGCAGGAGCAGAGGGATCTCTGTCAGAACATCAACCCCAGGGTGGAAAAAAAAGGCAAAAAATCTAATAAAAAGGATTTTTCCCCGTGATTCTCTGGCCTGCACTGTACAAATTTTCTCTGTCTGTTGGCTTTGCTGCCTGTCTGGGGTTGTTTCTCTTTGATCCTTTGCACGAGCTTGTTATGAAATGAAAACTTGGAAGAGGGAGCTGGTCCTGTTTCCCTCAGTCCTGAGCACAGGGAGGTCACAGGGCCAGGACTGGAGACGTTCCCTGGAGGAGCAGGAGGAGGTGGAATAAAGTTCTTTTCGTGGCCCTTGGCATTCCTGGAGCTTTGAGGAATTTTCTTAAAAATAAAAGGGAAAAAAAGAGAAAGGAATGAAAAATTCCAGCTCTGCCTGAAACACCCACTCTGTGTGTGTGTGAAAATTAACTCCAATTAGGTTATTAAATAGTAAATAAAATGATACAGGACCATGTTTTCAGCATTGGGTGATTGATTGGATGATTGATCAAATGCTCCAAACTGTATCTGGACAATTAATAACACACCTACTTAAATTTGGCTTTTGCTCCCTGATTTCCTCCCTTCTCCCTCCTCTTTCCACACAGAATTAATGGAAAATTTGTGTTAATTTTTGTTGTTATTGTGCCTTATCTCCAGGGGTTTTTTATGACCCTTGACATTCCTGGAGCTTTGAGGAATTTTCTTAAAAATAAAAGGGAAAAAAAGAGAAAGGAATGAAAAATTCCAGCTCTGCCTGAGACACCCACTCTGTGTATGTGTGAAAATTAACTCCAATTAGGTTATTAAATAGTAAATAAAATCATACAGGACCATGTTTTCAGCATTGGGTGATTGATCAAATAATCCAAACTCTCTCTGGACAATTAATAACACACCTACTTAAATTTGGCTTTTGCTCCCTTATTTCCTCCTTCTCCCTCCTCTTTCCCCACAGAATTCCTGGAAAATTAGTGTTAATTTTTGCTGTTATTGTGCCTTATCTCAGGGTTTGTGGGGGCAGCAGGACTCACCTCAGGACAGATAAACCAGCTCCCAAGACTTGCAAGGCCCAGCTTAAACTCTTTTTAAGTGCCCTTGATTCATGCAGGGAAGAAATCAATAGATCCATTTTTTAAGGCTTATTTTCTCCAGATAAAGGCTGTTATTTACTCTACATTTTTATTAGACTTCCCCAGGCTTAAAATTCATGGCAGGGGTTTGGATCAGTTCTTTACAGTTGCAGTTTTATTGCTGTTATCAATCTCACAGCAGGGAATGGTTTTCCAGGCCATATCTTTTAATTCCAGGAGTCAGAGGGACCCTCCCCTTCCACCCAGCCCTAAATGCCAGTGGAGAACACACTGACAAACCTTTGTCCTCCTCCACCTTTAAATTCCCAGCCCCTTTAGACACTGGAAGGGGCTTTCAGTTCTCCTTGGGACCTTCTCTCCTCCAGGCCCACGTTCCAGATATCCCAAAAGTTCCAGACCAGTCTATAAAAAGCAAAGAAATCACTTTGCCATCCAAGGTGGAAGCTTTTTTGTTTGCAGCCCCAGCAGATCAATCATTCCAGTGCAGGAGTTTTTGACTTCATTTGTGAAATGGTGCTTTGGCCCTGGGGGACTGAAAGGCTTCATTTCAATTTTTCCTCCTGCTAAATGGCCTTCCATCACTGTTCCTCACAGTTAATTTGATTGCAGGCCTGTGGTCACACAGCCAGGTTTCAACAACATCTTAACCCACCTGGACCAGTGGAAGGTGTCCCTGCCCATGGTGGGGTTTGGAACTGGATGGTCTTTAAAGGTCTTTAAGGTCCCTTCCAACCCAAACAGATTTGGGGTCCTCTGATCTGAAGATCTCTGTTAAAAATGTGGGATATATTTTACATCCTTAGGAAAAAATGTCCAATCACTAATGGAAAACTCCAGCTGCAGGAGTGTCCTCCCAGCCAGCTCGGGTGGGATCCTTCACTCATCAGTGTGGGGGGCCAAGACCATAAATGTTCCCTTCTGAACTAATTATCTGCAGCCTTTTGAAGGTTCAGGCAGCTCTAAAATGTGATTGACTTCACTCATTTCAGTGCTGATCCCAGGAGAAGGAAAAAACTGTGCCTGTTTCTTTCTTGACTTTGATATGTTTAAAATGTAGTTTGGGTTCAAAACCCACTCTGATTTTTATTGTCCATCCCTCCATCTCTCCCTCCCTCCCCTCCCATCCCAGACATCAGAGCCTGAAGGACTCCCTGTGCTCCCACGAGGCTTTAGAGCCCAGGCTTGGACTCCAAACACCAGCTTTTGGCAGATCAACTCACTTTTCAGGAGGTCAAATAGCCATTAAAAATTCCAGTTTTCATGCCAGTTCTGCATTTCATCCAGCATGTGGAACTGGAGTCACAGGAAACACATCCTGAGTATCTTTAACAGGAGATCACTTGGTGGATCTGAGGCTGGAGCCCCTCAGCTCTGGAGCCAGGCTGGGAGAGCTGGGGGGGTCACCTGGAGAAGAGAAGGATCCAGGGAGACCCCAGAGCCCCTTCCAGGGCCTAAAGGGGCTCCAGGAGAGCTGGAGAGGGACTGGGGACAAGGGATGGAGGGACAGGACACAGGGAATGGCTTCCCACTGCCAGAGGGCAGGGAGAGATGGGATACTGGGGAGGAATTGTTGGCTGTGAGGGTGGGGAGGCCCTGGCACAGGTTGCCCAGAGAAGCTGTGGCTGCCCCTGGATCTCTGGAAGTGTCCAAGGCCAGGATGGACAGGGCTTGGAGCAACCTGGGCTGGTGGGAGGTGTCCCTGCCCAGGGCAGGGGGTGGGAGTGGATATCTTTAAGGTCCCTTCCCACCCAAACCATTCCATGATTCTGTGATTCTATTTATCACTGTCTTCCATCTGTGTCCCCCCATTCTCCCCGTGGATCCAAAGAAAGGTTTCCTGAAGATCCTTTGGCCACTCTGACCCACCACACTTGCCTTGGCTCTTGGATTTCTCCCACAGGCTCTGAGCAAAACAGCCCCAGGACTCTTCTCTGCCAGCAAATTCCAAGGCATGGCAGGGCAAAATGGGCCCAGGACTCTTCTGTTCCAGCAAATTCCAAGGTGTGACAGGGAGCAGCCCTTGCTGGAGGCCAGGCTGTGGTCCCAGAGGGATCCAGGCTCTTGTCCCAGAGGGATCCCAAACTGTGGTCCCAGAGGGATCCCAGGCTCTGGTCCCAGAGGGATCCCAGGCTCTGGTCCCAGAGGGATCCCAGGCTCTGGTCCCAGAGGGATCCCAGGCTTTGGTCCCAGAGGGATCCCAGGCTTTGGTCCCAGAGGGATCCCAGGCTCTGGTCCCAGAGGGATCCCAGGCTTTGGTCCCAGAGGGATCCCAGGCTCTGGTCCCAGAGGGATCCCAGGCTCTGGTCCCAGAGGGATCCCAGGCTCTGGTCCCAGAGGGATCCCAGGCTCTGGTCCCAGAGGGATCCCAGGCTCTGGTCCCAGAGGGATCCCAGCTCCAGGAGCAGGATGGGAGCACTGGGAGCGATTCCACCTCTCCCCCCTCTCCGTGCCAATAAGGCTCACAAAGAGTGTTCAACAGCCTTGTTATTACTGTCAGTTCTGTTCTCTCCCTCATCATTTCTGGACCATGGAGAGGCTAAAATATTAACCAGGACATTGATGAATTCGAGGCTGAATTCCTTTAATTCATTCCTGGCTGAATTCCTGCCTGCATCCCTAACTCCACTCCAGCTAATCCAGGGAATTTATGGCTTTAGCCCTGTCAGGTGCTTTGAAAAGTCTCTGTTGGTTGCTCATTAATGGGACATTTTCCCCCTTTCTGGGGCCTATTAGCTCAGGAGGATTTTTAATAGGGAAATATATATATTTAAGCAGAGCACAAAGTCAGAGCCCCCAGTGCCTTCCTCCACCTCCTGAGTGCTGGGACAGCAGAGAAACCTCCTGCAAGCACCAGGGGACTCAAGCAGTGGGACAGGGCTTGAGGGGGGACAGCTTTGGTCACCTGCAGCCTTTCAGGGGGCTGGAGCTGGAAAAGCCTTTTTTCTTTAACCTCCCCTTCCTCCTCTGCTCCCTGAGCACTGGGTTTGACCTCCCAGTTCTGCCAGGGGCTCACCCTCACTGGCTTTGCAAGAATGTGCCTTTAGCTCTTTATCTGTGTTGAATGTGACCCTACAGCTTTTATTTGATCATTCAGCATCTATTATTATTTATTTTCTCCCTTCCCTTGCCTTCCCTTGCCTTGCCTTGCCTTCCCTTTCCTTCCCAAACCTTCCCAAACCTTCCCAAACCTTCCCTTCCCAAACCTTCCCAAACCTTCCCTTCCCAAACCTTCCCAAACCTTCCTTTTTCCCTTCCCAAACCTTCCCTTCTCAAACCTTCCCTTCCTTTCCTTTTTCCCTTCCCTTCCCAAACCTTCCCTTCCCATCATTTCCAGGTGGGAGTGCTGGGGGCCAGGAATGCTGGAATCCCTTTTATTTTAGGATGTGACAAATTCAGCCTGAAGGGCCGAGGGCTGAGAGGAACTGTGGGAAATTTGGGCAGTGGCTTTTTACTTCTTCTTTCACAAATTGTTGCCTCCAAACCCTGTGATTTGCCAGCTCTCCCTCATTTAGAAGCAAACAAATCTGTCCCGTGTTTGTTTTGCCTCAGCAAAGAATTAATCTCAGTGTTTGGTAAATATTTCTGGTCACTGTAAACACATCCAGGAGTGGGAGTGGGATTTCTTGGATTGTTTTATTTTGATGTTTCTGCCGTGAGTCATTTCGAGTTCTCTCATTGACACGGTTCTCTCTGGAAATTTAGCTGTTCACAGGGATTTTGAAAGGTCTTAAATAGTTGAAAATTAGTTGTTTAATTGAATTCAAGCATTGGGAAGAATGAGGAAGGGGGAGACTGAGCAGGAAAAAGAAGGCTTGGGAAATGTTAATTCTTTTAAAAGAAATGATAACCAAGAAAATACAAATATTGATAAAAGCAGCTGGTTATGCTCAGAATTTTGGGCAGGCAGGAGTCCTTTCCTGGGGGTGTTGCTGTAAATCACTCAAACCCAGCCCTCCCTGGGCTCTGACATTTTGGAGGCTGAAATTCAGAGGAAATGATGATTTTATGGACGTGGCTTCATTAAAGGTTTCCTTGCTCCGAGGGAGAAGAGTAAGAGAAGTGGAGCCCTTTGTTTGGAGCTGTGGGAGCAGCAGGCATTTACTCCAAATGAGCCTTTCATCTTGTCACCTCGGGCTTCTCCTCTGCAATTCCTTAATCACTGGAGCTTTAAGGGTGGAAAACACCTTGGAGATCATCAAATCCACCATCAACCACCAAACCACATCCTCAAGTGCCACAGCTCAAACTGCAGGCAGATGGGGCACTTGGTGACGTGGCTCAGAGGGCATTTGGTTGGACTGGATGATCTTGGAGGTCTCCCCTCCGAGTGGGAAGGTGGAGAGAGAGGAGAAAGGTGCCCAGGCCTGGTGGCACAGGACAGATAATTGGGCAGAGTCGTCAATCAAGGGAAAAAAAAAGGCATCTCCCACCCCAAGAACACCTTCCTTGTGGCACCACCTGGCACTGGCACCAGAAATATTCCATTTTAACCTTGAATTGTTTCCCTTTTTCTGTATAGGATGCATATGGGTTGAGGATTGGGCTTTTGACAGCAAAGGACAGGAGGGAGAAAACTCTCCAAAAGCTGTCCGTGGGCAGCAGACACTGGTGGGGAGGATTGGCTTTGAACACTTCCAAGCAAAGATTTCCAAAAAGGAGTTGGGGAAAAAATAGAAGTGCTTTAAAAACAAAAGAGAGAATTTCCCAAAGTTCCCCAAACACAAGTCCTTGGTTATTTTGGATCCCAAGCAACGAGAAATCGCTGAGCAGCTCCGGGGCTGCTCATTTTGTGCATTTTATACAGTTTTGCACAAATTCTCTGTTGGTTTTCTCCACCCTCCTCCATGGGAAGAGCAGGGAAGTGATTCCCGTGCTGGCACTGCTGGGGCTCCTCAGATCCTGTGTCCAGGGCTGGGAATCTCAGGATAAGAAGGACATGGAGGGGCTGGAGCGTGTCCAGGGAAGGGGCTGGAGCAGCAGGAGCAGCTGAGGGAGCTGGGGGGGCTCAGCCTGGAGAAAAGGAGGCTCAGGAGGGACTTTCTCACTCTACAACCCCCTGACAGGAGGGGGGAGCCGGGGGGGGTCGGGCTCTGCTCCCAGGGAACAAGGGACAGGAGGAGAGGGAACGGCCTCCAGCTGTGCCAGGGGAGGTTTAAACTGGATATTGAGGAAAATTTCTTCATGGAAAGGGTTGAAAAACATTCCATCGGGCAGTGGTGGAATCACCATCCCTGGAAGTGTCCAAAAAACACGTGGATGTGGCCTTTGGGGACAGGGGGTTGTGGTGAACGTGGGGCTGGTTGATGGTTGGACTTGGTGACCTTGGAGGGCTTTTCCAGCACCTGAACAATTCCAGGCTTCTGTGACTCCATGTACAACCCCCCAGGTTCTGTACCACTGTTTTCCAGCCTCCTCCACTTCTCCAAAGGGAATTTGTCCTTTTTCTTGACCAAAACCTCCTGCAGAGGAGCCTGGCTGGGGTCACCAACCCCTTCCTATGGGCTGAGTTCAACCCCAAATTGGCTCTGGGCTGAGGATTCCACTCCCTCCTTGAAGCTTTAGCCCAGGTGAGACCCTCCCTGCTCCCTCCAGGAGATTCAATCTCGTGGATGAGTTAATTCCAGGAAATCTGACGGAGACAAAGGAAGCAACAGAAAGGAAAGACAACCCCAAATCTGCCAAACTCCCCTCCCCACTCCCAGCAAAGCTGCCTTCCCTCCCAGCAGTGGGGAGGGAGGAGGGCCAGGGCTGTCTGGCAGCAAAGTGGCTTTCAGGAGGTTTGATGTTGCTCATGATGATTGATTGGGTCATCCAAGTGAAAAATTGGGGGTTGATTTCTGTCCAAACAAAAGGCTTCTCCTTAGTTTGGCTTCATCTATTTATGCCCCTCCTTCCCTGCTCTTAAGAAACACAGTGGATCCCAGAAGGGTGGGAAAAAACGGGGAATGTAATGGATGGTGGATTTTGAGTTGATGAAGAGGATTGAAATGGAAGTTCCTGTGATTTGGAGGGAAAAGGAGGCAAAATTTCACTTCATTTAAAGCGTGTTGCTGAAAAATAAAATCAGTGTTTCCCTCCCAGTTGATCCTGACTCTGTAAACAGATGGGGGGAAATCTCCTCTGCAAAATTCCACTTGTTGGAGAAAAAAATTGGTCTTTTCCTCCCAGCTGATTGTGACTGTAAATGGAGGGGGGAAATCTCTTTTGCCTCTGCAGAAGAGTGATGTGGGACAAAGCAAAGCCCAGGGCTCTAATTAGTGCTTCTGCCAAGGCAAAAATCCCCACAAAAGCCTCCCCCAGCTGGATGTGCCCCCCACATCCCTCAGCCAAAGAGGCCACTCGTGTCCCAGTGGGATGTGGGGGTGGGGGAGGCTTGGTCACAACTGGAAGGTGCAATAGGAGCTTTTATTTCCTTTTCCCTTGAAGCCCTTCCAGCTCTGCTGCAATCCTGTAATTCCCCCTCCCAGTTCTGTAACAGCAAACCTGAATTCTCTGCTGGAAGCCTGCAAGGGAAGGAGCTGTTTTGTATCCTGATAACACAGGTTTAAGTGCTCATTAAGCAGTGGGAGTTGCTGTTTGAAATCTATATCCTCACTAACCAGGCCGTGCTGCCTCACCCCGGGTGAGATCCACCCCTGAGAAGAACAAGGCCAAAGCATAATTCCAGCTCCAACTGAACCCTTGGAAAAGAACTTTTCCCCTATTCTGAGCGCATCAATTTTATTTACACGCAACATAAAACCCCTGAGCAATTTGGAACAGGGCTGCCATCAGCATCAGTTAATATTAATATTAATATTAAAGTCTGTATCGTGGATCTTTGCTGATGGCAGGGCTGGAAAATGTATTATGGACAGGACAAAAATAGCAAGGTAAATAAATGCTGAAGTATTGATATAGGAGGAACACTAAAGTCTTCATTTCATAGAATCCCAGGATGGGTTGGGTTGGGAGGGACCTTAAAGCCCATCCAGTGCCACCCCCTGCCATGGGCAGGGACACCTTCCACCAGCCCAGGTTGCTCAGAGCTCACAAACCCTGGAGAGAGGAGACCAAAACCACTATCCCTGTTTGGAAACTGGGAAAGAGAAGAGCATCCTGGCTTTCCCAAAGTCACGTGGGAAGTCAGTGGCTGAGCTGACTCTTGGACCCACATCCAGCATTCCAGTCCCTCCCCAGTGTTGGGGGAGTGCAGCACTCCCAGCACTGCCCCTGGATCCCTGGGAGTGTCAGGGACACCTTCCACCAGCCCAGGTTGCTCCAAGCCCTGTCCAACCTGGCCTTGGACACTTGCAGGGATCCAGGGGCAGCCACAGCTTCTCTGGGCAACCTGGGCCAGGGCCTCCCCACCCTCCCAGGGAAGGATTCCTTCCCAATATCCCATCTCTCCCTGCCCTCTGGCAGTGGGAAGCCATTCCCTGTGTCCTGTCCCTCCATTCCTTGTCCCCAGTCCCTCTCCAGCTCTCCTGGAGCCCCTTTAGGCCCTGGAAGGGGCTCTCAGCTCTCCCTGGATCCTTCTCTTCTCCAGGTGAACCCCCCCAGCTCTCCCAGGGGCTTGGAGCAACCTGGGCTGGTGGAAGATGTCCCTGCCCATGGCAGGGGGTGGCACTGGATGGGCTTTAAGGTCCCTTCCACCCAGACCCTTCTTGGATTCCATGATCTCTCCATTGCCTCCTCCAGAGCCTGGGAGATCCCCAGGGATTCAAGGAGCAGTTAATGAGCTGTTCCATCTTGTGCTCCACAGGCAGATGAATGAAGACAGCCCAGGGCTCTGGCTGCCTGGGGGTCAGCAGCCAGAGGCACATGGACATCTCTGCAAACTCTGTGACACCCAGAGAGCCCAAATTCGGGCACTTTGACAACCTCTCACTGTACCAGCTGAAGGAACTGAGCAGCCCCAGGGCAACATCTTTCACCCCTTCCTTTCCTCCCCACCAGACAAAGCTCTGCTGTGACTTCTCTGAGCAGCAGCAAGGCACCCCATGGTTTAGAAAGATCGATTTTCAGTCATAAATTTGAATTAGTCCCTCTCTCCAGGCTAATTTTAGAATCCAATTATGATCAAGAAAAGATCTTGAAAGGAAAAATAACGGTAAAAATTCTCTCCAGATATCTGGACGAGATAGAGTGTGAGCAGCAGCTGAAACACTCTTGGATTAATTGGGGGGAAAAAAAAAAACCAGTTTATCTTGATTTGTCTTCCACGAGGACTCAGGGATGAAGCTGAAGAAATACTTGCAAGAGGCAGGGAACTTTATTTCTTGTTCAAGATCTAATAATTCTGACAAGTACATTGGAAACATATCAGAGGAGAAGATCTGACTGTCCCCAGATGGAATAAGAGTGGAATTAGCAAATGGCACATTAACATATTTCTGATGATATTCCAGCCTTCCTGAGAAAGGAGATCTTGGGGGGAATTCATGAATTCATTTACGAGACACCTGATTTTTGCTCCCAGTTGGAGACAATGAGGAGCTTCTGCACCTGAGCCAGAATCCTGCAAAAAAGGGAGGACCCCTTCACCTTTCTGGGGGGTCTGAGCCTAAATTTCAGGCTGTAACCCCTTCTCTAAACCCCAAAGGATCAGGAGAATTTAAGAACAGATAAACACCCACCTGACAGGGCCAGTTCAGTGGGAACAAACTGAACTTTTTTACTGTCTGTTCAGGGCTTTTTCTCTTTTAAATTGTAACCACTAAACCTGTGGAGTGCTCGAGAAACATTCTCCTAGAAAAAGAAGCCTGCAGAAAATGCAGTTTTTCTGTAGTGACTTCTCTAAAAGGAAGGATTTTTTAAGTGTAGCAATGAGACTTCAGGAATCCTGAGAGCTACATCAGTTAGCAATTAACAGGGAATCACAGAATAGGGTTGGAAAAGACTTTGAGATCATCAGGTCCAACCATAACCAGCCCCACCACCATGGTCACCACTGATCTGTGCCCTCAAGTGCCACATCCCCAGGTTTTTTGGGACACTTCAGGGATGGGAACTCCACGAGCAGCCCAGGCAGAACCTCTGGGCAGAGGGAATGAAATCAGGGAGTTTGCTGGCCAAGGGAAGGGAACAGGCTGTGAAGGGAATGGTCCAATCTCCTCCCTTTGGGTTGCCCAGGAAGTTTTGCCTCTGGGGGAACAAAGAAACCAAAACTGCTGCTTCCCAAAAAGTCAGGCTGAGCCTGCTTGGAAAAGGGACAAACTGGTCAGGCTGGAAGGGAAACCTGGACCTGACAGGGCTCAGATGTGGCTTTGGAAGTCATTTATTGCCATTCCAGATCAGAGAGGAGGTTGATTTAAAAACACCTTTTGTTCCCCCAGCTCTACCCAGACCATGCTTTTCCCACTGCCTGCTCCTTTTTCTTCTTCTTCCTCTTCCTCTTCTTCCTTTTCCTATTCTTCTTTTTCTCCTTCTCCTTCTTCTTCTTCTTCTTCTTCTTCTTCTTCTTCTTCTCCTTCTTCTACTCCTTCTTCTTCTTTTCCTTCTTCTCCTCCTTCTTCTTCTTTTCCTTCTTTTTCCCTTCTTCTTCTTCTTCTTCCTCATCTTCTTCTTCTTCTCCTTGTTCTTCTTCCTCTTCTTCTTCTTATCCTTCTCCTTCCTCTTCTTCTTCTTCTCCTTCTCCTCCTTCTTCTTCTCCTTCTCCTTCTCCTCCTTCTTCTTCTTCTCCTTCTGCTTTATTATTTTTATTTATTCATTTATTTATTATTTAATATCTATTATTACATTATTTTATATATATTATTTACTATTAAAAATTTACTTTTATTATTTATTAATCATTACCTATTAATTAATTATCGCCATTTATTATTATTATTATTATTTATTCCTATTATGATTTTTTTCTTCCAGGCTTTTGCAGTGCTGAACCTTCAGGTCAGTGAAACAAAGGCTGAGTTATTGCACCTGCTGGGTTTGATGTGGCAGAGAAGACAACCTTTCCCTGCTCCTGGTGGCATGTTCTCATTAGCAAAGCCCTGGTGGAATTAAATCCCACATTTCCAGAAGTCAGGGCTGATTAACCTCCCCAGCTAACAAAGGGAGATGCAGTTGAGGTGCCCTCAAGTTTCTCAATTAGAGAAAATGAAAATGCATCACAATTAGTGCCTTTCAGAGGTGAAGGTCATTTGTCTCTTTTGTGAGGGAAAAAAGAAGGAGAAGAAAATCTCCAGTGTCCTCCAAACAAAGGGAAGCTTTGCCATTCAAAAGGGCTTTTTGCTTGGACATGGATGTTACATAAACAGGCAGAAGCTTTTCAGAACACTCAAAAGTGAAATGAAGCTCTACAAAATCATGTAATTTATGCCTCAGTAATATCAGGATATTTAGGAGAGATACTTCAGTTTCCCTTCACTTCACTTTCCCTTTTTCTACTTGGAAGAAGGATTTTTTATTTTCTTTTTAGCCTTGACATATTTTTTTTTTCCCCTGAAGTAAAAAATAAACCCCCAAAACTCAATTTTCAGTGGCACCTTCCTCACCTCCTCTAATTTTTTTTGAACTGGAAGAAATATTTTAAGCTTTGGCTTTGGAGGAAGTGGGTGCAGCAGAACCTCCTGCCAGATACAGGACCTTAAAATTCTCTGAGTTAAAAATCCAGCACTTGGAGCTGGAACAGGGGACCAAGCAAGAGTTCACTGGGCCTGTGGATTTTATATCTTCATTTGATAATTCATTTATCAATTCCTTTGTGTATTCACCGAGTTGTTCTAATTACTTATTGATTGGGCTGCTGGTGCCTTGGAGCATCAATGTCCCTCTGTCACCACAGGTGACAAGATCCAGGAGGGAATGGGCTCCCCTTGTCCCTTACTCCTGGAATCTCAGCTGGCACTGCTTTGTCAGGACAATCTGCCCCCAGCTCTTCCCTCCAGGAGCTCGCAACAAAATTAATAATATTTCTCTGCCTCCCTAATTAGGCTGCCTGGTGCTCCAGGGGCTCCTTCCCTGGAGGCAGCCTGGGATAATCCTGCTTTATGGAAAGCTTTGCATGTTGGTTGCATGTTTAAATCAAACTCAAGACTAAACTCCCTGAACCCCCTGCCCTGCCCTTGATTTGGGTGATGAGAGGGATGGATCCTGGATCCCTGGAAGTGTCCAAGGCCAGGTTGGACAGGGCTTGGAGCCACCTGGGCTGGTGGAAGGTGTCCCTGCCCATGGCAGGGGGTAGAACTCGGTGATTTTAAGGTCCCTTCCAACCCAAACCATTCTGGGATTCTCTGGTGGGGCTCTGACTTCCCCTTCAGTCTTGTTTAACAACCCTCCAGGTAGAAATGTTCCTTTGGTTCTTTGGAGCTTTTGGTTCTCCTCCATCCAGTGCCAAATGGATGAACAGGGAAAACTCCCCTTCAGAACCAAGAACTGTGAGATTTCAGACTCTCAGTGAGGATTATTCTGGTAGCAAAACCTCCTGCTTTCAGTCTCTGCCTCAGGAGAAATCTGGGGCATCCACAGCTCCCCTAAAAGGTCACTGTGGGGACTTTTGTGCCTGAGCCATAATCCAGCCCTTTCTAAATCCCTTGGGGTGATGGAGAGAAGGAGGTGAGAGACAGAAAAAGGGAGATCAGGCAGAAACACCGAGTCAGCATCACCAGCATCTGCTGACTGGAGCATCCCCTCAGGAGCCTAAAAATCCAGGTTTAAATCTATTTAATGCATGAATCAGACATTCCCAAAAACTGCCCCAAGATCTGGAATGTTCCCCAATCGCTGCTCTTAATACTCCTGCTTGTAAATGATGTGGAGCTGCAGGTCTTAAAATGTTTGACTTGAGCAGCTGATGTTTAACAACCTCTTTAATTATATTGAATTCTTTCTCTGCAATCAAACATTGCTCAGGGCCATTGGAAAGTGAAGTATTTCATTATCCTTGTAGGATATGAATACATCATCCAAATTATTTCCAGCCATACAGCTGAACTATTTATTGACTTTTCCTGCTTGTTCTGGGCTGGTTTTCCATCCTGTCCAGTGCTGGACCTACTGCAACTGGTTCAGCCTGAAATGTTGAGGCTCAACTTAACGTGCCCTCAGCAGCAAAACAAATGTATTTGCTTTTTGAGCCATGTGCTTTCTTCCCTAGGGAGAAAATCAGGTTGGGAAAACCCAAGGATTCCCCTTATGGACATTTTTAATTGTTTTACTGAAAATCCTGAATTCTAAATTAATTTCTAATTGATTTCTTAGAGATTGTGTCGTGGGGTTGAGCTCAGAAGGACCAAAGTTTGAGCTAAAACCAGGACAGGGGATCTGAAGTGATAACAAAATAAAAGTTTAAGGAGTTTTTGTGACCAGGAAAGGTGAATTTAACAAAAATAATGGGTCAGAGGGGCCCTTGGATTGTGGCTTAAAGAGAAAACAGGGAGGGGGGAGGGAAGGAAGGAAAGGAAGGAAACCCTATTTTTTTCCTGAAAGGAATTTTCTGATGGAGGGGACCTGTTCCAATTTAACCCAGCATTGGCAGCCACAGAACACTCCCTTTGAACAGGGCACTCCAAAAATGACTCCTACATTTCTCTCCTAGTTCTGTTCTGCACATACCAAGCACGTCATTCCCACCAAAATGATGGGAGAAGGAGGGGAGGTTGTTCCTCAGGGACCACTTTGGACAGGAGAGGGGCTGAAGGGAAAAGTCCTCCTGCCAGAGGGACTCCTCCCTGTGCCTGTGTCATCACTGCTGTCCCATAAAATAGCTCCCATTTGCCTGGGAAACCAGAGCCATTCCCACACTTGCCTGCTCTGAAAATCACAAACTGCTTTGAAATGGCTTTGCCTCCTCCTCTCACCGCTGATTTTTCCACTCCTTGTTCCAGCTTGGCCCCTCTCCCCTCCAGAATGGGAAGAGAAAAACAAACACTCGGGGGGTTGCTGGTGGTGCCTCCCTGACACTCCTTTCAGGGGAGCCTGGAGCTGTCAGAGCCCAACACAACACGTCAAATCAACGTTTATTTGTTCCTGAAATGGTAATTACACCCTTTTGTGCCGTGCTGAGCTGCTGGTTTTTGAAGTGTAAATGTGGAACTTTAACTCGAAGTTGGATTTTTTGGAGCAGTTTCGGCCAAGGGCTCAGTGGGAAAAGTGAACAACAGGACAGGCATGAACCAGCATGGAATCATGGAATGCTTTGGCTGGGAAGAGCCCTTAAAGCCCATCCATTTTCCCAGCCTGCCTCCCCATTTGCATCTCTGCTCCATGGAGGTCCTGCTCCCAGCAGGAATTCTGCCCTGGCTCCTGCCAGTGGGGACATTGTGAACATCAAACTCTCTTTTCTAAATGCTGCTCGATTATTTAATGGCATTTTACTTCAGGTAATTGTTTCACTCAGGAGGCTTTTTTAAAACCTTTTGAGGAGAGGAAGCAGAGTCCAGAATTAGAAGCAATACTGAGCTAATAACAGTGATTGCTCCAAAGCCCAAAATGGAAGGGCTGGGATGGAGTTAAAAGGTGTTCCATGTCTGCATCCCAGCTCTTTCCCTTCCTCTGGGCACTTCCCCTCCTGTCACCCTGATTTATCTCACCAACAGCTTAATTAATTCAGCTTTCCCACTGCCAGCTTGGGGACAGACTCTGTCCCTGCTGTCCCCACCTCCCTGGACTTGATTCCCCTTCAGGCCCTTCTCGTGCCAGCCTTTAATTTGTGACAGAGTTATTAATGTCCAGAGTGACCAGCAGCAGCTCTGGGCAAGGGTCTGTGTTTGTAAGGGGCATCAAACAGGGCTCCAGGGGTGCTAAAGGAGGAATTTGGAGGTGTCTCACAGTGTTTATGGGCTGGTGTAAGTCCAGTGGCACCAGCAAACTGCCCTGGATTTGCACTGGGATAACTCCAGGGGGCTCTCATTGTGTTTGGCATTTGGGAGGCCGAGTTGGGACTGAACTCAGGGCTCAGCTGTGGGATTGTGCCCTGATTGTCCATGTCCTGAGCTCACCTGGCTGCTGAGTGTGTGTCCATCCCCCTCTGGGTGGGGACAGCACAGCTCCAGCACCCTCAGCACAAAACCTGCCCCAGCGAGGTTGGGGTGGGGCTGCTGGGGTTTGGGTTCAGCCACAGCTCTTTTGCCCTTCCAAAAACGGCTCTGAGTGTCTCTGCTCGACTGCAGGGGGGGCTTTTGGCCCAGAGTGAGTGTGTTTGGCCATGAACCATCAATAACTGTGGGGTGACAGGGCTAAAGGGGCAGGGGGTGTCTGTGGGGCTGGGAACGCTTTCCCTCAATCTCTGGGCTCGTTAACTCCTGAGCACAGGCTGGGAATCCATCAACCATTCCAGGAGAAGGTGTAGGAGACACCTGATAAGGTAGAACAGCCAAAGCCATTAACCTGCACAAACAGATGGATGTTCACTTGCTGCTGAAGCCTCTCAGAGCAGCTGACAGGAGACACAGACATCTCCTGGCTGCAATCTCTGATCTCACACAAGGGACACGTCGTGGCACAGCCCCAGGCTGGTTATTGCAGCAGCACCAGGCCTGGAGAACATCTCTGCCCCCCTGCAGCGCCTGGAAGGCTCTGGCAGTTTGATCCCTTTGATGCTGGTGCTCTGGGAAGCAGAGCAGTGCTGTCAGTCCCACAGCACAGCAGGGGAACCAGGGCCCTGCTGCCTTCAAACACCTTTTTCCCACTGTGCTGGAGGTACTCCCAGAGGGAGGGATGTACTTTGTCACAGCAGAGCCTGGAATGGGAGGGGTGGGAAAGCCCCTGAAGTGTCACCTTGTGATGGGGAGCTCCAGCAAGAGGAGCATGTTGAGGGAGGGGATGGAGGGCACACCCTGAGCTGAGGGGCAGTGCTGGCCCTGGGCAGCCCAGGGCTCTGTGGGGGTGTCACACTCCACGCAGGGATGGCACCAGGGAGTGTCTGTGGGGCTGGGAATGCTTTCCTTCAGTCTCTGGGCTCGTTAACTCCTGAGCACTGTGGGGGTGTCACATTCCATGCAGGGATGGCACCAGGGAGTGTCTGTGGGTAGGAAGAGACCTTAAAGCCCATCCAGTGCCACCCCCTGCCATGGCCAGAGACACCTTCCCCTGGCCCAGATTGCTCCAAATTTATCCAACCTGGCCCTGGACACTTCCAGGGATCCAGGGGCAGCCACAGCTTCTCCGTGCAACCTGGGCCAGGGTCTCCCCGCCCTCCCAGGGAAAGATTCCTTCCCAATATCTCATCCAAAATCCACCTTCCTTCAGGGGCCTTCAGGAGTGTCACCACTTCTTTGCACTCCCACCCTTTTCATGGAAGGGGTTCAGGCAGTTCCTGAAGATGCTTTTTCAGTGTCACAAGTGCTGTCACAGGAGGCTGAAGCATCTGAGCACTTTGCTCTGTCCCTCTCTTGGGCACAAAGAGGGTCTCAAACTGTGACAGGTCCTTACAGGGTAAAGTTCCTTAGTGGAGCCTCTGGTGACACAACCACTGTGGAGGGCTCAGAGGGCCCTGCCCTCACTGACCAACCCAGGGAATGTTCTCTTTGACCCCTGAGGATCAACCCCAGGGCAGAACAAGGTGCCTTTAGCAGCTGTAACACCCAAACACATCCAGAGCTGGGGTATCCTGAAACACTTTGCCTTGGGCTCAAAGGGAACACAAACATCCATGTGGGTTTGGAGTTTGCACCCCTGACCCTCCCTGTCCTCTCCCTTCCTTTCCCCTGCCCACAGTTCCAGCTCCCCTGGCTCAGGGAGCTCAGCCTGTCATGTCATGCCAAGGCCATGATGTGACAGGGGGGAACAGGAGGTGACAGGGCAGGAGGAGCCTGATGGGCTGTGAGGCTGCAAACAGAGACCAAGGGAGTTATTTTAGGCTGGCATGGCAGGAACTGAAGGGGGACACAAACCAGAGCTGACACATGAAAGGGCCAAGCTGCTGTTCCCAGCCTTGGCAGAGGCACTTACTGACCTTTAAAGACCTTTGGCACGTCCCCTGTGCCGAGTCCCAGCAAAGGGTCCATTCCTCTGTGCTCAGGGGCTGCTGGGCGTTAATTCAGGACGTGCTGGAGGAGCAGATCCAAACTTGGGGGTTTCCTTGGCCTGGGACAGGCCCAGGAGCGAGTTGTTCTGAGCTGGGGTCACCTTAGAACGAGAGCTGAGCAGGTGTCTGAGGCAATAATTTCATCTGCTGTCTAGTGAAGAGAGACAAGGCTGTGCCAGGGGGGGAACAGCCCGTCCCAGACAGACACCTGAGACACCTGGGCATGAACACTGACCTGGCTCTGGCCCCTGGCAGGGACACCAAGGGCCCTGCTCGGGCAACCCTCAGTGAGCAGTGACTGGTTCCACCACTGCCTGGGGGAAGGTGGGTCCCCAAAGCCCCAGAAATAGAGGGAAGAGCCCTGTGTGGAGTTCCAGGGAAGGTTAACTCAGGGCATCTGGTTACAATGTGCTTTGTGCTTTTTGGGGTCTGAGGAGCCCTTGGATACAGGGTGGGGGGACATGCCCATTCCCAAGGAAATGAACACCTCAAGGAGTCACTGCTGCCCCTCTGATGCCATGGAATGGCATGGAATTAAAGGTGTGGAGTTCCAGGGGGGAAAGTTAACCCAGGGCACCTGGTTACAGTGTGCTTTGAGCTTTTTGGGGTCTGGGAGGCCCTTGGGTACAGGGTAGAGGAAACCTGCCCATTCCCAAGGCAATGAACACATCAAGAGGTGGCTGCTGCCCCTCTGATGCCATGGAATGGCATGGAATTAAAGGTGTGGAGTTCCAGGGGGAAAAGTTAACCCAGGGCACCTGGTTACAATGTGCTTTGTGCTTTCTGGGGTCTGGGTTGTCTTCACCTCAAAGCTCTGGCCAGGGATCCCTGGTGCACAGAGATCCTGCTCCAGCTGCTCCAAGGCAGGAATTGTAGCAGGATTAGGCAACAGGCTGAGCTGGAGTTTATTTACCATCATGTTCCCAGCTAATTTTATCTGATTGAGTTTTCTGCAGAGCTCTGTCTGTCTCTCCTGAGAAGACTTGGCCCCGTTTCTCTTCTCTCTGAGATGAATTACTGGAACTATTTGGACATTTTGGTTCAAACACAGGGACGTTCACGTTGTTTGCAGCCCAACCAGTGGTCAAACAACAGCCACTGCTGAGCTCAGCCAAGGCTTGTATCCAGCCAGTGCCTGCCAAATGTGTTCCTCACCAAGCTGTTCTCCTCTCCCTCCTCCACCTGTGCTGCTGCTGGGGATGGGAGGAAAGTTTTTAAACTCTCATGTCTTACTGCAGGCAAATCCCTCTCAGGAATGTATAAATAGTTCCACAGAATGTGAAGCACAAATGGTCCATTTTGGCTGCTGAAATTCCTGCTGGTCCCCCTGCTCGTGGAGCACAAGGCCTGGGATGACCTGAGCAAACCAGGCACCAAGCCAGGCTCACACGTGCTTGGGAACAGCTCCTTGGTGTTCTACCTGAACAGCATAAAATCAGTGTTTTGAGCTTTATTCCCAACTGCCCGAGAGTGGAGAAAGGTAAAATACAAAACAGAATTTTGAGGCTGGTCTGAAGAAAGTTTTGCCCCAAAAAAAACCTCGGAAAATTCACTTTTATAAACTATTTACCTTCAAGTCCTCACTTGGAACAGATCTAATGGGAACAAAAAGCACCAGGAGGAGTTCTGGCTCAGGCTCTGGGGGGAAGGTGGCAAGACATCAGTTCTTGTGCTTCCTGCAGCCCTGCTGGGACCCTGCCTTGGGGAGGACTGGAGGTGTCTCCAAAGTGCTGGTTCCTAAACCCCTGAGGAGCAGTTTGAGCCGTGGTTTAAGTGTTTTGCAGCCCCACCTCACAACCAGAGGGTCTCTCAAGGGGATGCCCAGTGTCCTCAAGGTCATGACCAGAAGCATTGCCAGGGATCTTATAGTGAGGCTCCTAATTCAGGTTTTATTTGCCTGTGGGAATAAATACTCCATGTTTGGTCACACACAGCTTCTTAAAGTGTTTCTGAGCTCTCCAGTGGTTTCCCTGAACTCCAGGATGCAGGAATGAGCCAAACCTGCCCTGTGTGTGTGTGTGCCCACGTGGCTGCAAACCAGGTAGGCTCTATAATTATTTCCATCCTCCCTTTGCCCACATCATTTCTTCACATTGTTTTCATGGGGAGAGGAGAAAACTCTCAGCACTCCCCCTCACCCACCTGAAGAAGCTGCTCCTTCTCTCTGGCAGCTCTGCAAGGGGATAAAGCCATGGAATTGCTTTGTTTCCTTGATTTTGCCCAGTATCCTGTGTGTGAACCTCACACATGATTGATGGACACAAAGAGGGCACAGGAGTTTGGGTACAAAGGGAGCATCCAGGAGCAGGATCCTGCAGGTGCCATTCTTTGCTCGTCCCAGTGGTCCCACTGTCCCTCACCACACTGGGGACACTGTATTTTATCTTTCTTCACCCTCAGGCAGTTGGGAATAAAGCTCAAAATGTGTATTTTAAGGCATTCAGGTGCAGGAGTTTGGCCTTGAGTTCATTCATAACCAATTAACTCCAGATCGTTAATAGGAGATTTGTAAAGGTTAAATTGAGCACAATCCTCTCCCAAATGCAGTTCCAGGCCAGGAATATCCATGTTTCTCCAGGGCAGAGTGCATGTGTTCATAATCTGCTCTGATGTGCAGGGAGTGACCAGGTGTACAAGTTAATTGGCAATTAATTAACTGCAGCTTAGAGAAAGACCAAGCAGGAAAAAACCCCCACCCGTTATTTCCAGTTGTCCCTGAGCTGTTCTCTGGTCACAGCACACCCTGTTCCTGTCCCCTCTGCAGCAGCTCCCTAGATATTCACAGTCTGTTCTCTCTGCCTTTCTCTTCCCAATCTCCCACCTAACCCTGCCCTCTGGCAGTGGGAAGCCATTCCCCTTGTCCTGACACTCCATCCCTTGGAAACAGTCTCTTCCCATGTTTCTTGCAGCTCCTTCAGGTCCTGGAAGGCCACAATCAGGTCACCCCAAAGCTTCTCTTCCCCAGGCTGCACAATCCCAGCTCTCCCAGCAGAGCTGCTCCATCCCTCTGACCCCCTTGGTGCCTCCTCTGGGCTCCCTCCAGCAGCTCCATGTCCTCCCTGTGCTGCTGGGGTCTCACCTGAGGGGGCAGAGGGGCAGAATCCCCCCTCAGCTGCTGCCCAGCCATGAAGAACCATCTCCTTTGGTTTCTCCCAGCCCCACCAACCTTTTCTTTGCCCCTGGTAGGTGACAAATCCTAAATGTGCTTCCCAGCACAGACCATGTGGGAACAGCCAGGGAGTCCTTGGATGTCCCTGCTCAGTCACTGAAACCTCTGACTTGAGTCTAAGGGTCCTTTCCCCCTCTGCCTTGCTTTGCTCTGCACCATTGCTGCAGCTCCCTGATGCCATCCAGGAAAGCACTGCAAGGAATTACTGCTGGGAAGTTGTTCTCATCCAGGGGTTTGCAGCACAAAGCCATGTTGTGATCCCTGGGTCAAATAATAGACTAAAATGTCCATATGAAGGTAGGGGGGGTTTCCTTCAGCTCACTGGTGGCCAAATTCAGTGTAAGTGTAAAATGCTTTGAAGACAAAGGTGTTACACCAGCAGAGAAATCGAAATAGGAGTGAGAAATGGTGTTTTGTGAGTAATTTCCCAAGTGCTTGGGCCATCACTTTAAAAAGAAATAAAGATCAAATCAGCTTATGAGGCAGAAGTTGAGATGCTGCTGCTGCTTTTTTTCGGTCCCGTGTTCCAAATGAGTTAATGTCCCATAAAAGAGAGGCACTAATGGAATCACAGGAGCTGCTGAAACCTGAACTGGACATTCCTGCCAAAGTCCCTGGCAGTAATTAGCTCGTTACCACTCCAAACCAGTGGAAGTATCTTGATATATTATGAAAAGGGGATAAAGTCTATGGATTTCCAATCCCTTCAGGCAGCATCGGTGCAGACTTTGATTTGAACACACATCAAGTCTCCCACGTGCAGTAAAAAGGAGAAGAAAAGCAGGTTTGTGGCACGGGAACTGTCACAGAGCTGTGCTGGAGTCCCAGCTCTGCTCTGAGAAGAGCTTCCCCTTCCCTGCCAACCACTGCTCCATGAAAACCTTGGCTCCAAAAATGAGCTTAACAGGAGGAATGATTTAAAAATGGGAGTATTGGCCAATCCATCACAGTGCCCACAATGCACCACCCCAGGCTGCTGCCAGTGAGCCCTCAACAGGGAGCATTTGAGCTGAGAGTAATTGGAATTGTGCTTTCAGGCAGCTTCCTCCTCTAATTCCCTGAGGGACTGATCTCACTGGGCTGGGAATTGGAGCAGAGCTCTGGCTTTCCTGGGATTCCCGTGTGGTTGCACCATCCCAACATCCAGCAACACGTGGATGTTGCACTTGGGGCAGGGGTTGGGTGGCCCTGGCAGTGCTGGGTTAGTGGGGGATCTCACAGGGCTTTTCCAGCCTTAACAGTTATGGGATTTCTGCTCTTTCCTCCCCTGCTTGTTTATCCCTCCCTGGTTTTTAGTGCAGCAGCTCCCCACTTGTATCTGGAAATGGGGTCCATCTGCAGCCTCAGGGGACAGCACAGCCCCCAGACCTGCCCTGGAGCTGCTGCAGGGGTGGGAGGTGACACATCAAACACATCCCCTCCCTCTGACCCCTCAAACACATCCCCTCCCTCTGACCCCTCAAACACATCCCCTCCCTCTGACACATCAAACACATCCCCTCCCTCTGACCCCTCAAACACATCCCCTCCCTCTGACCCATCAAACCCATCCCCTCCCTCTGACACATCAAATACATCCCCTCCCTCTGACCCATCAAACACATCCCCTCCCTCTGACCCCTCAAACCCATCCCCTCCCTCTGACCCCCCAAACTCATCCCCTCCCTCTGACCCCCCAGCTCTGGTGGCCTTTCTGAGGAGCTGCCATAATTTGGGGGGTCTCTGCTGTGACATCCCCACACTTCACTCTGAGTTCCCTTCCAACAGCTCCCTGTTTTCTCCACCCCAACTTCCTCCTGTTGCTTCAGCCCCAGTCCCTGAGTGACCCCCAAACCAACCAGAGCTGAACAAACAATTAGAAAGGGCAGCTTTGGGCCATCAGCAGCTTTTCAATCACTTGCTTGTTTACACCCCCTCCACCCCACCCTCTCTGCTGTTGCTTCATAATGTACAACTCGTGGAAAACAAGCTCCCAGGTTTCAAATCCTTCACAGCAAACCAGCTGGAAAAGCAGAACTTCCCCCAGCAGCTGGTGCAGCCCTGAGCTGGGAGGAGGATTTGGGGGCTCTCTTGTGAAGGAAAAGGAGCTGGGGGGGCAGGTGGGGTTGTTCCTGGAAGGAAACACTTGTTTTCTCTCTGTTTAATGAGTGTTGTTGTGACCAATGTCCCCAATTCACCTTCTGGGGGTGTCACCCCCCCTCATTTGGTGGCACATGATGGGGACCCATCTAAAGCAGGGTGCCCTCAGCACACAGGAGGTGTCACAAGAAGGTGACTTCTCAAGTTCAACATTTGGACGAGTTCAGGGGTATTTTCTTCCAGTTTTATCTCTTTGTTGAGGCCAAAAAACCAAGGGTCCCCCTCTCAGTGGGACACACTGGATGAACTCCCAGCAGCTGCACTCCAAGGAAATGAAAGACCTGGAGTGTCAGGACAAGGGGGAATGGCTTAAAAATGAAAGAAAGTAGGTTTAGATGGGATATTGGGAAGGAATTGTTGGCTGGGAGGGTGGGGAGGCCCTGGCACAGGTTGCCCAGAGAAGCTGTGGCTGCCCCTGGATCCCTGGAAGTGTCCAAGGCCAGGTTGGACAGGGCTTGGAGCAACCTGGGCTGGTGGAAGGTGTCCCTGCCCATGGCAGGGGTGGCACTGGATGGGTTTAGGATCCCTTCCAACCCAAACCATTCCTTGGTTGTGGTTCTCAGGAGATGTTGGCAGTGCAGATTGTCTCCCTTTCCTTCCCCCCTCTCTGCCCTCCTACAGCCCCTGCCCTCAAACCACGGGGCAGGTCTGGAGTCAGGCTGGATGTGCCTCTGGGAACAACAAGGGGACAGCAGAGGAATGGGATGTTCAGCCACAGGGGCCTTCCAAAGCTTTATTGCTCTCAGTAGTGACACAGCAGGAAACATCTGGAAGCAACATAAAAAATAACTGTCTTCCTAAAAAAGTACTGGATGGGCTCAAAATGCTTTTCAGTCCTAAGATCTCATCTCCCAAGGGAACAGGTTGCTGCTCTGTGAGGACATGGCTGTGTCAAACAAGGCTGATCCCAACCTCCCAGAGAACAGCTTTTACTCTTTCAAACACCCCCCAACACACAAAATTTCTCATGAAACCTTTGCTGGGTTGGAAAGTTCGGGTTGATTCTGAATTTTCCTCACAACCTATGAACTAAACTGGGATGTTTGTTAAGTAACTGGGCATCCTCTCACTCCAAGCCCAGCATTTTCCACGGGGTGATTGTGGTGGAGTTCATGGAACCCTGAGATCCTGCAGCAGAGCAGCTCCACGGCCATGGAATATGATCCAGGTGAGCCCTTCAAACAAAGACACACCTGAGGTACCTCTGCTCTGACCAAGGGAACAGAGGCATCATGCAAAGGGAGAGACACAGAAATCCAGGGAATATTTTGTTGAGCATAAGAACAGAGAACAAAGAAACCAGAGCTGAAGGGAAGAAGCTGTGACAAGTCTCCCCAGAAGCAGTGAGTTAAATATAGCCCCTGGATTTTCTCATTATTAGAATTGGGAGCTGAGCTAAAGACAATCAAATCTCATGCTTGGATTCATAGGCAGCTGCAGGCAGCTGGAATGAACCCCCTCCCTCTCCTGTGGCACCATACAATTAATCAGAAGAGTTAGGAAAACTATTAGTAACTACTAACTGTTTCTGATAATTAAACTCAGCAGACTTGGCTTTGGTTCCTGGCCACAGGCAGGGCCTTTTCCTGCTCTGTGCCTGAATTTCTCAACCTTAGGAAAGGAGACAGAGCAACCCAGTTGTCCTGGAAAAGCACCAGGAGATGAGGATGGTGAGGACCCTCATTAGGAAGGGATTAAAAGGGTTTAGGATTTGCTTGCTGGGAAGAACTGATGGACCTTGGAGCAGTGGAGGGGCCTGGCACTGTGAGATCCCAACTCCCTGTGTGTGGAAGGAGGAATTCACCTGGAGCAGCTTCTCCTCCAGGGCTCTGCCCTAATCTTTGTGTCTCTGGTCAAACCCATGCAGGCAAATCGGTTTTAAATTGGAAAAAAAAAGGGAGATAAACCCACAGTGAATAAATTGCACCGGTTTGGGGAAGGGATAATTGTGGTTTGCACCTGTCAGGGAGAGCTGACACTGAGGTTTCCACTTGCCAGCTCCCGTTTCCCCCTGGAATGGGAGCAGTGCTGTGTGTTCCCCACGTGTGAGTCCTCAGGGACTGCTCTGCCTGTCTGTTCCTCCCTGATTTACAGCAGTGCCCGGTGCACTTGTGTCATCAGGCCAGAACACAGGCTGGCAACAGCAATTTGCTTCTCATTAGGGGTGAAACTTGAAATGGTTTCCCACAGTTTGCCCTGAGAGATGTCAGGTGACATTACTGCTTTTCCAGAGGAAATTAATGCAATCAGCAGAGGCTGGAAGGCTCAAGGCAAGGGTGTGAGGAGGGGAGAGCTTCCCCCAGCTCCTGCTTTGAAGGTGACTCCCTGCAATAAATGGCTTTAAGTTGTTTATTTGATGCCTGGTCTCGGGAGCAGTGGCCCTGCTGTAGATCCCAGGAGCAGCCCCACACTGGGGATGAGTTAAGGGGCACAGCAGAGAAAACAAGGAATGATTAACCCTGGAGCAAACTCCTCTGCCAGCTCCTGCAGCCCTTGGGTGGGTTCCTGTGGGAATCACTGTCCCCTGGTGCTGTGCTGGGATCTGGGATCTCCTCAGAGCTGCCTGAGCAGGGATTCAGCACCAGAAATCCAGGGAGCCAGTGGGAATCCTTCCCAAGCACCAGGAATGGCCAGAAATCCTTTAATCCACATGTTTAACAGGACTTTGGCTGCAGGGTTCCCAATCGCCCTCCTGAGGGAAGGAAAGAGCAGGAAGGGGCAGGGATTGGGATTCCCAGGCTGGCAGAAGGGCAGAAGGAAGGCAATGGAGTTCTGCAGGCTCTGACTCCATGGGTGGGTGAATTCATCAGGAGGATTCTCGGAGAGCAGTCGTTAGTGACTGATGGAGTTTGAATGGTGCTGATGGAGTGTGTGGGAATAACGGGCTCATTATGCTTCCCTGGGCATCCCTCGTGTTCCCAGGGTGATGGAGGGAGTGCAGGGGGGTGGAGGAACCACTGACTGAAGGGAGGCCAGAAAGATGAAGAGGAGAAACTTTGCAGAGCGTAACTGCAAGGAAAAGAACTTCCCCAGAGGAGGAATCAGTGTGTTCTGCTGGCAGGGACAGTGCAGGAGCTGTGCTGCTCCACGTGCAGCTCTGCAGGACAAGCCTTGGGAAACCACCCTGCAGCAGCTGGGACAAGGATTGTCCCTCCTGCAGCAGCAGAGAAAGCCCTCTTGGCCACCAGCCTGGTGAAGTGCAGCTCTGAGCAGGAGCTCGTTAATTGAGTTAATTTACAGAGCATTGTTGTGCTGCCCAGGCCTGGAGTTCATCATGGTAATGGTGACAGGGGGTCAGGGCTGGGGGCAGCTCAGGGGGAGCAGATCCAACACCAACAATCCCCAGGGCAAGCAGAGCTCTCGTCCTTGGGGGCTCCTGGTCTTTGGAGCAGCAGAAGGATTCTGGACCCAAAGGGAACAGTGCACTGAGAGCTTTCAGAGGGACAGAATAGGGGCACAAAGTTCCTGAATCTGCTCTTCCCAGCCTCTTTCTCCTCCTCTGCACCTCCCAGAGCCCCGAGGTTTGGGGTTTGCCTCTGTCCCAGGGACATTTCCCCACAGTGGGAAGCAAAGGCCCAGGGACAATGGGGCAGGTTGAAGTGCCCTGTCTCCTGTCTCCCTTTGCTGGGACCTTTCCCCCAGGACTTTCCTGACTTCCTCATTTCCCCCATTGCTGTTTCTGGGCTCAGTTGTCCCTTTCAGCTCTGTCCCCCTTTGGCTGCAGGGCTGGGCAGGACCTGCTGCTCTGGCTCTGAGCAGAGGGGATGTGCTGCTGCACAGAACCCTCCAAACCAGCCCTCTGACACCCTGGAACGCTCCTGAGCTGGAGTTCCTGCATTTCTTCACCCTGGGCAAGAGAACCAAGCAGCTCTTTGGTTTCTACTTTGGGATTTATTGGGCCAAAGGCAGCAGAATTTGGGCATCTTGGGGCAGTGGGGAGTGGCAGCACCTCAGAGTGGATCAGCTTTGTCTACCCTGAGCTGAGCTTTGAGGTCTGAGGGCTCTGATGAAAACCCCTGGAGGCACAAAGCCTGTAAACTCCTCACCCCACAAAAACTTGGTATCCTTGTTCATGTCTTCAGTGGCCACACAGGTAAATCCCATCATGTGGATTTTAACAGGCAAAAGGGCAATAACTGAATCCACAGGGACAACCTTAATTCCTTTTCCAAAGAGTTTGATTTTCTCCAGCTAGACCAGGCTTTTAGGTGCCATTATTACCTTGTGTTAGATCAAGCAGAGCTGGAAAAAACCAGAGAAGCTTCCAGGCACACTTGCCATTATTCAGGCCTGGAATAGAAGCCTCAGATTTGGAAGCTAAACAGGAGTTGAGGATGATTGCTCAGAGTTTAATTAGAGACGTATCAGTTCAGCTCGGGGAGGAAACGGAGGTGGGACGGACTCAGCAGAGCAGATGTTGGTTGTGGGGAGAGATGTGATCACGTGGATCTCCTGGGAGAAAAATGGAGCTGGTTGGCTCAGAGAGCACAGAGGAGTTACAGCTGAAACCAGTGTTTCCATCTGAGCCACGTTCAGTCAAATTCCTGCTGCTGGTCAGGGCAGGAGACTCGAGTTTCACTCTTCAAGAGACTCGATTTTCATTCTTCAAACGCTTTGGAGAAAGGGGGAAACCCAGTTTGTGCCCTGGGCCACTCACATGCTGGTGTCCTCTTTGATTTCATGTGGCTGCCCTGCAGGAAACACTTCCACCACTGTCTCCAGGCTGCCTTAAATGCTGTTTTATCAGTTTTCTCCTGTTTTATCCCTGCACAGTTTCACAACCTCGCCTCTTCGTTTATCAGCTTGCCAGGGAAGACAATAACCTTCCCACTGCCTGTGTTTCAGCAGTGCTTATTTTGGGACTCTGCACCACAGAACTGAGCAGGAAATGATGGACTGCCTGAAGAAAGAGTGACATTTCCTCAAATCCTCCAAAATGTTTCATAAGAATTCCCAAATGTTCCGCTCAGAGCGGCACCCGGTGCCTGTTGTTAATATTCCACAGAGAAGCCCCACGTTGGTCTGGGTGTGCAGAAAGGAAGAGGGGGAGGAGGTATTTGGCACACGAGCCACCAGAAGAATCCAGTTTTCAATTTAAAAGCCTTAAATTCAGCCTGAACTTTCAGCAGGACCTGCCCAGTGAGTGTCCCCGTGTCCCACTGCCCTCGTGGTGGTTGGGAGATGTTCCCCTGGACTCTCCCCCTGCTTTGGCCACATTTCAAACCCCTTTCCTTCAAACCATCAGCTCAAATCCATTGACCCCCATGAGTAATAATGAGACAAGAGCCCCACAGGCCCTTGAAGTAAAACTCTCACTTCTGAAGGAATTTTTGTTGGGGTAAGGCCCAGCATTTACTGGCCATTAGCTATTTCCCTCAGGTTCTCCTTTCTTATTTTCCCACAGAGCTTCTGGGTCTGCTGTGAGAAATCAAAGGGTTCTGATGCATTTTTTAGCACAATTTAGAATCTTGTGCTAAATTAAAAGTGACTCTGAGGTCGCTGCCTTCCCTCCTGCCTGGCACATTGTAAGAATAGTGAGTATTTTGCTAATGTTTTCTTCTTCAGAGTTTAGTCTCTGATTTTTAGGAAGCTGCCTCACCTTTTGTTCTCTGATTTCTCTTCCACCACCTCTTCAGCAGCTAATCTGCCTCCCTGGGAGCTGAGCTCCCTGATGAATTCCTCTCTTCTGTTCCTTCTTGCTCTGCCCTGAACCCAAAATCTGCTTCTGGATTTAAGGGAGACAAAGTACAACCCCACCAGCTCCTCATCAGGGGGAGTTCTGGGGAAAACGTCTCGGTTTTAGTTTGCATTTTGTTCTCATTCTTTCATTACCTTAAGAGCACTTTCCCAGCTTGACTTCAGACTATTTTTGATATTTTTATTTTTTTTTTCCTTCTCCTACATCTCATTAGTTTTTTCCTCCCAGACTTGCTCTGAGCTGTAACTTGTGAATCTCCTGGGTCAGACCCCCCACACCAGTAACAGAGGCACCACTGGAGGAGTTGAGAGGCAATTCCAGAGCTCCAGTACTGGGCTAAATTCCAGCTCTTTGGCATTTCCCTGCTATCCCATGGGTTTTACCCACCCTTCTGTGGTCCTGGGTCCTGCCTGGCCCCGGGAAATCTTGTTGCCTGTCCCTGTGTTGTCTCTTGTTTTGCTGTGGAATCAAATGCTAAAGATGTGAATGTGATCCCACGTTATCCCCATGTCTCTCCAAGGCAGGAGAAGTTTGGGAATATCTGACATCTTATGTTTACACTCCTGTTGTATATTCCAGGCTGACAGGATCAGAGGATCATGGAATGGCTTGGATTGGAAGGGACCTTAAAGCCCACCCAGTGCCACCCCCTGCCATGGGCAGGGACACCTCCCACCAGCCCAGGTTGCTCCAAGCCCTGTCCAACCTGGCCTTGGACACTTCCAGGGATCCAGGGGCAGCCACAGCTTCTCTGGGCAACCTGTGCCAGTGCCTCACCACCCTCCCAGCCAACAATTCCTTCCCAATATCCCATCTCTCCCTGCCCTGTGTCAGTGGGAAGCCATTCCCTCTTGTCCTGTCCCTCCATCCCTTGTCCCAACTCCCTCTCCAGCTCTCTTGGAGCATCTTTAGACACTGGAAAGGGCTCCCAGGTCTCCCTGGATCCTTCTCTTCTCCAGGCCCATGTTCCAGATGTCCCAGAAGTTCCAGAACAGATTATAAAAAGGGAGCCTTGGGTGGGTTCTGTGGGGACTTTGCTTTATTTCACTGACAATTGTGCCCTTCAAAGCTGCTTCTTCTTTGGGCATGATCATAAATCCATGGAATCATGGAATGGTCTGGGTTGAAGGGACCTTGAAGGTCATCAAGTCCCTCCCCCTGCCATGGGCAGGGACACCTTCCACCAGCCCAGGTTACTCCAAGCCCTGTCCAGCCTGGCCTTGGACACTTCCAGGGATCCAGGGGCAGCCACAGCTTCTCTGGGCAACCTGTGCCAGGGCCTCCCCACCCCCACCTCATTCCATGGCCATTTAATCACAGAATCCTTCAGGTTTGAAAAACCCCCTGAGATCCTCCAGCCCAACCATCCCCCAGCACTGCCAAGGCCACGCTGCCCCACGGCCCCAGGTGCCACATCCACAAGGTCTTTAAATCCCCCAGGATGTGACTCCACCACTGCCCTGGGCAGCTCCTGATCCCTGGAGACAACCCAGACATCCAGGCCAACAAATCTAGAGACCCTCCCACCCTGCTGGGTCCACTGGGCTAAAAAAAACCAGTGCCAGGGCTGGTTTCCACCTCCTCTAGTTTTGGTAAAGGAATCCCAGAATCCCAGAATGGTTTGGCTTGGCAGGGACCTCCAAGACCCTCCAATTCCATGGACACCTTCCACCAGAAGGAAGGGCTGGGTTGTTTTGGTGACAGTTTCTCGGGGTGCCAGAGATTATCAGAATAAATCATTGAGATGGGGAGCACGGTGCAGCTCCTGTCAGCTCATCAATTAGTTCAGCCAAACACAGATGGTCCGAATATAAAAAAATTTCTGAGCAGGAACTGAGATTCCTGAAGTTAAAGAGGAAATAACAGCCAAATAACAGCCAAAAAGAAAACAAAAATCCCAAAAATTTAAAAAACCCGAACTGTTGGTCCAGCTTGCTTGGTGCTTTAAATTTCATTTTGTCTTGGCTGCAGCTTGGGTTTTAAACATTTATTAGGGGTTGATGATGGTTTGCAGTGTTCATTTGTGCTTTATTTCCCCCAGGAAAGCTGGGATGGGAGCCTGTGGCTCCCTGGGAGCTGCCTCTGGAAGGGTCCACGTGCAGTTTTCCAGCTGGGTTCACGAGCAGATAAAAGTGAAATGATTTGTTTAAGGTCACCCAGTGAACCAGAGGCCTTCCTGGTAATAAAACACACTGGTCCTTGACTGGGAGGGATCATTTCAGTCCTCCAAGGCAAAGCTTTGTGTGGCTTTGTCTGCTCAGGATCAGAGGGGTGGACTCTGGAGACTGGAGGAATGTGAGGATTAGTGACAGATTTGCACATACAGGGCCATAAATCTGCTCTGGATATGAATGACCCTGAAGAGACCAAGAGAAGTGGCCTCAGCAAGGAGGGAACTGGCACTGAAAGGCCCCACTCCTTGGGCACTGCAGCTGCTCACTCCAAATTCCCCCTCGGAATGACTTCATGGAGCCAGAGAATCCCAGAGGATCCCAAAAGGATCATCAACCCCCCCATCCTGACCCCGCCCAGGACACCCCAACAACCCCAGCACGTTGTCCAAACACTTCCTGAGCTCTGGGCAAGAATGAACAGGACCAAGCAGGCCCCAAACCCGTCAATATTTCAAGCAAATATCCAGAGGGTTTTTATAGCCCCAGATGTCACAAAGCCAAAGTCACCTCGCTGAGATCAGGCCTTAAAATGCTGCTTTTTTGTGCCATCATGTCTCTGCAGGGAAGAGGCTTTAATCAGATCTGGGCTTGAGGAAATGCTTTAAGAGTTGGGAGTGGAATTATTCCCTCAGGAGTAGTGGGGTTGGTGTTGGAGGGTGTTAATACTGGGGCAGTTCCAGTAAGATGGAGCAAAGAGGTCCAATTTTCAGGAATCCTGTGCTGGGGACCTGCTGTTTATCCTGTTCATCATGGCAGCGTGTCCTGAGGTGACACATTTCATCTAGAAATCCAAATAATTAGGAAATCTAACAGAGAGCAGACAAAAATGAAGGCAAAAAACCAAAGAGAAAGTCGTAACTCAAATGTTTTGTTTGGTAACAATTAAGGAATTGGGATGAATTATTGCATTTGCACAATCATGTTAAATTCATTTCAGTGGAAAGGAAAGTTGGAACTTCCCATTTCAGCCTTTTCTAAACAATATTTTGAGTGGGTGTCCTCCCATTCATCCGTGAGAAAACAAAAAAGCAAGCAAGGAAGCTGCAATCTGAAAGTTAAATGCAGTAATTCATTGCAGACAATAGAGAATATTTCATTTGACCTGAAAAAAATTTTGTTGAAGAGCTTATCACACCAGGAAGAAAAACAAAAAAAAAAGAAATAAAAAAGAACTTTTTTCTTTTTTTTCCCCCCAGTTGGGGTGTTTTGGTCAGTGAACTGAAGCAGCAGTTATTTAGGAACTCTAATTAGAGAATTCCAGACATCTGGAATATCCTGAGCTGGAAGGATCATCCATCCAACCCCTGGCCCTGCCCAGACACCCCAACAATCCCACCCTGTCCCTCAGAGCATTGTCCAAACCCTCCTGGAGCTCTGGCAGCCTTGGGGCCGTGCCCACTGCCCTGGGGAGCCTGGGCAGTGCCAACCACCCTCTGGGGGAAGAACCTTTTCCCATATCCATCCTAACCCTGCCCTGGCACAGCTCCAGCCCTTCCCTGGTCCTGTCCCTGCTCACCCAGAGCACAGATTGGAGCTGCCCCTCCTGAGGAAGCTGCAGACCCCAATAAACCTCCCCTCAGCCTCCTCCAGGCTGAACAAACCACCTGGGGGGTGAAATCCCTTCCTCATCCTTCCAGACCCGCTGCCCTCAGGCTCCCTTGGGAAGGAAAACAGGAGGAGGGAGATTTTTTTCTGGCACCAGATCATTTTGAAGCACTTCCTGCTTGCAATCCCTTCCTGGTGGCTCAAGAAATAGAGAATCTATTCTCAATTAACAGAGGAACTGCAGTGAAGAAACCTGAGGAATTCTGCACCCTGTGAAGAGTGGAACACACAGCTCAGACTGAGGGGAAAAACAGAGGGGGGAATGAGGAACAGAAGCCATAAATTGTGAAGCTGAAGAACCAACCTTAAAACTGTCAGGGCTTGGGGTCCTCGTGGAGAGCACAGTGGGTGGGGGTGCCTGGGTTTGTTTTGGGAGGGACAGGTGACCACAGTGACCAGATCCCCAAGGACCTTGGGGTGCTTTGAACAAGGGGGGCTCCAGTGGAGGTGCCCCCACTGTGGACATCCACCCTTGGGTGGGTGACTCCACAAGACAAAGAGGAGATCCAGGGGATTTACTTCCACTTCACAACCTGCTCTGTACAAGAGGCACCGAGTCAGGCTCTGAACGTGGGGTTTGTCATCTGAGGACACAATCAGGACACACCAGTGCTGCCTGGGGGCTTTTCTTTCAGCAGAAGATCCCACCTGAGAGTCCCTGTGAGCTGAGGGGAGAGCTCTGAGCCGTGCCAGGAGGCAGCTGAGGGGACACGGGTGTGACAGGAGGATTTGGGGGGCTGAGAGTTACCCTGGGCTTGAGAAAAGCACAGCTGGGAATCCCTTGGGTGGGAGGGAGAGCTGCAGAGAGCAGGGGTTTGGCAAGACAAGCTGCTCCAGCCAGGTGAGACAGGAGCAGGGAACCCTCAGTGCCACCCTGCCGAGGTGGAGGAGGAGACCAGAATGAACCAGCTCCTTCCTCACAATGATGCCTCGACCAGATTCACTCCCAGGGCACAGCCTGGCCAGGATTAGAGGGTTTAGCTGTGCCTGGCAATGCCAGTGCTGCTGTGCCAGCCCATCACACCTCGGGGACGGGTGACAGTCACTGACAGCCCGGGTGTATTGCCAGTCGGTGCCAGGGTGATGCTGATGGCCAGCTGTTATTTCAGGCCTTGGAGAGGTGTTAAGGGCACTTGGAATCAATCCTTTTGTCACCTGGAGACTGGGTTTTTTCTCTCCTGCTCAGTCAGGGCTCAGGTGTCAGTGACTGGGACCTCTCCACACTCCTCAGCTCTGAGCCTTGCACGTGAGAGGAGGGGGAGGGAGCTTTGAGAGGTGAGGAGATTTTTGGGAGCTGTTCCCTCCTGCCACAGACCTTGTTGAAAAGGACCTTCACACCTTTAATTCTCTCCTGGCAGGAAAATTGGCCTTGTTTTCCCTAAGCCTTGTTCCTTAAGGAACAAGATCAGACTTGGAGATCTAGTCCAACTTTGATGATTTTGTGGTTCCAGCAGAAGCCAAGGTGTCTCCAGCTGTGCTGCTGTGGGAAGGGAATGCCTTGGAAGGTGGAGAGGAAGAGCTGAGGATGTTTTGTGGGCTCTGTGTCGTGTCCAGGGTTGAAATATCCTATAAACAGAACCTGGGTAATAGCCCAGCCCAGGATTTATGACAACTCCATCAGTGGGAGCTCGGTTTGAGAGACATTCCACGGTGCTCAATGTGCTGCCTGGGCAGAAATGACTCAACTAAAATGTTGCAGCATGAGCAGGACAGTGCATTTATCTCATAAAACACCCAGCAAAGAACCACCATAACTCACAAAACTGGCAACAGAAAGAAAGGCTTTGCAGCAAGAGAAGGAGAAAGAACATCCCTCTGAAATTATCGTGGAAATGTGGCTCTTTAGGGGGAGTTGACAATAATATGGATTTGATTATTTCTAAAGGAGCTTAACTGGCCTTTATATCCAGATTCCATTAAAAATGAATAATTTTCCATTTGAAAACATATTTTTCCCTGCAGTGAGTAGGAAATGTAACTAGACAACTTTGTGTCCTTAAAAAAAAAAACCTGCATTATCTCGATTATCTTTGGGGAGAATTAAAGAAAGAAACCAATCTCTTGGCAGCAGTGAAATTTCAAAGCCTGCTAATTTTACTGTGATGCTTTAAAATAAAGAGACTATTTCATTCCTGTGATGTAGCAGCATTGTTTGGTCCTTGCTTTGTCTCAGGTGCTGCTGAAAGGCACTGAAAATAATAATCCTGTTCTGTTCTGGACACATAAATCAGACTGTCTGCAGCAGCATAATTTGAGATTACACACAGAAAAGCTGAGGAAGGATTTCACATTTCACCTTTGGCCACCACCAAACCTGCAGCTCCTTCCTTCACCTCGTGTCTTCTGCCCCTCACTCCGGGCTGAGGCACTTCTGGGATTAAAGTGCTTGTAAAATACTCCAGGGAGGAGGAGCTCTCAGCAGGGCCAGATAAACAAACCCCTCCCCTTCTACGGTGGATCAGGGTAATTAAGAACACCCAGAACTGATCTGCAGGTTGATGTCTCTGCCCACAGAGCAGGGCAGGGGAGGGCAGGGCTGATTTCCTGCCTCTTCCCAGGCAGAGCTGCTGCTGGGATGAGCAGTTCAGCCTTCAGCCCCATCACTGCCCAGCTGCCACTAATCAGCAGAGATCATCAAATTAAAGAAAATAGAAGGCAGAAAAATTGCAACTGTTTGTGTGACACGTGTGTTCCTTGCTGCTCCATGACTCAGGAATTCCTATTTTTGAAGGCTTTGTTTGGTATCTATAGCTGGTAATGTAGCAGGTATTGGGAAGATGAGATGCTGGGAAGGAATTGTTGGCTGGGAGGGTGGGGAGGCCCTGGCCCAGGTTGCCCAGAGAAGCTGTGGCTGCCCCTGGATCCCTGGAGGTGTCCAAGGCCAGGTTGGAGCCACCTGGGCTAGTGGAAGGTGTCCCTGCCCATGGCAGGGGTGGCACTGGATCACTTTTAAGGTTCCTTTCCAACCCAAACCATTGTTTGATTCTATGATTTTATTGCCAATTCGAACAGTACCAAAGAACAGACATTTTTCACCATGGCCAGGGACACCTTCCACCAGCCCAGGTTGCTCCAACCTGGCCTTGGGCACTTCCAGGGATCCAGGGGCAGCCACAGCTTCTCTGGGCAACCTGTGCCAGGGCCTCCCCACCCTCCCAGCCAACAATTCCTTCCCAATATCCCATCTCTCCCTGCCCTCTGGCAGTGGGAAGCCATTCCCTGTGTCCTGTCCCTCCATCCCTTGTCCCCAGTCCCTCTCCAGCTCTCCTGGAGCCCCTTTAGGCCCTGGAAGGGGCTCTGGGGTCTCCCTGGATCCTTCTCTCCTCCAGGTGAACCCCCCCAGCTCTCCCAGCCTGGCCCCAGAGCAGAGCAGCTCCAGCCCTTGGAGCATCTCCGTGTCCTCCTCTGGACCTGCTCCAGCAGCTCCATGTCCTTGCTGTGCTGGGAGCCCAGGTCTGGATGCACTTGTAAGAAATCTGGGGAGAGATTTTAAGTCAGGGTCATAAAGGGGGCAAACTGATGCCAGATTTGAGACCAGTGGCCTTGGAGTCTCTGATTTCATGGATCCAGGTGGATTTTTGCTTGGAGAAGCACCTGTCTCACGATCCAGAGCAGTGAGACAACATTTGAATGTTTTCTCTTTCCCTGCAATAACAGTTTTGTTCAAGTCTTTGTTCTACCCAGGACAGAGCAGTGATTTGCTTTAGGGCTTTCATGTCCTAATCCTGTGCTCTGTTCATGGAGCTGCTGAGAAATCCTTGAGGACAAAATCACCACATCCCACAGGTCTGCTCTGCCCAGAGTTCCTCCTTCCCATTCTCAGAATTTGGGCATCACAGCCCTTTATTCAACGTGCCTCCTTTTGCAGCACAATACCCTGCAGTCAGGACTCAGTTCCACTCAGAATTTTACTCACACAAAGAATTTAATAAGTAATCCCAAGTAATGAAAAGCCTGAGAGAGAGAGAGCACAAGTGAACACAGATCAAGCAGAAGCTGTAAAAAAAAGCTTTACACTGGCAGGCTGCACGAAGAGAAGAGAAAACTTCACTTTTGGACTATTGCTGAAGTTTGATATCCTTAGATCTTTCTTTCTTAGCCTGGGAGGGCAGACACAAAAGTCTCACTACGAGCTGCAGCTTGGGGCCATTATTTATATTTGTTTGCCTTTGTTTGTGGTGTCTCACAAACAGCTCATTAGCTAAAGCTGGATGTTTCCCAGGCATGGGCAGAGAATTCTAATCTGCCTCCCATTTAGTCTTACTTGCCCTTGGGGCACAGTTTGGCTTTTTGCTTCCCTGAGAATGGAAAAATGGTTGCTCTGAAGCAATTTCTTCCTCTCACCCAGCTTGCAAATGTGTTTTCAGCTGAGTGGAGCAGGATCAGGGCTTTCTCCACCCCCAGGGCTGCAGCTTTGTCTTCCCCAGGGCTGCCACAGCTCACTGTGCTCAACTCTCAGGGGGTTCTTTGACCCCTTCCCACCCAGAGATGGGGCTGAAGGCACAGCCCTCTGTGCAATCCCTCCATCCACCCACTGTGTTCAACTCTCAGGGGTTTTTTTGGCGTCTCTCAGCTTTGGACACCTGGAGATAAAGCTGAAGGCACATTCCTTTGTGCAATGACTCCAATTCACCCACTGTGCACATTTTTCAGGGTGTTTTTTGACCTCTCCCAGCCTTGGACACCTGGAGATAAAGCTGAAGGCACATCCCTCTGTTCTCCAATCCATCCACTGTGTTCAACTCTCAGGGTGTTTTTTGGCCTCTCCCAGCCTTGGACACCCATAGATGGGGCTGAAGGCACAGCCCTTTGTGCAATGGCTCCAATCCATCCACTGTGCACAATTTTCAGGGTGTTCTTTGACCTCTCCCAGCCTTGGAACCCTGGAGATGGGGCTGAAGACACATCCTTCCATCCTCAAATCCACCCACTGCCTCCAATTTTCAGGGTGCTTTTTAACCTCTCCCAACCTTGGACACCTGGATACAAAGCTGAAGACACATCCCTCCATCCTCCAATCCACTCAATATCCAACTCTCAGGGGTTTTTTTGGCCTCTCTCAGCTTTGGACACCTGGAGATAAAGCTGAAGGCACAGCCCTTGATGCAATCCCTCTAATCCACCCACTGTGTTCAACTCTCAGGGGGTTTTTTGGCCTCTCCCAACCTTGGACACCTGGAGATGGGGCTGAAGGCACATCCCTTTGTGCAATGACTCCAATTCACCCACTGTGCACATTTTTCAGGGTGTTTTTTGACCTCTCCCAGCCTTGGACACCCCCAGACAGGGCTGAAGGCACATCCCTCTGTGCAATCCCTCCAATCCACCCACTGTGTTCAACCCTCAGGGGGTTTTTTGGCCTCTCCCAGCCTTGGACCCCTGGATCCAAAGCTGAAGGCACATCCCTCCATGCAATGCCTCCAGTCCTGCCCCAGCTGAGACCTGGGGAGGAGCCAGCACTTCCAGTGCTGCCCTGCCCTCTCTGCCACACCAGGAGCAGCCTGGCCATGGGAGATGGTTCTGCTGCTTCTTTTCCTGAATGGGAAACCTGGAGAGCTGGAAGAGCTCTATCCAAACAATTCCCTGGGTACTTGGAGCCACCTTTGCCTCTTTGTCTTAATATTCACCTCCTTCTCCCTTCCTCACCTTTGCTTTGCTGCTGCCCTTTCAAAGCTCCTCCTCTCCAGTGCTGCTGCCTTGGAAACAACTCCTTGAATGCCAGAAGTGCCTGGGAGGGGAAAATCACTCCTTGGGGCCTGGGGCATCCTGGCTGAGCCCTGGCCCAGCAGGACAATTTGCATCACCAGCATCACTCCCCCAAAAGAGCAGCTCCTTTGTCTTCAAGTCCCTCAGTGCCTTGGCTGCTCCCCAGCTCTGGATACAATTAATGGGATACAATTAATGGCATCTCCCAACATCATGACTGGGCTAATTATTAACATTTAAAGTTTCTTTGTCTTCTTTAACCGAACTGACTCTTTTCCTTTCCGTTTTAAGGGATCAATCCAGATCTTTGGGGTTGATTTATTTGTCTGGTTGCTTTCTCAAACGACTTGTCCTCCCCAAGGCAATTAAAACATCAGGACGAGGAGAAATGTGGGAGGCTGAGGCTGCTTCTGCTGAGCTGAGAATTGATTCCATTGGGGGTTTGATGCTTTCCATCTCTCTGTCTGAATTCCCAAGGGTTGGGATTCGTCTCAGGGACTGGATATATCCCCAGTGTGCCTCCAAATGAGGGAGTTGTCCTGAGTTCCCTGCTGGCCACTGAATTTGGACAATGGACAACAGAACCCGATCAATCTGTGTGAAAAGGGGTGTAAATTTTAGGAAGAGATGAACAATCAGGAAGATGTGAAATGGCCATGCACTCTGATCATCCCCCTGCCCAAATCTGGATGAGAAGAAAGGAACTTTCACGTCCCTGCTCTTGTATTTCCATTTAGAAACATGTTGGGACAGAACCAACAGGCTCAGTCCCCATGAAAGGGGTGGAACTGGATGGGCTTTAAGGTCCCTTCCAACCAAGGGGATCAATAAAATCATTGATTCTATGATTTTATGGACAATTTGAGCAGTACCAAAGAAGATGGAACATATTGGGAATTCAGACAGAGAGATGGAAAGGATCAAACCCTTTTTGTTGTTGGGGTTTTTTGAGGCTTTTTTTAACGTGCGTTATGGTTTATTCACTGGAAATATTGGTTCATCATCAAAAATTCATCAGCTTTTTGGCCCTAAAAATCCACTTTTCAGCTAAGAAATGGCTGTTCAGTTTCAGGAAAAAAACCCTGTGTTTGGGTACAACTTACAATCTCTGAACTCTTTTCTTTTTGAATCATGAAAAACCCACTTTTATGCAAAAGAAAAAAAATCCTTTTAGTGGATAATATTTGTCCAATCTCACTGGGAACATCAAGTTTGTTGTGCCTCCTCCTTTGGCTACTTTTTTTTTAATTTAGGATCTTTGGGAAGCACCATTTCCTCCCAGCTGAAGTGGGAGCCTGATGGAAGCACAGCTGGAGCAGGCTCAGCCTCTCCTCTGCTTGTCAGACGCCAAAATGTAAATCTTCCACGTCTCTCCAAAAGCTTTTAGCAACATCACCTCGGAAAAGCTGTTAAATTCCTCCCTGCCTTTCTCCATTTGTACCTCCCAGAGTGAAAAGTAACATTATGCCCATTTTATGCCCAAAGAAACTGAGAAATTAAACTAAATGGTGGCTGTGAGTCACCTCCAGCCCCAGGTCCTGCCTGGACCTCCCACCTTCCTTAGAGAGGTTGGAACTTGATCTTTAAGTCCCTTCCAAACCAAGCTTTTCTAGGATTTCTGTGAACATGACACTGTCCCCCTCTTGTAACCTGCCAGCTCTGCTGTTACACCTGATTTTTGGTCAGAGCCACATCAAATTAATAGGTTATAAACCAGAGGGTGCTGCTTTCGGGAGGGGACCAAAGTTGTCTGATTAACACGGAGTTTTTTCCTCTTTTGCTCCCAGCTTTGGCAGAGCTTTGCTCCGGAGCTGAGAGATTTCAAGGTCTTGTTTGTTTAATGCCACCAGGGCTGAACTGAAGAACTGAGGCTTTAATGCTGCTGCATTCCTTATAAAATAGGGAGAGCCTGAGAAGCAGGGCTGAGTTTTCTGCTGGTTTTACTCCTCCAACATAGTTCCTTCCTCTGTGCTCTTTGTCTGGGTGTTCAGAATCTCAAACTCACGTTCTGGCTTTGAATCCAACCTGGAAGATGAAGGATAAAGCCAAAAACTAAGGAAATTCAGCTTAAATCAGGAGAACACGATGTTTTATGCCTTCAGCATTAATGGGAGCCACTCGGCTGGGTCATTAGCAAGTCCCTAATTGTTTGATTACCCCAACCAGGCTGTGCAAAGGAAACAAAGCAGGAGCAAATTGGCCCTCGGGGGCGCTGGGATTGAGCTGGTGATGTTCCCGGGTTTATTATTTGTGCGTTGTGCTCGGTGGAAGGTTTAAAAGCAGCCAGGTGGGAGAAGGACCGGAGCCAGCAGCGAATCCACGTGTCCATAAATTGGGATAATACCCAGCTAGACAACAGGGAGTGGGGGAGGACGGAAGGAAAAGCTGTTCAGCTCCTTCTCCACTCCCTCGGGGAGCTGTGAGTGTCTCTCCCAAGGCACTGCAGCTCTCTGGTGGTGAGTTCTGGGCTGTTGCTGGGACTTGAATTCCTCCTTTGCCAAACTTCCCCCCCCCCCCTCCACAGCTTCATCCTGAACATTTTGCCTCTGCTCAGCCTGAATTCCTGGCTGTTCCTTCCATTCCTTCCGTTTTCCAGCTCTGTGATGCTCCAGAACCAGCAGCTGCCCAGATGTTTCTGAGTGGGATTGATTTCGGGTGGTGGTTCCCAGATGTCAGGAATGAAATAAAACCAAACAAAAATAAGATTTTTCAATCAGGCTGGATCACTGGAAATCTGTATCACACTCTCCTGATGCCTGGAGCAATAAAAACCCTTGGATTTTCCCAAACTGGACAGCCCAAGTTAATTTGGATTCATTCAGTACCTATAGGGTCGGTTTGGTGCTGACACAAGAACAAGGGTTTTATTTTGCTGCTCTACACGAGCTCTATTATCCCTTTGTGAAGGAAGTGAGTTTAATCACATCTGGCAGACCTGCTGGGTATAATGTGTCCCAATATCCCATTACACTTTCAATTTACATGTATTACCTTTCCCTGGAAAAGTTCCCTGCACTCGTGTCCGTTGAATTAAAGGGCCATTATGAAAACAGAGCAGGACATTTCGGTGATCTGGATGTTTGATCTCACTCTGGGAGGCAATTAGTGCTAATAAGTCCCATACTCACTGTCTGCCTCTGATTTGTCTCCAAAATAGAGCATATAAAAGGCCTCAAGTGGGGCAGCAATTCCAGAGGGTAATTCCCTTCCCACTAAACTGGCTGATAATGAAGGACAGGAGAGCTGTGTCTGTGTGGAGAAGATCAGAGCCAAAATCTGCAGCTTTTAGGCTATAACTTGTCCACAGTGACTTCACAGTGAAGGAGCAGCACTCAAAAATCAATGCTGGTTTAGTCTGAGGCTCGAAACACAAACAAAGCCCATCCAAAACAGGCTTGGGAGTTAATGATGTCGGGGAGATAAATAATTAAAGCAGAAGGGGAAAAGACAGGCATTTAAAGGCTGGACAAAAGTAGAGGAAACACATTACAGAGCAGATTTAAGCAGGAGATGAAGATTTGATCCCCATAATCTGTATTGATCAAGGCATTTCCAATCTGTTCAGCACCAGGAGAGGAGGGAAAGGAGAGGAGTGTCATTAGGCAGACAAGGGCTGTGCCTGAGGGCTCTGTCAGTCACACTCGGCAGCTTCCCAGATTCCTGGGAGGGAGACTCACAATTTATGGCCCAAGGATGTGTTTTCCAGGCAGGATCAACAGCTGAGGCCTCCCCAGCCTGAAGCTTGGGAAAAGGGCTCAGTGGGAGAACAAGGATGGAGCTGCAAGAGGGAGGAGAAGGGATGGGGATGGGGAGGCTGGAGCTGGACCAGGTTCCTGGGGCTCCAAAGAAGAGTCTCAGGTAGAGCATTATGAGAAATAAAAATACAATTTTCTACAGGCCTAGGGTGAAGTTGTGAGATATCCAAGTTCAAAAAAAAACTGCACTTGAGTGTCAGGGTCTTTTTTTGGCAGGATCAGGGGAGTGCAAGAGTTCTTAAAATCTTTTGGGGCCGTTTTTGTACAAAAGGGGTTCTTCTTTCTGTTTGGGCTAAAAACAAAGGAAGATCCATCATCTTTGACAGAGGACACCTTGCAGCCAATCAGAATAAAAGGAAAGCCCCTTTTTAGAGAAAATAAACCTTTTTAGGTAAAAATGAATATATTAAACTTATCTGATAAAGGGTGGGATTTTGTAAAAGCATAAAATGAATGAGATGTGAAGCCAAAGGGTCTTTTCTCCTCAAAAACTCGGTGGGGGAAAGACCCTTTGGCTGAATAAATTCTGCTTTGATTCTTTGTTCCTTGAGTTTCTGCTGTCTTTCTAAAATGAAAAGAGGGATTTTTCCCACAGTGTGGGCTGGGCAGAAGGTGCTGGCTCAGGAATGGACGTGGATCTCCTGGGATGGGGATGTGGGAGCTGAAAGCAGAGGAGCCACCTCTGCCAGCCAGGAATCACTGCCCTGGGAAATCCCAGCCTCCTCCAAGGGCATGGAATGGCAGGACAAGGGGGGGGTGGCTTTAAACTGAAGGAGGGTTGGTTTGGATTGGATATAAGGAAGAAAATGGGCTCAGATTGAGACTCTCATGAGTCCTGTGGAAGGATCCAAGCTCTGGGCTCTCCTCAGGCAGCTGGACAGCTCCTTTCTTTGCAGCTCTTCTGAGCAGAGCTTTGAAGGGTCCTGTCTTCACATCAGCAGGGGGTGAAAATGGAAGTGGGGAAGCTCCCAACACTTTGCAAAAAGCAATTCCTGTTTCCCAGCTGTTCCCCACTGTGCTGGCTCAGGGGTTGTCCCCTCGTGGGGGAGGAGAGAAGGAATTCTGTGTGTTGGAGGCACCTCTGCTGCAGGGCTGGGGTTGAGCTGCTTGTTGGGATCCCAGCAGGGAATGAGGCACTGGGAGCACTGGCTAGCAGCTCTGCAAGGAAAGGAGGATGGGGATGAGATGTCAGGAGGGAATTTCACAAATGAAGTCAAAGACTCCTGCACTGGAATGATTGATCTGCTTGGGCTGCAAACAAAGAAGCTTCCAACTTGGATGGCAAAGTGCTTTCTTTGCTTTTTATAGACTGTTCTGGAACTTCTGGGACATCTGGAACATGGGCCTGGAGAAGAGAAGGCTCCCAAGGAGACCTGAAAGCCCTTTCCAGGGCCTAAAGGGGCTCCAGGAGAGCTGGAGAGGGACTGGGGACAAGGGATGGAGGGACAGGACACAGGGAATGGCTTCCCACTGCCAGAGGGCAGGGTTAGATGGGATATTGGGAAGGAATTGCTGTCTGGGAGGGTGGGGAGGCCCTGGCCCAGGTTGCCCAGAGAAGCTGTGGCTGCCCCTGGATCCCTGGAAGTGTCCAAGGCCAGGCTGGAGCCACCTGGGACAGTGGAAGGTGTCCCTGCCCATGGGACTGGGTGGTCCTTCAGGTCCCCTCCCACCCACCCCACAGCTGTGTGACCTGGGAGCAGCTCCCAGGGAGGTTCTGCCCAGAAGCACCACTGTCCATTGCCATGGACTGTATTTAACAGATGAAAATATTCCCCTATTTTTAATCACTAAGAACATCTGTCCAGTGGCTTATTCATCACCTGCAGTTTTTATAATCTCTGAAACTTCTAAGTGCAGCAGCACGCTGGGGACAGGAGCAATAAAGCCCTTATTTCCATGCAAATATGGGGAGCAAGAAGAACAGCAATAATGAGGAAGAAAAATAGAAGGAATAGGTGAATACTCAGCAGTGCAATATTGCCCCGAGCTCTCTGCAGGATCCTGATTGGTATTTAGTGTTAGGGAGAGCAAGAAATGAAAGACAGAACGTGGATGTGCCTGTGCTTCTACTCCCAGCTCCACAAATGCAGGAATGGAAGCAGAGAGCTGTAAAAATGGGGTTAACATTTCACATCAGGTTTGCTGAGGACAGAGGTGGGTCTGGAGTAAGAGAAGGGCGTTTGCTGAGACTGGTTTTAAGTGTGTTTACTGGGTTTGTTGTAAGGATTCCTTTAGGAAACCTTGAGAGCAATTTTGAGTGTGCTGTAAAAAAATCTCAAGATTTGGTTTTGGAAGTGTTTCAAATGGAATTAGAGTTAAATTTCCCAGAGGGAAGTTCAAAGGTGACAGGAGAGTTGAGATGACAGCTGGGCTTCTGCAGCTCATGGAACAGACACCAAATGCAGCCCAAGTAAAATGAGCAGATACAAGGGGAATACTTGGGGGATACTACAGGGTGTGGAGCCACCTCTTCTCCTCACCCACAAGCTCCACCTGCTCTCCTCATCTCAGGGAAAGTTCCTCATCTCAGGAAAATTCTTCCAATGTCTTGCAAACAGCTGCAGGAAGCAATTTATAGATCCAGCAGTTCTCAGGCAGCAGATAAATATTAAAGGCAGCACAGAGAGAATTTCCACAGGACAAAAAGTCATCCCCCTCCTTCTCTTTCTGAAGAGTGTGAGGGAATTCTCCTGGAAGCAAGAGAAAGTAAAGGAATGCTAAAGGAATGCTAAAGATGAAGAGCTTTGGAGACAGAGTGCAGCCTCCTCCAGTCACTGCTCCTCCCTGAATCAGGGAATCACATGGTTTGGGTTGGAAGGGACCTCAGAGACTGCCCACTTCCAACCCTTCTGTACTCCCAGAATTTATTTATTTGTTTATTTATTCATCACCTTTGTTCTGTGCCTCAGCACAGTGATTTCTTTGAGGGCTGTATGAATTCCTTCACACTCTGTTTTATGTGTGCACTGAACTTGCAGGCTCTGGGAAGGGAGGGAGAGCGAGCATTTTCTTCAATTTTTAAGGAGGAGTAGCTGGAGATATTTATGTATTAATAAATTTGTACTGAAAGACAGATATCCCCGTAGGTTTTCACCTCTAGATGAATAAAATCATCTACAAAGGCAGCAGGAGAAAGTGGGAGAGTGGTGATAGAAAGGTAATAGAAGCATAGAACCATGGAATGCTTTGGGTGGGAAGGGACCTTAAGGGCCACTCAGTGCCACCCCCTGCCATGGGCAGGGACACCTTCCTCTAGCCCAGGTTGCTCCAAATTTATCCAACCTGACCTTGGACACTTCCAGGGATCCAGGGGCAGCCACAGCTTCTCTGGGCACCCTGTGCCAGGGCCTCAGCATCTCACAATAAAGCTTTTTTTCCTACTATCCCATGAAACCTCCTCTCAGTTTGAAGCCATTCCCCCTTGTCCTGCCCCTCCAGGCCCTCTCCATCTTTCCTGTAGCTCCCTTTTCCCAGCTCCAGTGCCCTCAGGAGGCCTGTCCACCCCACCCCATCACCCACCCACGAGCTTTCCAGCCCAGGATTTCCATGTGCCTCCCCCACTGCTCCTCCCAACGATGGCACCTCTGTGCAGACAAACCCAGAGCCTTCCCTCCTTTCCTGGTATCCTCTTCCTGGCACCTGTGAAATCACTTTTCAGCACTTACTGCCCAGCAGAGAGAGATCAGTGGGTTCTCCCCTCTCCACATCCAGCTGTTGGTGCAAAGTCTTTCCATCTTTTCCTCCTCCCTCTGTGTTTTTAGCACAGCTGGGTCAGAGATTCTCAGACCACGATCACATAAATAATTAGGAGCTGTAAGAACTCCAACTCCAAGCCAGGAGCTGTTTTTCCTGGCTCTCTGGAAGTTCCAAGTCCCACTCTTTGAGCACACACTGCACTGTGCTGGTCCAGGTATCGATCCTGAGCCTCTTCCCTATTGGATTTCTCTCCAGGCACACAAATGAATTAGATTCTCTATCAAGAAACAGCAGAGCCCAGCAGCAAATTGAGAATATCTGGGCAAAGATCTCTCTCTGTTGTTGTGCAGCAAGCAAACAAAACTGTGAATCTTTGGTGCTTATTTAAAAACAAAAGTGCCTGGTTTGGTTGGGAAATGGTGGAATTGTTTTCATCCTGTACCTGCATTCTTTCCACAGAGGAAAAAGTGTGTTCCTTAGTCACAGAGGTGACACAGGGTTTCTGAAGGAATGTTCCACTCCTGGGATGGCTGTTTTGCCACCGCCAAGGGTTGGGGTTGTGTTCAAACCCACAGTTCCCAGTTCCAAACTGGTTTCACGCCGTGGGGTCACTCTCAGAGCGGAGCCTGGAAGTTTCCCAAGTTGGGAAACCGAGGCACGAGCAGGTGGAGGGAGATGTTTCCTCCACCTCATCCCACATCCCACAGGGGGAGGGGTTTTGGCACAGGGATGGAGGAGTCTGGGCCAGTTTTGCTCCAGAACAGAGAAGTGGGAAATGACCAACAGATCTGGGACCTTCAGGGACTGGAGCAGATGATCCCATCCAGGGGAAGGTGTCCTTGCCCATGGCAGGGGGTGGCACTGGATGGGCTTTAGGGTCCCTTCCAACCGAAACCATTGTTTGATTCTATGATTTTATTGCCAATTTAACCACTACCAAAGAACATCCATTTTTTACCATCCGGTGCCACCCCCTGCCATGGGCAGGGACACCTTCCACTATCCTACATTGCTCCAAGCCCCTCCAACCTGGCCTTGGACACTTCCAGGGATCCAGGGGCAGCCACAGCTTCTCTGGGCAACCTGGGCCAGGGCCTCCCCACCCTCCCAGCCAACAATTCCTTCCCAATATCCCATCTGTCCCTGCCCTCTGGCAGTGGGAAGCCATTCCCTGTGTCCTGTCCCTCCATCCCTTGTCCCCAGTCCCTCTCCAGCTCTCCTGGAGCCCCTTTAGACACTGGAAGGGGCTCTGGGGTCTCCCTGGAGCCTTCTCTTCTCCAGGTGACCCCCCCCCAGCTCTCCCAGCCTGTCAGGTCGTGGCTGTGTGTCCTGTTCCTGCTTCCCCAGCACATGGAGCAGAAACTTGGAATCACCAAAAACATTGTCGTGGTTGGTGGCTTTTCCCAGTTTTTGGGCTGCCTGCCCAGGATCCCTGTGGAGGTGTCTGAGGGTGCAGAGAGGAAGCTCTAATTTGTAAGAGGGCTTGGCAAAGGTCCCACCTGCCCCATGTCACCCCCAGACAGGAGAGACTCTTGTTTTCCAAGCAAACTGCCTGACATGTTCCTGGGGAAAGGCTGTGTCTCCCTGGCAATGCTCTTTGGAAAGTGCAAAATGCCTTGTAGAGGTGATGTCTCCCTGGCAATGCCCTTTGGAGGGGAGAAACTCGTGCCTTGCTCGGAACAAAAGAAGTTCAGAGCAGGAGAAAGGGCTGTCAGTGCTCACCCTGGGCACGGGGAGAACATTGGCACCCGGAGCCAACCCCCAGCCCTGCTGGGGAACACTGGGGAGGAAAAGTGGGAGCTGGAGATCCCAAATGAACCTCAGAGCTGGGTGAAACATGAACAGGAGCCAGAGTGTGCCCAGGGGGACAAGAGGGCCAATGGATCCTGGCCTGGCTCAGGAACAGGGTGGCCAACAGGGCCAGGGAAGGGATTCTGCCCCTGGACTCAGCACTGGTGAGGCCACCCCTGGAGTGCTGTGTCCAGTTCTGGGCCCTCAGCTCAGGAAGGACATGGAGGGGCTGGAGCAGGTCCAGAGGAGAGCAACAAGGCTGGGGAAGGGACTGGAGCACAAGTGCTGGGAGGAGAGGCTGAGGGAGCTGGGGGGGCTCAGCCTGGAGAGGAGGAGGCTCAGGGGAGACCTCCTCACTCTCTGCAACTCCCTGACAGGAGGGGGGAGCCAGGGGGGGTTGGTCTCTTTTCCCAGGCAACCATCAGCAAGACAAGAGGGCTGGGTCTGCAGCTGTGCCAGGGGAGGGTTAGGTTGGAGATTGGGAAGAATTTCTTTGCAGAGAGGGTGCTGAGCCATTGGAATGGGCTGCCCAGGGAGGTGTTTAAGGACAGACTGGATGTGGCATCAGTGCCATGGGCTGGGAACCACGGCGGGGTTGGATCAAGGGTTGGACTGGATGATCTCAGAGGTCCCTTCCAACCCAGCTGATTCTGTGACTCTCTGAAACACAGACCACACGTGTGACAGGTGGGGATGAGGAGGCAGAGGGAGCAGAGGATGTGCAGGGATTCCCTTTCCCCAGAGGGGAAGGTGTCCCTGGCCCTGGCAGGGGGTTGGAATGAGCTGCTCTTTAAGGTCCCTTCCAACCCAAACCATTCCAGGGTTCTATGATTCTCTAATTCCACATCATTTTGCTTGTCCACCCTGTCAACATTCCCACCTCTTCTTCCACCAAAGAGGCAAATTCTGCTTCCCACAGAACCTTATTCCCAGGGAGAGAGACACAAACAACTTGAAATGAAGGATTTGGTCCTTCTGCTTAAACAGGTCTCCTGTTCCTCAGTGGATTCCCTCTGCACAATCCTCTCCCTTTGTTATTTGTGCTTTCTTTTGCCCCTAAACCAAAATTTGGATGAATTTGTGCTGATTCCAACCCCTCTGTCTGCTCTTTCTCCATGTTAACTTTACTCCTGGGTCTCCCTTTTCTGCTTTGGGGGCCTTTGGGGGTCTCCCAGGGGGCCTTTGGGGGTCTCCCAGCCTTGCTGGAGGAGGGTCCAGCCCCAGGTTAGGGGGGTAACACATCAAACCAGCAATGGTTTTTATCACCCTGGGAAAAAAAAATAAATCTTTAAATAATTTTCCCGTTTTGAATCAGAAGGAAAAATCAAAAAAATCTCAATTCTCTTGTCACCGAGGAAGAAAAACTTGAACCAGTCATAATGTTGGGTCTTTTTCGAGCTGTTTATTTCCATTTGACCTTTAAAAAAACATTTGTAGCCTAAACCAAGTCACATTCCCAAGCTCGAAGTTACTCCAAACAAAAAAAATATTTTGTTGGAAACGACAAAAGGGGCTTTCAGCAATTCTTCAACGTTTTCCTTCCTCCAGCGGGAGATTCATCAAATTGATCTTTTCTCTCAGATATTTTTGTCTTCAACAAATTGACGTTGCCTGAAAAAAAAAAAAGAGAGATTTTTGTCAGGGAGGAAGCTGGGCCAGGAGTTTGAGGAACAATCCCCACGTGGGTGATTTGCTGGGCAGAAGAACAAGGTGATGGAGGAGTTTGGGAATGTGGCCTCTGCTGTGAATCCTCCATCAATCTGGGCAGGAAGCACTGGGTTAATGCCACTTAAATTGTTACCTCTTACCCAGAGGTCACTGAACCCTCCTCAGTGCCCAGAGCTGCCCATCCATCTCCTGTGTGGGGACACTTCAGTGTCCCCAAGTGCCACCACCCCCCCTGCACAGGCCCTTCCCCAGCTGGTGACACCAAGGCATTGCTGGCACATTTCCTCCCAAATTTCCGTGGCTGCAGCTTCAGCCATTAATCACTAATTAATTTTTTATGGAATGTGCACGAGTAGAATCCTCATTTCTGCCCTGGACTGATTCCAAGCCCTCTGTCTGCTCGTTCTCCACATTAACTTTACTCCTGGCTCTCCCCCTTCTGCTTTGGGGGCCTTTGGGGGTCTCCCAGCCTTGCTGGAGGGGGGTCCAGCCCCAGGTTAGGAGGGTAGCACATCAAACCAGCACAAGAGATTCCATTCCCACTTCTTAGGTTGAGGTTCCACAGAATTATCCCAGAATGGGTTGGGTTGGGAGGGACCTTAAAAACCACCTCGTTCCACCCCCTGCCACAGGCAGGGACACCTTCCACCAGCCCAGGCTACTCAATATGCTGAATTTTGGAGTGATTTATGTTCTGTCTGAACCATCTTTTGCTGAACACACCTTTTAGCCCTCTCTGCTGAGCCCTCACCTTCCCATTTCTCCTGCCTTCACTGGCTGGTTCCAGAATCCCTCTGTGTGTGTGTGTGTGTGTGTGTGTGTGTGTGTGTCTGTCTGTCTGGATTTTGGCACTATGAATTCCTTCAATTCTCCTGTATTTAACTCACCACCTCAGTTTTGGGACCATTTGCAGGAGGTTGAGCTGCTGCTCTGTGTTTTTGAGCAGGTCTGGGAGCAGAGTGGGGGGTTTTGGTGCACGGAGCTCATTGCCTGGGAAAAACAGCATCAAATCCAACCTCCCCTTTCCCAGCAGGGATATGGGCAGAAATCCTGCTCCTAAACACAGGACCCAGCTGGTTGTAGCCAGAGAGGCACCTCAGGGGTTCAGGGCAGCAAAGCCAGGCAGAGTGGGGAAGGATTTAGGAGTGGGACAAGGCAAGGCAGTCATTTATTTATGGGCTGCAACGAGGGAGCTTCGGGTACAGGCCTGAAAATTCTGCCTGCAGCCCTGACAAATGGGCTGGCAGCCCTTTGAGGAGTTTGCTTTATTGCTGCCATTAGTTATTGCAGAGAAAGCATCCTAATCTGCCCCCCCTCTCCTGCATTATTCAAGGCACTCCTTCGGTTCCCAGCCCGTGCACGCGAATTTGCACCCCCGAACACACATTAGTGCATAAATACACAGGGATAAATGGGCTTCCAGCAGGATTTTGGGAGCAGGCTGAGAGCCAGCAGGAGCCAGTGGTGTCTCACAGCCCTTTATTTCAACCAGATTTTGCTCAGGAATTTGGCAGGTCCATGTGGTGCAAGGGCTGAGGGGCAGAGATTTACCCTGATGTTGTCCCAGCTGGGGATCAGAGGAAACCCCAGCTCAGAGCAGATTTGGGATGGTGCCTCCAAGAGTGGGCACCAACAGATAATTTGGGGCAAAGGTGCTCAACCTACACCTTAAAACCACCCCTGGATCAGCAGAACATCCCCCCTGACCTGTTGGCTGTTCTCTCTCTGCCTCTTCCCAGGGCTCAGATGGGTTTTTCCTCCCTCCCTGTTTCACTCTCTGGTGTTCTGACAACAAACCCGGTGGTGGAGCAGAGTTGTGGGGTGGGCCAGAGGTGCAGGGCGTGGCAGGTCCCACAGCAGGGAAGCTGGGAGGGGGAATGGACGGGAGAGGAGCCTCTGACACGCAGGAGATGAGCCTGGGGGAAGGACCCTGCTCCTCAGCAGAGGATGCTGTGCTGCTTTTCCTCGGGAAACACACCCCAGGATCCTGCTCTCTGCCCATCAGGGCACTGTCCCACACTGTCCCTTGGTGGGCAGAGCCCTTTCCTAAACTACACAGAGGAATTTGGCCAGTGGTACCAGGCAGAGCCTCCCCCCTGCCCCTCCCAGCTCGGTGGGGTGTGACTGATGCTCTGCAGCTCCTGCCAGCCAGGATGGGATTCCCAGGGGAAAAGGGCTCTTGTTTGCTCTGTGATTCCAGAGTGTTGTTTCTGCCACAAGCAAAAGCAAGGAGCTTGGAGAGGGGCTGACAGCACTGACAGCTGAGCTGAGGAGCAGCGGTGACAGCAAACAGCTTTGGAAATGGGAGCTGCTGGAGAGAGACAGGAGAAAAGCTTGGGAATACCTTAGAGGCAAGGAAAGATGAAGCAAAGTGGAACAAAGTGGTGTCTTTCTGTGCAGACACAGCACTGTGGCAGGAAGCCTTCAGGGAGGAGGGATGTTCTGGGGGGTGGTGGCAGGAGGGGCTCTGAGAGGCTGGTGCTGGGGGCACGGAGCTGTCCTGGGCAGAGGAGCTGGGACATGACACATCTTCATTAGCCAGGCAGTGTCACACCATCTGCAGGCATCCAGCTGAGCAGCCACGGGGAACTTCTGAGGCAAAGCTGGCCAGGAGCAGTCCCAGAACAAAGCCAAGCTCTTGGAAGCGCCGCAGGTGCTGAGAGGGACTCGAGCACCATATGGCTGAAGGAATAAATTGGGCCTCAGAAAGCACCCCGAGGAGAACAGCACGTCTCTGCCAGCATTGGAGCTCCCCAGGAGCGTGGAAGACCCCAGGCAGAGGTTGGAACAGCTCCCCTCTCCCTCCCTGGCAGTGCTGGATGCCGACACACGGGCAGGCAGGAGCCTGGATTCCGGCTCTGGAGCTCTTCACATGCTCCAGGCCCTGCTCAGCCAGGCAAGGAAAGCTGAGCTCCAAAGTTCCACTGGAAGGCTTTGATGACTCCTGCCCTCTTCCAACAGCAAGACATTGCAGGGCCCTGCTCTGGGCTGACTCTCAGGGAGTTTGTCCCTTGCTGTCCGTCTGTCCTTGCCAACAATGACAAGTTTCCCACTCGAGCTGGAAATTAGTGCTGCTGATTTAAAGGAGGTGTTGTCATCACAGTCCCTGCTATGGCTGAAAAATATCCTGGGTGGCATTTAGAGGAAGGGAGAAGGATCCATCAGAGGAACTTTGTCTCACATCTCTTCCCATTTGCTTTCAGGAGCCTGGATGTGCTTGGCAGGGAGACACACGTACAGGGGACAGGGAGGCAGAGCCAGTGCAGCCTGAATGACTAATTGCCCTTGTTTGTCATCCTCTGGCTTGTGCCAGCTCACTGGGAGATGGGAACAAGCTGGGAACAAGCTGGGAACAAGCTGGGAATGAGCTGGGGCCACACAGGGGCTGCTGAGCCAGCCCAGCAGAGCCAGCCCAGCTGCACGGGGCAGGTTTGTAGCTCAGCTGGTGAAACCTGTTTTCCATCCCTGACAGTGCCCCAAAGTGCAAACCAGACTCACTCCCACCCACCTGAGGCCTTTTTCAAGGTCTCTGTTAAACCAGTCGAGGGGCATCACCGGCCAAGGCCTCGCAGGGGGTTTGGTGGGAGCTTTGCTCACATGTTGCAGAGGGTTTGGCACCTCCCAGGGACCTTTAGTCCTTGGATATGATTGTTCTCTCCCTTCTCCTGGCAACTGAACCCTCCACAGAGAGCTGAAGGATGAGCTAATTGGTCTTGATCCCATTATGGATCTTCAGCCCTGGCTGGGGAGACATAAGTCACGAGCTGAGAGCACAGCTCAGCTTAAAGCTCCGTTGGGCTGTTCCTGAAGGACAAGGGGGGGTTTTACAGCTCACAGGGGCTTCTTCTGGCTCTGAGGAGGTGATGGGGCATCCTGCAGGACAGGGTTTCAGCTTAGGAACACAGAGAAAGTGCCATGGAGCCTTTTCCCTGTAGCCCCCCCCCCAATTCCAAGGTTTCACCTGTATCATTCCTCCTGTTCTCCTCATCCTGGGGGCAAAGGGATGGTCCCCAGCCCCAACCCCCTTGGATGGTGTTTGCCTTCAGAACAGAGGAGCAAGGCAGCCCACCAGGTATCTCCCAGTTCAATCCCACCTTCCAACCCCAAAACTTTCCTCTTTCTTGCCTTTTCCTGGCTTTCTGTGAAGTTTTCCTGGAGTCAGCACAAATATGCAGCTGCTTCCAGCCCATTTCCAATTCCACTGGTATTTTGGGGCATGTAAATGCTCTGCCTTCAGAATTTCCCCAGCCTCTGAAGCAGAGACGTGCACAAACTGAAGGATGCCAGGGAAAATCAGGAGTGTCACATATGATTTCTCAGCAAACCTAATCCTGCTCCTCCAGCCTGGGAATATCCAGCAGCCCCAGGTCCAGAGGGAAGAGCCAACAAGATCCTTCACTCCAGGACACGTCCTGGCGCCAGAATTTTTTAATTCATCTTTTTAAGGCAGAAGATGCCAGTGGCTGCCACTGCTTTTTGTGTTCAGAGCTTGTTCTCAGTGCACACAGAGGGGAGAAGGGCCAGGAAGATTCATGAGTGCACCTGAGAGCACGAGGGGTCACTGGCCCTGCTGCAGTTCTTGTGGTGTGGTGCCACAGGGTGAGAAGGATCTAAAGCTGTCAGAGAGTGTCCAGAGGAGGGACATGGAAATGGGGAAGGGTCTGGAGGGGCCACACAAGGAGCAGCTGAGGGCACTTGGTGTGTTCAGCTGGAGAGGAGCAGACTGAGGTCAGACCTCACTGGGTTTTCAACATCCTCCCCAGGGGCAGCTCCAGCTCTGGGTGAGCAGGGACAGGACCAGGGAAGGGCTGGAGCTGTGTCAGGGCAGGCTCAGGTTGGATCTCAGGGAAAGGTTCTTCCCCCAGAGGGTGGTTGGCACTGCCCAGGCTCCCCAGGGCAGTGGGCACAGCCCCAAGGCTGCCAGAGCTCCAGGAGGGTTTGGACAATGCTCTGAGGGACAGGGTGGGATTGTTGGGGTGTCTGGGCAGGGCCAGGAGTTGGATGGATGATCCCTGTGGGTCCCTCTCAACTCAGGATATGATTTGATCATTCTAATAAACAAATAAGTACCATTAACTAGGGGTTATTTTCTAAAAGGGTCTCTACAGACCCAGAAGCTCCTCGGCTCCAACCTGCAGCACTTCCCGAGCTGGGCCTCAGTTTCCTGCTTAATTAAGTGGGAATGGAAAGCTGAGTGCAGGCAGTGCTCTGGGGGTAATTAGTTCAGCTTACAGGAGTGATCTGAACACCAAACTCGCCCCATGAATTATTTATCCAAGTTTCCAGCACAAGGAGCAGAACGATGGGTAAATCCCTCGGTGACTCCCTCCTGCTCAGCACCTTTGCAGGATGTTTTCCTCCACTTCTCCAGGGCCACTGGAGCAGGGGATGGTTTTGTCTGCCTGGTGGTTTTTGGCAGGATGTGACCAGTGCCCTGGGAGAGCAGCTTTATTGAATCAGGAGATGAGATTTGTTGGAGCTGGAAATAAAAATTAAGTTGTCAGTCTTTCGAAATCCCACCCAAAACGAGACTCAAACTCTTTTAGGGGAGGTCAAGCTGAATGCAAAATGCAATCAGAGATCAAAAATGTTTGGGGAGAATGATTGGAGTTAACAGGTAACACCCCAGGAAACTCAGAGTTTGGTTGGATTTACAGGAAAGCCCCAACCTGAGAGGACAGGAATAAAATTTAACATCTCCTCTGACCTTATTTCTGCCCCTGCAAACCTGAGAGTCTCCAGACTTTCCCTATTTGTCCCTTTAGTACAATCACATTCATATTTCCATGGGTTTTGAAATCTGCTGGGACCACACAAGAGGAGAGAAAAATAACAGCAGATGACTGCAGAGACAAACAGCCTCATGAATCCAGAGAGCTCAGGGTGCCCAGTTCAAGAGTAACACTTAAATAAAAATATTTGTTGAGCAACACTGCTTTTGAGCAGCAAATTAAGACATTTTTATTATCTTTTTTTTTCCTGAATGCTTATTTCCAAGTGAAAAAAAAAAAAAAAGCTTAATATGCAGCCTCCAGAGCTGGCTGTGATCTGTTCCACTGGGTTTATTTGTCATTAATTGGAATCATTGCAAGAAATCTGTGCTATCACTTGCAGATTGGGGCCTCGTAGAGAGAATAAAATCCCAGCAAAACTGCACCAGAAGCTCGGAATGTGATATAAGATGCTGTTAATAAGAGCAAAGTCTCTTTGTTTGTGCCAAGAAGTGGCACAGCAGAGGCGTGGACAGGCAGAGCTGCCTGTGCATACATTAGCACATCCAACTTGCACCAAACATGAGAGACCCAGGCTCTTACAGATGGCAGCTCCAACAGCAAGAGCTTTTTTGGACTGTTTCACTGCTTTCAGGAAGTTTGGGAGCTGTGGGAATGGAGCTGGATTTTGGGGAGGGGTCGTGTTGCTCCCGGCTGGGGAAGGGCCGGGGTTTGGGAGGGGAAGGGGGGGCTTGGTTCTCCTCCTTCACTCCTGGAAGTTTGATCCGGTGCTTAAGGGTTCAGAGCTTCTCTCTGGTGAGCAGGGACAGGACCAGGGAAGGGCTGGAGCTGGGACAGGGCAGGGTCAGGTTGGATCTCAGGGAAAGGTTCTTCCCCCAGAGGGTGGTTGGCACTGCCCAGGCTCCCCAGGGCAGTGGGCACAGCCCCAAGGCTGCCAGAGCTCCAGGAGGGTTTGGACAACACTCTGAGGGACAGGGGGGGATTGTTGGGGTGTCTGTGCAGGGCCAGGGGTTGGATGGATGATCCCTGTGGGTCCCTCCCAGCTCAGGCTATCCCCTGATCCCATGACAGTGCCCAGGCAGGGGCTGAGGACAGACAGACCCCGCTGGCAAATCCCAGCAGCTCCCAGGCCCATCAGTTGGGGTGGTCTGTGCTGGGACAGCCCCTGCTCTCCTCTGACTGACCTTAAGCTGACTGTTGGATCCAACCCAACACTTGGACCCAAGGATCTAAAAGGTCTTTCCCAACCTAAACGAGTCCCAGAACTCCCCTGAGTTCCTGACTGCCCCTCAAGGTGGGATTTGCTGGGCTGAGGGATGGGGAGAAAGAGGCAATTCTGCTCTGCTTCCTGCCCTGCCCCAATTCCAGCTGCTCTGGGAGCCTTTATTCCGTGTCCAACCCAGCTGGGGCTCTGCTGAGAGGGGAGTGATGCTGCCCAGGGGCCTCCCAGTGCCCATCCCAGTGCCCTGATTCCCTGGGGACAAACCCTGGGCATCCCTGCCCGGGGCTGAAGGAAAGGGCAGAGCTGCCCTTCCCCAGCTGAGCTGGGACTGCAGGAATAGGGAACAGCAAAGCCAAGTCCAAATGATCCTTTTTTTTTAAGTGATCCTACCATAGTTTTAGTGGAAAAAAACACTTGAGGAGATGGATCAGTTTGTCCAGTCTTGGAAGAAAAAATTCCTCAGCTCATCCCACAGACACCCCCAAGTCCAGCCCAGGGAGAGCTTTGGAAAGCAGGCACTGTCCTGTTCTTCTAATCCCTCAAATCCACTTTGGAAGCTGAATCTCAGAGCAAGGCTTGAAGGGTTTTAACAACTTCCTAGAAACCAGTGCTGCAGCAAAAAAAAAAAAAATTACCTGCTTGTATTAATAGGTTGTATTTTTAGCCTAAGAATTAAGTGTTCTGCTCAGCAGCAGCCACTCCTGCAGAGAGGGATGTTATGTGTCTTCAGGACTAAAGCTGGAGAATAAGATACAAAGAAAAGCTTTTCTCCACCCAAAAATTCTGGTTGAAGGACTGGCCAAACGTTTCTTGCAAGAAACTGAGTTTTTTAGCTAACATTTGAGGGAAATGTCTGCTTGCCCCTGAAATACTCAGTTTTTCTTCATGGAAGCAAAGCCACAAACGTTTCTTTTACACGTGAACTTCCCATTTCTCCTTTTATTTTCTTTTTTTTTTTTTGGAAAAAGATTTAATTTCCAATCTTGGATTTCAGCCAGAAAATATTGGTCTTCAATTACTGAGATTCAATTTATTCTCTTTCTGAGCACTTGGCTTAATCCAGTGCAGAAAGGTCTCTTAATGAACTCTCTTACAGATGAAAACAGGAGGCAATACTTTGCATTTCATTAGCTCTTAAAGGAAAGCTGAGCAAGTTTAGCAGGGGCCAGCAATATTTTAATTAGCCTTGCAGAGATTGTCTTCTGCTACAACAGTCCCTTTTAATTACATTTGTTAAAATACTGTAGAGCAGATTGACTCCCTGCTTAAAGATCTCCCCACAGTGTGGGAATGCAAATAAATTCCAGGGGAGCCCCAGTTAAGTCTCCAAATTAGGCTGAAAGTGCCCCTTGCATGAGGTAACCTCCAGATTTGGGCTGAGCCCCCCCAGACCCAACATTAATTAGAATTTCTGGGTTTGAGATGGTCACTGGGTGGCCTGGCTGTTTATCAGGGAAACTGCTCCTGGTTGTGCTGCCCAGAGCAGGCCTGGAGAAAATCCAGCTGGGACATTTATGGTGGGAGAGCAGCAGCACTGGTTCCACAACCTGCACCTTTCGGGGGGGGAATTTGGGGTTGAAGGAGGTTCCCTCACCACCAGGGTGTTAATTTGGGGTTGAAGGTGATTCCCTCACCACCAGGGTGTTAATTTGGGGTTGAAGGTGGTTCCCTCACCATCAGGGTGTTAATTCAGTGTTTCCCTCACCATCAGGGTGTTAATTTTGGGTTACAGATGATTCTCTCACTATCAGGGTGTTAATTTGGGGTCGAAGGGGTTCCCTCACCATCAGGGTGTTAATTCAGTGTTTCCCTCACCATCAAGGTGTTAATTTGGAGTTGAAGGTGATTCCATCACCACCAGGGTGTTAATTTGGGGTTAAAGGAGGTTCCCCCACCATCAGGGTGTTAATTTGGGGCTGAAGTGTTTCCCTCACCATCAGGGTTCTAATTCAGTGTTTCCCTCACCATCAGGGTGTTAATTTGGGGTCAAAGGAGGTTCCCTCACCATCAGGGTGTTAATTCAGTGTTTCCCTCACCATCGAGGTGTTAATTTGGGGTTGAAGGTGATTCCCTCACCATCAGGGTGTTAATTTGGGTTGAAGGAGGTTCCCTCACCATCAGGGTATTAATTTTGGGTTACAGGTGATTCTGTCACCATCAGGGTGTTAATTTGGGGTTGAAGGAGGTTCCCTCACCATCAGGGTGTTAATTCAGTGTTTCCCTCACCATCAGGGTATTAATTTTGGGTTACAGGTGATTCCCTCACCACCAGGGTGTTAATTTGGGGTTGAAGTGTTTCCCTCATCACCAGGGTGTTAATTTGGGGTTGAAGCCAGACTAGTTTGAACTGTTGCCCCTCTCAGCCCACCACTGATCCATTGTCCTACTCAGGAGCTCAGCCACTCCTCTCATGACTTACAGCCCACATGCTTGTCCCAGTAAAGTAATAAAATATCCCAATAGTGTAACCCAAAAATTGTCCCAAAAAGTAGAGCCAGAATCAGGAAGATTTCTCAGCCATCAGCCAAAATCCCACTTTTCCTGGGCCTCACAAATATTCTCTTTTTGTTTGGCACCCAAAGAGCCACATGATAATTTAAATATGGGAAAAGTCAGTTCTCCACCAGTGCACCAAAGGACCCTTTATTTCTGGGTTTCACAACTTTCAAACTTCTAATGAGCAGAGATTTGTCTCCTTTTTTAGTTCAGTTTCGAAGATGGTTTTGAAATTATTTCTTTTTTTTTTTTTTAAATGGGCAAAAATATGTTCCTTAACTTCTCCTTCTTGAGGTTCTGGGAGGTCTGTTCTCACAGGCCCTGACTCTTCACTTAACAAGTCTACAGCTGCCATGTGCTAGAAGTGCAATATGCTGCTTCCAAAGCAAGATTCCAATTTAATCCCTGGCCCAACTTGTGGATTCCGAGTCACAGCAGTGGTGTTAAAAATACCCCATCAGCTGAGGTCCATTTGCAGCCCAGAAGTGCCATCAGCACATTCCTGAGTTTGCAAGAAAAAAAATCCCTGTGCCTGGTGTCAGTTTGGTGGTTTGGTGGGGTTTTTTTGTGTGTGTTTGTGGCTGATGCTGAATTTCCCTGGGCGTAGAAAAGCAGGAGAATCTCCTGGTTGGAATGGCTTTTTTTTTGGAGTTTGCAGGGACAAGGAAATAAAGATAAACAAAGGGAAATCTGCAGCAGAACAAGACAAAAGGCATTTATACAGCAAGGATTATCAGTGTTGTATCCCCTGTGCAGGAATTAAAACCTGATTCCCAGGCTGGAATTTGCCCTGGGAAGGACAAATTTATCTCTGAAGGGGCTGATCCATGTCCTGGAGATTCCCAGGGTCCACAGGGATGGGCTTTCCCAAAGCCCCACACACAGGGAGAGGATCTCACCTGGCTTGGGACACTTTTCTTCCTTTCTTTGCAACCTCCCAGTTGGGATCATCAGGTACAGCTCAATTTGGACTTTTCTTTCCAATCTAAAGTGTCTCCTCTGGTTTTGCCTTGGAAGCCGAGCTGGGATGGGAGGTTTGCTCAGCGTGTTTTGGTAACACACAAAGAAAATTCATTAAAGTGTCCTTGAGGAAGGAGATCATTAAAAATTAAGCCTCTTTGAAAAGCTGGATTTTTGTCTGTTTTTTCTCCTTCCAGCTTGGAAACAATTTTCTCCTCTTTTCCAGAAACTTTCCCCGGAGTCACATCTCCTTGAAAACTCCATGAGTGTCCACAGAAAATGTTGATTTTTTTTAAATTTAAATTTTAAATGGTTTGCCCCATCCCTGGAAGTGTCCAAGGCCCCCTTCCCCACAAAACCACAGAAAAGCTCTCCCTGTCTCCTGCTAAAACATGTTTTTTCTTGAAGTGGGAGGCGAGCTCTGGGCAGGTTTGGGGGGTGAGGTGGGGGAGGATTTGCCAAGGAGGGAATCCCTGTGTGGGAACACAGCTGGGTGTGCTCCAGGGCTCTGATACAGATGTTTGCCTCTGCATTGCTGCTCCCCCAATTCCCAGGGGTCTGAGACCCTCATTTAAAACACTAACCCCCCCTTTTCTGCAATAATTCAACCGGGAAGTGACAAAACCAGTGAGGGAAATGCAAATATTCCAAGTGCAGAGCAGAAAGCCTGGCTGGCTCCTGTGCCCCCAGGCAGCACAGAGCTCTCAGGGCTCTGGGATCCCTCAGCCCTGGGGAAGTCACATCATTCACAGCAATAATTCTCTGAGAAATTTGCTCTGGACTGCAATTTCTTCCAGTTCATTCCTTCCCTGGGTCTGAATCGTGTTTGGAGCCGCAGAACTCCCGCCCTGAGCGCTGTGATTGCTCTGATGAGCCCGAGGGATCATTTCTGAGCCGGGGCTGGCGCTGCATATTATCCCCTTCCACGGTGGAGATTTGCAATGCATCCTTCACACCCGCTGATTTCCAGCAGAACCGGCTCCTCCGGGCACAGATTCCAGCTCCCAACCAAAGCAGAACTGGCTCCTTCAGGTGCAAATTCCAGCTCCCAACCAAAGCAGAACCGGCTCCTTCAGGTGCAAATTCCGGCTCCCAAGCAAAGCAAGAGCAGCTTCACCCCGGGGCAAACCTCTCTGGGATGTCCTTTCCGATCGTTCCTCCCCGGGAAGGAGCTGAGATGCCCTCGGGAGGCACAGGGTGGAACGGGAGGAATAAAATGTCACCTGGTTTTGCTTTACAGATGGGGAAGCTGAGGCTCAGGGTGATGGCTACAGCAACCCCCTGCAGCTCCAGGATGGGCCAGAGGGGCTGGAGAGCAGCCAGGCAGGAAGGGAGCTGGGAGTGGGGATGGACAGGGAGCTGAACAGGAGCCAGAGTGTGCCCAGGGGGACAGGAGGGCCAATGGATCCTGGCCTGGCTCAGGAACAGGGTGGCCAACAGGGCCAGGGAAGTGATTCTGCCCCTGGACTCAGCGCTGGTGAGGCCACCCCTGGAGTGCTGTGTCCAGCTCTGGGCCCTCAGCTCAGGAAGGACATGGAGGGGCTGGAGCAGGTCCAGAGGAGAGCAACGAGGCTGGGGAAGGGACTGGAGCACAAGTGCTGTGAGGAGAGGCTGAGGGAGCTGGGGGGGCTCAGCCTGGAGAGGAGGAGGCTCAGGGGAGACCTCCTCACTCTCTGCAACTCCCTGACAGGAGGGGGGAGCCGGGGGGGGTTGGTCTCTTTTCCCAGGCAACCATCAGCAAGACAAGAGGGCTGGGTCTGCAGCTGTGCCAGGGGAGGGTTAGGTTGGATATCAGGAAGAATTTCTTTCCAGAGAGGGTGCTCAGCCACTGGAATGGGCTGCCCAGGGAGGGGGTGGATTCTCCATCCCTGGAGGTGTTTAAGGACAGACTGGATGTGGCATCAGTGCCATGGGCTGGGAACCACAGCGGGGTTGGATCAAGGGTTGGACTTCATGATCTTGGAGGTCCCTTCCAACCCAGCTGATTCTGTGATTCTATGATTCTATGATTCTATGTGCTGGGAATCCAGCAGATTTGGGGAGAACTGGGTCACTGGAATCACTGACATCACCCAGGGGCTGCCCCGCTCCTCACTGGGTTCCCCCCAGGCATCCCTGGGAGCTGCCAGCTCTCTCTTCCCTGCCTTTCCAGCTGAGAAAGTGAGACCCTGAAGGCATTTCCTCTGCTTTGAACCACCAGAGCAACCACCAGACAAGGCTTTGGGAAGGCTTTTCCCCCACACACACCTTGTAAAATCAGCTTTTCATGAAAGGCATTGTCTCCTCGTCCCGACAGGATCTGCACCCTCAGGTGATGGCAGAGGGAGGGGAGAGGTGACATCTGCCCCCACCACTCTGTCAGAGGACTGAAAACTTCCATTTGGCAGCACAGAGGTTCCACCCTGGATCCAGCAGTGACAAATCCCTATCCCTTGGCCAATCCAGCTGCAGACACAGGGTCACTTTTCATGGCTCTTTGCTGAACCAAAGCCTGGCCCTTGCCTGGCTAAGGGACTGTGCTGCCTGGGCACAACCCAGCACAGGTCCCTGTGTCCCCACTGCTGCCAATCAATGCCTAAATTATGCAGGGATGCAGAGATGGGAAGAGTTCCTGGGCCTGCAGCACCTTTGCCAGGGAAACAGCAGCACCAGGCAGTGGAAAGGCACTTGTTGCTCTTTGCCTCTCCTGGATGCTGAGCCAGGCTCACAGCAGCCACCACATGCCTTTGGGAGCTGGGCACCTCATCCTTCTGGTCCATTTAGGCTTAAAATGGGAACACATTCGATTGGAAGTGGCAGCTAATGAGGCCAGCCCGGAGGCAGGAGCTGCAGTGGGGTTTGGGAGGCTGGTGCTCATTCCCAGAACCTTCTGCCTGATTTAACTGATCCAACTGCTCGTGGCTCACTTGGATGCCTAAATCTCAGATGCTGCAGAAGAGTCAGACTCCTGGGCTGGGATTCAGGACAGTGTGGAAGCCAGCAGCTGGCATCCCCCAGTGAAACCATTCCACACCAGCCCAGTCACTCCCGGAGCTGGGAGCTCATTAACACCCAGTAACTGCTCCCAGGTTTCTCTGTAGGTGCTGCAGCAGAAGCCCTGGGTTGGGAGGGTGGGTTTGGATTTGCCTCCAGCCCCTGGGGACCCTTTGCAGCAGCCAGAGGTGTTTGGGGGTGGCAGAGGCAGAACCCGAGGCCAAAGCAGGGCTGGTGGGGCTGTGCTGGGTCCCACACGAGGGTTTGGAGAACAGAAATCCAGGTTGCTGTGACCAGCCAGGAGCCTCTCCCTGCTGAAACAGGAGGCTGAGGATCGAGAGTGATGTATAAATTGTTTTCTCTCCACTGGAGTGAGGTGAGCTCTGAAGCAGAACAATGAATCCTCGCTGCCACTTGCCCTGAGCGTGGGAAATGACTTCTCCTTGTCACAAGCTGCTGGGATTTTGAAGGGTGGCTGCTGAGAAGGTACTTCAGGCTGTGGATTTGCTCACAATTTCTTTGCCAGGGCTTCCAGTTCTCCCTCTTCATCTCTCCACAGAGTGTGATTGATCTCCTGAGTGGATATTATATTGTTTCTCCTCGATGACTGGTGTTCTCCTGTACAACAGGCTAGGGAATCACAGGATTATGTCACAGAATGATTTGGGTTGGAAGGGACTTTAAAATCATCCAGTTCCAACCCCTGCCAAGGGCAGGGACATCTCCCACTAGCCCAGGTTGCTCCAATCCCCATCCATCCTCCATATAGCCAAGATACAGACTGGGAAGATGAAAGGCAAGGGAAAACAGTGATTTTGATTTGGGTCATGATTTTTCTCTGTTTAAGTAACATCTACATTGAAGGTACATATTTCTTCACAATTTGCCTGCTTTTTATATTCCCTTTTTTAGCTGAAAATTACTACTGTGCAAGCATTGGGAAGGCAGCTATAAAACAGGTGCCTCTCCCTGCTCAGCCCCTGGCTGCCCACATGCAAATATTTCACATCCAAAGTGCTGCTCACATCACTTGGACTCATAAATTCTGCAAAACCCTTTCTCTGGTTTCAGTTCACCCCTCCCAGCTGTGGGAGTGTGGGAGAAATGAGAGATTCCAAGTCACTCCAGGTCAGGTAAACGTGGATAGGGAAAGCTTGGGAGTGAGGGTGAGCCCATCCCCTGGAGTTTTACACAATTAATTGATTTGTAGTTGAACCCTGAGCCTCGAAGATGCCCTGTCTGCCCAGAGCCAGGGTCAGGCCATCAACCCCAAAGGTGTTTTCCCCCCTCACCCCAATCCATCTTGATGTCCAGAGGGCTCGAGTCCCTTCTCTGGAGTCTCAGTCACTGCCTGGAGCTGGAAGAGGGTTTTCCTTGCAGACAGGCCTTGGCTCAGGGCCAGCCCAGCCACTCTGAACTCCTGCAATTAGTCAAAATCTGAAGGTGAATTATTTCCTGACAAAAGATGTGGGCAGGCAGGGGGGTTTTAAGGCTTCATTAGCCCAGGCAGTGGCAGGGCTGGTGTGCTCAGCTCAGTGACCTGAGCCTGGGCTGGAGAGCAGCTCCTGAGCTGGATAATTAGGATTTGACAGCCTGGGAGAACATTTCAATAGGTGTTCCAGCAGCAGGGGTGATTGGCATTTTGGTGGTGCTTCCCAAAGAGATTGAAGAGTGTGTGCTGATGAGCCTGGGGGGGTCTGGGGGCCCTGAACACTGATGGGCACCTCAACACTGGGGGTGCCCGGGGTGTGGATGGGGCTAAACCCCCCAGGGTTAATAACACCAGGCCATGTGCCCACAGTCCCTGCAGGGTTTGCCAGGAGGGACTGGTGGGAGTCCCTGGGGGTCAGGACACAGCTCTGGCTCCCCCTCTGCTGCCTCAGTTCACCCCTTTCCTACAGGATGGGGTTCTGCCCCCAGAGGGTGGTTGGCACTGCCCAGGCTCCCCAGGGCAGTGGGCACGGCCCCAAGGCTGCCAGAGCTCCAGGAGGGTTTGGACAATGCTCTGAGGGACAGGATGGGATTGCTGGGGTGTTCTGGGCAGGGTTGGACTGGATGACCCCTTCCAGCCCAGGATATTCCACGATTCCATGATTCTGTGTGTGCAATGGAAACATGGATGGCAAGGTTGTCTTTGTGGGTGCTGAAGGGTGGAGAGCAAGGTCCTGCCATACAAAGGCTCCCAGACCTGGCTGCCATTCCCAAACCAGCTCCTGCCTCCCACCAGAGGCCCTGTCTCAGTGGGAATCAGGCAGCAAACCCCTTGTGCATGAGAAGCTCATCCCGTGCAATCCAACCCCGATCCCAGAGTGCCTTGGGGATAAAAGCCAGAACCGACTCTTCTTACTCCCAACAACTGCAAACCACAGCAGGAAAAATCCTAACGGGCCTTTTCCTTGTCCTTAATGCTCTGGGAGGTTGTCAGGCTTTCCTGGGTGCTGTGGGAGGTGACCCATTGTTCCCATACAAACAGGAGCTTCAACCCCCTCTGGAATAATCTCCATAATAACCCTCAGAGTCACTGATTTCCTGAGGATGCCCCAGCCCTGCCTTTGTGCTTAGGAAGGAGAATGTGCTGGTCCCACTAATGATCCCAGCACAGCAGGAAGGCTCCCAGGGATGTCTCTCCCTTCTCATCACTCCCACAGGGAGGGGGACAGCAGTGCTGATCTCTCTGCTTCCAAAGCAGGGATGAAAAACCCCCAACCAGGAGTGCCCGGGGTGCCTGTGGGTGGAGGGGGGGATGGATAATTGAGCTGCAGAACAGGGAGCACTGGGGACACTTCAACACGGGGGCAGCTGGGGAATGACAGCCCTGGGGGGGTTTGTGAGCAAGAGAGAACTGTCAGCTCATAAAACAGGGGGAGACACAGGGAGCAGGGGGTGTGATGCTGCTGAGCATCTCCAGGGCCACAAAGATGGTCAGAGATGGAGCCCCTCTGCCATGAGGAAAGGCTGGGAGAGCTGGGAGGGGGTCATCTGGAGAAGAGAAGGATCCAGGGAGACCCCAGAGCCCCTTCCAGGGCCTAAAGGGGCTCCAGGAGAGCTGGAGAGGGACTGGGGACAAGGGATGGAGGGACAGGACACAGGGAATGGCTTCCCACTGCCAGAGGGCAGGGACAGATGGGATATTGGGGAGGAATTGTTGGCTGGGAGGGTGGGGAGGCCCTGGCACAGGTTGCCCAGAGAAGCTGCCCCTGGATCCCTGGAAGTGTCCAAGGCCAGGTTGGAGCCACCTGGGCTGGTGGAAGGTGTCCCTGCCCATGGCAGGGGGTGGCACTGGATGAGCTTTAAGGTCCCTTCCCACCCAAACCCATCCATGATTCCATGAAGATGTAGGTATGGGATGAGGGGGTAGTTACTGAGGGCTTTAAGGTGGTCACCCCACACCCTGAGCAGAGAATAAAATGGAGTAATTCTCTATATCAGAGGAGCAGCTGCTCCTCATGGAAAGAGAAGCTCTGGAAAGGCTCTGCCTACAGAACAAAGTAACTTTGGAAAACAAGCACAATTATGTGTAATTGTTATTATTCACCACTAATGTTCTTCCCATCTCAAGAAATGCTTGAAACATCAACCTGAGAAGCAGAAATAACAGCACAAAGAATAAAGGAGGAATTGTAGAGAAAATGAATGATTAGAAAAGAAATGAAGGAGGAATTGTAGAGAAAATGAATGATTAGTAAATAAATGAAGAGCACCTCAGTGTACACATGTGCTGGTTAGCAGGTGTGAGTAATGAGTAAACCTGTAAAAATTAAACTGTGGGTTGTTTTGTGGCACAATGATTAAAAAAAGAAGAGTCAAACAGTCGGTGAATTTATATTCAATGAATAAATAAATCAGTTCTGTTTTCTCCAGAGGAATCAAAGCAAACAACAGAAAGGCTCTGTCTCTGTGCACACAGCATTGTTTTCAAACCTCAACCCTTCCAAAGCAGAAAATATTTGCAATGGGGAGAATGACTGGAGGAATTAAAGCAAAGTGGGAGGAGGGCTCTGCCAGCTCTGCTCCTCTCCTGGTGTCAGGAAAGCCCAGCAGGATTTCTGTCTCAGTCGTGGGGAGCGATGCTCTGAGCGGGAGGAAATGAGAATGTCACAGGAGGACAGGACCTGGAGGAAGAATTATTGCTTCATTGTCCCCTCCTACACCTCTAAAGCACCCTCTGGGAATGTGACCTGCAATCCCAACCACCAGCCCCGGGAATGGGGGGGAATTGTTGCCTCCCTGTCCAACGGGAGTTAAACCTTGCAGTGATTTGTGGGCACCGATGCTCAGGGCTCGTCCGTGGCACCCCGGTGGTGCTGTGGCAGCTGCAGGTGGGGGTGTCTCGGGGATCCTCCCAGCCTGGAGAGGCTTTGCTCGGGCACAGGGATTTGGGGCAGGACAGCTGGTTTGCTGCAGCCTTTGTGCTGTTTGACAGGAAGCTGAACAGGAGCCAGAGTGTGCCCAGGGGGACAAGAAGGCCAATGGATCCTGGCCTGGCTCAGGAACAGGGTGGCCAACAGGGCCAGGGAAGTGATTCTGCCCCTGGCCACCCCTGGAGTGCTGTGTCCAGTTCTGGGCCCTCAGCTCAGGAAGGACATGGAGGGGCTGGAGCAGGTGCAGAGGAGAGCAACGAGGCTGGGGAAGGGACTGGAGCACAAGTGCTGTGAGGAGAGGCTGAGGGAGCTGGGGGGGCTCAGCCTGGAGAGGAGGAGGCTCAGGGGAGACCTCCTCACTCTCTGCAACTCCCTGACAGGAGGGGGGAGCCAGGGGGGGTTGGTCTCTTTTCCCAGGCAACCATCAGCAAGACAAGAGGGCTGGGTCTGCAGCTGTGCCAGGGGAGGGTTAGGTTGGATATCAGGAAGAATTTCTTTGCAGAGAGGGTGCTCAGCCATTGGAATGGGCTGCCCAGGGAAGGGGTGGATTCTCCATCCCTGGAGGTGTTTAAGGACAGACTGGATGTGGCATCAGTGCCATGGGCTGGGAACCACAGCGGGGTTGGATCAAGGGTTGGACTGGATGATCTCAGAGGTCCCTTCCAACCCAGCTGATTCTGTGATTCTACCTTGCAGTCCGGGGGTCCTCGAAGAAGTAGGGGCTGAAACCAGAGTGGGACTTGAGACTCTTCACTGCTCCACCCTCCCCTAAAATCAAGCATTTCATCAAGCATTTCATTCCCAGTTACAAACACTCCAAGGATTTTTCAGGCTGGAGTCCAGCCCGGGCTCCCCAGCAGCACCTGGAGGGGACTGAGCTCTTTGGGAATCACTTTTTTATCCCCCCCAGTGGATCCTGCCCCAATCCCAGCAGGAGCAGCATCCCCCTGGCACTGGGCTCAGGATGAGGCAGCCCCAGCACATGCAGCATTATCAGGGACCCCTTCCACCAGCCCAGGTTGCTCCAAGCCCCGTCCCACTTGTCCCTGGACACTTCCAGGGATCCAGGGGCAGCCACAGCTCCTCTGGCCAACCTCAGGTGTTCTCAGGTGCTGCAGCACCTGCCCCCACCTCCCTGCAGGTCTAAGAGGGGCAAATAAACCAAGTGTTTTGACCCTCAAATTCTCCTCTCTTTTTTTTTTAATGCCCCAAATTCCCACCCTTGACTCTTGTGCAGAGCTGTGGATATGGGAGAGGCAGGAGGAGGCAGAGGAGTGTTCAAGGGCCCCAGCACAGAAGATGCTCCAGGCCTGCAAAAATGAAGACTAATTAAAATGAATGAGAATTATTTTTATCTCCTTAAACAATTGTACCATCGCATTTTAATTAAAATAATTTTAAAACGTTTCTCTCTCTCCCTTTTTTTTTTTTTTTTTGGTGATTTTGTTAATATATAAACTCATGCACTTATCAAAAAGAGACAAAGAGCCTGGAATGACTTTTCTTTTTCCTAAAAGGCTTTTAGTGGCAGTAAATTAAGATATATATATATATGTGAGGATAATGGGCATAAAGTTATAGAAGGCTGGGTCTGGGTGAGATTTTATTTTTCCTTCACAGCCTTTAACTAGTTTTTGATGTTGTAAAGACGTTCCTGCACGTCTTTGCAGCTCGTAGAAACTTTTATTGGAAAATAATTGAAAGCCTGGATGCACTGAGGGAGAGCACTGGGTTCCTTGGATGCTCTTTGCACATATTCCAGCTCTTTTCAGGGAGATTCTCTGCCCCAAAACTCTCTGCGTGGGGGGTGAAACTCTCTGCATGGAGGGTGAATCACTGCTGTTATTCCTCCTCTGCCGTTTGGGCAGGTGCAGGTCCCTGTAGGAGAGCAGGAGTTTGGGCTGGAAGGAGCAGTCCAGGAATGGGGAGAAGAGGGAAAACAGGGTGGAAGAGGGAAAACAGTGTGGAAGAGGGAAAACAGTGTGGAAGTGGAGCCAGATTTCCAGCTGGCAGTGGCTGGAAGGTCACGGATGTTCAGGCTGAGGAGAACCACGGAATCACCAAGGTTGGAAAAGACCTCCAAGAGCATCCAGTCCAACCCTTGGCCACGTCCCACCGTGCCCAATAAACCCCGTTGCCAAGTGCCACATCCCCCCCTTTTTTGAACACTGCCAGGGATGTGACCCCACACATCCCTGTTCCAGTGCTTAACCCCTGTTTCAGTGAAGAAATTTGCCCTGATATCCAACCTGAATTTCTCCTGGCACCACCTGAGGCCGTTTCCCCTCGTCCTGTCTCTGCCCCTGAGCTCCAAGGTCGGGAGCTTTGGCTTGGCAGGTCCCAGCTGAGCAGAGCAAACCTGCCCCTGCCACGCTGGTGGTGGCTGCTGATGCCTTTAAAGAACTCCAGGAATATTTGGGAATGCATCTGCCACACGGAGAGCTCATCACTCGCATGCCTAATTTGGCACAATTATTTTGCTCGTTACACATTCGATTAAATGGGTTTGAAGCGACGGGGCTTAAATAACGAAATTCAGGCTGGGAAAGTCGGGGCTGCTCAGCCTGGAGGAGAGGAGGTCGTGTGGAGACCTCAGAGCACCTCCCAGGACCTGCAGGGGACACAGGGAAGCTGAGGAGAGGCTGCTCCTCAGGAACTGGGGTGATAGAATGAGGGGAAATGGGTTCAGACTGACAGAGGGGACATTTAGGTTGGATATTGGGAAGGAATTGTTGGCTGGGAGGGTGGGCAGGCCCTGGCACAGGTTGCCCAGAGAAGCTGTGGCTGCCCCTGGATCCCTGGAAGTGTCCAAGGCCAGGTTGGATGGACCCCTGAACAACCTGGGCTGGTGGAAGGTGTCCCTGGCCATGGCAGGGGGTGGAACTGGATGGGCTTTAATGTCCCTTCCAACCCAAACCAGTCCACGACCCTGTGATTCTATAAATGAAAAGGCCCCACCAGGGAGAGCAGGATGGGGCTGCCCTCACAACCATCACATTTAAAAATCCAAAATTTCTGTGCCAAAAAGGAAATAGAAGTTTGAACCAACAGAGAGGCCAAAAAACACCTTAAAAAGTTCAAAGCAGAACATTCCAACACTCTGGATTTTTTGAAGGTTGGGATGAAAACTCCCTGATTTCCTGATTTTTTTTTTATTTCCTTGTCGGCTGTTTTTGCTAAAAAATACAAACACTCCTTTTTTTTTTTTTCAAGCACTCCTTTTTTTTCTTTTTTTAAAATTTTTTTCCCCTGCCCTGAAGGAATCCCTGAGTTTGAAATAAGCTCATTCCTGCAAATAAAGCTGTAGGACTTGAGCCAGTCCCACGTGTGACACCGGGGATTTGCATCATCCCATTGATAATGGCAGTGACGTGTCTCTCCAGGAAGGAAAAGCAGGGAACTTTCTTCCAGCAGCTGATCTTATCAGCCACTTTCTGCTCTCTGAGCTGCTCCAGGATGAGACAAAACCATTTGTCTCTCTTGTGACACATCCCCTGGCATGTCCCTGTGTAATCTCCAGAGCCAGATGTGTAATAAAAGGATGGAGAGACAGCAGAAACAATCAACAGGATGATAAATGACACAGCAGGACAAACTTCTCTAGATGGTGGCATGTTCAGAGCAAAGGAGGCAGGATCAGCAAGGTCTGGCTGGGAGGAAGAAATGTCCAGAATTTTAAAGAGTTTTAAGGCTCTTTAAACCCTGATTGGGGGGGGATTGAATTGAGTCTTTACCAGAACTGCTTTCTCCTTTAAAATCTGTGCTCTTCTTAAAAATAGATAAAATAGAAATGGTCTGAAGATGGTGGTGACTTGGTTTGGTTGTTTTTAGCACACGAAATGTTGATGCCTTTGGGCTCCTTGGTGGGTTTGGGGGGTCCTGGGCATGCACTGATATTCAGGGATCACCCCTGCCCACAAAGGGCTTTCCTGGGAGAGGCACATTCTCCCTGGAACTCCTTTCCTCAGTGACATAAAAACCTGCTTGAGCGAAATTTAACCCTCATAATTCAGTTCTAGAGAAATCTAAATTTGTGAGGTGAAAGAAAGGTTATAATAGAGGTGATGTTCAGGCATTTTAACAGTGCAATGAAACCCTATTAAACCTTATGTGCAGACATGTTTCCCTGTCACACACACTCATCCTTGTCCCTCCTCTCAGCTGAGGGGGACACGGGGCCACAACTCCCAGGCCACGTCAGCAGGACATTTAAAAAGGAGATGCCCAAATTCATCCAGCCAGACCTCTGGGACAGAACACCCTCCAAACTCTGTGAGAGGATCCTGAGGGGCAGAAGCTACCTGTGAGCTGTTTGTGTGGGAACACTTGGAAAAGCTGTTTCCTCACCAGCATTGCACAGCTCGGCACCCAGAGGGTTAGAGGAGAAACCCCAGCGTGGTTTGGGTGGGAAGGGACCTTAAAGCCCATCCAGTGCCCCCCCCTGCCATGGGCAGGGACACCTTCCACCAGCCCAGGTTGCTCCAAGCCCCGTCCAACCTGGGCTTGGACACTTGCAGGGATCCAGGGGCAGCCACAGCTTCTCTGGGCAACCTGTGTCAGTCCCTCCCCACCCTCACAGTCAACAATTCCTTCCCCATATCCCATCTCTCCCTGCCCTCTGGCAGTGGGAAGCCATTCCCTGTGTCCTGTCCCTCCATCCCTTGTCCCCAGTCCCTCTCCAGCTCTCCTGGAGCCCCTTTAGATCCTGGAAGGGGCTCTGGGGTCTCCCTGGAGCCTTCTCTTCTCCAGGTGAACCCCCCCAGCTCTCCCAGCCTTTCCTCATGGCAGAGGGGCTCCATCTCTGACCATCTCTGTGGCCCTGGAGATGCTCAGCAGCATCACACCCTCCTGCTCCCTGTGTCCATCTCCATTCCCACATTATCTGGGCTGTGGGGCCCTGGATTCCATCTCTGCTGGGCCTTCCTGCCCCTGGGAGATGAACACCATGTTTCTTTATATGGACAGAGTGCAAAGGAACAGCTCCACCCCCAAATGAGAGTTAAATTGCTCTGTGCCTATGGCCCCCCTGCATTCCTGGGAAGAGTTCAGGCTTCTCCATATTTTCTGAGCCAGACTTGGCCATCACTTGTGACCAGAGTGAACCTGCTGCAGGTTCTTGAACCATGGAGAAATAATCCTGCCCTCCCCCAGTTCCATTGATTAACGCTGAGTTCATTAAGAAGTAAAAGGACAGGAGAGTGAGTGATCTCAGCTGGACCAGCAGCATTTGCAGGGCTCCAAAGCCAGATGAACCAATTCCACTAAATTGCTGTCTCCTGTGTCAGTCTAATTCCAGCTCTGGTTCTTCATCACTTCTTTTCTGTGCTGTGCTGTTGATCTGGGGCTGTTGATGAGGTTTGGGAAAGACAGGGTTTGTGCTGCTGAGAGAATGACACATCCTGGCACAAATGAGCTCATCAGACACAGGAATGAAATGTCTCTCTGCCTTCAGACCTTCACTCTGGGCTGGGGGGGGGGGGGGAGGATTTCTGCTGTGCCACTGCCTTCCCTGGAAGTGGGTGAGACCAGCACAAGGTCTGTTGTTTCCCTCACAAGTCCCACCACCCAGCTGGGGTGTCACACCTGAGAGCACCAACAAAGGGAGGCAGGGAGGGAGGGGAAAGTGGTGTGGGAATGATGGGGTGTTATCAGATTGCTGTTGCTCGTGGTGCTTCTGGAGCTGTGGCAGCTGGGGGGCCTTAATTACAGAGATTAAAAGGAAAAAAAGCCCTCATCAAATGATACATAAAACAAGCAAACTGGCACCGTGCCTGGGGAACCATCTGAGCAGGGCTGGACCAGCAAGCAGGAACGGGAATGCCAAAATCAGGATCTCTGAGGAGGAAGACCATGGTGTCAACTCGAGTTTCAGCAGCTGAAAGAAAGCCAAGAGAGAGGACAGTCAGCCCTGTGGAGAGGGGAGTGCTGAGCCCAGCTCAGGGCAGTCACAGCACAGTCACATCCTCCTGCTGCAGCTGCCTGAGAGCTGGAGAGGGGAAAAAATTGGAAGAAGAGGGTGAGAGAGACACAGGAATCCCCCCTCAGCTCTTCATCAGGAATTAGAGTCATTAATGAACTCTGGTTTCTCCCCGTCCTGCTGCCCAGCCCCACTGTCCCCCTCCCCTGATGTCCCCTCTGGGCTGCACAGACCTCCTGGCACTCTGGACAGGAGCCTGTTTCTCACATTCTGAGGAGAAAGAGAGGACAAAAAGGAATCAATTTGTCAAACCCCTCTTAATGAGCTGCTGGGGACAGCTCAGCCAAGGGGCTGGTGACCCCCCAGGTTAATTAACCCACAGCAGAACCCGAGGGATTCCTTTCATTCTCCCCGTCTGATTTTTTTTCCTCACGTCCAGCCGAGCTCTGCCCTGGCCTGGGTGAGGAGCTGCTGGTTGTGTGACATCTCCAGGTGCTTTCCTGCCTCCCTCATGCCCTGCTGGCAGGTCTGGCACCGGCCAGGAGTGCCAGGAGCCAACCCCCCTCCCATGGAGCAGCTTCACGCTCCGTGTTTCACCGTGGTGTGATGGCAGCTGGCAGGAGCTCTCTGCCTCCCAGCCTGTGCTGCCCCTTGTCCACAGGGCAGTGCCACGTGGGATGGGGACAGGGAGGAGCACACAGAGCCCCAGGAAGGGAGAAACCCCTCAAACCCCCAGGACAGGGGCGTTTCAGCTCCTGATGGAAGGAGAGGCTCCAGCGCTGGATCTGCAGCTGGATCTTCCCCTTTGTGAGGAACAGATTTGGGATCTTCCCCACCCGTTGGTGGTGTCTCTAAGCAGGCAGGGATGGGAGCAGAGAGCAGAGCCGTGGATTTGGGTGGGGATGGAAAGGCTCAAACTCCTGAGGCACCTCTGGATCCTCCAGTTGAGCCAAACTCCTTGGGAGAGCTCATCACTCCCAACCACACCAAGAGGACGTTCCCACAGGGAGAGGCTGTGGAGCTGAGTGAATCCAACCCCCAAGGGTGGCACCCCTTTGCCAGGGGCAGAGACTCTGCTATTTTTAAGCTGCAAGTGTGAGTGGAACCGGAGAGGAACTCACTGCAAAGAGGAGCAGAGTTGCACCAACCACTTGCCGTTGACAATTTATATCTCAGCTTCCTCCTCCACCTCCTCCCTTGCACTCCCTGAAAGCATTCCCGGGCTCAGGAATTCCTTTTTCCTTCATGCCTCGTTGATGTGCTCCAGTTGGTGTTTGCACAAATAGACTGGGAATAATCAGCTCTTTTTTTTTTTTTTTTTTTTTCCCAGTGGGGTAGAAAGAACAAGTTAAATGGTCAGAAAGAGGCCCCATCTATCCCAAATTCAGTGGGGGAATCGTTCAGAGGAGGCACCACATCCTTTTGTCTCCAGTGACAATCACATCAGGAGATCTTCTGGTTGAAGGGCATGGTCAGGTGGTGAAAGGACATGGTCAGGTGGTGAAAGGACATGGTTAGGTGGTGAAAGGACATGGTCAGGTGGTGAAAGGACATGGTTAGGTGGTGAAAGGACATGGTTAGGTGGTGAAAGGACAAGGCCAAGAGGTAAAAGGACATGGCCAAGTGGAAAAGGACATGGTCAGATGGTGAAAGGACATGGCTAAGAAGTAAAAGGATATGGTCAGGTAATGAAAGGACATGGTCAGGTAATGAAAGGGCATGGCCAGGTGGTGAAAGGACATGGCCAGGTGGTGAAAGGACATGGCCAAGAGGTGAAAGGACATGGCAGTGGAAGGAGAGCAGCCCAGTTCCTTGGAGCTTGCAGATCCTTCCTCTGGAAAGGGTCACCAGGCTCTGAGCGCAGCCAGGAGTGGAGTTTTGGGTGCTGTGTTCTTCAGTGCCTCGAGGAGGAAGCAGAGCTCAGCCTCCTCCTCTCACCCAGCAGCTGCAGGACCCGAGGGCTGCTCTGGGTGGGAGCTCATGGAGCAGCTGGTTCAGGCCATTCCCTTGGGATAACGCTGGAGAAACGTGCCCCAGCCGTGCCCTCTGCCCTGCCCTCCTGCAGCCCTGGGTGTGCTTCCCTCCCAGCTGGCATTTCCCAGCCTCTCTTGCTCCTGCCATCACTCCAGGAGAGCTTTATTTTAATAATAAGAGTTTTGCTAAACCTGCCCAGTTCCATCCAATCCCACTGATTGCCATATTTTCCCTTTCCAGTCAGGACAAAGGGCTTTTCCAGCAGACCCAGAGGCCAGCTGAGGTTCTCCTGTGTGGATGCTGAGCTGCCCCAGTCACATTCCAAACCTGCCAGGGCTGTATCTGCATACAAAGGCAGAGCTTGGAAACCCCTAAAGGGTTTGTCCACCTCAGAAAGTCAGAGAATTCCTTCCCCATGTCCCATCTAACCCTGTCCTCTGGCAGTGGGAAACCATTCCCCCTTGTCCTGTCCTTCCAGGCCTGGAGCCCCTCAGCTCTGGAGCCAGGCTGGGAGAGCTGGGGGGGTTCCCCTGGAGAAGAGAAGGATCCAGGGAGACCCCAGAGCCCCTTCCAGGACCTAAAGGGGCTCCAGGAGAGCTGGAGAGGGACTGGGGACAAGGGATGGAGGGACAGGACACAGGGAATGGCTTCCCACTGCCAGAGGGCAGGGAGAGATGGGATATTGGGAAGGAATTCTTGGCTGTGAAGGTGGGGAGGGACTGGCACAGGTTGGGCAGAGAAGCTGTGGCTGCCCCTGGATCCCTGGAAGTGTCCAAGGCCAGGTTGGATGGGGCTTGGAGCAACCTGGGCTGGTGGAAGGTGTCCCTGCCCATGGCAGGGGGTGGCACTGGATGGCCTTTAAGGTCCCTTCCAACTCAAGTCATTCTGGGATTTTGGGATTCTACTTTATCCAGGACCTCCCCCCTGCTTTCTGATATATCCAAATTCCAGAATTGGCCCTGAAATCTCCCAGGTTCCCTTCCAGTGTTCTCCTGAGGAGTTCTCCTGTCTCCATTCTCCACTGGTGGGGAGCAGAAAAGCTGTTGAAGCACCAGAAAGTGGAGAAGACTGTGCCCAAGCTCAGGAAGCAGTGATCTGACAATATTGCTTTTTCCTCAGTGTTCTCAAGTCCAAACATCCCAAACTCCTCGTTCAGCTCTGCCTCCATCCCACAACTGTTCCCCCAGAGCATCCCCCTGGATTCCTGCAAACCCTTTGCCCTGTGCTGGTCTCAGCTCAGCCAAAACAGCCCAAAACCACCTCTCCAAGAGTCACCTGGGAAGTGCTGCAACATCCAAAACTCCAGAGCCACTTTCTAAATAAAATTGCCTGAGCATGTGACTTTTCAAATGGAAAATTTGTCAGATTCTCTTTTTTTTCTTTTTTTTTTGAACCGGTTCTGTGAGATCTGAAGCTGGAGGGGAGGTGTTATTTTTAAGTCTCTGCTTTTTATCAGCAGAGCTGGAAGTTACTGAGCTGAAAAGCTGAATCTTCACCACATGCCTTGGAGTCTTGAAACTTTAATAAAAATACAGCTACTCCTCAACTCCCAGGGAAACTTGGAGAGGTGATCTCTGACTACATGAATCTTCTCAGAAAGATTTCTCCTAAATTCTTAAATGTTATTTTTTCTCCTAAATTCTTCAATGTTATTTTCTCCTCCTAAATTCTTAAATGTTATTTTTTCCTCCTAAATTCTTCAATGTTATTTTCTCCTCCTAAATTCTTAAATGTTATTTTTTTTTTTTTACTGCCAGCTTTAAGTGTCTCTGGCTACCAGAGATAACTTTTTAATATTGAGGTTTCGGGTTTGTTTGTTGGTCATTTAATCCAGTCTTTTTATAAGGAGGGTAAAGTGTACAAGGAGGGTAAAGTGTACAAGGAGGGTAATACAGTTTTGGAAAGCTGTTGTTTTTTGGAATATGGGGAAAATGTAATAAAATCAGTGTCCTGCTGTGCTCAGATGGACACCTGAAGGGATGGGAGGAGGTGACCTGAACACCCCGTGGCATCTTGAGCTCTGCAGGACCTTCTGGTGGGGGAAAACCCTCCCTTGGCTCCCTCTGTTGCCTCTCAGGGTTGAAAGTGGATCTTGCCCGTGGTTTTTTTGTCTCTTGGCAATAAGTTGAGCCCCTCCTGAGCCTCTCAGTGCCTGGGGGGGCAGAAGGACAGGCAGGTTTGTCACCTCGGGTGTCTCCTGAGAGGGACACGGGCTGGACTCGCTCAGCTCGTGGCCTGATGTGGCCTTGGCAGCTCAGGCCTGGGTGGCCACGTGTCCCCTCTGTCCCCTGGGACACAGCACAGCTGAGACTGGCAGGGCTGTTCCCAATTCCTCAGAAACTCAGAGGAAAGGAGGGCAAAGGAACACCAAGGAAAGAAGGAGAGGAAGAAGATGAGAGATGGCATTTCTCTCTCGAGGCAACGCAAGAAATAAAGCAGAGCCCTCCCTCCTCCTTCCCTACCCCCCTTTTTTTTATGAATTAACATATTTGTTTCCTTTCTTGGCCTAGAAGAGGGTTTTGTGCCCAAAAAAAGGATAACACAGTCCTTCATTTCTGGCTGACAGCCCCTGAAGTGTGCAGGGAGCTTTTCCTTTCTGCTCCAGCACTTCCAAAGGGATGCCTGACTGGCTCCTGCACTGAGCTCCCAAGCATTTCATGGAGCTGCTTCTGGCAGTTTAACTCCAAAATAAGGCTGGGAGAAAAGCAGTGGCAACTTTAGTGGGGAGTATTTAGGAGGATTAGATTTATCCAGTGCTTGAAACAACATCAGGGGAGCTCTTTCTAAAACAAGGGCTGGTGCTCTCTGAGGTTCTCAGGTGTCTGGAGAGGAGAGGGGGGGACAAGGACATGGATCTGCTGGAGGGACTCTGGGGGAGGGTCATGGAGATGCTCCAAGGGCTGGGAGAGCTGGGGGGGTTCACCTGGAGAAGAGAAGGCTCCAGGGAGACCTCAGAGCCCCTTCCAGGGCCTAAAGGGGCTCCAGGAGAGCTGGGGAGGGACTGGGGACAAGGGATGGAGGGACAGGACACAGGGAATGGCTTCCCACTGCCAGAGGGCAGGGAGAGATGGGATATTGGGAAGGAATTGTTGGCTGGGAGGGTGGGGAGGCCCTGGCCCAGGTTGCCCAGAGAAGCTGTGGCTGCCCCTGGATCCCTGGAAGTGTCCAAGGCCAGGTTGGACAGGGCTTGGAGCAACCTGGGCTGGTGGAAGGTGTCCCTGCCTGTGGCAGGGGATGGGAATGGATGGACTTTAAGGTCCCTTCCAACCCAAACCATCCTGGGATGATTCCATAAAAGTGTCCATCTCAACCAGGGAAGTTTGGGACACCCCCTCCCCACAGCCAGAGGAACCCAGGACAGCTTTGAAGATCCCAGGGTGTGTTCCTTCTGTTTAAACCTGCCCTCAGCTGTGTCAGTGATTCCTCAGATCTGATGCTGTGAGACAAAAAGTGCTTTAGTAAATTAGGAGGGAATTGGGGAAAAAACAAAGGAATCTTGGGGAGAAACTGGTGTAAAGAGAGAAGCTGCCGGAGCTGGTGCAGCTCCTGAAGTGCCTCTTTAATTTCTTGACCACAAACAGAGCAGCTGAAATTTTAGAGCCTCAATTTCCTCTGTTGACTGGAAGTAAAACATGAACTCCTGTTTCCCCTGGAGCAAAGACTCCCAGAGCAGAAAGTTTGGAAGGGCCCAGTCTCAAGATCGTTTCCTCCATGGAAAATATGCCCCTAATGCCAAGTGGAAGTGCCCTGAAACCTTTAAAACCCCCCATCCATTCCCCTGCTCAGGGTTGAGCCAACTGGCTAAATCTGTATTCCCTGGCAGCAAACTGAGAACTGTGGCACTAAATATATCCCAGCCCTGCAGCCTCCAGGAAAGGGAGGGAGAAAAGAAAGGAACTGGAATGAATGAAGGGCCTGAGCGTTCCCAAAAGTCATTTCTTCTTTGCATTATGAAATACAGACGACATTTATGAGTCTAATACCAATATTGATGTTTGCAGAGACATTTGTTCAGTGCTTCAGGTAAATACCTCCTCGGTCGATATAATAAATGCAGCTGAGGGTTTGTTGTGTGTTGGGTTTGGGTTTTTTTTTGGTTTTTTGTTGTGTATTTGGAGCAGGATTGGAAAAATGCCTTTTTCTTTTTCGTTTCTTGCCTCCTTAGAATGTTTAAGAGCTCGTGAATGGACCAGGGGAGGGGCAGATGATGGATGGGACAGAGACAGGAACCATGGCTGGCAAAGGTTTTATTGAACATCCTGTGATTTATATTTTTTTCTGTGCTCCCCCCAGATTGTTTCCATAGATCAATAGAGTTAAACTCATAATAGGGAAAGCACAGGTTGGGCATTGAGAATTATTTGACTATTTTCAGCTGAGAGAAAAAAAAAAAAAAGTGAGATTCCCTGAGCTGGGCTGAAAAAAATCTCCTGTCTGCTGCTGCATGGGATGGTCCCACCCCAAAAGTTCTTATTCCAGGGGTGTTCCTCGACTCAGCTCATTGAATGGGCAGAAAAATAACCCAGAAATGAAGGAAAACAATTGGAATATGATAACAGAGTCATAAAATCACAGACTGGTTTGGCTTGGAAGGGACCTTGGAGATAAATCAGTTCCAACTTCCAGGAAAGGGGAGGTGGGAATGGTTCTGTCTTATTTGGAGATCTGGCTTAATTTTGGAGTGGAGCCTTGGTTTAATGCTCAAATCACCAGCAGTGCTTCCAAGTGCTTGTGAAAATTTCCTCCAGAGCAATCTCTGGCACTTCTGGTGAAGGCTCAGGGTGGTTGCTTGAAAAATTCAAGCCCATTGTATGAATTTTGATGGGCTCAGGGCTGAGGCTCCTGCCCACGAAGCTCTTGCAAAGCTCAGATGCTGAACCTGAGCTGCAGCTGCTCCTGGGGTGGGATTGCTGCACTTGGGAGTGGTGCTGGAGGGAGATCAAATGGGAGCTTGGACAGAGCAGGGGAAATAAAACTCTGCTTCTCACAGGAAGTGGCAGCACAGCTTTCCCAGGGCAGGCACGGCCTCATTTTTCAAACCCTCCCCCAAAAGAGCCCTGAAAATAAAACTGGACTTTCTTGCTAACTCAACAAAAAAGCTGAACCTGTTTCTGCTGACTCTGAGGTCTGAGAGGTCTGAGGGTCATGTGTAGATTGCTAAGATCAGTTCTGCAGTTGAGTTTTAAGCTGGAATTGAACTCGTCCTAGGAGGAGAGGACTGGCTGAGCTCAGCCTGTGTGAGCCCAGCTCATCTCAGTCAGTCCATTCATCATCTGGAGCTGTCACACAGGGAGACTTCTGTGCTGAGGAGGCTTGGAAGGGGAAATTGGAGCCAGGGTTGTTTGATATGCAGCTCCTGTTTGCTAGAAAGCTGGTTTTACATGACCAGCATGTTTGTATGGAAGATAATCAAAGGTCATCAGAGAGCCACTGTTCTCTTTCTTGGTCTGAGCTGGGTCCTGCATTTGGTGCAGACAAAGCCAGGGAGTGGCCCAACCAAGCTCAGGGGATTTCAGAGCAATCACATGGGGATTGAGAGCACGAAAAAGCAGCAATGTTTGCACAGTCTATTGTACTTTCCTATTAATGGAGTGGGAAAAAAAAATCCATAGTTTTCAGAGCCCGCAGCAGCCAGGCAGGGAGAGGCAGCAAATCCTCCCCTTTAAGGTTTCTAATGTAAAGATTAATCAAATGCATGATCCTCACTGTTTCCTTTGTATCACACTTTAAATGTCTGCATATTGTTAGTCTTGTAAAAGGGCTTGACTTTGTGATGGCAGAAGAAAGAGGCTGGGAAGGACTCTTTGATCATGAAAGTCTGGGAGCAGCTCTGCCTGCTCTGCACCTCCTGGCAGGGGATCCCCAGCACCAGCTTGGCTTTTTGTTTTCCTTTTTTTCCTTCTGTAAATGAAGCATTTTGCATGTCCCCCGTGCTGGTGGTCAGTGACAGGCTGGGGGTGAAGCTGAGCTTCTGCCTGAGCAGCTCTGCTCGCTCCCCTTCCCTCTCCTCCCCACTTCCCGCAGCCAAATCCGAGCTCCTGGATTTCCACTCACGTTTTCCTTCCTCTGAGGACACCTGTGGAGCCAGAGCTGCCGTGGGAGGGTCTGACCTGTGGGTTCCCCTCCCCTCCTGTGCCAGGGCTGCACATAGAGCCCTTTGCTGTGGCCTCCAGGTTCAGGGCTGCCCTCCAGCCCTCCTGCTCCAACACATTAATTGATTCCCAAGCCAGGACCAATCCCAGTGATTCTCTTGTAGGTTTTCTCTCGGGGCAATGCAGTCTCTGCCTCTCTGATGTGCTTATCCCGTAGCCATAGAAACGGGGGGAATTTATAGGCACCACACGGTGCCTTTGGCTGGATCTATATGGGAAACCAGCAGCGTGCCAGGGAACAGCTTTGGCTTCCCAAACGTGCTCGTCCTCCCAGTGATGTCATTACCCTGGCACAGCACCACCCCTGAGACCTGGGCACTGCTGGGGGGTCGAGCTTTGCTGGGAATGGGCAGTTCCCAAGGGAATTGGTGATGGGCTCTTTGGAGAGTGGGTGTGTTCCCAGCTGGAGCTGAGGGTGCCCCACGGGGACATCCCAGGAATTGTCACAACGTGGCAAGCTCGGGCTGTTTGGCACCATCATCACTGGGACAGGAACATCTGCTCTTCCCAGATGGTTCCTCATGGATCTGGGATGAGGCTCCAGGCGACCTGGGCTGGTGGGTTCCATCCCTGCCCATGGAACTGGATGGTCTTTGAGGGCCCTTCCAACCCAACCCATGCTGTGATTCCATGATTCTGTAAAAGTCTACTCGATTTTGGGGGGGTTTAGTCCATTTGTACAACATACCAAATGCAAAGGTCTAATTCCAAATATCTCCACAATCAAACGGGCTCCCTAAGAAAGGAGGCTTTGCCTCAGTTGGAATCCTTCTTCTGGAGAAGAAACAGGCATTCAGAAACAATTTATAGCTTAAGAGTCTAAAATTATACTTATCTCGAAAGTGAGTTTGAGTTCAAAGCCAGGACAGACCAAAAAAAAAACCCCCGAGTGAACCCGAAACTTTTGAAATAGAAAATCAGATTTGGATTTTCCCCGTGTATTTCCAGAAGGGCACCAGCTCCTCTTCTGCTCTTCAACACTCGTCAAAAAGCCCTCAAGTCAAAACCCAAATAACTCTGAACAAAGAGGCAAAATTCTACAGTGAAAGAAAAGGTAGGAGGGAACATTTTACCAGCAGCTCTTTTCAAAACAAAGAGGTTTTTTAGCTACTTGATCACAAGAAGGATGTGTGGGGGAAAAAAAAAGAAGAATTAAGGGCTTCAGCTATTTTTTTGTGATCACACAACTCAAGAGGAGCTGATTAAGTTCTCGAGAAACGCAGAAAACATCTGAGAAATGTCAAAGCAATAAAGGTATTTCTGGTGTGACTGTTTTAAGCGAGTGACAACAAAGGTTTAGAACAGAAACAGCGTCTCAGCGGGGTGATGTGTCAGCACAGGGACAAGGCAGGGGGGAATTAAGAGACAATAACGACAATTAACTGCTTTTTCCGTGGCTGGAAGTTGTTTAGATCGTTGGAATCACAATGCAGGAGTCAAGTCTCAGTCTGTGCTCGGTGCCATCAGCTGGAAGGGGCCTCAAAGCCCAGCCAGTGCCACCCTTGGTGTCCCATGTGCAGGGACACCTTCTACTAGATCAGGTTGCTCTGATCCTCATCCCACCTGGCCTTGGGCACTTCCAGGGATGGGAAAAAGCATCCCTCTTTATGGGATAAATGACAATCCAACTGCTCCTCCTCCTCCCTCAGAACTCCTCTGTCCAGGATGGGCCGGGGGATAACACATTGATCAGGAACAGGAGCTCTTTGGGCAGCACCTTTTCCTGCAGCTCAGAGCTGAAGCAACAGGGATTTAATCCTGGTTGATCCTCGGGCATTCCTGTAAAAACCAGGATGAGTAGACAACACACTCCTTTGGTTGCTTTTCTCCGGTGAGAATCAGTCAGAGCCCAGGGATGAAAAGATCTCCCGGCCCTGAGAGGATCAGGGGTCACACTCAGGTTACTTGGAGGCAGCCACAAGCTGACAAGATGCAGCAGCAGATTTTTGGGCTCAGAAGTGATGAAATGTCCCTTTTTTCTGTCAAGAAAAAACATTAGAAATACCCTGAGGCGGCGCCTGCCCTCAGGCTTGAAAAGAGAAGGATTGTTTTCTCCTCTCTGCACTTTTCTTGGGAGCACGAAGAGCTGAAATCCCAAATTTGTGGTTAACTTATCCCCCTCTCTTCATGCTTCTCTTTTGCTTGCCAAATTTTGGAATACAAAGGGAAATCCAGGGCTATAAAACTCTCCAAAATCCCACAAAACACCCAGAAAATAGATAAACACAGACGAGCTCCCTCTCCCAGCAAAACTGGGATCTCCATCAGCTCCTGGATGTGTGTTCCCATTCTCTGAGCCTGAACTTCCATTCCCTGCTCCATTGTGATCCTCCTGCACCTTCTCCCACGTGCACCAATGCAGTTTGTCGCTGGTGAAAAGGGAGGAATCAAATATTTGCCTGACAAAAATCAGGATACAAAGGAGCCATTCACGAACAAATGTGTTATTCTGGAAGTTGTGGAACACAACAGGCAACCCCTGCAAACCCGTGTGATTCCAGCCATGGGAATACCTGTAATTCAGATAACACATCTATTCCAGGGGGATTGTAAAGCAGCTCAGAGCATCCTGAGCTCCAGCCCAGCCACCTCTCAGCTAATCCCTGTTAATTTTGAGCATAAATAGACCCAGTTTGGCTGGTGGGGAGGGACCTGGCCCTGGACACTTCCACAGCTTCATCCCACATCCTAGACTATCAAAACAGCAGAATCTGCTTCTTCCAAGGATTTTCATAACCAGAAGCAGAAATCCAAGTGTTTCCCTTTACTGAGGGGCAGCAAATTCACCCCCTCTCATGGATTCTGCTGCAGCATCTCAGCAGCTTCTTTCCAAGGCTTTCTGAGAGCTGCAGATGTTCCCATCAGGAGCAGCTCACTGGAGTTCTCTGTTCCTGGACCCCAGAGGACAAACCTTGGACTTTAGAATGTCCATTTGGAGCAGGATTCTGACTTCCTGCAAATCCAATATTAATTATTTGGGCAGGAGAGGATGAAAGATGGAGCGGAAAATTCACGTTTTTCAAGCACAAGAGAAAGAAGGTGGGAGGGTTGTTTGGAAGGTGCAGTGAAGAAAAAGGGATGTAAAGGATTTGGGGTTCCTGTGGGACGGGGTTAAGGCTGTTGAGTGTTTGCTGTGGTGTCCCATCCTCATTCCCCAAGTGCTCAAGGAGGTGAGGTTGCAGCTCCTGTGCTGAGCAGGACTGACAAGTCCCAAAGCCATGGCAGTTCTGCTGCCTTTGGGGTGCAGGGTTTCCCTTTATGCCAGCACCAACATTTATTTATTTATTTATTTATTTTTGATAAGGCATAAAAGAAACTCATTCCTTCCACCAGCTGTAATTCCATCATTCCATGTCTGTTGATACAGGCAATAAAAACCCTCGTGTGGTCAGTACCAATGACTCAAAATGCAATAAAAATGCTGGGTTTTCCCACTGGGAGTGCAAATTGCCACGTCCCAAGTTCTTGTTTTGTTGTTCCCCTTTGCAATGAGTCTGGTGTCACATCCCATGGGCTCCTTTCTCGGTGCAAATGGGGCACAGACCAGCTTCCAAACCCCCAAATTCTGCAAGTCCAGGCCAGGCCATGTGGGTGAGCAGAAGGCAGGGCATGGGCAGGGCTCAGCCTGGCACGGGGCTGGTCCTGGCTGCCCCCCCCGGGGTTTAGGAGAGGAGGATGCTCTGCCCAGCTCCCAGAGCCCCAGCCCTGCCCTGGTGCCCGGCAGAGGGTGGCAGAGCTCCGTGATGAGCTGCCAGAGGTTGCAAACCCATCCTGCTTCCAGCAGGAGTCACAGAGTCACAGAATCCCAGGATGTGCCTGAGCTGGAAGGGACCCACATGGATCATCCAGTCCAACTCCTCAGCCCTGCACAGGCCCAGCCCCAGGAGTCCCCCTCTGTGCCCCAGAGGATCATCCAAACCCTCCTGGAGCTCTGGCAGCCTTGGGGCTGTGCCCACTGCCCTGGGGAGCCTGGGCAGTGCCAACCACTCTGGGGGGAAGAACCTCTTCCTAAAATCCAACCTGACCCTGCCCTGGCACAGCTCCAGCCCTTCCCTGGGTGCTGTCCCTGGTCCCCCCAGAGCAGAGCTCAGTCCCTGCCCCTCCTCTGCCCTTCCCCAGGAATTGGAACTGCACTGGGGTCTCCTCTCAGTCTCCTCTTCTCCAGCTGAACACCCCAAGTGCCCTCAGTGCCCTCACACGGCTTCAAATCAAAGCCTTCACCTCTTCATGTCCCTCCTTTGGACACTCTCTGATGGTTTCATATCTTCCCTGTATTTTGGTGACCAAACTGCCCCAATATTCAAGGGGAGGCCCCAGTCCTGCAGCCCGAGGGCTCAGAGGGTCAGTGCTCACCTTGCTGCCCAAAATGCTGCTGGAATCACGGCCTTGGACAGGCAGGAGGAGCTCAGATGAACACTGAGACCCTCCCTGGGAGGTGGAAATGGAGGGATTGGCACTTCCACCCTGCTGGAGCCACAGAAATCCACGGCATTTAAACAACAAACATCTCCCGTGGCACCAACTTAGCCCTGCAAAGCTCTCCTCAAAGCCTTGCCTGGGCAGAGAACAGCCTCCCCCAGAGCCCAGGGTCACAAAACCAGGCACAAAATAATCCATCTCCTGTCTTTGGGGAGGTTCAATGTTTGGAAACTCATTTTCCCTTCACGGCAGAACGAAAAGGGAAATTTAGAAACACTTCCCCGAGCGGAAATTTCATTTTGGGAACGTCAGAACCCCCTTTTGGAAATGCTTCATTCTCCAAAGCTAAAGCAGGGTGATTTGAAACAGCAAATGTGATATATAAATATTAAAATAGCTCTAAAATATGGATCACATTCTATATTACTGAAATTCTTATTACACCTCACCGTGTTACATTAAAACAATAGCACTAAACCAGAGTTAAATCAAACAAGAAACTGGAAATTAAGGGCCCTGTTTTGACTGCAGATGATTTCCAGTTCCAAGGGTGACTCACTCTCATTAGATCTTCCCATTTTGGAAAATGAAGATGTTTTTTTCCCTGAAATAATGTTTCATCCCACAGCCCTCCCAGGTTGGAGCAATAGGCCCAGTTCCTCTCAGTGCTCCCAAAAGAGGCCTCAGAGATGTTCACCAGGGTTTGGTAATTACAGATGTGGAGTGATGAAAGAAAGGAGGAGAAGAGGAGAGAGGCTTCACTCTTTCCCAAATTCAATAACTACCTTTTAGACTTCCTTACCTGGAGCCCCTGCATGGACTCCATCACCTCTCTTGAGCAGAACTTTCCCCCCCAAACCCAGAAGACCAAGGGCTGCTGTTAAAAAAAAGTCCCAATAGGGGCAAATTTGCACAAAGCCACAGCAATGGGGCAAATTTGGCAACACCTGCCCTGCAGAAGGTGCCAGGCTGAGGGGCTCAGGCTGCTCAATGAGCAACTGGCTCAGTTTAGAAAGGTCAGGTTGGGTGGGCTTGGAGCAACCTGGGCCAGTGGAAGGTGTCCCTGGCCATGGCAGGGGGTGGCACTGGATGGGTTTTAATGTCCCTTCCACCCCAAACCAGTCTGGAATTCTATGAAAGGCATTCCTGGGGCTGGACATCCGAGTGCCTGGGTGGGATAATCCAGCAGGCCCCACCTCCAGGCAGGACAGCTGGGGCTTAATCAGAGCCCAGCAACATGCAGCCAGGGCTTAAATATCTTCTTCCAATCCATACACAAAATCTAAAAGGCCAAATGCACCTGTTTTCCCTGATTTAGCTGCCAGGCCTCACGTTAACAAAGTTTCCCTGGTCCCTTCCCGACCTCTCCGGGCAGCTCGGCTCGAACAGGGGGAGCATCACTCAAGTTTAAAGCCTCAAATGATATTTAACATTCTAGATTGGTATCACTGCTCCTGCACAGCCCGAGAAAGGCATTTACATCCTTTAAAAACAAGTGTTTTGCTTGTGTTTTATGTGGAGTACACACCAGCAATTGAAATGTAATAGCCTGTGTGTTCCCCAGCTCGTTCCTGCGTCGCTGTGCCTCGTGTCTTTATGTCTTTAGGACATTAAATCATCCCTAGGGCCCTGTGTTTTCCTACATCCTCCAGCACTGTTTCTTTTATGGTAGACTAAGTCTCTCTGTATGGGAGATTAAGTTTTACAGTGTGATGCCTCAATCCAGTGGTTTTGTTGCCCCTGCGTGTTCTGCGGAATTCCGGCTCCGCGTGGGATGAACTGGAAATGCTGCATTGCTCCAGCTTGGCCCAGACCAGCTCCAGCTTCCTAAATCTGAGCAGTGACCAAAGGTGCCCAGCAGCACCTTGGCATGAAGCAGGAGATCAGGAGAAAAGGGGAGGACAGGATAACGCTTGGAAATTTTTAAATCTATATTTAGCACCTCTTTAATCATTGAAACCCCAGGGGACCTTTGCACTGCAACACAACCTCTGTGTGGCCACCAGGAATTTTTCAGTGGCTTTCCCTCCCACTAAAAAAGTCCAGCCTGTGACACCCCTAAGAGGCAGATCTGAAGCTCTGCTTGACTTGAAATTATTTTCAAGAAAAACGTTGCCATTGTCCAAATATTGAGGTCTTTAAACAAGGGTTCTCTGGGCAATAAACTGGGGGTTTACTGGTCATAAATCTTAGTTTCTTTAGGCTAGGAAAAAGAAACTAAGAAGCTGAGGGGCCATCCCACCCTCCTGCACAGCCAGGATGGCTCTTCCTGATCCACTCTCTTTGTACATCTCTTCCCTCCTTGCCTTCAGCTCATTAACCACCCTGCCAACGAGCTCCTCATTAGCCAAGTCCTCCAACATCTCCTTCAGCAAATAAAACCACTGAGGGAAACATATTTAGCTCTAATGATCCTCACACACACTTTGGGGTTGGATCTACAGCAGTTTAATGAGTGAGGGTGTTGCAGCCCTGCTGGGAGGACGAGGGGACATCTCCAGAACATTTCCCCAAAAAGAGGAGCTTCTGCTGGCCAGGGGTGACCCCATCAAGGTCCAAATTACCTGAAGAAAACCCATTGTCAAGCTGAAATCAAGCTTGGCAGTTACCAGGAAATATCAGGGAATTCTTGTGGGCTAGTGGGAGGTGGTGGAGCCTCGAGGTGGGTCTGGAGAAGAAGGATGGGGAGCAGGTTCCTGCAGGAAAAGTGCAGCTGGTGTTCCAAAATCCCTGCAACACAGGGGACTGCCAGTGCAGCTCAAACCAGGTAATGAACCTCTCCTGAAACCTTTAACGTGGGGACCAGGGACAGGACCCAGGGCATGGCCTGAGGTTGTGTCAGGGAGGGTCAGGTTGGATTTTAGGAAGAGGTTCTTCCCCCAGAGGGTGGTTGGCACTGCCCAGGCTCCCCAGGGCAGTGGGCACAGCCCCAAGGCTGCCAGAGCTCCAGGAGGGTTTGGACAATGCTCTGAGGGCCAGGGTGGGATTGTTGGGGTGTCTGTGCAGGCTGAAGGGTTGATGGATGATCCCTGTGGCTCCCTTCCAGCCCAGGATATCCCATGATTCTGTGATCCCCCATCAACCTTTCAGTGCCATTCCCAGCCTTTCCCATTCCCATCCTCAGGGAAGCTGAAGGACTCACAGTTTCAGGGGAGCAACTGCAAAACCGTGGGAGTTTCCACTCTCTGAGGAATTTAAAAAAGTGCTCTTGGTTTCAGTTCAACTTGGACCAAAATCAACGAGCAAAAGAAAAAAAAAAAAGAGGAATTTCTTACAAATTTGCTTTTTGGCCATTCCAGCTCCCCAGGGACATGATGGGTTTCTGAGTGGTTGCTTTTCAAATTGCTGCTGGAGCACACACTTGAAGCCAAGAAAATTCTGAATAAAAAAGTATCCAAAGCAATCAATCTTTTTTAGATAAATCAAAGAGGACAGGCACACTCGCATGGCTTGATGGAAATATCCAAATGTGGGGTTGTCCCCTGGTAGAAGCTGCTTTGATTAGGATAGATGGGAAAGTTTTTCAGGTATGGACTCATCTGAGGGGTTTAGGGGAGGAATTTTAAGGGATTTTGTTGCTTTTCAATTCATCTTTCCAATGAACACTGTGACACATCCTGGGCAACACGATGCTGTTCATTTGTGCCCTCTCTGCTTTCCCCAGATCCCAAGTGACACTTTTACACCCTTAAATCTGCTCTGTGGATGTCAGGACCAGCCTCCAGACCTGCTGTTCCCATCAGTTCCCCCCTGATCCCACACATCCAGCAGCTGCAGCCCTTTGAAGCGAACTCAGCATCACAAACACGTCCCCAGCAAACAGCTCGGTCCTTTAAATCCATATTTCAAACTCCAGGGGCTCACCCGAGTGTTGCAGAAGGTTTTTTGGGGGGCCCTGGGTGTGATCAACTCCTCTCCTAAAATCTCTCAGGCCTTTGTGTTCAGTGGGGAGTGGGAACAGCTTGGAAGAGTGAACTCCAACAAACAGGAAAATGTCAGAGCTGAAGCCTTGGCTGCAGCCAAGTCAAGGAAAATAGAGTGTGAAGGGGAAAAGGGAAGGAGGAGAGGTGGGAAGGAGCTTGTCCATCACAGGCCAGGGACAGGGAGAGGCACTGGGAGTGTGGCAAGGAAGCTGAATGTCCTCCAGGAGGAGGGGACACGGAGGGGCTGGAGCGTGTCCAGGGAAGGGAACGGAGCTGGGGAAGGGGCTGGAGCAGCAGGAGCAGCTGAGGGAGCTGGGGGGGCTCAGCCTGGAGCAAAGGAGGCTCAGGGGGGACCTTCTGGCTCTGCAACCCCCTGACAGGAGGGGGGAGCCGGGGGGGGGTCGGGCTCTGCTCCCAGGGAACAAGGACAGGAGGAGAGGGAACAGCCTCCAGCTGTGCCAGGGGAGGGTCAGGTTGGACAGCAGGAGGAATTTCCTCATGGAAAGGGCTGTCAGGCACTGGAAGGGGCTGCCCAGGGAGGTTTGGAGTCCCCACCCCTGGAGGTGTCCCAGGAAGGGCTGGCTGTGTCACTCAGTGCTCTGGGCTGGGGGACAAGGTGGGCATCGGGCACAGGGTGGGCTCGATGTCCTTGGAGGTCTTTTCCAACCTCAGTGATCCCGGGATTCTGTGAAATACTTTCATTCTATCACCAACCTTTGCTCTCCTGTGTTCAGTTTGTGCAGCTCAGATCCCTGCCCAGCTGTGTTCCCACTGAAGCCTCGGGGCTGGTGTGTTCCCCTGGGCACACACAGAGGGCATCCCAGTCCCTGCCCCTTCCCTGGATCACAGTGGGAGCTGTCAGGGATGACTCTGGGAGAATCCAAAGCCATTTCTCCCCCTGGCTAGAAGGAGCACCCTGAGGCCACAACAGAGCCCAGGGCTGTGCTGTTTGCTGGAAGCACCTTGTTGCCCTCACATGATTTTAGGGCAGAGAAATGATCCACAGGACACGGCTCTGCTGGTTTGGAAGGTCCAGGTCGTGGGATCTTCCATCCTTGGGGGCAGGGTGAGATGTTCCCAGGGAGATGAGACAACCAGAGAGCTTGGGGAGCCCTGTGCTGGGTGCTCTGAGGAACCAGGAGGGGGTTTGATCCCTCTGCACCCACACCCTGGCACGGCACGAGGGGAGGGAGCCCACGGGTGGCAGAGAAGGGGCTTTGATTTCAAGCTCTGTCAGGAACTGGGAGGGAAAGGAAAGAGAGGCTCCACTTCTGACAAAGAAATAAAATCCAGCAGGAGACACATCTCATTTCCCAGTTGCTCAGAGAGCTCTGGAAGGAGGGGTTAAAAAAGGCTCCTCACTGGTGCATTTGCTTCTGGTTTGTTTGATGCAGTATTTTGGTTTAATGCAGTGTTTTGGGATGGGTAGAAATACAAGATGTCTCTGCTCCCTTCCTCACCCTCCCCGAGGTTGGGCTGTTGAGTTGCAGGAAGGGAACATTGAAGAGGGACTTTGGAACTGTCCTGAAATATTAAGAGGCTCCCAGGGGTGCTGGGTGAGCCGGGTGAGCAGAGGCAGCTGGGAACAGGGGGAGTGTCTGGGGAAAAATGAGGATGGAGAGCAGGAGTTGTGGGATCAGCCGTGGTCTGGGAGGGATTCAGGTGGAGCCAGTGGTGTCAGACCCCAGGGAGAGGAGGAGGATGGTTATTGAGGAAAGATTCAGAGCAGGGAGCAGGTTGTGCATGTGGAACTGGTTTAAGCTCAGTTCTCATCCTGAGCAAGGTTTCCCTGCAGTAGCAGAACACAAAGGAACAGAAACAAAAAAGGAATATTTGGTTTGGAAAGTCCTACACTCCCCAAAAAAATTCATCAGCATCAATAAATGCTTTGGGAAGCAGGTGGAGGATTTATTTACATCCCATTTTCCGGCAGAATATAATGATTATGAAAATTACCCAGAAGGTTTAATCCTGGGGGAGAGGGAGAGAGCTGAAAACAAGGATTCACCTCTGTGGATCCCTGTCAGTCCCTGTGGCAGATGACAGACACAGCTCAGGCCATGAAGGTCACTGCCAAAATACCCACAGATGTTTAACACACTCCAAAGGCAGATAAGCAACAAATGGAGTGGACATAAGAAATGATGAAGGTCATTTCTGGGGCCGTGCCGAGCAAATCTTCTTTTTCACAGCTTTTGATCCCAACTCAGAAATCTCTTTTTTATCTCTTTAGCTTCAAAATGAATTGCTTTCTGCCCATCTCCGAAAAAAACAAAACCTGCCAGCTAAAATGAACCACTCAGGCCATTATTTCCCCCATCCATTGGGCAGAGAAAGGACATTTATAATGCAGGAAGCAGGGGAGAGCATTGTCTGCTCAGAAATATCTCCTCCATTTCAGACACGACTTTATTATTTCTTTTCTTCTTGTTTCTTCCCTTTTTATTATTTTTTTTTTTCCTAATGCAAGAGAATCCTGCAGGCAACAGCCTCCTCCTGCCCAGGGCAGGTTCATCCTGTGCACTGAGTCAGAGACCAGGAGGAAAAAATAGCCTTGATGATGTAATTAATGCCTATTTTCAGGAATAGGTACAAAAGGGCCATGGATGAAGTCACTGGGCCTGATGGCTCCTCACTTGTTCAGCTGCTTCTGTTTTGTTTGCTGCAGTATTTTGGTTTAATGCAGTGTTTTGGGATGGGTGGAAGCACAGGGTGTCTCTGCTCCCTTCCTCACCCTCCCCAAGGTTGGGCTGTTGAGTTGCAGGAAGGGAAGGTTGAGGAGGGACTTTGGAGCTGTCCTGAAATGTTAAAAAGGATCCTGTGTGGAGCAAAGGAATAATCCAGGAAGGAAAAGAAAGGATTGGAGCAGCAGTGGGATGGGGAGAGGCTGAGGGAGCTGGGGGGGCTCAGCCTGGAGAAAAGGAGGCTCAGGGGGGACCTTCTGGCTCTGCAGGAGGGGGGAGCAGGGGGGGGTCGGGCTCTGCTCCCAGGGAACAAGGGACAGGAGGAGAGGGAATCATCTCAAACTGCTCCAGGGGAGGCTCAGGTTGGACAGCAGGAGGAATTTCTCCCTGGAAAGGGTTGTTAAACATTGGAACAGGCTTCCCAGGGCAGGGGTGGAGTCCCCACCCCGGAGGGATTTAAAAGCCATGAGAATGTGGCACTTGGGGACATGGGGCAGTGGTGGGGGATGGTTGGACTGGAGGATCTCAGAGGGTTTTTCCAATCTAAACACTTTTATAGTTCCATGAATATCCTCTTTGCAGCTGTGATGGCTCAGACAGAAAGTTCAAGGGCTTGGACTGAAGCTCAGCATTAGCAGCAATTCTATTTTTCACCAAGTGCCTTCCAATTAACAATTTGATGCATCTACTGAAAAAATACCCTTAAAGAGCTGATTTTACAGTGGTGAATCCTTAGTGCTTTCTAAATAGAAAAGCCCTCTCCATCATTCTTGAGTCAGAATCATCCAGAGCATCCCAATCAAAGCTGTGTTAAGTTTTCCCCATAAATCAAATGTCCAGTGTGCTCCAAGTGACCCTGGGAGGCTGCTGTGCTGTGACCTCGCTGATGGAGGGGGAAAAAAAAGCCATGGAGGGCTGACAGTGAAGCTTTTTCATCTCTTCCAAAGCTTCCTGCAGGGGGAAATTTTCTGGTGCCAGTCTTGCAAAGAGCCCTGCCCTCGTTCCACGTTGGGAAAGGCACTTGTGGGGTTTCAAATGAGACACTTTGATCCTCTCACTGTCTCACTCAGCATTTTGGGGGATTCTCTTGATGGCTTTTCGTTGCTGGCTGTAAAAACTTTGTAAAAACACTCCTGTGTTCTCTTCTTTAAATCTGGCACTAAGAGCCAGATCAGCAGGATAAATTCTGTGGGTACAGGAGGAAGTTGCACTGCTTAATCCTGATGTTTGGAACAACTTTTAGGGAATCTCCTGTGTCACAGGTGATCTCTTTGCTCAAGACATTTGCCCTGGTGCCTTGGCCTGGCACCTCTGCAGATGATGCCTTTTACTTTCTATTTTAAATTCTTGGTTTTCCAGGATATCCCATTTTTTCCTCTAATTAAAATGATCCCACCTGGAAGCCCCTGATGTGAACTCTGAGATCATCTTCCACTTCAATGGAACATTTTGTTTCAGCAGCAAAACAAGGGCAGTTTGCTCTTGTCCCCAGGAGCTGAGGGTCACCCAGGGGTTCGTGGCCTCCACCAGCCACCCACAGCAGGGTCCCAATGCACCCAGAGGGTTTCATGGAATCCCAGGATGGTTTGGGTTGGAAGGGACATTAAAGCCCATCCAGTGCCACCCCTTGCCATGGGCAGGGACACCTTCCACTGTCCCAGGTTGCTCCAACCTGGCCTTGGGCACTTCCAGGGATCCAGGGGCAGCCACAGCTTCTCTGGGCACCCTGTGCCAGGGCCTCCCCACCCTCCCAGCCAACAATTCCTTCCCAATACCCCATCTATCCCTGCCCTCTGGCAGTTTGAAGCCATTCCCCCTTGTCCTGTCCCTCCATCCCTTGGAAACAGTCTCTCTCCATGTTTCTTGCAGCCCCTTCAGGTCCTGGAAGGCCACAGTCAGGTCACCCCAAAGCTTCTCTTCCCCAGGCTGCACAATCCCAGTTCTCCCAGCCTTTCCCCCCAGCAGAGCTGCTCCATCCCTCTGACCATCTTGGTGCCTCCTCTGGACTCTCTCCAGCAGCTCCATGTCCTCCCTGTGCTGTTCCCAGGGCTGGGGCAGCTCTGCAGGGGAGGCAGAGGGGCAGAATTGCTGTCAGTGCTGGGGTAGAAGCAGCCCAGGGGTTGGAGGAGGTTGGAGAGGGGATGGAGCAAAGCCCTTCAAGTTGCTCCAGCTCTTTTCCCCCCTTGGTCATTTATCCAGGATGGGATCACCCTGGGCTTGCTCTCCCAATTGCTCACCTGTCCTCCAGGTGCTCCTGAGGGACAAGGCCATCAGTCTGCTTGAGATTTGGGCAGCCAAGGGCCAGCAGCTCCTGAAAGCACATCCATCACTTCCCCAGGACTGATGTTTCCAAGGGATGCTCCCTGATTTTCCAGCACAAACCCTCCCTCAAGCTGAATGAAGAATGAACTCATCCCACTGTGCTGTCAGTAAATGTTGCCCCCAGAAGCAGGCAGGTCAGGGAGTTCCTCAGAGCAGCTCAGACAGACCCTCTGCCGATTTTTTATATCTGCAATTAATTCCTTAACCTTCTTTCAAGAGAACTGTAATTGCTGCTGTGGCGACATAACAAGAGAAGCTGTTTCCCACCCGATGCTTCATTAACTTGACCCTAATTGGCCAAGTAAACAAAAACAAATTGTTGCTCAGTCTTGACTTGGGCTGAATCTCTTAAAGGAATCTGAGTAGGACGTGGAGAGAACTCAGGGTTTGAGACAGAGGGTGCACAAGAAGCAAGAAATCCATCAGGTCAGAAATAATCCTGCACCTTCTAAGAATAATCGACCACGAGCTTTCCTGTCATGACCAGAAATATTAAGCAAACAGTTGCTTAATTTATACAAGGGCATTTTTTCCCCCTTTCTTCTATTAATGATGATTGGGAGTGAATTAAATGGTGTGGCTGCTCATTTGTCACCCTCTGTGCTCTCAGATTCTCTGAGAACAGAGCAGCAGGAGGGAAGATTCCATGATATATCCACAGGATGTGCTGGAAACCCTCAAAAACCTGGCAAAGGGGGAAAGCAACGGCACCATCTTGTATCCAGGGTTAAACTGGTGGCTCCTGGCCCAAACCCAGGGAATGTTTTTCCAGGTGGTTGGTTCCATGACTGCTGGCACAGCCCCTTCACCCCCAGGGGGTTCCAGAGGGAAAGGAGGTGACAGATGAAGGAGCCATGAGATCTTTATTGAACATTTGGGTTAACCCCACCCCTCCTAAGGGTCAGATTGATGTCATATCAAAGTCCCTCCATTACAGACATATAAGACTCAGATTTATAAGCAGTGGAAATTGGGATGGGAATTGTCTGGATCTGCTTTAGGCTGAGCTGAATCCCCCCCGACCCCAATGGCAGCACTGGCTTGGAACTGATTCCCACTGCCCTTCAAAGAAGCCTCACTCAGGCAGGGCTTCTCTCCTCTAAACACCCTCCCAGCCCCTTAAAGCAGCCACTTCTGCCCACTTTTGGAGGACAAAATGCCTCCTAAATTCATCATTCCAGCTGGGACATCACTGCTGGAATGTCTGGGGGCAGCACCTGATAACAATTCTCTTCCTGTCCTTGGTGCTTTCCTCGTTCCTTTTGCCCCAAAATGCCCCAGTGCGATGCCAAAAATGCCCCTGACTTCAGCAGGGCCAGGCTGTCACCCTTTCAGTCCCCTAAAAGCTTTCCTGACAGCTGCTGCTGTTTGCTGGGCAAGGGTTAAAGTCGTGTGGAGAGCTCTGGAGACGGGAAATAAAATGTTTACATCTTGGATCATTAGCTCTTCCCCGGCTGAGTGCAGAGCATGAAATTCAAGGGCAATATTTATCAGAGGACAAGAAAAGAAAAAAAAAAAGCATTGTAGAGACTGATTTTTTCTCGTGGTCCATTAAAACTCTCCCAAGTCCCAACTTCTACGAGTTCCCAGTGATTCCCATCCTGCACAGGGAAATCAGGCACCAGGGGCTGTTATGATCCAGCTTCCCATCGAATCTGCTCTGGCACCTGGAAATTTTCATCTGAAAACTGATATTTTTAAATTATTATTATTATTATTATTATTATTATTATTATTATTATTATTATTATTATTATTTTGGTTTCTAACATGACTTTGAGTGAGCAGTGAAGCCAATAAATGAGAACTGAGGGAAAGGGGGCTGTTTTCCTGCGTGTCCCAATTACCCAGCACTGGGGTCCTGCTGCTTCTTCTGCTCCATCTCCCTCCAACCTGATCTTGTCAAAAGCTTTTCTGCTCAATGCCAGGACTGCAGCCAAGAGGGAGATGGGCAAACATCTTCTGTGTTTCAGGAGGAAGCTCAGGATGAATTTTCCTGAGCAGGAGATGATCCTGGATTTGGTCCCACAAGTGTTGGGAGCAGGAGGAACAAATATCTCCAACTTGATTTTCCTGTCTCTACCAAAAAGGGGCTGAAGGGAGCTCAAAACTAGGATTGGGGAGCGGAAGGATGATTCTTGGGGTGTCCAGGAGTTGGATTTAATGATCCCTGTGGGATCCAGCTCAGGATATTCTGTGATTCCGTGAGATCCAACTCAGGGAACACCCCAGCCCGGGACACTGAGGATTAAGCAGCACTTTCCAGCTGCAGTTTTGCATTTCAGGGGCTGAATTTCCCTGAGCTGCTCCCCTTGGTGCCTGCACTCAGCAATCCTGGCTCCAAATGGTTTGGCCAGCTGTGCCAGCTGGGCAGGAGCTGCTCCCAGGCCCTGGGTGGGTGTTGGATCAGGCCCTGCCTGCAAACCCTGGCAAGGCAGGGCACGAGGATTTGGGGGCAAATGATGTGTTTATGAGCATCATTTAATCCTTTCCCAGGGAAGGAGGGTGGATGCAGTGGCCAGGCTTTTCCCTGCTTAATCTCTCTCCCCACTGTCAACAGCCATCTGTGGCTTCCCAGCAATTCCCCAGAAAATCCCAGGCTTTGGGGGGTGGAAAAGCTGCATTTCCACGGCACTAACACGGGATCTGGGGTTTAATGGCCCAGAGCCCCCTCAGCACGTGATTTATAGCTGGTTCTGGGGGATCTGCAGTGAAGAGAAGAGGGCTGGGAAGGTGGGATGAGAGAGGGAGAGGTGGTGGAGGGAGGTTTTTATCCTGCCCTCATTGCTCCGAGGTTTTACAGGGAGAGGGAACAGGCAGAAAGAACTTGGGAAGTGCCACACTGAAAGGACTGCACATGCCTGTGTTTTTCCAAATAGGAGGGGAAAAAAAAAACCCTGACAAAATGTCTGGGAGTTTGTTTAGAAAGGCTTTGAATGCCCCTGGTAAACCTGAGGCATCTGTGTGGGATTGCTGGGATCTAAAATAAATATTTGATTGCTGTTCATTCTCCCTCTGCATGAGGAAAATTCAGGATGACCTCCTTGGTCCAGCTGTGTTGGCTCAATAGGTTCAGAGGGTATAAATTCAGAGTGGTGCAAAAATCTCTTTTTATGTAAAAGAGGCCCTGTCATTGGGGAAAACACAAAATCCCAGAGATGAAAATTGTAAAAAAAAAAACCACCAAAACCAACCTCCCAATAACAAGCAAACAAACAAACCAACCCCCAGCTCATCCCTGGAGTTTGAAACCAATGAATAATCAAAAAACAAGCCAAGCAGGAGGAGACACTGGGCATTAAACACAACTGCCCAGCCCAGGCCTCACCCCAAGGAATAATCTCACTCCCTGGTGCAACTGGGAACCACAAACTGGGAACTGCAGTATAATTATTAGTAGCTACCACTCTGCATTTCCCATTTCTACCCTTGCCAATGGCCTCTGGGGAAGGGTTTTCATCTGGTTTTGATGAAAGCAGAATTAAAGGAATCATAACAGAAACGGAGCTGGCTGTGTCCCAGCCAGGGGAGAGGAGGAGGGAGGGAGATGAGCCCTGTGCTGGTGCTCTCAGGGCTGTGCTGGACATGGTTTTCTCCTTGAAAGGCACCCAGGAGGGTTTGTGCTACAGAAAATAGGGAATATTGGGCGTGAACACAGATATTCTCTTTTTTTAATGGGGAAAAAAAAGAGCACAAACCCATATTTTCAGCGTGTTGCTGTAACACAGAAACATAATCACCAAGGCTGGAAAAACAGAGTTTCCCTTGGGTTTTGCTGGCACCAGGCAGAGCAGAGCCATGGCTGCAGGTTCAGGGGCTGGAGTCTCCTCTCTCTTGGGTTTCCTTGTTATTCCCGTGTCTGACAAGAGAAGAAAATCTGTCAGCCTTGGGCAGAATCATGTTTTTGGGGAAAGCTGCTCAACCCACTTTTAACTGCATCCAAAGGATCCTGCCTGTTCCTCCCTGTTAGACATTCCTGTGCTGAGCTGAGCCTGCAGTGGCTCCAGGCCTTGGGGATTCAGGAGCTGCTGGTTGGTTCTGGGGGGAGTTCTGGGCACAGGAGCTTCCACCTCACTCCAGCAGCAACCAGATGTTTAGAAATACCCTGCAGGTGTTTTTAAATCCCAGAATCCCAGCATGGTTTGGGCTGGGAGGGACATTAAAGATCTTCTCGTTCCACCCCCTGCCATGGGCAGGGACACCTTCCATTGTCCCAGGTTGCTCCAAGCCCCGTCCAACCTGGCCTTGGACACTTCCAGGGATCCAGGGGCAGCCACAGCTTCTCTGGGCAACCTGTGCCAGTCCCTCCCCACCTTCACAGCCAGGAATTCCTTCCCAATATCCCATCTAATACCCTCTGGCAGTGGGAAGCCATTTCCTGTGTCCTGTCCCTCCATCCCTTGTACCAAGTCTCTCTCCAGCTCTCCTGGAGCCCCTTTAGGCACTAGAAGGAGCTCTCAGGTCTCTCTGGAGCCTTCTCTTCTCCTGCCTGAACACCCCCAGCCCTCCCAGCCATTTTTTGGTGCAAATACTGGGGGAAAGGAGCTGCCACAAAATCCCAACCAGCTTTCTCCAACCCCAGCCCAGTCTGTGCTGTACAGAGCAATGTCCCGCTCTCCTCTCCTACAAGGACTCTTCCCTGCCCCAGGAGCCTTTGGCACCACAGAGCAGAGCGAGGGGAAGTTCTCAAGCACCTTGGTGTGGAGAACCAGACTTGGAAGATTCATCTTGGTTTGGGCAGGGCTGGATTTGTTCCCCCTCCCTGAGCCTCGGCCGCTGCAGTGGGGTCAGGGCTGGTTCAGCTGCTGCTCAGAGCTCCTGCCCACCAGCAGCCCCTGTGCAAACGCCACAGGGCAGCTTCTCCCTCTTGCCAGCAGAGGAAGGTTCTGCTGGAGGTTCCCCCTGCCCCTGTGCACGAGCAGAGGTTTCATTCCAAGCCATTAATCCGCGTGAGCTGCGCTGGGGCCGCGGGCGACGTGTGCGAGCTGGAGAAAATCCTCTTTCCTGTGTCAGAGGCGGGCTGGGGGCTCCTGCCAGCACCATCAGATCTGTAACCTTCCCCTGACACCCCCCCTGGCACCCCCCTCCTCCCCTCCCAGCCCTGCCCTGCCTCCCTCCACGCTTCTGCTCCGAGTCACAAGGATTTATTTGCTCAGAAGGGCGCAGCAAACACGAGATGGTTTTGTTTCCATCCCCTGCAGAAATAACATCTTTTCCTCACTTGCCTCCAGTAGCCCCTGGCTGGAGGTTTTGGGCCAGATCTTCAAAGCTGTGCAGGCTCAGAATGTCTTTGAGAGTCTGGGCTTGAAGGTTGGGGAAAGAAATGTGCCCCGCAGGAGGAATTCAAAGGCATGAAAAGCCCCCAGCCAGCAGAGCAGGTGCAATGTCACTCCTTTCATCTTCACTGCAGCTGAAATGCTCCTGTGCCATCCTCTTTGGGCACAGGTATGGAAGCAACTCCCCTTTCCAGCCTCTGCCTTCTGTTTATCCTCACCTTGGCATCCTGGGACGTGGTCCCTTCTGCCCACAGGCCTTGGTTTAGCTGCTGTTGTCTTCTGCCAGGAGACAAATATGCTCCCAGGAACACCCCAACTGCTGTGCCTCAGCAGAGGTTTCATTCCCAGCCTTCCCACAGGCTCCAAATCCCCCCTGGGCAGCCCCACACGGAGCAATGCCCTGCACTGGAACCAGGATGAGCCAAAGTGCAGAGAAAGGGGGTTTAAGCTGGGCTGGGGGATCCCTTTGTGCTTGAGGGCTTGGAGAGAAGAGAGAGGAACATTTACACAGAGTTTTGAACTGACCTGTGGAATTGGTTTAATCTTGCAGCTGCAAGATTCAACCCCTCCCAAGTTTCATTCCTGGCAGATATGAAGCCCTGCCAGCCCAGGTGCCCCGGTGCCACCTTGGAGCTGGAACTCAGGTGCTGTATCTGCCTCCTCCCCTGCAAGCCACAACCAGCCCCTGAACCCTCTGAACCCCCTGAGCCCCCTGCACCCCCTTCCCTGTGATCCTCCACCCTCAGTCCCTCCCTCTTTGCCCTCCCAGCACTGCAGAGGTGACTGTTTGCAAGGCAAGATGCTCCTTCCCAAGCTCCTGACTCTTCTTCCAAGGCTCATCTTGCAAGACTGTCCCCTCTTTCACCAGCTAAATTGCTCCTTTCCTCTCTCATTTGCCTAATGATGGCTTTGCGGGTTATTTTGTTTGTCAGGGAGCAGCAGAACCTGCTTTCTGCTTGGTGATAACTCCAAAGAAGTCATTAGAGCTGCAGTAATAGAAAAAGGCTGGACTTAAAATTTTGTTGGGTTCCCCTCCCACATAAAAGCCTCTCTACTACACTCTAATAGGGCTAAAAGACCTAATAAAAGAAAATAAGCCTGTAGAAAAGTATTTCTGACCTTGAGATATTTGCAGAGCTCCTCTCAGGTCTGACAGCTGTGTGGGCTTAGTCAGGGCTTGGCTGGGCCAGTTTTTCCAGGATGATGAGGATTTATCTCTCACTTCAAGATTTAGCCCTAAATCAGACTCTGGAAGGTGACACTTGGAGCAGTGACTTACTGAGCCCATCTGTCCCCCAGCCCAGCTGCACTTCTGGGGAGGCTCTAAAGCAGGGAAACCCCTGGATAACCAGAATAGGTTTGTGAGTGCAGCCAGTGTTGCTGTGGGAACCAGCAATCCCCCTTCCCAGCACAATCTGGGAGCAGCAGGTGGGAGATCTGCCCTCATCTGCCCCTCCTGACCCAGGGCTGGGGCTGGAAAGGTGATTTATAGCCACCACTGCCAGAGGGGAGCATGGCAGGGGGGATGTCAGGCTCCTTTTGGAGCCTCTCCTCGAAGCTGTGCTGCTAAAATTCCAGTGGAATTCCTTCCCAGGGTCACTGGGTCTGTGCTGATGTTGAGACCTGAGTGTATTTTTTATCTGAGCTGGAAGGGACTCATCGGGATCATCGAGTCCCAACCCCTGGCCCCAAAAATCCCACTACCATCCTTCTCCAAACATCATTATCATCAATCATCAGCCTCAAAAAGCCAACAGCTCCACAGTAATTGCTGCAATCCCTGTCTGTGCACTGCAGGAAGGATAAGGAGCCTCCTCAGAGCAGCACCAGGGCTTAACAGGCTGTGTTTCTGCCTGGTTGGAGCCCCCACATCCCTCCTGCTGGGTCTGTGGCTCTCAGAGCCCCTTCCCACCTGCTGAGGGAAAGAGGGAAAGCCAGGATTTCTTCCAGGTGACCACTCTTTGCACAGGGATTTTTCCCTGCTGTTTGCAGCCTCCTGAGTGTCAGTTCATGGCCGGTGGCACCCGAAGGATTTTTTGCAGGAAACGTTGACCTTTCGTTCTTCTTTCTTGTTTTTCCTTTTTCTCTTGCCCACTGAGGTGTTTCTCCTGTCTTATTTTTTTTCCACTGCCTCTTGCCCATCGAGGCATATTTTTGGTACCCACAGGCTGAAATGAGACCCTTTCATTGATGGTTCCTGGCCCCGAGTTATCAAAGAGGGGAGGCTCCAAAGCTTGGCACGTTTCCAATCCCTCTGGGAACTTGGATGAGAGCTGGAATGGGGTAACCTGTCTGGCAGGAACAGAGCTGGGAGAGGCTGGAGACAGAATGAGGCCAAACCCAGGGACACCAATTCCTCCCCTTGCAAGGGCTGTCACTTGGCAGGAGGGGATCGTGAGCATGGCAGGGGGGATGTCAGGCTCCTTTTGGAGCCTCTCCTCAAAGCTGTGCCACTAAAATTCCTGTGGAATTCCTTCCCAGGGTCACTGTGTCTGTGCTGATGTTGAGACTTGAGTGTATTTTTTATCTGAGCTGGAAGGGACTCATCGGGATCATCGAGTCCAACCCTCGGCCCTGCGCCGGATTAAGGATTGATCAGGACAAGAAACGGCCTCAGGCTGTGCCAGGGGAGGTTTAGGTTGGATATTTGGGAAAATTTCATCACAAAAAGGGTTGTGATGGCGGAATCCCCATCCCTGAAAAGATTTAAAAGCCACGTGGATGTGGCACCTGGGGACAGGGGTCAGTGGTGGTGCTGGTTGACAGCTGGGTTTGATGATCCTAAAGGTCTTTTCCAGCCTTAATGTCTCTTGTAAGGATGGACACGGATTCCAACCGGGATACAGCTGCTCCCCAGCGGTCCCTGAAGGCCTGGAAAGGAACCCTTGAGGCAGGGAAGGATCTGCAATCCATGAAAAGAGGTGACAAAGCGAAGCAAGGACTGCAAATCAAAGGCGGTTGTTGCGCCTTTGCAGCCCCGGGAGAGTCGCTGGGGCCGCAGTTAACGAGGGGTAAATGATGCTCATTCCCGGCTTTACGACTGCAAATAATCCCCCTTTTTCTGCCGTAGGAACCGTAGGGATGATGGATCGGGAAATCATCGTTAATGGGACTCAGACACTGATGAAGGGCTTTCAAAGCAGCAGCAGTGACAGCTGGTCGTGTTCCGTTTCCTTTGGCCATTAGAGATCATTAGCTAATTAGCCTCTCATCCTCACACAGCGCGGCCTCCTTTTTGGAGTCCAGATGTCCGGGATCAAACCTGGAGATGTGATGTCGTGTATGATCTTTGGAAAACGTTGTTTCCTTTGGCATTGGGGCTCCAGGCAGTGGGATCAGGGATCCAGGGCAATCCTGCATCTCCCATGGCAGGTGCTGCTGGGGGGGTGACTCCAGGTGTGGGGTTGTAGAAGTTATTTTCTCCCACAATCTGGACAAAAATCCCTAATTTCTGTCCTGTTGGAGATACAGAAATATTAGGAGGAGCCTTCTGAATGCAACGAAAGGGAAGCACTAAAGAATTTTCTTTGAAAATGAAGATCACAGGGTCATGGAATATCCTGAGTGGGAAGGGACCCCCAAGGATCATCCAGTCCAACTCCTGGCCCTGCCCAGGACTCCCCAACAATCCCACCCTGTCCCCTGACACAGCTCCAGCCATTCCCTTGGATTCAGGTGTCCTGTTGTGATGAAAATAAATGTAGGGTGTGTTGAGCCCCTGAACTCAGTTCAGCTCCCATCACTTCCAGCCCCGGGGCTGCTTGGAACCCATCCTGAAAACCCACATGGAATAACACTTGGGGAGGTTAAAGAGGTTCCATGTGAGCTCCTGTGCTGGAGAGAGGAGGGATGTGTGTGGGTCCTGTTCCTCTGGGGGGGCTGTGGGGCACAGGCTGCACCTCAGGGGGCAGAAATCCTACCCCTGGACCTGCTCCAGTTCTAGGATGTGTAAGTCAAAGTATTGCAGTGAGATGGCTCTCAGACTGCCCAGACAGACCCTGAGGCAGCTGCAGTGGGTCTCTCTGGATGTGGGACCATTCCAGGTGCCATTCCTGCAGCAGGCAGCGTTCCTGGCACAGTCCTGTGTGTGCCAGGTGATCAATAATGCAGCTGTGTCCAAAGCATCAAAGGCTTGGGATTCCTTTTCATATCCTCCCCCGAGAGCCTGAGACCTCAGAAGTGTGGAGAGAACTGCAAAATAAATCAACCATCTCTAGAAAAGCAGTTAAAACAACAACAACAACAACAACAACAACAGGATGATTGTGATATGTGCAAAAGGGGGTGTGAGTGAGACAAAGAGGGAAGAGAAGCTCTTCCAGGGCTCTGCTCCCAGGGAACAAGGGACAGGAGGAGAGGGAACGGCCTCCAGCTGGGACAGGGGAGGGTCAGGTTGGACAGCAGGAGGAATTTCTTCCTGGAAAGGGTTGTTAAACATTGGGATGGGCTGCCCAGGGAGGTTTGAAGTCCCCACCCCTGGAGGTGTCCAAGGAAGGGCTGGCTGTGGCACTCAGGGCTCTGGGCTGGGGGACAAGTCCCAGGGTGGTCAGTCACAGGTTGGACTTGATGGTCTTGGAGGCCTTTTCCAGCCTCAGGGATTCTGGGATTCTGTGGGTTGGTGGATCTGGGCAGTGCCCTGAGGGGGAGGCACACCAGGGGCTGTCAGCATTTTTTAGGATAATATAAATTATAATTCTGCACGTGCAAAGCCCACTCCCTTCAGTCCCAACACCAACCTGCAGGACCAGCTCTCCAAACTCAGCCCCCCTGTCCAGCAGACCATGAGCAGCATAAAACCCTTTTCCCAATTATCCCTTTTGGAGCTCTGAACCAGCAGATGCCACGATCCATCTTCCCAAAAGCTCTGGGGCCGCTGAGCTTGCTGAGGGCTTCAAAGCCAAGTTCACAAACAGTTTTAATGGACTCCAAAGTGTATTTGTTCGAGGCGAGGATCCTCTAAAGCAAATTTGCCCAGCACTGGAGTGGTGTGAGCAGAGCTGTCAGCCAGGCTGCCATCAATCACAGCCCAGCAGAATCCTTAACCACAAACCCTCGTGTGGGGAAAAAGGGAAAAAAAACCCCCAGAATATATTTAACATTTATATCTTCTCTTTATTACAGCAAATGCATTTTATGTCCTGCAGATGAAATATATAGAGCCAGTCAAATTTCCAGCTTTGAGTAACATCCATTATGAACTCAGCCCCATTTTTGTTTAGTAAATCATTTGCAAGCCAATCCTGACGGCGTGGGGGATGATCCATAAATCCTGCCTGAATAGCTTCTTTCCAGATCCTCAGCTTTTGCAGGAAACTCCATCTTCATATTCAGAGATTGGTTGGCTCAGCAGAGGGAAAAATTCTCTGACTTCCATTACAGGGGAGGCTGCACTGAGGCCCCTGGGATAACAGTGTTGGCTTTTCCATGTGTGAATCCACAAACAGGCTGGGACACACCTTTGGGCCTCAGTAGGATATAAAGAAAATATTCTTTCACTTCTAGTTAAACAGATTGTTCTGAGTGAATTCATTTTTACAACAGCAGTTCAAGTGTAAGAAAAGGTGGAGGTGGAAGTAGCAAAGTGCCTTCAAAGTGGCTCTGGAGTGTTTTGGAGGGTGGTCACCAAGATGTCCTGATTAATTGGGTGTTGTTTTCCAAAATCCAACCCTGAGGTGTCTTTGGGGATGGACAGGTTGGACGGGGCTTGGAGCAACCTGGGACAGTGGAAGGTGTCCCTGCCCATGGCAGGGGGTGGCACTGGATGGGCTTTAAGGTCCCTTCCAACCCAAACCATCCTGGGATTCTCTTTTAATGTTTCTCATCAATGATTGTTGGATGTTTTTGGGAATTAGTCATAAAGGTGGATGGGGACATGCATGGGGACATCAGATGGGTGAAGACATCACATGTGGACCAGTGTGGTGGGTTGGTTGACATCCAGTGTGACCACTAACACAGGTTTTCATGAGACTGGGGTGAAAATAGTTGGGACATATAAAAACTTCACAACTCTCAGTCTGAATGGAACTGGCCTGGATGGAAAAGTTTATTTCCATAAGTTCAGCAAAAAAAAAATTGAGTAGGTTTGGAAACCACCAGCTCCTCGGTTTGAGTTCTTGCCAAAGTGTCAGAGAGACACCATTCATGCAAAAGACTTGAAAAAAGTTTTGCCTTTCAGTTTTTGAGGGCTTGGGATGTGGTTTTTGAGGATTTTTGTGATCTGAGAGGAAAAGCAGAGAACTGGAGGAGAGAGACAGGTCAGAGGTGAGGGACTGCACCAAGGGCAAAGTCAAATATCTCCGTGGGGTTCCCCATCACATCTCCCCCAGGGCAGAGGGGACATTCCTGCTTCCCAGGGCACTGTCCCAACCCTTGGGATCACGTAAGTTTGGCCTTGGAGATGAGCAAAGCACTCGGGCAAAGGGCTCAGCCTCCAGGGTGGCAGCGATTCCGAGGGGAAGGAGCATCCCAGGGCAGCTCTCACTCGTTCCCTTCATGGCTCTGAACCACCTGACAACCCTAAACTGGTGGAGAGGAAACACCAGGCAGAGAATTGGCTGTCAGAAGGTTCAATCCCGTGGCAGAGACGGGATGGAAGTGGCTCCTGTGGGTCGGCTGCGCACACAGCGGGGCCGAGGAAAAGCAGGAGAGGGGACCTGGGATGTGTGTTTGCAGCAGGAATTATAAAAGGGCCATCTGGCTTAGGAGAAGGGGAACAAGGAGAGGTGAGGGAATAACCAATTTTTTGCTTGGCTGGCTCCTGTGGATGGGAAAGAAAAAAGTCATTTCAGGCTGAATGGAGGGCTGTGTTTGCCCCGAAATGAAACATTTCGGGGGAGCGGCCGAGGGGGGTTTTGTGGTTCCAAAGAAATAAAACACAAAGTGATTTGGAAGCCAGGGGGGTTATTTTTTTCCAACATCCTGAAGTTAAAAAGGGATTTGAGGTTAGTGAGAGTGACCAGGAGTGTGACAATCCCTTACAGGGGGGGTTCCTGACCCCAGGTCCTGACTGTCCAAACTCCCCCACAACCTGCTGGTTACAGACTCAGCAGAGACGAGGGAGCTGCCCTGGGAGCAAGGAATGATGGTTTCCAGGTCTTTTATCATTGGGACATAGTGAAATATTTCCCAGCAGGACAAACCAGAGCCTCCCAAGAACACCTGGAACAGGCCACAAACCCAGCACTGACACTCCAAAGGTCCAGCCACAACTTAAAGCTTCTAAATGCATTTCCAAGTCATTAAATCTGAGTGATTAATTTGAATTGAGTGGATATTGTGGAATACAAATGTGGTTTCCAGCGCTTCACCTGCCTCAGCTTCCCCCCAGCAGCGTTTCCAGCTGATTTTAGCTGCTGCAGAGGTCACCTGAGGAGTGGGGACCTGTGAACACTTCAATTACTTCTGCTCCATCCCCATCCCACATGCTGATGAGGTGGAATGTTTATTAAAAAATGCTGTGACCGATTTACTGAGCTTTTAATTAAGCTGTCACGTTGAAACGGAGCTGTCCCTTGGGAGGTGAACACTCATTTTATGGTCATTTAATTTTTTTGCTTAGGATTTTAGAATTTACTTCTGGCACGCTCGGGATTATTAAGATTCAGGGATTGTTGCCCATTTGTGGTGATTACAAGGCATAAATCATTAAGCTTAATAAGGCAGGGAGAAAATTGCAAAGTTGGAGGTTTCTGTGGAGTTTGGGTTTGCCTTCACACAGGTTTTTTTGTGCAAATGCACCAGGGTTGGGGTCAGAGTTACCAGTCACCTGTGGGAGCTGGAATGTGTGTGGGGACCCTCAGCACCTGAGAGGAGGGTTGGTGGTTTCTACAAACAGATTCTACAACCCCCCGGGGGGGGGTTGGTCTCTTTTCCCAGGCAACCATCAGCAAGACAAGAGGGCTGGGTCTGCAGCTGTGCCAGGGGAGGTTTAGGTTGGATATTAGGAAGAATTTCTTTGCAGAGAGGGTGCTCAGCCACTGGAATGGGCTGCCCAGGGAAGGGGGGGATTCTCCATCCCTGGAGGTGTTTAAGGACAGACTGGATGTGGCATCAGTGCCATGGGCTGGGAACCACAGCGGGGTTGGATCAAGGGTTGGACTGGATGATCTCAGAGGTCCCTTCCAACCCAGCTGATTCTATGATTCTATGATTCTGTGATTCTATGATTCTTTGATTCTGTGATTCTATGATTCTATGATTCTATGATTCTATGATTCTATGAACATCCCAGCTGGATGTGGCACTCAGGAGGTGGCTGTGATGTTCTGGTTGCTGCCACTGTCCCCATGGCACACTTCTGGCAGGTTAAAATGTGGATTACCTGTAAGTCTCTGCCCAGACAGCCCCCACAAGGCTCTGACAGGTAACAGGTTCCTCCACAGGGATAATTTTGGCATAAAAAAGGTTGAACTCCAGTCAAGCCATGATTAAAGATATGGCTGAGACATGGGAAAATCTCTGCCTGTGCTCCTGGAGGGGAACAGCAGGACCACATTTCCCCCCATGGCCTTTTCACAGCGACCCTGTGGTTAAGCCCAAGGTTACCAATCCCTGTCCTTTCCCAGCACCACAAAGCAAAGCAGTTTAAAGCCTTTCTTGCAGGAGGGCTGTGAGATTTGCTTAGCTAATGATCAAAAAAGCTGTGAGAGAAAAACACATTAGAAAGGGGAAGCAAAATTACTGACATTTTCCCCTGAGTGTCCTGCTCCTGGCAGTGCTGGAAGAGCATTTTGTGTTTGCCTGGTCTCAGCTGGACACAGTTGTTGTCATTCTTATTCCCTTTGAGATGACAGGAGTGAGATTCAGATGCTCCTGAATAAAAGGGAGTGTTCTCAGCCCCCTGTTCAGTCCTGCTGCTTAGAAACCCCTGTGCCAGCCAGAGGTATTTTATCAGAGAACCAGAAGAGCCTGAAAATCCAGGCTGGGAATTCTCTCCTTTGCCTCTCAAGTGTCCAGCTCCCCAGTGGGGAATGTGCTCCCAAGGACAGGGCACTGCCAGTGCTGGGATGGTTTTATCCTGGCCTTGGACACTTCCAGGGATCCAGGGGCAGCCACAGCTCCTCTGGGCAACCCATGCCAGGCCCTCCCCACCCTCCCAGCCAGGAATTCCCTCCCAACATCCCATCTAAACCCACTCTCCTTCAGTTTAAGGCCATTTTGTAGGAGGCAAAGGGCTGGGGAAGGGCAAGGCCAGGATGGTGGACAAATCTGTGCACTCCCAGCAATCAGTGGAAATGTTCATTCTCAGTGTCCTCTGCCCAGCCAAGATTAAAGAAAATTGCAGCTGATTTCCAGCTGCTGAGCACCAGCTCTGCTGGGAGAGGGCACTGCCAGGGGCTGGTGCCAAATGAAGAGGCTGATGAGTCCTGGGGAGACTCAGAGAGCCAAAGAGCTCAGGATGGACCTGTGGGATGAGAGATTGGAATGTCAACAGTCGGGAAAGGGGGGGATGGAGTGTTTGGAAGCCCTCGGAGCAGCACAAGGCCAAGACAGTTCCATTAAATGCAAAAACCTGCAGAAAACCCACCAGGAAACATATCCTAATTTAGGGAAATTGGAAAACAAAGGTGATTTTAATGAAATACCTGTTTGGAAGATTGTTCCTTAGCAGGTTGATCTGAACTGTCCGCTTATATAAAATCTAAAATTTTCCTGCTGCCACCAATATTTCCAATATTTCCTGTTAATCCCATTCTCTTACTATTGGAAAATTGGATGGGGAAAATGAGAGTGTTCCAAAATGAGACAGTGAAACATCCCATTATGGAATTGTCAGAATGTTTCCCATCATCAAAGTGAATTGGGAGAAATTGGAAAACAAAGGTGATTTTAAGGAAATACCCATTTGGAAGATTGTTTCTTAACAGGTTGGTCTGAACTGTCCATTTATATAAAATCTAAAATTTTCCTGTTAATCCCATTCTTTTCCTGGTGTCTATTTGTGAAATGGGATGGGGAAAATGAGAGTGCTCCAAAATGAGACAGTGAAACATCCCATTATGGAATTGTCAGAATGTTTCCCATCATCAAAGTGCTTTGCCTCCCCTCCTAAAAAAACCCCAACACTTACAACTGAGTGATGCTTTTTTCCAAAGGCATTTCCACCCAATACAGTTTGAAACATGTAAAAACACTCAGTGTTCCTTCCCCAGCCCCAGGATTTCCTAGTTCTGGGTTTATCACAAACACTGCTGGGGTGGCACCTCCACCCCAAAATCAGCCACACAAACTCACATTCCAGGGAATAACTGCATCCAACCTGCTGGTGCCTGGAAGGATGGGAGTCCAGGGGGTGTGAAAGTCACACAACAGATCACTCAATTTTTTTCAGGGGGAAAAAAAAGAGCTTTTGAGGGATTTCAGCCTGTTCTGGACTTGGAATAATCAGGCTGTAAAGTGCCAGGTGGGATCCCGGGGCTGCACTGAGCTGGGAGAGCTCCATCCAGCAGGAAAACATTCCCAGAGTGTGGAAGCATCTCCCAGGAGGATGCACAGGAGCCTGAGGGCTTAAAAACAGTGGGGAAGTAGAATTTGTTACCATTAGGGGTGGGCAGACCTGTCCTTTAGGTCTTTTCTGCCTCTAAACTTTAGGTTTTATCACCTGGCAAAACTTTACACCTGTGTTTGTCCACCTTGGGTGGGATTTGGAGATGTGTCCACAAATCTCTTCTGCTTCCACGTGCTGGGTTATTCCAGGGGCCTTTCTTGGTGTGGTGTCAGCTGAGAATTGGCATCAAGGCTTCAGAAGGTGGCACGGGAAGGACCTTGAGGTGCAGAATAAATGTTCTCACTCGGGTTTCCTTCCACATCCCTGACCTTACAGACAGGCTGAGGGTCAAATTTGGTCGTGGAGGGCTCTGAGCCAAGTGGGATGGGCACAGGGAGGAGGGAAGTGGGAAAACACGGGCACAAACAGCCCGGGAGACTCCAGTGCAGGCACGGGGAGAGCCGAGCTCAGGGCACGGTGATGGAGTGTCTCTCCCAAGGAACCTGCTTAAATCAAGGCTTAAATCAAGGCTTAAATCAAGGCTTAAATCAAGCAGTTCTGAAGTTCATGCTGGGAGACCCCGAGCTTCATTCCTCAGGAAATTTAACACTTCCAAGGGCACTTGACTTGAAAAATGGGAGCACTTATTGTGATTCAAGCCCCGGGTGTGACACGGTGGTGGGGTTTTTTTTCCGCCTTGCTGAGGCTTTTCGGGCTTTAGAGGAAGAAAAAACTTGTGCTGCAGAAGGTTTTCCCCGTTCCCAGAAGTCTGGCTGGATTGTTTAGCAGATGAAGTGATTAGTTACCTGCCGAGTTTGCCAAAAAAAGTAGGACACGATTTCTTTTTGGGAAATGGCTGCGGGTGAAAGGAAAGGAGGGATTGTTGATTTCTGCCTCTGTGACTCCCCCCCAAAGAGCATTCCCAGCTCCTTTTTCAGGATGCAGATGGACGAGGCCTCTGCTTAATCTTGAGCTGAGCTATTGACACGAGGAATGGGGTCATTAAATAAGAATTAAGAACGTGCTCCCTACCTTTGAGGGAGTTGGTGATGGATTCCCTCGCTCCCTAATCTCGTTCCCTGCAATGTTCTCTCCTCCATCCTTCTCCCTGCATCTCAATTGAGATTTTGATGACTCATAAAATTAATCCTTTCTAGGCAGCAAATCCCTTTCCCCTTCCAAGCTTTAATGTGAGGTGCTTTTGCTGCTGTTCCTGCCTCAGTGGCAGGTGTTCCTCCAGCAGACACGGGATTCAGCCAAGCCCTGTGTCCCAGAGCCCACCCAAAGCCAGGGAAAACATCCACAAACAGGTCCTTGCTTTTCATTTTTGTGACCTATGTCCATGGGAGTAGATCCTGGGGGAAAAAAAAATCCCTCTTTTAATTGTAGAAAGATGGCACAAACTCAGAAAGAACAAAGAAACAAAGTAGAATTTATTCGGCCAAAGGGTCTTTCCCCCACCGAGTTTTTGGGGAGAAAAGACCCTTTGGCTTCACATCTCCTTCATTTTATAGTTTTACAAAATCCCACCCTTTTCCAGATAAGTTTAATATATTCATTTTTACCTAAAAAGGTTTCTTTTCTCTAAAAAGGGGCTTTCCTTTTATTCTGATGGGCTGCAAGGTGTCCCCTGTCACAGATGATGGATCTTCCTTTGTTTTTAGCCCAAACAGAGAGAAGAACCCCTTTTGTACAAAAATGGCACCAAAAGATTTTTAAGAAGTCTTGCATTTCCCTGATCCAGCTGAAAAAGACCCTGATCCTCAAGTGCAGTATTTTGAACTTGGATATCTCACAACTTCACCCTAGGCCTGTAGAAAATTGTATTTTTATTTCTCATAATCCCATCCCTGGGGAACTCGGAGCTGCAAGGCAGAGCTCTGATTCCTTATTTGGGTATTTTTTGGGAGGGGAAAAAAGTCAGGAATGGGATCACTGTCATGAGGGAATCACTTCAAGCTCTTGAGAAGACCCTTCATGTTGTCCAGAAGGATGTGGAGCTGCTGGGGAGAGTCCAGAGGATGGGATTTAATGTCCTTTCCATCCCAAACCATTCCATGATTCCATGATCATTTTACCAGACAGGTGGGAAGATGCTTCTTGGCCGTGAATTTTCATCTGTGGTGGAAAAATATGTCATAAAAATGAAGAGAAACAGAGAAAAGCAGGAACCTTTTTGGGGATGTTTCCCTTTCAAATTAATATTTCCCTGGGGAAAAAAGGAAATAACGCTTCATTCAAAGAAATGACTGAACAGACCTTTTAAAACTCACCCTGAACGTGAGATTAAAACCTGGGGGAGCCACAGATCTGCAGCTAAAAGTCCCCAGGTTTGTAATAAGAGCTGCAAAACTCTCAGGGAAGGGTTTGAGCCCCTCTCCCAGAGCAGAAGCTGTGCCAGGGCTGTGCCAGGGCTGCCTGACACCTCCTGCACTGCAGGACCAAGGAAAGGAGGATTAGTCTCCAAATCCGAATTTGCTTTTAAATTAAAAAAAAAAAAAAGTTGATTTAATAATTCCTCTCCGTGAAACTCAATGACAGCAACATCTGAGAAACCTTCAGGAATGACTCTGGGAAGGCTCTTTTTCAGCCCCCACGAATCTCTCTGAAGCCATTTCTGAGGAGGCTGGTTTGGCATTTTATTTATTTTTTTATTTTAAGGCAGCACCAGCTTCCCTGGGCTGGAGCAGCCGGAACATCAAAGTGCCTCCCCGACCTTTCCCAGCGAGGAGAGAAGTGCATCCTCATTAAAAATAATATATCATTTTTGAAAGTGGTAATTAGAGCCGTTCCAGCAGCTCCTCGTGTTGATCATCCCCAGACAAGCGCTTTGTTATGGGGTGGGAACGATCATTGTCGTGTGCCGGGGACGGGCCGAGCTTGGCAGGTTTTGTTGTTTGCTTTAAATCACTTCTCGGCTTCCAAAAGAGCCCTTTCAAGTGTTGTGGGAGCAAAGGCTTTTATAGCATTAATCATTGCAGAGATAGCAGCAAACAAAGAGAGTTTGGGTTTGGCTTCAGCCACAGCCACAACAGTGATTTAATTAGGATTTAATTAGAATTTTCTTTGGCGAAGTCCTGGAGAAAAGGAACATCCTGGGTTTGGTTTTAAACTTGTTTTCTTCCTTCATTTGATTGTCTTCCATCCTGCTATAAAACAATCCTTTTTCTTATGGGGAATATCACTTCCAGAGATTCCCTGGAGCCTGACCACCTTTTTATCACCAGTTTAGTCCCTGAGTGGTTTCATTTCATTGCCTTTCCTTCCATGGGGTTATCCTCCATCCCGCTAATCCAGCCCAGAATTAGGCTCCTCTGCAGTGAAAAGCTGCTTGCAGGGGACAGAGATTCCCGAGATTCCCAAATGACTCCGGAGAGGAGGAGCCTCGGGAGCAGAGCAGTTCCTTCCACAAGGACTCGTGTCCTGAGCCAAGGACACAAATCCCAAGTGCTGCCCAGGTTTTCCAAACCTTCCCATCCTGACCTGCCCCACCACTGCTCCTCAGTGACCCCGATGGGGGAGATTTCCAAACCTTTTCCTAGGAAATATCCCTGATGGTGTCCCCGAGGGCTCAGGATGGACTGTTCAGCCACGGGATTTCTCCAGCCACAGAATGTGGCTCCTGAATGGAGAGTGACCCACTGAGAGAGGAGACATCCCTTCATTAATGCCCTCAACTGGGTGGGAAAACCCTCCTAATTAGCACCTCCTTCACTAGGAAATGACTTCCCTCAAATGCAATAGAACCCAAGGCTGGGGGAATTGGGATTGTCCAGCCTGGAGAAGGGAAGGATCCAGGGAGAGCTGAGAGCCCCTTGCAGGGCCTAAAGGGGCTCCAGGAGAGCTGGAGAGGGACTGGGGACAAGGGATGGAGGGATAGGACACAGGGAATGGCTTCCCACTGCCAGAGGGCAGGGATAGGTGGGATATTAGGAAGAAATCCTTCCCTATGAGGGTGGGTAGGGGCTGGAATGCATTTCCCAGAGAAGCTGTGGCTGCCCCTGGACCCCTGGAAGTGTCCAAGGCCAGGTTGGACGGGGCTTGGAGCAACCTGGGCTGGTGGAAGGTGTCCCTGGCCATGGCAGGGGGTGGCACTGGGTGGGCTTTAATGTCCCTTCCAACCCAAACCATCCTGGGATTCTATGAACTCATCTCCTTTGTATGGTGGGATTTTGTATCTCTGCCTTTTGGTCTTCCACTAAAGGTTTGAAATGTGTTATAAAACACTGAGCAGTGTTTGTGGCTGATGCACTTCCCAGGTTAAACCTCTGTTCTGCTCAGGCCTGAAATAACAGAAGGAATCAGACCAGGAGGTGCTCTCAGTCCCTGGGTGGGTCCAACGCTGAAAAATGTGACTCCTTCTCCTAATAAATCAGAAATGATCCTGGAAAATGGTCTCCTGAGGTGGTCTGGAGCAGCAGGAGCAGCTGAGGGAGCTGGGGGGGCTCAGCCTGGAGAAAAGGAGGCTCAGGGGGGACCTTCTGGCTCTGCAACCCCCTGACAGGAGGGGGGAGCCGGGGGGGGGTTGGGCTCTGCTCCCAGGGAACAAGGGACAGGAGGAGAGGGAACGGCTCCAAGTTGCACCAAAGGAGGTTTAAATTGGATTTTAGGAAAATTTCTTCCTGGAAAGGGTTGTCCAGCCCTGGCAGAGCTGCCCAGGGCAGGGGTGGAGTCCCCACCCCTGGAGGGATTTAAAAGCCCCGTGGATGTGGCACCTGGGGACAGGGGGCAGTGGTGGCCTTGGCAGTTGGACTCTGATCTTGGGGGGCTTTTCCAACCTGAACCATTCCATGACTCCATGGAACATGTACATTTAGTAGCCAAAGTCTAGAGGCTGCAGCATCTCATCAACCAACCCAAAATAGTCAAGCATATGCAGGGAGAAAAAGCTCAAAATAAACAAAACCACAATCTGCTCTTACAAAAATACATTTGAATAGTGTGTGCACAACAGACTGGGTTCCCCTCAGGGCCTTTCCAACATTGCTGAGGGTTCCAATGGGTAACAGCTCTGAAATGTGACATATTTTCAGCCCTAAAAAACTCAGAGTCGTAGTAATTACTGACTCTTTTCTTTAAGCAGGAATATATTGGCATCCTATTATATTGTATATTATTTCCAAATGACAGCAGACACAATGACAGCCTCAGCTGTTTATTTTTGGAGGAGAGGAGGTTTAAAGGTGGTTAGAGAAGAAGTGATGCTGGGGCTCTGATGGGTGGCAGGAACTTCATCTCTGCTCAAAACCAAACCACCCAGGCAATCCCTGCTCCTTCAGCCTCACGTGGTATCAAGCCAGGGCAGCAGAAATCACTGGAATTAACCTCCAGGAGCTCCCTGTGGAAATCCTGTTTGCAATATCACTGAGGCTCCACTAACCTGGTGTTTGGCAGCTCGAGAAACCACAGTGAGTGGTGAGTAATTGAAAAAAAAAAAAATAAAACAACCAACAGAGAAATGGAGGCTGGTGCTTCAGGGACACCTTCAGTTATGACTAAATTACAATACTAATTTTTTAATAAGTATGCAAAGTCTGCACCCTGGGAGGAGGGGGAGGAAAGCTGATTCCAGGGGCTCCATCCAGGGATAATGCAATAATCTGAGGGAGGGAGCGACGACACCGAGCCCAGGGAGGATTGCTTGTCGGTGAACTGTGCTTCCATAAATTCATTTTCTCCCAGGAAACTGTGGAAATTCCGTTCCTGAGGTGCTGAGGAGCCAATTCCAAGGGAGCTGTGCTGGGTGAGCACAGGAATGGGAGCTTGACCCTGGCAGGACCTGCCCAGGGGGGATTTGGGGCAGCAACATTTCCCTCCTCTTGTAAAGGAGCATTTTTAACCTTCCTCCTTCCCACGGAATGGTTTGGATTGGGAGGAACATTTAAATCTCACCCAGTTCCACTCCCTGCCACGGGCAGGGACACCTTCCACCAGCCCAGGTTGCTCCAACCTGGCCTTGGACACTTCCAGGGATCCAGGGGCAGCCACAGCTTCTCTGGAAAATCCATTCCAGCCCCTCCCCACCCTCCCAGGGAAGGATTTCTTCCCAATATCCCACCTGAACTTCCTCCCTGTCAGTTTAAAATCCTAATTCTTGCAGGTTGCTCAGCACACCTGTTGAGGGTGGGTATGGTTTGAGCCCCAAACCAAGCCCCACAGGATACAAAAATAAATCCATCCAGCTATTCTTGCATCCCATTTCCCTCCTGATGTTTCCCAAAGCAGCTCAGATGTGCAGGGAGGGGATGTCCCACAGCAATCCCAGCTCCAGCCCAGCAGAGAAGGGGCAAAAGCAGAGCAGATCCCAGGGAAGGACTGATTGCCAGAGGAAACCTGGTGGCAGAGGATGGTAAGGCCGTGCCAGGCAAAGGAGGACAGGGGGGGTGTTCTCTGGGAAGGCACGGCCAGGACAGATGGTGCCAAGGAAACGTGGAGGAGGGAAAGCACCATATGGGAGAAGTGGGTGAGCAGGGAAGAAGAGTGACATTGTTTTCTGTTCCTCTTAGCTGTCCAGAAGCTGTAAAACACACCCTGCATTACCCAGGGGTTCCTTGGTTCTTGGCACAGGATGTTTCCCTCCCCTTCAAATAAATCCCTCTTTCCTGGGATCGTGGGGATGTTTGGACATGTCAGGCCATGTAAATTCAGCAAGTTGTCAGTGACCTGCTCCACTTTTAGCATGTCCTTTACTTACTGGAGAGCTGGGAAATTTCCAGCTAATTGTTTTCTGGCCAGGAATTATTGTTTTATAGAACCTCAGCGTATTGAGCTTTGGGATGTCTGGAAACAAAGCTTCTCGAGAAGCCACCTCCCAGCAGCCAAATCATCCCATTTCCTATTCCTGGAGGAAGGGATGGCTTTGCAAAGGGGACATTTCTCTTTTAGGGACCTGTTTGGTGAGAGGGAAATGCAAATGTCAGTGTTTCAGAGCAGCCCCACCCCAAGCTGGACATGGGGAGGGTTTTAATTAACCACCCCAAGCTGGATATGGGGAGGGTTTTAATTAACCAGGTGAGGAGTTTAACTGCCCCAAAGCCTGATGTTCAGGATAAATGTCCTTTGCTGACTCAGTTGGAGGTCACCTGCTGCCCCAGGGATGCTGCCTTTGGTACCTCAGGCTTTCCATAGAACCCCTGAATGGTTTGGGTTGGGAGGCACCTTGAAGATCACCCAGTGCCACCCCCTGCCATGGGCAGGGACACCTTCCACCAGCCCAGGTTGCTCCAAGCCCCATCCAACCTGGCCTCAGGTTGTGCTGGACCCAGAGATCCCAATCCAAGCATTATCTCTCCAGGGTTTTTACAGCCAGCTTAGATTTCCCCTGGTTTTCCAGCCCCTCCCCACCCTCCCAGGGAAGGATTTCTTCCCAATATCCCACCTAAACTTCCTCCCTGTCAGTTTAAATCCTAATTCTTGCAGGTTGCTCAGCACACCTGCTGAGGGTGGGTATGGTTTGAGCCCCAAATCAAGCCCCACAGGATAAAAAAATAAATCCATCCAGCTATTCTTGCATCCTATTTCCTTCCTGATGTTTCCCAAAGCAGGTCAGATGTGCAGGGAGGGGATGTCCCACAGCAATCCCAGCTCCAGTCCAGTGCATGGATCAGGGAGATCACCCTGGGGTGTCTCCTCTGGTCTGAGGACTTGGGAAATTCAAGAACCCCAAGCCCCCAGAGCCATTTCTTGGTCCTTAGCCCTGAGTAATGGCTTGATTTGAGCAGGGATTAACTGCAGGCCTTCATCTTCCCTGCAGCCCAGCTTGTCTTTGGCTTGGCCCTTGCATATTAACTTTTACAGTGAGATCTTAGTCCATGACTGGCCTCCAATCAGCTGTAAAAATGCCATCACCTATGCTTATTAAAAATGACACTAATTGTGTTGGAAGCAACACTTCTGCTGATAAAACACCCTCCTCCTGCAAGGAAACCCTTCCATCACGTTTCCTGCCAGGCAGGCTGAGAACACAGGGATTTTTTTTTCAGTTCCACAAAGTCCACAACAACTTTTCATCCATTTTCAGCCCTGAGCAACCCCACAGGCTGGTCCTGTGCTCCTCCAAGCTGCTCTCTGACAGTTCTGCAGCTACAGAGCAAAGATTAAACCCTGCTTAAATCACAGGCCCCCAGTTCATCTCAGTTTAAGGGGCACAGACCATTAGACACAGGCTGACACTCTGACTGCAAAATTATTATTATTATGATGCTGATGATGAAAGTGTTTGTTTTCTTCCTTGATGTGCTTATTAAAAAATGAGATTATTGGCTACGCACAGACAGAGTTTTTTCCTGAAATCTTGGCTCTGAATTCCTTGTCTTGGGCTCTGGGGGGGGCACCCCCAAGTGAGGGCCAATGTCCCACAGGGGCTGTGGTTTGTGCATGATCACAAAGCCCTGGAATCATGGAATGACTGGAGTGGGAAGGGATATTAAAGCCCATCCAGTGCCACCCCCTGCCATGGGCTTGGAGCAACCTGGGCTGGTAGAAGGTGTCCCAGGTGGAATTTGATGATCTTCAAGGTCCCTTTCAACCCAGACCATTCCATGACTCCATGGTTTTATGATCATGCCCAAAAAAGGAGCAGCTTTGAAGGACAGAATTATCAATGAAATAAAGCAAAGTCCCCCCAGAACCCATCCAAGGCTCCCCAATCCAGCCAGCTCTGAACCTTTCCTCAGGTTTTGGGATCACTCTTGTGTTACATTCCCAGAGCTGTCGTGTGTCCAGGAGCAGGAGTCACCTCAGCACCTCAGGAACTCTGTGCCTGCAGAAATCAGTGTTTTATTCCTTCCCCTGGCAGCTCTTTCCCTTTGACTGCAGCAAAGGCTGCTCAGGCTTGAAAGGCAAAACATGACATTAAAACCAGGAAAACCCGGGTTTTTCTCTCGAAAATCGTTGCACAAATGTGATTTCATGGACTTGGGGCATAAGAGCCAAACCTGAAACGTGGCAGATGGGTCAATAATTCCTTCCAAAAGGTGCTGTGCTGGCTGTGAGGGCTGAAGTCTCATCCCACTGGTGTCCCCTGGTTGCTGCTTCTCCCCTGGCTCAGGAATCCTTTCTGCTCATCCACATCCCCCCGTGGAGCCCTGACTCAGTCCCCAACCTGCTTTTAGACCGAGCTGCAAATTGGTGAGTGATGGCTCTGGGGTTTCTAGGATTAAAAATGCTCTCTGCAGGGTGACTTTGTTGTTCTTCAGTGCTATAGAATGGAGATGGATTTAATCCAGAGAGTTATTCTCACAAAGGAAACAAAATACACATTTTCAGCCGAGTGAAATCCGAAGGTGTTTGAGTTTTGTCTCGAGGTGTACAAAGGCAAAAACGCTTCCCATGGGATATCAGTGCCAAGCTGTGTCTGGAAAGGATAAATGAGAGGGTTTATTCTTTGTAATCTTGCTGGAGCTTGCCTGGGAGGAGCAGAAATCCCCTTGTGGGACAGAGGAAGAGTCAGACAGTGGGAGAAGTAACAAAAAGCACTCACAGAGCTGGGTTGGGATCCCTGAGTGCCAAACTCTCACAGGGGCTGAGCAGTTTGACCCCAAGTGCAGAACAGCCTCTTCCTACAAACACAGGGCCTGTTTTAAAGCAGGAGGAGCCCCAGGAGCAGCACTTTTTCCCCCCTCACCACTCAGCCACGACACAAATGTCCAGGAACACGAGCTGCTGGAGCAGAAACAGGAGCAGGAGAAGGCAAAGAGCCCCTTGCACAGGGCTGGACCTGTAACTGTGGTGTGCAAACCAGCCCAGCTCCGGGTTGCAGGGGGTGTGAGCAGCACCCACCTCACCCAGAGCCAGCTCAGGAGGGAACAGGGAGCTCTCAGCTCCTCACTGTGCAATCAGGACTCTGGTTAAACATTCAATCTGAAATGCAAGCAGTGGGGCTGCTGCCTCCCAGAGTTCCAAAGGGACTTGGCTGGGTGGTGACTGGGCTGCTCAGGGAGCTGCTGGGTGAGATCTCTGCGAGTGCTTTGACAGGATCTTCTCATTTCAGGCTCACAGGGCTGGGGCTGCAACGGAGCAACCAGGAAAAGAACTAGGGTTTAATTCATTTTCAATGAAGGAACCACGAAAAGAACGAGGCTTTAGTTCATTTTCAGCTGTCAGCTGCTCTCTTACATCTGAATTTTCTGTCCCTTCTAATCTCTGCTGTTTGTCCCCCCTGGGGAAGATCCTTATCCAGAGCTTAGAAACAAAGGCTGATGGAACAGCACTCAGAGAGCACTGGAAATGTTATTCCTAAAGCAGGCAGGTCTCTTGGGTTTGGTTAAACCCACCTGTGGCTCTTTGCATGACCTTCAACAGGCCCAGGTGTGTCATCTTAGCATCATAATTTGGGGAATGAGTGGAAAGATCAGCACGAGCTCCACATGAGACACACTTTCTACCCCAAAAACTGAGTTACAGAGGTTACAGGGACCAGGAGGATCAGGAGGGTCTGGGTGTTATCTTCCCTTTTACAGCGTGGCTGAGGTAAATCATCCAATCCAGGTCCTTCAGGAGTCCTTTTGGCGAAGCTGAAGCGGCACAAAATCTCAGTATTGCACTCTAAGGCTTTTCCTGCAAGAGGAAAATGAGGCTTCCCATTACTTCTGTCCTGGTTTATCCACAAATAGCTCCTGGCCTGGCTTTCTGCCCAGGGTGGGGCTCCCCTGCTTTGCTCCCAGACACTGCAACACTACCCTGAGTCTCCTGGGTAAAAGGTGGTTTGAGAACATGAGTGAAAAGGTTCTTACACAGCTACAGCTTCACCTGGCCAAGGATTTTGCCAAATCTCTTTGTCTCAGTTCTTCTGGTGTCAAAAAGAAGCAGCAAACTGCTCCCTGGCTGCATTTCAGCCTTGCAGAATTGCCCATGACACAAACAAAACATCAGGGGGAAAAAAAAATAGTAACAAATAAACCACTTTTTGGGTAGAAACCTCCTTAAAGTTATAGTTACATGGTGACTAAAGAAAGCATCAAAATATTTCATATTAGGGCAAATAAAGTGTTCCACTTGACCCAAAGTTGGTTTTTTGCCAACTCTGTGATTGAGCAAAAAAAATCACCAGGATTTGAATTTCGAGTTGACCTGAAGCAATTTTTTGTTTGCCTGCTTGTTTGTTTGAAATCACCAGTGAAGCAAAAAAAGTCAATTATTTACACTGTTCTACCTAGGATGTACCTGCCTAAAGGATGTGATAAACAATTTGCTTGACTGGTTACTGGCAGGGAATGCAAAACCTGCTGCAAAGGGTGGGAGTCCTGGAGGAGCTCCAAACTGGAGCTGTTCAGGGATGAGACCTCACCTGGAAGTCACCACCCCCCAAATGGGATTAATAGAGTGGAATGAATAGGATGGAATGAACAGCATAATAGAATCATGGAATATCCTGAGCTGGAAGGGAGACACAGGGATCATCCATCCAACTCCTGGCCCTGCCCAGATATCCCAACAATCCCACTCCTCCAAACCCTCCTGGACCTCTGGGGCTGTGCCCACTGCCCTGGGGAGCCTGGGCAGTGCCAACCACCCTCTGGGGGAAGAACCTTTCCCTGAGATCCAACCTGAGCCTGCCCTGGCACAGCTCCAGCCCTTCCCTGGTCCTGTCCCTGCTCACCCAGAGCTGGAGCTGCCCCTCAGGAGGATGTTGAAGATCCCAATGAAGTTTGACCTCAGTCTGCTCCTCTCCAGCTGAACACACCAAGTGCCCTCAGCTGCTCCTCAGGTGGCCCCTTCAGACCCTTCCCCATCTTCACATCCCTCCTTTGGACACTCTCCAACAGCTTGAGATCTTTTTTATATTGTGGCCCCCAAAACTGCCCCCAGGACTCGAGGTGAGGCCCCCCCAGGTCCGAGCAGAGCAGGACAATCCCCTCCCTTGCCCAGCTGGGGATGCTTTGCCTGCTTTTGCCCCCAGGACATGGTGGTCCTTTGGCTGCCAGGGCACTGCTGGGCCATATTCAAGTTGCCATCAACCAGGACCCCCAGATCCCTTTCCCTGGGGCTGCTCTCCAGCCTCTCACTCCCCAGTCTGTCCCTACATCCAGCTTTGCCCCATCCTGGGTGCAGAATCCCACACTTGGCTTTGTTAAACTTCACCCAGATGGTGACTGCCCAGCCCTCTGGTTTGTCCAGGTGCTGTAACTGCCCTCAGTTTTCCACTGAAACACAAACCAGGATAATAATTCACACCCAGTCAGAACTGTAATAAGCTTCATGTACCAACCCTCTCGATGCCCCCTCTGATAAGGGCTCGCAGAGGAAGCTCAGGGCAGCCTGTACGTGCAGCCAGGGCTAGAAAAACATGGATATCTCCCTCCCTGGGCAGCTCAAAGGCTTTCTGAGCCAAAGGTTATGGAGGATGGGGAGGTCAGTGCAAGAAACAAGGCAGAGTGGTTTTGATCACCTTCAGCAGGGGTTTAATTAATCTCCTTGATTCTGCACCAAAACACATCAGGAAAACGCACACGCCTTGTTCTGCAGAGCTTGTGATTTCCCATAACTCAGAGCAGTAAAAAGCAACCCAGGGCAGTAATTTTTTATATCCTTTCAGTTCAGAACACAAATATGTATGCCCTTATATTCTCTTAGATGTCTACACAGATGCTTAAGGCGCTGGCACACCAAACCAATCCCCCTGGGGAAGGGCAGCGTGGGCGGGTGCAGGGATCCATCCCAGGGATCCATCCCAGCAATTCCCTCAGGGCAATCACACCTCCAGGGGCTTGCTGGTCTAGAGCAGACCTCCCCTGATCCCAAAGCGAGTCCACAGCCAGATTTCATGTGCTGGAAGGAGCAGCCAAAGCTGTTTCTCTCCGATGACCTCCAGCCACAAGCCATGAGAACACACCCAGAGGACACCGGGCTGCTCAAAGCCAATAAATCCTCTTTGCTTTCCCTAATCTGCGTTTGTGTTTGGTTAGTTCCTTCCCTGTGAATGCTTTAGGGATTTCAGCGTGGTGAATTCGAGTAGGAAAGGAAGAAATTCAGGATTCCAGGCAGAAAAAACACCTTTTGTTAAAGCAGAGAGCCCAAGATCTCTGCTGGCTCCACCTCAAAGCTTTGCTTTGCTTTATGACACCGTGTCCCCGAGGTGGTTTTGACTTAGTGCTCACTTCAGACACAGTTCATTCCTGTGATTTCCCTGATGCTGGGAATCCCAGGATTCTCCACAGGCAGCCACATCTGCAGCTGGGATGTTGCCTGGGGAGGGGGGTCCCTCTGCAGAGCTTTTATCACCTGAGATGTGAGTGTGTGAGAGCAGCTCAGCAGCTAAGCTGAGGAATTAGCTCTCCCAAGGAAGTTTGGGCTCCTGCTTCCCTTTGGATGGGCTGAGTGACCCTTTGGAGGTGCTGGGCTGTGCAGAGGGGCTGTGCTGGTCTTTCTGAGCCCCAGCCATGGGCTCTGACTGTCCCCAAACCCACCCAAAATAGATGCAGTGCTTTGCCTGGAGTCACCTTGAGTGGAGCTTTCTGAGGACAGATCTGCCCTGTCCTGACCTTGCCAGAGGCCAGGGCTCTCCTGGATTGTCTCCTCTGGTGCTGGGGTCACATTTTGGCCCTGTTCCACCAGCTGCAGCATCCTGCACCCATGCCACGTCCCCGCTGTCTGCAGGCTCTGCCCAAGGGGACAACCTAGTTAAGATTGGACTTAACAAGCCTTTCACTTAAGGTCTTGGGCTGTCCCTTGGAACAAGCTCTTTTCCATCCTTCCATTACCAAGCAGCTGCATCTGGGCCTGGAGAGGATGTTATTTCATGTCCTATTATTTCAACAGCACCTCGGAGCTACGAGGAGATTGAAGCTGCCTCTGTGCTTCCTCCCCAAATGTCAGGAACCTCGGCTCATGCACATGGTGTGGCTGTGACCTCTCTGCTCAGAGCTCTCCAGGGAAAGCAGATGTGATTTAAAGGTCAGCACAGGAGTGTAATTGCTGAGTAGAGCCCACAATGGCAGAGCTGTTTTTGTGAGGGGATGGAGAATTGATTATCGGGCTCCCGAGGCCGCCTGGCACGTCACAGGCGTTGCTGGGACAACTGGGGTCACTCTCCCAGCACGAGGCTGCAGAGTGAGGGGTCAGTGGTGGAGCCCTCTCCTCTGAGACAGCTCTGGGCTGATGGAGAGCAGGGAAACAGGGCCAGAGGCAGGATCACAGTGTCCTCACTCAGCACCCACGTGCCCGAGGAGGGGTCACCCCCTGCCCGCCTGCAGGGAGGGTCTGAGGTGCTGCTGCTCCAGGAATTGCAGCAACACAGACAGGATTTATCAGCTTTGAGAATATCCCTGACAGAAAGCAGAAACAGCCCCAGCTGGCTGTAAAGAGCAGCAGTTGAGCAGAGAGCAGGCAGTGGAGGCATCCCCCAAAACCTCCAGTGCTCCCTGTTCCCCCCTCTCCATGTCCCTGCATCCCTGGAAGCTCGTTAGTTTTATCCATCCCTGCATCCCTGGAAGCTTGTTAGTTTTATCCATCCCTGCATCCCTGGAAGCTTGTTAGTTTTATCCATCCCTGCCTGCTGGAGCCATGTGATGGGAGAGGACTTCTTGCTTTTGTGGTTTTTTTTTATTTCTGTATTGAATTTCTGCCCCCTCTGGATTGTGCAAAGGCGACCTGCAAACCTCCTCCAGGCTCCAGAGGCCAAATGGAAAAGAAATGAATGTTTGCTCATGTTATCTCCCCACCTGATGGTGGTTTGGTCACTGCCCAGGGGAAAGGGAGATGACTTGGGGTCTTCTCAGTCTTGTGTTTGGCTTGACCATGTCTGGATCACCTGCAGTTGTTTATGGGAGGTTGTTTTAGCCTGTGCTGATTGAACTTTCCATCCTTAAACAATCTTCTCCTTCCGTGCTCCTCCCAAACTCCCCCTCTACCAGGGATGTTCTCCAGTTCTCCCTGGAGATCCTCTGCCCTTTGCAAGTGGCAGCTTTGCTCTTGCTCTCTAAAATCAATGGCAGCTGTGCTTTCCAAGGATCCTTTTTTGCCTCTCTTGCAGCACCTCTCCCTTTCCCCCTTCCAGCCCAGGGACTTTGCTCACCCAGAGGAGACACCACACGTGTCAAGGACTGGTGGAGAGGAGAGTTCAGGGTTTCTGGCTTGCTGAGGCCAGTCCAGAATTGCCTGTTGCCACCCCTTGGCAGGAGCAAAGAAAGACAAGGGAATCCTGTCCCCTGGGGAAAGAGGAGGGTGGGATCTGTTGACATCCCATGGGTGTTATTCCTTGTCTCCCTCCAGCCCTGGGGATGGCAGCACCACAGCAGTGGGATCCAGCAGCACATTTGGAGGCACTGATGTCCCTGGGTGCAGAAAGGTCCATGCCATTGGTGTCTGAAGGTCCCCACAGGGTGCACAGACCCACGTTGGACTCAATGATCTCACAGGTCTTTTCCAACCTAAATGATTCCACGATTCTCTGCAGTGCTGGTGTTCCACTGCACCCCCAAACCCCCCATTCCTGCACCTCTGGAGCTGGTTGGAGGCTGTTCCATCGTTATCAGGAGCTCAGCTGTCCCCCCAGGGGGTGGGCAGCAGGTTCTCCATGTGCTTGTGCAACACTTCCCTGGAGGTACAGTGAGATCTGGAATGACAGGATGAGAGGGTCAGGTTGGACAGCAGGAGGAATTTCTTCCTGGAAAGGGTTGTTAAACATTGGGATGGGCTGCCCAGGGAGGTTTGGAGTCCCCACCCTGGAGGTGCCCAAGGAAGGGCTGGCTGTGGCACTCAGTGCTCTGGTGGGGATCAGTCCCAGGTTGGACTCGGTGACCCTGGAGGTCTTTTCCAACCTCAGGGATTCTGGGATTCTGTGACTCTGTGGTGCTGAGCCAGGTAAGTTCCCTCAGGAGGAGCAACCCCCCCTTCTGGGCTTCCTCAGCCCCATCTGCCTAAAGACATAAACTGTGCTGAGGGCCCTGGGGCAGGGGGGGAATGTTGCATTGCCTGAATAAATTCCCATCTCTGCTAAAGCTGCCAAAGCCCTGCACTGAACCCTTCCCAGAAACAGCCTGAATTAGGAATGAATCAATCATGGATCAGGGATGAGAGAGGGGGAAAAGAGCTGAGTGTGCATGTGGGTGTGGGATTGTGTACCTGGGACAGAGAGGGGGGAATCAGTGGAGGAGGAAACTCCTTCCTTGTAGCACCCACCGTGTTTTACTCCTGGAGCCAAGAGGGGAGAAATAAAGGGATTGGCTCTGCTGGTGCAGTGGTACCTTCTTTTTTCAGCTCTCAGGGGAATGGTACCTGAGAATAGACACCCAAGGAAATATTCCTTTCACCTCTTTTAAGCTGAAAAAGTCTTGACTTCAGACATCAGAGGAGAGGGGATGTAACTCCAGCTGCATCTGGAGGTTTCCAGCAGGAAACTGAGGGTTGATCCCTTCTCCTGCCTGAGCCAGGGCTTGCTCTGGCTGCATCCCAAATACCAGGAGCCCAAACCTCCCTGACTTTACTCCACCAGCTCAAGGTCTGTGTCCAGCTCCTGTGTCCAGAGCTTCATAAATCCTGAGGATGCAGCTGCACTCGTGCTTGGGAATTCCACCAGTTGCAAAGGTTTCCATGGATTTGCAGAGTTTTGGTATGGCAGTATCAGAACTGCAGGAAAAAACCTGAGGGGACACGGGCCTTTTCCTGGAAAATATGTCTTCTGGTGTCCCTGGGGGCTTATGATGGACTGTTCAGCCACTGGATTTCTCCAGACACAGAAAACTTTCCTTGCTGTGACCCTCCTGAATGGAGAGTGACCCACTGAGACAGGAGACATCCCTTCATTAATGCCCTCAACTGGTTGGGAAAACCCTCCTAATTAGCACCTCACTCACTAGGAAATGACTTCCTTCCAATGGAATAGAACTCAAGGCTGGGGGAATTGGGATTGTCCAGCCTGGAGAAGGCTCCAGGGAGATCCCAGAGCCCCTTGCAGGGCCTAAAGGGGCTCCAGGAGAGCTGGAGAGGGACTTGAGACACAGGGATGGAGGGACAGGACACAGGGAATGGCTTCAAACTGCCAGAGGGCAGGGATAGATGGGATATTGGGAAGGAATTGTTGGCTGGGAGGGTGGGGAGGCCCTGGCACAGGTTGGGCAGAGAAGCTGTGGCTGCCCCTGGATCCCTGGAAGTGTCCAAGGCCAGGTTGGATGGGGCTTGGAGCACCCTGGGCTGGTGGAAGGTGTCCCTGCCCATGGCAGGGGGTGGAACTGCATGAGCTTTAAGATCCCTTCCAACCCAAACCATTTGGGGATTCTGTGATCCTAAATTAAGCATTTCAGGTTCAACAAATTGGCTTCTCATCTGACAAAATCTGCCCTCAGCTTCAGGCTGGAAGCTCTCAAACCTGAGCCATGGGGATCCTGCCTGCTGGGGAAAGGCAGTGGCAGCAGCTTTTGGGCTGTTAAAATTCCCCTGTCAGAAGAGCCAGTGAATGCACATCCAAAATGGACCCTTGTCCAGAGAAAGCAAATTCATTTGATATGATGAATGAACTCTGCAGGGAAATTCAGTGCCTTCTTCTCCCCATCCTGGTGTGGATAATGGTCTTGTTCTGCCTCTCAGGACACACAGGAGCACACACACTTTTATGGTTGATTTTTATTTAAGGAGACATTTTATTTTGGGTTATATAGAGAGTGAAACAGCAGTAGCTGACTTCCATGCCTGGTTTTATAGAGAAAACACATTTCTCAAGGACTCTGAGCTCTTTGTTCACTCTTCCTTGTGTATCTGGGTTATGGATGTGTGTTCCCTGGGCATCAGAGTCCCCACTCCCTCTGAGTCTCTCTATATTATTAATTTATTTGCCTTTCTAGGTCTGGTTTTTTGCAGGTTTTTTAATTCTCAGAGTTGGCAGCAGCAGGCCAACAGAATCCATGAGAATTCCTTTCCTCCTTCTCCTTCTCTTCCCCCTGTCCCCCTCCTGGGGCTGTGCCACCACCCTCCCTGCAGGCTTTTCTTTTTGGGGGTGCTCTGGTAGTTACATTTCTTCATGGATCAGATTTGAGGGAAAGCAGCAATTCTTCCTGTGAGTCTGGTGGAGATTTCCTTCTCCTGCAGCATCCTGGGCAGGTTTTGGTGCTCCTCAGTCAGCCAGGAGCCCTGACTTTGGGGTGGGGTGTCAGCCAGGGGCCATTCCAGACCCACTCTGGCCTCCAGCATTGGTAGGTCCTGTGTGCAATCAGGGTGTGCTGGACATCATTAGATACCACATTTGGGCAGCTGAGGCCCACCCTGTCCATCCCCACCCCCATCCCCATCCCTGCATCCCACATGGACATTCACCCAGACTCAAGCAAGGACGGAGCTCAGCCCAGCCACGAAAAACCAACCCCTTCATTTCCTTCTTCCCTGTCACTTCTTCCCTGAGCCTTCCCAGCCCGTGTCAGGCTGCGAAAACCTCCGGGAGAAATGACAGAATATCAATTCTTCTTTTCAGAGGGGAACAAAACAGTGAGGGAAGGACAAATCCCCCGAGGCCGGAGCATCTCCGGGCGGTGCCGATTACAAGATGTGCTGCGGTGTCCTCCGACCTGCTGATTCCTCCCGAGGGCTTTGGGAAGCTGCTTCCCTGCTCCCAGCTGAGCCAGCCCTGGCTCTGATTCCCCTGGGATTCGTGGCATGTGAGGAGTGTGTCCCCCAGCCTGTGCAGGGGGGGCAGCTCAGCCAGGGCAAGGACAGGAAGGTTCGGGCTGTTTTCTGACAGTTCTGCAGGAGAGGGTGGTGTGAGACACTAATTGAGCGTTTTTAATTGGACTGAGCAGCTCCAGCCATGCCCACCAAAGGACTCTGCTCCCTGCAGAGAAGTTCATTAGCAGCAGACAGCAGATAATGGCTGTTCCCTCCACCAGCAGCCAGAGGTGTCACTTTGATGAAGATGTGTAACCATGGGCACAGTGGGCCAGGACCAGCACCTCTGCTGTGTTCTTCATGCTTCAACTTCAGCAATCTCCCCCTTCTCACTGCCTTTAAATCAGTCCTAAATTCACTCAGAGGGAGTGGTTAATGAGTGGTAGGAGAGCTGGGACCCCCAAAATGAGAGCAGCAGTAATGGGGTGAGCTGGGAAGCAAAGCATCTTTTCCTGCTTTCATCCACTGCACCCAGCTCTGCATCCAGCTGTTCCTGCAAGGAATGAAACAGCTACAGCCTGGGAATACCATTGATCCAGTGCATCCACCAGGACACCAAGGACAGGACATGGATATGGAACCAATTCCTGAGGTTCAGGGTTTACTAGAATCTAGAATATTTACTAGAAGTCTCTCTGCTCCTGGATTTCTCCCGAGTCCATGTTCATCACTTCCAGGCTCGTTTGTGCTGGGATCTAAGCACTGTGTGCCAGGCTGAACAAGGTGGTTTCATGGCTGCAGAGCTCCAGGCAGGGAGTGAGAAGGATGAACCTTTTGGATGTGGAGTCTTCACTTTTCCCTCGTCCCTAATTAAAGGAGTGACCTTGACACTGCAGTGATTTTGTTCAAAGGAACCCAAACCCTTGGCTTTTTAGCAGATTGTCCTGCCCCAGGTGAGCTCACAGATGAACCTCAGAATGCTCAGAATACCTCAGTCTTATGGGAGAACATCAAAATGCTTCTCTTGCTCTTGGGGTCATGGCTAAAAAGGCTTTTGCTGCCACCAGCCCGGGCTCAGGCAATGCTGGGATGGGGAGAAGCCACTAAATAGAGCACATTTGTCATTTGTTAAGGTGAATTTACAGAGAGTCCAATGTGGAGCAAAGCAAAGTCCAGGTGTGTAGGGGCAAAACTGTCAGCCTGGGCTGGAGCTGGTCCTTGGCACTGCCCCGACAGTGACAGTGGAGCTGGAATTGCCAACTGCACACAAGGGCAAATTCTGGGATGTCTGTGTGCCCAGGGGTGAGAACAGCACTGGCAGAGATCCAGGCAGCTCAGGTTCCTCAAAGGCAAGAGGTCAAGAGGAGAAAAAGGTGATTTGTGTCCCCAAAAGCCTTGGGGGAAGGGCTTTGTGCTGCAGCTGGAATTTCAGCCTCAGGGAAACGTTCAGGAAAAGTGAGTTCTGGTTTGGCACAGCCTGGGTGGGGCTGAGACCACGAGGAGCTGCTTCACCCCAAAGCTACAAATAATGACACTGGCCCCTGCTGATGTGGGACCATCCACATGTGTGACCACCCTCAGTCCCTGCTCTTGGTCTGGGTGTGATCAGCCTCAAACCTCATCTCCCCCCTCCCAGAGAGCTCCCCCAAGGAACAGCTCCAAGAAAAACTCAGAGCAAAGAGGGCACAAAGACATTTTTTGCTGCAGATATCTTAGCAGAGCCCTCCAGCCTTTCTCTTGCAAACCAGTTTTTGATAAATACTACTAAATGAAAGTTCCATTAAAGATCTGACATCTGTGGAACAAATCAAGCCCATTCTGCTTCCCTGCAGGACTAAGATGAGGAAGACTGACCTTCTCCCAGCTCATTCTTTCTTGGTGATCTGCTGAATGCCTATGAGGTGTTTAAATACTGTATTTACAAGGAGACACATCTGCCTGTGATACCTCTGCTCGTGCCTTGAGTTCTGTTTTTAATTATGAGGGCTATTTTTAGCCCAGACTCGTGGCCTGGTGGATTCCCATCATAGACAGGAGCTGTGGAGGGCCCTCATCTCAGGCTGCCTTGAAATGAGGCCATCCAGCATGCTGTCAGCCCTGCTCCCTAATTAGCACAGCCTGGGAATTGTATTTATTATTGCTGGCTTTGGGATTGTACCCAGAGACACCTCCTGACTCAAACACACCCCCACAGCTCAACCCAGGGCTGGGCACAACCACAGGGCTTGGAGGGGCTGCAAAATAAACCCAGGGGATGGAGGGAAACCCTGAGGGTGGGGATGGAGGGAAACACTGCAGTGGGTGTTCAGGTGGGGGTTTGGGGGGGTGGGAAAAAGCTGAGCTCAGAATCCTGACCCTGAAAGTTGTGCTCCCCCTGGGTTTTAATGCAAAGGTTGTGGGACCTCCACCGGTGCCTGATGTGGATCCTGAGGAGAGGAACACCCTTGGAAAAGGGGTTCAGAGGACAGAAGGGGGGCACAATCTGGTTTTTCGTGTGTGCAGTGGAAGTGCCTCACCTGGAGCCACTCGTGGATCATCTCTCCAGCCCTGGCTTGGCCCAGGCAATGCCCCTGCCCAGCAGGCACAGCTGTGCCACCCTGCCCTGGGCCAGGCAGGAGATGAACCCCTTGGCCACAGCCCCCTGGGGACAGGTCACCTGCTGCACGTGGGGAAAAACAGATTAAAAAAAGGAATTTTCAGCCCAGAAGAAAATTTCTGGGAAGAAACACAAAGGCTGCTGGAGTGAGGAGCACGTGTCAAACAGGAGCCCAGCCCCAAACAGGAGCCCAACCCCAAACAGGAGCCCAGCCCCAAACAGGAGCCCAGCCCTCTCCCCACCTGCTCAGCCCTTTCCTTGCCCCCTCAGCACCATCAAAGGAGCAGATCTGGTTTTTATTGACCCTTTATTTCTTTCTAAGTGCTCAAAGCACAAAGCTCTGGCAGAATCCTTCAGCAAGGACTGCATCCAGGGCAGGCTGGGGGACAGGAGGCTCATTGGGAGCTCCCTGAAGGATGTTTGAGCTGGTGGGAAGCATCAGGAATATCCTTCAGCCTCTGTTTCTGCCTTAACAGGTGGGTTGATTTGCATTCTGTGCATCCCAGTCAGGGGAAGCAAAGGGATTTTCTGGGCTGTTTATTAACCCTCCAGCCCCAGCACTGCCCTGAAATGGTAAAAACCTGTGGCACTTGGAGATCTGGTTTAGTGGGATCAGTGGCATTCAGTGGAAGGTTGGGCTTGATGATCCTGAAGGTCTTTTCCAACTTTCATTATTCCCTGATTTCTTTCCAATGCAGTGCTTGGTAGATCCCAGCTGAGGAAAACCTGGAGTATCCCTGCCCTTACAACCAAACAATTACTCAGAGCAAGGCCATTCTTCAGCAGAGGATTTTTAAATATGAGGATTTAAATAGGAGGATTTTTAATGGATTTTTTTTTTTAAATATGAGGATTTTAAAAAGCTGAGCTTTGTGCCCAACTCTTTCCCATCCCATTGTACCTTCAAGGGAGGATGCTGAGAAATTGTTGGCACCACCAAGTCCTCCAAGGTACAGAGGCACAGCGAGGACTTCAGGGACAAGCATCCTTGTGGATGATATATGTGGTGTTACCTCTGATTTATTTATATCCCTCAGAAAAACTCTGGAGGAAACACAATTGCCCTCTCAATACTGAGGCATCCTCCCAATAAAACATTTCACTGGAGCAGGAGGAGATTTAAGGAGGGGAATACTCAGACTCCTTAATGTGCTGCAGTCGAGTGGCTCCCCTGGGCTGCTCCCCCAGGCTTTGGGGACAGGGACATTCCCTCCCCCAAACAAAATGCTTTTCTTCCACGAGGCACAAACCTGTGGTTGTGATGGAAGTGCTGGATTTTGGATAAGAGGAGCTCCTGGGGCTCTAAACTCATCCTGATCCTCTGTTTGCCCCAAGCAGAGGTTGTGGGAGAGCAGCAGCTCTTCAAAATCAGGAGGAAAATAACCCCCAAAATAAAATTGATAAAGGCAATAGAAAACATCTCTTTTAATCCCTTTGCCAAAGCCTCATCCTCCCCTCAATCCTTCCATGCTCCTGCTTAGGCTATAAACAAGGCAATATTATTTAAGCCATAGCACCCTGTGGGTTTATATATATTATATATGTCAGAGCTGCCTCACTGTTTCTCCAGAGCCTCTGTCTTTAGCTGGCTCTGGGTGGCTGTTGTTTTGTGTCTGATGGTCCCTGCACATCCAGAACAGAAAACTCTCCCATTTCCAGGTGTCCTCAGAGCACCTCCTGACCTGGCACTGCAGCTCCCCTGCCCTTGGGGGACACGTGGGGTTTAAGCTCCACATTTTGGCATTTAAAGTCTCCAGCAAATGCTTGGGGCAGAGTCCAGGCACATAAAAAGCAGCCATGATGTGAGGGACAGCAGAATTTATCCACATTTATCTGACACAGACACTCTGCAAAGAGAAATGTGTGTTCTCTGAACAGAAGGGTTTTGCAGGACCTCCCTGACTCCAGCCCCATTTCCAGCAAACTTCAGGCTATGCTTTATTCCAAGTGCTCTGAAACATCTGAAGGTGACACAAAACAGGGCTGTAACTCTGGGAAAACACAGTATTTTGTCCAATTCACAGACAGCTTGGAAGAAAAACACCTCAGGTGAAGTGATTTTGTGGTGGCTGCACCATCCTGTTGGGTCCAAAAGGAACCGGCTCCCTCCAGTTCTGAGCGTGTCTTTTACGTGACATTTTTAAAAGGCCAAAATATTTCATCTCAGGACTGTAGAGGTTTCATTTGGGGAATAGAATTTCATGTGGGTGAGTCACTGTGGCTTCCTGATATCCCCTGGAGCAGGGGCTGGAGTGGGGTTGATCCATGTCCTACCCCAAAGCTGCTCCATTGGACACACTGAGGGCATGTGGAGCCACTTTCTCTGGTCTCAGGGAAGGGTCTGAGGCTATTTTTTTTGGGGGGGAAGGACTATTGACTGCCATGAATTTGCTAAAAACCTCAGTGCCACAGAGTCACCATCGTTACCAAAGGAAGGCTCAGCCAAAGCTCGTTACCAGCTGAGATGTAATAAGTGCAATATTACAGCTTTAAACCTTCTGGTTTATTGCAAACAGGCTTTCCTAGAAATCCTTCATCCAGAAATAACAGCTAACCAGGAATAGAAATGCTTCTCACTGGAGGCTTGGGAAAGATTCTGTCTCCTGGGGTTTAGATCCATTAAAGGAAGGGTTTTCATCACTTTAGCACCTGAAGAGCTGCTCTTCCAACACCATCACAGAATCCCAGGATGGTTTGGGTTGGGAGGGACCTTAAAGTCCACCCAGTTCCACCCCCTGCCATGGGCAGGGACACCTTCCACTAGCCCAGGTTGCTCCAACCCATCCAACCTGGCCTTGGACACTTCCAGGGATCCAGGGGCAGCCACAGCTTCTCTGGGCAACCTGTGCCAGGGCCTCCCCACCCTCCCAGCCAACAATTCCTTCCCAATATCCCATCTATCCCTGCCTTGTGTCAGTGGGAAGCCATTCCCTCTTGTCCTGATACTCCATGCCCTTATAAAATTTCCTCTCCCAGAGACTTTCTATGACTGTTTTTGGGACATCAGCAACAAGCCTAAAAACATGTGATTAAAAGAAAAACAACCCTGGTGTTAAATGAGTATGGACCACCTTATAATTAATTTAAGATTAACGGGGAACAACTGAGTTAAAATTCTGTAACGATAATTAGCAAGCAAATTACAACAAAGGAGAAGGCAGCAACTAAAAGTAATTATAGTGTACATACATTAAGATCCTGCACTGCCTAGAAAATAACCCGTGTGTGCTCTGAGATAACTGCACTGCTTGGAGCAGGGGAACAGCACAGCAGGGCCCCCCCAGCCTGGAGGGGGTTGTGGGGCTCCTCTGGGCTCCTGTTTGTGCTGTTAAATCTGAACCTGAGCAGGGGAGCAGAGCTGAACCAACCAAAAAGGGAACTTCATTAAAGCTGCCAAGTGAATTGTGTAGGGGACGAGGAGGAGAAGATTGGCTTTGCACTCTTCATTCATCACCTCCACTCCTGGGCTCGGGGTGAGTTATGATGTTGGCTTTGCTGTCGTGATTCCACGCTGCCTCCAGGAGGAATCCTGCCTGTTCCAGGTGGGGACAGGCACAGCCAGGAGAGAGGCAGTGGATTTACTGCCCTGGCTCTGCCTTTTTGCTCCTGGTTGGTTCTCAGGCCTTGTGTGTTTGCTGGAGAAAACAAACCAAAAGAAAGACAGTTCTTGTTGTCTCCTGAGTGCTCTGCACAGTTGTGACACTGCTCGTGCTGAGCAGCTCACAAATGTGAGGAGACTTTGTGCAAGGAGGTGAGTTCCTTTAATGGATAATGGAGATGAGAGGATCAGAGAGCCATAGAATCATGGAATGCTTTGGGTTGGTAGAGACCTCAAGGATCAGCCAGTGCCACCCCTGCCATGGGCAGGGACACCCCCCACTAGCCCAGCTTGCTCCAACCCGGCCCCTTTACCTTGGTCTTGTCTTCTGTTCCTCACCCCCCTGGCCCCCATCACACCTCCTGGAATGGTTCCAAGGCTCAGAGCAACTCTGACTGCTCATGTCGAGTGTCATGGCCCTTTCTCAGTGCACCTGGACAGACAGAGAGCTCCTCACTCCTGAAAACACCTCGTCCCTTGAAATTCCTGACAAAGAAGGTTAAACAGCATTTTCAGAAATCTGGTACAAAGGTACTGAGAGGCCAAAGGCATTACCAAGCTATACTAAAACTTATAGTACACATATATATGAAACATATATAATATATAATATAATATATTTTATAAAATATAATATTGTATAGAATAAAATATATAGAATAAAATATATAAAATAAAATATATAAAATGTAATCTATAAAATATAACATATATAATATAATATATTCTATACAAAACATATTATTATATATTACATATTATATACCTCATATATTTTATAGATAATATATTATATATAATGATATATATAATATTATAACATATAATTATATATATAATATATAATATATAATTATATATATGATATATAATATATAATATAATATATATGATAATGTAATATATAATATAATATATTCTGTATAATAATATATATAATATAATATATTCTGTATAATTCATATTGTTATATATAATATATTTTATATATTTTATATATTATATATTATATAAATTTTAAGACATCAAGTTAGACTCACACAAGAGTCTTGAACAAACCCCTTCACCTCTTCTGGCTCTTTCCAGTTGGGAACACCCTGCCTGGGGCTTTCTTCTTCTTCCCAGCTCTCCCCAGCACCCCCTAAAGCAGGGGGGCATCCCTGGGATGTGGGACAGCAGGGAAGGGACACCCAACTCCCCTGGCCCGGGGGGGTAACAGGGCTGTGTCACCTCCTCCCCCTGTCACCCTCACACGGTGCCAAAGCATCAAATTTGGGTTTGCCAACGACACCTTTGGGTGCAGCTGAGCAGAACCAGAGCGCTGACAAACGAGGAAGTGGCTGATGTTCCAGCACAGGTCATTTGTTAGGACAGAATCCTTCCCCCCCCCACCCCCGTGGGGTTTTTTTATACATTCATTTTTTGTTTCAGCATTGCAGGGCTCTGATTCATCGGCTCAGACCACTCGAGGTACAGACAACAGCGAGAGCTGCATTTTAACGAGGGAACAGAGCTGGGTGAGGAGTGGCCTCTCTGCCGAGGTTAATATTGTAAATGCATCTTAAATGTCTAATACATAATCAAACGCCATAAAAATGGAAATGTTATGAGTATTGAAGCCCAGAGAACAAAAATCATTGCTCATTGCTCCTGCCACCAAAGAATTCGTCTGTGGATCCAAGCTGCAAATTCGACTGGAGTCACATTCCTGGAAATATGAGGATGGAGTGACAGAGATGAACGGGCTGTGCCTGCTTTTTCCCTGTTTCAGAACCCTGGGAAGAGCAGGGTGGTCTCACTCCCAGACCCCAAGGGCTTTGCTAACCAAAGGTTGGTGGGTTTGTCCCAGATCCAGGCTGCCTTCTTTCCAGATCCTTGAAGCAGCAGCACCAGCTGCTTCCCTGTCCCTGGAATCACAGAATCCCTGAATGGTTTGGGTTGGAAAGGACCTCAAAGATCACCCAGTGCCACCCCCTGCCACAGGCAGGGAGACCTTCCACCAGCCCAGGTTGCTCCAAATTTATCCAACCTGACCTTGGACACTTCCAGGGATCCAGGGGCAGCCACAGCTTCTCTGGGCAACCTGTGCCAGGGCCTCCCCCCCCTCCCAGCCAACAATTCCTTCCCAATATCCCACCTATCCCTGCCCTCTGGCAGTAGGAAGCCATTCCCTCTTGTCCTGCCCCTCCAGGCCCTTGTCCAAAGTCCCTCCAGCTCTCCTGGAGCCCCTTTAGGCACTGGAAGGCTCCAAACCCAGTCTAGAGCATCCTCCAACTCCGTGGAATCACAGGATCCCAGAATGGTTTGGAATGGAAGGGAACTTAAGGATTATCCCACTCCACCCCCTGCCCTGGGCAGGGACACCTTCCACCAGCCCAGGTTGCTCCAAGCCCCGTCCAGCCTGGCCTTGGACACTTCCAGGGATCCAGGGGCAGCCACAGCTTCTCTGGGCAACCTGTTCCAACATGGGAGAAGGATTTGGGATCCCTGAGGAGCAGCACAGGCCCCAGCAGGAGGCAGGATGGCTGCTGAGTGTCTGACAGGTGATGAGCTCTGGGAGGTGCCAGGCAGAGGATGATGCCCTGCGGGTGCCCGTGTGCTGGAAGGTGCCAGGAGCTGATCCCACCCTTCCCAGGAGAGGTGCAGGTGGGATGATTGGCTTCCAGGCTGATGGGCAGCTGTTCCTGCTGTGCCACCCTCTGATCAGACCCACCAGGTGCTCTCCTGCCCTGGCACAGAGCCAGCAGTGATGGGCAGAGGGTCAGGACGGGCTCTGCTGTCACTGCCAGCAGGGAGGAGTCTCCTCATCCCCAGCCTTTGCCAGCTGAGCTGCCCCAGGGGCTGTGTGGCACCCAAAATGTCCACACCCCACCCACCAAACATCACCTGGGACTGTCAGCCAACAAATCTTGGTCTCAGTCACCCCCCTTGCACTGCTGGGGACACGTTGGGGGATGTCCCCTTGAACCATCTGCTGTATTTGAGCTCAGCAGACCCAAACAAGAGGCTTTTTGTGGCCTGATTTACCAACCAACGGAAGATTTTGGTCGTTCCTCTTCTGCCATCCCATTCCAGGTGTCACCACATCCCAGCCAGGAGTTCTCCTGCTGGTGCTGGGCAGGCAGGATGAGCTGCTGGACCCTGAGGGCCCCCACACTGCCTGATCTCACCCCCTGCAGAAGCACCCGTGGCTCTGCACACCCCTGTGTCTGCACACACGTGTAAATCTGCACACACGTGTAAATCTGCACCCACGTGTAAATCTGCACACCCGTGTAAATCTGCACCCACATGTAAATCTGCACCCCACACACGTGTAAATCTCCACCCCACAGCCCCTCCTGCTCCTCAGCCCAACTTCTGACAGGAGGGACCCTCCCCAGAAGCCCCACCAGGCCCCCAAACCTTAAAGGCAACAGGCCTGGACGTTGTAAAAGTGCTTCTGGAACACAGGATTTTCCACAGTAAGCGGGATTTGGCAATGAAATTCCAAGCCCTGCCAACTGAGGATGTTTGGATTCAGCTTTTTCACTCAAAATGTCATTTATCCAACTAAAGTGGCTTGTAGTGAAGGGCTGGAGCTGACAGCAAGCCCACCCCAAAGCAGCTGATGCAGGCAGCAGCAGAACTCACAGTTGTTCCAGTGCCCCATTTCCCATTTTCAGAGCAGAAAGTTGCAGTCTGAAGTGCTTTTCTATTATTATTATTATTATTTTATTGCAATGACTGTTTGGGAAGGAAAGAAGGTTGATTATCAAAATTGCAACCAAAGACATCAACACTGTCAAAATGTGGTCTTGGGCTTGCTGGGGGCTGGGTTCAGCTGCCTCCTCAGCTGCTTGGAGGGGTCAGTTTTATTACAAATAAAGCTTGGGGGAAGCTCAGCAAACACCAACACCCTGGGAATGACACTTTGTAAATAAAGCAAATAAAGAGAACAACCTGAAGCTGAAGTTTTAAAGGAGACAAGTCCATCTTGACTTATTGTTATTATCCCCTAATAGTTTACACTGCATTATTCCATAATTACTCAGTGAATCACACTGACACTTTCCATGTTGGCTGTTCCAGTGAGTTACTCCCAGGCCTGGCTCTGAAGGCATCATCACTCTTGCTCACAGAGGTGCTGCTCCATGGGTCATGTCTTGCAGTTATCCCACTCCAGGAGAGCACAGAGACACCATTTCCCTGGGTTTAGTAACAGTTTCTCATCTCTGTAAATAATTCCTTGTTAATTATGCTCCCAACCAGCTGGTGCTTATTGTGCAGCCCCATGAATAATAGAAGGGGGAGTAAATCCTTATTTTAATAAGGCCAAGAAACACTTAATTCAACCACTGTGCACTAAATTAAACAAATCTCTTCCAAAGCACCTGTGAGAGGGAGCTGCTCCCCTGCAGGGATTGCTTTGTCACCACCTTTCTTCAGGCCACTGATGCTTTTACTGTGCCCACGTGGACCTTGCTGGTGCCATCTCCATCTCCTCTGCTTTGCTCTGGGGTCCTGCATGTCCTGCATCAGCAGTGGCTGAAACAAAGGGCTGATTCTCTGAGCTGCAGTTTTGTCCTGATGATAAAACTCTGATTTGTAGAGAAATCCCAATTTCTGAGCCTCCCTGTCGCTCACTTTTGAGCCAAACTGGGTTTTGGCACAGGGGGCAGAGGCCACCCGTGGGCACACCATGGCAGGGCAGCACTTGGGATTTATTGCCAGTGCTTTTGTTGCTTGCCAGAGAATATTTTCCCAAGTCCTAGGGATGCTTTGTCCTTGCTGGGTGTGCTTTTTCAAGTGCCAACAGATCTACTTAACCTATGACCCGAGGGAAGGGCTGGAGCTGTGCCAAGGCAGGGTCAGGATGGATATGGGGAGAAGGTTCTTCCCCCAGAGGGTGGTTGGCACTGACCAGGCTCCCCAGGGCAGTGGGCACGGCCCCAAGGCTGCCAGAGCTCCAGGAGGGTTTGGACAATGCTCTGAGGGACAGGGTGGGATTGTTGGAGTGTCCTGGGCAGGGACAAACCTGAGTCAGTGAGTGCCAGGGCTGGTGCCACCGGTGGCACACAGACTGTGACAGGCAGGGCCTGTTGCCACAGGGCAAGGGGGGATGGTTTTAAACTGAAGGAGGGTCAATGTGGATCAATATAAGGAGGAAGTTTTTTACAGTGAGGGTGGTAAAATGATAAAACACTGGCACAGGTTGCCCAGAGAAGCTGTGGCTGCCCCTGGATCCCTGGAAGTGTCCAAGGCCAGGTTGGACGGGGCTTGGAGCAACCTGGGCTGGTGGAATGTGTCCCTGCCCATGGCAGGGGTGGGACTGGGTGGGCTTTAAATGTTCCTCCCAACCCAAACTATTCTGTGGGAAGGAGGAAGGTTAAAACTGCTCCTCACAAGAGGAGGGAAATGTTGCTGCCCATGGAAGTGACTCAGGAAGCCAAATCCTCCGAAAACTCCTTCTTCTGACCCCAGGGCACTGCTGGGGGTCCCAGTCTGGAACTGGAGCTGGCTGTTAACACCACAACCAGCTTAAAATTAACTCCTGATTTCCCCCTGCATGGCTCATCCCCCTTTCCCAGGGAGCTCTGTCTGCTCCCAGGCAGGGAAGGGATCCCACTGAGCAATTTTGGGTCCCGTTTCTGCATCCCCTCCCCACTCGACCCCACTGCCCAAACCAGTTCCCAGCTCTGTGACAGCAGCACCACCATCTCTAACGTGATGCCACTCTGTGAGTCTGCAGCCTGTTTCATCAGAGCTCAGAACCCAGTGCAGGGTGTGAAATGACTCACTTTCAAACGAGATGAAACATTTGGGTATTTATTTGATCTCACTCTTTCATTTCCCGGTGACAGAGCAGCCCCTCTTCCCTTTGTGGATTGGGAAATCCTAATCCAGCCCATGCCAGTCCTGTTTCTCAGCAGGGGTTTCTCTCTGATAGCAGCTTGCATGGAAATGTAATGCAGTTACATAAAAGTCAGCGTTTTGGGAGACTTACATCTATTTATTTAAGATGTTTAAACTAGAAAGTACTCGCAGAGATAATGATTATTTATGACCAGGTGTCACACCTTCTTCAAGTACTGAGGGGCTCTATCCAAACACAGGGAAAACATCAGGCAAACAAGGAAATGATAAAGAGCCTGAAAGTAAAGAGGATCTTTGATTTTGATCCGTCCTGTTTCCAGCTCCAGCCTCCTGGGGGGAAGCAACAAACTGCTCCTGGAAGCCACGGACTGAGGGCACACTGAGGGTATCACCAGCACCAGGAGGGGCTCAGGGAGATGCCCTTTGTCCAGGAACCTGCTCATCCCAAATGCCAGCCCCACACACCACCCCCCTCCCCAGAGCTGCTGGTTCTCCCCTGCAAACGGGCTGGAAAAAAGCAACGGGATTGCCCCAAGAGCTGGGTGTGGGTCCTTGGGCAGGGCAAGGAAGGAGGAATTAGAGCTGGGGAATCAAGGAATCAGTGATGGAGAGCCTGTTCCATCCAGAGGTGTCAGTGGCAGGGCCAGGCTTTCAGAGAATCACGGAATCACAGGTGCTTTGGGTTGGAAGGGACTTTAAAAGCCATCCAGTCCCAGGTGGGAGCCACTTCAGGGGGGGAAACCCCTGCCTGGCTCAGCTCAGCTGCATTCCCCGAGGCTTTTGCATCTGCCAACGCAGCCTCCAGCATTCCATGGATTTCCCCAGCCCTCCAGCACGGTACAGGAGCAGTTTTCCAGCAATCCCATCTCATTTCTGAAAGGTTCCTCCCCAGAAAATGCTTAAAGCTGAATGTTCACTGGCCAACCTTTCCCCCCCAGTCGAGCCCAGTCTAACACACTTCAGCAATGGATAAATCTCGTAATCAGGCCTGGATTGTTTTCCTAACAAACAGGGGGATTTGCTCAGACTGTCACCCTTAAGGCAACTGGTGTTTGTAAGACAACCAGGAGATTATAATTACACAAACAAGCCCAAGGTGTGTACACAGACCTGCCTCAGAGGAGGAATCTGGGGTGGATGTGTCAGGATATCTGGATACAGAAGCCCAGAGTTCTTCTGGTCACTGATTCAGCCCCTTTGCTACTCCCTGGAGCAGCTCTGGACCACCTGAGTGGTCAGGGGAGTGCTCACCTGAGTTCCACCCCCCAGTTCATGGGGGTGCTTTAGGTTTGCACCAGCAAGGAGAGAACCAACCCACAGGCAAAGGAACGGCTGGAGCTGTGCCAGGGGGGGTCAGCTTGGATCTCAGGGAAAGGTTCCTCCTGGTGGTCCTGCCCATGGCAGGGGGTGGCACTGGATGGTCTCCAAGGTCCCTTCCCACCCAGTGATTCCATGATTTGTAACCCCCAGACTTGCTGAGGTGCTGGAAGGTGCCCAGGAGGTGGATGGTCCCCCAGCACTGATTTGCAGCCCAAAAGCTGGGGGTCTGCACAAAGACCTCGTGGAGCCCAATTCCAGCTGTCCCAGGCTGAGCTTTCCCCGCACCAGAAAAACACCACTTTTCCCCTTAAGTTGGCTCTGACATCAATATTTTAAATTCTTCCTTCTATTTCTGAGGTCAGCATCGGGTGTTTGCAATTATCACAAAGAAGCACCACATTACTTCATCCGGAAAAAGCAGAAGCAAATAAATTGGAAATACTGATTATTTGTCTTGTGCAATTACCCTGAGAACTGTTCCCTGGGGACTCACTGCATGATGTGATGTCAATGAACGTGAGAAAAGAAATTCTATTGTCATGAAAAACACCCACCACGAGGAAGATACTCAAGGGTTTTTAGTGTCCATGTGGAAATGTCTCCTCTGAGTCCCTTCTCACCCCTCTCAGACACGTGATAAACCTGCTGGGTCACTATTTCCAGAGGCTAAACAGGGAATATTGGAGGACACTGCACCAAATATTTAGGAAAATAAACAGTCCTGCTTTTCCTCTGTTTTGTGGAAGGTTTGGGGAGGGTTTGTGGAGTGTGATACACGAACTGGCAGATTCCCAGCTGCTGATTTCCCCCTTATCTGGAGACTCCTGACTGCCCTCACTTCTCATGGCACCGAGGAATTGATTGTGGTAAAGCAAAGAGAGAAGCTTGGGAGGTGTCCATTGCCCAGATTTTAGAGCCTGGGACATTGGCATGGGAGTAAATCCTTCCTCAGAGCATCTTGTTTACAAGATTAGTGAGAAAATTAAAAAAAAAAAACCAAAAAAAACCAACGGAGAAGTTGTTAAAACAACTCAAATTCTTGCAGATATAAAGGAGAAAGAGGAGGGGACGGCCCAAAACGGGGCTGCAGAGAGCAGAAAGTGCTTGGGAGGTGCATTTCCAATCAAGCTTTCCCAGTTCTCCCCGGAGGTTTTCCACCTGTTGTTTTAAAATATCAACTCAGAGACAAAACAGTTTTGAGAAGGAAAAAAAAAAAACCCTGGATGTGCCATCGGAGGGAATCATCCAGTGCATTAACCAGGGGAGCACTAAAGCACCACCCAGCCACATCCAGCCACTGGAAAAGTGGGAGAGACTGGGAGGGAGGCATCAGGAATATAAATTTCTGCAATATTTGGGGGGAAAAAATATAAAGGAAAAGGGGAAATTTCAACTTTTTGCTTTTTATACCCGGAGCAAACCCAATTCCCTCGGAGGGGAAAGGGAATCAATTGAAACATTCCTAAAACCACCGAGGATATTCCTTCAGGGAATGTCTCTTCAGGAAAACTCATTCTGACAACATCTGTCTTTGTGTCAAGGCAGAGTCAGTCCAGATGTCCCTCCTGGAGGAATCTTCTTTCTGCTGCAGTTTCATTCCTTCAGGGGTTTTTCCATCTAAGAGCTTCCTTGGTTTTGCCTTCCCATGGGATTATATTAAAGAAGAAAGAAGGTATTTTTAATAACAATAATAGAAAAAATTAGTTGTCAGCCATCCCGTTTCTCATTCCTGGAAAAAGGTGCTGAAACTCCCTTGATGTTCAGAGGAGGGACCCAAACTTCCTCTGCTGAGCAGGAGCAGAATCCAGCCCTAAACATTCCAAGTTTCCCAGTGTCGGTTGGGTTTGGTTTGGGGTTTTTTGTGGGGTTTTTTTTTCCCTTTTCCTTTAAATCAATGTCATTTAAAATTACATAACTGCAAAAAAGCATCTGAAAAACTTAAGGATGGTGCTTCTATTTTATCAAACCTTTTCTCCATTAATCTTCCCACACAACTGCTGTCACCCATTAGCCTGCCAAAGGAATGGGAGCTGGATCCTCTCTGCTTGGCAGCTCAGCAGGTGGCACTTACCTGCCCTGCCAGCCTGCCCTGCTCAGCCCCATCCCTCTGGATACTCATTCCCTGGGCCAAGGACAATGGGAAGATTAGTGAGGACAGACCTTTAGCACCAACCCAGTGGCCTCTAGTCCTGGCCAAACCATAGAAAGAAGGTAAACCTCCCCCCCAAAAATTTTCCTGCATGGTCACCTGGGATTCCCACAGCTGGGAATTGCCTCAGTGAACCTGGGCTGAAATATCTGGCAATAATCCCACTGGATCTGCAAGGAACTGCAGCAGCTTTGGGGCTGTCAGATTTGATCCTTTGAAATAGTTTTTGACAGGAATTCAAGTTTCTTTTGATGGAGAGGGGGAGGTTTTTTTCTCTTGTGCAGAAAGGGGCTGTTTCCCTCGGGAAATGTCACTGCAACCCCCCCGGGATCTGCACAGCCCTGGAGCCTCCACGAGCCTCAGGAACGTGCCAGGAGCAGAGTCAGGTCAAAGCTGTTTGTCAGAGAACAGCCCTCTTTATGCTTCCAGCCACATCCCTCAGGTACTCCAGTGGTTTTTATAATAATTGCATTTATTGATTCCCTGCAATGTGACCCCTGAGCTCGGCGGGAGCACACGGAGCCAGAGCAGCACGAGGCAGGGCTGGGGACGTGAGACTTGGACCTTCCCAAACCTGCCTGTGCCTCTGTCCTGGCCTCACAACACCCATCTCCAGGTGACCCTTTGTGCTGTCACCTCCAAAACCTGCTCTTCCATCCCTGGAAGTGCCCAAGGCCAGGCTGGATGGGGCTTGGAGCAACCTGGGCTGGTGGAAGGTGTCCCTGCCCAGGGCAGGGGTGGAGTGGGATAATCCTTAAGTTCCCTTCCATTCCAAACCATTCTGGGATCTTGTGATTCCACGGAGTTGGAGGATGCTCTAGGCTGGGTTTGGAGCCTTCCAGTGCCTAAAGGGGCTCCAGGAGAGCTGGAGGGACTTTGGACAAGGGCCTGGAGGGGCAGGACAAGGGGGAATAGCTTCCCACTGCCAGAGGGCAGGGTTAGATGGGATATTGGGAAGGAATTGTTGACTGGAAGGGTGGGGAGGCCCTGGCACAGGTTGCCCAGAGAAGCTGGGGCTGCCCCTGGATCCCTGGAAGTGTCCAAGGTCAGGTTGGATAAATTTGGAGCAACCTGGGCTGGTGGAAGGTGTCTCTGGCCATGGCAGGGCGTGGCACTGGGTGATCTTTGAGGTCCCTTCCAACCCAAACCATTCAGGGATTCTGTGATTCCAGGCACAGGGAAGCAGCTGGTGCTGCTGCTTCAAGGATCTGGAAAGAAGGCAGCCTGGATCTGGGACAAACCCACCAACCTTTGGTTAGCAAAGCCCGTGGGGTCTGGGAGTGAGACCACCCTGCTCTTCCCAGGGTTCTGACACATGGAAGAAGCAGGCACAGCCCGTTCATCTCTGTCACCCCATCCTGATATTTCCAGGAATGTGACTCCAGGCGAGTCTGCAGCTTGGATTCACAGAGGGGGTGGCACTGGATGGGCTTTAAGGTCCCTTCCCATTCCATGATTTTCTTATAACCCCCTGCCAGAGCAGCAGGGATTTCCCTCCCTCTCCCCTGCCCGGCTCCTGAGCCATATTTCACCCTGACTGAGCTCAAACTTTGCCTCTGGCCAAGCACTGGGGCCACCAAGGGATGGAGGGGAGGCTCCTGCTCAGCCCTGCCAGCAGGATGGTGGCCACAGGGCCACCAAAATCCATGGAGAGCCCTGGAGCAGGAGGCAGGTTGTCCCCAAGTCCCCCTTGTGTCCAGGGTATCAGAGGGACAAGATGCCCCAATGTGGAATGAAAGCAACTTTTCCTGCTAGGAAAAGCCTGGGAGAACTTTGCTTTTTCATTTGCTCCAAAGGATTCACGTTAAAATCACTTCTTGCCAAACCCAGAGGTGCTTTCATTGGTTTCATTGCCTCTCCTCTTTTCTTCAGCCCTGAAATGGAAAACAGGAAAAAGAAAAAAAAAAAAAAAGGAGATAATTGGGAAGATGCCAATTGAGAAGTTTAAAATAGATTTAAATCCTTCCTCTCCTCTACCTGCAGGAGAAATATATATATATAAACACACATACATGCATACATCTATCTATATATATATTTATGTATTACCATTTTGTTCCTTTAAGGAAAGGCAGTGAATAATGGTGCTGTCAGGAAATGCCAGTTTAACAAGACTCTGCTAATTAGGGGACACAGGACAGCCCTGCCATGTGTGGCCTTGCACAGGACCCCGGAAAATCTAATTCCAAATCTATGTCAAGCCTGTGGATCAACCACACATCTCAGAGTCCCCACCAAAATCTGGGATGAGGGAGGATTAAATCCTTTCAGATGGGAGGGGATGGGGGAGTCCCACAAGTGTGGCAAAGGTGACCCCTCTGTGGGGTCCCAACCCCAGCTGAGATCTGGCTTCTCCTAAAATCCTCCTAATTAATCCTCAGCATCCTCCTGCATAATCCCACAAAATCCCACGTTTATTTGCTTTCCCCACGCTGTGAATCTCAGCCTAATCCCCAAAAGAGCAGCCACATCTTTACTCACTTGGCCATTTATTTGATCTCTCCCAGGTTTGTTTCTGTTGCACACACACGAGGCACAGGAAAGGAGATGTCAAAAGTTTCCCTATTTGTGGAGCTGGAAGCAGAGTTGTAAAATGCAAAGGTTTTTACTACTCTGCTGCTGTTTGGATAAAGGGGGCAGATTAAGGAATACCCACATATGTGCCTTCAGGATTTTGTTATGGATCAAGTATTTCACCTCCCCACACTGAGAACTCACGGCCCCAAAAGACTTCAGACCCCCCAAAAATCCCTCTAACAGCTGCAGTGCAGGGCTGTACCTGGGAGGGTTCTGCTCTGAGAATCCTCAAATAATTTGGAGAATTTCACAGCTGGCAGCTTAATACATGGAAAATCCCCTTTGGGATAAAGGGTGTTGGAATGAAGGTGATGTTTGGGGGGTGGCAGCAGCCTGTGGGTTCCCCAAAGCTGCTCTGGGGTCACACAGAGGGTGGGTTGTCACATACTCTGGGATTTGAGGCAGCAGTGACAGAGTGGTGGCTTCCATGGAAACCCCGAATTCCAAGTGGTTTGTGGCTTTCTCATCCCTTGGGAGCTCCAGTGGGAATTTGTTGGGCAAAGCAGGGAATTATTCTGGAAGGATTGGGGTTTGCAGAACATGTTTTTGGCTCATTTCATCACATCTGGCCCCCCTGGGGGGGTCACTGGGTACTGGTGCCCAGGGCACAGGCTGCCCTGTCTGCCAGCTGTGCCCAGCTGTGCCCAGCCTCTGCTTTCTCCACCAGTATTCCCAGTGGCACCAGGGATCATTCCAGGCAGGAATTGGGGGATTTGAACCTCTGGGGACTTGAACCTCTCATCTGGGGACAAGTGGCCTTTCAGCATCTGTCCCCTGTTCTCCTTGCTTTGAGTTCCTGAGAGCTGGAAATCAATAACTTTGTTTTCAAGGGGCTTTGAAAGCACGAGAAAAACCCAAACCACTGGAAGGTAGAAATGTGATCCCAGGATGCTGGAATGGTTTGGGTTGGAAGGGACCTAAAGCTCATCCAGTGCCACCCCCTGCCATGGGCAGGGACACCTTCCCCCAGCCCAGGTTGCTCCAGGGATCCTGCACTCTTTGAGCCCATCCCTGTAATTCCACCTCCTGATTTTAGTCCCTTACAGGATGAATTAAATAATAATAACAAAAGGGTCCAGCAGAACAAAGTATTATGATTTATTTTCCAGGGGGTTTAAAGCTTTCATTTAATGCTTTTTGTCTTTACCTGAGTTGATGTTTGAAGTGAAAATGAAGTTTCAAAAGAAGGCAATGCTTTTGGGGAGGAAACCTTCCCAGTATTTGTCTTTCCTTCACCTTTCAGGGGCACACAGGTTATGTTTTGGGGGGAGGGGAAATGACAGAACTCACCCAAAATAATTCACTGGATTTCTCACCTACTGTTTGATTTCCATCCAGAATCCATTCTCCAACAGAAGGAGTAAACTCACACAGCCCAAGGGATAATTTTAGAAGTGACTTGTTGATTAATTAGCAATATTTATTGACAGCAGCTCTGTTATTTCTTCCAAGTATTAAGCCCAATAAGCTTTTCAGCTGCTCAGGCTGTGTAAAGAATTAAGCAGGACTCTGTTGCAGCAGAGGGTGCACAGGTAATGAGCTGCTTTCTCAAATAACTTAAAAAATGGAGACAATTTCCAAAGGGTGGGTGGCTGGGAAGGGAGAGATTTTCCACCAGCCGATGCCAGCTTGGAATTTTATGGTCAGGTTTGGTCTGCTTTGTCTTCGTGGTGAAGCTTTTGGATTTTAGCTCAAGGTGAAGATGGTCTTGGCCATCCCACTCCTATTTCCCATCAGCTGGTTTTCTTTAATTAAGATTTATTAGAATAAATCAGGTGGGGAGATTGGAGCAGATAATTTGGAGTGGGAGCATTTAAGGGGAAAAAGCGGTTTTTTGTACAAACCTGATGTCCTTTCCTTTACAATCCCCTTTTGCCAGGCTACTCCCACCCCAGAAAAATGAGCGAAAAACCCCTTAAAGAAGGGGAAGAGCCGAAAATAAGCAAGTGGACACAGTCCAGGGCTGAGCTGGGTTTCTCTAGCCAGGCACAATCCATAGTCCTGGCACTGCCAGAGAACCTGGCACCACCCGGGACCGTCTGTGCCGCGAGGTAACGAGTTTGTGGAGGAGGGAATATTTGAGGACGTTTCTAGCCAGGCACCTTTTATTTCCTTGGTTTGTGGCGATATATCACGGGTGTGACAGTCTCGGACCGCCTCGTGGTGAAGCGGTTTTGGGATGTTTGTTATCCTGAGAGCGAGCCAAGGGGAAAAACTCCCACTGGTTTCAACAGGCGGCAGGAAAAGAAAAAAAAAAAAATAAAGCTGAGGTGGCTCGGAAAGGAGGGGGAGAGAGTGAATGGGAGCGACCAGAGATCGCGTTGGAATGGATATTGGAACTTCTGCCCTTTCCCCGTTCGCTTTACAAAAGGTCACGGCCGTGCCTGGGGGTTGGAAAGGTTTTGATGTTTATTAGCGGCGCTAAGAAATGGGAAAAGCCCCGCCGGGTGTAGATACGAGCACTGCAAAGCAGCGAAGTTATCTGAGGGCGTAAAGCTGAGCCCGCATCGAGTTCGTGCAAATCGCTGCTGCCACCACCCCTATATCTGCAGGGCACAAGCTCAGGCCCCTCAATCCCGTTTTTCCCCATGATCCCAGAGCCAGGAGCAGGATTTTGGGGACGGCTTGCCACCAAGTCAGGGTTTGCTGCACGTTTTGCAGCTTTGCCACAATAAAAAAAAAGCAACTCTCCGGGAGAGGCTGGAGATAACCAGGCTGGAACAACTCCATCTATTGGGTAAAAATATACGGCTCGAAATGCACATGGAAAACGAATTCAGAGGGAAAGGAAAAAAAATCAGAGGGGATTCAAAGCAGTTACCGGCACTTACAGCTTAATTGGACACAATTAGAGGAATGTTTCTTGCTACTGTTTGAAAGCAAAATGAAGGTAAAGGCAGCGGCTTCCAGAGAGCCGAGCTGAGCAAACCCGGGGAGATGCCAGCCTATATCCCAAGTTATTCCCTCTCGCAAGGTGTTGGGGAAAAGGGGCTTTTTTTGAGTGTCCGATGCAGGGCAAAAGGAGCATCTGACCCCAAAGGGCTCTCCAGGCTCGGCGTGAGGTGGGCAAAGGGCAGCGAGAGCCGGGGTCAGGGGGTGATACTTCGCTGAATGCGTTTCTCGCTGATCCCACTCATTTCACGGGAGTGGAGGAGCTCGGAGCAGCTTCGCCACGGAGACCAAAAAGCCAAAAGACCCTCCGCCCCAAGCAATCACCCCCTTCGCCCAGAAAGCAGCGGCTACCCAGAGCAGGCTGCAAAGCTCGCCTGCGTTTCCCGAGGCTTTGCCTGGCTCCGTGATATCATGTTTTCCCCCGGGGATGCTGAAAAGCAGAAAAACAAACTCCTGCTGGAGGAGAGAGGAGGGAGCGGGGAGAGGAGGGGGCGGCGGCGGCTCCGCCGGGGGATAACGCGGGGGTGGAGGAGGAGGAGGAGGAGTAGGGGGGGCTACTCCGGTGAAGCAGCGGCGCGATCGGGGCCGAGCATCCCTCCCTCCTTCCCTCCGCCTCCCGAGCGCGGCTTGTGCCGAGCGGCGGGGCTGCCACCGCGGCCGGGACTGGCACCTCGCAAAGCTTCGCCCCGCTCTTCTTCTTCCACCTCCTCCTCCTCCTCTTCCTCCTCCTCCTCCTCCTCGCCGGCGGAGCGCGGGATGGGAGCGCGGGGCCGGCGGAGCGCGGGGCGGGCGGGCGCGGGCCGGGGGTAGGTCCCGCATCGGGCGACACCGGGCGCGAAGAGGGGAAGGGGGGGGTTTGTCCCGCAGCGAGCGGGCGCCGGGAAGCCAGAACCGGGGGAAGCGGGCGAGCGGCGGGGAAACCCGCGGGGGGGAACCCGGCGGGCGCGGAGCATCCCGGTGCGGGCGGGGCGCGGCGCCGCAGCATGTGAGCGGCGCGGGCGGGCACGGCCCGGGGGGGGAAGGCAGGCAGGCAGGCAGGCAGGCAGGCAGGCAGGCGAGGCGGGCGGGCAGGCGCGGGCGGATCGCGGCGGGGGCCGCCCCGCTGCCCCCCGCGGGGGTGCGGGAGGCGGCGGGGCCCGGCATGCCGCGCTGCCGGAACTGCTGCTCGGTGGCGGGGCCGCGGGCGCTGCCGCCCCCGCCGCTCGGGGCCGCGGGCGGGGGGGGCGCGGGGATGGCGCGGCGGCGCTGAGCCCCCGGCGGCGGGGAGCGCCCATGGCGCGGGGGCGCGGGGCGCCGGCGCTGCGCACTCGGCTGCACGGGCTGCGGCACATGTGCTCGGGGCGGGCGGCGCCGGCGCGCCGGGCTCTCTGGGTGCTCGCCTTCTGCACGGCGCTCGGCTTGCTGCTGGCCTGGTCCTCCGACCGCCTGCTGCACTGGCTCGCCTTCCCCTCGCACACCCGCGTGCGCACCGAGTGGAGCCGCCAGCTGCCCTTCCCCGCCGTCACCCTCTGCAACAACAACCCGCTGCGCTTCCCCCGCCTCTCCAAGGGGGATTTGTACTACGCGGGGCACTGGCTGGGGCTGCTGCTGCCCAACCGCACCGCCCGCCCGCTGCTCACCGAGCTGCTGCGCGGCGACGAGGCGCGGCTCCGCTGGTTCGCCAAGCTCGCCGATTTCCGCCTCTTTCTGCCGCCCCGGCACTACGAGGGCATCAGCGCCGAGTTCATGGACCGCCTGGGCCACCAGCTGGAGGACATGCTGCTCTCCTGCAAGTACCGCGGCGAGCTCTGCGGGCCGCACAACTTCTCCGCGGTGAGTGCGCGCGGGGAGCCCCCGGTTCCTCTCGGTCCGGGCACCCCCCCATTCATTCCGTCTGGTGACCCTGGTTCCTCTCGCTCCGGGTCCGTGTCCCCCCCCATCCCCGCGTCGCTCCCGGCTCGCTGGCCGCGTGTTTTCCCACGGTGCCGCCGCTCGGGGCGTTGCGGGGTCGTGGCGGGTCCCGGGGGGGTCCCGGCAGGTCCCCGCGCGGTCGGGCAGGGCACCCACTGCCCCCGGAGCTCCTCGGACCCCCCTGGGAAGCTCTGCCCGCGGAGCCGTGCCCCTGAACGCTCACTTCTCCTCCGGACCGAAGCTGATGCTCTCTGGTCCAGGAGTGACTCTCCCCGGTCTAAGGGTGACTCTCCCTGGCCGTCAGCGGTGGGTGTGAGGGGCTGGCTGCTCCCTTAGTTTTTAATTAAAAAATTTAAAATTCCGTTGCCATCCCAGCTAGTTCCGCCCCATTTTCCCTGTTGCTCCCAGCATAGTTGCCTCTGGACTTTTCCCACCTCCGGCTGGGAAGCCAAGTTGCCCCAAGTGCGCTCTGGCTGTAGGAGCGGGTCAGACCCAGCACTGGGGTTTGATGGTGTCCGGTTCCTGCTCCTTTTGCTCCCGGTGCATTCCCGGGAGTCGGCTGAGCTGCCCCCTGCGCGGCCGCGCGGGTTGTGCAGCGTGATGTGGTTTGAAATGATGAGTTTTGCTAATTGGAGCTGCCCTTCACCTCCCGCAAGGTGCGTGAGCCCCGGGGCGCCCGGCAGGGACTCGCCCGTGGGATCGACTCCCGTAACTCAGGGCGGTGTTTTACAAACCACGGGGAGTCTCTCAGCTTGGAAAAATTCCCGTAGGGCTGTTGGCGAGCTGCGGTGCGATAAGAGGAGACACCGAATCGCTCTAGGTGAGACTGAAACCAGACTCACTTGAAGGACCTTTTCATTGATAGCAGCCGGGTGTTTATTGTGCTGGAATATTCTGCTCCTCTAATCTCTGCAGATATCCGGGAGAGAGAGGTGTAGGCTGTGATTAAATACTCCTGCTGCTGTTAGTGGTGCTGCTGTCTGTGGGGAGAGATAACCAGTGTGAGCCGGTGCTGCTCCACACGCGGGAGAGGAGCTGAATTCCCTGGGCTGTAAGTGCTGCCGGAGGTGCAGCCTGAAAATCAAACGGAATTGTCTCTTTGGACTTGTCACATCAGCCCAGCTGGCTGCTAAATCGTAAAGGGGAGGAGAGAGAGAGAATCCCTGCGGGATGAAGTGAGCTGCCCGGGAGTGTGGAGTGAGCATATGCTGCTGCAAAGAGGAGCAGAAACGGCACAATTTAAACAACAACAAAAAAAAAAGACAAGTAAAATGGCATATCAAGACAGATCCTCTCTAGCAGGACAAGGCTGTAAACTGGTGGCATAAGGCAATTTGGGAATAATAGGCAGTGGGTGGTGAGTGAAAAGCTGCCTCCCTCTCCCAGTTCCCAGGTACAAGTGTGATGATGTTTGCCAGTCGTCAGCAGGGCCTGCCTGCAGGTTTTATTGAACTCTTCCCTGCAGTGTGCTCCACGTTGTCCCAGGAAACGTAAATCCTGGAGTGCTGTTTTGGAGTGACGTGGGCGAGGGGAGCGGTGCAGGAGTTCAGGGTTGGTGTAACTGGTCACCCCCTGCTCTGCAGCAGCTGTTTTGTGGCCCCAAGGTGGGCTGATGAAGGGGGTCTTCTCCAGCCACCCTGCAGAGGTCCAAGAAGCTGCCTCTGGAGGGTGGGAATGGGGCTGTGTGAGCCCTGAGAGCTTTTTGGGAGCTCACAGCGCTCGGGGACCTCCCCATCCCTCCTGGCACCCCTGGCACAGGGAGTCACTCAGCTGAGGAAAGGGGAAAAATACAGGGGAATTTTCTCCCTCTTCCTCCCATCCCCAGGGTTTTGTGGCCCCAGGGACACACCAGGCTGGAGGGAGATGGGAACCCCTGTGCCAGGAAACAGCTGGATGTGCCCTCCCTGCCCCAGGTTGCTGCATGAAGGGTGAGGGGGGGTTGGTGACAACTCCCTCCATCACAGCACGTCCTCCCTCCTCTCTGCTTTAGAGCAGAAGAGAGTGACCTCTGTGTTGTCCTTGAGTAGAGGCTGAGGAGCTTTTCCACCTGTGAAGCCCTAGCAAAGAGAGGTGTTTCCTGGGGAGATGCTGGGAACAACTTCTCCGGGGTCTGGTGCGTGTCCAGAGAGCTCGTGGTGGTGGGATCTCACTGCCTGGGACGTGTCCTGGGGGATGGAGGTACCAGACCCAGGGTTTGGGGTTTGCTGTGAGGGCTGAGCCTTGGGCAGCCCCATGAATCCCCTTGGGTCTGGGTTCCTTGAAGCTTCTGCTTTTCCTCCCCGAGCTGGGAGGAAATAACACCAAGGAGAGGCAAGAAAATCGTGCAGTTTGAACTGGGCACAGATGTGAAGCGAAACGTGGGAGAAGGATCAAGTGCAAAGGGAATAAGTGATGGTGTAAAGAGTATTTTGCTGCTTTTATATCTGCTCAGATGCTCAAAGAGCATTTTCTGTCTGAAGAGATGAGAGTGAGGTGAGCTTTCAGCACACCAAAAACCCAAACCAGACGTGGTTCTGAGCAAACAAGTCCTTGCTTAGATCTGAAGCAGAAGAAAAGGCTCTGGAGGAGGGAGCTGCTCTCCTTTTATCCCTTCCAACTCTGTTAGTGCATCTCATACAAGAGATTCCCTCTCCTTCTGGCTCATTTAGACCTTTAGGGTATGGTGGGATTTGCCCCTGGGTGACATGAAGAAGAAAAGGGTCACTTGAGAACAAGCCCAGCAAACCCACCACGTGGAGGTGGTGTCACTTTTTTCTTCCTTCATGTGTGTAAATCCAGGGGGAGCACTGACCCGTGGGCTCAGGGCTGCAGGGCTGCAATGATTCAGTGGCTTTTAGCTGATTTATGACTCAGGATTGAATTATTTTCTTGCCTTGGGCAAGGAGGGGTTTGTTGGCTCTGTACAGTGTGGCTTTCCTTATTTCCATAGGCTGGAACTAAAGCTTGGCCTGAGACAGTGGTTATCCCAGAATCATGGAATGGTTGGGGTTGGAAGGGACCTTAAAGCCCATCCAGTGCCACCCCCTGCCATGGGCAGGGACACCTTCCATCAGCCCAGGTTGTTCCAGGCCCCTGAGCACGTTATTCCCTGGTTCCAAGGGCAGGAACCACTCAGCAGTTTGTGCCCTTGAGAAACTTCTTCCAATTTCCGATATAAAACTGTCAGAACTGGGCAGTTTAATGATTAAGGATGGAATTTGCTTTCCCTTGCAGGAATGGCCCCATCTGTCTGTATCTGAGCATCAGGATTAAGTGGACAGTTGCTTTGCTCTGCATCACTTGGATTTGGGTGTTGATTTATTCTGCTGAACTCGTTGTCTCCAAAATATTTATCTTGGTCGCCCTGTCCTTTGCTTATTGATTTCTTTCTCTTTATTATTTTTCATTCTGAGAAAGCCATTAATGCATCCAGCACCTTGGGCTCTGTTAATGGGATGGGATGTTGGGCTAATTATCTCATCCTGATTTAAGAACTCCCCAAATCAAACTTGTCACCTGTGGCTCTGCCTGGGAAGCTGGGAGGGGAGAGAGGGGCTTTGCTGGCAGGGGTGGCAGGTTTTTGGTCTCCCTCCTCAGTGAAACAAGCCCTGCTGAAGGCTCTGCAGTCAGTACCTGGTAGTGCTTTTATTTGCTCCCTAGTTATTGTTTTGTTAAACAACTGTATCTATAAATATTGTATTTATAAATATCGTGTTTATAAATATTGTATTTATACCCCGGACTTCAGGGGTAGCAGTTCCACAGAGACCCGGGTGCTGCTTTGCTGCTTTTTAAAAATATTGCTGAATGTTTGGCTAAAAATATTAGGAATATTCCTCAAATATTCCCCAGGTGGAGGCTGTAATTTTGCTGTTTCCCCACCTTATATCCAGCAGTGTCCAGGGTGAAGCTGACCCCCATCACACTGAATTAATGAGGCATTTCAGCACCGGGTTTGCTGTGACAGCAGATGGAAACTCTTGCCTCCAGCTTGGACAGACCAAAGCTTGGAATGGCTGCAGGCACCTTATTTACCAGCACCAGAAGGAATTGCACAGTAATTTCAGTGTGTGTATGTGTGGGTTTGGTTATTTGGGGATTTTCCTCGCTCGACTGTTTTCCCCAATTCCTTTTTACACCCTTATTCCCTAATATTTTTTATTTTAACCACTTATTTTTAGCACCAGTTCCAAACATAACTCTGGCTCGGTGGCGCTTTTGGAAGGGAAGTGGGTTGTGTTTAATGATGCTGATGTGGGGCTGAAGCTTTAAATATAAATAAAAAATCCCCAAATTGTCCAGCTGCCACCTAAGGGAACTGTGAGCGGAGCCAGTTGGATTCATCCTGGTGCCAATTCCGTGCTCTCCCCACCAGCCTGCAGCAACATGCAGCAATATTGCTAATTTTCTGTTCATGGCAAAGAATCTGAGCAGGAATTAGGGCTGAGCTGTGCCAAGTGCTGCCTGCTGTGAAAAATGGGCTGGTCCAAAGGAGCTTTTGGGGTGATTTAATGTATTTTGGGGTCAACTGAGGGTGGATATTCTTGTTTCCCTGCAGGGGTTGTTGTTGAGGTGATTTGGGGAGCAGTTGGGCTGGGGAATGCAAATTGGGATGAGATTGGCACCGAGTTGCTGGGTCCTGAGTGGGCACGAGGAGGTGGGTGCTGCCCTTGCCCTGCCCAGGCAGGTTGGCTCTGGAGGGTGTTGGAGATCCCAAAGAAATCATGGAGCAAGAAAAGCTGGGCAGCAGCCACAGTCTGGGGCTGTGGGATTCTTCTCTCACCTCGTTTAATTTGGGAACTTGGTGCCTGTGGAGCAGCAGCTCCTTCAGCAGCCGTGCAGGGCTGGATTTGGGAGCCCGAAATGGGATGTGGCTGGAATGTGGTCCCCAAATTCTCTTTATTATTATATTTTTTGGCTGCAGACAGCCTAATTTATGCTGTCTGAGGGGCCTGGTGGACCACATCAGCAGAGCACCAGAGGGAGAATGTCAGCTCAGGGCTGCAGCTGGATGGGAGGAATGTTTGCCATGAGCTTGGAGTGGAGGGATGGGACGGGATCAGCTGAGAGGGGAGGTGGGTGTGGAGCTGGGAGGGAATTCAGGTAGGCTTGGCAGCGACCCAGGTTGTTGAGAAGGGTTGATATATCACTATTTCTGGTTCCTGGGGTTGGAATTAGCCCCTGGAATTGCTGTGTGGCCATTTGCCAAAGCACATCACTCCTCTTGGCATCTGGTGGAGAGAAGGTGAATGCTGGATTTGGGCAGGGGCTGGTTCTCCTCACTCCTGACCTTCAGGAGGTGGGTTAGGTCTGGTTGGGATTCAGAGCTCCCATCTCCTGGGGGACTTGGTGTGACTTGATTTTTTTAATAGGTGTGAGAACTTTTAATTTAAAATCTCTGAGAAAGCTTTGCTTTGCTGTCACCTTGACTTTTCACCTTCACCAGGCAAAGCAGACCCCTCTAATAATGTTATTTTCCACTCGAAAAAAAAATGGAGATGCTTTGAAAACTCTTCTGCTGGAACATTTTGGGCCAATTCTTGTTCAAACAGGTTTTTACTGGTACCTTTCCACACAGTGCAAACCAGGATCCTGCCAGGAGGAAAACAGTTTCCATTGGTCACTATGCAGTTGTCACAAAACTGTATTTTTCCACCCTCTAATCTGTGGAGCATCTTCTTGAAAGGCAAAAAAATATATATTGAAAATATATTGCCAATCTGAGGAGAGCCTGGAGGATTATGGCAGGCAGAGAGGTTACATCTGGGATGGATTTGGGAGGCAGGACCAAAGGAGAGTGGCCAAGCTGGATGAGGCTCTTTGAGGAGGTGGTTTTTAATGAGGATGTGTTTGGGGTGGAGCAGAGACAGGTTTCAAGGGTGAGGATGGAGAGGAACCTGCCCAGTTGGTCTCCAGTTGGGAGCAGGCTGTGGGGAACAGCCCTGGAGCAGCCCTTTCCTGCTTTGGGGAGGATCAGTTTGGTTCCAGCAAAGCTTCTCAGACTTTTACCTCTATTTTCTTTTTTTTTCGTTGTTTTTAATTTGAAAAATGACATTGGGTTTTAAAGGCTGGCACAAAAGTGTTGTGAGGAATGTGCCTCCCTGCTGGGTCAGCACTAACAGCTCCCAGCTCCATCAATCCACCACTCTGGGAAAGCCAGGGGGGAATTTTTCAAGCTGATGGGGAAAATGTGCTGCCCAGGGTCTGGCTGGGAACTCCCCAGGCTCTGGAGGATGAGGGTGTTCAGGGGGATTTGCTTTGTCCTGCTCATTTTGGAACATTAAAAAAAAAAATGAGGTTCTTTATATTTTATGGTTTTATAGGTCTTTGTTTCTGGGTAGTGCTGCGAGTGTGTGGGGAGGAGGATCAGGGAAACATGGACTGGTTTGGGCTGGAAGGGACCTCAAAGCCCATCCAGTGCCACCCCCTGCCATGGGCAGGGACACCTTCCACCAGCCCAGGTTGCTCCAAGCCCCATCCAACCTGGCCTTGGACACTTCCAGGGATCCAGGGGCAGCCACAGCTTCTCTGGGCAACCTGTGCCAGGGCCTCCCCACCCTCACAGGGAAGAATTTCTTCCCAGTCTCCCATCTCTCCCTGCCCTCTGGCAGTGGGAAGCCATTCCCTGTGTCCTGTCCCTCCATCCCTTGTCCCCAGTCCCTCTCCAGCTCTCCTGGAGCCCCTTTAGTGTCTGGACGGGGCTCTAAGGTCTCCCTGGATCCTTCTCTTCTCCAGGTGAACCCCCCCAGCTCTCCCAGCCTGGCTCCAGAGCTGAGGGGCTCCAGCCCTTGGAGCATCTCCGTGGCCTCCTCTGGACTTGCCCCAGCAGGTCCAAGTCCTTTGGAGACTCAGTGTCTTCCTGGGAAGCTGCACTTGGGTCTTTTTCCCTCCAGATTTGGCCAGAAACTGCTCAGCAGCAGGAGGAGACCTTGGAGTTTGGGCTCCTTGCTGGATTTGGGGAGGACAGACGTGCTCTGGGTCGTGTGGCCGTGCAGGGAGTCAGGATTGCAGCTTCTTGTCCCACTGAATTTGGGAAGAACAGGCCTGGGCTGGGTCATGCTGCATCCCAAACTTTGCAGCCCAATTCCCCTGGATCCAGATGCAGCAGCTCTTTAAACTTTGCACACTTGGTGGTTTTAACAAAACCTGGGCAAGTATTTGGGGTGAAAACTAGCACAGAATACCCTGAGTTGGAAGGGACTCACAGGGATCTTGGAGTCCCAACTCCCTGGTGCTGCCCAGACCAACCCTGACTTTGGGAACCGTTTTTTTTGAGGCAGGAAAGGAAAAATAACTGTTCACTGGGGAAATGCTTCTGCTGAGGTTTTTCCCACTTTCTCCAAACCTCTGAGCTTCTCCCTTTCTTTTGGATTCTTTTGGGTTGGATCATGGCCCAAATCCCTTGGCTTGTGTAGGGATGTGCAGATGCTGTTTGTTGGGAGGAGGGAAGGGTGTGTTTGGGAGAGGGGAATCCGATGGCAGAAACATGGGAGGGATTTTTAGCAGGACTTTCCTGTGTGGTTTTTTTTTTTTTCTATGTGCTGCTTTTTTCCCCTTTTCCATTTATTCTGGAGCCATCCATCAGGAAACAGCATAAGGGTTACCCACATGCTAAATGTGCAACCATCAACACGGGTTTGTTTTAGTTATAGAAGAGATTCCAAATAATTACTCACCTCCCTACAGCAGAATTAACGTAATTAGGGACATAATTACAGTTACCAACCACTCAGGGATTTGGTGAAGGCTTAATTAATATTTGCAAATTGGATCTGTGACCATCTCCTGCATTCTGGGGGACAAAGAACAGGAATTCTTGGTCTGTGGGTGCCAAAGGACACTGGTGTGGGGAGGTGGAGTCAATCCAGGTGTTCTGCAGGATGGGAACCCTTTGGATTTGGGCTCCCCACTGGCCCCAGATATTTGGGAGATGCTGCTGAGGGTTTGCTCAGTGAAAGGGGCTCTGGGAGCCTGAGACTGCTGGGATTGCCCTTCCCTCTGGTCTGGTTCAGAGTAACGTCATTTATCCTGAAATTCCAGGGCTGCTGGAGCTTGTTCCCAGTGGGATCCTTCCATGGTGCCATCAGGGCTTTGCAGCATCCTGGGCTGGCTCCAGGAACAGCTGCTTTTCCCAGTGGGATGGATGAAATGGGAGCTGGGATGAGCTTTTCCTTTTGGGGCTTGCTTTTCCCACCCTGTCATTTAGCCTGAAATCCCTGGATCTTGTTCCCAGGGGGGTGTTCCATGGTGCTACAAGGTGCCCTAAGGGCTGGATCCAGGAGCAGTCATTTTTCCCAGTGGGACGGGTGAGGTTGGATCTGAGATGAGCTTTTCCTTTTGGGGCTTGCTTTTCCCATCATTTATCCTGAAATCCCTGGGATACCAGAGCTCATTCCCAGTGGGATCATTGCCTGGTGCCATCAGGGCTTTGCAGCATCTCAGGATGGCTCCAGGAGCAGCTGCTTTTCCCAGCAGGATGGGTGGAATTGCAGCTGGGATGAGCTGTCCCTTTTTGGACTTGCTTTTCCCATCCTGGCTGTGGATTTGCCACCTCCCGAGCTGGGATGGAGGAAAACTCTTGGATTATTCCCACGTTCTCCTCCCCTTGGAGGGGCAGTTCTCCATCCTCCAGGATGGAACAACTGCTGCAGGGGGTTATTCCAACTCATTTATCCCTGGGATGGGCTGAGCCTGTCTGTCTGTCCATACCTTTTGCACGTGGATGCCATCCAAGGTCCCATTTTCCATTCTCTTCCATGCAGGCAGAGCCCAGCCTGGTCCTGGCTTGGATGCAGGAATGCTGGGATGTCCTGGTATCTGATTTCAGGGATGCAGGAGTGCTGGGATGTCCTGGTATCTGATTTCAGGGATGCAGGAATGCTGGGATGTCCTGGTGTCTGATTTCAGGGATGCAGGAGTGCTGGGATGTCCTGGTATCTGATTTCAGGGATGCAGGAGTGCTGGGATGTCCTGGTGTCTGATTTCAGGGATGCAGGAATGCTGGGATGTCCTGGTGTCTGATGTCAGGGATGCAGGAATGCTGGGATGTCCTGGTGTCTGATTTCAGGGATGCAGGAATGCTGGGATGTCCTGGTGTCTGATTTCAGGGATGCAGGAGTGCTGGGATGTCCTGGTGTCTGATTTCAGGGATGCAGGAATGCTGGGATGTCCTGGTGTCTGATTTCAGGGATGCAGGAATGCTGGGATGTCCTGGTGTCTGATTTCAGGGATGCAGGAGTGCTGGGATGTCCTGGTGTCTGATTTCAGGGATGCAGGAGTGCTGGGATGTCCTGGTGTCTGATTTCAGGGCTGGCAGGGGAAATCCTGCCTCAAGTGGGTTTCCCAGGCTTTGAAAACCAGAAATCAGGCTCCAGAGGTGGGTGTTGTCCCCAAAAGGCTTCACAGCACGTGGGCAGGTGTGGCCAGGGCTGCTTTACATTGCAATTCCCTGTTTTCCTGCATTTCCTGGCCGTTTTCACCACTTCTTTCACCCTTCCCTAATTTCCAGTCCCTCTCTGAGCCAAAAGTCACCCATCAGTCTTGGTCTGCTCTGAGATCAGGGCTCTACACTCTTCTCTCCTTCTGAAAAAGGGGATCCCTGAGGCTGCAAACCTGAGATAATGCAGCTGATTCATTTCCCACTTGTGGGAGTTCTTCCTCTTTTTTATTTTTCCTTTCCCCCCCGTAATTTCATGCAGTTGGAGCAGATATTTGTAATTTTTTTCAGTGATTGCTCCTCTCCCCTGTTCCCCCAGTTTTATAATTTACTTCTGGAATAAAACAAACTCCAGCAAAACATCCTCCTCAACACCCTTGAGCTTTAAATTTTCCAATAATAAAGTGGGAACATAAATTAAGAACTAGAGCTGTTACTAATCTTATGACCACACTCACTCCCATCCTGATTTTCCTGTGGTGTATTAAATCAAGAAGAATGGCCTATTATAATACAATTAGCTGTGATTCACAGGCAGGAATCGCTGGAGCCAGTGTGGGGGGAAAAAAGTTGCATTAATATGATTGGAAAAGGCTTGAAACCTTTGTGGTTTGGGTTTGGTTTTTTTTGTTTCTTTCCTTTTTGCCTTTTAAAAACCCTTCAGCTGCAGCCAAGGAAGAGACATGGGAGGGGAGGGGGGGGGAATTCACTCTGTATTTTGTAATAAATTTGTGTTATGATCCAAAATGTCTCATGGTGGGCATGTAAATAATTCTGGGCTCTCAGCATATGTTACTCACATCAACAGTCTCATCCTTTGAGCTTTGTTAGATTTAATGCCTCAGTGCCCCCAGTCTGCTCTGGTGGAAGGACCTCAGTCTGCTGGCACAGTGGGCAGGAGGAAAAGTGGCAACAACTTGGCCTTGGAGCTGTTCCAGCTCCAAACCAAAGCAGGCAGAGCTTTGAGAGATTTGCTGGAGAAATGGAATCAGGGAATCAGGGAGTGGTTTGGGTTGGAAGAGTCCTTGAGATCATCACCACCTTCCACTGGTGCTGGGGTGCAAGGAATGCTGCCCATCCTGAGCCTTAGGGTGGAAATGAGCTTTATTCCAGCTCAGGTGTGTCTGTACCTGTATCCTGCATCCACAGGTACCTCCCTCCCTGCTTTGCCTTTCTCCACTGACCACAGCAGGGTTGTGCCAGGGTTTGGGGCCAGGTTTTACTGTAGAGCTCTGAATTTGGGTGGGGTAAAATCTGCTTTAGTTATTATCACAGAATCCCAGAATGGTTTGGGCTGGGAGGGACCTTAAATCTCATCCAGTGCCACCCCCTGCCATGGGCAGGGACACCTTCCACCAGCCCAGGTTGCTCCAACCTGGCCTTGGACACTTCCAGGGATCCAGGGGCAGCCACAGCTTCTCTGCCCAACCTGTGCCAGGGCCTCCCCACCCTCCCAGCCAACAATTCCTTCCCAATATCCCATCTATCCCTGCCCTCTGGCAGTGGGAAGCCATTCCCTGTGTCCTGTCCCTCCATCCCTTGTCCCCAGTCCCTCTCCAGCTCTCCTGGAGCCCCTTTAGGTCCTGGAAGGGGCTCTCAGGTCTCCCTGGAGCCTTTTCTTCTCCAGGCTGAACGATCAGAATTCTCTCACCCTTTCCTTGTAGGAAAAGAAAGGAAAGGTGGAAGCTGAGTGGCATCTGCCCTGGCTTGAGGAAATGTGGAATCTCAGAATGGTTTGGGTTTGAAGGGACCTTAAAGCTCATCCCATCCCACCCCTGCCCTGGGCAGGGACACCTTCCACAGAAACAGCTCCATGTGCTCTCAGGCTGCTCAGGGAGCAGTTGGGGTCTCTTGGAGGACTTGCTGCTTGGGACTGTGACCCTGAGCTGTGTTTCTGGTGGAAGGGAGGCTTCAGGGTCATCTCATTCCCATGGAGTTGAGGCTTGAGGTCCTTTAGGCTCTGACTTGGGCTTGTGCTCCTTAAAGCCTCATAATTCCAAGCAGTTGTTGCCTTTTCTCCCTGCAGGTGCAATCCCAGTGGGAGACACTCTGTGCAGATCCCAAGGGTTTTGTCCCTCTTGGTTTTTTTTGAATGGGACATTGAAAATTCCCTTTTGCCTGTGCTTGTGAGAGAGAGGAAAAGCCCCCTGTCCTCTCTGTCCTTAACCAGCCCATGGGAAGAGACCTGGATTTCTCCCACTCTGCCTGAGGGCAAACACTGACCAAAATACCCAGGAGAACGTGCCTGGAATCACTTGCAAAACTGGGAGGGAAATTTAAGTTGACTTTTCTTCTCAGCCCTTTCTCAAGGTGCTGGAGGGAAGTACCCACTTCCACAGGGATTTATTTCCCAGGCTGTGTTACAGGAATGGTGGGAAGGTCTGAGGGTCCTTTCCTATCCCAGTCTAGAAGGGAATGTGGCTTGTGAGTGTTTCCACTGCTTTATATTATTTTTTCAAAGCCTTGTTGAGGGTTAAAAGGAATGTCTGTCCCTCCTTGCTGCAAATATTCCAGCTTTCTCCTCCCTGCCTGCTTTCCTACCCCGTGCCTGGCTTGGGAATTTCCCCCTCCATCACCTCCAGGAGCCAGGGAGAGGTTTCCCCCTTTTTGCAGGCGGGGAGATGGGGTGGGACAGAGATTCCAGGCAAACTCCAGCTGTGCTCCCACCCCTCTGGGGCTCCCTGGAGAACAGGAATTCTGCCCAGCTCAGGGACAGCCACTGCCCTGCCACCGACCTGCTCCCCTGGGGCTTCTCTTGGGCTCTTTCCTCTCTCTCAGACCTTTTATCTTTCCTATATTTAGTCCAAACCCCTGGAAAACAGGCCAGATTTTTGCTGTGCAGCAGGAAAACTGCTGGAAAGGGCCCTCTGGAACACACCATCATCTCCCTCCAGGTGCACAGAACTTTATAACAAATATTTTGCAATAGCAGCGGATTCTCTAAGGGGTAAAAAGCCTTTACCCTCGATTTTCTTCCCCTCCTGGCATAATGGATGGTGGGATGGGGAGGTTGGGATCACCTCCAGTTGAGATCTCCAGCTAATTCCCTGCACTGGGTGCTAATTAAGCATCTCCTGCTCTCCAAACTCAGCTGAATGCAACAATTTATCCCTTCAGAGGGTGCATTTCCACCAGAAGGTCTCACCCTGCCTGAGTTATTCCCTGTGAAACAACACTGCAAATATTTCCTGTGTGAGGTGTGTTGTGTGCTCAGAACCCCAGCTCCCTCCACCACCAGCTTTGGAATATCAAACCCATCAATCACTCTGTTTTTAATAATGTCTGCAGCCATAGATTCTCCCCCTGGAAGCCTCCTCCAAGCCTTGGATGACTTATGGCACCCGGGGCTGGGGTTGGATCCTGGTTTATTGGTGGTTCTTGTGCATCCACCAACATATTTCAGCAGAGGAGCCAGCCAAGGATTCCTGCAAAACTGGCTCTTTGCTCTGGGAAAAGTGCATTTTCTTTTTATCCTTCCCAACTTGGCCTCCTGTTATCTGTCCCTGTGTTGGACATGGCTCTGATTTCCCTCATCCTTTCCCTCCCTCCAGCTTTCTCAGTCTCCCAGTGCTCTCACACCCCCTTTTCCCCCCTCCCTGCTGGGGTTGGGGACACAAGAGTCCCCAATCCTGTGCTGAGGTGGTGGCCCCTCGTGTGCAGAGGTGAGGTTGTGGTTGTAGGAGCTGTGTCAGGGTCATGCTTTGTGCTCCCTGCTCTATAATTAAATATTAAAAAGCAATTTCCAAGCATTAAAAGGTTGATCTCCCTGACTCTGAGATCAGGTTTTCCTAACCCTGGAGGGCAGAGGCTTCGTTGTGGCTTTTGTGCCAGGCAGGAAGAGTGAGGAGAGGGATGGGACAGATGGATGCTCCTGTCTTGGATGGTTTTTTTTTCCTCCTGCTTCAAGCTCCCAGGTTGGCACAGCCTTTGCAGAAGGCTCCTGGTGCTCTGCATTACTCCTGGTGACTTTTCCTGGCCTTATTTCTCCTTTCCATCACGTTCCTGCAGCTTTTGTCACGTTTTCCACTCTATCTCCAGGCCGTGCTGCTGCTTGGTTGTCCAAGTCCATCCCACATTTCCCTGTTGGTTGAGCAGTGTTTTCCATGAAATATTGAAAATACAGCTTTTTATGTTTTAAACATCCTTCTTAAGATGGTGGAGCCGAGAAGTGCCCAGGGTGTTGCCTCACCTGGTGCTCTGTGTGCAGTCCTGGGCCCCACCATGGGAGAAGGATGTGAAGGTCCTTGGATGAGGGTTCATAAAAACACCATTTTAAGGTGGTTAAAGGTTTTCTGAGGTGTTTGTGTTTTGCTTTCTGGCTTGGGCATCACTCGAGGTGAAATTTCCGAGCTTTCCTTCATGGTCTTAAGGATTAAGATCAAAAAAAAATCAGAGTTTCTGGGTGTCCTCAGTGCTGGCCTTTGAACATCCAGCCCTGTGTGATCACACAGCCCAGGGCTTGGCTGGGTGGAACGAAAGCTCGGGGTAATCTTGTGATGTCTGAGCAAGTCAGTGCTGTGCTCACCTAAAAAAAATTGCAGGTTTTAGGGCTGGAGGGGAGGAAGGTTCTGCAGGGGGACCTGGCCAGGCTGGGGCTGTGGCCAGCAGGGAGAGGGTCAGCAAGGCTCAGTACCAGGTCCTGTTCTGGAGTCGTAACAGCCCCATGGAATGCTCCAGGCTGGGGGAAGGAGGGGCTGGAAAGCTGGGAAGGGACCTGGGGGTGCTGGTGGCAGCAGCTGGACACGAGCCCAGCTGTGCCCGGGGGACAAGATGCCAAGGGCACCTGGGCTGTGTCAGCAATGGTGTGGGCACAGGAGCAGGGCAGGGATTGTCCCCTGTGCTGGCACTGCTCAGGTCACACCTCCAGGGCTGTGCCCAGCTCTGGGAATCTCAGGACAAGAAGGACATGGAGGGGCTGGAGCGTGTCCAGGGAAGGGAACGGAGCTGGGAAGGGGCTGGAGCAGCAGGAGCAGCTGAGGGAGCTGGGGGAGCTCAGCCTGGAGAAAAGGAGGCTCAGGGGGGACCTTCTGGCTCTGCAACCCCCTGACAGGAGGGGGGAGCCGGGGGGGGTCGGGCTCTGCTGCCAGGGAACAAGGGACAGGAGGAGAGGGAACGGCCTCCAGCTGTGCCAGGGGAGGGTCAGGCTGGACAGCAGGAGGAATTTCTTCCTAGAAAGGTTTGTTAAACATCAGGATGGGCTGCCCAGGGAGGTCTGGAGTCCCCATCCCTGGAGGTGTCCAGGGAAGGCCTGGCTGTGTCACTCAGTGCTCTGGGCTGGGGGACAAGGTGGGCATTGGGCACAGGGTGGGCTTGATGTCCTTGGAGGTCTTTTCCAACCTCAGTGATCCCGGGATTCTGAGGTGAGGAACGTGGGGGTCGGTTGGGAAGACAAGTGCCGTGGGTTTGAGGAGCTGCTCTGCTCTGTCCCAGCAGCTCTGGCAACACCTGGAGGGGTTTGCAGATGGTCAGACGAGCCAGGCAGGGAGATGCCAAGTGCTGGGGAAGAGCTGTGAGTTTGTGGTGGGTGGGTGGTGGGATCTGTGCTATCCAAACATCAGAAATAGCTCCTGATGCTCCTCTGCGTTTCCCAGCCCGGCTGAGTCATCCCTCTACCTTTTCATTTACGTTGTGGGCGCTGCTGTTTTTGGGATCTTCCTTGTTGGCCCGTCCCCAGCCTGCCTGGGGTGGTGATTGCCTCCCAGGGAGGATGTGGTGGGATGTGCCTGAGTCCCCACACTGATGGAGAGGAGACTCAGGGAAGGGGGAGGATTTCCCTGAGCGGCACCTCCACGACTGTGACTGTTCCTGTGGCTTTGAGGGAAGTGGAAAAGAACCCTCAGCTCCAGAGGGAAAACCACACTCCGTGGCATGAGGGTGAAACTAGAGAGGGGTTCCTACAGAAAGGCTTTCATCCTGTCCCAAAATGAGGGAGGAGGGGAAGCTGGGGGTCCTCTCCAGCCTCCTGGAGGGGCCTGGGGCTCCTCATTGCCTGCACCTCTGGGATGGGAATTCCATTTTGGCTGAGCTCTCATGGGCCCCATCCCTTCCCTCTGCCTCCCTTTGTCTCTTTTCCCCTTCCCCTCCCTGTTGCAGCTCAGATGGATATTTCTGGTCCCTGCTGCAGGAGGTGGGTGTTCCTTTGGGCTCCTGCAACCAGATGTGGAGGGTTAATGGAAAGGTTTGATCCACTGCTTGTCCTCCTTGGTAGGGAGAAGGTCAGAACTGAGATCAGCTGGAAAGGCCCCACAACCACCATCCAGCCCACGTTCCCCTCCTGCAGCTGGGGGAGATCCCAGCCCTGAGCTGAGTCCCCCAGGGTGATGGGAGGAGAGGATGGATTTGGGGAAAAGAGTATTAAAGGGGAAGAAGGGGAAAAGTGAAGCGTTGGATCAACTCTGAAACGTGCAGGTGACTCTGGGCAGTGTGTGCAGGGGGGAGGGAAGGGGCTGAAGGGGGTTTCCATCTCTGCTCAGAGATTTTCGTGGCTACTGACCCAAAACACCCCATTTCTAAGGGGAGAATTTGAAGAAGGTCGAGTAGAAGCACTAGAACAGCTTTTCTTTCTTTTAAATATGTTCTTACTGGCTCTGGTGCTGCTGGGAGAGGTGGTCCATGCTGAGGGGTGAGTGGGGATGTTCTCCAGGAGCTTTGCTGGAGCCACCAAATGGGTTAAATGAATAAAGGGAAAAACAGAATGAATAGACATCAGTGACTCTGGAGAAACCAAGATCACAGAATCCCAGAATGGTTTGGGTTGGGAGGGACCTTAAATCTCATCCAGTGCCACCCCCTGCCATGGGCAGGGACACCTCCCACCAGCCCAGGTTGCTCCAAGCCCCTCCAACCTGGCCTTGGACACTTCCAGGGATCCAGGGGCAGCCACAGCTTCTCTGGGCAACCTGTGCCAGGGCCTCCCCACCCTCCCAGCCAACAATTCCTTCCCAATATCCCATCTATCCCTGCCCTCTGGCAGTGGGAAGCCATTCCCTGTGTCCTGTCCCTCCATCCCTTTGTCCCCAGTCCCTCTCCAGCTCTCCTGGAGCCCCTTTAGGCCCTGGAAGGGGCTCTGGGGTCTCCCTGGAGCCTTCCCTTTTCCAGGTGACCCCCCCCAGTTCTCCCAGCCTGTCCCCAGAGCTGAGGGGTGCTTTGATCTCCTCCCTCACAGCTCAGCCTGAGCGACTTCCCATGAAAAATACTGCATTTTGTTTGGGTTCCTCTCCACTTTTTTGAAGTGGTTTTGCTTCTTTGGCCTCCCTTTCCTGCCTGTCTCATGAAAGGTGAGCTCCAGTGGAGATGAAGGGAAGCCCAAGCCATCAGTGCCAACTGTGTGAGCTCTGCTGGGTTCACACGGGTTATTAGTGGGACTGTTGATTTTTGGTCTTCAAAAGCCCAGGGCCAAGAGGGGTGGCAGGGCTGTGGTTGGGTCTTCACCTCTAATTTTCCCATCTGAAGGATCACAGTCTCCTCTCACCTCCCTGCAGACACTGGGTGGACTCACGCCGAGAGTTTTGACTTCTGTCAGCGAGAGAGGAATAAGTGCAAAAGGGTCTGAGATGCCTCAAAAACATCGTTTCCCAGCAACTAAACAGGAGCAGGGGGAAAAAAAGCAGAGAAAATAACTGGCTCTCTGGCAACCTGTTTGTTTTAGAAGTCGTTCCTGAGGCATGAGGGCTTGTTAGCATTAGGCTGACACTTGCTTGGTTTTCATCTTGCTCTCTCTGGGCTGGGAAAGGCAATGCCCTTTTGATGTCAGACATGAGGAAAGCAGGCTCCTGTGTGCCAGGTGGGGATTCCAGAGGAGCAGGGGATACAGCCCTCCTGCAGCAAACCAGTGGCTTAATGCACAGAGCTCCTTTGCTAATTTAGATCCCTGTGTTTAAATGTAGAAGGCAGTGGTGGTTAAATGGTGGATGAAGGAAGAGCTGGGGAATAATGAGGGTGAAGCTCGTTGTGATGAAGATGTGCTGCTGCTTGGGGAGAGGATCAGCACCAGGCTGGGATGTGCCATGGGGTGGTTTATGCTCTGCCCCTGGAATAAATTTGTCTGGAAACTCTGGGTGTCCATGATGCAGGAATTCGTAGTCATGGAATGGTTTGGGTGGGAAGGGACCTTAAAGCCCATCCAGTGCCACCCCCTGCCATGGGCAGGGACACCTTCCACCAGCCCAGGTTGCTCCAAGCCCCGTCCAACCTGGCCTTGGACACCTCCAGGGATCCAGGGGCAGCCACAGCTTCTCTGGGCAACCTGTGCCAGGGCCTCCCCACCCTCCCAGCCAACAATTCCGTCCCTCCACCTCACTCTACATGTGTCGTGTGTGTGAGCCTGTGCTCAAAGTCAGACTCCCCAGGTGTTGCTGCAATGACAAACTGCCAGGAAGGTGGCTGGAAAACTTTTCCAAGGTCCTTTCCCAAACGTGGAGAGACCAGACTGTGCTTGGATAGGTGTTGTCTCGTGTCCCTCCTGCTTTTCTGTTGCTGGTCATGACAGAGGGTGTTTGGGGTGGGCAGGACCCCCCATGTCCATGACACAGAGCAAAACAAACAGCAAGGACTCAGAGAGTTCTCAAAAAGGAAGATTTTGGTGTCAAACATCAGATCAGATCATAGATTTACGAGGGTTAGAAAAGACCTCCAGGACCAGTCTGACTTTCACTGTTGTAGCCAGGTGGGGGTCAGTCTCTTCTCCCAGGAACCAGCAGTAGGACAAGAGGACCTGTGCCAGGGGAGGTTTAGGTTGGATATTAGGAAGAAATTTTTCACAGAGAGGGTGCTCAGCCATTGGAATGGGCTGCCCAGGGAGGGGGTGGAGTCACCATCCCTGGAGGTGTTTAAGGACAGACTGGATGTGGCATCAGTGCCATGGGCTGGGAACCACGGCAGGGTTGGAGCAAGGGTTGGACTGGATGATCTCAGAGGTCTTTCCAGCCTGGTTGATTCTATGATTCCATGATTCTGTGATTCTATGATTCCATGATTCTATGATTCCATGATTCCATGATTCTGTGATTCTATGATTCCATGATTCCATGATTCCATGATTCATGCAATTTTTCAACATTCTGGCAAAGCTGCTGTAGCCCTGGAGTGGCCTTGCTGGGACAACACTGCTCCAAAGCAGCAGCCTTTCAGCAGTGACTCCTGTTCCTACATCAAGGTGACCTTCCCCACATCTGCTTTGCCTCCTCATATGGTTATTTTTCCCTCCCAGCCCAGCTGGGCTCGGCTCAGGAATCCTGGATCTCTCCTGGATCTCGATGGGTGGGGAAGGGGCTGAAAACTGGCAAAGTTCTGATGAACTTTGGGGAGGGAACATTAAATATCCGAGTGAAAAGGGGGGGGTTGCCATTGCTGTAGGTATTTTTGTTACAGTTTAATTAGATTAGTGCTGTAGGTTTCCTGGCCAGCTGTTCACTTTGCAGACAGGCAGAAAAAAATTCCGGCATTGCTCTCCTGCTGCTTTCATCTTGTAATGAGCTTGTTAGCAATTAGTTGCCATTGGAACGGGCTGCAGTGGTGTGGAGCAGCAACACAACGAGCTCTGTGCCCAAAAAGTTGATTTTTTTTAGTGGGAGTTGGGTGGAAAAGTGGTTTCAAGACTGATGGGCAGGACACATCAGTGCTCTGTTTGATGGCAATTCCTTGTCACCTTGTGCTGGTTTGGCTGAGTTTGGGATTATGATACACAGGTATAATTTGGGGATTTACAGAGAGTCATTTGGGGGCTTTTTTTTTGTTTTAAACATTTCTAGCCCGGAAATTTTCCCTTCACTCCTAATAGGCAGGTTGGGGAATTCATTGAAGACCTTTCAGTCCCTCTAAAGACTTTTTCCAACCCAGCCCTACCCACACACCTGCAAGGATCCATGGATGGCACAGCACATCCTGGGGAGAAATGGGATATGCAGGGATTTCAAGCATCTGCTGGAGCTGGCAGAGATGAGGATGCTTTCGAGGGGAACAGGAAGGTTTTCACACCATCCTGCTTGTCCTGGTTGTTGATTCAGAGCCTGGATTTTTCCCAGTCTCACCAAGCAGAAATAAATCCGGGATAAGTTTGGAGCCCCTGAATTGCAGCCGTGGCAAAGGGCTCACCCTTTGCATCGTGTTTCAAGGCTGAGCTGTTCTAAAAAGAAGCCCTTTTTATTAAAAAAAGAAAAGGAAAATGAAGCTGGAGAGGGGACTGTGGCTTTTGCCCAGAGTTTCTGTTGCTCCCTGCTCCTCTTGTGCTTCATTTGTCTTCCTTTCCAAAAATCACCAAACCATGAGGACTCAAATAACTCTGAACAAATTAATCCTTGGGAAGGGGGGGGAAAAAGAAAAAAAAGAGGAAAAATATTCAAAATAAGTTGAAAAATTTGTCTCGTGGGAATGTCCCGAGGAAAGAATAAATCAAGAAATAAATGAAGCTTATTTTTGCAAGCTGCTTTGATTTATCCTTAATGATCCTTCCACTCTGCAGATGTGGCCTGGGAGGGGACCCCAGGGGTCACCCAGATGCTCCACACGTGTGTGTCCAGCCCTTTTTCCATCATCCCTGTTTTCAGCTGTTCCTTCCCTGTTCCTTCCGTGGGACCCAGAAGTTAATGAGCACTGAGTGAAGCTGGAGGCTCGTGTTGCAAACCAGGGCTGAGCCCTCACTCGTGTGTTTAGCAGGAAATAACAGCCCCACGTCACTGGAATTGTGGCTTTGGAGCAGGGCAGTGTTTTCCCAGGAGTTCTGCTCCTGCAGAGCTGGGGCTGTGGCTCAGGGAGGGTTAACACGGGGTGCTGGCTGCTCACCTGCACTGTGGGTGCTGATGAAAACTCCTGATCTTTCAACCCAAAACTGTTTGTTGAGGAAAGGGGGGGTCACTGACTGCTCTGTCTGCAGCCCCAGAGATGTTCTGGTGTAGGAATGGGTGTCCTTATCCCCCAAAAAACCCCTGTGATTTCTATGGGCTGATCAAAGCAAAGCCTTTTTTGTTGGCTGTGTCTCCTTTTGTACCCACTGACTGATGGGGACAGAAAATCCCATCCCTGGGAAAGCTGCTCCAGGTTCTTCCACTTCAGTGGGTTGTTTTATCTGCCCGTTCATCTTCTTCACCTGTTCCCTTCCTGCAATCCCAGAGAACCCCAGAATGGTTTGGCTTGGAAGGGACCTTAAAGAGCATCCAGTTCCACCCCTTGCCGTGGGCAGGGACACCTTCCAGCAGCCCTTCCACTGGGGGGTCTGCAGGAGGGACCCTGAGCTGCTGTGGGGTCTGCAGGAGGGACCCTGAGCTGCTGTGGGATCTGCAAGAGGGACCCCAGGCCATGGGATCTGCAGGAGGGACCCCAAGCTGTGGGGTCTGCAGGAGGGACCCCAAACTGTAGGATCTGTAGAGGGGACCCTGAGCTGCTGTGGGGTCTTCAAGAGTGACCCCAGGCCACAGGGTGTGCAGGAGGGACCCCAAACTGTGGGGTCTGCAAGAGGGACTCCAGGCCACAGGGTCTGCAAGAGGGACCCCAAACTGTGGGGTCCACAGAGGGGACCCTGAGCTGCTGTGGGTCTTCAGGAGTGACCCTAAGCTGTGGGGTCTTCAGGAGGAACCCTAAACTGTGTGGTCTGTAGAGGGGACCCTGAGCTGCTGTGGGGTCTTCAGGAGTGACCCCAGGCCATGGGATCTGCAGGAGTGACCCCAAGCTGTGGGGTCTGCAGGAGTGACCCCAAGCTGAAAGGTCTGCGTGAGGGACCCCAAACTGTGGGTTCTGTAGAGGGGACCCTGAACTGCTGTGGGGTCTTCAGGAGTGAAGCCACATGATCTGCAGGAGGGACCCCAAGCTGTGGGGTGGGCAGAAGGAACCCTAGGCCATGGGGTCTGCAGGAGGAACCCCAAACTATGGGGTTCTCAGAGGGGACTCTGAGCTGCTGTGGGATCTTCAAGAGTGACCCCAGACCTTGGGGTGTGCAGGAGGGACCCTCAGCTGCAGCGTTGCATGGGGGGCTCCAAACTGTGGGGTCTGCAGAGGGGACCCTGAGCTGCTGTGGGGTCTTCAGGAGTGACCCCAGGCCATGGGATCTGCAGGAGTGACCCCAAGCTGAAAGGTCTGCAGGAGTGACCCCAGACCACAGGGTCTGCAGGAGTGACCCCAAGCTGTGGGGTCTGCAGGAGGGACCCTGAACTGTGGGGTCTGCAGGAGGGACCTCAAACTGTGGGGTCTGCAGGAGGGACCCCAGGTCACAGGATCTACAGGAGGGACCCCAAGCTGTGGGGTCTGCAGGAGGGACCCCAAGCTGTGGGTGTGCAGGAGGGACCCCAAGCTGTGGGGTGTGCAGGAGGGACCTCAAATTGTGGGGTCTGCAGGAGGGACCCCAAGCTGTGGGTGTGCAGGAGGGACCCCAAGCTGTGGGTGTGCAGGAGGGACCCCAAGCTGTGGGGTCTGCAGGAGGGACCTCAAATTGTGGGGTCTGCAGGAGGGACCCCAAGCTGTGGGATCTGGAGGAGGGACCCCAAACTGTGGGTGTGCAGGAGCTGCTCCCCCCGTCCCTGCCTGACTCTGCAGTGGTGCAGCGAGGATGGAGCTGCAAAAAGTCTCAATCACACCTGAGCCTGGCCATGCCTGATGCAGAACTTCCCCCCTCCACCACCTGGATTCGAGAAACAAAAAAAACAAACCAAAAACCCACCAGGCAATTTCCTTGCAAGGACAAGTGCCATTTCTATTTTTAACAGATGATTTATAAATAGGGGCATTATTTTAGCCCTTTTGCAGGGGGAGGGGGCCAGCACTGAGCTCCACCAGGCCCAGGTTTGCTGCAGCCCTTCCAGCTCTCCCAGCCCTGTTTAGGCTGTGCAGGCACGTTTTCTCTTGACCTATTTTTATTTATTTTTTTTTTATTATTTTTTTTTTTTTTTTGGTGATATGTTTGTGCTAAGCCCCAGATGTAATGGGACTGCTTTTTTATGAGTTCCCAGAGTAATAGGTTTGGCAAGAAGGTTTTGCTAATAGCTCAACCTGGGCAGCTCTTTTCTGCCTTGGTGGGTTCGGGGAGGAGGAGGAGGAGGAGGAGGAAGGAGGGAGGCTGGGGAGTCGCTGCTGTTTAATGTGACACGACTGGAAACTCTGCTTGGAGTCCCTTCCCAAAAGCCTCCCCTTGCCCTTGCTGAGGGGATGGACGTGCCTTGTTTTCCTGCACCTCCACCTGCATTCCTGGCAGTGAGAAGCTGCTCTCCTGGATTTCCCTGGCAGGAGGAGGAGGCAGCTCAGGGCTGACAGGCAGGAGGGGGCCGGTTGAGGCTGCAGGGAAGGGACAAATAAAGCGTCCCCATCACCCGACGTGTCACTCCCCACTGCCACGTGCCTGCAGGTCTGGCTGCACTTTATTGGGCTGATTAAAAAGCACAACGAGGAGTGCAGGGCTGAGTCATAGGAGCACTGACTGGACCAGCTGCTCTGCACCAGGCTCCAGTGCCAGCTCTGCCCGGGCACCTCGGCCCTGCTGCCACTTGGAGCCCTTGGGGAAGTGGAGCGTGGTGGCAAGGAGCTGGTGGGCTGACAGGAAGGCTGAGATCATTCCTTCCTCGCTGTCACAGCGGGAAACATCCACCCTTGGAGCTCACCTGGATGTCTCCCAGCTGGACAGAGCTCTGGGAATCCTCCCTGTCCGGTGCCACCGACCCCGCGGGGCTGCAGATGCCCGGCTGGCATCTGTGGGGCTGAGATCAGAGCTGGCTGCTGCCCCTCTGGAGCAGCTGGCACCCAGTTTAGAGCGGGTTGTTTTGCCAAGAGTGACTCTGTGTGAGCCCTGGGGCTGTAATTACTGATCTCACTTCCTATCCATAGGTCCACAGGAGCTCTGCTGCAGCCTCGGGGCCAGCAGGACCCTTCTCTGGCAGGGCTGTGGTTAAGCCCAGCTCAACTAATAGAATTTGGTCACCTAAAGCAGCTCTTTGGATGCAGCTGAGTTTGGGGATTCTTTAATTTTTAAGCTCCTGATGGCTGTGTCACAGGGCTGAGCACTTTCACACTCAGAGCAGGAGTAAAGGGGTGAGGAGGTGGGTTGGGAGGACCAACCTTCTTCCCTTCTGGACTTTTCTTGGAGGGAGAGGAGACTTGATCCAATGTAAATATTGCTTTACATGGGAGAGATAGTTAGAATTGTGTATATAATGTATTATAATATTTATTTGTGTAATAATTGTAATATAATTCCCTTCCCCCCATACTGAGTCTTGTGTTGTGTCTGGAAAACCCCTCTCACACCGGGGTGAGCTGTGGGAGGGGAGCTTGGACTCGGAAATTGGATTTTTATGGGTCTCAAACCACCACACCAGATAATATCCAAACTTTACTATTTATTACGGTTCAAAGTAAATAAATATCGCAGAGAGAAATATTTGAGAAAGGAAGAACCTCTGGAATGAATCAGTTTGCTTTTTGGGGCAGAATGATGGGAGCAGGAGCCCTCTCAGAGCAGGCAGGTGCTGGGCTGGGGACAGTGAGCACCACGTGCCAGCGTTGCTGTGTTGAGCTGCCTTTGCCTTTGAGAGGGTAATTTCCAACTAATCTTGTTGAACAACATCAAAAAAAAACCATCTTCACATTTTATATTTCAGGCACTTTGTCCCAGCAGACAGGCTGTGCTGCCTGAGTGTTTGTGTGGGTTAGGATATACTTATTAATTTTCATTTTCTGCTGTATCATATAATCATGAGCACTTAGGAGAGAGAGGAAAGCAGGGCCACCGCTAAGTGAGTCAATTAATCACGGGGTTCCTGGCCAGCCTCTCCAGCTGTGGTTTACCAACAAGGCTTTCTTCACCTTCCCACGTTCAGTAATACATATATTTAGAGGAAATTTTCAGGTGGAGACTTTCAGAATGAGGTGGTTGGGCTGGATTTCATAATAGCTGTGCTAATAGGACTCCTTAGTCTGCGTGGTAGTACTAGTGGGGATAGTGAAGTTCCACTTCAGGCTGCTCTGGGCTGTTTAAATCTATCCCTACATAAAATTAGCAGTTGTTTTGGGGATGGAGATCAACAGAGGTTTCATTGCCCTCCCAGAACCAGTCTTGGTTTTGTCTCATTTAGCATAATTTAGCATGTTCAGGCTTTAGAAACATCAAACATCTGTTTTGCCAGAGAATCTTTGGGTGGGAAAGGGACCTTAAAGCTCATCCAGGTCCACCTGGAAGGGAAGAATTCTGACTACAATACTCAAACCTGCTGCCTCGAAATGAAGGACACTAACTAATACTACAGAAACTAATTGGAAGGAACTGTGACCTGAGGGGTGACAGAAGGACTTTTCTCTTTTCTTCTTGGACTCTTGGTGAAGAAAAAGAGAAATTTAATCTGATGTAAATATATTATTTTATCATAGAAGAGATAGTTAAATTGTTACCTATATATGTGTGTGTGTGTATATATATATATATATATATATATATGTCTGGACTTGGAAATTGGCTTTTTGAGGGGTCTCAAAGCACCACAGGAACAAACTACACAAGGCTTGTCCCTCACCCAGCACCTCTCTGGGGAACCCTCAGAGCTCCTGAGAGAGGGATTTTCTTCCCAGCTCGGGGCTAAAATACTCATTTATCAAATCTTTGTGAGTAGTTTTGTTGAAGGTGCCTGTTGTGAGGTCAAACTCAGCTCCCTGGGATGGATATTTGGAGCTGCAGGCACAGAGAGTTGGGGTTTGCCTTGCAAGAACCCTCCCAGGGTTGTTTATCCTCGGCATTTAGTTTTGCTTCTTGTTTTTGTTTAACCTTTTTCAGCGTGGAAACCTCCGTGGCAAAGCTCAGGGTGGCATTTTGGGGTCTCTCTGAGGGATTTGGGATTAACCAAGTGGTGCATGAAGTGGTTTGGGATTAACCCAGAAGTGTTTTCTCACAGCCAGCCCTGACCCCAGCCTAGGGGAGATTCTGTGCATGGACAGCCAGAAGTTAAACACTTTTTTTTATAAAGAGTTGCTGCTTTTATGACCAATTCCAGGTTTTTATCCCCAAGTTCTATTTTGAGCAGGGTGGGGATGTCTCTGGTGATCTCCCACCGTATTCCTGTGCCCCAGGATGTGTCTCCTCTCCCCTCACAGCTTTAATTCAAACTGATTCCAGTGGCTGGTCTTGAATGCAAGGGCTTGATGTTTTACACTTGTTGAATGCTGAAACTTCAGGGATGATTTTGGGTCCTTTGGGAAGCTGCAGTTTGTTTCTTTCCTGCTCAAATCTCCAACCTGAAACCCTCCTCCTGAGTGCTGAGTTCTGTGCCTCCCCTCCCTCCTCCCTGCAGCTCTTGGCACTTGAGCCTGATGATTTCAGGAGCAGAGACTCAGGGAATTATTATGGTGATTATGTCTTTTAAAATTCGGCGAGGAGCAAGAGAAGAGAGCAAATAAAATCCCAGCCTTTCCCCCCCAGAAACACCCTCGTGGTGCTGAAACCTCCTGCTTTTATTCTCCAAGCTGAGGAGAAGGAGCTGCCCTTCACTGCCAGGTTTTATTATTGTATTTTTTTTTAGTTGGTGGTGAGACCAAGCAGGTTAAATACCCAGAATCCCCATGGACTGCATGGACCAGAGGGGAAATTGGGAATATTAAGCACTTTGCCCAAAGCCATCAGCATCTGAGAGGGCTTTGTGCTGGAACACATTGAGAACCTTGAGAGCTCCAGTAAGTGTTGCCAGCTCTGAGGATGTTTTAATTAAAGGTGCTGCCATTTGAGACAAATGATGTGCAAATCTTCACTTTCTCCCTTGTTTTTCTAAAAAAGAAACACCCACTTTCCTGGCAAATGCAGGCTCTGGTGCCCCCCAAAGACAACACAAGTGCTTGAGCTCTCACCCAGACTTCCTTGTGCTTTTTAATTAATGAACCTTGCTAACTGTGTGTCTGGACCGTTTTTAAATGTAGGCAGCAGCAAGTTTTGGGAAGGAGAGTGATGCTTGATGGTTTTTTCTCCTTCTTCTGCAGCTCACTTTGATTTTTTCCCCATTTTTCAGGAAAAAAAAAAGAGGTTTGTGGCAGAAAATGAGGCTGTGCTTCAAAGCACGGGAGCCTGGTCAAACCCAGAGACGTTATTATACTGAAAAAGCAGGAATTTGAGCTGTTTGGGCAGAGGTGTTGCTTGGGCTTGTGTGAGTTATAGGAGGTTTTGCTGCAGAAATTACCATAAAGCTCCACATCAGGAGCTGCTGCCCTGGATGGCACAGGGGCAGCCCTGGCTCCCTCCAAAACACCTCCAGCATTTAAAGCCAGCAGAGGGAAAATCATCTGCCTGCTTGGAACAGGGGAAAGTGTCAAACAAACTCCCTGGGGCATGGGCAGCACCAGGGACTGAGAGGGGTTCTGGGCTGGCACTGACATCCTCAGCCCAGGGCAATAAATATCAGGGGTTATGGAGCTGCAGGAAAACTCTTCCTCTATAGACCTTTTGTCTGTGGCTTGAAAACATTGCAGGAGTGTGTGGTTAAAATAAAAAACCCAACCCATCCCAGAAACCAAGTGGTGGTGGCACTTCATGATATTGTTGTTGTTTAGTGGGCATCGGTCAAAGGTTGGATTTGGTGATCTTGGAGGTCTTTTCCAACCTTAATGGTTCTGTAATTCTGTGATTTCCCTGGCTTGCTGCCCTTGGCCACTCTGTGATGCTCCTGGTGCCTTCCTGGGAGCAGAGCTGGCCAACAAATCCCAAAGTGTTAATGCTCTAAAGGCAAATCCTTTGTGCTGCCAACCCCGAGGGCATCCACTCATCACTGCACTAATTCCAGCAGGGAAGGATATCCATAATATCGAGCTGATGGGGCACTCAGGCTCCTTCTCCAAATGAATTCCAGCCTTCCTGTTCCCAGGGGACAGCCAGTGCAGCTCTGCCAGGCTCCCTCACCTCCTCATTATGGGCGAGGTGTTGTTGGCTGCCTTCAATTAGAAGTTGATTAATGAGAGCGCTGGGGACGTTCTCCCCAGGGCACACGAGGAGCAAAACGCTTCCCCAGGCCTGCAGCCCAGAAATAGAAGTGATGCCTCGTCAGATGATTTGTTTGTTTGCCCACAAAACCCGTCAAAGTGTGTTATTTACCTCCAGCTGCACCAGCATTCCCAGCTCAGCTGGGAAGGAGAAGGGAAGTGAGTCGGTCTCCAGGATTTTCCTGGGCTCTGGTGTTGTGGAAGGTGTAGTTTAGCCATGAATGTCTCTGGCAGGAGAGCTGGACTCTGAATAAAGTGCAAAATGTCCAAGGCAGACACTGGAATGAGGGAGACCCTTGCAGAGCCACGGGAACACCCTCCAGCCCAGCACCAGCATGGAGGCATTCAGGGAGACCCTGGATAAGCTGTTCCAGATGGCAAATTCCAGAGCCAGGAAGCTCCAGAGGGGAGATGTGTCCTGCCAGCCTGGCTTGGTGTAGCTGTGGGTCCCAGCAGCTCCTTTGACATGGGAATGACAAAGATTTTCATATATAAGCCTCATAATTTGAGCTGCTTGGTAGATGGGGGTTCCCTGAGGAAGCCTCGGGGAGGTGGATGTCTGGGGGCTGCAGTGCCAAACCCTGTTGGGTTTAGTCGTGATTTCCAATGGGATGTGACAGATTTCCTCATTCTTTGGCCTCAAATTTTGTAGTCCAGCTGCCTTAGACCTTCCAGCAGCACTAAACCACCTCCAGGGAGTTTGATGCTGCCTCTGGAGAGCATCAGTCCAGGGGATATTTGGATTTGTGCTTCGTCCTGCAAGAATCCCACATGGCCAAACCTGGGATGTGATGCTCTGATCAAGGATAAAACCCACCCTCAGCATCATGTTTCTCTCCCTGGGACACCTTCCACCAGCCCAGGTTGCTCCAAGCCCCATCCAGCCTGGCCTTGGACACTTGCAGGGATCCAGGGGCAGCCACAGCTTCTCTGGGCAACCTGTGCAAGGGCCTCCCCACCCTCACAGGGAGGAATTTCTTCCTTACACAAGTTTTTATTGAGAGTTCTTGCTTGCATGGAATGGTACCAGCAAAAAAACACCCACCCCTTTCTTCTTGAGTCACCACCTCTTTGTATTTTGGCCAAACAATTAGGAAAAAGCATGGAATTGAAGGAAAAAACTTATTTGGACACTTTACTTCCAAATGAAGGATTCGTAGGATGCTCCCCCAGGTTGCAGAACGATGTCTTTGCTGTGGAGCTGGAGTTGATGTTCTGTAGGGGAAGACCAGGAAGGACTTCTGGGTGTGAGAAATGGTTTTCCTTCTGCTTTCACGTTGCTGGGGTGCATTTCCAGGCAGGATTGCTCTCCCAGGGCTTGCACAGGGTTGGAGATGGAGTGTGGGTCCAATAAACACAACTCCAGGCTGAGCAAGGGAGAAGTTCACCTTCATTTGGATTTTCTTCCTGGGGGTGATGGATGTGTTCTGGTGGTGCCCTGGAGGTCCCTCCCTGTCCCTCTCCTCAAAGCACCTTGGAAAATCCCTGATTTCAGTCCTGCTTCTCAGCTTTGGTGCTGGAGACAGCTCTGAAATGGGGACCTGGGTGACCTCCCTGTCCTGGGAGGGCTGTAGGATCTTTTATAGAGTAAGAAAACAGGAGGAAAACTAGTCCTTTCCTTCAGCCAGAGCTTATCTGCCCCATGTCCTGTGGTTTTCTCCTCCAGCTTGCCTGGATGGCTGCAATTCCCAGGAGAGAAATCCTTACCCCAGGTGCTCCCAGCCCTCTCCTCCACTCGCTACCCGCTCGTGGGGGAGGCTCTTCCTCACTTGCTGTGTTTTGGTGATGTTTTTATTTCCCCCTCCCCCTTAAAGACATTTTTCTTGGCTCACTCATGCAAAAATCTGTCACCTTTTTTTTCCCCCCCGCCTGCTCATCGTGTGGCTTCCCATCATCCCAGAGACAGTCCCTGACTCCAGCAGTGTTAATATTCCCATTCCACAGGCTCAACTTGGCCATTAATAAGCCAAACCAACAGCAAACAGGGCCCTGTCTGCTTGGGGTGACCTCCCACCTCCCTCCCAGGAGCCAGTTTGTTCCCCAATTTGTCTCCCGTGCCCTTGATTTGGGGTGACTGAGAGCAAACGTGTCACACCATCGTCCTCCTTGTTAATACATCTCCCTCCAGCTCTGGTCACAGGTTTCCTGCCACAAACAGGTAATGAGAAGCCTCTTGCTCCCCAGTAACCAGCCCTCTGCCTGCAATTAGTCTGGATGAGCTCGTTTTGAGCTGGGTTTAATTGGGATCGTGTTTGGCCGGATTTACCTTCGGGCTGCTGTCCATATGTGTGAGGAGGGGTGAACAGAAACCCTCACACTGAAACCATGGGCTTGATTAAACATCATCTCTGCCTTTATAGCCCTGGATGCTTGGCCAGCTGGTTTTCCTGCTGGAAAAGCTGTTAGAGCATCCATGTGCCCCAGCAGTGGTTTCCCTGAGCAGCTCTCCAGCGAGGCTGGGAATTCTGGAGTGGGATGTTTCTCCTTGCTGCCCCCATGGATTCCCAGCTCTTGGCTCAGGAGCCACATTTCTCTGTGCTTTCCCTGTTTTTAAAGTGGAGATTAAATGCAGGGATGGCAGCACTGACCTGGCTGGAGGAGGAGGAGAGCAGGGCCACACGCCCGGAGCTGGGCTCGAGCATCCACTGCTCATCGTGGCTGTTTTGCAGGGTCTGTTGACAACTCAAGCTAGTAATAATAAGCTTCATTTTTTACACCATATTCTCTCCCCATCCACAGGCCAATTTCATGCTTTATTATGATTTCAATGTTTTAGTTTCTGCCACAAGTGGAAAATTATGTTCGGATTCAGAGAAGCTCATTAGAGCACATTAAAGCTCTTTGTGAGGCGCTTCCCCGGAATTAGAGGCTTTAACCTTGTTTAGTGAAAATTTGAAGCCAAGTGTGGCCGTGGCAGCCCTGGAAGGGATGGTTCACTCCGAGGTTAATGCACTTCATCCACCCACTTTAAATTCCCTGTGCTTTTTCCCTGGCTGAGGCCCCGTGTCCATCCAGGCAGGTCTGTGCTGGGGCTCAGGGAAAGGCAAAGGAGCTCATTTTCAAAGCCACCGTGGGAGGTTAATGCACATTTTGGTAGGTTTTGGCAAGGCATAAAAAGTGGAGGTTTTTTTCCAGAAAATCTGGGCCATTAATCCTGGGGCAGGATTAAAATTGGTTGGGTGAAGCTCAGCCACCTGTACCTGAGTCCATCCTGCCATCTCTTTAAAGCCTCACTCCCCCCGTGCCAGGGGAGTCTCATGATCTCTGTCACTTCAATTTTCCAGTTATTTCCAGCTCAGTTTTGGTTTTTGGGGTGTTGGAGCTTCCACCAATCCCAGTCTTGAGCCAGGAACCAGTTTCCTTTCAAAGCCCTGCAGCAGGACCTTGCTGGAGTGCAGCCACGAGCCCTGTGACCTCACAAGGTACCTTTGGTCCCATCCAAGTTTTTCCACCTGCTGTCCTTTTCCTTCCAGGAGGATAGGGATGGATTTATTCTCTGCAAAGCTTGCTTGGCTGTTGTGGGGTGATACCTCCCCAGTTTCTGGAGTAGGGTGGGATGCAGAGGGATGAGGAGCAGCTGTACCCCTGAGAGCATCACCACAAACATCCCGGATGTGTGGGAACAGATCTGGTCAGTGCTTTGGAGTTGGTTTATTTTTAGCATGCATTGAGAAGGGATTTGGGATTAGAGCTTTGTTCTGCAGTGTCCAGGCAATAGCAGATGGGAATAGGATGGGCTGAGCTGCAGCAGGGTGGGTGCTCTCAGGGATGCTGGTCTGGTAGGACCACGTAACCAAGTGACATGGGCGAGGTCCTGTGGGGAGTCTGTGACAGAGGTGGAGATAAATGGCAGTTTTATGGCTTTTAGGCTCGTGCTCAGATGTATCAGAGGGTCTTTGTGTCAGTTGGATTCTACTCCTCAGAGGAGACTGAGGGAACACTCACCAGGGTCTGCAGCTTCCTCAGGAGGGGCAGGGACTGAGCTCTGCTCTGGGTGAGCAGGGACAGGACCCAGGGAAGGGCTGGAGCTGTGCCAGGGAGGTTTAGGTTGGATCTCAGGGAAGGTTCTTCCCCCAGAGGGTGGTTGGCACTGAACAGGCTCCCCAGGGCGCTTCCAGGGCTGGGACAGCCACAGCTTCTCTGGGCAACCTGTTCCAGGGCCTCCCCACCCTCCCAGGGAAGACTAATTTCCCAATATCCCGGACTTGTGGCTCCCAGAAGAGCAGCAATGCGGGACAGGACCCGGAGCAGCCCCACCAGGAGCTGGATGGAGACAGCACAAGAAGTTGTGCTATTTAAGGTATTGCTTCATATATCTTTTTTATGAGCTCTGGCAGCAGCAATAATATAATAGAGCTCTAATATGTGGTTTGCTGGGTACAAGCGAGGCTTTTCTGCATCGCAGAGCACAGTTACAGCCCAGCCGTGGCAGGAGAAATGAATTCCCTGGGCTCTGAAGCAAAAGCAACCTGCCCAGTTTTCCCATGCCTCAAAGTGTTGCTGCTGAGGTGTTTTCATGGTCCTGGTTTGCAAAAATCCCTTCCAGAATAAAGTTTCCATGTAAAAGCAGTGGCTGCTCTGGGGAGGGCTGGGCAGCCGGGGGGGGGTTGTGGTTGGAATTAGGTCAAATTTGGAATGAACTTGGTTGTGTTCAGGGGATTGGGGTCAGTAACAAGTTACAAAGCAGGTGACCCATTCCCCAAGTTACAGAGCAGGTGACCCATTCCCAGGGAGTTGGCATGGAAAAGATGGGCAGGAGATTTGGCTCCATCGTCCCAGCACAGCACCAGGGAGGGGGTTTGGGCTCAGGGCAGTGGGAAGGGGGTGTGGAACATCCCTGTGCACCAAGGGCATCCTCACAACAGGAACCCCAAATTCCTGCTGCTCCCTCAGGGAAGATTTTAGCATCTGCCAGGGATTTTTGTTGGGTTTGTTGTTAGGTTTTTTCCCAAATGAAGTCTGCAGGGCCTGATAAAAGCCAAGCAATGCTCCTGGGGCGCTGCAGCCAGCGGAGAGGGAACATCTGAACCACGGGTTTCCCTTGGATTTAGCCAAGAGACTTAGACCCCTGTGGGTGGAAATCAGCTTATCCTGAGGTGCAGGGGGAAGGGAAGGGGTTCTGTGTGTCCTTGCAGCATCTGCTGTACCTGGCACATTGCTGATGGGGAGCATTAAATGAGATTAATGGTGTTCTTGCTGTCTAACCCCCGTCGCTGTGTGAGATGTATAAAACCTTCTCCAGGGGGACTTCACATGTTTTTCTTGCTTCTAGTCCTTATTTCTGGATAAAAGAGTTGTTTCATATGGCCACCTTACCTAGGGCACACCAGTGGCCACAGAGGACCTACAGTCTGTGGGGCCCCACAGCTCAGGGAGCTGAGCTCGTTGTGGTCCTTGGTCAGGACAAAATGAACTGTTGGATCCACTGTGTGGGTATGAGGATTGTTAAAAGACTTATTAAACCTGAAGGTCCTTAAACATCAATCTGCTTTCCTTGGGATGATGTGGAATGAGGTAGCCCAGGTGGCTGTTAATGCTGATGAGCTGACGGGATCATGAGAGCCCATAAATGTCCTGAGATGATGGGTAATGTAACAGGGACATAAAAGAGAGCAGGAGGGTGAAGGTGTCCTGCTCAGGGAGGTGACAGTGGCACCTCTGGCAGTGAGCTCTGCCTGGCATTGGGAGCTCAGGGTATTAAAATGGAACCTTAAATAAAACTTTGGGGACAGAAAGCCTTCAAAGTAATGAGCTTTTTTAAAATCCCTGAGGGTGGAGTGGATTTGGGGGTGGGGGGGTGGCTGTGGCTGCTCATGTTTGTGGGCAAAGGGGATTTTCATGACTTATCTGTCCCTGGTGCCACTGGGAGACTGGGCAGGGATGGGGCAGTCCTGGGTGGTGCATCTCAGCCAGGGGCATCCTGGGATCAACTCGACAGTCATGGACCACCAGTGAGTCAGAGAACCATGGAATTACTTAGGTTGGAATCCCCCCATGTCCACTAAACCCTATCACAAAGTGCCACACCTGCTTGTTTTTTGAACAATTCCAGGACTGGGGGCTCCACCACTGCCCTGGGCAGCTCCTTCCAATGCCTGACCATTCTTGCAGTGAAGAAGTTTTTTTGCAGCCCATTTGTGCTGCAAAAAAGAGTTTCTGCTGCAGCCAAGCAGCCCTCCCCTCCCCTCCCCGTTTGCATCCTTGCACAGGCAGGTCCCTTTGCTGTGGGCTCTGTGTCCCCTGTGGGATTCTGATCCCTGGAAGTGTCACCCACCCTGTGCCACGTGGGATCTTAGAGTCACACAATGGCTTGGGTTGGAGGGACCTTAAAGCCCATCCAGTGCCACCCCTTGGCATGGGCAGGGACACCTTCCACCAGCCCAGATGGCTCCAACCTGGCCTTGGACACTTGCAGGGATCCAGGGGCAGCCACAGCTTCTCTGGGCAACCTGTGCCAGGGCCTGCCCACCCTCCCAGCCAACAATTCCTTCCCAATATCCCATTTCTCCCTGCCCTCTGGCAGTGGGAAGCCATTCCCTGTGTCCTGTCCCTCCATCCCTTGTCCCCAGTCCCTCTCCAGCTCTCCTGGAATCCCTTTAGGCTTCCTTCCATCCAGGAATGGAAGCGTGAGCCGATGCTTGGAGATCACCCCGCCCTCCGAGGCAGTGGTGGCACAGATGGAATGTTGGAAGTGGCAGCATTTTCCCTAATTCCAGGGTGACTCAGCTCCCTCCCATCTGTGGGAACTCCCACTGTCTCCGCCGGGCGCGGGGGGTGTCGATCCGTCTGGGATGTCTCGGGTGACTCCCGCTGTCCTCCCGTGCTCCCGTGGAGTCAGGCACTGCTGGGATCCCTGCTTTACCTACTCACAGCCTGGGGTTTCCCCACAGGAGGTGGAAAACACGGCAGCTGCCTGTTCTCCTGCTCCACACACCCAGAGGGAGTCCCGGAGAGGGGTTTTACTGCCGGGCTGGTGGCACCTGCACGAGCGGTGGGGAAAGGCTCTGTGGGCACAGGCAGTGCAGAACAGCTGGGGGGGCTGGAATTTTCTGCACTGGAGAGCAGTGGGGAGTTGCTGGAAGGTCTCTGTGCAGCCACAGGAAGAAGAAAGAAGGACACTGTGGATGGGAGGTGTCTGTCTTTGGACAAGGCATGGAGGGACAGGACACAGGGAATGGCTTCCCACTGACACAGGGCAGGGTTAGGTGGGATGTTGGGAAGGAATTGTTGGCTGGGAGGGTGGGCAGGCCCTGGCACAGGTTGCCCAGAGAAGCTGTGGCTGCCCCTGGATCCCTGGAAGTGTCCAAGGCCAGGTTGGAGCCATCTGGGCTGGTGGAAGGTGTCCCTGGCCATGGCAGGGGGTGGCACTGGATGGGCTTTGAGGTCCCTCCAACCCAAACCATTGTGTGGGTACCAGAGTATTTTTGGCAGGGCCCTACAGAATATTGCTGTTGTCAGTCCCAGAGCTGCTGCTGGGTAGGGAGTTCAGCAAGGGTGAGGAAGAACAGTTCATTAAATGAGTCAGTGGGGAGAGGTTGGGAAGACAGATTGTAATTATTATCCAAATGAATCCTGGCCTTGGAGCCGTTTGCTGGCACCTGTTAAAGGGCTCCAGGGCTCGGGCTGGGACACAGAGCTCATCCCTGGGCTGTGCTGCTGGGGGACAGCCTTGGTGGGCAAGGAGGAGGGATGCAATCCACCATCACCCACCTTTCTCCTCTTCCCACACCATCTGCTGCTTCCCCAGGGCATCCCCCAGGTTGTGGCTGCCTTGTCTGACCTTGTCCAACCCAAGACTGGTGATATTGTTGTCCCAGCCTGACCTGTCTTGGGCCAGTGACCTCATTTCACCTGTTTGGACCCGCCAAGTGGCCTCACGTTTGTGCCGGGGCATCGACTGTCCTAAGATGAGAAACTTTTTGTTAAACAAACAAACACTCTTTCCCCCCAAATAACCCCCAAACCCAGTAAAAAGCAGAGGATGCTGTTCTGCACCCGTTGCTGAAGGTGCCACCTGCTCCAAGGTGGGACTCGATGCTCCTCAAGGTCTCTTCCAACCTCAGCGATTCTGTGTTCTGCAAACAGAGCCTTGGGAACTTAAGAGCTGTTCCTGGGTTAATTTGTGCCCTCCTGGGAGGTGAACCTTGGTGGGATCATGCAGATACTCTTTCCTGCAACTAATAAGTTCCAGTCTGGTGGGACAGAGTCTGGTTGTTCTGCAGCACTTTGTTATGCGTGGAAGCAATCAGGGCCCGACGGAATCAGAGAGGGGGCAGCAGTTTTCTTAGTTTATGGACCAGCATAATTCTCAGATATCTGGAGCTTCACCATTAGAGTTTATTCATTTGCTGCCAGAATATTGGTGCTATATTTCTTTTTTAAATGCCCACTCAACCCCTGCTAAATTGCAGCGATGGCTGTGGGGGTGATTGATGGCAGTGTAAGGGCTGGCCACGAGTACTCACCATCCACACAAATTCTTGCACCAACAGGCCATTCCAGGGAGGGGCTGATGGCACAAATAAGAGGAAAATTGCAATATCTCTTACTCAATTAAACGTGCAGCCTGATGTGCCTCTGCTTAGTGCTGCCAGAGTTGAACTGCTCTTGAAGGGTGGAATGCAGGAGGATGAGTTGTGAGCCACAGGGTGATGTTTAATGCCATCCTGTAAAATAAACTCAGATTAAAACCAGAGTTCATCATGTCCAGTGGCAAAAACTGGTTTTTGGAGGCAGAGATGGATGTTTCAGGAGTGTTGTGTGTTATGGAGCAGCTTGTTATTAGATTTGGGATGCTGGCTGCTGCTGGGTCGGAAAAGAAACCACATTAATGCCAGCAACAGCCTAACCTGCCCTCAGGTGGTGCCTGGGACCTCGGTGAGCTCTGATTTCGAAGCAGCAGCCTTGGATAAAAGCAGAGTTGACATCCTGGCTGTTCCCAGACAGGCCCGTGACAGCAGAGCCCGGAGGGGCCCGGGCAGACATGGAGCTGCTTGTGAGGAAACATCTCGGTGCCGTGCCTGGCAGCGCTGCCTGGCAGGTCCCACGGGGGCATCTCAGCCTTGGAGGCCGAAAGGAAAACCCTCTCCTTGTAAACACGGCTCTGACAACTTCTGTGGCGCTGCCTCCCCGAGCTCCAGCCCCATCACTCTTCCCCGCTCCGAGATTAAACCTGACACCCTGAGGGATGGGCGAGATCCTGCTCGTCTGCCACGCTGCTCTGCCAGCTTCCTGACAGTCCAAAACAAACAGGGAGGGAAGGAGAAATCCATGGCTGCCCCTTGAGAGGGAGAAGATACCAAAGTGTCTCATCTCCTGTTGTCTCCCCTGGTTTGTGTCAGTGGTTGGAAGAGCCGTGTCTTGCCTTACAGTGACCCACTAAGTCACCTTTTGAATCCGTGGCTCTGGGATTTTTGTATCCCCCAGGATACAGGATGTAGGAGATGGAAGGAGAAATCTGTGGCTGCCCCTTGAGAGGGAGAAGATACCAAAGTGTCTCATCTCCTGTTGTTTCCCCTGCTAGTTTGTGTCAGTGGTTGGAAGAGCCGTGTCTTGCCTTACAGTGACCAACTAAGTCACCTTTTGAATCCGTGGGTCTGGGATTTTTGTATCCTCCAGGATACTGGGGTACATATAAACTGATGAAGAGGATGCCCTAAAGGCTGCTTTGGTTTGCATCCCCCTCTGCATGAGATAGGGGCTTGATTGCTTCCCTTTTGTCCATTATTTGGAAGGGATATCAAGTCCTTTTTGCCCATTAACATGAGTTCCTCCTTCCCAGGCTGCACTTGCAGGCTCATCCCTCTTGGAAAAGGATCCTCTTGGGATCTGACGCTTCAGAAACCCCTTATTGTGGGTGTCCCTTGCACTTTTCTTTTCCCAGCCATCATTTCATTTTCAATAATGTCCCTCCTGCCAGGGTGTGAACAAATGGACCACAGGGATGCACTTGGCTGGAGCCAACAGGACCGTGCTGTTCCTCTCACCTCCAGTGGAATAATGACATGGCTCGGTGCCACCACAGCCTCAGCAGGTGCCACAGGAGAGCTGGGAGCCATAGGAATGTACATCCCTGCCAAAACCTCAGAGAGGAAGTCTGCTTCCCTCCTAAACAGGATCTTTTCCCACCATCCCAGGGGGGGTTTTTGCCCAAACCCATCTCCCTCCTCCACTTCCAGCTTCGCGTTCCCCTTCTCCCGGACCCGCCTAGAAAATCCTTGTTTTCCTCTCTTCTCTGTTACTGCTGGATGGTGGCTTGCTGGGATATGTGTCTCTTTGAACCTTTGTGCACCACAAATGTGGAGGAAATTGCCCAGGCTGCTAATTCCCTCTCTTTTCCCTGCTTGTGCCTTGATGTGACAATCACAGCTCTCCTCGCCGGCGAGCTCTCACCTGCCTCTTTGTCTGCATTTAGAAAAGTAATTTACAGACTTCAAATTACTTGCTTTTGCCATCATTTTTCTCTGTGCTGAAAGGGTAATTTATCAGCAGACACGCTTGTCCTGTGGATCCTGGTTATAAACTGTGAAATACCTGTTTCTCTATTACCCTGGTCAGGCTTCCTTGCCTTTGGAATATCGCTCTTGTTTGCCCTGGTGGTTTGACATGCAGCAGGATGTGTTTGTACACTGATGTCCCAGAGCTTTTGATGGTCTGTTTTGGGCGTGGAATGTGTTAGGGATACCCGTGGTTTGTGTTTTCATCTCACAGAACACACATTTTTGCCCTTTATCATCTAAGGAAGGGCTTTCCCTTTGCTAGGGAAGGGCTCTGTGGTGGTCAGTTAACAGGTTGGACTCGGTGATCTTAAAGGTCTTTTCCAACCTCAATGATTCCATCAAATCCTATTTCATAGATTCAGAGCTTATTTGCCTTTGTACTCCAACAGGGATTTTCAGAGGAGCTGTCAAAAGGAGCTGTGATCCATCAAAGAGAAAAAATAGGTATTTTTATAGACTATTCTCAGGGTACTTGTCTGTATTTTTGTTTCTGGCTTGTGCTGGACCTTTTTATTGCAAGATTAAACATCACTAACAGCAAGGAAGTGCTGTTTTCCCTGAAGACACATAAACTGAGGTTAAATCATCCTGCTTTGCCTCGTGTTTACTGTCTCAGGTGTATCACAGTGGAGAGACTGATGTTGCCCTTTTCAAACAGCTCCCTGTTTTATCCTGATGATCAGATAATGCTCCAAATCCTTCCCTGTTATCAGGGAGCCTGAAACCAAGAGGATCCCATGAAAAAAAAAAGATGTTGTCTCTTCCCAAATAATCACTCCCAGCAGAGGTGAGAGGGTGAGGAACACCCTGCAGCCCCTGTCCTGTTCCATCGTGTTCCTTGGATAAACACAAAGGGTTTACACAGGAATTTTTACAGCTGCAAAGGGCCATATAAAAAAAGGGCCCATAAAATTGCCTGAATTTATTTGGCTAAAAGACTACACCGGGTACAGCAGCTCTTAAATCCTTATCCAGCATTTCCTGTTCTCATTCCAGGCTTCCCTGTTTCCCTGTGATTTCCACTAAGCCAGTTTTGATTCTTCCTGTGTTTGAAACTCCTCCCAATTAGAAATTTTTGACTCCTGCCTTCAAAGCTTATCTGGGAAAACCCATTTAGGGGGGCCCTGGCTGCAAACACAGGCTCACTGTTCAGCTTATCTTTCCAGCTCGGATGGTTTAATAGGTCAGCCAAGTATTAAAATGGGATTTTTTCATTTGGATATAAAATCTTTTTTAAAGGGCATCATTTTTTCCCCCCCCTGCAAACATTTCATATTTAGACTTGACTATCATTTCATGTCTCTCTTCATTTCACCTGCTTCTCAACGCTGTGGTTATAAACCCCGTGTCAATATTTGAGGGAAATAAATTGCTGATGACTCCGGCTTCTGGTTGGTTTTATGACTCATCTTGGGGTCACATGAGCTCAGCAACCCCATTAGTTGGGATTTATGACAGCCTGGAGCCCGGGTCCTCTTGGTGCTGGGCTCAGAGTAGCCAGTACTGGTGTTTGCTGGTTGCTGACTGGTTTCACAAACTGGGCTTTGTGGAGCTGGGACTTGAAGGCGACTCACGCTCCCCGTTCCCTTTGGCAGAAGCCACCACGGGGGAGGACTGGGGGGTTTCCAAATGGCTCTGGGACATTTTGTCCTCCTGTGTGTTACAGGAAGAAGTTCTGCCTGTCTAGATGTGCCCTGCTCTGGCAGTGCCAGGTGTTAGGAGGGATTTGTTGGGGTTTAACCTTTGGTTTTCCGTGTGTTCTCCCAGCTGGGGGAAGGCTGAGCATGAGCTGGTTGGGGTCACCGTGATCAAAGATGTCACATCTCTGCTACCCCGCCAAAAGCCACCACATTTGGGAACCCGGGTCCCCCCACTTGAAAATCCATATCCAACCCACTTGGAAACCTGTGTCCACCCCCCTTGGAAATTTCTATGTCCCCCTCTTGGAAATTCACGTCCACCCCACTTGGAAACCCATGTCCACCCCACACAGAAACTGGTGTCCCTCCCACTTGGAAACCCTTGTGTCCACCCCACTTGGAAACCTGTGTGTCCCCCTCTTGGAAATTCATGTCCACCCCACTTGGAAACCTGTGTGTCCATCCCTTGGAAACCTTTGTCCCCCCCACTTGGAAGGTGATGTCACCAGTGGTGGCCTGGGAGCCCCCACCTGGGCTTTGCCCAGAGTTTCTTTCAAGGAACAGGCCAAAATGAGACTAAAGAGGAGGAAAAGTGATGGTGCCAAGTTTGGGGACCCTCAGGACGCCCCAAGGGACACAAAACACCTGGTGCCAGGTTTTGGGGTCCCCCACTGTCACCCAGATTTTGGGATGCCCAGAACCCCCCGCTGTCATCCCAAGGGACACAGGGAACACCCGGTGTCAGGTGCTGGGGACTCCCAGGACCCCCCTCTGTCCCAGTGGAGGAGATCTTCCCTCATTTGCCCAACTGTTTTAAACTCTAATTTAATTTGCCAAGGAGTGGGAGTGAGGAATTAAGGGATTCTTGTGTCATTTGTGTCAGGAGAGCACAGGGATCATTCCCATGGCTGGCAGCTGTGCCTGCAGGGTCGATTTTCAGCAGCTGGATGAGCATGGAGTGAGTGTGGGCTCAAGTTTCCTCCTGTTGGGGTAATCCCCTCTCTGTGTCTGCAGGCAGGAACGTGCAGCAGTGGTGGCCTCACACAAACCCAGGGAATTGGGTTATTTTTTGCCCAAACACAGCTTGTTTCTCAGAGATTTAACACGATCTGACTCCAGCGAGCTGCTGAAGACATTTGTTCTTTGCTCTAAAACAGTTTTCCCTTCCTGTCTTCCATCTTTTCTTATCTGGAAGGAGAACACGATGCACTGAGTGATTAAAACAGGATGGATTTTTCTGGGGATATTTCCCTCCAAAGCCATGGCTGTTTCCCATCCCTCTGGTGTGGAAACAGGGGTTGATTATACAGGGAATATTATGTCATTTCTCTCTTCTCTCCTTGCAGGCATTTAGAAAATTGGGGAAGTATTATATCGTTTTTCTCTTCCCCCAGGTGTTTACAAGATATGGGAAATGCTACATGTTCAACTCAGGAGAAGAAGGGCGGCCTCTCCTCACCACAGTGAAGGGTGGGACAGGCAATGGACTGGAGATCATGCTGGACATCCAGCAGGATGAATATTTGCCAATCTGGGGAGAAACAGGTAAGACCTTCTTTTTCCTCCGGTGATTTTTTTGGAAAGACCTTCCCATCCCATCCCACCCAACGTCTAAACCAGCTCTTGAAAGCAAGAGGAGCTCAATCTGTGCAGAAATGAGTTGCTTTTCTTCTTGGTGTCTGTGGCTGCCAGTTGGGACCAGCATTTCTGTATTTCAGCTCATCTGGAAGTGCTGGGCTTGGGTGTCTTGGCACCAAAGTTTGGGAGGCCAAACAGGAGTGTCACCACCTGTCCTGGGACAAGGATGGGCATTTTTGGGTGGCAGGGGGTGTGGTGTCTCCTTCAGAGGCTCCAGCACGTCCCTCTTCCTTGGAAAAGCATTTTTTGGAGGCCAGGTTCAGGGTGGACCTCCAGCTACTCTGTGTTTTCCTCTTCCTTGGAATTTGGGAACATTTGTTGCCCTGATAGTTGTCTCTGCTGGGTTAGTGCTGCTTGGGTGGGTCAAGGACTGGGTTTGTTGGACTGGGAGCATTTGGGATGGATGGAATTAACTGGGTTGAGCATCTTGTGAGAGCTGCACTGGTCCTGGCACAGGAAGGTTGGAACTTTGGACTGTCCCACAGGTCTCATGGGTCAGGATGGTGTCTTAGTTTAACAAGATTACAACTTAGAAATTAAGAAACTTCAGTAGAAATGTGGAAAAGGAAAAAAAAACAAACAGCTTTTTATTGACAAAATCTGAATAAACAACAAAATGTGCAATCAAAAACTTCCAGAAGAAACAAAACCAAGTCCCAATTCCCTAGTTCCCAGTTCCCACCATCCCAACCCAGGTGCCACAGTGGGAATTTGCTGGCAGAACTGGTGCCAGTTCCTTCAGTGAACCTGGAGTGTGACATGTGCCACCAAAGCCACCCACCCGTTCAGGGCAAACCTTATCAGCTCCTCAGCAGTGGCAGCTGCAGTTCTCATGAAGCCACTGTTGACATTTGAAACAAAGCATCCAAAAAAATAAAAAACACACTGGAAAAATTGCCAGCCTCTATTTTGTCTGGCAGCTCAAGGCAGAGCTTTGTGGGGAGAGTTGTTCAGGAGGAGGAGGAGGAGGTTGTGTTTATTTTTGGTATCAGGAAAAGGAGTAAATATCACTCCAGGTCTCGTGTCACCGTTGCTCTGTCACCCTGTACAGATGAGGCCCCTCGAGCACCTTTCAAACCCCAGCTCAGCAGCAGAGAAGGGGGTTGGAGTCATTCAAAAGTTAAAATTTATCTGTGTGGGGTTTGACTCTCCCGATTCCAGCAGCTTCCCGTGGTCCTGGCACTCAGGTCAGGTTGGCTCAGGCTTTCAGAGCAGGAGCTTTGCCTTCCAGTTTGGAGATCCAAGTCAGCCTGACCTGGCCCAGGGGAGGGGGAGGAAACCCTCCTTTGGAATAATCATTTCTGGTGCCCTGGTTGGGAGTGTTGTCCTTTCACAGGCTGTTCACGGTGCAGAGGGGGAAGATGAAGAGCATCTGCCTCTGATGTTTTCCTGGGGGAGCTCGTGGGGGCAGGAAACCACCTCACTGATGGCTCAGGGGTGTCCCAGGGGTGGACAGACAGCCCTGGAGCTCTCTGTGTTCAACCTTGTTGGGTTCTTGTATCATGGAATCACAAACTGGTTTGAGTGGGAAGGGAATTTACAGACCATCCATTCCACCCCCTACCATGGGCAGGGGCACCTTCCACCAGCCCAGGTGGCTCCAACTCATCCAGCCTGGCCTTGGACACTTCCAGGGATCCAGGGGCAGCCACAGCTTCTCTGGGCAACCTGTGCCAGGGCCTGCCCACCCTCCCAGCCAACAATTCCTTCCCAATATCCCATCTCTCCCTGCCCTCTGGCAGTGGGAAGCCATTCCCTGTGTCCTGTCCCTCCATCCCTTGTCCCCAGTCCCTCTCCAGCTCTCCTGGAGCCCCTTTAGGCTCTGGATCAGCTCTCCCTGGATCCTTCTCTTCTCCAGGTGAACCCCCCAAGCTCTCCCAGCCTGGCTCCAGAGCTGAGGTTTTTTTGGACCCCTCTGAGGTTCTCCATGGACAGGAAGGTTCTCCACAGTCCCGGGAGCTGCCTTGTGGAGAATCCTTTAGGAGAAACCCACCCAGAAATGTGCTGCCTTCAGAGCTGTGCTTTCCTGCCACTGTGATTTTGGGAAAGGTGGCTCAGTCTTGGGTGGGTAAATCAGCCTCTCATGACACAGGAGGCAAAAAAGAAGCAACAAGCAAGTGAAGAAATGAATTAGGAGGGAAAACAATGAGGGAGGAGGATCAACCAAGTCTTGTGGGAGGAGGCTTCCAGTCTGGTACCTCCACATCTGTGAGCATCACTCTCATCTGGAGGCCAGGGGAGATGGCAGCTGCTGCTCTGCTTGCTCCCTTCAGACAACCTTCAAGCCCTGCCTGTGGCCAAGGAGGCCTGTCCATGGCCCTGGACTTCAAACCTGAGGTGGGGAAAAACCCAACCCCAAGTGCCTTCAGTTCTGTCAAAAGTCTTGTGGCTTTCAGGGTCTTTTTGAGTGCAGACTTGGCATCTGAGCCCACGTGGAAGGGAACAATGGAACAATGTCCTCTGTTGATTGTCCTGCCCCCTGTGACCTCCCCACTGCTAATCTCACACTTATTACACTGAAATTTGTGCTAAGCTGAGGATTAGAGGCACAGGGAGGGATTCTCACCTCCCTAGAACTGGGCTGAAATTTTCCAAGATTCAAGGCAAAACTATAAAACCAGAGCCTGGATGGGTCAGATGGTGGAGGAGAAGCTCTTGGACTCGTTACAAGGAAACTTGACCGTGTTCTTACAGGCTCAGGTAGAGCTGGTACTTGACTTTGAAGCCTGTAAAACATTAATCTTTGCCTTTCAACAAAAGACTTTTCATCTCCCACGTTTGTACAGCGCCTTGTACAAGATGTCTTCAATCTTCATGGAGCTCTCTGGACACCACCAGAATCCAAAATATTAACTATAGTGGTTAATAGTTGCTGTTCCCATGGAAACACTTAGCTCTTAGTAGGTAAGTGAAGGAGTTGATTATTTCCAAATATTTGCATAATAATGTAAATGTGTTTGGAATTAAATCTCCTCAGCTGCTGCCACTGGGACTTCCCAAACTTGGCTTTCTAAGGAAAGGCTTTGCCAAGGGCACGGAGCTCTTAGCAGGGAACTCCAACCCTGGCTGTGGAGGGGGCTGAAGGTGGATGTGGGGTGGGATGTTGGCATTGCAGTGCCAAAGGCAGGTGGGCATGGGGAGCTCCAGCCCTGGGGAACCTCCAGGGTGGAAGGAGTTGAGTTTTTAATTCCCTGGAAGTGTCTAAGGCCAGGTTGGATGGGGCTTGGAGCAACCTGGGCTAGTGGAAGGTGTCCCTGCCCATGGCAGGGGGTGGCACTGGATGGTCTTCAGGATTCCTTCCACCCCAAAGCATTCCATGATTAAAACTTGACCTGCTCCATTCCCTCCTTATCTTTAACTCCTCAGATGTTTTCCAGACTGGTTTTGCTGCTCCATTTTCCCAGTAGATGGGCCCATCCTGGGCCCAGCAGCTGCTCTTTTGGCTGCCTCTTAGACAATGATTTTTGTGTGGTTGAGTCACTGACCTTTTTTTCCTGCAGTTCCCAACTTTCCCTCAAATGTGGCTGCTTTCCCAGCTGGCTGTCCCATGTTAGTCCAATTTTTCCCAGAGCTTTCTGGGGCTGTCCCCACCCAGCTGCTGTCTCAGCCCTGGTGTTGCACCCCATTAGGGCTCCAGAAATGCTAAAGATGGACCAACCTCCATCGCCACAGGGGGGTCTTCACGTGGAATAACATTCATTTCTCTGGTCCATGGTGGTGCCCTTGGCTTGTGCTTCCTGCAAGGCTCTATCCCAGAGGAAACACCGACCCAAAGAACCCTCCAGGCCCTGCCTCTCCATCCCCCCCATGGCCAGGACACCCCATAGGACCTTTCTTCCCTCACCCAGGCCCCTCAAACCCTGTGGGCACAGGGCAGCTGTGAATCCTTTGGCTCCAGGGGTGATTTTTACCAACACTGAGTTCAAACAGCAGCACCTGATCCTGTATTTAACCCCGAGGCTGCTTTGGTTTTCCTCTGGATTTGGAGATGCCACAAAACCACCTTTTCCTTCATGGAAACAGTCAGAGCATGGACTCCCCAAATCCTCCTTTTGCTGCTGCCTCAGGATCTCAGCTTGCTTTTTTAAATGGTTCTTTGCAATGCAAATAAGGAGCAAAGAAGGAAAACATTGGTTTGGAGCTTGGGATGGGGCTGCTGCTGGAGCTGCTGCCACCGTGTCACGTTGGCATATGGCTTGTAATGCAAGAAGAGGTTTAATTATCACTGACTGGGCAAACAGAATGAAGTGGATTGTCATCCTAGGAAGTCTTTAACCGAGGATCCATTGATATCTTGGGAAGCTGAAATATCTCGTCTGACAAATGACTTGTGAGAGGAAAATATTCCTTTTGCTCATCTTCACGTGCAAAGCCGTGGTTTGAACATGTGAAATGTCTGTGCAGCCTGATTTTGGAAGGGCCAGGGCACACAGACTGCTCCAGTCTGGATTTCCAAGTGCAAAGGGAAAGGGGGAATTTGGCTGTGTGTGGATGTCGGGGCATCAGGCGGCCCTGCCGTCCTCGGGCGTGCAAAAATATTGTGTCAGGGCTGTCAAAATCGTGAGGGGGGTGGGAAAAAAAAAAAAAAGTGATGATGCAAAGGAAAAGAGAAGGAAATCTGCAGCTTTGGAATTTTTGCGCTTCCAGAACCGAAATTTTCCGGCGTTTTATTTTAACCCCTGAGCTTCCCAGACGTGGAGAGAGCTGGGGAAATAATCGTGGCTGAAATCTTCACATCACTTAAGAAAACCTTTAGATATTCCTGGAATAAACCTGATCTGTTCCAGATATAAATCTGGAAGTGTCCAAGGCCAGGTTGGAGCAACCTGGGCTGGTGGAAGGTGTCCCTCCCCGTGGCAGGGGGTGGCACTGGATGGGCTCTAAGGTCCCTTCCAACCCAAACCATGCTGGGATTCTGTGATATTCCAGGTGGGAATCACGATGCAAACAAACAAAAAAAACCCCTAGAAATCTTACAAGAGGGGAAAAAAAATGATACCAGGGAAAACTCCTTCTGGTAACAGAGGAGGAAACAACAAACCACAGACTCAGGAGGAGTGGAGGTGGAACCTGCACATATGGCCCAGAGTGTCCCAAATTTTCCAGTTTCCCATCTTTGTCTCACAGGATGAGGCCCCAGGGAGCTGTGGGGCTGCTGAGGGGGTTTGTTTTGTTGCACTTGGGAGGGAAAGAGGCAGAAATGCAATCAAATCCAGTAAAATCCCCCTGTAATTCATAGCGGGGATTGGAAAGGGAAGACACTTCTGGGTAATCTTTCTGGAGTGGCCCAAGGAATTATCCAGTGACCTGGGACAGGAGCCCAGTAAAAATTGGAAATCACTGGGCTACAGGGCTGGAAATAAGAAATAAAGTGAAGGGTTCTGTGTTTGTTTCAGGAATTGTTGGATAAAGGTGAACATTTTATAGTAATTAATCAAATAACACAATGAATAAAAAAGAGGGGGAGGAGAAACATGCTGTGAAATGGCCATAAGGAGGAGCAGGAAATCCATAAAGCTGGAGCTTCAATCCACTTAGAAGACAATCCCAGAGTATTATGGACTCCTGTTATTTACCTCAACAAAAACACGGGTTCAGAGGGATTTGCAGCACAAATCAGCCACGTTCCCTCATCACAACCAGCACCACCACGGTGCTTTTGGCTTGGGAATGGGCTGTTCCCCCTCCTTACTCCCAAAAGCCCTGATAATTTCTGGGATCCTGCAGAGGGTTTGGGGAAGTCCTGGATGACCTCAGGTGCCTGGAGGCCAAAGCTGCCAGCCCTGAAGGCTCATCCTGTAGAAGTTGACTGCTTCAGGCACAAACTGGGAGCGTTTCCATGGTTTCTTTGATTTATGTTGGTTTTTTTTCCCCTGCCCTCCGGGGTTCCGTGCCAGGCAAAACAGATCTGAGCAGCATCTTGTGCTGCCAGGATGGGGCTGTTCCTCCTCCATCCAGCATCTCCCTGCAAGGATCTGCCAGTGAGGAGACACAGCTGATTTAGCTCTGGGGTCCCATGTCCCCCCTTTCCCCAAAGCCCCCCCAGCTGCTCTCCAGCTGTGCAGCCTCTGTCCTCGGTGCATTAATGAGCCCAGCCCCTGGAGCAGTTGGTTTTCCAGCTGTGGAGAGGCACAAACACTCACTGTCAGCTACTTCTGCATTTTAAGATGATTGGGGGTGGCTCTTCATGATTCCAGGCCTCTTTTTGCTTACAAAAGGTCTGGACTGAAGTGGAGAAGCAGCCTGAGCTCCCCCAGGGCATGGCTGAGAACCCCCCGAGCTCCTGGTGGGATCCCAGGGGGTGTTTTGGATTTACACCCCAGGCATTCCCCAGAGTTTGGGGAAAAGGGGGAAAAAAGACACAGGTTTGTGCCTCTGCTTCTTTTCCAGCTTGTGGAATAATTATAATGAATATGAAACTCGCCTGTAAATGTAAAATAAGTAGGACACGGCCTGGGAATGGGAGAATGAGGGAGAGCAGCAGGAATGGAGGGCTGTGGCAATGGATACCCCATCCACACATTCCTGCAGAGCCCTGAGCACGTTTCCAAGCAGGAACACGCTCCCAAAAAGTCCATGTGCTCTGTGCTGACTCCAGGGCTTCTCAGAGCTTTTGCAATTCCCATCCCATCCCTTCCCATCCCGGGGGTGGTGGGAGCAGGGCCCTCCTGCTGCTGCCTGGGGGCAGCTTTTTTTTGCAGATGAAACTCTTGTTTGCCTTGGAAGGGGCTGGTTCTTAATTTCATGATCAATTAAGATATAAAAGGGAACAGGAAAATAAAACCAACCCAGAAGGAAAGCAAGGCAAGGTGTCTGTGAGGGAGTAACTCACTTTCTCCAGCTCTTCTGAGCCCGGAGCATTTCCCAGCTGATTAACAAACCTTGGGTGTCCCTGGAAAAGCTGCTCCCTCTGGGAGGAAGGAACAGCAAAAAGGCTTTTATTATTCACCACAAGAATGGTTTGAGATGGAGGGAAGGATCCTGAATCCATCTGCAAACTGCAGCTGGGATCTGGGGAGCTGGAGGGAGACGGGGGGCACCTGGGTCGGTGTCCTCTGGTGTTCCAGAAGCATCATCCCAGGATCCTGCATTAACAGCCTCCCTCCTGATTAGCTTCAGCTGATCTGTTATTATGGAATGATGGATAAGACACCCCAGCATCTCCCCTGGGGCTCGATTCCTGGTCTTTGGGGGATGTGGCAGTGAGGTGTCTCATGTGGGGCATCACTGACTGTTGGCTCCAGAGCAGTTGCAGGGGTTTGGTGATGGGCTGAGGGCATCCTTTGGGTCATTTGGGTTTGTGCTCAGGACATCCCTCATCATTTATTGATGTGCTGTGGCCATCCCTCACAGCTGGTGATGTGCTGAGAGCATCTGTCATCTCTTGGTGCTGTGCTGTGGCTCTGCAGGGTGAGGGAGGTGTGGGTGATGCCACTGGTGATCTGCTGCCACATTTCTTCTTCTCTCCAGGCCACGTTTCTGATCCTTTCTCATGTGTTGGCCAAATGAGATGTCAAGTGAGTTGGTCATGGCTGTGGCCAGGGCTGGGGGTCTCTCCTGAGATCACAAAACCACGGAGCAATAAAAACTGAGCTATTTTAGAGCAGAGCCACCACTCCCTGGGCAGAAACCCAAGCGTTTCAGGGCTGTCTCAAGTTGCTCTTGGTGCCACCACCGAGGCCACCAAACCCCCTGGGAGCTGCAGCAAAAGGGCTGTGCCTGTGTTTTGTTGATGGGTTTTAATATTTCTGTTGTGGTTATTACTTCCACTACTACTATTTAAGGAGAGGCTTTGAAAGCTGAGGAGAAGGAAGTGCCATCTGCAGCGTTTGGCCCAGTGACAAATGATGCTCCACGTTGGAGTTCCTCGGATATTTTGGAGAGTGAGCAGCAGAGAAGGGAAGGGAAGTGGTTGCCATTGCCTTCTTTCAAGTGTTTTTGCACAGAGAGGTCTCTTTTCTGCCAGTGGAAGGTCAGTGTGAGGGAAGCAAAGCAGGTGTGCTTGGAAGTGGGGATGTGGAAGAGGTTTCTGCTGTTGGACAGCCCTGTGTTCATCCCAAAACGTGCTGGGAGGGACCTGTCCTTGTCTTTATGGGGAGAGGCCAAAGGTAGCACAGAATCACAGGATCATGGAATTGTTCAGGTTGGAAAAGTCCTCTGAGATCCTCCAGTCCAACCATCCCCCAGCCCTGCCAAGGCCACCACTGCCCCCTGTCCCCAGGTGCCACATCCACAGGGCTTTTAAATCCCTCCAGGGATGGGGACTCCACCCCTGCCCTGGGCAGCTGTGCCAGGGCTGGACAACCCTTTCCAGGAAGAAATTTTCCCTAATATCCAACCTGACCCTTCCCTGGCACAATTAGAGGCTGTTTCCTCATGCATAGAATTCATGCTCTGCTTTTCCCTGGGATCTGGTCACCTTTGACCCAGGCCAGGAGACCTTCAGTTCACTTGGAAGTCTCACTTTCAGGGAAGGATCCCATTTTCTCCCCCAGCTCCATGGTGCTGTGCATCCAGTGATGGCCTTTTCCATAGCCACACTCATTTCTTTGTGACACTCCAGCACCCAGCACAAAGCCTGACCCCAGTCCAGGGGGTCAGTCCCAGTTTGCTCTTCCCTCTCCCAGAGAGTTCCACTGGTGGCCTCTCTCCATCACTTCCCCCACCTCTCCCTCCACGACCTGCAGGTCACAGGGATGTGACTCCCTCTAATTCCAGGCTGGGGCTGGAGCAGCTCTGTGCTGGAGCCACATCCCAAGGGATGTCAGAGCTGCTCCTGGGGGGGAAAATGGCAAAACCCCCCTGTTTGTTTCCGTGATTTCCTGACTGATTTCTCCCTCTCCCAGCTCTCATCCCAGCGTGTTCCCAAGGGGAAGACTGACACATTTTTACCATTCCCCAGCAGTTTGTTGTGCTCCATCCCAGGAGCCAGGGACGATTCATCTCCAGTGTCTCATCTGCCCTTCAGAGCAGACGTTTATTTGTGTAACAGCAGGAAAGGCCTCGCAGGGTTGTTTGTGTGATGTTACAAGGGCTCCTGTAAATATTTCAGTTATAAACCAAATAATTAAGCCTTTTTGCTGTGATTCAAGTTGATACTGAACTCGTGAAAGCTGCGAACTCATGAAAGCAAGAACATTTGTGTCCCTGGTTCCATCCCAGGGGAGCAGGGATGGGCTGGGACAGGAGCAGGCCAAGGTTTGGGTGCTGGATCTGTTCCTTTTGCTGCCCCAGGGTGGGATGTTGACATGCAGGAGTCCTGTGTGATCCCAGGATTGTCACCCTAAGGATGCTGAGTGGCTCCCATGGGCTCAAGGACCCTCTGACTGTACCAAGGCAAGAGCTGAGGGTTCCAGAGGCAAAATCTTTGCTTGGGGTTGAGGTTGGGGTCTGTAAAACGTAGCAGTGCAGAACTTTGGGGGCAGATAGTCCCCCCCTGCTCATCACATGGGGGTTGGACCAGATCACCAGAGCAGCTGTGACTGCCCCCAGATCTCTGGAAGTGACCAAGGCCAGGTTGGACAGGGCTTGGAGCAACCTGGGATAGTGGAAGGTGTCCCTGCTCATGGCAGGGGTGGGACTGGTTGGGCTTTAAGGTCCCTTCCCACCCAAACCATTCTGGGATTCCATGATTCTATAAGCTGAGGGTGATTAATCTGGGAATCACAAGGTCTGGAGATACCAATACATGGCCATGGAGAATGTGATTGTTGCATGGACAGGTCAGAACACACCCAGTGGTGCTGGAGCCAGGGTATGACCTGTTCTTGTCTGAGAAGTGTTGTCCTTTCAAAGGACAGGTTGAGCTTTAAGGTCCCTTCCAACCCAAACCTTTCCATGGTTCTATGATTATACTCTGACCTGCTCCATTCCCTCCTTATCTTTAACCCTTTGGACATTTGACAGGTTTTGCTGCTCCATTTTCCCAGTTCCAAGCAGCTGCTCTCTCAGCTGCCTCTTAGATGGTGATTTCAGTGTGGTTGAGATACTTGACCTTTTTATCTCCAGGTTCCAACTTCCCCTCAAACGTGGCTGCTCAACCCCTTTCCTTTCCCAGCTGGTTGTTCCATGTTAATCCAAGTTTTCCCAGAGCTGTGAATCCATGATCTCCCTTTCATCAATACCAAAAGCTGGCTGGACATTTGGGCTCAGCCTCCGAGGCATCCTGGTCCCCTCTGTGTGTCCATCCATCCATCCCTCCCTCCATCCACCCACCCAAAAGGGGCAGCAGCAGTGCCATGACCCATCCTTGGCCCTGGGAAACCTGCTCCCAGCTGACTCCTCTACCAACCAAAATTAGCAGCAGCTCTTCCACCGTTAAATATTTCAGGATGTTCCGGGAGAAGCGGCGGCTCCTGGAGGGGGAGGGCAGGGCAGGAGCTGCTTCTGTGCCTTTAAAAACCTGTCCTCCCTTATTTTTATTTATTTTGAATCCTTCCTGTCCCCGTGGTGGCAGCAGCTCTCTGAAGAGAAAGCTGGCAGATGGGTGCCCGGGGAGGGGGGAGTTGGCACCCCCGGCTCTGGATTCCGGGAACATTCCTCCCCTCTGGAGGGAATATCTCCTCCTTCCCCACTCTGTGTTTCTGGCAGCAGCTCCCAGGGATGGAGGAGATCCCGGGGTGGCTCCTGATTTTCTGGCTGTCCTCCCACGTGATTCCCAGAGGATGCTGAGGTGGGAAGGGAGTTTATCTCCTCTGTGCTCCATAAGCAGCAGGAGCAGCCCTGCCCTGCTGTGACCCCTCCAGCAAAGCAGGTTACGAGACACTTGTTCCCTCACTTTAATGATTAAAGCTAAAGCTTAATAGGAGAGAAGCAAGGAGCTGAAATATTTATTTGCTGGCTCCTGGCCGGCCAGAAAAAACCTCTTTTCCAGCCCTGGAGTCCTGCTGCTTTCTCCTGCCCCGTGTATTATGTAAGAAGCTTTTTAATAATATACATTCAGACATATGGCCCCTCAGATTTAGTATGCAAATGCAATATGCTTAACTAAAAATAGCAGATATGCTTAATGTAGTTTGTTATAACACCTTCTGTTCCTCGGTGAGTAATGGATCAGAGCTGGGGAGGGAGGGAGCAGGAGAAATCTCCACTCCAGACTTGTCTTTGTGGTCCAGGAGCTTGGTCATGTCCCATCTCCTGCCTCTTCCATCCCCAAGACCTGGGGATTAAGTGGAAGAGACCCAAATAAATGCTTGGTGGGAGATTTAAGTGTTGAGTTGCTGTGGGGAAGCTTCGGGGCCCAGCCTGGTGTAGGTGTTGCTTTACATCCAGGAGTGTTAGTTTGTGGTTTGGGGTTTGTATCCTGTCTGTATTATCCCAGTTTTTACACTGGAGGAATCATAGAATCGTGGAATGGTTTGGGTTGGAAGGGACCTTCAAGCCCATCTCATTCCACTCCCTGCCATGGGCAGGGACACCTTCCACCAGCCCAGGGTGCTCCAAGCCCCTCCAACCTGGCCTTGGACACTCAGTGGTTGAATTCCAGTGGTGCCAAATGAACCTGTGCTGGCAAAAGGCATTTTTCCTTCTCCTTTCTCTTTGTACCGTTCCCTTCTTGCTGAAGCAAAGAAATAACAAATGAGGTGTCATTTTGTGGTGCCAGTTGGGTGACATCAGTGCTCCCCTCCCCTTGGGGAGGGAGCTGAGGGGGGGAAGGAGCTCTCCCTGCTCCTGCTGCAGCCCCCAGAGCTGGGCTGTCTGTCTGTGCTTTTCAGATAAGAGGACTCGAGGTTTCCAAAGTATCCTTTCATTAAAAAAAAAAGAGAAAAAGGGAAAAAGGAACCCTCTGAAACAGTCTGACTGTATCCCAGGAGATAAAGGGGAAGGATTGATTCTCCACTGCCTCGCTTGTCTTCGGCACAAGCTGGTGGCCTTTCCTGCTGACAGCTCTTTGAGGGCTGGGGCTTTTGAGTTTGTTTTCCCAAAATAAATCTTTAACCTCTCACACCAACGTGACTTGCTGCAGTGGAGTTTGTCCCACAGGGCTTTTGTGCTGCTCTTCATCCACTCTCCACCCCCACCAAAGCCTCCTGCAGCCTCGAGGAGTCCCTGATGTGCTGGAGCCACATCTCCGTGCTTGTCCAGCCTTGGGCAACCTCATTCAGGTGACCTTGTCCTTGGATAATGTTTGGGATATCTCCCATCATTTCCCACCTCCAAGAGAGAGGAGCTGGTCCAGCAGGAACCTGTTCCCTGCCCTCATTTTGCCCACTCTGATTGTTCCAAGGACCAGTGGAACATGAAGCCCCTGTTGCTGGTTGTGCCTTAAAGCAGCAAGGTTTGAATTCCCAGCCGTGGGGAAGGGTTTGGGGAGAGAGAGGCTGGCTACCTGGATTGTTTCCTTGCCTGAATTTCCCACTGGGTCTCAGGTGTGTTTATCTGGTCCTGTTGTAGCTGTTTGAGGAGATGAAGGAGTTGCTTTGACTCAGTGGAGGGAAATCACAACACCTCGGATGTGACTCCTCTCGCTGTAGCATCTCCCTGGGATGGGGTGAATCTCTCAGGAGAAGCCTGGAAGGAAATTTAAGTGTCCAGAGCTGGGCACAGGCCTTGCCTGGAGCCTGTGTTGGTGCTGTCAGCAGCAGGGAGCCCTCCAGGGGCAGCAGGGACCCCAGGGCTGTCCCCACAGCACCCACGAGAGCCTGGCAAGGAGAGGAAACAACATTCCTTGGTGCACTCAGAGGTTGGAAAGGGGAACAGCTTGGAGGTGCTGTCCTGCCTTTGGGGTCCCAGCACAAAGGGGACATGGGTGAGGGACCTGTCCTCAGGATTCAGGGGCTGGGTGGTCTCTGTATAACCTTTGGATTATAGGATTTTCCATCTTGTCACAGCCACCCCAAATGCCACTCACACCTGCTGGAAAGCCACCAGGAGCTTTCCCCCTCTTCTGCAAGGGGGACTCTTCTCCAACATCAACTTGTCCCCATTCCCTTGGGCCAGCAGCGGCCCTGCCATGTGCTCAGGACCAGCTGGACCCTCTGGAGCTTGGCCAGATGGACGAGACTGTGACAGGATCCCTGCTCCCCTGGCCACCCTCTCGTGGGGACTTTGGTGTGTTTGATTTATTGTCGTGGGATCATTAAGGCTGGAAAAGCCCTCTAAGATCATCAGGTCTGACTTCTAATTCAGCACCACCCTGTTCACCACTAAACCCTGTCCTCAGCTCCCACCTCTGCACTGTGTTCTCAGAAGTGTTCTCAGCACTTCCAGGAACAGTGACTCCACTGCCCTGGGTGTCCTGTTCCAGGGTTTGACAACCCTTTCAGTGGAGAAATTTTCCCTGATATCCAACCTGACCCTCCCCTGGCACAGCTGGAGACCATTCCCTCTCCTCCTGTCCCTTGTTCCCTGGGAGCAGAGCCCGACCCCCCCCAGCTCCCCCCTCCTGTCAGGGGGAGAGCGAGAAGATTCCCCCTGAGCCACCTTTTTCCAGGCTAAATTTGTTCCCTAAAATACAAGTGAGCAGCTGGGCTGGGCTCACACACCCCCTGCACAGCCCCACTGGGACTCCCATTCCTGCTGCATCCAAGTGGGACACACCACCTTTTCCCTGGCAGCTGCCAGAGCCGGGGTGGACATCTCCTCTCCATCCCTGGGGAAACTCCAGTGGCAGACACCTCATTTCCATCCCTGGGGAAATTCTGGTGGCAGACACCTCATTTTCATCCACAGGGGAATTCCTTGTCTCTGGCTGCTCCCAGAGCACAGCCTGGGAACAGCAGCACCCACAGGACAAATCTGGAGCGACTGGTTTCCAACTGGGAAAGCTGCAGGGATCCTCAGCTGGGATCCGACCTCCCAAAGCCCCTTGGGAACAGTCTCATTTCAGCTTCCCTTCACCCTGTTACCAGACCACTTTAAGTGAAGTAAAACACACCCTTCCCATGGGAATGAGAGCACACACAGGGGAGTGAAGCTGGTTTTGCTGGTGTGTTGAACTGGTTTCTTCCTAACTCCCCGTTTAGCCTTGCAGGTCCTGCTTTCTCCCAGCTATGTTTCCATGGCAATTTGATTTTTTTTCTTCTTTCCCCCATCTGTAAATCTTCATCTCGGAAAAATGTGACTGTTAGGGGTTTGTTTTAAGATTTCTGCATGGATACAGTGGGGTTGAAGGAGCAGGTGAGTCCTCCCCCCAGGCCTGGGACCACGAGGCACATCCTCTGCTCCCTGCAGGTCCTGGCTGCTCACTGGTGTGATGAGCCCAGCGTGCTCAGGGGGTGCTGAGCTCCAGGCACAGGCCCTGGGGGGTTGTCTGAGGACACACAGTCAGGATCCCACATGCTGGGCTGGATGGGAGGGATTTTGGGATTCCCTGGGTCGGTGGGAACAGGGAGGTTTGCACAACTCAGCTCGGGGTGCTCAACCCTATCCCAGGAATTCCAGCCCTCCCTGGGGGGCTGGTGGGGGAAGTGGGGGAGCTCTGGCTCTGCTGCTGTTGTTTCCATGACAATCCTGAGCCAAGGATGCTGTAAAACCAGAGATGAACCTCCACATCTCCCTGTGCTGCCACGGCAACCCCCCATTCCCAGGGCCTTCCTTCCCGAGGGAGACAAGGAACAGCGGCCTCAACAGACCCTTCCTGGGTGTGATGGAGCTGGCACAGGGATGAACATCTGTGTTTCCCTCCAGATGTGGCACTTGGTGCTGCCTGAGCCCCTGGAGGGCACTGTCTGTCCCCTGGCTGGGCACCTTGGAGGGGTTGGGTGCCCTTTGCAGGGTGTGCAAGAGGCCTCAATGACTCTCCCAGCCCAGTGAGTCAAGTAGGACTTTGCTCCCATTTTACAGGTGGGGAAACTGAGGCCAAGGACAACAAGAGTGGGCAGACCCCAAACTTCCCAGCTCTTTGCAGGAGAAGGTTCATTACCCATAATAAACCTTCAGGCCACCTTCTGACCCAGTCACAACCTGAATCAGCAGAGAAAATACCATCTCCCTTACTCAGGTGGAGCCATGTGGCACCTGCTTTGCCTTTTTCCAAGCAGGACCATCTTCCATGGAGCTGCCAGTGCTGCCAGCAGAGCTGGGGGGAGACAACTCCAGCCAGAAACAACCCATGACTCAGGTTGGATCTTCATTTCCCAATAAATGAGTGCCAAGAACAGCTTCAGATTGTTAATTGCCAGGGAGAAGTGGATCCTTTTGGACATAACAAGGCAGGGGGAGAGGGAAGCTCTGTGCCCTTGGCAGCACTTGTGATTTTAATTGCAGCTTCTTGCATGTTCACAGATGAACTTTGTCCCCTGCACCCGAGTGCACAGTCAGCTGGAGCTTTGTTAAGATTTTTCAAGGGATGCTCCAAGCAGAAAACCCTGACAAAAGTCATGGAAAAGCCACCAGGAATAGAAAGCTGAGCTTTCTGCACCGTATAATGCTCTGCAGCCAGTTTGAAGCAGATGCTGGATTAATCCCCAATTTAATTAACGCTGCTCTAATCCTTCAGTTGAAAAGAGCAGCTCGGGATTTGTTGGGAAATGCTGCCCTGTGCACAGTAATGGGGGTTAATGTATTGAAAAATGCAGCCATCGAGGAGCTTTTGCTCTGTTCCCAACCTGGGACAGACTGAAAACTGAATTTACAGGCTCTGAGGAGTGGGACTGGACGTGAATGAAGGTCTGTGGTTGGGGCTTCCCACCGTGACAAAATCAGGTTAAAAACTCTAAAGGTACAAACCAGCCCCCAGTGATTGGGATTTATTTTTAGTTTCTCTGCCATCTGAGCCAATCAAAGGGTTCTCAGGGTTATTTTTGATGGGTGATTACAAGAAATGGGCTGAAGGAAAGAGCAGTGGCGGCGTGGGCTGGTGCTCAGCCCCAGGGCTCCAGGAGGAGCCATTCAAAACGATGCTAAAACTGTCAAAATTAGCAAAACCGTGCCTGGCACGTGTCCCCAGGGACATTCTCACCCCTGGTTGCACCTCTCCAGGCTCAGGATGACAGGCAGGGTTTGCCCCTGAGCCTTTTTGGGGTTTGCTCTGCACAGGGATATTTATTTAGGAGCTAAAGACACCCAAATCAGATTTTCTTGTGCTTCTGGGTCCCGTGAGACCTTCCTTTTCTTACACTTGCAGCAAATATTTCACCCCCACTAATGCTCCTCAGGCCCAGGTCAGAGCTTGGAAACATTTCTGGTGCATCTCATGAGTCCTGATCTGGGCAGATTTCATCAGAGGGGGTCAGAGTTGGGCTTTTAATTTTTCTCTCTTAGTGGAAAACAGCTATTTTGTAGAAAATGAATTTTTTAGGGGAAGTAACAGTTTTTCAAAGCCGGTTTCATGTTTATGGTTTCATCCTCTCCTGTGTGTCATGCAGGAAAAACAATGAATTCTGCCTGGGTTTTGGTAGCTCTTCTAAAAAAAAAAAAAAGCTGTTTGTTTTGTTCTCCTTGTTATGATCACTGATGAAAACTAATAACTGTGTGTGTTTTAAACCCAGAGTTTCTTCTGTGGTGTAGAAAACGCCTTCCCCTCCCCTTCCACGGGTGCAACTGGCTCCATGCCAGGATTTCCTGTTTAAAATCACAAACCCTGTGGCTTTTAAGCCTCTTCTGGATCCCTGCAGGTTGTAATTTTGTTTGGTTGAGATGGATTTACAGGGTTGGCTGAGATGGATTTACCCATGGATGGACCTGGACACACGGTCCAGGTCGTGGGGAATGTGGGGAATTCATGGACTGAAGTCAGAGATGAACAGACCCAGGGCAGGTGCAGAAATGGGCAGAACAGGCTTGGATGGAAAACATTTCTCCCAAACAATTCCCATTGCCCAACAAATGAGAGTAAATTGGAGCTTTCACGTCCCACTTGCCAGGTAATTACTGAGGGGACCATATGGAATCTCCTCCTGAGTGCTGGAAGTGGATCAACACCAGGATAGGATGGGTGGGAGTGAGGAATAAGAGGATTGGAATTGAAATTGGGCGAGCTGGGGGTGCTTGGGAGAGGGTTTGAGCCCATTGTGGTCTGTGCTCACCTGGGGCTTGGGCAGCTGCAGAGCCCAGGGAGATGTTGAGCAAAGATGAGGTTGGATGGGGATGTTCTGCATCCCCAAAGATTTTGGGGGAAGCTGGCCTGGACCCTCAGGGCAGGGGTGTTTTGGAGGGGCAGCACTGGGAGGGGTTGGCAGGGAGGAAACCCCCAAAAGGGACCTTCCTGGGGGGCAAACGCAGGGTCAGAGAGTGAGGGAGCTTGGGGGGGATATTGGGAAGGAATTTGGGGCTGGGAGGGTGGGGAGGCCCTGGCACAGGTTGCCCAGAGAAGCTGTGGCTGCCCCTGGATCCCTGCAAGTGTCCAAGGCCAGGTTGGATAAATTTGGCACAACCTGGGCTGGTGGAAGGTGTCCCTGCCCGTGGCAGGGGTTGGGAATGAGATGATCTTTGAGGTCCTTTCCAACCCAAACCATCCTGTGCTTCTGTGATCCTGTGAGGAAGATTCTCTTGGGAGAAGGCAGCAGATCCCTTTGCTGCCTGACTGAGGCAGCAGAGTGACATCCTCTCGAGTGAGGAGTTCCTGAGATCTGGAAGCCTCATGTCATCCAGTACCACCTTGTTCTCCCCTCTATCATCCCATGGCCTGGTGTCTTCTGCTCTTGTGTCCTGCCTGTCTTTGCAGCAGCTCCGTGGCTGTGGTTCCTTGGTGCCAGTTTGTACCAGGCCTATTTAGGATTTCATACAGTGCTGTTAAAAATTGAAATGAAAATAGTAGCAAAACACTAAGGAATAGTAAGAAAGTAAAGAATGATTCATCTTTAAACACAAGCTCTTTAGATGTGGAGGTGGCATTGCTGGCCACCAGCATGGATTCACAGAGTGGGTAACTCGGATTTTAGGCCAAATTATGCATTGTTAACAACTTTCTTTGCAGATCAGCCCCCCTTCCTTAGTCCCATGTGTTCCCTCAGGTTTGTTGGGATGTCAGTCCGTAGCAGCAGCACTAAAAGGAGAAGGGTTACATGTCCCAGCTCTGCCTGTGTGGTCAGAGGAGCCCAAAGTGCTGATTTGCATCCCATTAATTCTGCTTCAGAAAGTCTCTTTTGAGCTGGTTTTAGCTCTAGTGGAAGAGGGGGACTGACTGGAGTCACTGGTCAGTGTAGATTTGGGATGTGGAAACCTCCCCTCACCTGGAACTCTGATGTGTCTGAGCCCAAGTGCTGCCAAGGCTTTGTCCAGCTTGGAGCAACTGCAACTCCTTTGGATTTAGCACATTTTGGAGGTTATTTAATGACCTGCATTATCAGGCTGTGTCAGGGCTGAGGCAGCAGAGACAGGTTGCACCCATGCTCTCAGCACTGGAGACTTTCTGGAGAGCAGGAATGTCTCTGTTTGGGGGGAGGAGGAGTTTATTTGGTTTAGTGATACTGGAATATGTTCCATAACCAAATACCAGCACAAAATGAGATGCCACCTCCTGTTTCCTCTAGGAAATTCAGACCAAGCTGGTGATTCAGACCAAGCTGGATCACCCTGAGTGTTCAGGGAACATGAGCCCTTGGGATAAGCAGCGTGTAAGGACCAGGAGCCTGGAGATGTTCTTGGTCCCAGCTGGCAGCAGAGGTGATTTGGGCTCAGGCCCAGGTGTGCTCTGCTCACAGCAAACCCTGCTGCTGCCTTTCCTTCCTCCATGCCCAGAAGTCTGATGATCCAGGTGAAGCATTCCCAGCTGCTCATCTGCTGCTCTGGAGCATCCTGGATTTACCAGATACCATTTTCCATGCAGGTGGACACTGTCCCACCCACCACAGCCCGTTAACCTCCCCCTTCTTCTTCTTTTTCCAGAGGAGACGACGTTCGAGGCTGGAGTCAAAGTCCAGATCCACAGCCAGTCCGAGCCACCCTTCGTCCAGGAGCTGGGCTTTGGGGTGGCCCCTGGATTCCAGACCTTTGTGGCCACCCAGGAGCAAAGGGTAAGTCCTGAATTTCATTTCCACGCCAACATCCTTGCGGTGGTTCCACACGAGAGGTTGTTCCTGTGCACCGATGCCCTTTGAGAGGCGTCTTCAGCACAAACAGCTGTTTTTGTGCTTTGCCTCCAAAACTGGTTGGGAGGAGAGCAGCTTTTCCAGCATTACTTGCAGTGCTTTGCCCACAATCCCTGTCATTTGAGCCCCAGAAGGGCCCTCACCCCCTGTAATTTCCCACAGCCGTGGCAGCCGCTCCGTGCGTTGGGTCCCGTCCAACCCGCCGAGCTCTTTGCCAAAAAACTCTCACACCACAGGGATGTCAAAAGAGAAAAGAGGAGAGTGTTTCCTGACGTGGAGCAGCGGGAAACCCTTTCAGGTGACATGGAAATAGCCCCGTTATTTATGATCAGCTGTGCTGGGATGCTCAGGATGCATCTCCCTCCCTGAGCCCCGGCAGTGACACGTCAGCGTGGCGGCGATGGATGTGATGTGACGTGGCAGCATTAAGCCCAAATCCTCATTAGGCATATGGGAAGCTGGCCAGTGGAATAGGTTTTCCCCCCAGTGCTTTCATTCCAGCCCCCCTGCCTCATTGCCTCTCTCGTTTTCCTCCCTGCTGCTCCTGCATCCGCCCTCAAATGAGATGTAAATCAAGCGCAGGGGAGCGAACACGAGCTGTTGGAGGGTTTGCTCTGATTAAACCTCCGTGGGGATCAGGGCTGCAGTTGTTCACTCCAGCTCAGAGCAAGGCAAGGTGCAGGTGAACCACGAGATTTATCATTCAGGCCTCTCTCCATGGCCACCAGGTCCCAGGACACAGCTGGAGATGCAGCTCTACTCCCCTTCCTTACGACTCACTTGTGTGTCATCATCCAGGAGATCAGGGTGGTTTGGGCTCCAGGTGGGCGAGTGCCAGGTGGAAACTTCTCAATTAAAGCTGAGAGCTGTGGATTTGTAGATCTGGTGGGAAGTCTGGAGGAAAGGAGCAGCTTTATTACCACTCAGGGCTCTGTTTGGGAGTGTAACACCCGAGTAACAGCAAGGCAAAGGGTTCTTTGGGGGCTGAGGCAGCAGCTGCTGGAGGCCAAAGCAGAAATGGGTTGGAAAACCCAGTGTGGGCATTTTTCCCAGCCATTCCCTTGGCACAATCCCTTCCATGCATCCCCAGGGTCCTCACCTGGCTCCAGAGGGGGAGCTGCCCCGGGGCACCCAGCAGCCTTTGGCATTGCTTCCGTGGGGCAAACTGTGAGGCAAAGGACCTGGAAGGGTGGAATAATGATTAATTAGCAGCAGAACTGCTGACAGGAATTACCAGGCAGGGAATGCCTTATCCATCTCCTCTGGCATCTTGGTCACCTCCCAGAGCAGCCAGGGAATGAGTGAGCTGGGTCATCCCTGTGCCTGGAGGTGCTGTGGGTGTACTCAGTGCAGAGTGGGGGGTTCTGGATACAGCCCTGGCATTAGGGGCCAGATAAAATTCCCTAAATTCCCTAAAACTGCCAGGTGTAGCTCTTCCCACACCAGAACCTGGCAGGCACTGGGTTACCCCAGGGGTGACAAATGAGTCAACAAAGGTGAGGGAGGAAGTCACTGTTGGAGCAGAGAATTCCACTGGGATCTTGCATTTCCTTCCTCAGCATGAGAGTGTTTTTCAGCTGTAAAAAACAGCTCCAGCAGAAGCAGCAGCCCCTCAGTGAGACCCTTTAGCTCTGGAGAGAGGCCAGCAGGGGAGATGCCAAGGCTGGTGATGGATGAGGGCACTGCCCATCAGCACACAGGGCTGGGCAGGGGGGTTGTGGTGCTGGGCAATCTCCTGATGCTCAGAGAGTTTTGGCAGCAGCTCCTCGAGTCAAACCCACCTGGCAGTTCTAGCAGTAATTGGAAAGATTTGTCTTCCTTAAACACCCCGGTTTCAGCAGGATTTGGGAGTGTGGCTGGGAGCTGGAGCCTGCAGGAAGGATCTCAAGGACTTTGTGTTGAGAGAGAAATAAGGTAAATGCTGGAGGCTTTAAGACAGCTGCTGTAAATCTTCCCCACCCCATTGCCAGCATGGAACTATTCTGTTATTTCTGCTAAAAAATTAGAATTCTTATCAGGAGGACAGAACCTGAGAGGGGAAAAAAAACCATCCCTCCCCAAATCCCTTCTTCCAGGCAGGGGGGATGTAGAAGAAAACAAGAAAAACAATTTAGAGGGACTTTTAGCTCGAGTGTGTCCCTTCTTCTGCAGGTTTTGCCAGAGTTTTGATGCTGGGAGAGGGAAGGGCACATTCCTGCTTGGAGTCAGGGGTTCTGGAACTGATTTAATTGTACTGAGGGCTCCAAAGCCTTTCCCCAGGAGAGCTGGAGGGATCTTCATATTCAGCTCCCCAGGCATTGCTGCCTACCCTAATCCCTCCTCTCCATAAAGTCATTTTTTAACCTAATTACAACCATTACAATGTAAACTATCTCCTCTAATTACCCCTCAGGGCAATCACCCACCTTCTGAGGCTCTCAGTGCACATCTTTTATTCAAACCCCTGATTTAGTCTGTTTTTCCCCTCTAAATCTCAACACCTGGGACAGGCTGCTCCTTCAATAAGCCAGAGCAAAAGATGGAAAAGCCCAGGAACCTCACCCTGGGGACCAAGTCCAGCCAGTTATTGGGGTCCTAAAACGTGTCTTTTACGCCGTGAAACATAAAAGAAATGATCCTCCAGCTGGAAAAGAACAGAAATAAAGATAAAGAGAAGGTCGTTTCCCATCTCCCAGCTCAGAGGAGCCTCTGTTAGTTATAAGCACTATTTCCAGCAATAAAATATAGGTGTGGATTGGGGCAGACTTGATGTGGGAGCTGTGTCAGACAGACTTTAAGGTGCAGGGGGTTGTTCAGGGCTGGGTTAGAGGTTCATGGCTTTATTTCTGACTATTTCTCAAATCTACCCTTTGGATCCCCATCCCAGGCTGGAAATAAGAGTCTTTTCTGGGCTTTGCTTCCTGATTTCCTGCCTTTCCAGGTGTGCAGCTGCTTAGCACCAAGCAAGGGCTTTGCATCTTGGTCCCAGGGTGATAAATCCTGGCTCTTTATACCCAGAGCTTTCCCAAAGCCCCTTGTCAGAGCCAGCTCTGGGGCTGGGCTGGTGCATGATCCCATTAAATCTCCCTTTAAAATTAGCTGCCAGTCTGAAAAAAAAAAAAAAAAAAAGGAACCAAATCAGCTTTTCTCCTCCTCCTGCAGTGGCTGAGCCCTCTTGATTCCTGCGGAGAGAGGCTTTTTAAGACACATTTCCCAGTTTTTGGGAGCCAGGTCGTTAATGTGGGAATGCTGAGCTGCACTAAGAGCATCCTGAGAGGGGCTTCCCACGTGTCTGGGCTTGGGAGTGCTGAGTCAGCCAAAGCAATCCTGCAAAAAGGCAGTGCCAGCAGGAGGTTTTCTCCACAAAACGTGGTGGTTGGGTTATTTAGGCCAAGCTGTTCGTTTGCTGTGGGCTCGTGGCCGAGGGGAGATGTTTTCTGGCTGTGAGAGAACTGGGATCGTTCAGCCTGGAGAAGAAAAAGGTTTGGGGTGACCTGATTGTGGCTTTCCAGGACCTGAAGAAAGCCTAGGGAAACATGGAAAAAGACTGTTTACAAGGGTATGTAGTGACAGGACAAGGAAGTAGGTTTAGACTGGATATTAGAAAGAAATTATTCACTGGGGAAAGTGAGTCCCTGGCACAGGTTGCCTGGAGAAGCTGTGGCTGCCCCTGGATCCCTGGAAGTGTCCAAGGCCAGGTTGGAGGGGGCTTGGAGCAACCTGGGTTAGTGGAAGGTGTCCCTGCCCATGGCAGGGGGTGGCACTGGATGGTCTTTAAGGTCCCTTCAAACCCAAATCATTCTGGGATTCTCTAAAATCTGACACTAAAGTCTGGGGGGAGCCAGGACTGAGCTCCCTAAATGACTCAGGAGGCAGCACATGATGGATGATCACAATTAAAACAAGAGTGTCTGGATGGAGGAGGGTGGAAAACCTCCTCCCTGGATTAGCCTCCAGGTTGTGGCTGTGTCTGACTGCCAAGGGAAAGGAGCTGGAGTGGTTTCCATGGCTGTGTGAGCCCAGAGCTGCTGGTCTGGGGGGTTCACCCCCTTTCTCCTGGGGTGAGCTGGCCACAGTCCCTGTCTCAGCCATGGTCCCTGCTGTGCCTCAGAGCCAGGGATGCTCCGGGATGCAGGGGCGTGTTTCCATGGCAATTGCTGAGCCTAATGAATGAGGGTTGTTTGCTCATGAATGGGAGCTGTGCAGAAGCTGGCACAGGACATGCTGTGCCCTCACCCTCCAGTCGGGTCCCAAGGGAGGGCAGGATCCCCCAGAGCAGGGCAGTGCCCTTCAGTTCCCACTGCTCCTCACTTTGGAGGGATCCCCCTCAGTTCTCCCTGCTTTCCTGGCTCTTTTGGGCCAGCCTGGTGTTGTAACAACCCTCTCCAGACCTTCTGTTGTGCTTGGGGAGGCTGCAACATCCCCCCATCCCCTGCACCAGGCCACGGCACCAAGGCCTGGATGGACACACTGGAAATTACATTTTTAAGGGCTGATCCCACGGAGAAAAATAAACTCCTGCTGCCTTTGGCTCCCCTTTTCCTGGCTGGTTTTTGCAGCTGCATCTCGGGGGGCATCTCCCAAACCTCTCCCAGAAGGGCTGGGACCAGATAATGGTTCTTCCCCAGGCAGCTGCTCCCGGCCACGCCACAGGCACAGCACATTAAGAGGAGATGAAAAGCACACTGAAAATGGCAATTTCTGCCAACTTGGCAGTAAAAATTTAAGAGGCTTCAATTAAGCAACAGGTTGGAAAGATGGAGCAATATCGTTTAATAGGGCTCTAGTGGGCCTTGGAGACTCATCCCCTCGTAACGCTTGCACGGGACAGAGAGCAGCAGCTACCAGGAACTGCAGCATCCAAAGTGTAATTACAGAGGCAGGAAAATGGGACTCGAGTCTGGCAGTGATGGCTCAGAAGCCCCTGTTTCCACTCAGGGTGTAGGCACTGGGATTGGAAAATGAGGAGCAATTAAATAACTCAATTTCTGTGTTATAAGGGGGTACCAGGGTGGGGAGGCCCCGGCACAGGTTGCCCAGAGAAGCTGTGGCTGCCCCTGGATCCCTGCAAGTGTCCAAGACCACGTTGGACAACCTGGGCTGGTGGAAGGTGTCCCTGCCCATGGCAGGGGGTGGCACTGGATGATCCTCAAGGTTCCTCCCAACCCAGACCATTCCAGGATTCCATGGTTCTGTGATTCTTTGCTTCCTGACCCTTGCTCAGAGCATCTTCTCCTACCTCCTCCTAGGCCCTCCTAGGATGTCTTAAACCTCCTGCTGGAAAAACGTTCACTCTGATTTCTTTCTGTTTCCCTCAATCCCACACTCTGTCCCAGTTGAATCCCTTGAGCATATCATTAAATTCTGAATTAATTCAACAGTGAGAAGCCAGCCAGGCCAGCAGCAGTGGCCAACCCCAGAGACACCTTCATTGCACGAGAGCAGTTTGAAGCAGGTGGAAGAAAACGTTGGGTTTGTAGGGCAGTGGTGGGGTTTTGGTTGGAAAATTGGCATCAGGAGTGAATCAGGGTGTTTGTGAAAGGATACAAAGGAAAATGGGTTTGGAGGGAAGTGATGGGAGGCTGGGAATGGGGCATCTGAATGGGCAGAGATTGGGAAGGGCTCCCTGAGGGAGGAGGTCAGAAGGGACATCAGAGATGGGAGTGAAGGAATGGTTTGGGTGCTCCTGCTCACCCTTCACTGTGGGATGTGGGTAACAGGGCTTATTAAAAAGATGGAAAACTGAGGACAGGAGAAATTCAGAGTCCAACTCCCACTGGGCAGCCTCCAAATTGGGCACCTCTGCAAGAGTTTGCCCAGTGTGGTCCAACAGATACAGCCAAGGGTGTCCAGGAGAATGGGGGCAAACAGCTTTGCTGCCTGTGGATTTGCCAAGGGAGTGACCAGGAGGGAGAGGGCAGAATTTATTGGAACAGGGCAGTGGTGGAGTCACCTCCCCTGGAGGGATTTAACAGCCATGTGGCACTTGGGGACGTGGGTCAGTGGTGGCCTTGGCAGGGCTGGGGATGCTTGGACTCGATGATCCCAGAGGTATTTTCCATCCTCAACAATCCTATCTTACAAATCCTGTTATCTAATGAATTTAAGACTGAGTTTGCACATGAGCCACAGGTCCAGCTCGTTTAGGGGGGAGCAGAAGTGAGTTGTAGGTGGTCAGTGCAGTAAATGCTGGGAGCAGCCACCCAGCAGGTCCTGGGAGCAAACCCAGGACGAGGCTCAGAAGGGGCTGCCCTTGCCTTTTTTGTGGCTCTGCAGGAGGTTTCAGTATTGCTGTTTGATTTGCAAAATGATTTCCAAAGAAACAGGGGCCCAGAGCATCCTGGAGCTCCAAAGTCTCATTTTCCTTCTGGTGTCCCCTCACCTCCAACACCCAGGAACCCGTGGGCTGTGTAACATCCCCGAGCTCTGCTCAGGGGGAGCTTCCAGGTCCTGGAAGGGTTAAACTCTTGTCCTTAAAAGTCAATTCTGTAGTGCTTGTGTGAAGAGAGCAAATGGGAAGGAACACTGGCAAAGGGAGATGGCAAATAGAGAACTTCCAGCATCATTAACTGGGAGCCGGTGCCAGCGAGCCGTGTGTGCACTGGGTTTCTCATTTTACAAGTGCTAAAGCTGCCTGGGATTGGAATTCTATTAAGTTGATGATGTTTGATGTCTCATTAAAGAACGGAGCTTCCTGGTTATTATTTCATTTGGAGCGAACGCTCCCCGTCAGCGGTTCGGGATGTTCAGGGAGGGGCTGGAATCCCTCCTTAGGGTCAGGTGGGGACCCACATGTGGAGGAGGCAGGAGAGGGGCTGAGTGGAGCAGAGTTGATGCTGGATACGTCCCCAAGGCTAGATTCATGGCACAGCCCAGATGCAAACTGGGCAGGGAAAGGTTCTTCCTCCAGAGGGTGGTCAGGCACTGAAAAGGCTCCCCAAGGCTCCCTGAGGCTGCCAGAGCTCCAGGAGTGTTTGGACAGCACTCTCAGGGACAGGGTGGGATTGTTGGGGTGTCTGTGCCGGGCCAGGAGTTGGACTGGATGGTCCTTGTGGGTCCCTCCCAGTTCAGGATATTCTGGAATTCCATAAAACTGCCCCAGCCTTGTGCTGGGAAATCTCCGCTTCATTTCCACACATTTCCCTGTTAGATAAAACTAAACATGCAGAAAAAAAACAGAGATAGCACTTAAAATTAATTGAAGAGAAGAGCTCTGTGGCTGCAGACAGAGCTCTGTGGCTGCAGACAGATGCTGGCAGCTCCCAGGAGGCCCCGTGCCAGGAGCAGCGTGCCAAGGGCAGCAGCGTGGCCAGGGAAAGGGCAGAGCTGTGCTGATCACCCCCCCTCACCCTGCTCTGCTTCCCCTCCACCTTTGCCAAGAGCATCTCCTCTTTTCCTTGCATTCCAGGCGAGCAGGATCCACCCTGCTCTCGAGGAGACGAGTCAATTTGTTCCTTTTCCTCTCGGCAGGTTCGGAACCGATTTTCGGAATCCCTGAGAGCCGGGATCAAGGGGGTTTAAAAAGCATTTAATTCATTAATTAATGACTTAACGATTGGGTCTGTCAGCCCCAATTAGAGGCTGAGCCTGGGTTTCTGTGAGCATGAGCCAGCACAGTGCTGGGGAGGGGCAGGTGCCCTTGGAAAGCTGCCATGGCAGCCGAGCAGAATTGGATCCTGCAGGAGCTGAGGGCAGGAACTGTCCCTGCTGCCTTTACCCCTGCCTTGCCTGCTGCTTTTATGTGGTTGTTTTACCTTTTGGTGGCTGGGAGAGTGGGGAGGCCCTGGCACAGGTTGCCCACAGAAGCTGTGGCTGCCCCTGGATCCCTGCAAGTGTCCAAGGCCAGGTTGGATAAATTTGGAGCAACCTGGGCTGGTGGAAGGTGTCCCTGCCCATGGCAGGGGGTGGCACTGGATGGGCTTTGAGGTCCCTCTCAACCCAAACCACTTTGTGATTTTTGAAGGGTAAGAGCATTTCAGAGGGTTCCTGGCAGTCAGTGCTACCTGAGGGTGCTGCTGCTGTGGCTCCAAACACAGAGAGGAACTGAGCAGCTGCCTTCAAAGACAGCTGGAAATAAAAGGTCGGGACAGGAGCTGCCACATCAAGGACTTGGTACATTGATGTCTGTTCATCAAAACCACCTAGAGAAGGCAAAGGGAGCTTTCCTGAGAAGAAACTACCTCTAGATGTTGAGGCAGGATGTAGGAGATGGGGCTCCCCTATTCCCTGCAGATCCCCATCCCTACTGAGGTGTTTTTTCCCTCCAGTGAGGTCCCTTATTCACTGGCTGAGGGAGGATGTGTGGAAGCTCAATCTCTGCCCCTCCTCCATCCTATGCTGAGCCCGTCACCGACACTCAGAACAGAATTTAAAGGGCTTAAAAGATTTGTGTGTGTGGCTGTGCTTGGAAAGGAGCTGATACCATCTGAGCCCACGGTTATTTATTCTCCTTTATCACACAACGTGCAGCATATGGGCCCCTTTCTGCGCCGCCGATGACTAAACGATGGCATCTGGTGCTCCTTTATATCACAAGTGTAAAGCAAATGAGAAGAGATCCCTTCAGCCAACCCTCTGCTATTGTCACAAACACGCTCGGGGTGCTTTTGTTCCAAGGTGCTGCTTTGCCGGCTCTTGGAACCGTCTCGTTCGGAGCCAGGCGTGTCTCTCGGAGGGGGAATTGCTGGGGATTGGTTTCTTTTTTTTGCTTTAATGCCCCAGCTGGTCCCTGCAGATGGGATCCCACATCACCTGCTGCATCCTCACACCTGACAGGGCTGTTGGCTGCTCCTCAGACGGGACCTGCCGAGCGGAGACGGGCGCGTGTTGCTCCCGACAGCTGAGTAGCTCTTGGTTGCTGTTGCTTCTCAAAGCAGCTTGAGCAGCAGATTTTGGGAATGCCAGAGCTCATAGAAACATAGAACAGAATCACAGAATCATAGAATCATAGAATCATAGAACAGAATCATGGGAATAAGACCTCCAAGCCTCTGACAGAATCCCAGCCATGCCCACTAAACCACATATCACAAACTGACGCTTGTTTTTTCAACACTTCAAGGCTGGTGACCCCCCCTCTCCTTGGGCAGCCTGGTCAGTGCCAGGCCACTCTTTCAGTGAAGAAATTTTCCCTGATATCCAACCTGAACCTCCCCTGGCACAACCTGAGGCTGTTTCCTCTCCTCCTGTCCCTTGTTCCCTGGGAGCAGAGCCTGATCCCTCCTGGCCTCACCCTCCTGTCAGGGAGTTGAAGAGGGAAATAAGGTCCCCCCTGAGCCTCCTTTTCTCCAGACTCTCATGTCCCTCATCCAGCAGCCCACAGGGCTGGCCTGCCCAGCATCCTGACCAGGGCTAGAGGTGCTGAGCAGCCCTTGCAGATCTGCTGGGGCTGAACATCAACTGCAGAGTTTTCTGTCTCATTGGCACTTGAGGAATGAGGCCCCATCCCTGGAAGTGTCCAAGGCCAGGTTGGACGGGGCTTGGAGCAACCTGGGCTAGTGGAAGGTGTCCCTGCCCATGGCAGGGTGTGGGGCTGGATGGTCCTTAAGGTCCCTTCCAACCCAAACCATTCTGTGGTTCTGTGCTCTGTTAGGAACTGGGAACCAGAACAGTGCCCATAGGCACAGCAACAAAAGTGCTGGAATTAGCAAACCACTCTGGATTCCTGGATGGGAACTGTTCAGGGCAGAATTGTCCCTAGAGAAGGAATTTGGTTTGACTGAGCTGGGAGCTTGTCCAGCCCCACAGGGCAAGATCACCCTCAGAAGCCTGGGATCTTCCCTAGACTCTCCTGTAGCTTCCAAGTGTTGTGCTGCTCCAAGGCAGACTGTTTCCATCCCCTGCTGTCCTCACCATGGGATGTGTCCATCCCAACATCTCCCTCTTCCTGGCTCCAATTTAAGCCCATTCTGTTTTTTTTAACACCTGGGTGGTTCCTAAGTCGAAGGAGAAGCTTTACCAGCACCACAGGCTGGTGAACATCTCCCAGGTGCTTTGGAGACCTGGAGCTCTGCTCCCACTGGAGGTCTCAAGGAGGGCTCCAACAGCTCCCCCCATGATGGATTTGTCACAGTTATCCCAGGTCCATGCCTGAAGGATTCCTGGGGTTGTTATTTATCCAGCAGGATCTGCCCCCACTTCATGGACCATCTCTTTTATCCTCCCTTTCCCACACGTCTCCAGGAGAAACCAACCCAATCCTTGCCACAGGTCCCGGGCTCCCAGTCCATCAACATATGTTTACTTATTTATTTTAGGACGTGATTAATGTTACTACATTTGCTGGAGGAATGTTTTTGTTCTGCCAACGTGCCTTGCCAGCACAAAACGTTCCGTGTTTGGAGCAAAGCACAGCAAATTGGCCTCTGCTTTCAAACACAAGGGAGGGCTGGGGGATGCTATTTTCTGCTCTCCAGCAAGAGGAGTGCAGAGAATTGAGCAAAGATAAAGAGAAACAGAGACTGCTACCAGGCTGCAGACGGGAGAGGAACGAGGTAGATTGGCCAGAGAGAGACTGTTTTTCCTCCTGCATGTTCTGGACTCCTAGTGAAGGTTTCGGGGGGGGATTTTGTGGAGGCTTTGTGGTATCTTTGTGGTTTTAAATAAAGCAGTAGCAGCAGAGGGTTTGCATTGCACTGGCCCAGAGCACAGCAACTTCTGAGGTGGTGGGCAAATGAGGGAGAGGAGGACACGTTCCCCATCTTCATGGGGTGCCAGGAGAGTGGATACTGTGGATATGGGTCCACAGGGAGAGTGGGTGTTTGGAAAGGGCCATGATTGACTTCTCTGCCTTCTCTGAGGAGGCAGCAAAGTGCTGCCCTGCACCACCTCCCATGGCAGCACCACGCTGGGCACAGCCATCCCTCTGTGGGGAGCAGGGAGCTTTGGAGGCTTCTTCTGCAGCAGAGCTTGCTAAAGATCCTCACTTGGCCAAAGTCCTGCTGTGGCCTTCCCTTGCTTGGTCCCCTCCTTAAAAACACCATAAAACTGTGCTCTGGGGGCTCCCCTGGGGCAAAGGAGGGAGTTGCTGTGCCCACTGCTCGCTGCTGGTCCTGTGGTGGGTTGGCTTTGGTTGGATGTCAGACACCCACCAAAACTGCTCTGTCACTGCCCTTCCCAGCTGGACAGGGGAGAGAAAATACAGGGAAAGGTTCCTGAGCTGAGATAAGGACAGGGAGAGATCACTCAGTGACTGCTGTCATGGGCAAAACACTCAGCTGGGGGATAGTAATTCCATTTATCAGCAACACAATCAGAGGGGCATAATGAGGAGTAAAATAAATCCTAAAAACACCTTCCCCCACCCCTCTCTCCCTCCCGGGCTCTGCCTCCTCCACGCCAGCGGCGCAGAGAGACGGGAATGGGGGACACGGTCAGTTCATCCCACCTTGTTCGGCCACTGCTCAGGGACAGGAGCCAGAGTCCTTTCCCTGCTCCAGCACAGGCTTCCCACAGTTCACAGCCTCCTTCAGGCATCCACCTGCTGCAGCGTGGGCTCCTCCACAGGCTGCAGGTGGATCTCTGCACCCCCATGGTCCTCCCTGGGCTGCAGGGGCACAGCTGCCTCAGCAGGGTCTTCACTCGGGGCTGCAGGGGAATCTCAGCTCCAGAGCCCGGAGCACCTCCTGCCCCTGCTTCTCCTCTGACCTTGGGGTCTGCAGAGCTGTTCCCCTCACAGATTCTCACTCTACTCTGGCTGCAACCACATCTGTGCAATAACATTTCTTTTTTCCTTCTTAAGTGTGTTATCCCTCAGTTCCAGATTGGCTCAGCCTTGGCCAGAGGCGTGTCCGTCCTGCAGCCGGCTGGCCTCGGGTCAGTCGGACACGGGGGAAGCTTCCTGCAGCTTCTCACAGCAGCCCCCCCTGTAGCTCCCTCTCTGCCACCAAAACCTGGCCACACAAGCCCAGCCCGGGTCCCCGGTGCCCCCTGACACCCCTCCTCCTCCCTGTCTTGCAGCTGACGTACCTGCCTCCACCGTGGGGTGAATGTCGCTCGTCGGAAATGGGCTTAGACTTCTTTCCCGTTTACAGCATCACGGCCTGCAGGATCGACTGCGAGACCCGCTACATCGTGGAGAACTGCAACTGCAAAATGGTCCACATGCCAGGTCAGTGCTGGGGGCTGGGGCACCCCCAGAGATTGGGTAGAACGCGGTGCAAATAATGCCCAGGTTGTGGGTTTGGTCCCTGTAGGGACCATTCACTCGATGATCCTCGTAGGTCCCTTCCAGCTCAGAATATGCTGTGCCAGGGGAGGGTTAGGTTGGATATTAGGAAGAATTTCTGTCCAGAGAGGGTGCTCAGCCATTGGAATGGGCTGCCCAGGGAAGTGGGGGATTCTCTGTCCCTGGAGGTGTTTAAGGACAGACTGGATGTGGCATCAGTGCCATGGGCTGGGAATCACAGCGGGGTTGGATCAAGGGTTGGACTGGATGATCTCAGAGGTCCCTTCCAACCCAGCTGATTCTGTGATTCTATGATTCCATGATTCAGCAGGAGCTCGGGTTAAAGGAGGTGGGAATACCTTTCCCTAAGGAAAGATGGATGCCAGTAGCCTTGTTGGAATGTCCTGAAAGGGGGACAAGGCGTGGCAGAGGGACTTGGGTTTGATTTCCTCTTATAGAATCATTAAGGTTGGAAGAGACCTCCAAGATCATCAGGTCCAACTCTTATTTACAGAGTCATGGAATATTCTGAGTCAGAAGGGACTCACAAGGATCATCAAGTCCAACTCTTGAGTGAATGGCCATGGAGGGGGTTGAACCCATGACCTTGGTGTTATTAGCACCAAGTTTTTATTAATTATTTTATTAATTATTTAGCCCCAGTTGACACCCCCGGGTGGTGTTTCCAGCAGCCCCCTCCTTGTTTCACAGTGGCAGGCAGAGGTGGGGACCAGCCAGGGTCACTTTGCTAAAGGGAGAGGTCCTTGTGTCCCCAGGGAGAGCCTGGTGGTCCCCATGTGATGGACATGTCCTTTCCCTGCAGGGGATGCTCCCTTCTGTACCCCGGAGCAGTACAAGGAGTGCGCGGAGCCCGCGCTCGGTGAGTACCACGAGGGACCCCTGGTGCCACGGGTGCCCCAGCTGGAGGCACTTCCAGCATCCTGGATCCTCCTGGATCCTCCTGGCTGGCAGCACCAGGGGGATCTGGAGCAGCTGCAACCCAGAGAGGGGTTTTGATGAGACCCAACTTTTTGGGGTGCACCCTGGGATAAACTTCTACCTGGGGCGTGGGGTTCCATCAGCACAAAACCCTTGGGATCATGGGCACCCCGGGAGCATCTCCAGGTTTGGGGTTGAGATCAAGGGACCCATTTAAAGTCTGGATTTAGTTCCCTGAGCAGATGCTGGTGTAGCCTCCAGCAAAAGGCCTCTCTCCAAGATGGTGAGAAGTGGGATGAACTGGGAGAGAAATGCCCAGCAGTGACCTCTGGAGCAGAGCATAACAACCTCTGCTCCCACATCTGCTCCCTGCCCCTGACTCCAGGAAATGTAACCCTGTGACCTTCTGCAGGTTTGCTTGCTGAGAAGGACAGCAACTACTGCATCTGCAGGACACCCTGCAACCTGACCAGGTACAACAAAGAGCTCTCCATGGTCAAGATCCCCAGCAAGACCTCGGCCAAGTACCTGGAGAAGAAGTTCAATAAGTCAGAAAAATACATCTCGTGAGTGTTGCCCAAGACTGATCTCCTTTGCTTTATGGGGGAAGTGTCTGTAAAGCCCCATTAGCTCAAACCAGCCCTGGCTGATCCATCCCTAACACAGGGAGGAGAAGGGACAAACCCTGAAAGAAATGAGGTGTAGGTTGCTTTCTTCTTAGTAAATGTGCCTCCAGACAATCTGTGTTCCTTCCCTAGGCTTGTCCTTGGGAGCAAAGCCCATTCCCACCAAAAAAAGTGCAAAAACTCCTCTTCCTTTGACAGGGAAGCCCAGACTTGCTGGCCCTGTTGGAGGTATGGCTGCTCTCTGCCTAACTCTGGGCTGAGAACTTGGGCTTCTTCCAGTCCTGGGCACTTTATTGCCTTGTGTAGGCAGTGAGAGTTATTCCATGTTATTCCATATCCTTTGGATTCTTGCAGTTATCATGGAATCAAAGAATCCCAGATTGGTTTGGGTTGGAAGGGACTTTAAAGCCCATCCAGTGCCACCCCCTGCCATGGGCAGGGACACCTTCCACCAGCCCAGGTTGCTCCAAGCCCTGTCCAGCCTGGCCTTGGACATTCCAGGGATCCAGGGGCAGCCACAGCTTCTCTGGGCAACCTGTGCCAGGGCCTCCCCACCCTCCCAGGGAGGAATTGTCATTAAAGTAAAGAGTTATCAGCAAAGTGAGATCCAGAGCTCAGATCCTGAGATATCTCAGGGAAACATTTTCCAGCTCTCCTAAGGCTTCCAGAGCCCTGATGGTGCCCTGTGGTCTTGGTCTGCATGAGGTCCAGGTGCTGTGGGTTGCTGAGGATCCCAGAGAGAGAAACAATCAGGACAGGGAGAGGAATAAAGCCCCAAAGTCCCGTTTTTTTTCCCTTATCCCAAAGCACTGGTGGCTGCTGGGCTGATGCTGTTTTCTTCTTTCCACAGAGAGAATATTCTTGTGCTGGACATATTTTTTGAAGCACTCAACTACGAGACAATTGAGCAGAAGAAAGCCTATGAAGTGGCAGCCTTACTTGGTAAGGGGGGGTCAGGGGGCAGTTTGGAACCTGTGGGAGTCCATGTGTGTGGGGGACAGACAGATGCTCTGAGTGGGTGCACAGCTCATGGAAAATCCCAGCACGGTCCCGACACCTTCCTGGCCAGCACACTTTCAACCCCATCTCTTGCTTCCCTTACACCACCAGGCCATCCCAGGAATGTCCCAGGGACCACATCCAGTCTGTGTCCATGAAGAGCTGCTCCATCTTCATCCCTGCTTGCTCCCAGCACCCCATTATTTGGGAATCCCAGGCCGAGCAGGCACTGGGTGCTCTCTGTGGTGCCCCCCATATGCTGGAAGGGCAGTGTGTGGAGAAGGGCAGCTCAAAACCATCTACCCATCACCTCTTCCCTGCTCCAAATCCATCCTCCTTCCCAGCCAGGCCAGCCAGACCCCTCTTTGCCTTTGCCTGATGGAGGAGGTGGAGGAGACATTGGGTTGCTGAGGCTTTGTGGGTGCCAGCTACAGGTTTGGGTGCTTGGGACCCGCTGGGTTTGGGGGTGTTCAGTCAGGAGAAGCAAGTATGGTCTGTGCCCACACTCAACCTTGCAGCCTCCCTGTGTGCCATCCCAAATCCCTGGATCCCTGGAGTGCAGGGAGTGATCAGCACCTTAGAAAGGTCATCCTGGGTTCTGGACACCCCAGGATGGGGACCCTGAGGGAAGCAGTGCCCCTTGGGGTGCCCCCCCTGCACACATGGCCCTGCCAAATGGACATGGTGTGAGCCCTCCTGCCCCTGCTGTGGGTTCCAGTGAGGATGAGGAGGCTGGTGATGAAGCCTCTTTGACACAAACCTCTTAACTTGTAGGACCTCACATGACCCTCCTTGCCAGGACACCGGGGCTTCGGGCAGAGCCTCCTCTTCCCACAGCCCTCAGCCCCTGTGGAACCAGCACTTTGCCCCCAAACTCTTCTCTCCCTCTTTCCTCTCTGTCTCATGGACCCCCCACAGCAAAGGTCCCTTCACCCCTCCACCCACAGGTGCCTTTGCTCTGGGCTGCAGCTGATCCAGGGGTGTTTTGCAGCAAAATCCATGTGATTTGTCCTCCCTGAAGCCACGGTTTGGCAGAGCAGCACAGCTCATGTCAGCACTTGTCTTCCCAGCACATTCCTGGAAGCCTCCTTTCCCCGTGATTCCTCCTCCCCAGCCCTTCCTCAGCCCTGGGGGACTCAAGCACAAGCCTTGAGATGCTTCCCTAAAAAAACCCAGGCTTCCTCCCTTTGGCAGGTTTGGGTTTTTTGGGGGGGCTCTGGGGACATTACCTAATTCTGCTCCAGCATCTTCCTCCTTCCCCTGCCCAGTTTGGGAATTGGGTGTTGGGATTCCTGGGATGAAGCCTGCTGTCTGACTGGCAGATGGCTTCCTTGGATGCCAGTGTGTGTGGCACTGCATCCTCATTAGGCTCCCAGCTGATGGCCTTGTTAGCAGGAAAAGTGCTTTGGTGGCCAACGAGGTCCTTCCTGGGATGCTGTTCATGGCCTTGGAGCTGCTGGGCTTTCTGGGGGTGCATTTCCCCACTCTTTTAGGGGTGACAGAGATTAAAGGAGGTGGGAATACCTTTCCCTAAGGCAAGAAGGATGCTGATAGCCTTTCTGAATCGGGGCAAGACCTGGAAGAGAGACACGGGCGTGATTTCCCCTTGTGGAATCACTGAAAGACTTCCAAGATCATCCAGTCCAACCTTGTTTAGCCCCAGCTGACACCCCTGGGTGGTGTTTCCCTGGGTGATGTTGCCCTGGGTGGTGTTTCCAGGAGCCCCCTCCCCGTTTTGCAAGGAAAGGCCCCCCTGGCAGGGGAAGGTGGGGACCAGCTGGGGTTCCCTTGGCTAAAGGGGGGTTCCTTGTGGTCCGTGGTCACAGGATGTGAATGTTGGGAATGTTGTTGTCTCTCCTAGGTGACATTGGAGGCCAGATGGGGCTGTTTATCGGTGCTAGCATCCTCACCATCCTCGAGCTCTTTGATTATATATACGAGGTAAGGCCCTTGTCCTGTCACCTGAGTCCTTGGAAGGGTCTGGGCTTGCCAGCCTTGGTGCCAGGCTGGAGCCTCCATGCCCCGTTTGCCCACGTGGATTATCAGTTTTAATTAATAACAGCATATAATTAAGGCTCTACAGTAGTGGGTTGTGAGTGTGAAGTGTGGTGAGGAGGTTCCTGGGTTGGGTTGGGCCCATCCAGTGCCACCCCCTGCCATGGCCAGGGACACCTTCCACCAGCCCAGGTTGCTCCAAGCCCCATCCAACCTGGCCTTGGACACTTCCAGGGATCCAGGGGCAGCCACAGCTTCTCTGGGCAACCTGTGCCAGGGCCTCCCAGGAAAGGATTTGCTCCCCATATCCCACCTGAACCTACTCTCTTTCAGTTTAAAGCCATACAAGGAGGATGCAAACACTTATGGAGAAAAGGAGTTCCCAGCAAATTTGGTACATCCCAGCTCAAGATACTTTGTCCTTGTCCCTGGGAAAGTTTTTCCTCCTAATTCAGCTCATATCCTTGTTCTCTGGGAGTTTCAGAGCAAGGGATTTGGGGCCTTGCCCCCACATATCCAGTATCTCACATCTGCCCAGTCCAGCTCTCCCACAGCCCTGTCCTTGTCCTGTACCATGATGGGACCAGGGATTTTTAATCCCAGGGGATATTGCAGCTGTGAGCTCCCTGGGACATCTTGAAAAACCCCTTCATGTTATTAAAGTTGGGATGCTGACTTTATTTCTTGAGACAGTCCCTCCCCCTCTCAGCCCCTTGTGGGCAGCTCTCAGCACTTGGCAGCGTTATTCAGCACTGAAATATATTGAAAATTACAAGCATAAAGCTCATAATGGCAAAAAAAAACCTGTGCCTCAGTTTGTAGCTCAGCTGAATGCACAAATATTTCATTAAAATCCCCTACTCCCAGCTTTCTTGTTGTTTTTTTTTTTCATAAGAAGTTAATAAGAAACCTTGCAAAGTTTGGATTTTTCTTCTCTGTTTTACTGCTTTATTTGACATCTGCTTATAAACTTGTCAGATAGTTTCCTTTTGCTGTTTTTTTTTTTCTTTTGTTCTTCTTTTTGGGCAAACATGGCCCGAGACTCATCCTGGCCCCTTGGAGAGGCTCCCTCTGCCCACCTGGGGATGCACCAGGAGGTTCACCTGGCTGTTCCCTACATGGGGCATCTTCATGGGCACCTGGCACAGACGTTTCACCCACACCAGACAGGGAGAAAAGGAATAAAAATGTCTTAAAAATGCCTATTTTACACAGTTGATCTGCTCAGGGCTTCCCAAAGAGGGGGTTTCAAAAGCACACTGAAAACCAGAGATTTCCAGCAAACAGCTACAGCTTATTTTTCTGGTGGATTAGCCAAAGGTGGGTGAAATATTGACCCTAAAGATGCTTTTTTTTGTATCATTCACTTGGAAAAACCCTCCTCGTGGTCCTGCCCCGGGGCAGAGTCGTGTTCCTGGGCTCCTGGAGGTCCTGAATTCCCCCCAGCAGCCCTGAATACCAGCCAGCATCCACCTCCCTTCCTTAGGAACTGACCCAGTTTTTCATGTTTTTAGCTTGCTTCTTGGGTTTTTTTCTCTTTTCCCCCAGTGGAAGTTTTCCAGAAAAACACTCACTTTTCAACCTTTCTGGGATCTCCCTTGAAATCTCATTCTCAGCAGCAGCTGCCAGGGAAATAAAGTGGCTGTGAAGGGAAAAGGAGCTCAGGGAGCTGGGAGCTTTCAACAAAGCCCCAGATGGGTTTCAAAAACGGAGTTTGGGTTGGTTGGGGTTTTTTTTCCCACGTGAAGAATTCAGTTTTGACACGTGGGGTGGCTTTAACATGGAATCACAAATGGTTTGGGTTGGAAGGGACATTAAGGATCATCCAGTGCCACCCCCTGCCATGGGCAGGGACACCTCCCACCAGCCCAGGTTGCTCCAAGCCCTGTCCAACCTGGCCTTGGACACTTCTAGGGACCCAGGGGCAGCCACAGCTTCTCTGCCCAACCTGTGCCAGGGCCTCCCCACCCTCACAGGAAGGAGTTTCTTCTCAGTATCCCATCTCTCCCTGCCCTCTGGCAGTGGGAAGCCATTCCCTGTGTCCTGTCCCGCCATCCCTTGTCCCCAGTCCCTCTCCAGCTCTCCTGGAGCCCCTTTAGACCCTGGAAGGGGCTCTGGGGTCTCCCTGGATCCTTTTCTTCTCCAAGTGACCCCTCCCAGCTCTCCCAGCCTGGCTCCAGAGCTGAGAGGCTCCAGCCCTCGGAGCATCTCCCTGTCTCCTTCTGCATATCCTTTGCAGAGTATCCCCCAAACCCATCCCATCCCCTGTGCCCTCGGAGCCGTTGGATGAGGACAGCGCAGATCTCAGCTCAGATCTCCTGCCCCTCCTTCCCACCGTAACCCAACCTCCTTCCTTTCGCAGCTGATCAAGGAGAAATTATTAGACCTACTTGGGAAGGAGGAAGAGGAGGGGAGCCATGATGAAAACGTGGTAAGGAGCCCCCCTGGGAGGCAAGAGGAGACCCCCCCGCGCTCGGCTCCGTGCGGACGCTCCGGTTGTTTCCCAGCGGATTGACGCTGCCGTGGCTCGGCCTGAGGAAGGAGCCGGCGGTCGGGGAGGGCCAGGGAGCCTCCAGCAGCCCTGGGATAACCCTGTCCCCTGCTGTCCCATCCGCAGAGCACTTGTGATCCCATGCCAAACCATTCGGAAACCATCAGCCACACTGTGAACGTGCCGCTCCAGGCCACGCTGGGAACGCTGGAGGAGATCGCCTGCTGACACTGGACTGCTCCACAGGGCCAACACCCAAGGAAGGAAAACTGCACAGGGAAGCAGGGACCCAGCTCAGGTTTGCAACGGGGGAAAAAAAAAAAAAAAGATAATAAAAAAAATAAAAATAAATAAATAAAAATTTAAAAAAAAAAAAAAAAAAAAAAAGGAAGAAACCGCTATGCATTAAAATAATATAAATATATATATTATATATATACTCTGCCAAAACCAAGCGAGAGGCGCCTTGGACTTGACTCGTGTTGTCCTTTCCTGTGTGGGGGGGTTTGTCTTCAAGATGTGAAGGCAGCAGCTCATTTTTGAACTGTACAGAGCAGAGACCACCACCACCACCAAACCCAAAAGCGAAGCCCCGCCATCCCCACAAACTGCCAAATGTACAAAGCACTTGCATGCCAGGTCTTTTTATGGCAGCATATTCCTATCTGTCTTTATAAGCTCTGTTCCTCTTTGCAGTCTCTGATTTTCACTACCAGAAGGAAATGGCCCAGCCATCCCCTGAAATCACCATTACTAACGTCGTAGGCTGAAAATTAGAATAAAGAAACAAAAAGTCGCAGCTCTCGGATTCTTCTTCCGTTCTTGTCCTTCGTGTCAGTCTGTGATGAATCTTAAGCTAAGCCAGGCCTCCCCAGGCCGGGCCACCACCGTCACCCCAAGGTGAGCATCCCTGGAGAGGGGCCGGAGCGGGGGCTCCCGGTGGATCTGCTGTGTCCTGCTCCTCCGTCTGCAGTGCCTGGATAGTCTGTGTGTGGTGGGTGGGCACAGGGCGGGGGGGGGGGGCTTTATTTTAGTTTATTTTAATTATTTTTTTTAATATATATTTTTTTTAATTATTTTTTTTCATTACTTTTCCCGTTAATGGATTCTGTGCTTTCTCCTCGTTCTCATGACTGATATTAAAGCTGGTCTTGTGGAAATGGCCAGGCTGTGTCATGTCTGCCTTGCCCCCCCCCCCACCACCCTCGAAGCTGGAGCCCCTGGCGCAGTCTCAGCACCAGGACAAGCCCATTGTGGGAGCTCATCCCATTCCTCAGCCCTTTTCCCCTTCCAGCACATCCTCACACAGCTCTCGATGGGGTGGGGGTGATGCCATGGCCACGCCCAGCACAAGTCACCCAAATCTGCTCCATCAGCAAAGCCTGGAGTCCATCCCAAGCTCAGGCTCCCCAGCAGTGCTCCCAGCTTTCCCAAGAACATGGCTCTTGGCTTTTCCTCCAGCAGCCAGGCTGGGGATCCTCTCTGGCTGCTGCAAAGCTTTTCCCTACTCAGCAGGGTCCTCCTTCAATTAAACATGAGCTGAGGCAGCAAAGAGCCACAGGGACACATCCCACGGGCTGTTTGCCTGCAGTCCCCTCCTCCCTGCCTCCCTCTGCAGCACCAGGGACTCTGCAGCCCCTCAGCATTTCCCTCCCTTAGGCAAAAGTGGTTTTCTCCCTTAGGCAAAAATGTCAAAAAAAGACCAATACCTGGTTTGTGGGATTGAACACACCCAGAAACCTTCCCCAAGCAAGAAGAGTTCCTCTCAGACATCAAGGAGCAGCAGAGAGGTTTCAATCCAGTCCTCTCCAAGCTGGCAGAGAAGGGCTTGAGGGATGTGTGCTGAGATGTGTGGCCTCCAAAGGGTTTACTCCAAGAGTCATTTCCATGCATAGAAAATTTTCCACTTTGCAGTTTATTAAATCTCCATTACAAGATTTTGGTTGAGTCATTGGAAGTCTGCTGGAGCTCGGTGAGGTGGGACACCACAGGATGCCCAGGGGTGCTGGGAAGAGTTTAGCTAATTCCAGCTATAGAGGAAAACCACTTGGACAGGGGGGTTGGCATGAGGGTGGGTGGCATCCCTGGTTGCTCCTGAGGAGCACATCCTCCAAAGGACTTGCTGAAGAGCTCGTTTTGTGTTCCCAGTTTTCAGTATCTCCCAAGACCTGGACTCTGGCCATGTGTTCATTATCCATGGGATGTCCCACAGCCACCCATCTGCTGGAAACAAGTGCTCACCCACAGCCTGGCCACAAAGCTGTGGAGCTGCCAAGCTCTGTCTCCTGTTGGCAAACCCCTGTGCCAGCCTGGTCCCTGCAGTCCCTTCTGGACCAGTGGAGGGAATTCGTGCCAGGCCTGGCTCGAGGGGACACATTGAGACATCTCCAGGCTCTTTGCCATGTCCATGACAGCTGGTTGACAGCCTGGTCTGGGTTCCCAGTACAGACTGGTCTGTCTGTCCCTTTTTAATGGCTGGAAGGGGACTTGGCCGATATCCATGGGGGACCTCTGTGCTGTGTTTATTGTGCTTGAGGAGCAGGAGTGGCTCCACCTTTGTTCAGGTTGGAGTCCAAGGGACTTTACAGGCTCCAGCCTCCCAAATGCAGGAGGAGCTCCCTGACAGAGTGAGGGTATGGATGGGGGTGAGCAGGAAGACACTGCCCACAGTGCCCATCCCTGGCAGGTGACTGGTACCACTGGACAGCTGAGTCTGGAGGAGATGCCACCAAACTGGGCAAATCTAGAAATGTCTGCTCCTGGGCTGCTTTGCAAAATTCATGGGGTAGCCCTTTAGTGAAAAGAGATCTTATAAACGTCTCCTGTGAGGAAAGGCTGAGAGAACTGGGATTGTTCAGGCTGGAGAAGACAAGGCTTCAGGGTGACCTAACTGTGGCCTTCCAGTGCCTGAAGGGAACCAACAAGAAACAGGGAGAGAGATTATTTACAAGGGCATGGACTGATAGGACAAGGGGGAATGGCTTCCCACTGCCAGAGGGCAGGGATAGATGGGATATTGGGAAGGAATTCTTGGCTGGGAGGGTGGGGAGGCCCTGGCCCAGGTTGCCCAGAGAAGCTGTGGCTGCCCCTGGATCCCTGCAAGTGTCCAAGGCCAGGTTGGACGGGGCTTGGAACAACCTGGGCTGGTGGAAGGTGTCCCTGCCCATGGCAGGGAGTGGGACTGGGTGAGCTTTAAGGTCCCTTCCAACCCAAACCAATCTGGGATTCTTTGATTCCACGATAACAGCAGGAATCCAAAGGATATGGAATCTCCTGGTGCGTCCGTGGAGCCGGGAGAGGGAGCGGTGATTGGAGTCACCTCGGCTCTCAGACAGACTCTCCCACAGCTGCTGATTGAAGAGCCTCTTCCCTCTGCCTTCCTGCCCTCTCCTGCCTGAAGAGCCTCTGTTTGGGGAGCAGGGGGGAGAGGGGGGGTGGGAGGAGGGAGAGGGGCTGGAGGAGTCAAAACACGGCATCTCGTTGCAGTGGTCGGTGTAACACAGCCCAAATCTGGCAGCCACAAGCTGTGCCAGGGCAGGACACGTCCCTGGGGGACATCCCAGTGCCGTGCAACACAGAGCTGCCTGCAGGAGGCAGCTCTTGGGAGGTTTCTGGAACATCTCAGAGGGTTCAGCCAAGGGCTGAAGGAAGGACACGAGGCTTGGCGAGCTGCCTGCCAGTGCCACGAGAGTTCAAGTCATTTAGTCAAACAAAGGGAAGGTGAAGAGGTGGCTCCATCAGTCTATAAATTTCTCAGTGGAGAGGTTTCTAATAAAGGGTTCTTTAATCTGGCAGACAGAGCCAGAACAGGGAGGGAGGGGGTCATGACAAAGAGAAGCTAAAAGCATTCAAATGAAGGAGCCTGCCTGGGGTGTGGATGGTGCCTCAGCTCTGAAGTCCTTAAATCCAGATGGGACATTCTCTTCCTGGAGATGAGGGTGGTGGGACCCTGGCACAGGTTGCCCAGAGAAGCTGTGGTTGCCCCTGGATCCCTGGAAGTGTCCAAGGCCAGGTTGGATGGGGCTTGGAGCAACCTGGGCTGGTGGAATGTGCCTCCTGATGCTCTTCTCCACCTCCTGATGCTCTTCTCCACCTCCTGATCCTCTCACATCCCGTTTCCTGACATCCCAGAGATCAAATATTCAGATCTTGGAGCTCTGAATCAAGTGAGGAGAAACTTCATGAGGAGGTTCATCACCCCATGAGGGCTTAGACACTTTGGTGCTGTGGTCACCAGACAGAAGCTCTTCCACACCTCGAATTATTCCGTGTTCAGTCCTGCTCTGTATTCCCAGAGCAACACCCAGCAGCAAACCTCCCCCAGCTCCTGAGATTACCTTAAACAATCAGGAGAATTTTCTCTAAAAGAAGAAATAATCCGAAGTGGGTGTTGTTTTCTCTTCCTGATCCTCCCACCTCCCGACTGAGAAAGGTGACATTTGCTTCACAGCTTCAGATGTTCAGGAGGAAGCCTGGAAACGTGCAAAGAAAACTGCGATTCTCACACAAATCCTCTGCTCCCACCCACCCTCCTGGAGAGGAGCTGCTGAGATCAGGGGATGCTCCCCAGGCTTGGCAGCACAGTCCCCAAAACCCACATGTTGGAGGACGTTCCTCAACCCTATAAGCAGCCTCCTGCCTCTCCTGCACCTCATCCCCACCAAGATCTCCCAGGAGATGTGCTCTCCTGGGTGGATTCATGGAAGAAGGCAGGAGTTGGAGCTGTGCTTTGTTTTTTTTTAAGATGCAAAGCATGGCTTTGACCCCATCTCCAGAGGAAATGCCTCATGAGAGCTTGTTGTCAGCACATTTGTCTGCTCATTCATCACCCCTGGCAGCTTTCAAATCTGCCAGCCAGTTCCAAGAAAATTTGGCAGTGGGTTCTCAGAAATAACTCAGTTCCTGCGTGTTCTGTGAGTCTCACCCGTCGGGCAGGAGAGGGGAAACCAAGTTGGCAGCTCTGCTGGGATGAAAACAGGCACAGCCCAAGCATAAGAAGGATGTGAACCTGCTGGGATGAGTCCAAAGGAAGCCAAGGAGCTGGAGCCCCTCAGCTCTGGAGCCAGGCTGGGAGAGCTGGGGGGGTTCACCTGGAGAAGAGAAGGCTCTGGGAGACCTGAGAGCCCCTTCCAGGGCCTAAAGGGACAGCCCATTCCAATGTCAGATCCCTCTCTCTGGAAAGAACTTCTTCCTGATATCCAACCTGAACCTCCCCTGGCGCGGCTTTAAACTGTGCCCTCTTGTCCTACTGCTGGTTCCTGGGAGCAGAGCCCGATCCCCCCGGCTCCCCCCTCCTGTCAGGGAGTTGCAGAGAGTGAGGAGGTCTCCCCTGAGCCTCCTCTTCTCCAGGCTGAGCCCCCCCAGCTCCCTCAGCCTCTCCTCACAGCACTCGTGCTCCAGTCCCCGTGGGTTTGATAAGGACCGTGACAAAGCCGTCGCATCCCCGACATTCCCTCCCGAGCTGACAAGCCTTGAAAAACGCCAGACCCCCCCCCGCGCACGTGTGTGTGTCTGTCACATCCCTCCCGCCGGGCTCTGTGTGCCAGGGAGTGCCCAGAATAGCGCGGCGATGACACCCTGCCCTGCAGCGCTTCGCAGGATGCCCGAGCGCCAGCTCCGAGTGCCAGCGCCGCTCTCACGTCACGTCTGACTCCGAACACGCACGGGAACGACGGACAGGGCTGGCAGCGAGCTCAGGCTCAGCGCTCCCTGCTCATCCTCCCTCCTCTGACTCACGGCACAGCGAGACACGGAGGGGCTGGAGCGTGTCCAGGGAAGGGGATGGAGCTGGGAAGGGGCTGGAGCAGCAGGAGCAGCTGAGGGAGCTGGGGGGGCTCAGCCTGGAGCAAAGGAGGCTCAGGGGGGACCTTCTGGCTCTGCAACCCCCTGACAGGAGGGGGGAGCCGGGGGGGGTCGGGCTCTGCTCCCAGGGAACAAGGGACAGGAGGAGAGGGAATCATCTCAGATTGCTCCAGGGGAGGGTCAGGTTGGACATCAGGAGGAATTTCCTCATGGAAAGGGTGGTCAGGCACTGGCAGGGGCTGCCCAGGGAGGTTTGGAGTCCCCACCCCTGGAGGTGTCCAAGGAAGGACTGGCTGTGTCACTCAGTGCTCTGGGCTGGGGGACAAGGTGGGCATCGGGCACAGGGTGGGCTCGGTGATGTCAGAGGTCTTTTGCAACCTCAATTCTGTGATTTTGTGGTTATGAGATGAGAAACGTGGGAGTTGGTAGGGAACAGAGTCTCTGCAGGGTTTTCTGGGTGAATCCAGTTTTGGAGCCTCCTTTCCAAAGCCATAAAATTTGTGGTGTTTGTGCTTTTAGAAGGAGCAGCAATCCCAGCTTTACCCTCCTGCTTTCTGCCATTGGGGCCACTCAAAAAATTTCAAACCAACCCATCCTGTTTGATTTTAAATTGTTTCATGCACAAATGATACAAACCTGAGCTCCAGATAAAATACCTCGTTGAAATGAAGCACTTCCCTTGCAGTTGGTAGGACCAGCCCTACCACCTGCCCCTTTTTTAATTTCTTTGCCATTTCTAAGCCAGCCTTTCTCAAGAGGAACCTCTTCAAACTGAGCATTTTCTTTCCTTTCCACTTCAGAGATGGTTTTATCCAGCTCCAACCAACAGCCCCCTTTCTGGATGCTCCAATTCCTTCCCTCTCTCAGCAACACCTATTAAACACCTCCAAAACTGCTGGAGATCTTTCAGGAGACATAAATTCTCTCTGCACATCATACACAGCTTGTCTGCAGAAAGCTGAAGCTTCCTCCTGTTAATTCTTTACTGCTGAAATTCATTTTCTGTATGGTTTTGCTTGTAAAAAAATCTCAGTTTGTTTTGATCCTGATTGTACCCATCCAGTCCAATTCAGCTCTTCTCTCATCTATTTAATGTCCTCCTCTGTTCCCTTCTCTCCTGCTCTGATAACATCAAAGAGCCTCTTCCTGTCACTGCCACACTCACAGTTCCTCTTGGCACGTTGCTTTTATTAATTTGTGCTCTCAGAGTCCTCCTCGACTCTGTGTCGGGAAGAATTAACTTCAAACTTCACGAGCAAGCAGCTCCTCGTGGGGGCTGACAGGGATTGGCATCTCCTTGGGAGCCCACGATGCTCAGTGTGCATCCCAGGATTCCCTGGAGAGAGTTTTTGTCATAAAATCATAGAACTGTGGAATGGTTTGGGTTGGAAAGGACTTTGAAGATCATCCATCTCCACCCCCTGCCACAGGCAGGGACACCTTCCACTATCTCACATTGCTCCAAGCCCTGTCCAACCTTGGACACTTCCAGGGATCCAGGGGCAGCCACAGCTTCTCTGCCCAACCCTCCCAGGGAAGGATTCCTTCCCAATATCCCATCTATCCCTGCCCTCTGGCAGTGGGAAGCCATTCCCCCTTGTCCTGTCCCTCCATCCCTTGTCCCCAGTCCCTCTCCAGCTCTCCTGGAGCCCCTTTAGGCCCTGGAAGGGGCTCTTGGGTTGGATGGGGCTTGGAGCAACCTGGGCTGATGGAAGGTATCCCTGCCCGTGGCAGGGGGTGGGATTGGAGCTGGATGATCTTTAATGTCCCTTCCAACCCAAACCAGTGTGTGATTCCCTGGTTCTCTGCACACCCCAGCTGTGAGCAGGGCCTGCACACTCAGCTCCAGCCCATGGCCCCCATCCTGCTCAGGGAATAAACCCTTCCTGGTGCAGATCTTGCAGGTCCAGAGGGGACTGCCCCAGACAGGTGACATTTGGAGGGGCAGTGGTGGCAGGGGGGACCCTGCAGGTGACATTTGGAGGTGCAGTGGTGGCAGGGGGGACCCTGGACAGGTGACATTTGGAGGTACAGTGGTGGCAGGGGGGACCCTGGACAGGTGACATTTGGAGGTACAGTGGTGGCAGGGGGGACCCTGCAGGTGACATTTGGGGGCAGTGGTGGCAGGGAGGACTTCAGACAGGTGACATTTGGAGGTACAGTGGTGGCAGGGGGGACCCTGGACAGGTGACATTTGGAGGTGCAGTGGTGGCAGGGGGGACCCTGCAGGTAACATCTGGGGGCAGTGGTGGCAGGGGGGACCCTGCAGGTGACATTTGGGGGCAGTGGTGACAGCGAGGCGTGGGCGGGCAGCGCTCGGGCTCAGAGCTGGTGCTTGCACAGATGGCAGGGCACAGGCAGGGGGGTGGCACGTGCCCAAATCTGTCCAGGTCGTCTCACCCACGTTCAGACAAAGCTCTGCCGGGTCCTGACGTTTTGCTGGCACAAGATGCTGCTGCTCATGAGCCATGTGAAGCACCACACTCCTCCAGGCTCAGTTTTCTGATGCTGCACTGCCATAAAGTGCTGGCTTTGGTGTGATAATGGCACAGGCAGCAGCTCCAGCACATGCTGAGCCCCATAACCACGGTGTTTACTCACACATTAAAGAAATAGATGGATACTGGGAATTAGAAATGGCCACTTGTCCCATCAAGGCATATCAATTTCCTTATCATTCTTCCCTGAGGATGGTCTCTAATTGCTTCCTGAATGATCCCAGTTCTCCTCTTCACTGCTTTGCCTCCCAGACAATTAATTACTGAGGTGAAAAGTGCATCCCTGTGTTCACTCAGATTGATTTAGCTTGTGTTCAGACATCCTGGTATCCCAGGGAAGCCGTTCCCAGGCTGTTCCAGTTTGAGGGGACACTGGTGGTGGTTGCAGTTGACTGAAGCTGGTGTTTTTCACTCTGAGGGGAGATGGGACCTTCATTGTGCCTAATTCTGGCGTCTGGAAGTGCAGCCTCCATCCTGAGAGTCACTGAGGCATTTCCTACCAGTGGCAGGAAGGGCAAAGAAACTTGTAAAAGAAAGTTCATCCTCTGCCCTGACTGCAATGGGAAGGGCTTCACTATGGCAGTTTTCTTAGTCAAAGTCCTAGAAACATCTTGGAAAATCTCTGTGAAAATTAAGTACCCAAGGCCAGGTTGGACAGGGCTTGGAGCAACCTGGGATAGTGAAAGGTGTCCCTGCCCTTGGCAGGGGGTGGGAACTGGATGAGCTTTAAGGTCCCTTCCAACCCCAACCAGTCTATGACTGTAGGAAATTTAAGTCCTTGCTGGGCTGAAATTGGTCTGGTTTGTTATCAACAAGCAGGAAACCAAGGGGCAGAAGTGAACTTTCCAGAGGGAGTCCGGGGAAGACAGAGGTGTTATACACCAGCAGAGTTTGCAGCCAGTAAAGATCAAAGAAGATCAAGCTGTATCCAGATAAAGTCAGAGTGAGCTTATTCTCTAACATTTTTCTAATGAAGTGTTTAATTAGCTGTGGGACCAACTGCATTGGAAGGGCTACATTCCCCACTCCTTTCTCTTCATAAGCCAGGTGGGATGGAAGACCTGGAAGACCTGAGCAGAAAATGATATTATTGACTTGTACCAACCACAACCACTTCTCCTCCATTCTACCTTCTTTTCCAGCATAAACAAAGCTCCTCTATCCCATGGGACACTCAGAGAACCAACTCTGGGTAATCACAAACTGTAAAGAACATTTCCATGGTCCATTCAACATACCCCTCCCTTCAGAGCCTGCCAGCAAGGACAGCAATTAGAGGCAATTAGGCTGGAGCTTTTAGCAGAAGGATTGTCCTTGTTCTGTGTCGTTTTGGACAGAAAGAGCCAAAGCCCAAGCCCAGCCCCACGGGAACTGCTTGTGACGATGCTTTTCTCACAGCCTGGTGGTTTCTGAAGGTTTTGCTGCCTTCTCCATCCCACAGTTGTTGATGGTCCAAGGGCTCAGAAAATTTCTGGAGAGCTTCAGTCACTGGTTTTTTGGCTGTGTCTGAGCACATGAATATTAACGTGTTTCACGTTCAACTCAAGTTTTACACTCTCAGAAGCTGCTGTTTTCCCCCCTCCTCCTCTATGGGTGTTTCCCTGCCTCTGCATTGTTGTTCCAGATACAGAAACATTCCTCAGCCTCCTTAAAAGAATAATATTGACACGCTGCAGGGTTCCTGCTCTTCCCCAAGCCAAGAAGCAGCGAGGTGCCACCGGCACGCCCGGAGCACACACAGTGCATTGGCTGTGGAGCAGAACGAGCCAGCAGCTCTGTGTTTCATCTGGGAAATCCTGGGGAGGAGGTTTGGCATAGGGGGGATCCAGCTGATCCCACCTGCACCCTGAAAGAACCAATGTGTTGGAACCCTCAGCCTCAGTTTGCCCCGGAGCTCGGGGGTGAGAGGTGCTGGTGGGTCCTGTGTGTGGTGGGACTGCTCTCAGGACGCCGGTTTGAGGGATTCCTCAGATCACAACTCTCATTTCTGCCCTCTCTAATCCTCCTTAGCCCTCCAAGCATTTTTGTTTCCTTAATTTTACGTAACCTGCCCCTGACTTTGGCTTCCCCAGGGCAGCAGGTCCCCGGGCTCACCCTCTGCCTGCTGCAAAACCGTGCTGCTCCTTCAGTCACTTTAAATAATGTTCCCCATCTCTCCCTCTGGCCTTGCCCAGACCTCGGCAGCTGTGCCTTGACACCACTTTGCCTGGATGTGCTGAAGAGGTTTTTGGCTGCTGGGCTCTCTGTGATACATCCAGGGCAGCTGAGCCAGGGGCTTTCCTGGGCTCCGATGGTGCCATGACCCCCCCCCAGCACAGTCCTTGCAGGGCACAGGCTGCTCCCCCATTCCTGTGCCAGCCAGGCTGCTCCCCCATTTCTACACTATCCAGGCTGTTCCCCCATTCCTGTACTATCCAGGCTGCTCCCCCATTTCTGTACTATCCAGGCTGCTCCCCCATTTCTGTGCTATCCAGGCTGCTCCCCCATTTCTGTGCTATCCAGGCTGCTCCCTCATTTCTGTACTATCCAGGCTGCTCCCCCATTCCTGTACTATCCAGGCTGCTCCCCCATTTCTGTACTATCCAGGCTGCTCCCCCATTTCTGTGCTATCCAGGCTGCTCCCCCATTCCTGTGCTATCCAGGCTGCTCCCCCATTTCTGTACTATCCAGGCTGCTCCCCCATTTCTGTGCCAGCCAGGCTGCTCCCCCATTTCTGTACTATCCAGGCTGCTCCCTCATTTCTGTACTATCCAGGCTACTCTCACATTTCTATACTATCCAGGCTGCTCCCCCATTTCTGTGCCAGCCAGGCTGCTCCCAGTTTCTATACTATCCAGGCTGCTCCCTCATTTCTGTACTATCCAGGCTACTCTCACATTTCTATACTATCCAGGCTGCTCCCCCATTTCTCTGCCATCCTGGCTGCTTCTCATTTCTGTGCCATCCTGGCTGTCCCCCCCCTTTCTGTGCCAGCCAGGCTGCTCCTCCATTTCCCCACCTCAGACACCAACAGCTTGTGCTGTGTGATTGTGGAGGTGTCCCAAAGGGAAAGGCAGGGATGGCTCCCTAGAGGGATGTTTGGTAGATGTCTGAGATGGATGTGCAGCAGCTCAAGTCTTTTCCACTGTGTGCTTTATCTTCTCTTTGCCTCAGTCTGGTTGCAACCCCCACTGGGTCCCCTCCAGCATCCATGTCCTTCCTTGGAGACTCCCAGGGCTGGCAGCTACAGCCACCCCAGGGACTCAGCAAAGAGCAGGAAAACCACAGGCAAAGCAGAGAAAGCTTTGCAGAGCAAAAATCCCTTTTTTTCTCCCCAGGTCCCAAAGGAAAATGTGACAGGAGAAGAGCAAAGTGGAACACAGCCAGCGAGCAAAGGCACGTCGGTGTCTCCCAGCCCCAGCTGGCACCCACCACTCCCACACTCAGCTGCCCCAAGGGTGGGAGCAGCTCCCAGACCAGCTCCCAACAGGGCCTGTTGGAGCAGCTTCCCTGGCTGGGAAGTGTCAGTGTGTCTGTCAGGAGGGAGGTTTGATGAGCTCAGACCTGACAGGCTCCTGTCGAGGGGGCGGCGCAGAGCCCGGAGAGGCACCAACCCAGTGACAGGGAGGGACAGGGAGCATATTGTGGCAGGGACAGAGCCCCTGAGAGAGCTGAGCTGACCAAACAAATCAGCCACGGCCAAGAGATGGCAGGAGGCAGGTCCAGGCTGCAGGATGAGACAGGGGCTGTGAGGAGAGATGCTGAGCTGGACCTGAGAGAGGTTTGGGTGAACACCAAGGTGGGGAGAGCTCATTTGGCTCTTCTTGGATACTCTCCAGACCATTTTCAAGGCTCAGAGGGGACCTTGTCAGCTTCTACAACCCCGTGACAGGAGGTTTAAGCAAGGTGGAGATGGGGCTCTTCTTCTTGGTAACGAGTGACAGGATGATAGGAAATGGCTTTTAGCTGTGCCAGGGAAGTTGCCTTCATGGAAAGGGTTGTTAAACATTGGAAGGGGCTGCCCAGGGGAGTGGTGGAGTCCCCACCTCTGGAGATGTCCAAGGAAGAACTGGACATAGCCCTCAGTGCTCTGGGCTGGGGGACAAGGTGGGGATTGGTCACAGGTTGGACTCGATGGTCTGGGAGGTCTTTTCCAACTCAGTGACTCTGGGATTCTGTGATTTCCATGGCAAAACTGTGGACACAGGATGAGGCAGCAGCCACAGGCAGTGGGGGTGCCTCGGTTGCAAACCCAGAGTCAGAGCTGAGCCGGGTCTGTTCTTGGTGCAGTTGGGCTGATCTGCCAAAATAAAACTACAAGAGAAGCCCCAGGCCCTGGTGTTGGAGGCAGAAACCAGGAGAGGTGGGAGAAGAACCTTAGGAGAAGGACACACCCTTGAGAACCCCTTAAGCCACCTCCAACAGGGACTTCTCCAGCTGTGGAGATGGAAAAGTCATCCCCAAAGGGGGCCCTGCCACCATCCACCAGCAACCCTGACGAGGACAGGAGCTGCTACAGGCACTGAAAGAATCCATGGAAAAAACTCCTTGTAAACCACATGTTTGTTTGCTGAGTACAGGATCCAGGGTTTCAATTATGTATGACAAAATAAGGCATAATCGGTGTATTTACAAGCAGCAGTTTGTCACATGGGTCACAGATGAAATATTTAGAAGCAGAGTAAGTGCCTTTTTGCCTGGAGAGGGTTCCTGGCCCTCCCCTCACACACAGCCTTGCAAATGCTGCTCCAGGACCAAGGAAAAACATTCAAAACCCAAAAGGGGCTCCCAGTTTGCAGCTAAACCAAATGTAAAATACTATTTCCCATTTGTGCCTGCTGGCTTGTGGTAAACCATCCCCACGTGGGAGTGGGAAATGCTTGTGAGGGCAGCTGGTGCTTGGGAGAGGGACGTGTTTGCAAGGACCCAGAGGGGAAAGGGGAGAAGGAACAAGCACCATGGAAGGTGGGCCAGAGCCCAGCACCAGCTCTGTCAGACAGATCCTCAAAGGCTGGAGAGGCAGAGAGTTGTGAAAGGCAGGGCATAGAAAGATGGAAAGGACAAGGGATCCTTCCCCAGAGCTACAAGTCCCCCCCACCCGGGGTCTGATGCAGCAGACACCAAGTGCTGCAGTCAGGGAAGAGCATCCTTCATTCCTCACCCCTCCCAGCAGGAAGGGGCTTTGCCCAGGGAGCTTTAAGCTGCAGAAACAGGAATAAGCAGCACATTAGGGAAGATGAATCTTGTCCAGGGCGAGCCATTCGTTCCCAGAGGGGAGTTGCTCTGCTTATAATAATTGATAATTACCCCAAGTGATTAACAGCTCAGTGGGGCTGAGGGATGGTTTCCCTCCACGCCAGGGCCTCCATCATTCTACCTGGGCTAAGACTCATTTTTCTGCTCCCATCCTTGTTAAGAGAGGCTTTGGGCAGAGTAATTCAGACTTTTATGGCCTCCACTCAGCCCAGACCACAGCAGGGCTCCACCCCACTGCTGGGATCTGCTGGGCAGGGGTTCCCTAAGGATCCCACAAGGAGAAGTGAAGGTCACCCACCTGTGACCAAATGACCAAATGACCAAATGACCAAAGTCATTTGTCACCTCTCGTTTACCCCAGGGCCAACCCCAGAAACCCTTCCTAAGGAACACCATAAAGGCTCCTGAGGCTGTGAATCCCTCTGTGCAGTGAATTCCCAAGGGAATGGTAGACCCAGCCCTTGGGTCCTATCCTGGCCCATCCAGAGGGATACACTACAAAGCAGAACTGATGGAAGCAAGACCAGTCAGGTGGGGAATGGGATCCATGAAGAAGAGCAGCCCAGACTTCTAGGTCAGGTGTGGAAAAGTGCTGCAGGAGTCCCTGAGCCCTCTGTGAGTGGCCCAACCCTGGTTCCACCACCTTCTCCCAGGGCCACATGATTCATACTTGCCCCAAATGGCAACCTGGAATCAGCAACTGGAGACCATTCGATAAAACCAGAGAAATAATTTGCATTGTTGGGATCACCAGAGGGAACTTCTCAGCTCTGCATTGCCTGCTCTTGTCACAGTCCTGACAAGGCAAATGTAAATGTATAAATTAAACCCAGCTCAGTCCCTCTTCTCCCAAGCCCCAGTGCAAATAGAATAAATCCTTTTCATTTAGAACATCAAACCAGGCGTCACTCACAGACAGGTTTAAAAATAAACTCCTCCACTGCATAAGTTAAAAAAAAAACAGACAACAAGCAATTTATCTTCCCCATCACTCATCAATCTGTTTATTGGGGGCTGGCAGTTGTGGAGAGCACCAGGATTGTCCCATCACTTTGGCCATGGAGAAACCCTTCCTCTGTGGTGGCCCAGGTTTGGGAACACGCAGCCCCACCCCCTGGTCTCAGAGTTTCTCCTCCCTGCTCTGCCCAGGCTTCATTTTGGAGGGGGGTGTGTTTGTACAACACAAGTGCTGCAAAGCCCAAGCCCGGTTTAGAGAGGGGTGAAGCCCCCCCAGATGATGCTCAGAAGAGGAAATGGCCCCTCTGCTCCCCCAAAAGGCTGGACCTGGGAAGGGGGTGGGAGCAGGGTGGGGACAGCAGGATGAGGACCTGGGTGGGCCAGATTTTGGGAAGGAGCTTGCAGGAGAAGATGTGGTTTTCTCCAAACTTCCAACACTTCACCCTCAGCCCCTTTAGTCCTGAAATCACCATGATCCCCCCTATAAACATGAAGGGGGGATGTCCCACCACCCCCCCCCGAGGTCAGCCCTGCTATTGCCCCTTGTGGGAAGGGAGGAATGAACCCCAAGGGAAGAGCCTGGATGCCCAAAATGTGGGAAGATCAGCCTGTCTAGCAACAAAAAGAGGGGGCCAAAAACCTCCTGGGCAACAGTGACCACCCCAAATCACGAGCCACCTCCTCACCTTGCAACCCCCGGGATGGAGGACCCTCGTTATGGCAGCAATGATGGGAATCAAATATAAAAATCTGGGAAAAAAACCCACAAAGCAGGAGGGAACAGGTGTAGGACAACACCTGGGTGTGCCACCCACGAACCTGTCCCCACCCCCTGGCCACCACATGGGTGGACCTGAGCTCAGGGTGTCCTGGGGACGTTGGCTCCCTGCAAAACCAGGGCTCCTGATTTGTTTTTAATGACATTGTTTACTGCCAGCAAAATCTCCCGGAGCCCAAACTTGTCTTTCCTAATAATAAACAAGCAAATAACAACGAGAGGGAGAAGGAAGCACATTTTTAAGCCATCAGGGTTTGTGATTTGATTGATCCTGGTAATAAACCCCAGTAAAATGGAGTTGTTAAGCTGGAACGGAGGTTGTAGATCTGAATCTCCATCAATAATTTAAGTGGGAATGAAAGCTGTGTTTGAGCAGGGAAAAGGCCCACCAGCCTCAAGGCTGAAAAATACAGGAGGAGCAAAACTAAGGTCTTGGGGAACCTACAAGCTGGGAAGAATTTTGGGGGTCTCAGCATTGGATGCCAAGGCATCCCAGTCCCAGTTAAGAGGATGGGGCAGGTCCAGAGGCCAAAGGTTTTTCCTGCACTGGAGCTTCAGATGTTGAAACCATCCTGCTGTGACTCTTGGGGACAGTCCTGTGCAGGTCTAAGAGCTGATGATCCTTGTGGATCCCTTCCAGCTCAGCATATTCTGTGATTCTGTGATCCTCCTCCTCCACCATCCTTTCCTTTTTTTTTTATTTCCTTCCAGAGCTGGGGATCAGAGCCCTTCCACCAGCTCCATCCCTTGCCTGGGCATCATCCACCCCCACACAGCCCAGATGACACAGCAGGGACCAGAGAGCAAACCCTGGTGTGAGATCTCTGGGCAGGGCACCAAGGCTGCACCATCCTCAGAGCCTTCCCCAGGCTCTGGAGGAAGAGGGAGCACAGGGAGGGAGGAAGCCTGGCCTTGCTGTCCCCACTGACCTTTCTGCAGGGGGCCCCTCACGCAAACAGCACTTTGTAAACAGGGGCCACGGGAGGCAGAGCTGCTCTTTACCAACCACAGGGAAGGAAGCAACATGAAAGCTTAATCCTTTGAAGGCTGGCTGGGTAATGGGGGAGTCGATAGACTGTGCTGGGAACACTCCATCAGGCTGAGCCTTATTTAAAATACCAAAGGAAGACACTTGTGCTGCTGGAGGATTTAGAGGCAATAAGGCGTGACTAATGCCCCCTGGCTGAGCTCAAGGAACGGCACTTCCCCAGCCCTGCACACGGGAGATGCTCTCTGATTCCTTTCCTCCCCAAAGAAGGGGCTGTTTCTTGCAATTGGAGCAGAGACACCCCCAGCCCCACGTTGCTGGTGAGGGGGATTCACAGCCCAAGACACAGACTAAGACACACCTTCCTCCTCCTCCTCCTTCCTGCTCCCCCAAACCCCTGCAAGCAGCTCAGCACTTCCAGAGCTTTCCAGCTTCTGCTGTCCTATCTCCATTTCCCTCTGGAAGCACGAGGCTACTGGAGAGAAGGTTGGTACAGAACACACACATGGATTTGCTGCAAGACAATCCTCACAGAGCCTCAGGAGGAGCCCCCAGGGCTGGTGTAGTCCCTCTAGATGTGTCAGTCTTCTTGCAGCTCCCTTCACACAGGTTTTGGCACGGTGGGACCATGGGATGGTGGAGATCAGGGTGTCTGGGGCTGCCTGCCTGTCCTCTGCTCAGGTGAGCTGTTCAGAAAGGCAGAAAGACACCCAAAAACCTGCCTGTCCATCAGGACATGGCTCATGCACGTGGGTCCCCTTGGCAAGGCCAGGGGGGTGCCAGAGAAATGGGCAGAGCATGGGCTGCCCAAGCCCCTTCTCCCATCTCCCTGTCTCTGTAAGGTGCACCCACGGGTACCTGCCTCCTCCAGCTCCTGCAGGACTCACCCCTCTGGGAAAAGCTCGATTTATAAACTGTTTTAAAACATCCAACATCATCTGAGACCCAGTGAAATCCTCTTGATGAGAGAGCCCACAGCAACAACCACATGGACGAGCGAGATGAGAAGATGAGAGGAGATGGAGAAACCTCCTGCCTGGGCTGCTGCCTGTTACAGGCCTTCAGCAAGAATTCTTGGCCACGGGAGAGTGCAATTGCTGTGTGTCCCTGGAGCAGGGAGGAAACAGATGCTACAAGACACACTCAGGATGCTCAACCAGCCCTGTCCCTGCCTCACCTGCTCCTGCAGCCACCAAACCCCAGGGATGGTTTGAAAATCAGTGTCACTGTAAAACATGCTGATGACTTCAAGCCTCAGAGCAAATGGGATGTACAGTGTGGCAGCCGTGGTGTGATGGATTCCCACTGCCTTCCCTCCTTGCAAATTGCCTGGAAAGAGAAAAAAAAAAAAAAGAAAGTGATGTTTCCCCAAGTGATCCTTTCTTTGGAATCAGCCGGTGCTGGTGCTCAGGGGTTCACAAGCCCTTCTCTGCAGGTGTCCAACGTGCTAAATTCTGTGGGGGTGGTTTCCCTAAGCCAGGTTGACACCCGGGGCTGAGCTCCTGGCTGCAGAGAGCAGAGGATGCTTTCACTGAAAGGCACCTGGAAGGTTTGGGAATGTGCTGGTTATCCAGAGGGTGTGCTGTCACTTCGTGATGCACCCAGGGTCACACGTGGTCTGTCCTGCCCATCCTTGCACACCTCCACCCCCTTCTCTGTGCAGGCTGAGCTCCCACCTGGGGGTTGTTGCTCTCTGGGGACAAACTGAAGCCCAAATTTTTGCAAGCAGCTTAGAGGAGGGGTTGAATGAGTGTGAGGAATGACCCCCCAGATCCCCCCTGCTCTGCACCCGCCTCAAGCAGCCTCCTTGGGCTGCACGTGGGACAGGAGGAGCAGAAATCTCCTCTGCTTCTGCCAGGGGCAGGAAGGATGCTGGGAACACCCTGTCTGGCCAGGGAAGGGGAGATCCTCTTGGACTTACCCAGCAGAGAGCAGTGCCCACCAGAGCCCCAGAGCCCTCCTTCCTGCCTGCCCTGATGATGGTGCAGCACCTCGCTTGGTTTCCCACCCCTGGTGATCAAACTTCCCTGTTTGTAAGAACCCCAGGCCCTGTCCCCAGTGGGAGAGGCTTCACAGTCCCTCCTTTTCCTCCCCGAGTGTCCTGACCACTCCAGACAAGAGGCCACGGGGTTTCTCCATCCTTAAAAATGACTTGTGTTCCTTCATTTGCAAACAGTGTGGATTGTGGGATCGTCCCCTCCCCACTCCTATCATATTAGGGACCAAGGTGAAGATGGGAAGAGAGTTAAAAGAGGAAATGTTTACAGTGATGGCAACTACCCTGCCAGGATTTGGGCACTGCCAGCAGGAGCAGCCTGGGCTGCTGGAGAAACAGGGGACCACGTTCCCAGCCAGGACTTTCAGCCCCACATGGCTGCAGGCTGGGTGATTCCAGGCAAATCCCATTCCCTGCCCGTTCTCCAGAGCCACCCCTTTAATTGCACTGCCAGCCCCTGCACTGGGGTGTCCAAACTCCCCTTCTGCAGCACAGACACAGCTGAGTGTTGAGCAGAGCCCTGGGACAGCAACCACCTGGACCAGGGGCAGCGTGTGGGGACATCCCTGTCATGGCTCCGGAGCTGCAGCGGGACCTGCTCCGTGGAAATCCGGGATTCAGAGCCACTCTGCTTTCCAGGAACAGCTGTGCCTCTGTCCCCAGCGTGAATTGTGGCTGGGGATGAGTTATGCTGATTAAGTGTGTCAATAATTTACCCTCTCAGAGACGGGAAGGACGCGTTTTATCTCCGGCTCCGAGGCTGCTGCACATCCAAGGAAACAGAGCATAACTCAGCCAAAACCAAGCTGCTGGAGGACAGGGAATGGTGTCACCAACTCTTGAGGGACCATGACCACAGGCACTGGGTGCCCAGAGGAAGGGATGTGCCCAGGGTGCAAATGCCCCCAGAAGCCCAGATTGGGAAGGTCCAGCTCAAGGAGTCTGTGGCGTGTCATGGTGGGGAGACATGTCCAGGTCTCTCCCACGCTCCCTTCTGTCCTCTCTCCTCCCTGAGGAGCTGTTTTCCTCTGTGATTGCAGGGTGGTGGCTGGAAATCTGCCACAGCCAAGTTCTGCAATCAAAACATTTGATTACATGCAAATGTCCGCCCAAAACAGCTGCTTTCCTCTGCCACCTTTGATCACTCACTCCAAGGAAAGCATTCCCATTTCCACCTCTGGAAAATGTCCTTGCCTTCCATTTTGTCCAAGGATTCAGTCTAAAATGGCAGCTGTGCCCTCACCCATATCTCCTCTGTCCCTTCAAGGTCCAGTTTATACCAATTCCCTTTTCCTGCCTGCTGATGGCTGAAGGACTTTTGCTTCCAACACACACATCCACAAACGTTCCTCACATCTCTCTGGACACAAAAATATGCTTTCCCCTAACTCAAGACCAAAGGGATGGGCTTGGAGTGGAATAAAAGGAGCAGTTTCTTCTCTGCTTTCCTGTCTTTCAAAAGATTCCTCAGGGAACGGCGTCACAGCTCTTTGTGGAGACGTTTGGTGACAGCCACTATCTCCTCCTCCAGCCCTCCTCCAGCCCTCAGCAGCAAGTTTTTGAACTCCTTCACTTTGTTTTTCTTCCACCAAACTTTTGATTGAGAAATGAAAAAGAAACTTCCCTGTCTTAAAACTCTGGGTTTGTGCTTTACTGCCCTTTCTCACACACAGTCTCCAGTTTTCCAAGTTCTCCACCCCAACACTCCACTGTGGCCCCACTGCTGGGGGGAAGAATCCAGCTGGCAACTTGCTGGTAGCCCCACACCTCCTTTGGCCTCCAAACCTGGTGTTAGTTAAGTGCAATGTTAATTTTAATCAGATGTCTGGATGCAAATAAAGCCAGACAGCTCCTGTTTCTCCTGCAGGCTGGAATAGCCCCAGCGAGGCTGATTTAGAGACCTCAAGCCCCACAGTTGTCCCTTGCTGCCTCACAGGTCAATGAGAACAAGCTCCACAAAGCAGCACTGAAGGTCATTAGTGCTGGATTGATCCTCCCAGGCTTTATGGTTTTTTAATTAAATGCTTTTAAGGGTTTATTGAAGTCTTGGAGGATCCGACTTCACCTCGGAAAGGATCACGTCGTGGTAAGAAATGTGTAGCTGATATGGTTTATGTGCAAACAGGGTTTGTCAGCCCTCTGGGTCAGAGGGGTGAGTAGAAATGGAGCATCCTTTGCTCCAGGCATTGCTCCAGCTGAGCACCAAGGAGTAGGGAATGACCCTGGAGCTCCCAGCCCAAGCCTGGCCCCAGGACCTGACCCACGGTTCACAGCCGAGCTGTCCTGGAGGTTTTCTTGGCAAGCAGGGATGGTAGGAGACCTGGGAGAGAATGAAAGGTGGAATGTTATGGGTTTTACATGGAAAAGAGTGTTTCCAGATCATCCACTTGACAACAAAGCCATGCAGGGCAGTAACTGGGAGGAAAGTACAGTCATGTCTCGCAGTATTATTAAATCACAAGCAAACACATTCCCAGCTCTCAAACACAGCCCATATGCTCAGCCAGAGCTGCATTCCCTTCCAACACAAAAACAGGCTTTTATTTACTAGGGACAGCTGGGGAAGCTACTCAGAAATGCCTCATGACAGGGAAATTTCAATGCTTTGACTGCACGGACCTGTTGGAGCTGGGTGTAAATACTGGTCCTGGCTTTTGAGGGAAAAGTGGTCTGGAAATGACTCTGTTGCTGTTGTTATCATTGTCTTTATTGGAGAGGCTGGATGCTCCAGGTGCTGGCAAACACATCAGGAATGAAAGCCAGTGCTCCAGAGAGTCTTCCTTCTTATCATTTTACCTCTAAGAGAAGCAGGGCATGGACAGATGGAGACACCCCAGACTGCAGGGCAGGAGAGCATCCTCTGTGAGTCCTGCTGATCCATCCATGATGCCCTCCCTGCAGGATTGCACTGAGAAATGAAGGGATTTACCTGCAAGGGAAGAAAATATATCTCCAAACCAGCTCCAATCACTGCAGAAATCCATGTGAACACTGAGTATGCCTTGGGTCTCCCATCTCAGGGAACATGGACATGGAGATCCTCCAAGGGCTGGAGCCAGGCTGGGAGAGCTGGGGGTGTTCACCTGGAGAAGAAAATGCTCTGGAGAGACCTGAGAGCCCCTTTCAGTGCCTAAAGAGGGCTTATAAAAAAGAATAATAGAAGCAGGGCTGGTGTCCCCACCACCACCTAAGGGTGCAGGATGAAGCAAACAGAAGGCAGGGCAGCAGGGGCTGTGGAATTCTCAGGATGGGGATGCACAAAGAGGTGATTTAGCTCTAAATTCATTAAGTCTTCTCACTGAACAGAGATGACAATGGTTATTACCTGCACTGGATCCCAGCAGAAGAGCAACCATGGAGCTTGAAGCAGATAAAATCCCAAGTCATTATATTAGCAAATTATCTGTTTGGGTCTGTTTCCTATTGACAGTATTAAGCCTATTCTCATTAATATTGCACTCTTCAGGGAAATTAAACTTTAATGAAAGTGTGCTACTTACAATGCCAGCCTGATGATTCAAAAGGGAAAAAAAGCAGCAAGGCCATGGCTGTCTGAATTATTCCTAGCAAATAAGACATCCAGGCAGCAGTGTCCTTACTCATTCAAAAATTGCTCCCAAGCTCAGACACAGTGTCTGGGAAGAGGCAAATAATCTGTGAGTATTTGTTGAGTGTTTGCTGTGCTGGGGATGGTGGGATGGTCCCAGATGGGACAACAGAGAATCATGGGAAGATTTGGAAGGGAGCTTAAAGATCATCTCATTCCACCCCTCTTCCATGGGCAGGGATGTCTTCCACCATCCCAGGTTGCTCCAAATTTATCCACCCTGGCCTTGGACATTTCCAGGGATCCAGGGGCAGCCACAGCTTCTCTGGACAACCTGTGCCAGGGTCTCAAACCCTCACAGGGAGGAATTCCTTCCCAATATCCCATCTAACCCTGCCCTCCTTCAGCTTAAGGCCATGGGGCAACTCAGGGTGTCTGTGGTGCCCCTCGGGGTTGTCTCCCATGAAGTCAGACTGTCCTCGGTCTGTTTGGGCAGAATTTGCCCCAGGTCTGCACTTTGCATCCTTTGCTTCCTGAGTTTCCCACCCAAAGCTCAGCCAGGTGGGAACCAGCCCCCTGTGACCCCCCAGCACTGGAGCTGTCACCACGTGCTGGGATGGAGCAGGGCCAGGAGCAAAGCAGGGACCTCTGAGCCCAATCCACTGCTGTCTGTGTGACAGTGATGGATGGGGCAACACAGCCTGGATGAATCCTCATGTGGAGCCTGAATTAATCTTGTGCTGCCCCAGCAGCCCCTGTCCCAGCTTTCCCCATCCCCTCCAGAGCCCAGCACTCTGCAAACCAAGTTACTGCTCAGCATTAAAAGAATATTTTCCTCTGTTGCCACTTGACATTTCGTTTTTGCTAAGACAAAGTAACTCCCTCCGTAACTTGGGGGGAGCTGCTGCTGTGAAATGGCAACACTCTCCTCGCTCCTCCAGACTGTGTTTGCTGGCACTGAGGCTGCTGATGAGAGAAAATTAATTAAATCCTTGGAATGCTTCCTGAGCACCCAACAGCACCAGGGAGAGAAACCTTCTTGCAAGGACAGCCCAGCTCTGCCTTTTGCCTCTCCTCCCAGCAAACTTCCAAACAAACTGCCCCACTGCCCAGCTCCTCGTGGTGGAGAGGAGGAGGATTTTTTTCCCCTTTCCCACCACGCTTTGCAGGTCCAGCTCCCTGTGTTTAGGCTTTGCTGTCCTAAAAAAAAGGGAGTATCACGACTTTCCCTTCAGCCATGCAAGGCACTGGTAGCATCAAGAAGGTCTCCACTTCCATTACCACATTGCCCCAAACTGCAGCTCTCCCAGAGCCTGGAAATGCTTGGAGCCATCAGCAGACAACACTCTTGCTCCTTCAGTTCTCAGTCAGTGCAGCAGCAACTCCTGAAAGCACCATCTTGCCCTTGGGAAGTGCCTGAATTCCTTCATCCACCCATCCATCCATCCCTTCATCCCTCCATCCCTCCATCCATCCCTCCATCCTCCCACTCCCCACCCAAGGGCTCCTGTTGCAGCCCAGTTCCTCAGTTAAATACCCTCATTATGTGCCTCCATTTAATCCAGAGTTTAACCTGGGCAAAGCACAGCCCTGCAGCCCCCTGGATTCAGGATGTCCAGGGATTTCAAGGGAAAGTGTGGTTTTGTCTGAAAATTTTAAAGAAAAGGGCATTTCCTTCAAATCAAGTTTTTTTTTGTGTAGAAACCTCAGTTCAGGAGAGCTGGGAGCTGATGAGTAGCTGCAAGTCAGAGAGAGAGGAAGGTCCCCAAAACTGTCTGGGGTTATGGCCCACAGCAGGAAAAGAGGGATCCAAAATCCTCTTCCAGTGATTTTTCATTGTTATAAGGATGAAGCATGAAGAGACAGCCCCAACTGAGTGAGCAGGGACTGGTCACCCCTGCCCAGGGGTGAGATTTCACCCCAAGGATGCCAACAAGCTCCACATCCACATGTTATTTCTCTTCTTTACCACGAAAGTCTAAAACAAATAAAACCTTGAGGAAGAGAAAAAAGAGAAACAAACAAACAAAAAACCACCAAAACACACACACAAAAACACAAAACATTTTCTCCAGTGTGGAGCAGCACATTTTACAAGTGCCTTTTCCAGCCCTCCCTGCTCACCATCAATTAGCAATTACACCATTTAAAGCTTCATTTAAAATCTGGCTTGCTTTTAAAAGCGGCCAGAGTGCATTTTCTCCTCTCACTTTGATTAGAAAATAAATACTCCAGGCCATGGAGCTGTCAGGGATGACATTTGGAGTAATCCTGAGTGATTTACCTGTCAAAAGCCCCGCGAGCTGTTTGGACGTGGCTTTGGGGAGGGTTTGGAGCTGAGGAAAGGGAAGGCAGCGGCCTCACACCGGGTAATTTGCCATCAGTCACTGCAGATACACACACTGCTCTGGGGCAGTGGCACAGATCAACGGGAGAGTACAAGAAGCTTGGCCAAACTGCAAAGAAATTGTGCTCTTTTGTAGAGGAAAATTGAGGGAAAATTCCCCCCCGTTTGTCCACAATGGCCAGGATTGTGCTGAAGCTGTTTCGCTGCTCCCAAGACTTACCTGAAGAACTCACTTGAAACACTCTCCTGCTTCTCATCTTCACTTATTCCTTTTCTCCCTCTCCATCCTGCTGACACAGCCAAGCTGAAGAGCAGCAAAGTCCTGCAGGCAGCAAAGCTTTTCCCTTCCTCTTGCTGTCTTCAATTTGCGTGGGAATAAAAGCAGAGTGAGTTGGGTGAATTTATGTGCTCTTGTTAAATTTGCAAGATCAGGGGGTTTGATGATTTTTAGGCTTTTTTGGTGCCTGGGACCTTATTACTTTTCAATTCCAGTCCTCTCCTTTTCCTCACTGGATGGGTCAGCTGTCCTGGGATGGGAGGAGGTGGTTGGTTAAAGCAAAGGCAGCAGAGGAGGATCAAGAGGATGCCAAAAAGTTTTCCAATTCAATAAGACTTCACCCAAATAGGAATTGGCTGTTTCTCTGCCATCTTGTTCTTGCAAGGCACCAAACACAGCGTTATGCTCTGCCTTACTGGTTAAACTGGGCAGAGAGGGAGAATAAAACCTGTAAACTAAAATCCTGAACAGATGTTAGAGACCAGCACTAATATTCAGGAACCCAGCACACCCAATTCAGCTGTTTAACCCCTAAATATTGCCAAGATCTGCTCCCCCACGAACCTCAAGTGTGGTTTGGGGATGGAGGAGGTTTCTGGGGAGTTTGGAATGGGCAGTGCCACAATCCTTTGTGTTTTAATTGTACAAGAAATATGGCACTTCATCTTCCCATTTGGCAAAACCTTGTCAACCCGCAAATTAATCATCTATTTGTGCATTTTCAGCGTCGCTGCTGCTGCCCGAGACATCGACAGTTAATTGGGGGGGGGGAAATAAAGTTTTAATCTTTGTTACAAAAAGGGCGTGAAGTGTATTATTGGTGAGGAAATAACGTCGCCTAAAACGCCGCCGGCTCTGCCTGGGAAGCCAGCGGTGCGTGCGGGCATCCCTCCCTCTAGTGACTAAATGCTGGATGTACAGTCCCTTCCCAGGTTTGGGAAGATGAAAGAGCTTACATCGGAGCCCTGACATTCCCACCGTGCCCGGGGAGTCAGGGAATGAACAAGGATCAGCGAATCGTGGGCTGGAGAAGAGGGGGGGATGCTGCAGAAACACCCCCGAGTTCTCCTCTGTGCTGATATTGCTCATGGAGCACCTTGTTTCCAACCCCAGGTGGTTATTGTTACTACTACTTATATTATTATTATTATCATTATAAGATTATATACAAATAAATCTATTTTAGAACCTGGTCCATTCATTCAGGCCCCTTCCAGCCCCCACCCCAGCAGTGATGGCCACCCACCCATCACTCCCTCCCTGCTTAACCATCCCTCCTTAACCCCTCCTTTCTTTCCAGCCTCACCTGAATTTATGGCATTTTCCCCCCCTTCTTGCAAGCTCCAGCCCAAACTTCAATCCCACATTGCAAGCCCCTGAGGCAGCAGTGCTTTCCCTCTTGTTCCTCTTATCTGTGGTGTTTCTTTGCTTTACAGCAACACAAATAAAGCCTCTTATCTTATTTGCAGCTACACGGGGACTGTGATCCAGAGCCAGCCCTGTCTGGATTAATCCTCATCTGCCTTCTGACAAACACACATTTTTTATTCACTCAGTATCGATCTCCCATCTGGTGTTGATGGCAACCTGTGGGTTAAGAGCTCAGAGCTCTGAGCCTGCAGGTGCAAATAAAACAGCAGGACACTGCAAACACACCTGGATCCGTGTCCAGAATCCCTCCTCCAGCCCTCGAGGAATTGCTTTAGGAGACCACAGTGACGACTGCTGGCCCCTGTGCAGGTGAGAAATCATGGCTGAGCTACAAATTAGAGTTAAATATTTCCTTGGATGCTTTGTCAGACCTCCCCTGCCACAGCCCTGGGCCGTTCCCTGGGTCCTGTCGCTGCTCACACAGAGCAGAGATCGGGGTGTGAGGAAGGAGCTGAGGGTGTGGCTCTGCTTTCCTCCAGCTCTGCCCCGCTCCTGGACCACCATGCCCGGCATCCCCTCCTCGTTTCCAACCCTCCCTGCAACACTGGCACCCCCATTTGTGTGCTTGGGGGTGGAAGGAGAAGCCAACCCCCCCCCAGAACAGCCCAGCTCACCGAGGCATCTCAGCACCAGGACAAACAGCTCCAGTGCTCCACCCCCTTCCATCCCCGTGCTCCTGCGATGATCCCACTCTTTCCACGGCCACAGCCAAGTCCCTGCAGTTCACATGACATTTTCTTGTAGTTTGCACTGGTTTGAGTTGAACAGTTTACTAAAAATCAAGATATATGAACGTCTACCGCCTGTGCTTCAACGCCTAATTTAGCAATTCTATCAAAAATGTAATTAAGTTTGTCTAGCATGATGTATTCTTAATAAACCTGAGCTGCTGGTGGATCTGTTATCCTCCTGGTGTTTATAGCTATTAATATTTGCCCAGCAAATTCTCTGGGATTTGAAGGGAGATTCACATAAACCTGTATATATTATCTAATTAATAAACAGTACTAATACACAAGTAGAAGCAAATGAGCAGTGCCCAGTGTTTGCAGTTCTCAGATAATTAATTCTGCCACCAGCCCCTAAGGTGGGAGCATCAGCTCCACAGTGGGGATGTCAGCAGGGAGGCTCCAGCTTGGTCCTCAAGCCAAGAAAGGGTGGAAATTCATAGAAACATGGAATATCCTGAGTTGGAAAGGACCCACAAAAATCATCCAGTCCAACCCCTGGCCCTGCCCTACCCCAATAATCCCACCCTGTCCCTGAGAGCGTTGTCCAAACACTCCTTGGGGCCGTGCCCACTGCCCTGGGAGCCTCCAGTAAGAGCTGCCTTGGTGTCCCAGACCAAAGTTCCTGTGGGCCATGGGAACATCCCAAGCAGATGTTGCTGGAGGAAGAGAAGAGGGAGGATGTCCCCAGCCAAGCCCCTACTGGCTCTGTCTCTCAGTGCCTTGGGGACTCACCCGAGCCACCATCACCTCTGGCAGCCTCGTCCTGCCCATCTCCTGCTCCAAGGTGACACCTCCTGTTGGGACCATGAGCGTTGCTTGCCCTGCTCTTCTCTCTGCTGGATTCAAACACTCTTTAATAGTCTTATTTTCCCTGTGGAGATAATTAAGCACAACAATTAAATTATTAAAGTTCCCCTCTTTTTGTGACACAAACCGCCTTTGCCCCGAACACTATTCAGAAGAGCAGCATGGAACCTAATTTCCTATAGATGTGTGGGGTTTCATTTCCTATAGATGTGTGGGGTTTCATTTCCCATAGATGTGTGTGTTTTCTGTCCCATATCCCACATGGGGTCATGATCCCAGCCTGGATTCTTTTGTCTTCTCCTGTGCCATCGCACACCCAGAACATTCAGGTCCCTCCATCTGTTACCACACAAAAAATTGCCCTTTGAGCACCTGCAGAGCTGCAGCAGCCAGGAGAAGTTCACCAGCTCCTTCAGAGATCTGTTTCCAGAGAAATCAAACCCATTGATGGCTGAAAGGCTCTTGCCTATGCAAATCATTAGCTCAATAATACATTAAAATAAATGTCAGCTTTAGGTCACTGCGTACAGGGAGAGGAGATGACACGAGCCATTTGCCCCCATCACCTCTGCCTGAGTCTTATCACACCTTTTGAAAATCTCCAGAGAAGAGCTTAAAAGAAAGGCAGGGATGGCTGAAAATATGAATCAAGGCAGGGATGACTGAAAATTTAAACCAAATTAATATTTTTTTTTGATGGCAAGTTGACATTTCAGCAGGATGAAAACAGGCAAAAAGAATAAAAATCCAATACCAAATGACAGGAGGAAAGTCCTGGCTTTTCAGAAGTTATTTTATAGTTCTTTTGAGTTCAGAGCCCACATTTTCTGCAGAAAATCCCCACCTCCATCAAGGTGCTTGCAGGTACTCCATTCCCCTCTCTTGTTCAACATCTCTCTTTCACAGCGAGGCAGGGGAAAGAAAAATTCCCCGCTTGGTTTTTTTTTTTTAGAACAAGTAAACCTATGACAAGCAGTCAAAGGTTGGACTTGAGGTCTTTTCCAACCTCAGATATCCTGTGATGCTGTGAGCTTCTCCACAAACAGAGCACAATTCCCTCATTTTTCTATTCTGCCCCAAAACCCCCAAAGAGACATTCCACAGCTCCTCTGGAGCTGTCAGAGGACTCCCTGCTCTCCTCCTGGAAGCCATTCTGTGCCATTCCACACTCTGATGCATTTAAAGGTGCATTTATAGCACAAAGTAGATGTTTATAATTTCTAATGGTGTTCCAATTACGGGCTGGGAAAGCGGCTGGAATTGAGCCTGTCTCGGTTATTTATGGGCAGAGTAATCCCAACCCAGTAGACACCTCTCAGGAAGAAAGCTCCCATTTTTCACCTGGGCACCGAAAGCAATACTTCATGCTAATAGAGTCTGTTATCAGAGGGAAATAAGCCTGCACAGCCACCTCACCAGCTCCCTGGAGACCAGCATCCAAAAGCACAGCGATCCAGAGGTCTGGATCAGGAAGCAACAGGCTGCTAAAAATTCTGGGATGCATGAAGAAAGTAGATTACTAGACTGGGAGGAGGAGGAGGAGGGATTTTCACTTCCCTCCAGTAGGTGGAGGAGAATGGGACAAAATCTTCATCCTTCCCATATCAAAAACATCCCTTCTCTTCCCTTGTGTCCCGTGGAGTATTGGGATATTTGGAGGTTGGTTCACACCTTTGTGACACCTCAGTTTAATCCAGCCCTTTCCATCTGTTTCTCCAAGAGGAACTTGACCTCCCACAGCAGGGACAAGAGATGTTCAGCCCACTTGGACTAAGGACACAGTGTAGGTGACACACAGGACACCCAAAACTGAGGGCCCACCTGGCTGCCCCTTCCTTGCTGAAAAGCCTCTAACAGTGAATACCAGAATGGTTTGGGCTGGAAAGGGCATTAAAGACCAACCAGTTCCCCCCCTGCCATGGGCAGGGACACCTTCCACTACCCCAGGTTGCTCCAAGCCCTGTCCAAACTGACCTTGGACACTTACAGGGATCCAGGAGCAGCCAGAGAAATTTATTTCAGTCCCTCACCACCCACACAGGGAAGAATTTCTTCCTAATATCCAATCTAACACTCCTTCCCTCGATTTGAGGTATAAACACAATATGTATGAAAAATACAATTTTGGCTCATTAGGGCCCACTAGGAGCAAGATTCTTCAATAAACCCTGTGCACTCTCCTCCAATATCTGCCCCTGAGGGTTCCTGCAAGGCTGGGAGAAGAGCAGCAGTGGTGGGACAGTCGTATTCATCTCAATCTTGATGACCTTGATTTTGCATGACAAGCCACATACTTAATTAATTAGAGAAAAAAACCCTCCATTCCTTCTAAAAGGCCATTATTTTAATTCTGACAGGTAATTACAGGAGAAGAAATGATAAATCTTCCCGAACACTGTTTGTCTTTAAGAGAGGCCTTAATTATGGATGTTTTAAAGCTGAGGCTGGTGGAGCTGGAGCTGTGTCAAGGGATGAAGAAGTGCTCAGGACCACCCTGAGTGTCACTGCCTGATGGGCAGCTCCAGCTCTGCGTTTCTGCCCAGCTGTAGGAGATCCAAAGCAGGAGAGAGGGATTGAAACAGCTAAATAAAATTCGTTAGGGAAACTCATAACAGCACAACACACTTGGCCTGGGGAACACATTGCCATCATCTATCACCTGGCAGCATTTAAAAAGGGGATCACCATTTTATGCAGATAATAAGAAAATCCAGAGTTATAGCAAAGAGGGTGGAAAAAAGAGAGAGAAACCAAGATATTCTGTGAAGAGTGGAAAGAAGAGCCTGATTTCTCATGCATTTATGTGCTCAGCCCCTTAAATGTGCATCCCACAGTAATTCCAGCTCCTCTTCATGTTCTCCAGAGGAAGAGGAAACCCCCATGACTTCCAAACTCACCATCTAATGGTCAAGTACTGCCCACTTGCCTCTTGGACAAGGCAATAATTTGGGTCTCTCTTCTTTGTCCAACCAACATTCTCCACAAAGCTGCAGTATCTCCATCTGTGGATGGAGACAAGACACTGCTGTGCTTGTTCCCCTCATCTCAGGGGTGGCCAAACTGCCAGCAAAGACGGTGCTTTTTTGAGCTGCCATGGCCAAGTTATCACTTGCTTATCACACCAAGGTGATTTTCACTTCGGTAGGTGAGAAACCCAAGTCACCACAGCACCAGGGGCAGCCAGACAAGTGTTTTGACTCAGCCCTGGCATGGAAATTGCAGCTTTGGTGAGCCCAGGTTGGCCTTGCTTCTGGTCATGAACCAAACTCGAAGCCAACATGTAGGAAACATGAAGGTGTCCAATTCAACAGCCATCAGCCTTCTGTGAGGCACATTTACGTGGCCTATTCCTGGAAGTGTCCAAGGCCAGGTTGGAAAGGGCTTGGAGCAGCCTGGGGTAGTGGAAGGTGTCCCTGCAGGGGGTGGGACTGGCTGGGCTTTAATATCCCTTCCGACCCAAACCATTCTATGCCTTGGAAAGCCTCCTCCTGTACCACTGCCCTTCCTGAAATATATAAAATCCACAGAGATCCGACTCCCCCTTGCTGGTTCCTCTTTCAGCTTTGCAGTTTCCACACTGCAGGGAACAGGCTCATCCCCTCCACGTGTTGCTCCAAGGAGCATCCCTGTGCCAGGACTTCCCGGGAGGAAAGTGCACCCTCTGCTCCGACCCCGTGGGAAGAGCCCTCCCCGCATCCGAGCCCAGCAGCAGGACGGAGCAGCAGCCGGTGGGATGTGGGAACAGCCCCTCGGGGATGTTCCAGCCGAGGAGAGGATTCTCTGACTCCCGACCTTTGGGCTTTGAGCCATTCCCTGCCTGGCTGCAGGGATAAGGGAAGGCAGCCCGTACATCTGTAGGAGTCATTAGCAGGGCAATTAACACTCGCTCAGCTTGGAACGATCATTAAGAGGGCGACTTACAAAGACCAGCAATAAATCAATCCGAGTTGACGTGATATCAAAACCAGCGCCCACCCGCAGAGGGGACCTGACAGAGCCCTCCACGGGGCCGCTCCTGCTTTTCCCATCCTGCCCATAAAGCTCGGATTAAACAGAAGGATTGAGGTATCGTCCAGCTACCGTGGGACTAGTCCGTGCTGGAGGTGGGGCCCTGAGTGCTCCGGGGAGCGTTGGCACAGGGATCAAGGATCCACATGGCACCAAACCTCAGTGTTCAGCCCCTTCCCTGAGCTGCTGCTCAGCCCCTCTGCACACTCACGCAGTTCCACTCCACAGAGGGTTTTTCCGTGGTTACAAGTACTGGGTTCTGATTTTTCGTGGACAGCCGAGCTCCCCATCTCCTCGCAGGGGAAGCTGCTGCCCTCCAGCCCCACCAGCCTCCCTGCCCTTCCACATGCCCTGTGGCAGTGCAGGATGCCACACTTTTGTCTTCAAGATTTCCCTGCCAAAGGGCAGACCCAGCATTAAGACATCACAGGAAAATCCAAAATTCACTGCGAGCCACCACAAGGGTTTTCCAGATGCCCAAGATAAGCCCATCCTGGGTACCAAAAATGTAACCCCAGGGCCATATCCTGCCCTCGCAGATATTATCACACCCACGGATGCACTGCCAAGGGAAGCAGCCCTGGATGATTGTACCAAACCATAATCACACCAGAGTCACTTTATTGCTCCTTGAACAGCCTCAGACAGAGACAAAGAATAAATCCAAATTATTAAACATCTTAATCACTCCTTGTCACCGAGCACAAAGAGATGAGGCCGTGAGCACCCATCTGTGGGGGAGCCACACCAGAAACCACACTGTGGGGCTGAGCAAGGGGCTGAGCAATGTTTACCTCTGCCCTGGACATTTGACCACCCCCCGGGGTGATTACACCAAGCCTTTGAGGCTTTGAGTGGGGTTTTTGATCCCCACTTCACTTGAGGTTTCCATCCCAGTGCCTTCCTCCACCACGAGGAGCAGGGGACAATAAGTGCTCCTCTCCTGTGCAGGGACGATAGAGAGATAGGAGCGCTGGAGTCTGTGAGCTGGTGAGACACATTGCTATGGAAACAGGAGCACCACGCACTTGAGACAGACCTGGAGGAGAAGCCAAACAGAGCTGAGAGATGCAGAAGAACAGGAGAGTTGCTCTAACCCTTTCCAGCTGGGTGCAGGCACCACATGTCCTCCAGGCTGAGGAGTGAGAACATCCAAGAAGAGAGAAAGTAGAGATAGGTGAGGCAGGTCGGCTCTGTTGGGAGGCTCCTCCCTGCTCAGGAGGGACAGATGGAGTCAGGACCACCTGCAGCTCCCTCTGTGTGACTTCACTGGGTGAGAAACCAGCCGGGAAGCCAACGAGTCCCCACCTTACCCTTCATTCCTCCTGCCACAGATTCACAGGCACATCCAATGTTCAATCATTGAGACCTTCTCAGCACCACAGGCCACTCCATCCCCCCCTTTCCCAACAAAGTCATGTGGGAATGAAGCACCTCAAACCATTCTGACTCCACAGGAAAACCTGCCTTTTCCTTAAGATGCTTCCTCACATGTTGAACCTCCCTGCTCGAAGCACCAGCCTCGTTTCTCACCCAATTCCCTCTCAGCCACCATTTCCCTCTTGTACTTTCATTCCCCTGCATGTTTAGCTCTTCCAGAGATATTCCATTTGAAAAAAAAGCCACCTCACAGTCTTCTTTTTGAGGAGCTGAACAACACAAATTCTTTTTCCCCTCAACCAGACACTTTTTTCCTCTTCACCCATCACAAAAAATAAAATGTGAAGGGGTCTATCCTGCCTCCCAGTGCTTAATTAGCAGTGTTTTTTCTCCCCATTTGCACAGATATTGCTCCCACAAGTGTTTCAGGGCTTCCAAAAGCGACAGTTTTATCACTTAGTCATTGAAGGTTTTCAAATCCCTCAATTAGCCACAATTCACAGCAGTTTGAGGAAGCCGAAGAGCATCAGCAACTTCTGTAACATTCGACACAGAAGCATCTTCTAAGTGTCTCTTTTATGTGGCTTTGCCCATAATTATGGCAGGGAGATAAAGTTCTGTAATTTATTTCCACTAATACAGCGAGGCAGCAATTGATGTTTTTTTATGAGGGTGAATATGTCTGTGGGATGTACTAATGTTTATAGGCCGGTAAATTTGATTTATATGGAATAATCAGCACTGCTATCGGTAAAGGCCCAGAGAGCTAATATGATTTGCATTGATGAGATTAATATCAATTTAAAGCTTCCAGGTTTGCAGAGCACAGCTGACTCCTGATTCCTACCGGCTCCCACCCCGGCAGGTTAAGGGGATTTTGCTTTGCAGGCAGTGAGCTGGTGTTTGACCCCAAAAACCCGACAGATCTTGAGGGATTTGGTTGTTCTTTCTGGTCTGAGCCGCAGAAATGACAGGTCTGCTCCTGCAGGAGGAGGTGCTGGCTCTGCTCAGCCCTTGCTCCCTTCGTTTAAGGACATGCAATGTCACAGAGGGGCAAAGGATGGACAGGTGTGCCGGGGTGTAGGGCAGCAGCAGCCTCTGGATGTGTCTGCTCGCCCCTCCGAGCCAGGAGGAAGGGGTACAAGGGACTTTCTGCCTGCAGAAACTCGGGATCACGGTGGTGTTTCAGTGCCCTCTTGTGCCAAAGCAGCGACGGTGCTCCAATGCTTTTCTTGTGCCCAAGCACCGAGGGTTGACAGAGGAGCTAAACCCGGGGAGATGCTTGTGCCAAGGTCTCCTGAGTGGTTTTGGAAAGAGGGGAGAAAGTTTTCCAATAGTATCAACCCCCAGTTTGATCCTGATCTCTGAAGAGGTAAAACCTCTTAAAAATTAGGCTGAATGCTTTAACTACCGAGTGCTGTGGATCTCAAGGGAGGTCACCCATGGTTGGGAAATAAGGGGTGACTTGGGGTGACTTGGTGCCCGTGGAGTACAGGGGGAGGTCCCTCACCTGCACCTGAGACACCGAGGCTACAGGTTTTCTTTCCTGGGGAAAGAGCTGGTTTTCCCTTGCAGGAGCCGAGCGCCCGAAATTGTGAGTTCACCTCCGAAAATTATGTATGGGTGAAGATTCCTCCCAGACAAAAGGGGCCAGGACAGAAAGGTCTTGCTGCCCATGGTGTACCAGGGTAACCCATCACCTGCCTCTGAGACCCCAAAGCTACAGGCTTTCTTTCCTGAGGGGAGCTTGGCATCTGTTCACCCTCCACTCTGCTGAGAGACCTCCACCAGCAATCACAGAGTCACGGGGTGCTCTGGGTTGGGAGAGAGCTTAAAGCTCATCCAATTCCACCCCCCTGCCATGGGCAGGGACATCTTCATCTAGCCCAGGTTGCTCCAAGCCCCGTCCAACTTGGCCTTGGACACTTCCAGGAATCCAGGGGCAGCCACAACTTCTCTGGGCAACCTGTGCCAGGGCCTCCCCACCCTCACAGCCAGCAATTCCTTCCCAATATCCAATCTAACCCTGCCCTTTGGCAGTGGGAAGCCATTCCCCTTGTCCTGAGATTCCAGGCCCTTTAAAAGAGCCCCTGGTGCCTGGGGAGGGGTTTAAGTCATGGAGAGAACATCTAAGGCACCAAACCAACTACTCCAATAAAACCTAACACTGGTGGAATCTGCAAAGTCCAGGCTGTGTCTGGTTGCTCTCCCATTGTTCCCTTGATCCTCCCTCTGGAGCTCAGCTTTGTTTGGAGATCTCTGCACCACCCCAGCCCAGGGCTCTGTGCCTTTCCTTGGCGTGGTCAAGGCCATCATCAAACAACACTGGTCCCTGCTGCTTTCCTCTTCCACCAGTCTGTCCATCTGGGAGAGTTTTCCATCCCTGGGAATGCTACTGTGACAAGCTAAAAATCCCCTCTTCCACCCCCAAAGCACAAAGTAGCCACAGGCATGGATTTGCATTTTCCTTGTCAATTTTATTTGTCTCCAGGGACTGCAGTGACCTTCAAAAGGGAGATTTAATTGAAAAATATGAAAAGGATGCTCCTGTTTATTCATCCAGACCCGAAGTTTCCCTGTGTTTTGCAGCCAGCCGAGAACAAGCACCTCTCCAGTGAGGCTGAGCCTGCCCTGCACTGAAGAGCTGTACATTCCACACACACACACGTACATCACACACACATGTACATCACACACACGTACATTACACACATACACGTGTGTGTTATATTACACACACATTATAGACACATACATGTACATCACACACACATGCATTGAACACACATGTACATTACACACACTGTACATCACACACACGTGTACATTACACACACAAACATTACACACACACACATCACACACGTACATTACACACACATTTACATTACACACATGTACATTACATGTACATCACACACATGTACATCACACACATGTACATCACACACATGTACATCCAACACACATGTACATCACACACATGTACATCACACACACATCACACACACATGTACATTACACACACATACATTACACACACACACATACATTTCACATACATGTAGATTACATACATGTACATCACACACACATGCACATCACACACATACATTACACACACGCACGTTACACACACACGTCTCTCACACACACACACAGACACACACACAGACACACAAACACACACACATGTCTCTCTCTCTCTCACACACACACACATACATGTCACACACATACATGTCACACACACACACGTCACACACACAGACACACAGACACACACACATGCACACATACATGACACACACACATACATGTCACACACACACACATACATGTCACACACACACATACATGTCACACACGTCACACACACGCCCTGTGGGCGGAGCCTGAGCTCGCAGTGGGCGGGGTTCCGGGGGCGGGGCGATCCCTGTGGGCGTGTCCCGGTGTGCGGGGGCGGGGCCAGCGGCGCCTGGCGCTGACTCGCTCCGGGGGCGCCGCCGCAGCGGAGCCGCCGCCGGGGCCTCCCCGTCCGTGCCCGCCGGTCCCTCCGCCCGGCCCCGCCATGTCCGGCCGCGGCGCCTTCCCGCTCAGCCCGCTGCCCCCCGCCGCCGCCCCGCCGGCCCCGGGGCCCGCCACCGCCCTGCTGCGCGGCCCCAGCCCCGCGCCCGCCGCCGCCGCCGCCCCGGGGTACCGCGCCATGGGCCCGGCCGCCGCGCAGTACCAGGTGAGGAGCCCGGGGGGCACCGAGGGGGGCGAGGGGGCTCCGAGGGGCTCTGGGGAGGGTGGCGGTGCTGGGCCGGCCCGCGGGGCCTTGGCGGGGCAGCGTGGCCGGGCCTGGGCGGCATCGCCCCGAGCAGGGCCCGGGACCCCCGCCCGGAGCCCCGGTGGGACCCTTTTCCTGCGCCTTTTACTCGGGACACTTCCTTCGTCCCTCCCTCCCACTTTTTAGTCTCAAACCCCGGTAAAAGTTTGTCCGGGCCCGTGCCCGGCACGCAGCGGGGGGGACCCCCCCGGGGCGGGGGTGCTGGGACCGTGAGCCCCGGCCCGGGTCCGCAGCCACCCCATCCCATCCCACCCCATCCCACCCCATCCCACGGCCGGGAACCGCCTGGAACACTTTGTCTGCGTCCTTGGCAGAGGTGGAGGTAACCACGAGGTGTGTGCGGTGCAGGTGTGCATCCTCTGTGGATCCTCTGTGGATCTTCGGGAAGGAAAAAGAGGTGGTGAAGTGGTGGATGAGGAGACCGGGTGCTTGGTAATGTTGGGGGAAAGCAAAACAGGGAGCAGCCCTCAAAAAGCAAACAAATCGCTCGTTTTCCAGCCTGAGCATCTCTTATAAGTATTTTCAGGCAGTAAGAGGAATGTTTACAAGGGCCTGGAGCGACAGGACAAGGGGGAATGGCTTCACACTGCAGAGGGCAGGGTTAGATGGGATATTGGGAAGGAATTCTTCCCTGGGAGGGTGGGGAGGCCCTGGCACAGGTTGCCCAGAGAAGCTGTAGTTGCCCCTGGATCTCTGGAAGTGTCCAAGGCCAGGTTGGATGGGGCTTGGAGCCACCTGGGCTACTGGAAGGTGTCCCTGCCCATGGCAGGGGTTGGCACTGGATGATCTTTAAAGTCCTTTCCCGCTCAAACCATTCCATGTTTCTATGATATTCCAACAGTAAGAAGTATATCCTGACATACCCTCCTGCTCCCCCTTGCACACCCAGCTTGTCGGTTCACTCTGAGGCTCGTGCTGATTATTTTGGTCCTTAGTTTTCTGGTGTAAGGCTGAGTTTTCCGGGCAGGCTGGAAATGGAGGAGCCCGGTTGTGGTTGTGCAACACCACGTTCTCATGGGCGCCGATGCCTCCTCCAGAGCTGTGCCTTATTTGCATTAATTAAAACTTCAGAAATAGCCCAAGCTGAGGGAAATTCCAGCTCGCTAATGCAGGATGAGGAAACGACTTCCTCCTGCAGCCTGAAAAAACGCCAAAAAATGGTGTTGGGGATGGAGCTGGCTCAGCCACGGCCGTAACTCGAGGCAGAGGCGAGCGGGCGCTGGGTCTGCCCTGACCTTCCATGGGGCAGGTTGCAAAATCCAGCTGGGAAGCTGGAGCCAGGCTGGAGCAGCCGGGTAAACAGGCTGGCATATGCTGGCTTTCCCCCCTCCCTGCTGCTGGCTGGGATCACAGCAGGTGTTGGGAGTTGGGAGCACGGGGTGATGCATCCCCTGCATCCCTCCCTGTGGCATCAGCCCCGGGGCTGGGGATGAGTGGCCTCATGTCCAGCCACAAGCTGCATCCTTGTGCCTGGGAAGGGAGATGATCTGGGAGGGTCTGTCCTTTGTTTTGCAACTCCTAGGCTGGGAAAAACAACCCCTCCCCTCCCTGTGGCCATCCCTGCTGTGCCCAGAGGACTTCTGGGCTTTGTTAGTCCCGGCTTAATGAAGAGCTTCGTTATTGGGGCACCAGGAGACACAATGGGCCCCATCCACTCCAGTGAGGGCTTAGGGGCTCTAATCACTGGATTATGAAACATATGCTCGTCCTTTTGACATCCTTGTGGGCCTGCTGGGGATTTACTGGAGACTCAAATGGGGAATCCTAGAGGATGACTCCCTTTGGGAGTTCCTTTTGGGAGCTGATGTGTCAGAGCAGCCAGGTGCTGGTGCCATGCCTGGAGCAGGAAGGAGAGGAGGGTGATCAGCTCGAGCTGTCAGGCTGTGTGGTGGTGGGTCTGTGGGCAGATCCCCCATCCTGATCCCTGTCCCTGTGCCTGGGGCAGCAGAAATGCCAAGCCTGAGCCCCAGCATCCATGTTGTGCTGTCCCACTAAGTTCAGTGAGGAAGGAGCCATCCTGTTTGTTCAGGTACTAGTTTTGGAGTTAGGAGAGTTTTTCCCCGAGTTATGGGATTGACACTGTGGCAGGGATCAGTGTGGGTCTGTGTGGAGATGGGACCTTGGAAGGCAGTGCTCTGGCCTCACAGTGACCCCAAGCTGATGCTTCACTGGTGCACAGAGGTGGCAAAATTAGGTGTCTCTGTAAAGGGGTTTCATTGATATTTGCAGAGCCTGGTTTCCATGGGACAGGAGGCTGCTGCAGTCCTGGAAGCTCCTAAGCCTGGAAGCAGCTCAGTGATCCCATCCCTGGGCAGGTGGCAGTGGGAAGGAAAGCAGAGTCGTGCTTCGTGGAGAAATACATGGAGCCAGTGGGATGGAGGAGCTGGAGAAGTGTAGGTTGTTGGTGTGGAGCCAGGTGAGAGCTGGGGAGGCCTGGACACGTTGGAGAGGATGAAGTGTGGAACAGGAGAAATCCACCCTGTTTGGGAGCAGAGAAGAACAGTGTTCCTGCTCATTTGGATTGGCTTGAAGGGGGCCTGGAGACAACAGCCAGGGCTGGAGCTGATCCAGAAAGCTGGGATGCTGCTTGTGCTGGATGACCCCACCCTTCCCAAGGGAGAGGGTTTCCAAGGCAGGTTTCATCACAACCCGAGCCTGGAGTTGGTTTCAGCGATGATACAAAGCAGATGAACAGTGTCCTCGTGGAGCAAGGGGGAGGAAGGCAGAGCAGAGTCTGCCTGACAGTAGAGTTCTGGGGGAACAACAACATCTTCAGAACTGGAGGCCCTCACCCCCTCTGCCTCCATAGGACCTTCCCAGGAGCCGCTCCCTGGGCAGTTTGGCACTGCTGGGGTTTGTGCCAGGCACCCATCCCTGCTCCTGCCCTGTGCCTCACGCTGTGTTAGCAGCTCTGGGGAGGAACCCAACACCTTTGTTCCTTGTTCCTGCTGCTGTTACTGCCCGTGTTATGATCTGGATTCCCATGACATCCACAGCTCCAGGTGTGAGACCTTGGATGAGCAGGTTTGTCTGGACCCAGAGAGCTCTGCTGGTGCTGGAGACGTTCCCAGCACGTGTCCTCAATCTGCTGGGAGGTTGTTCCTGGTGCTGTGCCCTTCTCTCTGATTTACTACTTCCTTGTCTATGGTTTTTAGCTGATAAGTGATCTGGCTCCTGAAGCTTCTCCTATATTCAAACCTGACAGCTTTTCCAAGCATGATAAGATGCACGGGGAAGTTTGGAAGCAGTTTTGGGGCTTGCTGGGAGCAGGGAGCTGAGGGAGTGATTGCAGCCTGCAATGACATCTTGATAGCACCACCACCTCCCAGATCAAGATCCCTGCCAGCACCAACCCAGGCTCTTCCTGGCACTTTCCCAGAGGCATTTGCTCACAGATAAGGACAAACAAAGAAGGGGAAACATCTTTTGGGGTGTGCTGGGGGGCTCAGTTGGTCCCGATCCATGCAAAGCCCCAGGTTGAGTGGTGGCTTTAGGCAGCCGAGCTCTCCTTGAGCCCAGCCTGATGTGGAGCTCAAATCCTGTTTGAACAGGGTTTGTTTCTGAATCCTGATGGGAAGTGCTGCTGCCTGGGCATGAGGGAAGGAATGTGCAAGAAGAGCTCTCTTGCTTGGCCAGGGCTCTGCTCCCAGAGCCCCAGGCAAGGATGGATGTGGGCTCCCATTCCCTGACTTGTTAGTGTGTCCAAAGTTGGATCACACGTCTCTGGACGGAGCAGAACAGGACGTGTGTTGGGAAGAGCCTTTCCCCCTCGCTGTGGAGATGCCAGGAAGAGCCGTGACCTTGGAGGGAAGATGAAGAGGCTCTCGAGCTGTTTTTAGAATTGCTGCTTTGCTTCAAGCTCATTCTTCCTCCTGCAGACCCATCCTGTGATTTATTGCTTCTCTGCTACCAGCCCCTCATTTCTGAGCTGCCCTTCCTCAAGAAGGGGCCTCTGGCAGGCACAGAGGCTCCCATCATGCCAACGAACATCCATCAGGAAGCCTCCCAGCCTCCCGTTGGGTTGGGCTGAAGCTGAGTCTGAGCAGAGCTCCCCAAAGGCGAGCGGCCCGTGCACTGACCTGGGATGAACCGCGAAACCGCAGCCGGCCCCATCCGTTCCTTGGGCTTTGGCAGGGAACAGAAACAAGCTGTTTTCTGTCCCATTTCCAAAGGCTCTGCAGGGAAGGCTGGATGGGATCCAGCTTGTTCCTCGGCGCTGAGCTTGCACGGTTTGCCCTTTGTCCGCCCCGCTGGCGGGGAGGGGACGAGGCGGGACCCGGAGGGGTGTTCGACAGAAATGAGCTGAGGGAGGACTCCTTGGTTTGAGCTGGTTTAATGACATTTCCTGAGCTGAAGCCCTCCTGCATCCTGCTCATTTCCAGGGCTTCCAAAAGGGGCTGGAAACAGGCTTCACCCCCAGGGCCGTGGTGCTGCTTCCTGGCTTAGCTGGAGATTTAAGGCTGCGCTTGCGTGAGATGGGTCTTGGCAGCCTTTGGGCAGGAGGTGAGAGGCTGAGACTGCCCAGGACAGAGGTGCAGTCACTGATTGAGCCACGAGGCTTCTCTGTTAGAAATGTGAAAAGCTTAAGGGTAAACTGAGAGAAAAAACCATCCCCGTGGAGGGTTCTGTCCTCCATTTTATTGCTCGTCCAAGCGATCAAATGCAGGTCCCTGGTGGGCTGGAACTCGCTCTCCTGCCAGCTGAACTGTGGCTGATGGCTCTCAGGTGCTTTTGGAGTTGATGTTAAAGTTGAAGTGTGACAGATCTGTTCATCTTTGTGCTGAACCTCTCCCTGCCAACAGAATTGTTTCACCTGAGCAGTCTGGCCCTCCAAAGAGCAGATGGACATGCAGGAGACCTTGCAGAAGGTGTTGTCACTGATATGGAGCTGTCGAAGACTCCCTCAGCTGACTTCAGCCAAGCCTCCAAATCTCTCATTTGAGGGATAGATCAGAATGTGACCCATGGAGTGGCAGAGGGAGATAGGAGAGACCTCAGGGCATGACAAGAGCTGCCCTGGCTGAAGGACAGGAGCTGGTTGTGGCCATGCCACCTCCAAGCAAGCTACCAACAGCATTCCATGTGCAGGGAAGGGTCTGTGTAGTCATGTCAGGAACCTCTCTGGCCTTCCAAGCAGTTTTCCTTTAGCACTGATCACGTGTGGGCTTGAAAAACACCCAGGGCAAGGGTTTCCCTACCAGCCATCTGCCTCCTCTGGGGAACTGCAGGTTCTGTTTGCAGCCTCAGCAGTACATTGAGCTTCTCTTGGGGCCCAGAGATTTCAAATTAAAAGTTTCCCAGCTGCTTCTCTCGGTTTATCTAGTCCCCAGAAGCCTTTGCAGGTGAGTCAGCACTGTTATGGGTTACACAGTCCTCCGAGCTGAAGTGGCACAACAATATTTACCGTGGTTTTTCGTTTTGCACAGGGCGTGGGGCTCGGGGCTGCCCCTCCTCCCAGCCCTGCCACAACGGATTTCTTGATAAACCCGCCGAAACTGTGTTCTTGCCTTGTGGTTTTTGGCAAAAAAAAGGTGCTGCTGGCCGGGGTGATGCTGACACAGTCACGAGGAGTTGCGCAAATGTGGCAGATCCGGAGGGGAGAGGGGAACATCTGGGAGCCGAGAGGAGGAAGGAGGAGGCTCCTGCCCTGTAGCAAGGGCAGGTCAGCCAGCCCGGGCTCTGGAGGTGCCTCTTCAAAGGCGGCTGAGCGGCGGCGGAGCCGTGTTTGGTTGTGTAACGGGCTCAGCCTGTGCCGTGCGTGTGTTTTCGAGCTCCCACGTGCGGCACTAATCCTGGGGCCCCGCTGCTGCCCCGGCTCCCGGCTGGAACACGCTGCTCTTTTCGGCGTCTCCCGCTTGCAGAGGCGCCCGTGGCGCAGCTCAGGCTCCTGGCTTTGTGCTTAGCAGCTTTTCGGGGAGGCTGGGGTGTGTTTTCTGGGGGTGTGTTTTGGCTGCAGCTCTCAGTGAGGGCGGTGCCCCCGCGCTCCCACTCCTGCATCCAGGGTGTGCTCCAAAATTGATCCCCGTGTGCAGGTAAGGAGGTGGCTTCCCTAAATCCCTTCACAGCACAGTCCTGTGCCCTGGCAGAGAAGCTGAGGGGATGTCCTGGCATGTCGAAGAGCCTTAGGCAGGGGAGAAATGTTGCTCTGCTGGCTTGGTGGCTCTCCCAGCCTCAAGGATCAAAGGATCCTGGGAAGCTGCTGGCTCAGCCCTCAGGTGGAGCAGGCTGGGGCACGTGGGGGCAGCTGGTGGGTCATGGGGTGCTGTGACCGACTGTTGAGGGTCCCAGGGGGGTGGTGGGTGTTAACCTGGTGGCACCTGTGAGGCCCAACCACTGCTCTGGGGGTGCTCCAGGGCTGGGAACCCTTGCAGTGGTTGGGTGTTGTCGTGTCTCCTGAATTCCCTGTCTGGGTCCCTGGAAGGGGAAAGATAGAGCTGGCTGCTTCCTCCAGCCCTCAGCTTTCTTCCTGCCTGCTGTTAGGAAGTGGGATTGCCCTGCTTCCCCCCCTCCCCGTGCTGCTTTCCGGAGAGGAACCCACGGCACAACCCACAACATCCCCGGGCTGCATCACTGCTTCCAAATGAATCCAGTTTGTGTCTTCCCTCATGTTTTGCTACTTTACATCCAAACTGCAGCCATGAGCTGTCTTGTTAAAACCAGCCCCAATCACTTAGTCACAAGAAGATCTGCTGTGAAACTTTCTCCAGACCACAGGAGAACCCTATTTCAGAAACATGTATTTATTTAGTGAGATATCCCTGCAGATACCGAGGTATAAAAAGATTAATTTAATTTAGGACAGGGTGCCCAGGGCAGTGTTCAGTAAGTATTTGACTGTCTTTAAGATCCCCAAACCTCTCTAGGCCCCCATTTAAGTGTTTTGAGTAGGCTTTGCAGGCAGTACCCTCGTGACACTCCAGGTCTGGTGGCTCCGGGCCACGAGTGGCTTCAGCCCTGTGCCAGCTGGCAGGGCACGCTTCCCCTGTGGCTTCTGCTCCTCCTGCTTCTGCTTTCCCATTGCTCTTCCTGTGGCAAGGAAAGGCTGCAGCTCCTGCTGTCATTCCCTCCTCGCTGCCCTGTCCTTGCAGGATACACCCTCAGGGATTTCTCCTGGGGAAGGGGGCGGAGGGTGGGTGGTTGGCAGGACCCAGCTGAGGTCAATCCTGTGCAGGGCAGTGTTTAACTCACACCCTCCTCTCTTCCCACAGCGCCCTGGGATGCCCCCCGGGGGCAGGATGCCCATGGCAGGGCTGCAGGTGGGACCCCCTGGAGCCCCCCCGTACGGAGCAGCCTCCCCGATGAGGCCTGGCCTGCCCCAATCCATGATGGATCCCTTCAGGAAGCGCCTGCTGACCCCCCAGGCACAGCCACCCATGGCCACCCAGAGGAGAGGGTAAGGGGCTGGAACACTCTGCTCCAGGGAGGACACCCTCGGGAGGCAGGAGGAGGGTGGGTTGTCCTGCTGGGTCCTGGTTGCACTTTGTGGAATCATGGAATGGTTTGGGTTGGGAGGGACCTTAAAACCCATCCAGTTCCACGCCCTGCCACGGGCAGGGACACCTTCCACTGTCCCAGGCTGCTCCAAGCCCCATCCAATCTGTCCTTGCACAGTCCCAGGACTAACTAATCTATACTGAAAGGATGCTGCATCACTGCTTCCAAGTGAATCCCATTTGTGTCTTCCCTCATGTTTTGCTACTTTACATCCAAACTGCAGCCATGAGCTGTGTTGTTAAAACCAGCCCCAATCACTGTCACAAGAAGATCTTCTGCTGTGAAACTTTCTCCAGAGCACAGGAGAGCCCTATTTCAGAAACATGTATTTATTTAGTGAGATATCCCTGCAGATACTGAGGTATAAAAAGATTAATTTAATTTAAGACAGAGTGCCCAGGGCTGTGTTCAGTTTGACTGTCTTTAGGATCCCCAAACCTCTCTAGGTCCCTACTGAAGTGTCTGACAACTGTCATGTCATGCACAGACCCCCAGCTCCCTGCCCTGCTGCAGAGATTTCCCCCAGACTGGCACCACAGGCAGCAGGGAACCTGCAACGGGGTGGTGATGGGGCCAGGATGACTCACACCAGTAACCAGAGAGCCTCATGGTGTGTGTTTGTGCCTGTCAGGGTCTGTCTCCTCCTCACAGGGGTCTGTCCAGGCTCTGGCAGGCACAGACATGGCTGGAAGCACAGCAGGGGGGTTGGAGGTTGTAGGGAAGCTCCCGGGAGCTGCAGTCTGGGCAGGACTCTTTGTGGGCATTGTGCCAGCAGCTCCTTGCTTGTTTACAACACCACTAATCCCTCTGCTGTTCCCGTTTTCCATGAGGGCTTCTTGATTACTGGGAGCTGTTCCTCAGGGCAGGATCCCTGGGTGCTCATGGATGCTCAGGTCCCATTCCCTGCTCCGTGATCCCTCTCAGGGCACCCACAGCAGCTGGTGTGTCCCAAAGGTGCTCCAGGGCGAGCTGGGGATTAAGGGCAGGGAGCAGCTTGTCTCCAGCAGGGACGTCAGCAGCCAGATACTGTGTCCCCATTCCCCAGGGCTGGGGTCTGGGATCTGGGATCAGCCATGCCCGGCTGACCGGGTGTCCTTGCTCCCGGCTGGCTGCAGATCCAGGGATTAGGAGCTGCCAGCTGCTAATGGGGGTGGCCAGGAGGTGTTTGTGTGGCAGGCAGAGCTCCAACAGGGGCTCTGACCCCGCTCTTTGTTGGGGCCACCCTCCCAGATGTCCTCCTGGGGCAGCCTTTTGTACCTTGGGCCCCTGGGGGTGGCAGCACCGACTCCCACGTGGGTTATCCTGCTGCCAGAGAAACGGGACTTCCCTGTGCTGCTGGACTCTGCCCCGTCTCCTGTGCAGCACAGCAGGAGGAGAGTGTTCCCTGCTGTGTCCAGGCACTGAGCAGGAGCTCAGGGGGGCATCAGGGTGGGCTCAGGCTGATGGGAGCCTGGGGTGTGCAGGCTGGGCTGAGCTGGCTCTGAGCAGCTGCTGTGGCTCTGGAGCCCACCTTGCTCCCTCTGTCCGCCAGGATTTTGGTCCCACTGTGGTAAGGTTGGTTTGTTTTAAGCTTGTTTTAAGTGAGTTCCTGGCAGTGGGCTTTGGTTTGTAGCCCTGGGAGATTGTGATGGCTGTTCCCAGAAAGAAAACTCAGGAAGGCTGTCCTGAAACCATGGCTTTGCCTTTACCACCTCCCCTTGCTCCTGCCCTGCAGCAGCAAAGCAAACTGAAGCCTGAATTTCCTTCCCTGGTGACAGGCTCTGACATCCCACACCATTCTCCCACAGTCATCAGGAGTATCCTGAGTGGGAAGGGACTCACAAGGACTGCACAGACACCCCAACAATCCCACCCTGTCCCTCAGAGCATTGTCCAAACCCTCCTGGAGCTCTGGCAGCCTTGGGGCCATGCCCACTGCCCTGGGGAGCCTGTTCAGTGCCAACCACCCTCTGGGGGAAGAACCTTTTCCCCATATCCATCCCCACACTGGGCAGGCAGCAGGATGTCCTGTGGGTGCTGCAGGGTTGTGGTTTTTGCCTGTCTCTGTGCTTTTGCAGGGTGAAAAGGAGGAAGATGGCTGACAAGGTGCTGCCACAGAGGGTGAGTGATGCCTTGGCATGGGGACGTGGAGCTGAGCTGCTGCAGGGGGGTGATGGGGTCCCCACAAGAGGAGGATCTACTGAGCTGCCTCCTACCCACTGGGCATTTCTGTTCAGTCCCAAACTGACCTGGAATATTTCTGTCTCTTCCTCTGGGGTGGCAGGAGGGGTTTGGGGTGTGTTAAGTTGGACAAGCAAGACTTAGAGCAAGCAGGGAACAGCAGTGGCTTGGGGTGGAGACCTCAGGAGGACTCTAAGCCTTTCCTGGAGGTCCCTCTTGACAATCCAGGAATTCATTTCATGCCTGTGACAGGCTCTGATCTGATCTGGGGAGAGCTTTGCAGAGCTGCAGTCTTTGCTTAAAATAAGAACTTGGTGCTGTTGTGCTGGACCTGTTGCTTGAAGGCTCCTCGACGTGTCAGCCCAGCACTGGCTGTGCTGCTGGGGCTGTGGGGGGATCCAGCCCCAGCCCAGCACTCCAGAGAGTGACCATTTCTGTGTGACAGATCCGGGAGCTGGTCCCAGAGTCCCAGGCCTACATGGACCTCCTGGCCTTCGAGCGCAAGCTGGACCAAACCATTGCTCGGAAGAGGATGGAGATCCAGGAGGCCATAAAGAAACCCCTGACGGTGCGTGGCAGCCCTGCCTGGGGGGGTGGGGGCTGCAAACCACAGGATCATGGAATCACAGCATGAGTCAAAGATGGAAAAAAACCTCTAAGACCATCGAGTCCAACCATCAGCCCAGCACCACCACTAAACCATGTCCCCAGGTGCCACGTCCACACAGTTTTTGGACAGTTCCAGGGGTGGTGACTCTACCAATGCCCTGGGCAACCTGTTCCAGTGCTTTACAAGCCTTTCTGTGAATAAAATTTCCCTAATATTTAATGTAATAATTAATCTAATTTAATCTAAACCTCCCCTGGTGCAACTTGAGACCATTTCCTCTCGTGCAGAGGTAGAAGTGGGTGCTGCAGTCACCCTCTCACCCCAATCACCCTCACCCTCTGTTTTCCCATTCCACAGCAAAAGCGGAAGCTGAGGATTTACATCTCCAACACTTTCACCCCAGCCAAGGAAGAGGGAGAGGGGGGGGAGCGTGTGGCCTCCTGGGAGCTGCGTGTGGAGGGCAAACTGCTGGAGGATGTAAGGATCCAGGAGGGATGAAGTGGTAGAGGGAGGAGAAGTGATGGTCCATAAGGATCCAGGAGGCATGAAGTGGTGGGAGGAGTGCTGATCCATAAGTGTCCAGGAGGATGAAGTGGTGGGAGAAGGACTGGTCTGTAAGGATCCAGGAGGATGAAGGGCTGGTGCTGTGAGCCAGGAGCTTATCTAGGATGGACACAGCCCTGCTCCAGGGGCTGGAGGTGGGTTTGGGCTGGGGCCCTCCCTGGCTAGGGGGGGTCAGACAAGTCTCTGCTGCTCTGTTTGCAGCCCAGCAAGCAGAAGAGGAAATTCTCCTCCTTCTTCAAGAGCCTTGTCATCGAGCTGGACAAGGAGCTGTATGGCCCAGACAACCATCTGGTGGAGGTGAGGCACAAGGGGTGATCCCAGTAGGAGACACGAGGTGGTCCTGCTGCTTCCCCTCTGGGTGCTCAGCTCCCCACCCCAGGGCGTGTCCTGCTGCAAGAGAGGGGCGGGCAAGGGGTGTTTCTGTGTGCCAGGGGGTGCCAGACCCTCCTCAGGGGCCCACGCTGCTTTCCAGGCTCAAGTTTAGGGCTGCATTTTCTTCCCTAGTACTGGTTCCTGGCACCCACCCTGCAAAGTCTGTGGCCAGAGCCAGGAGTTGTGGGGCTGCAGCTCCAGAGCCTGCTCAGGCAGCCCTGGGCCCCCCAGGTTGGCACAGGGAGGCCCTACAAGGGTGATGATGCCACAGGAGGCTCATCCACACATCTGGTGCCACGTGGGAAGAAGGGGCTGCCCTCTTACCTGTCAGCCTTGCTGGAAGGTCCTCAGGGAGGTGAAGCACTGTGAGTGGGATCAGGCCTTCCTTGGGTGCTCCTGCCTGGAGCTCCTGAGCAGGCTTGCCCTGCACCCAGCTCGTGGTTTTTCCTGTGGGAAACACTTATTTCTTTGGTGGTGCTCGGTGTGATGGGAATCCCCCTCTACATGTGGGGTTGTGAGCAGCTCTGATGTGCATCCCCTGCAGTGGCTGAGGCAGGATTGATCCTGCACTGGCTCCAGGAGCTGTTGGAGCCCTTGACATCAAGCACTCGGGGCTGGAACTGCCCCAGCCCATCCAAAATGCTGATCCATCACTGGGCTGGAGCACATCCAGCTGGACTGGGTGTCACCCACTGGGATGAGACTCCCAGGAGCTGCCAGAGGTGGGCTCCAGGCTGTCTGCCTGTGCTAGACCCCTGCCCAGAGCCTGAGCACTGGCTCTACAGACACAAGGCCTGTCCTGGTCCTGGATTGACCAGTGTCCCCTTGGTCTCGCAGTGGCACCGGATGCCCACGACCCAGGAGACCGACGGCTTCCAGGTGAAGCGTCCCGGGGATGTCAATGTGAAGTGCACTCTGCTGCTCATGTTGGATCACCAGGTATGGTCCTGGGGCCTTACAGGGGCTGGGAGTACCTGCTGCCCTCCCTCCAACACAGCTCACCTGGGAGGGGCAGCCCAGGGTGGGGAATGGGCTGGGGCAGGGCTTGGATGAGGGTTGGGAGCACAGGGAGCTCTGGGGACGGACCCACAGCTTGTGGTGACACAGGGGCTGTGTGGGACTCCCTGCTCAGAGGGGCCTCCCAAGTGCCAGACAGACCCCCCACTTCTTTGTGCATCAGAAGGAATTTCTTCATGCCAAGGGTTGTTAAACATTGGGATGAGCTGCCCAGGGAGGTTTGGAGTTCCCATCCCTGGAGGTGTCCAAGGAAGGACTGGACGTGGCACTCGGTGCTCTGGGCTGGGGGACAAGGTGGGGGTGGCTCACGGGCTGGACTGGGTGATCTTGGAGGGCTTTTCCAACCTCAGTGACTCTGTGACTGCCCCTGTGTGTCCCTGCAGCCCCCCCAGTACAAGCTGGACCCCCGCCTGGCCCGGCTGCTGGGGGTGCACACCCAGACCCGGGCCAGCATCATGCAGGCCCTCTGGCTCTACATCAAGCACAACAAGCTGCAGGACAGCCATGAGAAGGAGTACATCAACTGCAACCGCTACTTCCGCCAGGTACCACACCTGGGATGGGGGAAAACACCCCTCCCACCCACTCCAGCCAGGAAAAGCCTCTTCTCCGGCTGTCACAGACTCTCCAATCTGCCCAGGCTCTGGTTTGCATCCATCACCTTGCCACACTCAAACCAGGGCTAGGGATCCACCCACCTGCCCAGACAGGTGGCAGGAGGCCCTGCCACGGGCAGCAAACACTCTGCTTTGCCCCTCCAGATCTTCAACTGCATCCGCATGCGCTTCTCCGAGATCCCCATGAAGCTGGCAGGGCTCCTGCAGCACCCGGATCCCATCATCATCAACCACACCATCAGGTGGGATGGGCAGCATTCCCGGGGCTGGGGGGCTCTGTGGGGTGGGCAGTGGGATGGGCAGTGTTTCTGGGAATGGGGGGGCTCCCTGGGGTGGGGAGTGGGACAGGCAGCATCCCTGGGGGGTTCTGTGGGATGGCCAGTATTCCTGGGAATAGGGGCCTCTGTGGGATGGGGAGTGGGCTGGATGGTGTCCATGGGGCTGGGGAGCTCCATGAGGTGGGGAGTGTCCCCAGGAATAGGGGTCTCTGTGGGATGGGCGTGTCTTTGGGAAAGGGGGACTCTGTGGGGTGGGCATGTCTTTGGGAATGGGGGGCTCTGTGGGGTGGGCAGTGGGCTGGGCATGTCTTTGGGAATGGGGGGCTCTGTGGGGTGGGCAGTGGGCTGGGCATGTCTTTGGGAAAGGGGGGCTCTGTGGGGTGGGCAGTGGGCTGGGCAGCGTCCCCAGGCTCTGTGGAGGGGAGGGCCAGGAGGCTTCTGAGGTCTCCAGCCCAAAGGAACAGTGAGCACAAGTCACCTGCGAGGGGAAGAATCAGCCAAACAAATGTGGGGGTTCCTTGGGGCAGTCAGGGGGTCAATGCACCCCCACAGCAGGGTGGAGGCTGAGGAGGGCCCTCCCCCAACACCCCATGTCCTCCCAGTGTGGACCCCAATGACCAGAAGAAGACGGCCTGCTACGACATCGATGTGGAGGTGGACGATCCCCTGAAGGCTCAGATGAGCAACTTCCTGGCTTCCACCACCAACCAGCAGGAAATCGCCTCCCTGGATGCCAAGGTGGGGACACTGCCAGGGCACAGCCCTGCAGAGCCAGGGGCAGCGTGGTGATGTCTTGTTTGGGGGGACACAGCTCCCTCTCACCCCTCTTCTCTCCCCAGATTCATGAGACCATCGAATCTATCAACCAGCTGAAGACACAGAGGGATTTCATGCTGAGCTTCAGCAACAACCCACAGGATTTCATCCAGGAATGGATCAAATCCCAGAGGAGGGACCTAAAGGTAAAGGGGAGGTATTGCCAGGGGAGGGTTAAGTTGGATATTAAGAAAAATTTCTTCATGGAAAAGGCTGTCCAGCCCTGGCCCAGGCTGCCCAGGGCAGTGATGGAGTCACCATCCCTGGAAGTGTTCAACAACGTGGGGATGTGGCTCTTGGGAACATGGTTTAGTTATGAGTTGATGGTTGAACTTGATGATCTTAAAGGTCTTTTCTAACCTCAGCAATTCCATAATTCTCAAACCCTGGTGCTGGGCAGAGCGAGGGGCTGGGAGGAGGTTCGGGTCCATCCCTGGTGCTCATTCCATGTGCCTCCCACCCCGTGTGTCGCTCAGATCATCACGGATGTGATCGGGAACCCCGAGGAGGAGCGGCGGGCGGAGTTCTACCAGCAGCCCTGGGCGCAGGAGGCTGTGGGCAGACACATCTTTGCCAAGGTGGGCTCCTGGGGGTGCAGAGGGAGTTGGGATGGCACTGAGGGGATCCCTCTGACTGCCCTGCTCTCCTCCAGGTCCAGCAGCGCCGGCAGGAACTGGAACAAGTGCTCGGGATCCGCCTCACCTAAAGGGGCGGGCGGGGGCTCGGGGGCTTCTCCTCTCTCGCTGCTGCCTGAGCCTGACGGTACTTACTGGAATCAAACAGCACTTGCACAAACCCGACGTGCCTGGAGGGACTGGGATCCGCTCACACCCCTGGGCTCCACGGGGCCGGGAAGTTCTGGCCCCGGGCAGAGCGCAGAGGGGGATCCCCCGTCCCCCCAAAGCCCCGCAGTTACGCCCCCTCCTCCTGCTTTGCATCGCGCCCCTCGCCCCTCCTTTAGAGCCCCCGCGGCCCCTCCCGCTCCCCTCCCGAGCCCAAAAACCTCCGGGAGCTGGGAAGAGCTGCCTGTGCCGAGGGGGAGGTGCTGCCAAGCCCCTCCCTGAGCCCAGCAGGCCCAGCCCTGCCCCTCTTCAACCAAAGTTTGTCATTCCAAACGCCAGCCCCACCCCCCGGCCCCACCGGTGCCCGACGTTTTGCACTATTTTTGTGAACAGGTTTTATATAAAAAAAAAACACATACACAAAAAAAAAAAAAAAAAGGAAACGTTTTGTACAGTGGGTTTGTATTTGATTAATATATTGAGTTCCTCTTCCCTGCACTCGTGGCCTGGGCTCTGCAGGGGGCTCAGGGTGTGCTCAGAGGGCACAAACCAAGGGTTTAGGTGAAGTGTTTGACAATCAGTTCATTCCTCCACCCCTCCCCCCTGTTTTACATAATTAGTGATGTGTCTTGAGGGGGCAGAGGGGGTAGCTCTGCCCACAGGAGCCTGGTGGCAGTGGGGTCACAGGGGCACCAAGAACTGGAGATAACTGGGGATGGAGGGAGGGGACCACAGGAACGGTGCCACCCCCTGCCAGTTCCCCTGAAGTGCCTTGGCCCCCCACCTGCAGGCTCCCGAGGGGAGGGGGGCGTTTACATATTCCCAGGGTGTTCCCAGGCTCAGGGGTGCCTGCTCTGCCTCTTGTGTAACCTTTTTTTTTTTCTATTTTGGATATTTTCTAATAAAACCAGTTAGCAGCAGCTCTGTGGGGGTGTGTTGAGTCCTGCAGCTCTGGGGGGGGGTCTGTGTCGAGTCCTGACCCCCACCCTGTTCCCAAATCAGTGCCCAGACCTGGCCTCAGCTGCGCTTTATTCAAGTGACACCACACACGGAGCAGCTCTGGCCTCACCGTTACTTCCACAGCTTCTTGATGGACATGTTCTTCTCACTGTCCTTCTGCATCACCTGGGTGGGGATGGGAGAAGGGTTGGTTCCAGTGTACAGCCCCCAAACTGGGTGCTAACAGCCCCCCAAAACACCAAACTTCAGCCCTGCACCAGGAAGGCACAGGAGCCTCTTCCACATCACTGACATCAAACAACCCCCTCAACACTGTTATGTGTCCCCAGTGCCCACCCCCTCCAAGCCCTGCAGCTCTCAAGTCCTGGCAGACAGTGCACAGGACACTCTGTGCCACCAAAAACCACCATCACCCCCTCTTTTGCCTCCCCCCCACACACACACTGACCTTGGCCACAGCCATTTCAAAGTCCTCCTGCGTGACGTGCACCCGCCTTTCCCTCAGCGCGTACATTCCTGCTTCTGTGCACACGCCCTGGGGGGACAGGATGTCACCCACTGCTCCCCAGTGCCACCCCCGGTGCCACCCCCGGTGCCCCCCAGTGCCCCCAGCTCACCTTCACCTCCGCGCCCGACGCCCCTGGCATCAGCTCCGCGATCTTGCGCAGGTTGATGCCCCGCGTCAGGTTCATTTTGCGCGAGTGGATCTTGAGGATGTCCAGGCGGGCCTGGAGCAGTGGGGGTTAGAGCCATGGGAATGGGGACAGCAGGGACCCGGGAGAGCTGGGGAGGAGCCTCACCCTCCACGTACCTCCTCGTTGGGAGGGGGGAACTCGATCTTCCTGTCGATGCGGCCGGGGCGCAGCAGAGCCGAGTCCAGGATGTCGATGCGGTTCGTGGCCATGATCACCTGCACGGGGACAGCAGCTGTCACCACCGTGGGGCCAGCGGGACACGTCCCTGTCCCCAGGCACGGTGGCACCCTCCTACCTTGATGTTCTTGGTGGCCTCGAAGCCATCGAGCTGGTTGAGGAGCTCCAGCATGGTGCGCTGCACCTCGCTGTCCCCGCCCGAGCCGCCCTCCAGGCGGGATGAGCCGATGGAGTCGATCTCATCCATGAAGATGATGGAGGGCGCGTGTTCCCGGGCCATCACGAACAGCTCCCGCACCATGCGGGCACCTGCGGGGGCACAGGGCTGAGCCTGGCACTGTGACCACCCAGGGGGACAGCCCTGATGTCACCTGTCCCCCCCCAGGGCCACCTCTTACCTTCCCCAATGAACTTCTGCACCAGCTCGGAGCCCGACACGCGGATGAAGGTGCAGTCGGTGTGATGGGCCACTGCCCTGGCCAGCAAGGTCTTGCCTGTGCCAGGTGGGCCATAGAGCAGCACCCCCTGAAAGGACCACACAGACACATCAGACCCCAAAGGGAACACGGGGACACCCCTTCAGGACCCCCCAGCAGCACGTGCCTTGGGCTGGGCGATGCCCAGCGCCTCGAAGAGCTCTGGGTGCTTCACGGGCAGCTCGATCACTTCCTTGATCTCCTTGATCTGCTTGTCCAGGCCCCCGATCATCTCATACGTGGAGTCCGGGACCTTCTCCACCATCATCAGGGACACCAGCGGGTCTACCTTGTTGGGCAAGATCTTGTGCAGGGTGTAGCTGTCGTTCCGCAGGGCCACGCGGCAGTTCGGGGTCACCTGTGGGGACACAGGGGGGATCAGTGCCCCTGCCAGTCCTGGGGGACCAGTCAGGACCCCTCCCATGGCCCCAGAACACTCACGTCGTTGATGTCGATGTTCTTGTCCACATCCACCACAAACTTCCCCTCGGGGTGCACCTGGAAGGCAGAGATGTCGCCTTGAGGTATTTCTCTGGGAAGTTCCCTGGCTTGTGCCCAATATCCATCACTTGCTCAGAACAGGAAGAAGGAGCCAGGAGCTCAACCACCACCAAACACCTTACGGCCTCTCCTGCCTCTCACCAGCCTGGGGAAGGTCTGGGCCCAGCAGAGCCACCCCAACATGCTCCTCCAGACAAAGAGCTCCCCCCAGCTCAAGCTCACACTCGCTGTGACCCCCACGACATCACAGGGTCTCTCAGCCCCCACCCCAGCTCTGACCACCCTCAGGACACCTCAGCCTCGTACCTTGACAAGCACTTTCTTCTTGTCCATGGCTCTCACCACCTCTCCCACGTAGGATCCCTGCTCCTGCAGCAGCTGCAGCTCCTCCCGCAGCAGCCGCACTGTGGGGAAGGACAGAGCTCAGCACCAGCCACAGCTTCCCCCGAGCCCCTGCCTGGGGCAGAGGGGCAGCACAGAGGGCACAGCAACCCCCAGCCCAGCCCAGAGTCCCCAGCCCAGAGCCCAGGTGAGGAGGAGGAGGGTGCAGGCCGTACCCTTGGCGTTCAGCTCGTTCCTCTGCGCCTGCAGCCGCCGCAGGTTCTGGCTCTTCTCGTTCACGATGAGCTGTGGGGGCAGAGCCTGGCTGAGTCCTTGGGGTGCTGGGCAGGGCTCAGCTAAACCCAGTGTGGGCACCAGCACTGGCACCGTTATCATGGAATGGTTTGGGTTGGAAAGGATTTTAAAGACCATCTCATTCCAGTCCTTGCCTTAGGCTGGAACATCTCCCACTAGCCCAGGTTGCTCCAAGACCCGTCCAACCTGGCCTTGGACACTTCCAGAGATCCGGGGACAGCCACAGCTTCTCTGGGCAACCTGTGCCAGGGCTTCCCCACCCTCACAGGGGACAATTTCTTCCTCATATCCAATCCCACCCTGCCCTGTGTCACTTGGGACAGGGACCTGGATAGGGACAGTCATTCCCAGCAGGACACAGCCAACCCCCCTGCAGGGTGGGCAACCCCTCACTCAGAGAGTTCTCAGCTCAGAGCATAAACTCATCCTGTGCCCCCCAGAGCCCCCAGGGTGGGTCCTACTTGCTGACACCCCCTGGGGAAGAGCTTCCTTCTGCTCCTGCAGCACAGGCCGTGGGTGCTCTCCAGGGCAGGGCAGCTGTGGGGACATGGCCACACAGCCCTGGTGTCCCCAGGCAGGACAGGGCTCACCTGCAGCTCCTCGATCTTGGATAGGTAGTACTGCCGCAGCCCCGAGCCACCTTTCCCATCGTCCATCTCCATCTGGGAGAGAGCAGAGCTCAGTGGCACTGACTCCCAAACCCACCTGTATCCCTCCCAGCCTCCGTGCTGCCCTCTCAGTCCTCAATTCCCCCCCCCCCCCAACCTTCCCAGGCCGGATCCTGAGTCCCCTTTTCCCTCTTCTCCATCCTCTATCCCCGCGGTCCCCAATTCCCCTCCCGACCCCCTCGACCTGGGTCCTGGATACCTTTCCCTCCGCCTCTCTGACCCCCGATCCCCACCTGGATCCTGGGTCCCCCTTTTCCCTTTCCCTCCATCCTCTGCCCCCTGGTCCCCAATTCCCACCCTGGTCTCTCCCAGATCCCCCCCTTCTCTCTCCCCCACTCTCAGAATCCTGCCATTCCCGCCCGACCCCAGTCTCGCACCCCTCCCGGGGGGGCCAAGGCGAGACCCGCCGAGTCACGGCGCGGCCAGGCCTGAGGCAGAGCGGGCCGCAGCAGAGCCGTGGGGCCGCACGGAGCGCCCCGAGCCCCCTTCCAGTCCACAACCCTGGCCCAACCCGGCCCGACCCCACCTGCTCGGGCCCGTCCAGCGCCATCTTCTCCGCCGGCATCGACCCCAACAAAGATGGAGCCCTCCGCCTTCCGCTGCCCGACCCCTGCGCGCTTGGCGCGATGGCGTCACTTCCTGTCCCCGATGCGTCGCAGGATCCACACACTCCCGCACCTCCGGGATGCGGGGCGCCGCCATCTTGGCGTGGCCGGGGGTGATTCCTCTGTGTTATAAGGCGCCGGAGGGAACGGAAAGGGTTGTGGACGCGCCTCCGAGGGGATACATTATGGTTCCACGAGCCTCCCGTTGTCGTTCCCCTTCTCCCACCCTCGGCAGTCCGCCTGGCCGCGGCGGCGGGGGCGCGCCACTCCCAAGATGGCGGCTAGAAAGGGACCAACCGGAAGTTGTCGTTGGCGCGGAGCACGCCGGGAAGGTGCTGTGGGCACGCGGCGGCACCGGGACAGGGAGCAGGAGCAGGAGCAGGAGCAGGAGCGGGATCAGGGTCGTGTCGGTGTCCGGGGGCAGCAGCCCGTTTTCCCTGCAGGTCCAAGCCCGGCGCTGACAGCGTGGCCCCCCCGCCGCCACCATGGGCAAGAAAAGCAAACTGGGCAAGAGCCGGCGGGACAAGTTCTACCACCTGGCCAAGGAGACGGGTGAGGGGCCTGCCCGGCGCTGGGGGCGGGAGGGTGCGGCCCCCCATAACCCCGGTAACCCTCGGTAACCCCCGGGTGCCCCCCAGGGTTCCGCTCCCGCTCCTCCTTCAAGCTGCTCCAGCTCAATCGGAAGTTCCAGTTCCTGCAGAAGGCCCGGGCTCTGCTGGATCTGTGTGCGGCCCCCGGCGGGTGGTGAGTGGGGTCGGGGCTGTGTCCTGGTGCCACCAGCTGCCCTGGGACACTGTCACAGTGTCCTGTGTGTGCCCTGTCACTGTGTCTCTGTCCTCAATCCCAAACCCCAGCAGCACAGTCTGAGGCTGGGGGCTCTCCTGGGTGGTTTCATTCCTCTCTTCTCTTTCCAGGCTTCAGGTGGCTTCCAAATTCATGCCAGTGTCCAGCCTGATCATTGGTGAGTGGTGGGATCTGGCAGGAACGAGGAGCAGGGACATCCACCACCACCCCTGGAACTGACGGGGAAAGGACTGGGGATCCTGGGAGGAGGAGAGGGTGGGTGGGGCAGCCACGTGGGATGGGCTGGAGCCTGGGTTTGAGGGGCCGGGATGTCTTTCATCACCCCAGGAGTGGATTTGGTCCCCATCAAGCCCATTCCCAACGTGGTGACACTGCAGGAGGACATCACCACCGAGAAGTGCCGCCAGGTGTGTCCCTGCCCCCAGTGTCCCCTGCTGCCCTGGGGCTCAGGGGGGCCATGACCCCCCCACCTGCTCAGGTGGAGGTCCCAGGAGGGGTTCTGAGTGTCCCTGTCCCCCAGGCCCTGCGCAAGGAGCTGCAGACGTGGAAGGTGGACGTGGTGCTGAACGATGGGGCGCCCAACGTGGGGGCCAGCTGGGTGCACGACGCCTACTCCCAAGGTGGGGCTGCTCTGGGGGCACCAGGGAGGCACTAGTGTGGGGACAGTGGCTGCTTTTAGGGTCACAGGATGGTTTGGGTTGGGACATTAAAGACCATCCACTTCCCGCCCCCTGCCACGGGCAGGGACACCTTCCACCAGCCCAGGTTGCTCCAAGCCCCGTCCAACCTGGCCTTGGACACTTCCAGGGATCCAGGGGCAGCCACAGCTCCTCTGGGCAACCTGTGCCAGGGCCTCCCCACCCTCACAGGGAAGGTCTCACCCTCACTCTCTTCTCTCCTGCTCCAGCCAACCTGACCCTCATGGCCCTGAAACTGGCCTGTGAGTTCCTCTGCAAGGGCGGCTGGTTCATCACCAAGGTTTTCCGTTCCCGGGACTACCAACCCCTCCTGTGGATCTTCCAGCAGTTCTTCCAGAAGGTCCAGGCCACCAAGCCCCAGGCCTCCCGCAACGAGTCTGCTGAGATCTTTGTGGTGTGCCAGGGTGAGCACCTGGGGGGACCTGCAGCTGCTGGGATGGGGCTGGGGGAACCTGCTGATGGCTCTGATCCCTCCATCCCAGGAGGAAGGGCTCTGATCCCTCCATCCCAGGAGGAAGGGCTCTGATCCCTCCATCCCAGGAGGAAGGGCTCTGATCCCTCCATCCCAGGAGGAAGGGCTCTGATCCCTCCATCCCAGGAGGAAGGGCTCTGCTCCCTCCATCCCAGGAGGAAGGGCTCTGATGACTCTGATTCCTCCATCTCAGGTTATCAGGCTCCAGATAAAATCGACAGCAAGTTTTTTGACCCAAAACATGCTTTCAAGGAGGTGGAGGTTCAGACCAAGTCTGTCAGTGAACTGGTCAGCAAGAAGAAACCAAAGGTACGAGCAAGGGCCAAACACACAAATGGGGCTGGGGCTGAAGAGATTGTAATGAGCAAAATTGATCAGGAAAATGAAAGATCTGGGGATGCAAAGTGGTGGGAGAACCAGTTTTGGGGAGGTTTTTAGCCCTAGAAGTTGGTGTAGCAATGGGGAAATGGAGATACAAGTTGTGAGGCTGGATAGGAGCCAATTAAATCCTACAGTTAAACCCATCAGTTAAACTCCCTACAAGAGTTGGGCACTGGGTTTGTGTGACTATGAGATGTCTTTAGGACAGTAAAGGTCGTGTCAGGTGATCTCAGCTGGGCATGGAGCTGACACAAACCTCTGTGACTGTCAGCTCTCCATGTCTGGGGTGGGACTGGGAGATGCTGTGGAGCTGCTGGGTTGGGGCTGGTGGACTCATGTGGACTCACAGAATCCCTGTGGTTGGAAAACACCTCTGAGGTCATCAAATCCAACCATTAGACACGTTCAGGTGGACACTGCAGCCAGACACGAGTTAGGTGACACCATCCATCCTTCAGGGCTGGTGGCACCTGCTCGGTTCTGCCCTGCCCTGGCCCCCCACAGCCCCTTTTCCCCCACAGGCAGAAGGTTATGCTGATGGGGACACAACCCTCTACCACCGCTTCACTCTCATGGACTTCCTCAAGGCTCCCAACCCCGTGGACTTCCTCTCCAAGGCCAATGAGGTGCGTGCCTGAAGTGAGGGGCACCTTGGAGCACAGAGGGATGAAAAGATGGAGCCAGGTGCCCCTGTGCTCGTGGAGGGGAGGCTGGGGTTTAACACCCCTGTCCCTGTGCCCTGCCCAGATCACGCTGGGGGACGGGGAGCTGGAGAACCACAGCTCCACCACGGAGGAGCTGCGCCAGTGCTGCAAGGACATCCGCGTCCTGGGGCGCAAGGAGCTCAGGTACTGGGAGGGACTGGGACAGGCAGACACACCAGCTGGGCCTAGGGGGGGGTCTCTAACAGTTTGCCCCCTCCCAACAGAGCCCTGCTGAACTGGAGGACAAAGCTGCGTCGGTTTTTGGCCAAAAAGCTGAAGGAGCAGGCAAAGGAGCTGGATATCAAGTAGGAGCAAACAGCAGGGGTGGGATGGGTCTGTGCCCAGCACAGCTGCTCTGAGCTCCTTCCTTTTGGCAGCCTGAGCTCTGGTGAGGAGGAGGAAGGCAGAGAGGAGGAGGAGAAGAAGGTGAAGAAGATGGTGCCAGAAGCTGCAGCTGACGAGGTGGAGAAGGAGGAGGAGGAGGTGGAGCTGGCATTGGCAGAGATGAAGGCCAAGGAGCTGGCAGAGTTGAAGAGGTAAAAAGATCTCGGGGAGGAGAGATGGGGGAGCACAGGGGGTTCCAGCCATGGAGACAGAGGTGGGACTGTCAGAGCCTGTTCCTCTCACAGTGGGTGGTTTGTGGGTCTGGGGGCCTTGGGCTCCTCTCCTCCAAGCAGATGAAGCTGGGGGCCCCCTTTGTCCCAGGGTTGGGGACCCTCCACAGGGGGTGCCAGTGCTGCCGAGGGACATGTGGCACCACTGTGGCAGTGGATGAGCCTCTGGGGTGTGTGTGGCAGTGTGGCTTCATTCCTTCCCCTCTCTCAGAAAGAAGAAGAAGATCCTGAAGGAGCAGCGGAAGCAGCGTGAGCGTGTGGAGCTGAAGATGGACCTGCCTGGTGTGTCCATCGCTGACGATGGTGACACCAGCATGTTCTCCCTGCGGAGCATCCACAGGACCCCGGTGTGTGGTGGGGGAGGCCTGGCCTCCCCTGGGAGCTCCCCAGGGCCAGCAGGGCTGGGACGGTGCCTGACTTGTGCCTTGTCTGACTTGTGTTGCAGCTGCTGGATGAGTTGTCCCGGGGGGACATGGCCTCAGCAGACACCCTCCTGGAGATGGGCCCTGGGGACGATGACATTTATGTCTCAGATCATGAAGAAGAGGATGATGTGTCCCTGGACAGTGACCTGGACCCAGAGGAGCTGCTGGAGATCGAGGCCCGTCAGCGCAAGCTGGAGCGGGAGAGGCGGGAGCAGGGTGGGAAGAGGTGAGAATGGGAGAGGCCTCCCTGGAGCAGGAGCTGCCATTGGAGCACCTCCACGATCTGGCAGTGGGCACCCTGTCCTGGCTGGGGGCACTGATCCTGCTGCTCCTTGTCACAGGGCGAAGTTTAAGCAGAAGGAAGAAGAAGAGGAAGAAGGGGAGGAAGAGGAGAATCCCCTGCTGGTGCCCCTGGAGGAGAAGTCAGTGCTGGAGGAGCGACAGACCAGCCTGTGGTTTGGGAAGGTGAGTCCCACTGGGACAGAAATGGTGAGGCAGCCTCGGCCCCAGCAGCTCCCCAGGGCTGCCCTGTGTCTGACCCTCTGCTCCCCATCCCAGGACGCCTTTGCTGGCATCGAGGATGACGCAGATGAGGACCTGGAGCTGGGGCAGGCCCAGATGTTGGCTGAGAGACAGCGCGAGTCCCAGAGAGGTGAATCACTGGGGGGCACAGAGGGACAGTCCCACAGCCCAGTCTGGGGCTCTGGATCCAACCACAATGGGGATGCTGCCCTGAGCAGTTTCATGGAATGGTTTGGGTTGGAAGAACCTTAAAGGTCATCCAGTTCCAACCCCTGCCATGGGCAAGGACACCTTCCACTAGGCCAGAGGCTGTTCCCAGCCTGTGTTGTTAAGGACCTGTCATTAGTGCAGTGTTAATGAGCAGGATCTCTAGAGAAATGGTCTGCAGTGGGGTCTCCCTTGGCCCTTTCTCACCCAGTGGTTCCTATTCCCAGACAAAGCAACAAAGAAAGGGCAGAAGAAGAAGCAGGTGCTCCAGGAGGAGGCTCCAGCCGAGCCCCCACCAGCCACAGATGCAGCACCTGGCACTGGTGAAGCACAGGATGAGCAGAGCAGTGACGACGACAGCAGCAGTGACGAGGAGAGGTGAGGGCTGGGAGGGGGGTCAGGATGTTCTCCCCTGCTCCAGAGTCCTGGTGAGCTGGGAGAGGAGGACCCCAGCCCTGACCACGCTCCTCTCCACAGGCCACCAGCAGCAGTGAGGGGGAAGCGGGGCCGTGTCGAGCCGTGTGGCTTTGAGGTGGTGCCCATTGAGAACCCAGGTGAGGGGGAGGCCCTGTGGGTCCCTCTTTAGGGGCAGGAGGCGGGGCCAGGCCAAGCTTTAACGTGTCCCTCCCGCAGTGAAAAGAGCCCGTGTCCTGGACGCAGAGGGCCTGGCCCTCGGCTCCGTCATCGCCACCTCCAGAAAGGCCCGGCGGGACCTCATCGACGACTCCTTCAACAGGTGCCGGAGCTGTGGGGGCTGCGGGGGTCGTTCTCCAGCAGGAGGGGGTGGGTGAACTGAGGTGGGGACCCCTTGTCACCCGAGTGCCTCCCTAGGTACTCCTACAACGAGGAGGAGGGGGAGCTGCCCGAGTGGTTCACGGAGGAGGAGAAGCAGCACCGGCGCAAGCAGGTGCCCGTGGACCGGCAGACGGTGGAGGCCTATCGGCAGCGCTGGCGCGAGATCAACGCCCGCCCCATCAAGAAGGTGGCTGAGGCCAAGGCCCGCAAGAAGCGGCGGGTGAGTGGGGCTGTGGGGCCAAATCCCTCTCCCGGGTGCTCCCTCCCTCCTCCAACCGCCCTGTCCCTCACCCTCGCTGTCCCCACAGATGCTGAAGAAGATGGAGCAGATGAAGAAGAAGGCGGAGGCCGTGGTGGACACGGTGGACATCTCGGAGCGGGAGAAGGTGGCCCAGCTGCGGCGGTGAGTGGCCAAGCTGAGATCCAGCTCCTTCCCGTGGTGCTGGGCTGGCTGGTGATGCCGTGTCCCTGCAGCCATGGCGTGGGGACAGCTCTGTGTCACCCAGCCAGGCTGCATCTGGGGTGGCAGAACAAAGGGGCAGCCCAGCCTGGTCTCAGAGCCTAGAGGAGACGGGTGGGGCCTAATACTGGTTTTAGGGCCAAAAGCCAAACTGCTGGAGCTGAGTTGGGCTGGACACTGGGACTTGCTCTGACCTTTCACCCTTCTCCCACAGCATCTACAAGAAGGCAGGGCTGGCCAAGGAGAAGCGACAGGTCACCTACCTGGTGGCTAAGAAGGGGGTAGGACCCCGTGTGCGCCGCCCCCCCGGCGTCAAGGGCCAGTTCAAGGTCGTCGACAGCCGCCTCAAGAAGGATGTGAGGGCTCAGAAACGCAAAGAACAGAAGAAAAAGCGCCACAAGTGATGTGGGACAGGCTCTGTCTCCGGCAAGGGACTCTGCTCAGGGCTGGCTCCTGTCCTCCACCGCTGTCCCCTGCCCTGGGGACAGGGCTGGCACTTGGTCACACACTGCTCTTAGTCTCTTAGCCCGTGCCTTGATGTGACAGTGCCTCCTGCCCTCCCCTGGGGCAGGGAGGGTTTATTTGGCCACATCTCCAGTCTCACCTGCTGGCTCTGCTGAGATTCACCCTGTGGAGGTCACGGGAGCATCCACACCAGCCCTGGCTGTCCCCAGACAGGCTGTGGCTCTGGGGGACATCCCTGGGCCGTATTTGTCACCGAGGGGGCAGGACAGTGGGTGCAGGGAGTGGGTGGGGCAAGGAGCAGGGACCAGTGAGTGACAGCAGTGTGGGCAGGGCTGTTTTCTACACACACATCCCCGTGTATTTTCAAGCATTTTTGGGTTATAACCTCCCTTTTTTGGAAGGACCCCTCATAACCCCCCTGACCCCTCACTCACCTGCTCCTTCACCATGTCATTGCTCTTCCCAGTGACATTGGGGTGCTCCCAATGACATCATCACCCCCCAGATTTCCCCACCCCCCTGTTTTTACTCACCCCCAAAGGTGGCACGGAATGAGTGAAAACTGCCCTGGTCAGCAGCTCTAATGCATCTGGACATTCCTCCCCTCAAAACAGAGGGAGGTGTGCCCAAGGATGGGGTGACTTTGTTGTCAACATGCACGTTGGAGTAAAGACTGCTTGAGACCCAAGGTGGATGTAATTTTATTTCACACCAGCTCTGGCTGTTCTGATGAGTAGGGAGATTCATCAGCATTTAAGACTTCACATTGTCATCTAAATACTCCATACAAATACAGTTAATAAATGAAAATACAGATTTCAGCACATATATAACGTTGAAATTCACGTTGAAAACAAACAACAACGAGCAAATCTGACCCCTGCATAAAATACCATTTTCCAGTTTCACACTGTAGACAGATCAAAGCAAGAAATAGCAAGTTATGCAAACCAAGTCACTCCTAGCTTGGATATATCACTTTGCCATCAAGGAATGCCTTGCCAATAAAAGTGGCCACTGCCACCCCTTTTAAATTTGATTGAATTCTGTCCACGTAACAGGAGTAGAATTTGATCCTTCTGTTGGAGAGGGCTGTGCTAGTGCTTTGGTGATAAACACCCTATATGCTGAGCTACTGAACACTGCAGTTTACAAAACAGCAAGTTTGGATTATGCTTACTCACTAGCAACCAGGAAAAAAAAAACAACTTTTTTCACAGGCTGAGGTGGACTGAGCTGAATAGTAATAAATGTCAAATCTACAAAATTATTGAGAATCATACACAAATGGAGAAGGCAAATGTAACAAACATTATCAACATGACACTACCATTCATTAGTAAAACTCTGAGAACGTGTAATGACTGACCATTATAGAGCATTTTGGTTTTATTTGATTACAATGTCTTCACACTAAAATTTCATTTAGTTGCAGTATGAGACACACCATTAAGTTGAGCTACTGACCTCAGGTTCCCTTCACAGTGACTGGTGATATGGTTGTTAAAATTCAACATGTGATCCACCTAATCAAATGCTGAGGTCTAGTTCTGAACACGTTTATGAGAGTTCATGTGAGTCAAATGACCCAAATGGTTATTGCAAACTGCTTCCTTTACCTTTACCTGACTGCCAATGAATGAGACACTGGGAGCACAGAAGGAGATCACTGATGAGGGATGCAGTCTCCAGGTGTCACAGGAAGGCCACTTTCCAAAGGGGTCACTCAGAGAGAACTGGACTGTGACCAAGCAGATTTTTCCTATGTTCTCTTGTTTTATACTTCAGGAACAATCCAAGATCTGAGCTGCACAAAACCACGTTTCAGCTGGTGTTACACCCTCTGTGACTTAAAGATCTGATCCTTGCTTCATGAAAAAGCATCTGCATACAGGGAAGACAATGTAGATTTGCAGTGAGCATGCTGATCAACATCACTAGGGCAGGGCTCTCTTTGGCATGACAGTTTAATCTTACTGCCCCCTCAAAGTCCTATTATGCTACCTAAATTGGATCTGTACAGAACAATTATGCAAAAAGGATCATTCTTCCTGAAAGTGGCAAAACCAAATTATGACTTTCCTGTAAAACAACTTTCTCAGGTCAGCAGTCTCAGTTAAACGCAGTTTATCAGCAGCAACTCCTGTTTCTTCAGCTCTGAAGAGAGGCAATCAGAGTTCATTTTTCAAAGTCTGGCAGGTAAATTATCTTCCAGTTTCACCTCCAGAGCACCTGTACTTGGAGAGATCCTGTGTAACTCGAGATCACTGGCAGACTGAGTCAAAGCCTCAGCACTTATTTTTGAGGCTTTCAGCTGCATCCTGTCATCACTGTCTTCACCCTCAGAGCTGGGACTTATTTCTTGAATTTTCAAGAGATCTCCAGTACTGAAAGTCTTCTCTGTGTTACTGGAACTCATTCTCAGGGCTCTTTGTGGAAGGCTTTCCTTTCTTGAGCTAATCTTCTGAAGTTTAAAAGGGAGTTTGTCCTTCTCTCCTGCAATATCAACACAGTCAAGCAGACAAACCTGTTCTCCTCTGGTTTTGTTATTATCAACGGGACTGTTGAAAGGAGATGACAGGGACAGCTTTTCTTCTTGCTCTTTAACACTGTAAGGAGGAGTGGGCACTTCAAATGTAGCATGAAACTGAGAATAATCAACACGGAAAAAACCATTTTCCAGAGACATCACAGGGAGGAACCTGTGACCCCAAAGGACTTCATCTTCTGTGTACGAGGTCCTAGCTTGACACGTCATTCCTATGGGAACAGAGACAAAAGCATGGCATTCTAATGTCAGCAAGCAGACTGGCATCTACAACAAAAAATACAAGGTAAGGCTAAAAATCAATTGTAGCCTGTAAGCTAATAATTTTATGGATTATAAAATGGGGTGATTTTTCCTGGACAATCTTCTGACGTCAGTGGAGTGCCTCTAGTTCACTGACTAGAGTTTTACACAAATATTGCATTAAATATTGCAGACTAGAGACCAAGCAAAAGCAGAATGTAAAATTAAAACGGTATTAGCTTGACAGCAACAACAATCTTACAGCTTGTATTGTAAAATCTCAGAATGGGTAGGGACACCTTCAGCTAGATCAGGTTGCTCAGAGCCCCATCCAGCCTGGCCTTGAACACTTGCAGGGATGGGGCAGCCACAGCTTCTTTGGGCAACCTGTGCCACCCTCAAAGTAAAGACTTTTTCCCTAATATCTAATCTAAACCTACTCTCTTTCAATTTTAACCCATTCTCCCTTGTCCTTTAAATGCTCTTGCCCCATCTTTCCTGTAAGTTCTCTTCAGGTACTGGAAGGCCACAATTAGGTCACCCCAGAGCTTCTCTTTTCCAGGCTGAACAATCCCAATTCTCTCAGTCTTGAGAGAGTTTGTAATACTGTTCCTTGGAAGTCACCTTGGGAGAAAGAACTATTGCCTGGCAGAGGCTTCCAGAGTTCTCTGGCGAGGATCAGGTGTGGGGGGAGCTAAAGCTAAATGAAAAATGTAACATTCCATTCCTTCTATAGGCTAGGCTACTTTTTCTCCAAATAGTATGTCAAGACAAAAGCTGTGCAGAGCCACTGAAGCTGTCTTCCATGCAACTGTAAATGCAGAAAGGATGAAAATGCACTTTGATTAACCAAAGCTTAACAAATCCTCAGAAGGCGGCAGAGGAAGATCAGAATACTGATGATTTGGACTTCAACAACGTGCACAGATCCTTGATGCAGAGCTTCTTATATAACTAGAACATGTTTTCACAGCATTCATAAAACAATTAAGTTCTCAAAAGACAAGGCCACAAAGTCATCTGTCATCTGGACAACACCATACCCAAATGGAAAAAAAAAAAGCCCTGCCCATATTTGTTGATAATCATATGTGCCCTCAATCTTTGTGGCTGACAAGGTCTGTATTTGTGCTGTAAAACTGGACTCCTTATTCTGCACTCAATTTAATGCAAGCTACACAGAAAAGAGATTTTGCAGCACTGGCAACTTTTAAAGTTCAACGTTCTTTCAGAGTGGTGGTCCTTAAATCAGGAGCCTGTGTCTCTTCTTGGATGTATCGGCCACTTTGGGAATTGGGAATGCAGAGCCCTGTGGGGGAGAGAGGTCTCCTATTCACTGGAACAGGCCACTGAAGCTCTGCAGCATATGGCAGGATATTCTGAAGCATCCAGGACTAACAGCTGCCTTGCTAAAAATATCAGGACAAAAAAGAAAAGACTAAAAATGAGAGTACACGTATTATTCTAAATCTTACCCGTAGTCTCAACGATTCCTTCGAGGATGACAACTATTTCAAATTGCTCACTTCTTAGTGATCTTTGTGAGAGACAGAAAAAGGGGCTCTCTGAGGTAATTTCATGACAGATGGTTAAAGGGGAAACTAAAAACAGCTGGTCGGCTCCAGTTCCAAATCCAACATCCAGTTCACACTGGTCTAGTGGCAGAAACTCTCCCTCCGGTGTCTGCCTGGACTAAAGATAAAAAGATGATTTAGTAATCACCACGTGAGGCAAAACATGAAATCAGTGCAATGAAGTTTAAACCTGCCCCTTCCATGACATTATCATCTACATATATTAGCTCTGGGGCCTTCATAATGGAATACAAGTAATGCTAAATACTACGAGGCTGCTGTGTAAGAACAATTTTGACTCTTCTCATTGTGCCCTAGGATTCATCACCATCTACAAACTTTACCATGAGTTATATATATGTGTATATACTTCAACAAAAATGTCATGTGCCACACTACATGCCTTGCAATGGATGTTCAACAGGAATAGGTTCAACAGCAAAAGGTCCTGTTATCAAGAACAAAATCTGCAAGCTGAGCACATTTGAATCTGTTGCTTGAATTCATGTTTCATTATTTTTGTATGTTACTGACTTTTGTTTGGCAGATGGTATATGATGTACTAACTCAAAGGTAAACATGGCAATGGTACAATATGTCTGGTAAGTGATGTTTCCACAAAACCACCTGAATTGATGCTGATGATGCAGTCATCCCTTGCCAATTTGCATGTACCACCTACTCTAAGCTTAATAATGAACTTATAATATTATAATGAACTTATAATATTATTAACTTAAGTGCCCCATTTGTCTTCCCATCATTTCATGGGTCCAATAAAAACACTGATATGATAACTTCCCTCCACCCCTTAGTGTTCCCTCCAAATTTTCCTGGTGTTCAAGGTATAACTAAAAATGACATCAGTTGGCCAGGCAGCTCCTCACCTCAGCCTCTCAAGGTCTCTGGTGGAAACTGCCCATTAAAATTAGAAGCTTTGCACAGACAACACAAAACCTCTTTAAAATCCTTTCTGCTTATTATTTGATTAAAAAGCACTTAACTCTTTAAGAAGACGAGTACTGATTATAAATGGTAGACTATTCTGTATTTACTAAATAATTTTAATGGTGTTGCATTCATATTGACAAATGTATTGGTTCCACTGCTTGGAAACACCATTCCTTGAGGTCAAGTCAAAGGTAGCAGTTCTGCCATCAACTTAAATCCAATTAGTATTATTTTACTAGTCTTTAAAAACACTCCCTAAGCAACTAGTAGATCTTCATATTGTCCTTCCACTTCACATGTATCTTAAAAATGCTGATGTTATAACTGCCTGGTATTTACTGGTGATTACATAACCAGTTAGGAAGCTGCCAGAATATTAAATACAATGCACAATTTCATTTATGTGCTGTGTGTTTGTTTTTCTGCTAAGGAAAATAAAAAATTCCTATCTAAAATAACCAAGTTCTCCCTTACACAAGAGGACAAGAGCCAGTTTCTCCACTGCTGATGAAGACAGAGAAAACATCAGCTGGTTTCTCGTAAAAGCATTCCCACAAATTAGTTGTGATTTGAAACATAAAGGACAATGCTATGAAATAAAAATGATCAAAACCACTACACATACCGGTGGTGACGGTCCCTGTTATGGGCAAAGGTGTAATCAAACTATGGCTAAAACATCTTTTCTCTTTTCCTGAGACAATCTGCAGAACCAAGCTGCAGAACTACAGCCCTGCTTTGTTGCCTGGCTGCTGCTCCTTCCGTGGGTGCCCAAATTCCTTGGCTGTGCATGATCTTTGCTCTTTGCTCCACGGTAACAAGGCTCGACATGAGCTGCAAGAACCAACATCTAAAACCTCAAACTGTCCCAAAGTTTTATCAAATATATCTACCCAGACAAAAATGTGCGTATTTGCACAAAAATTGCTGCCTGACTGACTTAAGAACTTTGTTTGATCTACAAACCATTTTTCTCTGTGGAAGAGTCTTCGATCAAATCCATTCAAAAGCAAACAAATCCAGCGAGGATGATTAGAGGTAACAGATCTGGGAGAAAGCAAAAGGTTGTGTTTGAGGTATTCAGTATCTTACACACAGGATTGATTTATGCAGGCCATGGAGAATTTTTAAAAGAAACTTTGTTAAATAAAAAAGAAATTAACCTGAATGAAGATAGCTTAATAGCCCCAATATGTCAGGCTCCCAGCCAGTGACCTTTGTTGCACATACACAGCTTTACTCAAAGGATCACAAAACAAGGCAGAGGACTATAAACTGTCAGCAATAAGTCTGGAAGGAACACTTGTGATTCTTTATTTTGACTCATATAACACAAAGCCAAGCAAATTTCACAGATCAATACAATGCTTGAACAGGGGCACAATTACTTAGAAATGCCCCAGCTTGCATTTTAAATGTGGGCAGAGGTAGAGAATCTAAAGGTTTAGATGAATTTCTCCAAAGGTTAAGTGCTTCATACCTAAAAAAAAAAAAAAAGACTCCCGTGTCTTTAACTTTCTGCCACTGGATCTTTGTTTTGTTTTTTATTACCAGGCACACTTCCACTGCATCATCACTTTGTTTTAGTGAACAAACACCTTATGTCCTTCAAATCTTCACTCCTATCCTGTATTCATTCTTATTGCTTTTCTAAACCCTGTTGTTCATGCACATTCTCCTTTAACTGGACATGATGCAGTTTTATTTCTATTAACCCTCTTCGCTCCTTAGAGAAGGAGTGCATAATTATGTTTTGATACCCAGGTGGACTCATTAAGCATTGGAGTATAAAAAAATTGGGATGCAAAAGATGCAGCACCATCGAGCTTAATATTGTAGTACATTGTAGAGAAACTCAGGAATCTGGAAAATGCTAAAATGGTATGTGGTCATTTGCCAAACAGTACTAGGGTATTTTCAGCACTGCCATTTGAGAGGAATCATCTCACCTATCTGGGCTTCAGCTCCACACTTGGACTATCAGCTTGCAAGAAGTATTTTTAATACTATTGTTAGCACATGTTGAAAACAGGCTACGATGATTTTACAGTCCTCAGCTTTCTGAATAAAACATCCTACACCATCTGAAACACTACACAGAGCACTTTACACTCCAACACCATCATGTTTATCAATCACACCTGTAATCCCATCAAGAGAAGATAAGAATAGCTGGCGTAATTAAGTTTTAAAAAATCAATACTGATCACCATACTGCCTGAGGCACATGAGGAAGGTCCAGAAACCAACAGGCAGAAAAATAAAGCTCACTGTGACACTGAAAAGACCAGGATCTGAAACTGCAGGGTTTTCAGCAGCTAGTTCAAACAGTTTTTTACTGTTTCTTGCCCCAGAATTTTGCTTTTTCCTGCTTTTACACTGCTCAGTGTAAATTAGAAAGACTCAGGTTTCTGGAAAAGTTTTTGCTGAGACACACACAGTTGGTTTTGTAACTGTTCTCCAAACTCACCATGACCCAGCCTAAAAAGAGCCCCAGACTTTTGCACGACATCACTACACTGTGCTGCTGCACAGTCCCTGGACACAAAGAAAAGCCAGCACAGTGTGGTGACAGTGGTGGCACCACTGCAATCTCCTGAATATCTTAGGGCTTACATCACACTGCCAGTAAATGCCATTCAGACAGACTCAGGCTGGTGTACTTTATTTACAAAGGGTAAAGAGCTCCAAACAAAACACTACATTCACTACTAAAAAGATCTCCTATTTCAAGGACAAAAGTGTGATAAGACACTTGAACAGCCACTGTTGACTGCTAGCATGATGTGTCCAGTCCAACAGGCACTTTCACAAAACGAGGAGGATTTACAGAAAGCCACAGGAACTGATACCACACCTTGCAGTGAGGACTGAGGGGGCAGCTGGTGCACATTCACTTTTAATTTTTCCACTGCTCATAGCTTATATTTGCCAAAGGTTGCAAAGCAGCTTTAAGACAAGTCATGGGCATGACAACTGTACAAAAAAAAAAAATCAAGAACTGCTCACTGATTCATTGTCCAGCCTATCCTAAGCTGGCTATCCTAAGAGAAATTGGTCAAGCAGATCCATCAATGTCCCTGAGTGTTCTGTCCCAATCATTTGCATATCAGCATTGTGTAGCAATAGATTGTCAGCAGAAAGCACACCTTGTATATTGTCTTATTTCAAAAAGAATTTATAATGAGTTACCCATCACTGTAAAAACAAAACTATGACACTGTTTTTATTCCACTTTGACTTGCATTCCAGCTTGAGAGGAGGCTTTCTGCTAATTTTGAATAGTTAGAGAGCAACAAAAAACATGGTTTAGCTGGCTTTCCAATTCCCACAAAAATTCCTCCAGTGTAACTCCTGACAGCTTGTTCCCATATATATCCAACATTTTTGTGAATCTTAGTAGATTCCCCATTTTAAATGGTATTCTGCACCAAGAAAAATTAACATCTCAGTCAAGTGTTCTGCCCAGAACAGAAGGAAAACAGCCTTCCATATTTACCACTGCTCCATCACCTACTGCTTCATGCTTATTTCTGCAGATTATTAAAAAGGACAGTTGCTCCAAAGAGTGGGTTACCAGATAGAGTATGAACATTTATAACACTCAGATATGACATTCTGAAATTAATGTCATCATTGAGATCCCACTTCTGACAGTCCTCCCCAGGTGTGCTCCCATGACAAGACACAGCTGCTGAGAGCTGCTGAGAGCTGCTGTGTTGCTCCACCTCAGCAATTCTATACAGTGTTTTTCTTCCATTCAGCTCCACCTGATTTATCTTCCAGACCTTCGTGCCTGCCAAATTCCACTGTGTCCTTATAATTTATTTGTTTTGTTATGATCTTTGAGTTTCAGTTTTCTTGCATTCTGAATTATGCTAACCATCGTCAGTGATTATTAAATAGGTACTGGTGACAATCAAAGGGTCTTTCCACTAAAGCACCTGTACAATCCCTTTGAAATGCTAGGAGGTCACTAGCTGGAATACTGGGATAAGCTCTGCAAGTTCAAGATCTTCCAAGGAGGAAGAGGAGGTCAAGGCTACTATTTGTCCTTAATCAATTCTTTCTTTCCAGCCATCACCTGCTAAGGAGCATGCCTTAGTACCCTTCCTGCAGCTATCCTGCATCCTGACACATCCATCCTTCCTGCCAGCCTCACGATCCACCGGAATGCCCCTGGGAGGTCTCTGATGAGGCTGTTTTTCCCCTGTGCCAGCTTGGCTCTTCCATGGCTCCTCCTATGGCCAGCCACTGCGACTTCTTCACAGTCCTTCGCACTGCCCCTCTCACTCACACACCGAGGGACAGGGCAGCTCTCCCTGGGCCAGGGCAGAGCCCACCAGCAGCAGCAGGGGCTGCACAGGGGAAGCCGCAGGCTACCTGCACTTGGGACACAACGCTGCACTTGGCTCACGCTGCCCACTGCAACCCGGGTGCCCTGTGCCACCCGCTGTCGTGCCAGCCCTTACCTTGATCAGCTTGCAGCGGATCTGGGCAGACACCATGTGGCTGTTGCGGAGGTTGCCGACACGGAACATGAGGCAGAGCCTCCCATCCCGCTGCGAGATGACCGCGGCGCGGCTGAACATGAGCGTCTCGGCTCGCTTCTTGGGCTGGGACATCTTGATGAACATGCAGCCGATGAGGAACGCATCGACCACGGAGCCCAGCAGCGACTGGAAGAGGAAAAGCACGATGCCCTCGGGGCAGCGCTCGGTGATGTAGCGGTGCCCGTAACCGATGGTGGCCTCGGTCTCTATGAAGAAGAGGAAGGCGGAGGGGAAGTTGTACACGTTGGCCACGCAGGGGCTGTAGGTGTCATCGTGCGCCTGGTGCAGGTCACCTCGCAGGTAGGCGATGCCCCACCACATCGAGGCCATCACCAGCCAGGCCACCGTGTAGGTCAGCAGGAAAATGAGCAGGTTCCAGCGCCACTTGAGGTCCACCAGCGTGGTGAAGAGGTCGGAGAGGTAGCGGCTGCTCTCGCCGCCCAGGTTCCCGTGCTGCACGTTGCAGCGCCCGTTCTTGTCCACGAAGCGCTGCCGCTCCCTGCGGGCGCTGCAGCGAGCGGGGCCCACGGCCTGGTACTCGTCCCCGAACTTCCTGCGCACGGCCGACATGCTGCGGGCCGCCGCGATGCTCCGCGGGCGCGGCGGGGACGCGGCGGGGCGGGAGGTGCGGCCGGACCCCGCTGCCTGCGCGCAGCAGCCGCCGCCGAGCGCGGCGCCGGTGCCCGGGGCACGGGGCGCACCCGGATGCCGGCGGAGCGGGGCTCGGGAGCCGCCAGCGCTGCCCGCTCGCCGGCAGCACCGGGGGAAGATGCGGAGCGGCCGCGGCCTGACGGGGCACACGCCGAGCGGCCGGAGGGGTGAGCCGGGCGCGCCAAGCACCGGGGAGGGCACAACGGCGAGGGCGGCCGGCCCAGCCCCGCGAGCTGCGGCGGTCAGGGCGGCGGGGCCCGGAGGAAGCCGCAGCGGGCTGCGCACACCTCCGACCGCAGCCCGGCCGCCCTCCCGGCCGCGGGCAGGTTGGGGGCGGGAGGGAGGCGGCGCGTAGAGCGGCTCCGAGGGCGCATGAGCGGGGTGCGCACCGGGATGCGGGGACGCGAGTGTCGGGAGCCGCTCTGAGGCCTCCGGAGCAGCCCCCGGCCCCGCACAGGCCCGCACCCGCAGGTAAGGGCGGCCCGGCGGCAGCGCCGGTCCCGGGGCGCGGTGGCAGCGCCGGCAGAGGCGGCCCCTTTGTTCGGCCGGGCGGGATCGGGCCGGGCTCCCGGCGCCGCCTCCCAGGTGCGGGGCCCGGCGTGACCGGAGCCCGCGGCACCGCTGGGTCTGCCCGGCGGGCTCGGGCCGAGCGCGGGGACTCGGGGCCGTACCCCGCGGAGGTGCGGCCGGGGCGGTGCTCGCCAAGCGCGGCCTCAGGGCTGGGAAGCAGGTCGGGAAGGGAACGCGTGGCTGCGGATGTGCGGGAAGCCCGGCCCGGGACGTAACTTCGCCCCGCGCTCGGTTGAGCCGTGAAGGGGTCCGGCCGCACAAGCCTCGGTGCCCGGGCTCGGTGGAGCGCACGAAAAGCGCTCTCTCCGGGCTGGCAGAGCCCTGCCCGGGGTGCCGGTCCGGCCTCGCCCCGCTCCAGGCCCCCGCAGCGCCCATCACGGGCCGTGCCCCCGAGGTGGGGCGGCGGAGGAAGAGCCCGGCCCCGCGGGGCCCAGCGGGAACGCTGTGCCCTTCTCCCCGTGCCTCGCTCAGCCGGGGGAGAAGCCGCTCTTTTAGTGCTGCGGTAGGTGCAGTACCCAGCGAAAGACTTGTCTCGCTCAGATTTGGACGCGAGGAGGAATCCTGTGTAATGGCCATCGGTACTCGGGCCCTGTTTCCTACAGGTGTATTGTCTGACCTTATCGCTGGGGTGATCTTCTCCCGGCAAGATGTTAAACTGCTTTCTGAAATGGGATCTGCCGCTTTGGATGATATTAATCTGGATTACAGAAGCTTTGTGTTGTATTAAGCTGTGAACCACAATAGGTTTATTTTCCAAGGTAATGGGGATATGCCAAATCACATTATGCTTCTGTTTAATCCCCTACTTTGACCCCATGTAGAGCATCAGAGTGAGATTTCAACACTCAGTTCATTTACTTGAAAAACTCACTTAGGTTTTGATACCCACTTGGACTAATAATTTGTAGTGGTAGAAAATATGGGGTGCAAAACAGAGGTGACTGTTGAGCTTAACATTTCAGTATGTTGTAGAGTAACTCGAGAATCTGGAAAATTCTGACTAGGTATATGCTAATTTGCCATGCAATACTGTGGTATTTTAAAAGGAAGCTATTTTAAAAAATGTTGAATTGGAAAACCATCAAACTTGCAATCAAAATATCAGAGATTTATCTGCGAGTAGAAACACAAGGAACATCCTTTATTGCATTTAGCAAAGAGTTGGAGTATCACACGTTCCTTTGTAATACTTTATGTGTGCTGCTATGGCAGGTTTTTTTAATGCAAATATTTGTCTGATGAATTTTTGTAAGCATGAAAAAGATTTTAAGTGCCTTGGAATACAGTGTTTCATCTTGGAGTGATAATTATAAGCATAAATTCAGTTTTCCCTTTTTTAAAAACAATTGCTCTGGAGTCATTTGCTCTCAGTGACAAGAGAAATCTGCACTAAAAGCATCTAAAGCAATTTCTGAGCAATGGAGAAGTAGCCTTACTTGTTGAAACATTCTTAGTAGCTGTGACCAAGGTTGATAGAGTGACAGTCTTATTATTAGCTTTAATGGAACTGTAGTATGGTGTTCATCAGAATTCCAGGGGGACATACATTCCTTTGAGATGTGCTTTTAGGAAGCCACAGAACATCTTGTGATGTGGCATCCTCCTGCCTGCTCTCTCTGTTTCTGCATCTGATGTTTATCAAGGCTTTTAAACATCCATTCTCTTCTGTCTTTCCAGACAGTTACTTAGACCTGTGAAAACTACCTCTCTAGAGGGATGCTCTCTTTAGCATCATCCTTGTCTGAGATACCATATGGTTATTGTATAACCTGGTATTTTTCATTGTTTTACTTGTGTAGAAGAATAACTGCAGAACTCTGCTCGATTTAGGTTAAACTGAACACTTGAGGGGAAGATGTACTAGGAATTCACTATTTTTACCTGCTTGCCATTTTTCTCACATGCTTGAGCTTAGGTGCTGTGTTTGCTCATTTCAGGGCTGCCTCTGAATCACAGTCCAGAAAGAAGAAACAATTGTGGTGATTTAAGCTGAACATTTACCTCTAAGATTAAGAACAAAGCCATGCCAGTGCTTTCTGAAGACTCAGGTAACTCATCTGCATGTTTTCAACAGAACAGTGACTGAAATCTTAGTGTTTCACACAGGAAATTAGTTCAAATTGGCAAGTTGTTCTAGAACACAGAGTAATTAACAGGAAGGGGAAACTTAAAAGGTAATGTTTTTTAAAAAATATATATTGCCTTGGTAGCTTTTGCCTTAACGTGATAATTGTTATATCTTAAGCTGTGTTTGCCACTTATGAAGGGAGCATTGCAAAATGAGTGGTAGATAAACACAAATCTCTGCAAACTTGATAATCACCAACGTGGTACCCAAGCTGTTGAGTCTGCAGTAGAAGGTCCCATGAGAAATGCTGTGTACAATGTTTTCGTTCTGTCCTGAATCTGAATTTAGGATTGCATGAAACTTTGGCCCTTTTGACATCTCAGCTAAGACCTGACTCAAATCATAAAGAGGAAATGGGATTCCTTAGGGATGTCTTCAGTGAAAGGAGTCTCAGCTACCTCATGAAGGTAAAAGTTTATTTAAGTATGTACATTTCCTTACAGTTTACTTATTCTCTGTATTTATCAACTTATTCTCTTGATTTATCAACCATTTACTTTGCCAAAGCTGCTTTTTTTTTTTAAGAATCCCATACCAACCAAAGTATGTGTGTTTAAGCACAAAAGTTAAGAACATTTGACAATTAACATATTTTGTTCAGGAAGAAACATCTCTGCTCTGATTGCTAAAATGAAGATACAGTGCCCTGTAACTAAAAAGTAGTCTGAGGTGGCTGCATTTTTTTTTCCTTACACTGCTAAAGTCTTTACAGATTTTCTGGCTGTCTGAAACTACCACGAGTAAAAAGAAAACTAGAAGACTCCTAAACAAAAAAAGTAACCCCAAGAGAGATTATTTTCCTGACACATCTCAGAAAAATTATATTCCTTAAATAGAAAAATATTCTGGTGTAGGTATATTTAGAAAGTTTTGAATCTTTCTGTAGAAATGTCTCTGAATAATCTTTTTCAGATCCATGAAAAACTCCGTCATTATGAAAGGCAGAGTCCAACTCCTGTTTTACACAGTGCAGCAGGATTAGTTGAAGATGTAAGTCAAAAATTCCTGTCTCCTGCTTTTCCTGTTATTTAAGCCTGCTTTTCTAATACATCAGAGCTCTGCAATTGGACCTTGTTTGGTGGACTCCTTTAATTTTGGGGCTGCAAATTTTTATTTTGAAGGTAATAGAAGAGTTGCAGACTGCACCAGTGAATAATGAAGAAAAAGAGCTACTTCAGCTGCTGTCAACACCTCATCTCAGGGTAAAAAAACACACTGGGGACTTTAACAAAATCCCTTTGCACAATTGCAGTGGAACATTTTGTAGCAGAAAAATTTTATTGAAGTGTCCCTAAGAGAAAGGAAAAACCTCTTGCAAACTGTAGTTCTGTTCCACTGTGATCTCCTGCACAGGTTGTGGGATGCAAAGGGAATTAAGAAGACACAGCCTTTCCTGCATAATGCATCAGACTGTCTTCCCTCTGTCCCCTCCTTAATATTTTCTGAGGGAGCAGAATAGAAAAGGAAACCTTTTTGCTTCTCATAGTCCACTCAGGTTTTTTTTAGGCTGAGCTTTGTTGTTGCCTGGATTTATTATAAGTATGAACATATACCAGTATATAGTTTACCTGGTATATGTAATCGGCTGATGTAATTGTTGAATTGTTGAATCTTTTTTGGAGGTTTTGTGGTGAGGGTGGAAAGGGAGAGATTTAAGTTTGCTGTAATATTGGAAACATGAGAACTGGAAGCTGTAATATTGCTGCATTACATTACTATTTTTTATTTCCTTTATGCAGGCAATGCTTGTAGTACATGACACTGTAGCACAGAAGAACTTTGATCCAGTCCTTCCACCTCTGCCTGATAACTTTGATGATGATTTTGATGAGGAATCAGTGAAAATTGTTCGGCTAGTGAAAAATAAAGAACCCTTGGTACATATTAGATAACCCATTCCTAGTCATAGAACTCTAGAGTTCAAAAGTGTTACTGTGAGTATAGAGGAGACACTTGAAGATGCTGTCAAATAACCAGCAAAAACTAGGAGAGTGTTCTGAAGCCAGTAAAGTAACATAAAAAGAAAACTTTGGTAAATTCACCTTCACAGTTTTGCATTGGGATGCTTTGTGGACATGGGTTTATAATATCAGTTAACACAGGGAACAGTGAGGAAATTGTATGTGTTGAAGTGATTATGCTTATTATATGTATTAATTCTTTTCATTCTAACATTCAGTGACTTAATATATTCAGTTGCATTAAAGTCAGTGACATGTGGTAAGAGTATGTTTTGATACCTGTATGTGAACATTATATTGTCAAGGTACAAATGGAAATGGATTAATTGATTTCCTAAGAAAAAACAATTGTGTTGGGGAATAAATACACTTTTTGTATATGACAGTAGCAGAAGAGAGCAGTGACTTAATTCCTGCTAAAGCTGATTAAAGCTTTATATTGCCAGCAGAGCTTGGGGAAGGGAAAAAAAAGATCTAATTATTTGGCTTTTGTTGCTTTTATATGTAAAAGTGCTGCCTGTATTGTATAAAGATTAGAAGACAAAGTTTGTTGTAACAAATCCTGTTTTGCACACTTGAGTGACTTGATGACCACAATAATGTAGGTGGTGTAAGCACTCAGCAAAGTCCACAGAAAGGAAGGGGTGTGTACCTTCCCATAATGGGCAGGCAACAGTTAAATAACAGTGAAAACTGTCAAGGAGAAAGAGAAAATCAATTGAAAAATTAATTCCAGTTTAAAAGGTGAGGTAGTGTACATGTTATTTCACTGCTTGCTGTATTCTAAGCAAATTTCTTACAGTTTCTTGGGGGGGTTATTTTATTTCAGGGAGCCACCATCAGAAGAGATGAGCACACAGGAGCTGTGGTTGTGGCAAGGATCATGAGAGGTGGTGCAGCTGATCGCAGTGGTATGAGCAGTGGTAAATTTCTGAAGGAGAGGGGATTTTAAATTGCATTTGTAAACTTCTGAAGTTTCCTAAGCGTGCACTTGGCGTTTCTGTATTTCAGCAGTAATCTATTAATCTACTTACATGGGGTTTTTTCTGAAATGGCCGCTAGGAAAAAATGCAAACAAAGATAGAAGGAGTAGGCTCGAGCTCTAGAAGAAAGAAAAGAATGTTTTTTACTTTTAATTTTGGTTTATTCAGGTTGTTATGTGTTGTTTTCTGTGTGCTTTACTGAGAAATTCTTTTATGTTGGTTAACAGTAGCCATAATAAGTACAACATTTCTTACTGAACTGGATAAGCAAACCTAAAACTTGTAGAGTCTCTTCATGGCTTGTTAAAAAAAATGAGTCTAGCATTCTTTCTAGTGTTGAGCTGTCGTGTCATTCCTGCCTTTACAGTCAGCAGTGTGTTTCCTGACTTTACAAGATTTTGATCATCCTCATGCAACTATTCCAATTTTATATTCTTAATGCTGATGGAAATAGAGGCAGTGGTTTTCCAGAGCATCTTGCCACATGTTGTTTATCTCCATGCTGGTCTCCTTTAAGACTGTGCTGCATGAAAAAAAATGCCATGTGGAATAAGGGCAGGAGACTTGGAGGCACATTGCCAGCAAAGGCAATAGTATTAAATCTATCAAGCTGGATGAGGGAGGAGAGGAGGTACATGCTAATGACTTAGGCTGGACATCAGAGGAGTGGTAGACCTATTTTAATTTATTTGCCATCTTTTCAGGTCTTGTCCATGTTGGAGATGAACTAAGAGAAGTCAATGGTATTACTGTGCTTCACAAACGACCGGAAGAAATAAGTCAGATTTTGGTCTGCACTGATTTTCATTTCAAGATCTTTTCTGTTGGGTGATCTAGTAATTACAATAGATGATAAAATTTAACCATGAGTTTTAAATATAGAGCTAAAAGATGCAATCCCTGCTTGTCTTTGCATTAAGAGTTTTTCTTCTCCCAGTGGATTAGTCTTCTCCTTTTGACTTCAGAAACTTCTGCGAACTGGATCGGTACCAAGTAAGATACAAATATAAAGTTAACATGTTGCTCTGTCAAGAACGTCCCTTTAGTGCTTTGTTTATGACAAGCAAATTGCAAATTATAAGTACATTCCTGTTTGTCTGTGTTTCCTTTTTAGTCTGTGCAGAATAGCAGGCTTCCCTGGGACACAGTTCATCTTATCCAGAATAAGGCATCTAAAATAGATCAGATAAACCTATTCTAGATTTCTGATGCATCCAGAAGTGCTTTTTAATTTACTATAACTAATAGTTGACATTTACTAGCAAGGATTTCTAGAATGAAAGTAGATGTTTGTTTTGTTGATGTTTAGTCTGCAAAAACTTAAGTTAGTCTCATACTAAAAGCCACAGAAGTATTTAACACCCTGTGAACTCTAGTCCAGAAATTAATGCAGTTGCTAAAAGCAAATGAAGGAATTTTAAGGCAGATCTTAATATGTTCTAGCCAAGTAGTTACTGTGGATGTCTCCATGGGTAAGACACTGTTGTGGAAGATTCATGGAACATCATGATTGTCTCTGTAATGAAGTTAAAATAGTGGATTAGCTTGGCTTGTTACTGTTCTGAGAAGAAGAGACAGCTGCTAGCTCCTTAACTGGAGCTTGAATAGTCTGCATTGTATCCTTGTGCTGCTTTCAAAAGTAAAAATCATTTCTCTGTTTCTCAGGCTCAGTCTCAGGGGTCAATAACATTAAAAATAATTCCAGCCATCAAAGAAGAAGATCGGCTAAAAGACAGCAAGGTACTGAAATGCTGCAGCACACATTTTCCTGTTGATGCATTCTGGCATCTCTGTAAATGCAACATTCCTGCTGTGCCAGTGAGAAGTGTCACAGACACAGAATTGAACTACAAAGGCAGTGGAGTGGTTTCTTGTGCAGTGCTCTTTTATTGAATAGAACTACTTGGATGAGTTTTCTCCTCTTCATCATCTTGGCATATGTTCTGTCATAGCATTTCTGAAATCTGGTGTCTTCTTTTTTTGTTCATGTAGTTTAAATTGGTGTTCCTGCTAGTCTTCTCTTACCATCCCAGCTGCAGTCTGTCCATGATCTCTGGGCACTTTGCCATTCCCTTGAGTCAGATTAGCCCTATCTACTGCCAGAGCTGCATTCATCATGTGACCCCCCCATTAGCAAACTTCAACACACATCTCAAAGTGCTTTATCTGAAGCACTTGATCCACTTGATCATCTCCTTGAGAGGGAATCCCTGTTCAGCTGGTCCCTTACAAGATTCCTCTGTCAGCCTCTTTCTGCTTCCCTGCTCTTGGTTGCCAGATTTTTCTTTGAAGCCCACAGGTCACTTTTTAAAGTGATGTGTTAAGTAGTGTTAAGATACAAATCCAAAGGTGAATAGTAGATTTTGATGTATTAAAGGAACATTTTAGGGACAGTCTTCATAATTGGGCAACTTGACAGTAGGTTTAAGTAATAAACATTTTTATTGTTTTCTCCCCTTTTTTTTCCTCCATTTCTCTGTTGCATTTTCTACTTGATGTAGGCTGTGGTCTGTGTTTCTTGGGGCTTTGATCTTTTGAGTCTCATGTTCCACAATGCCAATATATAATGACTGTGTATGTGCTTGAAAGTTAAGTTTATTTTTCTGCATGAGTGGTTAAGTCATAATACAGCTGCAGCTTGCTATGTTTCCATATTTCTGGGTGCTCGAAGGAGAGCTGAAGTGTATGTATAGTGTTAGCACTGGGGAAAGCCTTTTAAAGGCAGCTTGAAATTCCAAGTAGGACAGTAAGAAATGATGGTTTACTTTCTTTTACAGGTATTTATGAGGGCACTTTTCTGCTATAACCCCAAAGAAGACAAAGCCATCCCTTGCCAGGAGGCTGGGCTGCCATTTAAGAGGCGACATGTCCTAGAAGTTGTGAGCCAAGATGATCCCACCTGGTGGCAAGCCAAGCGTGTGGGAGATACCAACCTCAGGGCAGGCTTGATCCCCTCCAAGCAGTTCCAAGAAAGGTCTGTCAGCAAAGCTGATGTATTTATTTTTTTTCACACATTGATTTTTATGCCTTTTTTTTTTTTTTTGACAGAAAATGAAGGGCAGGGTCATGCCAGGATGAATACAGATGCTTAGAGAAAAGCACTAAAAAGCTCTATTCTCTTATTATAGAATAAACTTCCTAGTTTGCTTTGGATAGTTTGCCGTGGACTTAACACTTTGTAGCATGAGAACAGAAACACTTGCTAAATGAACATATGAAATGAGATGTGGAATATCAGTCTCTTAACCTTCTTGCCCAATGGAGAGACTGTATTTCACAGCCTTGTACATCCACAGTGTGAGGGAAAATGTTGATTTATTGTAACTATTTTGAATTTATGCATGTAGTAATAGTAAAAAATGTATCTGATCTCTCTTCTGGCTCCTCAGGGAGTATTTAGCTTGGACTGGGATACCTTCTAGAGCTTGAAGCTTCTCTGTTTTCACAGCAAGATATGTGTATCTTCTCAAGCAAAAATACCCCTCAGTTCTTGTCTTTACAGTACAGAAGTCTGATATTTAAGTCTTATATTTAAGAAGGAATCTGATTTAAGCCAATGGTCTCACTGTGTGATTCTTACTGCAAATCACTGGATGTGTCTTCTTTGAATTGTAGGTGTTCCAGAGGTGGGGTGTCTGAGAATTAAAACAGGTCTGATTCTATTCTGGCCTCCACAGTTTCCATGAGGTTTCTAGTAGAGGACTTGGCTCTGCTATATGAAAGCTCACAGTTTTAAAGAAAGCCCTTTAAACTGTTGAATCAGAGACATTTTAAATTTTAAAGGAAAAGCTCTGTTTTATTCTTTATTTTCAATGCCAGGTGTATAACATGCTATAAACCCTCTGTAATTCTGAGCTTACACATCTAAAATACAGTTATTTTCTCTTCAGACGACTGACTTACAGAAGAACAATAGGCACTCTGCAGAATGCCAGAACTCTGAAGAAACCATTATGTAAGTCTGTTCTGGTCTTCCAGTAATGTTTTGGTACTTAGTATTCTTTTGCTACAAAGAGGAGGGAAGATGCTCAACCCAATTATAAAATAACATTGCTGATTTAAATGAAGCTTTTTCAAATTAGTTTCCATTACACTCACTGTAATGAAGATTGCTACTTAAGCCTTTTCTCAGATGTTCCTAAGACAGTTAAACTGATAACTGCTTAGAATACTAAATTGCAGCCCAGAAATCTTTAATCAGTTGATAAGGGTATATTACTTCAGTTGTTGTTTTTTTTTTAAGATAGAAAAGCCTGTTAAGCAATCAGACCAGAAGAACCTTCCTTTCCATTCTCTCTAATTTTGCTCAATTATTTGTCTGTCTTTTAATATCATTCCAACTCTGCCTTTCATGCTAACTACAGATGATCAGTCCTCTGACAAAGGTAGGTCCTCTCCTGCATCCAGAGCGTTTTCTAAAACACTTGCTACACCCTTAAACAAAGGGAAAAGTAGATGTATTGTTCCTAGGACAGTTTCTTTATGATTTATTATTTAAACTAATTTAATTCAGATTGATGACTTAAGTAATGATAACTTCCAAATTTGCTCTTGATTCAAGAGAAAAGATTTGTGTCTTCTGATACACGTTCTGTAGGTTCCTGAGTGAGCTTGAAAGAGTTAAATATAGTCTTTGTATCTGGCATGTTTAAAAAATAAAGAAATATTGGGGTTCAGCATTCTAGGGCACCTCTATCAATCCAAAGTGATTTGTCTTCATTGCTCATTTGGACTGTTTTCTGCATTATTTTCATTATAAGCAACTGTGGTGGGCTCATGCAGTTTATATGTCACTGTGCCTTTCCAAATATCAGGTATTTGGTGTTCAACTCTGCACATGCTTCTTGAGATTCATATTCCTGGTATCCCTCTCTGTGCCCTACCCCCAACCTCCTTGCTTTTTAATTTACAGAGGACTGTGACTGTGAAGGATATTTCAATGGACAGTACATAGGTGAGAAATCAAAATCCCTTTCCCCTTCCCTAACACCCTCACCCCCCCCTCCCCAACATAAAAACAAAACAAACAAAAAAACAAAAACCCACCCAAAAAACCCACCTCCACATTAAAAAGTGAAAATTTGCCTATGTTGACTTTTAACCCCCAAAATTACCACAAAGTAACATCTAATTAATTTATAATATATTATATTAATATATATAGCATATACAATATATAATATATTATATATAATATATAAAAATATAATATATTAATATATTAATTAATTATTAATAAATATATGCTATATTATATATAAAATATATAATATCTGTAATTACATAATATATGTATTATACATATATAATATATAATGTATTACACATTAACAAATAATGTAATATATTTTAATATATTAATATATTTATTAATTATTAATAAATATATGCTATATAATATATAAAATATATAATATATAATTACATAATATCTGTATTATACATATATATAATATATATAATATATTACATATTAACAAATAATATATTTTAATGTTAATTATATATATTTATATATAAATTTAGTACATAAATACAGATAAAAATAAATATATAAATAAAATATAATAATATTATCTATTATGTATTATATATTATATATGAATGGTTTGACATTAAAATGTTAATTTCCCATACATTCATAAACTAGATTATTTCTGTGAAGAGGCATAGTTGGACTTTGGCATAACCAACTGAAGGTGATATGAGGGGGTTTTTATTCCAGTTTGGGTGCTTGGTTTTCTACATCATATGCAAATTCTCATCTATAATATTAGCATATATGCACTGATTTGATTATTAAAAATAAATTGGTGGGAATAACTTGCATTCCAAGACAGTAACTAGTAGCTGAACGAGCTGGAAAATGTGGCTAAGTGGAGACAGGTCTGAAAATGTCTTTTGCTTTCCTGCCCAGCTGGTTTACGGAGGAGCTTCCGATTAAGTCGAAAAGAGAAGGAGAACAGTGTGAATGAAGGCAAGCAAGCAGAGCAGGCTGATGGAGCAGAGTTCCTCACTTATGAAGAAGTCACAAAGTACCAGCAGCAGCCTGGGGAACAGCAGAGGCTGGTGGTTTTGATTGGTAAGATACACAACTGGTGCAAAATTCTTCCCCTTTCTCCTTCCCTTATCACCTGCGCTGCAAAAGGCTTTATTTCAGGGTTTTGTTTGGGTTTTTGGTGGGTCCTGGTGGGGTTTTTAAAAGGTTTTTCTGTTTTTGGTCAGAGGTTGCTCTTTTATTTCAAATTACATTAAAAACCAAGCCAACCAACTGAAAAAAAAGCAATCAAACTCACCAAATCCTCCTAAAAATAATGATGCAGGACTATTTCTCATTTTTCTGATTCACCTTCCATTGATTCTCACTCAAACATGTGCACTTAAGCTATTGGAACAATTGATGAAGAGGTAAATGTTAAAATTACCTAACAAGATCTTGCATGCAACTTTAATTCAGTAGGTTTATCAGCTTTGTGAGAAGCAAGTTTCCCAGGATGGCCTAGAAACCAAGGGTATCCCATAGAACTTGAGTGCTAAGATTACAGATTTTCTGACTTGGTGTCTGCCAAATGTTTGTCCCACAGCTGCTCAAGGAATTCAGTTTGTTCCTGGTGATGTTCTCCAAAGTAGAATCTGATGGAGCAGGTCCTGAGGCCTCTCATGGACAGGTTTCTTCAGGCACATTCCCAAATCATCTTATTTGTGTGAAGCTGATACATTTATTCCCTGCAGTATTCCATGCCACACAGAAATCAGTCAATCAATCAGTTTTATTTTATTAGGTTGCTTGGGGGCCAAATTAAGTGAGCTCAAGCAGAAGGTTGTGTCAGAGAACCCACAGGAGTATGGGGTTGCAGTTCCACGTGAGTAAAATTTACTAACTTGTGTGTGTTTATTTATTCCTTAAATGCTGTCTAATAAATATAGTGCCAGCTGCACTGATGAATGATAATTTGTGTTCTGACTGTTGCATGTTTTAGGAGGAGTTAAAATTATTTTTCTCATTGTAATATACTATGTTTGCCCTTAATAGATGAATAAATCATTATGTAACTTTACACGTGTGCATTTTGGAATTCTGCCAGATCAATGGGGTGTTTTTTTGAATTGTGTTTTCCCAAGTGAACAGATTGCATTTTCTCAGTGTCTGTTAAAAGACTGAAAAACTCAACAGAGGAAGTAAAAAATAGACTGTGACTCGCAGAAAGAGCTGGTGTGAAAAACTAGTATGTTCAGAAAACATTGTTTGCAAAGGCTGATATGTCTCCCATGTCTTGCTTCCATTCTCTTCTAGATACAACCAGGTCAAAGAAAAGTCATGAGAAGGAGGGAGTAGAATACAATTTTGTCTCTAAGCAATCATTTGAGACAGACGTGCAGCAAAACAAGTGAGTTAATTTTAAAACACTGGTACAACTGACTATTTAAAAATATACCTCGTTCAGTCTTGCATGATGTGGACACCAAAATGGGATGTCAGGTTGGAGTAGCTGTGTTAGGAGGGTTCTGCTTTCCAAGTCAAAAGTTCTTGATTCCATCTGGACTGTCAGAGCAAACTCAAAGATTTAGTAAGAAGCAAATCAGGAATAACATAAGATGGAAGGATTGCAGTCCCATTTCCTGACTAGCTTTATTCTATTTTCTGTGAAAAACATCTTTTCTTCTTCTTCTTCCCCATTTTGTCAGTAGTGCTGATTAGCTGTTAGTGACATGGGAAGAAGACTATTGCTACAAAGCAACCAGAAGGAAAAAAAAAAAGAAGAGAGAAAAAGAAATCCTTTCCTACCTGTCCCTGATTTTCTGCCTTTCTCCTACTGTGGCTTCAGCAAACAGCTGTCAAATGTTCTAAGTTAAATATTCTTTGGAGATGGTATTTAAAAATGTGTTGACTTTTTAGATTTGTGGAACATGGAGAATACAAAGAAAATTTATATGGTACAAGCCTGGAGGCAATCCGGTCTGTGATGGCCAAGAAGAAGGTTTGTTTGGTGGATGTGGTACCTGAAGTAAGTCCTGCATCTTATTTTGAAGAATGCAAATATTGGTTACTATGCTGCCAGCCTAAGTCACTGGTGTTTTTCACCAGTTGTGGCTGCTTACCCTCCAGAGAACAATGAATTTGTGTCTCCTGGCCTGACCTCCAGCTGAGCAGTGCAGTGGTGACAGTTCCTGGCTGTCTTGTTAATACAGCCTGGATGTCACTTTAGTGGCTCTCACTGGGGGACTTTTCCCTTGCTGGAGGGGTGATGTGCATCACTGTCCTCACCTGCTCAAGTCCTACACAGAATACAGAGCATTGTTGTTTTTTTCACTCTAGTTTCTCTTGCCTCTGAAGCACATTACTAATCATCCTAAGCAGTGCCAGTAGACCTGGTCTTAATTCCTCCAGGCTGTGAGTTAATCTTTGAAATTTTGATTCAGATCTTGTAACTGGGCTAGGAGAAGACTTGTAATGCTACCTCAGGTGAATTCCAGGTTTAAAATTTCTGGTGTTTGGCCACTTAAGCAAACCATAGCTTGCCCATGAAGTCAATTTTTTTTTCTACTTTCCCCAGTATTTTTTGCCAGGTCCTTTCTCCTTGGTATCACAGTGCATAGTAAGGCAGGTGTGCAGTTAAGGCCATGCTCCAAATACTCTTGGAGCCAGGACACTGATATGAACCTTTCTTTTGAAGACCAAAAGATTACTGAGGTCAAATGTATAGCACACAGGACTTCACACCACAGGGTGTCAGTGTGTACTAGTGAAACTGTTGAAAGGAATTTGAGTAGATCATTGACATACCACAAAAGAAGTCTGATAACAAAAAAAACATCTGTTCACAGGCAGTAAAGCATTTGAGGACTCCTGAGTTTAAGCCTTATGTCATCTTTGTGAAGCCTCTTATTTCAGAAAAGAAAAAACATGTCCTAAAATCTCCCATGTCAGAAGAAATCTCAGCCCCCCTGGTAAGGATTCTAACTTTTAACCTTCTTTTTACACATGAAAGAAGTATTTGGGCTAGCACTTCTATGACATGAAAGAGCTCCTCTTCCATGACAGCAAGAATGTCAGATAAACTGATAATCATTTTACATTCCTGATGAGCAGCCCCATCAAATGGTAACAGTTGTCACTCCAAAGTGACACCCACTCTGGTGTTAATTGGGTACACACAAAATGCAGTATGTGCATGTCTGACAAGGATCAGCTGCAAATTGGTGATGGGTAAATCTGAACAGATTTTACAGTATTACTTTGGGTAACCTGAACTTGAATTTATACACTACAGAAATTTAGTTCACTTGGTAAGTTCTTGTGTAAGCCCTCAGAATTACTGAATTTGGGGCCAGTGGATCCAGCACTCCTTTTCAGCTTTTGAGGAGGGTGATTTCCAGATCTTGGGGTTAGGCAGCAACTCTAAATGCAGTGTCACCATCTTATGCCCCTCCTGTGACATGGTTTTTTTCCCCACTCCATAAGACCTCTTGCATTTTTTTGAAACAGCTCCTTAATCTCAGTTGCAGTACCTTACATACCTTTTCCTAATGGCTTTTGTTTCACTGTCTTTCAAAGTAATGACTTGTGTGTGCTAATATACTTTAAAATGCTAGTAATTAAAAAGACATGCTGTAATTTCATACCATCATCTTGTGTTGACCAGCAGGATGAAGAACAGCAGGAAATTCTTAATTCAGCAGCATTCATTGAAGAGCAGTATGGCCATTTAATTGACACTGTACTGGTGAAAGAAGATCTCCAGAGTGCATGTAATCAGCTGAAAACCGTGTTAGAGAAGCTAAACAAGGATTCATTTTGGGTGCCAGTCAACTGGGTGAGGTCATAGCTTGTTACCATGTTTAAGAGAAAGATTGTATAAAAATGTCTTGTAAATGAGTGAATTAGAAAAGGGAAATATGTCAAATTCACTTCAAAACTGCTGGTCTGTCTAAAAGGCAATACATAAAGACTGTATGAGGAAGAACTAACAAAGTTAAAAGCTGACACTGCCTCCCTGAATCAAAATTTTGAATAGCAGCTGTCATTTAAAAGTGAATACTCAGACTGAACAAGTCAGTCCAATCTTTTACTGATCTTTAGGCTGTAAATAGTGTATTTTGTACAGTGAGGTTTCACAGAGGGTCCCACACTTCTAAAGCATTTTAGTGCTGAGACACTGACTGACCAGGTGGAATTTTTGTCCTTTGGCCACAACTCCAGCCACAAAATCAGAATGAGGTAGTCTTTGGGAACAAGCTACTTCTTCTGCCCTCTTTCCCAGTCTCTTCCTACTGACACAGGACAAATTTTAAACAACCCATGAGTGCACCTGTATGATGAGCCAGCTGATAAAACAGACACTTTTTTTTAGTCTATGTGAAAGTAACTGCACGTGGTTCTAAAATACAACATTTAAGCAGCCTATTTTCTACAAGACACCTTTGGAAGTGCTACCTGATGGGATACACTCTTGACACCAATGTGGCAACTCCTAAAAGGAGGAGGCTGAAGGACAAAGTAGCTGAGCTACAGGTGGAAATCATCATCCCTGCAGCATTTATGGCTGCCTTTGCTCCAAATCTGGCAAAGGCTTCCAGAGCATCTAATTGGCCTGAAGAAATCTTAACTGTTAGAGGACCTTGTATATATATTTCAGGAGACTTGAATATACAATATTATTAGATAGGTCTTAATAAGAAAATGCAGAGATGATTCTGGAAGTACCTGTGCTCTGTAATTATTTGGGGGTGGAGGGACAGTATTGTACAGGTGCATGTTAGCTGTAACTAGTTCCTGGGTTTGCTTGCCTGCTGTGCTCTAATATTTCCTGTGTACTGTGCTCTTTAAACAAGACCTTTTGGTGCACCACTCTTGTTCCTTGCATCTTGACAGTATGATGTTATTCTTGTTCCATGACATTTAGCAGAACTAAACAATGCATATTAAAAGCACATTTCTTACACACCAGTGTCACTGAATCTACATCACCTCTAGCTCAAGAAGTTGTATAGAACAGCTACACATATCCACCTTCTCCAAGTGTATACCATGTAATATTTAAATAAGTGTAATATTTAAAAAACTGTTTCAGTAACAGTATTTCAAATTATGAAGTGAGCAGATTAATCTTACCTTAGATCTGTATTGCAGGTTACAAGCAGGTTTTTATAGTTTGCAAGACACAAACACGTTCAGAAGATACAGATTTAATTTAAAGAAAACTAAGGGTCAGAATTTATTTAAAGCAAGGTTGCCATCTTAACATCTTAAAATATTTTGAATGACTAGCAGTAAATAAAGCTGTATGTTTGTTTTATGGCCAAACATAGCCTAATAGTAGAAACTATTTGCATTAAGAGAAGCAAGGCAAGTTACATACAAGGTCCACCTTAAGTTACAATAACTAAAAACTTAAAATACCAAGATAGGTGTAAAAGTTAAAAAGATAAATTCATAATGGGATTGGCAACAGAAAGTCTTCCATAGCCAGCACATTTTCTGTTAAATTTAGTTGGAGCCCTGCAGTTGCTGAGTGAGGACAGGAATGTGAGTTTGCAGAGAACCACACTGGCTGCAAAAAGGACCCCCAGTCCAAAAGGGTGGCTCCATTTCACCCCTGATCCCAGGTACAAAGTATTTGAGAGCAGCATAGGGTAACCTATTATGTACTGTAGGAATAATGCACTGCACAGGAAGTGGGGGATTTTCCTGCCAAATGTTAATAGACACACATCTTCATGACAACCCTAACATTAAGGAGTAAGTCAGCTCACTGTCTGGAGACAGGTAGCAATTCTGACTTTTTAAAATCAGCAAACTATGTCCACTGCTCAGGGTAACTCCTGACTGTTAACTACATTTAAGGGAACTTGGGTACCTAAAACTCCCATGCCATGCCAGGGAAGAGAAGTTTTTCAACATTCCAAACTGGAATACTCCCTTATTTCTGCTAAGGCAGGAATTCCAGAAAAAGTCCACATTGACTGCCATACAGCAAGAGCACAACACTCTAAGCAGCACTATCACTGAATACTGAAAAAATCTCAGAGTTACCAGAAAAATATCTGCAGATAGCAGTTGTGCATCAAGGAAGGAGAAATTGGATTTTTTTAATGAACACAAATGTATTTTGCTACCCAGTTTGTGTTTTGGAGCTGCACAACTGGTGGCAGGTCAAACATGGCACAGATTAGTGCTTGGAACCCCCCACCCCCCCCTTTTTTTTTTTCAGGTCCCCTCCATTCAGGCAGAACAGCCACCTGTAGATTTAAGAAAGTGGACAGTATGTACCACATGAACTTTTATGCTGCTGTGCTGAAGATTCCATTAGCTGGACTCCCCGTTTCTCTGTGCTTTTATCCCAAAGACTTGGGGTCTGCAGGATCTTTCTGACTAGTTCCTCAAAGGCATGTTGCACTCCATCCTGTGTCTTGGCACTGGTCTCTGGTGGAGGGGGGAAAAATATTTTACCTTATTTGCAGGGAGTATATTTCCACTTTGTAAAAAAGTTATTTTGGGACCAGCGAGCTGATGTGATTTTTTTTTTTTAATGAGCCAATTTCCTCTCCATTATCTCTTAAAGGCACACTTAAGCTGAATAGGGTAAACAGAAATGCATTCTCCTAGTTTCCAGATAATATAAAATTCATGCCTATATAGTATATGCAGTAAATTGTTTCAGAGAAAAGTGCTTCTAGTTGCAGTTAAGGCAGAGCATCCAAAAAGTTGGAGCCTACATCCATCCATATGAACTAATGCAGCAAAAGGAACCCCCATAAACAGGTGCTAAAAAAAAAGGCAGATCAACCCATCAACCTGAAATGCAATTGTACACTTTGTTCATGCTTAGCAATCCCAAAATAAACACAGAAATAGAGGAGGTTTTGTCACAGAGGTGCATACCTATAAAAAGCAAGGAGCGTTTCCTAGCAAACTGGAGTCCTTCTTTCCTCTCTACTTCACGATCAGGCTGCAGAGACAAAGGAGGAACATGGCTAAAAGAAGCTACACTTGCCCCTTTTAGGAAGTACCTGGAAAAGCACCACTGCAGAAGCGAGGTTTTGTTGAAAAGAAAAAAAAATGTCTGTAATGTGTAGTAATCAAGTAGATTTCCCCACTCTACAGGCAGCTTACTGCTAGGCCAGCTCTTACAGGGTCAAATTGAACAGCAGCAACATCAAATCAGGATCTCTTTCAGTTGGAAGGAACCCACTAGGATCATCCATGTCCAACTCCTGGCCCTGCACAGGACAGCTCCAGGAATCACACCATGTGCCACATCAGTAGGAAATGACAGTGTTGCCATGTTCTGAATCAACCAGGAGCAAGATACATCTCCAGAAAGGAGATCTCAGTAGGCAAGTAGCCAAAAAGGTTCTGAAACTGGGCAGATGAGAACCTAATTCAGGATAGTCACACTGAAAACCTCTTGTAAAGCAAGAGTGAAGCATCTCACCATGCAACAGGCATCCAAATATGTCAAAACACCCCAGAAACAAACAGCAACCAGTGCACCTCACAGCCACATTAAAATCTTTAACAATACCTGCTTTTAAAATGATGCCATAAGTGGAGCCTGCCCATCTCAGTTACAGAGCATAACACCTCCTCACACAACAGATGTGTCACTTACTGCATTTTATCTCACATTTATACTCTATCAGGAGTAAGCAATCTGGGGAATAATGTAAAAGGATGCATTCCTAAACTGACCTTATCAGTTTTATTGCCAACCAACATCTTCACAGTGTTGCTTTTGGAGGTATAGATTTCCAGCTCCTTCAACCAGCTTTCTAGTCCTGTGAAAGTGTCTTTTCTTGTAACATCGTACACTGATAACAGAGGAGAAGATGCTTAACAGCTGTAAAGTCTTGAACAATGTTCACTTAGAACTTAGTCCACACTACCTAACCACTGCCCTGAAAAAAAACCAGTATTAGGGAATTACAGAAAGAAACATAAACCATGTTTATAAACACCCCTGCTGTGCTCACCCAGAGTCACTGTGGGTTCCAGAACACAAGCACCTCAGTGAGTGAAAATCAGACTTACCAATAAAATCTTCTACCTATTGGTAGTTCTGCACTGGGCCATGCAGAATATTTTAAAATAGGTGTTTTGTCACCTCATTTCATGTGTAACTACATGCATGTGCTGCTGCTAAAAACATGGACTGAGTAAAAAACAACTTTTGGGCACTGGTAACTTCTTAACTGCATTCATGTAAACGACTGAGGTTTAAAAAGCTGAATCACAGTCAGAATATTTTGTACAGCAAGGTGTTCAGCCTCCACAAACCCTGAAATCAGGAGTCCTTTTGTTTTCTAATTGCTGTTGTCACACAGAAAGGGCCTGGCCATCCATTACCTGTGTACAAACCTCAAGTCAGCATAATCAAATCAATAGTTTCTGGGGGAAAAAAAAGTAAAAACGTCATGGGGAAGAGAACACAACACAACCCCCAGTTTGCCTTATTACCAGAAAACCACTGAAGTAATAACTACATAGCTAATAATTCATCCACTCAACACCTTACAGTGTGACATCTCTGGGTTTTTTAATTTAAAATATTTTTAAGCAGTGCTACTTCCTGCCAGTGGTTTTGTGTTTGAGCAGTAATGAGCAGTAAAAATGTTGCAAAAAACATATAAGCATTCCTCTGATTCTCTCAGATAACCTCCTTTTGTAAGGGCATGCACATTTAGGAGTAAACAAAAGACCACAATTTTTGTAATCATGTTTTTTTTCTTCCATGTGCTTCATACCTAAAACAACCCCTTGAGCTCCTCGGTAATAACTGGGAGTCAGTGTCCTAAAACGCTCCTGTCCTGCCGTGTCCTGCAGTGGGGATGGGGGGGAAAGAAACCAAACACACCAAATCAAATACATTTAGAACAAAAAAAAAAAAAAAAAGCATTTTAAACTACACAAGATGAGCAAATTTAAAATTTTCCTGACCACTAAGGATACACGAAACCATTAAGACATGAGAATGAGCAAAGCTGTCAGGAAATGTTGGCAGCAGCAACAGAAAATGGTTAAGGAGGGGTAGAAAAGCACAGAGAGGATTTGATTGAAGGTTAAAGCAATAAGCAGACACCTGAAACGTGAGACAGTAAGAAAATCAAAAGGACTCTAGAGAAATTCATAAAAGGCAAGCAGCCATGCAGTTGGGCTTGATCAGTTAAAAACCAGCTGAACTGAATGAGGGGAGGAGTAAACTGGTTTTCTAGTGAGAAACACTGCAGGAAAGGAGACACAGTAATTCCAAACATCTCCCTTTGCTCCTCCACACCACAGGAAAGAGGAATCCAGCTAGAAAGAACTACTTCAAGACTGCTATGAATCTAAGCAGATAAGAAATTTAAAATCAGTAGTTTCACTTAATTGTTACTGCACTATGTCACACTTACTCTCTCGAATAAGTGAGCTACTAAGTGCAATATGAAGCTCAAAAAAACCCTCAGAACAAACAGTAAGGAGGGGGAAAAAAATCACACAAATATGATTTTTAAAAAAAAACTTTATTTACTTTTAGGTACAGTTTACAATTGATAGACTAACGCCTATGTTGGAATTTATTTATTTTTTGTTAAAAAAAAAACAACTAAAGTTGGCAATATATTTACTTCATTCAAATTATTGCTGCTAAAGAGATTATAATCTTAGGCTTCTACACAGACATGGACACTAAAGCAGAAGCCTCTTTTTGACTTCAACACACTGTTTATGCATTAAAGTTTTTATTTAACACTGTACAACCGGACTGGTGTGTCACTGTCCCCCTCCCAGCCCAAAGCACGTTTGTGCTCTGTTTCCATCTCAATTTCTTAATTAATAATGGGGTTTTCTTTCTCAAATACCTGTGGCCAGACACATAAAATCTCTCCTTTCTGGAGCTCTTTCATTCCACTTAGAAGAATAACTGTGGTGCTTTATATTATAAACAATCTGGACCCCACAGCTGCAGTTTGATGTCACAGTTTGCAGATGCTGGAAATACAGCATCAGGAAGTTAAGAACACTCAAGTCTTGCAGTAAATCTGAACCAACTTTTAAATAGTTCAAGACCAAGTATACTTTTTTGCATGATTTTAACCAAAATAAAGCCTCTGGACTGTTTCTGGTGTAGTATACACAGAACAGCTGCACACCCCCTACAGGAGATCACCCAACTCATCCCCCAGAACATCACTTTTCTGCAGTTTACTCAACTTGCATCCTAGGTGTGCTTCTGGGTCATACAGGCATAGAACCCTCCCATCTTCAGCAGTTTCACACTTCACAGAGCCTTTGAGAGACCCAGTTCTGTAACTGCAGGAAAGAGCAGCCAAAGTCTCTACTAGAGTTGAAAGAAGTCCCGAACCTTGACCAATGAAACTTTTAGAAAAGTTTTGAAAGGACATTGTCTGCAACTACTGCTGTAAGATCATGAGAGACATTCTTCATGCATTGCATCATAAATATAAAATCTCGACATGCAGAAGACTTGAGCAAGGGAGGAGGAGGAAGAAAGGGGGCAGGAGGGAAAGAAAAACACAGAAAGCAGCTTTGCACGTCTGCCAAGAACAAACCTATCCCTACCTGTCTGGAAGAAGACCTACCCATATGGCAAGCTGTACTGCACGGCCGTCCACCACCATCTTCTTCACTCTAAAATCAACACCTGAGACGTAAGAAGGGAAGGCTTGTTAGAAGGAGCTGTCTCGGCCGCCTCCCGCATTCACACGACCCCGACTCCCCAACCCTTCCTCTCGCCAGTGGCACCCCAACAGGAACGTCCCCAGCATCCCAACGGGAACGTCCCCAGCACCCCAACGGGAACGATCCCGGCATCCCAACAGGAACGTCCCCGGCATCCCAACAGGAACGTCCCCGGCATCCCAACAGGAACGTCCCCGGCATCCCAACAGGAACGTCCCTGGCATCCCAACAGGAACAATCTCGGCACCCCAACAGGAACGTCCCCGGCACCCCAACAGGAACGTCCCCGGCACCCCAACAGGAACGTCCCCGGCATCCCAACAGGAACGATCCCGGCACCCCAACAGGAACGTCCCTGGCATCCCAACAGGAACAATCTCGGCACCCCAACAGGAACGTCCCCAGCATCCCAACAGGAACGTCCCCAGCTCGCGGCCGGGCGGACTCCGCACTCACCGATGGTGGGTTTCAGGCTCGGCTCAAACGCGCCGTCCGTGAATCTCCGCAGGAGGCTGCGGGGGAGAAAGAAACCGCGAGTTCAGCCCAGCTCAGCCCAGCTTAGCCCAGCTCAGCCCAGCTCGGCTCAGCTCAGCTCAGCCCAGCTCAGCTCAGCTCAGCTCAGCCCAGCTCAGCCCAGCTCAGCTCAGCCCAGCTCAGCTCGGTGCCGCGCGAACCGCGGGGGCAGCACCTGGACTTGCCCACGGCGCTGTCTCCGACCAGCAGCAGCTTCAGGGTGAGGGCTGCGGGGTCCATCCCCAGCACCGCACGGGGCCGGGGCCGGGTTCAGGTCGGGGTCGGAGCCGCCGCCGTCGGGCGCCCTCAGGGCCCCGTCCCGGCCCCGGCGGCAGCTGCCGCGGCCCCGCCCATGAGGCGGTGGCTGGTGCCGGGCGGGGCAGAGCGGGCCCGGCTGGAGCCTCTGCGCCAAGGGGGCCTCCGGCTGGCGGCGGCGGAGGCTCGGCCATGGCCGAGTACCAGATCTCGGTGGAGGAGCTGAACGACCTCCTGGCCAACGGCAGCGGCTGCTACAGCCTGCCCAGCGCGCACAGCAACGAGGTGGTGCCGCGCATCCACGTGGGGAACGCGTGAGTGCGCCGGGCCGGGGCCCGGGCGGGCGGCTCGGCAGGGGCGAGGCCGGGCCCGTGTCGGGCGGCCCGTGCACCGGGACCTGCGGGCGGGGCCGGGCCGGGAAGGGCGCTTTGAGCCGGGGCCAGCTCCAGGCTGCGCGGTGGGATCTGCTGGATCTCTGCGGGGCCTTCCGCGGCCTGGCCCGGGCCGTGCGGCCGCGGGTCAGCCTCAGTCCTCCTGTCCAGCCCAGCCTGTCCGCTGCCTGGGGCTCCTCCTGGTGACTGACACAGCAAACGCTAGGACAGCTCATAAATGGCATCTCCTACAGCGTTCGGTACCCTGTTGAATTCCCAAATCCCATTTGGTAAAAATGTCCTGGTTATGAATGCCCAACCTTAGTTTTCCTGTCTGCTTTAATGTGTGTGGGTAACTTTGTTCTTAATGTGCTAGAACTGCAGCTGGGTTGTAAGGAGTAGGGAAGGCCTTCTCCCGAAATTAATATTAAATTTAGTGACTGTAAGGGAAGTGTTGGTGAGGAAACAATTTTGCATGAACATAACAGTGTAAAATAAAATATGTTAATATGCTGGCATTTTTGCCATTAAAGACTTGGTCTATTTGGTTATAATCCCATATGGCATTGGTTTATAGCTTCATGTTCCCTTAATTGCTGATGAATAGTTCTCCAAGAGCTGTGTTTTGTGCCTGGTAAAATAATTCATCTCTGTTCAAAAGAAACACCTCTTACTAGTGTTACTCGTGGGATGAGGAACTCTAAATCTTCCATGTTGAGAATGGACAAGATTCTGTGATTTTTTTTCAGGAACCAGATGAAGCTGATGTTAGCATCTCTCAGCTATTTGGAGAAGCTAGCATTTCAACATTGAACATGATGCAGCTGGAATGAAATGTTAAGGATGAGAGAGATCCAAGGACTGTTTGGAAAGGGAGAAACAAATGGCATACAAATACAGTCTTTTTCACCTCTAGCTGTGTAAGAAAATAATCTATGAAATCTGCAAAAATCATTCACTGGGAATGAGTTTGCCTCCAGGGGGGGCAGCCTGTGTTGCCAGATTCTTCCATGATTCCAGGATTGAAGTTCCTATTGATCCTGACCACTATCAGAAACATGCTGATCTATATAATATTAATTAAACCATGTACTCACCCTAGTAAGTGTAGAAACTCCCAGTTGAATTAACACTTTTTGGTTTGGCCTTGCACCGTAGGATTTTTGTGTTGCAAGCAGAATTCCCCAGACACTGATACTTGTACCATGGCACAGATGATGTCCTGCCAGATGGAAAATCTGTCAACATTTGTTTGGGTAATGAAGTCTTACAAATATTTGGCTCATTGCCATAGTTGCTTGGCACAGACAGCAGAAAATGTAGAAGCTTCACTCATGCATCAGGATTCCTCTGCTTACACTGAAATTTAAGGGGTGAAGAGTCATCAGGAGCAAAGGAACACTCAAGATGTTCATACCCTTGAATTACATGAAAATTATGAGTGAATGCACTCAGAGATTCGTGTAGCTATAAACCAACTAATTTGGGTATTTATTTTAAAATTTCAGAATACCTACATGTCCAGCCAAAAGCCAAAAGGTGCACTGCCATCTCACAGAAACTTGTCCAAAATAATACTGCATAAAGGCTTCTCTGGAGTTCAGCTTAATATTAAGACTCATATTTGCAGTTTATGACTTGAGCTCATATTTAATGGTTATCTTCTCTTACTATAGATTGCATTCCAGGGCACGAGTAGAGATTTGTGCATGGTCAGTTGTGTTACTGAGCAGATGGATTTGTTTGCCATTGTACAACCTGGAGCTTTTATCAGAGCTTATGGCATTAATTGGACCTAATTAATTGTCATCATCAACCCTGAAAGGCGTGATTATTATGTAGCATTCTGCTCAATTGTTCACTAATAGGGGAGGTCACTCTTTTAGCCACCTTTAAATGGAAGCTGGTGGGTTTGCTACAATTATTTGGAAAACCTGAGGAGTCAGAAAGGGCTTAGCTGACCTAAAAGTAAGCATCTTAAACATCATTCATCTAGATTCTTGTACATTCAGATATTGATTTCAGCTAAGACACTAAACACTGTAATATTTGTGATGAAAACATTGAGTGTCAAAGACTGAATTATATCACCATGTTACTGGCCTTTGGATAGCCTTGCTAGATCTTTGCATGACTTCAAAGGTGTTGAATAGCACAGGGGCACAGGACTGCCCTGACCTTTGAAGGTGCAGTAACATTTACTCACAGTTACTTTCTATCTTCCTGTGGCCTGAGAGGAGCTAGTGCTATTTCACTGGGCTTAAAACTGCCCCCTAAAATGTCATTTTGTCTGGACTGTCTGCCAGTGTAGCAAGTACTGCTTACCAAGTTCTGCAACGCTGGTAGCTGAGAATAGAGGCCTTTTATAACTGGGTTTTAAATTATCTTATGTGAGTAGATTTTAAATTATCTTATGTGAGTGGGTTTTAAATTATCTTATGTGAGTGGATTTTAAATTATCTTATGTGAGTGAGTTTTAAATTATCTTACGTGGGTAACGCTTAATCCTAGAAGTCAGTATCCTGGGCTTTGTGTTATCATCTCCAGTATTTTCTCACTTTGGTGAGAATTTTATGTTCAGAAAGTTACACTTTTATGCTGCAGTAGGATCTAGCAGATTAAGTTTCATGTGTGCTCTCCTCAGCTGTCAGCCAAGAAAGCAGCGTTCTCTCGTGCGCGAGTAGCGACCGTGGCTCTAAATATTTTTGGTCATTTTTAATCTGCAGCTCATTCACTTCTGGGCACAATATATTTGATATCTGTTAACAGAAAAAGCATCATAAATACTGAGATGATTTGCCAAATTCTAATGGTTTTCCTTGACGCTTTTTGTCACACAGGTTCATAGCCAAGAACATCATGAGGCTGCAGCGTCTGGGGATAACCCACGTTCTGAATGCAGCAGAGGGGAAATCATTCATGCATGTGAACACTAATGCAGAGTTCTATGAAGGCACAGGCATCAGATACCATGGCATTAAAGCTAATGACACACAGGAATTTAACCTCAGTCGCTATTTTGAGGAGGCAGCTGATTTTATTGAGAAGGCACTTGCCCAGAAGGATGGTAAGGCAAACTGAAATATCTTTCTGCCCTGTTTTCTGTGCACTGCATGTGTTTCTTAGCAATTCGCTGTTTTAAATGGTTCTTTGCTCAGATTATCAGCAGAACAGCCATTGGCAAGAATTCAGATCAAGGCCCTGGATCAAAGACACAAGGATACAGAAAAAGACAACTTAGTCTTCTGTTCATACATGTAGGTCTCCAGTATGTGGCAAAGGGAAGTCTGTCTCTGTAGGGGTGACTTTGAAAAGGGGAACAGCTGCTGCAGCTTATAATAGTGCCTATCTGGGAAAATATATTTTTATTTTTCCTTAGAAGTGTTAAATTACATGAAAAATAATCTTAAAAAGTAACTTCAGTGTCTAAAAGTTGGTTTAGGACACTGGATCTTAAAATTCAAGGGCAGAAGTGATACAAGTAATGCACTGCTGAAGAATATTCACGTAACCTGTTGTGTGGTTTTTTTCTAAATGTACAGCAAGGATAGGGACTGTCACCTTGCAGTTTTTATTACATTAAGTCATTATATTATTTTATGTGTTGATTGCCTCTTTATTTCATAGGATTGCAGGAAACCTGAAGATTATATTTGCAATGTTGTTGATTGCCGCATTTCTCTGCAGTGTATTTCCCCAGAGCACAAATCCTGGGACATAGTGCAGTGGGACAGATGGTGTTTGTCATCATCTGACTATTTCAACATACCAGTTATTTCTACACTTGCTTCATGGTTGAGCATGAAAAAGGAGGAATGAGTAGTCCAACAATTCTAGAAGTTCTTTCTCTAAAACAGGCAAAGGGTTACTGGAGCTGTGATGTGGAAGTAAATTTTACATCCAGCTTGGTGGAACTCACCAGCTGCAAAAGGACTGACATTAGTTTGCTTTCATGACTGGGCTTCATGAACAAAGATTTGGGGAGGGCACACTGGTGGCTGAAAAGGCCAATACGAGATAGACAAGTCTGGTTGCAAAAGGCACAGCAGAAAGACTCCTTAGATGGTATATTCTGCAGGGCATCATTCTTTCTGCCTTGTCTTTTCTCCTCCAGGGTGATCCTGCTGCGTTCTCAAAGGCATCAGCAGCGTTATAGATGGTGTGTCTGCAGACCTCCCGATTGGAGGCCAGAGTAGACCAGTTATGGTGATCAATGTGGCCAAGGCTGAGATGTTGTTTCAGGGAGTCCTTGTATCTTCTCTTTGGGGCTCCTCTCTCGCAGCAGCCAGTGGCAAGTTCACCATAAAGCAAGATCTCAGGGAGGCAGTGGTTGGTCCTTCATCCTGGAGAGGTGCCCTGCCCAGCTCAGCTTTGTTCTCAGCAACATGGCCTCAATACCTGTGACTGCTGCTTGTTCTAGAACAGATGGATTGGTCACATCATCTGACTAGTGGAACGAGATAGACAAATCCAGTTGCAAAAGGCACAGCAGAAGGACTCCTTATATATATTTCCCTATTTTGCTTTATACCCCAGCTATTTCACGTTGCTTTTCGAGCGCCCATTCCGGTTGTGGTAGTTTGGTCTAGGCCTTCCTTTGGTGACCAGTCTGTAGCCAAGGAAGTGCCCAGATTTTTACGTAAGCCAGTCTATAAGAAGAAAGGAGGAGAGGCCTTCACCCTCTCTTTCCTTCTGACTGCTTGGAGGTGCAGGTTCCCTGCTGTTGAGTCTGTTGTGTTGGGGAGCGAGGCCTGGTGAGGCTTTGTTGACCTTGGGAGATGGAGGTTGCCGGCGGCTGTTCCAGAGCAACTCTCTGTTGTCCCAAGGAGAGTAGTAAGACAGTCTTTTGCTAATTCTTTTAGTTGCTAGATCTTGGACTACTGATTGGGATATATATATATTTTATTTTGGTTTTGTTCCTTTTCCCTCCCCTTTCCCTTGTGAAATTGTGTATATATTGGTGCCTGCTCGGCTGGTACTAAGAAAAAATCTTCAGAGCAGTTAATTAGGGGTGAGATAAGAAAGGGTTTATTATGCCAAGGCAAAAGATGTTACAAGATGCACCCGCTGTGCCTGAGATGTTACATTTTATAATACCATCCATCCAATCCCAGATGTGTCCACCCTGTGGCCTTTACTCTGGACCGCCCCGGGTCCACCCCCTGAAAATGGGTCTGGGGTGTATTTCAGGACCCTCTCTTCATCCTATCTTCATCTTCTTCGGGGCACAGAGGGTACATAGTCACCTAATTCTTGACCGTGTTCTGTGGTTTAGGCCAAGATACAAGCATTCTCCAAACAATCTAGGCCTTGCCTTGACAAAAGACTAAACATTTCTGCTGTATTCAGGGGTAGGAGTGATATAGGGAACATAGAATGGGGTAAGAGGGTTAAGAAATGTGTAGACTAAGGGTGCTAGAGGGAAAGGGACAAGGGAGGAAGGGTTGCTGCTTTTAAAATCTACTTATAAAACTTAAAAGGCTTACAAATACTAGAAAAATAAAAAAAAAATCATTAGGGGCTTAAGGCATCATATTTCAATTGTATATAACTGTGACATAAGTGTAAATATATTTATATATATCGCTTTAGCTGTCTCTCTCTCGTTTGGTTGTTTTTTCCCTCTTCTCCCTGAGGTTTGGTGGAGGGGACACACACACACACACATGACTTCTTGTGGTAAGGTTTGGAGACTTGGCAGCTTCAAACCATATCAGCGGTATAACCCCACCGTGTGTTCCTGCAGGACAGGTGTTCGTGCACTGCAGGGAGGGTTACAGCCGCTCCCCCACGCTGGTCATCGCCTACCTCATGCTCCGGCAGAACATGGACGTCAAGACTGCCCTCTGCACCGTCCGGCAGAAGCGGGAGATCGGCCCCAACGACGGCTTCCTCAGGCAGCTCTGCCAGCTCAACGAGCGGCTGCTGAAGGAGGGCAAGCTGAAGCCCTAGGACGGGGAGAGAGCCGTAGCACTTTTTTTTTTTAAGTTTCTCAAACCTTTAGAGGACATCTTAGGTGCTTTAGAGACCCCCCAAACCCCAACCACCAAGCTAAAGAGAGACAGGATTCCTGCTCGGCCGGTGAAAGTGTCGTTCTTGAACTCTGGGACTGAGGTGGCACGAAATTGTGTCACCGTTTGGAGCTGTTGCAATAAAGAGGTGTTTTTAGAGGGGTAACTCCAGTGATAACAGCTGTCTTCACGTGTATGTCAGAGCCCCTGAAGACTCCATAGCATATGTGGTTTGCATTGACACTGAATGTGATTCATTTAAGCTTTGTCTTGTGTCTCGCCAGAGCACGAGTTTCTGAAAGCCCCAACACGTCTCTTCACTCACTCTTAAAACAAGCACTGTAATTTCTCAAGCTTCTTTTTCGTGCACAGAGGTGCCTGATGTTTGAATGTAGGAACTGAAAGGAATGGAGAAGTGTATATATTTATGCACAGATGCACTGGTTTGTAAAATGAAGTGTATGCAGTGTCTAGTGTGGATTTATGCAATACACAGTGTGTGACAGTAAAGCCATTCAGAGCCCATTCTTGATGCACACTGTATTTCCAAGAATAGTTGTACCTCTTGCTGTTGTGATTGACACGAAATAGTGTGTTATTAAATGCCCTTTTATTTTTGTTTTGAAGTCATACTAGAAAAAATGTCAACAGCAAATGCTGAGGAAAAGACTTGAGCAAGGAAGAAAAAATGTTTGTATTTAGAAGTGCTTGTACTGGATGTATGATAAAGTCCTAAGTATCAGAATGTGGTGGCTTTCAAAGTGTCTTTATTCCTTATTTACTATCACTGTTTATCAACATAGAATAGAATGAGCACACATACTTCCAGTAGGGCAGCACAGGTGTGCTTTCAGAGCAGTTTACAGAAGGATACTCTTAACTTCTTAGATTGCTTGGATGGCGTCATTAAACAGAAATGAGAATTGTAACGTACCACACTGTATAGGAAATATTTACTTTCTATTAAAATAAATGATGTCTGGATTGTGTTTGGCATACAGAGGAGCTGAGTCATTGCAATGTTGGGAGAGGGAGCTTTGTTTACAGTGTTTAAATAATGTACCTGTGAGTTGCAGGACTGTATTAATGCAAAGGATCTCCCACTGCAAACTTGGAATTGTTGGTTAAACTAACAGAAACCAGGGTGTTCCCCTTTTAACCTGTGCTTTAATGTAGTTCTAGACTGAAAAATCTTAACCCTACTTTAAACAGAAACACTCTTTGTGTTAGTACCACATGTAACCCCAGAGCTAGTTTTGTCTACTCAGTTCAGTAATCAAAAATCACAAAGATCATACATTGTTTTACTTCTGTTTTTTGGGGTTGTGTGATTCGGGAGGGGGGAGTGGCAAGGGAAAGTTCTGTGTAGCTTTATTGAAATTAAACTCCAGAGGTGATTGTTATGCTTGAAGACCTTATTCTGAACAGCCTTATTCTGTTCCCTTGAACAGGATGGAACTGCCAAATCAAGTAACCTTTTATCTTTTGTGTCCCTTAAAGTGATAAGTGGGGAACACTCTACATAATGTTTCCTGTCACCCCTCTGCAGTCAGTCAGTATTCGGTGCTTGCTTTGAATCAGGATGGTTCAGTAATAACGAGCAGTAATCAATTCCATGGGCTAATTACATACCTGTTTGCTTTCTCCCCTTTTATCAGGATTAAATTAATTGCTTCTTCAAAATTCCTAGTTATTGATTTCATGCTGGGTGGCTTGGGAAATAGAATACTGGCCTTATCTTTTCTACAATACTGACTTTTTCCTACTGCAGTCTTATTTATAAATTATCCTTCTAAAATTTTTACTATGAGCATAGATTTTTATTTTTTTTTTGGTCTTGTCTCACACCATGTATTCTTAATACCTGTCTGCACTGCAAGGGAAAAAAATGGAGATTCATGTGCAGTCACTTTGTCTTTTACCTGTTACTTGGAAGTCAAAGTTCCAATCCATTAAAGAGCTAAGAAACCATTAGGCATTAGAAGTTTGTTACCCTTCCATAAATTGTAAGACGATAGGAGTTGTCAGATTAAAGCCAGAATGGTTTATTAATGTTGAGTCTGTTCACCTTACGGCAATGTTTTTGTACTTGTCAGTATCAAGAACAAATCAAGACATTGGGGAATGTTTTTATATTCAAGATACTCTTTCACTTCACAGAACACTCTCACTTTAGTGGTAACTTCAGTGGGACTCTGGCCCATTTGTCTCAGTATAATAAAACTGATTGAACAAATGTTTTGAAATATGAGGATGGAGAAGTATAAGTAAGACCATGTTATAAATTGATTTTACAAATTGAGACAATATGTCCTATTTTAAACTACTGATAGGCAACTCAGAAATGAAACCATTTCTATCTCTGCTTTTAGAGTAGGCTAAAAATAGTTAGGATGTCAGAGCAGTGCTCCATTAATGGATCATGTTGCTGGCTGGCTGACTCACCAGATGGAGCTATAGGCTTGTTGTTCTTCCCTAGTCATCACTGAGTCCCTGAACAATACTATTGTATGAATCCAGTGTATTCTTATCACTGAAAAAGGCAAGCCACCGGGATGGTTTGTCAGATTCTGGTGGGAGAATACTAAGATTCCATTTACTCTTGGCTGCTTGCATGAGATCACACAACAGCATTCAGGCTGTTGTATTCACACTGTGATATGTGACACAGCAAAATTCTTATGAGACACATAAAAGTTGCATGAGCAAGACTGTCTTAGCAGCATTTTAGAAAAAAACCTGTTTGAGAAGCAAATAAGTTCTTTATCATGTTAAAAACTGGGCTAGTATCCTTTCTGCTGTTGTTCTTTGCTGAGAAGGAGGAAGATATATTGACACAAATTTGTTTTTCAACTCAGAGAGCTTGCAGTGTTCTTAGTGCTTTTCATCTCCAAGGCCTTTTATGCAGATTAATTAATTCTCACATCACTCACATCACCAAGCATAATCACATTGTAGGAGAAAAGAGTGTCCAGTTCTAATACAGGCTTAGCATCCCAAAATGGAATTACAATAAAACATATTGTGGCTGCTAGTCCTGCATTTGGATGCTATAATTCTAAGTTTGAAATAACTTCAAGAAATGCTCACTCCCCCTTTCTAACTTCATTAACTCTTAAGTACAAAATTCCTGGGCAATGTGTAAAATATGAGCCACTGACCACAGATAAGCTTAAATTGAACACTCACATCTTAGGGCCTGGATACAGAACAGAACCCCCTTGGCCCAGGTGTGGACAGAGGGAGCACCTGAAGTTGGAAGTGACAGAACCAATTTCAGAAACTGGTTTGGATGTGCCTGCCTTCATTGTAGCCTGGCAGTGCAAGCACTTTGGGACAGATGCCTGAGTCAGGAAGCAGCAGCAGCAGATTCAGGCAAAGTACATGATGCCAGTTCACCCCTTGGACCTGCTCCCCTAATTCCTTCTTAGCAGAGTGGGCTGGTTTGGGCTGGGGTACAGTTCATTTTAGTCCTAGTAGCCGCTGTGGGGCTCTGTTCTGGATTTGTGCTAAACACAGTGATAATAATACAGAGATGTTTTTGTTGTCAGCATATCAGAGGCAAGTTACTTGACAACAGTCTGTATTAAAGAATGATATCCCAAGTGGCTGAGGAGGAAAAAATCTTGTAAAAAAGAAAACAGTATGTTGTATTCCTCCATGAAAACAGAGTAATTTCTGAGATGGGAAAGGAGGAAGGGGAACTGACAGTAAGGGTACATTGTTGTATGTAACACAATGCATGATTTCTTTTAGACAAGGAAGATTACCACAGATGAGATTTTAAAACATGACACCTGAATACATCTTGGGCATAGATGCCCCAGACATAAGGTCATCAATTCTTTCTTTCTGTTGGTTGTATCATGACTGGAAATCAGTCTGGTCGTGTTCTTGTGTTTAAAATAAGCAAATGTCCTGTATTCAACATTTGCATAGAACATCAGCAGAAGTAGTAGTATGCACTGAATTTAAAGCAAATGCAAACATTTATTTGTTTGGGGTGTTTTTTCCAAGTGTTAAAAATGTAAGAGAGAGCACATAAAAAAGTGTGATTTACAACATCCTGGCTGTTTACCCTGAAAAACATATTCCAAATAGCTATTTTTAGGAAAAACTAAACAAAACAGCTTCTCACATTGAAATTAAGCTCTTCCCTGTTTCTTACACTGTATTTGTGAAACAAAATGCAGAGCTCCTTGTTTTGGAAGGGAGAAAAAAAGGTACCCCAACTCCAATCATTTCCCTGCAGAGACTGACAAGCAGAACTACTGAGCTACAGTTTCTAGATTTACTTACTTTACACAGCGAGCAAGGGGAGTAGGAATAGCAAGAGCAAAAGTAAAAAGTCTGAAAAACCTTTGGAAAAGACAATAGCCAAAAATTCAAACATGGATGGAGGTAGAAGCAGTTTTTAATTATAACACTGTTAGAAAAAAAAGCTGCAGAAAAGACTTGTTGGGTTTCAATTCATCCAAGTCTTGTCAATCACCATTTGTTGCCAGGCACAGAAATGAAGTGAATATGAGAAGTTTTTGCATAAGAGTTGTCGAATATTGTCACTAACCCACCCCCACACACCCATTTTATTTCACACTGACAAAAGCTGAGATGAATGAGTCGTGGTCTGGCCCTTCCCACTTCGTATAGTCATTGGCTGGCTTGGTTCTAAAAAGGATTTTAAAAAGGGGAATAATGTGCCTTTGCCTTGGATCTGAAGCTGTCAGGGTGCTGAAAAGCTGATCTGTGAGCTGCCACCATGCAGATCTCTTGGGCTGTGTGCGCTGTCTGGGTCTGGGCACAAATCACACTTCGGTCTGTGGAAGGGTGGCAGGTGTTTAAAAATGATGCTACAGAAATCATTCCTGAAATCACTGAGAACACAGAACCACCGATGGAGCAGACTTTCAGCAACAACAACAACACAATGAATCAGGCAAAACATGGAGGAAGACACATACAGCAAGCTCCAGACCCTAACGGTAAGAAAAATATCATTATTACTGGTTTGGACCCTAAGAGAAAATTCGTGAAAGAATACTTTTTATGTGTTTGTTTATTAAAACTTTTAGGTGTGGCCCAAATGCTTTAAGTGATAAAGATTTACATCTACTGTTGAAGAAGTGTGAATATAAAGGTCAGAAGGAATAGTGTGGAGTTTAGTGGTGACAGCATGGTCTATTTGTAGTAGATGTTACTTAACATTTCTCTGTGATTTGTGCTCTCAAGCATCGTGAGGAAATATCACAATTTCTCTCTTTAATGTCAGGATGGGGGAATGGGTTGACAGTGGAGATACAAGTTCTTAATATTTAGGAAGACCCACACTAGTTGTGACTGAGATCATGTCAAAAATGGCACATGGAGGTTGTGTTCAGCTCCATGAGAGAAGTGTGCTGTTCACTGTCTTTTGCTGACAACCAGGTCTTCCAAAAGATTCCAGCAGCCAAAAATGCTTCATAATATGTTGTCACATTTGACCAAACATCCAGCTTTGGCAGTGATGCAAAACACATGTTTTGTGAGGAGAGACAGAGGATGAGAAGCTAACACCAAGCTGAGAAAGGTAGTTTTAAAAAGTTTTCCACTGCAGATCTGAGTTAGCCTTCTTTTTCTGGGGGTAACTGAAAGGCAATTGTGATTTTCTGCTGCAGCTGTCAGTGAAGGTGTTTAAAACCATAGTATTAACAATATTTTAGAAGAGAGAGTAGTGTTTTTGAGAGTGTGACTTTAGAGGATTCTTACATTCCTAAGAGGGGGAGCACCTTGTTTCTCACAGCCCCACCAACCACCTGGTCACAGGTTGGTTTTGCTGTTACATCTGAATACCTTCATTTTTTAGCCTTTTACTACTCTGACATCAACTGATGGGAATCTGCCCCACTTATATGTGTATATTTTTCAAAGTGGAAAGGACATTTACTAAAGAAATCAAGGGTAAAGGAGACTGGACAGTTATTCAAGATATACAATGGTCTTGCATGCTTATTTTAACATCTTTAACACAAGGAATCAAAATTGTGGTCCAAAGTGGCCTGACCTTTCTGGAACAGATGATGTTGCATCAGCCCATGAATAATTTTGCACTGTGTTGAACCTGCACACCTACAGGACAGAACATATATGCACAGAAAATAAGCCTATATAGCTGAGGGAAATGCCTGTATATTTAATTGTATATTCAAATTGTACCTGTCTATGTGTTATGGTGGTGCAATACACCTGATTCAAAGCATTATTTTTTACAGACAGACATAATTTTCTTCAATGCTTAGGAAATTTGGGATTATTAGGCTACATGGACATGCAGTTCAGTTGTCACTATTTTTGTCAAAGCTGGCAAGGATTGTTTAATTTCATTAATGCAGTCCCTCAAACTTTTAAAGAATAAAATCTTGCTAGCTGTACTTTGACAAACATAAATCTGAGCACCGAAAATCCTGATTCTGTACTTCAGAGGAAAACCAAAAATTAAGATGTTCCTCCAAATACTGTTCTAGCATTAATGACTCAGGGTCAGACTTCTTTTTTGCTGAACTAAGGAGGGAAGCACCTTGTATATGGTGAGGAGAATGGGCCTAACAAACACAGCCTTCTCTCTGGGAGCTGACCTTTGAGGGCTTTCACCACAAGTAACATTCCTGAGTTAAAACTGGCCTTTTGACTAAGAGAAGAACATTAACATGTGTGCATCTAGATGAAGTTATTTGACAAACGCTTTCAAAAATCAAATTCTCTGTCTTCCAAACAGGTCAATTAGCCAAGCATGTCATTTGGAAAAAGAGGCACTTTTGGAAAAAGTTACATTCCTACAACTGGAAAGTTTGTCTAAGTCCTTAAAGCTGAAAAAATCATGTATTTCCTGATGTTTCATTTGCCTGTAGCTGTCCACTGAGAAAAAGGGAGGAGGGAAACTGTATAGTTCCTAATCAGCCAGAAGGTGCCTCTAGCTGTCTGAAGGAAATTATGTGGGACAGGTGGAATTATTCCAGAGAGCAGTAAACTTGGAAAAGCTGATGTCTGAATGGTGGGATTCCTTAAAGCTGTTGTTACCTGCTATTTCTCTAACCTGGAACAGATTATGGTAGCTAAAATTCACTTAAGGAATACTTTCTTTGTCGCAAAAGAGTTTAAATCTGGAGCCAACATCTGAAGTCAATCGAGTTAAACCAGAGCAGTGGGGGAAGGAGTTGCCCACAGGTAAATGAGGAGAAAACTATCAAATTTTCCCATGAAGTGTTGGCTGCTGCTGGGGCTGCACTTCAGGAGCTCCACTGCCCCCCCTGCACAACCCTGCCATGGGATGCACCTCGTGGCAAGAGAAGGATTTCATTCATAAATTTTACCATAATTAGGGTCTCACAATTAGAGCAGAAGCTGCACAAGGGAGCGTTCTGAAATATTTCTCCCGAAAACCTTTCTGTTCGAGATATTTAGCTCGCGTCTACCTCAGAGAGGGATATCTCCCGTGGAAACGCAAAAGATGGAGAAGTAATTAACGTGTTTCTTGCTTGCAGATGCTTCTGACTTCAGCTGCAGGGAGATGAGAACCACCCGCTATGTGACGGAGGGGTCCTGCCGCAGTGTCAAGCCCGTCAAGGAGCTCGTCTGCTCCGGCCAGTGCGTCCCCTCTCACCTGCTCCCCAACTCCATCGGCAGGGGGAAGTGGTGGCGGCAGAACGCCCTGGATTATCGCTGCATCCCCGCCCACACCCGCACCCACCGCATCCAGATGTCCTGCCCCGAGGAAGAGACTCGGACTTACAAATTCCGAGCCGTCACCTCCTGCAAGTGCAAGCGCTACACCCGCTACCACAACCAGTCGGAGCTGAAGGACTTCGGGAAGGACAATGCCAGGCCCCAGAAGAACAAGAAGCCCCATCTGTCCAGAGCCAGGAGCAGCAAATCTAACCAGCACGAGTTAGAAAATGCTTATTAGGAGGAGGTGGCTCTGGGTGACACAGACTAGCAGCTCTGGATACTTTGCAAAAACCGTCCAAAGGCACTCAGAGGCCACAGCATGACGTTCTGACTGCAGTAGGTTCCAATTCCTTCTGCTAAGCTGGGTCAAATGCTCACATAGGCAAAAAAAAAATCTTTCAGATTATAGCACTTATGGTCTGATAAGAAAACGAGACAAACCAAGCTGGAGGTAGCAACCTCTAAATTCAGTCTGAAAGGAGAGGTGCAGGTTGGAGATTCACGAGAGGTTGTGTGGCTTGTACCAGCAGGCAGGCAGAGGAAGGGGAAGCAGTTGTGGTGACAATCAGGCTTTGCTAGAAATCATTCCACTCACTTCAAGTGAAAAGAGCATTGAGATCCCTTTCCCACACAAGTGCCCGTGATGCAGGACAAGCATCCAGTTAGGGAAGCATCAGGAGAGTTCACACTCTCTGAATAAGCTGTAGAAAGTTAGGTATAGCAGGAATTTCAGTAGTTATGGTGACTGAAGTCAAATTGTTGGGAAATGAACATTCTGTCAGATGTCCTCACGTACCAGGAGTTTCCTCCAAAACACAAAAATCAAAACACAAGTAAAAGAGTGACAAATCTGTTTCTTACCTTTACCCAAAAGACTGTAGGATCAGCAGATTCAAAACCGAGATTTGGCAACTAAAACTATATTTGATTTAGAGACAGTGGCTTGGTTTAGGAACAATTCAACAAATCCTACTAGGTGAAGCAGATTTATGAAATGCATGGTCCTCTCAAACCAGATAACCTCACTGATGTTTGTCCTGTAAACAGCTAGAGATGTGCAGAGTTTAACATAAAAGATACTGATTATTCCTGATTTCCTAGAACACATTTGACTTCAGTATCAGCTTAGATACCTCTATTTACATTTTCTATTCTGTAGAGTTTGGATTATCTGGCCACACATTTTGCAGCACTAAGACTGTGCAAGCCAAGTTCTGGGAACACGGTGGTGGCTCTGCATTAAAAGTGAGCCTCTGCTAATTTTGAAGTCATGAATTCCTCTAGAAAAAGTCTTTAGCATATGCAGCTTTGGTAAGTCTTTAGTTTGGCAGCAGCTTTCCTTTACTTAGCTTCTCAACACTCAGACTAATGTTTGTGTTTTTACATTAAAGAATACTATTAGAAAGTGAGTTGTCACATACTGTATACATCTGGTAGAATAGGCTGAAATCATATAAACTGTGGAAATTTACGGTGTTGATAGATTTTTCAATTATTTTATGTGGGACCAGAACCTAGAGAGACAAGGTATCGTTTAAGAGAGTGAATTACATATTTATTTTTTTTCCCAGAAGTTATTTATGCAATGTTTTTTCCTGTAGAAAATGAGAAGTAACACTGCTTTAAAAATATTAGTCTGTTATTTTTAATTTTAAATACATTGTTAATAAAGTAGAAACAACGATTAATTGTAGGAAGACTCATTGATTTTCAGCTACATTATAAAGCTGATTTGCTGCAAAGCCAGTGATTTTACAGAACAGTCAGGGTGTCAACTCCAATTTCTGTGATAGTGTCAAGGTCTTTAATTCTAATAACCCACACATCTCTAAAGAAACTCCATCCTGGAACTTCTTGCTCCAGTGGATGATGTTTCTCATGGGAAAAGTTTTCCTGGGCAGATGAGTATTCTGCTTCCCCTGGGGAAGAAAAACTTACCTGATTTCAGTTTCCCTCCTGCTCCCAGTGGCATTTCCAGATTCATATGTTCACAACCTGATAAAGCCACAAAAAAACCCCAAGAAATCTGTGAACTGTCAATCAAGATTTCTTGATTGAAATCTGATTGCTTCAGATACCTCTCATTGGAAAAAAAAAATAAAAAATCAAGTGTGGAATCCCTTTGCAAGTGCTGCCAAGCAAGAGTTAAAAATTTTTACAATTTGATGTTGTAGACCTGTGCTCATTTTCCTTTATCCTTTAAGAAACATTTTCCAGTGAAGTCAGGGAAAACAGCTTGGACTGCACATAGTGTGCAGACCTTTCAACACAGCTGCAAAGCTGAACAGCTTTTTCAAGACAAGCAGTATATAAGGTTTCCTTTCACTGCTGTAGTTTACATCATATAAAAGCCTAATATAAACCTTTGTCATACCTGCAACATCATTTTCCAGACTTGTCTTTGACTTCATGAATTTGACACTTGGGGCTTCATTTTCAGAATTCAGCATGAACACCTGCAAGCAGTGCTGAAGTGAGAAAAGCAGTTCAGTTCCTCTGTTCTGCAGCTAAAGATACTGGAATACTGGTTTTAAAATGTTGACTGTGATAAGCCAGTGACAGAGACTTACTCCATCTCAGTCTTCCTCCTGGCTCTCAGGCAGTTCAGGTGAATCAGCAATGTCTTTCTCCCAAATATTTCACCTGAAAGGTGTCCTCTTCCCCCCCAGAAAACACGTTCTCCTGCTCATTCTTGCCTACCAAAAGTGCAAACATTTCTTGCTCTTAAGCTGTCACTCAGAATCTTGCAGTTTTCTGACTTTCCAACACAAGGATTGGTTCTTTCCAAGCTATAAAAGCTTGTACAAGAATCCCAAGGGATGGGGACTCCTGAGGCACTTTTACTGCTGTATTTCCTCTCAACCCCCATCCTGATTGTAGTGACTTCTCACTGGTTTCTTACCACAGGATAAAAGTGGAGGAGAAGTGCAGTCAGCATGTATGATTAGGCTCCTGAAGCCTCCAACCACCACTTCTGCAATTTATGTTATCAGGAGACTTAAAATTGTCAGTGTGCCTACTTCATTTGTTTTTTTTTCTGGCAAAAATACAATTCTACTATCATTCAATAAAAAAAAATAAACCTACAGACAGCAGAAACAGCCTGCTGGTGTCCACAAAATACCAAAGATTTTGCGTGAGGTTCAACTCTTTAATTACAAATTGCACAACAAAGGACATAACTTTACACTGTGAGGTCTTAAGCCAAGAAAATACGTTATGTTGTGTTCTGCAAGTGTGGTTGAGAAAGTCAGCATTGTGAAATATGGAGGGAATAAACACCTATTTTTTTAGCCATATGACATCAACTTATAATTAGCTTGTTTCACTCAAAATTAGTGCAGTGTATGGGCACACAGAAGATCTTCTCTATAATAAACAGGCTCAAAAGTCTTAAATTATCATATTTATATGTAGCTTGAGTTTGGATTGAACATACTGTGCAGATGTAACCTGAAATTTGAATAATCTGGAACTACTCTTGACAGGCAAGGAGAGAAAGTCCATTTCTAAAATAACATTTAAAATAAAACCAGTACAAGTTGCAGCACTTGCAACGCAGCTGATGTTGTTTAGGTGTACAAAAAACAGTGCAGCTGCTCCCCTTTCAGTCTTAGAGCCATCAAAGGACACCTCAGCACCAAGTTTTTCCCAGTTCTATACACAGGGATTGACATTTCTTTCCTGTTCCCGGAACTGTGGGAACAGTTTTGACACCGAATGTTGGAGAGCTGGAACATCAAGCTGCAGAGTTTCATGGACAAACCTCATGATGCCTTGTAGCCACTTCATTGAATTAGGAATATGATGCTTTGCTGTATTTTTTTTATACCCAAATGAATGTTATTCTCACTAGAGTACAATAAACACACTGTGCCTGAAGATCAAAGGGAAGGATGCAATGATGATTCTTCTATCTTTATTAACCATTTCTGATGCTGTTTCATGAACCAGCTATTTCTTTGAATCCTAAAAGCTTTCACTTTTCTTTTAAGAGTTCTTGCTCTGAAAACAGGGTAATAAAAGTAATCAGTAAAACCTGAGCAGAGGTAAAACTCATCAGCACACACCCCGCTAATTCTGAAATAAAAGTACAGCAGACACAAAGAGAATCTTCAAAACATCTCATCTCTACCACATCACAATATATGGCTAAACTGGACACTTCCAGGGATGGGGCAGCCACAGCTTCTCTGGGCAACCTGTGCCAGGACCTCCCCACCCTCACAGGGAAAGATTTCTTCCTAAAATCCAACCTAAGCCAACCCTCTTCCGATCCCATTTAAGACCATTGCCCCTCATCCTATCACTAGACCCCTGATACAAAGGCCTTCCCCCTGTTTCCTGCCTTCCCCCTGTTCCCTGTCAGCCCCATGTAGGTATTGGAAGACTGCTCTGAGGAATTCTGGAGCCTTCTCTTCTCCAGGCTGAGCAGCCCCCAACCCTTTCAGCCTGTCCTTGTATGGGAGGTGCTCCAGCCCCCTGCTCATCTTTGTGGTGCTCCACTGGAGCCACTCAAGGAGGTCTGGGCTTTTCCCAGGAGCCCCCAGAACAGGACACAACACTCCTGCTGGGGGGGTCTCACAGAGTGGAGTAGAGGGGGAGAATCACCTCCTTTGACCTGCTACTCACACTGCTTTTCCTGCAGCCCAGGATGGGATTGACTTCCTGGGCTGGGAGTGCACCCTGCTGGGTCATGTTCAGATTTTCCATCCACTGATATCCCCAAGTCCTTCTCTGCAGGGCTGCTCCCAACCCAGACACTGCCCAGCCCGTTGCCAGGTGTGGGATTGCCCTGGCCCAGGGGCAGGACCTTGCACTTTGCCTTGTTGAACTTCATGATGATGTTCACACAGGCTTTTCCCTCTGGCCTGTCCAGGTCCCTCTGGATGGCATCCCTTCCAGAGCATCAACCACACTGCTCAGCTTGGGGGCATTTTGGGTGCTTAAATACTCGTGTCTAAGCCTTTAATCCACCCCAACCCTGCCTCTCCCAGGGGCTGACTGGTTCACAGTGATGAAGTTCACAGCACAGCCACTTCAGCCATCTCGGGTGGGGCAGTGTGTGATGTGAATCCCCTTTTTTGCCCCATATTGGCTGCTCAGATTCCAACTGATACAGGTGGGGCTGTCACAACACTTCAGAACTTGCACTTTAGATTGAAATTGTGAATTTGTACAGCACCCAGGATGTGAAAATGTCGTTCTATTCTTGGTGTCCACAAGGCTAATAATCATAATTTTCATCTCAAGAGGAAGTAGCACCAACTCCTTGACTGAATTACAAATCCAAAGTCACACATCTCCCTACTGAAGACTCCCACATCAGACTGTTTGTAGTATTAACCTTAAGATTTCTTGTTCGTGGCTTTCCAGCCAATTTAAATATAGCCTCAAACCAAGAAATAAAAGGGTATTTATTCCATGGTTATCAAGCCCCTAAATTAAACAGACATTCTTATCACTTCGCCAGCAATTTAATGTTTGTGGCATGAGGTTATTTCAATTAAGAAAACAGTTCAGCTCTGGCTAAATAAATAAGTTATGTCATTCTTCATTCAGGCTACCAGATTCTTTGGTGTAAAAACTTCCCTCAGGAGAGGTCTTGGGACATGGTGGCTCCTCTGAGACTATTTACATCTCTCAATTTCTCTAATCTCTTCTTCCTTCCCTCCTCCTGGCTATTTCCTTCCCCTTTCACTATAAACTGGCCAGTATTTAACTCTAATGCTTCCAGTCTGCCCAACATGCTTTTAGAATTGAGTGGTTGTTGGTTTCTTGTTTTGTTGGGGTTTTTTTATAACCAGAAATAAGGCTTAATTTAAGGTAATTACTCTCCCATTTGAAGGGTTTTGCTATTTGCAGGGCCTTATTTTTTTTCCTAGTCGAATTAGCAGGAGAAGTTAGTTTTAAAAGTGATAGTTTTCTTCTAAAATTGTTCTTCAGATTAAGGGTGGCTCTCAGAACCAGAAACTTCTCACTCCTGTTGAATTTCTGTATGTCTAGAAACAAAAGTGGTGCTATCAGGCTGTCATTATTGAGGGGAGGGAGAGGATAAACAGATGGCATAGACTTCCAATGAATTGACAAAATGCATGTGAATTTTAGCCTGATCATCAATTAATATGGGCTTCCAAATAAGTTAATTTTCAGAGGTGTCTGGAGTCCTCCCAGGAGTCAAAAATAGGCCCATTTTAAAAGATACATTTTTCTAGGACTAGTTTTGTGAGTAAATATCTCTAATATGGCATCAAGAATTCACAACCAGTCACGAGGATTGAATTTGCAGTGGAACAAATGTATTTTGTGGAATGACAAGTGTTAATAAAAGCAAATGCTCAATGGAGCAGAGTTCACTGATAGGAAATAGTGAATAGGATATTCTTAGTGGGAAAACTGGTTGACCAGGGAGACCTTACACACAAGTCTGGTGAGAGGCTGGTCCAGAAAACTTAAAAAAAAAAAACAACCCAAACCATCTATTTTATAGATGATTCTTATATGATGATCTATGATTCTACTGTTATAACTCACTGTTATAAGTGAAATACAATTCCAGCCAGATAGGCAAGTTTGAAAGGTCTAAAACCAACTGGAACATTTGAAGGCATTCCAGTCATGGAGGTCATGGAACTGTTACAAATAAATTATACTAAAAGCAAAACATGGTAAAATACAGTCAGCAGGTACTGTTGGTTACAAGGCAGAGAGTTTATTTACTATTTTATGCAGCAAATGCAGATAAAAATCTGTATTAGTTAACTGAATTCGCTCAGCAGGCTGTTCTTATGCAACATAAAATTCAAAAGGGACTCTAAAAAATAAAAACAAGGCTCCATTAGAAAACTGAAATTTGAGAAATTTGGTATATATAAAACTCAGAGTAAGTGAGTGGCATACAGGCAGAATTAGCTCCAAGTAGCACATACATAAAGGACATAGATATGAAAAAAATGAAGGTAGAATAGGATAAATCATTGCAATTGTGGGGCAATGTATTTGTTAAGGAAGAAAAGCAGCTGAAATACCGGCAAGCCAAATTAGAAAAGCTGAAATGGGGTGTGAGTTACTAAGTCCATTCTGTTTGACTGCCCAACGCCTTGAGTTCTGTGTATGTTTGATGTTTGGTATCCTAAATTAAAATACATGGCAAGAAAAAGAGTAAGTATTTTGTCTTTGATCTTCAGCAAAAGCAGACTGAGAAAATCCCTTTATAATTGGTTAATAGTTCATGGGACCAAAACAGTTGTTGTAGCACAATCTGTGGGAACAACACAGGAGAAACATTTCCTGCAGAAAGAATGCTGAAGTTTAATTACTACACATGGCATGAGAGAGGATTTCAATTTTTAGGGCCCTGTGTTCAGGCAGTTACTAGGTAGCCAGCTTGCAGTGGAATATTGATGCTTTAGTCTAATCTCTGCTGTGCCAGAGAACAGTGGAGGGGCCTCATTCTCATGATGGGGCAGAAGGAATGCTGCACATTTCTTAGCTCTTATCATCATGTACATTGCTATGCCAGGCAGTTTAATTAATAACTGTTGACATCTTGTCATTTATCATTACTGAAACAGGAGGTGAGGACCCTTCCATGTGCATGGAGTACAAATAAATTAAAGTTGGCTCACCCAGTCTCACGGCTTTGCTGCTGTCACTCACTCGGGTTGTCCTTCCTGCAGTTCAAAGACTTGCATCTTGCTCTCAGGGCTGGGCAGCTATTTATATCACCTAAAACAAAAACACATGCACATGCAGGCCTGGTGGATGATCAGCCTCAGTTGATATTGTTGCAGAGAATTGGACTGTTGAGTTCACCATAAGATATTTACTACTAGATTTCAAATATATATCAAGGAAGGGTGTTTCAGGAGCAAAGACATGCATGGAAACGGGTCCTTGAGGTGGTGTGGAAACACCACAGTCAGATAATGACATCAATATAAGCTTTTTCACTGACTTCAGATGTCATTAGAGCAATATCTTATTTTCATATCACGAAGCTAGATACTAAGTAGCTCAGTGTATGTAAATTGCCCATCTTTCTTTGAAATCACATGCACCATTCAGCATGTGAATACTCAGAATGCCTCTGGGTACTGTTTGTGATTTTGTTTCAAGCCTAAAAAACTTCCTCTCTGTGAATGCTTCGATTCTTAGCAGTATTTTACAGGAAAAAATCAATTCCAACTGAAATGAGAAGGTGGACACAGCTAGAGTAGTAGCACGAGTAGCAGACTTTCAAACACAATCCATTTTTGGTAAATAAAAACAAACAGTTCATTAGATGTGCTCCATCTTCAGGGGCACAACATGTCAGGCACTGTACACAGGAAACAAGAGCCCTGCAGATACTATTATTTAAATTAAAACAAACAAACGAAAAACCCCTGAACTCTGTTTACAATAAACTGCATTGTGATAAATTGTCATGCTAATTTGTGGCTGCCTACAGAGCTTCCTGTGTCTGCTGAAGGCAAACCATGGAGCATCTCTGGGTTGATTTGGCAGGTGTGTCTGGTTGACTGATGGAGCTGCCTCACTTTTGGCTGTTGAGGAGCAGCAGGAGGTGCTGGACTCCTGCAGGGACTACCAGAACCTGCCTGACAGAAGGTGGCCACCTTTGAAGCAGCATGTTAAGCTGCAGCTCACTAAAGCACCTGTCAAAGCCACTAAGATGATGCAGGTCAGTGTTTCATCAGGAAAACATTAAATAAATCATGGAATAGGGCAGTGTGACCATATGGAGTGTCCCAGCTCTGCCTCTTGCACTGCTGCCATGTGAGGGGTGACCCTACAGGCAGGAGAGCTGCTGGAGCACTGGGTAATATCTGCTTCTGACAAACTGTACATGGCCAAACAGACACCAGCACACAGGGAAGTGCAAACAAGAAAATCCTGTACCAGAGCTTGTGAATGTCTCTTCTTCAGAATGTCAGAGGGGCAAAAAGCAGCAGAGACCTTCCCTGTGCCATCCTCAGCAGAAAGCCATGGCAGAGCTAACCCTCGGGTGTCAAATAGCTGAACCATGAGAGCATTTTAATAATGTGATATGTGGTAATTCTGGCCCCTTCTGGCTGCAGTAAATTGCCCTGTTTGGCTGGAGCCAAGCTGAAATAGCACGTTGGGCATGCATCAGGAAATGACCTCAGAATATATGAAGCCTCAGCCTCTAGGTGATAAGTAAGGGCCCAACAAATTAATCTCATCATCTACATTCATCTTTGGGTGCCACTCTGTGCCAGGCCACAATGTGTGGGCTGAAGTCTATTTTTTTCATTTGTGTAACTTAAACAGGTAGTTTGAGTTACTATGATACAAATGTTCTATTCTGTGCTGTCTGCATCGTAGGTTGTTCTTACTGAAATAGGAAGAATTATCATGTCATATTTTAGAGGCAGGCAGGCAAATTATTATGCTGACAGCTTGCCTTTGTCAACATATTTTGAATTATACATTCTATAAGTCTAGTGAAGGGAATTTATTGTCTTCCTCAGTCTTTCTCCCTTTAATGGCAGGCATATTTATTAATAATTGTAACTTAATTATTTATGAAGCCATTCAGAATCTACTAGCTTTTACTGTCTATTTTGAATTGCATTTATTGCTGTATTAAGTCCTTTCAAGATCAAAAATCACATCTAAGTGAAATGGAAAGAAAGAGTTGCCTTAGGCTCGTGATTGGAATTTAGGACGTGGTATGCCATAAACAAAAAATTGTCTGGGTAAGGGAAAAAAGTCAGTTTGTGCTTCCTATCCTTTTGTTGACTGAAATACACTGCACCTGGTATTGGTCTGACTTGGTCACCTGCCTGTCCTCCCCTGGGGTCACTGAGACATCTCAGAAAAGTGGTGAATTCACAAAGTCTGCTCCTTGCTGTTGGTAGAACACTCCACTCTGTGCACTGTTCCTTCTGCTGGGTCAGCCCTGGTGAGGGGACCAGGAGAGGTGCTTGCTGAACAGCTTCTCTTCCATGACAACCCCACCAGCTTGGCTTCAGCAAAAATTCCTGTTTTCAAACACTAATTACTGTGCTGGCACAACACTCTGAGTGGTTTTCTAATTGTTTGTATTTATTTGCAAAGTCTCTGCTCCACGGGGTCCTGTGATAAATATAATTCCAGTCGTGGCTAATTGGATGCTTTTCTGGTGGGGAGAGGGGAGAGTAATTTCATGGTAAACCATAATTACTAGTACAAGAAGTACCTTATCTGCTAATCCAATCTGAGGGAATAGCTGAGGCTCAAATAAGCCTAATTAGAATTCTACTTGTTCATAATAAATAAGTGGTAATTACTAATTGGATCTAGTCTACATTGTTCTCTAAAGGGAACAACTTGAAGGTGTGAATTTAATGGCAGTTTGGTTTTAATTTTGGCCATTTCCTACTTGCAGTTAGCACAGAAATGAACAGAGTAGACATCTAAGCCCTCCAAGTCTCCTATGGCTTTTAGTTTCTAGTGACACAGACCTCTGGCAAAACAGACAACTTGATAATGCAAAATATCATTGCATGTTGAGCTCTTGAAGATCCAGTTCCAGCTATAGATGCAACACACAGACACCTGCAGCTGTGTGGTAACTCAACCAATGTGGAAAAATACTTTTCGCTGTCAGTCCCCATTCCTCACATTTTCTAATGAAACAACATTTGTTCCCAAGCCCAAAATGTTATATGGTATTATTTGGGTCATTCATGGCTAGAAACCGTGGTGGCTGATTGGCATCAAATAAAAAGAGGAACTATTATTACAATATACTGATAATTTAACTCCAGTTGTTTGTTCAATATGTATTTGATCACGGGCATAAATCACATTCTACCTGAAAGGAGGTTGTAGCCAGGTGGGGGTTGGCATCTTCTCACAGGCAACCAGAGACAGGACAAGAGGACATAGTCTTAATCTGCACCAAGGGAAGTCTACTTTGGACATCAGGCAGAATTTCTTCATGGAAAGGGTGATTAGACATGGGAATGGACTGCCTGGAGGTGCTGGATTCCCCATCCCTGGAGGTGTTCAAGGGATGACTGGATGTGACACTCAGTGCTCAGGGCTGGGTGAAGAGGTGGGGATCAGTCACAGGTTGGACTCGATGATCTCAGAGGCCTTTTCTGATCTAACTGGTTCTGTGATAACACAGGTGTATTTTCCACACTTCTTCCCCACAGTTTACTGACCTAATTAACTGAGAAATTCCTGCAGGCCTGAAACAACACCAGCAAGCATAAAGAAATCATTACAAAAGTATTTATTCTGTGATTTTGCCTCCTGTTTTTGGTCTCTCTAAGAACTCCACCAGCTGGTAATTGGAATATTGTGTTAGACCTACAAACACATTCTGATTTGTGATTGATACATGTGTGCAGCGGATTTGAGAATTAGAACATTACAGTAATGACAATTCAATCAAAGATTTTTCATCTCTAGTGACCCTTATCAGTCTACCATTGTCTCTTTACTACCAACAGGGAACTGAAGATTTCTTAATTACAGGGGGCGTGGGTGCAATAACTTTATATCTTAAAAAGTCCCCTAAAAACACGGGTAAGAAGCAACTTTGTGACATCAACCTGAAGTCTTGCAGCTCTCTCTGGTGAGAGTGATGTTAACTAGTCAGACTGGCTGGCCAAAAGACAAATATCCCTTCCAAAACCCAAGTGTCAGGGTGTTTAAATCTGCTCCCAGTTGCAGCTAGTCACAATATAGGACACACTTCCTAGGGGAAGAATAAGTAGCTTCTCTCTGCAACAGTTTTAGCTTTTTTACTTTGATGGATTGATTGGGGGTTTTTTTGTTTGCATTGTTTTTTGGGTTTGTGTTTGTTTGTTTTTTTTTCAATTTGGAGTCCTTCAGAAATAAATAGAAGAATTTCTTGGTTTTGTTTTTTTTTTGGTTGTTTTTTTTTTTAGATCAGCTTCTGTTCTCATAACTTCTGGGCAAATACTTCCTTATTTACTAGAGGGCTTAAGGCCCTGGGAACCCAGCAAGGGGCAAGTGGAGGAGCTGCTCACACTCTTTCTTACCAAGCTAAAAACCACTTTTTCTATCAATCAAACCCTACATGAGGCCTCCTTCAACTTAGAGCCTCCTCACCTTTGTGTTATGATCCTGGCAGTCACTGTCATGGCAACAACAGAGGCCATTCCAGCTGAGAAAACTGCCAGGGAGATGTGGAGGGAGCCCTGGGCTGGGAGTCCCTGCTTGGAGTAAGACTTCAGGAAAGGATGCCTTAGAAATCATGGAAAATCATGATTTACCTTGAACTAAACGTTTATCCAGTCTGGGGTGGACCTTCCATCCTTTGTCAAGTTTAATATGGATTCATCTCCTTAATGGCTGTTTGCAGCCCTTGGTCATCCCTTGTTCTGCTCCATCTCCTGCAGTTACTCCCTGATCTTAAAATCTACACTCTTTTGGGGCATCCAGTTGCTTGACACTTTAAAAAAAAAAAAAAAAAACAAAAAAAACCAACAAGGCATCCACTAGAAACATTTCACTTTTTTTTTTTTTAATTTTCGTGCATGGAACTAAAACGAGCAAGACATGTAGTACTCAAGAAAACGTGAAAATCAAGTTTCTTCTCCCCAAAACCATAACTGTTACATCCTGAGTCACAGCAGGAACCACGGTGCCTCACTGTCTTCAAGCAACAAACCACAGGAGTGGCTGTCACAGTCACCTTCTAGCACAGGATTCTGTTCCTCACACACATTTCTCCCAAAATAGCAACAGCCCAAAGACAAGAAAAAAAATTGGCTTCTCCCCTTAGTCCTAGACAACAATCTGGCAAACACACTCATAATTTGCTGCAGGGGCCTGGATTGTTTAAGTTATAAACATAAAATAAACCCAAATGTGCTAACACCCCCAAGGCAAAGGCTCACAACTAGGGAGAGGAGGAGGAGGAATTCAGCAAATCTGTGGAGAACCTTGGACCCAAAGGCCAAGGAGTCAGAATGTGCCCCTGCTCCAGTGCTTGTCCTATTGCAAACACAAGTCTTCACAGTTCATTTTTGGTGCTCCCAAATGGTCCTGTTGAAGCCTTGGTTTCCCTCCTCCTTCACCATCAGCTGTAATGTGGGGCTTCTGGACTTGTTTGGGTTTGTTGGCTGTGCACTAAAGCATTGACCTTTCCTAAAGAACTGCTCCAGCTGTGAATTTATTGAGTCCTTTATGTGCCCAGGTGTGGGGCTCTTTCCCGGGAAGGAATTCCTCTCGGATTTTCCTTGCCCCTCAGCTGGGACCGTGCTCCCAGCTCCCGACTGCAGCCTAAGGGTTGTGCAAGCAAACCCTGCCCGTGGGGCCGTGGAACAGACTGCACAATTCCATGGAAATTCACACACTCACAGGTGCTACAGTTCATAAACTTATTATTATTAATAATTATTTATTATTGTTTTTAATTATTTATTATTATTTTTAATTATATATTATTATTTTTAATTATATATTATTATTTTTAATTATTTATTATTATTAATTATTTTTTTTTAATTATTTCAAATTTTTAATGTTAACCGAAAGAATTATGGAGCCTTTCTATGAAGTATCTGCATACTTTTAGCTGTGCTATTTTATTTATTTATTTTTAAGTGGAGGCATCGACTCAACCTACGACTTTACGCTTGTTTCTTTATCCAGAATCGCAGGTAGAGATCTCCCCCTCGTGGTGTGAAAACAAAGCGTCCTCACAAAAATTCCGAACTGCAGTTAACATTGCTTTTTAAAAGGAACCAACAGATGGAGACGTTCCACCACTAACAGTTCATTTCTTCGCAGCAGAACTTACGGGAAAAGGGGATTTAAACTGAACAGAAATAAGTCATCGTTGCTCCAGTTCTAAGATGTAGTACAACAGAACACAACAGCTGTAATGTCTTCTACAGTTTCAGCAGAATTCCCCAATGAAATGGCAACTGATAAACTTTAATTACTAGGTAGGATTCCGTAGGACATCTTTAAAACCAGATTTTACACTGATCTCTTCAAAACAATAAACATTCTGTGACTATATTCCAAATAATTAGAGCTCGGAGAAAACTTTTTTTAATTTAAGGAGGGGGGCAAATAATTTTCCATAAGGGTTATTCAACATAGGAATGAAATCTGACTCTTGTAAAAAGCTTTTCCAAAAATTTCATGTGATTGTCTTTAGTTCAACTGGCTCCAGTGAAAGAGATTGTAGAGACAATAACAAATGCAGCAGCAAAGGGTGGTCTCAAGAAAAGTACTGCAGATGTCTTAGCACTGAAGAAATTTAAATGTTTATCAACTGTCAGATAATCCTATAAACATTTATTTGGAAACATATGGGATTCTTAATACAACAAAGACTCAAAATGAAAATATTGCCTTCTGCCCTACCTCAAAATATATGAAATGTGCACTGAAGTCTAAGTGTAGATATCCATAAAAAATGGCTTTAAAAGGTTGGATGTTCTGTTCCTCCCTGTTCCTTGGGGATGCCACGATTCCTCTTTCTTTCATGTTATCTGATGAAAACAACAGATGAGTTTTGTAATCTGCCAAAAACTGAGCTAATTTTGTATTTTTCGAACCATTCGACCATCAAACTCTTCAGCTGTTCTTTTGTTGATGTTACGAAATATTCTCAATTTAGTAGAAAGCTTCAGCTGCCTTGGACCTTGTTCAGGACATTTAGGTCCTCGTGAAACAGCCACAACCACAAGCACAACATAAAGACAAGAGTGGGTAAAAAAAGATGATTGATCAAATTTTTGGGCAAATGGTCTTTCCTGTCTTAAGGATTAATGTTGTAGCCGAGGCTCTGCTTGCTTTTAAAACCTTTCAAGGAAAGGATATTCCTCATCTTTACGTGACACTGGGCCTGAAATCCAGAAAAAGAACTGAAAGAGGATGAAACAAGCAAGGAGATCTTTGCTCTCTTAGCACAGAGCTACTGGAAAAACAGAACACACTTTGCTTCCTGGAATTGCTAAATCTCAATTAATTGTTATAGATATTTACCTATTTTCTCATATTCCCTTCTTAATGGCAGAGAGAAACTAGAAGGCAGTGTTTTAAACAATTTACACAAGAAAATCCCAATTAGGTGTGAACAGATTCAAGGTACAAGAAATACATGTACCATCTACCCATGCTAGAATTTACTGTGTCAAATTTCCCATTTTCAGTGACAGCAGCACCACCTTTTCTATTTTTTTTTTTAATTACTGCAAACTTAAACCTGGCCCTGTCTTTCTTCTGCTTTTTGCTTCTACTGCTCTCTTTCCTAAGAAAAATCATCATGTAAGCATCTCTGAACACTTCTTGAGATTTCCTGTACGTGAAGCAGGATTATTTTTTTTTTCAATCCTGTGAAGCCATCAAATTTAATTAATACCGGAAATATTGACTTAGTGCTAAGAGTGATATTACCATTAAATTAGGAATTCTTGTGGTGGTGATGCCAGCTCCCCATCTACAGAGCAAGTCAGACACTGAATCTCAGTAGGTGTGCCATGCTTTAGGTAAAACTCTTCAGAGCTAAAAGCATTATTTACTCACAGAACTTCAGGTTATACTATTTCAGACTGAGAAGCTGGTTCTTTGGCATCTTCTCCTTAACATTATTTCCCTGGCATCACATATAATTTATGTGCTTTAAAGCTCCCTAAAAATTGGCTGAAAACCTTTTCCTAGAAGTTTAGGGAGGAGAGAGATAAAGATACCATACAACCATGATATCACTGTTACAAAATAGCTGCTTTTTTCTTCTTTTTTTTTTTTTTGAGAAGAAATTAAGACTTTCTCACTCTCTAGATCCCCTCCCTCGAATTATCAAAAATCTAATACTGATTTCCTGCAAATACAGGCCTTTTAAGCTTGACTAATTTGTCATATGGCATTAGAGCAAAATGCAAGTCGACGTTTCCTGACATTTTGTCCAACATCTAATGCCTTTTAATAGAGCTCTTTAACCACATGGCTCTTTAACTTCCATTGGTGGGAGATCATTTTTCCCTTCTAGGTAGGCTGCCTCTATTAGCCTAAGCTTTACACTTCTGTTCTTTTATACCTTCAGGATGGCTGAGAAAACCATTAAAATGACTGATAGACCCACCGAGCCCATCTCTGGGCTTGGCATTTCCTTCCCAACTCCCGTTGCTGTCGGAGCCCCTTCTCCTCTCCCTCACAGGTGTTTGCTGGGTCTGACCTTGGCAGCCCTTCTCCAGCTCTCTGCCCTCCTCTGGGTCTCCTGGTGACCTGGGGAAGTCCCAGGATGGACTGACAGAAAGCTCCAAGACAAATCCCCACTTCCCAGCCTTCAGGTTGTTCCAGGAGCGTTCCCCACGAAAGCTCATCCCCATCCCTGCCATTTTTTCCTACCAATGTTTCAGTCCTTGACTGAAGAGATGTTGTTGACTTTACAGAGGTTAAAGGTGGCCTCCTCAAGAGACAAATGGGATTTAGCAAGAAGGGATGATTGTTGTTCTTTCAGGAATAAAGTGTCAGGAAGATGCAGAGGTGCCCTGGCCCCTGCTGAGGCACCAAGTGACAGCAGCAGCTGCTGAGGGTGCTGGAGCTCTGCGGGATCTGAGGGTTCCCACGTCTCAGAAGGGCACAACTTCTCCTTTTCCCACATCTGTGGCTGGAGGAATAACAGTGAGAGCTCCGTTGGGAAGCTGAGTCAGGCCCTGCAGACAGACTTTGGGCTGAGTGGGAGCCTAAAGCTGATCCTGACTGAAGTGGCCAAGAGACTAAGGGACAATCCTCCTCTCTCTTCCATCCCTGCAAGCACATGTGCAAGAACATAAATGTTTGAATAATTAACTAGACCTTTTTGTAGACTGAAGGTAGGACTGACAACCAACAGACTCAGGTTGAATTCACACAAAGCCCTAATAATCTGTGTGAGTGAAGTGCTGTACATAGGACAACACACACAGAGAGAATATAAATTAAATATTCTGCATTGCCAAAAAGTTCTGGACTCTGATTTAGATTCTGCCAGTGCCTGGAACATTTACAGCATTTGTAATTTGGTTATAACCTGACCTTTCAGAAAAAAAACAGTCTGAGGAGTTTCCTCCTGCCAGTGAGGATGAAATGCTTTCTAATGTTTGTTATCTAATGCAACAGAACAACAGATTTAAATATTTAGGAGAGTTCTTTCTAGAGAATGATTTAGGCATCAGATACTGAGAAGAGATTCCCTGCTAATGTATTTTCAACTCTGGTGGCTCCAGGGTCTAAGAATCTGCTTTCTACTAGGAAAAACTATAAAATGTTCAACAAAAGATGAAAAACTTGTCTTTCATTGTCATAAAATCAAGAGCTTTCCTTGCAGGAGGGGTGGCATATTGAAAATTCTCTAGAAAGTAGAATACAGAAAGAATAACTGTCACTGGCAGCAAACTCCAACTCTCAGTAAATACATGTGTTATCAATCTAACAAAACACCACTCAAATCCTTGCATGTGTGTACAAGCCAGGTTTAATGGGGTTTTTTTAAAATTTTAAGATTGGGCCTTAAATTATATATAATTAGTAAACTCCTTTCTTACTTTTATTTCCCACTTTAGTCCTTGAAATTTGGTGTCTGTTGAATTATGTTTTAGGGCTTTTTCTAAACCCGAGATTTGTGGAGTTTTGTTAACAGTGCAATAAAAATAACTTCGTAGTGTCACAAAGAAACATTAAAGACTTTTTTTGTGTGCAGCTCTCTAACTTAAAAAAAAAAAAAAAAAAAACAAAAAACAGACATTGTTTCTTTAAAAGGCTCCATCTGCAAATCCCATTAGATGTGCATATAAGGTTTCAGATGATTAATAGCTGCCTGCTTTGCTTTGGTTGGAGGGGCTGAGGGTATTGTGTGTTAACCCCTCCCTCCCCTTACTCACATTTCACTTTGCAAACTTGTCACTCTCTCCCCAGCACAGTATTTAAAAAGGTGTTTCACTCATGCCCAGCACTTCAGGAGGGAGCAAACTGCAGGCCTGGGGAAGCAACTCATGGAGGTCCCTGCCCAGCTCTGGGTCCTGTTTCCCAGTCGGGGCAATGAAGCCATTTAGAAAAGCTCCCACAGTAACAAACCTGCAGCGGCATAAAACCCACAAACAAACTGTTGTTTAGGGAGGAAACCCATCCTGTGGAATTTGGAAGATTCACCCTCTGCTTCTCTCCTGATTTTGAAGGCAGAGCCGTCACCGAGGCGTGGGCAGGACTGGCAGATGGATCCCACCAGCAGCAGCTGCATGCGCAGCCCACAGCCCCCCCCTGCCCTCTGGGGGTGCATGAGGAGCACCCACATGGATGCCAGCACAGCCCCAGGGCTGAGCCACTGCCCAGCAGCACCGTTCTCCTTCCACCAGAGACCAGATTTTGATGCTTACTCCGATTTCTCCACCTCCTGCTTGGTGGCGGCTCCCCAGAGCTTCCCACGGGAGGAGCGAGGGTTTGGGGAGCAGCACCAGCCTTTCCAACCCTCTGCCTGGCACCTGGCAGCAGCTGAGAGCACGAGACAACTCCATCCAGAACAGGCCTTGGCATCTGGGCAGTTGGAGGGCAGCAGCCCAGACCCAGCGAGTGTGGCAGCGGGGGTGGATGAAGATGAAGAGGTACCAGGAAACACCACAAAGGACACTGAGAAAAAGCCACCCAAAAGAAAAAAGGAAAGCTCAGGTAGGTGACACAAAATCAGGGTTGTGGGAGAGTGCAGGCAATGGAATGAGAGCACTTGTGAGACTGAGAATTAAGAAAGGAAGCTGATTAGCAAAACATTTCGTAATGCTTGACTGGGCAAACTTACACAACAACAACACTGAAACCAAACAGTTTATTCTTATTCTGGCCTTTGTATTTCAGTCCTGCAGAGCTTGTTTACTGAACTAAGCGTTTTACTCACCAGTACAATGCACATTTGCTGTAACTAACCAGGAATCACATGGCATGTACACGCTGAGCTGACAGTCCTAGGATGTGGAGTTACAGATCCATACTTGCCATTTGTCTGAGCATAAGGAAATGGCAAAGAGCAAAGATCCCTCAGCTTGAGTTGCCTGTGCTAGTTGGAAATACCATACTAGGATTTTGACATCTCAGTTTATGGTAAGAAGTACAAGAGGCAAAGTCTTCCTTTAGATATAAATTCTATTTGGCCTCACTAAATAATAAATATTTTTACCTCAAAGCAGCTCTGGCTCTGATTCCTAAGCATCAATTTTCTTTTCTTCTCTTCTCTTCTCTTCTCTTCTCTTCTCTTCTCTTCTCTTCTCTTCTCTTCTCTTCTCTTCTCTTCTCTTCTCTTCTCTTCTCTTCTCTTCTCTTCTCTTCTCTTCTCTTCTCTTCTCTTCTCTTCTCTTCTCTTCTCTTCTCTTCTCTTCTCTTCTCTTCTCTTCTCTTCTCTTCTCTTCTCTTCTCTTCTCTTCTCTTCCCTTTTCCTTTTCCTTTTCCTTTTCCTTTTTCCTTTTCCTTTTCCTTTTCCTTTTCCTTTTCCTTTTCCTTTTCCTTTTCCTTTTCCTTTTCCTTTTCCTTTTCCTTTTCCTTTTCCTTTTCCTTTTCCTTTTCCTTTTCCTTTTCCTTTTCCTTTTCCTTTTTCTTTTTCTTTTTCTTTTTCTTTTTCTTCTTTTTCTTTTTCTTTTCCTTACCAGTTTTTACACCCTGCACCAGAGGTGGGCTTCATGCACTCCTGACCCGTTGTAAACACCCAGTGCTGGCTTGGCTGCCTCCTGCACGGCAGGTCAGGGGAGGGTGAGAACACGGATACAAGGAATGAAAGTAAAAATCCGGGGAAGGAAATCATTTCAATGCAGTGCCAGCAAGGAATGGGAGCTCCCTTCCCACAGCTGCAGTTCTGTGACTGAGCAGAGCCAGGCAGTCCCCTCCTGGCTGAGCTGTCCCACCCCTGTCCCCTCCAACATCACACTGGCAGCACCAACAAGTCACACTGAGCTCGAGGGGGCACAACACAAACACCTTAAAACTTCCACTGAGCACTTCAACGAGCTGTTTGAATCAACCCCCCACAATGCAGGTGTTCACACACACAGGCATAACTGCAGATTACACAACAAAGTGTGCTTTGCCTCTCAGAAAACCAGAACTCGGGCAGCAAGACAGAATCCCACAGCAAATCCCGGAAGGAAAGGACAGCTTTCACCAAGGAGCAGCTGCAGGAGCTGGAAGCTGAATTTGCCCACCACAACTACTTGACAAGGCTCAGGAGATACGAGATAGCTGTGAACCTGGACCTCACCGAAAGACAAGTACTCCCCAAACCCTTGTCTCCCCAGCCCCTTCTTCTTCCCCCACAAAAAAACCTTCTCCCTAACACTAAAAACCAGATGTGTCACTTGAGGGGGTGTCTTGCAGTGGCACAGAGGTATTTTAAAACAAAGCCTCCACATTCTTTTCAAACACACTTGTTACAAATTTCTGTGAGTAGTTGATACATTTAATTATGTTTCTCTAAACTAAAGATAGATTTGGTAATAACTGGTCTCTTGCAAGCTGCTGCTTCCCACCATTCATTGGTACATATTGATATATCAAGGTTTACATATGGAATATGGACACCACCTGAGACTGCAATTAACAGGAAATTATTAGAATTATATGTTTGACACATGCATTCTTCCTGGGTGGTATTTTGAGGTGATAAGGAAAGACAAAAACGCAGAGTTTTGTGGAGAGATGTATTTCTGTTCCCTCATTGTCATCTCAGTCCAGGTTTCCTTTTCAAAGCCTAGTGAACAATTGCTCAATTATGTGAAGCAAATTAAAATTTCTGAAGCACTAGATTGGGTGGCCTAGATGTTAAAAATACATGAGGGGCACTGTGGCTGTTGTGTTGACATGCTTATTTGACATGAAGACAGGTTCTAGGCAAAGCACCTTTGGGGGTTTCAGAGGAACTTCTGTCTGGAGTAGTTTAGAAAGAATTGTTCCCATCTGTGTTAGGAAGATGAATTGCTTAAACCTGCAAAGTTCTGTTCACCTTTTCTTCTATAATTCCACAAATATGCATAGCTCTGCTTGTACAGCTCAGACTGAGACAGGAAGTAATTATTTCCTCTTTATCACCCAGGTCAAAGTATGGTTTCAAAACAGAAGAATGAAGTGGAAACGTGTTAAAGGTGGGCAGCCAGTGTCCCCACACGAACATGACACAGAAGATGTGGACTCTGCTGCCTCTCCCAGCTCTGAGTAGTCCCTGCAGCAATGGGAGAGGAATCTGGAGAAAGTAATGGATCAGAATGTGGATGCAACACTGCTTTGGGTCAGCTACTCAAAGGGATCATCCTGCTTGCAAATCCTGTAGCCCACAGTCTTTAAGAGGTTTATGATGCTTTATGTTGCAGAGGCAATTAAAGAGCACAGGGGGAAAAGCCAAAGGAGGGCATGATTTTGATTTTTGTTTCTGGAACTGTCTTACTACCACAGATGTGTCTACAGAAAAAAACAGTAACATTGAATATAAAACAGGAGTAATGTTGTGTAGATGCTCAGACATTCAGAAAATACAGGTTATCAGTCAGAGAGTGATAACACAGATGTGTTCTCATCCAGTCTTTCCCTGGTCACATCTATTCAGTGTGCATTTGGACTTGGCAATACACATTTTACTTGTGCCTTACTCTGAGAGAAATAAATACTTTGACAGTCACTGATTCTCCTTGCAAAATGAATTGGACACCTGTGTAGCTAGGCAATAAGATTACAAAATAAAATATGAGACTAAAAACACATATAAACAGAATTCTGCTGACCAGTTTCAGAGGAGGTGGCTCTCACACTGACAGTCCAAGAAGGCAGGTGCCTTGTTGATGGCAGCAATTTGCAGAGGGAGATTTCTTCCAAGCTTACTGTAAATCCTGAAATTAAACTCCTAGACCTCAATTTCAAATATTTTTTCAAAGCAGTCATCACGAAGCACCACAGCAGGCACGGCAGAGATGGAACTCTCAGCACAACATCTATCACTGTTGTGTTTTCAAGTTTTCCAATAAACAGCACAACCAGAAGTTTTAACACTTCAGAACACTTCCACTTGAAATTATCCTCCCTTTCAACCCAAACTTATACTATATCAAGTTATGAAGATTTAGAAAAGCACAGTGCCTGTTTCCATTTGCTCTATCTTTTTGTTTAATGTACTACTGCCATATTTTAAACAGAATTTTACACTAGCACACCACAACATGGCTATTGAGAACACTGAAACAGTGGTTTGAATATTTGAAAGGTAACCATGATGGCAGCTATGACATACTGCCTTCCTCTCACCCTGCTCTGATGCTTATTTATTGTGGTTGCCTGTAAACTGTTGATCTGCTGGGTGAAAATCTGTATATCTGAATGATATGTTTATAAAGCTATCAGTGGTAATTCCACTTGTAAAAAAACTCAAAACAGATAAATATCATCTTTTTTTTTTTTTTAACAGAGGTGTTGTGTTCTTTTCAAAGAGCTGATTACTGTATCTACAATGAAGAAACATTCATCACATTCCTTCTTAACATTTCCAAACTCTGACTGACAGATGAAAAAACGAGCAGTTTAGAGTATATATTTGTGCAAAACCAATTTAAAAAAATAATTATTTCTGAAAGAAATTATTTAAAAATAAAGAAACTTGAGAAGTTTGAGAAGCACTGAGGAGGTGAACTGGTGTCTGGTTTCCCACACTGCACTACTTGCTCCTGCCCACTTTACCCAAAACCAACTGTTGCCCAAAACAAAACACCAGCACCTCCCCCACTCAAAAAAATAAAGAAAACTGGATAAAATAAAGAAACCAGGATCATTGATGCCTCACAAGACTTCAGCACAAACTGTGCTGCAATCACAGAATGGATGTAAACACGTGCAAATCCTGTGACTATAATAATTACTATATAATCAATTATAACAATTAGGAGTATGCATGTTCTCTGAGCTACCTCTACCCCCATCTCCTCAGAAATTTATGGTAAAGAAAAACCACCCTCAGCTTCCTCCCAGGACTTTTGTGTGTGCATGGCAGATATTCCCATGGAAAATGGGGCAGCCAGGGAGTTTTGGTGCATCCCAGTTACCCCAGCTGAGGGGGATAATGACAAAACACCATTATTGGGACTACAAACTTGATATTAAAAATAGGTTAATAACATCACCACTCAGGTGACATAAAACCAGTTGGCTAAAAAAATTGCCCACTCACAGATGAGGAGGAGCTTTGCTTTACTGTAACTTTAAGAACAGAAAATATCTGGGGCTCTGCTTCTTAAACCTTGATGCCTTCAGATTGTGCTTCTGACTAAAGTCAGTAGTTCAGCTCTTGGCAAACACTAAAGCAAGCTGAGTTTTGGGAAGAACTCTCTGGTGCTAACTCAGACATCCTACTCCCATCTCCTGGAACACAAATCACCGTGGGCAGGAGTTCTGTGTTACTCAGTTCCTTGTAAGCTCTTTAGCCAATTAACACTGTACAGCACCTCTTCCCCACCGTGCTTAGAAAGTTTGCAACCTGCAGAAGTAGCTTGTTTTGGGGATGAAAACTTTTGGGATCTTGGCTACCAACATACACCAAAATCAGCTCCTCGCTCAGAAAAGAGGCTAATAAATCTTCCCTTTCAAGGAAGCAGTCAATGGTAGCATACTGAATCATAATTCACTTAAAAGCCAGTTAATGGGATCTCAGTCTGCACCCAAAATTACAGCTCCTAAACTGTTCTTGCTCTGGGTTTTGGGAAATAAGCTATGAGTCACCTGTGAGATCTTTTTGTGCTCAGGCAGTTTCTTCATGAAACCATCTGCTTACTCTAAGGCTTTAGTGTTTTGAGAAGGAACATTTCACTCCTGACATCAAAGCATTTGACCTCTGAACCTCTGGTGCCAAGAATCTTTCAGGCAAAAACCTGTCGTCTGGGAGCAAAATCTCTGACCTGCAATTATTTTTCTCCGAAATCCACATCAGGCTGCATCCTCCTCACAGAAGGGAGGGAAACTCTACCTCGGGATGTTTGGCAGTGCTCCCCAGGCCTGATCCTCAATAAATAATCTGAGCACACCATCACCCCACCCCAGCAGAGAGCTCTGGCAGGTTTTCCCCAGGAGGCACACCCAGGCAGAGCAGCAAGACTTGCTGCCCATACAGAGCCAGTGCAAACAGCCCCCAGGGGATGGGGATATCTGTATAAACACAAAAAAACAGGCTGTAGCCCTTTATATCTGTGCTGCCTCTTCTAAGCAGAGAAAGAGAGGCACTTTCCTCAGACTCATAGATTTCATGGACTTTTTATTTATCCAGCCAGATGCCAGTGTAGCAGAGGCCCTGAGTTGTTTTGCAGTTTCTGGATCCCATGACTCCTCTGTCGTTAGTCCTCAGTTTCTCCACAGCATCCTGCAGATTTAAGATAGTGATTTTTCCAGTCAATGGAGCTACTCAGAAAACTTAAAGATAACTCGTGCCAGTCCAACCTGGCCTTGAACACTTTCAGGGATGGAGTATCCACGGTTTTTCTGGGTAACCCGTGCCAGGGTCTCATCACCCTCACGGTAAAAAATTTCACAGACATGTTGTGACTAAGGAACCAAACCCTCCAGTTCACACTGCCTGGAAAAATAAGAGAGCCCTTTCAGCAAACACTTCACAGCCAGAGATTTTTACTGGGACTTATCCTACATGAGCAAAGCTTATAAATCCCACTTCCTATGGAATTTCCTACGTGTGGAAACAAGCACACACAACAAATCAGGGTATTTTACAGAACAGACACACAATTTTTCAATTACCCCATTTTCTTCCCCCACCTCCAGCAGTGCTCATATTAGGTTTCATCAGCTACTATCTCACATTTTGTGTAATTCCTTACCCTCGAGGAAAGGGAGCAGCCAGTTCAAGAAACACATCTGCATTAGTTACTGGGCTCTGAGTGCTGGATCCAGGCAGGTCCTCCAGGCAGATAGACAGGAAATCCACTTTCTTCCAGTGATTCCAGCTTTTGTCTGACTGGAACTTGCCCGGTGTGGCTGTAAAACAATCCCAGCCTCGGGCTATCACCTTTCAGGCCGTATTTGTGAGTTATGACCGGGCAGTTCCCACTGCAGTGCCAGACACAGGCAGGTGCTGCAGAGCCTCTCCCCACCCTCCCCACACACACAAGGCCACATTGTTTTACTTTCTACGTGAAGGAAGGATTTTCATGCAGCACCAGACTTTTACACCGCTGTTCCCTTCCTCTGTACCGTAATTGTTATTTTATTTTTTTTATTATTCTTTTTTAAATAACTCTTAGGCAGGGATAAGCATCTGGTTGTCTGGAAGCTCCTTTGGGAACAGATTGCAAAAAGATAATGGGAGTGAATAACAGAGAGGATGGTGACTTCATACCATGGAGGGTTGAGTCATGTTTCTCTCTTTCCTTTTTAAAGAAGAAAACATTTTTTCAAACCTCCCTCAATCATGCTCTGTACCCCTGGCTCCGGAGCAGGAAACAGATGTGAATTGACATTTTCTTAGAGCCTTTGATTTCTAATTCAGCCCCACACTCATACCCCATGCTAATCTGTCCCCCAGAATGCCACATGTGGAGTATTTCCTATGCTTGGGAATATATCACCAGGTAAGGGTTAGTCCAACAGTGCTACAGCAAAGTCAATCATTGGAAAGACACCAGAAAAAGGGTTGTTCCTTTCAATACTCACCTCAAACATCCAGTTTTATACCTTCATCTACTTTTAATTCTATATTTCTATATTTTGACCCTTTTCTGTATATTTCAATCCTCTTCATTCTATATTTCTCTCATGAGAAATGATCAGAAAAAGTGATGTAACTGTTGAGAATCTGTGCACAGTTTCCAACACAGAAAAAGAAAAACTCTATCAGATCTGATTTAATTGCTCCATCCACTTTTCTCAGCTGAGAAGGACAGACCTCTGGTCTCAGTATCAGGGGATCTAACAAATCTGGCCAGGAAGTTATTTTCCAGGGAAAAGAAGTATCATTCTCCATAATAGGTATGCACAATTTTTTTCTGTCTGAAGTTAATTGAAAAGGAGATTCTGGGGAAAAGTGTAGCTCAAGAACCTAATCTTCATCCAAGTGTCCATACATCCAATACTCTATGATTATACCTAGAAAATGGCACAAATTATAAAATAAAACCTCTTATTTAAAAGGACTAGCAGCATGGATTTGGGTCAGGCTAGTTGCTGTCTTCAAGTGGCCTAAATTTAGCTGGACTGAGTTATAGCAAAGTTATATTAAATTTCCTCAAAGTATCCCAATAAAAAAATAAATGTGTTAAAAAGAGAATGAAATAACGAGATGAGAAGTTTTCTGTCCCAGGGAAACATTTCAGGCACATCTCTCACTTGTTTATTTGCAGAAGAGAACACAGACACAACTGGGGTGTGTTTCACATTACAAGATATAAGGGTTCTGTCTGCACTGAGGACATGTTTATACTGTTGGGTTCCATTATGAATCTGTTTTATATCCTGTGAATGCTCAGAGTCCTTTGCACACTCTAGACAGGAAGCCTTTAATTCACACACTGAGAAGACATTTCCAACTATTCAAACATTAAATAAATAAGCATGAAAAAAAAGTCATTCTACTGCAATAATTAAATTCTTCTTGTCCCTTTGCGAGATTTCTGGAAGAACAAGCCTCCCAGTCCTGGCAGGGTTGTTTATAAAGTCCAAGAAATCCATAAGAGAAAGAAACTTAATGCAAAACCACCCAAACTCACACTTTGGAAAACAATGCAAGGGTAGCAATGTTGAATTTGTAATCTGTGCATAACTCCCAGCACGAAATTGGGCTTGAATTTTCACTTTCCTTCACAGTTGCCAGGGCCAACTTGACTGCTATTATTTTTAGGAGAAAAAATGATCTCTCTTTTTACAGTCTCCTCTCTGCTGTGATTTCATTGTGTCTCTGCCAGGATCAAGACGAGGCGATGCCAAGAAAAAGGATGAGCTCATTGCATTTAAGGGTATGAGGTTTCACAAATAAAAACTACATTACTCAACTGAGAAGCAGTCAATGGTATACAACAGGGTTAAAGGCAGGCAGTTTTTATTGGAAACAAAAGAATTAATTAATTTCTGATCTCACTGGCCTTCCTTAGGGATGGAATTTCTGATTATTCACCGTTATTGTCCTGTTATTGCACTTTTATGATAACATGAAATGAACAAGATAAACGTTATTGGTAAAACAACATAGTGAAAGCAGTAAATTATAGGAAAGAGTCATTCAGATTTTCCTGTTTAAATCCAAGGTATAAATCTCAGCCTCTGGAATTATGGATTCAACACTCTTTCCACACCTTGTTGACTTCTGGCATCTCATTGAGCTCAAAAATTCTTATTCCACAGAATGGTGAATCCTTCTTAATGACACTGTACTAGTTCAGAAGAACCTCTCAAACCTGAGAGATCTATTGACCAAACAGATCCATTTGCCAAAAATGCCAGAGGCACAGTCTCTTTTACAGGCCCCACGCAGTCTTTGCAATGTGCCACATAAAAATGAAGGAGTCTTCAGCAAGGAAAGGCAGTTCAGGTGCCCATAATGTACACCTGAGCTCATGATGTGTTTGACTGGGTGCTGGATTTTTGCACAAGGGCTTGGACAGGTACAGCTAAATCATTTTAGGCAAGGTAGGCAGCCACAGGTGTCAAAGACTGCCTCGCTCTCTATGTGAGCAAAACCTGAATAAAACCTACAGATACAGAGTTTTCCTGTATCCTTATGAAAATCCTTTGCCTGTGCTGACACATGTCCCATGACTCCTATTTAGGAAGCAATAGGAAGATATCCATTCCATCTCCTTTGCTCTTCCTGCACCCTGACTGGATCAGAGTCCCCTGTGACGTTCCCAGTGTCTGCTCCAATGTCTCACTGACACAGAATGACCTAATTTGTTATGGCTGGTGAGCACTGACAGAAATTAAATCCAGGGTCTGTAGTTAATTGGGGTCAGGTTGAGATGATTTATGACCTGAGGAATGTACTTACTCTTTACACTATCATATGAACAACGATATCAACTGGACTCAGCAACCTTTGGAATCGAATTAAAATTGGGATTTTACAGAAAATGAGAAGTAGCAGAGGCAAGACCCAAGGGAGAAGGCAGAGTGAGCAGATGAGGCTGTATCTGATCACAAAGCCAGGTACCTTCTCTTCCCACAGTCAGTCAGTTAACTTTCAACTCCTGATTTATCGTCCTTCAGAGGAGAGATGGAATTGGTCTATGCCAAGAAAATCTCATCTGTCTGGAATCTGAAAGGAAGGAAAAAAAGTTTGAAAATTTCAGAGGAAGCTGGGATTTGTCCCAGTTCCAGTGTCTCTGTGTTCACTCAGACAGCTCACGTTAGCAAGTGAGGCTCACTGAATAACAGTTGCAAATGTTTTTCCATCAATCAAGAACCCTGAGTCTGGTCCCAAGTCAGAGGGCTGTGCAGTTTAGCCCATGACCCTGAACAGCAGGAGCCTTCAGCAGGTTCTCCCATGCCTTTTGCAGGACATCTTAAATCAACATCTTTCTTTTCTCTGTGGGCTTTAGAAAAGGATTACAGAAGAGTTACTCTATTATCAAGCCCAAGGCACTTTATGACACTTCAGCAGTTAAACAGAATATGAAAATAAAATCATTCAATACCGACTTTCTTTGGAAAAAAATCACAGGGGTTTTTTTTCTTCCCTAATTAAGACTCTGCTTCTCCATTCTTGGTAACATCATGCCCTGTTTTTGATCACACAAGATGCAGCCATTCATGTGCCCAGTGAAACCAGTAGCTGATCACAAACTCCGGGCCTTTGCTTTTGCCCTCCGATACCAAGAGGTACTTCAACAAGCTTGTAGAGGAGTCAGAGTCTTACAATTAATCCTGAAAATGTCTTATTTCAGGAAATACACCAGCACTGCTGCTACAGCAACTACAAAGGGTTGTCCCTTGTTGTGTCACAGGAAAAATGGTAAATGAGAGACCAACAATGATCACGTTCTGTGAAAAGACAGGGATGCTGTTCAAACTACTCCATCTGCTGCTCAAGATTCCTCCAGACATTACTGTCAGTTTTAACCTTAATGCATTCTGTAAATGTCTGGAAATATATGATATATGGAGTCTGCAACCATTGGAAATCAGCCTTGTGTGTGCTGCTTCCCTAAAAGACCAGAAAGGAAGCAGTCGTGTCCTGATGGTGTGTTATTACTGAGACCTAAGGACTGCACACATCCTGAAGACTTGGGTTTGTTCCTTTTTCATGGCTTTGGTTTAATTTTTTAGTCTCCATTTGTCGTGGCTCAACCCCAGCCAGCAACTCAGCCCCACACAGCCACTTGCTCACTTCCCCCCTCCCTGTGTGACAGCAAGAGAATCCAAAGGGTAAAAGTGAAAAATCTCATGGGTTGAGACAAAGACAGTTTAATAGGGAAAGCAAAAGACAGATGTGCAAATGAAGCAAAACAAGCTATAAAATAGAAGGATTTCATTAGCATGGAACTCCTTTCATGTGAAAATTTTGTCCAAATATAAATTTATTTTTTTTTAGCAGAAAAATCATTTCTATTCTGCTAATCTCTATCAAAATAGGCAGAGGAAGGAAAGGGGAGAAAGAAAAATTGTTGCAGTCCCAGGAGTGGTGGTTATAAAAGCTCTCCATGGGTTCCTGTGCTTCTTGTTGAACACAATCTTGCTCACACACACCTTCACTTGCCAGATAAGTGACAGTGTATCAACCCTTCACCTTCCTGTTCCCTAAGAGCATTTTTGCACACTATTCTGCAGGGATATGAGCCCAAAACATATAAAGCTTCTTAGGGAAAAGAATAACCAATACAGGGGAGGTGCAAAATGCTGTATAAATGCGGGGATGACTGACAATGCAAAAACCAGCCTACACAGAATCATCTCTGCTCTACCTCAGAGCCTTCATCTGAAGGCACATGATGAAAGAGCAGAAGAATATTGGACTGAGTCACCCCCTATCCTCAGTGGAAGCCCAGAGAGCTCCAGTTCCAGCCCAGGAAACACTAGGAATGTACCTTTGTCCTTATAAATCTTTCTGACTGGCTCTCCTCTGTGAGACTGTCAGTGGCTGGAGTGTGGCAATCACTGCATTTGGCAGAGCTCTTTGCTACCTGCAGTTTAACTCCCGAGCAAGCAGACTGCAATAACACAGGATATTTACTCAGCTGTGCTCCTCCTGTGTATCCTGGGGAGAAAAGGTATGTTCTGGCCTCTTTAATCACTCCATTCTTCGCTGGAGTAAACAAGAGGAGCCACGGGGGGTTGTCTTTGCTTGTGAGGTTCTGCTACACACGGGGTTTGCTGCATGAGACACCTTCACTAACAGAGCCCAAAGTTCCATCACTGGAAGGAGGGGGAGATGAGCTGGGGTGAGTACAGATGGCAGGAGGAATGCAAAAAAGGACTGAATAATAGTCCCAACAATTCCTTTCCATCCCTACTGACAGACCAAGCAGCATCTTCACTGGTACACCCTGTGCTGCACCCGAGGTGGGACAGGACAGGGATTGAAAAGGATCAGTGGAGTGAAAGTTCCAAGCAAGGCAGTGCTCTGCTGTGTCACTGATGTTCCACACACAGCTTTGCCAGGCCCTGTGCCCCAGCACCTCAGCAGCTTTCAGAAGGGGCCATTGCAGCCTCTTATAGTAAAAGGAAGTGCTCTGAACAGGAGAAAAGTGCTGCGATAACCTGAACAGGCAGCAAAGTTCCCTAAGAAGTATCTGGCCAATACATTACCACGAATTTACACTGAAAACTCTGACAAGTGGAATTGGTAGGTGCTTTAAAACATTGTCAGAGTTGGCTGGGAAATTATTGGTTGTTTTTTTACTTGTGAACAAGTCCTGAAATGCTCTAACACTGACAATTATTATGAGGAAAAATAAAGGCTTATTTCAAAAATCTGTATTATTGTTTTTAATTTTGGGCTGCTGTGAAACTTCAGTTTCCAATTTTAATTTCAATTGAGTTCAGAGCTGAGGATTTTTGCACTGTTGCTGCCCTCTACACAGGAGATACATACAGCAGGGGGAATGGGATCTGCTGGGCAGGGAGAGGTGCAGGAGTGCAGGATGTGCCCTTTGAGGCTGTTTCTCTGCATCTACTGCTCAGGAACCTCATCATCCCTGCACTACAGAGTGTGCAGAGCTCCCATCTCCAGGGAGGGCAGCACATCTGGGCCAGTGGCATGTAAGGTACTGAAACATGAAAGGACAAGTGGGGTTAGTTGGGCCGTATAAATATATCTACAGTCAGGAAAAGAAGACACTACTTACTTCTTGAGAACAGAGAGTGGACTATTCTGTGAGGCACAACTATGTGACTTGAAATGGCTTTTAAAAAGTGAATTTAAAATTAATTTCGTATCTAACACGTATTATGTCTGTCTGTCTTTAAGTTTTCAGTATGACATACACCAATTTGTCTGGCACAGCATCATGAGCCCCACCCCAGCAAGGGCTCCATTCAGAAAATGTCCAGTGCTCCAAATGGATGAGTCACTTCTTCTCCTCACTAAGCACCAAGTTCTCCAAGTGTTGGCCAAACACCAGGACTAAACAGCTTTTAAAGAAAACAAAGTAAAATTCTGATAAAGTAGGATCCTCTTTTCAGACTTCCAGAATCTGAATTTTTAACATGATTACTACAGGAAGAAATATCTCAGGTCCTGCAGCTCTATGACCTTCCAGTCCCAAGGCAGGTTCTTTAGAAAACACGTTTCCTCAAACTGTAATTCCATGAATTTTTATTACCCCTTTTAAAAAGAGCAGAAGTTCCACGTTTTCCGCACAGTCTCCCAGTGTTCACAAGCTTTCTCCCCCCATCCCTTTCCTGCTTACATGTAATAAAAGTCAGAGGTAGCAAGTGAAGATAAAAGCAAAAGGGGCTAAGTGTCCCAGGGGGCAGATTTGCTGTATTACTTCCAATACTTTTCAAATTGAAAATGTGGAAACACATTTGACTCATGCTTCTATTTCTACACGGCTGTTCTTTGCTTCTCAACTGTGATTCATGTGCAAGAATGAAGTCTATATTGATTGATCAAGATCTAGCTCTGGATAACTAATCTTCCTAGATACTAGACTTATTTTACATCACTGAATTTCTCTTAATTTTTATGTAATGAATGTGGATGGCAGATGACCTAGCATTTTCAAAAAATATTTTACAAAGTAATTGAACCAAATTAATCCTACCTGGAATTTAATGCATAGCATATTCTATGTTATCTGATTTTCAGGAGGTCTGCATTAATAATTTCTTTCAAAATGCTTTTTCTCATTTTGTTGTAATTTAATTATGTCCCCATGACTGTTGGATCCCTGTTTAGCTTCTCAGGAAATTACTCTGATATGTCAGAAGAGGCAAGGTAGAGAGTCTCCCTTTTGTCTTCTGGTCTTAACAATTAATCACAACTGTCTAAAGACAGCAGAAAGCTGATTTTCAGACCGAAAAAAAAAAGAATTCTATGAAAAATTGATTAAATTTTTCCCCCAAATTTGGTTGGGTGTATATTTTGAATTTGAGTGCCAGAAAACCCATTCCTTCATAATGCACTCCCGGGTCCATCAAGTTCATCTTCTGTGCTGTCCCGGGCTCAGGATGCCACTCCAAGGGTTCTAAATGTACAAAAAAGCTGAGTGATAATTCCAGGCGGGGGGAAAATGAGTTCAAAGTGTTGCAGGATGAGTCTGTCTCTGGAGTACTGACTCCCACCATCACCACCCGCACTGCTGGATACTCTGCAACTCTGCTGAGAACTTCTCGGCTGAGCCTGAACTCTCCCGCCGCATCCCCGACTCTCCCGCCGCATTCCCGGTGCTCCCGCCGCATTCCCGCCCGGATCATCCTCCTTTCCCGGTTCGCCCCCTGCTGGGTCTCGCCGGGGATGCCCTTTCTGGCACGGCGGCAGCTGGAGGGTTAAAAATCTGCTCCGAGTTTTGTGGCTTCTTTCCAAAAGGTTTCAGTTAACACCAAAGGTCTCCTTAAAGCTCCCTCACTTTAATAGATTTTTCCCATCGAGTTCTCACTTTATAGACTATCATTTCCTTTTCTGCAGGGGAGCTATTTTCTGGGTCACTGATCCAACCAACTTAAAAGGGATTTCATTGATTAGATTTTATGGGTGGTTACTTCAACCATAATGTCACAAGTTGCTCGTACCTGTTAACAGCTGTGAGTCTTGCTTTGGTACCCTGTCTCTGGACACCTACAAGTGAAGGCAGGTTCCCCTCTCCTGCCTTGATTGAGTGTTTGTTAATTACTAACACATTCTTCATCCTGTTACTGCCTCAGCTGCTTTTGTCCTTTTACATTTCAGTGCCCCAGATCAGCTGCATGGCGAAGTGTTACTGATAAAATCCCGTTTGTGACATGTGACACCTTATTCCCTTCCTGTCTCTGTGTCCTGCAGTCACACAAATATCCCACAAATACCTGAAGCACTGCACACCAGCCAGCATCAACAGGAACAGACAAAGCCAGGAGATCACCACTTTCGAGGCAAAACTGAGCAGAGTCTTTTAAAGCAGAATTTTAATTTATTTTAATTTTTTTTATTTAAGTGAAAAATGAGGAATAGAGTAAATAAAGGGAAAGAGAGCAAGGCTTGCAGGCAGTGGACTTGCAAGCAGGATTCCTGCACGTCAGTGCTTGCCTCATTGCCTTTCTCAGTCCCAGGGACAGACTGGGGAGCTGCCTATGTGCACAGAATGCTCCTGATCTGCTCTGGAGGATGATCTCTAGGACACCATGGTAGTTTAGTTTTTGGGACTTGTTTCTGAGCTTCATGACAGTGCAGGGCAGGACCCCAGTGAAAGTACAAGCCATGCTAAATAAGCAGAAGAGGTGAAACTACTTGTACAGAGTATAAAATCTATGAGCACCAGCAAGTGCAGAGTCATCTTCACAGATTTTAAGAAACTGATTCTTAAGAGCAACAATGGAAGTGATTTGTGACTTACTACTTCCAGTTTAATTTCCTTTCCTCTGATACAGTTGCTTTCCTGGCCAGAAAATATTTGCTCCTCTTTGTGCTAAACAAAGTGCAATGTGCTTAAAAGAAAGGATCTCATTTTCTTCCAGCTTCTTTCAGAAAACACCCGACTGACAGCCCAGGAGGGTTTGCAGATTCGTGAGTACTCTCAGAAAGGAAGGGGATGGCAGTGGCAGGGCTGGTACAAAACTGCATGGCTCCACTGCCAGTGCCAGTGGAGCAACCTCTCTGCTTCTCCCATTTCCAGAATCCAATTCTGAAGCACTTTTGCTTCCTACATCACTGTCACGAGGAGCACTAAACATGATCTTGCAGCATCAAGCCTTGGAAGCTGAAGTACAGAGAAATTCCCTGTCATTCCCTTCATGTCCCTTCACAGGACACAAGGAAAATTAATTGAGGGTAACAGTCTCATTCCCTTTTCCCTAGAAGACATGGCCCATTCTCTGCACTTCATCTCCATACATCCTGTGCAGAGATTCCTCTATTTGCTCTTACAACTGCCCTGGTACATTATAGCAATATGACCATCAATTAACAGCACACTCTATCACAATAAAGAAGCCACCCAACCTTATATAACTCTTTTTAATTGTTTTCTTACATTATAGCATTTTGCTAAACTTATTCTGCCATAATTCACATAATTTAATTTCTCAAAGTGCTAATAATTTAATTGCTTCCTTCCTGCAGACAGAGTGCCTGAACTGCCTTCTCTCATTCAGAACATTATAAAAAGTGGCTGTCATGAATACTTAAAAGGGGTATTTTATTCACAAGACCTTACACCAAATCGCTCTCTCCAGAGTCTGTGTTGTGTTTCAGGCAGCCACAAGGTGCAGGAAACCTACCCAGACACTCCCTTGCATCCTGGGACACTATCTTCAGTAAGTTTGGATTTGCATTTAACCACATGTACAGTGTTTGGGGATGTGGGAGCAGCTGCTGGATGTAAACTTCCTGACAGTTCTGCACGTGTCATTCTGCTCCCACTGACATGTCAGAGCTGTGTGTCAGCCAGGTTTCCTGGCACAGTGGGGAGCTGTAGCCTACCAGCAGAAAAATCAAAACTGTGTATTGGCCAGGTACTTAAACATCACAGACACCCCTTCCCAAAGCAGTACAGCAAACTGGGGGTGTGAGCTATAGCAAAAACATCAAAAATGTACGGGTTCCATTTAGCCTTAGGGATGACTTTCCCCTTGTCTTCCTTTAGTCTTGACTACCTATTTCTCTTCCAGGAGATGACATTCCATGAACAATTATTGTATCGTCACCAGGTCTCACCTGTCACTGATATATTTGGCAGGAAGAAATAGGATTGATAAATGTTAAATATCATCTTGGAACTTTAAAGGAGAAATTTGGGGGGAAAAAAAAAAACAACCAGGATGCACGCACATGACCCAGGAGACAGAGCCTGGCAGGTGGAAAAGCAAAACCACTTTTTTCAGTGTGCAAATGCCAGGACTGGAATTTTTTTTTTTTTTTTTTAATGTTCTTGTCCTTTAACACTGGTATGAGTAAAACTGATTTTGGCAGCCAGGGCTTTAGTTATTCTTTCTCCAGTTCCATGAGTGAGATTTTTTTTCCAGTCCTTGTCGAAGCTTCCCCGGAACAGAACTGGACATACCTGAAGAGTGTTTGAAAATGACTGCAGCGTGCGTGAGAAGGGGCAGGGCCGCCAAGGGAGCCCGAGAGTGCGGGCTGAGCAACTCCTGCGCTCGCAGCAGGCCCGGGGAGCGCCCGTGCGGCCGCTATGAATGAACTTCGGGAGATTTTTCCTTTTTTTATGAATGGGAGCTCCGCGAGGGGGAGTGAATGGCAGAGCTCTGCGATGTGATTGGTCGCCTAGGGTGAAGCTCCTCCCACTCCTCAGCGGGCGAGGGCCGGAGCGAGCTGGGATTGGCGGGCGTGCCCCGACACGGAGCTCCATTCACAAATTCGGTGAGACAAAGGAGCGGCGAGCGGGGCCCGTGCGAGCGGGGCCAATGGGCGGCCGCCCCCGGGCCCACGGAGGGCTGAGCGCGGGGCGGGGCCGCTCGGGGCTCCGCGGGGGCTGAGGGACCGCGGGGGAACCCACCGGACCCGACCCGACCCGACCCGACCCGACCCGATCCACCGGGCGGGGCTTCTGTCCCGGGGCTGGCGGGCTCGGTCCCGACTCGCATCCCAAGTTTCGGCAACTGCGCCTCTCACGGGCGGCGGGAGAGCCCGGGAGCGGCCGATCGCGGTCCCGCCGCGGCTGCGGAGCGCGGCCGGTGCGGACCCCCCCGAACGGGCCGGCCCGCCGCCCCCTGTGCTTTCCCCCGAGGAGCGCGGGCAGTGCCCGGGCAGGATGAAGGGGTACCTGGACCAGCAGGTGCCGTTCACGTTCCCGCAGGTGAGTGGCGGCTTCGCCGGGCTGGGGTTCCGCGCTGGGCTCCGCTCCGGACTCCGCGCTGATCTGCTCCTCCCGCAGCAGCCCCCGGGCCAGGCGGTGTCCGGCGGCGGAGCTGCGCAGGGCGCTGGGAAGATTCCCGGTGAGCCGGGGGTGCCGCCGGCGCAGGACTCGGAAGGTGAGAGGGTCTGAGGGTGGAGGGAGGGATGGAGATGGTGGAGGCGTCTGGGCAGCGACCGGGTCCTCCCCCTGCGCCTCCGTCCCCACCTCCTCGTTCCGCCGGCACCGCCGGGGCCGGAGCAGCCCCTTGTCCCTCCCCGGTGCTCCGCTGAGAACCCTTTCCCTTCTCCTGCAGAGCTCTTCCAGGACTTGAGCCAGCTCCAGGAGACCTGGCTGACCGAAGGTAGGCTCCTTCCCTTTGCTCTGTTTGGTTTCGCTCGGCTTTAAGTTGTTTGTCTTGCGAGGTTTGTCCTGCTCCTTTGCTGTGTTTGCCTGGCTCCAAACAAAAGTGGTTTTTTCGGGCTTGCCAACCTCTGGCTTGAGTAAATGAAGACGCTGAATGACACCATTGTGCTGGGCATTTGCTTATGAATGGAACTTGGCTGCTGGCCCGCTTTCCTGGGTACAATTTTCGTTTTAGGCTATTTGTAACTGGTTCGATTTTATGCTAATTTGTCACTTATCTTTGTTGTTTGCCAGAACGTCGGCATTTTCTTAAACAATAAAGTATTCTTTTAATTTGGGGAACAAAATGTTTCTCTCTCTTTTTTGTTTGTTTGTTTGTTTTTTGGTTTAGTTTTTTTTAATAATACTTTGTGGGGAACTTCCTGGAATTAGCACTTTTCAGTTTGGTGTCTAAATTGTTTTGCCTTTGAACCTCAAGGAAGACTTCGAATTCCAGGGAGTCCCATTAATTCTAAATGAAACTAGTTTTAAACAGAGTAGTGAACTTACTCAATTCCAGTACTAGAGATGATCCGTTCCCTAGAAAAAGAGAAAGAGGTGATCTGCTTTTATACCAGATTGGAAAACCTTATTGAATGGGTTTGGGATAGAGGCAGAGGTCTTTTTTTTATTATTATTTTATTTATTTTGCATAGCCCATAGCATGTGGTCAGAGTCCAAGTGAAATCCTTGAGAAATTCAATATGTGCTTTAATAATCTAGCTTATGATTTCAGACCACATATAGGGGAACTGGTTTCTCCCACGGTGACTCCCATTTCCAGACTTTTTAACAAGAAAAGTGACTCTCTAAAGCAAACTATTTTTGTTTTTCTGTATTCACCTGTATGCCAAAACATTTTCCTGAATGGTGAAAATATTTTTAATAATGTCTTTTGCATGTCTCCATGTTAGCATTTGTTCATGAGATGAAGGCAATAGATCACTTAAGAGTATCTTCCTAAACAATGCAGAAGAAAAAGCAAAAATATGAAATATGTTATTTATTCTCTTCCACATTTAGTTAAAAAATTCAGCTTTTTTTTTTCCATAGTTCTTGGCGTTGTCTATTGTTAATTTTGAAATAAAAGAGAAACAAACCTAGGAAGGAAGCAAACTGGAAATGAGCAATCAGGCTAAAAGGTTGATGAATTTAAACCACATATACATCTGTGTATGTGTGTATATGCGTCACTATATATATTGTGTGATTTCAGTCATAGGGATCTCTCTTTTTTATCTTTTTAGAGTATTTTTAATAGTGTCAATTAACACCTGACTTCTCATTTCAAAGAATAATTCTACATATGGGTGACTCTTGAAAGAAACATATGCTGAAAAATCCCAGGCCTTCTTACCAAAAATCTAAAGTTTTCCTCTGCACCATTTCTAACAGAATCTGGTGGACTGCACTGGGGTGAAGCTGGCAGTTGCTAACTGTGCTAACTGTGTGGAAGTAGTTTCGAGCCAAATAATTTATAAAAGTGCTTCAGCATTCAGAGAAACAAAAAAAAAAAAATCATCCTTGAAGAAAAGTGGCAGAGGCAGGTCCCTGTGCTGGCTGAGAGGTGGAGATCCACATCTCTGGGTGTCCTTGGGCAGAACACAAGCCCTTGTGCTCTGGCTCTTGAAAGCAGGGTGGGAAATGGGGGACCTGTGTTGATGCCTGAGTGACTGAAACAAGACTTTGAAATATAGGTGCTGGTTTGGGGAGAACAAGAAAACCTCTGTCTGTATTGCAACTGTAGGAAGTAGATTATGAACATAAAAATTGAAATTTTCTTCCGGCAACTTTCACTTTAGCCTTCCTAGTACAAGTCTGTAGCTGCCTGCAAACATCCCTGCCCAGCAGTGAGGCTGTGTGCTCTCATTTCAGCCTTGCCCTTCATTTCACATCTCCTCTGTGGCCTATTGCTTTCAGCATGTAATTCTCTTAATGAGATCCTCAGCAGTGCCACAGAGCCTCAGGGACACAGGCTGCAAAACCCAAACTCGGCTCATACAATGTGATCCTGGTCATTTCTCCTATTTCAATGTTGCTTTTTAAAGACAATTCATAGAATGAATTTTCTAGGGTTTTTTTCCTCTGTTCCCCACATTTTATTGTTTATAGTTCCAGTTTGTTGTCATACAGGTCAGTGTGAAGAGCTTGGTTAGTTCCATTCTGATTCTCTGCCTGTTGGTGTAGTGTTATCCCCTGAGGTTTATTTTTGGCATGTCTTGTCTAGGTTAGCTTCAAGTGACTGAGATTAGTGGGCTTCCATTCCTTATGTCCCTTAACTTTGACTATATCACATTTGCTTCAGAGCAAAGTTTTGCTCTAGAGGGAGTGCAATCTGTTGTCCACTCTGCAATAAGAGAAATTGCAGGTTTGTCTGTTATACACTGGCAGCAGCATTTCTTTCAGCAATAGAAACAGACTTTATCAAATAACAATCTGCTGCAAGCTCTCCCTTCCCTGCACTAGAAGGGATGTAAAAGTAATTGTTAGGAGTAATAAAATATTCTAACACAGTATGTGCTGTGGTTAAGGTTCTCTCCCCGCAGTTCCTCCCAGGACATACCACTATTCATTAATCCCAAAGGGAAACTCTCCTTAGTCACTAAAGCCATCCCAGCAGAAAGCTCAGTTCTTTCCTGCATAGACTTATTTCTGCTGTACTGTTAATTATACTGTACAAAGTGCCAAAACTAATTCTTCATCTCTCTCTCTCTCTCTCTGTCTCTCTGTCTCTCTCTCTCTCTCTCTCTCTCTGTCTCTCTGTCTCTCCTGACAGCTCAGGTTCCAGACAGTGATGAGCAGTTTGTGCCTGACTTTCACTCAGAAAACTGTAAGTAGCACGGGGAAGATCACATGTCTCAGGGGAGAAGGGCAAACTCAAATTTTGGTGCCTTTCCCGTGCTGATACCTCTCCTCTCTGTCCAGAGCAGTTTCCCCAGTGAAAACTGAAATGAACACTTTTACTGGTTGCTCTTGTTTACCTCCTTTCCCTGGACTTGGCCCTGCAGCACAGCTGGGCTTGGTCTCTGAGTCATATATCTCATTTCTTCCTCTTTTTGACCCGGAACTGAGGATGGGCCCGTGTTTCACTCTGAGTGAATTCATGAGTCAGTTGTAATGTAATAGCCTGTTCCAGCTATAAGGGTCTGGAAAGCATTGGCTGCTCCTAACACATCCAGCTTCTTGAAATTTCCACAGAGGTCAGTGCACTGGAGAGAGAACTTATTTTTTTTACCCCCGAGACTCAGCTGACCAATCAGCATTTTCAGATGGATTGTATATATCTGTTTGCTTCACACATTGAAAAGGGTTGCTACAGACAGGGAAATGGGTGCCCCACACACAGAAAGACTCTCTTCTCTTCTGGCCCTTCCCTAGGCCTGGAGTGTTTGCACAGATGCAGGAGTGTCATGCTCAGAATACTGAATCCATCCCAGGTGTGGAGAGACCGCTGGGTCAGCACACTCAGCCCTCTCTCAACCTGGACAGTGCCCAGAGCTGTTTGTGAACAGGTCCCTCTGCTCTGACTGACGGCAGCCACAGGATCAACCACAGGAGCCAGTTGTGCCTGAGGAGCAGTAGGAGCCAGAAACAACAGGAGGCTCTGTGATCTTGTGGATTTATGCAATATATATAGTAGTATTTTCCCACAGAAAGCCTTAAACTTTTGTAATCGTTGTGTCTACAAAAACCTTACATTTATTTTCCTGTAGGACAAACTGTACTATCAGGACATCTTCAATGTGTCATCATATTAGTGTATTACAATTTAATGCAGTGCTACATAATAATACTACTCACAAGACATGGTTCCCAGGTATGGCAAAGAAAGACCACTTTGCATGATGCAAATCAAAAGTTCACTTTTATGTTCTGAAAAATAATGTGCAAGCTACACCTTATAACAGAAAATGTCTGTCCCAGCCCTGAATAGCTTAGGACATACCCACTCTAAATCCTTTTCAAAGTGCTCTGGATCATCACAGAGTATGTTAACACTACCTTAGATTTGCTCTTTTAAGGCTGATGTGTCATACACACTTCACTAAATCCAGGGCAGTGCTCAGGGAAGTCCAGTGAGCAGCTGTGCATGTTGGTGTTTTGTTTCTTTCAGAGCCACCTGAACAAGGACAAGGTGGTGGCATCTCCACTGACAATTCACTGGCAGATAATCATAGCTGCCTATAAAGGAGAAAAGTGTCAACTTGATCTTTCCTTTCCCTCCCACAGTAGCTTTTCACAGTCCTCCTGCTCAGATCAAAAAGGAGCCACAGAGCCCCTCGGAAGCCCCCTTGTCCTGCAGCCACGAGCAGCCCTTCCAGCAGCACAGTGAGCAGTGCCTTTACACCAGGTAACGTGGCTTACACAGGGGAGAGGCAGGAGCTGGTCTGAAACAAAGTGCTACTGCATTATCTAATAGTGGAGTGTGTGACAACAGCCCTGCCTGTGTGCTCAGTCCAGACCCAAGGGTGGGTCAGCTCAGACAGCCAGTCGCTGCTCTGGGCAGCTCAGAGCTGAGCAGGGTGGGTCTGGGCTTGCCTCTTTTTTCTTCTCCCTAGTGCTGTTCCTCGTCTGTCTTCATGCTGAGCACAATCTTGACATCTACCACATGCCTCTCCCCCTTGCCTTCCAAAATCTGTCCCACACCACTGCCCATAGTGCCAAGCCCTTGCCTGAGCTCTAGTGTGGCTTCTTCAGCACAGACACCTTCCCTGGTTTTCTACCTGAAGGGTTGTTGCTGTTGTGTGTGGGGTCAACTAACAATCAGAGAGCAGGGTGTTTATGCTGGGATTTTGTCAGCCTAGGTGGCTGCACAGAGGGACAGCATGTTTGCCTTTGATATACTGTTCCCAGGTGCTGCCACAAGTCCTTCTAGGAGAGCTGTAATGCTCCAATATCTGTTTGACTGTTGCAGTGCCTATGATCAACCCAGACGAGTCGGAATCAAGTCCCCCAGTCCAGGAATCCTGACACAGTCACCACTCCAACAGTTCCCTAGACAGGACAGGAGCTTCCCAAGCCCTGTGGGGCCACCCCACTCCACATCCAGCTGTGGATACCTCAATGAAAACAGGTGAGTTACTGCCAGGAGGAGGCAGCCACTGGCAAGAAGGATTGCCCTCCTGGGTGGTTCAGGGAGGAAGGGCTGCAGCATCCAGATGGAAGTGCTCTGTTTACAGTGAGCACAGGATCCCCTCCCATGGGATCCACTGCTGCTGCCTAGGGTTCCAAGTCCATAACCCTACCCCTGCTAGATTCTGTGAATGATGGGCTGTACAGCAGCTACCCTTGGAAACACCCTTCACCGGGGTCCCTTCTTCCCCCAGCTGTGAGTGAGCTCCTACAGCCCTAGTAAGAGACTGAGGAAGTTCCTGTCCCTCAACCAGCCCCCCACCAGGGCTGAAACCAGGGGGGCCAAGAAAGCAGCCATCTCATGTCCTCTCCCTTCTTCCAGCTCTGCATATCAGCCACCTGTGGAGATGTGCCATTCCTTCCCCTCCTCCCAAGGCGTGGCCCAGGAAGACCCCATTGCCTACCAGTGCCAGATGCCCAAGCCCTGCCTCCAGTACCCTCATCAGGGCTTCAAACAGGAGCACCACGACCCACGATACGAGCAAGAAAGCCAGGCAGGCAGCAGCCACCAGTACCCAGCAGCTGTGGTGGTGAAGCAGGAGCAGGTGGACTACATGTACGACTCAGGTGGGCAGAGCGAGCTCTTTCTGACTGCAGAAACCAGGCATCAGTGGGAGTGAGCAACTCCTGGGTGAACATCCATCACTGGTGATCTTTGGGCTTTGAAATAGTTCTTCAGGAGCGTGTTGGTCTGGGAAACTGGCCTGGGTAACTGGTTATGTGGTGGGAAACTTAAACAGTTCTGTCTGTTCGCTGCATCCAAGATAAAGCTGGGACATTCACCTTCCATGCATGTTCTGAGAAAGACCTTCTGGTAGATAGTTGGAAGCTTTAGTAAGACAGGAGGTAGAAGGTGATGTTAAATTCATTCAAACTAGATTAAAGTATGCTTTCTTTTTTTTCCCCCAAGGGAATAAGTAGCCAGTGGGGAGACTCTCAAAATTCACAGTGAGCCCATTCACACCATCAGTGCCATTGTACTGCTTGGTGTCCCTTGGAGTGTCAGCTTCCACCTGCTACTTCCCATAGAAACAGGGCACAGAGAACAGAGATTTCAGGGGATCACAAGAGAAAAAAAGTTTATCATTCCAAAAATAGCTCTCTAGATACCAGGTCCACCAGATGACCCTCTTATTTTTCCACAAGGGATAAATCTTATTTTTTCAGCAGACCTGTCTAAAGACTCACTACCCTGAGATTGCAATAGCCTCTTCCAGAAGGAATGTTACTTCTGGTTTCCTGGTATTTTAATGGACATCTTGAATTGTTTCCTTTAGCAGAAATAAATACATAAATAAAAAGCTCCCGTGAGGGTATAAAAACCACCACTGTGGTGAGGCTGATATTACACTTTCACTGGGTAGTTCTGTGCAGGCAGGGGAAGAAAATGCAAACCCAGAAGAATGCTTTTTGTGAGAGTAGTTTATGATTGTAATAAGACCCACTCTGTCAGCTCGGAGTACTCTTCCCTCAGCATCAGCAAAATATCTGCTGAAAGCAATGGCTGAACACAGGAGTGTGAGGGAAACATAAGATAAATCTTCCCAAAGCTCCCAGTTACAGCTTCCGTTTCAGCTGGGGACAGAAAATAGATTTGATTCAGAAAACACAAGATACAGAAGACACAAATTGCAGTGCTCAGGCAGCAATACACACTACAGAGATCATGGAAAGACCTTCTGCTTGTTTTTAAACTCAGGCTATTTTTTTCTTTTTGTTTTCTCAATTGTTTGTGAGAATGCCCATCATGATGTGAAAAAGCCGGGGAGACTTGAGACATCTGAAATGACATTTGTGAGACACTGTCTGCAGAAACATTCAGATGCTACTGCTCTGTTTAGATTATCACATGAATGTATGAAAAATGTAATGCCTTCTTACCTGGGAATGGATGTAGTTGTCTTAAACTAAGATGAGGGAGGTGTTATTCAAACTTAGCCCATTGTCCAAGATTTTGAATGAAGAGTGGTGTCGAGGTGACAGGTTAACTATCCCAGCTACTCTGAAGGATGTTGTGTGATAGTGCCACAAAAACTTACTACTGTAATGCACGATTGGAAAGATGATGCAGGTGAAGTTGTAGTTATCTTTCTGACACTAACCCTTTGGGAGGACCCTAAGAGGATGTTGGTCAGAGAGCTGCACTCACCTATCCACCTCTGGAGAGCAAGATCTTTCTGCCACCTGTGTTTTTTAAACAAATGAGTTTGTTAATTGTTCTGTAGATGTTCCTGACTGTGCTTCCATGTACGTAAATGCTGAGAGTTATCCAAGCCATTCAAACACAGAAGACACATTAGGTAAGAAAAGCAGTGACTGACTTCCTTTCCCTGCATGGAATTGCCCTCTGGTGCTGTCCTGGCTGGCTGTGACTGCTGGTGTTGCTTTCTCTTTCAGGCTGCAGCTACGACAAGCAGATGAGGTCCTTTACTGACGATGTCTGTGTTGTTCCAGAAAAATTTGAAGGTTGGAGAAAGGCTCACAGTTTGGGTGTAAGATAGGGTTACCCAGCACCTTTTCTAGCCACTTGACCAGTGTCCACATAGTTCATTAGGCTGTGTTCTTGTGGGTGTGTTAGGTGTGGTTCATATTCAGCTTTTCAGTATCCCAGTTCTTGGGCTTTCTTAGCAGCCAACAGGCCTTCTAGCACAAGTAGCTTAATTGTGAGGTTCATCAGAGCTGCTTTTGATTTTTGCCTGTGAATTGGCCACTCTGTTTCATGTGAACTGAAATATTCCAGGTAAACATTAAACGTGTCTCTTCTTTTTTTTTTTTTTTTTTCCCAATGGTTTTTGCACTGCTATCCTTAGAAACATCTTGTTTGTTCTCAGCAGGAGACATCAAGCAGGAGGCTGGAGGGTACCGGGAAGGACCTCCCTACCAAAGACGGGGATCTCTCCAGCTCTGGCAATTCCTTGTGGCTCTGCTGGATGACCCGACCAATTCCCACTTCATTGCCTGGACTGGCAGAGGGATGGAGTTCAAGCTCATTGAGCCAGAAGAGGTGAAACCATGGAGTTTCTCTACAGGCTGAGGGGAAGCAGCCACCGTTTCTGGGGCTGCAAATTCCCAGGTGTCTTTTCCTCTTTCCTGTGAAGCTTCTGCCTACCAGTGGTACTCTCTAGACCCTGCAGCAAGTCAAGGTTTTTAGAAGAGGTCAAAAACACCTGGGTGACAAATATCAAGTTTAGGGAAGGCTGCTTATATGTAAGTTTAGACTCTCAGCTATGCAGTGAGTCAAATTGCCCATTGCCTTCACTTCCCTAGATACTTGAACCTCAAGCTTGCAGTGACCTGTGCTGTCTTATCTTGCTCTACACATGGAGGTTTGGAGTTTTGAACCCTAATGATTGCAGAAGTCCTCATAAGAAACTGGAAGAAAATATGTCCTAGTCTATATCAAAATGACATTACCAAGGTGTAATTTCTAATGCTGCTATGTTCCAAAAAACACAGTGATGCCTGACAGTATCTAGGAGATGTGTTTATAATATCTGTTCACATCTATTTTCAACTAGAGCTGCATTTAGCACTGTTCTTGCTACATATCTTGCTACATTTTTATGAGCACTTTCAGTGCAGATGAATTGTTTTGGTGGGTTCATATAGGCTTACAACGGATTTCTGAGTCTCACAGACAAAGCTGAAAATCATGTAGGAATAGGAAGGCACGTGGCTCTTCCATTGTGTTCCTTCAGCTCCTGACAAACATGGGACCCTTGAAGAGTAAGTGTAGCATGGGATGAAGCAGCTCTTTAGCACCCTCAGACTTTCAGAGTATTGGAGAGTGAGGAGAAGTGATGACAGCAAACAAGCCCTGTAGGGTCAAGGAGAATTTCTCTTGAGTTCTACTCTTCTTGTTGTAAAGCTGCTAAATTATTGATGAGTCTATTATTTAAATGTTTGTATGTGTTGTGGTGTCACTCCTCAAAAGAGAACCAGCTAGATAATGTTTTTTGCCCTTGGGCTGGGTTCACAGACCTTTCCACACTTTATCCTGCTTTATTCTGCAGGTGGCCAGGCTGTGGGGGATCCAAAAGAACCGTCCAGCCATGAACTATGACAAGCTGAGCCGATCCCTTCGCTACTATTATGAAAAAGGCATCATGCAGAAGGTCAGTTTGCAAAGCAGGAGGAGACTATGACTTTTAAGTGATGCTTCTCTTGTTTGAGACAGGTACAGAATGTCCTTGAGCTAGCCAGGCATCCCAAGCTTTCTCTCCCCACAATCTCTCTTTGCAGCTGTTAAACAGCAAAGCTGGGAAGGAGCCGAATGTAGGCAATGTATGAGAAATAAAACAAAAAGGAATCATGATTTCTTTTTCTGTGTATGTCTGCAGCCAGGAAAGTTGGAAATTATGCAGCTGAAAGGAGATACAATCAGTCTAGACTTGCTTTTGTGAGAGAAAGGCTGCCCGAGGCTTTGTCCTATGTAGGGATGGTCTGTGACAGATCCAGGGCACCAAAGAGATAAGTGGGAGTGCAACTATCACAGTACAGACTGCTCAGGGACTGCTGATGCTGTTGTTACCTGGACAGAGTCTGCTGGCAGCATCCCATTTCCCAGGAGCTGTTCCAGGGGAGATCAGAGCAGCAGGAAGGCAGCACAAGGAGACGTTTACAGCTCTGACGCGATTCCCATGTTTTTGCAAGCCTTGCCAGGCACTGAGGAGCATTGCCCAGTGCTGCCTGTGGGCCTGCAGCATTCACCTCACCTCCTCTCTTCCCTGCAGGTGGCTGGGGAGCGCTACGTGTACAAGTTTGTGTGTGAGCCTGAGGCCTTGTTCTCGCTGGCCTTCCCCGACAACCAGCGGCCAACGCTGAAGGCAGAGTTCGAGCGGCAGATCAGCGAGGAGGACACGGTGCCTCTTTCCCACCTGGATGAAAATGCCACTTACCTGCCAGACTTTGGGAGCTTCCCTCCACAGCTCTACAGCAAAGGCTACACATACTAGCCCTGGTGACAGCACAGTGCTGTGTATATACGTTCTATACACGGTTGTGTATAGGAGATAGCTGGTTAGTGTTCAATTGGTATCAGCATTTCTTCAGGCCAGCACTAAGCTACGAACACCTGCGTTGGTCAGGACAAGTGTTCAGGTACACATGTGGATAAACCACCTCTCAGCAGACAGGGCTCTTGTGTGCTTGTGATAAGACCCCTCCTGTGTGTCAGGACAGCACATGTTCTTAGCCATGCAGACATCTTCCAAGCAGTGGAGCTACAGCTTCAGCAGCACGTCGGGTAACTGGTGCCTCCAGCCAGATCAAACACGCCTGGTGCAGTCCCTCTCGTTGGGGAGGGAGGGGATGCTGTCCCACTGGGCTTTTTTTCACATATGAGAATGCTACAAGGCTGCTGCTGACTCTATTCCTCCAGTACATGTACTGAACCTTTGTGTAACCTGCCCTCAGCTCTGACCACAGGGACTCACCTCTGAAAGGCCAGTCTTGCCTTCTCAGGATGGCTGCAGGATAGTGGTCACAGATCTTATGCCTCCCTGGGGGAATACTTGTTTTGAATGTGCATGCTCCTGCCTGATCACCTCCTTGCTCATTCTAGGACTTTCAGGCACTCCGAGCAGGGTAGCTGGAAGCACTGGCCAGGATTAGAGCAGTCCTGTAGATGACACACCACCCTTTAGGGGAACTAGAGAGGTGCCTGATTGCCTTGGTCTGGGACACAGGTCAAAGCCAATGCCATGTTCAGTTAGAGGGACTGGGGGAAGCAGCAAGGCCTGAGACACCAGCTCAGCACAGAGTTATGGCTTTTCCAAACTGAACAACTTTTTCAACAAACATCCTCAGGATCTTTCAAGACCTGCCAGGCTCTTGAGTGTGCCCATCCTGGGCTTGGCTAGAAAAATCATCTAAGGCAAGAAAAGAACCTGGTGGAGGTGTGATAAAAACGCTGTACAAAGTAACCTAAACCATACATAGATCTTAATACTGGAATTCAGTCTTAAACTCCACAAACCTTTGCATGTTTGAGGGAAATCCTGATATGTTGAAAAGGCAGCTCCCTCTGCAGCCCCATGGAGGGACTGACAGGTTTTCCACAATAGTGAACATTTATAATGAGTACCACATCCTTATTAAGAGATGTCTTTAATTAGCAGCTCCAACCACGTTCCCAGTTAGACAAGAAGCAGTACAGTGCACCTATACAGAAAAAGCCTGTTTCCTACTGCTTCATAATGATTTTTCAGCTGCTGAATACACAGCATTGCCAATCCTGCCAGCATGGTAGCCTGTAGAGAAAATTCTGCATATTGACTGAAAGCCTGATTTCTCCCAATGACCTTCCCCTGCATGGCTAATGCCAACCCTCCCAGCCTTGTCCCCAAGCAAGAGAGCCATGAAAGGCAGCATTCCCTGCCTGAGGAGAGGCCAGATGCTCAGAGCAGCCTGTTCTGTGTTCTGTGCACTCCAGAGACTTGGTGTTCTGGCAGCTCCTGGCCCTCCTGCCGTGCCCTGTGCCCACCCAGCATCCCAGAAGTGAGGGTGAAGAGGAACCCTTGGATATAAAGCTGCCTTTACTATTTATGAGTGTAAAAATACTATAATTAATAAATTGGTCTACATCTTTGGCCAGTGCAACTTCATTGAGCCCCTGACTGGTCCTCCTTTGCCTCCTGAGCTTGCTTTGCACAGCTCCTTGGCACCAGCTTGCAGCTTTGGGTAGCTGATCCAGAGGGCTCAGGGATGCATGTTTACTTCTGAATCTTGATGGAGTTGAAGAAATGAACACTTTGCTCCCTTGACATGCTCACAACCAGGCCTGAAAGATCACGGTGAAATATGTAACCTCCAGCTGCACCTGGTGTCAGGGGAACAGTTCTCTGCAGCTGCAGAGAACACCACCCACGCTCCACACTGACAGCACACTGGCCCCTGAGCCAAGCTCCACAGTTTTAATTAGCTTTTCCCTGAACTTCAGCTCTGTCTCATGCAGCAGCACTTCCAGGGGAAGAGAGCATGTGCTACATGCAGAGCTGGGAGCAGGACTAGGGAAGTGCAGGGCACACAGCGAGGAGTGTGGCACCCTGTCCCTGCTGCAGAGCCAACCACCCTGCCAGGGCACAGCCACTGATGTGGGCCTCTCTCTACAGGGAGAAGCACTTTCACACCAAGAGAGTGAGGTCCCTTCAAGGGAAGTATTTGTGCCTCCTGGAGGCTGCACCCTGCAGCAGCACTGTTTCTAACAAAGGAAACTGGCAGCTTGCTTTTCTTTGGTATCCCCATCTGCAGGATTCCCATGGATTTTACATTTATCCAGTATTCTTGGGGCTACCCTCTGCCCAACACATCTTCTGGAACGGGAATGCAGGGAGCTGGTTCACATTTGGATGAAATTTTAGCTCCGCGTTTCACTCGGGTTTGTGCTGTCAGGGCAACAGATCAATTGCTGCAGAGCAGTTCTGGGAATCAGCAAGATCAGGTTCTCAGCATCGAGGGGCAGTGACCTCCAAAGGGCAGAGATTTATAATAACCAGATCAGAGAGTTGGGAGTCAATAAATACACTCTGCATTTCCAGTTTAGCTAGACTGAGAGGCAGCTGATATGGGAAAGATGGTGGAGGTAAGAGAGAAGTCATAATTTTCTCCTGATGGTCCTGAAAATGACCAGGAGCTTTCAGAAGGAAAATAAGCAGCTCCCACACAATCCTATAAAATACTCCCATGGAGGTTTCCATAAGCCAGAGACTGAGGAAGAACTTGTGCTTATTCCTAAGCACCACACCTACATGTCTTTTAAATCCCTCCAGGGACAGTGACTTCACCACTGCCCTGGGCAGCCTGTACCAATTCCTCACAACCCTTCCCGTGAAGAATTTTTTCCTAATATCCAGCCAAAACCTCCTCTGGCACAACTGGAGGCCATTTCCTTCCTCTTGTGCTATCACTGGGTGTCTGAGAGAAGAGGTCAACCCCGCTCTGGCTCCTGTCAGGGAGTTGTGGAGAGTGAGAAGGTCCCCCCTGAGCCTCCTTTTCTCCAGGCTGAGCCCCTCATCAGACTTGTGCTCCAGACCATTCCCCAGCTCCATTGCCCCTCTCTGGACACATTCCAGCACCTCAACATCCTTCTTTATGAAGATGTATTATCAGAGGAAAGCTCAGGACATTTAACAACATCCCTGCCCACCTTTGTACAGATAGAGATTTCCAACATAGGTACTTTTCAATGTGAAACATTCTTCAAATTTGCTTAGTAAAAACAACCAGCCAACCTCATTCTCCTCAATTCAGCGATAATTTTAGCAAATGTTCCAGCTTTGGAAAAAAAAATTAGAGTTTCTGGAGCTATGGAGTCAAATATGTTTCATTTGTTAGCAAAGAAAAAATAATTTACAGGTAGCTTTGGCATGACATAGCACACACTGGGCAGTCAACTTCTTTTTAAACAAGAAACTTATGCTCCTTTTACAGGCATTTTATCTGTAAGAGCACATTCTATTAAAAAAACCAACAGTTGTGATGTCAACGTTCTAAGTGAAAATAAAACACCAGACACACTGTATAGGAAGTCTAAACATCTGTAACCACTTCTCAGACAGAGCCATGCTGCAGAGGCAATGTGCTAATTACTCCCTGACACACCAGCCTTCAGCACCCAGGAGATGGGGATGAAGGATAAGACTTGCAACCTGACCTGTGCCATTGTCCAAATATAACTGACATTCTAGCTGGGTTTCTAGAGGTTTTTCGTGCCTTATCCCAAAGCCACAGATCCTAAGTATCTCACCACTGATAGCCTGGTTAAGAGACAAATAGTTACAATGAACAGAAAAATCCATAAAATGGGAAAAATGGAAAACAAGTAGCTCCCAAAAAGCAGCCACTGTCCAAGAGTGTTAGTGGAAATAAATCCTTTATAGCAGAGTAAAGAAACAAACTATTCCAGCCTCTGTGTGTCTGGTGACTCAGAAAACAGGTTGGTGAACAGCCAGTTTTTAATCACCATCTTTTTGTTGTTGTTCAGCTGAGTGCCCAGACTTCCAAGTCTCAGGTTTTGTCTGTTCAGTGGCGAATGACCAACCAAGTGCTCCAAGACCCACTTCTGAGAGGCCTGCAAGGTCCTGTGGGGCTGCAGCACATCTGTGCCCCAGCTGGGGCACTCCCTGGGCTCCTGCTCTGCCAGGGCTCAGTACCTGTTCATAGCACAGGTGAGCTGCACAGGAATGTCTTGTCCTCCAGGACACTGGCAACGACGAAAAAGTCCCAGTCCCACAACTGTAAAAGCAGCAGGAGTCTGGCAGGGAGCTGAGCTCATCGCCGCCGGAACGCCCGTGAGATCCTCCAAGCGTTGGGCTCCTCGTAGCGATTGTACAGCGGCTCCAGGCGCTGCTGCTTCTTCTGCTTGCTCAGCTTGGTGGGGTCAGAAACCTTGAAGAAAGCTGGGGCAAATTCCACCAGCCAGCGAGGATCAATAGTTGTCACTTCCCGCATGTACTCCTTGGTGGTCAGCACCAGCTCGTGATACACCACCCTGGGAAAAGGGACAGCAACTTTGGAAACCAGTTTTTCCAAACAAGAAGCAACAAGACAACAGCTGGAGTTCTAAGCTTGCTCCTTTATCTCCTTCAGCATAAGGCTCCTTATAAGCTCCAATGCAGGCTCCAAAAGGACCATCCAGAAGAGCTATCCCTATTTTACCCCCTCCTACTTCACAACTACTCTTCAGCATAGAATTCCTTCGCTCCGTTTAAAACAACCCTTTTTCCCTCTTCAACACTCTGTTCTAAACTCAGTTTCACAATACAGAAACATGGAACTGCAGATTTCAGGCCTGGCCTTGGCTCCAAAAGTCAGTCTCATCTCTGCACGGGCACTAAGTTTAGCAGCAGAAAGAGCCAAAAGCAGACTTGAAACTTTTCTCACTCTGCTCATTGCTGAGAAATCAGCAACCTCTGCTCAGATCTTTACTTCACAAACAGTGCACACTGCAACTTCCTCTGTTATAAAGTCTGAAAAGAAACAGAAAACTCCATGCTATTGCCTCTCTTACCATTCTGGCTGCCTGTTGAAGAGAGCACTGGATGGGTGGATATAAACTACTTGTTGGTCAATGAGTGTCCGATAACCTTCCTGGGGATCCTTCTTTGCTGCATTCCTGAAGAAGCCACTACAGATGGCCTTCTGCACCCGAACTGTTGCCTTCCCACAGGACACCACATCCAGCTTGTGCCTGCCAGACAAGAGTTAGAGAGAAAAAAGTTAGGGTTCTCCAGATTTGGGTGCGGCCACCAACATCGGGTTACCAAAATTTTATTACAACGTAAGAACAATAAGAAGCAAAGTCACTGTTTGTCCTCCTTGACGTGCTCACCTGTCCATGATGCCCAACATCTGCTTGCGAATGTCCTGGGCCCTGCGTAAGGACCGGGCCTGGATAAAATTTTCATAGCACCAGGGATTTGAAAACTTGTTATTCTTCCAGGAATTGTACACAGCCAGCAGGGTGAGGTGGTCACCTTCTGTCTGATGGAACTTGGCTTTCTTTTGATCAGCAAGTGCTTGTTTATCCTAACACATAAGACACACATGAATCAGATATCTACATTGCAGAGACAATCCTTGTGCAACACAAATAATGTTGGGCCTTTGTCACTCATGACATCTAAATCTACCAACAGAAGATACAAAATGTTGAGTGGTGAGTGACTAAGGACCAAGTGATGAAAATCTAAAGGTCACTGGGACTGGTCTGAGTCAAAAGGAAAGCCTAGAACTGTCCTTGTCAAAGACAGACCTCATGCAGACTCTCCCGTGGGTGACGAGCACCTGACCATAGAAAATGAACAATTTTTTTTTACTGAAACGTTTTATTCAATTTCAGTACCTATTTTTGAAAGAAATTTCAAAGTAAATGGTTCATTTATACTGCAGGAAGTATACAGACACGTTGAACTAGCTGATTTTTTTACTGCTCTAGAAATAACTTCAGTTACTCATCAAGAAAGGTGCTGCAGCAGCAGGTTTGAGCCTGCTGACCCACACACCTCTCCCATTTCTCCCATCTGTAAATAAAACATTAATCAAACACTGTAGCTACATGGATCAAAACTGAAGTTAACAGACTACACTGCAGGTGGCCACCATGAGGAAGAAATAATGGATTCAAGAGGACCCTGCTGCTGCTGAATCCCACCACAGTAGAGCCTGTTGCTTGCTGACTTAAAAGAAAGCAGCATAGGATAGGGTTTCCATGAAGAAATACTTTCTGTGTATTTGAAAATGCAAAGGCAATCTGAACTCCAGAGCTGGGTCAGACTTAGTTTAGGCTGTATGTGTTTATTGGAAAATGCAAAAAAGAGAATAAGACTTCTCACTTCTACCTTCCCATCTGCAAAGAAACTACCACCATCACAGCCTACAGGTCCTTAAACCAAAAGGGTTTAAGGGTCATATCAGAGAGGTAATGCAGGAGCAAACCTGACCAAGTTACAGGTTTCTTTTGGCCACTCTGCTCACTCTAACCCCTGAGGCAGTCACACCAAACCCATTTGGACTGTAACACTGCTGCTCAGTGCCTCACCTTTGGCCTGTAAAACACGTTCTGCACAGACAGCATGGAGACTATTGTCAGCATTTCCTCGCTGCATCCCAGATGGACAGACATGATCAGCATCTTACACAGCATAGGCTCCAAGGGGAATTCTGCCATCTGCAAGAAACATGTTTTCAGGGCACTCCATGGAAAAATCTTGAGTCTTCTCAGTGCAAAAGAAAGCAATGCCTTTTCTTGCATACTTACTTCCCAAAGCAGTGTGCTTGACCCAGAATAACTTTGAAGCATGAAGCAAACTATTTGCTTGTATTTACCATCACAAGAATATCCCAACACTTACAGGAAATTTTTAGACATTAATAAAAGTAGCCTCATGAATAAGGAGTAATAATAGTTGCTCCTTAAAAAGCAGTAGGTATGTAATTGTGGTAAATGAAAAGCTACCAACAAAACACAAGAGAATAATAGGAAAAGGAAAACAACAATGCTAGGCAAGGCCTGATATAACTACTCTGTCATCCCCTAAATATTGGCAACTCAGACAGTGCTCAAAGGTATTTTATTTGGCCTACCCTGCGCCCAAGGCGAGTGAGCAGCCCCTCATCATCCAGAGCTCCCAGGGTGTAGAGCTGCTCCATGGCAGTTATGAGAGTTTCCATGGGGGGAGCATCCATAAAGTCAAAGGACAGCAAATCGTTGATGCCCATAGCCTGAACAGAGGGAGTGGAGAAAGCCCAAGTTAACACACTGAGAAGGAAGGCACCAAACTCCTGCCAGAGATGCAATGTCATCAAACACTGAGGCGCCACAGAACTTTAACCAAGCCTGGCCTCATGTCCTCACCCTGACAGCAAGCACAGTCATGAACACACAGCTGTATTCCTGCACTTGAAACAACCTGCACCAGCCCACAGCATTCATCTACCACTCAGCTTTCTGCTCTGTTCCTTTGGTGCTGTTCCATACATCTCTCAAGCAAGATTCAGTTGAGGGGAAATTGAAGACTGCCCACCCTGGAAACCAGTGTGGCCTGGCAGCTCCACCGGACACTAAGTATGTTCCCAGAAAGCAGAATGGCAGCAAGTTTCCCAGCTGCTCCTGAGTTAATCCAGTTTGCAGACTCTTAGAGGGATGGCACACACTTAGAGATGCCCAAGTTTGCAGATCTAAGCCCAGTGTAACAGTGTCTCATCTGTTAACAACAAATGTACCCTACACAGCCAATGTTACTGCTCTGAGGATTCCTGTTTCTTCTGCCTCCTGCAACTAGCTGTCCTGTGCAGCTGAGACTTGTGATTTAGGTGGATATCCAACATAATAACCCTCAATAAAAAAATGCAGGAGCAAGCCCAGAGCCTGAGAACTGCTTTTGTTGAAGTCTTCCTTCCAAAATACCTCTGTTCACTAGAAGAATACAAAATTACAGCAGTACTTCATGAGACTCAAAGGAAGAGACTCACTTATTGAAACACTTATATTGGCTTGCTACGAGTTGGTGAAATACATACCTTCAGGGAAAGCACTGTACTGGCCAAATTTGTTCTCTGGATTTCAGGCACATTAGTGGTTAGCATTTCATCTCGATATGCACGCTCTGTATATAACCTGTAGCATTTTCCTGGGCCTGTTCTCCCAGCCCTCCCTGCACGCTGCTTTGCTTGAGCCTAAAGGTAACAAGGCTTTATCTCAGTGAACAGATGCAAACTGGCACAGGTGAAAAGAAGTACAATGAAATGATTAATTATCCACAATTTTACTTGCAGTAATAGAAAGATTTACAGTACAACACAGGAAAGTATGTATTCCTTAGGCACAGCCTCAAAGAGTTATCAAAAAATGTGATTTTATCATTGCCTCACTTTGCTTCCCTGCTCTTGGATGTCACATTGGCAGGATACACAACACTCAGAGGGGGAGCCAAACACAGAATGCCTACCTGTGAAATCGGTGTCACCACCAGCTGGTCAATCCCAGTCTTGGAGTTATAAACCTTCTGCTTCACAAAGCCAGGATCGACTACATAATATATTCCATCAATAGTCAGAGATGTCTCTGCAATGTTAGTGGCAATGACAACCTGTAAACCACAGTTTAAGTCAGCACAAGTTTTATGTCAGGTTGCCAAGCCAACCACACTGCTCAACTTCATCCCTTGGCACGATATGAGCAGTTTGTTTTATGTGCAACTACTGTCATTTAATGTTGAAAGGAGAAATGCATTTACATGCTACCTACAAAGATGGACAGCTTGTAAGTATCTACCTTTGGTTTAGGTTTGGGCAGAAAGAGAAAAGAGCATGATAAAATACACAATTAAAAGCAAGTGAAAAATGTTAAGTTTGTAAGCAGACTGCACCGACTTCAGGGAGAGTTTTTACCTATCACTCAAACATAACCCATATTTAGAGAAGAATCTTCCAGACAATGTATCTCTAGATATCCAGTAGCTGCTTGGAGGAAATTTACATCCATCCAACAGAAACTGCATTTAGACTTCAGGTTTTTAAATTAACTAAAGTTAACATCCTTTAAAGACAGCACTAAATAACACATGATGAACATCCCACAGAGCTTTGCTACACCAGATGCTCTTATACACGTTTTCAAAGGCTTAGATAACTCAACATGTACACAACCAAAAATATGCTCTAAGCTGTAAGTTATCTTTTCTCCAAAGCTATATAATTTAAGCAGTGTAATACACCCCACTACTGAAATGCACCAGCAGAAGATGAAGGCACATGTATATGAAATTACCTTTCTGCTTCCTGGTGGGGCAGGGTCAAAGATCCTGGTTTGCATTTCACTGGGTAAAGCTGAATACACTGGTAGGATAATTAACTCTGGAACATCAGGTCCTAGAGATTTCATCCTTTCATAGAGGATTTCACAGGCAGTGTCAATCTCTTCCTGACCGGTTAGAAACACCAAAATGTCACCTACACAGGAAGTAAATTAAAAACATCCACAGAATCAATTCTGTTTAGTATAATTCCTGCATTAACATATTTCCATTCCTCACCCTTTCCACTTAAAGCAGAAGGTCTCCAACTTTTGCTAGCCTCTGGGCAACAACTCAGAATCAGGGGCAACATACTTCAGTCTTTCACCCAACTTTTTCAACATTTTAGTTACTGTATTTGCAAACAAGAGAGGATAGTGCTGACAGCACTTTGCTCATGTTACTAACATGATCCATGACTTATAGAAAGACCTTGCTCACAGATCCTTCATTCACCAATAACCCAAGACCACTCTCCACTCACCTGGTGGCTCTGTTAAGTGGATCTGCATTACTGTAATCAGACTGGCATCCAAATAATCTGTCTCTGGCTCTTTTGTGTACAGAATTTCTACTGGATATGTTCTGCCAGGAATTGTGAAGATTGGTGCTTCATAGAAATACTGAGAGAATTTCACAGCATCCAGTGTTGCTGATGTCACTATCAGCTTCATATCCTGCCGCTTCTGCACTGTCTGGAGCAGCACAAAAAGTTCTCAAGTCATTTATTGCCTTTGGAACAATTAACATATGGGACTTGACTAAAGTCAGAGAAATACAACCTGTAATATCAGGTGTTTTAATGTCTGAGTAGGGGGGTGGCTCATTCCAGAATTTCAGATAATTGACTGCTGGGATCCCATTTCAAACCTCTTTTAGCAGAAAGCCTTTGGCAGCAAAAGACAAGCAAAGCAAGAATGCTCCTCTGCTCATCCACCATTATGAACATCCAGGATGGCCAATTCTCATTGTTTCTGCTGCATTCTGCCTGCTTTGTCTTCACACAGAGGCTCATCTTACAAAGATTCAGATGACAAACCCTTATGAGCATTTGCTCTATTTCAGGGGAGACTCTTGGAGAACATGAATGAACCCAATCTGTGTGACCTCACCTTTGCCTGTGCCCTCCTACCCCATACATAACATACAGAGAACACTGAAGCAGTAAAAATCCAATGCTACATTACCTTCTTCAGGAGTCCAAAGAGCACATCTGTATGTATGGTCCTTTCATGGGCTTCATCCAACATGATAATGGCATACTGGGTCAGATCTGGATCTATCAAGCACTCCCTCAGTAACATACCATCTGTCATATATTTGATGACAGTTTCAGGGCTGGTGCAGTCTTCAAATCGAATGGTGTAGCCAACCTAGAAAGAAGAGTTGCACAGAAACTGAAGCTACAAAATCAAGCCATCAGCATTATCAACTCCCAGTTTGATTATACCCCAAACTCATTTTACAGCCAACAAGGGAACAGACACATGGACACACAACTAAACCAGCTCCAGTACTGATTTTTCCTCTTTTCCTCATGCTTATTTTGGCCTGTTCTTCAACATGGAAATTTACCTCTTGTCCCAAGCAGCAACCAAATTCCTCTGACACCCTCTTTGCGACAGACATTGCAGCCACTCTGCGAGGCTGAGTACATCCAATCTTCCCTCTTGAGGTGTACCCTGCCTCAGCCAGGTATTGGGTAATCTGTGTTGTTTTCCCAGATCCTGTCTCTCCAATAACAATCAGAATCTGGTTGTCATGCACAGCCTAGAAAAGGTCAGAATAGATACACTTGTCAAAATTTTTAAAAACCAGCAGACCAAACAAAATCAGCATGGTCTATCTAGGACTAGGTTGAGCTCTTGCTTCAGTTGACCCAGACCAAAAATCATACAAGTATTCTTACTGATCAAGTAAGCAATCTGCTTAACCATCATTCAGCTGACTCATCCCTTGCCCACATGATCCTAGTATCAATTTTGACTTACATCAATAAATATCTGGAGTTTTATTAAAATATACAGATATAATACTTTAAAATAAATACTGTGAACTAAGGTCCTGCACTTAAAATGATCAGCTGGCTATTCACCTGTCAACAAGCTAAACCAAGAATATTTAAGTTATTGCTTGCTCAAGCTAGAATACCTTTTCAAGAGTCTTACTTGTATCAGCTGCTCCTTCAGTCTGAAGATTGGGAGACTCTCTCTCTGTTCAATGATGGAAAGCTGGGTCTTCTTACCATAAGAAGCTTTGTTGCCACCAAATGCATGTTTCTTCCACTCTGGGATATCATTTGGCATCATCCCAATACCTCGCATGTTTGCAGCTATTTGTCTTCCATCCACTAGAAAAGAAATAAACAATTTCACCTTTACATCCAGCTTCACACAGCACAGACCCTGATGATCCTGTTCCAACCACTCCATCATCCCAGGCCTTCTATATTTGTGTGTTTAAATGTTTAAGTCACTACATGTATACACCCCACTATTACAGGATATACCTGTACACTTCCCTTGACATTCCTATTTCCATTTCAGTGGAAAAGCATTTCTTCTTTGACTCTCTTTTTAAAGTGTGGCAGACAAACACAGCATCAAGACATTTCTCCTGACTTGCTCAGCTACCACAGAAAAGGCACAGCTCCCCTGTGCTCAGACATACCATCAGGGAGAGGATCCACCCAGTGGGTGTTGAGGCCCATGGGGATAGAATCCATCTCTGCTTCTCTCTGGGCTTGTTTAAGTTCTCGCCTCTCTTTAGCTAAAGCACTCTGCATCATTGCAGCCTGGGATAAGGAACCATCTGGATTCTGGAAAGCAAGAAAAAAGTTAAGATTTCAAGTACTACAATTCCTTCAACTTCAGTTATCTCTCTGTCATCACTGTCCTTCTAGAAGCGTCTTCTGAAGATGCTTTAAGAGATGTTAAATTTTGTCTGCTAGATTTCCAGGATATTTCCATTAGCCTAGCCTCATGACCTTCCATGGTCATGACTAATATGGAGTATCCTTACACTGTCCAGTCAAAAGAATTATGGGCACAACCAGTGAAAAGTTCTTTACCATCTTCAACTTTCAAAAGATAAGAAAAAAGCAGAAAAGAGAAAGTATGTTCTGACACACTTAGGTGAAATGGCATTTCAGTTCCATTATCCCACTTCAATGTCACCAGTCAATTAAGAACTCAGCTTTACTAGGAAGGAGCTTCAGTTCAGTGGAAATGTTTTTCAGGGCTCTCAGTAAAGTACAGGTGGGAAACCGACTGTTAAGTTCCCAAATATTTATTTCATTAAATCAAGCACATTGGTTTTAGCCTGGAAACCTCTTACCTTTACTATTTTAATGGGACTCATATCCATGCTCTGTTTAGTGTGACCTCGAAGGAATGGTGGCTCTTCTTCAACTAACTCAATCTCAAGGTCCTCATCTAAAATCCACAAGTGACAATTGTTACAGAAAAGTTAAACAACTTTCAGGCACATAAAAGTGCCTCTTTAAACAATGCTTCCTGTGTATTCTTGACTATGAGGTACTTAAAGAGTTTTAAAAGTGAAAACTCTGAAATAAAAGTTCACAGACAGGGCACATCAAAATGCATCTAATAATACAGCCAGAGCAACCCTAGTTCCAAATGTGTAAGATGATGGCAAATTGTGAGATGCTTCATAGTCATTCATATCATCAATCTCTTTTTGAATCAAAACATATCCAGAAACACAATGAATTTACAACAATAAGACTACTGGGAAATACCTTCTTCATCATCAACTTTAGGAAGAATCCCAGTCTCCTCATCAAAATCAGGAAACTCTTCCTTGGAAAGCACATTAGCTGCAATCATCTGGGAACAGAATGAATATAATATGAATTTGTCTCCACGAATAAACATAACTCACACCCACAACTCAGTTCTAACACTAACCCCATAAAACAGGAACAAAGGAAAGGTCCTACATTCTGGTACACTTCTCCCCGAGTCATCCAGCCTCTGACCAAACACTCCTTTTTTTATTCCAAATAGCCCCTGTGTGAAGCAGATGGCTTATGTGGGACTATACTGACAATGCAACACAGCCTAAGTGTCAATGGATAAAGATCCCAATCCCACAGGTCACAGTGACATATGGAGGTCCAACCTCCTGCTCCAAGCAGGGCTCATTTCACAGCTAGAACTAAGCTAAAAGTCCCAAATCAGAAGACAGCAACTCAGAGGTGAGGTGTAAGTTACACAAACAATCAACCCATCCAGAAGCTGTATTCTAGTTCATGAAACACCCTGGCAATTTTACTGACTGACATCCTATTTCCCTGAATGCAACACACACCTGTTTTATTTCCCACTTCTCTGGGTCTGAAATCCGGGTGAGGCGTTTCCGCTCCAGGCTGTCGTCCTCCACCTCCGGGGCGTTCACCAGGGACAGGTGACTGGGTCTGTCTGGGTTCCTCATGGAGGTTTCCTCATTGGTTTCTCCAACCAGGTTTCTTCTCCTGTTTGGGTTCAAGTCTTCCCCAGTGTCTTGATCAACATCCTACATCAGATTGATTAATCAAATCAGTTCTACCTATATTGCACTTCTCCTTAGCTATTATTAGGTGCTTCATAATGCCAATAACAGGCCATTCACAGAAAATGTTGGTTTGCAGGCTTTTTATTTTTTTCAGCTGGCATTGCCAGGTATCCCCAGGCCTGGAACACTCTACTCTGCCCTGGCAACAGTGGTGATTTCATTTAAAATGAGAAGCTTATCTCCTGCTGAAAAAGGAAGACAAACAGCAACAGCTTGAGGTTTGCCCTGTCTCTTAGCTATCACATCAAGCCAAACAATTGTTAGGAACATTACATCAAAACCAGAAACTTAGAGCAAATGAGTAAAGTAATAGGCCACTTAAATACAGAACAGTATCTCGTTTTTTAATTCCCACTTGAACAGTTATGTATTAGTTTCCAGCAAAAAGAGTAAAAAATAGAAAAAATATGCATAATTTTAAAAATTTTAGCATGTCCATACCTTCATGCTCAAGCTGGTTTTGGATCCAGTAAAGGATAATACTTTGACCTTCACTCTTTGTCCCTTGCTCACAACATCAGCAACATTGGCAACCCGTCCTTCTCTTCGCAGCTCTGAGATGTGGACTAAGCCCTCCCAACGCTTCCTGGAGGTGAAACAGGAAGACTTGAGACATTGCATGTTATTACTCTGACAGTCCTTCAGATCATTCAGAATCTAGACTTGCTGTCAATATTTTGCTGTCAACTGTGTATGTTCATAAACTGTCTCTTTTAACGAGAATTTTCTAATTTTTCACTGTCAAATTTATTTTTCTGAAACGGTCTTTCATTTTGGTGTCAAAGTCCAGCGTACCTTCTGGTAGCCTCATGCCCTCTTTAAGTTACTAGCAGAAAAGAGAACTCAGATGGAATAGTACCAGCTCCATCATGAACATCAGAAGGTACCTTAGTCCTTCCAGCTGCACAAAGCATCCAAACTGCATTATACTGGTGACTTTGCCGTTGTAAATGTCTCCGATGGAAGGCTCCTCAGGGGGTGGACGGTCGATGTGCTTGTCCCTCCATTTCTCATGGCTCCTCTCGATGTACTTTTCTCGGTCCTTACGGTCCCTGCTGAGGCTGCGACTCCTGCTCCTCGACCGATATCTGGATTTTCCCCTGTTCCTCTCCCAAGTTCTGGAACGAGACCTAGAGCGAGATCTGTGCCTTCGCTTCCTGTCCCTGCTACGGCTTCGGCTCCTCTTCCTTTTCTTCACCCTAACAAACAGACATGACCCCTTTGCAGTGACATTCCCCCTCAGGAAAGAACGAGCAGGCAGTGCCAGGGGCCAAGACCCTTCCCCAGCCACCCCAGACACGTACCGGTGGTCGCTGCCCCTTTGCTTGCCCTGCCTGTCTGCAGTAGGCATCAGAGCTTCCAGCTCTTTCAAGGCATCAGCTGCCACTTTCACATCATCTTCATCCAGCATAGTCTGCAAGAACAGAAAACTACTCTGTAAAAAGGCTGATAAAAAGCCTTTTTATCATTAAGGATAGAATACAGAAAGGATAATCACATGTGCATCTATTTAGAAAGAATGAGAGATAAAAAGAGATCAGACACAACATGTGATATAAAAAAAAAAGTAATAAAGCTCTCCTCCATTCACCACGATATTGAGATAATTCTGCTTTTATACAAAAGAGAGCTCCATCTTAACGCCTCGAGTTATTACAGAAATGCAAAATGCAAGTCCCTCAACAGCATCTGAATATCCAAAATTCTTAACTAGTTTGTAACCCATCACTACTTTGAATTCATGTAAGAAATGCCAGGTTACAAAGTGCATGTCACAAGAGTCTCATATTCCAGATACTCTGCAAAACAGTATCAGCGTGGCAATTGCTGTAACAGCTACTCCTTGAACCATGTGCAGTAACACCAGCCTTCTGCCTCTTCCACATTTCATTTCTTACAGTTCACTTTTGTCCATGCATTAGCAGGAGACACTCATACTAACATGAAAAAAAGACTGAAATTAACTGAAAAAAAATTAAATAAAAACTCCTCTAAGTTTCCACATAATCACAAAAGAAATCTGAAATGATGACCTTACCCTGATGTTGGGATTGTCTGGCCTGCAAAGAGCTGGATACAATTCCCTCAGCTTTTCTTTCTCGGATTTGGGTTTGACGATCGGCTCTGATTTTGAGATTTAAAACAACAACAACAACAACAAAAACAAACAACAAAAACAAGCAATGAAACTCAAAACTCAGAAATGCGAGAACAATTGACTCTTGACTTTTCTGTAATTGAATTTAAAGTTCAATTTTCATCTAAATGCAAAGGTTCACACAGTTTTTACAGACATTCAATTCAAGGAGTACCACAAATAAAATTCTGATTATTAGTGAATATGAGAAAGACTAAAACTCTAAGCATTATACTCAGAATAACAGCAGCAGGATGCACACTGAAACAATAAGATTTGCCTTACAAGACTGGAACAGTGACTACATCAATCACACCAAGCACTGAACCACTGGCTCTGCAATACCTTTGCTCGTGGATGGTTTTGGTGGGGGTCGCATGGTCTGTATAAGACGGAGCAAGTTACTAATGAGGGAATCCTGAAAATAATAACAAAATAGTGTAAGAAATTACTGCAACGCTGTTTTCCGTTATTAGAAGGCACAAGTGGGGATTTATTATCAGGACAAAAAAAAAAAAGCTCAATTCTGAAGATGCAAGTTGCTTTTTAGAAAGTATCACTGGACTTCGTGTACATCCTGAAAGGGTGTAATAAATTGAACCTGGAAATAATTATGACAAGTTCCATTTGAGTGACTTTTCTACTTAATCACTTATTTAATTCAACTACAGTTACATCTGAAGAAGTGATAAACACAGCATCTAAGCATCATAGGAAGGCTTATGACACCTGCCTTCATCAAAAGTTGCTTCTTCCATGTTTTATATGCTCAATGTGACAATAAGCATTTCAAGTCCTCAGGAGGATGCTTTTCAAAGACTACAAAAGTTTTTAAAAAAGGAGGGACAGGGAGACTTGGGTTGATGAGACAGGAATACTCAGAAGCTAATTAGTACATAGTTTTCCAATTGAAGAAAACCCGTAATCACTCCTCATAACTCTCTCTTTAAAATAAAAATCACTATAAAATATACTAGGACAAGGAAAACACAGGGTTCAGGTCTCACTTACAGTGAACTCAGCACCATTCTTTAGCAGAATTGCCTTAAATGTGTCAAACGTAGTATTTTTCTCAGCAAGGCTTATCACAAACTCGGCTGCAAGGAAAAAGCATTAAGTAAATTAAAATAAGTAAAAGGCAGTGTAAGGGCCAGAAGCTGCTCTGGGACCAGCAGTCCGGAGGAAGCTGCCCCTCAGCCCCCCTCCCCGGGAGCCCAGACCGAAGCACTTCCTCAGGCTCACAAGTTTTTTTTGAAGCAAAATTTATCGTCTGAAATCGAAAAGCCCCTTCGCAAAACGCGTCCGGGCCGACGGAAACAGGGCTACAACAGCCCTCGCCGAGCTGCCGTCGGGCCGGGAACGCGCCACACACCGGCCGCCACGCCTGGGAGCGCCCCAAAAGCCGCGCCCACCGCACTTACCCAGGTCCTTGTCGTTGATGCCCAAGTGATTGTCGAGCTCGGTGCAGACCTTGGAGACCAGCGACAGGTACTCGAGCTTGGCGAGCTCCTCGGCCGCCACCACCTCCGCCATAGCGCCCCGCCCAGCCCGGCCCGGCCGCTTCCGGGGCGCGGCGGAAGTGGCGTCATGACGTAAAGTGACGTCCCGGGGGCGGAGGCGGCGGGGCGGGGCCAATGCCGGGACATGGCGGCGGGACCTGCCCGGCCCCGGTGGGACATCCCTCACGGGCACGGGAGGGATTTGCTGGGCAGGAGGGCTTAACGGACTGCCAGCCCGGCCGCGTCAAGGCTTTTTCCTTAACGCAGCCGGAAAGGTGCTTTCCCTCCCCCCCCTCCCCAGCGAACTTGAAGGGACCTCGATTGTTTGGGAGCCACGTTCTGGGGCCAGAGCAGGACAGCGGTGGGAGCTCCCCCGGGGGCCGTTACCGTAGGAGAAGTCTCAGCGCGGGCCCGGCTCCTGCCCCCGGTTGCCTCTCGGGCTCCCCCCGAGCCGAACCAACCCCGCGGTGGCCCAGGGCATGTGCTCTCGGCAGGGAGAGCAGGCGGAGGAACCCCACCCCAGCCCCCCAGTCACGGCCACCCGTGAAGTGCTCGCCCGAAATAAGATGCAGAGGCCACATGTGCTCTATAGAATGTATTATAAATTATACCATGCATCCATTAACAAAATATACAAAGCTGACAGAAATATATCTTAAGCCTGAGCATACAGCATCTAAACCCTAGTAAAAAGTAACCTAAAGGGAACAGCATGTCACGCTTGACATTTCAATCTGCAATAAAAGTGTTCCTCCTCAGATGTTTTAGTTTTGTTAATTTATAGACATTAACATTCCAATTACGAAGGTACACACAGAGAGAACGTGGGTCCTGCTGAGCCTGACAGATCCAAGCAAATAACCACACTACACTTCAAAGTGTCACCAGCTTCTGCATTGCATCCCTGTCCTTTCCTCCTCCTCGTTCTAGAGTTGGCATTAGTCAAAATATACTCAAAACAGCACATCCAAGTTAAAGTGGGGAAAGTTACAGAAGGATCTTTAACTGGTCCACAGCACACAGTTGTACCGATGTACAGAGATGGGAAACACTGCAAAATAGTTCTACTGTATTTCAAAATAAACATTTAAGAGTGTATCTTCCACAATCTATAAAAATAGGTTTAAAACAAAAGTGGTATGATACATTTGTTTTCTTGAACTATTTTAATGGTCTCTCTATGGGTACTAAGTCTTTTAAAAAATTCCTACTGAGAACGTGGTCAGTCACAATACTGACACCACTTCAGCTACATTGTGACAAAACAGAACACTTTAGTTTGAAGCAGGGGCAATATAAAGTATTTTGGAATCAAGGGTCTCCTACACTGTCACCTACAGAGGGACTGAACTCTGAGGAATTATCTATGGATACCCCACTGCACAGCAGTGTCTGGTGCTCATTTCTTGTGATTCTTCAGAATCAAATCTCTCTCAGCACATTAATAAGGGAATTCTTAGATTTCCAGATTAAATATGGGCATCTAAAACAAAATCCTTACAAGAAAATTGGATCCTACACATGTGGCTATGGAAACACAGAAGCAGCTAGAACCATCAGAGGAGACTGTACACTTGAAAGTGCTTAAGTTAATGCATTTTTCAAACTCTAAAGTATAAAGTTACCCAATCCCTGCCTCAAGCACTCTTCCCATTACTAAACATTACCAGAATTTGTACTCCAATTCAGGTCTGGGTTTCTACACATTCTTGAACTTTCTATGTGGTATTAACAGAGTAAGACATTTGCACTATACTGAAAAAAAAGATAAAGGTCATATTTTTAATATTTTTATAAAGACTCTGTAAAGATTCTTAGAAAGGCCTTTACTACCCTTGCACTCCATTTTTAACAAAATACTTTATGTAGGTTATACTTTTCTGTTAGAGATCTGGTTTGCACTATCATTACTAGAGCTGGTTCAATTGCTGGTGGTAAATTCACTCTCCTGCTTCTTTCTGCTACAACAAACAACAACTTCCCTGGTATTCATCAGTGTAACTGCAGTTACACTTTTAGACTAGATTCAAGATGGCTTTTGTCTATGAATAACTTCTTTTTCTTAGAATAATTTGTAAGGTTTAAGTCTGTTACAATACTATCATGCATTGGAAAACCAATTACTAAATCATCAGAAGAAACAACTAGTTTTGGGCATCTCTTGTATATTCATCAGGACTACATTTTGCAACAGTATTTTACACTTATTCCTATTCCAAAGCTAGTCAAAAGTCAACAAAAATGTCCAGCTGCCTAAAAAAAGATTTTACAAACAGTAAAAGGGGAAGCTCTCATCTGGGTGCAAGTTTAGTTCTACAGGATTCCCTGATAAAAGGATTCAGTCTGAAATTAGAGTTAAAGACTATCCATTTAACTATGAGGTTCAAATTACAATTGAAATTCTGGTGTCCAGTTCAAGAGATGCCATGACAAGGGCTGTTTGACATTTCCTTGAGAAAAAAAAAGAGTCAAAACCTCAAAGAAAAGCCAAAGTTTTAATCACACCTCCAAACAGAAAGCAGCTGAGGAGCAGCCCTCTCCTGTTGTAGTGTTTAATGAGAGTTTACTCAATGAAGACGATTCCTCCCTCCACCAGGCAGGTTCAGCATCTACTGCTGTACCAGTCACTGTTACTGATCTGAAGTAATTCAGTTACCACTTGAATCATATTATTGTTGTGTTTCTTCAGCAGCCTCAGGTTTAACTGCCTGTCACAGAATCCCATCTCACACAGGCTGGACAGCAGAGTAGCAGTCTGCTCTTCTGTAGCTGCAGGTTGCTGAAAACAAAAGATAGTAAGATCAGCTGAAAAAAGATAATTTATTATACTGGAATAGAATTGAGGCACAGAGAGCCTTTGGGCCCCAATTAAGCCATTTATATTCCCTTTCACTGCTCACTTACAAAGGTGAGTTACTACTCTTACATGATGCTACAAGAGAAATGCTTCCATCCTCATGGCATGGATTTCCCAGTCTGCTGGGCACAACATACCTCAAAGGGATGCCATCAAGCTTAATATTCTATTCTTACGTGAAGTCCTATATTGAATATTGTACATTTATAATGCACAGCTATAAATTTAAGGTTGTGACTCCATGAATAATCTCATAGCATACAGGAAAGACATTTACCTGCTCAATAATGGGAGGTCCAGCAAATAATGCCTTGTAGGCAGAAGCAGCAACGGACAAAGCTCCTTTGACAAGTTCTCCTGCAATGCTGCTCCCTTGAGGGTACCTGTGGAGAGGCCAGGTCTTACTTTAGGGTCAGTTTGTTTCAGCAAAATGCAAATCTCTGCCTGTTGATGTGCCAGCTGCTGGAGAGAACAGCCCCTGATCCCCAGGAATCAGCACTGTTTGGGAACTGAGCCATGCAGGAAGCTCATTCCTTTGTGGCTTTATGCTTTCCACAAAGTGACCTTTTGTAAAGAGTTAAGTATTCTCACCTAGAAGAGAACACCCATGTGTGAAAGCTGTGCACTGACACACCCATTCAGGCCAGAGTAACTTTCATTTGTTTTCCATAAATTCTAAGTCACTTAATATTCTGCTCAACGTTTTGCCTTATTCCTCCAGTCTCGGTATCTTAAGACACTTAATTTTATAGCTAACTTGCAAATCACCATTTTAAGAATCCTGAGATTTTCCAGAAAACAAACCCCACAGAAATGTAGAAGGATTCAGCTTGAGCTTTTCATAAACTTTTGCTTGCCCATTTTCTTGCCAGATCCTGTAGATCTGCGTCCAAGTAGAAACCAAGATCTTATAAAAACACAGCATTATAAAATTCAGCATATTTCCTTTAAGAAGGGAGGCCTTTCTCCAAACTAATGTCTACATGAAGTCTGTAAGCCAGTGCTTTTTCCTGGGTGCTAATTTAGCAGTACTCAGTTTAAAACAGTGTTCGTGAAGTCACAGCTTCAGCATCATTACCTTGGGTATTCTGAGAACTTCTGTTTACTAGGGGGAAATTCAGAAGATCCTGGACCATGACTGTCTTCACCACTGGGTTCTGGAAAAGGAATCAAAAATGTCAACAGGTCCAGTTAATGAGAAGCTGGAGAGATGCAGCTCATATACATAAATGGAAAGGAGTGGGACTCAGCATAACAAGACATCAAATTCAGTACTAGGCATAAGGAACAGGTGATAGCAATAGGATGCACTCTTTATTAAGTACTGTCAATACCTTCTCTTCGTATTTGATTATGAGGAGCAGAAGAGATATTCTCTGAAGCTGATATGTTTAGTTCCTGGAAGACATGATCCTGAAGAGGTGCAAGATTCCTGAAAACATAAAGCAGAAAAAATTACTTTTACTACTTTTATTCTACATGTACATACATAGGTAAGTCAAGATCAAGAGACAAAAGAAAAAACTTCACATGGTCCCTTCTCTCCCTGTCTTGCACTACTTAAGTCAGTGAGTTAAAAAGTTGCAGAATTTAAGGACATTCACCTCAGTATAAGACAAGACTTTTGTTACAACAATTCTGTTTGGACACTGAACTTAAGCACAAGACCCTGCAGACTCTACACCAACACCAGCATCCTCATGTCATTCTTGTGCCCAAAGCATACCTTTGTGTCTGGGGTGAGGGGTCCACAGTCTCTGGGGTCAGTGGTACCGCAGCCAGTGTTTGGGAAGTTGACAAGATGTCACTGACCCTGTGGATCTGTGGCTGGCTTCCCACTTCGGGGCTCTCTGCTCCTGCTTCAAGTTCTCCTGTCTTTTCCAAACTGGGCTGAGAAAGAGCTGAACTATACATGGACTCGCCTAAAGGCCGACTGGTGTCAAAGCACTCAGGGAGAATAATGATATAATCCTCTGATGAAGCAGAGGAGCCTTGACTCTGAACATCATCTTTATCTTCCTCTTCCTCACAATTGTCAGTACCACTACAAGGGCTCGTGCTCTCAGCAGATGGTGGAAGGTCCCCTTCCTTCCCTAAGGAAAAAAAGTGAGGTATTACCATTACTCATTTTGTAGGGACAACAGAGACAGCTGTAAGAGACAAGTATTTAGAAACAACTGTAAATCTTTGCTGATGCTATTAATGGTATAATTTGCTTTGTCTGTTGGGGGAGGGTATAGTGTGAAAGAGTAAATGATCTTAGTGTTAAGCCTATATAAATACAAATACACTGCTGATATTAATGCTTAAAATAAAACAGGAATAAGAGCTATACAGGGAACTTAAAACTATAGTTTTCAGCACCTAAATTACATACATTAGAAACAGGTCAGAAACAGTTATATGTACTGACTGCAAGCTACATGTACAGAATATGGAGGCACCAGTCATGCCTAACATATGAGTACTTATTATATATGGAACCTTTATGCCTCAATTTCATTTTTTAGAACAGCAGCTGTTCAATTAGGTGCTTGTTCAGAGTACTGACACCAATTTTCTGATGTAATTATTCTCTTTGTGTAATTAGGATCAATTTCCTAGAACAGCCAGATGGTTTTACACCTTTTTTTTTTTTTTGTAGCCCTTATTATTACAGCTTCATCTTCAATTCAAATCTATTTTACTTACCACAGTAATTTTCCGTAATTAGCTCTGACTGATGAATCTTTGCTTCCTTTTTGGAAGTGGAATTAGTATTTATCACAGAAGATTCTGCATTTATCATATTGCAACTGAAGGAGTCTTGCAATGTTTGTAAAGAGTCTAATAAAACAATCAGGAAAAACAATTTAATGTTATCACCACCTGAGCTGAGCAATCTGTGTCCCATGTCTGACTCCAAACAAGCCAAACCAGAGAAGGCAGCTGACAGTACTTACTCTGAAGGATTTTATTTTTTTTTTGTGGAGGCTTGTGGTCAGGTGCAGCATCCAGGGTCAGAGATCGAATTACAGTTTCACAGACAAACTGAGTCCCACTCATATCTTCTTCCCCTTCCTCCTGGTTCAATGCATGCTCAGCTTTCACCTTCACCAGGGAAGAGTCCACAGGAAGGCAGTCTTCTGCCACTCCTTGGGAAGGGAAATGTAATAGATTTTACTACCACCACAAGGCAATGTAACTAAAAGAACAATTTTTTAGGCTAACCATGGCTGATATTGACTCTGCGTGTTAATTCTTCCTAAAAATTGAAAGATTTTTGAATTCAATTCAAGTTGAACGTCAAAGTGATTGAGAAGCATAGGGGGCCACACCTGGAGTGTTTTGAGTACAGCCCAGTCTATAAAGGGCAAATTGTTAACTCTCCCAACAATTCTAGAGGCAAATTAATTCTAGACAAATTAAGAAAAGCATTTGAAAGGACTTTTTACAAGGGCATGCAGTAATAGAACAACAGGAAATGGCTTTAAACTCAAGGAGGGTACATTTAGATTAGATATTAGGCAGAAGTTCTTCCCTGTGAGGGTCATGAGGCCCTGGCACAGGTTGCCCAGAGAAGCTGTGGCTGCCCCATCCCTGGAAGTGTCCAAGACCAGGCTGGACAGGGCCAAGAGCAACCTGGGCTAGTGGAAGGTGTCCCTGCCCGTGGCAGGGGGGTGGTTAGAACTGGATGATCTTTAAGGTCCCTTCCAACCCAAACCATTCCGTGATTCTATGGGTTGTATTTCTGAATCTACACATATTATGCTCCAACCTCTACATTCAGGAGAGTAGCATCAGGCTACAGGTTTATGAGCCAAACAATCATTTGTTTTTCCAAGGAAAGAAAAGACAGTAGTTAGAATTCTTTTCAGACATCAGGTCTGTTGAACTACACAGAAGTGACAATATCCTCCCTTCACCCCCAAGCTCCCCAGGACTACTGCTTACCAGGAACTAGTTTAAATCCACTCCCCTCATTCTCCTCCTCTATCTGACCTAAGCCAGGTTTCTCCAGCAAGGGGCTGTCATGTGGCAAAGGGGACATGCATGGAGTCATGTCTGAAAAACACAGGGAGCAAAGATAATTGGCACTAAGGGAGTAGGAGCCTCCAGGTGTTAATATTTTAAGAAGTTATTCTTTTTAAGGGACTGAAGAAACTCAGTTATTTTGCAAGATAATTTTGTGAAATAAACAACTAACTTTGCATGACACTGCCACTGGTTGTGCAAAGAAAGTGGCAGCATTCTTCAACATCTGCAATGTTATGGTCTTGGGGATATGAAGGTGAAAAGAAGCCAATACTGAAAAATGCAAAAGATAGCTGACTGTACTCAAGACAGAACAAGAGCCTTACCAACAGGAGTATTGTGTGGCACTCGCTCCAATTCCTGCACAATATTAATGTCCAACAGCTCAAAGGACAGCAAATCCTACAGGAAGAAACACCACACAAGTTTTCATCAGCAAACCCTAAAATGGAATCATATCTGTACTTGGCAGCCCAGATCCCACTTGGTTCAAATAACATTTTGTTCCTCAGAGGGCAGTTTTCCCACAACATACACCCATGTCATAGGATGTGGTGCACAAATCAGGGCAGCAAGAGACAAAGCTTAGAACTCCCTTGTTAGGGGCCAGAGAAAGACCCAAAGCTGACTATTTTTTGAGAATCTTAATCTGTCCTGCACATACCTTCCACATAGCGACAGTCCCTGATACCAAACAGAAGAAAATAGCTCTGCCATATGTAATGCAATACACTCTTTCTGAAAGTAGAGTGGCCAGTTCAGAGCTCAGAAGCTTTATTCTTATGGATGTCTAAGAATAAAGACATCAAACCCGAGATGGTTTGCTTTATCTCTGTCTGAATTTCAGCACTTTACCTGTGCAGTGAGGAGATCAACAGACGGGATGTAAAATTCTCTCTCACTTGGCAGATTTTTGATCTTTAAAGGAATAGTTGGCAGAGATACTTCAGCCTGCTCTGTGATTTCACCCATCAGTTGAGCACTTGCTTCTTTTTTTAAGGAAGCATCCTGAAAAAACAAAAAAAACCAGTGTCCCAGAAGCCCCTTAGGCAGACAGTAAATAAAATAGTAGATAAAATGTAAAGCCCGAATTTTTGTAAGCACTCAAGTTACTTAAGAGATTTAAAATAACTCATCTTAGAGGCCAAAAGTACAAGATCTAAGAAAGAGAAATTCTGCAGTGTTTCAGTTCAAAGAACTAGACAAATAGCTAAAGCAGACTGATAACTAATCTCATGCCTGTCAAAAAGAATAACCATTTTAGAACTTATAAATGCAATATATCTTGCATTTCTTTCCTATTAAAAATAGAATTTAAAAGGAAACAACTAAAAGAATCCCCTCAAATAGTTAGTAACACACTGTCAAACAATACACAATGCTCCTTCTCCTACATAATTCAGAATTTCCCCAATACCAGGTGAGTGACTTGCCTGTTTGGTGCTGGAACTGTTACTCTTCTGACAGGAGTCAGAATCCTTCCAATCACTTTCTAGATAGTCAGCAGCTGGAGAGGGATCCACAACAATACTGCACCAGATCCTTGGCCCAAACTGTTCCCCTTTGTGTGACAGTCTCCAGTGAGAAGTGTAAGTTCCTTCAATATTAGGAGCTACAAACTCAACTGAAACAGTTCCCACTTGTCCCGATGGAAGGGATGGCACTAACACATCTTTTTTCTCAGAAGATGCCAAGGTCAGATTTCCCCACATAAGTTTCAGCTGAAATATACAACAGAAAAAGCCAAAAATTAACTCCTAGACAGCTCATTGTCCCAGAATTCCCAGCTTGTGAATCAACAGGCCAAAGGAAATCCTAAATGGGTCCCCACAGAGAATTCACATGTAAATATTATCTTCCAGAACTATTTTAGTGTGTAAAAGTAATAGCAAAGGCAAGATACCTTTGTGTCTGAGCTCCATTCCACATTGCCAGTATTTTTCATTCGCCAGTGTTTGATAAACTTTGTTCCTGGTTGCAAGTGAGTGCCATCAGGCAAATTCTCATCCACAAATACTGCACTTAGCGTTGGGACAATTGCTTGGAAGGGTTGATTAGGACTCCTGAGATTGAGGAAACAACAAAAAATACACCAAAAGTGAAGAAGTTCAGCTGCCAATAACGTTAATCTGACTTTTAAATGCCCTAAATAGAAGAGATGAATTAAAGAAACTAAAACTGTACAAGTTTTAGACTGTACATTCATAAACCCAAAGGGTTTGCTGTATGCACATGCATGTGTATATAATCCTAGGCACTCCCCTTCCTCCTAAACCTAGATAAATCAGTAAGTTTCTGCTAATAACCATCAGGAACTTTCTCCCTTCTCCTGGGAGAGCTCCTCCCAATTAAAAACACTCCACCTTGCAAATAAAAAATTCTCACAGGATCCAATGACAAATCATACTTTGAATGAGCAACTTCATAACCTTCCTCCACTTTAACTTGGTCTCATCACAAAAGGTCAGACAGCACAACTACCAGATCCTCAGCTAACAACATCTCTTACAGGAAGGTGTTAGGTTGGAGACTCTCAGATTTCAGAGTAGGTGAGCTGCTCGTTTCCAATACATGGACAGAGTTCCACAGATGAATTTTCCTGTGCAATTTTAGCTGCTTTTTGAGCTCTCGGACCTCTGCTTTTCGCTGTTTCTTTTCTGCTCGTAATCTTTGCTTCTCTGCCTTCAGAAATCTTTTGTCCATCTGTTTCTGGAGCCTGCAGAGAGAATAAGACACACAATTCAATACATTGAATTGGCCAGAATTTAGCTTTAGTCAGCAGAGTCTTAGTCTCAAGGGAACACTTCAGGAAATGTCTCAGGCTTCTAGACCAGATACCATTTCCAAAGAACATCCTCAGAGTTGCTTGTGGAACTAGTTTGAATGGTCTCAGTGAAAGAGCAAAAGCAAATAGAGAGTGCTCAAAGAAAAAGCAAGCTTTCAAAGTTTGCTATCCATCTATGACACAAAAGTCTGTATTTTCTATTTTATTATTAAAAATAATAAAAGATTTGTGACTTAGGCCCTTTAAAAGTACGCAGCTATTTTGAGCTACACACAATAAAGTTTGAGTACCATTTCTCGTTCTCTCTAAAATAAAAGCTGAACATCAACCTCAATACAGGTGTTTCCATTTGCTATCAGGACAATCTTGTCAGGTACTGGTAGGTGGGTTTTTTTACCTGACTTGCTCCAGAGTGGCAGGAAGGCGTGGTGGGAGCTCTGCAGGGCTGTAATTCTCAGCAGTGCAGAGGACGGGCCTGCGCAGCTTTAACAACACATGGTTTGGATCATGGGCATATGTTCCTGCTTCACACTCTTCACAGATATTGTAGGCTGGACAAAGGCTGCAAAGCAGAAGAGACAGAATGTTACCAAGAGGCAAAGAATTTCTGCAGAGAAACAACTCTGTGTCACGCTACCGCAGTAGGCAGTGCCCAAACGACAGCACCTGGTTGTCCAACTTATACATCGATTTGGGAGCCATCTGGAATACCCAGATGATTCTCTCTCTTCTGGGCAAAACTGCAACACAGTCCCCACTTCCTTCTTGAACACGCATTGAAAAAAAATTGATGCTTCCTTTAGCAAAATGACTAAAATTGTTGCTACAAAGGATAGAACATTTTACTGAAATCCAGTGCCAGCACCATACTTATGAAAATACAGAGGCTAAGTCAACCAGTACTCAGGGTTGCAAAGCAGATGGTCCTACAGGAACAGGACTGATAAAAAACAGGCTCTCATCTCCTGTCAGCAAGAAAAAAAAAGCATCCAAAGAAAAACCCTGTTACGATTTCATCCACTGCTTCTGCCCAGTCCCAAAACACTTACCTTTACAGCAGTTGCCTCATTTGAATAAAACCCTCCCTTTTAAACACTTAAGACATTCATCAATACCTATTTCATATTATTAAACTGACAAGCCAGACCATTAAAAAAAGCATGATCTGCCTTAGTTTCATTGACTCTCAGAGCCAAACAAAGCATTACTGTAGGCTGGTGGTTACAAGGTTTGCTTTTTTGTTTAGTTAACCGAGCAAAACATTTTCCTTTACAATTACTGCATCTTACGTGCAAATAAGGTAAAGAGTGATGGTGAACAGAGCAGGTGTTAAGAAGTTCTCTCACTTTATCACCTTTGCTCGAAATAGTATTAATCTTGCTTTTATGCAGACAAAGTCCAGTCACCACAGGAGACGTTGGTGAGACACATACTAACACTCTGAAAGGCACAGCAGGCTGCTGGTTATAGATCTAGAAGTCTGTAACCCCAAGGCAGTTCCTGAGGCTCACCCACAGGCCCTCCAGGACAGGTTTCCCACACTGCCATGGCCCTGTACCTGCACTGGTAGCGCACCCCCACGATCCGGGCCTGGCAGTTGCAGCAGGAGATCAACCAGTCACAGGGGCTGCCCTCCGCAGGGGGAGGTGCTGCTGCAGCTGAGCTCTCAGCAAAGTCTGCAGGCTGACTGCTATGAACAAGCTTCTCATACAGCTTCTGCTCCAGCTTCTCGACAGTCTCCTTAACCACTTGTTCCCTGAACTAGAAAGAAATTGAAGTGGTCATGGGTGAGACCCACCCGCACGGTTTGAAAAGTCGCGTTACGTTTTCTCAGGTCTCACAACCCGTAAGTCAGTAGTTCAGAACCCACTTCCCACACACCCAGCACATTCTACAGGAAATTAAACAAATATCCCATTCCAGAGGATTTTTATTTTAGAAAATACCAGCCCATAGCTTTTAAAAAGGCAAGTTAAAAATCACATACTTGTGCTTGCATATTAAGGTTCTTCTTCCATAACCTTGCATGAAGGGAAGGAACCTCATCTCCAAAACAATTATCACAACTCCCAAACCCTTCTGGAGTCTCTACCATTAAATTCTGATTTGTCTATCAGGGATGTTTTAGACATAACCATGAACTTCCCCTATCTTTAGTTTGTATGAAAAGGTGGCAAAGAAAGAAAGGAAACTCTAGAAAAAAAAGCTTAAAGATAAATGCACATCCTACTGTACACTGAACCTTTTAGTTTCAAGAACTCGTTAGCTAATGGATTCTTGGTGATGGTATCAAACTGCTTCTCAGTGATGTTTATTAGCTATTCAAAACAAGTTAACAACCACATTTTAATTGTTGGTTATTGTCAGTGGCTTCCTGGAAGTATTTATGTGAAGTGAACAGTCAAGAAAAGCAAGGTCATTAAATGCTCTGCTTTCAATCACAGGAAACCATATCTATTGCCCAGCTGAAACTGGACAGTCAAGAGTCTACAACAGCAACACTATTCCTATTCCATGCTCTCCCATGATGAGGGGTCTGGAGTTCCTAGGGCTGTCTGGATTCTATCATGGGAGCAACTTAAAACTACACTCAAAACTAATCAAATGCATAAACCAACCAATCCACTTTTCACCAGGGGCATGGATCAAGCTGTGCTGACAGCAACTGTGTTGAGATGTCTAGAGTTAGGTATTACAAGGAACTCTTCCACCCACAACTTTTCCATTTCTTTAGGAATACCAAGACTTGCAAGACAATGCACTTACTGTTTCCAAGTAGCTTGTAAACCATTCTGGAGGATTTTCACTTGTGCTTCCTGTTTGTGTCTGATTTAACTTCTGCTGGGGGAAAAAAAACAAACCAAACAAACAAAAAAGCATGCAAAGTTGAAAAAAACATCCTCAACACAGCAAGTTAACCACTGAAATAGCTCTCAAGCATCTCTATAAAAAAAATTTTAAAGTTCTTCAGAAAACAGTGGAGAAGCAACACAAGGTAACCACTGACATTTTCCTGAAAGATTTCTGCTTCATTGGCACTTGAGTGTAATTACACACCAAATCCAAAGTAGTCAAGTATACAAAAGTTATTAGAAGGCAATGAGGGCTTCAGGAGACCAATTACTTTGTTTATCAAAATATTTAAGAATGGTCAACATGAAAGCATCTGTATTTCTAAAACACCTGTATTTCTAAAGGCAGCATCAAACTATCCTCTTGAAAATTCAAACTATTTGGTGAGCTTCAGTGGGTGCAGGTAGCTGAAAACAGAGACCAACCTCTGAACTCAGTTTTGATGTATGAGTAAAGAGGATAATAAGTCCATAAAGTGAATTACACTTACTAATTCTTTGTTTTAATTAATACATAATGCAGCTCTAGCTCCTACCTGAACGGTCAGCTCCTTGTCATCTTTTAATTCTTCCTGTAATCCCTGAGCCAGCATGGAATAGCATAAAAGAGGTTTCTTCTCATCTTTCAGAAGCATCAGCTTTTCTGTCACAGTTTTTTCAGGTACTTGCAAAGCACAAGCAGGGTTTCTTTCATAGGCATTCATCTGAAGTTGATTTCCTTGTTTAACTGCAATCTAAATAAACAATACACACATACACCACATTTTCCACTTTCAATCAGCATACAAAATCTGTAAAAATACAGCACTGCACTACATCAGAGAGAACAGGGAAAATATGGGGAAAGACTAACAGACAAAAAGAAAAGAGAGATGCCAAGGTAGAGTCAACTGATATTCTACTTCTTAAAGGTTACCAATATGCTTATTAAAAGGTTTATTACATGCCAAAGGATAATAATGCAGATATCCTATGGGAATTTTTCAACCTAAAATAAAGTGTTCACATGTGCCAGTAAATAACAGATTCTGTCCAGAAATTTATGATTATTTTCAAATGATCAGATTTTAAATTCAGACCACGAGGAAAAAGTTCCGGAAACATTACTAATGTAAAACTGAGATGTAAAGGAATGCAATTTTATTTTGTCTACATAAAATTAACTGCTCCTAAAGTAACTAAGCACTGACACTAATAGAATTTTCAATGTTTTACTCTGGCAGTAGAGTCTGTGTGACAAGATTCTTGGAGGGATCCACAAGAGCCCAACATCTCCAAATATGGGATTACTGTTTGAGAAAGTCTGTCACTTAACCAACCAATTGCTGTTCAGGGTCCTGAATCACAACTGCCTGTGCAACTAATTTACACAAATCAAGATTAGCCAGGATGGGAAAAAAAAAATATTCAGTAAGATATTCAAGCTATTGTCCAAAACTAGAAAACTGAGCTATTTGGATTTCCATGGGCCAGGTAATTCTGGTATTTTCTCAGCTACATCAATTTTCATTGGAGAACAATGAATATATTGAAAAAGTCAAAGAGAGCATTTACCTTTAGAGCTTCTTCATATTCCTCTAAAGAAAAAGAGAAAAATGTGAATTTTCCCCGTCTCAAACAGATACAAATTCAGCACACAGTATTTAGGGAGTCTTACACCACAAGAAGTCTCCATTACCTTCTGTAAATTCTTTTAAAGTAGTGCTACTGAAAGAAAAAAATTGTATATACAGCAACAAGCACACCCTCTCACAGCTAAGATCTGCAACATTCCATTAATTTAGCCATATCCAATTTGTTCCTACAGACCAAAAACTCCTTCCTTTGGGAAGAATTTGATGCCCAATTATATATAAAATACAAAAACCAAAAAGCAAGCATTCTCAGGTGCTTCTCCAAAAACCACAAACAACAGTTGGGGTCTGTTTCTTGATTTCACTTCAATAAAGCAGCAGCTCACCTTTGCTATTCACAGAGACCTGCAAAGAAAAATAACAGTGAGTGAGAGCCACAGACATATTTTTGCAATTCTCTTAAAATTACCACACTTCCAGAATAAAAGTACTTTTATTTGGAGTTTCCAAAACACCACTCCAAATACAGTTACTCATTTATCCATTCTGCACACAGAAGTTACCAATACAAGAAGCTATTTAATGCCTACAGTATTGCCTGATTCTGAACAGGATTTAGTCAGTTTGACCAGTATTTCAAAGAGAACTTTCACAGATGCATCTATATATTTATATAAAATACAAGCTAGAAAATAAGGGAAGAATCTTTCCCTGAAAGGTTGCTGGGACCATCTTGACATTTCCCTTAGGGGAAAAAAAAATAACTACAGGGACTCCATCTCTGCAATTTAGTAGAGCTGTAACCTAAGCAGTGGAACATGGGGTTTGCAAAAGGTCCACTGTGTCTAAGAGTTACATTTTCCTCTGAACCTCTAGACAAACAGAAAGAACACGAGAGGGTGAGGCTGTGCCAAGCAGGAAGTTACTCAACAAGGACAACTAAAAGTAACCAATTTGTTTTCTGAGTCAGTAATCTGCTTGGAGATTACAGCAATTGCATAAAGCAAGCAGAGGATTTGAGTACACCAGATCACTGAAGCAAACATATGCTAATGACAGGGGACCTACATTTTCCAGAGGAAGGAGTGTAGATTGAAGAGCCAGGGCTTTACCATGGCTGCAAACACCAATAGTTACAACTCTCTTATTCTCATAAAAAGAAAAATCAAGTTCCTCAACAGAAACATCCCTCCCTCAGAGCACACAGAACCACTGGCTGTTTCAATGGGGTGGGAAAAAGAAAGGCAGCAGCTTCTAGAAAAGGATTTTAAAATATGTATGCTGCCTTAAGAGTAAAACCACCAGACTAACAGCTATTTTCTTATTAAAGGGACAAACCACCCCCATCCCCTGATCTGCATAACAGATGCTCCTGAAGGACCCACTACAAATTACTGTGAGGCAGAAAGGTTCCCAGCAGTCATTTTCTGGTTGACCTGTTGGGAGGGTAGGGTGGTAGGTATTTTACCTCATCATTGTCCTCATCAATGTATTTGATCTGAATGTTGTCCAGGTCAAATGAAACTTTAACCTGTAATGAAAAAAAACGAACATAAAACCACAATGAGACAGGACTACAGGTGTCCTCAGTTAAACATGATTATTAATTGGGAGTAATATTATAACCCTCCCACCCCTCCCTTCAGTTTCCCAACTGAAGCAAAGACTGTTTTACAAAATCCATTCCTCTGAAGTTGAATCACTCTCCCCAGTGCCTTTCCTCCAACTGTTATTAACTTTCCCTAATGAAAAGAATAAATTCATTTCTTTCATGTTGCACCTTCCCTAGTTAATGTTTACTCCAAAACAAATAATAATAACCTTCCCATTCTGAGAGGACAAGCTCAGGGTTAATAAACTCAGTCATAGTAAACACTGCCAAATGTGAAGGCTAAGGCCAACAGTCCCCAAACACTACCTTTTACATTGAAAAGCACCTGGAATGCAGCTCACACAGGTGATCAGCCTTTTTTTAGCCTATCAGAATTTGGAGGACAAAGTTGAGCAGCTATTTTGCATTTTACATTAACAGGGCAGAGTGAACAGCACCAAATGAACCACAAATGAAGGCAGATGTTTCCATATGCTGAGCAAGTCTCCAAGGCTCCTGGACAGTTTGTAGCAGGTACCTACACAAGCTGTATCTTTCCCAGCAGAAACTCTCTGAAAGACTTGACATGTTCTGCCAGCCCAGACCTAACAGAACATCTCAGTTGACAGAGGCTGTTGGGACTCACACAGCACCACTGGAGCACAGGGACACAGCCATACACATTCTGCAATGGACATGCTACAGGCAGGCTCTTCCAGCAACATATCCCAAATTTTGGGACTGCAGTGACAGAACAGACTCAGCTTATCAAGAACAAACTGTGGTCTGTACCTACACTGTGTAGTACCACAGATTGTTCCCCTAAAACTCAAACTAGAATGAGAGATCGGGTTATCCCTTAGAAACACATCCAATAAAATATTAAAACGTAGGAAAGACAGAGTTTAACTGATACTCTCTTCAAACAGTAATTCACACACCAGAGAGAACCCATGGTATTACCCTGGTTAGGGAAGCATTACTGTAATAGAACACCACACCTTGAACAAACACACCCTCGCTCTCAGACTACCTAAGATTAAGGGCAACACGGTGCTTACACACTAATCTGCTTCCAGCTTTGATGCAAGCAGGATTCTGACTAGCTCAGACATTCCTGCAGGGTCTACTTGCCACTAAGTATTTTAAGACTGAACTAGTGCCTCTTCCAGAGGACTGAAACACAAGTGAAGATGCTACATTTCAAGCTTTGAACTTGAGTAATTCACAAAGCAAGAGCCTCCTGCACTCTGGAAAATGATAGCTAGAAGACAAAATAAAATAGTGACAAGACTTCTTAAGGTTCAACTTTAAAAGTAAGCTAAAGAAACAGAACAGTTGTTACAGATTGAATAATAATTTTTAAAAAAAAATCACACTAGCTTCATAACAGCCAAGGGAGTGCTTACAACACAATTTTAGCCTCAGCCAGGAATTTTCACTAAATAGCCCTAAAAGCAAGCATCCAAACAAAAACTTTTGACTATACCAAGAGCATATACAGACCTTCATAAACAACTGCCTACCCACACATGGCCCAGTCAGACGCTGTTCTGCCCAAACTGGCACACACAGAGCTCCTGGAAGCAAGGGGCCAAAAACGTATCAGTGATTCGGTACCCCAGAAAGCACAGACGCATCCTCAGAAAAGCAACAGACACGTGTCACTTCACCATAACTACTTCAATGAGTAAAAGAATGGCAGATAAGAGGTACAGAGTGTACTTTACAGAGGGGTACAAGGGCAAAACCGACCGTCCGTACCTGTGGAAATAGGCAAAGAACACAACTAATGCCACCAGCTCTTACAGGAAAAAAAAGGACCCATAAGAATATTTTTCCGAAACAGGTTTTTCAGGTCACTCTAAGCACACAGCAGGAGTTAAAGGCTAAAAGAAAACCCGAGATTGCAGCAGTACCAACCACCAGTGCTGAGAGCCTGGGAAACGGGGGACAGGGCTTTGGAAGGCGCGGGAGAACATGCCGGGCCCCCGGAGAGCCGCTGGCACGGTCAGCATCTCACCGAGGCGGCTCACTGCGGCTGCAACCCCCCTTCCCCACCTCCCGCGGCCGGGCCGCGCTCACCATGGCCTCCACATCAGCCCACGTCGTGTGCGCCGGGTCCGACACGACGAAGCTGCGGGTGTCGCCGCGGCAGGAGACGCGGAGGGTCACCGGGGGCTCCATTGCGCGCTCCCGCGGGCCCAGGGGCAGCGCCGGCCGCCGGCCCGACCAGCCCAACATGGCGGCCCGAAGGGTGGTCGGCCCCGCTCCCTCCGCGCGGCGCTATTGGCTGTTCCGCCTATCACTCATCCTGCTCGCCAACCTGGTTGGCCGGAGGGGCGGGGCCGGGCGCCGTGGAACCACAACAATAAACAGAGCCGGGCACGCGCACGCAGCAACAACACTCATCCGCGCCTGCGCCGCCGCGCCTGCTGCGCGCGCCGCTGAAATCCGACGGCGGGGGTAAGGCGGAAGCGCCAGACCCAATCAGACGCGTCCGGCCCTGCCCGGCCCCGCCCCCCGCGGCTGAAGGAGCCTATAAGAGGGCGCTGCGGAGCCGAGTGCCCGCCCCGCCGGGCCTGATTGGCTGCGCCTGGAGCGGTGGAAAGGGCGCGAAATGCGGCGCTCGGGGCGGCGCTGAGGGACGGGACCGGACCGGGACTGTCACTGTCACTGTCACCGCCGGGCTGGCACAACTGCACCGGCCCCACCCGTGCCCCGGCGGCCGCGAAAGCGACCATTCGTGCTCCTCGGGCGGGCGGTCAGAGTGAGTGCAGTGAGCTGGGTGCTGGGACGCTTCGCATCGGCCTGCGGACAGGCAAAGGCCCTTACTGCAAAGCCCCCCCCGGCCCGCGAGCTGCCGCCGCGGTAAGCTCTTATGGTTTCTTTTTGTTTTCAGGTACTTGCGGTGTCTGATTCGGGGTCTCGCCTCTGCTGGCTCCTGTAGGTAGGCCCAGGGTCCTTTGCATAAGCACGTCTGCCGCGTCCTCTGCATCCTTTTCCACCTAGAACGCCCCCTTTTTCCGCTGTTTTGTGCTCTGCGCCCAGAGTTTCTTCGGAAAGCCGCAGTAAACCCCTTCCGGTCTCTCCTTTGGCTACAGGACACTTGAGAGACTTTAACTGTCAGCATTTGGAGTAAGAACTCGTAAACTCTTAGTCAAGAAGTAGTAGCGAGGTATTTGATACCATTCCACAAGTTGGGGAGAGCCATGCGGGAGGAGACGGTCACGGGATGCAGTAGAGCAGAAACAAAGCTGATTGTTATTTATTTATTTTCTCTAGACTATTTTTGGACGGGAAGGATGGACTTCTCAGTGGTTACTGTTGGCCATGTGCAAAATGTGCTTTCAGCTATGCAGAAGAACTTGGAGTGCCCAATATGGTATGCCCAGCAGTAATACCAGTATGGTTAACAAGTTTTTTATTTTTTCCCTCCTTTCTTTGCAAATAGTTTGTCAGTTCAGTGACTTATGAGAAATCAAAGGGATTCTTGCTGAACACTACGTATATTGATGTTTTGTAAGGCTGAAGTGACAAAGTCTAAGACAGAACGTATATTTTGCTTTTACGTTCTAGTAAATTTTGTTTTTCTCTTACGAACTAAATATGTCAGTCCTCTATCCAGAGAGGGAAAAACATTATCTGATTGGATTAGGGTATTGTTTGTAAAGCAGTGTGGATCTTTGCCCTTTGTCTCTGAAAAGTGAGTGAGGTCTGTAGTTAGCAAACAAATGCTGAAATAGCAGAGGTTCTACTTAGAGGATGGATCCCTACAGTGTCTGTAACTTCTGTGCACTTGTTTTCATTTTTCTTTTTGTAGCTTGGATGTGGTACAAGAGCCAGTTTCAACAAAATGTGATCACATATTCTGCAGGTAGGTTTGAAGAGTGCAGTACTTAGTCAATCTGTTTTTAATTTCCATGTATGCTTCTTTAGTGCTAATTCTCTATTTATACTGTGTTTTGGGAACTTCTTGTGTAGCTACTTTAGAGGAAAAATCAGTTCAGCAGAAGAGAGAACTGCAGCTTCCCAGGTGTGTCAAAGGGGATCAATGAACCCACTGTAAAATCAGAACAAAAATGAAACTTGATAGCAAAGGATTTCTACTAAGTCATGAATGTGCATGTTCAGTTTTAAGAAAAATAATCTCCTCCTTTTGTTACTATCAAAACTTTTATTTTTTCCTAGGTTCTGCATGTTCAAACTTCTCAGCAAAAAGAAAAAAGGTGTGATACAGTGTCCTCTGTGTAAGACTGAAGTTACCAAGAGGTGGGAAACCTGTCTTTGTAAGGGGACTTGAGAATGAGAGGTTTGAGCTGTGAGGAAAGGCTAACAGTTGTCTTAAAATGTCTCAGCATAAGACTAAAATAAAGAAAAAAAGGAGGTTATTAAATAAACTGTCCATGTCTAAAGGAGTAACTAATACCTAACCTCAGTGTGAGCTTTTTCCAAGTGATTGCAGGGGAACACCCCTCTCTTCATAAATGTTTGTGCTGTATTAGTGTTCAATCATTACAGCTCTACTGAACCTACATGGGGAAAAATATGAAATGTTCACTTTTGAGATAGTTTTCATTCACATGGTAGTGGTTGTTTGGGGGAACTGTGTTATTTCTTAGCAACAATTTCTCATTGTCTCATCTTACACTTTAGAGTTTTACCCCTTGTTTTGTTCAGCTTAAATTCTAAGAGAAGTATTTACAGTCATTTGTCTTAAAACAACTCAAGTTCTGATATTATTTCAGAAGTCTGAAAGAAAATTCCAGATTTAAGCAACTAATTGAAGGCTTGTTGGAAACTATCCATGCTTTTGAGCTTGACACTGGAGTGAAGTGTAAGTGGTGTGAATGTATGCCCCCAACTTTTTTTTTTTTTAATAAGGTTTTGACATTTATATCACAATTGTTTACAAGGTATCCCATTTAATATGCAATACTAAACATGGGAAGAATTGTCAAAAGGTTTTTTCCTTGGGTATAGAAGCATAAGTTCCATTAAGTTTCCAAGATATTTTTAAAAAACCTCCTAAACAGTTTTACTGTGTGTTTGATGACATGTGCCTGTCTATATTTTGATAGACAAGACGTTCTGGCTGGGGGCAGATGGTGGTTATTGACTTTTGTTTGGGGTGAGGTTTTGTGTATTGTGCTGTGAAAGATACTTTGTTTTCAAATTCTTCTCAACTTGCTCAGCCATTCTAAAATCAGTAGTGTTAGATCCTGTTCTTGCTTAGGTTATCTATATAAGCAAAATTGGTTGAAAAAATTAGTTGACAAGATCAAGATTTTACTTAAAATTTTAAGAAAACTCAAAAAAACCCCCAATCAGACTAATAATTCAATGAGATTTCTTCCTTTGATAATTGTACTGCAGCCATATATGCACTAGGTGCAGAGGGTCTGTGCAAGGCTATTTCATTAATATATAAAGCTGTGTCATACTCAGTGTGAAAATTACTTTTTTTTCCCCCCCTTAACATTTTTCAGTTTTAAAGAGTCACCACATTCATAAAACACCCACAGAAGCCACTGCTGCTGAGCTCCTGTGTAAAGAAAGTTCTGTCATTCAAAGTAAGGGCTTCAGAAACAGGAGAAAAAGTGCTAAAGAAAATGGACAAGAAAACACCACCTTGGTAATTGTTTTTTCCCATTTTGTTTTCCTGGGTTGTTTAGAAGTTTATTTGGAATGTATATTGATGCAAATACATAAACGAATGAAGCAGGAGATTTTGGGTTGCTCTGAGATTGCTGTTTGACTTGATTAATACTCTGGACAGGGACATTTACATATTTTTGTCTTCCTAACCTACTTGAAAAAGACATTGGCATAAAGAGCCTGAACTTATAGATGATATTTCCATATTACAGTCTGTTACTGAAACTAGGCTTGAAAAGTTGTCTGTCCTGCTTGTTTCATGAGGCTGTCTAACTATTTGTAGGGGTTTTATTTTTTTAGTGGTGAGATTATGTCTTGGGATACTTAAGGCATTACTCAGCTTGGGGTGATTGTTCTGTGTGTGTGACTGTTTGGGTTCTCACCTGCTTGATGCTGAATAGAATCTTGGATAATACAGAATGTGAGATCAAACTGTTAATGTTTTGATCTGTCAAATGCATGATAATTGTTTCTATTGACACATTCCATTACTGATATCAATATAATAAACTACTTGTGTATTTTTGCATAGAGGCCACCAATTCATATGACAGAGTATTTCTATCAGCCCTTCCTGCTATGGTTTAAATAATTACAAGTGAGGTTTTTTTAAGTAGCCTACTGTTATAAATAACTTCATTTCTGTTCTCCTGTCAGCAGGAAACTACTGGGAATACTCAGCTTACAGATACCAGGGTCAAAAGGTGTCGCCTCAGAAACAACCCCCAGAAATGTGACTCTCAGAAAGGGGTTTATGTGGAGTTGGGTAAGATCTGTTGTAGATCCACACTAGTTGATCTTATGTAAAATGCAGTAGCAGCTGTGTCATGTATAAATTTAGAAATTAGACACTAACTTTTAGCTAAATAACTCCTGGTAGCTCTCTGTTACCAGTCACTGTATTTAAAGAGAATTTTATGCTGGAGGCATGTTGATATTTCTACACAGAAATCATTATAATTAGGTGACATACTTTATGATTGAACTTGATTTCATCTGATAAAAGTTGAAAGCATCTACCTCTAGAAAGAACTAGGCCTGCATGTGATGATAAACACTGACTCTAGCAAGTCACCTTTCTCTGAATCATTCCAACCAGAGTAACAGCTGATTTGTTTTCAGGTTCTGAATCATCTGAAGAGTTTTTTAAACAGGCAAGCAAAACTGGGTAAGTGAAGGTGATTAAGGAATTCATATCTTCTGAAGACAATAGTTCAGTGTTCTCATTGCTATGTTTTAGTTCCTTGGCATAGGACTGGTAGAATTCTTAAACTGACAAATGATTTTCAACTTCAAGGGCATTGGGGTAGAATGGGCAGCTGAATTTTAACACTTTGTCATATTATGTGCTTTAAATGGTTTTCTAAATGTTTTGTTGCTTATGTAGATATTAGTCCTTCAACAGAAAAGTAGGTACTGTGCTTTAGAAAGTAAGTGTTAAATTCAGGAATGTGAGAGGGGATCTCTTAAAGATGTGGCCTGATCTGAAGGGATCTAGTTGTGGTGAATATCAATTATGCAGCCTGACTTCCCCAAGATCTATTTCAGAGAGCAAAAAGGTAAAAATAAGTATAATCTTGTATCTGTTGTGGCTTTCTCTGTAGTAAAAGATTTCCCTTCCCAACAGGTTTGAAGACAAAGCTGCAGTTCAGATTTCTTCTCAAGAAAAGCTAGAAGAACTTGGGAGTGTTGAGAAGGGGAATGAAAATTCCTGCAATGCACAACCTGACAAGCTGTGTGCCAAAGAAATAACACTACCAAATGTCATAGGTGTGTCTGTTATTTTGGTGACAAAGATGATTTAAGCTTGAAAAAAGCACCACAAGTTAATATTTTTATTTCACATTATTACATATATCTGGATAGATAGATATAAATATAGTTGCAGTCTTGTATGTTGTAGTCCTGCTGATGCCTATATGACACTGTAATACAAGACTCTTCTAGTTGAGTAGATACTTAAAATGTGCATATTTTGTGCACAGGAACAGAAAGGAAAAAAGTAACTTGATCAAAATGCAAAATTTAATTATTCTCTGTAAGCCATATTATCCCTTATAGTAAAAACAGAGAGCACTGTCTGGTAATTCATGTAGGAAGTTAGAACATATGTAATATCTTTCTGCTTTTCTCTAGAGGGAGATTTGTGCAGTGTAATATTCTGGTTTGGGGGAGAAATAAGAGCAGTTCTTTTAAAACAAAGTAGCCATCAAGCTTGTTGTTGTGTTTGTGTGTGTAAAATAGGGCTTAATTTACAATTCTTATAAATCTAACAGGTGAAAGTGATTTCTCAAAGGAAGGCTTGAGCAAGAAAAGCACTCGGAGCGTTGCTGATTGTGCCAAACCTGACCAAGTGAATCTGACTGAATGCCAGAGTTCCCCTTTAAGTGTTCTTGCTGCAGATCTACCTCCAGAGCAGTGTGACAGAATAGGTCATTCCAGTCCCACAGTGAACAGGGGCACATCATTCTTCAAGAACACAGAAGAAACAGATGAAGAGCCAACTCAGTACAGTAGTAAAAACAAAGAGTTTGACTTAAAAGGTAGTTCGGGGAGCAGGCTGGATAAAAGCGAGGAAATGGATACTGTTTTACAAGGTGAGGAAGCTGTGGAGGTGTGTGAACCTGAGAATGACTCTGACTCTTTCCATGACAAAGAACTTCCTCAAGAGAAGCTACTTCAGCCAGAGAAGACACTTCCCTCTGTCACCTTGGATCAAGTCTCCAGGAAGAGACTGAAGCGAAGCATTCAGAAAGTCAATGAGTGGTTTTCAAAAAGTAATGAGATTCTGTCTTCCAATTCTTCCCTGGATGATTCTGCTGGAGGAACTGATGTTTCAGGTGAAGGAGATGCATGTTCATCAGATAAAGAATCCTGTATTTCAGAGAATACTGACCCTATGGTAGATTCCATGGAAATTGCAGTGGTTGAAAGAAACAAGAGATGGTCAAAACAAACAGCAGACAGCATCAAAGACAAAATATTTGGAAAAACCTACAGAAGAGAGAGGAAATCAAATCTCCCTTCTACCTCGAGAGATATTTTATCTACTACAAAAAAGAAAGATGTGGCTGCTGATAAGTGCTTGAACAATTCCAACAGAGACAGACCCAAACGAAAAAGGAAGACTGCCTGTGTCCTGGAACCTGAGGATTTCATCGAGAAAAAAGATACAGAAGAGGCAGATGGAGGCCCTGAAAGTGTTAGCAGATGCCTTGGAGATGCTGAAAAGAAAAGATGTGATGGGAGTGTTGCTGTTAATGAGAGTCACCTCTCTCAGAATAGAGTGGATAATACACTAACAGAACATGAGGAAGGAGGAGGGGCCACATGGAAAAAAGCCACTGAAAAGGTGACTAGCAAGCACTGTGATGAGGAGCTAAAAATGTGTGTCAGTGATCAGAAAAGCACTAAAAAAAGTTCTGCAGCAAAAAGATGTAGGCGTTCCACTAGAACCATGTGTGCTCTACAGTTAGCAGTGGATAGAAACTCTGTTTCCCCTGATCCAACTGAGCCACAGATTGATAGCTATCCAAGCAGTGGAGAGCCCAGGAGAGCTGATTCTGAGCAAAACCAAGTCAGGCGCAGCAGGAGGCTTCAGTTACTCTCTGAAGAAATGAAAGAAATGACAAAAGAAACAGGAAAAGGAGTAATAGCAAAGGGACCACGAAAGAATGGCAGTGATTGTGGAGGATCTGTCTTTGGAGACCAAAAGAATGTGGCAGCTCAGGCTGCTGAATGCAGAGACCTGTGTGAGCCTCAGGATATGTTGAGTTCTGAGGCAGTTGCTAAGCTGAAGGGAGGTGATCTGGAAGCAAATGAAATGCAGGTTAGTCTAAAGAGTTTATGTGACACTGCAGAAACTGGAAGAAGTCTCTTCAATCCTGCATCTTCATGTCAGCCTCCAAACTGTGGTTCCTTTACACCTTATGCAGATTCTCAAGACAGTGAAATACAAGGTAGCCCTCTCCTCCTACAGCCTCCTTCAGTGCCTGCTGTGCAAACTGCTTCCCATCAGAGTGAAGAGGTGACTGAATCACTTACTGCCTTTCCACAGGAATGTGGGCATGATTCACTGAGTGTTCCAGGGGACTTCAGAACTGAGAAGTTGCCCGTGGCTGAAACTGTTTCGGAATCGACCAAGGAAGCAGAAGACAGTGAATTAGACACACAGTACCTGCGAAATATATTCAGGCATTCAAAACGCTTGTCCTTCAGCCTTTCTCGGGCTCCCAGGCAGACCTGTGCAGTAGAAGATCCTGATTCTGAAACTTTAAATCCATCACGGGATGCTGCTCAGGTAGAAAATAAGTATAGCAAACATTTACAACCAGAAAACTTGCAAGAGGAGAGAGCAGCTGCTGAAAGCTTGAGAAGGGGTTGTGAGAAAGAGAAGCTTAAGGCCTGTGAGTCTGCCTGTGTTGATGATGTGACTTGCTTTGCTGTCAGCACAGGAGAACACAGAGATGCTGTTTCTCAAGCTGCAAAGAAAGGGACTCTGACACCAGTGAGAACAGGGACTGCTGGGACTGAGGCCAAAAACCAATCACTAAAAGGCAAGCAGGGCAATGAAAAGCCTGTGTCAACTGACATAGGGATAGAAAGTGAGTTGAGACAGAACCCAGTCAGAAGTAATAGAAGCCAAAGTGGTCAGAGTAACATAGAAGAGCATGATTCCAAACAAACCAATGAGATAGGCTTCACTTCAGAAAGCAGTCCGGAAGGAAAGACCAAAGTTGTTGATGACAAAGAACCAAGTCTACATTTTCAATCTGGATCAATGATTTGTCCTGGAAGTTGTCAGGAAAGTCCTGCTGAAGTCATTAGGAAAAAAAGTAGCAAAAGCAAAGGAAAACAAATAAAGGGGAATGAAGGACTAGCAACCCAAAGTGCTGGCACAGCAATGCCTGAGGGTTTAGTTGCAGAGGCTCTTAGAGGGAACAGTGGTTTTACAGGTTTGTCTGAAACCCCTGATGGCTTACTGTGCTCTGATGCTGATATTGAAGAGAACACCAGCTTTTGTGAAACTGATAGGAGAGAGAAATCTGCAGTGTTTGCCAAAGGAAGCAACAATGCCCTGGAAAAAGAACCACACAACAGAAATGTTGGTTCTAAGCCAAGATCTCGAGGTATTCAAAAATCTCGAAGACGAGCACGGAAACTGCCATCTTCGGATGAAGAATCCTGTGAGGATGAAGATCTGCCATGTTTTCAGACATTAGTATTTGGCAAATCAGTAAGCACACCTTTGCAGGCTGATAAACAACTCACACCTGTGATAGAATCTTCAGCCAGTCCCAACACGTCGCCTCACAGCGGAGGTGATGGTGACAATATTATGCAGCAAATGCCTGAAGTTGCCCAAGGCAATGTGTGTGTTTCACCAAGCCAGGACTCAGAATGCTCTGTCAACTTATTTTCTTCCCAGTCCATGTCTGAAGAATCAGTTAATGGAGCACAAGAGCTGAAGAAACCTTTGCTGCAAGTTGATGAATCCAAACAAGTGACCGGCGTGAATGAGAGTAAAGAAACTTCTCAGAGTTGTAATGGAAGGCTGAAGAGGACCAAAACTAGCTTCAAAGATGAATGCCAAGAAGACCCAGACATGGGAGCAAACCTAGGTACAAACCAAGATTTTCATCTTTGCAGCTGTGTTTGTGATGTCATTACACACAGGTTTTTGGTGTTTGCATGGGAACTTTGTTCTGTATTTATGAGGTGCTTGTTCTCCAAAGGAATGTATCAGCCCTAAACAATCAAACAAAAAGCCCTCAGTGGTTTATTTCCTGAAAATTATGTTCTTCCAGTCTTCTTTGTTCAGAGCACAAATGAATAGGCTGGACACTAGAGGCTGTCTGATGGGATATTCATTTTTGAGGGATATTGCAATGTGATACTTGCATTGTCAGCAAAATTTCATACAGCCCACCTAAGCTTTTCACCCACATGAGATGTTTGTTGAAATTGGCTGTAGAATTTTGTGGTAAATATTATGACATTTTTATGGCTTTCATAAACATTTAGGACTGTTGACACACTGAGTTCTGTTTACTTTGCCATGTGTATGACATGATATTCTTTGAACTGTTTACTTAAAATAGATCTGTACTTCTAATTTCAATATTTTCAAAACTTGTCACTTTAGCATTATAGTTAGTAGTTGTCTAAAAGATCTGTGTAGTAAGAGATTATATATAATGTTTGGTTAGTTGTATCTTGGTGGTTTGTTTTTTTTTCTTTAACTCAGATTTTTTTTTCCACCTTCTTCAAGGTGAAGCATCTGGATATGACAGTGAAACAAGTATTGTAGAAGATTCATGTGGACCATTCTCTCAGGGTGAAATCCTTACTACACAGGTCAGTGAGTTTATACACTAAGTGCTAGAAGTAGCTTGCATTGTTTTTTGATTGTTTTCTTTAATTTTGGTTTGGTTTGATTTTTTTTTTTTTTTTGCTTTGGGATTTTTTTTTTTGTACTGTGTGACTTCAAGATAAGTCTCATGCTAAATCTCTTTCCAGCATTATCAGCTCTGTGAGTTTTATGTATGTCAGAGAAGAGTGAACTTAATTTTATGCTTTCTGAGTTATTCTTCTTTTTACTGCATCAGTGTAAAATGTGATCAACTGGCAGGACGTTGCTTCCTGATGTGGCTTCATGGATACAGATTCTAGGATGTGCCTGGGTTGAATGGATTTGTGGTAGTACAGATTGGTGGGGAGTTTTGGCTTGTGGTGGGGCAGTGGTTTTCTGTTTGGTTGGGGTTTTTTATGGGTTCAGTAACAAAGAAGTTCCACAGGGTGCCAGTGCTGGAGCTGTAAATGGAATATTCAGTTCTGTGGAAACTGCTTTATCATGTAGAGTGAAGGTTTTGGGTTTTTAAAAGGATCCTTTGAAGCCCTGAACTGTTCTTATGAGGAGCTGCCTATGGCATATTTTTAAACATTTAATGTAACTTTTGAGAGGGAAGATAAGGAAAAGTAATATAAAATATTTTAGTCCTTTAAATGGTCTTTGAGGCTCTTAATAATCGTGGAAAATGCAGAGGCTCAGTACTTGATGTTCATTATTAAATTTTAAATTAAGTTACTAATGCAGTTTGAACAAAATTACTTAAATTTGTGCATAAGTTCTATATTTTTTTCTCCCTGATTAAACTCTGAGTGATCTAAACTGAAATAATGTGACTGGCAAAATGAGTGTGGGGTTGGTTGGGTGTTTTTGCTTCTGACAGTGGGGTGTGTGCACTATTTGTAACAGTAGAAGCACCACAGTCACCTTTTGAACATGTGGCAAAAAAGTGATTCCAAACAATTTTGCTGCTCCTAATTTCCAAGCACTTGTTAAATCCTGAGTTTGTTGGCACTCCTGTGTCTCCTTTGCAGCAGAAGAATGCTATGCAAAATAGTCTGAAAAAACTTCAGCAAGAAATGGCTGTGCTTGAGGCAGCACTGAAGCAACAAGGGAGCCAGGCCTGTGAAGTTTTGCCTATCCATAGTGAACTGCCACATCCCAGCAGTGAAAGAACATTGGAAATGGAACAAACAAGACAAGAAAAAGAAAGGTCAGTGTTTTGGGTTTGTTTGGGGTTTTTTTGGTTAGTTTTTATTTCTAAACTTCTATTAAAAAAGTTTTAAAATCTTGAAATAAATACTTCTGAGCAATTACAGTACCTTTGCTGTTGATACATGACTCTGACACGAAGAGTGAAAAAGGTATTAAAATCAATTTTCCTCTCTCAAGGTCTCCAGAATTGTTGCTCCCATCTTCTGAATCCTGTTTGTTAAAGAGAACAGATCTGGAGAAAGGCCTTGAGTGTGACAGTGTTCTGAAGAACAAACCTCCCTGTGAAAAGACAAAACCTGTGCAGGAGGCAGTGCAAGAGTACAGGCAGTGTCAGCTTGAAACAGGTAACATTTAAGAGGCAGCCAACACATTTTGAATTCTGGTGGGTTTTTTCCCTGCTCTTCTCATATTTTTACATACCAGCAAGATATACATAATCTTCTTGTAAATCAAGGATCTTAATTTATATGTTCCTGGTCAATTTAAAAAGATGTTACTACTTGTTTGGTAGCCCAGCTGTATGGCTGCCCATGGGATGGGACAACATTTTGACACTAATAGGAGTTTTTCTGTCTCACTTCTAAATTCATAGTTTTTGACTAATACACTACTGGAAGTTTCACAGGTATTTTAGTGTCTTCACTGTAAATCAGGAAAAAGTAATGATAGAGGCAAAGATGAAGTAATAAACACATAAGGAAAGGAAGTAACTGCTGAACTTAAACCTAAAAGGTAGAGGGAGCAACAGCCTTCTACCATGACTACAAGAAAGATGAAGTTTTCTCAAGGAGTAATTTCTCTTTTCCTTCAGAAAATGCAGAGGAGCAGAAATCTGGGACCAGGCAAAACAGTGCATCTGTCTCATCAAATCTCTCTGGAAATATGACCAAGAATCCAAATAACTCTTCCTCCTCTATAAGGCTTCCTAACCCTCAAACTCCTGAAGCCACAAATGGGTCTGTTGTAGCTCAGAACACCAATAAAAGCTGTGGTCCAGGACACAGATTGAAGAAAAGTGGCTGTTTTCCTGTGCCTGTCCTGCACAATGCAGCTGGGAAAGAAAATGCTCCAAGTCCAGTTGTGACTAAGAGGAAAGAAATGTCAATTGTGGCCTCAGGTCTGAATCACAGCGAACATGTAAGTAAATGTCAGAAGTTTGAGATCACTAATTAATGATTCCTGATTACCACTATAGTCCTCAGAAGAGAGATCTCTAAGTATGATAGAAACTAATCTTTGTGGGAGCTGCAGATGAGTAACACAGCAACTCAGGTCAGACTTCTTCACTCCTAACAATGTGAAGGATGCTGCCTGTAATGGCACTATTAAGGTTAGTGACATTTGAGCTTTTTAAATGACCCCTAATGTCTAAGGGAAAAACACATTGTTCCAAAGCCAGAGGACTTCCAGACAGCCTTGGGCCTGGGCAAGAGGCTGTTTGAGTGGTTGGTTCACTCAGTGAGGATTTCTGTAAGTAGTAGTTCTGAGTTGCTAATAAACCTGTTTCTGCACTCAGTTTCTAAGAGGATTTGGCTTTTTTTTTATAAACCACATACCAACAGCTGTGCTTTACTTTAATCTGCTGAATGGTGCCAAAATTATTGACTTTTAAGGAAATGTACATTCTGTGTGCCAACACAAATAAAACTGTTACTTTAAAGGGACTGTGCTATTATGTTATGGTCCTGCAAACTGGGGCTGTTGGGTTTAAACCTGTTTTGCTACCTATTAATTTTTTTAACTGTTTTTCAGTTGGTGGTCCAGAAGTTTGCAAGAAAAACTCAGAGCACTTTATCCAATCACATTACTGAAGGAACAACCCATGTCATAATGAAAACAGGTTTGTTGGGATCTATGTGGCCAAATCCTATATTGACAGACCATATAGAATTTTACCTTAAACCAACAAGTAGACAGATCAGCAATAAATTTGAATAAGTTTGAGGAGGAGGTGTTGATTGTTCATCATAAATTTTAAGCTTGGGAATCTTTCTTACTGTGTTTTACAGAATCAGAGTGAGGGTGCATTTTTCCTTGTGATTCACACAGGAATATTTGATATTTGTTTCTCTAGCTGTTTAGTCATAATTTGCAGGTGTTTACAGCACATTAGTGTGGAGTAGTTCATAACCAACCAAAAGGAAATGAAGGTGGTTCCCAAAGAAATCATATTTTTTCTTGCCTCTTCTCTCTATTAAATAGCTAAAAATGGTTCACAAGTGGTACATGTGATTAGTTTCTGCTAGTTTCCTTCAGTTCACTAAAATCAGGACACTAGAATTTTGGAATCTTTCTACAGTTTTGATATTTTGCTGCTGCACTTAGCAAAGAAACTTTTGGTTTTAGGCACAAATAACCTGAGCTGGGTTTCTTTTTTTTGCTAATGGAAGAACTGAAAGAGATGTTACTCTTGTTTTCTCTGCAGACAAGGAGCTGGTGTGTGAACGGACACTGAAGTACTTCCTGGGCATTGCAGGAAGAAAATGGGTGGTTAGTTATCAGTGTAGGTATAACTTGTTTCAGGGGTAAACAGTCTTTGCCCTTCTACCACAAATGTCATCTTCACTTCTTCCAGTAAGGAGAAAGGACCTCTTCATGTCTTGGAGTCTGATGTTTTGCAGTGTTTCTTCTAAATACTTAAAAATAAATTAAAATTAAAACCCCCAAACAAACAGCAACATTAAAATTCTTTAATTTTCTGAGTTCAAATAACCACATTGCTCCCCACCCTGGTAAAAGTCTTTTTTTTTCCCCTCTTAATTTAAATCTTTGAGATGCATGGCATCAATTAGTGTAAAATTAATATTTATAAAAGGTAAATAAATTTTTAAAGTTCTTTCAGCATCATACATACTTTGTACTAAAGTATTCCTTTAGTACAAATACTTTCAATTTAATATAGCAATGAAGTCAGACTACTGGCAGTGGAAGAACAATTTTGCTGGATGAAATGACTTGTGCTCTGATTTTTTTTTTCTTTTATTTAGGGGTAATTCAGTCTCTTAAAGAAGAAAGGATCCTGGATGAGGTAGGTCTTTTGTCTTGGGTGAAATGTCAAATGGGTGAGTAAAGCTGTTACACTGATGGATTTAGCAGTAATCCCAGATACTGTCTGAACATTTAATATATGGAACTCTGGTCTGAAATCTAGGGCTCTAGTTTTACCAAATGCCAGGAGCAAAAGCCACACTAATACTTCATGTTCATTGTTAGTGAAGACACCAAGTCCCTGTTGTTTTGTTAACAGGTTGTAGACATATATTCTTTTTTTATAAGCATTCCTACTGATATTGATACATTATGGCATAGAGCAAAAGATTTCCTTTGCCTAAGGAAATACTATGTACTGATAATTTCTATCAAATGAGACTTTACTGATCAGTTCATTATAATCATGGAACATGCTGCTGCTTTTAATCCAGTTTGCTAGACTACTATACAGTTTGACTATAATTTGTTTCTTTTAAAATTGCCTGATGGTGCAGAGGTTTCATTGCTGCTCTCCAGCATTTCTCATTAAATGCCTTTTAATTAGTTTTCTGCACACACATATTTGTAGCTTGTCAGATTTCAGAACTGACATCTTTCTGGTTTGATGCAGAAGTGACAGGAAAGTGTTCTCAGCCTCTTAACTTCTGATTGCTTGTGTGTGTTGTGTTCCAGGAGGACTTTGAAGTTAGAGGAGATGTAATCAATGGGCGAAACCACCAAGGTCCTAAGAGGGCTAGACAGGCTCAGACTGAAAAGGTATGAGCATATCAGGGGTGCAAACTCTGTCCTGCTGAGACTGTTCCAGATCTGTGGCTGTGCCAGCTGAATATCTGCAGCTTCTTCTCATTTCTCTGCTGTTCTGTATATACAAAGTTGTACAAATTAAGCAGTCTCATACATGAAGGGGGAGCTCTGCAGAAGAACAGACAAGTTCAAGTGACTCACTGTGCCTGGAGTGAATGCTGTCTTTTTATAACATAGCATGGGCTTGAGGGTCCTGGATGATATTCTCCTGGATGATATTCTCCTGGATGATATTCTCCTGGATGATATTCTCCTGGATGATATTCTCCTGGTTTGTAGGCTACAAAGACCTTGGGATGCACTTTATGAAAATAGTGATAACTTGATAACAAGCCCTGGAAGTGCAGTGAAACCAGCATATTAAGTATTGACCTTTAAAAACCCCATATGTACTCTGTAATATGTGCCTTTCTTTTCAGATCTTTAAAGACTTTGAGATCTGTTGCTGTGGACCTTTCACTGATATGACTACAGGTGGGTCCTTTTAGTGGAATTAAATGAATTCTTAGCAAGGAAAATCATTAGTGTCGTGCTGTCTGGTAATTTTTAGATGCTCTTAAATACTTGTATTTGAGCATTTTTTTCTTCTGTCTTAATAAATGGTTCCTAAGTATCCTTATTCTAGCAGTTGCCAGTCCTCTGTGTAACCTTCTATCTGTAGGAGCAGGTATTAAAAGTTGAAACACAACAAAACCAGAAACTTATATGCAAAGAAAAAGCTGTGCACCATAGCTCTACCTTGTTATTTTGAAATTTAACAAACTATATTAAATGTTTTGAAAACTTAAGCTAAGATTTTTCCACTTAAAATATTTGTACCTAACTCCCCATTTTTGTGGCTTATTTATCAGATGTTTTCTGATTTATCCAATAAGTTTATTTTTGACTGGGTGAAATATCCTCACATCTCTTGACATTTACAGTAATTGCTACAGAGGATACAGTGCTTTCACCTGCTGCAGTGATAGTCAGTTGTGGCTCTTGAGAGACTTATTTATCTTCTTCACTGTCAGTTCAACAAATTGGTGGAAATTAAGTACTTTGACTACTTTAGTTTAATGAGGAGTAATCACAGTTCTAACTTCTGGTTTCTAATTTTCATTTCATGTCTTGCATTTCTTGTCTCTTATGATAAGGGGAAATAAATTGTGACTTTAAGTTTTGGGCATGTGCTCCTTTGCTTTTTCAGTTTTTTGTTTTGTGTAGACCTGACTAGAGGGTGAGGGAAGATGGAGCTAATGCTCCTCAGCAGGTTTGAGAGTGAAAGGACTTCACATTCTACCAAGGCTAAACATCTCTTCCAGGTTGTGGTAGTTTGTATCTTGGAACAAATGCACGAGGGCTCAGGGAAATAGTATGAGTTTCAACCTGATCTAAAACACTGAAGTAACAGACTGTTCATCTGATTTCTTCAGAACATCTGGAGTCTATGGTGGAGCTTTGTGGTGCCTCTGTGGTGAAGCAGCTTCATCTGTTCACACACACCCCAGTAAGTGTTCCTGAGTGTTGTCCTTCCACAGTCACATCATGTCCACAGATCAGCACTGAGCCTCACTTTCTGTCCCAAAAAGCCCTTAGTGCCTGAATGTAGTCAAAGCATTCCTGGAGAGAAACCACAGAAAGAATCTTAGGTGCTAATGTCCTTCTCTCTACTACTTCTTAAATTCCTCTCTGAGGTGATGCTCTGAAGCAGAGTTAGCTCAATTAGTGCTCTCTGCAGATAGATATGAGAATCATTTAAGGACAGACAGATAACAGTAGCATTTTTAATTTTTTTTATAGAACTCTACTGCTGTTGTGGTTGTGCAACCAGATGCTTGGAAGGAAAACACAGATTATGGAGGTAAAGTGACACTGTCATGGGCTGTTTTCTGGTACACACTCAGTGCTTTTGTCACCTCTGTCATTTTAATAGCTAAGTATCAGAGAGGTTTGTAGAGGAATCAAAATCCTGCTGCATCTGGAGATGGAGGTAAGTCTTAAAAGAAAAATCTGGAAGCACAAGGTATATTGTCTTGAGAATCAGCAATAGAATCTTAAAACCTACTGTGGCAGGTGAATGCTGTTGGTTCAGTTGTCCTCTGTGTATCATCAGCTTTACAGAAACTTTCCTGATCAGATTGTTTTTGAAAGGTGGGGAAGGGTATCCTTGGAGGACCAGTGAGACCTAGGAGAAAGCCTCAGATGGAACAAGATTGTCTTGGTCTGGAAACAATGTCTTTCTACAAAGCCTTAACTGATATAATTTTGCCTTTTTTTCTTTTAACCAAAATGCTCTGGAGAAACCATGAGACTTTGAAAGTCCAGGTGTTCCAGACTGACTTACTTTTAAATGGGATAGTGGGAGTTCCAGAATGAAAGGGAGCTAGTTAGTTTACAGTGAAGTTGAACAAAAAAGTGAAGCAGGATGATGTAAAAAAAACAAACAAAACAAAACAACAACAACAAAGCCGTTTACATGGGACTGGAAAAATGAGAAAACAAAAATATCCTGGAATGGGGAAGAACAGTCTGAAAGTACTTCAGTAATTTTATGTTGCCTGTGCCTTAATGAGACTCATTGCTTGTCACATACTTGTATGTCTGGGCAGACAGGAACCAGAGCTCTGTCACTGAGGTCTGAAATGTAAAAGATAACAAGGACTGCATTCTTTGCTTTTCATGTTTATTCCGTGGCATTCACTACTTCCTGCTTGGCCAGTTGCCACCCAGCCCTTCTCTTTGGAGCAGCAGTATTACCTGCATTGTTAAAGGGAATAGCAGTGCTGTTTTCAGGCTTTTGTTTTTTTACCAAGGCTTTTAAAATGTTACACAGAAAGCAAATAGCTTAATCTGAAAGACACTGGTAGTCAGTCTCACCTTAAACTTGCTTTGACTCCTTGCTAAGTGGTGTCATTTGTGTGTTTGTCTTCCAGCAATGCAGCAGCAGAACAACATTGCCATGGTGACGAGGGAGTGGGTCTTGGACAGCGTGGCTTGCTATGAGTGCCAGAAGTTTGATGCTTACCTTGTGTTCTAAGGGTTAACAGCAGCTCTTTGGCCATTCTGATCAGTGCTGATAGTTTGAAATTATTTTAAGGACTGAGAATTTTTGAGACACACAGAGACAATGTGTGTCTGCTGTTCTTGTTCAGAGTAAACTAATAGATTTTTATTAATAATAAAATTGCTTATATAACGTTGCCATCTACAGATAGAATTAGCCACTGTTCTTTAAAGATTTATATTAATATGAAGCACTATTTTGAAATTATAAATGTTAAACAAATTTTAAAAGTTAGAAAATGTAGAATATGACCTCCTCAGAGAAATGGTGATGTGTTATTTGCCACTGCAGCCAGTTTCTGTTTATATACTTGTGGCCAGTTTGGAGACAGTCAAAAGAGGGATATTGGGCTCAGGGCTTGAATTAAAATGTACTTGCACTCTGGAGTAACCCCCATGTTTTCATTTTGTTTAAATACAAACCCTGAATACCATTTGTGATTACTAATGTTGAAAACATCACAAACAGCTCTCTTGTTGTATATCAAAGTGCCAACTCACCCTAACCAGAAACATTCACACATGCAGCCCCCAGAAAGCCAGTGACTGACTCTCAACAGAAACCTCTCCTTAAAACCACGAGCCCACACCAGTGTTGTCCATCTGATTTCTGGCAGGTGTCTGTGGAACTGTGAAGAGTTAATGAACAGATGCACTTTAGTAGCCCAGTGACCCATAATAAGCCCAATAAGAATCTGCTTCTAATAGTCCCTGTGTGCAAAATGAGGCTGTAAAGAAATTACTTTTTATGGAAGAAAATATGTTGCTTCTTTCTGTTGCCAAGCAATTCAACTTCATGCCTAATTTTGTACTTTGAGAACAGAAAGAAAACCTGTTCTCATGCAGTGGTTGTTTAAAAAAAAGTGTCTAAGTTCAGAAAAGTGTTTTGTGCTCAGATGGTGATGTCTTGGAAAGTTACAAAAGTATGTTTGTAAATATTGGAATACTCAAAGGAAATAAAATTATTTTGGCAAGTATTTCACTTAGTTGTTTTGCTTTCCTTATGTGAAGCAGTCCCTCAGTGTCTGCATTGAGGCAGGTGTGAAAAAATACCTAAAGTCCAATCTCCTGAAATGGGCAAGGAAGTGGAAACTTACTGGAGGTCAGAAATGTAAATGAGAATTTGAGGGCTGGAATGGGAATTGTAATTCCTACTCACCCTGATAAGTAACTGTGTTATCAAGTGTCTTGCAGCTGCCAAGTGCAGGTGGTCTGATCAGGCATTGCTGCTGCTGGGGTGAGAGCTGGGAGCATTTGCTCCCCTCACATACATTGCTGTTTTCTTCTGTGTGACAATATTCCATACCTGAGGCTGTCCAGCACAGCCTCACCTTCAGAATGATGCTCCTCTTATCTCTGGAGTCCAGGCTGGTGGTTGGTTTTTATAATCTACATTTCAAAGGGTAGCTGGGGGCAACAACTGGGCAGTTAGATGTGAGGAAAAGGCCAAGCCAAGGCTGTTTTGCTTCTGCCATTGTGAAATTGTCCCCCTGATCTTGATGCAAAAGTCCTTTCTAGCAGGTAAGGTACTGGCTCCAGCTGGATAATTGTCTGTAGGAATGACACCCATGGCACTGCCCTTCCTCCTTGGAGGTGACTAGATCTGTGAAAATCATTCCTACAATGTAAGTGAACTTTTGTAGTGATTTCCATCTCGTGTAAGATGTGAATGAAGGTGAAATGACTTGACCAAACACACAGCTAAAGCAAGGATATGCTTCCAGACAATTAGGCAGTTTAAGGGGAGCTGATGTGGCCTCCATATGGAATCCATATGGACTTCTCTGGTTGCACTTCCAGCTTCAGTAATGAAGCCCCAGCACGTGGAGTTCCATGGCACCGAAATGCCATATTATAGGTGAGGACCAAGCTCCATTTCCTCCCTGTTTGCTTCTGTGCCAGAGCAGCTTTGTGACATTTCCCAAGGCAGGAAGCCTGAGGTGAATACAGTTTTCAGGTGTGGCTGCTGTGCCTGTTACCTGAGAGGTGAGGAGGGCAGGATCACACATCATTAATGACCCAGACACCAGCTAAAGAGGCTGCACACAACCTGCCCTCTCAGCAGCAAGTGCTTGTGATCCTGTTCACTGGAGGGAAGGAAGAAACAAAGGAGAGGTTGGTGCCTGCTGTAAGTTTGCCTGAGGCTTTGCCAGCAGGTAAGTACCACATTTGTATTTAAAGCTGCTTTGTGAGTCAGCAGGTGGTTTTCTCCATGTGGCTGCATCAGGGTGAACTTGAGGAGTAGTAGCTGTGGTCCAGTTGCAGGAGGAATCTGGTGGACACTAGACAGTGTCTGTTTGCCAGAGCAACTGCTCCTTCCCTGTGAAAGGAGGCTGGCAAGGGCTGGACTGTGGCATGGGATGGTAGGGACCTGTTCAACAAAGGGATCTTTTCCAACAACTTTAATCTGCTGCCTTTTCTGTGGGTACCTTAAATGGGACATAGTGTTCCTTTTAAATCCTGTGAAATTGTCCATATTTCAGTATCTGACCTACTCATACTGCTGATGAGCAGCAATGAGTACTTGTACAGCTTTCTACTGAAGTACTTTATCTTTAAAATCCCCCCTCTGGATCCATACACAGAGTTGTTTCCTTGCAGATCTGAGGACACTTTCAAGAGAGCAGCTTATTCATGGATGCAATTAGAACTCTTGTGTGACTCATTACTGGAGTTAATGGTAAATCAAAGAAATATTCAGTGTGTTCCTATAATCGTTGTTGGTGATTTGTAAGATTGTTTTCATCTCGGGTCTGGTGTCTGTTTTATTTTGCTGATGTCATGAATAAAAACCTTGTGCATAATCTATAATAATCCCTCTTGGTAGGAAATGCCCATGAACCTGCCTGGTTCACAGGACAGAGGGTGTGAGCTGAGGCCAAGCAGCAAAGCTGCCTCCCAGCTGCTTATAAGCCTCAACTTAAACTTGAAGAGCATCAATTCTTGTTTGCTTGTTTCTTTGGTGCAAAGAGCACTTTTGCAAAGCAGTTCCTTGTTCTGCTGTGAAGCAAAGACATTCCAAGCCTGTCAGGCTCTGAGCCTTTAGTGTTGAGAATGCTGGAATGATTGTATTTGGTAGGCAACATGTACTTCACAGGTATGAGTGAGGGCATGTTCTGCAGGCTGTGTCTTATTCATGTACCCAGTGCTGCTGTAACATCTTATTTGAAAAAAAAAAAAAAAAAAAAAGAAGCTTTCAGGAGGTGATTTACTGCAAAGTTCAGATTTTCAGCAGAACATAAAGCCTTTCCCTTCCTCCTTGCCCACTGCCATCCCTGCTCAATCCCTGCAGCACTCAGCCCTTGGGGAGGTCGAAGGCCTGAGTGCCACTCAAGGCAGTCATCTGGCTTGACACGGGCTTTGGATGTCAAGGTGACATGCCCTAACCCAGTGCAGAGGAACAATTCCAGTACTGAAGTTGCTGTTGGAAGTCAAAAGGTTGCAGGAGAAACAGTTGACAGAATTTTTTGTTCTTTCTTTATGAGCTGCAAGTCTGGTCATTGCAAGCTTTGGTCTTATTGGATTTTGAGCCTCTCCTGAAGCTGGCAGAGCTGCTGCCAAGATCCTTTTCAAGCATTTACCAGGCAAGATTTGACAAAGGGCAGACTGATCCAAAGGGAATGCAGTGAATCAGCACAGCTATTTATGCTCCTGGAGGGATGCTGGGTCAGCCATTTCCCACGAGCTTTTAATTCCTTTGTACATTTTCCCCTATTCATAAGAACCTCTCCAAAACTTTTCCTAGGAGGTATGTGGAGGCTTCCTTTCCCTCTCTGCTTACACTCTCATGTGTTTCTCATTCCTGGCTTGGAAGACTTTTTGATTCACTGAGGCTCTATTTCTGCTTAAGAAATCTCTTGCAGAAAAACCAGCAGTACTGAAACACCTCAAACCAGTTCAGGATTAGACAAACAGATCAAAAGTTTATACTCTAGAGGAAGAAGAGTTGGTGCCCAGAGCCTCACAATGAGTCAAGTACTGATGGACTGTCACTGGAACAGAGTGTGGGTGGGGGAAAACATCAAAGAATTTTGGTCACTGTGATTATTTGTCATGGCATAGAACTAGAGCCTGTTTTTGGACTGGCAGACTGTGACACACAGGGAGCTCCTGAGGCTGATTGTTCTAAAGCTGCCTTCCTGATGCTGCTCTGGGGAACTAAGTTTTTATAGCTCGTGCACCCAATCCTATTGCATATTAGGATGCCCTTTTTTCTCTCCAGACTTTTGCTCTAGGTTAGCAGATGAAGGAAACCTATTTTCCCTTTTCCCAGGGAGAAAATGCAGTGCTGTTCCCTATAAAGGGTGGGTGCAAACTTCAGACTGCTCAGTGTATCTTGCAGAGTTCTGTACCCTTTCCTTGAGAACAGTCAAGCACAGAAATATTAATTTTAATTTTTAAATTAATAATTAATTTTAGTTTTTATATGGTCAGTAAATTTAAGAGAGGTTTGTGTGGTGAGCCCTGCAGTTAATGTTTTTTCTTAAGAGTTGAAGAGAGGGGGGGAAAGGAGACTGAATTGTCTCTACCCTTAGCCAAGCAACCAGCTGTGCATCTGTGTGAGTGTGTGCTGGCAATACTAATCAAAGCCCTGCTGGCAGAGCCCTGCCCAGAAAACTGGGCTCTGAGAGCAGCTCGTTATTTTGCTGATCACCACACAGCTCTCTAAAAACCACTGACCCCTTCTTAATCCTAATGTGACTCTGGCACCCAGACTGCAGGGGTTGCAGTTTCCCCTGCCCCAGTCCCATGGCAAGTAAAACGTTTTCTGCTGTTGTAAATGGGAACCAAGGAGCTGGGAATCTGGCTGGATGTGGAGAAAGCATACACAGGTAAACATGGACTTCTCCCTGAGCTACAGAGCTTTTCTTTAACTCTCCACAGTTACAGAGGATTATAACAAAAGCAGCCCAAGTCTGTGGGGCTCCTTTCACCCAGGGAGCAGGACTGAGGCTGCCTTGGCAGCATCACAGCACAGCCCAGGAGGACTCCTGTGGGCAGCTGCTCCAAGCCCAGTCTTGCTGACTTCAGCTGGGCAAGATTTCCCTTGGAAAGGCTCCCCAAGGTGTCCTGCACAGGGCTGGAAGCTGTTCTGCCTACTAACAGCCATACCATGTAACTGTCTGGTGGCAGGAGCCAACCATCAGGCTCAGTTGCAATTTCAAAGCACCATGCTGGGCTTGTTCCACCACCTCCATATCAAAAAACCCAGTCAAAAAGAAGAAGAAAATTTCATCTGTGTCTTGCACATAACTGTCTTTCCTAACTGATGGCCTTTGTGCCTCCCCTTCCCACCTTTCTGTGGGGATAAATCGAGGGCCATGAATATATTCATGCAGCACAGGCAAGAGACTCAGGGAAGAGGTTCTGTTCATGGAGCCTCCCCAGGGGCTGGCGTGCAGTCATCTGCCAGAATAAACATGTTTAATTACCTGCATTAATATTCAGATCATGAAGTCCTGAGCATTTGTATTTATTCGTTTATATAAATGGAACAAGCTTTACAGAGCCTGGCTGCTGCCATGCACGTTCCCTCAAGGCCCTTTCTGAGAGGAGCATTTGCCATTTTGCATATATACATTTCAATTGATTACAATGGGTTGATTGATTAAACGAAATAAGATGATTAATTTACAGTTGTAGAAATCATCTGGGGTCAGAGTAAACACATGGAAATGTCATGTGGTTCATCTGCAGCTCAGTTTCACCTTAGATTAGTGGTTCTTTGCCATTTCTTACGAGGGTGTTTGAGCACTTGATTGCAACATTGGTAAAACAGAGGAAAGAACTTTATCACTTTTTCACTTGTCACTGAAAAACAAAGCAGGGCCGTTGCCAGGAGCCCCAGTGTCTCCTCTGTGCTTCTGGCCTCAGATTCACACTGAGCTGGGCAGGTCTCTCTGGTGTTATATGTTTGCCATGATTTAGAGCTGGGAGCAGTGCTGGATTCTTGCATTGGCCTCTTCCCATCCACCTGCCCACACAGATTGCAGCCCCACCACCTGCTCCCAGGTTGTCTTCCTCCCTCAGCACCTCCCCGAGGTCTAGCCCTGATTTCCTCTGAGCATTTAACAGGTGAAACTGGTCCTGTGCTTAATAATGGGAGTTTCACTTCACTGTCAGAAAGCAAAGACATTTTATATTCAAACAGATGTCAGGTGTGCTGCCTCTGAGCAGCTGTAACCCCCCTTCCAACACAACAGGGCCCTGATTCAGTGGTCCAGTCTGGAAAGACTTAATGCCCAACTGCAGTTCTTGAGCTTGACAGAACTGAATTGAAACAGAAGAAATAAACTCTTCAGCTGCTTTTGATCTCTTTCTATTTGATCATCCATTCTCCTTCCTTTTCCCTTGGGTCCTCTGATTGCTAATCTTACAGGTCATGGAATTTTACTAAAATAATACACCAGAAAGATGTCATTAATTATTAATAAAGGCTTTATATATTTCTTTTCAATAATTTAACTTCATTATATTCAATGCTATTACACTAAATACCAGAACAATTAGTACAGATGGGGTTGCTGACAGGTAATTGTCACTGTAACATTATCTTGATTTGGAAGGTGTCCATTAATAAATACATAAAGCCCAACTTGGAATCACTATAGAGTTTTATTATACTTCTTGCCATCTCACATATATTGATTAGTTATCTCCCATTAGCATTTTTAGTGGAAGGACTATTGCAGAGCTGGTGACCTGGTGCCAGAGGCACACAGAGCCTTGCAGAGCAGCTGCTGCAGAGAGATCCGGGCTGGAAGAATATCATCAAGTCACCACTCTTGGGAGCAGAACAATTTCTGCTGAGACCCAGGCTGAAGTGGTTGCTGTCCCTGTCAGTGAGCTGCTCAGCCCACCCCATGGGTAGGCAATGCTTTTTTTGGTAGGACACCTGCACTGGCAGTGTTGCTCATCAGTTTTTCTGCAGGCACTAATTAGGGGCATCAAGTCCTCCTTACTTGTCTTTCATGTGTCAGTTCCACTACTTCATCTGCTTGTTGTTGTTTCTCTCTTTCCTGTGTTGACTCATCTGCTGAGGAGAGCCCGTGGGTGCTCTGCAGCAGCTCCTCCATCCTGCCCCTGTGAGCCCAGTGTTGGCACCACACCAAGGCAGGCCCAGAGTGGAGCTGAGAGGGAGCAGGGAGTTCACACCACACAAGCCAGAGCCAGCTCTCACCAGGTCCTGCACTCCCAGCTGACCAAGGGCTCTCTAAGCTGGATCTGAGACCAGCAGCTGACTTTGGCTATTTGAGTCATTCTTTCAGGGAACCTCATTCCCCCTGTTGGTGATTCAGGGATCCAGAGCTTCCAATCTCCCAAGCAAACCCCATCCCCAGCTGACTGTGAAGTCTCCCACTTGCAGTCAGGTCAGTTCCTGCTCTCTTCACACGGGTTGGACCCTCCCTTGGCACATGGAGGAGGGTGGGATGAGGTGATGAGGTAATGAGGTGTGCCTTCCCTGCCTCTGTGTGGCAGCGTGTGCTGAGGTTGGGCCCATGAGTGTTTTTCCTGGCTGCAGAAACTGTCACAATCCTGCACTGTGGGATCCAGTGGGAGCCCCCAGATGCCATCACTGGGTTGCCTGGTGCCTCTTAACAGAAACTCTGATGCTCAGGAGTGAGGGCCATGGCAACATCCCACACACCCATGGACCACAGCTTTTTTTTAATCCCAAATTATCTGTCATTAACTTCAGCAGATTCTTTGGAACAGTTTTCATGATAAAAGGGGAAAATCCCAACACTTTCATTGACTACTTTTCTATCTACTCCCATAAAAAAAGACTCCCAAACTGCTCCCTGCAGATTCTGGCTTGGTTTGGAGGAGAAGGGACCCAACAATGGGTTTATTTCGTCTGTTCTGTGGCTGTGGCTCTCCTTTACTCCTTCAGACATTTTTCTTTTTCTTTGCCTTTTCTATTCTTCTTTTGATTTTGCTTCCTGTTTTGTCTTGTTTATTCCTCTGTAGAAAAGGATAGTGAAGGAAAGGGACTCCTTTGAAAACTCTGGTTAAATGAGCTACTGTGGGAATCCAAACACTCTTTTTTAGACAAGCAATCTAGTGGAGAAGCAAGTGCCAGAATATTAAGCTGCTTGCTGAATTGTGGCTACAGAGAACAGCCTTATAGCCCTCTGAGGAGGGGCAGAGAAGGGGATGGGGATACTCATTAGCCCAGAATTCAATCCCAGTCTGAAGCCACAAGTCCAAACCTTCAAAGGCTTCAAACAGTCAATGTCTGGGTTGTATACAAGTGTGGCAGATGCATGTTTTGGGTTCAGCCCAGCTGTGGCAGCATCTGCATTTTGGCTTTCATTATCTTCCCATGAGGTTCACGTTTCTGTGTCCAGCTCTGCTCTGGCCAGGTCTGAGTCTGGGTCTGGTCCTGCTCACTCTGGCAAAATGCACATTTTTTTGGCGGCTACACATTTTTGATTTTTCACCTTTTTTTGGCTGTTCTAGAAGCAGCTGGGCACAAATTACTTCCATTCCAGCATCATTATTTTCATACCATGGGTTTCCAGCTAGTTAGAGCTGTGCTGGGGGGGGGGGCAGGGGCTGGGTAGCAATAGCATTTCCCTGCAGTACAGAAAATAAACAGATTCACAAAATCAGAACAAGAAGCTTTCAAGATCCCCGTCGGTTTTGTGTAACCCCAAACACCAGCTGCTTTTCTGGCACTGCAGCTTCACCTAAAGTGCTGAGTGCTGAATGTGCATGGGAGATGTCACTTGGGCATGGAAAGCAGAAGAAAGACCCTGGAGAATGCAGCTGCCTCTTCAGAGAGGCAATTTGGAGTTTCATGTCCTGGTTCCCTTGCTGGGGGGCATCTTGTGGGAGTGGGCATTGAAAATTCCCCTCAGGATGGATCCTGGGAACTAAGGATTTGCTTATAGGGCGAGCTAAAAAATTAATACCTGGGAGTTTAAACTAATCAGTGACTCAGGAACTGCTTTTGTAGATTCAATTCAAAAGTCTGAAAGATGCTAGAACATGGCATAAGGGGATGTGCTTGCCAAATACTGCTGCTCCTATGCAGAAAGAAGGGAGACACAGTAACTGTGTGACACAAGGATGGTGAGAACAACTGCACACAGGTTGTGAGGAGTGGGCAGTGACACCTGTGTGCCACCAATTGCTACCATCCAAGCAGGGACCTGGTTTTGCTCAACAAAGTTTACAAAGGCTCTGGGAACCCTGCAGAGTGAAAAAAAAAAGCATTGTGATGCTGAGGGTTCTTCTTGGCACACTGCCTTGCTCAGTTCCTCTTCCCCTAGACTGCAGATGGGCATTTTCATGCTCTTGCAACCTGCACACAGCACAGCAGTGTCCAGTCACTGATGGAGTTTTTCTTGTTCTGGTAACTGAGCAGCTCCAATTCCCCAAAAAGCCTTCACCACACAGCTGAAGTCTAAGACCTGGGTGCAAGAGCAGACACAAAATATTGAGTCAAAAGATGTTGATGCAGTGAGGACAGGGGCAGCTCGTGTCAGCTCAGACTGCTGGATCAGGCATAGACAACCTGCAAATGCTCCACAGTGTTTAAGGATTAGGGATGGAGGGAAAGGTTATTTAAGGCAGGTGTTTCAGCTCCAAAATGAACACATGCAGCTAAGTCCTCTGTGTTTTTTACTGAGGGGAATTGCAAGCGTATTTCAAGACCTAGAGAGAGACATTAGAACAGAAAGAGAAGTCAGGCAGTAAGAGATTTTGACAGGGTGCGTGGTTTGACTATTAAAAATGAACAGAGTCGAGCATTATGCATTTTCCAACGATGTTTATTTGTTTCCTGTAGCCCACAGACACAGTTGGATCTGGCAACAGAGCAGATTCTTCTTTTCCTTTAAGTGTCCACGTGACATTAAGCCCAGGCTAACACTGTTGTCAAAGGCATTTAGGGAGGGAGTGGCAGAAGCAACGGGAGGTGCTGGGAGGAGGCTGGAGAGCAAGGCATGAGGGCAGGAAGCACCTTCCATCCCACTGCCACAGCAGAGACAGCGTGCAGATACACATAAAATCAGTTTGCTCATCTATACCAGACAAATACAGCACCATGCAACACAATCTGCAGCTGGAAGTGGGTGGAGAGCAGGATATGGGTAGTTATTGCAGTCTGCTCGCAGGGAGCAGCCTGGGGAGCAACCAGGTGGCAGCAGCTCACACACAAGCTCCCAAGAGGCATTTGCTTGCTGAAGGGAACCAGGATTTTCAGGATGCATCTACTGGGACAGACCTCTCCCTTGGAGCCAGATCCACTCTGCTGCATTTCAAATGGAGTTAAGGTATCTAAAATACCTCATAAAGAGACATCTGTCTGCTTTCTTCACAGGAGGTCAACTACCACGGTGTCTCATCAGGTTAAGGTGCCTGGGAGGGTGCTTTCCCTCCCAGCTCTGGCCCAGTCCTGCACCTTCCATGGCACCTGCTGTCCAGCCTCGCAGAGGGCAGCACCACCTCAAACATCTTTTCTCTTCTAAAGAAAGATCAGAAGAACACCTCCCCCGGGTCACACTCCGCTGCTCACAATCCCCCCTCCTCCCTCCAACCCAGGTCCCACACAGCCCTCACCCCACACCGTGTGTGCTGTACAGCTGCACAAAGGCACAGGGTTGTGGCTACAGGCTGTGGGTACAGGAAGGTGGCACACAGACAGCATCGCTCCCTTTCCCTTTGTTTCTCCCAGTCACAGACCTTCCAGCACCTCAATACTCCTCTGCCAAGTGCTTCCTTCATCCCAAGCAATCTGCACAGCAGCAGCCAACCCAGAAGTCTCCACAGTGCAGGGCAACTTGTGCACCCCCATTTGCAGCTGGGACCTTTTCTCAGCCCTGGAGACTGAGAAAAAGGCTTTGGAAAGGCAGGCTGGCTCCCGCAGCCAGCACCTCGTCTCAGCCAGTTCCTGTACAAAATGGACAACACACACACACGATTTACAGCCTGTTTTTCACATGATGGAGCAGCTCTTGGCTCGGTCTTTCCTGATCTCTGTGTCACTCAGTAAGTCTGTCCTGCCAGGCATCTGTGACACCCGCTTCAGTCCCCGTTTGGAGTTGCTGCGCTTCAAGTTCTTGTGCACCCTGTTGACCGAGGCCAGTGTGGTCACGTGGAACACGTCCCGCACGCTGTTCTCCGAGACCTTGGAGGAGCACTCTGCGTAGGCCACTGCCCCAATCTGCCGTGCCAGCGCACTGCCCTGCAGTCCAGAGAGAGCAGGAGGAAGAGGAAGCAAGGTTAAGACACGGGTGCTCTGCAAGGAGCATCCTCCCTCACGGCCGGCAACCCTGCCTGTGCTGGCAGCCCTGCCAGAGCACTGTGGCACCACCAGCACAGCTCTCACAGTGGTTCCTCAGCACCTGTAAATACAGTGCAAGCCTCTGTGAGAGCTCCAGAGGTGAGGGTGGCCTCCTGAGCAGACAGTGCTGCCAAGCACTGGGTCTCTGGCACTTTCTCATTCACATGATGCCACCCCTGCAGCTGAGACACCTGGGCAATCCCTCTCACCTGGACAGTCACCTGCTCTGTGCAACACAGAGCCAGGCACAGCAGCCCAGGGCACAGCCACCCCTGCACCACAGAGACCGGGTCTGTTGCCAGCCTGGAGACACCACTGGGTCCACTGGTGGCCATCAGCAGCAGCCCCTCAACCCTTCCAGCTCCAGCTTCCTCCCTCCCAGCAGTTTTTCCCCAACACAGAACCTGAGCAGGAGGGTCACTGGGGGAAGAGCTACACTGAAGTAGGAGATGCAGAAGCCCACACTCCCCTCTAGCCAGTCCAGCTTGTCAAATCAGGCATCTCCACCCTCTCTGAGGAATGACTTTTTGGCTACTAAGCAGGAGGCTGTTCAGCAGAGCACCGGGAATAAGTCAGGGTCTGCCAGCATTGGGGACAAGAGTGCTGTCAGCATGAGCAGCTCTGAGGTCCTGAGCCACAATCAAACCTGCTGCAGACCAAGACCTGGGTACTGTGGGTCATGGAGCCCCTGTGTCTCCTCCCTGGTCCACGTGGAGTCCTGCCCAAACCCACCTGCTCATGTGTCACAGGGATGAGGCGCTGCTTGGAAAGCTCCCGGAGCGTGTTGAGGTCTGTCCTCATGTCCAGCTTGCAGCCAACCAGCACAATCTTCGCGTTGGGGCAGAACTCCTGCGTCTCCCCTTGCCACTGCAGAGGAAACAAGAGGCTCTGCTGCGTATGATTTTCCAAATTGAGGGGGGGTCACAACTGTTCAGACACCGATAGCTCACCAGGGCACTTTAATGACTGCCACAGACAAGGATGGGAATGGTCAGAGTGCCTCTTTATGCTCACTTGTTCCAGATTATGCTCTGCAAACCTCTTTGATCCAAGCTGCATCCCCTGGGCAAGGCTATGGGAGGCCAGTCCTGGCTGTGGCAGAATAACGACCACACAATCTGGTGCACAGATCTGGGACCCCAAGGGTCAACAAAGCCAGCAGGGAGCTCTTTGCACAGCACACACACTATTTGTTTACTACTGGGAACCACATGTTAAAGACATTATGGTATTCAGAGTGTAGGTATAGCCAGAATTGAAGAAATAAAGAATTGAAGCAAAGGAAGGAGAAGGCCAAGGCAAAAATCCATGTCCTTCACACAAATGGTTCATTTCAGAGCTCCCAGAATGAATGCCTGATGTCAGCTGTGTCTGCAGCAGTAAATAAATCCATCACCTGTGACCTCCCCCTGGGGAGAACCTGTACAGCCCCATCAGCATGTCAACACCCTGGTTACTTATCTAGTAGTTCTGAAGTAGGAAGCAGATAATAGAGATTACCCCGGTTAAAGATGCTACTTGGAATTAGCAGTTTCCTGCTGAGCTAACTGATGGTTAAGCATATACCCTGGGCAATCAGAAGAAGACAGAAAACCAAGTGTCCACAACCTGGTGGGGAAGTGCCAAGAACAACCCAGGTTTCATTCGACCAGTATCAGACCAAAGCAACTACAAAATATGGAAAATTTTTATTTTCTACCAAGAGATGGGCTCAGGTATCCTCAGGTATTTGCTTGACAGGGACATTTGTTCCCCAGGACTCAGGCACCCCCAGCCCCTGGGCAGCAAGGGCTGCACAGATCTCTGGTGCCTCAGCCACAGAGCACCAAGGGCCAACGAGGAGCAGATGCAGTTCTTTTGGAGCTGAAATTCAAGCATCCTGATTTACATGAAGGGTTTGAGCTACAGGGTCTGTTCTCACCTGGCAGAGGTCCTAGCTGTCTACAGTAACACAGGGCTCCTTGGTCTCTGGAGAGAGCTGGGATGCTTTTTCCACATGACTGACAGCTCTGGGAGCCCAAGATCTGCTGTGCTATCAAGACTTGCCAGAATAAAGGCACCACCCCATGAAAACCTTCTCTGTATGAAAGGAAGAGTTGCTTGTTTGCATTCCCTCAGATGGCTGTCCCTTCAACTGTACATGCTGTACAGCAGCCCAGGTATCAAAAGGGCAGCAATAATAAAGATTTCCTCTGCTGAATTAGTATTTTTGCCTGAGGCTTGAACAGCCTGATATCACAAGCTAAAACCCATTTCAACTTCATGGTATCTTAGGAATTTTCCTCACCTCCATAAGGCTGTGAGCCTGCACCAAAGGAAACACGGCACTTAAGAAATCCCCTGGGATTTAGGGTTTATTTTAAGTTACCATATCAAAAAGACATTCCCTAACAGCACTCAAAGTGCCTGTGAGGCTGCACAGAGAAGGCTATGCACCAAGCAGGGTGGACTCACAAGAAGAGTGTGCAGAGAGACATAAATAACTCCCAACCCCAGCTAATTATTGAGGGGTTTGCATCTCATTAAGGTGTAAGTGATTCGCTTGCATTATTATTCTGCTGACTCTCAAGCTGAGCAGTGAATTCCTTCAGTCCACATGAAACACCCTCCCTTCCACCCAGCCTGCTCAGTACCCAGGACCTGCTCTGGAAGCCAACACTGAGCCATTGACCGAGTTATCAGAAGGGTCTTTGTCCCCTCACCAAGACACTCCTGAGACAAAGACCCACTTCTCAGGCCTCCCAGCCACTGAGTAAGAGCCACTTGCTTCTGCACAACATTTGGCAAAATGTGGGGAGGCCAAGAGGGCACCCAGTACAATGTGACATGTTCAGGCTGTGGCCAGTCCAGCCCTGGCAGCCTGGGGCTCTCTGAGGAGAACAGCCACGGGAACCACTGTGGTGCTTTTCACGCCTCGGTGTCTCAAAGAGTGTCACAAACGAGACACCAGCCAAGGCTCACCCCTGGGACACAGGATGCAGCTGCCAGATGCTTTGCTGCACAGTGGAACCACAGCTCCCTAAACTTCATGGAAGGAAGCAGGGTACAGCCAGGACCAAGGGATGCAAGTGACCAGAAGGCCATTTCTCCTCTCTCCCCTGAGCAGCATTCTGAGCTGCTCGACTTCATTCCATCTCAGAGGAAAGCCTCATGAACTGACCCACTGGAGACCAGCCAGTGGTGCTCCTCAGAGGATCCCCAGCCCTGTGGGGCTCTCTGGGACCTGCCAGCTGGAATGTCAGCTTTGCTGAAAGTCACTAACCTGCAGGTCCAAACCCCTCAGCTGCTCCTGCAGAGCGCAGATGGTCAGCTCTGCCAGGGCAGGTGCTGCTCAGGGCCCTGCGCTCCAGGCCAGTGGCATTGTGCCATCTCATGTTCATTCACGGGCTTGAAATTCAGTGCCACAGCTCATTATTTTTGTTGTCAAGCTATAGAGAACTGATTGCTGTCTTTCTTACTGTGCAGATGCTGAATTGAAGGGAGAACCAAAAAACTGAGCACTCTGCTTGCTTGGAAACAGGCACCAGGGGCCACTTCTCAGCTGCTGCAGGCAATCCACAGTCACTGGTGGTGACAAGATCCAAAACACCTTCCAAGGTCTTCATGAAAAAACAGAACAAATGCCCTACATTTCTCTGTGTCCCCACATTTGTATGTGTGAATACAGACAGACCTCACACACATGCTGCAAGCCACCATGAGCTTCACCATTCACTGGGCTCCTTTCAAATGGAAATATCTTGCATTCTGCACAGATCATGTAGAGATGGTGGCAGCAGCAGCAGCTGACCATCCTCCTCTGAGCACACAGACTCCAGCCAAGGCTTGGGCACAGGGCCAGAGCTTTGAGCCTTGATGGGGAGCAGGGACCCCGGGGTGGCTCCACGAGCTGCTGCAGAGGGCACAGGGGCACAGGGCACTCACTGGCCAGAGGGCACAGGGCACTCACCTTCTTCAGCACACTGTCCAGGGTCTCCGGGCGGCTGATGTCGAAGCAGATGAGCACAGCATCTGAGTCGGGGTAGGCCAAGGGACGGACGTTGTCATAGTAGGCTGAGCCTGCGGAGAGGAGCGGGAGGAGTGGGGTGAGCAGGTCCCGTCCCACCGACTGCTTCTTGCCCAAAGGGCCAGCCTGAGACCCTCAGCCCTCTCTGCCAGTCAGAGATCTTTAATTCCAGTAAGAACTGGAGACACTGCCACACAGTGCAGACTGCTCTGCTGAAGATCAAGGATGTTAACCCAAATTTTTGACCAGTGACCAGACATCATAAGGTTTAGAGGAGTTTGATTCACAGAGAATTTGGTTCCTTTGTTTAGGCACGGAAGTCAGAGGGTTTGTCCTTGTGTGCTTGTGTTTAGCTCTTTACAGAGAGAAAAAGCAAGTTTTGCATCTGTCTCCCACCCTAGGGAGCATCTGGCAAGTCTGTGTGGAGCTGCACTGCCGGGGGATGTTGCTCACACAGGAAGGAGCTCGGGACACACCTTACTCACCACTCACTCCTGGATTCCATCACTTGTCATGCTGGTGCTGCACCACTAACAGTGGAAAGGTGCAGCTGAGAGAGGACAGGAAATGCTGCTGCTATTTTTTATCCTCTCTTGCTATCTTTATACAGGAGAGCCTGCTCACATAGATTATGAGAATTTAAGACAGGTAAAAATGAATTGCCTTTTTCTCTGGATTTGTGCTGGAAAAAGCCAGACAGCTTCTTTTTGATATATAAAAGAAGTGACAGGATTTGGTGAAGAGTCCATAAATGGAAGGGGATGATTCTGCGTTCTGCTGGAATTCTGTGAGCAGGCAGAGAGCCCAGCCTGAATCCTGCACACCTTCTACTGCACACACATGCGCCTGCACACACCTTCGGTGCAAATTTCAGGCATTAAAGTCGTTGTGCCATAGGGGTGTTATTCGCAGAGCATTCTGTCGGTGCCTCAGCAAACAGCCATGGAGCAATCAGCTCAATGCAGCCGATTGCACTCTGCTACTTGGAAACACCGTTTCGGTTTGATATTTGTCTTTGCAATGGCTTAAACTTCCCGGAGGGATGAGCAGCAGTTGTTTGTTTATGAAAAGGGTCAGCAGAGACACCAGAGTCCTTGTTGAATCTGCTTCCTCCGAAAGCAGGATCGCCCACCCGAGGCCGAGGGAGCCGGATGCGCTTCCTGCCGCAGCCCCTCAGGATGCCCAGACCCAGCATTTTCCCACACCGAGAGGAGGGTGGAGCTCCCAGCCCGGGTCTCGGGCGGCTCCCTGATGGAGTCCAGCACCTGATGAATTATGGATGATGGTGGCTTATGTTTCCGGGACAATGGGAATCTGCGTGGGAGGAGAATGGGCTGATTCTCCACAGGAGCTCTGCCCCTTGGTCCTGCACAGGGGGCTCCCAGCTGAGGTACAACAGCCCCCTTGCACAGCACTGCACACCCGGTGCTCTGCAAACACCCCAAATCCCTCCGCAAGACTCAGCCTGGGGAGCACAGCTATGACCACTCCTGCCTCTGCCCAGAGCCCACACGGGGCAGGCTGAGGGCTATGTGGAATCTTCCCAGACCCTGCCCAGTGCCAGAGACTGGCCACTCACTCTCCCCTTGCCACTGGCTCAGAGCACAGCACCAACAGCAGCCACCAACAGCAGAGCTCGGGGGCTCTGAGCAGCACAGCCCCCACCATTCCCACACAGCCAGAGGCAGATGCCCTGGATTAAATCTGCAATAGGATTCCCAGCAAAATTGGCTACAGGTATCTCTAGCTTTTATAGCCAGCCCCCAGGAGCAAAAGCACCTGCACCCCCTGCTCCGGTCATGGAGAGATGTGTCTCTGTCCCTGCCAAGTTATCGGGAAGGAAGCAGTTGCGATCAGCACAGCAGAAACGGACCCTGATCTCTGCAGAGCCCAGCCCTCTTCCTAGAGAGAAAGTCACGCTCCCCGATGGAAAGCAGCCAGTCCCTGCGGCACCTCGGACAGCTCTGGGGACGGGGATGCCGCACGGGGTGGCACGGAGGGCTTTCTGACCTGGCCGCAGGCTCAGGCTGCTGCAGTTCACAGCTGGCAGAGCCGGTGCCATGCGCTGCTCCCTCTCGTGCCCCGAGATGACCCGGTCCCGCCGGGCACGAGCAGCTCTGACAGGCAGCACCAAGCGCAGGAGTGCTGAGCTCCCCTTTCAATGCGGTTTTCAGTCATGTGCTTGGTGTGGGCTGAGGGGATGAGATGGGAAAGCCAGCGCTGATCCACATGCTTGAATGAGTCAGGTCCTTTATCTGAGCCGTGCCCTCTCCCCCATGCACACAGGGGTGTCTGCCTCCAGACAGGGGCCCTGGCACTGGAGGAAAGCGTTCCCACACACATCCTCTCCCTTCGGCTTCTCTGTTTTACATAAACACTTCAGATAAATCTACCCCCTCCCAGCCAAGGAATGCTCCTTTTGTAGAGGTGGTTTTGGCTCGTTCAGCACAGACATTGCCACAGCAAACTGTATCATAGCAACCTGCTGCTCCTCAGCAGCAAGCCAGCCCCTTGGCAGACAGCCAGCATCAGTGGTGCAGCCCCCCATTATCCCACAAGACCACCTCTGTCCCATCCTCGTGCCCAGAATCACACTCTTACCACTTGTGATCACAAAAGGAAAGATCCCCATGCTGGTGGGAGAAGCCAAGGGAAGGGAAGCATGAGGCAAACAACCTTATCTTCTTAATGAGATCAAAATTTGCTTCACATTCATTAACTTTTTGCTCCAACTCCAAAGAGCAGGAGTCACCCCTGGCACCTCCACTCAGCTCAGAGCAGCACTCCCAGCTGTGGCAGCAGCAGCTTCTGCCCACCCCAGGAGACTGATGGGGGGGAACCATGGTCAGTGCTGCCCTGTGGGGCAGGAGAGTTGCACTGCTCCCAGACAAGGCAATCCCCAGCTTGCTCTGGAGATGACTCTACTGAATCAGGGAATTCTGTTTGGGTGATTATTAGTCTCCTAGTTTTTGCATCTATTGCTTTTTCATTGCATGCAACAATTAAAAAAAATAAAAAAACAAACACAAAACCCAACAACAAAACATAAAAGCCTCAGTGCCTTCAACTCTAGCTCTTCTGAGCACCTTTCATATACTCCAGCAAGACACTCCAGAGACCCACAGTCTGGCACTTCCGAACACACACACACACACGCCCAACTCTGGTGTGTCTGCAGATTCAGCCTTCCTTTACTGCATGAGTCATTCTCCCACTTGGCACCCAGGTCTGCAAGAAACAGGACCTATGTGCATCTGCTCATGATTAAAGAGGGAAAATTGGAGCAAGCCAAAAAAACAGCTTAAAAATAAAATCCACGCAGTTGTCTGAAATTCAGAGGTGTAAACAGCCATGAGCAGCTCCTCTTTCTCCTTGGCTGGCAGCCCCTGGAATGCCTGGCACTGCAGCTCAGAGATGCCACTCTTGGGCAGGGGACTGAATGCTGTTTTATCTATACCAATATTGTGCTGATCTTCACTTGTTCCTTATCAGCTGTTCTAGAGATAATGAGCCCCCTCACATGGGCACCCTCCATCCAACAACAGGACATTACAAACCAGGAGAGCCAGTGTGCATGCAGAGCCACAACCTGCTCTGCAAGGGGCTCCTGCAGCCCTGGCCAGCTCTGGCTTGAAACAGAGACGAGCACTGCCCAGACCTAAATTTCTCAGCAGCACATTTGTCTTGGAGGGCTCACTGTAAACTCTCCCCATAGAACCAGCAGTGCTGCAGCACTTGCTGCTTTCTGCAGGGACAGAGGATGTCTGCTCTGCCAGACAGATCCCACCGACAGTCCAGCCAAGCTCTGGGCAGGAGGACAAAGCTGCCAAAGCAGGGCCAAGCCATAAACCCCACAACTTCTACAAGCTTCTTTCCTGGCTGGACTTTGACGTTTCTCTTGCTCATGCAAAGCTCTGTGAAGTACAGGAAAGCAGGAAACTGCTCCATGACATGGAACAAGCAATTGTCTAAAAAGTGCAGGACTGATCAACAGCTTGGCCAATTAACCTCTGCTCCTAATTCTTACAATGCACATACAAAAACTAGTGAATTACTGAAGAGCCCAGGTGACATATCTTCAGGACGGACATAATCAGGATGAAGGGAATGATATTTACATGGGCTGAGGTGGCATTTCTGGGCCTCTCTCCAGATCTTATTACTGGAAACCTGCCCCTCAGGAGGAGGCTGTTCTGCTGGATTTACCAGTGGAAGAATCTCCTGCTCAGGCAGGCGCAGGGTGCTTCTGCCTCATCCCAATCTTGTGTCCTGTCTCACACATGCAGCTACCAGAGGTCCAGAGGAGCTTGCTCAGATGCAAACCTCCCTCCAGCAACTGTGAGGAAGCTCTGAAAGCTCCCTGTAGAAGTCCCTGCTGGCTCCAGAGGGAGCATCACAGAGTGTCTGGAGTGGGAGGGCTGGGACTGCAGATGTAGCCAAGGAGCTCACCAGACTTTTCAAAATCATGCCTGCAGCAGCTGATGAGGGAGACAAATGGGAGTCAGAAGTCCCTTCCTGGCACTCTCACCATGTCACAAGGGCAGCTGGCATTGCCACAACCTGCCTGTCATCCTTTCTATGGGGTACAACAAGGACTAGGAGTGGCAAGAGCTTCCTGCAGCACAGCCAGCACACATTCTGCCTTTGGGGAGCACCATCCCTCAGCCTGAGGGTGGAACGAGTGCAATTATCTTGATGCAATGCTGCACAATTCAGGTTTGCTGTGCACAGGCATTAGATCCCTCCCCAACTGCTTGGCTGCCAGATAAGGTTTCTCCCCACTGGGAAGGCTGGGCCTGTACACTTGTGAAGTTTAATGGGTTGGAGGTTTCAGAATCTGGAGCAAAGAGGACAGGGGGAGCTGTCCTTGCCACAGGAGAGAACAGATCACCTCCAGGCTGTGGGAAAGGGGTCTGCACCAGAGCTGGGAACAAACTCACCCTGCAGAATGCCCCTCCTTGTCTACAAGGTCACAGCAGCCAGCAGGGTCATCTGGTTGTCACTAATGGCACTGTTCCCCAGCACCTCATAACCCCCAGGACACTCCATGGTCCTGCAGAGGCTGAGCCTCTCGGATCCACAGGGGACAAAGGATAGATGCTGCCACAGGGCATTCTGCCTTTGCTGCAGAAGTAACCTCCATCCCTGAGTCCCACAGCATTGCAGCACCCCTACACAATGCACAGCTCAGCAAGATGATCCTCCTGGGCACTATCCTGCCCTGCTGTGGCTTCTCAGGTCCATCCTCCACCCACTCCAGATAAGCATTTCTGCTGCAACCCTTTAAAACTTCTGTCTGACTGGTTATTGACCTGCCTGAGAATGTGACCCAGCTGCATGTATTTTTAGGCTTAACTATGTCTTAGTGCTGAGGCACAACACAAGTATGCTGGTTTCAGGCTCCCAGTCTCAACAGGAAGGATGGGAGGAGCTACTTTGGTATGGAAAGGGCAGCTCCACATTTTCTCTCTGCCTCAGACTGCAAGTGGCATTGAACTCTTTCTGAGACAGAACTTGCCCTTACTCTTTAGAAGAAGCAGCCATGGCAATCCTGGAGCTGCACCCTGGGAATCCAGGCACAGACAGCCACAGCATCCATGGAGATGCCATTGCTAAACTCAGTCCCTTTCAGCTCCCTAATCTCATCAACATTCCTCAGTAGTTCCCCTAAAGAAAGATCTGTTATCACAGCCTGTGGGTTCCCACACAGGCCATTCCAAGGCAGACTGTTTGCCGAGTAAAGGCAAAGAGGGAGGCGGAGGGGGATTTGCAATTCACAGCGTTATTCTTGTCTTGAAAGCGCATCTGCTGAAGAGACAGCGGCTGCTGTGGAAGGCTGGCAGCCACACAGCTCCTCTGCTGTGAGCTGCAGCACAGAGCAGGGCACAGGGCACTGCTGGACCTGTGGGTGCCGATCTTTGAAACGCCGCAGGTTGTGGCAGACACTGCAGCTCTCGGCCACGCTGCATCCTGATGGCCCACAAAGGACAGAGGAGTCCTCTCCAGCAGCTTTCCATGGCAACAGTGACCTTGTGCAAGGCACAATGCCAGGCTGGGCCTCCCACTGAGCACTGGAAAAGATGCTCCTACCAGAAGCAGGCAGCTCTACTCCGCAGCAGCATCTGCAGCAGCAAAAGATGAACCAAGCAGCTCAATGACCTCAGGTGCCTCACTGCTCTGCCTGCCTGCACTTTGAGGCCACAGACACAGCAGGCAGGCAGAGCCTCCCAGCATAAGGGGGTGAACTAAAAACAAAGAACTGAGTCCAGGCTGCAAGGCACAGAGTAGCTTCCTCTCCAGTATTATTGGAAACAGAACAAAAAGTCCACCTGGGTTCAGGCCAAAGCCTCAGACCTGCCAGCACCAGTGCCGTAGTACTGAGGCTTTGGAGAGGCATTGGGCAGCAGCAGTGCCTGAGCCCATGACTCCCCTTGCTCGCAGTCAGTGCTTGGGAAGGAGCTCTGCAGAACAAGCAGGGCATTGAGTCAGTCCAGTGTAGGCAGAAGGTTCACTGGCAATGCCAGAGTCACGGTAGGAATGCTCCAAGTGCTGGTCCCTGGGAAGCAGGTCAGCTGTTGCCAAAGGCTCTCACTGCCAGAGACCTGCTGAGCACTGCAGTGGCTCCACTCTGGGCATCAGATTTCCCAGAGCTGGGCAGACCCATGGACCCTCCCTGATCCCACAGGGAACATTGCTGAGGAAAACCTCCCTGCCCAGTGCATGCCCAGGGGTAACAGCACTCCCTCTCACACCCAACACACCAAAACGAAACTCGCCCACTCCTTGCAGAGCATCGCTAATGATCACAAACCATCTGCCCTTCTCCACCTGCCACAAGGAACAAAGCTCTTCCTGATGGGTCCAGGGCACCAGCACTGCAGGTCTGGGAGGCACCCAGCCCTTTGGGAACAGCACTCCCAAGCCATCAGGCATCCTGTTGAACAGGAGTTTCCCCTACCACAAGATACCGTCGCCGCGCAGAAGAGTTGTTTCTGTGGCAAGCACGTTCAGCCAACAGGTAGCAAAAAGAATTTGCCAGAACAGGAGCATGAAGAGCAGCAAAGCACCATGTCATCCATAAGGCTCACGAGTAGAGGGTGCCAGGGCACGGCCACTCCCCGGAGACGTGTCTACCCCGTACAACTGGCAGGCTCTGCACCCCTTCCCTCGCACACAGGGATGTCAAACTGCTTTTTAACGGAGGCTTTAGCAAACAGTACAGGCTTCCCAGGGGACAGGAGGGATGGGACATCCCTGCCATTCTGTGAAATGGCACCTGAAGCAGTTTTACTCCCACAGTCTATCCCGAGCTGGGACACAAATGGAAAGAAACATAAAACGCAACCAGCACCCTACAGATGTTGGATGAGGGGATTTTCTCCCTAGTCTGTTCCCAGATCTAAGCCACTTGAGACAGTGCAGAGTCCCAGCATTTGCCCTATTTGAGCAGCACAGGTTTCATCCTCATGAAGGAGTCTCAGTGCTGGAAACTCTCCAGAGTCACCCTCCAGCCTCAGAAAAACTAATCAAGGAACATTTAAAAGACATTTAAAGGAAATCAGATGTCTCAATACAATTTGAGAGCCATTCAGTTCTCCATCACCTCTGTCTACCCCACGGCAATATTCCTGTAAGGAGAGTTCCTGCCTGCCAGCAGCCAACGTCACAGCCTCTGTTTGCCATTTAACAGGAGGGGCTGGTTCAGCCCAAAAGGTTGCATTTTCCAAGGCACTGCCATCAGCCAGGATGACAGGCCCCAGGGAGCAGACAACATCCTGGGCTGTACAGAGATTACCAGTGGGATGGCTGAGTGGCCAGGTAGACTGCAGCCACTCTCAGTCAGCACAAAGAGACTTTTCCAGGCAGAATGCTCTTGCACCACCTCCCACTGCTGAGTGACACTCTGCTCACTCTGTGCAGCTTCCAGAGTCTCCAACCACTTCTTCAATAAAGTACAGGGTGGGGGGAATTCATAAAAGAGTAAAAATCAATAGCCAGCTCCTCTGTCCAGGTCTCTGCTGATTTCTGGGGGAGTTTCAGTTCCAATTACTTATCTAAGAGATGGCAAGTGTTTAAAATAGAAAGGGCAGTCCTGACATGAGGAGGGGAGCAGTTTCTCGACACCTCCCTTCCCAATCTTGCTGGGATGGAATTTATCATGAACAATAAGCCCCTGCATGCAAAGTGACTTAAAAGAGAGAAGTAGCAGCATAGAGACAAGGGAAAGTACCCTCTGATGCCTGTCACTCTCCATAGGGAGGGCAATGAGCTGCTGCCAGCCCCTTCAGCTCAGCTGGTTCAACTCACTATTGTGCAAAACATCTTTTACCAAAGCTCCCCTTTACAAGGGGCTCCAAAGAGCAGCTTGCATTCTACAGCTAAAAGTATCAGTTTGATTACTGAGAAAAATTGCTGTGTAGTGCTTTGCAGGACTGTTTATTAACAACTAGCCCCTTTGTATTCCAAATAAAAGCTGAAACAGAAGGAAATTTATCTGGAAAACTACCTGACGAACTCTATCTACACCAAAGCTGCTAAAAAGGTCTGACATTTTTCATAGCAGAAGAGAGAAAGAATCAAAGTCCCTTTCCTTTTGGCTGTAGAGATAAATATTAGACAAACACATCTTTTGTTGCAAAGAGGAAAAATGAATGCATGACAGCATCAGATGCATGGATCAGACACACATACACAGCTTTAAAGACTTTTTATCACATCTTATTCTTTTAACATTTGTAAGACCAATGCAAATAATTCTGGAGAATTCCTAAAAGGCAGACAATGCCTCAGACATGCTTCCATACCCTCCAAAGGTGAAGTTTTTTATATCAAATAGAGATTCTCAGAGCAAAGCCATTCAGAGCCTAACAAAGATAACCCACTCTATTCCCTTCCAGAGCTGCAGAAGCCCACGATTTGGAAACCCCCAGCCATGGGGGTGACCAGGCTGTGGGTGTACACAAAGGTGCGCCGGGGTGACACGTGAGGTCAGCCACCCCTCACTCCTGGTGTGCCCTGATCCAGACTCACCCGTTGGAGCAGCTCCAAGGAACCCTCTGCAGTGAAGGCCCCCTGGATGGCTTCAGTGTGGCCGTGTCTGAAGGATTTCACACAGACACGTCAGCCCAGCACCATCCACCATGAAACGGCTTCCACGTTGTAGCCACCATTCTGTGCTCCAAGCACAGCTCCCGGTCAAAAGCCAAGAACCAACGTTGATGAAAACAACATATCATCCAAAGCTCCAGCCCCAGGAGCTGCCCCAGGAGCCAGAGTCCTTAAGGCTCACATCACAGCACACAGTGTGCCAGCATAGCTAAAGACCCCTTCTTGTCTCAGGGAATAAAAATCAGCAAAAGCAAGGTCTTCTGGATCACAAAGCTCCAGAAAAGACTCAACAAACATATTTTACATGTTTGAGCTAGACTTAGTAAAGCCACTACTCTAGGTAGAGCTATGCTGATCCTATAGCTGTCATTTGGTGGATGCAAAATTACAGCAAGGAATCTGAATAAACAACAGCAAAGAAAGTCCTTGGTCACGTTTTAATTTACTACTGCTCTTGGACACCAAGAGGACTTCATTTGTCATGAGGACTCCAGAAATTACATAAACATGGAGAAAGAGCATCAGCGAGCCCATGATGTACATTCACCAGTAGAACACAGCATTCAGCTGCTCTGCCTGTACAAAGGAGTCCAAAGGTAAATTATAAAGTGCATGTGAACTTTGCAGGATGCCAATACTTTCATTAGCTCTGCATCAAGCACTTCACTTGCAACTCGTGCCTCCACAGAAAGACAGACAGCACAAAGTTTGGGACAGGTCTTGGTGGGCCACGACAGCAGCACCCGCAGCTTCACAAAGATCCAAAGCCGAGGACACAAAGAGGCAAAACCAAACTAAGCCAAAAAGACGCCAGAGAACTCCAGGGGCTCTGTGGCAGGGAGCAACGACTGGCCACGGCACCGCTCCCCAAGTCGAGGGTTCCCTCCTCCAGCAGCACCTTCCCTCCTCCCCGTTCCCCTCCGGCCTCCCTCGCTCCCGGGGCCGGCTCTCTCGTTACTCGTTGTTTCCCTACAGGTAGATGCAGCCCCGCAGAGCCGCGCGGGCACCGCACCGGCTGCGGGACAAGGGACCGCCCGCCCTGCGCGGCGGCACCGGGGCTGCTCGGGACCGGCCGGGAGGCTCGCAGGCTGCTCGCAGGCTGCTCGCAGGACGAGAGGGCGCTGCCCCTGCCCCAGCCCCGGCCCGGGGGTTCCGGGAACGGAGAAACCGTCTGTCGGAGGGACGAGGCCGGCCCTGCCGCCCCCCCGCGCAGCCCCCGGCCCACCTGAGGTGTCCCACATGTTGAGTTCGGTGCGCTGCTTGTCGATCTCGAAGCTGGCCGTGTAGTTCTCGAAGACGGTGGGCACGTAGCTCTGGGGGACGGAGGGGAGAGCAGAGGTGAGGTGAGGTGAGATGATGCGCGGTGGAGAGCCCGGCCCGCCCGCCCGCCGCCCGCCGCACCTCGGGGTAGCAGTCCTTGGCGAAGACGTGCAGCAGCGCCGTCTTGCCGCACTGCGTGTCCCCCACCACCACGATCTTGCAGCGCGCCAGGTGCCCCTCCATGGTGCGGGGCCGCGCCGCCCGCGCCGCCGCTTTACCGGGTCGGCCCCGGCCTGGCCGCGCCCCCGGCCCCGACAGCACCAACCAGGCGCGGAGCGAAGCCGGCGCTGGGCAGGGCCGCGCCGCCACGGCCCCGGGAGCCGCCCCCCGCCTGCCCCGCCGCCCCCTCGGGGCGTCCTCTCGGCGCTGCCGGCGCTCGTCGCTGATCCCGGGAGACGGCGCGGGGGTGGCGGGTCCGGAGCCGGGAGTGGGCACGGCCCCGCCGCCCCCGCCCGCTTCACCGCGGTCCCTGCCCAGCCCCCGGCCCGCAACCCCGGGGCGGCCGCAGCCCCCCCGTCCCCGGCCGGCGCCCCCAGCCCGGGAGATGCGTCTTCCCCGGGGCTTCCAGCCCCGGCGCTGCCGAGGGAACGGGACCTGTTCCCTGAGAAATTCGGCAGAAGCGAGGTCACCCAGCATTCTGACCCGCCCCACGTGCGTTCAAGGAATCCCGTATCCCCGGTGTCCGCGACCGAGTGACATCAGCAGGGGCGGGAGACTGGTCTCTGCAGCGACTGCAGGACCCCAGGTCCGGCTCACAGCCCTCTGCAGAAACGACAGTGATTTCTGCTTTCCATTCCTCCTTGAGCACAGACAGCACATCTATAAATTACAGCGGTGATTTTAATTAGTAGAATTATTGGAAAAGGAAAGGCTCCTCTACTGCTGATGTTTTGCTGGCCACACTGCAGAAAGGTTCACCAGAATGGTGAATGGAACTGACAAGCTGCCTGTCACAAAATGCAGAAAAATAGAGACAATGAAGACAAAGCAAGCCTGGAAAAATGGAAATTAAAATGTTTTGGCAGTGAAACTGGATTTATTAATGGGCTGAGGGGGCAGATTGTTTTTGCTGAAATCACAGTCATTTTTCATACATAAATATTGGTGCTGTGAGTGATGTTGGGACAAGTAAAGAACAGAGAGAGGGTGCAAGGCAAGGAGGGGTGCCATGCAGGTACCCAGGGATTTCAAGTGCTACTTGGCCTCCTGACAGCTGTGCCAGCCAAGCCCCCTCAGACACATCAGCCTCAGTCAGCACTTTGGTGAGCCATCTGGTCATGGGCCACCTGTGTCTTAGGATGCACCCCTGGGACAGGGGCGAAGAGCATGCAGGGCTGAAGGTGTGTCTGTGGCACATTCAGCTGGGCAAACAGGAATTCAGGTCCCTCCTCATCGTCACACACCAGAGAAGACCTGAGAACAGTGCAGATGAGGTGATCGGAGGAGATGAGGCAGTCCTGGAATTCTAGTAACTCCTGTCCTCACCTGGTCTCATTCCTGCATTTTGTGGTCTGGGAAATGGCTCAGTCAGTTCCTTGTTCTGCAGCTTTGCAGTGGGTTTTGCTGCAGCATCTCTGTGCCTCCCAGCCTTACCTTAAGCTTTAAAGATGATGAGTGACTGTCTCATGCTTGTTTCCTTCCAGCCTCCCTGAGGAAAGGAGCCTGAGCTGTGACAGGTTTTTGTAAGGCCGGGGGGGGGGGGGGGGGGGCATTTCCTTCTTATACATGTACATGTTGCTCCATTTTATGTGGAAGAATGGAAAGAAGAATTCATTGTCTTGTGACTGCAGGTAAAGAAAGGAGTGCCGTGTGGCCACTGGTGTCACCTGGAGTGAGCTCTTCCCCTGGCCAATGCCCTTTCTGACAGCACTTCACCGTTTTTCTCAATAGGAATCAGGTGTTTGCTCCCAACAGATTGTTGTACCCCTGCTTCAGAGGAAGGAAGACACTCTCTGCAGGGAATACTCAGACCTTTGCAAACCCGACAGCTACGTTTGCCTTCCCCAGGGAGGGGCAGTAGTTGCTGCCCTTGCTCAGAGCCACAGGGGCAGCATCACTGCTGAGCCTCATGTCCCCTCTGGTGCAGAGCACCTTTTGGCAGGACACTTGCAGAATACATTCAACAACCCATCACCACGGTGTGAATTTTCTGAGCAGGCTGCAGAGACATGCTGTGACTGTCACTGCGCATGGAGAGGCGACAGATGGCTCTCACACATTTACTCCTGAAAATACTTCTCCAGTGGTTAGATTCTCCCTTGCTGATCCACGTTCTCAGGGATGTTAATTGCGATTGTGAATTAAATTTATTTTGTTATATTTGTGTCATTTCCTGTACAAAGAAACTGGAAGACATTCTCAGGACCTGTACTGGGAAAATGTATTGAGAGAAACCAACCCTCACCAAAGGACCTGCAGCCTGAAACCTGGAGCCTGTGACATCTTGTTCTCGTGCACAAAGCCCCAAAGCTTGGTCCTTTACAGCCAATCATAGGCTCTGGACCTAATTTCAGGTGAATGTACTGAGTAAGCAGTGTTTCATGGGTGTGGTCCCTGCAAGGTGCACACATACACCTGGTGAGAGGTGCACAAGTGTCACCCCGGGAACACAGACAAAGCTCCTGTTCATCACATCATGCAGTGACCGTTCCCTGGATTTTTATGATGTGTGCATTGTTCCATCTTTTTGGACTTGTCATACACGTGAAAGAGCTAGAAACCTTCCAGGCCAAGATGCAGAGTATTACTAACTGTGAACACTCCAAGTTAAATCATTCAGCCTCGAGTGGTGTGTTATTTGATGGCTTCCCCTAAAAGATGAAGAGGTGGAAAAGCAGTAGGGTTTGAACACATGCAGCAAAAAGATACAAATCAGCAGCAATTAGGAAGGTTAAAAAAAGAAAGAGGAAAAAATCCCAGTCAAATGCCCTTTCATGTGTCCAGCCTGTTTACATTCTGGGCTAGAATAGTGCTGATCTGACTCACTGTTGGCATTAATGAAGTTTGCACTTCTGGGTGAGCAATTTAATTTATCTCAGCAAACCAAAGCTCATTATAACAGTCCATAAATGCTATCAGATGAAAGCAGCATCCTCAAGCAATCTCAGGGATTAAAGCAAGGAGGCATTCAACTGCCAAGGCTTCTGCTGGAAAGACTGCAGTCAAAGCATGTGTGTGTTAGAGGCTGAGGAGGCACAATGTCTTCATTACTGCTGCAGATTTCTCTGTATTAAGACAGTGATCTGGACCCTCTGGAGGTGAGCAGCTTCCTTTTTTCCCCCTCTCTCTCTCCAGACATCTCTCCTTAGGGCTCATCTAGCCCTGTAGCAGCTGGAGAGACATGGGAGATGTGGGGACTCCACAGGTTGGCCACATGGGATGTCTCTCCTGCAGGGAACAGGAGCCTCGTTGGAGGGGCAGGGACTTGCAGCATGAAGGCACACAAAGAGGGTCAGGGTGGGAGGAGGAAAATGGCTGATTCTGTCCTCTTGGGCGTAGAAACCTCCTTGCCACACATCCTCTCCCACACTGGATCCAGATACTTGAACTCCAGCTCCCAGAGCTGCGCTGGCCTTGCCCTTGCCTTGCTCTGCATGGAGGCAGTGCAGCACCCACACATCCTTCCCATTGCTCCCTTTCTGCCAGGGCTGCCAGCGTGGCTGTGGCTCCAGCTGCAGCTGCAGCACACAGCACTGGCTGTCGGGGTGATGGAGTGAGCCCACCTGGGTGCTCCCTGGCAGAGGTGCTCGGTGGAAATGGCTTCTCCAGCAGCAGAAGTGATCTCCACCACCCTCATGTTTGAAATCGTATTTTCAGTTTTGCAATTCTTTTTCACGTGGAGAGTGGTGGAGATAGGCTGGGCAGGGGACGAACAGAAATAAACCCTCAAAACTTCAGTTTCTTTTCCATTTAACTTAAAAAATGAATTGCATATCACAGACACAGACTGGGGATAAAACAGTTTTCTTTTTAAAGCCTTCCTTTCAGCAGGCCCAACAGAGAGAGGCAGGGCTGTGTGTGCCTGTGCCTGGGGAGCCATAGGCTGGTGGGAAGGTCCCTGCTGCATCTGAGGGATGGGGCTTCTGGGGGGCATGCTCCAGCTGCCTGGGGTCAGGTGAGGGTCTAGGCGACCTACTGCTGCACCCTGTGTGTCAGTCCCACCTTTGCTTTTCCCCTGCAGAACCACTCACGTGCCTGGGGTGAGCCACGGGAACACTGAGCCGCTGGCACTGCCAAGACACAGAGGTTCTGGAAGCTGCCGGGAACCAGCGCCCTCAGACAGCAGCAGAGATGTCAGTGATGCAGAGAAAACCAGCTCCTGATGCAAGGCAAGGCCACGCTGCCAGGTCCTGTGTGCTGTACCCCTGAAAGCCACAGTGAGCACACTGAGGCAAGTCTGTGTGTTTTCAGTAAGGTAAGACAAGCTGACAGATAATGGGCTTCTCATGGATGCACAGCATGTGGATGTGCTAAGCCTGTAATTTTGGGACTATAATTGTCAGTAAATTATTGATGCTGTGGTGGAAGGTTGAAGTTAAGGAGAAGGGTTCTCATTTCACAAGATTTCCCCGAGGACCACGGTGGAGAAGGTGCCTGCCTCCAGAGGCAGACACGGTGGGATGCTGTTCCGTGCACACCTGGAAACCGGCCTCATGCCAGCTGTGCCATTTGCTTGTGTTGCACATCCACAGCCTCTGCTGCTGGGGTTGTGCAGAGGAAAAGGCTGGAGCAGCTGCAGCCCCGTGCGTTGTGAGAATAATGCTCTGTGCTGGGAGGATTTCTTCAGTCTGCTGCCAGCGTGAGGAATGAGCCACCGTTCCCTGAGCTTCAGTTACCACTTGACAACCATCTCCACTGCCTCTGTGATCAAAACCGCAGTGCAGGGAACTGTGGCTGTGAGTGGCAGGTATGTCTGAGGGGTTCTGTCAGATCTCTTCCACCTGCTGCTCTACCTTTCAATCACAGTAAATGTAATTTACTGTGATACAGGCATAGTGTCACCCAGGAGGCACAGCTTTCCTGGTATGTGTGATGCAACTGGGACATCTTGTCTGTGTCTACCTCTCTGTGCTTCTCAACACTGCAGATACAGGTGAGGAAAACACAGAACAGAGGCAGAAGGAATCTTTCCCTTGAGTTGCCAACAAACCCAGACAGATAGATTTGAGTTCAACACTTTCTGGGGATGTGCAGAGCCCTGCCATGTCTGGCAGCCAGACCCTGGCCCCCAGTGGGGTCTCAGGCAGTCTTACCATGTGAGGGAAGGCTTTGGTGGGCCTGGGCCTCTGGGATTCTATCCTGAGAGAGCCCTGGGAGCAGGCACAGGCAGCTGCCTTCTGACCAGCAAACCGCTGCCAGGCGGGTTTTTTTGTATCTCCTGCCTGTTCATTGTTCCAATGTCCTTGAGAGCAGAGGAGAAACACTGCTAGAGCCCTGTATAGAAATAAAGGGAGGTGTAACAAAGGGCCAGGCAGGGGAGCTGGCACTGCTCCAGCTGTGGCACATCCTCCTCAGCCTCTCTCAGGGGATGAGGGAGGGCAGCAGGAGGCTGGAAAGAGCAGGACAGCAGCTCAAGGGAGGACTGTGGTCCTGTCGTGCAACTGGACATGAGTCTCCTCCTTGTTCCCACTGCAGCCACCCAAACACGCATAAATCTGCCACACAGCAGAGCCAGACGATGTGCAGCCTGCCCCAGGCTCTGCCCTCCTGTCTGCTTTCCTGCCTTTGTGCTCTGCTTCCTGAGCAGCCCCAGCCGCCGGCATTCCCGGAGCCAGCCCAGCCCGGAGCGCGGCCCCGCAGGGCAGTCATAAATTGTAGAAGTAACTCGGGGAGATGATGCTCCAGCAAAACCGCCCTTTCAGCGTTGTCCCCAGGAAGGACGCAAGCGCTGTGTTTGCTCGGAAGGAATCATTTAGCGGCGGAAAAAAAAAAAAAAAAGAAGAAGAAGTGGAAAGAATAAAAAAAGACAAAAAAGGCGGCGCGGAGGACGGGCGGGGGGCGGCCCGGGGAGCGGGGCCGGGCTCGGGGGGCGGATCGGGACAGCCCCTCCCGCCGCCGCTCCGCGCTGCCCGCCCCGCGACCGCGCCCCGGTTCTTCCCCGCCCGTCGCCGCCGCCGCCGCAGCCGCTGTCGCCGCTCCGCTCCGCTCCGCCATGTCCGCCGAGCCGGCCCCGGCCGCCGCCGCCCCCGAGCCCGAGCAGGCCCCCGGCCCCGAGCCGCCGGCGGGCGGCGGGGAGGCGGCCGAGCACCGGGCGCTGGTGCTGACGGGCTTCGGCGGCTACGAGAAGCTGAAGGTGCAGGCGCGGCGCGGCGCCGGCCCGCGGCCCGGGGAGGTCTCGGTGAGCGTCCGCGCCTGCGGCCTCAACTTCGCCGACGTGATGGCGCGGCAGGGCCTGTACGACCGGCTGCCGCCGCTGCCCTTCTGCCCCGGCATGGAGTGCGCCGGCACCGTCCGCGCCGTCGGCGAAGGCGTCCGCGACCGACAGGTGAGGGCGGCGCGGCCCCGTGGTCTCGCCGCGCTGCGGAGTCCCGTGTGCCCCCCGGCCGCTGCACTGGGGCCGCCCCGGGGCCGGGGCTCCCCGTCGGGGCTCCGGCGTTGCTCAGCCCGGTCCAGGGGCCCGTCCGATGCCGCCCGCGGAGGCTCCGGCGGCGGACAAAGGCCCCGGACAAAGGCGAGGAATCCCCCGGACGGCCCTGCCCGTCCCGCTCGCTCCGGGACGGCGGAAGCGCCGCCGCCCGCCCGCCCGGGCTGAGGGGCCGGAGCCACGGGGAGGAGCTGGGAGCGGCCGTGTTCCTTAGACCCAGGAGGTTTTCCTAAGGTTGGACATGTTTTTCCATGGTTGATGCTATTAAGCGTTACCCCAAGGCTCCTGCCTGTTGGCAGGATGATCCTTACAAGGGGCAACAGTAATGTTCAGCGGTGTTCAGACTCCTGCTTCCAAATTGAGCAAGGAGGGCAAGACATGAACCTCATCCCTCTTGCCTTGTTAGGGGTCTGTTCGTTTGGGCAGCTGGCAGGCAGCACCCTGGGTACAAGCCAGAGCCTGGGGTGCCTGCAGTCCCTCTGAGGGTCGAAGGTTATGCCTCACCCTGTGGTGAGAGGTGCTGCGCTGCAGTCTCCCGATGAGCAGAGTGCATGCTGTGGGCTCCTGCCTGAGCCAGGGCTGCTGCAGTCCCTGCAGACCTCTGCACAGAGAACAGCGTGCATGCACTGCCTGTGGCATACCAAGGGCAGGGCTGTGACGGCTTCTGCTAGCCTTGAGCTTGTTTTAGACCCACTTGTCCTCCAAATTTAGGTTGGCGATAAGGTAATGGTCCTGGCTCGGTCAGGGCTCTGGCAAGAAGTCGTGAATGTGCCGGCCAGTCAGACTTTTCCAATGCCTGAGGGGATGAGCTTCGAGGAAGCAGCTGCTCTTCTTGTCAACTACATCACTGCCTACATGATCCTGTTTGACTTTGGAAACCTGAGACCCAACCAGAGTGTTCTCATCCACATGGCTGCAGGTAAATAGTTCTTGACAGCCTGTGTTGAGACTCTTGGCCTCACCATGCAGTTTCCAAATGGGTGGCGTGGGTAAGGAAGTAATGGGGCTGGATTGACAAAATGTCACCTGGCAGAGGTGCAGGCTTCATGCTGGCCCCATTTCCCAGCAGCTGAGGTTGGTCTCTCCCAGTGTGTCCCAGGCATCAGCCTCACCAGGCAGAGCCTTTGTTCTGCAGGCTGTTGCCAGCGCACAATCAGTGCAAACAGGGATAATTTACCTATTCAGAGGTTTTTCTGACTGTTTGCTTCTGAGGCTTTCTCGCTGCTGGTTTTCAGGTGGTGTGGGAACTGCTGCCATCCAGCTGTGCAAGACTGTAGAAAACGTCACCATTTTTGGCACAGCATCTGCCTCCAAGCACGATTCACTCAAGGAGAGTGGAGTTGCTCACCCCATCGACTACCGAACGATGGATTATGCAGAGGAGGTGCGGAAAATCTCTCCCAAAGGTACTACATGGTGGAGGGTTTCTGCAACTGTCCTGCATTTCTTTCAAGTGCAAAGAAACCTCTAGTTACTACCAGTTCTCTCTCTCTAGGTGTTGACATTGTGCTGGACCCGCTGGGAGGATCCGATACCACCAAAGCGTTTAACCTGTTGAAGCCAATGGGCAAAGTCATCACTTACGGTGAGCCCCGTGCCCACACCCAGTGCTTGTGCAGGGGGGACCATGTGGTGGCAGGGTGGGATCCACACAGGAATGCTTTGTGTTGCTCCGTGCCTGTGCTGTCAGGGACCATTGCTATTCCTGACTGCTCTGTGTGTTGCAGTTCTGTTATTTCATGAATGTCTTCAGGATGCTTCCCCTGGGTGAGGCACTGAGGGGAGTGAGATTTGTGTCTTCCCCCCAGAGCTCTGATTACAGGCTCCAAGGCTCTTCCCTCCCAGGGCAAGATCTCTCTTTGAGTACAAGCCAGTGCCTGCAGGGGAAGCTGGAATGTCCTCATGGAGGAACAGAGGCACAGCTGCTTTGTCTGGGCTGAGTTAATGCACAGCCTTGCTTTTCTTCTAGAGGATGTGTGGGTGATGAGGTTTGAGGCTACTGAATACTTATCTCTCCATTCCCCAGCTCTGGAACACTGTGATTTTGTCCCATAGACAAAGCCTTCACACAATCCCCAGTGGTATTCCAGACACTTGCACCAGTGTGCTGCTTCTGCTGTTGCAGCCGTTGCAGCGTGTGACTCCCCTGAAGAAGCAGGGCTGTAGGAGAAGGGGAGAGCTGTCCTGCCAGCCTGGCTGGGTGGCACTCATAACCCTTTCTTGTCTCTGCCAGTACTCCAGTCTAGCTACTGCTGCCTTAGGAGGGATGAAGAAAGGAATTCTACGTTTTTGTGATATATACGAGTGCTGATAATCCAGATTCTGGATTATCTTGAGGCTGAGACAGGTGCCTGTTTCCACTGATGGGCAGATGGGCAGAGCCTCATGTAATCCAGTTTTCAGCTCTGTCCATCACTGGACAGTGAGTTGCTGTTCCCCTGTGCATTGTCTGAGCTGTTCCATGGGATGCCTGTTGCCTCTCATGTTGTGTTCCAGCTCATCTATAGCTTGCCTTCTTTTTAGGGGTAGCAAACCTGATCACTGGGCAAAAGAAGAACCTCATGGCTATGGCTAAAACCTGGTGGAACCAGTTCAGCATCAATGCCTTGCAGCTCCTACAACAAAACAAGGCAGTGTGTGGCTACCACCTGGGATATATGGATGAAGAAGTTGAGCTTCTCAGAAGTGTTGTAGCCAAGCTGGTTAACCTGTACAGTCAAGGCAAAATCAAGCCTAAAATAGACTCTGTATGGCCCTTTGATCAGGTGAGTCTGAGCTAACATACAGGCTGGCAGCAGTTCAGAGTGAGCACCTTTGTTCCTGGGGCTGAACTGCTGGAAGTGTTTGATAACCATCTGTTTGCAGACGTTTGGTGCCTTTTTCCTTTTAAGATACTGTGGGTGAGTAAAGTGGCTGGGCTCTTCTGCTCCAGTGCACAGAGCTGGGCAATGCCAGACAGTGTCCCTGTGGAGTAGGGCAGGTGCTCAGCTGTGCTCCATGGGCAGCAGCAACCAGGAAGGGGCTGCATTATGCATCAGGCTGGAGTCTGCCCTGAGCCTGCACCCTGCAATTAAGCAGAACAGATGGGAAGGTTGTTGCTGCCCTTCCAAGAGTGAAAAAGAGCTCTGGCAGTGAAGCAGAATGAGGGTGTTGGAAGGGAGCAGCAGGTTTTTCACTAGCTCTGATCAGTGTTGTTGCATGGATGTGTCCAGGCAAAGTCAGGCTCTTCCCTTGGAAATCCTGTGCTGGGGCAGAACTTGCTGCAGGGGAGCAAAGAACTTAGTGATGATCAGTCAGTATTCGTACCTGATACCTGTCCTATGGAGAGGCTTAAGGAAAACTTGGATTCCAGGCCTGGCACTTGCTTGGACTGCAGGGAAAGGTGCCTCTGGGTTATCCTTTAGTCTGGTCTGGGTGGACTGAGGGGCCCAGGAAGGTCATGGATGCACTGTGCAGGGTGGGTGGGGATCTCACCAGATTCCTTTTGCTTCCAGGTGGCAGAGGCCATGAGGCAGATGCAAGAAAAGAAGAATGTTGGAAAAGTCATCCTGGTTCCTGAAGCACCGAAGGAAGAATCCAAAAAAGCAGAGAACTAAAGAAAAGAGATGTATGCAGATTATGAATTCATGGTTTAACTCCCTGATCTCTTTGGGACCTGAAAATGGACAGATCAGTAGCTTCCATCTTCACCAGTACAAGAACATCATGGTTATCGTTCAGATGAGGTTTGCATGCTCTTGTTGTGACTGACCCTTTGCCAGATATGCCTCCTGCTCTCTCTTTTGAAGGCTGTTTATTTCGTACAGTTTTCTAATCACTTGTTTCTCTACTGAATTTCCAAACTAACCTTATTTTTCTCACAGTGCAGCTGAAGCTTCCAGGCAGTCGGTGACTAACAACTGCACAGCCTGTCACTGTAAAGTCATGGCCAAATGTACTGTAGCAACTGCCAAGTATCTCTGCAGAAACTGAGCCCTGATGAAGTGTTCTCACTGTCACCTTTGTGAAGCCTGTTCAGCAGAGAATTGGCCAAATGTAGGGTGTTTCCTCCACAGCCAAAGGAAAGCACAGCTGGCCTCGTTTAATTCAAGCAGGGATTTCTCTTCTGTTCACACTGGCCCTGCTCTTTCCCCTCTGCTTTTGTAGGCCACTAACACAGTCAGATAGTAACAACTCCTGTTGTCTTTGCCTTGACCATCCTGGTTAATTTGGGGTCTGTGGCATACCATGCTTAATTTGCAGTTACTTCTCTTTGCAGTCAGCAAATACCCTGACAGGCTGAGCTGGGCTGTGTCTCAATACAGAAGAAAAGTTTCAATTGGGTAACTTGATCTTGTCCATTTTCTATTTCCAAACTGGATAGAGAGATCTGAACTGTGTCTGATTCTTGGAGACCATAAGGACTCAACTGTGTCAAACGACTGGAACAATTGATGTTGGCTCGGTGCTTTATTATGTTGGGCTCCAAGTTGCTATTGCTAAGGCTAAACTTTACCCTCCTGTTTGTGTTTCCAAGGGCTGCAGTGTTGAATTGGACTTCATTGGGATGGGAACACTCACACCAGCTTGGGGTTCAGTGCTGCAGTAGGGCTTGACTCTTCTTCCTGTGAATCTTTGACTCATGGGACCCTTGGGCTCTCTTCCAGCACTGAGGGTTTAGGAGCTGACTGTGGTGTTCCTCCTATAGCAGAACTTTGTTTCTCTTCTGCTTTTCTTCTGTGCGTTTGAAAATGGAGCTGTGCAGAGACCCAAGCCCAGTTCTGTGAGCACCTTGAGTCCTGGGTGGTGCTGTGCTTCCCACTGGACCCTGCTTGTAGTCCCAGGCAACTCTGGTGCTGTTGGTACTTGCTTTTGAGGCTTTGTCATGGATTGTAGGTGCTGTGGGCTCTTAGGCTTCATTTTGGATTTGAAAAGGTAAACCCAAGGGCACCAAGAAGAGCTGCTCATCATGGAAGAACTCAGGCTTCAGGAGCAAAACCTTGCAACCAGAAGTCCTGCTTAACCAACCCCCAGGCAGGGCCCAGGGCCCAAGGAGGGCAGGTGCAGGGTCCCACACACAGCCCCCTTGGCCCCTGAGAGAGCCCACGCAGGGCTGGGGGTCCTGTGCAGGGGAGGAGTGTGGCTTCTTCCTCAGCCTGCTCTGTCCTCCAGCAGGGCTCCTGTCTATCAGTGCAGCTTGTAGTTCAGGTGCTTGGGCTCAGTCCAAAGTTCTTTAGAAATGCGTAGGCACAGCTTGCCTGGCTAACTTTACATATTGAAACAACCCTGTTCCCTACAACCTCAGAGGAGTGCTGGAGCCCTCTCACAGATCCTTGTCAGTTCATCTCTTGAACTTCATAAATATGGGCTGATGGAACTCGCAAGCACAACTTCTTATCTTTCTGAATCCAAAATCTTGTTGCTTCTTTCAATCTGCCCTGTCATGCTAATTTAGATTAAATCCAACAGTGTTTAATGCTGCTTTACTAGGTCTGACAACAGGACTGTCCAAATTGCTGAAATGGAAAGTCTGGACCTGTTCCTCTGAGAAACTGGACCTTACCTTGATGACAGAGCAGCGTGCTCAAATGGCACCCAACCCTGCACATCTTCAGGTTCTACTCACTGGTGAAAAGGAAAACTATCCCAGTGTGTTTCACAGTAACATCCTCTCCCTGCTTTACTCTTGGGTCAAGCACATGCTCAGTGCCTTACATGGATGGCCTTGGGTTGGGTGGTGTGGCCCAGGAGCCTCACAGCTTCCTGTCAGACCCCCCGACCCACAGGAAACAGCATCTCAGTGCCTTCTGCTACATGACTAGGAAGTCACTGGGGCCTTTTCCATTCTGGCCAGGTATATTGCCAAAATCCTGTTTTGACTCTTGCTAGCTCTCTTTTGTGAACACTGGTGATGTCATTGGAATTTCTGTGAACAAGCTGTACTCTTCCCAGGTGTCCTAGCCTTTCCAGGCCTGTCCTGGCAGTTCTGTGCTCCCCAGTCCTGAAGACCTGTTGTAGAGCCCTTGTCTCCCCCAGGGTGGCTGTTTGGCTCCTGGCAGTCCTCGAGTGAGGCTTTATCTGCTGCCCTGGCCTTGGCTCTCTGGGAACAATCCCTGTTCCTGTATCTGCTCACGTGTCTTCTGCATACAAATTCCTGAAGCCCTTATCGGGGCAGGAAGAATGCCAAGCAGTTAGTGTGTTAGAATTCAGCACTGGCTGTTTTGTGTCCCTTGGTAGCAACAGTGTTTTCTATAGAAAGACCAAGATTAAGTGTAACCTTGCTCTCCTCTGCCCCTGCTCGATGCTCTGCTCTAGGGGGGTGCTGTTGGTTGTTTTTTGGGTTTGGTTTTTTACTTTTTTTTTTTTTTATAGGACAGTAGGTATAGAATCTACATAAAACAACTTCAAGGGTCTTAATCAAGTTAACCAGCAGGTTTGTACACAAGGACCAAAGCAGAAAACCAAAAACAAACCCTAGTATAAAAATCATTCCACTCAAGGTTGCTTGTTTAGGGCAAAGTTGTGCTAGTGAGGAAGTGGGAGATTCCTGTCCTTAATCACATGTGCCATTCCAGCTATCAGAAGTGCAATTTAATGTTTATTTTACTGATTGTCTGACTCTAAGGTTCTCCCATGAGGAGTACAAGTGGAAAGTGTGAGTAAGGGGTTGATGAGCAGAGGAGGGGTCCCCAGCCCTGCCAGCCACAGCATGGGGTGCCTGTGCAAGTGCCTCTCCTGTCATTGCTGCAGTGGCCTCCCAGGCTGGTGCTGCTGGTATTGCATAAAGGGCAACTCCTTTGCTTCACCAGGCAGCTGTTGCCACGTTTTTGACTCTGGTTTCTCTGAAGCTTCCTTACGTTGCATGCTGACCGCAGGAGGGGAAGGGAGCAGAGGCGGCCTCCACTCGGATGGAGGAACACAGCCCATGCCAAGTACTGTGGGAAGGAGTTTGGCTGTACATTTTGTTTCAGACACCTGTGTTAAACTAGAATTGATTGACCAGAGACAAATAAGAAGCACTGTGGGTCTTAGGCTTCAGCTGGTGCAGAATTCTGGCCCACTGACAGCTGCTATCATAGGTGTTACACCACTGGTTGCCTGAAGTCTCTGGTGGGCTGAGCCCTCGTGATGGCAAAGTGTGACTGGCAAGTAGTACATGAGCATGATGTGAAACACATTAGACTCTGAGTGAGCCTCTTACAACATACAGTCTGGTCTGTACTGTCTGAGTCATGTTGATTTGCAGATATGTGACATGAGTGATGCTCATCCTACGGACACATGGAAAATCTTTGTTTAAAAATATATATTCTGCTTTGTACGTGTAACCAAGCTGGACAGAAAGGAAGTGTGCCCCTGATGTTTACATGATTATGTGTAATGCTCCTCTCTCAAATGTTACCATATGCCTTATGTGTTTCAAATGGTAATTAAAAGCATAACAAAACCGTCCATGGTACACTGCTCAGGTTTCTGTTGGCATGAACCCTCTGCCCTCAGCTTGGCCTCTGGACAGGTTCAGTTGATAAAGTGTAACTCTCCCAGCCTCTGCTCTGGAAGACAATCAATTGTTGCTCCTAACACGCTGTTCTGGAAGGCAGCTATGGTGATTTTTGTTTGTGAAGCCCTCAGCTGAGCTCTGCCCTTTGTGTCTGAGGTGTCTCTGTAGCCAGGTGGGACTGAAGGAGGGTGCCTGGGCTGAGGGTAAGACAAGCCATGAACAACCACTACTGAACGTGAGAATAATCATTTTTATTTATGTTTCTCCACTTAGAGACTGTCCCTGGGAGGCAGCTGTTGCAGGTGCTGAAAGCTGTTAATGTTCTCCTCATGAGAGCACCAGGTCACCTGCTGGCCCCAGAGCAGGTGCTGGAGAGGGGCTGAAGCACGAGGCTGTCTGCTGAGGCATGAAGAGCTGACACTAATGACAGAGCCCTGGCTCTGGTGGCAGCTGAACTGGAACCTGCCTGTAGGAGGTGGAAGGTACTTCCAGAAGCTGGGGCTGGACTAGGCACAGGCTCCTGCTAAGGTTTGGGTCATGCTGCTGAAAGCCACACAGGGCTCAGCCTGAAATCAGCTGAAATCAGGTGTGTAACTGGCTGGCAGGACACACAACCAGGAGGAGCTGGAGTTTCTAGGAAGTGCTGATCCACGCTGAGGCCTGTGTGGGGCAGGGACGGAGGTGCTGCTGTCGCTGATGTGCAGGTTTCTGGCTACCTATGGGGACACAGGAGCTCCTTGGATAAACACCTGCTTTTTCTCGAGCTGTCTCTATTAAGCTGCAGTTTTGTCAGCAGGAAAGGAAGGCGAAGCGAAGCCCTGGGCTGTGGCCATGGGAGTCTCATGCAATGCCCAGTTTCTTCAGAACTGTGCGGACCTCCCGGAGATACTGGGCGTCCGGGTAGCCGTTCCTGTGGAGCAGAGGGGGAAGTGCTGTAAATCCTGCTGATGTGCCAAAATCACAGAGGGGGGAGCAGCAGTTTGGTTTTGCCCCAGCCCTTCAGCAGGGGCTGAGGGTGGAAGTCCTGCTCCTGGGAGCTGCTTACACCTGCAGGCACAGCTCGCACCCAGTGCTGGCTCCGGAGCCCTGTCACGGGAAAGGCTGTAAGTGAACAGGGCCTGGAATTCCTGTCCTTGAGGAATTTACAGGTGTGGGATGGGCAAGGGCTTTTGCTCTAGCTGGAGGGTGCCAGGGGTGGTCTGCCATACCGTAGCTGCCCTGCAAGCTGAAGCAAAGGGAGGCACCAACTCTGCCACTGTGGGAGCATGGAAGAGCCACCCCTGCCAGGATTTGTTGAGCCCATGGTTCTCCTCCTCTAATTGCTAAAACAACCACAACCATACCCAAAACTTAGGATGAGCTGGGCCATACCTGGCTTTGCCTCCACCAAAGGAGGTTTTGTGTGGAATAAGGCCCCATGTCACTCTTTCCTCTCCATTGCAGGACTTGATCTGGAATGTCAGTCCATGCTCAAATGCTTTCTTCAGCAGCATTGCTGTCTTCTGCCCTTCCTTGTTGTCAGGTAGGAAGGCACAGAAATGCCCCCCTTTGTAAGACTGTCCTGGGCGAGGGTCCCCAACCTTAGAACAGGAATAAGATGTTTTAAACAGTGGCTGGAGTGCTGTGCCTCTTGAGGGGACTTCTAAGGTTTGTGCCAGCTTGAGAGATACACCAGTGACCATGGTCCCCAGGGGCTGATAGTCACTGTCAACTAAAAACAGATCATACTTGCTCCTCTTCAAAAGCAGCAAGCTGCTCCCAAACCTGGTGTGAAGCTTTTTGCCTTCCCCAGGTCAATACCTCTGCTGCTTTCCACATGAGGTAGGGAGCTGTGGCTGCCCTTTCCCCCCAGCTACACACACACACTTGCCCTCACCCCAACCACCCTGACAGACCCCCTGCATGTGCTGTGGTGGGATGGGGAAGCCCCATGGTGGGTACCTACCCCCTGCACGCCGTCAGGGATACTGTAAGCAACTTGAAGCGTCAGGTCTCGATAGTAGCCGGGCAGGCTCTGAGATAGAGAGGAGATCTTGAATGTCCCCGGGATCTTGGAACTCGGGGCAGCTGAGGAGAAGCTGCAGCATGCTGGCCTCACACTGTCTGCTGCAAAACACGTCCTGCACAAGGCATGACCACAGGGGCCCTGGCAGGTCACCCCTGAGCCCTGGCAAGCATCACACCGGCCCAGGGGAATGGTGCCACTTTCCTGTCCAAGGCTGGAGTCTCTTCTCTGCTGTGATGAGAGGTCAGGCTCCTCCTGCTCACTGCTCCTGCCCTTTGGGAGCTGTGCCCTTCCCTGGCCCCTGGGCTCTGCTGCAGGTGCCTGTTGGGCCGCAGCTGGTGGCAGCTCAGGAGCCGTGGCCCTGTACAGCCAGGTGGGCAGGGAGTGAGGAGCCCCCTCAGCTGCAGGGACTGGGGAGCGCAGCTGTCCCATCGCTTCATTGTGGCCTCCTCTGCTCTTGCCTTTGTCTCTTGCAAACTGGAATCTGTCTGGCAAAACCTGTTTTAGCCGGGCGATGTCAGACTCCCCCAGGGACAGTTTTGTCTTCAGCTGTTCCTGGGACTCCTTCAGACCAGCAGGACTTGGCTTATCCCCCACAGCAGGGTTCAGAGGGCTGCTTCCTCCTTGCCCAGTCCCAGAATCAGCACGGCCATTGGCCTCCTCCTGCCCCCTTGCCTGCTGGAACCTCCAAGGACTGGGGGACCTCTTTTCCTCGGTTTCTGGCACCCAGGAAGCCCTGAGCATATCATTGGGGACTGCTTGATTGCTGATGTTCAGGTGCTGCAGGCCCATCTGGAGGGACTCCAGGCTACTTGGAAGGGCTGCATCCAGCACTGTGTCCTGGCTTCTACTTGGCTGGATGACACTTGATTGCCCTGTACTCTCTGGTCCTGGAGACACAGATGAAGACTTCAGGGCACGTAGCCTCCTGGAAGAAAACACGTGGAAGGCTTCAGTCACTCCTGGCAGCATTTCCTTGGGGTAAGCAAGATATAGCTTGTACTTGTCTTTGTGGAGTCCAACCTGGAGGGATTTTCCTCGCAAGAGGCTGCACAGTTCACTCAGGGCACTGTCATCTGGACCATCTACAGTGAGCTCTGAGTAGCTCAGACTCTGACACACCAGGTCAGGGCACTTCTGCACAAGAGCTTCCACCTGCCATTTAGCCTGGAAGAGCCTGCTCCTGTCCTCTGCCTGCAGTGTCAGCACTGCGCAGTCCCCAGCACGGCGCTCCGAGATCTGCACCTTCCCCCCCCTGCACAGCTTGTCGATAGTGACACGGCAGGTGTCTCTCAGGTAAGACCACTGCAGAAAGTCCAGGCTCATTTCCTCACTCACCCTGCTGCTGCCACTGTCTCGGGACTTGTTGCTTTCCTCTGACCTTGGCAGGGAGAAGCTGTTGGACCGGCGCAGCAGAGGCCTGGATGCAGAGGGTTTGGAGTCTAAAGCAGAGGAGGTCCTTGTCACATCAAAGGTGCTGGAGGTGCCAGTGAGGGAATGGTGCCCAATGGGACTTGAGCCTTTAGAGTCCCCAGGATGCTGTGAAGTGCTGTTTTCTTTACCCTCAAAGGACGACAGCACCTTGTGTCCTGGAAGCCTGACAGCTCCTTCGACATGGTCCCGTTCTGTGGGGTCGTTCTGCTGAGGCTCTGCTGCTGACCCCAGAACCTCACCTGCTGTAGGGACAGGAGGCTGATACTGCTGGGTCAGTGCTGTTGGGTCACTCAGACCAGGAGCATCTGATGAGTGTTTCCTGGAAAGCTGCACCTGTCCCACTGGCAGAGAGTCCTGATTCAGCAAGAGGCCCTGGCCAGCCTGAGACCTGTCAGTTTTCAGGGCACTGAAGTTGGCAGCTAGCTTAAGCTCACCTTTCAGCTCTGGCCTGCCTGAGCTGAGCTTTGTCACTGAGGAGTCCACAGGCACTTTGGGCAGATGCAGTGGAGCCTCTGTGGTGCCGGAGGCTGTGGGGTGTGAGGGCTGGTTGCTGCTCAGCACATCAACTGTGTGTGCAGCACCTCTCCTGGTGATGGAATGCTGAAGGTACTGCTTGGCCTGGGACACGTCAACGAGGTTTCCAATAAGATAAATCTGCTTCGTGTCCTCGTGGCAAAGCAACTGAGGATACAGCTTCTGCAGCTCGCGTGTCAGAGCCCTGAGTGCCTGGCTGTCCATTCCCAGCCCTCTCTTGGCGATCTTCTCCTTGCGCAGGCTCACCTCCAGCTGCTGGTAGAGCTGCTGCAGGGCCAGGCGGGCCTCTCGCAAGGCCCCCATGTCCCCAGACAGCCCTCCAGATGGCTGGAGGTACAATATGGTGATGCCATCGCTGGTAACATCAACCACATCCACGCGATGCTGGCGCAGCACACCTTGGTACTTGGCAGCACAGAACCTCTGCATGTACAAGTAGATGTCCAAGTCCATCATCAGAGAAAATTCCTCTAGCTGTTCCACAGCTTCCCCATCCACTGGGCCCCGAGGTGATGGGATTTTAGCTGTCATTTCACACTCCTGGTCCCCATTTGGCAGCTTTGCTGTCTCTTCTGCTGACTCAGTGGAGTCAGGCACTTGCTGGTGATCATGCATTCCCATCTCTTTGGCCCCACGGCTGGAATCTGGCAGGAGGATCTCCCCAGTGGCTTTGCTCCTGAGGTTCAGGCTGCCCAGCAGGTCTCTGCTGAAGGCCTGCAGCTCAGTGAATGGGCCCTGGACTATGCAGTGTGTGTTTTTAGAATCAAAGTTAAACTGCACATTGCTGTAGCCCTTGTGCAAGTCCCTGAGGAGGGTTTTGCCAGTAGGAAGCTTGCCATAGTCAACTATCATGCACGCACGTATGAAGATCTGCAAGTAGATAGCAAGGGAGTGAGAGAGCAAGGACCAAAAATAACCTCCCTCCAAGGCACAAGAGAAGGCAAGTGCACCTGACCCCTGTATTATTATGACAGAAGAGATGACCAGTCTTCCATCTCTCTCCCTCAGCATCCAGCTTTCAAGAGAGATGGAGCCTGATACAGACAGGACCAAAAGACCCACACTAAGCAACTCCTCAACCTTGTGCACTTGTCAAAAGCTTTCTGCAACCAAGGAATGAGAGGGGGAAGTCACACAGAGATGTGACTGCATTTCTACACACTGGGAGCTCTCCAGACAGCCAGTACCTCATCGGGGCTCAGCTCCTCAGTGTGCAGGGTCACCTCCAGTGGGTACTGCATCCCTCCGATCGCCAGCACGTGGTCCTTCAGCTTCAGGATCCTCTGGGCCACTGGTGGGAAAAGCCACCCGAACCTGCGTCAGCCCAGCTGAGGGGCAGCAGCGGGGCTGCGGGGCCGGTGGGACAGGGGCACGGCGGGGCTGGGGATGGCGGGACAGGAGACGGCAGGACAGAGCCCCCGAGGGTCCCGCGGCCCGTTACCTTCCGGCGCCTCGAAGGTGATGAGGCCGCAGGGCGGGGGCCCGGGCAGCATCCGGACCTCGGCGATGTCCCCGCCGCCGTTGCGGGAGCGCAGGAAGTGGATGGTCAGCTTGTCGGCCACCCTGTCCGGAGGCAGCTCGGCGGGGAGGCCCCGCACCCGCACCGTGCGCCCCGCCATGCCCGCGGGGAGCGGCCGCGCCCGCCGGGCCCTGCGACACCGGGGAGCCTCCCGGGAGCCCCAGCGGCGGCTCCCCCGCTCCGCCGCACCGGGCCCTCGCCCGCCCCGTCACACCCCGGCCCTGCGGCCCCTGCCCGGCCCCGGCCCCGCTGCCGCAGGGAAACGAAAGCGAAAGCGGGGCCGCCCCGCCCCGGCCGGCACCTCCCCGGGCCCCGCGGGACGGCCCGGCCCCGCAGAGCGCGGCCCGGGGACCCGGCGCCGCCGCCCCCATCCCGGGAAGGGCCCAGCCCCCCGACGGCTCCTGCATGCAGCTCCCGGCCCGGCCCGACCCCAGCACGACAGACACGGTGCTCTCGCCAGATGCTTTAATTCTCGCCGTGCCGGGGGGCACACGGAGCTCCACAATCTCGGCTTGATGGGGATGGCCAGGACTAGCCCTGGGATGGCCAGGGCTAGCCCGTGTCCTCCACAAACACGGCCCTCCCCGTCCACCCTGCTGGGACGTAGGCGAGGGCATCCACCTCCCCGCCGCCGAGGCTGGCCTTCTGGAAGTGGATCTCCAGGGTGTCTCTCATGGACTCATCAAACAGCACATCGGGAATGCCAGAAAGCAGGACAGTCCTGGGACAGCAGGAGGGCTGGAGCTGGACAGAGACAGGGATGAGCTGTGTGGTGGAGTAGGGAGAGGGGCTTCAGGAGCCCCCCACCTGTGCTGCCTTGGCACAGGCTGGCAGGTGCTGCTTGCACAGGGTTCGTGCATTTACCTGCAAGTTGGTGATGTCTCCATTCATGTATGGTGATATTTTGACTTTGTATTTTTCTCCCAAAATAGGAACCTCAATGTATCCTCTCTCAACTAGCAGCTCTGCGACTGAAGATGGAGAGGAAAGCCCTGAACTGCCCAGGCCCCAGATGAGCTCCAAGGGAGGTTATGTCCCTGGCATAGGCACCAAGGCTGACACTGCCCAACTCATTGTCAAGCTCATCTACATCAGAATAGTCTCAGGGGAGGCAGGACAACCTGGGCTCACTGTGCCTTCCCTGTTCCTCAGACACAGCTACATCTGCCCTCAGGAGATGACCCATTTCCCTCTAGAACAGGCTGGGCTGCTCCACCCTCGCCAGCCGCCCAAGCTCAGCACACCCCACGCACCTCCATCCTCTCTGAAGGTCAGCACCACCTGGCGAGAGTCTTCCTGGAACTTCCTCCTCTCCACCTCACTGCCCCCATTCTTTTTCTTGCTGAAGAAGAGCTCCAGCTTGTCCAGCAGTGCATCCCTAGGGATGTCCCCGTTGGGCAGGTCAGACACAATGATGCTCCTGCTGCTCTGAGTCAGCTTGATCTGTGAGTGGCACAGGCCATTCAGTGCCAGAGCAGGACCGGCCCCAGAGCTCAGGGGAGTAGCACTGAATGGGGCTGGTAGCAGTGCCCTGGTGGTAGCAGTGCCCTGGTAGTGGCAGGCTCGAGCAGGGGGGAGCATTGTGCCCAGGGCAGCTCTGTGGTGTGGGATGCAGCAGGCTCTCAGGCCCTACCTCCAGGGCAGATGGCAGCAGTATCTCCACGGGTGCTGCCTGCACTTGCATTCTGCACTGGTCAAGGTCCTCCACTTCCTCCCAGCAGCTCAGCTTCACCACGTGCTCTTTCACCTCTATGATCCTCTGGGCCACTGCAAGCAGAGAGAGCCCCCAGCACAGGGCAGTGACTGCCTGCTCCCAGTAGTCTGTGGGACAGGACAGAGCAGGGAGAGGCCCCAGCACAGGGCAGTGACTGCCCGCTCCCAGTGCTCTGCAGAACAGGGCACAGTGCCAGCAATGCTCAGGGAGGACCCCCACACAACACAGGTGGAGGGGCAGCACCGAGCCCTGGAGGGAACACAGGGCAGGACCCAAAGTGATTGAGCAGGACACCAGGCCAGGGCAATGCTCTTCTCACACTTACCCTCTGCCTTCTCAAAGGTGATGAGAGCTGAGCCCCCTGGCAGAGGGTAGCGGATTCGTGGGGTGAGCATCAGTTTGTTCATGTCCTCCTCGTTTGCTGCAAGTCCCTTAAACACCATTTTCTTCTCTGGCAAGGCAGACTGCATCTAGGTTCAAGTACAGACAGAACCTGGAGGAGACCAGACCCTGCACAGGCATATCTCAAGCTCATGGCTCAAAATAAACAGCTGGAGAGCCTCAGCAGAGTCTCTCGTAGGGTCTGGCTGTGCCTGGAGTCCCAAAGCCATGACTGGAGCTCCTGGCTCTGGAAAGGAGCCACCTGTCAGCAGGAGCTGTGCCAGTCATCACACAGTGCCCAGCTGCATTTGCTCGCAGCCTCTCCGGTCAGGCTTGCACTCTTGCCAGCAGACCTGAGCACCCACACACACTCTATTACCATCACAAGATCACCCTGGGGGACCCTCTTCAATTCTTCCAGTTTATTTTTCAGGACCTGCTTCTCCTTCATCAGTCTGGTGTTCTCCTCCTGTGCTGCGAAAAGCTCCATCTGGAAGGAAGGAAAGAGGGGGCAGTAAGGGAACACCAGGACATGAGGGGCTGCAGCACACTTCTCATTCTGAGCACAGCACTATTCTTGGACACAGCTTCACCCACACCATTTTCCTGCTCTTGACTGCCTGCAGCCCTGCCCTGGCTCCTTGCCCTTGAGGACAGCTCTGCCTTCACCACCATGGCACTGCCTCACTTCCCAGCACAGGCCTGTTTCCTGTGAAACCTCCACCAGACCCAGAGCAAAGGGATCTCAGAGCAGTGAGCTCCACAATGCAGCCCCTCCACCACCCACACCTTTCCAAGCCAAAGGCATATCCTCTGAACACCAACCTGGTGGGCTCTCTCTTCACCTCTGTTTAAAGACATTTGATGTTCAAGAATTTTATGCAGTACTTTTCCCTCTTTCCTCAGCTCTTGTGTCCTTTGCTCTGTAGCTTCCTTGGCCGTTTGTAGCTTTACACAGTCTTGCTCCAGAAGACTGTAAAGCTCCTGTGAGAAGCACCATCAGACAGTAAGACCCTGCAGACATTGTGCCACCCAACTGGCCACCCAGCCCCAGCACAGGCTGCTCCTTTGGGAATGAGCTCGGATCCCAGGACAGGCTCTCTTCTCCACGGGATTAGCCCTCTCCGCCGCCTCTGGCTCATAGTCCAAGAAAAGACACTCGATCTCACAGCCAGGGCCGGCTGGGCAGATCCCGGGGCGATCCCGGGCGGTTGGGATCCAGCCGATCAATCCCCTCTCCTGGACGCACCTTGAACTGCTCGATCTCCCGCCGGAGCTGCTCGGGGCTCTCCGGGCCGTCGGGATCCAGCCGATCAGTCCCCTCTCCCGGACACACCTTGGACTGCTCAGTCTCCCTACAGAGCTGCTCGGGGCTCTCCGGGCCGTCGTGCAGCCGGACGAAGGAGTCCTAACCAGAGGAGGGGTCTCAGCCGCTCTGCGCCGGCCCCTCCGCCCCCCTCCCCGCAGCTCCCCGCGGCTCAGCTCCTCCTCACCTCGTCCGAGTCCATCCCCGCGGCGCTGGGGCAGCACGGACCAGCCCAGGGGAGCCCTCCCTGCCCGGTCTCCGCCGCCGGGGAGCCCTACGCCGGCTCCCTTTCGCTTTCGCTTCCGCGGCCCCGCCCCGCCCCGCCCCGGCCGGCGGAAGGCACGGACCGCCCGGGCCCCCCCGCCACGGCCCCAAACCCCGTCAATCAACCCCGCCTCCCTCCCATGGAACCCGCCTCCCCCAAGCACCCGACTGTCCTGCCCGAAACCGACCAGGAAATAAACACCTGAATAAATACGTACACAACCTCTTCCTGCCCTCCTCTCGGGTTTAACAACCCGAGCCAGCCCCTGCTCCCCCCTCAGGTGGCCAAAGCCAGCACCCACCCCGTTTAGGAACCAAAAATCCAACACCCTCAGGTTGGTCCCCACGTGAATCACCCTGCACTCAGCAGACACTTGGAATCATCCATTCACTTTCCCTCTTCTACCCCTTTTCTCTCACAGGAATCATCACAGTTTTGGGAATAAGAGATTTCCAGTGTGGCAGGAATGACATCAACCTAAAGGTGCAGGAGAGAAGAGCAGCCCTGGCCCCACCCTGTGCAGGAGGTACCCCAAGGCAGTCCCAGAGGTGACATCTGCACCCTTGGCTCAGGTGCTGACACTCACCTGGACAGCCATAGCTTTCCAGCTCTTAGAGACACATGGCAAGCACAACCATACCACAAAGACCACTGCTTTTTTTTTTTTTTTTGAATAACAAAACAACATGTTTTTTAATAAACATTTATTGATGCAACCTTGTTACACCCCTAGAATCGCAGCTTCTGGAAGAACCACTTGTTCTTGCCGGTTTTGTACCTGAAAGGGAACACAAAGGTTAGAGAAGGCTCTGTACCAGCAGGTAACAGAACCAAACTTGCACCTGAGCTGTCCCAGACAGACAGGAAGTAGCAACCACCTTACTCAGAGACAATTCACTTGGTCTCTCCAGCCTAGGCTGCAACTAGACCTGCTTTAAATATTGAAACTCTAAGGGAAGCAAGGGCCAGCTTTCAGATTTCTCATGAAGGACACCCACCACTCCCACAGACATGAGCGCAGGACATGGCCATCCTGCTGGACACCTTGCATGGAGGGCAGTAACCAGGAGCTGCCCTCAGAGAACAGCGCAGGGGCTGCCTGAAACACCCTGATCTGAGGCTACACAGCTCCTTCCTCTGAAGGAGCTTCTGAGCAGAAAACCAAAAGGGATCGGTAACCCAAGCACTCCTGGGCAAACCATAAGCACTACCCCAGGCCACTCAGCCCACTGACAGAGAATGGATGAACTGGCAGTGGGATGCCAGAGCATCCACTGGCACCTGAAAGGCCCTGCTCACACCTGCACAGTGCTGCACACACACACTGCTGCACACATGGACAAGTGAGAAGGAACATGCTCACCAAACGTGTACGCAAGGAAGCTGGGGCACAAGTGCCAACTGGGGACTCACAGGCTGTGGCACAGCCACCCAAGTCCTTGCCCTGAGGACAAGCACCGACACCACTGAAGAGACGAGATCCCAGCTCACCTTTCCTCAAATTTCACCTTGGCTTCGCGTCTCGCTTTGCGTTTCAGAGCGGGGTCCCTGAACACGTCCTTATTGACCACTGTTTTGTCCAGGGGAATATCCACAGAATACCTAGGCAAAAGAACAGCATGGTTTGAAAGGGCCACAGTACCTGGCACAGGGCTGAAAACTGAGCAGGGAGCCAAGAGCAGTCTAACTAGTGCCAGGTCAAGGGGCTAGAGTTCTTAAAGCCTCTTCAGTTAAGGAATGACCGAACCACTAAAGGATCCCCAGTTCAACCTATAAAGAAAACAGCCAACTGCTTCCTGAGGGATGCACAGCTCTGTCCAACGTGCTGCCTGGGAGCTGCTCCGAGAGCTCCAGGGCACAGAGACAAATGACTCTGCCACTCTGCCAGCCCCAGACAGAGCTGTTTCAAATGCTCATCTGCTGACACTCCCTGAACAAGGGGAAGGTTCCTGTGGCTAAATTAAGAGCCAGCTGCCTCATTCCAGAAATTAGTATTTCCCCTTAACCTCAAACCCCCAACTCCGTGCTTTTGCAGAGCCCGAGCCTGTTCACTCAGCCACGACATTAACAGCCCCAGTGACTCTGGGCGTTCACTAGAGCACACAAGAACCGCGATCCCCAGATGCAGCCGAGACTCCTCCAGCCGACACTGCCGGCAACAGCGCTGTGGGGGCCGCACTCACCGGGTGGGCATCAGATGGTTGTAGTTGTAAACCTTCACGAAGGACTTGATCTTGGACCTCTTCGCGATCTTCTTCTTGCCCATGGCAGCCGTCACCTTACGCGGGTAGCGGTCGATGCCGGCCACCAAAGCGTGGCTGTACGGGCGGTCCGAGGTGCCATCGTCGATGTTCTGAAACACACGGGCCGCAGCGGCGGTGGCACCGCGGGGACCCCGCCCGTGCCGACCCCCCGGCACGACCGCGCGGAGCCGCGCCCGGAGCGGCCCCGCCGGATCATCCCCGCGCTCACCTTGACGATGACGGCCTTGCGCCCCGAGTAGCGGCCGGCCAGCACCAGCACCACCTTCCCCGGTTTCATGAACTTCCCCATCTCTGTGGACACAGCAGCCGGCAGTCAGGCCGAGCCCGCGCCGCGCCCCGCCCGCCGCACCCGCGGATGGCGGCGGATCCCGCGCCCGGCCCCCACTCACCGAGGCTCCGCCGCGATGGCGCCCAGGCCGGAAGAGGGAGCTGCGGCCGCGCCCCGCCCTTTCACGGCGCGATCGCGTCACTTCCGCCGCGACACCGGGAGCCGCTGCCGGCACCGGGCACGGCGGGGCCGGGTGTGTCTCCGCCCCCCATCCCCGGGCACGGCGGGGGCCGCGTAACGGAGCCGGTAACGGACACAGCACACGGCACGGTGGCGGGCTCGGCCCACACGCACTACAGCGCTATTTAATACACCCCGCGAGACACCGGGCCGTGCTGGCCCTTGCACAAAAGCCTGCAACAATTTGCTCGGACCGTTGGACAAAGCAGCCTGGCAGCCCGAGAGACGCGGGTTGCGGAGCTGCTGGAGGAGACCCTGGAGCCCCAGGGCGCCTGTGTATCTGCCTCTGTCTTCTACATCCACCTTGGAGAGGGCAAGTCCCGTGTGACTGGGCAGTCCCCGAGGTGCCTCAACACCTGGCAGCCTCGCTCCTCCATGAGGGGTCTCGTGGGTACATCATGTGGAGCACAGACGGTGAGAAATAACCACACAGGAGCTTAGCTGCAGGTCCCCTCTGCCCCCCACCCCAACACTCACTGGCACCTGGGCAAGGCAGTTTTGCCTCTGAGAGCAGCAGGGCTGGGGTAAGGAAGTGCTGCCCATCTCACAGCCTCCAGCAGCTCTGCAGGGACAACCTTGGACAACACACACTTCCAGCATCACGACACTCTAAGACTTCCCTAAAAGCAAATATCAAAGAGACAAAGCTGGGTCTTACAAAAGCCAGGCTTCTTGAGCCCAACAGCTGCCTACTTGTGGAAAATGGATGATCTACAATAAAAACACATCAAAAAGCATCTTTGATGTTTTTCAGCTGCCGAACAGCCAGATCAACCGGGAGACTGAACTTCAAGTTGCTCAGGCGGCTGAGGAGGGTGAGTGCGCTCTCAAAACCCGTGTTGGCCATGTAGCTCCAGGGCTGGTAGTGGGACTGCACTAGAGCTCCAGACTTGCAGATGAGGTTGAGCCAGGAGACCAGGCGCTGCTCGTTCAGTGCCATGCACACCAGCGCCTTCAGCTCTGAGTCCGCGCTGCGCTTGAAGGGGCCGTGCTCCGTGAGCACCGTGTGGATGGCAGCCAGCAGGCTCTGCTTGGGGGTGGTGGCCACTGCTCCTGTCACAGGCAAGGCGAAGGACTGGGAGAGCTTGCGAGCCGGGGATTCCACGAAGGCTTGTCCGTTCTTAGCATTGTAATACTTGACAAAGAGCTCCCAGGGGTGCATGGTCCGCGGGGAGGGGCTGAACGCAGGGATCAAGCACGCAATGGGTGCCAACACCAGGCTCATGCCAGGGGAGGAGGCGTAGAGCCCGTGAGCCATCAAGTCCCGCAGAGCGACCGTCAGCTCCCTGCGCACAGCCAGAGTCAGCTCGTCTCTGCCTCCCAGGGGAACGTCCTGCAGCTCAGAGCAGACAACCTGCTCTGCCTGTTGGTGTTTCAAGGCGAGCTGCCTCACCCGCTCCACCGACAACTCCAGTTTCTTAATTAAGGGGGAGAAGTCCTTGTTGTCTTGGTCCTTCTGCCAGAAGGTGCGAGGGATCTGACCTGTGGCACAGCCGAACTGGCTGACAGCAAAGATCTGCAGCACAGCCAGCACACGGCGCATGAGCTGCAGGCCCGTTTCTCGCATCCTTTTGGCATCTTCTGGGTTCACTGACCAGGTTAGAAAAGAGAAAAACATACTCTCATTAAGGAGTCAACAACGCTGCTTGTTCATACACACAAAGGGAGTGTAAATGTCTGCAAATTCCATCAGGCCAACATTCTGACTAGCAGCAGATCCCTCATGCTACACTACTTAGTGTAAGTTCGTGGGATAAGTGGGGAAGTCTCAAACTCTGAAGAACACTGGATCCCCCCAGCTCACAGTACCTGCTTACAGAGTTCAGAGCTTGAAGAGCATGAATTAGAGTGCATCAGACAGGGCTGCTCAGTCTGTCTGCGTTTTGCACTATCAGCAGTCCCTTCTCTTCCTGACCCCTGCTGAGTACCAATCCCACCCTCTCTGCCACACATTCAGGCCCTGTGACTACTATAAGGATCACACAGAGGGAGAGTAAAGGAACTGGACACAGGCCCTAAGCAGTGGGACTGGGGAAGTACAGAGACCAACTGCCAGGAAAAAGCAGAGTATGACTGGTTTGTGCCTGTCAAAGCTCCAGGGAGGGACAGCCAGAACTGTGCTGGCAGCCCAAGCCCAGTGGTGCCCACCTCTGTTCCCAGAAGGCTGGGTGCTGGGTTTGTAGGAGCCCCCGCAGTCACAGTGTCCATCTTCTGCCTTACCAGAGCTTCCAACTTCATCTACAACAAGGATTTCACACCATTATTTCACATTTATGAATTTCAGCTGTGCATACAGTATTAAGGTCAACATTCCTCTGACCTCTCTGGACCTCTTTTGCCACTCTATCCTTTCCCTCACCATCAGTTTACAGAGATTTGTACTTTCCTATGACCCAGGAGCTGTTTCCAACATCTGTGACCTCCCTCCTCATCACTGTGTCAGGGAATTACACAGCAATTCAGTCTGCTCATCCAAAACCTCATCACTGACCCTGAATGAAGTTGATGAACATTTCGAGGTCCCTTATCTGGGTCTTCAGTTGTTCCACCAGCTGCTCCTTCACCCTGGCTGGATTTACAATCTGTGCTATGGCAGCATCCACCCGCTGCCGCAGTTCCTCTGGAGAGAGCGTTGCAATATCTTCACTCAAGTCCATGTCCAGCTTCTTTATCAACTCATTTATAATCATCTGCAAAATACAAGTGAGCAGCATGATTTCACCATGTGGCACTGCTGCCCAGGATACTCCTTTCCCAGACACTCGCTTGGAAACAGGATGCCTCTGCTGCACAGAAATAATTGCAAAAGACACAGGACAGGTTCACATGTGTAGAAAACCTCCTGACACTATTTCAGCTGCTAGCAAGAAATACAGATTGATAACCACCTACAGTCTGTAATCCCTCACAAGGGCTAGGAAATGCAGGAGGTTTTGTGAGCCTTACCCGTTGCCTTTCCATAACCACAGACTGTGGCAAAGAGTCATAGCTGCCCTCTTGGTAAGCAAAGGTCTCCAGGTCATCCAGCTGTGTCTTGAGCTGCAGGATCAGCTCTCTGTGCTTCTCCTTCTGGACCTCAATTTGTTCCTGCTTCTCTTGCTCACCCTGAAAAAAGTTACCAGTAAATCAAATTGAAGGCTTATTGTCATAGTCAGGCCCCAGAGAACAGGATCATGACGTGAGGAATGTTTCCTGCAGCTCATGCACTTCACTAGCGAGCACTGCAAACCAGCCTGAGAAAGAAATGTGTCTAAGCACCAAGACGAGGTGACAGCCACATCACCTCATCTGACAGGGGAAGGAAAGTGCTTCTCCAGGCCTCCTGCACCCACACCCCATCCCACAAGGCTGGGATCCAGGAAGAAAGTGGCCAAATAACGTCTATGTAAATAACGTGTTCATATCACAGATCCTCTGACTCACCTGTGCCGTAGGTGGGAGTGGAGCGGTGACACACCACTCAGGGCTTTAGGGCACGTCCCTGCGAGCTGGCACCGAGTCAGCAGGGCCCTGAGTGTGTCTGGCACCGATTTCTGTGCAAACACCGGCACTGCGGGCAGCGCAGCTGCTGAGCCCCCGCCGGCAGCGCTAACGGGCTTCAACCGGGACACGCGCATGTAGAGATGCTGGGGCGGACAGCGCGGGGCCAGGAGCCACGGGACGCCGGTACCCGCGGCGCCGGTGCTCTCTGTGCCCAAACAAGGCCCCGCTCCGCCCGGCCGCGGGCACTCACCGGGGCGGCGCCGAGCCCGTGGGGCAGCGGCGCGGGGCAGCCGCGGAAGGCGAAGTCCTCGAGGTCGCGGAGCAGGCGCTGCTGCTCGGCCGGGCCGGCCCGGGCCACCTGCCGCAGCCGGAACTGCACCTGAGCGAAGTGCGAGGCGAGCGCCAGCAGCGCTCCGTGCAGCCGGCGCCGCTCGGCCCGCAGCCGCGGCACCGACTGCGGCGACCCGCCGCCTGCCACCTCGTCCTCGTCCTCGTCCTCTTCCTCCTCTGCCTCCTCTTCCTCCTCCGCCGACACGGCGCCCACGGGCGCCCAGCGCTCGCCGGGGCCCAGCGGGCCGCCCTCCGCCTCCATGGCCGCCGCTACCGGCGCCGTGACGCCGCCGCCATCTTGCCGACGCGGGGCGGGGCCATGGGCGGGGCCAGCGCGCCCCCTCGCGGCCCGGTGGGGCGGCCGCGGGGGCCCCGGGGCCAGGCCAGGGGTTGTCCGCGCTGTGCCCGCCCCGGCCGGCCCCGCTCCCAGCCCCGCCAGCAGCCGCGCCCCCTACCCAAAATAGCGCGGGGCGGAGTCGGCACGGCCATGGCGAGGTGAGCGCGGTCGGACGGGGCAGGACCCTGCGACCCGGGACCGGCACGGGGGAGCTGGAACAGGGTCGGCCGGGCCCCTCCGCCAGCCGGTCGAGGGGCGTGCGGGGCGGGCGAGGGGAGCGCCGCGTGGCCACCGCCCACCTCCCGGCCGGAACCCGCCCGGCTCCCCCTGCCAGCCCCGGGGCTCGACCCAGGCAGGGCCCGCGTCCGGGGCCCCTTCCTCGCCCCTGTCCCCTGTGCCCCCTGCGGGCCCTGCACAGCGCTGTTGGGCACCGGGGGAATGTCCGCTGGTGACACCCTCTGGTCTGCTCTTCCCCAAGGCAACCTGCAAAGACACTGTGGTACGACCGCCCGCGGTACGTGTACCTGGAGTTTTGTGTCGAAGACAGCACAGACGTGAAGGTCGTCATCGAGGACCAGCGGCTGGTGTTCAGGTGAGCAGCCACTGCCCTGCTGACTGGCGACATGGCCTGAACTGAGCGTTGTTTGGAGGATAGGGAGGCCTCTGAGAGAGCAGTGCATGCATGGCCTCAACCATCTCCTAAGCCAGGCTGTTACGGTGTTTTGGCAGTTGCAAAAATGCAGACGGTGTGGAGTTCTACAACGAGATCAACCTATATGCCAGAGTCAACTCTAAGGTGAGGCTTCCCCCCAACAAACTGTTCTCCACCAGCCTCTATAAGGCTCAGAGTCAGAGCCAGCCTGTGTGGTCTTGAGCAATGCTGCTTAGCGTTGAATCCTGCCTGTGTCCTGAGAGCTTCAGTGAGGTGAGCACACGCTTGAGAGCCCTGACCCTGCCCAGGGCTGGTACTTGGGGTGCTGGCTTGAGCCAGAAACAATGTGTCTCCATGGTTCTTTATCCCCCTCAGTCTGTGCGGGGCTGAGCTTTATAACCCTGTGAGAGAGGAGTCTGACAGACACTGAGGTGAGGCACTCTGATCTCTTGGCAGGACTCACGGGAGAAGCGCTCTGACCGGTCCATCACATGCTTTATGAGGAAGTGGAAGGAGAAAGTGGCCTGGCCACGCATCACCAAGGAGAACATCAAGGTGTGTGTGGTGCCTGGCAGCCTCAGCACATGTCCTGTCCCCATGCAGCACCTCACAGCTCCCAGGGACCAACCTGCCCCTGGGACAGACACAGAGGGCCCCACCGGGGACCCCAAGACAGAGCTCCCAAAAAACCCAACCTGACAATCACTGCTAGTCCACAAATTAGTGCAATCCAGGAAGGATGCAGCACCTCTTTTCCTCGACACAGGCAGGGTCAGGACCGGTGCCTGCAGGCAAAGGGACATCCCCACTTCCTGCCTCTTCCCAGGCCCTGTGCAGGAGCAGCCCATGGGCTGTGAGTCCCTGCGGTGCTGCTCCCCCCTTCAGGGGATGCTTTCTGTGCCCACAGCCGGCCTGGCTCTCTGTGGACTTTGACAACTGGCGAGACTGGGAAGGTGATGAGGAGGTGGAGAGGGCCATGGTGGAGCAGTACGCAGAGGTGAGCTGGGCTGCCGGCTTCAGGGTCCAGGGGCACGTCAGGTAGGTGCTTGGGATGAGGGGGAGCCAGCTGTTTGTTTCCCATCCAGATGCTGGAGAGGGTGACAGACAAAGGCCCCCCACCAGCCATGGATGACCTGGATGTAAGTACCACCTGCCAGCTACTTCCCACCACCCTGCTGAGCACAGCCCCGGCTCTGACCTCTCCTGGCTCCAGGACAGCAGCAGCAGCTCCTGCTGCTCCCCTCGGGCAGCCTGTCCCGGAGCCAGCACAAACACGCTCCCCGGGCTGCCAGGGGCTGCCAGGGGCTGCCAGCCGGTGCAGGGCTGGCCCGGTCCCTGGCATCTCCCACTTCTCCCACAGGACGACTGAAGTCCGGGCTCCCGGGGATGCCGCGGCTGCAGGAGCCTCCCAACGCGCCGGAAGCACGCACCGATGGACAGGCAGCGCGGAGAGGGTTTTCCGAGAGAGCAGAGCTGCCTCAGCTTGTGCCCGCTTGTGCAGCGCACCCGACCCCGGGCGGCAGAAGCGGTCCGGTCTGCCGTGCCCGGTTACCCGCGCGGGGCATGGGGCAATAAACGTGTACTGCCGCAGTTGTCTGCTGTGCCCGGGAGCCGTCCGTCCCCACGGGGGACCGTCCTTCGCCGCCCGGGAGCGGTCCTTCCCCGCCGGCAGCGGGCGCGCGCCGCCGCCGGGAGCGCGCCCGCGCGTCACCCGCAGGCTCCGCCCGCTCCCGGCGCTGCAGCTGCCGCCACTTGTGCCGTGTCCGTGCCCGGGCGGTCGCGATGGTGTTCCGGTGCCAGCGGGACAGCTGGGCCCGGCAGGTACCGGCGCGGGGCGCGGGGCAGGCCCCTCAGCCTAACCCTGACCCTTACGGTGCCGCCGTGTCTGTCGCAGTTCGCCACCAGGGTGGTGTCGTGCCAGGCGGCGGAGCTGCGGCCCGAGGGCGGCGGGGAGCCGGTGCGCGGGTTCCAGGTGGTGCTGGAGGACACCATCCTCTTCCCCGAGGGCGGCGGGCAGGTACGGGCCGGGCCGGGCCGGGCGGGGGCCGGGCCGGGGCCGGCGGCGCTGACCCCTCGTGTCCGCAGCCGGACGATCGCGGCCTCATCGGGGACGTGCCGGTGCTGCGCGTGACCCGGCGGGGGCCCGAGGCCGTGCACTTCGTGCCGGCCGCGCTGGAGCCCGGCGCCGAGGTGCTGCTGTCGCTGGACTGGGAGCGCCGCTTCGACCACATGCAGCAGCATTCAGGTCCGTGCCGGTACCGGGGGGGTGCCCGGTAACACCCCGGTTACCGGGGGGGGGGGGGCGGTCAGTGCCCAGCGTGTCCCCGCACCGGACAGGGCAGGGGATGCTCGGCAGCTCTGCGTGCACAGTCTGTCCCCGGCGCCACTTGGGACACCAAGTGCCCCCTGCGAGCTCTCCCTGGCTTGTAAACAAACCCACCGAAAACAGGTTTGGAAGGAAAAGTTCCACCCCTGAGGGCAGGGCTGTCTCCACTGCTCCTCTGGGCGCCGGTAGGAGCCCTGCAGCACCCAGTGCTCGCCTGTTGAGGGGAATGTCAGTGGGACATACACAGTGTGACTGAAAATACCAGTGGCACTCAGAGCTGGTGCTTGCATGTCTCTTCCAGGACAGCATCTCATCACTGCCATTGCAGAACAGATGTTTGGATTCAAGACAACTTCATGGTGAGCAGGATAAAGGTTCCTTTTGACGCCAGTATTACCTTGTTTGGTACATCCCACCGTGCTGGGCTCCACGGAGCCTGAACATTAATACACCAAAAGGAGTTTGGACATTTCATTCAAGTTCAGAGGTCCTGCCTGGGAGAGGTGGCTGACCTGGAGAGAAGCTGTACAAAGTGTTTGCTCTGTCTTGTCCTCCTCAAGTGTTTGGTTTGCACTTGGTGCTCTGAACAAAGCAGGGAGAGAAGTGTGTTTTGTTTCAGTCACCACATTCCTGGCAGTGGGATGCTGGTGCTGCACAAAGGGACCTCCTGGATGGTCTGAGCTACAGCAGCAGATGTTCTTCCCTGGTGCAGGGAGCTGGGCCGTCAGCGAAGCCTCATTGAGCTGGACACCCCCTCAATGACAGCAGAGCAGGTCAAGGCCCTGGAGAGGAGTGTGAATGAGAAAATCCGGGACAGGGTCCCTGTGACAGTGAGGGAACTGGCTGCAGGTGACCCTGAAATTGAAAGAGTAAGTGATGGGAGAGAACTGATGGTATTCGTGGGACCAGAATAACTGAGCATGGATGTCACCTTGTTTGGCACTGTTCTCCTCTGCCAGGTGAGGAGCCGGGGGCTGCCCGACGACCATGTGGGGCCAGTGCGTGTTGTGGACATCGAAGGCATTGACTCCAACATGTGCTGTGGGACTCATGTCTCCAACCTGAGTGACCTGCAGGTGGGTGGTCACAACCGAGCTGCCTCTGGGAGCCACACTCCACACAAAGCAATGTGTGGATTAATCAATTAAAATTGATTTTAATCAATTTATTTTCACTGGCAGAGAGTCAATATTCACCACAAGGCATAGTCTGGTAGGAAATGACCATCTGTGTATATAACTAAAATGCTGTTCTGACCAGCGTGATTTTCTTTTTAAGGTTATTAAGCTCCTTGGTGTGGAAAAAGGGAAAAAGAACAAAACCAACTTGATTTTCTTGGTGGGAAACAGAGTGCTGAAATCAGTTGAACAAAGTCACAGTACCGAGAAGGCTCTAACCTCCCTGCTCAAGTAATAACCTTTCCACTTCTGTTATTTCATCTTTACTCTTTCTCCTGACAGATACCACATAAGCTTCAGGGTACAGCTCCTGGGGCTGTGTATGATCTGCTTTTGCTCCTTTAGGAAATCCTTCCTTTGTCCTTCATGATGATCCAATGATCTAAATTCTCCCTGTTCTTTCAGAAATGGACCAGGTGAGCATGTAGAGGCTGTGAAAAGACTGCAGAGCTCTGTGAAACTGCTCCAGAAGGTATGAGAATGGCTTGGAAAAGTGGGTTGTGGCTGCTTCATGCAGCTGAGCTTTAGTTGTGGTAACTGGGAATTGAATCGTAGGCCTCAGTTTTTGTGGATATTATGAAAAGTGCTCTAACCTCTAGGAACACAACTGTATTCACACTGACTTCTCCAGCAGCAGTACAGTTCATTTGCTTTTCTTTCAGAATAACCTGAACCTGCTTAGAGACATTGCTGTTTTGATAGCTCGGGACTTCAAGAGCAAACCTGCTCCAAGGCAGCTGTTTGTGTTACACAGGTATGGGGGAGCTCAGGGAAAAGGGGCCAACAGTATCTCACATGTGTTGTGGCAGTTGCCTTTCTCACACCTATTCAGGCTTGTTTTGTCAAGGAAAAGTATAAACGAGGTGAACAAAATATTAAACTGCCTCAGCCTGCTGCAAAGCTCTGTAATTGAAGGAATCTGTTGGTAATTCAGTCACTGACTTCTGGTTTTGTAGCTGAGAAATGACTGCATCCATCCAATTTCTCTCTGCCCTTGATATTTTCAAATAAAACTAGGGAGCTCTATTTCTTAAAGATAAACACTTAAGTAATTCCTAACATGTCCACAGGAATGCCCAACAAGGATTTAGATATATGGACAAAACCTAATCTCTATACTAAGTGCAAGAGGCCAAAACCTCTGATCAGGCCATTGGTTTCTAATTGAGATTTTTTATTCTAGAGGGTTTTTTTCCTTCCTTTTGAAGTGTTTTTTTTACCCATCCATACAGGAAAGAGGGTGATTCTGAATTTATGAACATCATCGCTAATGAGATTGGGACAGAGGTGAGTTGGTGATGAAGACTGACCTGACACCACTGGTTTTCCACCTGAGCTATACACAGACTGGGGCTGGTCAGGCTGCTGTTCCTGCTGCAGTCATGAGCTGCAGGTCTGGTTCCTTTTGACACTTACCTGAGGTTACCTGTCCCCAGCAGCCTCAGTCTGCAGGGAAATCCTCAACAGTGAGAATTCAGAGGACTGGGGAAGAGCCTGACCCCCAAAGCTGCACCAAGCCTCATTGGAAAGGATGGGATGGGATAGGATAGGGATAGAATAGAAAGAGTAGCCTGTTTCAGTTGGAAGGAACCTACAACACTCATCTAGTCCAACTGCCAACTGTATCCTTTTAATTCAAGATACCCCAGTACCATGTTGTCTCAACAACATATGACAGAACCAAAGGTTCAGAAGCCACTTTCCTTTTACTTTTTTCAAGAAGTCTCTGTCTCAGTAACACACATAAACTGCTGAATTGTCAGTCTGGTGTTTCGGTCCTGTGGCCAGTGTCTGTCCCTTCCCTGAACAAGGAAAGCAGTAGTTAATCTGCAGCAGCATCCATCTCTGTCCACAGGAAACTCTGCTATTCCTGACTGTGGGGGATGAAAAAGAAGCAGGACTCTTCCTTCTAGCTGGACCTGTTGAAGCAGTTGAGAATTTAGGTCCCAGGTAACATGTTTTGTGGGTTGTTTAAAATGAATTCTGACGTTGCAGACTGAGCAGCTGCACAGTGTAATCCGGGCACAGATCCATGTTTGCTGTCAGGAGCAGGTTGGGCTGCAGCCTGTGGTGTTGTTGCTGCAGGGTGGCAGAGCTGCTGGGAGGGAAAGGAGCTGGAAAGCGTGACCGCTTCCAGGGCAAGGCAGCCAAGATGAGCCGTCGAGGAGAAGTGGAAGCTCTGCTCCAGGAATTCATCAGCCATCGAAGCCCTGAAGTGTAAGAAATAATTCTCAAAGTAGGGCTTCCTTCCCTGTTTTGCACAGGCCCCACTAACTTCTCTCCTGGAGAATAAAGACCTGAACCCAAAAGCTGGTGTGCACATGCTCTGTGCAGGCTGGTTTGGTGCTCACAGAAATGGGGAGGGGATCTGCAATCCGTGCTTTGCTGCAAGGGCTCTTTCATTTCCCCAGCCAAATGGTACAGGGGTTAAAGTAGTCCTTAGTTTACCACTTTGTAAGGTTACTAAAACCAAGAGGGGCCTCCAGCTGGCAGTACATTGGGGCCTTTTGCTTTGCACCAGTTGCTGAGGAGCAGTTGCTTTGGCAGTAACACTCAGCAAGAGGCCACTGGTCCTCCCTGACACCTTGGCCTGCACAGGGACAGAGAGCACCCAGAAGGGAGAGTGGGTGGTCCACAGGCAGGAGGTTGTTCCCCACCATGTACCAGTCCTTTCCCTTGTTGAAGTGCAGTTGTTATTGGTCCTTTTTTGAACATTGAGAGTTTCTTGGGCTGCTGCAGTTACAAACTCCCTTGGGATCAGGCAGCCCTGTTCCCAGTGTTCCCTAAGCTTGCCTTTCTAGCCCGGGCAGGCCCTGAAGCTGCTGCAGTCTCAGCTGGAGGAACTAAATGGTGCTGTGGAGCCACAGTGGGGCACAACAGGTAATTTGGAGGGGTTTTTTCCCTCCTTTTTGCTAGAAGTGACATGACAGGTTCACTTTAGATGTTGGTAATAAACAGAGAAATAGAATAAAAGAAACCTCCATCCTAAGGAAGTTTATCTTTCATGAACAAAGGGATGGTGAACCCCAGCACATGATGTTCCCACATGTGGCCGCTGTGGCTGCTGCAGGGCCACAGGCCATGGCCCATGGCTGAGCTGTTGGGACAGTGTCAGCACACAGGGAACACCACAGAAACTGGAGCTGGGTGTAGGGTCAGTGCTGCAGGCACTGGTTGTTTGGGGGAGATTATGCAAATGCACACACAGAGTCTGGCAGGAAGAAAGTATCTGCACCTCTGTATCTTATTTTAGACTATATCAGGCTGAGCAAGGATGTGTAGTGAAGGAGTTAATTGCCAGGCTGTACAGCCTGCATGGCTTGAAGCTGGAGGGAGCATGGGACCACCACAGAGGGCCAGGATGCTGATACCAGGGGGGTCGGGATGCCAGGGCTGGGAGAGCCGAGCTGCTGTGACCCCATGCTGTGCCAGCACTGACCACCCCCACCCCAACCCCACAGCACAGCCAAATGCCAGCTCTGTCCCCACACCCTGGGAGTTCAGCATAGCCCCAAACGAGTCACTCAGTCCCAAAGCTGAGCTTGTTTCTGTAAGCAGCAAGGTGACACGAGTTTGTCCCTGTTCTTGCCACAAGGTGCACCCAGAAGCTTTGGATAAACAGCACAGAAAGCATCTCATCCCTTGCCCCACCTGCTGTGCTCTCAGTGTCTGACTGCAGCCAGGGGTGAATGGCAAAGACCCGGGACACCTGGCAGTGCCCTTCCCAGTGATTTGAACGTGTTTTGCAGGTGTTGGTGTTTCTCATCACTCAGGACAGACGTCCTTCCTCCACCACCCACAGTCCATGCCACAGCCCTGCACCCTGGAGCTGATCCTGCATCCCACAGCACAGGCCAGCAGAACACTCGAACTCACCAGCTAAACACACCTTCAGCTTTAATAAAATACCTCCTGTGCACAGCCACACCCCCACGTCATGTGTGTATAGATACATGTATGTATGTACACACACAGGTGTACGCTCACCCCACACTGCATCACAGCAGCGAACACCGAGTGCCCCAGGGCTGAAGGGTCCCTCGTGCTGGCACTTTATCTCCATGTCACAGTGTCTGCCCGTTCCTGTCACAGAGCTGCCTCGCCAGCAGACCCCAGGCACCCAGGGGTGAGCACCCTGCTCCCGGTGGTGCTGTCCCCAGCCCTGCAGTGCGGAGCTGACGTGTCCCCATGAGCTGCAGAGGGAGTGCAGGATCTCCCCACTACTGCTGGGTCCCAGGCAGACGACCTCCACCCGTGGGTGCAGGAGGGGCAGCAGGGGAGTCCTGGGAGTGCAAGGCTCGCTGTACCATCAGCAAGGGCACGACTGAGACTGTGGGTCTATGTGGTGGGAGCCACCCGGCAGCGCCGCCAGCCCAGCCTCCACAGTCCACTCCCAGTGCAAAATCAGCAGGGAGCACACAGTGGCTGGGGTGCACCAGGGCTAGTGGGTGCCCCTGAGACCAGGGCTAGGGTGGCCACTTGCCTGGGCACAATTACCTGCAGGGATGCCCTAGGCAGCCTTCTTGTCCTGTGTGGCCATGAGGTGGGAGAGGCAGTAGGGGATGAGGCTGACAGTAGCCAGTGGCACAGCTGCACTCTTGCAGAAGGAGAGGGCGTAGAAGAGCAGCTGCATGTGGGAGGGTGGCTTGAAGGCATCAAAGATGTGGAGGATGAGGAGGGAGGCAGTGACACAGCCCAGGCGGAAGGGCAGCTGCTGGCCCTGCTTCCCCTGGCAGCTCTTCTTGTACATGTGGGAGTTGACAGCCAGCCCCAGCCCAAAGAGGATGCCCAGGTTACGGAGGAGGCTGGCAAAGGGGGTGGTGTCGATGTGGACCCACTCAGGGCGGCTGCACCACCTCCGTGCCTTCTCCAGTGTCCAGAGCAGGTCCACGCCAAGCACCCGCAGCAGCAGGTAGAAACCAATGGTGAAGCTGAAGAGGAATAAGGTGATGCCCGTGTACCGATGGAGGCTGGCGTGGTAGATGCAGCGGACATGCTGAAAGGTCTTGGCCACAGCCATCCCTGCCAGTAACAAAGCAGGAGCACTGGTCAGTGCTCAAGGTACTGCAGTCCAGCATGGAAGAGCTGCAGGGAAGGGCATGGGGGTCTGATGCACTTACCTGAGAAAACGCCTGCGATGACTTGGTGGGGGAAGTGAGCGGCAATGAAGACTCGGGACAGGCAGACGCAGACCTGAACTGCCCAGAACCCCGTCCAAAGCACCATCCACAGCACCCTGCGAGGGGCAGGTGGCTATGTTGGTGCCAGAGCCAGCTTGCACTGCCTGTGGCACTGCCATCCCACACCTTAAACAATGCCTGGCTCTCTGCCAAGCCCATCCTCATGCAGACCCCACCTGGGGTGCCACAGCCTGTTTATCTGTCCACAGCCTTGTGCCTTGATGGGCTTGGCTGTGCCAATCAGTGCTGGAGCTGCCTCTGCCCAGCATTCTGCCCAGGTTGTTCTGGTGCACAGCTTACCAGTATCCGGATGTCCTTGACTGCTTCTTCCCACCAGCAGCGGAGAGGAGAGCCACCACCATGACGTAGTACACACCTGCTGCACCCATGGCATGGCCAGACGGGCTCCCTGGGCAAAAAGAGAGCCCCAGGTCAGACCTGGTGTGAGTCAGAGCTGAGCACAGGCAGGGTTTGTGCTGAACCACCACATCTTCACCAAGGGTCAAGGTCTGCTCTGTACAGGGACTTCCCTGCCTCCCCCCACTGCGGGCACAGCTGGTGTGCCTGGGAGCACAGCAGTAATGGCCCTCTCTCAAGAGCTGGCCAGGACCATGTGCCACTGGTGGGCTGCCAACCATGACCCTGCCCAGGCCAGCACCCCCCTCCCTGCATGTGCAGGTCACCCTGGGCAAGTGCCCACTGCCCCAGCTGGGGCTGGGGGACCCTACCAGGGCTGGGGGACCCTACCAGGGCTGGGGGACCCTACCAGGGCCAGTCTCGCAGGTGAGCGGGAACTGCTGGATCTCTGGGGCAGAGGTGTTGTTGTAATAGTCCGTGTCGTGGACCCACCAGTATGGTCTCTCTCCAAAGAGGATCCTGAAAAGAAAGGAGAATGGGGTCTGAGGAGGCTTTGGGCACAGCTGCAGCTTCAGCTCTGTCCTGGGAGCTGGAAGAAGCAAAGGACCCACAAGTGGTTGAGGGCATCCTGACAAACACAGCATACAGCTGGTCGCTTGGTTCTGACTGCTGACACTGCCTGTCCATGTCCCCATCCCCAGCCCTGAAGGGGAAGAGCAAGAACTTCCTGGGTGCAAGTCAATGCAACCTCCTGTGCTGAGGGACTCTGTGCAGCCCCTGCTCAGCACCACAATCCTGGCTGATAAGCAGAGTCTGTTTGTAGAAGGCTCCATCTCTCTGCCTGACTCTGAGAAGGGAGGAGCTGTTGCTGCATAGCCTGGGAAGGAGCGACCATTGTCACTGCCCAGCTGGGAGCTGAACTCTGTCCTTTGTTCTACTCCAGCACTGGGGCTGAGAGCACCCAGCTGGCCCGCATTAGTCCAGCTGTGCCAACACACTCGGAGGGAGCTGTGGCTCAGGGCCACTCACCACTTGAAGACAAGGTTGAGCCAGTCTCCGATCACAGCCACCCAGATGAGTCTGATGCCCACTGCCTCACTGAAGTGGAACCAGATGGGGAAGAGGACAAAAAAAGCATTCCTGAGGTCAGCAGCATAGGAGATGAAGAGGAACAAGTCCTGGGAGCCCTGGAAGTGCTGCTGCAGCCAGTGTGTTGTCCGGATGCCCACGTCGTGCAGGAGGTTCATGTTGGCCTCCATCCTCCTCTGCTGCCCCTGCCCTCGGCTCGGCTCCGGCTGCCCCACGCTCTGCTCTGCCGCTGGGGTTTTATAGTCTGCTGAGTCTTGTTTGCTGTGGGCAGGTCACTGTCCCAGCACTGATCTTTGGACTCAAAACCACTTTTGCCAAAGGTGCATCACCGGGGGGGTTGTTACAAACATGTTTGGAATAACTTACATAAAAGGGAAAAACAGGCTCTGAGGGCACGTGGAGCACAGGGTGCTCCAGCAACAGCACTGTCCCCTGCCCCACACTGTCCCCTCACTCAGGGGAATCCTGCAGCCCCAGCTCCTCTGGTCACCCAATACAACAGCTCATCTGCTCCAACTGAACTGCAGCCTTTGCTTCATTATCTGTGTGACAGCCCTGCAGAGCTGCTGTGCCCAGGGTTGATACTGCTCCCACCTCTCTGCCATCTCCCTGTGAATCACCACCAGACCATGCCAGGGGCGCCCAGGAGTGTGGAGTGGGTACATGGAGCAGAGGACAGGCTGCCTACCCCCTCCTCATTTGCCAGGCTAATTTAACCAGGACTTCACATAATGGAAAACTTTCCAAGCCATTCCTGGAGTTCCCCGCAGCCACAGACAGCCAGGCTGGGGGTGCTCCTGGCTGCCAGCCATGTTCTTCTGGTCTCTGCTGTGGGGCTAAAGAACCTTTGCAAATAGGGATGGTATTCCTCCTCCCAGCACCACTCTGCTGTGTTAATCCCTCCTGCACCATCAGACCCTGGCTGAGGGGACAGAGCCAAACATGCCACTCATCCCATGGTACTGGATACCAGCCCTTGGCTGTTCCCTCAACCCCAGCCACACCCTTTTGTCACTGGCAGCACTGTGGGCACCACAACTTCATCATCCACTACCGCTGTTGCATGAGCATGCAGCTTTGTGGCAGCAGCACAGGCTGCTCAGTACCACCTGCCACACCTGAACAGGCAGCTGCCCATGATGGGAGCAGGCAGCTGCCCACGATGGGAGCAGGCAGCTGCCCATGATGGGAGTAGGCAGCAAGGTGTTAGTGATCAGCAGCCAGTGGAATGCATCACTTATTTCCCTCGTGAGCAGACAGGTCAAGATCCTTGAACCGTTTCCATAAACTGTTTGCTGCTGTGAGAGTCATGTCCTGAGCCAAGTCCTGCCCACAAACAGCGAGGTTTACAGGCAGCATCCTGTCCCCCCTGCCCACGCAGAGCCCAGGGAGCCACGGGGTCCCAGCAAACCTTCCTCCCTGGGATATGGGCACGAATGGCCCGTGAGAGCAGCAGTGCAAATGCTGTGGGGTCAGCCCTGCCACAGGCACATCCTTGCCCAGGGCTGGTCCTCCCCATTCCTCCCAGCCCAGCCTTGATGCATTCAAAGGGGATAGTCTGAGCTCCTGACCTACAGAACAACCCAACAAAACAGAAGCTTGCAAAGAAATGGAGTTACTCTTGCAAAACATATTCCCTAACTGCTCATTCCAGGGTCCTCAACTGAGAGTGGCTTTGGCCAGTGTGAAGGAATGCAACAGACTTGGCTTCTGTGTCAAAAACATTTTGAAACCATCAGCAATAAATCCTCCACAGGAGATTTCACAGCAGAAAATGGGGCAAAATGCTCTGAGGGATGGGGACTAGCACTCCAGTCCACTTGGAAAGTCACTGCAGGAAACCTGGGGCTGCAGCAGGGAGAGACCAGGGAGCAGGACAGAAGCAATCACCTCGTCCCTCCCAGCACAGCCCAGTACCCCCCTGTGCAGGGGCCAGGTGCACATGCCACGGGTCAGGACTGTGCCAGGGCTGCCAGGAGGCACGCAGTGGTTTCCCAGCACTGCTCCGTGCCCTGCGCTGTGGATAAAATCCCTGGTCCCAAAGTCACTGTGTGGAGCAGGGCCAGGTTGGGGCAGCAGGAGCTGCTGACCCCCTGGGCACCACAGGGTTCTGCATCCTGGCCCATCTGACACCAGGTTGAGGAGCACCGTGCCAGGCTCCAGCTCACCCCCTGCACCAAGCAGACACGCTGGTAGCACTGCTGGGGATGTGCATTGCAAACTGGCTGAGGAGGCTTTCTCAGGGAAGGAGTGGGGCCAGGCTGGGGGAACCTGATTTCTGCCCTGGGCCTGTGCACACTGAGCTCAGGATCAGCTGGCAGCCCAGGAGGAGCGTGCCTGCAGTGGCAGCAGCTGGATCTGGGACACAGAGCTCCAGATGGAGCTACAGCAGGTGCAGCACGAGCGGGTGCTGTAACATAGTGTGCTGCATGCACTGCCAATGTTTGGTCCAGAACGTTCCCAGCTGGCTGCAAGGTCCGGGCCAGGCAGCAGCGGGTCACTGCCAGCACGGGACTGCGTCAGCAGGCAGAGTCCAGGCAGCACCGCACACACGTGGGCACACGGCAGAGGGCAGGATGCCAGCCAGACACGACCAAGACCTCAGAGGACCTCTGGGCACAGTCCCTGCTGTCACCCCAGGGGAGCCAGGGACCACTGCAGCCTCCCACAGAGACACAGCCTCAGCTGCTCACTCTGCACAACGCCCCTGGGTGCTGCTGGGAGCTGAGGTGGTTCCCAGGGGGAAGTGCAGCTGCCATTAGGGCTTCTCAAGCCCCTTGCAGCATGGTTCTGGGCAGACCCAGCCACTACACTGAGGTGTCAGAGAGGATGGACACCCACCATGCCCCCAGGGACACCTTGGCTGGTGCTCAGCATCTGCAGCCACATGCCAGGACTGGCACCACTCTCCCCAAGCTCCTTGGTGCCCCATCCCAGCCTGGCACAGTGGGGATGGGTTCTGGAGCCTGCAGGATCCCACAGGTCAGGACTGCACAAGCAGCTAGGGGTGCAGGAGCAAGAGTCTTCGCACTGGGGTGGGGCTAAGCACGTTAGGCAGCAGCCAAGGCCAGAACTGATTAATGCTGCTCAGAACAGCTGTTACACATTAACTCCCTTGTTTGTCCCATATGTCCCAGCAGGAGCCTTCTACCAGCACCCTGGGCCCAGGAGCAGGGCTGGGGCACCCTCACACAGCCGTGCCAGGCACTGTGCTGGGCGCTGTGCCAGCCCCCACAGCCCCTGGACCCCTGCAGAGCTGAGCCAGGGCCACCTCTCACAGGACACCAGTCTCCACAGCATCAGCCATACTGGGGTCTCGCCCCAGCCTTAGGAGCCACAGCAGCACCTGTGAGCTACTCAGGTTTGGTCAGGGAAAGCACCCCAGTGCCCGTCTATTGGAAGGGCAGACACGTGCCCCTCCGGGGGCCCAGCCGTGGGCTCCTCCCATGAGCTCCCAGTGAGCCCAGCACACTCTCCCTACCTGCAGAGTTGGCACTGCAGCAGCTGCCAGAGCCTGGCAGCACCTGGGCCCTGCAGTTGGGATGCTGCAGTGGCTGCGAGGCTGGGGAGGATCTTTCGGGCATCCTGGAGCTGCCATCTCCCTGTGGATGGGAGTGCCATCACACCGCTCGCTCCTGCCACCCTGGGCAAAACCTCAGGTGGACCGTGGCTCCAGGGACAGCTGTGGCTTTGTGCCACGTGCAGCCCTGGCCGGCACTGTCACCCTGTGTGCACTGGTGTACCTTGGGCAGGTGGCAGGAGCCCTGTCTGAGTGGAGGGGGGCAGCTGTGGGCACCACATGGGACACAGGATGACACCGGATGGAGATCAAAAACTCACTCCTAGGGGGTGTTTTTCAGAGGTTTTGGTTGTACCTTTAGCAGCACTGCAGTGCTGAAATGACAGCTTCACCAACACCTTCAAAAACCAACCCTGAGCACATGACACCCTGGGCAGGGGGAGGGCAGGTCCTGGGGTGGTGACAGAGCCCCTCCAAGCACCTGCCCAATGCCTATATGGGTGGGGAGGGGGCAGCAGGCCCTGGCCCGTCACACCCCACCAAATGGTGGTGCCAGGCTGACGTTGAGGAAGCCCCCAAAGTGGAAGGGGGGAAGGTGGGGGGCACATGCAGCAGCGGTGGGCAGGCAGGCGAGGGGGTTGGCCCCGCATGCCCTGGTGTCCTGCTCACTGCTGAAGTACACACTGCCAGGTGAGTCCACTGAGGGGTCCTCGTTGAAGTAGTTGTAGGGCCTCAGGAAAAAGCCAACACTGTTCCCCACGGCCACCGTGTTGGGGACATCTTCAGCATGGGGGACATGCAGGAACCCCACGGAGATCCAGGCAACCAGGTCCTGGGCAGGAGAGCAAAGAGGCATTTATCAGGCTGAGCAGGACTCTTCCAGCCTGGCGGCTGCTCAGTTTGGCTCCAGGACACGTGAAGCCTCTGTCCAGGGCAGGAGCCAGGATAGCACCCACAGGGCTCAGCTCCTCTCCCCCCAGAGCCCCTGGCTTACCTTGTTGGTGATGGTCTCATTGTTGATGAAGTCGGTGAAGGCAACAGTGGGCGTCCAGGGGTCATTCTGGTTGTAGATGCTGGTGCTGGTGGGCTCCTCCTCCTTCCGCTGGGTGACAGCCAGCTGGTACCTGCCAGCACAGGGAGCAAAGGGCTTTTCCATGCTGGCACAGGGCAGGGCAGCCATGGCATTGCTGGCTGGATGCACTGGTGAACTGGGGCTGGATGCATCCCTGGTGCATGCCAGGGGACCTGATCTGTCCTGGGGCAGGGAGGGAAAATGCTGGCAGGGATAAGCATGGCAGTAATGGTCAGCAGCCCCAGCACCTTTGGGCTTGCAGGGAATGCCTTACTGCTCTTGGCTTTTCCAGCATGCCTGAGAAACACAAAGGCAAAGATGCTGCTGCTCAATGCCCAACACAGTCCCTTCAGCCACAGCTACTTCTCATCCATACAGATTCCCCAGCATGAGCTCTGTTAGTTCACCCTGGCAGCGAGACTGGTCTGTGCTTATCCCAAGCATTTTCTAAAACACATTCTGTCCTCAAGGGAAGATACCACAACCTGGGGAAGCCAGTGCTTCCCTTGGGAATTAGTCCTGCAGCTTGGTTCCCCTCAAAAGGGAAAAACACGTCATTTCTCTAAATTAGTCTGATCTGGGGTCAGATTCCTGCCTGTGACCTACCATGAGCAGACGTTATTGAGCAACTTTTCAACGGAATTTCAGAGCCAAAACCCATACATGTTCTCTGTTTAACCCTTCCCTGCAGCTTGGCACAGGCCTGCACAGAAGTGGCAGCTCCCCCGCACCAGGAGCAGGAGGAGCCAGGGCTGCAGGGGTGAGTGGGGGAATAGGGAGTGGGAGCCAAGTGCTCCCCAGCCCTGGCACCCACCTGCCCCAGCTGACAGACCGCTCCATGGAGCTGTTGATGGGCAGGTGCTTCCCAGCAAAGCTGATGATCTGGATCCGGTAGCTGCGTGGGTGCCCCCACTTGTTGGGATTGGGGCTGGCAAAGGAGAGGTAGCGGGGTAGGGGGGCATTGAGCGGGAATGCTGCCTCATCCTCCCTCTCCAGCCTTTTCCTGCGGAGGTACGGACGCTCGATGGTGTTCTGCGTGCTCCAGGGATCTTTGATAATCTCATACTCCATGTCCTGGCTCTCCAGGAAGTTCAGCTGCCCTGTGAAGCAGAAGGGGAAACATTCTCGACCTCCACACCCCAGGCAGAGCTGCAGGCCACAGTGAACCACAGCCACTGACAAAGGTGGCCAGACCTACCGTTGACATCGAGGTCCACCTTGTAGTGCATGTGGTGGAAGTGCATCGTTCCCAGCGTGTGGGGCCCAACCCTGTTGCCATAGTTAGTGCCTTGGCCATGGAGGAAGGAGGTGCTAATGTAGCCAGTAGCATGCACACGGACCTCCACGGCCCCACTGCCGTGGAACATGAAGTCCCAGATGTAGTCGTAGTTGACGAGCGTGGAGATGGTACGGATGACCAGCGTGTTTTTCCGCAGCCCACCATAGTAAAAGGACTGCGAGTCAGAGAAGTGGCGCCGCAGAGGGAGGGCAGAGTCATGCTCAAAAATGCAGAGTGAGTTTTGGTTGGTCTTGGGAGTATCTGACTCTACCAGGTAGTGCCGGTCCACATAGGTCGCTGTGTAGGGGCAGTCGATGCCCCGGACCAGCTCGTAGGCAAACCTGCCGATGCCAAAGCTCCCGTCAAGGTAGCGGGTGGACATGCCCCCAGGGCAGTTGGAGCCATACAGGGCTAAGGCTTCCTGGAGACTCAGCTCATAGACAATCCTCTCCCCCCGGTACCTGATGTCAAAGAGGCGTGGACCAGAGTTGGGGTTCATGCCAAAGGTGATGCTCCAGCCCTGGTAGGTGACGCGATTGCCCCTGACTCTGTAGCGGGGACCCTGGGGCTCAAACTGCAGCGGACCCAGGGAGTCGGGTGGGTACCGAGGCCTCATTGAGCCCAGCACTGCATCAGCCTGGGGCTTCTTGAGCCTGACGACCTCCAGTGTGTGAGCCAGAAACTCCTGCTCCAGATCCTCTGTGCTGGCAAAGTACCGGCCGTTGTAGAAGACTTTGCGCAGCTGCCAACGGGAGGCGTGGAGGTCCCTGTGCTCCACCAGCACCTCCAGCCCCACTGGTGACAGGTAGTAGCCAGTGCCAGCCACGTTGTGGAAAAGGACAAACCAGGTTGTGCGGTCGCCAGACTTGAAGCCCCGTGGGGCCGTGGTGAGGATGGCCAGGTCGGTCCCGTCAGACTCGCAGCATGTGGTGAGGAATTGCGGCGCCTTTTTCAGCTCCCTCCGGATGAGGGTGTTGATATCCATGTACTCCTTGCCAGTAACAGGTCTGCGGTGGTATGGCACCTTCCCCCCGTACTTCTGCACCGTCACATCCCGGTGGTACGCCGGCGTTGGCAGAGGACCCACCACGTACTCGGTGACATTGGGGTCTGGCTGGTTCCCAAAGTACAGCACAGCCAGTGCCTCTCGGGCGGGACGAGCCCCCCCGCCGTCCAGGAACCGCAGCACCTCTGCCTTGGCAGGGACCTGTAGATCCACGGAGGCGATGCAGTTGTCCGAGGGTTTGGCACGCGAGGCATCAACCAGCTGCACCCCGAGGTTTCCCTGCAGGTACCGCACCACTTGCGCCATCTCCTCAGGTGTCAGGTCAGCAAAGACCAGGCTCTGGCCATCCTCGGTGTCCTCCTGCTCCATGGGCAGGTGCTGGCAGGTGCTGGGTGCCCTTCCTCTGGTCAGCAACACGCAGACCAAAGCGAATATCGTGGCTAACGCCAGACCGAGGAGGATGAGCACAGTTTTCACGTTCATGCTTGCTGAGGCACTGAGTGCTCCTGCAATCTGGCAGGATGCATTTCCAGTTGCAGAATCCTCCCAGTGACCCTCGGGAACAAGGGGCTGGGTTTGTTTTCCCCCCCTGTTTTCTCAGCAGGAGACAGTCTGGAGGAACTCGCAAGAAGGACGTGCAGAGATGTTCTCACACATTGCCAGGATTTGCTGGGAACCATAAAAGGCAACTTTGCACTGCTTCGCCAGCAGTTTATAGTTTTAAGTAAACTTAATGCTTGTGCATCTGTCCTTCCCTCTGGTCCCAGATCATACACTGCAGAGCTTGAAGGGGATGGATCCAGCCATTCGAGGGAAATAAATGCATCTCCCCGCTCCTCCTTCTTTTAACCCTGCAGATGCTGGGCAGGCAGCAGTGGCCGCAGAGACAACCCTTCCCCATGCAGAGCAGCACTGGGCACAGCACCACAGCCTCATCCTGACACAGCCCCACCACCACCACCACCAGCATCGCCTGCTGCTGCCAAAATCCCCACGGTCCTGCAGCCGTGACAAAGGGGACAGACACTTGTCACTCCACAAATGTGCCCCTGATCCTGAGCTACATCCTAGCACTGATGGGGCTGTGAGGAGGGGGACGAGGGCTCCAGAGCCTGACCAGCATCCTGGCAAACGGGCAGTGGCACTGGCCATGCTGCACTGCCAGCAGCCATGAGACCTTGCAAAGGTCCCCTTTGCATCCCTCCCCTGTGCTCAGCACTGAGTGCCTGAGAGCTGCAGCCCATGGGGTCCTGGCCCTTCCTTCCCAGGAAGGCCCAGCCTTCCCCCAACACCCACAGGGCTTGGTGCCAGTGCCCACCTCAGTTGTGGCCCCAGAGGCCCGGGGCACCCCAGCCCATCCCTCCTGCCCCCCAGCTGGACGTCCCCATGCCCTGACAGGCACCCAGTGCCACATTGCTGGGTTGGTTTGTGGGCACAGGGAACATGGCAGAGACCAGCATCACACCCCAGGAGACACTGCTGTGAGTTGTAAGAACGAGACACTCGAGAGCACTGGACCAGCACCATTTTCATTATTTTAACCTGAGATATGCACTACATAGCACTTATTTCTACAGCAGAGGAACAGGATTTTCTCCTCACTTTCCTCCTGAAACAGACTCAAACTCAGCAATTAACAGATAACACAGACTCCCATGTGGCATCATGCCAGGAAGATCACGCTTCCTTTTTCAAGAGCACTATTTCAAAAGCAATGATAAAATGTGAAGTCATTACACAACTGGAAATTGAGACAACTTCACTAAAATAAGAAAATCTGAGATAGAACAGTCAACCTGGTGTCTCTGACTGCATCTCCTCACACCATCCTGTAGCACTAAAGCCTGCTCATGTTTTGAAAACCATCATAGGTGAATGGGGGAAAGTTTGGCAAACAAGAGGCAGTTTTGGGCAGGCAGGCCAGAGGGTTGATTTCACATGCCATGAAGTCCTGCTCATTGGTGAAAAACACACCATCATGGGAGTATATAGAGGGGTCCAGGTCGTAGTAGTTGTAGGGTCTCAGGAGAAAACCAACCGAGTTTCCCACAGTCACAGTGTTGGGAATATCCTCAGAGTGTGGGATGTGAAGGAATCCAGTGGTTATCCAGGCAACCAGGTCCTAGGCAGGGAAAAGCCACAAGCCCAGGGTTAGTTTAGAAGCTGCAGCAGCAGTGACTGAAATTCACATGGGGCCATGGGGACTGACAGGACAGGAGGAGAACCCATAGGCACCAGGCAGCTGCACTCCCACACACTGAGCTCCCTCCTCCTGGGAAAGATCCCCTCCCTTCCCCCAGGGCCTGCCTGCAGCCATGGCCACAATATCTATCCAGCGGAAGGGCCCTTGCCTTGACCTCTGTGGCCTCACTCCAGCCTCACAGAGATTTTCCTGATGTTTTGCCAGCATTTCTCCACAGGGAGAAACAAGCTCCTGCTCTGCACGCCCTGATCTGCACACTCTCACAAAGCTCTGAGCAGGCTTGTGGAGAAGGGGATGCTCAAACCCACTTTCCTGGTTGCCCAGGGCTGCTGCTCTCCCAGCTGAGCATGCTGTCCCGTGGGCAACACCAGGTTTGCTCAGTCCCTGGGGCTCCCGTTGAGCCTGGGGATGGCTGTTACAGCTCCAGCCCAGGGGACCCCAGCCCACCTCGTTGGTGATGGTCTCGTTGTTGATGAAGTCAGCGAAGGCGACGGTGGGTGTCCAGGGGTCATTCTGGTTGTAGATGCTGGTGCTGGTGGGCTCCTCCTCCTTCCGCCGGGTGACTGCCAGCTGGTACCTGAGGACAAGAAAAGAGACAGCCCCTTGAGTCAGGGTAGAGCTAAGTCAGCTCCTGAAAGAGCCTGCACAGCACAGGCTTGCTCCAGTGGAGCAACCTCAGCCCAGAAGACTGTTTCCCTGTGCCTCCCCCATCAAGGGACATCCATGTGATGCCTTCCCATCTAGCAGAGCTGGGGAGTGTCTGAGAACCTGCCACCCCAGCCAGAACAGCCTGACCTTGCCCAGCTGATGGCCCTCTCCATGGAGCTGGCTTCGGGGATGTGGTCCCCTGCAAAACTGGTGATCTGGATCCTGTAACCACGCTGGTGGCCCCACTTGTTTTTGCTGTTGGCTGCAAAGTAGATGTATCTGGGCATCTTTGACTGGAGTCGGAAGGCAGCCTGGTCCTCTGTGTCCAGGACTTTCTTGGTGAGTCGTGGCCGCTCTATCTGCTGCTCTGGGCTCCAGGGAGCCCGTGTCATCTCAAATGCCATGTCATGGGCCACCAGGGAGTTTTTCAACCCTGAAAAGCAAAAACAAAGTCACTGAGGAGCGTCCCCACAGTCCCCTGTTCCCCAAGGACATCACTGCAGTCAGAGCTCACTCTCCCTGTCCTCCCTCCCTGCATCCTGAGCTCAGGGCACCGATTCTGCCCGAGAGCAGTTGCTGCTCCACAGCTCCTCGTGCCACAAGTGTACACCATGTGTGTTGATCTATAGCTGGACACTTGTCTGAGCCAGGCAAGACCACTCTGCAGCAGACTCTGCAAAAGACAAGAGGGGACAAAGGGCGAGCCTCGTCCCAGGGCAGAAGAACAGGTTTGCTTTCTGTACAAGCACAGCCTAATTAACCAGAGCACCCGCTGGCACAGGCTGTGTTACTGCTCATCAGCATGTCCTGTGTGATGGAGGCGCCTGGAGCAGCCCAGGCACTGAACACATTTGCACATCACAGACCAGATGCTGCATCGTTCAGGTCCTGCCACAAAGAAGAGACACAGGCCTGTCTCGGGGGGAAATGGGAGCAGGAAGGGTACAGGAGCAAATCGATCTGGTGACAAGATGGCAAAGGGCTGGCTGAGAGTGCTCGACGGCCAGTGTGGGTCTGGCTGATGGGCCAGTGCTCAGCACCACCTGCCCATCCCACCAAGATGCCCTCAGAGTTCTGCTCCTTTCAGTCCAGCATGAGTTCCCAGCTTGCATAAAGACCACTTCAGAGATGAATTTCTGGCCATCCACGAAGGTCCAAACCCCACAGTAGAAGATCTGTGCAGAGTCACCACCACTATGATAATTTTCTTTCCTTTCCTCATGTGAACAAACCTTCTAACCCCATACCTCCCCTGCCACGTTAGCAGTGACAGCCTAGTTTCATTCACCTTTTGCCTGTTCCTGCACTTTTGCCATCCCCCCGTTGTAAGCACACCACCCTGCCTCACAAGTGGAAAGGAAAATCTGTATAAGCACCAAAAAACTCAAGTTTTGCAAGACTAAAAGTACTTGGGGAGGGCAAAAAGGAGAGAAAAGACCCAAACCTACCTCCTACGTCCAAATCCACCTTATAGTTGAAGGAATGAGTACGTATCATACCCAGAGTGTGTTCCCAAAGCCTATTGCCATATCTCAGGCCATCCCCATGAAGAAAGGATGAGCTCGGGTACCCTGTGGCCTGGACCTTGCCTTCAATGGCCCCGTTCTGGTAGAAGATGAAGTCCCACACATAGTCATAGTTGCCCACGGTGGCAATGGAGCGAACGACCAGAGCAGAGTTGACCAGCCCCCCGTAGTAGAGCGACTCCAAGTTGGAGTAGTGGCGCCTCAGAGGGGAGCCCAGGTTCTGCTCAAAGATGCAGAGGGCATTTTTAGTACTTCTAGGGACCTGGGAATTAGCAAGGTAGTGCACATCCAGGTAGGTTGCTAAATATGGGCAGTCGACCCCTCGCACCAAGGGGGAGGTGTAGCGCCCCAGGCCAAAGCTCCCGTCCATGTACCGCGTGGACATCCCTCCCGGGCAGTTGGAGCCGTACACGGACAGCGCCTCTTGCACACTCATTTCATAGGCAACCCTCTCCCCCTTGTGTCGGATGTCAAACAGGCGCAGGCCTGTGCTCACGCTCATCCCAAAGGCAAAGCTCCACGCCTGGAAGAGGACCAGGTTCTTCCTGATGCTGTAGCGAGGACCCTGGGGCTCATACTGCAGTGGGAACAGTGCAGCTGAAGGCGCTCGGGGCTTCATGGAGGAGAAGTCCCCATCCCGTGGTGCCTTCCTCACCTTCTCCACGCTGATACGGCCCTGCACGTAGGCACTCTCCAGCTGAACCATGTCCCTGTAGTACTGCCCATTGTAGAAGACCCTGCTCACCGCCCACCGGGAGACGTCCAGGCTGCTGTGATCCACCAGCACCTCCAGCCCCACCGGGTGCAAGAAGAATCCACTCACGTTCTGAAACAGGATGAACCAGGACTTACGGTCTCCAGACTGGAACCCGTGAGGGGCTGTGGTCTGAAATGCCACACTGGTGCTGTCATACTCCAAGACTTCTTGCAGGAAGCTTGGTGCTGCAGCAAATGCCACTATCTCCAAGAATGTTGCCACCTGCTTGTACTCACTGCCCAGCATTGGTCTGCGGTGGTATGGCACCTTCCCCCCGTACTTCTGCACCGTCACATCTCGGTGGTACACCGGCGTTGGCAGAGGACCCACCACGTACTCGGTGACATTGGGGTCTGGCTGGTTCCCAAAGTACAGCACAGCCAGTGCCTCTCGGGCGGGACGAGCCCCCCCGCCGTCCAGGAACCGCAGCACCTCTGCCTTGGCAGGGACCTGCAGATCCACGGAGGCGATGCAGTTGTCCGAGGGTTTGGCACGCGAGGCATCAACCAGCTGCACCCCGAGGTTTCCCTGCAGATACTGCACCACTTGCGCCATCTCCTCAGGTGTCAGGTCAGCAAAGACCAGGCTCTGGCTCACGGATCTTGTCTTCTCCACAGTGTTGGGCTGGGATTCACAGCTAGGCGATCGCCTGCCCCTGCTCAGCAGCATGCAGGAGAGAATGAAGATTATCACTGCAGCCCCAGCTAGGAGAACATAGGGAAGTTTGGGGTTCATCGGTCTGAGTGTGGCAGCAGGGCACACGGTTCGGCTGAAGTATCCAGAGTGTGTTCCTCACCTACAGACCAGGCTCTTTATTCATTTGTGACTGTGGGCGTAACGGCGACGCTTGTGAGATGGGGAGGGAGCCTGGAGCTCGCATGGAGCTCTGGGATCACAGGTCCCAGCCAGTTTGGCTTGTTTTCTCCCCACCCCACACACAGCGAAGGACTCAGCCAGGGAGCCAGTGACTGACTCACTCATCAAGCTATTGCTGGGTTTCTCCCGCTGCAGGGTGACACCACAAAGAGCCCCAGTCTCGTCTGCCCTAAGGGCCTTTGCTTCTTCCAGCATCTCCCAGGATGCTCCCTCCCCATCTCCTGTGGGAATGTGTCTGTGCTGGTGGGGCTGGCTCAGCTGGCCTGGTCCTTTTGTGCCCAGGTGCTCCTGGACCAGTCCCACTCCCCTGTAGGGTCAGTCTACACTGGCACAGCCCAAGACCCGCTGGCTCCCCAGCACCTCCACATGCTAGTTATTCCTGTCGCCATTCTCTGTTGTCTCCGAGTCCCTCCCAGCCCTGAGGGAAGAGACCTGGCAGCTCCAGCCTGGCTCCAGCTGCAGGAAGACCAGAGGCAGCTCCCTGGTGAGAACAGGCGGCATTGCTGAACTCCTGGCAGCAAGGAACAGGGACAGGCAGCACCTGGAGTGGCTGTCATCAGCCATCCCAGCCCCACTCTAGCCCCACTCTTTGCACAAGGGCTGTCGTGGACAGAAATGGTGTGAGGCAGCTGCCCCTGTGTGGCCATCAGCTCCTGCAAGGCTCCCCCAGCACCCAGCCCCACACAAGGCAGCAGTGACACACGACCAACAGCAAGGATGACTTTCCAGAGATCAGGGTCCATGTCCACTAAACACCCTCTTGGTGGGGACACCCTGAGACACAGGCAGGAGGGGCTGGAACCATCACAGCACTGGAGCAATTTACCCCATTTGCAGCCATGTTAATTTAGGAATTATGTGTTCATTCTCACTTCCCACTAGGGATTAACTGCCCTTTTTCCCTGCGAGTCCCACACAAGCCTCAGATCAGGATCCACGAACCTGTGTGAGGGATGGCCCACTTTAGCTGTGACACAGCTATGCCTTCCCTGTGCTGGAAGGTGGGGATCCTGCAGGCACCTCTCATGCTCCCTCCATGGCCCCAAGCCCTCTTGCCTGGAACACAGCTCCCCTCTCACCATGGGGAACAAGTCTGGGATATCACACAACTCTTCTCAAGAGAGTTTTGCAGCAGTCAGGGCTCAGGGTCTTTAAACAGTGCGAGGCATGGATGGGCACTACAGTCACAGAAAAGGACCTTGTCACCATGCAGGAACTGTATTTTAGCACATTGTTGAGCCTTGCTTACAGGAAGGGACCAGTATCAGCCCCGACTTTGACCATAACAAAAGCAGCAGCGCCTTTCAAGGCCACACAAACCCCTGCATCACAGGTAGGTACACGGGAGAACGCATGCTGGGACCGAATGCTTGCTTTGGAGTCAGCTGCAGCTTGACTGACGTAGCTCTGAGATTACTTCCCACAACCCAGAGGCAGCTTGGATCCCTGGGGCTGCGTTTCTCCTCGGGCTGGTTCAGATGCAGCTACTGCCTCACAGCGAGCTCTTTAGTCCTGGGCAGATGTAAAACATTTTTCCCCTACCTTTCACAGGAGAAGTTTTCAATAACAGACACTGAGTGTCCACCTGTGCTCCCACTGCCCCCAGACTGCAGCTACTGGAACAGCCTTTTGGAAGCAAAGCTGCCCCTGAGGCTGAGCACCCCTGCACTCCCAGGGTGGCTGCCAGTACTTGGCTGTGAGCAAGGGACTGCTCCTGGACTCAAACAACCCTGTTCAGGGGTCTGCTGCCAGACCATGACTGCACAGGGAAGCAGGGGAACTTGCTGGGTCGCTGTAGCGGCTTTGCAGCCCCAGGCTTGAGATCCAGCTCTTGAGTGTTTCCTTATGACAGGAGTGGGATACAGCTGCAGGAGCTCAGCCCCACGGAGCACCAGGACAGCTGCCCTGCTTTACCTGGCACAGTTAGACAATAAAAGGATTTTCCCAAGGGACAAGGAGTGCCAGGACCAGCCCCAGGTGCCGCAAGAGTGGGCTCACAACGTCCGTTCTCAGACAGGGCCGACTCCCTGTCTGCCCAGCCATGCCTATGGCAACACACACCGTGCCAGATGTGAGGCCTCAAGGAAACACAAACATTTTTCAGCTACCACCTTTCATACTTTCCCGAAGCTGAACACAGAGCTTCCAGAAATTCTCACTGCCTTCAACTCAACGACCTTGACAGACTATTTTATAAATAGAAAAATAATTTTGCAAAGAAAGAAGAGGTTAGGAGAGTAAAGAAGCAGAGTTCTGATGTCAGTTATTAGGGACTCTACAGAGAAGGAGGCAAACCCCAAAGCACTGGGGTTTATCAGTACAACTGAAGGCATTAAAAGAAGATCCAGACCTACCTCCTACATCCAAGTCCACCTTATAGTTGATGAAATGGGTGTGTATCGTACCCAGAGTGTGTTCCCAAAGCCTATTGCCATATCTCAGGCCATCCCCATGAAGAAAGGATGAGCTCGGGTACCCTGTGGCCTGGACCTTGCCTTCAATGGCCCCGTTCTGGTAGAAGATGAAGTCCCACACATAGTCATAGTTGCCCACGGTGGCAATGGAGCGAACGACCAGAGCAGAGTTGACCAGCCCCCCGTAGTAGAGCGACTCCAAGTTGGAGTAGTGGCGCCTCAGAGGGGAGCCCAGGTTCTGCTCAAAGATGCAGAGGGCATTTTTAGTACTTCTAGGGACCTGGGAATTAGCAAGGTAGTGCACATCCAGGTAGGTTGCTAAATATGGGCAGTCGACCCCTTGCACCAAGGGGGAGGTGTAGCGCCCCAGGCCAAAGCTCCCGTCCATGTACCGCGTGGACATCCCTCCCGGGCAGTTGGAGCCGTACACGGACAGCGCCTCTTGCACACTCATTTCATAGGCAACCCTCTCCCCCTTGTGTCGGATGTCAAACAGGCGCAGGCCCGTGCTCACGCTCATCCCAAAGGCAAAGCTCCATGCCTGGAAGAGGACCAGGTTCTTCCTGATGCTGTAGCGAGGACCCTGGGGCTCATACTGCAGTGGGAACAGTGCAGCCGAAGGCGCTCGGGGCTTCATGGAGGAGAAGCCCCCATCCCGTGGTGCCTTCCTCACCTTCTCCACGCTGATATGTCCCTGCACGTAGGCACTCTCCAGCTGAGCCATGTCCCTGTAGTACTGCCCATTGTAGAAGACCCTGCTCACCGCCCACCGGGAGACATCCAGGCTGCTGTGATCCACCAGCACCTCCAGCCCCACCGGGTGCAAGAAGAATCCACTCACGTTCTGAAACAAAACGAACCAGGTGATCCGATCTCCAGACTGGAATCCACGGGGAGCAGCTGTCACGACTGCAAGACTGGCTCCATCATAGCCCATTACTTGTCGCATGAAAGCTGGAGCTGAGGGGAACACTTGGCCCTTTAAAAACCCTCCAAGCTGCCTGTATTCAACAGCCAGCGTCGGTCTGCGGTGGTATGGCACCTTCCCCCCGTACTTCTGCACTGTCACATCCCGGTGGTACGCCGGCGTTGGCAGAGGACCCACCACGTACTCGGTGACATTGGGGTCTGGCTGGTTCCCAAAGTACAGCACAGCCAGTGCCTCTCGGGCGGGACGAGCCCCCCCGCCGTCCAGGAACTGCAGCACCTCTGCCTTGGCAGGGACCTGCAGATCCACGGAGGCGATGCAGTTGTCCGAGGGTTTGGCACGCGAGGCATCAACCAGCTGCACCCCGAGGTTTCCCTGCAGGTACCGCACCACTTGCGCCATCTCCTCGGGTGTCAGGTCAGCAAAGACCAGGCTCTGGCCATCCTCCGTGTCCTCCTGCTCCACGGGCAGGTGCTGGCAGGTGCTGGGTGCCCTTCCTCTGGTCAGCAACATGCAGACCAAAGCGAATATCGTGGCTAACGCCAGACCGAGGAGGATGAGCACAGTTTTCACGTTCATGCCTGTGGCTGGTCCGGCAGTGTTCACAGCAGCCTTCAGAGCAGGCTTTCCAGCTCCTGCCTCCCTCAGTTTATGCTGCACTGGATGGATTAGCAAAGAAAGTACAAAAGACTGGGAGAGGCTAGGGGAGGAGATCTGAAATCCGTGGTGACCAGCTCTCTCAGCTGCAGCCTCCTCTGTCTTTCTCCACAGCAGTGCCCTGAAAGAACTTGTGGAGATGCAGGGTCAGTGACTCAGACAACTTCTACATAATTCCGTTACTTTTTCAGTCCAGCCTGGCTTCCTGAGGCTGCCTGTAAAAACGGAGATCATGCAGTCAGCCTGAGGTGGCTGCGATCACTGCGAAGCTCTGACAAGCTGGGAATTGTTGTTACACTGTACAATTTCACCTCTTTGCAACTCACCCATTTTTCTTGTTTATCAGGCTCCTTCCTTGTAAACATTGTCCCTGGCAGCACCATTCCGAGCTTGGAGTTACTTTTTATTTTATTTTTTTCAGTCTTCCACATGGTAGCCTTTGCTGAAAACACATCCTTCTGTGTAGCAGAAGAAAAACTTTGGCAGGCATGGAGGTGTAGCTCAGGATGAGAATCAGGCCCCAATGCACTGTGAACAACCAGCTCTTAGTTTGCACCTCAGAACAGCTCCGAACCAATTAATCCCCAGCATTTCACTGCCACAGGATCGTGCAGCCTTTATCTCTGCCTCCAGTTCACAGATAAACCGAGATGCAGCTTCCAAGAGGTTCCCTCAAGGACAGAACCATCATGAACCTGTGCCCAGCTGCAACTGAGGGCAGTGGCCACTATTGGTGCTGCCAGGCCACAGTGCCCAGGCTGAGCAGCCACAGCTGCCCTCTGCCACCCTGCCAACAGTCTCTGCTGGCCTTGTGGAGCTGTTCAAAGGCACTGGCAGAACGAGGCAGCCAGAAGGACTCGGTGCTCCATCCTGCCACGCAGCAGATGCTCGGGGCGGACCAGACACACCATACTGGCTACAGTCCCTGAGCTGGTGCTGAGTAAGACAAGGCATCCAAGAGAACCAGGGCTGGACATTCAACCCAACATTTCCACTCCTGCTGCCAGCCTGACCTCATCTCACCCTCGTCTTCTCTTCCTCCTGTCAGAGTTTCCTGGTGGGAAACAGCCCCCACCAGCCTCCGGTTCTTCCTCTGTGGCAGATCCTGCCTGGGGCTCAGCCCCTCTCTGGTCCTCCAGCCATGCTCAGGCACCACACTGGGAGGCAGAAGGCCATGTTGCTGTAGGACACGCTCCATTATCCTCACCTCCACTCGCAGCCTCAGCCTTCTTTGGCCTGGGACATGCTTGTCCCCGCTCTGCCAGCACACAAGGCTCTGCCTCACCAGCCATCATGCCAGGAGAGACTCAGAGCCACAGCACTCACTTCACATGGTTGCAGTGCCAGCAAAGGAGCTCACTAGCACAGACACGAGCAACAGGGAGAGACAGGACAGATGAGAACAGAGCCTTGGCTGCACAGGATGCAGCAGCCACAGGTTTGGGAAGTACCTGCTCTCATCTCACAGCAGCAGAATTGGATGCCTCTGAATAATCCCAAATTAGGCAAAGCAGCGCTGACTCCCAAGTCAGTCTGTCAGTCCACATAGTCAGCGAGGCTTGGAGGATTACCTGGGGTTAGGCTTGAAAGAAAAATTCCCTTTTGGTGTAGGCCTGGAACATGGCAGAGTGCAGAGCAGCAGCACTGCTGTCCCGGTTCAGGTTTGGAGCACAGCCAGGACATACCTCCTGCCTCTCAGGAATGGAACAAGTGTTCTGCTGCCACACACACGGGCACAGCTGGGCCGAGACTACAGCGGAACCTCCATGGCTGCATGACAGAGCTCACATGGACCTTTCCTTAAAGAAGTATACAAAGAGCAGATCATTCAGGTTTGACTTTGCCTCTTGGATTTGCATCCCGAGTCCCTCAAAGCCACAGCACAGGCTGCAATTACAGAAGGGCCTTTTCCAAGCAGCACAGCAGTAGTTTAAGGTTATTGGATAAACTCCACAGGCCTTCCTGCCCCACAAATCACAACTCAACCCTGCAGCTGGGCCGGGAGAGATCTGAAAATAGAGTGTGGGAACACTCCCCATTCTGTGCATGTCGGAGACTTGAAAGAGAAACCCTAATCTGTACTGACATCCCCATGACAAACCAACCACAGCACGTACCCCAGAGCTGCGGGACACGGATGGCAGCTTTCTACACTGCCTCTGCCCTGCTGCAAGGCCTGTGCCATGGAGGCCACGACTGATACCGTGTTTTTTTAGTACCATCTGTTTCTGCTGGACTTCTCAAGCTCTGGTTTATAGATCTGCTTCAGAATAAACAAAACAGCCCTAAATCCACCTCTATCTTGCAGCAGGAACTTCAGGAAGGAGAGTAATTAACTGAGCCTGCAGTGCCAGGAAACCTGTGTCGATAACTGACTGATGAAAAGCAATGATGGATCTTCAGGGGCCCCCACACACACTGGAATTGCTTGTGTACCTTCTCTAAAAGAAGCCTGAAGCAGCTTAAAGCTAACCTAGAATTAAAGAAATTGCACATCTCCCTAACAGCAGTGTAACTTGTTTATGACCTGCTCGGCGCACGTACTGCTTCCCACATCCCAGTTCCCCAGTGCAATCAGCCTGTCACTGCCCCACATCCCATATGGAGAATTCACATCCTACCCATGTTTTATTTTGGCTACACAGTCACTTTTAGGCACTGCCCATTAGTACATCTTATATTTGCTAAATTGCCCACATTCCCCAAACAAAGTGACGAAGGAGGGAGTTTGCTGCATTTTCACTCACACAGAAAGGTAGAGGTGGCAAAAAATAGCATGTGAAATTTATAGAAACCCAAACTAGACAGACAGCTTTTGGCCTGGGGAAACTCTGAGTTGGTGACTGTGACAGCTGGGGAAAGGGCACAGTACAGAAAAACCCCCGCCAACACTCCCGACACCAGCAAGGCTTGAGTAAACCCCACACCAGAGCTCAGACTCTAAGAAGTTCCCACTCCCAAAGCCTCACCTCATGGGGCCAGCTGGTACAAAACACAACAGTGGAACTGCCTGACCCTTCCCCATGCTGGCTGTGCTGCTGGCAGCGCCTGTGGCTGCACACAGTGGCTGAGCCATTATTCTCTTCCCCTGCATGTAAGCCAGGACGTCTCAAGGACTGATGAAGCTGAGCCCTGACCCCACACTGCCACTGCTCCCAGACTCACTGACATCACAGACAACAAACCCTCTCCCAAACACCCCTGCCCCCATGGATGAACCCTGCTCCCTGCCAGCACCTGCCCAGACAACAGTCCTGGGTGCTCCACCCTTCCACAGGACTACTGGCACCAGCTTCTTCTTTTGCTGTGGTGAGGAGGAGCCCCTTGTGCTGCACCACATCAAGTCCTGCCAGTAAGTCTTTCCCTTGGGCTCTGGCTCCAGCCACCTCGACCCCAGAGATCTGTGTGCAGCTCAGTGCCCCCTCCCTGCACGAGTCGGGCACCTGCAGGGCTTTCCCACACTGCAGGAGGAACCTTCCTCCACAAGCACCTGCTCCTGTTCCTGGGCAGCTGAAGGTGCCAGCTGGGAGCCCCAGTCTGTGGCGGCCACTCCCAGGGCCAGTCACAGGCCCTGCAGCCCTGCAGTTGGGGTACAGGACACTCTGGGAGTCCCCAAGTGACCTTTGAGAGGCCTCTGGGCCCCAGTCGCAGTGCATCAGGCACGGAGGGAGTACAAGAACGGGATGATCCCTAGAAGAGCAGAGGGCACTGTGGCTGGGGACAGCAGGGCAGCCACCGCTCCTTGGGCATCACGCGCATGGAGCAGCCAGGAATAATGGACTGTGTGCCCAAGGAATAACTGACTGTGTGCCCAACAGACACATGGCACTGCATCCAGGTGCTGCAGGACAGCCCAGAGACACCTGCCCAGCAGAGCAGCCCCGGAGCAGCTGCACACCCAGAGAAACACAATGCAAAGTCCCTGTGTCTATCTGAACTGGGATGGCCCGAGTTCCACACTGGGCTGAGACGGGACAAATTCCATCAAACCCAAGCCCGTGGGCCCATGTGAAGCATGCTGGAGGAACAGGAACAACCTACACAGCAGTGCAGAGCATTTACAACACAGTCAAAAAGAGGAATGAGGAGAATGCAGGAAGGAGCAACTGAATTCGAGAAAGGCAGGACCAGAACAGGACACTAACACTGCATGGCCTGAGAGCCCAGCATCACACACAAGGGGCTGCCTTGAAAGAATTCCAAGTACCTTATTTTAATTTCTTGACATGGTAAAAGTTTACATACGTTCATCTGGCAAAGAGAGCTGAACAAATTAAAAGGAATCAATACAAAGAAACACAAGGGGAAGTGCTGCTCCCAGACAGCAGCTCAACGCAGTTGGTTTGTTACTGAATATTTATTAGCGGGAAGACTAAGAGTTGACTTACTACAAACAACAACAGAAGAGTCTATAGCAAGGGCCAGTGACCTGCCACACTTCAGGCAAATCCCTGGGAAACCAGCAAGAGCCATGGCTCTTAGATGTGGAAGCAGAAAAAAAAAAAAACAAAAACAAAGTAAAAAAAAAGAAGGGGAGAAAGTTCATTCCATTTGTCACTGTTGTTACAATGAGATTAACACAACTCTTAAGGCTACTGCACAGTAAGAATATACAGATGTAACAGCGAGACCTGGGAAACAGCGAGGTTCCTGAAACAAATGATTTAACATTCCCTGATTAGGGGACTTAAGTAGAAATACTATAAATAAGAAAAATTTGAAGCCTGCAGCGTTACGGGCCCACTTGCCACACACAAAAACTGATGCAACACAACCAGTCATTTCCAAAGGGGTTTGTAATGGACCATGAAACGTTCTGGCAGCTTAGCGGAGTCATCAGGCACAGGAACGTGCCCTTTGCAGGGGAAAGACTGCAAGGCCTGCAGGGTACCAGGTGGGTATTGGCCACCCTCACCCCTGAGCACCAGCTGTGGCAGCCAGCCTGCTCTGCCCAGGCACTGGGGAGCACTGCCAGGGACAGGGGGGCTCAGTCTGACCACATGCAAAGATATTGGGACTTTAGCATCAGACCTCTGGCCCCTCCCTTCCCTCAGCCTGGGCAAAAGCATCTCATGCCGAAGGGGCACTGGGACGTATGTGAAGAAACATTAGTTTTAGCCAAGGAAGTGGCTCTAGTCAAATGGCAGAGGAGCAGAAGCCACCTGAGCTCGTGACAGCCAGGACAGCACTGGCCCTAGTTCGAAGCACCACCTCGTACTCTGCACTGATCCAGACAGAACTGACAAGGCAGAGACCCATAGGGCAAGCTCTGCTGAGCCAGGAGAGAGACAGAAATGGAGTGCAGATTGCTCAGTGGCACTGGAGTATGGCTGCTGCCACTGGCCCCAAGGGGCAGGGTCCCTGGTCAGTGCAGAGCTGGTGGCAGAGGGGCCCAGCCACAGCTGGCAGCAGGGAGGGAGCTCCTCCCCTCTGGAGTGCCACCCTCTGCCAGGCTGTCTGCCCCATTCCCAGAGACCCCAGTGCAGCCACCAGCCAAAAGGTGGGACAGGACAAGAGCTTGGTCTCTAGTGTTGTTCCCAGTCAGGTAGGAAGCAAGGCGTGAAGGAATGTCCCTGCCTGGCTGCAGCAGCCTCTGGGGTGCCCAATGCAGCACAGCCTCTACTACCAGTGACTAGAGGGAGGGAGAGCTCCTGAGACCTGAACAAAACCAATCACAAAACTAGGCAAGAATTTCTTTAGAGTTTAACTAAGAATGCAATACTATTTCCAGCCAGTTTCCCATCTCGATAGTCACGTAACAAACCAAGGCAATGACGGTCTTTAGTTGACTGAACAGTTCTCAAGTTCAAACGTTGACACTTAATAGAGGGTCTCAGCATTGCTGCTCCGAGGCCTCTTGATCTTCTCAATGTTTTTAAGGATCATGTCATGCAAAGTGACCTGCAAAAACGGAGAACAGGACTCAGACAAGGAAGGGTGAAGCCATCCAGTGTTCAGCATTCACCACGAGCACTGGTTACCACAGCAGCACCACTCCCCTTGGCACCACCCTCAACCCCCATGTGCAACTACACACTCAACTAAAGGAAGGCCTTCCTTCAGCCAAACCTTACAGAAGCCACTGCACGTAATATCAAAAACATTTATTCAGAGACCTCAGGATTAGCCTGTACTGTATGAAGAGCTTAGGATCAAGACTGCCACAGAAGGGGAAGGAATATTTTATGCTAGAGCCTTGTGAACAGTTGGAAACACTTGCATGTCTAGAGAATAGTGGAGAAGCAACAGTCAGCTCCTGTGGCTGGGGCTGAAGTGGAGCAGGCAGGCTTCCTGCCAGGAGCAGGCACGCTTGCAGGGAAAGGGGAGAGGAGCAGCAGCGGCAGGAGCACAAAGGCTTTCCACTGCTGTGCTGGGGAGCCAGTGTGAGCTCTGTGTTTTCACTTACATATTGATTCCTCAGCTCTGAAATGATCAGGCGCAGACTAATGTACTCCTTCTCGTCGATCTCCGTCACGGTGCGGCGATAGTCCTCCTGCCGAGAGAGCGCCCGAGCTCAGCCAGGCCTCCCACACTTGAGGGGGGCTCCTGCCTTCCACAAAGGAACCTCCCCCCTTCAGCTTATTGCCCTCCATCCCTGTATGATTCCCCTCTTCCCCCAAGACCCTCAGCTCAAAAAAGTCCCGAGAAGCAGCAGCATGAACATGCAGATCTTCACATCCCCAGCGACTTACCACATGAGGGTACTTGGCTATTTTGGAAACCAACTTTGCTCTTGTGATATAGTATCTGATAACAAAAGGGAGAGACTAAAGATCAGATAAACAGCACCAGGATGGCTTTTTTCTGGTCCCAGCTGCCCTGTAACAGCTACGAGGCCTTTACAAAACATGTTCTTTTTCCAAGGGAATCCCAAAAAAGAAGTCTGTTCTTGCATGCCTACCTAGAAATCTGGTCCAGGTAGGACGCTGCCTCACTCTCCACAGTCCGAAGCTCAGCGACTGTTTCCTCCTGACAGTAAGACAAGGAAACCATTAGCTCCAGGAGGCTGCAACTCGCCTTCAGGGCTCGGAAGGCAACATCTCAGCAGCAGCACATCAAGCTCAGGTTTAGATTTTAAGACCTAACCCACTCCCAAGACTGCAGCTGCTGGACACCATGAACCGACTCAGAGGAACCTCAGAGATCCAAGTCCCTGGAGCACAGAGCAGTGCCTTACCTGAATAGAAACACCAAAGTTGTTCCCATCCTCTATCCTGGGGATGAGAAGCTGCACCCACATTTTGACCTGCAGTGGAAAGATCACAACACTGACCAATGCCAACATCTCCACAAAGACCTCTCTTAGAAATGTTAGCAAAAGCTTCCCAGGATCCTGCCTTTGCCACACAGCTCACAATAAACTGCTGCAGGTCCCACATGCACCTGCAACACTCCTGAGGAGATCACTTCCCACATGGGTGGGGTGCCACTCAAGCCAGCACAGGGGATTCCCATGGGAAGTTCTCCTGACCATAGCACAAGAGCTCTTGGCAGGGGTCTGTGCCTTTGCAAAAGGAGGGCAAAGCAAAGCCTCACAAGGCCTGATAACAGAGGTCCTCCTCCTTCAGGTAAACAACAGAGCTCCCCAAGGGCTTCACCTGCCTCCCAGCCCATCAGATAGGGCAGTAGTAGCCCTGCCTTTCCCCATCTCCAGCACAGAGGGGTCTGCTCTCTCCACAGCTTTGCCTCTCCAGGAGCAAAACCAGCCCGCTGCCTCCCCTTGCCCCAGGCCCACACCCACCGTATTGCACTTCTCGATGAGCAGCCTGATTTCTGGCTTCACTTTCTCGATGATGTCCACCAGCTGCTGGTTGCTTTTCAGCATCCCATTGGGCATCACGAACACTTTGGTACCTGCAGCAGAGACAAACCCCCGGCGTCAGCGACGCGCAGGAACCGCAGGGTCACCTGAGCCTCATCTCCCCCACGGGCCAAAGAGGGACTGAGCCAGGCTATGGCCACCAGTGGAGAAGGGGAAATGGGACATGGGATAACAGCAGTGACCCTAGGGAAGGAAAAGAGAAAACATGGAGCAGAGATGTGGCTGAAGAGCTTGAGGCTTCTGAGGCTGAGCACAAAGGGTTTCCCTGGGAATTTCTGCCTCAGCTTAATCCAAAGCCTGGAATCTTCCTCCAGACAAAGAGCACAAAGCCACCAGAAGATCAGCTGCCTCTGTCAGCAGGCCAAGCTCAAGCAAGTACTACTTATGTCTATCAGAGAAGTACTAATTATGCTTCTAGGAGCTGGAATCTGACTCCTCCACACCAGCACATCTGTGTGTTGGGCCCTGGCCCGCATGAGCAGCAGCTGCTGTCAGGGCAGGGCAAGTGGGGCTCGTGTGATTCACATCCCCAAGGCATGGTGCATTGGTTCAGGGGGCAGGCAGCAACACAGGGGACTCAAGGACTCTTACCCTGAAAGGTCTCTTCATGGTCTTCCAGCTTCCTCTTTTTCATATTTGGCTAAAACATACAAAATGTTTTACTCACAAACTAGTCGTAAGGTTATAACAGTGCTGCAAAGGAAACAAGGAAAACTTTGGGGCCTCTGCCACACTCCTGGCCTTCTAAGCATCCTTCTTTAAAGCCAAAAGGGGACTGCAAAGCAGTGTTACCTCCAGCAGACCTCCCCAAGCAGCTCCTCTGTTTGAGAGACAAACCCCTAAAAGCCTTTGGGAGAGCCAAGGCCTGTTATTAAATAAGAATATCCTACCCCAGCACAGAGCAAGCCATGCAGTTTTAATTAAGAGAAACCAGGATTACAGCCAAGAGAGTAACCTTACCCCATCCAGTCCATCATGGCTGTTGGTGAGAAGAATTGGGTCAGGCACTGGGAGGTTCATATCCGAATGGATCTGAGTAAGATCATGAATATTCAGGATGGGCTCCTGGAAAATAAAGGAGATTTGTTATTTAACTATGAACTAACAAATTCTGCCACACGACACACAAGGAAAAGACAAAAGATTCAGACCTCCTTATGCAGCTGTAAAATAAGGATGAATTAAAAGGAACAGCCCAACAACAGCCTGTGAGAGCTCCCTCAGCCCAGGAGCAGTGAGCCAAGTTGGGCTGGACTCAGCCATTGGCGTCCCTGGTGCTGCCAGGGACAGCCTTAGATAGATAAAAGTAAGAGATCACACAGAGCAAACTGGAAAAGGCAGCACCCCTCCAGAGCCACTGGCACCTCAGTGCACATGAGCCACCAGCTGCTGCCTTGTGTCTCTGCAACAAGGCGAAATGCAGAGAACACAACTAGGATGAGACCTGCTACGTTGCTGGAAAATGGAAAAGGATGCAGAGCACAAAGCACACCCTACCTTAAGGAACCCATCGAGTTCTAACAGCTTCTTTGGGAAAAAGTTTGCTACGAGGTCTTCAGCCTGAGAGAGAAAGAAGAGACAGCAGTGTGAAACAAGGCCATGAGGCAGGAACACCAGGGAAATCATCCGTCCACAGGCAAGAAATGGGAGAGAACACGAATCCCTCCTGCTGCCAAAACCACCCTCAGCCCAGGTGAGGAGATGCAGGGAGAGCCAGGAGGCTCAGGAACCTCCCTGCATGGGGTGACTGATGCTCTGGGTGCTGCTGAGCTTCCCGAGGAGCACTGACCCGCACTCAAGTCTGTCAAGAAGGTACAACCAAACAGCCCCTTTCCTGCTTTCGGTGGGACACTCACCTCACTCGTGATCCGCTCCCTGAAAGAGTCAACCTGCAGAGGGAAACAGCGACAGGTCAGGGCCGCTCCGGAACAGCGGGGCCCGGGAAGGCCGCGCACTGCGCCCCGCAGCCGCACCCAGGACCTCCTGGGGAACGCGGGGCAACGGGAAGAGCGTGCAAACACCGAGCGAGAGCTGCCCGTGCGGGCTGGGCTCCGGGCGCTGTGGGGAGGCGGAAGATCCGCCGGGCCATCCCGGGCCAGTGGCCACGCTTCGCCAGGGCTCGGCTCGGGGGCGGCCGCAGCGCAGCCCCGGCCGCGTCCCCGCCCTCCCGGCGCTCCCGCGGGGCAGCGGGCGGGGCGGGCGGGCCGCGCTCGGCGGCCAGGGTAGAACGGCCGGGTGGCACCGCGGGGCGGCACCGAGCCCGCCCCGCCCTGCGCCCCGGGCCGGCGCCAGCCCAGCTCGGCGCGGGCCGCGGGGCAGAGGCGGCGGGGCGGGCCGGACCGGGCGGGCGGGGCGGGCGCACCTTGAGCTTCACCTCCGGGTCCACCTTGAGCAGCGAGGCCATGGCGGGTCCGGTCTCGGGGCCGCTCCGCTCCCCCTGGCCCACACCGGAAGTGACCTCACGCCGCGCGCCCGCCAATGCCGCGCGCGCCCGCCGCCCGCGTGACCCCCGCCCTGCGCGCGCACGCGCCGCCGGGTCCTGGCCGCTCACACACGGCCCCGCCACCGCCACCGCCGCCGGGGAGGGGCCACGGAAAATGGCGCGGGCGGCCCCGCGCGCACACACACTCCTGCCAGGACCGCGCCCCGCGCGCGTCACGTCCGGCGCGCGGCGATGGCGGGGCGCGCGCGGGCGGCGCGATGGAGGCAGCGCGGGCGGGCGGCGGCACCGCGCACGTCAGCTTCGTGTGCCAGCGCTGCCTCCAGCCGCTCAAGCTCGACACCTCCTTCAAGGTCCTCGACCGCCTCACCATCCAGGAGCTCACCGGTACCGCCGGCGCGGCGCGGCGGGGCGGGGCGGGGCGGGGGACTGGGGCCGGGGTGAGGCCCAGGCGCGGGCCCGGCTGACGCCTCCTCTCCCGCAGCCCCGCTGGTGACTGCCGCCCCTGCCCGGCCCGGGGACGCGCACGAAGAGGAGAGCGCCCTGACGGAGGTACGGCGGGGTCGGGCGCGGCGGGGCGCGGCGGCGGCTCCGCCGGGCCCCCCGGTGACGGTGCCCCCTTGCCCCCAGGAAGCCTTCACGGAGAATCGGCAGGATGGCGTTTCCAGGAGGTTCATCCCGCCAGCCAGGTACGGCCGCTGTCACCGCGCTCCCGCCGGGCCCGGCCCAGATTGGAGCCCTCCTGCTCCTTCCGCCCAGCCCGAGCCGGTGCTACGGGAAAAGGTCCCTGCCGGACCTTAGAGCCTCCCCCGCGGGAGCCCCGTGGCCCTCGGGCTGCTCGGCAGTTCGGACACACAGAACTACTCAGCACTCGGGGGGCTGCTCCTAAGCTGTGGGTCAGACCTGGCAGAGCCCCCAAAACACGGGCTGCCCCCCTGTGCTCCCCCACCCTGGCCCAGCCCCAAGTCCAGGTCTGGCACTGGAGCTGCCTCCCCGTGCCCCTCAGCACTCACCTCAGTAACATTCTTTCCAAGAATGATGTCAACAGAAAGTGCCAACAGTTTCACCCTGATCGGGGAGGCATCGGATGGCGGCACCATGGAAAACCTCAGCCGGAGACTGAAGGCAAGTGGGACTTGAGCTGGTAAACTCGGGTTCTTGTGAATGCAGTACCAGTTTTGCTTGATGCCCTGTAAAACTAAACTGCAAAGTTCTGTGAAGTACTGGCCTTCCAGGGGCTTAGTTGGTGAGTAGTTCAGTAAAGCTGGATTGTATCAATCAATATTTGACCCCCAAGGAAGACTTTGCCAACTGGAGCCCCTGAAAGCCAGCAGGCAGCTGCCTGTGGCTCCACTTGCACTAAGGTGAGCTCTTTCTGCAGGTCACCGGCGACCTCTTTGACATCATGTCTGGGCAGACAGACGTGGATCACCCCCTGTGCGAGGAGTGCACAGACACCCTGCTGGACCAGCTGGACACACAGCTCAACATCACGGAGAACGAGTGCCAGAACTACAAGTGAGTGATCCAGAGGTGACCTGAGACCAAGTTGTTGTAGCTTGAAGCAGGATCAGCACAGAGAGGTTGGGGTTGGCAAGAGGTGCAGGGGCTGCCACGGAAGCGAGGACTGGCAGTGGAGCACTTCCCAGGATCCCTGTTTTGGTAACCCTATCTGCTCTCCTTTAGGAGATGTTTGGAGATACTGGAACAGATGAACGAGGATGATAAGGAGAAACTACAGACAGAACTGAAAGAACTGGCGCTGGAGGAAGAGCAGCTGATTCAGGAGCTGGAGGACGTGGAGAAGAACCGCAAGATTGTAGCTGAGGACTTCGAGAGAGTCAGGGCAGAGGCCGAGCGGCTGGAGCAGGAAGAGGCTCAGTGAGTGAACTGTACCTGCAGCCTGTGGTGGGGGTTGGAGGCAACAAAGAAATGAGGCTGTAATGTGAGAAACCTGTAAATGTTCCCAATGGCTTGTTCTCCGCAGAAGGGAAGGTGGCCAGACCAAACTGACCCACAGAGACATCCCTCTGATGTAAAAGGTGGCACTTAGCACTTCTTGTCTTGCTTTTGCTCAAAGGTATCAGAAGGAATACTGTGAGTTCAAGAGGCAGCAGCTGGAGCTGGATGACGAGCTGAAAAGTGTGGACAACCAAATGCGCTATGCCCAGATGCAGTTGGACAAATTAAAGAAAACCAATGTGTTCAATGCGACCTTTCATATCTGGTAACGTAGACACTGGAGTATCGTGTCCCTTTGCTTGGAAGCTGCAGTGTGGGGCTGTTTCAGTCACACTGCATTCAACAGGAAAGGTGCAAGCCAGGTCACAGTTACCCCCCCAGCCTTGGCTCCCAGCAGCGGCAGCTGAGCAAGCTGTGCCAGGCTGTGGGACTGGTAAATGGCTCTTTCACCAACCCCAGTAACACTGGGACCCTCTGTGCCAGCCAGCAGCGACACTGGCATCGGAAGTCACAGAGCAGGTGGTTCAGGGGAGCTGGTTGCATTTTTTTAGTTGTGTTTTTATGAAAAAAAAGAAGACAAGTGGCTGGTATTTACACGCACTTGTTGAGCAAAGTCCCAAACCCTCCGTGTGTGTGGCACACTGTGTGTGCCGTGCTGTTGGGACACAGCCCCTGTTTGGTTCTTGTGCCAGGAGCTGTTCCCAGCCCAGCACACTTACTTATAATTCCTCTTATCACAGGCACAGCGGGCAGTTTGGCACAATAAACAACTTCAGGCTTGGCCGCCTCCCCAGCGTTCCTGTGGAATGGAATGAGATCAACGCTGCCTGGGGCCAGACAGTGCTGCTGCTGCACGCCCTGGCCAACAAAATGGGCCTGAAGTTTCAGAGGTACACACAGTACCACACACAAGTCCCTTACAGCCCAGAGAAAGGCAGGGCAGACTGAGGTGCCTGTAAATCTTGTCTCCTTTCAGATACCGTCTTGTCCCCTATGGCAACCACTCGTATTTGGAGTCCCTCACGGATAAATCCAAGGTGAGAGATCCCACACAAATCGTGGGACCTTGAGTGCCAGAGCCCTGGTCATCCTGGGAATGCAGCAAACAAACTTGGTCTTCATGAATGTGGGGTCCAGGAGAGCTGGCTGCCCCAGCTCCTCCAGCATGGTAACATCTCACTCCACATCCTGTATCAAGCCACTGGTTCTGCCAGCCTGTGGTGTTAAAAGTGACAGAACTGTTGGATACACCATAGCTGGCTGGAGGCAGATGGCATGATTTGGGGTGATTGGCAGGTGGATGAAGCCATTTGGGATTGGTGGAGGTCAGGAACGCATGGCAGGCACTGAGACAAAACCAGTCACACTCGCTCTGTGCCACCAACTGTTTCTGAGTGTCCTGTGATGAATTCAAGGCTCACATGAAGTTAAAGAGCTGCAGTGACTGTATTTAAAACAAGTGCTTGGGGTGCCCAATACAAACCTCTTTTCCAGGAGCTCCCCTTGTACTGCTCTGGAGGCCTGAGGTTCTTCTGGGACAATAAGTTTGACCACGCCATGGTGGCGTTCCTGGACTGTGTGCAGCAGTTTAAAGAGGAAGTGGAAAAAGGTGAAACTCGGTTTTGTTTGCCTTACAGGTGAGTGTTGCCACGTAACTGTCACAGTAACCCCTGTGTGCTGTCCCCAGCACTGCTTGGTGTTTCAGTCCTGGCTTTCTGGAGTCATCTGGGATTCTTTATCATGTGCACTTACTAGTTTAATTGAAATTTAAAGCCAGTCCCCCTGAGGCTTGTTAGGTTCTCTTTAAAAACAAAGTATTTTTACGGGATGGTAATAATGTCAGATTGAAAATTTAGTGCTTGATGTCATACTGAGATTAAATGTCTGCAGGGGGAATGCACTAATAAAACCTTGTGTGTGATACAGGATGGACGTGGAGAAAGGAAAGATTGAAGACACAGGTGGCAGTGGTGGCTCTTACTCAATTAAAACACAATTTAACTCTGAGGAGCAATGGACAAAAGCACTAAAATTCATGTTAACTAACCTGAAATGGGGCCTTGCCTGGGTCTCATCCCAATTCTATAACAAGTAACCATGGTCATATTTGACCTAGCAGCTGTGGGTGTCTGCGTTAACGTTGGAGAAAGGCAAGTTAAGATGTTTCTTAATATTAACCAGTACAAAATGTTTACAATACCAAAAATCCACAAGACACTTTATTTAAAATGCCATTATTACAAGTAGTTTATAGAAAAGCAATATGCAAAGTTGTATCATTGAGTTGAACAGAATAAACTCAGCTATTAAATGGATGCTAAACTGGTACTTTTGGGGTTTATGGCCAATGTTACAAACACAGGGAATAACATGGAAAAACTCTCAGAATTCTGCCTGGTCATTAAAGAGTAACTACAGTTTGAAGTAAAGTTTTCCCAGTCACATCAGCACTTCTTTGTATCACTGAGCTTAAACAAGGTTTGATACCACTTAAAACAGTTTGTAATCCCTCCTGCAGCCTATTCCTGCACAGGGCTGCACTGAGGAAACACTAAAACTATTCCTTGCTCTGAGTGCTTTCCTTCAGCTCTGCCTGGCACAGCACAAATCCTGGCACTCACTGGGCACCTGCTGTCATGACAGGATTCTGTCCTTGTCACAATGCTGGTTGTTACTGGCTGTGGTAGGGCAAGAGCAAAAGTGTTCCAAGTGCTGGCAGAGGGGAAATAGTCACAGGCAGCTGGAGATGGGGATTTTAGAAAAGCAGCAGGTGGAGACAGCACAGCACCGTTTGTAACATGGGTGTCAGAGCTGCTCCCAGCAATCCTGGTCGTGGCTGAGCACCAGGCACAGCAGCACCTTTCAGACATGACTACTGTGAGGGGTCTCTTCAGTCAAAGGGAACTTTGACCCAGCTTAAAAGATGCACCTCTTACAATAAACCTCTAGGTCCCAAAGAGGCATTTCTAAACACTACTGTGCTGCTGGGCCTCCCTTCAAAGCGTGAGCGTGATGCCTGGCAGGACGAGCTTTGCTAATTCACACATGACTGACAGGCTGTTCCAGAACCCCTGGTGCTCAGGACCAAAGGTAATCCCGAGCTTTGCTGGGAGCCCAGGTGGTGTCACAGAGGAGGAACTGTGGGTTCAGCAGCGTGACAGTTCCAGACAAGGTGGTTCTATTTCAGGGGCAGAATCCTGCCTTTGGGAGCTTTGGTCCCACAGCTCCCATGGTGCTGCCTGGGCACGGTGCGGCCCAGGATGCGCCTCAGCACCGCGTACGAGAACTCCTTGATGCTTTGTGGAGTAATGCCAGTGATACAGTTCAAATGCTCCACAACCTGAAAACAGAAAGGATAGGGTGCCTAAAGGCCATGAGTTTACAGCCTAACGAGTAACTGCTCCATGGGCACATTTCACAGGCAGTTGTCCCACAGGATTGCTTCTCTACCTGCCAGCAAAGCGCTGCCTGTGGGGGTTTGTCCTGGCTGTGAAGCACTGAAGGCAAGGACACACACCAGTGCCAGTACATGCTGCACCACACCATGGCCTCCTGAGGCCCAGGAGCTTCCTGCTAAAACCCCTGAGATGTTCCCTCCCTCATGCCACTGCCAGCACAGCCCCACCTATCTCCTTGCTGTGCTGAAACAGATAAAACCACCCTGGCATCATCTTCCTATAGAGCCAACACGCTCAGCAGCAACTGTACCTGCTCCCAGTGCCCAGGGCTCAGGATGAACATGCCTGTGCTGATGATTCCAACAGCCAAGAGCATGAAATCTTCCTTCACTGTCAAAAACTTGGCTCTGCAGAAGGAGAAGTGTGTTCAGGTGTAAAATGCTGCTTCACAGCTCAAAAGCACCCACTGCTGCACTTGCCACGGCCCAGGACACAACCAAGGCCTGACACTGGGAGCTGGAACTGATAGTGCATGGCTAGACTTTCATGACCAAGTAAAACACTCTCCTTGCCCCTGAAGCAGCTGTGGAGAAGCACACTGCTGTGAACTGCTGTATTAAGAAACAGTGCTGAAAGCCCCCCAAAATTAATTTTTTTAAAAAGATGCCCCAAAAATGGCATAATGGGAATTATGCTACTATTCATTAGCTTTTCTTAGGATTTTAATTTCAAAGGGTTTTTAATTCATGGTCAGGTAAGACTCTTACACCTGCAGCTTGCTGGGTGTGGAGTTTTCGATGGCGATCTTCAGCAAAGTGTTGTAGATGGTCTCTCTGGACAGGTAGCAGAAGTCCAGCAGCTGCACACACATGTGGTGCAAGGGTTTAGCAGGAAGCAAGCACCCATTGTGTCCTGGCAGAGATCACACCATCAGCCCAACATTTTGGGTCAATAAACTGAATTAGAAATGTTAGGTACTGTAAGGGAGGGATGGAGGTTTCTGAGGAAAAGTGTCCTGTCTCTGAATGCCACATGCTCCCTCAGCCTCAGTATAATTTCACTCACTCTCACATTCAGGTTGTCACACCTGGGCCAAGAAAATGGTGAGTGTAGAAAATGCAGCCTTACACCAGGTTTGAGGGGTTTAAACTGGCTGTCCAGCAACATTCATCATGCTGTACAAAGGACAAAGTTCTCATATGAAGAGTGAAGCCCTGGACAATCTGAACAGTTCCATGTGCAAAAATCTCTAATATCAGATGTTTCAGTTCAGATCAGCACCAGCTCTATTACCCTTTTAAAAAACTTCCTTCCCATTCTCCTTGATTGATATTCTCACCTAGAACCTCCAGAAGCAATTCCACGTAGGCCAATGGGGTGGACACGTTGATTTGGAAGTGCAGAGTGTTTAAAACAGCAAGCTCTGACTCCAGCAACTCCTGTTTAGTGTAAGAGTATTTTAAGGATTGCAGAAATTTTAAAGCTGTGTCACTGGTCACTCTCTGAAGAGGAAAAAAGAGAAAAGACATCTTCCAGGCAATAAGGCCCTTGGTAAGAACAAAGTGCTCCCTCACCTCCCTCCTCCCGCTGAGCACGAGGCTGCGACACACCTGCCTGCCCTTTGAGCTGGCATGAGAAACCCAGCTCGGACCTTTCCCAGAGTTTTCCTCAACTCCATAAACCATCCCCAGGCAGGTGTGAACCCCTGTGGCCACACAGTTTTTGACAACCACAGGCTAAGTGTTTCCTACCCTTTTTTCCCCAGCACTGGGAGAACATTTCCCCGCAAATCGTCACAGGACAAGTGGCAATTTGCCTGCCCTGAAGGGAATGTCATGTCTTCTGCATTTCATTATCACTATTCCCTTTCAGAGAGGAAATCTATTTTTAAGAGAGGTGAACACACTGCAGATTGAACCCCACTGCTAAAGCAAGGACAGGCCGAGCTGGCTTACACTATAGTGCAGGGAGAGTTTGCTCACGAGCTGAATGCACGACACGAGTCGCAGGACAAAGGTGTTGACTATCTGATCCCTCACAGAGGTCCAGCTGCTCCCTTGTCCTTGGGCACCACCTTTAACACTCCCACTGGAGGACTCCCACAGCTGTTCTACCTGCTTGATCATAAACCTGCAAAACTCACAGTTGCTCAGAGCACAGTCCTCTTTGCTGAGGAAGGAAGAAAGGCAATTCTACATATATTCAGAGTATACACAGAGCTGGTAATTTGGATTAAATGGATGAAGAGACAGCACTCAACACACAGAGAAGTCGTGTGTGGTTTGGGTGAGGGGACACAGCAGGACAGGGCAGGACCGAGCATGGGCAGCGCAGCCAGAGAACAGGAAACAAACTAAGTGTTCCGGGCTCTTCTTACCTTTCGAGTAACTCCACTGCTTGGTACCTCGTCGATTGGTCCAAGCGCCATTTTTCAGATAAAAGGAATATAAATTCTGCAAAGAGCACAGCAGTCACTGGTTCAGTCTCCTGAAGCTCACTGTACAGCTGTGACCTGCCCCGGGGGCTGCTGTAGCCAAGTCAGTCTCACCCACGATCCGCGTGTCCTTGAAGCTCCCGGCGTGCTCCGTCAGCTCGCTCAGGTACTGCTCATTCTCTGTGGCCAAGTGCATCAGCGTGTCCTCGATGATTTCAGGAGTGACTCCGCTGAACACGGGGCCTGGGTCACGGCCCCAGGGTTCCACGGGCACCGGGGACCCCATTTAATTTAGCAGGTTGGGGTCGAAGCCATAATGACGACAATGGTTCCACCAGCCTCACAGGGACAGACCAGGGCAGGGCCCCACCAGCCCCTCCGGGGGGGCACGGCCCCTCGGTGAGGCTGCGTTCGGGCAGGGGCAGGTTCAGGCGATGGGCCCGGTTGCTGCAGGCTCAGCCTGCAGCGCCCTCCGGGTCTCGTGACCCCGCTCCGCCAATCAGCGAGCGCCGCGGCCGGCACGCGCCAGGCCTCAGCCAACCACTCGACGCCGCGCGCCGCCCGCGCCCTCGGATTGGTCAGCGCCCGCCGCCGGATGTAACGTCACTGCGCCGCGCGGAGGCTGCGGGGGAAGATGGCGGCGCCGGAGGAACCGGGCGCGGTGGCGGCGTTCGCGAAGCGCATCGACCCGGCCCGGGAGCCGGGGCTCAGCCCCGAGCAACGCCGCCTCATGGCGCAGGTGGAGTACGCCCAGCGGCAGCGCGTCCTGCGGCGCCGGCTCCGCGGCCGCAACACTCTGCTGGCGCTCGGCATCGCCGCGGTGACGCTTGGCATCTGTATCCTCCGGGGCTCGAGCGGGGCGGGGCCAGGGGGTGCCGGGGCCACGCCCGCTGCTTTTCCTTAACCCCTCCCGCAGACGGGTACACCTTCTACTCGGTGTCTCAGGAGCGGTTCCTGGACGAGCTGGAGCAGGAGGCGGAGGCGGCGCGGGCGCGGGCCCGGGCGCGGGCCGAAGGCGCGGCGAGCTGAGCGCGGAACGCCCGGCCCGGTCCGACCCGTGACTGAGCTGCCACCCCCGCGGGGCTGGACCGGCCTTGAGCCCGGGGCAGCCGCCCCCGGGGGTTTGGGCCTGCCCCATGCTCAGCGCGAGCCTGGGGAAGGTCCTGGGGGCTCCCCGCGAGCAGCCCCCACCCCGAGGCCTTTGCCGGCACCGTGCCCATGGGAAGGACAGGGGTGCCCAGGTCCCAGCACTCCTTACAATAAACCCTCTCACTGGAGACCGTGTCAGTGCCCGTGGAGCACCTGCTGGGCAGAGCCCAGCTCAGTATCTCACCCCCCTCAGGGGCTGCAGGGGCGGGATTTTCTGTTCTGCTCTTTATTGTGGCACAGCGAGGCCAGCAGCCACAGGTCCTGCCCAGTAAACACACACACACTCCATTCGTATTCAATCCATGTTTATGAAAATGTCTTCTGCACACCAGTTCTTAACAAACTGCTCCTGGATCTTGCAGCTCCTGGTGCTCCAGCTCCATCCTGTGGCAGGGCCATGGGGAGCTCATCCCACCCCGTAGGGCGGGCAGGGGGCTCAGGCCCGTGTGGGAAGGGGGATGGAGATCAGTGTGGTGCAGGGCTGGGGCGAGCAGGGGCTCCGGGGTGGGCTCAGCTCAGTAAAGCCACAAGAGGTGGGGACACCTGGCACATGTCCTCCAGCAAAGGGGCTGGGGACAGCGGGGAGGGCCCCGGGGGCAGAGGTTGGAGGTGGGACAGACTTGCCCCCGGCCAGCTGCACTGCCCCTGCAGAGCCCGCGGGGTCCCCACCACAGGTCTGGGTTGCCCGGGGCTGGCACTGCCCTCCAGGGGGTGCAGGGGCTCTGCCCTGGGGCCACAGGCACTTGGATGAGGTAGTTCATGGAGTCACTGCTGGCCAGCCGGCTACTGTGGAGAGAGGTGGCCATGAGCTGGGAGCATGCCAGGATCAGCCCCCACCCCTCACCCTAACCCCTACCCTCACCCTAACCCTCACCCTTACCCTTACCATGCGGCCAAAGTCGTCGGCGAAGGTCACCCCCTTGCTGAGCCGCTGCTCCTGCGAGCCCGTGCTGCTGCCACTCAGCGAGTTACGGCGCATGATGCCTGCGGGGACAGCGGCCCTGAGCGGGGGCAGCGGCCCTGCAACACCCAGCCCGGAGGGATCCCACAGACCCTGCCCAGCTCAGGGCTCTGAGGGGAGCGGGGCTGTCACCTGCGGGCTGTGCCAACTCCAGGCGCTGCAGGCTGTTGCGGCGGGAGGGGTTGAAGCTGCCCTTGGAGAGGCGGCGCTGGCGGCTGGACAGCATCGCGGCAGGAGAGACGATGCCCAGTGGTGGCTGCTTCCCCATCCTCAGGTACAGCTCCTCAATTTCCTTCTTCTGGGCACTCTGCAGCAGCTGCACCTCGGCCAGGTGCCTGCGGAGGACAGGGAGTGTGGCAGCAGAGCCTTGGGGAAGGAGCATCGCCCTCCCACCTGGGGTGGGTGGGAAGACCTGTCCCCTCCTGCAGGCCCCGCGTCACCTCTTGGGTGCAGCCCACCCCTCTGCTCACTTCTGGCGCAGGTTCTGCAGCTCCTCCCAGATCTCCTCGTCCTCGCTCTCAGTGTCGTCGCTGCTCACGTAGGTCAGGCTGCGGGGGTAGCTCAGCCACACCTGGCTCAGCACAGCCTGGGGGGTGCTATCTGTGCCCTCCTCCCCAGGGCCTTCCTGGTCACTCTCCAGCGGCGCCACTGGCATCGTGCCCTCCTTGGCCAGCGCCTCCTCAGCCTTGGCTTCCTGCTCTGCTGCCTCCAGCACTGCATCCGAGTCGTTGCTTGAGCTGTGGCCCGTTTCGGGGACCGTGGGAGGCGGGGAGCCACTCACTGGCCCCACTTGCTGTTCTCCCTCGCTGCTGCTCCCGTTTTGCACAGGGGAGGGCGCAGGCAGGTCCTTGGTTGGTATCACGTGGAACCGGCCCAGCACCTGGGGCTTGGCTTCTGCTGGGGACAGGGGCAACTGGTGGGGTTCAGGACTCATGGGCTGGCGGGAACATCACATGCCCCAGCACGGGCATGGCCCCGGTGCAGCCCCAGCCCTGCCCCACCTCACCTTCGTTGATGGGTGAGAGCTGGGCCGTGCGCACGGCAGGGGCCGGCAACTCCGACACGATGAGTGAATGGCTGGGCTTGGGGACACCGGCTGGCACCTGTGGGACCTGAGCACAATCAGCTGCCCCTTCCCACGTCCCCCCACATGTCCTGTTCCCCCACTGCTGCTCCTGGAACCCACTGCCCACTCATTCCTCCCTGTATCCAAGTGGTTCCGCAAGCCATGAGGCTTCCTGTTCCCCTGCAGTTACCACCCAGCCCCCTTGGCACTGAGCTTCACCTCAAGCAGCCTTGAGGAGCCTTTGCACTCCCATACTCACCGGGCTGCCCTCTGGGCTCCCTGGCGTGGACGAGCTCAGCGGTGGCAGGGGACTACCCACGGCCTCACTGTCTGTGGGGTACATTGGGGCTGGTGCTGGGGGTGAGAAGGATATGGGCCCCCCGGCAGTGGGGACGTCAGCCCCTGCTGACTCCAGGATCCCACTGCCAGCCGGGACTGGCTTGACTGTGCTGGTGGGGTCAGGGTAGACAAAGCGTGGGGCCCCCAGGACAAGACTCTCTGGCCGTGGCAGCAGTGGAGGGTAGAGGTGCCCACCTGAGCTGGCGATAGGGGAGACAGTGGGCAGCAGCGTTTGGGCCACGCTCATCACTGCCAAGGAGAAGACGTTGGCCAGGGTCAGGAGGGGGGTGGTGGGGGACCAGGATGTGCTGGTCACAGGGGGGCTCAGGGGGCTGCTGAGCTCACAGGAGACAGGGGACGTGGGGAGAGGCTGTGGGGATAGGAGTGCTTGGGGCATGGCCGGTGGGACAGGCCCCTCTGAGGTCCTTGTGGGGGTCTGTGGGAACACCGGTGACGACGTGAGCCAGGAGGGAGCCATTGAGATGAGTGGCCAGGTCTGCACGGAGCCTGCAGAGAGAGGAGCATCAGGAGTGGCTCCCGAGTGCCCCCTCCTCCCCTGCCCAGGCACCCCAGAGCCTTGATCCAGCGGCCCCGGTGTGATGGACACGCCCAGCCCTGCCAGTGCCGGTACCTGCGGGGGCCTCCAGCGGTGCCGGGGCTGCCGGTGCCTCTGCAGGGCTGGCCAGGTCAGTCTCTGACGGGGAGCGGCTCAATGATGGCGGGACGGGGGACTGCACAGAGAGTCTGGGACTGGTGCAGCTCAGATCTGCAGCACAGGGGTGACAACCAGGCTCAGCCAGGGCAGGACATGCCCCATGAGACCCCCCCCCGGCTTGGCTGAAGCTGTCCCCCGCCCTGCATGGGGCTTGGGGGGGACGAGAAGAGCCCACGCAGGTGCACAGACATACCACTGAGCGAGGATGAGGAGGAGATGGAGCGCGAGAGCCCCTGCAGCTGCAGGTCCACCTGCAAGGAGGATGAGCTAAGCCCAACACTGGGGCAGAGGCCCTGGCCAAGCTGTGCTAAGCCCCACCCTGGCCCCACTACCTGTGGAGACAGGAGCTGGAGGCTGTGCCAGGCAAGGGACCACCACCACTTGTCACAGCAGTGGGCAAGTGACCACAGGAGGACCCTGCATCCTAGCCCCCTTCCCCCCGGGCTCTCTGGGACCAGGTAGCACCCCCAGGCACACTCAGCATCAGCAGCTTTGCCAGCACTGGCAAGGCCGGGCTGGCACTCACGGGGCTGCCCACGCCACCCTCAGCCTCGGGGCTCCTGGGCAGCTCGGCGCCGCTGCGCCCGTCCTTGCGGAGCAGGGTCTCCACACGGTGGATGATGTCCCGGATGCGGTTGATGAAGCCATCCCGCTCTGACTTGAGGATGAACTCGTTGTGGACCTGGGGGCAGAGGGGCTGGTCAGCACCTAGCACAGCCGGGCAGATCCTCGCCCTCGCCCTCACCCCGCACTCACCATGACAGCTGCAATTTCCTCCGGGTTGTCCCCATCCAGGTCAAACTTGAAGGTCACCATTTTGTTGTTGTAGGTCTGCAGCTGGCACTCCACCACCCGGTCACTCTTGTCGGAGATCTGTGGGTGGCAGAGCTGGCTCAGTCTGAGAGCGCCTCAGACACCCGTCTGGCACCCGTGGCACTCACGTTGGTTATGCGCAGCCTGGACCGGGCTCGGCGCCGCAGCAGCTTCCCCGAGGCTCGCTTGGGTGGCAGCTTCGTGCTCTGCTCACTGGCCGAGAGCCCCTCGCAGCCATCGCTCATGCCCGATGCCACATCTGAGGTGTAGCTGCAAGAAGCCCCAGCACTGGAGCATCAGCGTGGCCATTCCCAGGTGCCACACTCCCCATCCAGCCCACACCCAGCCCCCCAGCCTCACCTGTCCACCGGGGAGGAGAAGCCGCTAGCGGGGGGCAAGCGCTCTGTGGGCAGCTGCACTGCGATGCTCTGAGGGGAGAGGACAGGGTGAGACAGTGCCACAGCCACCCCGACCCCACCCACCCACAGGGCCACACTCACCGTGGGGAAGCAGCGCACGGGCCGGGTGGGAGGAGGGCTGGCAGGGTCCCCAGCCACAAAACTGCGGTGGGCCAGGTCTGGGGAGTCCAGGAAGCCAGAGGAGCTCAGATATCCATCTGTCTCACAGTCAGCTGTGGAGGAGTGCTGGCATGAACCAGAGCAAGTCCCCTCCCTGGCTGAGTGCCTGGGAAAGGGCTGTGGGGCTGGGAGAAGGAGAGGGATCCCCCACCCACCTCCCACCTCAGGTCCCCTGCTGCCCACCCAGCTGTTGCCCACCCAGTGCCTACGCACAGGTGGCTGAGGAGTAGCTGGTGTGCTGGTAGGCAAAGTGCTGGTGCTGGTCGGCCTCGGGCTCCTCAGGCTCTGGGGGGAAGGTGCTGCTGAAGACGGAGTCCCTGGAGCCAGGGATGGCTGGGGCAGGCGCGGGGGCACCAGGTGGCCGTGGGGACTTGAGCTCCTCCAGCAGCTGCAGGACACCCGGGGGCTGCTCTGGCTCCGCAGGTGATGGCACGTCCTGGACACGCTTCAGCTTCTCCCGCTTGCGCTTGATGGCAGCCACACGATCCCTCACCGCCTTGGCCACCAGTTTGTAGTCGGCCTCACAGATGAAGCCCAGGACCACCTGCATGGAGGAGGCTTGTCACTTTGGGGTGCAGGGACCCCACAGCACCCAGGGCTCCCTTGTTCCCATCCCCACCATCTCCTGGGCCACTTCCTCTGCTACATCCTTGTGGAGCTCAAAGAGGAACTCGATGGCGTTGTTGTCCTTGTATTTGCCGTGCAGCTTCTTTGTGTCATCCATGCGCAGCCAGAGCTTGAGCCCAGACTTGACACCATCATCCTCCTCAGCCAACTCCACATGCACCCCCGTGTCCTCCTGGAAGAAGGAGTGCTCCAGCAGGTCCTGGATGGTGTACCTGCAGGGGACACAGCTCAGCAAGGGCTGGGGGCCAAGGGGGACTGTGCCACCCACACCCGTGCTCTGACCCTACCTCTCATTCTTGTCCATGCGGATGCAGCCTTCAATAATCTCCTTCAGCTCTGGCACCTTCACCTTGTAGAAGCTGCTGGGCTTCAGGCCCTGGGGGTGATGAATGTCAGCATCATCTTCTGTGCCAACTCAGCGCAATGCCGGGCTCCCAGGGTCCAGAGAAGAACCAGCCCAGGGCTCCACTGGAGCTGCAGCAGCTCCCATGGCCAAGCCACGTGTGCCTGCACAGGCCAGGATACCCTGGGGCTCTGGGTTTCCACCCCAGCAGGCAGGAGCCGGCAGGAACTGGCCGTGACCGGCCAGGGCAGATGCCATGCCCTATGTAGGGGGTGGCCAAGCAGACCTGCTCCTGTTCCACCCCATTAATGTGCTGGCAGTGCCTAGTGTAGGGTGAGGGACACAGGGTCTGGCCAAGCCGTGGCCCCACCACCGCCACCCGCAGCTCCATGCCCCAGCACAGCAACCCCTCGCTGACCAGACTATCTTTAACCACTTGCACAACCTTCCCAGTGACACATTTTGGGCAGCAACAAGGCCTGACAGCTTCAGCTGACTGTCCCCCCCCCGCCCCTTCTCCTGGCTCCTGCAGCATCAGCCAGCAGCATCACCCACGCCTGGGGCTGGGCCCTCACCGAGGTGACCTTGCGGTAGATCTGGGCAGCGTTCTGGCACTCGGAGTAGGGGTACTCTGAGGTGGCCATCTCCAGCATGCACATCCCGAAGGCGTAGACATCCACTGCCTCATCGTACTTCTCCTCGTACATCTCTGGTGCCATGAACTCGGGGGTGCCTGGAGGGGGCAGTGGAGCTCAGTACCCCCAGGGAACCCACCCCCTGCAGCCCCCCCAGCCCCTGCGAGCCCAGCCATGCTGGGACCCCACCTATGACACTCTTGGCAAAGGAGGCTCGCTTAAGTGTGGCCAGGCCCAGGTCCCCAATCTTGACCGAACCCGTGGGGCCCGTGATGAAGATGTTGTCACACTTGAGGTCACGGTGGATGATGGGAGGGGAGCGGGTGTGCAGGAAATGCAGCCCCTTGAGGATCTGCCGGCTCCAGCGCTGCAGCACCTTCAGCTTCATCTCCTTAAACCGCTTCAAGTACCTGCCAGGGACCAACAGGGCTCAGACCCCCAGGGCTCAGACCTGTGGGGCTCGGACCACGCCCCAGCCCTGCCCCAGCCCACCCTCCTCCTGCTGCCGTGCCAAGGCTATCCAGACTCAGGTGCCCGCACCGGGCAAGCAACAAAGAGCACCTCAGCAGGGACCCTGCCCCCTCCCCTGCACACCCCGATCCAGCAGTCCCTGCTCACGTTTTCAGGGTGCCAGATGTCATGAGCTCTGTGACCAGCACAATGCAGATCTGCCCTTTGATGGTTGACTTCCAGGAGTCGTAGAAGCGAACGATGTTGGGATGCTGCAGCCCCTTCAGCATCTCCACCTCCTCGCTGAACCGCTGCCGCTCTGTCTTCGACAGCTTCCGCGTCTGTGGGAGCCATCAAGGGGGTGAGGGGGGCACGTGGGGTCCTGCCGAGACCTGCTGTCCCCCGGCACAGCGGTGCACACAGGGCTGGGGCCGCCCCAGAACGTGGCCTCCTTGCACCCCTCTCCCCCTGCTCTGGGTATGTGCACAACAGAAGAGGCACTGAGAAGCTCGTGTGCTTCTCCGCTGTCCTGTGCTGGGGCCGCCCATCTCTCCCCTCGCTCAGCCTCCAGCCGGAGCCCACCCCCTCCCCACAGGACAGGGAAGCCCACCCTGCAGCCGTCCTGCCGAGGGGACACGCAGGGGCTCTGCAGCAGCGGCTGCCATCCTGCCCTGTGCAGACCCGATGGCCACGGCCCTTCTGCCCCTGCCGGGGCACCACCGGCACCAAGCTCTGCATGGCGGGGTGCCGGGACAGCCTCAATGAGGCCTTTGTTGGGGAAAGCAGGCGGGGGAGGCTCCAGCCCAGGTTTTTCCATGTTCCTCCTGCTCTAGTTAATTAAACTGGAAACCGAAGCCGAGGGTGCTGAGTGGAGCTGGGGTCGGGGCCAGCGGAGGGGACGGAACCCTCCATCCTGGAGGGACACAGCCTAAGAGTGCAGGGAAGGGTGGAGCTGACTGAATAGAGCTAGAGGAGCTGGATCCTGCCCTGAGTGGGGCAGCTGTGAGTGCCGAGCCCTGGGCAGAAGCAGGAGCAGGAGCACCGACAACTCCACCACAGCCTGGGGTCCTGATGAGCTCAGCTGCTGCAGAGCCTGGGGGCCTTCCAGCTGGGACCCCTGCCCAGCCCATGCTCAGGGGCAAGGAAACCGGAGCTGCCATGGAACTCCCACTGCCAGCGCTGCCAGAGCCATGCTCGGCCCCTTGGCCGGTGGCTGCCATCCCTCAGCCCCAGCAGCTTTCGTAATATTTTCATTGCATCACAGGTGGCCCCACGGCCGGACTGGAGCCGCTTCATAATCCCCCCTGCATTTAACACACGCTCAGGGACCGGCTCAGCCCAGATGAGAACCTGAGCCTGCTGCAGTGGGATGAATGGGACCTTTCATACACGAGGAGGAAAACAGCCCCCGAACCCCTGCATGGCCAGCAGCAATCACCGGCTGCCCTGCCCAGTGCCACAGCCACCATCACGCCCTTTGGCTCCCCACTGCCCACAGAGGCACCCAGAGGCTTCACTGCACCCCACAAACCTGCAAGGGCACAAGGAAGCTGTCATGGACTGTGAAAAGGGGCAGAGAGGGAGTTGTGGGTGGCCATGGCTCTCCCAGCTCAGTGAGAACAGACCCCGCCTGGATCAGTTGTGCCAGCACAGCCCCCACTGTGCCACCCCCAACCCCAGGCAGGACCCCAGCACAAGGCTTCCTCTCCCATTGTGCCTGGAGCAAAGTCTGGGGGAGCTGAGTGTGTCCTTTGAGCCTGTGCCAGGGCTGCTGGGCTCACCTGGCACCATTCCTCATGCACGACCAAAGCGGCAGCCGCTCCCAGTCCCAGGCATCCTGATGCTCTCCCCATTGATTGTGGGGATCCGTGGCTGGAGGAGCACCAGGGAGGGCAGGGCAGGCAGGGCTGCCAGCACAGACATGCTGTACGGCACGGGCACACCACGTCCTCTCCTAAGAGCACTTGCACAGGGCGGGGGAGGACACTGGGGATGGTGGTGTGGGGACGGTGAGGAGCTGGTGGCAGTAGTCCAGCCCTATCCTGTGAGCCAGGAGCTGGCTGCCAGGGAGCCCGGCACAGCCAACACCGGGAGCTGAAGCCAGCAGGGGAGGAGGGAGGGCTGGGCATGGTGGCCGAGGATGGTTCTCGCCTCTGCAGCAGGACCTGTCCCCAGCACTTGGCAGTGTTGGTGCTCAGCACACTCCGCAGCACTCCCAGGGCTCTCCTGTTCCCATAGCTCTTGGTTGTCCTGCTCCCACAGCCCTCAAGGGCCCTGGCTCCACAGTGGCACTTGCACTCTGGAGGAGCATTCGCAGCAACACCATGGTGGGGCACATGGAGAGTGCCCAGCCATGGCCACAGCACCTCCAGCCACAGGGAAGTCCCAAGCCCCCTGCACAGGAGCCAACTCTACAGCAGCAGTGGGTGCCATTGCCTCACTGCCCTGCCCACAGGTCTGCCCTGGTGAGCAGGGAGCTCCTGCGTGCTCACAGGCATGTGAGCACACACACAAGGTGCCCCACAGCCCCGGGGCTGCTGGCTGAGGTTACCAGTCCAATCTGGGTGCTGGAGCCAGGGGAGGCACAACAGCACCCGCTGCCCAGGATGCTCTTGCCCACTGGGGAGCCCCAAGGGGTTCCACAGGAAAATCACTCACAGACAGGTATTTACAGCCCAACCCCACTCTGGGCCTCCGGTTTCCTCCCTGCTTCCTCCTTCCCCATTGCCCACAGCACCTACCACAGAAATAGTCCTGGGCTAAAGCTGGAAAGCACAAACAGCGGGACTGTGGACACAGGCAGGAGGCACAGACAGACGCTGCGTTCAGGAGTAGGGGGCAGTGGTACGAGGGGATGGGGTTGGGCAGGTCCCCAGAGGGGTCTCACAGGAAGACTGGACAGGCAAAACCAACCTAGAGTTTGCCAGACTCCAAGGAGGGAAGGGCAGGGCGAGGACAGTAGGGAGAGATGGGATTTGGGACTGGGATCCATCACAGCAGCTGGACAAGGCTCGCTGGTGCAGAACAGGTCAGGCCTGAGGTTAGGTATTCATTTGGAATTGAAAGGCAATAGAAGGAGAACTGTGAAATGCACAGGACAAAGCTATTTTTAAAATGGCAGAACCACAACCACTTTTATTTGCGGTTCCAAATCCCATATTTGTGTCACAGTGCCCAACTCTTTGCATGATTGCTGAAAAAAACAAACTTCTAAAAGTCTGCCTCTGTGCCCTCAGCCCCTTGTGGGACATGGATTTGGGGACAAGAGACACTGGATAAAGAGTGCTCAGTGGGACGAAGCCAAATAGTGGGTGGGGAAGGGAGAGGACTGGGGCAGAGGGGTGGGGGGGGAGGTGCAGGGGCAGCACTGGGGGGGGGAGCGGGGCTGGGGCTGCCCACAGGGATCTGGTTGTGCTCCCCTGCAAGGTGTAGGCCAAGGAGAGCCAGGTCTGCCAGGTCTCCCAACACCATGGGATGCTCACAGGAGGGTCCCTGCCAAGAGCTCAGCTTAGACCCCGGCCTCTCTACACCCCCCCCCGCCAGCTCCCCTGGGACCAAGCAAGTGGCTCCTGCCACTCCTGCCTGGTGACTCGCAGGACCAGCAGTGGGGCCAGCATGTGCCTGCTGGACTGAGGCACGGGAGCATTTTGCTTCCCAACTTCCTTTCCCCCACCTGGATGGTGCGGCCTCAACTCCCCAGCAGCCTCTCACAAATGACCAGCACTGCCTGCGCGCAGCTGCAGGGATGGGCAGGAGGGCAGGGAAGGAGATGTGCTGCCAGTCCCACTGTGCACGCCAGGTGCCAGCGCAGGGGAGCTGGGGCACAGCTGTGACACGGGGCTGAGACCCACAGGGAGGGACACGGAGCCAGCTGAGTGGGAAGCACTGGGCACGGCTGACTCATCCAGAGAAGGTCCTGGTCTCACCAAGGAGAGCCTATCTCCGGCAGCAGCTGCCACACGAAGGGACTCAGCAGAGGTCAGGGACATTTGGATGGAGCTGTGGGGCTGCGTGAGGGTGGGAGAACTGAGTTGGCTCCGGACTGAACTCTCAGCAATTCTGTGGAACCCATGGGGGGGGGGGGGCAATCCTCACCTTCCTCACTAAGAGGCTACAGTCAGCCCTCCAGAAATCACCCACCTCTCTCTCAGGATCTCTTCTTGCTCTGCTGAGCTGCAGCCACCCCAAGGACCCAGCCCAGGCAGACACCTGCCACTGCAGCGAGCTTTTAGGAACAATTCAACAAACTCGCAAGACATGTTTTTCTGTGTCAACAAGGACTTGGACCTTCCCACCACAGCAGCCATCCCAGGGCCAGGAACCTGTGGGAGACTTTGGACTTCACCAAAGCCCTTCCCCAGGGGCTTCAAGGAGAAAAGAGAGCCCCATGGCACAGCTCTCCTTGTGCACCTCCATGGGCAAGATCACCCCCATCAAAAACAATAAGTTGGTGAAGGCATTGCACAAGCAACACCTTCACCACTGCCCTCAGCATCCCATTGTCTGCATCCTGCTGCCAGGCTGTAAGGCAGCAAAGGGGATGAAGGAGTATGTCAGCAGAGAGGAACGCTCCTCAGAGACCTGCAAAACCACAGGTAGCTGCTCCCAGCAGAGAGCCCCTGGCAGCATCACAGAAACCACACACAGGTGCCCACAGACTCTACTTCAGCAAAGGTCAAGCAGGCAGAGCACATCAAGGTCGTGTTGTACCCTGCTCCCAGCTGACACCCAGCCCCCGCCTGCTGCAGGCATGTGCTCCAGAGCAAACCAAGGGCTGTTGGAGCAAACCTCGGAGCTGTTTCCAGCACTGGCACAGACACACGGGCAGGGAGGGCACTGCTGCCCTTGCCGCCCTCCCAGGGGAAAATATGCAAGCTGGTGGGCACCAGAAAGGCAGGGGGTTGTTCAGCCCCAGCAGGTCATCCTGGATCCACCTGTAAAGCCCCAGAGTAGGGACTGGCACCAAGAGGTTGGGTCCCCTGGCATGCTCCAAAGCACAGGCGGCAAAAAGGCAAACGGAAAACAGCACGTGATGGGCAGGAGGGCCAGGAGCGGCGGTGCTAAGCAGGAGTCTGGGCCCGGGCCAGGAGCCCCGCGAGGCACCAAGGCACTGGCAGTGATCGGCACAGTGCAGGGCAGCGAGGGGAGCCCGTGCCCAGCCACAGGTCCCTGCCCTGCCCGGCTGCTGTTGCCCACTGGCTGGTAGTGCCTGGCAGAAGTGGGGGCTCGAGAGCCCCTGCCATTGCTAGAACAGGTTCTGGCCTGGGAAGGTGCCCTACGGGTCCCACACAGCTTTCAGGCAGGTAGCAGGGGTAAGTGGGCTCAGGCCTGGGGACCTGCACATGCCAGGGAAACTGGACGGAGAAGGGTCCAAGTACCCCTCTCGAGCCCCTTGCCCCGAGGCAGGGGTCTGCGGGCGCGGGTAGAGCGCGAGTAGGCAGGGGCGGAGGCGCTGGCAGGGGCCGTACCTGCAGCTCGCACCAAGCCACCTCCACGGTGGTCTCCGTGTCCAGCCCCTTGTAGACGGTCTTGAAGGAGCCGCGGCCGATCTCGATGTCGAACTTGAGGAACCGGCCGTCGGGGGAGGTGGCGACCGCCCGCGTCTCCACCTCCTCGCTCTCCGTCTCCTCCGGCTCCCGGAGCCCGACGACGCCCGACGGCGGTGGCGACCCCCCGAACACTCCGTCCGGCGCCGGGTACCCCAAAAGCTCCAGCTCGGCCGAGCTCCGCCGGTTAAAGCGGAAGGAGGCGCGCCGAGAGTCGCGACCCGAGGGCCGTCGACTGCGGTGAGGGGCCCGTCCGGGGAGCCCCGGTCCCGGCTCCGGCTCCGGCTCCGGTGCGGAGCCGTCACCCGCCCGCTCCGCCTCGGGCTGGGACATGGTTCCGGCAGCGGCGGGCTCGGCCGCCAGCATCGGCTCAGCCCGGCCGGGGCGGCCGCTCCCGCGCAGCTTCGCACCCGCTGCCGCCGCGACCCCGCAGCCAAGAGGGACCGCGGAGACCCGGCCCGGGCACCGGCCCCAGCCCCGCCGCTGCCCCGCCCGGCGGCACCGCCCCCGCCCCGCCCGGGCCCGCCCCCGCACGGCCACCGCCCCCCGCCCGCTCTGCGCCACCGGCCCCGCACCGGGCAGGGGCCCCGCACCGGGCACCGACAGCGCACCGGGCAGCGGCCCCGGGACGGTGCCCAGCGCTGCGGCTGCGGACACAGGCTGCGCGCAGCGGGCGAGAGCCCCGGCATCGCACCCGGCCGCCCCGCCGGGAGCGGAACGGTGGGCATCCCCCCGAGATGCGGGGTGTCCCCTCCTGGCCGGGGGTCACTGCCTGGCGCCCACGCGGGGCCGCGCTGCCGTGGCTGCCCCGAAGGCTCACGCCCTCCCCTCCCCGCAGAGCAGCCCCTCGCCCGCTGCCGCCCCTGCGGGGCTCCGAGGCCGCTGTGACCGACGCAGCCGGAGCCGGGACGTAAGAACGCGCCTGGTTTAGACGTTTCCTCGGAGTTTCTGACTCCGGTCACGGAGCAGTGTGTCCGGGAGCAGCCGCGTCCCGCTGCCCGGTCACGGGTCCCCCCACGCCGCCCCAGACAGCCCTGCTCGGGTTCACTACAGTCTGAAATCCTGAAATTAGGGTCACGCAAATAGGAAGAGTCGAAGGTGTGTGTCAGCCCCGCGGGAGCCAACAGCCGGACAAGAGCGTGTTGTCTCTCCAGGCTGAAGGAGGAGGTTGTTCTGCCGGTGAGGTTGTTTACATAAAACACAAAGCAATTGAGGCCACCGCTAATTTCTTTTCCCTGAGGTCAGATTGTTTCTACTCAACGATACGGGAAACATTAAGGAGTGGATCCATACTGGAGCACTGCCATTTCCTCCTAAACGCACCTGGCACCCACAGTGTGACGCCGGGCAATTGGGGCTGCTGACCCGAAGTTCGGCTGTGCCCGTGTCCGACACCGCTGCTCCCCACAAATCCCTGGCGGCAGGAGGAGGGAGAAGCATTTAATGAAATGTGCTTCCTACAGAAACCATGGCCAAGCTGTGTCACACCACCGATCTCCCCTCTGCTCCCCCCACATGACAAGCTCTTCCAGCTCGGCTCTCCAGCACTGGAGGAGCCGGGAACCCCCTCCCCAACAAGGGGTTTGACCGACCCCTCCCTGCCAAGAGCTGCTCGTGCAGCATGGGCTGTTGAGTAGGGAGCAGTGACATCCCGAGCCAGCCCTGCACTCCTTGGAGTGTGTGAGGGGCACGGTCCTGGGGGAACAACCACTGCTGGCAGAACACTGTGTCCAGCACCGGCCCCTGCAGGGCATTACCTGCTGCCGGGGCACTGGGCTACCATGGCCACGGGAGCCCAAAGGCCGGGACCAACAGGCTGCGGGTGCAGCACTTGGGTGGCCCTGCCATGGGTGACTCTCGTGTTGTCAGGTGCAACACGGTTTGACGCAGCTCTATCAAACAACGCACTTTGTTCGGGTGAACCCAGCCCTTCTCAGCACTGCCAGAAAGGGGGGCATGCTGCCCGTGGCCCTGTGGGCTAGCTCTGAGGCTGCCCTCACCCAGGGTTCCCTGACAGGGACCCTGCACTGCCCGAGCACAGGAACATGGCCCAGACTGGCAGGGAGCCCCATCTCTCTCCAGTGAGACACACGGAGACAGGCAAAGATCTCGGCTTGGTTGCTGGCAGGGACATGTCCCCTTATCGAGGCTTTTCATCATGAAATGAGATGCCTTGGAAGATCCCAGAGGCGCAGGGGAGTATTCCAGTCCAGTGAGGCCCCTGCAGACAGGAGAGGAAATTAGGGGTGACGTTTGCTCCGACTGCTGCCCTCCCACACATCCCTGATGAGTGGTCTGAGAAATTCCCTAGTCATCCTTGGCCAAATGCCACCTCACACCAGAGTTTGGCAGGGGGCAGGCAGCTCAGGCAGGGGCACAGTTCCCCTCCTGACCTGGCCAGGGACACCAAGCTGGAGACAACTTGGCCTGAAAACAGAGGGCTCCTGCTCCACAATCAGGTGCTCATTGCAGCTCCCCAGCGTTATCAGGGTGACATTTCTGGGTTGTGGATGCCAGTGCCAGCCCTTGCTTTGAGGAACCGCCGCAATCAGGGAACATAACCCATTTCTCACCTGCATTTGGCTGCCAGGAAGAGAACAGGGACTGTGTAATCACTCTCCTTAGAATCAGATCATGAATCAAAGCCCTGCTCAGCTCTGGGCTCCAGCAAGCCCTGCCAGGAATTGTCTGTTCTGATTCCGGAGCTCAGGGCAGGATCACAGAAAGGCCAGGATGGGTCCAGACAAAGGTGTGTGTCCCCCTCCAGAGATGGGGATGCACAGCTGGGGCTGCGTGGCACAAGGTGCCCATCCCAGGGCTCCAGGGACACCCAGAGCTTTTTTCACAGTTGTTTTCACCACCCCATGCCCACAGGAGCTGCCTTGCCCCTTCTTGCTCTAACCCATGTGAGCAAGGAGAAGGAGATGGCACCCAAACCTCAGCTCTGGCAGTAACCCTGGGCAGATCACTGCGGAGGATTTCCTCAGCCCAGAGGTACAGATGGGATCCGCCTGCAAGTTTATCCCAACATATAAATTTATCAAACTGAAACAACTCTTGTTCCTAAGCAGCCACATTAAATAAACCCCCTCTTGGCACCTTAACTCCCTGACCAGTGGGATCTGAGTGTGCCTGGCCTGATAGTGCCTTATCTCGGCACCAGAGCCCCTGAGCAGTGCCTCGCCCCAGCCAGTGAGTCCTAATCACCCTGGCCAGACGCAGCAAGGGCCTCTGAGGGGCCATGGGCCAGAGGAGGGGGCTGCATCAGCCCCCCCCAGAAAAGCCACCTCCACAGGGCTGGGCTGGGCAGCACCTCCACAGAGGGACACCTGCTCCCTCCAGGGCGGCAGCACCAGCCAGCAGCACATCTGCCATCCCAAGGACCCATCCCACGGCCCTGGCAGTGACACCTCACTGCAGCAGCACCACCATGGTGCCCGGCACGGGTAGCTGGTCCCACAGGGTCTGCACAGGCACAGCTGGATGTGGCCTCTAATAACAAGACCAGAGGGTGTGGAAAAGGAATTTTACACCGTGTCCATTCCGCAAAGGGGACATACTCTTCCTGCTCCTCCTCTCACTGAGTAAGCAAACTAAATAGGAAGCTGAAAAAGAGAAGGGAATTGCTGCCAGGAGTGCCTTGGAACGAAAAAGCTAGTTTTAGTCTTATCTAATATCACATCAGCCATTTCCTAAGAAGGGAGCGAATTTAATTAAGAACACAGACTCCCTCAAGGACAGCCAGGTTACAGACAGCACTCCCAGCTCGGAACACAGTGCTGGGAGGTCCACATCACGCACACAGACAGCAAGGACAGACACCCTGAGCCTGACTGCTGGAGGCTCGCTGTTTGGGATCCAGTGCAGACGCCTTCAGGCACAGCACTGCGGCCACAGAGGCAGGCAGAGCAAACAGGGAGGGTAGGGGCAATGTGAGTGGCATGGAGAGGGAAGCAGAGGCAGTCCAGGGCAGACACTGGTAGCAGACAGATCCTACACAGAGACTTCGGTGGTTGCAGACACAAAGGGATGCAGTGACTCCTGGGCTGAGCAGAGCCTGAGCCAGTTGTGGGGACAGAGGTACTGTGGGGTTCCTGGCACACACTGTGGCACAGCCTTTGCTTCTGCTGGCCTTGCTCAGTGCTGTCAGTGCATGGCAGCACCATGGAAGAGCTCATAGGGATTGGAGACCACACCTGCCCAGTGTGTCAGTGATTCACCACGAGCGCTGCCAGTGCCTTTCTCCAGCAGAGAAGTGCTGGCACTCAGGAATTCCTCCACAGCACTGCTGTCCCTGGGCACGGATGGGAAGCCTAAGCTTCAGCTGCAGCTCCAGAGAGATGTGCCCAGACCAGGGAAGCACATCCCACCACGCTGAGGTCAACGGGCTCCTGCTACAAAATGGAAAGTTTTAAATTTTGCAGCCCCTGGACTCCAGCATCTCACCTACACCGAGGATTCCCTGACACTGACATTGGCTGTCAGTGGCAGTGACGCCAGCGTTGGGTTGTCCCCAAGGGCAGGGCAGGCTGGACATGCTGGTCAGCACTGGCCAGGGCAGGTGCCGAACCCCCAGAACAACCACACTGGTCTGACCAAAGGTCACTCCAGCCCTGCCCCCAGCCTCCACCATGGAAAGGTGAGCATGATCCTGCCCCAGCACAGCCATCTGGCTTCCCCAGGACTCACGGGGTCAGCAACTGTACCTGGGCCACGGCTTCCAACAAGCTGGGGACTTTGTTGTCAGCACCAAGAGTCTAAAGCTGAGTCATCCCTTTACCAGCCACAGTGGTACAGAGCTTACCCCGTCACCTCTGCACAAACCCAGGGGCTTCCAGCAGGCTGCATGCGCAAAATTAAAGTAAATGTCTCTGTCCTGAGATGGGCAGTGAGGGCTCCCACGGGCCATGGCCCTGCCAAGTGGAGAAGAGCACTTGTGCTGCTGCTTCCCACCTGGGGGAGGCCCAGCCCTCGCCAGCACCGCTGCATTCCCTCAGGGCAGAGAGGAAACAGGACTGAAGGGCAGAAATCTGGTACACTTTGTTTCTGATGGAAAAATAAAGACAGATGAAAACACCCAGGCTGCTCTATAAATACATTTCATTTTAATCACCTGAAATTAGTTCCTTGGCATCCCCCAGCCCGTTTGGCAGTAAGTGCATTTCCTTCTGCCATTGAGGGCCTCCACAGCACAGCAGCCACAGCCAGTCCCCTGCTCCTGCCTCACCCCTGGGCACTGCAGTGGGACCGGGGGGCCCAGGCACGTGGCTGGCAGAGGGATGGGGGGCCCTTTGAGGATGAGCTCAACCAGCCAGCTGGGACTGCTCCGAGGCTGTCACAGGAAGAGGGACCAGCAGCAGCCCCAGTGTTTCACTACTGGGTGGTCCCTCTCAGAACTGCTTGGAGCAGCTTTAGCCTCTCAAGCACATCAAGAGGAAGAACAGACAGACAGAGGATCTTGGGATATTTCTAAGTCATGTCTTCAGAAGGGTTCACAGACTCTCCTTGCCCCAAGAAATCCTGAGGATGCAGCTACTTGCAGTCAGGGTGTGAATCCAGGCCCAGGGAGCGACCCTTGTCAGCGAGACTGAAGACTGCAGCTGGGGAAGGGAAGGGGCCTCCTGTCAGAAGAACTTGACGCCTCGGCCGTCATCCAGCGTGATAATTTCAGCCTTGTGCTCCTGCTGCAAGGCTTGCAGGGCACGGAGCAGCATAGCCTCATCCAACCCATGGAACTCTAGGGAAGGACCAAGATCCTCATCAATAGGGAAAAAAAAAAATCACATCAGGAAATAAACAGGCTTGCAAGGTCCATGGACTGGGGGCAGCAGAGGGCTCTGAAGAGCACTGTAACACTACAGCAAATCGAGAGTCACACGGCTACACTGACAGGCTCATCCCTACATCACTGCTTCAGGAACAAAGCCTGAAGGACACCAGACACCAGGGATGAGTCACAGGAGCCTCTAAGGCAGTGCAGGAGCTCGGCATGAAAACAAAACACCCCTCACCTCACCAGAGAAAGCGCTGGGCACTGGGGAAGTGAAAATGCAATTACAGAGGGACATGTTCCTGCAAAGTGTTAAAAGCCTTCGCAGCAGCACGTGCCAGTGGTGTGGGGGGCAAGTTTGCATGTGAGATTTCAAAATATTTAATCTACAAAACTATAATCTGACAATTAACTGTTTACATGCTCCAATCTAGTGTGCTCTGAAAACCTGCTCTAGACCACGAGCCCTGACATTACCTTCGCTCTCGGTATCATCCCCACTGGCCAGTTCGTACAGCGTGAACACAGAGTTGGTCAGGCCATTCCTCAACACCTGGAAACAGAAAGGCAACACAGCAAATCTCATCCATGTGGCTGAACATCCTCGTACATCCCAGAGCACAGGACATAAAGCGTGCACGGCACTCGAGGAGCAGCGGCAGCCTGGGGCAGCAGGGTCAGAAGTGCAGCCTGAGGGGACAAAGACAGTTCTTCCTGCCCACATTTTGCAGTGAGGACTCAGACCACACACAGTGACACTGTCCTGTCCTCACCAGGGAACACCCAGTGGCACTGGGGGCAGACAGTGGCACCCACAACTCACAGCAAGCAAGAAGCTGCTGATAACCCCGTCCCTCCCTGCAACAGGGAGAAATGGAAGCAGAAAGGTAAAAGCAATGAGGAAGCAAGAGGAGAACACTGCAGTGGTCTTTCCCAAACAGCAGCCAGGACCCCCTGTCCTCTCAGACACTGAGCCTGGTCTGGGTGTACAGCTCTCTCACCCACTGATAGATGAGCTTTCCCCATTCTTCTGGTCTCCTCCACATGATCAGAAAGCTGGTTTTGTTCTTATCTAACCATTCCAGGTTCCCTAAAAACAACAGGGAACAGAGACTGAATCAGAGCACAAGTCAGCAGTAAGGATCAAATGTGCAGATTTCAGGACACATGCCAGACACTGCACCCAGGGGCAGCCTCAGGGTCCAGCCTCCTCCCAACTGCTCACGCCAACTTCCTAAATATCGCTGTGTCTACAGAAATCGATTTCTCTTTTGAGACCCCTCTTCCTCCTCAGCTAAATCTGCCTGCAACGGCAGGATTGGGTCCCGTGGAGGCACGGGCAGGGATGGCCATGGGAACCAGCCTGGGCTGCGGCATAACCCAAATCTATGGGATGGGCAAGTCCCTGCCCCGGCACGGAGCTGTCCTGCGGGGCGGGCACCGGCTCCGCTCCGGGGCACGGACGGATGGACGGATGGACGGACGAGGCACCCACCGTTCTTGCGGAGCTCCTCCAGCACCACCTGGATGGATTCCAGCGGCAGCTTCCCTGGGCGCGGGTTAAGGAGGCGCTGACGGAGGCGGGGTCGGGGGGTGGGGGCGATGGGGGCGCGGGCACCGGGCCCAAAGGATACGCTGGAGGCGGCTGTTGGCGAAGAGCGGGATGTCCTGCGCCTCCCGCACCGTCATGGCGGGCAGGCGGTGCCGCCGGCTGTACGCCAGCGCCAGCGCGCACCAGGCCGACAGCTGCTTCTGCCTCGTCTCGCCGTTGGGCTGCAGCCTGCGGGGGGTCGCGTCAGCGCGGGGCCGCCGAGGCACCGGCAGCCCCCGGGCCCGGTGCCCCCGGTGCCCCGCGTCCCCCGCCCTGATCCCCCTGGGCCTGACCCAGCCCCACGCCCAGTCCCGCGCCGTGCCCGCCCGCGCTCACGTGAAGAAGGGCGGGAAGCTGTACTGCCAGGGCCACGCGAAGCTCATCGCCTCCGCCTCCGCCATCGGAACCGCCGCCACCTTCCGCCCCGGCCCGGCCCGGCCCGCTTCCGGCGCGGCCGCGGCGCCCCGCCCACTCCACCGAGGCCCTGCCCCTCTCCACCGAGGCTCCGCCCCTCTCCACCGAGGCTCCGCCCCTCTCCACCGAGGCCCCGCCCTCCCTGCAGGGTCCCGCCCCGCAGTCCCGCCCCCTCCGAGCCTCGCCCCTCCCGGACGGGGTGGCCCCGCCCTGTTCCCAGTCCCGTTGTTCCCGGTCCCCGCGTTCCCGGTCCCGGTGTCCCACGAGGCGCGTTCCCCACGGCAAGAAGCTGCCGGCGTGCCCATGCCGGGGCGGGGTTGGCGGCGGGAGTGGGCCCGCGGCGGGATCGAACGACGGAAGAAGCAGAGCCAGGCTTGGGGGGAGAAGCGTTTAATCCCGGGCCGCGGCGCGGGGGAAGGCAGGAACCAGCCGCCCCAGCAGCGCGGGGCGGTGGCCCCGGGAGCCCACGGGACGGCTCGGGTGGCCGGGGGTCCGTGCCCCGCCGCGGGACGGGGTGGCAGCGCTAGGCCTGTGCCTTGCCATCCTTGCTGCGCCAGATGACCAGGGTGACGAGGAAGGGGATGAGGCAGATGGGGGCGATGATCATGGCCAGCAGCACGTCCTCGGGCGGGTCGAAGTACACCGGGTGCTCCAGGGTGCAGTTGTGGAAGTAGCGGTGGTGGCTCTGAAAGATGTACTGCTCTGCCAGTGCGTTGGGGTAGCTGTAGTTCAGGCGGTCGGCCCAGAGCTCCAGGCACAGCTGCAGGTCGCTGTAGGGCCTGGGGAGACAGCCGGGGCACTGGCAGGGGACAGGGCACCAGGGCACAGACCCCCGGGCCATCCCCAGCCCAGCAGCACCCCTCTGGACTGCCCAGCCCCTGTGCCCTGCTGCCAGAGGGGAAGGTCCCACCACCCCATACCTCCTGATGACTTTCCACTCGCACAGCTCCGATGCTGTCACATTCCTCATCAGGTAGACGAAGTAATCCCAGCACTTCTGTGTGATGTCGGAGTAATTTCCCTCTGTGGGGAAAGGTGCTGAGCATGGGCAGCACGCCCTTTCCATAGCACATCCCTGCCTGCCCCTGCTGCCAGGTGACACCCAGGCCAGCGGGAGAGACACTGGCAAGGTGGGGGAGAGACCCTGCAGCAGCCCTGGGGAACTGCCTAGACTCCACAGCAGTCCCAGGGCAATGCCACAAGCACAGTGGGAGGGCAGGTTGCTGCTGGCTGGCACGGGCCAGCTATTTTGGGGATAGCCAGCGGAAAGGGGGAGGATAACCCTATGGTGCAGAGCCAGCCCTGGTCAGGGCACCGTTGGGCCCAGGGGGCTGCACAGCCCTTGCTGAGCCCCAGCACTCACCCATGGGCTGGGCTGTCCCGTTGGACATGGCCATGGGCGAGCTTGTCCCGGCATCCTGGCCAAAGCCCTTTGTCTCGGTGTCCGCGTGGCAGAGCCCAGTCCCCAGGAGCACTGCAGAAGGGGGGACACAGGGTGAGGAACAACACAGGGTCAAGGGGGGCAGGTGCTGGTAGGGCTCCACGCACAGAAGCTGCCTCAGCAGAGGCTGGGTCTGCAGCAGGGAACTGGTTCTGAGTGTCCCTTGGGGGCCACTGGAGCCAGCAGTTGGGGTGCAGGACGGTGAGCTGCCCTAATCCTGGCACATGCTGGGGCCACAGTGTCCAGCCCCCCAGATGGGCAGAGGCTGTGCAGAGGGGTCCAGCCAGGCTGTGGGCAGCTGCTGAAGGGCTCAGAGGAGCTCTCTGGTGGCAGTGGTCCCTGGGCTGTGGTCACAGCACAGGGGTAAGCCATGACCACTGCCCACGGGGAGCCAGCGCAGGCACCGCCCTATTGCCCTGGGTGGCTGCATTGCAGCTGGACAGGGCTGAGGCAGGAAGAGGAAGCACTGGACACAGTACGGCACTGCCGGAGAGCCCCTCCGCCTGCCATCAGTCCCACGCCCAGCACAGCCTGCCAAGGGCGTGGGGCATGTCTCGCCTGCCCCACGGGGCCCCATGGCCCAAGGAAACCGCCCCATCCATCTTCCACCCCTGGCTGAGGGCCCATGGTGTGGGGCAGCAATGCTGGCGGGCCCCAGTGGGCCCTGCCTAGGCTGTTCATGGGGAGCTCTGGGACAGCCAGGCACTGGCCACGGGGTGCTTCTGGGCTGGTACAGAGGCTGAGGAAAGGGCAGCCCACCCTGTCCCAGTCTCTATCCCCGATGGTCCCATCCAGCCCCTCTGCCTGTGGTGCTGCGGCTCCTGTTGCAGCTCGGGGCTTTGCAGGGCTCCCTGCTAGATTGGGGATGAGCGTGGTGGGGGCTGCCCCCAGCACCCACCTGCCACTGACCCCTGGCCAGGCTGTCGGTGGCTGTCCCAGCACCCTCAAGCTGGTCCCATGCTGGGGTAGGTGGGGGGTCAGGCTGAGCCGAGACCCCGACCCTGGGCCCCACGAGTGGGAGGGCGGCCACATGCGCGGTGGTGCGAGGTGCGGAGCCCCCGGGGCTGCCCCCCGTGCACTTACCCCAGAGCAGCAGGAGCCCTTGGGAGAGGTGGCCGGAGCTTGTGTGTGCGAGCGGTGCCATCCTGCCAAAGCCTGCCGGCTAACGACCGGGACAAGGATTTCAATGGAAATAACAGGAAGCAACTCCTTTCCTCTGACAGGGGCAGTTTGACTACAGGAGACGTGTGAAAAATGAGATTGCTCAGCGCTGCTCTGAAGCGGCTCTGCCGGCGGGACTCCGCCGTGCCGCGCGGTGCCGGCCCCCGCGGGCATTGCTCCGGCGCCCCAGCACCCGCGACACCCGTGCCTCACCCGCTGGCCCGGAGGCTCTACTCCCCGCACAGCACGTCCAGCCTTACGAGGCTGCGATTTGTTTACTTGTGTATTTCTCTTTAATCCTGTCTGGGCTGGGTTGTGAAATCCCTCGTCTCCTGCGTGGAGGGCAGGCAGCCCAGCAGCGGGGGGAGTGGACGGGGAAGCACAATGTCCCCGGACGGGCGCTGCTGCCCAGGGATGGGGGAGGCAGGGGGACCAATGGCCCCAACATCTGCCCCACGGGCGGCACAGCTGGGGCAGCTCCAGCCCCTGCCCAGGTCCGCGGCCGAGGAGGGAAGGGTGATGACGTGACCTGCCCACAGGCATCAGGCCGAGGAGGTGGGGAGAGGGCAGAGACTTGGCCGACCCTGACAGTCCTTGGCCCCAACGCCTTCCTCCTGCACCGCCCAGCCCAGTGCCTGCCCAGCTCTGCTGGAGCCCCCTATTCCTGGAGCAGATCCCGCCCAGGGGCCCATGTCCCCCAACTGAGGGTGACCCCAGCCCATGGGTCCGCAGCATTCCCTCATAGGACTGAGCTGAGGCCAGGTGAGCTCGTTTCACCCCTGGCCAGGGGCAGAGTGCAGCTCAAAGCCTCCCCTTTAACAGCCACCTGTAGACGTGCAGAGTGGGGACTGGATTGCAGTGAAGCACAGCTCGGAGGGACCCTGCCTGCTGTGGAAAGATTAGTCCGGTCTTTAGCTCCACAGCAGAGGTTCTGGCAGAGCTGTCTGATGCTCCCCAGGCCACAGCAGCCATCACTCCAGGGCACCACGGGACCTTCTGCAGATGAGTGGCTACATCTGGAAGCTATCCCTGGCACTCCAGTGGCCATAGGGCTGGAGCCCCCCAGTTCCACTCTTTGGTGGAGCCAGCAGATCCTCCGGCTGGGTGGCAGGAGCCTCTGCCAGGGAGACACCCAATGATCTCAGCACGGCCCCGGGGCGAGGATGGCCACCTCCCTCCTGGGGCATCCGGAGGGGATGGGCAGGGACAGGACAGGCAGGGATGGGATGCTGGCTGCTAGCCAAAGGCCTGGCCCCCCACCCAGCCTGGCATCCCCGGTACTCCCGGCCAAGCCCCACCCGGAGTGCCAAAGAAGGGGCTTGGCCCGTGCAGGGTCAGGATCCTGGTGCCTGGGATTCTTCTCCCAGTGCTTCCCTTGCTCAGGGCAAATGCAGGCATCCCCTAGTGCTATGGAACCAGCTCCAACTGCAGGGACTCCCCGCCCCGCCTGACTCAGCGGAGCTCCCAGATGCGGGTGGGTTGCGGAGACTGCTCGTCCCTCCCCTCGGGGTCACCCCCCAGGGTCAGCGGGGAGAGGCGCCCCGGGGCAGCCGGCGCTCCGCACCGCGGCGGGGGGATGGACGGGGCCCCCGCCGGGGCAGGAGCCAGCACCGCCCGCTCCCCACCGCCGGGGCCACCGGGTCAGGAAGGGCCGCCGCCAGCAGCCGCTTCCTGCCCGGCGCCGCCACGGGGAGCCAGAGGGGCCCGGGACTGCCGGGGCGACTCGTCGAGGCCAGGCTGTCCCGGGGCGGGACCGGCGCTGTCCCGGCAAGCGCTTCCTGCGGGACCGAACCGGGCCCGCAACAGAGGCGGGGCCGGGCGCACCGAGCATGGGCGGGCACCGGGGCGGGATGGGCAGCGGGCTCAGACCAGCCGGGCTCGGCCCGTCCCCCGCGTCCCGTGGGGGTGTTCGCCGGGCTGGCAGGGGCCCGCTCCGCCGGGGGAGCCCCGCGCGCCCCGAGCCCGCCGGAGCCACCGGGAACAGCGGGAGCACCGGCGGGAACAGCGGGAGCACCGGCGGCAGCGGGGCGGGGGCGTGGCCGCGATGCGGGGGCGTGGCCGCGATGCGGGGGCGTGACCTGCGGCGGGACAGGGGCGTGGCCGCAAAGAGGGGGGCGGGGGAATACGCGGACCGGAGGCGGGGCCTGGGGCCAAGCGGGGCGGGGCCTGAGGCTGGTCTGGGCGGGGCCTGAGGCTGGTCTGGGCGGGGCCTGAGGCTGGTCTGGGCGGGGCCGGCGCGCGCGCAGTGCCGAGGGGGCGCGCGGCCTCCCCGTGTCGCGATGGCCGAGCAGTGAGTGCGGGCGGGGCCGGGGGGTCCCGGGAGGGGAGCGGGGTCCCGCAGTACCGGCCGGGACCCCGGGCGGCTTCGGGGCCCAGCCCCGCTCCCCGGCCCGCAGGCGCCGCCGGCCCCGGCTCGCTCCCGTGCGTGTTCTCGGAGCGCACGGGCCCGGCCGGAGCGGCGCGGGAGCGGCTGGAGCTGGACCTGCGGCTCTCCGGCGTCATGTCCCGGACGGGGATCAGGGACCCCAGCAACGCCCCGGGGTCAGGCGCTGTCCCGGGGGCTCGCGGGGCAGGAGCGGCCGGTCCCGGTCAGCGCCGCCCCTCGCTGCTGTCCCGGGCCTGTTCGTGCGCCTCGGCCGCGGGTGTTCCGCAGGCAGGAGCACTGCAGACCGACCGGGCCCTTATTTTGCCTGGTTCAAGTCTGTGATGCATTTAAAATCCGCAGGGATGTTTTTCTAATATCACTTGTTTCCGGGATTGAGCTCTCCGTTATTTGATGTTTATTCTTTCTGTACTGTTATAGAAAAATGGAAATTGCCACTCCTCCGACTTCGAAGTGCATCATGTACTGGAAGAGGAAGGTCAAGTCCGAGTACATGCGTCTGCGGCAGCTCAAGAGGTTCCAGGCGAACATGGGAGCAAAGGTACAGGCATGGCAAGGGCTGGGCTGGGGTGTCCCTGAAACGCTTCCCTTCAGCTCAGAGAGTCCAAGCAGTGCCAGGGGGTGTCAGCCCGTGGATTGATAAGCTGTTCTTGACTTGCAGGCTAGATCAGTGGGAACAGATGCTGCTTCTCCCCGTGCTCTGTCCTTGGTCTCGGGCCATGCGGGCGATGGCTCTCGCACACACAAGGCTGTTGGATGAGCCCAAAAGGGCTTGTTTCCACTTGGTTTTTACAGTATCTCCCTGCTGAACCCTCTCAGTGCTGTGGGTTTCAGATGACTTTCTCTTGGCAGCAGGATTTCAGAGGGGGTCAGCTGGGATCAGGAGTTGCCCTAAGCTCCCTGGCTGTTGGGTGGGTTCTCAGCGCAGTTTTGTACCAATGCTGAGTTTAATTAGAATTTCATCTAATGAGTATCACCAGTCTGAAATGCTCAGCCTTGTTTGTGTTTTGGTGCTCAAAAGAGAATCTCAGGAAGAATTTTAGTGTTCTCAACGGGATTTCTTAAATTTTGAGAGCTCCTTTCTCTCCTTTCAGGCTCTTTTTGTGGCTAACTTTGCGAAGGTTCATGAAAAGACTCAAATCCTGAATGAAGACTGGAAGAAGCTGCGAGTGCAGCCAGTGCAGTTGATGAAGCCAGTCAGTGGGCACCCATTCCTGAAACAGGTGTGCAGTGGAAAAGGAGCACAGCAGCAGCAAGTGGGGACTGGAACCAGGGCTCTGCAGGGAGCTGTGGGGATATGGGATGAGGTTTTGCTGTCCTAGGTCAGTGTCAGGCTGTGCCTTGCACTTCTGGGATGCAGAAATGGGCAAAAAGTACTCCAAAGGTTTTTTCCTGTGCAGGAATCACAGAGTGGATGTGAAGCTTCCATGTCTTTGTCCTTTGTCTTTGAATTCTGTTTTCTCTCAGGCTGTGGCAGCCTCCCAGGGTGGTTCCTCACTGCCCTTCTCTGTACTTGTATTCCAGTGCACTGTTGAGAGCATTTTCCCAGGATTTTCAAGCCAGACACTGTACATGAGGACCCTGAACACGGTGGCACTAGTTCCCATTATGTACTCCTGGTCCCCTCTTCAGCAGAATTTCATGGTATGTGGGAGGCTGTGGGGTGCAAGGTGTGTGGTTGGTGTGTGAAGTTGGAAGTGGTTCTTCAACCCACTTGTTTCAGGCAATGTCTGCTCGACAGATGATGGAAAGTGTTGTTTTAGATGCTTGTTTTGTGGAATCCCATAAGCCAACCATGTGTCCACGCTGTGTCAGCCAGGTAGCCTTTACACATGGCTCTTTGGCAGAGTCAAGGAGTTCCTTCACAGGGTTCAAGGAGTAAATATGTTTTTGGGGGTCTCGCTTTATTTGGTTTTTTTCCTAGGATTTTTATGTCCTTTTAAACAAAGAATTTTATTTCTTAGACAGGTCCTTTCCTTTGTGACTGGGTGACAGTAGGATAGCACTGACATGTCAGGGATGAGACATCTGAACTTCTGCTGGTCCCTGTGTTGTTGGCAGGTGTGAGGGACTGGAGCAGCCTTGGCCACAGCGTCGCTGGTATCAGCAAATGCTGCTTTTCTGATTTGTGTCTGATCTCTCTTCAGGTGGAGGATGAAACAGTTCTGTGCAATATCCCTTACATGGGTGACGAGGTGAAGGAAGAAGATGAAACCTTCATTGAAGAACTTATTAATAACTATGATGGGAAAGTTCACGGAGAGGAAGGTAACCTGGGAGCAGCCAGCCCTTTCCCTTCAAGGCCAGGTTGGATGGGACGTGGAGCAACCTGATCTAGTGCCCTGTTCATGGCAAGAGGTGGAATGAGATGAGCTTTAAGGTCCTGTCCAGCCCAACCCATCCTGTGGTTTTATGGTTCAGTCTCTTGCAAATAACATATCTAAGTAATTCAGAAGTCAAAAGGTGGCAGCAGTAACCAGGTTTTCTGTGGGAGCTCTCAGAGCAGGGAAACAGGACTGTGCCTGCTGTTCTCCTTTGCAAGGACACAGTCCTGCCTTTGGATATCCTGCTCCATTCTAGGCCTGAGGTGCACTGGAGCAGATACTTCTGTGCACAGGGATTCACAGGCTCCTCTGGGATGCTGAAAATATGCAAGGGGGTGAGAGGAACTCAACAACTCTGTTCTGCTTGTGACTTTAGCCAAGAGTTTAATCAATGAAAAGCCAGTATATTCCCCTGCAGCACTGCCTGTCCCATCATAAAACTGCCTGGAGGGAGAAAGGCAGGGAAAACTCTGATGTGGCCTGTCCCCATGTTGCTGAAAACGATAAAACACTCCTGAGAAAACTGAGAGAAGGGCTCGGCTGGTAGCAGTGATGTGGATGGCTTGTGGTTTGCCATGGCAAGGAGTGAGAAAGGATGGTGGCAGTCCCACATCTCTGTGTTTCAGAAATGATCTCAGGGTCAGTCCTCATCAGCGATGCCGTATTCCTGGAGCTAGTGAACGCCCTGAATCAGTACTCGGATGAGGAAGAGGAAGGACACAATGATTCTGAGGTGAAACAGGAGGATGGGAAAGAGGAGCTGCCAGTCACAAGGAAAAGAAAGCGAATTGCAGCAGAAGGTGGGTTTGGCCACAGAAATAGGCATTATGGTGGTCACGTTTCCATCCTGCTCTGGGTTGTTCTCACTGTCCACTGTGGACAGGACAAGAAATCACCACCTTAAAGTGTGATGAGAAGTAATTTAGATGAGTCATCTGGAAACCCATTTCCTGGTGAGATTAGCAGAGCTGGGTGTTATCTGAGGAGGCTGTGGGAGCTCTGCATGTGGAGGTTTTCAAGTGCTGGTCTGGCAAGCACCTATCAGGGAGGCGTGGGTGGATCTGTTTCTGTGGGAGGCAGGGAGATGGGACATTTCAAATCCCTTCCAGACCCGCTTTCCATGTATTAGTGTTTCTCTTCCCTCTCCTGTGGCACCTGGAGCTCTTGTTGCCTAGAGGAAGCTCTGGTCTGTAGGATTTTCCTGTGTCCTCGATGACCTTAGGAATGCTGACAAGTAGTTTTGTCTTTGTCCTTGATCTGTGGTGATTTGGGTGCCACAAGTACCAGGACCTTTGTGGATGTAGAAAAGCATTGTCTGAAAGTCCTGCCCTGGGACAAATAAATAGTAATAATGCTTAAGAAATGTTGATTATTCCAGCAGTACATCATGCTGTGCTGAAAGTGATTCTGAAAATGCCTTAGCCTGGTTGCAGGACTTTAGGCTTATCCATTGTGTATGGGATTACATTTCTGTCTTAAAATACAAACCTGAACATCTCTGGAATTGCTCTGTGTGAGAAGGAAAGGCCCGTTCACATCAGCTTGGCTGAGGAATTCTGTCTCCTCTTCTTTGTAGGTAGCAAGAAGTGTTCCAAGAAGCGTTTCCCCAATGACATGATATTCACTGCCATTTCTTCCATGTTTCCTGAGTACGGCTTTCCAGAGGATATGAAAGAGAGGTAGAAGATCTCTGCTTGGGTTCTGTTACCTTTCTTAGCAAGAGCTGAAATCTCTATTTCAGAGGCCAGCTCTGGCCAGGCCACAGAGCTTGGTGCCTGCAGGCTCCGTGGGCAGAGCACGTTTTGAACCTTACAAAACCTTACAAACTGCAGTTCGGCCTCGAGGTACCTGGGCCAGAGTCCGACGGGCCCAGGTAGTGACACAGCCGTGTAAAGTGTCCCAAATGGGAGAGTGTGCACATCCCTGGTGTTTCTGTTTGTCAACAGGTACCGGGAGCTCACGGAGGTGTCGGACCCCAACGTGCTGCCGCCACAGTGCACTCCCAACATCGACGGGCCATGTGCCAAGTCAGTGCAGCGGGAGCAGTCCCTGCATTCCTTCCACACCCTCTTCTGCCGCCGCTGCTTCAAATACGACTGCTTTCTGCATCGTAAGTGCCGTCTCGGCCGGACGCTTCCCTAGAGCCCTCTCTCCTCAGTTTTCCTCTGCACGCCTTGCTTAGTCCGTGCTGCAGTCTCTGGAGGGTGGTGCCTCCCGAGTTTGCAGTGGGGCCTTAGGAGCTGACAGGTGCCCAGAAGCCTTTTGTACAGCCGGCTCCACTCTTTGCTCCCGCGGACGGCAGACCGACCTGCGTGGCCGTCCCCTCTCCGCGCTCAGCACGCCTCATCCGAGCTCCCGGCAGTTTGTGCCCTAGTCCTGCCACCACCAGACTTTGCTCTTGCTTTGCAGAAGCTCGTCAGTGAAAGGCATGAATGTTTCACTGCCAAAGTCTGGACATGCCCCTGTGTTTTGTTGCCTCACTGGAACTTACAGCTTCATCTTAGTCCTGTTCCTGCGGTTGGTCCTGCCAAAGCCTTTTGGATACTGCTTAGCTGCTGGACCTGCTGTTCTCCAGGTCTAAGGGCTTCTTTGGGAAGTCACAGGACTTTTTCCAGTGAATTATTTATTAAAAGATATAATATTAAGATCACGTGGTCTTTTTGTTTCAGTCTGAAAGCAGATCCTTTTCCTATGGCCTCTCCTTTCCAAGCTGCCGAGTCCCCACTGTGGGTTGGAGCAGGGCTGCCCCGGGGGTTCAGCTGCCACAGGAGCCCTTAGACACACAGGCTCCTGCTTCCTGTCCCTTGCAGAGTGGGGGGAGACTCTTGGAGAATGCTAATAGTAAAGATAACTGTTACTTTTTCAGCTTTTCATGCTACTCCTAATGTGTACAAACGAAAGAATAGAGAGACCAAGATTGAGCCAGATCCTTGCGGCGCAGACTGTTTCCTCTGGCTGGTACGTTTCTGCGTTGCTGCTTTAGAAACCACAAGGGAAGTGCCCTGGCCAACCCTGCTCTGCAGAGCTCTGTGGACCTTTTTCACAACTTCCAGAATTAGTTCTAGTCCTTGTTGGATTCAGGACCGCGTGAATGCAAATGCAGACCTTACCAGATGCATATTTTAGCAGATGTCCAGCAAAGACTAATTCCAGAGCTAGCAGATGGGAAACTGTGTGACAAATGATTTCTCTGGACTCAGTGCAGTGTTAGAGAAATTAAACCTAGGTTAAAAAGGAACAGAACAAGAGGCCAGGAAGATACAGAGGAGTGGGCTGAGGGGGGGCCAGGGCCAGGAAGCCTCTGCTGACCAGGCAGGGTTTGGCACTTGCTGAAGAGACCACACATGGCCGGCCTCTTCCACCTGTTCTTGGTGGTGGCAGGACAGGGTTTGTCCCAGGGCCTGTAGAAAAGCCTTCCTGCCTTCCCTGGTCATCTGCCACTCGTCTTGTCTTCTGCTCTGCTTGCAGGAAGGAGCCAAGGAGTTTGCTGCGCTGCACAACCCCCGGTCCAAGTGCTCAGGCCGGCGCCGCCGCCGGCACCACGTGGTGGGTGCATCCTGCTCCAACACCCCAGCAGTCACCGAGACCAGGGAGGGTGACAGTGACCGGGACACGGGCAACGAGTGGGCCTCTAGCTCCTCGGGTACGGTGCCAGCCCCGGGACACCTGCTCACCTCTGGTGTGGGCAGTGAGGGCGGGTGGTTCTCACAGCTGGAGTTCTCCCGGGGTCCCCTCTGCTTCCAGCACAGCTGGGAAGTTTGGAGTTAGCACACAGTCGGTGTTCCCAGAAAACCTGAGGGACACCAGCCCTGCCCTTGCTGTTATTGGATTCACTGTCCTCTCCCAGGAAGAAGGAAAGTTGGCAAGAAAAGCGAGAGCTTTCCTGGGACCTGCAAAGCTCAGAGCGAGCCCTTGGCTCTGAGCACTGTTCCCGGCCAGAGACAGGAGTGTGTGGCCAGGAGTGCAGTGCAGGGTTGTGAGGCACTATGAGGGCACCACTGGCCCCCAGAACCAGGACAGCCAGGTGCCTTCTTCCAGGGTGTGTTTGGCTTAACATCTGCCTTTCCTGCCAGAGGCCAACTCCCGCTGCCAAACCCCCACCAAGCAGAAGCTGAGCCCGGCCTCCTCCCAGCTGTTTGCAGTGGAGACACCACAGGAGCCTGTGGAGTGGACGGGAGCTGAGGAGTCACTCTTCCGTGTTTTCCACGGGACCTACTTCAACAACTTCTGCTCCATTGCCAGGCTGCTGGGGACAAAGACCTGCAAACAGGTGGGTGCCCAGAGCAGGCGATACAGCAGCAGGAGAGGGGCCAGAGCCGCTGCCTGTTGGTTTTATTTCTCTGCCACAAACCTCCCCGAGGAAGGTGTCACATCAACACGTTTGGAGTCCAGGGTGTAACTCTGCATCAGTGCTGCTGTTGACAGAGCAAGGCCTCTGTGCCAGTGCTGTGGGTTCCCTCCTGTGTGTTGCAGCCGGGCAAGCAGGCGCTGGTTTCCCAGGCAGGAGGAGCACATGGGCAGGGAAACGGGGCAAAGCTGCTGCTCACTGGGCCTGGGACTGGGAGCCCCGCTGTGTATGCTTGCTCACACTCTCTGATTATGCTTTTGATAAAACAACTGAAGTGCACTGAACCTGTTTCATCTTTTTGCTTCTGTTCTCTGGTAGGTCTTTCAGTTTGCCGTGAAGGAATCACTTATAACAAAACTGCCAACAAATGAATTAATGAATCCATCCCAGAAGAAGAAAAGGAAGCACAGGCAAGTGTTGGACAAGCTTGTTTTGTTCTTTAAATGCAACCAGATCCGCTCCTTTTTGTGCCAACGCATTCCTGGTAATCCCCATCTGGCTCCCATCTGTGCACACATCCTGCTGTCACACAGGACTGCTGGTGCTGCCACTGGGCGCTGGCCCTGGCCCAGCTCGAGGGCTGCTGCCCTTGCTGGAGGCTCGGTGGTTCTGGGGTCTCGGTGGCCCTGTGGCCCTGGGCTCAGCCCAAAGACAGGGCATTGCTGGCTGCAGCCTCTGCTGCCACTGCCCTAACAGCAGCCTTATCCTCAGCTCCCCAACCTGTGACCCACTTTTCTGTGCTGATCCCAGTGTGTCCAGTATTATTCTGGCTCTGGTGTTTGCCTTAAAAAGCTTCTGCTGCAGCTGCATTGCTCTCATCTTTCTCCATTTTATGGCGGCTGCTGATCACTAATGCATGAACCTGCCAAGCCTGTCTCTGCTGTGCTGGCTGCCGGCGCAGAGCAGTCCTGGCCGGCTCTCCCTGATGGCTCATGCATCCCCTCAACCCTTTCTGCTCCTTTTCCAGGCTGTGGGCTGCACACTGCAGGAAGATCCAGCTGAAGAAAGGTAGTGTTGGATGTGGCTGTGTCATGGGAGGTTTGTGAGGGTGGAGTTCTCCAGCTCTGACTGCCACAGCGGGACAGCCATGTCCTGCTCACCATCCTGGCAGCTCTGCAGTGCAGAGGGGAGCAGCTCTGCCCAGCCAGGCTCCCTGGGGTGCTGGGGGCATTGTGGCCGTGCCAGTGCCCGCTGAGGCCACACTTCTGGTGGAGTTTGGTGCAGCCAGGGGGAGGCTGAGAGCTGGTGTGCAGCCCTGCTGTACACTGGGCTGTGGTCAGTGAGCACAGCCTTGTGCCTGTGGGAGCCCTCACCAGTGCAGGCAGATGAGAAGCTTGCACCTTCTCTGCTCCAGTGCCCTGCATGTGCTGCTTTGAAAAGATTCCTGCAACGTACAGCTTCTAATCCGGGCATTTCTCATCTTGCTCTAGATAATTCACCAACCCAGGTGTACAACTACCAGCCCTGTGACCATCCGGAACACCCCTGTGACAGCTCCTGCCCTTGCATCATGACTCAGAATTTCTGTGAGAAGTTCTGCCAGTGCAACCCTGACTGTAAGGAGAGGCCGAGGACTATTGGGCAGGAAAGCAGCCAGCTCTCCTGGCACAGAGCAGAGGGAGGGTGCAGAGCTGGGGCATGCCAGGGGCCTGCTTTATTCCTGCACTCACTGCTCTGTCCATCTGCAGCAGTTTGATTAGCAGCTGTTAAAGTCCAAAGGGAAATAGTTCCATGCTGCCCTGCAACTCTTGGCAGCTGAGAGACGCTGCTGTTAGAGAATGCTCATCACGGTATCTGTATCCCATGGGTGCTCTGCTGCTGGTCCCCTGTGAGCAGGATGTGTGACCAGCATTTAGGATGGGCATTGGGTCACTGCTCTGCCATGTTTGTTTTTCGTGTCTGGGCTTTCATTCCCAGCTCTGCAATGGAAGCAACAGCCAGGCTTTGTTCTGTCCCTGCCCAGGCCCTGCCAGGGTGAGACCTGGCTAGGGGAGGAACATCTGGGGCAGGGACCCTGCGTGGCCCCTCTGTTCTCTGCCAAACCTCACAGTGCAAACCTGTGGGCTGTGTCACTGCAGGTCAGAACCGCTTCCCGGGCTGCCGCTGTAAGACCCAGTGCAACACCAAGCAGTGCCCGTGCTACCTGGCTGTGCGGGAGTGCGACCCCGACCTCTGCCTCACCTGCGGCGCTTCGGAGCACTGGGACTGCAAGGTGGTCTCCTGCAAGAACTGCAGCATCCAGCGAGGTCTCAAAAAGGTATTGACAGCAGCATGGCAGGGGCTGCCTCAGGGCTGATACACAGCTGCTGCTGCTGTGTGGGAGGGGGGCATGAGGCCCCCGCAGCTGCCTGAGTGCTGAGGTCTGGAAGAGAAGCTGCTCTGCCCCGGGCTTCTGCAGCACTTACTCTGGAGTGGGGATTGTGGATGTGAAAATCAGGAGACGTGAGTTACGTGAGGAAGGGTTGAGAGCAAGTGAGTGTAAAAAAAAAGTGGCTCCAGAGAAAGGTTTAGTCTTGAATTCTGCTGGTCAGGGCAAGGGATTTTGCATTAAAAAAAAAAAATCAGAGAAAGTTGCAAATTAGTCTGTGTCAAGTCCTGTACAGCTCCATATAATGGTGTAAGTCTGTAGGGAGCCATGTGTCACCATAACAAGGGGATGCTGGATGGACACTGACTCCCCTCTGCCCCTGTGATCTGGGTGCTGTGAGGTGCTGTACCTGCCAACCCTTCCCACTTCCTTTCACCTTGGTTCCAGCATTTGTTGCTGGCCCCGTCGGACGTGGCTGGCTGGGGCACTTTCATCAAGGAGGCTGTGCAGAAGAACGAGTTCATCTCCGAGTACTGTGGGGAGGTCAGTGCTGCTGTGCCGGGCGCATGGGGGTCTGCCTCTGGGGGGAGGGCTTCCTTCAGCCATGGGGACAGCAGGGACAGCTGCCTTCCCCAGCTCTGCCATGGCCATGGGCTCACTCTGACTGGGTTTGGAGAGTGAGTCTTGTGCTATTTCAGAACACATCTCAGTACCTCTGGCCCTCCACTGTGGAGGAGCGTGTTCTATGTGCACTGCTCCCTGGGAACCCTGCTCTGGCCTCTGCCCCATCCCTTAGAGCCCTGGCAAGCTCCTGCCTGTGAGATGGGAGGGAGGGCAGGAGCATTTTTCCAGGAGGCAGGTGAGTGCCTGGCTCACCCCTCAGCTGCTGAGTCTTTCAAGGTGTTCTCCCTCTACAGCTCATTTCCCAGGACGAGGCTGACCGGCGCGGAAAGGTCTATGACAAGTACATGTCCAGCTTCCTCTTCAACCTCAACAATGGTAATTCCCTGGGGCTGCCAGGGCTGGAGAGGCCAGGGCTGCTGGCCAGGCAGGCAGGCTCAGCCCAGGTGACAGGCCTGGCCTTATACCACAGTTTTCTTCCTTTTTTTTCTTTTTTTTTAAATAGATTTTGTTGTTGACGCCACCCGCAAAGGAAATAAAATCCGCTTTGCTAATCACTCAGTGAACCCCAATTGCTATGCCAAAGGTGAGATCCCCCTGCCCAGTCAGACCAGGCAGGGTACAGTGCTGTGAGAGCTCTGGTCCAAGGTGGGGCTGCCCGTCTCTGATATCATCTCTCTGGTTGCAGTTGTAATGGTGAACGGAGACCACCGGATTGGCATCTTCGCTAAGAGAGCCATCCAGGCAGGAGAGGAGCTCTTCTTTGACTACAGGTACCTTGGACAGCAGGGGAGTGGGCTGCAGGTGTGACCCCACCTTCTGTAGAGGTTTGTGGGGACTGTGGGAGGTCATTGCTGCAGCCGTGACTTCCTGTCTTGCAGGTACAGCCAGGCAGATGCCCTGAAGTACGTTGGCATAGAGAGGGAGACAGACATCATCTAGGCCCGGGGGCAGTCCCGGCACACCTTGCTGCTGCACCTTGTAAGCAATGCCATGTTTGCTTCACGCTGACATGACTGCTGCTGTTCCCACTGCTGTGTGTGTCACAAGTGCTACTTTCCATCCAGACACCCAGAGAGACTCGGGGCAGGAGTGTGAGCAGTGCCTGTGCCCCAGCTGCTGTCCCAAGGTGGTTTCCCCTCTGCCCCAGCTGGCTGGGGCACAGGAACCACCCAGCCATGGCTGGAGTTGGCACCAAGGGATACCTGGGGATGGGAGAGCAGCACTATGCAACATGTCACTTTGAATAGGGATGCCACTGAGCTGGGTAGAGACAATGTTAAAGTCAGTGCCCATGGTGGCCCAGGGAAGGCTCCTCGGAAACCTGCCTTGGGCTTTGTGATCCTCTGGCCCTGGGGATAAAGGGGAAATATTCTCTGGCGGGGTGAGGTTTGGCCTTAGCACCCAATGCAAAAAGGAAAGAAAAAAGCACTTTAAACTAATCCCCAGCTGGTGGCTGGGCCCTGTGTTTCATGCTGGGTATGGAGGGACTGCAGGCATCCTGGGCGACCTGCATCCATCAGCACCTTTGCAGGGACATCGCTCTGGGTTTGGAACAGGGCAGACTGATGGGGCCTGGCATGACCTGAAGGTTGGGGCTGTCCCCTGAGAGCCACATGTGCTGCCCAGCCTGGTGCTGGGTGCTGGGCCGTGCTCCGCCCAATGTCCAGGGCTGGGTTCCCAGGATGGTGCAGGGAGCCTGGCCAAGCCCTGGCCTGGCACTGAGGGGGCTGGGGCCCCCCAAGCCCCCTTCCAGCTGTGTGGTACAAGAACACAGAGAGCTGCTGTGTCTGCCTGGGAGCCAAGCTCTCCCTGGCCCAGCCCTCACCATGCTTCCCCAGTTCCCTGCCACAGCAGGCCAGGCTGTCTGTCCATCCTTCCCACTGTCCATGATGCCCTCCTGGAGCTTGGAGGTGTTTGGGTTTGTCTGGAGCAGTGCTTGTACCCCAGCACCTGCCTGAGCCCTGCTCCCTGCCTCCTCCGTCCGCCTGGCTCCCCTCAACCCTGCTCTCGGCTCAGCGTCTTCTGCCACTTTGGCCATAGCTGCACTATGCCAGGCTTTTGTCTGTGGTTTGTTGACGGTGAATAATGGTAATAATAATGCACTTTAAATAACATGGCTTGTAGCCTTTGTCATAATAAAGTGGTAGCGAAGACCCTCCCCTGCTTGCTGGTCTCTGTTACCTCGGGAGCAGCTGGCAGCAGCCTGTTCCCTGCCTGTCCCCTGCCTGTCCCCTGCCTGTCCCCTGCCTGCTGGGCTCAGCCCAGCCATGGCTCCTCAGAGCCCAGGGGGAATCACGAGTGGTCAGGAACTGCCAGCTGCCCAAATCACACTGGCTCAGGGTGGGGAGGGGACAGAGGTGTGTGGCAGGGAAAGCAGGACACAATGTGTGTGTGCAGCAGCAGCAGAGCTGCCTCTAGCCCTGGCTAATTACACCCTGCAATCCCATTCCAGGAGCAGGAATTGCTGGTGTCTGTGTGGTCCCTCTCCTGGTGCAGGCTAAGCTAGGGTGAGTGGAGAGGATCTGCCTGGGCTGCCAAGGGGAAGGCTGGGGAGTGTCAAACGCCGTCATTCTGCCTTTATTTGATTATCCTCACATCTCATTCAACAGAACAGGATTTTTAAAAATAAAGTGCCCAGTGGAGCCAGGCCTTTGGGTAGATAAATGCGTTTCTGTAACATCGTCTTACCACAACACAGCGAGTGAACAGGAGCTTTCCCTGGGCTGGAGGTTATCAGCAGGACTGGCACTTCATACAGAGAAGTAGCAAACTACAGACCACGCACCATGACACGCGGAACGTCGGGCCCGCGGGAGCTTCCGTTTGGTTTTTTATACAAACCGATAGAATAAAAAAACCCAGAGTGTAGTAGAATATCCAGCAACAAAAATGGTAGAAAGGATCTGTACCTGATCTTACGAAAGCAGCATCTCAGCAAGGTGCAGCGGCGGCATGCGCGGCGCCGGCGCAAGGTATTGCTCGGCGCCCCGGCTGTGCGGGGCCAGTGCTCGTGGCTCTGCGTGGCGCTGGCGAAGCGAGCAAAGCAGCGGGTCATCTACACGGGCAGCGCTAACGGGTGGCAGCAGCCGGGTGCCCCCGGCCAGAGGGAGGGTGGGGGCCGGGCCCGGGGCTCCCCACGGGAGGCCAGGCGGGATTTGGCAGCTGCAGGGGCAGCAGCCTGCCTCCGGCGAGGGGGCTGCCGCCGTGCCCAGGGCGAGTGGGGCTGGGGCTCGGCAGGTCACAGCCGTGCTCCGGGGCCGGTCGGTGGTGGCCACGGGGAGGAGATGGTGGTCGGTGCGGTCTGGGCCGTCCAGAGGAGGATGTTGGCAGTTCAGGTGTGCTCGGCCCTTTGGTCCCGCGATGCTCGCTCATCCCCGGGCAGGTCTTGGGGATGTGGGGGCTGTGAGCCTGTCCCACCCCCAGCCCCTGCTATTCCCCTCTCGCCTCCTCCAGGATCTGGGGCAAGTTCTGGTCCTTGCGTGCTGACGCTGGTTTGGTAGCGCTGCCGTAGTCCTGGATGGCCTTGGGTTCGTTGGTGTGGTAGGAGCCCTTGTAGCGGTGGTGGTAGAAGTACAGCAGTGCCAGCAGCCCCCCCAACAGCAGAAGCAGGAAGATCACAACTGTGGGGGAGAGGCAGCAGTGAGGATCTGGGAAGGAGGTGCAGGGCCAGGGCAGAGCATGAGACACCACTCAGGGGCTTCACTTACACCCAATGATGATCCCAATCCAGCCGTCATCATGCACATGGGGGAACTCTGCAGAAATAGAGTGGGTAGCTGAGAGTGGGCTGCAGCGAGGTCTTGTGCTGGAGCTTCCCCTCTGCAGCTGGTGCTTGTCAGGGGCTCTGTTCAGGCCCGGGTCCCACCACAGCACCTACCTATGCCCATGTACCAGGGGTCCATCTCAGGAGGGATGAGGATGGTGGTAAGGGGGAGCATTGAGGCACAGCTTGACTCCACCAGCTCCCCCCGAATGCTGTAGGGCCGCAGGGCACTGGTGGGGTGGAAGATGGTTTTGAGGGGCACGAGGGTGTTGAACTTCACCCCTGAGAGGCAGCCTGAGAAGCCAGGTGTGTTGTAGCGCTGGATCTCGGGGTCAATCACACCGGTTTCTGTGGGAGTACAGAAGGAGATAGCTCATCCCTTTTGGAGAGCAAGGGCCATGCTGGGCAGAGGAGACCCTGGAGACTCCAGCATGGGAAAGGGGTGGCCAAGGGCTGGACCCAGCTCACCCATCACACGCCCCAGGTAGAGGTTTTTGGGAGAGTCCAGCTTGCTGTCCACAAACAGGGAGAACTGTTGCTCCATGACGGGGAGATAGTCCACCTGGGAGGCAGGTGCCCAGTGTCAGCACCCATGAAGCCACCCCACCTATACCCCTCTCAGCCTGACCTGCAGCCCCAAAGCCCCCAGGCCCTGCGGGGAGGGTGCCCTGCCCCGTACCTGGGTGTACAATGTGCGGTGCAGGCGGGTGATGTTGACATGGTGGGGCCTCCCATCTGTCACTGGCTTGGTGGTGAGGGCGAAAACGTAGGGGCTGGTGCCCAGCTGGTAGCGTAGCTGCAGGCTCCCTGTGGGCAGTGGGGGCCATCAGCAGGGCCAGAGCTCTCAGTGGACACATCCAGCTCGTCTATGGGGCTGGGGAGTAGCATCCACAGAGAGGAGGGTCCCGTGCAGCCCCAGAACTTGGGGGGGGGTCCCCTCAGGCTCTGTGTGAGCACCAGGGCAGGGAGCCCTGCCCTCACCATCATCCTTGATGAGCACGGCCATATAGTCCTTTACAAAGGTGCTGACATAGAGCAGCACAGCGGGTGCTGAGGTGGTGCTGAAGCTGAAGCTGACCTCCTCGCTGGTGAGGTTGTAGCCAGGCAGGGGCTGCCAGGGGCTGCTGATGATGCTGGCGAACTCGCGGGCGGCGTACAGAGACACGGGCAGGATGTTGTACCGCACCCAGGTGCCCTCCTCAAAGTACCCACCGATGTCTGCGGGGGAGCCCACGGGGTGAGGGAAGCGTCAGCTCCTCAGCCCCTCTCACCCCGCGGAGCACAGCCCTCACCGTGGTTGCAGAAGGGCCCGGTGAAGGCAGAGATGCTGCAGTTGCAGCTGTAGTGGCTGTAGCGCTCAACGCAGAGCCCGCTGTTCTGGCAGGGCACCGGCGGGTCCTGGCAGTAGCCGGTGCAGTTGACCCGCACACCCTCCGTCTCATTGGCCTTGCCCTCCAGGTTGAGCGTCACCCCGTTCATCCGCAGCCCCCGCAGGCACCCCAGGAATGGGCGCATCTTGTGCTCCGCTGCACCTGCAGTGGGGCCGAGGCTAAGTACTCTGTGGCACGCAGGGACCTGAGGGTGTGGGGTCACAGCCAGGGGCTCTCACCGACATAGAGGGGCCTATCAAACTCCAGGCGGACGAAGCTCTGCGGGGGGGCCGGCCGGACCACCCAGGGCAGCTTGTCCACCCGCAGCCGTGCCAGCTTGACGTTGAGCTCAGCCTTCACCTGGTGCCACTCATCATCGTTCCAGGGCACCACTGACCGCACCGTCAGGTTCTCATCCCCGTTCCCAATGTCGTAGATAAACACCACATCCCTGGTGGCTGCAAGGATGTGGTGTTTTGAGGAGCCCCCCAGCCCTGCCGCCTCCCTCAGCCCTGCCCCCCCTGCCCCCCGTACTGTTGAGCTCAATGCGGATGTAGTTTCTGGTGCCAGGGTTCTCCAGGAAGACTCCAGATAGGGCAGTAGTCTTGAAGTAGAAGGAGATGTCAAGGCTGTGATTGGCCTGGAAGGTGGGGAAGATCAGGGCTGCACCCCTGTTGAAGGAGACGGTGTTCCAGGTGTTGCCTGTGGGGAACAGGAGGGGCAGTGAGGGATGAGCAAGGACCCTCTCTGTGTGGGGGACCTCGCAGGTGTGGGACCCCTGTGGGTGTAGGCACTCTGCAGGCAGGGGACCTTCCCTGGGGCTGGTCACTCACGGTCTCCGTAGCATCGCAGGGGCCCCAGCAGGAACTGGGCTTCAGAGCCAGTGCGGTTGGTGTCTCCAACCACAACCTGGGTGACAGGCAAGTGGTCCACAAAGGTCAGCAGACCTTTGTCTGTCCTCCTGCAAATGGTGCGTGCATCAGAGTGGCCGTGAGGGGCTTCTGTCCTTTTGCCAGCCTGCACCCCTATTACCCCCATCTGAGGGCCCCAGAGTCTGTGCCCCCCCATGCCTGCAGCCCCTGCCCCTCAGCCTCTGTCCTGCAGACCCCACCACTCACCACAGTGCATGGTCGGCATCGCAGTTGCAGAAGTACTGGGGGTCGGCACAGTTCTTGTCCAGCCCGCAGGCGCAGCGCTGGATGCCCGGCCGTGAGCCACCCCAGTAGTAGTGCCGTTCATCATTCCGGCCCATCCAGAAGCTGAAGGGCAGCCCAGCTGCAAGCACAGGGGAGGGTGAAGACACTGTCCCAGAGCACAGCCCTGCAGTGCAGCCCCAGTCCCCCCAGCACTCACAGGGAGTGTTGAGCAGGCGAGAGTTGTAGCAGTGGAACTCGATGTGCTGCTCGCAGTACTCAGAGGCATTGGCCAGTGCTGAGACCTCAGCCCAGGAGGCGTTCCAGTACTCTACAGCCCCCAGGTAGAGCTGGTCCACACTGGAGCCCGTCACCCGTGTGGCGTAGTGGCGGTTGTGACGGATGATGGTCCATGCTCGGTCCTCTGCACTGACAGGGAGCTTTTAGGACTGGACCCCCAGGACACCCTCACTACCTCTATCCTGCTCCAGCCCCAATACACAGGCAGGGCTGGTCCCCAGGGGCACTGGACAAAGGGACCCCTTGGCCTCCTGCTGCCCCCACCTCGGATGTCACAGTACACCATGAAGGGCTTGAGTGGCCCGCTGCCATCCGGGTCGATGGTGTAGTTGCCCGAGGTTTTCCCGCTGACCCGGTAAGCATCACATGATTCTTTGTAAAGGGCTGAAAGAGAAGAATGAGGTGGGGGTCAGTGTGAGGGGGATACTAGGCAGAGGGAGGGGCCACAAGTGCCCTTACTGTCCCTGACCCACAAGTCTCCAGGCTCACATTTGTGACAGGTCTCCCCCTTGTACCCCGTCAGGTCGCAGATGCACATGAAGTCATCCCAGGACTGGATGCAGCGGCTGTCATGCTCACACAGGTTGGGGGTGCACCTGAGGGTGCAGAGGGCTCCTGTCCCAGCACCAGCACAGCCCCCCAGTGCCCCTCACTCCCAGGCAGCACCCCTGTACCAGTCGATACCTGTCCGTGATGCCGCAGACGTTGAAGAACACATTGTGGTACTCCGCCACCCGCTGATGCACCAGCAGCTCCACATCCACGGGCAGCAAGTCCACGTTCAACATCTGCAGGCAGCCATGGAAGGCTGTCTGGTTTGACCTGCAGCCGGTGACTGAGGCTGGCTTGGGGCAGCCTGCAAGACAGAGCAGGGTGAGCAGCCCCTAGGCACATGTCACCCTTGCCTCTGCCCCACTGCCCACCTCCAAAGAAGTATTGGCCGCCAGTAAGGAGCTGGAATGGGTGTGCCACCCGAAACTCAGCACCATCATCATCATCAATGGTCACAACAGCTGAGCCTTCCCGTGCCACCAGGTGCACTGAGTGCCAGAAGCCGTCATTCAGGCGATACCCTATGGGGACAGGAGGGTGCGTGGGGAGGCTCCACTGCCACACTGGCCCCACTGCCCACGCTGGCTCCCCAGCCCACCTGCGGCAAACTCCAGCTTCTTCTTGCCAGGCTGGGAAATGGAGACATTGACCTGCCCCTCGCTCAGCACCATCTCGAGGGAGCCCAGGCCACCAGAGAAGTTGGTGTAGAGCAGGAGCCCAGTGGTGTCCCAGGAGCGGAAGCGGAAGCTGACGGCCAGGCGGTTCCTCCGTGGGATCCCTGGCACCCGCACGTAATTGTTGATGCCGGCAAAGGTGATGGGGGTGTTCACCTGGTCCTGGCAGTAGTGGCCCACGCTGCCCTGGGGACAACCACGGGATGAGGTGAGGAAGGGGATGTTCCCATGGCAGGGAGGCCCCTCCCATCCCCACAATCGTGGCCCCAATCACGCCCAATCGATCCCAATGCCTGGTAGAACCAGGCAGGCACCCCAGGCCAGGGATAACCTTGCATGGTCAATGTGGTGCCGCTTGGCTGAGCACGGCTGCTGCCCAGCCCCGCGCCACCCCACAGCGGGCAGGGAGCCTGTCCCCAGGCAAGGGGTCACCCCCCAGTGGGGCTAAGGACATTCAGGAAAAGGATCCTCCCACAGCAGGGACAGGACCCCCAGAGAAGGGGCACCCCCCGGCCTGGACCTCGAAGCGGATGTTGGGTCTCCGGTGCCGGGCCAGGTCAGCAATGTTGACCCCATTGAAGATGATGTTCTCCACGCAGCCCCGGAAGTTTTGCCGGTAAGTGAGGTGCTGCTTGTCCTGGTCAATCACCCCCCCAAAGAAGATCTGGGAGGTAGAGGGAGAGGGTCAGTCCCTCTCTGGGGGGACACCACCAGTCAGCATCCTGGCAGTCCCCCACCTGCTGCACCCACCTCAGTTTCAAGGTCAAGCTGGTTGAAGGTGCCACGGCAGCGGAAGCGCTTGACCTCCCCATCCAGCGTCAGGTTGACGTAGTGGCCGAGGCGCTCAATGTGCAGTGAGTGCCAGTGCTGGTCATCCAGGAGGCTGCCCACCGCCACTGTTGTGTGGCCCTCACTGGCATGCAGTGGGCTGCTGCCTGGGGAGGGGCAGCGTCAGCCGGCAGCCCTCTGGCCCCATGTCCTCAGCCCCCTGGCCCTGGCTCACCTAAGCTGATGTGCAGGAGGAGCTGGGCCTGTTTGAGCTCCACCGTGATGTAGTCACCCTGTGAGCCCTCTCCATGCATCAGCACCCCGTCCTGCTCCAGCGTTTTGAAGTTGAAGGAGATGTCATCCTCAAAGGTGCTGACCCTCTTAGCCCGGAAACGGTAGGAGATGGCATCATCCCCATCAAAGTAGAGCACGTGGGACCCTGGGGAGAGCAGAGCAGCCCCAGCCATGTCACTGCCTGCAGCAGCAGGTGCCCTGGCACGGGGAACACTCCCTTCTGCTGTGGTCTATGCCATGGCTGCAGACCATGTGGGCGCAATCCCCTCTGAGAGTGTTTTCCACAGTGCTAGAGCCAAGGTCCTGCTGCACAGGGCTGCTGGAGCCCCTGGCCAGGTACTCACGGTAGGGGCAGCCGTAGAGGCCCAGGCGCAGCCCGATCTTCCCACGTGGATTCCATGCCACCGGGATGATGCGGATGTAGCGTGCAAGGATGGGGTAGTGCAGGTCATGCCGCACCACCCCACTCTCGTTCACATTCCCAAAGAATGTCTGGGGATCAAGGGTCACTGTCAAACACCTTGCTCCAGGCTAGGGGTTTCTGCCCCCCTCAGAGGACCCCCTCCCACAGAGACCTCAGGACTCCCCCCTACCCAGTTGCTGCCCTGCTGGAAGAAGGGTTTCCAGCTGGTGGGGTGGTCTCCGTAGAGCACGATGTAGCGTGTCAGCCAGTCATAGGTGTTGAAGGTTCCCTGCGTGGCCACCGCGTTGATCCGGTGCTTTTGCATCAAGTCGATCTGGAGCCAGGGCTGCTTGTCCCGGGGATCGGGGGACCAGCCGCTGGTGCCTGTGGGGGAGCTGCTCAGCTGATCCCACAACCCTGTACCCAGTGGCTCCCAGCTGAGCGGGGGCTTCTTGCTCGGCCCCACCCCAGCACCCGACTGGATTCCTCAGCCCTCGCCGAGGACCCTCCCGGCCCACGTGCCCCGCCCAACCTGCGACCCGATCCTGCAGGGGGACTCACTGTGCAGCCGGGCAAAGCTGGGCGAGTAGAAGATGTTGTATCTGGAGGAGGCACCGATGGAGTAGGAGTAAAGGGGAGCGACGAGCTCATCGTAGCATGGTCCTGTGGGGAGAGTGGGGCTGGGGACGTGCTCGGGGCACTGAGCTGGGCAGTGCCCCTATGGAAGCTCTCCCGACCCGGCCCTGCAGACTCTGAGGGCTCTGGGGACCCCTACAGACTCTGTGGGCTCTGGGGACCCTGCTGCCTCTGAGGGCTTTGGGGACCCCGCGGCCCCCTCGGGCCGCCGGCGCGGCGGGCCCGCTCCGCTCTCCCCTCCCACTGCAGCGGAGCTGACACACCTCTGCGGGCCCCGGCGCCCGCACCAGCCGCCTCTGCACTGACGTGGGCGACGGGACCCCCCGTCCCGCCCTGCCCCGCCCTGCCGGGTCACAGTCCCTCGTGGGAGCCCAGGGGGTCCCGTGCAAACCCTCACGGCACCGGCAAAAGACGCTCTGACGGGGTCGGAGTCCCGAACCCCTCTCACAGGGTTCCCCCGGCCGTGTCGGACGAAGCCCGGGGAGTCCACGAGCACCCCCAGCTCTCACTGCAAGGCTTGTGGTCCATCGCCCCCCGGTCCACCGCCCCCCATCCCACAGCCCCCCACCTCCATCCCTTTTCGCCCCGACCCTGGGGAAAGGGGCCAAGGGTCCCGGCTCCGGGGGCCGCAGGGAACTGTCCAGTGCGGCCAGGACCTTGCCGATCCCCGTGCCCGAGCAGATGCCCTAAGCCCCGGTACCGGGCCCGGCCCGGTTCAGCCCCGCGGCGGGGTCGGCCCGGCGGGCGGCGGCGCTGGCCGAGGTGCTGGCGGAGCCCGGCAGGTCCGGCGGGGCGCCCCCGCTCGACTCGGCATCCCCGGGCATCCCGGATCCTCGGGGCATCCCGGCTCTCCCGGTCCCCGGAGGCTGCGGGCGGGCGCGGTTCCGCCGGCGGTGGCGGGGCTGCTGGGGGCCGCCCCGGGCGGGGCGGGGAGGGGGGGAACCCGGACGCCCGTGTCCGGCGGTGACCTTGAGGACGATGCGGACCGGGGCAGTAGAGGAAACCGAGGGATGCCCGGGGGAGAACGGGGGATGGTCGTGAGAGCGGGGTTGCGGGGGCGGCTCAGGGATGCGGGGCCGGGGTGGCAGGCGCGGTCCCGCAGTGCGGAGCGGCCGCTCCCGGGACTGCGGCTCCACTTACGTGCCAGGCAGCCGGGGCCGGGGCGCAGGAAGCCGACGCAGGCGGCGAGCAGGAGCCCGAGGAGGCGGCGGGCGCCCATGCTGAGCGCCCTGAGCGCCCTCGACGCCGCCGCTCCCGGTGCTGCAGCCGCACGGCGGAGCGGGGCCGGCGGCTCCGCCCATGGGGCGGGGGGGGAGGCCGGGACCGGGCCGGGGGGGCGCGGGGGCCGGGCTTGGCGCAGCGCAGAGCCCCGGCCCCCCTCGCCGCACCCCGGAGCAATGCTCCAGCCGGCCGCCCGATTCCTCCGGTCCTCGGCCCCGCGGGGTGCCGGCCGCCTCGGGCTGCACCGGGACACGGCTCGCGGCCTCGGTGGGCTCGCGGGGGGATGCACGGGCATAGCGAGGCCGTGCAGGAACTCCTCTGGCATCCCCGGGAGGTTCCTCTGCAGCGCCTGGCCCTTGTCGAGCCCCGAGCCCCCCCAGCCCTTATTCCCTTGCAGCCCCGGTCTGGAAGGGGGGGTCGGAGCGGTGCCCGCAGCCCCCCCGCAGCAGATGTGGCGGCGGTTTGTAATCAAGCCACAGATTAAGGCCTTCAGGTCTCCGGGTCGCTGCTCTCTCCAGTGGCGCAGAAGAAGGGATTTAGCCCGTGTCTGCTCCCAAACAATCCCCAGATGCCCACAGAGGGGCCGGGGGGGCTGGCGACTGCCTGCCCTACATACACCTACAAACTCTCTGTGCCCTGTGTCCCCTGGCCCCTCAGGAGCAGGAGACCCACTCTCCCAGGAGCCCTAAGCAGCTCTGAGGGATGGGGATGCCCCAGCAGCTGCTGGGTCCATGCTGGCTCTGGGCGCTGGGCAGGAGCTCGGCAGGGCAGCTCCACACCACTGGCTCTCAGCAGGGCAGCACAGCCATGACCTGCGGGTACCCAGTGCTGGGGCTCCTTCCTGCCCAGGCAGAGTCGAGACCTGGGCTGGGGAGTGAAAGAGGGAACAGAAAGCCCCAGGTGTGGCGGGGATGATGTGGGACAGCCAGTGGTGCACTGAGTTCTGCTACCGGGAGCTGGAACCATGTGCCAGGGTAATTGGCACCTGCCCTCCTGTCCCCCAGACCCCAGCAGTGCTTTCGGGTCCATCCCCAGGAAAGGCACAGCCCACCTGACCTTATCCTGACACCCCAGGGTGCTACCTGCTCTGGCCACAGCCCCCATGTCCTCTCCTAGCGCTGGGTCAGGTCTGTGACAGCCCCAGTGGGGACATGCGGAGTCCCTGATGTGCTGTAGGGCCAGCATTGGCCCCGGGACTCTCCTCCCTCCCCTTCCCCCAGGATGCAGGGTGTAGGATGGCACCCCCTGAGCCAGCACTGGGCAGAGGTCTGCAGCCACATTCCTGCACTGCAGAAAGAGCAGAGGAGGGGAAATGACCCTCCAGCAAAGAGGTCTGGGGAACCCCCAGGGACTGGAGGCCTCTGCCCAGTCACTCTCCAGCCAGAGCACAGCAGCTCCACAGCTGCACAGCCCCATAGGTAGTGCCTGGGACCCCACACCCGTCTGGAGGCAGCAGGAGGGCCGAGGGCAGAGCTGGGATAAGCCGCAGCAAAGACTGATGTAGCGGGGGAGAAAGGGGGATTGAGGGATTACTGTGGCAAATGGCTGGGAGCCTGTTAAAGCTGGGGATCAATTTGCTCCCCCCTGGGAAGAGGAAAGTGGGGCCTCTGCCCCACAGGAACTAATCTGCTTCTTAACGAGGAGCTGGGAATTTTGTTGTCAACAACCAGCAACATGCCTGCCCAGAGCCACAGGGGTGCAGGGGCACAGGGGCCTGGGGTTGCAGGGATGCAGAGTGCAGGGCCAGGCTGGGACCTCTGGGTGGGAGGTACAGCCTGCACTAGCAGCCACCCCAGCTCCTGGAACCACCATGTTTCCACCAGGATGAGATGATCCTGGACCAGACATGGCTCTGCTGATCCCACTTGAGCAGCATCCTTCCTATGCCCAGCTAAGCGCCAGCCCACAGCAGCATACACTTCATTTCTTGGCCCTATTCCCTCTAGCCTCCTCTCCAGACCTGCAGAGGAGCCACCAACAGCCCCAGGGTGGGCTGGGGTCTCCTGCACATGCTGTATGCCCTTGGCCAGACGCTGTTCCCCTGGCTGGGTGCTCCCAGGCTTGGCCCACAGTCCTGCATGACAGGGACTGAGTGGAGCTGCTATTTCTGTCCCCAGCATGCAGATGTAAAAGATGCACAAAATAAAAGATTCAGGACAGGCTCCGGAGGGGAGCCACCTCACCTTCCTCCATGGGGCTGGGTCTGTGTTCTGCACTGTTTTCAGTATCAGAAGAGGCACGTGGTCAAACCACAGGTTACAGAGCACTGAGACATCAACAGCTCCAGACCCACTGAACACGGGAAAGGTCCTGCTGTGCAATGCAGAAACAGGTGAGAGGCTGTGGGGTGAGGGGTTTGCTGGGGGCAGGAACCCCCTCACTGTCTTTTCTTATGTTTTTTAGATAGTTTTCTTGTGAACCCTGTGGGTTTGGGCTGAAAGGCAAAACCCTATGGAATCCGGGCAGTACCTGGTGTTCCGGTTCCCTGGGGCCCAGAGCAGGGAAGGAGCTAGGAGCTCTGCTGGAGAGTTAACCCTCCCCGACACTGCATTCAGATCCCACCTGTGGCCCCAGAGCAGGTGGGAGGGCTCAGACCCAACTGCCTGGACTTGCTGACATGGGCCAGAGTGCAATTGCTGTTGGGAGACTGCTCTGAGTCAGAGCTGTGTCGGATCCTGACATCCATGGCAGTGGGGTCCCAGCTGTTCAGTGCCAGGCTGCAGTGCTGTCCCACTGCCCCAGAGCAGGGATGAGCAGCTCTGTGCACAACTGCCTGCAACATGTGCAAGGCAGTGGGATGCCTTGGGACCTCCCTATCTGGGGCCAGGGCCAGGGAGTGTGGGGTTGTGTCTGCACTGGGATCCCCAGGGTGGTGCATGGGTGGGTGGGTGATTTGGCCACCCAGGGATGCTGGTGTGGAGCCCCAAGACCCGACTGCCCAGGGCAGCCAGGGCTGTAGGCTGGGTGCTGATCCCCAGGGGATGCTGGAGCAGCTCCCCAGGCAGGTGCAGGATTAGTCTGTGGGACGTGGTGCTGTGCTGGGGACGTCGTAGCCGGGGTCACGTCCCTTCACCAGCTCTGCACCGCAGGCAGCTGCTCGGGAAGTGTGCGGTTGCTCTTGCAATGACTGAGCATGGTGAACCTCCCACTGCTGCGGGGTGGGTGTGAGACAAACCACCCTGCACGTGGGGCTGGGGACTGGGGGCTGTGGCACGCCCAGGCTCCCCGCGGTGAGGCTGGGTGGAGAAGGGCTGCCCTCCTTGGGTGTGGTGCTGCACCCTGTGGCCGGGCTGCCACCACCGAGCCCTCCTCATTCAGTCTCCTTCTGTGCAGGCAACCCCCAGCCCCATTTCAATGGAGCTGATGGCCACCACCGAGTTCTACTCCTGGGAGGACGAGTACTCGGGGGAGGCTGGCATGCTGCCCGAGCTCTGCGAGAAGCAGGCAGTTCAGGGCTTTGCCCGCACCTTCCAGCCTGTCGTCTACCTGCTGCTCTCACTGCTGGGCACGGTGGGGAATGGGCTGGTGCTGCTCACACACACCCGCTACCGCCGGGCACACAGCGTCACTGACGTCTGCCTCCTGCACCTCGCCCTGTCTGACCTCCTGCTGCTCCTGACTCTGCCCTTTGCCGTCACTGACACGCTGCAGGGCTGGTCCCCAGGTACGGCCGCCTGCAAGGTACTGCAGGGTCTCTACGCCCTCAATTTCTACAGCGGCTTCCTCTTCCTCACCTGCATCAGTGTGGACCGCTATGTGGTCATCGTGCAGGTCCCGGCCGCCTGCCGCCTGCGTCCCAGGGCTCGCCGCCACGGCTGGCTGACAGCGGGGCTGGCCTGGCTGCTGGCCACGCTGCTGGCGCTGCCCCAGTTCATCTACAGCCAGGCAGAGCAACACCAGGACCTCCGGCTCTGCCGAGTCGTCTTCCCCCATGTGGTCTCACGGGTGGCCCGGGGGGCCACCAACCTGGTGCAGGTGGTGCTTGGATTCGTGGTGCCCTTCCTGGTGATGGCGAGCTGCTACACAGCTGTGGCACGGACGCTGCTGGCGGCCCGTGGTGCCCAGCCCCACCGGGCACTGCGAGTGCTGTTGGCCCTCGTGCTGGTGTTCGTGGTCCTGCAGCTACCCCACAGCCTGATGGTGCTGCTGGACGCGGCCGAGCTGCTGGCCAGCTGGGAGGTGAGCTGCACCCAAAGCCGCCGCAAGGACTTGGCGCTGCTGGTCACGGGTGGGCTGGCATACCTGCGCTGCTGCCTTAACCCGCTGCTCTACGCCTTCCTGGGCCAGCGCTTCCGTCGGGAGCTGTGGCTGCTCGCCAGCGATGCCGGCTGCGTGGGGCCCCTCGAGTCACGCTGTCCCGGCTGTCCCAGTTCCCGCCGGCGGACATCGCTCTCCACATACCTGGATGTGGTGTAGGGGCACAGTGCCTCCAGCCACGGCAGGAGCCAGCGCCCCGGGGCTCGGCCCCTCCGTGACTCCCCGGGGAGAGCCCTGCCCATACATGGGCTTGCCCCGGCGAGCAGCCTGGCGCAGGCAGCGCTAGACAATCCACACGGTGATTGCACACTCGTGGACAGAGGGAAGAGCAGCTCCACAGCACCTGCATGTCCTGAGAGTGCCTTCAGTGCCCAGTGACCCGCCGGGACAGGGGTCCCCACAGTGTCACACGTGCTCCTGGGGAACCCTGCAATATCACGCGTGTTCTGGGGGGATCGTCTAATATCACGCGTGCTCTGGGGGGGCCATGCAATGTCATGCGTGCTCTGGGGGTCCGTGCGGTGCCAGTGAGCTGAGTCGGTGAGTGTAACAGCGGGGCCAGGCAGGCAGCTGGTTCTCACTCTCACAATAAACCTCAGTCGAGTCCCGGTGGGCGAGCGCCATCTCCGTCTGGGCCGGGGCTGCCCTGCGGGCTCTTGCGGGACAGGAGCTCGGGGCCGGGTGGCGGCCCTGTGGCCACCGGCGCTGGCGGGCGATGCCTGCAGGAGGCAGCAGAACCTCGCTCTTCCTGCCCGCCCGCTGCCCGCCCTCTGCCTGCTCGCTGCCCGTCCCCTGTTCACCCTCTGCCCATCCCCAGGGCCGGAGTGGCAGAGACCCCCCGGAAAAAACCCACCCTGGGTCCGACTGGAAATCCCCTGCTGGGGGGGGGGAAGAGGGACGTACCTCTCCCCTCCTCACTCCGCCCACGAACTCCCGTGTCCCTGGCCCGGCGGCTCCCCGGGGCCAGGGTGGTGCGCTGGAGCTGGCCCGGCCAGACGCCCCCGGGCTGGCACATGACTAGCGGCTCATGGCCACGGGCCGGCAGCACCGGGGCCGTGCGGTGCCTCATGTTCCGGGCTTGGCTGAAGAAGCGCTCTGGGGTGCCGGAAACAGCACCAGGCCTGGCTCTGGTGCAGCCTCTCATGGGATCTCCCAGCAGAGCTGGGCATGCAGGGAAACACCTTCATGGGGCTGGAAGCTGCTTCATGCTCACCCCCTGCTCTGCTTGGCATTAACCCAGCACTCGACTGGAAGAAGGCATCCCGGAACCTTCACCTGCTGCTGGGCCAGAAATGTGGTTACTGCTGACTCAGCAGATGCAGAGCCGTGGTGATGGTGTTCCCCTCAGCCGGTGGGGAGCAAGGGCCAGATCGGACAGTACCCGGACAGGCAGCACAGCTGCCCCCGCTGCCCTCTCAGCCTGTGGTCTCGAGTGGTCCCGATCCCGTTCTCTGCTGTCCCCATGGCTGGCAGGCTCTGCCCAGTGCCCGTTGCCGTCCCGGCTGCGTGGCCGGCCCCACAGCGGGGCTCAGCCCCCTGCACAGCCCGGCGCAGGCTGCGTGGGAGGTGAACTGGCAGCCGGCGCTTCCTGCCTGCACATCCCAGCACCCGGGTTCCCAGGGACGACGGTGACCCAACAGCTGTAGCAAAACCAGAGCCTTAACCCCTTCTGGGGCTCTGCGAGCAGGGCCAGGGCCCGGGAGCTGCCACAGCACCCAAGGCTCGAGGGGCCGAAGGGCCCAGGGCTAAGCTGAGCCGCGTCGCTGTGGCACCGGGTGTGAGTCCGCCACGAGCCCCTTCTGCCAGCTCCTCTGTGGAAAGGCGCCACGAGGGCCGGCAGGTCAGCCCCGACCAGGCACGGTGCCCTCCTGCCCACGGTGCGAGCACGGAGCCCCGGTGCTGCCCGCTGGCACACACTTGGCACCGCACCGGGCTGAGCCGCCATCCCGGGACGGGCGCGAGTGCTGCCGCACGCAGGAGCCAGGGCGGCACATGGTGCTGGTGCCGCGGGGCAGGGCAGGAGCCCGTGGCCGGTGCCAGTACCCCACCAGGTGCGGGGGGTGCCCGGTGCGCCCCGCCGGTGGTGGCTCCAGGAGCCCCGGCCCCGCGCTCCCCCCGCCCGGCCGCTGACGCAGCGGCGGCCCCGCCGCTCCGGGCGTTGGCTCCGCCCCGGGCCGCTCGCAGCGATTGGCGGCGGCCGGTGACGCGCGGCCCGGCCCGCCCGGGGCGGCGGCGGGGCCGGTCCCGGCGGCGGCGGCGGCCGGTGCGCGGGGCGGGCGGGCGGCGGGCTGGTCCCGTCGCGTCCCGGTGCCGGTGCCGTCCCGTCGGTGCCGGCGGGGCGATGCCGTTCCCGGGCGGGCTGTGGTGGCTGCTGTGCTGCCGGCGGGGTTTCACGCTGCTGCGGCGGGACTACGGCGAGGCGGAGCGGGAGGCGGACGGCGAGGCCGAAGAGGAGGAAGAGGCGTCCTTCGAGCTCCGCACCCAGGGAGACCAGGTGGGGTCCGCACCAGTTTCGGGACGGCCATCGAGAGGCGCACCGGCGCCGCGGCGGGACCGGTGGCGCGCGACTCTCCGGTCCCGGCCCGGTCTCCGCCGCCCGGTCCTGTCCCCGCCGGTCCCGCCTCCCGGGGTGCCCTTGGCGCGTCCCCGTCGCCGCCCGTGGGGTCCCGCGGGATGTGGGGGGAAGTCGTCCCGGCGGGTGCGGGCGGGCGCAGGAGCAGCCTCCGGGCGGGCGCGGGAGGTCCGGGGCCCACGGGGCAGGGCCGGAGATTGCGGGGCTCGCTGCCGGCTGGGTCTCGGCGTGGGGCCAGTGCCTCGGCGGCGGGACCCGGCGCCCATCAGCTGCTGGGGTGCAGTCTGAGCCGGGCGCTGCCTGCTCCTGCTTGCTCCAGCCCGCGCTGCCCGCTCCTCGGGGCGGGGGCCGCGGGGCTGCCGTGCCAGAGCCGCGCCAGACCCACACCGGCCCGGTGTCGCTGGCCGGTGTGCGGAGGAGCCCCGCACTGCCCCGCCGGAGCGGGCCGGGGCTGTCCCGGGAGCACGTGCCGGGCGCGGGGAGCGGGCCTGGATCTCCCTGCTCCGGCTGCTTCCTCTCTGGAGGAAGCGGAGCGGCGGAAACCGGCGCTTCCTCCGGCCAGGCTGTGTGTGGGACGGCTGATAGCGCGGGGGAAGCCCCGGCTCCCGGGGGGCCTCCTGCCCGTCCCGGCGCGGTCTCCTGCACCCAGGGCCGCGGGGCCGAATCCCAGCCCGGGAGGGACACAGTGGGTGGTGACAGCCCTGTCCCGCTTGCTGCGGCTCCTCTCCGCTGGCCGTTGCAGGGGCTGCAGCACGGCCCTGGCAGCAGGTCCCCTTCCCTAGCAGTGCTAGGCCCTTGGGATGGTGGGCAGTGGGGACAGTGGCAGGGCTGGAGCAGGGCCCTCTGGGAACTGGTGGCAGTGCCAAGGGCATGACTGTGGCAGGAGCTGTCTTTGGGCTTCCCGCATCCCAAGGGCCACACTGGCTCCAGAGGGCCGGGCTGGCGTGGGTGGCTGGTGACGCCAGCTCCCTGGGGAGCCCTTTGCCGTGGCCAGGGGGTCCTTGGAAACCCACAGTGCTGGCTGCCCCTTCCTGGGAGCGTGGGAGCTGCCATGACTCCTCTCCTGTTTATTTATATCCCTGAGAAGGAGCCGACAGCCACTGCCGCCTGCTCCGGACTGCCCACGAGAAACTGGGCACTGTCTCTGTGCCCACAGCCCTGAGGAGCATGTAGGGCCCTCCCCAGTCTCGGCAGCGGGACAGTGGCTTGAGGTGCTGGCCCTGTGCACAGGCACCAGCACTATGTGACAGGTGCCCTTAATGCCACGGGTCAGTGGTGCCTGGCCCTGCCCCATGGCGCAGCCGTACCTGCGGCAGCTCCCCCCTGCCTGTCACTATTTTTAGTATCTGTCTCTTTTTCTTGGCGTTGTGTGGCGTGCTCTGGCCTGTCATGCCTCTGGCTGCCCTATTGGGCTGCAGCTGGCAGGAGCTCCTGTTCATCTCCTGGGACAGCATCGCTGTGTCCCCGCACCCCGCTCTGCCAGGGTGCCCGGCTCGACTCGGTGCCTGACAGTGCCTGGGCTCTGCCTCATATCCCAGCACGTGTGCCAGGCTCATCACGTGAGCGGCACCGTCCATGTCAAGTTGTGCCGTGCGAGGAGGAACCGACCCTGTCCCGCTGCAGGGCCAGGGACTTCCCAGTGCCGCGTCCCACCGCCGCGGGCAGGAAGTCAGCAGCCCCATTACAATGGGACTTTGTGCCGTAAGCGTATTACTCAGCACTGACCTTGTGCAATTCTGCACGGTATTCAGCCGGCCGGGTCAGCTGAGGACACACGGCCAGCACGCCTGCTGGCTTCCCCCACATCCCCGGGGTGCCCCAGCTGGAACCCTGGCCCCTGCCACAGCCATGGGGGCACTGAAGCTCCCTGCCCCATGGCAGCAGGATGCGAGCCTGTCCCTCTGGGTCTGGAGCTGGGTTGGCAAGGAGGCACACAGTCAGTGGGGGGATGGCTGGGAGCACCAGCTGATGACCATGGGGCTGAGACGTCTTCTTCCTCCCCAGGGATCCCTGGAGGTGAGCCTGAGCCAGCCCACTCGTAGCAGCAGTGGCTCAGAGCGGTGAGTGACCCCCTGCCTCTGGTCTGCTGGGCATCCCATTGTGTGCTGCGCAGGAGCTGGGGGACTGGCATGTTGCGGGAGGTTGCCCTGGTGCTGGTGTGCGCTGAGCATCAGGCTGTGTCACTCTGTCAGGCAGAGCAGAGATGGCAGAGCTGGGACTGCCGTGCTCGTCCCCATCCCTGGCGCATCCTCAGGCATGTCTCCATTCCTCTGCCATGGCAGATAGCTTGACTGCCGCAAGCTTAGCCAGTGGGGCTGTGCGTGACTCTTCCTGTGCCAGGAGGCTCTTCTGGACCATGTCCATTGGCAGAGGCTGTGCCCTGGGGCGGTCTATGCTGGGGAAGATGGGGGACCGGGGCACAAGGGCCTGCTCGCTCCCTGTCCTCCCAGTACTGACGCTACTGCCAACATTCCTTCCTGGTTGTTCATTTTCCGAATTCCTTGGCAGGGCCACGACTGCAAACAGCTTATTTTTAGCCAGGGTCATCTGCACCCGATGACTCTGCCGTGTTCCCACCGCAGGGCTGGGATGCCCAGAGCCCCTCAGGACCCAGCTCACCCCAGCCCCTGGGCCAGCTCCTGTTCAAGGATTGTGGGAGACACACGTGGGCACCCCGAACTCAGCCCTGTGTTGTCCCCAGGTCCCTGCTTGTTGCAGAAGAGATGCGCAGCCTCATCATGGAGAAGGGCCCAGGGCCAGTGGAGGATGACCCTGATGCTCTCGTGAAAGGTGGGGTTCTGCCCCAGCTGTGGCTGGTCCCATCCCACAGGGACAGAGGTACTGGCTGGGCGGGTGCCAAGCAGACCCTGCCCTGCACTGGAAAGCTGGTGGGGTGGATGGTGCTGGCGGTGGGGACTGAGGGTTCTCTTCCCAGGCTGGCTGCAGCGGGAGATGCGGGGCTGCATGAAGACTCCCTGGATTCGTCCTCGGAAGTACTGGTTCGTGCTGACACCTGACTCCCTGGACTACTACAGCAGCAATGAGAAGGGGGCCCGGCGGCTGGGCTCCCTTGTGCTCACCAGCCTCTGTTCTGTGCTCTGGCCAGACAAGCAGCTCTACAAGGAGACAGGTGAGGTGCCCGTGCCCCTTGGCTGGGCTGTGTCTTCGTGGCCCTTTGTGCCCTGTGTCACCCTCCCGGTCCCAGGGGCCTCTGTCACCCAGAGGAAGGGCTATGCCGAGCCCCAGGGTGCTGAGCCTGGCCGGGGGTCCTTGCAACACTGGTGGGCAGTGGGTGAGTGGTTTGTCCCTCACAGGCTACTGGAGCGTGACGGTGTTTGGCAGGAAGCATTGCTACCGCCTATACACGGAGCACCTGAACGAGGCTGTGCACTGGGTGTGTGCCGTGCAGAAGGTCATTGACAGCAAAGCACCCGTGCAGACGCCCACCCAGCTGCTCATGCGTGATGTGGAGGTGAGCCTGCGGCACTGCCCACGCCTGCAGCCGCCGGCAGCACGAGGATGGGTGTTCAGGGCCTCATGTGCCCCAGGGAGGTGGCAGGGGTCTGTGCCAGGCACTCAGCCGGGCGACCCCTCTGCAGCTGCTGCCATCACTTTGCCCCCCCCAGGAGCACAGCAGCAGCCCCGAGGTTCTGGAGCAGATCTACCGCTGCAACCCCATCCTGCGCTACACCAGCGGCCCTCTCTACGCTCCCCTGCTGCCCTTCCCTTACGGCAGCCTGGACCAAAGTGGTGAGGGATGGGTGGGGTGCACAAAGCCAGATCCAGCACCCTGGGCTGGTGGCAGTGATCCCTGGCTGGGCGCTGTGCAGGGCAGGTGGGCGCTGGGTCCTGGTTGGCCCCAGGTGTGAGGACAGTGCCCAGCTGCTGGCAGCTGTTAACCTCCATCCTGTCCTGCAGCCCCTGGCCCCCGCAGCTACACCACGCTGCGTGATGAGGCTGTGAAGCTCTTCAACTCGCTGCAGCAGCTGGAGTCGGAGCGAGACCCGGTGCCGCTGATGCAGGGCGTCCTGCAGACCTGCCTGGACCTGCCGCCACTGGTGGATGAGATCTACTGCCAGCTGGTGAAGCAGACCACGGAGCCGCCGGCGCCGGGCGGGCAGGGCGACCTGCACTACTGGCAACTCCTCACCTGCATGAGCTGCACCTTCCTGCCCTCCCCGCCTGTCCTGCGCTTCCTGCACTTCCACCTGGACAAGTGAGTGCCAGGGGTGCCTCAGCTGCAGGCAGAGAGCTTGTCAGGTTGCCAGACCCCCTCGGGTCAGTGCCATCCTGACCCTCCTGGTGTTTCTTGCAGGACTGAGAGCCGTTTCCCTGCTTCAGAGATGGCCAAGTATGCCTGCTTCATCCGGGAGGCACTGGGAAAGACAAAGGGGCGGGAGTGTGTGCCTTCCCTGGAGGAGATCCTGATGCTGATGCAGCGGCAGGAGATGATCTGCACCGTTCACTGCCCCGGGGCGCCTGCCTGCAGCGTGGCCATCAGCTCCCACACCACAGCCGAGGAGGTGAGGGGTCACAGCCATGCCAGGCAGTGGGCTGGGGATGTTTTGGCATTCAGGGCTGGATGGGGCAGTGTGTCATGGGAAGTGAGCAGCTCCTGCAGGTCTCTCCCACCTGAGCCATGATGGAGAGGGACCAGGGGCTGCCTGCCTTTGCCCACCATGACCTGTTTGTGTCCTTTTGCAGCCCTGAGCGCCGTGGCCAGGGACACGTGGTCACCGTCGGTTGCCTTTGTCTCGCCCAGGTGGCCCAGGAGCTGGTGTCGCGCCTGGGGCTGTCCCAGAGCCCCAACCTCTTCGCGCTCTACGAGCAGTCCCGGCGGCGGGAGCAGCCGGTGGGCAGTGCCACATTGCTGGCTGATGTCCTCACGAGGTTTGAAAAGTAAATGTCCCACTGCTGCCTATGGGGAAAGGGATCAGGGAGCCACAGGCAGGAGGGGACTGTGTGGGGTGTCTTCACAAGCTAATGGAGCTGGTCATGTCTGCTGCAGCCTGGCTGGGGAGCAGCGTGAGCAGGACCCACCATGCCGGCTCTGCTTCAAACACTACGGCTTCCTGGACACGGACAATGTCCCACGGGACAGCCTGGAGTTCGCCCTTCTCTTCGAGCAGGTGAGTGCCACACTGGAGTGGGGTGGCTATGCCGTGGGGGCCATGCCATGCCAGCTCACCCCATGCTCTTACAGGCACACGAGATGGTGCTGCGGGGCTACGTGCCCACGTCGGAGGAGACGCTGCAGACGCTGGCAGCCCTGCGCCTGCAGAGCCTCAACAGTGACTTCTCCACCCACGCGCCCTTCCCGCGCCTGGAGGAGCTCTTCCCGCCCCACGTGCTGCACGCCCGCCTGCCACCCCCACCCCACCGGCCCCCTGCCAAGTGCCGGGGGGCCCGGCTGCGTGCAGGGTTGCTGGCCGGCGGGCTCTGGGGCCAGGCACTGGCCAAGCAGCGGGCGGAGCGGGACCAGCGCCTGCGGGGCCGTCTGCGTGAGGAGGGGGCCAGCACCATGGCCGCCATCGTGGAGAAGTGGAAGCTGCTGCAGGGCATGGGCCGGCCCGAGGCCATGGCTGCCTACGTGGCCCTGGTGCGGGAGTGGCCTGGCTTTGGCTCCACGCTCTTCGATGTCGACCTGCACGTGGTGAGGCCCTGGCCAGGCAGGGCGTGGGGGCAGCCCTGGCAGTGAGTGGCCCTGACACCCCTCTCCTCACAGAGCCCAGTGGGTGCTGGGCCCCAGCGCCTGTGGCTGGGCATCGGGGCCAAGGCTGTCTCGCTCTACAAGCCGGGGGAGCCTGAGCCCTTGGACAGCTTCTGCTACGGCCGCATCTCCTCCTTCGGTGCCTCCGACAGCAGCACCTTTCGCCTCTCTGTGGAGGACCGAGACCTGCTTTTTGAGACCTCCCAGGTAAGGGGCAGCCATCCCTCCACCCTTCTCTCCTCGCCGGGGGTGCCCCAGTGTGACCCACTACGACCCCTCTGCCTGCAGGTGGACGAGATCGCCCGGCTCCTCAACACGTACCTCACCTCTGCAGGTGCCCAGCGGCTGCCCCGGCCCCAGGAATCCCCCACCAGCCCCCCCACCTCAGAGTCCACTGTGCTGCCCCAGGGGCTCTGCCATGGGGCTGGGCCCTGGCAGCACCGGCCACCGGTGGGCTCCTCCCACAGCTAGCCCGGTGGCCGGCGTGGCCACACAGGTGCTCTGATGGCTGGTGCGGGAGGGTGGCCAGCCCAGCAGCAAGCGGCAGGTCTTTGCTGGCCTCCAGCTGTTCCGTGGAGCAGGGGGTCAGGGGCTCCTTCTCCCCCCACTGCCATTGCCTTTCTGGTTATTTCCTTAATTTATTTTGAGATGCCTGCGTGCCCCACATCTCCCAGCACTTTCCCTGGCGGGCAGCGGGGCCACCCCACCGTGGTCCCCCGCACTGCCCTCAGGCCTGTTCCTGTCCCCTGTACCCTGGTGCCTTCGCCTCCAGCACTTGTGCTGTCTGACTGCTCTTCCTGCGCCCCGGGAGCTTCGCCTGGGGCACAGGGTGCCAGGCAGCAGTGCTGTGCCATTGTCTGTTTGTCTGTCTGTCTGTCCGCTGGACCCACCCCTCCTGGAAAGCTGCAGGCGGCTTTTGGCCTAGCCGCCCTGGGGACCTGCAGGCTCCTCCTGGCCGAGTGGCCAGGCCTGTGGCTCTGCGGTGGCCCTGTGGCTGGGCTCGTGTCGTGGGGGTGGCCAGTGGGGTGGCAGCTGGTACAGCTGGGGCTCAGCCCCTCAGTGTTGCCTCTGTAGAGTTTGTCAGTTCTGTCCTGGGGAGGAGGGGTTGGTTGTTTGTTTTTCTAAATAAATGCACAAAGGAAAGGCTAGGCCTCCTCTCCCGGAGCTTGGGTTGACAGTGGGAGGCCAGGACAGTCAGATCCCTGGGGCAGCAAGGGCAGCGGGGCCTGGGACAGGCGGCGGGAGTAGCAGCACAGTGTGTCCTTGGGGGCAGGGACTGCCGTCCCTCCGGTCAGCGCTGGGTGCCCTTTGGCACTTCACCAAGAGCACAGGCAGCTCCAGCTCCCCAGCAGCCCCTGGCACTGGCTGCCCCGGGCGGGGGGAACTGCCCCAGCCACGGGCACTGCTGTGAGGCTGCTGCCAAAGAAGGCGTGGGAGCCCGTGCTGCTATGATGGCCATATTTTTAGCCTCCTGCTCTGTGCCCCACAGGGTAAGAGGAAAATGCTAATTCTCACCTTGGGCTGTCTGGGCTTGGGCCAGCGCCATCACTGCCCCACATCCCCAGCTGGCAGTCCAACTCCCACAGGACAGGACCAGAGCTGCCATGTCCATGTCCCCTGACACCACCTGGCCCCAAGCCTGTGCCCTTCCCAAGAGTGCTGGCCCCTGCCTCAGATCCCGAGTGCTGAGGGCACCCCTAGCCCCTCACTGTCTCCTACACGGAGCCTCGCCCTCATGGAACATCCGTGAGGGCACCACGTGCTCCACAGGCGGGGCGGCGCCGGTCCCAGCCCTGGTCAGCCGTGCTGGCAGGTCCTGCCAGTATTTCTGGCTCTGCTGCAGCGGTCGCCCAGCGCCGCCCGGGCTCCTCAGCACTGCTGGCTGGGGCAGGGCTGGCCCTGTGCACCCCAGGACTTGCCAATGAGCAGCAGCCATGGTGCTTCTGCAGAGCTGGGCCCCCGCAGGCTGTGGCTGCACAGCAGGGCCATCCAGCCAGGCAAGGCGAGCACTGGCCTCAGTATCTGCAGCTGCTTCCCTGCTCAGCTGCTCGCTCGGGAGCTGTGCAAGCAGCATTAGTGCAGGAACAGCCTTTATTAAAGCAAAATAACCTACAAAAATATAGATAAAGCCCGTGCCCCAGGCCTGATCTGGCAAAGGAGGAACAAGGCTCCTGCCCAGGGCAAGGACTAGCTCAGCCACACGGAGCCTTTGGCCATGGGTGTCATGTGCACCCAACTCTAGGGGCGAGGCCTGTTCCCAGCCCCAGGGTCGCTCTCCTCCTCCTCCCAGTGAGCGTTGCTCCCACGGGTGGAGGTTCCCTCCCAGCACAGCGCGCAGCTGCCCCAGTCCTGACCTGGGCCAGGGCACGTGGTAGGGCGGGGGCTGTCCCCCGCCGAGGGGCTGCAGGGGCAATGCTGCTCCCCACAGAGCAACTTCCACAGAGGAGTGCAGCCATGTGTGCAGCCGGCGCGAGGGCTCCGCCGCACCGGGCAGCGCTGAGGGGTGATAAACGTGGGCACGGCAGAGATGAGCCCTGCCGGCGTGTGTGGGGGTGGCCATGGGACCCTCCCGTCCCCTGGCAGGGCACTCACTGCTCCTGCGTGCCCCAGGAGATGTAGTCGGGGCGTGTGGCCGCATGATACTCGTCGATGAGCTGCTGCACAATCTCCCGGGAGTTGTCCAGCTCATCGAAGTTGTCCTTGAAGATGTCCTCCTTGCGGAACTGCTCCAGGAAGGCCTCCCGCTTGCGCAGCTTGTCGTACTGCCGGCACGTCCGCTCGAACAGCTGGAGAGCAGCGCGGGGTCACAGGGGCCAGGGCTCCCTGGGGACCCTTTCCAAGAGAACGGCACAGCGGCCAGTGGGACTGATGGAACCCTGGACCAGACCTGAGCCCTGCTGGGAGCCATCCACCCCACGCCCTGGCAGGGCCTGCCCTGGCTTTGTGATGGCCCCAGATTGAAGGGACACCAGGGGTGTGGGGCCCAGTGGGGCAGGGAAGGCACTCACCGAGGAGATGTTGGTATGGTTTGCCATCATGAGACCACTGACGCGGTGAGCGGACGGCAGGTAAGGGGACTTGCGGGACAAAGCCACCTGGATGCTGGCAGGGCCCCAGGGGATGAAGTTGGCCAACTTCCTCTCCCGGATCCGCTGCAGACTCTTGTGAACCTGGTGGGATGAGAACACCAAGGGGAAGCAGGGTGAAGGGCAAAAAGCCTGGTCCCAGCAGACCCACGAGCTGCTCCTCACAGGAGGCATGGCTGGATTTCAGCAGGAAAGCTGGATTTCAGCAGGACTGTGGCCTTTCCAAGAGGGCAGAGCTCACACAGGAGCAACCTGGAGCCAGTTCTCAGGCACTGTCCAGTCTTGCCCCAGGACTGCTGCACAGACAGTGACCATGCCCTTCCCTGGGCCACGCCATGGCCATCAGCACCTTAACGGCCATGGGAGCTCACCTGTGTAGGATCCACCTCCCCCTGGATGATGTTGAGGATGGCAATGTAGCAGTGGTTGGTCTGCCTGTCTCGCCCTGTGGACACCATCACGTTTTTAGGCTGCAACAATCTTCTCATCACATCCAGGACTGTGGTTTTCCTCACGCTGGCCACCTGCACAGGCCAGCCGGGGATCAGAGGGAGCAAGGGTGCTGCTCCCTGCCCTCCCACTGCCCAGCACGCACATACAGCAAGGGGGGCAGCTGGACAGAGATGCCCTCGCCCCAGGGATGGAGCCACGTGCAAAGTTACATGCAGGATGAAAATCCCAACATCACACAACAGGCACAGCCAGGCTGAACAGACTGTCAGTGAAGCCTCCAGCATGGGGGCTGTCTGCCTCCCCCCAGAGCACAGGATGAAGCTCAGCTGAGAGCAGAGGGACAGGGACCTGTTTCATATTATTGCTGTCAAAGTTGGGTCCTGTCCCACTGCTGAGGCAGAGAGCAGTGGGTGTTTGACAGGAGAGGGGTTGTTCCCCACTCCATCCCCTCCCTGCCCTGCCCAGCTCCAAGCTATGGGCAGACTGGCCACTGCCATCCCTGAGTGCTGTCTGGGCTTTGCTCAGCTGCCACCAGTCAGAGGGGTCACAGCTGGGGCCAGCACCCAGAGTGCTCACAGCAGGTACAGCTGGGTGAGGTGGCATCTCCCTCCTGCACCGTCTGAACCACTGGCTGAGCCGTGCCCACACTCCTCCCTGGGAGGACAGATCACACACTGATACCCTTTTCAGAGCCAGCAGTTTTTCATATTTGCTTCTCTGAGCAACATCCTGAGGAAATGCATGAAGGGAGAGGAGAAGAGCAGCTGTTAGCTCCCGCCAGGCTGCGACGGGCCAGTGAAGACGAGCACCTCTCAAAACAGAACTGCCCCATTCGCACTGGGGGTGGAGGGCCCTGGCTGGGGACGAGCCAAATGCAAGCACAGTGCTTGATGTCCTGAGGGCTGGCAAGTCCCCCTCCCAGACACAAATCAAGCCCCAGGAAGGGGCTGACGCCTGGAGCCCAACATCAGTTTTGGAGTAACAATGATCAATAGAGATTGGACCCAAATGGCCCAAGCTGTGGCCCGCAGGAGTGGCAGGGCTGGCAGGGCCACTCTGCTGGCCTTGCTCAGATCATTTCTAAGGGTGGCTTTTTATCCTGTGATCTTGACAGCCGCCCTGATGCATGCAGCAGGTAGCCTGGCGCACGGACAACTGCCTGCTCACGTCTGATTCATTGCACACACGGCCATCACGTGGTGTGAGCACACAGGCCTGGGATTTGGGACATGCAGCGACAGCTCACACCAAGACACGGGACTGACAGATGCTACAAGGTGAGCGTGGCAGCTTCTCCTGGCCTCAGAGATGGGGAGGAGTGCCTGGGGCTGCCTTACCGACTGGTCGGTGGTGAGTGGCGTGTACCCCGTCATGAGGAAGTGCAGCCGGGGCGTGGGGATCAGCGAGGCGATCAGCCCGATGAGGTCGTTGTTCATGTACCCGGGATACCTGAGTGTGGTGGTGCTCGCAGACATGATGGTGGAGACCTGGGGGAGAGAACGGGGTCAGCACCTGTGTCACCACAGGGTCACAGGGGGTGTCACAACCTGCCTCATGCGGCTGTGCCAAGGGAAGCTGGAGCACCCAGAAGGGCAGAGTGCTCTCACTCACAGCTCCAGGCTGCCCACCCGTGAGCCCAGCCCATGGAGCAGTTTAAGACTGAGCTGAACACAGCAGGGAAGCCCCATGCTGGCTTCTCCCAAAGGAAGAGCCCTTCTCACCAGCTGGTTGATCTGCGAGAAGGACGGGTTCTGAATGTGCAGCCGGTCTGTTGCGATACGATTCAAGGCTGTGTTGTCCAGAACCACCTGCAAGAGAAACCTGGCTCCATGAAGGGCCTCGGAGGCAGCTGAGGAAGGGCAGTCCCAGCTACGTGTCTCAGGGCCCAGCACAGCCCTCTGTGCAGGTGGCAGACACTTGAAACCACAAGCTGACTCATCTGTGGAGTGTAACCGACACTGTCAATGGAAGCTCTTCCCTCCCTCCTGGCTGTGCTCCCCGCACTCTCCCCAAGAGCTCTGCCCCTGGGCCAGCACCATGCACCAGCACCAGCACCAGCAGCTCCAGTGAAGCTGCTCCTGCCCTGCCACACACAGGGATCAGCTGCAGGGAACGAGCAGCATCTCGGTCAGACCCAACCAAAGGCCCCAGCACAGGCTGAAGGTGCCGCCTGACTGTGGAGGTTGTGAGTGCTAAAAGCAATGCCGGGATCGAGTTCAGGCAGAGGCTGCAGCACAGCTACACAAGGGAAGCACAGACAGCCCTTGCTGCCTTGGGAAGATCTGCTGGATCCCAGAGGCAGAAATACCAGGCAGCTCTACAGGGGTTAGTACAGAGCCAACGAGGGTCCCTGGGACCACCACATCTGCTCGGCCCTTCTGTTCAGGGCACACTTGTTGCTACATCCAGGGCTCACAGGCACATGGTGCTACTGCAGCACAGGCCCCAGCCTGGGCCATGGTTCTGGGCTGTGGAGACAGGGCTGCCACCCCAGGGCTTGCTGCACCACGGGCCTCTTACCACGCAGTCAGCATTCTGAGTCAGCCTCTTCAGTGTCAGCAGAGAGTTGTACGGCTGGACTACAACATCGCTCATCTCATCCTGGTTTGGGAACACCGAGTAGGTCTCCACCAGCTTCTTGGGATACCTGGTGAGAAGTGCAGCCATCTCAAGGGTTAATGCCGCCAAGCCAGCACTCTTCCCTCCCACAGGCTGCCTTCCTAGTCTCCAGGGCTCAGGACAGGGTGAGTCACCAGAGCTGCAGCCAGACTGGCTCCCAGGGAGGGAGAGAATGTGTCCCAGCAGTGCCTACCCCAGCAGCACAGGAGCTGGCTGCCAGAGGAGCTACAGGGAGACTGAGCCATCCACAGGCTGATTAAGCAGCTGCTCACAAGCCTTTTCAAGAGGCTGCAAGCTTGAACAGGCCAGGACAGCAGCTCAGAGCCCACAGCCAGAGCCTCCCATCCTCCCCCTGCACAGTCAGGGTGTCCGCAGGCAGCTGCCTGATAAGAACAGCCAAGGGAAGGCAGAGCTTGGACAGTTTCAGAGCCTCTGAAGTCCCCAGGCATATCAGGAGCCGTCCCTCTGCAGGCAGCTCGCCAGGGATTGCACAAGACAGTGTTTGGGTGGGGGTGGTGGCTCTGAGTCAGCGCTCTCCAGCTCTCCAGCTCTGGGCAGGGTGCCCAGGCTGGGCCAGGCTCTGTGGTGCAGGAAGGGGACAGGGCTGTGCTCACCTGTCATTCAGTCTCTCCAGGAGGTACGAGCCCAGCCCAGAGCCTGTTCCACCAGCGATGGAGTGGCAAAGCACAAACCCCTGCAAGGAACCAGAAGGCAGTGCTGAAGCTGCAGCTCAACCCCAGTGCAGGCAGATAACATGACACCCCCAACACCTCCAGCAGAGACCTGCTGGCCAGGGCCAGAGCTCCCCATGGCAGCTGGGAGCACAGACACAGCGGAGTTGGCTCCGGCTCCTCTGGACTCCAACCACAGCTCCTCAGCCCACTCCTGCCCACATAGGTGGGATCCACATCTCTGCACACTTTGCAATGTGCAACAGCTGATTGGGAACCTGCAGGATCCCTCCCACCCAGAACAGGCTTCAGAATAGCTCCAATGCCACCTCCAGGATCCAGTCTGTCACACAAAATGCAGGCGCACTTTTTCAACCCTTTCCTGGGTCCTCCACACCCCTTCTTCCTTCTAGAGTGACTGAGACCAAACTCCCACTGCCCGACTCCAGGGCAGCTTCCACCTGCTCAACTCCCACAAAAATCTCCTGAATCTTCTGTCTATTTGTTTTAGCTGACATTTGCCCTTCCCCTGCTGCCACGTGACAGCCTGAAATGAACACCCAGCAGCCCTGTCTGTGCAAAGGGAACAGGTTCACGTGGACGGTATAAAGAAAAACGCCCCATGAGCAAACAGTGAGAGGATTTCCAGGGCAGGTTGACAGGTGGAGTGGTGATGAACAAACCTCCTGTCCCTGGTTCCCCCCTCTGTGTCTTTTGTACTCAGCCCCAGACGCACACTGAGTAAACTTGTGCACACCAGAGCGCTGAGCTCAACCTTACAAAGAGCAGCCTGGCTGGGAAAACACCAGGCAGGGCCACTGGATCCAAATCCCCGTTGTACTTACTTCCAAACTGTCGCTTCCATCAGCCTCTCTGTCTATTATGTCAAAAATATCTTCGTGGATCTTTTCTCCCTGCAAGAGAAACCAGACCTGGTTTTGTTCCTTTCCCACAGAACATGGAGAAGAGCTGCTCAAGCCTGCTGTGATGCTCAGTCAGACTGGTAGTGTGACCTAGAGCCCCATGCCCGGGGTGCCACAGTCCCTGCCAGTGACGAGGTGTTATTCAGAAACTGGGACTGAGCTGCACGAGGGGGTCATGAAAAAGCCCTAGGCCTGCTGGGCTGCCCTGCATCTCACCCAGCAGCACCAGAGCTGGTACCTGCGAGAAGCCACTGGCCCAGTTGTTCCCAGCTCCCCCTCCGTGCTCAGACAGGTAAATGTTTTCTGGGTTGTACAGGTTGGCATAGGGGGAGTTGAGAATGGAGTGGATGACGCGGGGCTCCAGGTCCAGCAGCACGGCCCGCGGGATGTAGTGCTCATCATCGGCCTGCAACAGGAGCAGGAGAATCACAGCGCTGCTGCAGCTCGGGAAGGGAGAGCATGAGCCACCCCCTGGCCTCGGGCGAGCCCAGCACAACATAGCTGGGCCTGGCGAGGGGGAGGAGGGAGGGAGGGAGGCTGGCTCTGTGCAGCCTGTGTCCCGGAGCACCCCCAGCACGGGTGGGGGGGGTTCTGGGTGCTTACATAAGGCACCGTCTGTGGCAGTGCCTCGTGCTGCCGCTCCGCCCACACAGCGCTCCACGGCCACACCGGGAGCGCAGGCGGGAGCCTGTCACTGGCTGTGAGCGGAAGGCTGGGCTGCCCGCGAGGGCTGCAGAGAGGGCTGGGGCAGGCACGGACAGCCCGGAGCCCCGTGGGGCCGAGGGCAGCACACCCCACGTGATGTGTCCGCCCCACGGCCGGGGGTCGGCGGTACCTGGTAGAAGAAGACGTCCTTGCGGTCGGTGCCCTCGGTGGCGAACTCCTCCACAATGCCCTCGGGGCTGATGCCGTGCTCGGCGCAGAGCTGTTTCCAGAACTCGAACCCGACTGCGGGGAAGGGGCGGTCATACGGGACGGCCGGGCCGGGCTGGGCACCGGCACCGACATCGACAGTGGCACCGGGAGCGGGGCAGGCCCCGGAGCGCCCCGGTCCGCAGGCCCCGCCCCATCCCACAAGGCCCCGCCCCATCCCACAAGGCCCCGCCCCGCCCCACGAGGCCCCGCCCCGCCCCACGAGGCCCCGCCCCACCTCACAAGGCCCCGCCAGTTCCCCCCCCAAAGCATCCCGGCCCCGCCCGGTGCGCGCTCCCCTGGCCCCGCCGCCGCCGAGGAGCACTCACTCTGGTTGCCGCACTGGCCCAGCTGCAGGGTGATGATCTCCCGCGGCATCGCGGCCGAGGCTCCGCTCCGCTCCGCTCCCACCGCCCGCCTGGCCCCGGTACCGCCGCGTCTCCCGCCGGCGCCAATGGCAGTGCGCGTGCGCGCCTCGCATTTCCGGGGCAGCGCTGCACGCCCCCACCCGTGGCGGTGCCCTGGCAACGCGCGTGCGCCCCGACAGGCGGCGCCAGCTGCGCCTGCGCCAAGATGGCGGCGCCCAGCGCAGCACTGCTGCTGCCGGCGGCGGGGGCCGCCATGCCTGCGGCAGACGCGCGCGCGCGGCCGGCGGACGGATGTTGACGCCGTGAGGGAGCGATGGCGGCGGCGGCAGGGCCGGGGTTCGGGCCCGGCGAGCGGCAGCGGCGGGTGCAGGCGCTGAGCGCGGCTCTGCGCGGCCGCCTCGGACCGTACGAGCCGCTTCTGGGCGCCCTGCAGGCCGCGCTGGTGTGGGAGCGGCCGGGCCGCAGCGCGCTGTGCTGGGCGGCGGTGCACGGCCTGTTCTGGTGAGCAGCGGCGCCGGCACCGGCACCGGGCCGCCGAGGGAGGGCGGGCGGCGGAGCGGCCCGCTGCCGCGATCGCCGGGGCTGCGGGGGCCCGTCCGAGCTCCCCGCGGCGACGGGGCTCGGGGGGCCGCGGGGGAGCCGCCCCCGGGGACGAACGGGCCGAGAGGAGCCGCGGGTTTGGGCCGCGGCACGTTCCGGACAGGAGGGACCTGAGAACGCTGGATCGGCTGCAGCCCCGGCCCCCTCCGCGTGCTCCCCTTGTACTGGGGAGCATCAAACTAACCGGGAACAGCCAACCTGTGCTGTGGCGGTGCAGGGGGGGCGGCGGGCACCGCTTGCCTGGGACAGGGGGCTGTCCCGGGAGAACTGACACGAGCAGACCAGGGTCCCCCGGCAGCTGCCCCCTTCAGTGCTGACTGAGTAGCACCTGCTGGGTTTTCTCTCCAAGTGACTAGTTGGTTTTGGGTTGGTTTGTGTTACCCGTTTGTGTCTTGCACAGATCTGGATGGTACCAACCCCTTTCATTTCTTCCTCACAGGTTCTTTGCTCTGACTTCCCTTCGTTTGCTTTTCCTGGTTGCGTTTACCCTCCTAGTAGTAGTGTGTATAGACCAGTGGAAGCATAAAATCTGGCCAGAAATTGGAGGTAAGTTGCAGCATTTGAGCTGATAGCAGCAAATCAAGCCCCGTTTCCAGCCCCATGAGTACAGGCTCTGTAGTGTCTGCAGTTAAATTGTTGAAACTTGGTTTTTTTGCTTTGAGGGTCTAGAAGCCATCAAGAATACTGCAGGCATGTTCTTCCTGGAGCTGGAAAATTCTAACCTGTGTGAACATAAGACATTTTTGTGTTTGTGATACTAGTATTTGTCTTGTAATCCTGAACAATGGGGTGTGTATGACCTAGTGCAGGTCTCAGCCAGTGATTCACTTTCTGAGCATTAAGTACCAGAGCGAGAAATTGAAGCATATGTGGAAGTCATGTGGATTTCTCCTCAGAATCCATAATAATCCAGTTTAGGATGAAGATGAGTCCCAGCCTTGCTGTTGAGCAGAGATTTATTTGGGAGAAGAGGCTTCTGAACAGCTGTTAATGAAGTTAGTCTTAAGGTTTCAGTAACCAAAGCAGTTATGTCCCTCCTTTGTGACATTAATATACTGATGAACGCCCCCATTCCAAACAGGTTGAGGTCCCTTGGCTTTGCATGGTTGGTTTGGAGCAGTGTAGGGTCTGCATGCTCCCAGGGCTGGTTCCCTGACTAACCAGCAAATTCAGCTCTCAGCTTTCTGCTTCAGCCCATGTTCTCTGTAGTTCCTGGGAAGACATTAAAGCTTTTCTCAGTTTTGGAGCTTGGCTCAGGCTCCCTCTTAAGTGGCAGTGTCTGTCCAGCTCCTTCATCTGCCTAATTTTGATCTCTCAGGATAGATGGTACAGTCTTTGGTCACTTTTCAAGTCCCAGCCTCAGTGAGAAAGTATCAAAAGCCTTAAATCCCTGATGCCTCCAGCCTGCAGGCTATTCCTGCTCCCCAGCTGGTATGGGGGAAGGGGAAGTGGTGTTTTGAACAGAGCAGCCTCCAGTGTCCAACAAATACCAAGGAGCAACAGGGAGACTCTTGCAGTCCTGTACTGCCACACGTACACACTCAAGACGTGTTATGGAGTGATGCATCTCCATCCTGTAATTACAGTTAATGTCTTTTCCAGGTGTTCCCCAGCTCATTAAAGCTTTACTTAAATCCCAAGAGCTACGCATTCCCATGGCAAATTCCTTGCAACTAATGTAGTGTCTGTTCTTAATATTTTAGTGGCGAGACCTGACGAATTAGACAATGAGAGGTAGGAAACTAATTGACTCCTCTGCTGTGATACTTTGCTGTGATACCGTGTCGTGGCCTGCACAAGCTTGGAATATCAGCTCCTTGGGGCGAGGAGGAGGGGGAGAAGGGAGAAGGGAGGATGGAGCCCGGGACGCCGTCAGGCAGTCATGAGAAGTTTTTGACTTGCCCAAGCCTTTGTATTGTACTTCATCTTTGCCTCATACCAGCTTCCAGTGACGCTTGCTTGATCCCCTGCCCCCTGAAGTTACAGGCGCTGCCTTGGAAGCAATTCCTCTTGTATGGGCCTCCAGTAGCAGGAAAACAGCATTTCTGTGGGAATTAATGAAGTCTTCTTGAGACTTGATAGGGAATGTTAGACAGGCTTGTTCCAGCAGTTGTTCCTGCATAGTTATGGTCTGACTGCAGTGTTAATAATGGGTTGAGAAATGCTGAGGTGTTGCCTCAGTGCTCACACCTGCCTCTCTGGGCACACCTTCCTGCCGCCACTGCCAGGCTGTGCTGGATGTCAGCGCCCGATTAAGTCACCTGAGCTGGTGCCAGAGGACAGTTGTCTTTATTCAATTTTTTAAGAGGCCCAAGCACAAAAGGAATTGCTCTTCCTAACCTTCAGGTACTTGTGACCAGCAGTTAAGAGGCACTAACAAAACTCACCAATTCAAGGCCTCCAAAGTAACTATGAAGTGAGGTGCAAGGCTGCTTCCAGACCTCGTGCTGAACTCTTGGAGGCTACAGTTGACCAAATGACTGCAGAAAAAGTAAATGGATTCAGTTGATTTGCCTCTATACTGCCCACTCCCTCCAGCAGCATGGAGAAGTCCAGGCCACTGACTGAAATTCCTGCTCCTTGGCTGCTGTGGGAGCGCTGGGACACTGGTAGAGCAGCCGTAGACAAGCTGCTTTGGGCAGGGCGGTGCTTGGAGGGCAGGTGACCCTCATCTCTAGAGCTGTGTGCTGGGGAGGAAGAAGCATTGAGACAAGCATTTGTAACAAGGGACTTCAGCACTGACATTGATGCAGTAATATCTGTTCCCAAATTCTGCCTTCACTGCAGCTGGGGATATGTCCACCCTCGGCTGCTTGGACTGCCAGAGCTCTGTCACCATTTGGCTGAAGGATGGGTGGCTGGGACCAACTTCTTAAATAATCTCTTCATTTTCAAGAGGCAAAGCCCTGGCAAGGTAAGAATGTACACACCTCAGAAATAACCTGTTTGGTGTGGAGCCTCTGTTGACCACGAGGAGCCTCCTGTGCTGGCATCCAGTGCTGACTGAACATGTTCAGGCATGGGAGGTTGCCATGGGAGGTCTCCCACAACACCGTGGCTGTTAGGTGGTGGGGAGGAATGGAAAGCACAGGCAGAATGATCAGGTTCTAGAGGAGGGAGGAGAAAGTGAGGCCACTACTTAACCTTGGAAACTCACTGTCTCCCATGTCTTCAGTTTTGCCTTCTAGTGTGTGGAGTCTTCACTTTCCTGGCTGTCCTTGGCCGGTATATCCCTGGACTCTTGCTCTCGTACTTGCTGTGTAAGTAGATCTCTGTGCCAATACAGACTCATGTGTGAAAAGAGATGAGGGATCTGAACGTGTGAGGGATGGGGCTCCTCTGCGCAAAGGGAAAGCTTGTGTGAATGGCTTTAAAATTTAAAATTATACATTCTGCCTGGAACGTGGCGGTTCTTGACCAGGACTCGAAGTCTGGTCTGGAAAGAACATGTTTGAGTGCTTAGTAATCACAGATCTGAGCACTGGTTGGCCTCTCAATTTTGTTAAATTGGCAGAGGCGATGGCACCAGTTCTCACAGCCTCCTGCAGCACTGCCCTCAGTGCCCAGACCTGCCGTGCTCTGTGTGTTGTGCTGCATCACAAAACGGGCAGGATGTTTGCCAAGCAGCATCCTGACCAACCTTCTAACGTGCGTTCCCACTCACCCCAGTGCTCCTCGTCCTGCTGTGGCCCCTCGCCGTGTACCACCGGCTGGGGCAGCGCATGTACCTGCGGCTGGAGCCGGCTCTGCAGCGGCTGGACTTCAGCGTCCGGGGATACATGATAGCCCGGCAGCGGGAGAGGCAACGTGAGTGCTGTGCCACTTCTGACCCCTCAGACCTTGGTCCTTGGTGCCTGAGATGGGCTGTGAATGGAGCCCCCAGCCCTGGCAGGGGGTAGGAGTGCATGTCTGGCATGGCAAATTCTTGGAGCTGCCTTGGGAAGGGAGCGAGGCAGCTCTGCCTCCACAGCCACCTGCCAGGGAGCAGCTGCCGTGGGCTCTTCACGGCGCTGAGCTGCTCCAGTTTTCGGCTGCCAGAACTCTGTGTTCCATGTGATGGTTGCGCAGAGAAAGGAGGAAGGGATCAGTGCAAGGGAGTGCTAAAACATGTTCATCTCGGCAAAAAAACCTGCCGCAGCCGCAGTCAGGAATTATCACAGCTCTGCTGCGGAACAGAGCTGGCTCTACTGTCCAGCTTGGGGTGTTGTGGTTCTGCACAGAGCCCTATCCCAGCAGCAGTAACAGCGTTGGCTCTGGTTTCTGGCAGTGCGTGCCCAGGCCCTCGGTCAGGAGGCCACGGACGATGGGAGCGACAGCGAAGAGGAGCTGGCTGCATTCTGCCCCAAGGTAACGGAGTGTCTGGGAGAGGAGAGAGCTTGGCTGGACAGAAAAAACAAAGCTGAATGTGATGGGAGAGCAGATGAGGACATTCCCCTTCCAGAGAGGTCTTTCCCACTCTGTCCCCACTCAAGGATGTCCAGAGTTGCTCATGCCAGCTGCAGGCTCCTAAGCTGGGCAGTACACATGAATGAGCCTTAGGTACCAGCCTCCTTTGAGGGCCGGGTTTAACTAGAGGCCACTGGGTCATCTATTTTGTCTTGAGGCACAGGAATAAGCTCTCCAATGCTGATGTTTTCAATTTTATTTCCTATTTCAAAGCTGGATGACTCTGTGGTCGCCAAGGAACTGACCATCTCTGACTCGGAGCATTCAGATGCTGAGGTTTCCTATACTGAAAATGGGATATTTAACCTTTCAAGGGGCCAGACTCCCCTGACAGAGGGATCAGAAGGTGAGAGGAAATGGGCAGCTTGTGAAAGGTGTGGAATGCCAAACAGGCGCCAGTGTGACGGGTTGGAGGGCGGATGTGTTGTTACCTCATGTCCTTGAGGTCTGGCTCTTTGATGTCAGCCTTGCTGCTGCAGATGAGCTGCAACTGCCTGTTTTGTTCAGAGCGTCCTCCTTCATTCCTGTGGTGCTTGAGTAGAGCGACAGCAGCTGCTCTGCAAAGGCAGATCCAGCTCTGCCAGTTTGACTGTGGGCGCAGAAGCAGTGTGGTTGGGGGTGTGGGTGCTCCCCTCCGGCAGGTGGCTGGTTTGGCACCCACATTCCTTGTGAATGAGTTGGGAGATCAGTGGGATCCGAATAGCTGGGATGGGGAGGAGGGCGAAGTTGAGGAGCGTGTGGTCTGTGAGATGCCAACAGCCTGCCCTGGGGAGGTGCTGGCCCAGCTCCTGATGGAGCCTGCGGGTGCTGGGCGAGTGCCAGCATTTAAAGCACTTTCTCCTCTTCCAGACCTGGACGGACACAGTGACCCAGAAGAATCATTTGCCAGGGATCTCCCTGACTTCCCTTCCATCAACCCAGAAGCAACTGGCATAGATGATGAAGACGACACCAGCATTGGGATCCCAAGCCTGGCATACCGCCCACAAGGGACAGAGGATCTGCATCTCCCGTACGACCAGGAGGAGTCTGGCACGCTGCCGTCGGTGCAGAACCTCACCAACAACATCGCTGGCTTTGTCACCAGGGGGATGATCCAGCTGGCACTGTCAGGAGCCCCTCAGCCAGGCTCCTCACGCAGCACCAATCCCCAGAGAGGGGCAAAGACTCACCTCAGAGCAGTCAGCTCGGACTTGGACACTGATGCCGAAGGGGATGATTTTGAACTGCTGGATCAGTCTGAGCTGAACCAGCTGGATCCTGCTGGCTCCCGAGGCCAGTAAGCCATCCCATCACTTCCCTCTGGTTTTCTATTGCGTGTCACGGAGGGAATCCTGGAAGGAAAAGCCTTGCACAGTTCTCTCAATCGTCTCCTGTGAGTCTGAGTGACGTGACAGCCAGTCCTGGCTGGGAACATCACTGTGACTTGTGACTCTGTAGCCTCGCTTGGATTTTAAAATAAAAGACACTGGTAATCCCTAGGGAGAGACATTGATGGGATAGGTCCACAATCACCCTGTGCTGTCTGCCAGGATGCTGCCTGCTCCAAACTTCCTCACCTAAGACAATAAATGTGGTGTCTGCAGCTCTCGAGGCCGGTGGGACCGACGGCATTGCCAGGGACAATCGTGCACTGACCTCTGGGGGCTGATGCACAACCAGGGGAACAGGATGAGGCCCTTCAGGCTTGGTGTCTGGGACTCAGTGCTGTTCTGTCTCAGACAGCCATTCCCCGCTCCTAAAACATTCACAAATCCAAGTCTTCTCTCCCAGCAATATCCAGCTCCAGGTGGAACCAACCCCCTTGCTCCACTGTGGACGTTGTGCAGCTGCAATGTTTTCCTTGCACTGGCCACTCCCTCGGCTCCAGCTCCTCGTGATGCTGTTTTTTAAGAGCTCAATGGCAATAAGACACCTGCTGTGACCACCAGAGTCCTGCAAGAATATCCACGTGTGGCCCCTGCTCTTGTGTTGCTTTCCTGAACTAACAGCCTTTCTTGAGAGCCAACTAACACTTTGCTAGAACTCCCTGTGCTCCTACCCTCGTGTTCCTGTGGGCAGGGCCGAGGTTTCCTGGAGGAGGGAGGCAGTGGGACAGGGGTGCCTGGGCAGTCGTGTGTCCCCCTGGCCCTATTGTGTCCAGCCTTGTGCAGGCAGAATCCACGGACAGGGGACACCAGCCCGGGCTGCCAGTGACTGAGGAGCTCATGCCCACTGCGGTCCCGTGAACAAACCAGCAGCCCCCGGGGAGAGCCGCCCCTGCTGTGTCCGCCGAGCTCCCCCCCTTGCTTTTCCTAAGCCATAGACCCGGTTCTGATCACGTTTGTGCAGCCAAGAACGTACCTCGGCAGGGACCCCATTACCGGCTGCTGTTTGTCTGACTTCGCCGTGCCGGGGCCGCAGCCAGGGGGGAGGCGGGGTGGGGCGGCAGGCTCAGACCCGGGAGTGGGGGTCGGTAACGGGTTATTCCGTGCGGGCGTGAGGCGTCTCACGGGCCGAGTTGCGGAGCCAGAGCGCGGGGGCTGCGCTGCTGACGCCGGCGGGAGGGCCGAGCGGGGGGCGGTGGGTGCCCGCCCGGAGCCCCCGCCCGCCGGTCCCGCCTCCCCGGGGCGCGGCTCCCCCGCCCATCGGCGCCGGCCCGGGCCCTGTTCCCGGTCGGACGGAGCGCGCGGCGCGCCGGAAGTGCCGCCAACCGGGGCCGGAGCGGGGCGGGAGGAGCGGGATGAGCAAAGGGCGCGAGGCCGCGGCGGGCGGTGAGTGCGGGTGGGCCGGGGGAGCCCCGGGCGGTGGGTGCGGGAGGGGGAGCCCGGGGCGGTGAGTGCGGGAGGGGGAGCCCGGGGCGGCCGCTGCGGTGCCAGAGGAGGCCGCGGTGACCGGGGCCGGTCCCCCAGGAGGCGGCGCCGCCGCCGTCCTGCTGCGGTACCTGCGGGAGCAGAACCGTCCGTACAGCGCCCAGGACGCCTTCGGGAACCTGCAGCGGGAGCACGGGCTGGGCAAGGCGGTGAGCGGGGCCGGGGCGGGGCGGGGCGGGCGCGGTCGCAGTCCCTGTCGCGGCTGACGGCGCGTCCCGCAGGCCGTGGTGAAGGCGCTGGAGCAGCTGGCGCAGCAGGGCCGCGTGCGCGAGAAGGCCTACGGGAAGCAGAAGATCTACTTCGCCGACCAGGTGAGCCCCGGCCGCGGGCGCCCTCTGCCCGCTCCAGCCCTCCCTGACCACCCCTCCCCGCAGGAGCAGCTCCCGGCCGCCAGCGATGCCGAGCTCCGCAGGCTGGACGAGGAGATCACCGCCCGCTCCGCACAGCTGCAGGCGCTGCAGCAGAGCTGCCGGCACATGGAGGCGGGTGAGTGCGCCCGGGCGCCCCCGTGGGCTCAGGGACAGGCTCAGGTCCTGGCTCTGCAGCCACCGGGAGGGTCCCCAGGGCACGGGCAGCTGTGGCCCGGTGCTGGCTGGCAGCCTGGCCAGTGAGTGGTGCCGCCTCCCCAGAGCTGAAGGACTTGAACAGCTCCATGACAACCTCCGAGATGTCCAAGGAGATCGAGGCGCTGAGGAAGGACTGTGCCAGTTACACGGAGAAACTGGAGAGGATTAAATCTGCCACCAACCACGTGACTCCAGAGGAAAAGGAGAAGGTAAAGAGCTGCCGGGGCTGAGCCTGGTGCTGTGCCGGGCCTCCACCGGGATCCAGCACATCCCTGATGGGCATTCCCAACGTGGTGCTGTTGGCAGGTGTGCCGGGAGCAGCAGCTGTACCGCCGGGAGTGGCGCCGGAGGAAGCGGATGGTACTCACTGCGGGCTGGGGGTCAGTGCTGGCCCTGCTGGGACGGGCCCCCCACAGCCCCTCACATGCCCTGTCCCGTCAGGCCACCGAGCTGCTGGATGCCATCCTGGAGGGGTACCCCAAGAGCAAGAAGCAATTCTTCGTAAGTACTGAGGCTGGAACTTGCCCGGGGCTGCTGAGCCAGGCCGTGACCTGCCCTGACCCACCGGTGCTGTACAGGAGGAGGTCGGGATAGAGACGGATGAGGAGCATGGCGTGGTGCTGCCAGCGGCCCTGTGAGGGGCTGGGGGAGCCTTTGCCCCGGGGAGAAGCTGCTGCTGTGGAGCTGCTGCTGAAACTTGGCTGTTGGGTTGTTCTGTTTCTCTTTTTGCAGGACTTGGGCTCATCCCGTGTATTTATGTGTTTAAAATTCTTTTGCAGTTGGAAGGGTGGTGGGTGGGAGAGACTTGGCACTGGCCCTCTCCTTGCAGAGGGATGTTGTTTCTTCCTGCCCCTCAGCACAGGGAGCTGCCAAACTGGGGTCCAGTGGGGCTGAGGAGAGGTGTGGGGGCACTGGTGCTGTGTCCCTGCTGTTCTGGTAAGAAAAGGGATGTGGGGGAGGTGGGGGGCACTGGTGCTCCAGTACGGAAAGAGGGAGGGACTGTCAGGGCTGCAGAGCTCTGTATGTGATCCAGCCCCTTCTCGCTGTGTGCCTGAGTGGTCACACAAGAATACAATCCATTAAACACCAGAATTTTGGTTCAGCTGTGCTTCCCTGTGGTGTTTGTCTGTTCAGAGGGTGTTGGGGCAGGGTTTAGGTCCTGAGGGGTGGGAAGGGTGGGAGCCAGGAGAGGGTAACATGAACCACAGAGACTGGAATGGGCTTCTGGAAACTACTGGCTCTAGGGCCCAGCTCTAGGAACACAGCAGCAGAAAAATCACTAAAACATTCAGCAATATTTAATTACTTTTCTCAATAGAAAAATACATCACTTTCATGTGTGAGGTCTGTAAAACTTCTCATCCTCCTCCCAAGGCAGGAAGCAACACTCCCTCCTCAGCTCTGGGAACAAAACAGCCTGAAATAAACACTCCCTGGCTGTGCCCCTGGAGCAGGAGCACAAACATGGTTACGGAGAACAAATCCCACTATCCCATTACTCTGGGCAATGACCAGCCATCAGCTGGGCAGAGCTGTGACCCAAACTGGGCGTGAGACAGGGGCAAAGGTGTCCCTGAGAGCAGCTGCCTGCACAGCTGGCACTGGCAGCACTCCAGGACCGTTTCAGTGATTTACAAAAATAAAAATCAAATCAAGGCTGGTCATGGATGTGTGTGTTTAAAAATTCTAAGGAGGGGCAGCGAGTGCATGTGGCCACATTGTGCTGCAGCTGCAGAACATTCTGTGCAGCACAGCCACAGCCAACCCGAGAGGGAGCTGGATACAGTCCAGCGCTTGCAGGAACTTCCTGTGTCCCTACCAGGGAACCCACAGCTGCAGGAGCACCCTGGCACTGAGGGGCTCATCCTGCTGCCAGCACTGACAGGCTCTCCCAGAACACATCTGCCTCAAAACAGCTGCTTCAGAGGGAGGGGGGAGACAGCCCAGAAGTTGGGGAGAATCTATTCCTACTGTTTCACCAGAAACCCACCATTTTTAGCACACATTCATCGCATTTCCCCAGCCGGGACCAGCGGGGCTGTCAGAGGCCTGAGGGCACAGAGCAGAGCTGCTCCGGGGTCAGCTCTGCAGGGGGAGTCGGTGGCACAGGCAACCTCACAGCACTGCCTGAGCCACAGACTCTGCCCTCACTCCTCTGCTCCACATTCCCTTTGCCTCCCCTCTTGCCCAGTCCCTACCAAGACTCGGTAACACCGAGCAGAGCAGCTGTGTCTGCACGGCCACCGTTGGGCTTCGGAGGGAATACAATAAATAATTCAGAAAAGCTCAAAAACAGCCACGAGGGAGAGGGCCCAGGAAGGTGCCTGTCCCCCAGGCCCGTAGGCAGGAGGTGCCCTGTCCCCACGGGCACAGAGGCAGGGGAGGAGGCTCAGTAGAGCTGACTCTTCACCTGGTGCAGAACCCCGATGACAACGTCCCGCAGTGTCTGCAGCAGAGAGGGGACACGGTCAGTCAGTCTGTAGGGCAACAGCTGCCCCCATGCCACTGTCTCTCCCCCTGGGCCATGGCACCAGTGCTCACCTGGGGCTTGCAGTGCTCCTCGATCCAGCTGAACACACATGCTGAGAGCTCCTGGAAACTTGTTACAGAGATGGAGGCATTGAAGGACTGGAACAGGGAATCCATGATGCCTTGGAAAACATTGAATTTCACTTCATCAGAGACCTGGTCCTTCCCTTCGTTTGGGTTGTCTTGATGAGCTTTCACAATCTGCTCATAGTTCCTGAAACAAGTATAGGGCCTCGAGGTCAGCAGTGAGGCGTCTGCACCCAGCTCCTGCTCCCGGTTCTGAGCTCCTGCTCCCAGCTCCCACACCCAGCTCCTGTGCTCAGCTCCAAGCTCCATGCCTGTTCCCAGCCAGAGAACCTCTGGATGACCCCTGGTAGCTCCTCCCTGCAAGGACATGGGGGAACAGCAGGAGGAGGGCATGACCCTGACAGCTCTTCCCTTACACTTTCATGATCTTCAAGGCCATCACATCTTTCCTGAGGGTAGAAACTTCCTCCTCCTGCTTCTTCTTTTCCTTGTGCAGGAACTGGATGTAGTCAATGGCTGAGCATGAAAACACAGAGTGAGGATTTAGGAGCAGATACAGGCCCCTGAGACCCCCACGGGAGGTGCCCAAGCAAGGGCAGCATCAGCTTCTGCTGCAGCCTGTGGACAGGCAGGTGCAGGTGAGCAGCACCTGAGCTCCCCAGAGCTTCATCGCACCACAAGGTCCCAAGGTGCTGAACTCTGCCCTGCACAGCTCTAGGGAGGCATTCTGGGGGATTGACAGCAACCCCTTCCATCTCCCCACCCCTTAGGACTCACTTTTCTGGAGGACAATGGCCTTGCTCAGCTTCTGGGAGCCGATAGAGAAATCCTGCTGCTCGCAGGTGGGGACAATGGCCTGCAGGTCATCGTAGCCTTTCTGGGGGGAAGCAGAGCCACAGCACGTGGAGTTCACCCTGTGAGGCTGGGCCCACACCCAGCTCCCACCACACAGCCCATCAGGGCCAGGGCAGCTCCCAGCACACGAGGAGCCTCCTGGAGAGGGCAGATCCAGCAGCTCAACAGGGGCAGCACTGGGTGGGATATGGCTCTCCCCTCACCTTGATGGCATCACGGCGCTTCTGCTCAGCCTGGGTGTGTGCGCGGCGGCGCCGGTCCTTGTACGACTCCTTGTAGGGCTCCTGGTGGTAGTCACTGTCCTCATCGTCTGTGGGGACAGGGCACGGCCCGGGGGTGAGGAAGCAGAGGCACGAGGGGGCTGTGGCAGCTCTGGACCCAGCACAGCCCCTGCCCACTCAGCTCCTGCAGGCTGGGCCAGGGACAGTGCCCCGAGGGGCCCCACCGACCTCTCCCCTCTCCCTGTGGAGCTGCACAGGAGGCACCTGCTGTTTCCACCACCTCCCTCCTCCTCCTCAGGGTGGGAACCCTGCCCAGCCCCCTTAGCGCAGGGCAGAGCTGGAGCCCGGGAGGTGCTGGGCTCCCCCGAAAGCAGAGACACCGCGGTCCCGGGGACCAAACCCCACCTGTGTTGGGGACAGAGGAGGCGCTGGTAGAGCCGATGCTGTTGGCCCGGGACACTATGCTGCTTTTCCGGGCGTTCTCCATGAAGAGCGCTGAAACAAGAGTGTCCCGGGGTCAGTGCCCAGCGCGGGGTGTCACCGGACGCAGGAACAGGGGGTGTCCCCGGGTGGCCGCTGCCACCCTGGCGCGGGGGTGGCACCTACCGGAGTCCAGGCCATTGTCGCCGTAGGCCGCGTCCACCTGCGCGGGGCCGGTGGAGACACGTCAGCGAGGCCGGGCTGCGACCGCGGCCCGGCCCCCGAAGCCCCCCCGGACCCGCCCGAGCAGTGCCCGCCACCCCCGGGCTGCGTCCCCGCTGGGATCTCCGGCCGCCGCCCCCCACACAGGCAGCGATCCCCCGCGCGCTCCTCGCCCCGGCGCTCACCCCGCCCGCCTGCCCGCCCTCCATGGCGCCCGCCCGTCGTCCCGCGGCCCCGGCGGCGCTCCCGGCCCGGCCCCACCTTCCCCCACGGGTCCTCGCCCCCGCCCGGCGGCTCCGCCATCTTCCGCCCGCCCGGTCATGTGACCGCCGCGGGGGCCGACGGGAATCGCGCCTCGCCGCGCGCCACCAGGGGGCGCCCGCGCCTCTGTGTGGGTGTGACGTCATGGCCAGGACACCGTCGTGTGACGTAATCTTCAGTGACGTCATCGCTACCGTGCGCCCCCAGTGCGGCAACCCCGAGCCCCGCAGAGCCGGGGGCCACGCCCATAATGGGAGCTGGGAGGGGCCGGGGGCAGCGGAGCCCCTGTGGAGGTGTGGGGGGGACAGAACTGGCACAGTGACACGGGACCGGCACACGGACATGCACAGTGGGAGCAGCCTCTTTACTGGCACCCAGCGGGGCTCAGCCCTGCAGGGTCCTCCGCACTGGGGCACGTCAGGATGCCCCGGCCCCTCCATGGAGCCGGATGGGCTCGCTGGGCTCGGTCCCGCGCTGCTCTGTCCGCCGGCTCTCGCAGGGCAGTGGTGGACACGGACCCTCCCAGGGCCGTGCAGGACTGCCCCTCACAGGTGGGGGTCGTGGCCGGGCTCTGGGCGCAAGCGCTGCTGCAGCAGGTCCCAGGCCTTCTGCACCTGCCAGAGAACCACCCGGGGCAGCACCTCAGAGTCCACGGACCCCGAGAGCGGCACCTTGGCACAGGGTCACGCAAGGGTCCCATGCCTCCTCTCCCTTCCCAGCTGCATCTACATCCCCAAATCCCTCCCTTGTGGCCGTGTCCAGAGGCAGCCTCGATGGTGAGAGCACACCCAGGCACACAGTGCCCAGTCCAGGCACAGCACTGAGCCCTCTGGTCCCCCAGGACACCTCCAGTGCTGCGGCAGCCCCGGGCTCACCTGCTGCCGGGTGACATCTGGCTCCCAGAGGGTGCAGAGTACCACCTGTGCCCACTCCACCCGCTGCCTGTTGGTCATCTGGCTCTGCAGCCGGCAGCGAGCGGCCTCCTCGCTCAGCCCATCCCTGGCCACAATGCGCCTCACGGCCTGGCAGGGACAGAGGGGACACTCGGGGAGGCTGAGGACCAGCTCTGGCAGCGAGCGAGGGGCCCGGGGCATGGCTCACCTCCTCCTCTGGGATGATGGCCGTCCACACCTCGTGGACCATGTCCTGCCACCCGGCTTCCAGCAGCACAGCAGCATCCAGCACACACACGGCCTTCCCTGCGGAACAAGGGCATTCCTCAGTGCCTGGCCATGGATGGAGCGACGGCTCCTCGGCTCTGGCCCAGCCTGGGCTCAGCTTCCCCCTTCCAGCAGCACAGACACTTCACTGATGAGCTGAGGCTGCAATGGAGCTGCCCCCATTACCCTGAGAGTCGGCCTCCAGGATCTGCTCCCTCACCATCCGGGCTATCTCAGGCCACACAATGTCTGTCAGGCTCTTCAGCCGCTCCTACAAAGGACCAGGGCAGGATTCAGGATTTGGTCCTTTACCCTCAGAACTCCTGGGCAGCCAACAAGGGGATGGTGGCTGTCAGCAGTCAGGGGGCACCCAGGAAGGTGGGGGGGTATTATTTTCCTTGCCCTGCCAGGCATAGCAGACCCTTGGTCTCTGCTGCCCCTCAGCACAGTGAGGTCCCGGTGCAGCAGCACCCACATGAGACCCATCCACCCAGGGGACCCCTCAAGCTGCCTCCACCTGGGGCTGGGGCAGCACCGGAGCCATAGGCTGAGCACTGGCCCCACCAGCAAGGTCAGGTGTCACTGAGCTCCCTCGGGTACAAGGGGCAGAGAGCACCAGCTCCACATACGTCAGGGCTGTTGCTCCACACTGGGTGAAGGAAAAGCATGGGATAGAGGGGACAGGGATGGGGAGACAGCAGCAGCTGCAGGGCAAGAGGACTATGTCCAGCACAGCTGCTGACTCAGCTACAGAGACAGATCTGTCCTGCCCTGTCACTGACAGGAAGCGTAGCCAGGAAGGTGTCATCAGTTCAAAGGACTGAAAACTAAAAAGCCTCAACAGAAGGGGAGAGCTCCCCTGGCTCATGGGATTAAACACTGAGTCTCCGTGATGCTTCTACCTGGTTTCCAAACACTTTGGCCCCAAGGACTTTCCTGTTAATTGTCCCATCTTCATTCAAGATCTCTGCAAGACAGAAGCACAACAGGTTTGGCAGGAACAAACCCAACTCCCATCCCTGGGGCAAGCCTGGGTCAGGGAAACATCTTTGGCACAGGGCTCTCAACAGGACACAGAAAGGGCCTGTAAGATCTGACCTGACTCATGAAAAGGACAGGGGAGAGCTCATCCCAGGCAAACAGCAGCCCAGTTCAGCCTTCCCCACCAGCAGTTCTGACATGGACACGACATTTGGGGAGCCCAAAACCCATGGGACAGGAGGGGGACACAGGCCAGGGCTCCTTTGGATGTTGGGACACCCCTCCCTCCCCCTCCTCCTCCCAGTCCTTCCCACAACCTCTGGTGGCTCTACCTGCCCCAAAGGCTGCCACTACTTGCTCGTAGGCCGGGCCACCAGGGACATAGACGGCGTGGCCCAGCTTGTCGGCATCGATGACAAAGGCGCCCAGGTGCCCCAGGAGTTTGGCGATGGAGGTTTTCCCACTCCCAGTGCCCCCAGTGAGCCCAATCACATACGGGCGTGATGGCAAGGCTGGGTCTCGCTAAGGGAAGAAGGAAAGCCATGGCAGCAAACGGAGGACTGAGCTTTGCTGGAGAAGGATCCCAGTGCCCCAGCCTGGAGATGGGCATGAAAGGATCTGGCCTGCAGAGCAGCAGGAGCATTGCCAAACTCTGTGGATCCCAAGATTCCCACCCCTCCTCCCAGGCACACCGCTCCCATCACAGCTGTGGTTCTCCCTCACCCGTGGGGGCTGCAGCAGCGTCCCCAGCAGCCTCTGCCTGAGGCTGGAGGAGCTGATCTTCTCCTCCTCGTTCTGTTGGTGGTCAGGGTCCTTCATCAACTGGATCTCATGGAGAGCCAGCTCAGGGAGCCCCTGAGGAGAGAAGGAAGCCCCAAGGACCATCAGCTGTAGGAGTGTGGTGGGTGAAGGGGAGAACACTGACCCGATTTGCCCCCAGGCAGTGGCAGGCAGGGGCGAGAGGGGGGCAGGGGCAGCCCTGGGCTCCAGCACGGGAATTACGTTTTCAAGCCTCTTCCTATTCACAGCCTCCCCTCCCCGGCGGGTCTCCTCGCTGACCACCAGGCACTGCAGGTCGGGGTCTGTGACTGAGGGGCCGAAGGGGTCGGCCAGAGGCACGATGTCGTAGCTCAGCGAGGGCTTCACATCCTCCAGGAACTCGCGGAGCTTTGCTGCCCGCAGCTCATAGGGCTCGATCAGCTCCGGCAGAACCTTGTCTACCAGGTGCCGGGAGGGTGGGGAAGCACAAGAGTGACAGAAAAACAAGACCAGGAGAAGGGAGACAAAACTCGTCCATGACTTTGAGTGGCTTACTCCCTCCTGCCCTTGCTCCCGCTGCACCCACACACCTTGCTAGCTGTGGACAGGACACCAGGTCCCCACCGGGTACCCAGTGTCACCTTGCCTGGGTGGCACCGCTTTGGGTGGGTGGCTGCCAGGACCCCCCGTGTCAGCGGTCCCCCAGATCACCTCCCTGCCCCGGCCAGCACCGGGCTGACCCCTCGGCCACCCCGGACTCACGGCGGAGCAGGTCTCCGTCGGCCACCCCAGCCAGGAGCCGCCGCCGGGCCAGGAGGCAGCAGGCGCTGAGCAGGAGCCGGTGGGCGCCGTGGAGCCGGTCGAAGGTGCCGCCGACCGCCACGTCCAAGAATTCGGGGAGCGTCGCGTCCGGATCCCGCTCGGGGTCCCCCTCGGGGTCCCCGCCGCCGGTGTCCTCGCCCAGTAGCATCGCGGGCAGGCTCGGCGGGCAGCCGTACACGGCCGCGGCCAGGCGCTGCAGCCCGAGCTGCACCGGCTCCGGCGGCCCCGGCGCCTCGGCGGCGGCCGCCAGCAGGACACGGGGCGGCCGTGCCAGGCGGCGGCCGGGGCCGAGCAGGACGCGCAGGTCCAGCCCCCGCCGCGCCGCCGCCGCCTCGTACAGCGCGGCCAGAGCCCGCAGCAGCGCGGGGCCCGCGGGCGGCGCGGCGGGGCCGGGGCCGGCGGGGCCGCTCAGCCGCAGCCCCGGCTGCAGGTGCACGTACAGCGGCCCCGCCACCAGCCCCGCCGCCGCCGCCACCAGCCCCGCCGCCCGCCGGGGCAGCGCGGGCAGCGGCGCCGTCAGCACCAGCAGCCCCGAGGGGAAGGGCGGCATCGCCCCGCCGGATGCGCCGCCGACCGGAACGGGGACGGGACCGGCACCGGAACGGCACCGCCTCCCGGGCAGCCCCGGCGCGGCTCCGCCCGCGGGAGGAGGAGACCGGCAGGCCCGGCCCCAGTGCGGCCCCGCCCGGCCGAGACTGAGCGACAGGGACGGAGCCGGAGCTGTGCGGATGCAAAGGGCTTTATTGGGGACACGGCAGGACCGATCCCCCACGGCAGCGGGTCCCGGTGTCCCGGCGGCTCCGCTCAGGGCTGGTCCCCGCTGACTTCGCTGCCGCCGAACACGAAGTCGTGCATGGCGCGGACGTACGCGGAGCCGTCGGGGCTGCCGAGCCGCAGGCGCCAAAGCGGGGCGAGGAGCTGGGTGCTGGCGCAGCGCAGGGGCGGGCAGAGGCTGACGATGGCCTCCAGGAACACCTGGCACCGCAGAGGGGTCAGAGCCGTCCCTGGCACGGCTCCACGGCCACCCCCGTCCCGCGCGGACTGACCGGCAGGACGTCCTCCACCTCCTGGGCCGTGTCGCGGAAGAGGCTTTGGCAGTGCCGCAGGTATCGGCGGTACAGCCCCCGCGTCTCGGCGTCCAGGCCCTCCAGCTCGCTGCCCTCGGGGTCCGGGCACTGTAGGTTGGCCAGGAAGCTGGTGTGGACGGGCCCGCACTCCACCAGTGTCACGCTGCGGGAAGGAGCGAGATGACACCGTATCCCCGCCCTGGCATCTCCCCGTCCCAGTGGGCGGTCTGCAGGATCCAGCCCCTGCGGCACCGCCGGCACTCACTGGATGTTGAAGGGGCGCAGGACGATGGCCAGGCTCTCGCACAGCCCCTCCACCGCAAACTTGCTGGCGCAGTACACGGCATTGAAGGGTAGCCCTGGGGCAGAGCCGCACCCTGAGCACCGGGGCTCTTCCCCGCGGCTCCCCACGCCCCAGGGTGCCGGGTGTCCCACCTTGCAGCCCCCCGATGCTGCTGGAAACAATGATCCGCCCGGCCCTGCGGCGCTTCATGGCGGGCAGGAATGCCTGGATGGTGCGGACGGCCCCAAAGAAGTTCACATCGAAGAGGGTTTTCATAGCCTGATCGGAGCAGGTCTCCAGAGGTCCCATCAGTCCCACCCCCGCGTTGCAGACTGCTGGGCAAGGTGCAGTCAGCCAGGCACTGCAGCCCCCACACACCACCGAGTGCTAGAAGGCAGGAATGGGGGGGCCTTTCCGTGCTAATGAGCCCTTGGCACCTCCAAACCCATCTCCTGCACACCTGCCCCACTGAACATGTCCTGTCCCAGCCCCAGGATACTGGCATCTCCCATGATTTGGCATCTATATTCTGGGAGGCTTGTGACCCTGGAGATGTCCCCCCAGCCACCCAAGGGACAGCAGGAGTAATGGGAAGTCATACCCAACACGTCCAGGCGCTGCTCCTGCACCCGCTGCACGGCGGCTGCCAGTGAGTGTGGGTCGGTGACATCGAGCTGCAGGACCTCCAGCGTGTCAGGGCAGTGGCTGCCCAAGTGCTCCAGCAGCCGCTCACCCTTGGCCAGGTCACGCATGGTGGCGTAAACTGAGGAGAGAGCGTGGCCGTGGGCAGCGAGGCCACAGAGCCCACCCCCCACAGGGCTGACCCCAGCCCACCCCCAGGCACTGTCTGTCCTTGTTGAGGTGTTGCCTGGCCCAGCCCGGAGACCCCCAGGGGTGCTGGACCCCCCAGGGCAGCATTGTCCCTTTACCTTTGAACCGGCGAGTGCTGTCGGCCGCCAGGCGTGCGGCCAGTCCCAGCCCGATGCCCGAGGAGCAGCCCGTGATCAGCACCGTGGTTCTCTCCATGGCAAGCAGTGCTGGCCGAGGGGGCCGTGCTGCTTAAAAGGGCTGGGAGGGGGGTCCCTCCACCCCACACCACATTGTTGTGTCTGCTGCCTTATCTCAAGGCCCCTCCACAGACCTCCCTGCGCGTGCCTGGGGCTCCCTGCGCCTTGATGCTCTCGCAGGTGCTGTGATAACAACCCGCAGGGGGAGGCTCTGGGGCACAAGGGGAGCTGCAGCCCCGGGGAATCCGCACCAGTCACCACTCACGCTGTGCTGTGCCAGGCTCTCCAGCTCCCAGGACTTGCCTGGCAGTGCACTGTTCCTGCTATGTGGGCTTAGAGCCAAGCTGCTCCTCTACCCCTTGTGTTCCACACAGTCCTGCACTGGGGAGACAAGTTGGACACGCATAGGAGAAAAAAAGTCTTTATTTGCTTCACAGCTGGGCTCTACCTGAGCTCCAGCTGGAGAAAAGGCCTCAAAAACCACATCCTGATGGAGCACGGCCCCAGCAATGCTGCAGGAAATGCCACTAAGTCTTTTATGATACAGAAGGCACCAAACATGGGCAGGGCCATGCAGTACTGGGTCCCCGCAGGCACTCGGGTCCAGGGCTGCTCTGCCCCCATACCACTGCCACCTCCCTGTCTGCTTCTCCACCATCACTGCCCCTGCAAGCCAGCCAGGGCCCCACAGCAGGGACACGTCTGTCCTGACCCTCTGCAGAATCCCCCCAAGCTTCCAACTGGGAGCACTGGGGCAGCCCAGCTTTCCAGGGGATAGGCTCGGGGCAGACAGGCAGGGCTGGGCACAGAGCACAGTGCAGGATGTGTCCCTGGGGCACAGCCTGCCCCTCATCCATCTGCTAGCCCCCCTCAGGGCATGTCCTGCCTACACAGTAGAAACAAGGGGTCCAGGCTGGCTGGGTGCCACCAGGGCTCTGTGCCCACCTTCCAGTACAGCCAGGACGCAGCCATCAGGTCAGGAGTTGCAGGAGCCTTGACTAGGAGGGCACGAGGGCTCTGCCCTCCCTTCCTCTCCCTTCCTGGGGGAGGCTCCGGAGGCACAGTCCAAAGTCATGCCAGCCCAGCCCGGCTGCGCCACAGGGCACTGGGGTAGTATTTGAGGAACAGCTTCCTGGAGATCTCCAGTGTGTCCCCAGCTGGCACGGCCGGGTAGCGCTTCTTGTTGTAGACGAAGCCTCTCTCCACTTGGAAGACAGCCTGGTTGAACTCGTCCTGGTGGAAGGGGCGGCCCGAGTTGAGGCTTTCCACCAGCACAGAGACGAAGAGGCTCCAGCGCACTCCATAGTAGTCCAGCACCAGCCCCCCCAGCTGCTTGTTGGCATAGTCCAGGATGTTCCCACTGGGCCCCCAGAGTGTCACCTGGTTCCGGGCGTTCAGCTCGTACTGCTCTGCCTCCCGGTCGCTGGTGGCCATGGCACGGGCACTCTCCAGCCAGCGGCCGAGCAGGAAGAGGCTGTGGCTGGAGAGGAGGCTGTCCAGCTCGGGCAGCAGGTCGTACACCAGCACGCCACCGGCTGTCAGCAGCTCTGGCAGTGCGTGCCTCTGGAAAGCGCTGCGGATGTCCAGGTAGTAGTTGCTCACCAGCTGCTGGGCCGCCTGCCGCGTCACGTCCACCAGGTCGTAGCGGAAGAGGGGGCTGGAGCCCAGCTCGGCGCTGGCGCTCAGCAGCAGGCGCCAGGCCTCGTACACATCGCTGGCGTTGTACCAGAGCTCTGTGTCCATGTGCAGCGAGGGCCGGCGCACCAGCGGGCTGCGGTTGTGGTTGACGCAGACGCCGGTGCAGTTGTACGCGCTGCGGAGGAGCAGGCGCCAGGCGCCGGCTGCAGCAGCGTTCGGGGCGCCATAGCGGCGCTCGGCGTAGCGGGACACCCAGCTGGGGAGGTCGAGGGGCTCCTGCCGCCAGCCCAGCTCATTCATCAGCTCGTACACCATGTCGTTCTGCTCGATACCCTCAGGCACCAGCCCTGTGCCCACCATGGTGGAGTTGGGGAAGCGCCGAGCCACGAAGGGGCCATGGTTGATGGCCTCCACGGTGCCAAAGAGGCCGTGGTTGCCCCCGAAGTTGTGCAGCATGCACCAGATGAAGGGTTGCCCGTAGAAGGACTCTGTCCACTGGTAGACAGGTTTGGACTCGGCAAAGAGGTCAAGAACAATCATCTTGCCAAGGGGCACACCGTGCAGGAGGGCCCGCACCTGTGCCGGGTGCCAGAAGTCTGGCTGGTGCTGGAAGAGCCAGCCCTGCATCAGCCACAGCGCCTCGGGGTCAGCTGGGGATGGAGGAACACAGGGTGAGGTCCCCTCCAGGCAGGGCCCACAGGTGTCCCAGGAGGCCCTGGGGCCACCAACCACCCCTCGTGGAAGGGGCTTTGAGGGTCTGGCACCAACGGGGTCTGTCGAGCGCAGGCAGCTCAGCGCTTGCATGGGGCCCACAGCCTCCTTCCCCAGCCCCAGTTATCCCACCTGGAGCCTCACAGCTGGGCCAGCAACGCACACTGACCCACCTCCTGTCATCGACCTGAAGACAGCATTGCTGACCCTCGAGAGATAGGCAGGGTCAGAGGAGAGGGGGGTCATCTCATTGAAGGTGTCAGCACTATAGACGTGGTCTGTGCCGAACTCCTTGATCAGCTCCTTCAGGAAGAGGGTCCCGATCACCTGGAACATGGGGTCCTCCGGGTCCAGCAGGTAGATACATGAGTAGGTGCAGTCGAAGTGGCTCCAGCCCCCCAGGCGAGTGGCATTCACGCGTGGGAAGACACTGCGCCAGACAGCAGAGATGGGGATCAGGAACAGGGCGGGACAGGAGCACTGTGCCCCTGCAGAGACAGTGCACCCTCTCGGGGAAGCTGCAGGTGGGAGGTGCCATAGGTGCTGTTTTGCCGAAGGTGTGACCTGGAAAGGGCCCAGGGCAGAGCGAGGGCAGCACCTACCGAAGGATCCCCTGCGGCACATGGCCCGCGAAGGCTGGCAGCACTGTGGTCATCCCCAGAGAGCGCATCCGCTCCAGGATCCGGTACTGGGAGAGAGAAGGAGGGAGAGAGCAGGGAGAGAGGAGCCCATGCCTCCTCGCGAGGGGCTCCAAGAGCTGCTGGAGCTCGGGGAGGGACGCGGGGGTCCCCGAGGCTCCATGAGTGCAGCCAGGGCAGGGGGTGACAGGGGTCTGCCTCGGACAGGCATGGCTGCCCCGGTACCTGCAGGTAGAGCTGCTTGAGGTGCCAGGCAGGCGGCAGCGGTCCGGCCCAACGGCGGAGGTTCCCCATCCTGTTCCAGGCCAGGAACGCGGGGCCTGTGAAGTACTTGTCGATCTCCGACTGGTTCAGCCCGAGGTTGCGGTAAACCTGCGCCGGGCGCCGGGCGTCAGCCGGTCCCGGTGTCTCCCGGTCCCCGCCGCCCTCCCGGCCCCGCTCCTCACCCGCTGCCACACCGCCTCCTGCCCAGCGAAGGCCGGCGCCAGGTTGATGCCGCTCAGCGCCATCCAATCGATCTCCCGCTCCCAGCGCGCCCAGTCCCACCAGGCGAAGGAGTAGCTCTGGGCGCACACGTTCTGGTAGTAGCGGTACCTGCGGGAGCGGCGGAGGCTGCGCCCGGGCCGCCCCGCGCCCCCGGGGCCCCCGTTACATAAGGGCGCCTTGTCCCGCGCTAACGAGGCGTGAACGGCACCGCGCGGCCCCGCGGCCCCGTTACCTGCCGTTACCTGCCGGGGGCGGCGGCGCGGATCTCGGCCCGCAGCCGCGGCAGCGGGTCGGGCAGGCGGAGCTGCGCCCCGGACCAGGACAGGTGGCAGCCGCAGAAGTCGCGCAGGTAGCGGTAGAGGCCGGCGGCCGCCGCCACGCCGCTGGAGCCCGTCACGGCCACGGCCACGGCGGCGCCGGGCGGCGACCACAGCCGGTACGCGTCGGGCCCGCCCGCCGCCAGCGCCGGCTCCACCGACAGCGACACGGCGGCGGCCCGCGGGCCGAGCAGGCGCCGCGCCAGCGCCCGCACCGCCGCCTCCTGCCGCGCGTCCCCCGCCCGCGCCGCCGCCGCCGCCAACAGGAGCAGAAACGGCAGCGCCAGCCCCGGTCCCGGTCCGGGTCCCAGTCCCCGCCGCGCTTCCATCGCAGCTTCCTTCCCCTGCGCCAGGCCCCGCCTCTCCCGGTACCGTCCCGCCTCTCCCGGCCCCGCGGCGCTGGGCGGGCCTGGCGGCGGGGCCGGGCCTGAGCGGGTACCGGGCACAGGGCGGAGCAGGGTTGGTTCAGTGGGCGGGCTCCGGCCCCTCGGAGCGGGGACATACCGGGCCAGGGTTGAGGACAGGCGCTGCCTGTGCCCCGGGGCCACCGCGGCCCCTTCCCCGCCCGCTCAGGGTGCCCGGGCAGGGGGACCCCCGCGGGACGGGACCCCCGCCGGGGCTGCCCGGCCGGGGCGAGTCTGGCACCGGCAGCTCCGGACATTTCGCGTTTCCCACCCGTGACGGCTCCCCGCCCCTGGGGCAAACCGGGCCGGGGCGGTCCCGGAGCATCCGCCAGCCCGGGCCCCGCTCCGCCCGGGCGGGGGCGCTGCGAGACCGGGCAGCGGGGCCGCCGCCGGTGCCCCGGGGCCGGGGAACGCCCCGGCTGCCCCAGCACCGCGCGGAGCGGCCCCGGGCCAGGCCTCCCCCTCCGCCCCGAGGGACCCGGGCCGGACCGGCGGGAGGGAACCCCGCCAGGGAGCGGGGCGGGCTCGGGCTGCCGGGGTCTCTCTCAGCTCCAGGGCCATTCGTGGGCACTGCCAGGACAGAGCCCGGCTGCGGGGCGGCCCGGGGCACGGGCGGGGGAGATCGGGGCTCCCCGAACGTCCCCAGCTCAGCCCACGGGAGCCCCCAGGGCTGCCCTGTGGCCCCGGAGCCATGGAAACGGGCAGAAATATTGTGATTGCACTCAGGAGTGGTGCAAGAGCGCAGGGGAGCGGGTGAAAGAGGAGAGCATCCCCCGGGACTGCTGGTACCCATAGCGGTGGGAGAGCATCCCCCGGGACGGCGGGGAGCCGGCCCCTCGTCCGAGGGGTGCGGGACACTGGTGGTGGTGGGGGCAGTGCAGCGCAGCTCCTGCCCTGTCGGGACATCAGGAGACGGGAAACACCGACTTCAGCAACACAATCGCCAAAACCCCGCAGAACCGTCCCTTCCGCTGCTCCCGCACACGTGGAAGAAGCTCTGCGGCAGGAAGGGCCTGAGTAAACACGCCACCCCCCGGGGGGAAGCAGGGGGTCCCTGCGGCTGGGGGGGCCGGGAGCGGGGCACAGCCCTGGGCATGCAGACCGTGTTGCCCCACTCCCCGTCAAGAGCACCCACAGGACCCGCGTTAATCAAGCTGGAGCTTTTCCTCCTGCACAACTCCTCGTTCCACCGTTATGGGGTTTATCGGGGTGGGCAGGAGGTCCCGGGACAAACGGCCCCGGCCTGGTCTTCACTCAGGATGTCGCCGGGGCTCGATAAGTGCAGAGACATTGCAGCCCGGGCAGGGTCACTCTGGTCTCACTGTACAAACCAGCCCTGCCCACCCCCTGGTTGGGGCCATGGGGGTAACAAGGATCCTAGGCAGGAACACCAAAGGTCCCAGATGCCCCCAGCAGCTTTTGGGGCTCTGCCCAGTGTCAGTCAGGGATGAGGGGCTGTCCCGGAGCCCCCTCAGTGAGCGCAGGGAAAGCAGAAAACAGACCAAGCACTTGTTGTGCAGTTCATTTAATTTATACAGTGACTGTCAGCAACTGTCAAGCATTTCATCCAGACAGCAGTACACACCAGGTCTTGTGTCAGTGCTCCACCTGCAGCTCCACTTTGATTTCACCCTTCAGTCTGCAAACAGGTCTGTAAACACACCCCAGTGAGCACCCAGGGGCTGCCCAGGTGCAGCATGAAGGTCCCTGTGCCCTGCACACGTTGCAGCATGCAGTGCACATGTACCTTTCTCACCTAATTTTAGGCAGCCCAGTACCTTGAGGCATATCCTCCTCACTTCCAGGTTAATGATTCTCATTTTTGTTCTAATCTGTTCATATACAAATATTCAGCTCCACTGTGAGAATTAAACACGATGGTTGCACACAGCACTAACACCCCACTGCTGCTACAGCTACATCGAGTTGAGGAGGGCAAGGAATTACTGACAGCTCAGGCAGGAGAGAAAGCAACAGGTACTGCAGGGACACACCACTGAGACCTCCCTGGGCCTCTGCTCCCCCTTAAAGTGCTCCTCAGACCTGGAGTGCACAGGACAGCGTAAGCCACTGGTCCCTCCACCTGTGCAAAAGCTGCCTCCGCCAATGCCAAGTCCATACAGGCACTACCCAACGTGCCTCAAGGGCTTTGCAACCTTTGGCTTTAAATCAGAAACCCCAGAAGTTCCACTGCCAGTGGCAGTACCTGCGGTGAGAGATGACAGTCAACACCACAGTTCATCCCTCCCCATCCAGCCCCAGGCCACAGCCAGGCCTGAGCCCCCTCCCCACCACAGCCTCCAGCAACATGAGGGGGAGCAGCCCTCGTTCTTCTGGAGCTGGGGTTCTTAGGTCTTTTCTCCATGTACTGGTTTGCCCCCTCAGCACAGCTACATTTCTCTTCTGCCCTGATCAGCTGCCAGGGAATGCACAACACAGGGAGCACACAACTGCACACCAAACAGACACATCATGCACTTGGTATCTTCGAGAGTAAACATAAGGAACAAAAAGGTTTCTGTGATCCAGTGTCACCCGTTACCCCAGAACATCAAAGCTCGTGGCTTTGGGATGCCATGGTAACGCTCAAGAGTGCTGCAATAAGTTACTGTCACTATGGGGGGGGTTACACACGACTCAGACATACAAGGAGGGGAGGGTCAGTCACACACACACACACACACGGTGTTTAACACTGCTGGAGTGTGGGGAGGGGGGCTCAGTCATCAAACCTCCCCTCACGGATGGTGTCAAAGGAGAAAGGGAGAAACTTGAACCCAGTACCAGTGTAGAACTTGTTCTGGAACTCGATCCTGCAAGAGAGGGAAGAGCAATCGCTCATTAAAAAGGCAGCTCTCAACAAGAGCAGTTAGCAAGAACTCTGTTAAAAGTATGATTACTGGCTATAAAAAATAAAGCTTTAAAGAGAAAAAGAGGTGTTATAATATAACACCTTTTGGGATGAACCTCCCATCTGTGTGCGATGTTTCAGTGTGGGGCAGAGAACTGTCCACGGACTTAAATCCCACTCCCAGGGGCAACAAAAGGGCAAGAGAACCAAGAAGCCCACCCTGATTGTGGTGTCCCAGGAAGCACAGGGAGCACACAGCATTTTCTACACCAGCTCATTGCTAAAGTTCCCTTTCCTGTGTGAGCACAAGCCTCGGCCGCGTGACGCTGAGCTCAGACTCCCCCACCAGCCGCTGCTGTTTATTCCCTGTGGCACATTTGGTTCATCCCCCCCACAGGCACTTGTGCTGGGATGTGCCTGCTGGCTCCAGCCGAGCGTTAGCAAAGCCCCATTTGCTGCTGCTGCCCCTAATGAACTCGGGTAAAAAAAAAGAATTATTCTAGAGAACTGCCCAATGGTCAGCGACAGCCAAATAGGGTCAGGGAAACTAATCCCCTGATTCCCAGCAAAAACAAGCCTGGGCTTCACAGACACTTTACATTGCATGATCCGCTGGAAAACAAAGTCTCTGCAGGCAGTAAGTGACAGCAAACTGGGGAGCATTTAACACAGCTGAGGAGAAGGATTTTTATGCAGCAAAAAACAGACAAACTTGAATTATTTTTCCCCATGGCAAACTCCAGAGCTGCTGGCTTTAGCTGGCAGAAAGTGATTTCCCCACAGAGCCCAGGAGACAAATGCTCAGAAAAAAACCAGCTTTATCTTGTATCTGCTGCTGCCTCCCAGGCCAAGGGATCCCCAGGATGAGCAGGATTTTCCGTGTGGGAGGAAGGGCTCCTCGCCAACCTGCTCCAGTTTTTCAGGAACCCTGATAATCTCCATAAATATCCTGTGACTAAATAACTGTTCTGTAAGCAAAGGGAAATGAGAGGCAGAGGGTTGGGTATCTGAGTCACCCAAACCCACTGTAACTGAAATTTTAACCCTGATGATTCACAGTTCCAGCTGGCCCTGACATCCAAACACTCCCTTTGGACAATGTTACAACTGGAGGCCCGATGATGGAGGAGAGGCTGCTCTTAGGTTAGAGAACCAGTGAGAAAAGCGTATTTAACCAAATAATCACAGCATAAACAGTCAGTGGGGTTTTCTGCAGTTGTCTCCAGGAATGTCCAGAACCCAGCACGAGGCACTACTGTTCCCAGGCTCTGCCTGTCACATGTCCCCGTTTATTGCTAAACTCTCTGTGTGTCTCCCATCGGTGACCAAGGTCTGCAGAGGATTTAGAGACAGTGAGCACTGTCAGCAAACAGATCAGGAGCTCTCTGGCAGCAGTGCTACAGCAAACCCACTCTGCAGCTTTTTGCATTAATCATTAGTGTCCGTGTTTGTCGGACTGTAGTTCTGTGGATTTTCCAGCCGCACAGTCAGGGTACCCACACTGGAAAACCAGGCAGCTCCAGTCCTATGAGCAGGAGCAGCTGCACAGGCAGCTGTGGAACAGGAACCCCCACTGTCACTTGGTACAACTGCAAATTCCCACTTGGTGTTTGTGTTCCTAAAGGCAGGTGCCAGAGCCTGGGGTCAGGTGTTACCCAGGCACACTTTGAGAGGGGTGACCTCCAGCACACCCGACAGTCAGAACCCACTGAGGTGTCTGTGCAGAGACTGTTGCAGTTACTCCTTCCTGAAAAGGCACTGTAGGAAATTCCATCCTGCCTGACAGGAGGCTGTACTGCCCCTCAGAGCAGCAGCTCCTGCTGCAGGCAAGCACTGGCTTGTGACTCTTACAGAGGAAAATCAAATCCTGGCAGGTGAGTGGAGAGCTGGACTCTACCACTCCCACTCACTGGATTGAGAGCAGGATGCAGCTCCAGCATGCCCACACCTCTAGGGAAGCAGCACTCTGAATACAGTTTTAAACTTCTCCTTTTGGGCACAGTCTGTGTTGGCTCACATGAGAAGAGCTGACTAGCTTAAAAGGGGGGAAGCTGCTTTAATCTGAACATTCACGTCAAACTGCATCACTGAAAAGCAAATGGAAAGGTAAACTATTTCAGGAGAGTTACAATAAAAGGAGCTGACAGCACAACAGCTCAGACTGGTGCCGACCTGCAGTGGAGCCCCGATGCACACCCAGCACTCTGGGTGCTGCCTCCACTCCAGAATGCCCTGAAAAACCCAGCCTGCTCAAAGAATGCACACTCAAAAAGCACAGAGTAAACCTCCCTCATTTGGGACTGCCAGGCACAGCACATGGAACAACCTGGCACTCCCTCACCAGTAAAACACATGTTCAATTCCTCCTCCTTTCCAGGACGGCTGAGCCACCCACACCTCGAATTCCTGATAGGTGACTCTTCTCCCACAGCCAGAAAATCCCATCTGCTCTTTCCAGGACAGCTGTATTTGACCCTCACTCCCCCTTTCTCCTCCTAAAAAGGGAACACCTGCCTTTGGAACACCCTGTTTTTGCTTCAGGAGCAAAAAGGAATGTGAACAGTGTGTTCTTTGGAACAACTGAAGGTGCCTCCCTGTGATAAGCAACACAGCAAACACAAAATCATTTCAGCAGATCACTTGCAGTCTGAAATAGAGCCTTAAACCTGGTGTTTGGGCTCTGAGCCTGAACAGACTTTCTCTCAGAGTGTGTAAATGATAGGCTTGCAAGTCTGAAAAACACATTTAGGGAAAACAGGACTTTGATAAGCACTGCAGTTCTGCAGCCAGGCCGTGCCCTGCACTGGTCTGCCAGGCTGGAGTGATTTGTGTGCCCACTGCTGCTGCACCTGGGTTTCCCTGTTTGCCATTTCACTGACTTATGTCATTTACAGATGATTTTTTAATGTCCCTTTAGGAACAGCCTGGCAATGGGAGCAGCCACCTCCTGCCTGAACCACGACCTCCAGCTCACACCTGTTCCAAGTATCTGTGAGCCATATCCATAGGTGCAGATTGTGGTTATTAACACAAGACAGGTACCTCCCCAAAAACATGCTTTCTGCTCTGAGCCCATCCCTGTGGGTGCCAAAGGAGCCAAGCAGCCCGCCCAGAGCAGTTGCTCAGAGCTGTTCCCCAGCTGCTGCTCAGAAACAGCCGTGCAGCTCCACAGCCCAGAGAGGCCAGACCCTGGAAATCCTCTAATCCACAAGGAATTGCAGAGCAAACCCACCACATCTGGAGTTACAGCACTGATGCTCTCTGCTCCCCTTGGACTGCTCTCAGTGCCTGGCAGGGTCTGCAGGGCTCCTGCTGTTGCTGCTGCAATGGCCTCGCGGTGACAGCAGGGAGAGGGTGAGGGCCCTCCGTCCAGCCAGAGAGGAGCTCTCCAGTGACTGCTAGGGAGGGTTCAGGCTGGATGCCAGGAAAAACAGAGGCACCATCCAGCAGCCATTTCCAGCAGTGCCCCCCCTGCTCCCTCGGCACAAGATGGCTTCGCCCTGGGATCCCGGAGTGAGCTCAGCTCACTCGGCTACAGAGACACAGGTGGGCCAGGACCCCCCAGCTGCCAGTGGAGAGGGCAAAAGGCCAAAGTTTTCCTTCCACACAAGCAGGGGAAAAGTCCAAAAAGGCTGATTTTCTTTCCTCTTTTTTTTTTTTTTAAAAGGCATTGCACCTTTTGCACTTACAGAACTACTTTCAGAGAGTGCTCCCAAACTTTTCTTCCCATTTAAGCAAGACAGAACATTCCTTGTGATCTGCGTGGGACTTCCCTTTGCACTTCTGACCCCCCAGGAAATCAGCAGCCTGAGGAGGTGGCAGCTGCCTGAACCCCACAAAGGCACAGACTCTCCTATGCTTCAGGCTGAGCAAACCCCACTCCCAGTTGCTCCTTTGATCCCACCAGTCCACTAACCAGGCAATCTGAAGTGGAACAATAAGTGCTCTTAAACATGGATTAGAGAAAGCTCTTGAACACTTTCCACACTTGGGAGCAGAGGAATTCCTTCTGCTTTGCTGGCTGCATACACAGGAGCTCAGTGATCATGGGAAAGGAGCTGCAAAAGCATCTGCAAAAAGCAAGACCAGCAAAAACTCGCTGCCATCCCACAGCACCCTGAGGGCAGAGGGCAAAGCCACTCCTGTCCAAGGCAAAGTCTTATGATGATGAATAAGAGCATGAGAAGGAAATTGCAGTCAGTGGCTATTGCACATGAAAGACAATAAACACAGGAACCAGGGAAAAGACAAAAAGACAGAACGAGAAAGTCCTGCTGAAAGCTACAAGCACACTCATCTGCCCAGATCTGCCCAGAGCCTCCCTACCCCCTGGTCCCAAAGCTTTGGTCTTAAAGCCTTAGCCTTTTAGTGCTTATTTTTACGCAGAGCTCAGTTACTCTCCACAATTTCTAAGCAACAATCAGGAGACAGGTGCTGCTCCACCAACAGGATTGAAATCTGACTCTTTTAAAGACTTTCTGCCTTCTAGAATATGGCCTTTCTGCACAGTCCAGGTGACATCTATTTTCTTGCTATGAAGAGCTCCCCAAGTTTCTGGACGTCCCAGTAACTCACCAGTGCAAACGCAGAGCGTGGAGGAAAGCTGAGAGCCCCTCCATGACCAGCAGAATGGCCACTGTCAGGGTGGCAAAAGCAGCAAAGATGAAGAAGAGGCCAAGGCCTCCTCCCAGGCTCCTCACGCTGAGGCCAATGTGGATCACCATGGTCCAGAGCACCTCCGAGAGCTCTGCCAGGAGAAAGGGGAGGAGAGGGCTTGTGTCAGTGGGAACTAAAGTCAACCAAACTAAAGTCAACCAAAAACTGAAGTCAACCAAACTTCCACTACAATGAGGTGGGAAACTGAAAAGGGGTCAGAGCTTTTACAGCTGAATGTGTCAGGACATTGCCTCCAGCTGTCACACACAGTGCTTGTTCAGCAGCTCTTTGCTTGTTCCGTGTCTTTAGCTCCCTCCCTCCCGTTCAGCAGAGCTGTGGGAGCAGACCCTGTGTGCAGCTCACTGCTCCCAGCTCACACACACACAGCACTGTCCCGTGCCAGCTAAACCCTGAGAGGCCCCTCGTGTCCCTGCCTCCCCCTGTGTGGGGGGAGCAGGCACAGGGACCCACAGCTCAGCCCTGGGAGGGACACTCACGTGCGTGGGCCAGGCTGAGGGCCCAGAGCCGCAGGTAGGACGCGGTGTTGGAGATGCAGCCCAGGCAGTACTCGATGGTGTGGATGGCCTGGTACACCACGGTGTCACCGAAGTCGAACTGCAAAGGGAACACAGGGTGAGGGGAGCTGGGAGCCCAGCATGGGCCAGCCAGGCAGGGACACGGGCAGGGGACCTGCTGCTATCGCCAGGGACACCATGTGTGACGCTGCACACTGACACTGTCTGCTCCTGGCTCAGCACATCAGTTTTATAAATGCAAAAATGGATCTTGTCTGGCCAGGTTTTGCAGAACGACAAACGCTGTGACTTGAATATTGTTTTCACATTCTAGCGTGTGAAAGTCAGATATTCCAAATCCATCCACGGGCTCAGCCAGGAAAAGACTGTTCAGCAGAAGATGGCGTTGGTGTGCATTCCCCAGTACCTCAGAGGTGCCTCTACAGGAAGGAGACAGTGCTCCAAGCTGTACAGTGTGTGCCTTTGCTAAAGGAGCAACAGGAGCATTTTGCAAGATATGAACTCGCCCTTTTTGAAAGCAAAAATAATGCATGAAGCTATCCTGAAAAAGTCACATCTGTGCACCATTCACTGGCAAAGTCTCTGTGTCTTGGTAATTTTCTGCAATAATAAAAGAACTTACAAGGAAGTCTACCATGTAGTGCAGTTTCTTATTCTGCAGCTTGGGAAAGCATTCCCTGCATTTTGGATTTAATCCATGCTCCAGAAACTGCTCAGATTTAAGTGAACACGATGTTTTAAATACATCCAGTGACTAATGCTCTAGGCATGAACACAAAGCTATTTATATTCTTATTTCTCCCCCAGTATATCCAAGGCAATAAATATTTCAAACAATTCAGTTAAATTAGCTGTCAAAAGCCTAATTCTTTCTGCACAGAACGTGAGCTGTGAAGTTCTTCAGCCCCAGCTCCCGCACACATGAGCTGGGCGGCAGCTCCGGGAATGTGGGAAATGTGAAATGTTTAAACAATGACTGTTCACAGCCCAAGTGCAACTGCCTGAGAGAACGACCACTGTGCCAGGAGTGGGAGCACTGAGATTGCTGTGGCACAGTCCTTGTGGGTTTACCCATTTTCCCCAGGTTCAGGGAGATATCAGGTACACCAGCACGCTGCCCCCCATTCCACATGGGCCTGTGCACAGCAGAGCTCTGAGCAAACCACTGTCAGCACAATTTCCAGCAGCAGTGCCCTGGTCAAGCTGCTCTGATTTCCATGGCATTTGCAATTTTTGTAATAAAATTGGTTACCTGATAGTGCTGAAACCTACACTCAATCCTGCATGAGTACTGCTAAACCCATTTTTTAAATAATTGCTACAAGTGCTTATGGAAGAGCAGTTTCTCAGAATGGAGCTTCTCTTTTACACAAAGCCTCTGCCCAGTTCAGCTGTTGAACTACATGAAACTGGACTGGTTGTGCTGTATTTGCTCACTGAGTCAACCAGTGTCATCCTTAACCTGGCAGATAGTTTGGGGAAAAAAGCTCTTTAAACAGTTTACTGCATCACAGAATTACCAAAGACACAACATAAGGCAACCGAGACTTCTCCAGAGGCTCAAAAAGTGAAAACTTTTCATTTTCAGACCTCCAGCTGAGCAGCTTCCCAGGTAACTGGGAATGACCTGCAGACAGGGGATCAGACAGACAAGCTGTACAGATAAAGTAATTAAAAGTCTGTTAATGTATGCATGTATGAATTAAAAATGGCCTGTAACATGTAAATAGGAAGATCTTTTTGAAAACAAGATGCTGTGACATAACATGTTCAATTCAGCACGTTTTACATCAATGGGAAATGGCCCAGGTACACATGAAGGCAAAGCTGCTGTGCTCTTACCACCTCGTCCTCTGTAGGCTTGAAAACATAAATTTACATTTAGTTCAGTGTCTCGATCACATTAATCATGAACACATTCAGCAATTCCCTCCTAAACACGCCACGGAAAGCAGTAACACATCCCATGCACTACAGAGGCAGGATCTGCTGCAGTCGTTCAGAGGCATCAGAAAACTCCCAAACTACGTGAGATGACTGCTTTTCTCCTCTCCCAGAGGAAAGGGAAGTAATTAATATTACTCCCAGCAGTCAAAATGAATATATAAACATGATTTCAGTGCTTCAGAAATACAGCCCCTGGATTTCCAAGGGCATGGGAGAAGCAGGTAACATATACCACCTGGGAGTGCTGTGCACCACTGAGACGGTGGCTCCCTGTCATGGGGACATACAGAGCCACATCTCCCATGATATGCAAATTATGCTGCTTTTTCTGGAGTCCCAGGAGTGACTAAGAGACAGTCAGTGAGAAAACTGCTATGAAAACACTTCACTGGGAATGTTGCTGTTTAAACAGCCTGGAAATGAGTAACTTCAGTCCCAGCGAGCTCATCCTGCTGCCGAGTGCAGTGCCCTGAGAGCGAGGATGCTCAGGTGCTTACCTCTTCCCCCTCCTCAGAATGGGTAGATAACTGGTCATGTTGAATGATCTCAGCATCCTCCTCCGTTGGGCCATTGCCCACCCGGATCCCACCAAAGTTGTGCGTGCCCTGACACATGCAGAAAAGAAAGAGCAAAGTGTTGTTTGGGTTTTAGTGCAAAACTGCAGGTTTCTCATGACTTCATGTGCAGCAGCAGCTCACAGAGGAAAACAAAATATTAAATATTAAGGCCCAGGTTAAGGCAGGTATTTCCCAGCTCGGATGGGAAAGGTGCTGATTCCTGCTGGGGCTGGGGAAAAAAAAAAGTCTGTCTGAATGAATCTTTGGCACATTTCTACTGTGTTACTGCGACCCTGAGGAAAATAAAGGCAAATCTCTCAGAGATCATTTGCTGGCTCTGATATGCAACAGCCCATGTCCTCCCCAGCATGGCTGGCCAAGCACTGACACACCACTGCTGGGTCCTGGAGCAGGTCACAGAGCAGAACACGCTGACACAAACACACACACACTCGCTCCCACCAGCCCCAGGCACACCAACATCACACAGGAAACCAGACCTTCCCTGCTTGGAAACTACCTTGTGCAAGCAGCTTTTTTTACAGACATTTGTTCTGACATTCAGCATCTGACCCTCAGCTGCACCTCCAGGACTCAAAGGGAAAAGAACAACCCGCAGACTGAGCTGAAACGTTGGAACCAGGAGCAGTTCCCACCTGACCCCTGTGAGTCTGATCCCCAGAGAAGGAAACTCCAACACCACAAACAGAAACAAACCCTGTGTCTAGCTTCAGCACTGTCCTGGGTCACCTGTGACATGGGATGTGACCAAGCTGACCCACCACAGCCAGACTGCAGAAGTTCAGGGATGCCCATGCAGACCAAGGAGGCTGAGGGTCCTGTGACCTGACACTTGCACAGACCTGCAGAACAGCTGCTCAGAGTTCTTTTACCTCATTTGTTCTTATAAGCCTGCTTTCATTTTAGGCTGAACTATAAATTTGTCCAAAATGCCAGATGTGAATTAAAGACTTTGTCAGGTTTCTAAAAACAAATTTGGTAGGTGTTTATACTGTGAATAAAAATAAATGAAAAGAAACCCCCACATTTACAACTAAGACAATGCTTTTATTAGGATTTTCAGCATCTCTGAAACACCAGAAGTCACTGATGACTCACATCAATATTCTATATATGTATTTCCAGCCTGTGTGAATTTGCACTTCTGCAGCTTTTCCCTCGCACCTGACTCGTATCCATTCCCTGTAAACCATCCAACCTAAACACGGCTCCAACAACTCCAATTATTTACTTGATCCTTCTCAGCACACCTCACGCAAGACCTCCCCTTGCAGTTCCCTGATGGAGATGCACTTCATACGCTGGATGGATCATGCACAAAAGATCCATTTTCATGCCTGACATTTCCGTGAGGAAACTAAAATGTCACAAGAGAAACAGCTAAACCGTCCCTTCCGGCACCTCTGGCACGTGGAGAGCCTGATGTGCTTCACACAGTCAGTGAGATTCACACTTTCTAGTCAGCCAGGCAGCATTCACAACTAAAACCAAGCTGAAATAGGCAGCACTGGGGACCAAGTTCTGGGGGCTGCCACAATCCTCACCAGAAAGCTCCGGCAGGAAAGGGCCATCTCTAGGCTTAGACAGATAAGTCGAAACAACTGCCACTGAGAGGTTTGTTTGTACACAACCATTTCATAACAGTTTCAGGTCAAAGTGTGTACAAGGCAGAGGTGTCACAAATCCAGTGATTACTGACAGAGAGTTGCTGGAGGCCATCACATCACCGTGTGTTTGGGAACATGTAATGCAAACAGAAATGCTGCCCTGAGAAGAATCCTAATCTATCTTAAACAAATATGCAAGAAAAGGAAAAAAAGGGGAACTTAACCTGGGGGGATGTGGTAGCAGGAATTCCTGTGCTGCTCTGCATGTTGGATTCAAGCAGCACCCCTGCAAGGAAGTGTTTCTGTGCACGCACAACTATCATCCTCCAGCCTGGGTGTTCATCCAGAATGTATCAATTTGGCTGAACTTTGCTCTTTCCAAGAGAAAGTGTTTTTCACCCTAAAGGTGCACTTGTCATTCCCTTACGATACTCAGATACATTCCATGCTCCCTTGATAATCAGACAGAAAGCCAACTCCCATCTGTAATGCATCAGGCGAGTTTGAAGAGCACTCACTGTTGCAGCCGCTGCTGCCTCGAGCGCCTGCGCGTTCGTGCTGCCCTGGGCCTCCTCGGGCTGCCCTTCCTGGGGGTGGATGGAAGAAGAGAGAGGGAGGAGGAAGAAAACAAAAAGAGAAAGGGAGACGAATGGAGGGGACATGGGAGGATGAAAGATGGTCAGAGAAGGGAGAGGGAGTGTCCGTAACTGAACTGATCTTTGACTCGCTGCACATCCTCACAGCTCAGCACGACATGCAGGGAGAACTCACACGAGCGCCACACTCCTGCATCTCACACACGGGTACTTCACAGTGCAGCTGGAAACCTACAGAGCACACCAGCAGACCACCTCTCACGTGACTGTGGAAGTTTGTTTTTCCTTTTAATTGTTATCGTTTACCATCCAAACCGCTTTAACAAAGATAGCTGAGAAGTCTGCGAACCAAGCCCATCTCTGTTTCTCATCAATGGGAAACTGCCAGCCTAGCCCAGGCACAGAAGTGCATCCAGCAGCCAATGAGATTGTTCCTAAATCAGCTGCTGAAGCCCAAGCCAGAGACACTGTTCTGATCACCACCAACATAAAGGGGTTTTAAAAGCAGGTTTGATGCTGGATCCAGATCTGGGAAGCAGGCAGGTAACACTCTGTCTCCACTAACACCTACCTCCCTGTATGCCCAGGAATATGCAAAAACACTTTACAAGTCTCAATGCAGTGTGAACCCATGTATCCAAGCTCGAGATGGAAAACACAGCTTTTAAACCAAAATTAGTTTTCATGTGGAAAATATAAGGGGGAGTCACCCACCAAGTGTTTTCTCCTTAAATACTGCTGGCGAAGGACCAGGGGTTTGGCTACCAGCATCCACGGCACACACAGCAATGCCACGACCACGAGGAAGCACTGGAGCCCCTTCTGCAAAAGAAACAAGTCTCAGGTGATTCAATGGCAGCCACTGCTCAAACACACACAGAACCCAGCAAGCACGGCTGAATTCCCAGCATGTGGACGCTGCACTACGCCTCTCTTCTGGGAACAGCAAGACGAGCTGTACTTAAGGCCTGCAGCTGCCCCCACTGACTGAATACAGCATTCAACGCTGAGACTGGATTAGATTAGGGAAAAATCCAAAAGATCCTGCAGTGAATGAGAATTTGACAGATGTCTGATAGTGCTAGAAGGAAACGGTGTTTGTGTCTGAGCTAAGCTGAGGCACTACATTGCAGAGACTGGGCAATACTCCTAATTGCATTCCACTATTAATCAGGATCCAAATGTTCTGGAGCCACAGCTGACATGCTCAGACTGATCTAAATTCCCGGTATAGGGATTATTCCTTCCTTCTTCAACTTCACATATTATCAGCCTTCAGAAACCCTCTGTCACAGAGGAAAAATGTTTCACACTTCATTTCACAATTATCAGGAGGTCAATGAAATGCTCCAATATCACAAAGCATCTCTGATCCTGTTTTAGCAAGAGCACGCACCTGCCCACTATAAAGCATCTTATTACTGGTATCCTCATAGGAGAACAGAAACATGTTGATAAAGTGTATTAAGAGGCTCGGTGCTTCCTTCGATGTGTGAGCATCATAGGCTGTCCACTTGTAAAAGATGAGAATAACAAGGTATCCAAAGAGGGAGGACATGAAAATCATTTCTGGGATAAATCCAAGGTATATGTTCAGTGGCTTCTTAAAATAGCTACAGGAAAAAAAAAAAAAGAGAGTTTAATATTACATTTCATTAGAATTAGGGCAAAAGCTTTTAGTGAGAGCATGAAGAGTGTCTTTGGAACGACAATGCAGGGACTCAGCAGCTCAACAACAGCTGGGCCAGAGCACAGGAACTGCCTCACACACACACAGTTCCACACACAGCCAGAAACAACTGCACTGCACCTTCCACCAGGAGGTGAGGGCTGACAGGCTCCAGCATCTTAAACCAACACACACGACACCCAAAGACGTTCCCCTCACCACGAGAAAAACAGGGCAAAGCACTTACATGTGGTTGAGGAGACTCAACGCGACACCAAAGAGCATCTGGAAAATGCCAAGAATCACAGACATCTTCATCTTAAAGGAATTGAGGAAGGCCAGCTTATTGCTGGCAATATTCCAGATCTGTGAAAAACAACACCCAGTCAGGCAAACACTGGGGAAAGGAAAACAGGAGAAGAAAAATGCTCCCTTTAAGCTAAACAGTATGAATCAGCCAGGAAATTTCAGGCTGAAAGAGCAGGTTTTTAAAGCTGTGTTTGTCCCACAGATATTTTTTGGGGAAATGAGCAGACAAGGTTTTCTGCTGGGAAAAGTCTCACAGTGACTGAGCCCACCATTGAGCAGGAATCAAACCTGTTTTGATGGGAGCTCAAAGCTGCAGGAAAGAGGTGGCTGTAGAGGAAGGATGAGCTCTTACCGGGTCAATGCCAAAGGGGTAGGGCCCACCAAACACTCCCTGGATAGCAGGATCCAGCTGCAGCAGGGGGGTGGTCTCCAGCAAGGCATCTCTGTTTGGGAATAACATTACACAAACATTAACACGAGCAATGCCATCCTCTTTGTGTAAAAACTAACAACGCTCTTCCCTTGTGAGAGCAAGGACTAGCTCAAATTGAGAGAACTTCAAGGTTCCTATGTGGTCCTAGAGATTTTCCCAAATCAATAAAAAACCTGTTTCTCCACCTTTCACTCAGTATCACTAAGAAGACAGGTGCAGGGGACAGGAATCTTGCAATGTCTATGAGGAGGAAGGTGAGAAACTGCATCTTTACAAATTTGCTGGGGAAAAAACCACCTGTTTTGAAACTTGACAGATATCGTCCCATTCACAGCCCTCTTCCAATTCTACGTGAGACCAAGTTCAGAAGTTTTTGTTTTCCTGAAGTGGGAGGACAATGGGGAAGGACAAGTCACTTGCTTCTCACTGTCTGTCTTTATGTAGTTTCCAAGGGTTTACTCACGACCAGTTGCCTTTAGTGAACATTGGCCGGACGCTCCACGAGGAACCGAACATGTTGAGGGACTTGGAGAAGCAGTCGTTGTAGATGAGGCCTGTGTATGTGGAGAACAGCCCCATCAGCAGGATGATGTACCGACCACTGAACACCATGTTGAACATCTAATGTAGAAACACAAAAGGAACAAAGAAGGTCCATGAGAACAGAGAAGGTCCCTCCTAAAGACAAACCAGGGAACTCAGTCTGTTGTAGGACAAACATCAGCTGTATGGACTGAGAGCCCAAAGTCTCTATTTCCCCTTGGCAGGGATTAAAGGGAGTAAGAGTGAGCATGGCAGCACAGAATCTGCTAACCAGGATAAACGGGTGGTGTGGCTGTCCACAGGGAACCTGGGATTAGCTGGAGAGGATAAATTGCACTGCACAGCCTGATGCAACCCCCAGCTGGCAGCGTGAGTTTGCAACCAGGCAGCACAGACCCTGTCAGCCTCCTCCATGCTCTGCCAGTGTATCTCAACTCTGGCTCAGCTCCTGTCAGCCCTGAGCAAGCAAATCCCACCCTGAGCAGTTAATAGGAAGAATTGAGGAGATAGGATATATACATACAGAAATTGGGGTGATTTGTTTACACTAGCTTATCTACTACTTGATAATTTTCTGCAGACAACAAAAAGGAATAATTTCCTATAAATATCTGAAAGAAAAAGCAAAGCAACTCAATACTATTATGAAACTACACTACTCAAGTCCGTGCTCCTCAGGTTTCCCAGCCTATTCATGTGTTTCACAAATTCCAAAGGAGGAATAATGCACATTGTCAACTCCAGGGGAAATGGATGGGAGTAAACCAAGCAGCAACTCTGTTTGAAATGCAAATCTCAGCATGATCTGCCACTTCACCTCATTGTCACTCTTCTGGGACAGAATCCGGCTTTCCCTCACCACCATCCAGACAGCAATCAGAGTCATCAGGATTCCGTGGCCAAAATCCCCAAACATCACAGCAAACAGGAATGGGAAGGTGATGATGGTATAGGGTGCTGTAAGGGAAGAGAGATGACAGTCCCAGGGCACAGCCCAGATTCACCATGGTACAATTCAGGCAATTTAGCGATAAAATTCCACGGCTTCCCCTCTGCTTCTGAAAGCTGTTGAGTATCAGAAATTCCCACATGGGTCAGACAATACAGAGAAACATCATTACTAAAAAATTGAGGTGGATGTCTTGGACTGCTCCAAGTCCGAATTTACCTGGATTTATTTCCCGATATGTCCCAATGCCGTAAGCATCAACAATGTTTTGAAAGCCAGAAGTAAACTTATTTGTTTTGTTGTAGGTGGGTGGGGTCTGGTTAGTTTGCATCCTGTTTAAAATAGATGGGACGGTGGATCCGCTGTGCTCCTGTTTGAACAAAACCAAAGGGAAGATCAGTAAACCCACCCTTGGAGCACCGGAGGACAGTCTGACATGGCTCTCCTGCTGGCATTTGGAAAACTGCAAGCTTGCATGCTTGCAGTGTGCTTGCACAATGAGACACTGGAGCAGCTGAGGGAGGCTGCCAGGATTCCACTGCTCTCCACTTTGTGTGGCAGGAGGAGAACTACTTGGAGTAAGGGTGAACGTTCTCTGCGTACGGCAGACAAGAAAACTCATGAAAGAGTTCGCTTGTTTTTTTAAAACAGCAAGTGAAAGGACTTCAAGACACTCAACTCTCTTGTCTATCTGAGCAGAGGGTGAGCTTGCCAACATCCTGGAGAGCTCCTGTATCCAGACATCAAGACTATAGAGCACAGCCACGATAACTAAATGGACCAAAGGACTCACACACTGGAAAGTCCTCACCAGTCCAGCATTCTCCTGAACTTAAACCTTTACACAACATATTTGTTACAACATTTATGTATAAATCCTGATTCCTGCACGTTAAATAAACTGTCCTCTGGGAGGGCTGATTCCAACAGCCCAAGGGGATGGTTTTCAGAGGCTCACAATTTGGAAAAACCAATGAATCCATGCAGTGCTGCCACAGCTGACGGGCACAGCAGCTACTCACAGTGCCCCTCCTGAGAGCAAACTGGATGGAATCGAGGTCAGCAACAGGACACCAGACTTCAGCAATCAAGCACTTCTGTGTCACGTCGATGTTGCACAGGTTCAGGGTGTGGTAAATCGCCTTCATCTTCCGCACTTTGATGAACCAGACACGGATGTTTTTAGCAGCTGCCTGCAAAACCCTCTGGCGATGATCCTCTGTTTGGTTCAGCACCTTTCAGAGATGCAGGAAAAAGGTGAGGCCAGGTGCACAAACTAGACAAGCCTTAACCACAGAGGATGAACCACGAGCCCGCTCCCCTACCCCACGCACAGGCTGCCCCATGCCTGAAGTCCATGCTGTAATCCCCATGTTAATTAGTTCTGCTAAAGGGCCTAAACACTTTTTCCAGGGATGCTTTCTGATTACTTTCCTCCTCCAGCCCCAAGGTCAGTGGTTGTTTCAAACAATGAACTATGCCAAGGTCACAGGGAAAAATTATACCTCCACCCAGGTTAAAAGAGCAGAGAAGAGCTCTGCAAGTGAGGGGTTTGCTGTTTTGCAAAAACACACAAATTACCCTGAAAAACTTGTTTACTGAAGGGAAAAGGAGAAAGTGCTTCCTACTGAGGCTGTTTTCCAACTGGAACATATCGAACTCAGGCCAAGTCAGATTTCCAGAGTGGAAAGTCTTAGACTGCAGGGAAAGTGAGGACACAGAGCACATGCAGCTTTGAATCCTCCCAGTTACATTGGTTCTGAGTTCTTGTCTACTTTCAAATTGCTGAACAGCCGTGCTACACAACTCCCACCTTGAGACAGTTTCTGTATCAAATAAGCAGACGAAATTCAACTCTTTTTCCTTTCAATTTCTAACATAGTCTCAATTTTTGTCTCAAATCCCTTAAATCCTTCTGCATTATTACATACTGCCTTTCTTCCTTGAAGCAAGCACCAGGTATTTCAGAACTGGCACCCAGGAGATCTGGGTGCTGGTTACTTTTTACCAACACTCAGGCTGCTGCACAAGAGATTAGTTGTAAAGCAGAAGCTCTTCAGGACAGCACAACGTGAAAATATGAAGACAGGCAGAAAAAAGAAGAGCTAAGTTAATGTTAGCATTGTTATCTCAGCTTGGAAAAACGTTTAAATGTTTTCAAAGTACTTGCAGATGAAACAGACAATTACACAACATGCTCTCAGAGCCTTAGCACACAGGATCTCCTCACACACACATGTTCCTCTTTGCTCCCTGGTATGGAGTTCCCTGTACTTACTTGTATACTATGAACTGCTCAGCCCTACAGAAAGATCAAACCACCCCCTTCCAAACCCTGACACAGAAACAACTGAGCAGTCTCCAAACATCTCTCTTGCACTGCTGAGCTGCTGCTCTCAAGCCACCTGGAGCTGAAAACAAGGTCATGTAATAGGGCCAAAATTCCTCCTGTTTTAATAGGATGCAGAGAAGTTTTCAACTATATCACTAAATAAAAGAAGAAAAAAAGGGCATTGACCCCAGTTATTTTACCATCTGAAGATCATCAATTCTGGTATTGACACCAGAAGCCATTTCCTTCCGCTCCTGGGGTGTTTCTGGGCATGGATAGAGGGAGGCCCGGAACCTGGAAGACAGGGAAGCACTTCAGTGACAGAGATGGAAATAAGATCAATTGGTCAGGGCTGAGCCTGAGCTCAGAAATAAAGCCAGAAGCACCTTAAGAGAAGTTTCTGATCAGCAGAGACTGCCAAGCAGAGCTCCAGGCTCTAAATCACTGGAGCGCATAAGTTTGCTTTAGGTCAAAACAGAAGCTGTGCTAAAGAAAACGGAAGTGAGAGAGAATCCTCTGTTCCCTGTGCTCCCAGTGTCTCAGGGCACTGTCACGAGGCTGGCCAGCCAGTGCAGGGGAATGCTGTCTAGCAGCAGCTGCTGCAAGAAGCACTCACTGTTGTCTCCCCTGTGAGAACATCCCACTGATATCCCACCAGGTCTGTCCCAGAGTTCAATACTCTCTTCGTTTTGGCATTCCCTAGCACAGCAGTTGTATACTTTTGAGCATTACAGGCTGTGGAATGGCAAGTTTGACTGTAAAATATGTTTCAGCTACTTATGGCACATTTCATTTGCTGTCAAAATATGTGCTCCTGCAGCCACCATGAAATAAGGAGCTGAGAAATATCAAGTCATGTCAATGTTAAAATAATTGAGAGCTGCCCAGCTGTCAGACTTTCATACCCTTCACAGATCTTCTTGACTCTGTTCTTCAGCTGGTCACCTTGGAAGAAGATGATAAACACAGACTTGTGCACATAATCCCCCTAAGAACAGAGGAAAGAATTGTAGAAATTAGGATGACAGCTAATTGCCAGAGCTCTCCTTTTCCTTCCACTGAGTCTGTACATCAGAGCTCAGATGTGCACAGTGGGTCAAGAATGTACCTGAGTAACACTGAAACAGTCACAAGGAGAGTGATTTTCCCAGCCTCACTACAGAATACCTGCATTGTATTTGTGTTTACTGAAGCAAAATGTCCCGGATTATCCATTATCGATTCTATGCAATACAATAAAAGGGAAAACCTGGGAAGATCTCCAAAAATAATGGAGGTGCAATGAAATATTTATCTGCACTTAGCGCAGTCAGCTCATCTACAGAATCAAGCCAAAAGCTACAGAGTGAATGAAGATAAGATGAAGGGGAGTTTAACCACTCCCTTCCCAGGGAGGCCGGCGGGACATTCCTTGCACAGCTGTGTCCGTGGGGGCAGCCAGGGCCCCTTTCCTGCATTTGTTGACAAGTTATTGTTCTACCTTACTTAGGAAATTTTAACATAATGTTTCAGGAATAATTACATTAGGTGTAACCTCAATTTAAGGAAGTTCTGCACAATAAGAACAAAATCTCTCCGAGCAGACAGATGATTCCACAGGTCAGCTACCAGTGGTCGGAGGGACAAGGGAACACATCAGTCTTTTGTGAGAAAGAGAGGTGTTACTGAACTTCACCTCCTGGGTCTGTGTTCCAGGGCAGCTCCCACGCAGACCCCACACAACCTTTACTGGGTAAGAGCAAGGGTTCCCCAAGTTTGGGAAGTGCCCACTGGTTTGAGTGCAGAGGACACTGGATGTAAACCAGGCCCAATCACAATGTTTACATTTCTATCTTTACTAAATTTATAGATATAAATTTTATAATTATATAATATATAATTATAATTTTATATAATTTACTAAATTATTTCTATTTTTACTAAAGCCAACAGTTCTCAGGCAGATGTTTAAATTATCGAGTAGCAAATAAGGAAAAAAGGAAAAGTCCAAGTTCAGAGTAAATGAGCTTTAGATGGGACATACTGCCTGTGTCCCAAAGAGCCTCTTCCAAGGAGGATCACCAGTCATATAGAACTGTGTACATACAGGAGCTGCACTTGTAGTTTGGGCCAGAGAAGTCACTAGGACCTGCTGCAGTCCATGTTTTGAGTTGTTTTCTCATTTTCAACAGCACTGCCCATCCAGCCTGCTATTTTTGTTTCACTAAAAAGGGAAAACATTTGTCGCTGAAGCTCAGAGGCTGCAGTAGGTGCCGGGAAGGGACGTGACCCAAACGTTTGCTGCAGGGAGCTCAGAGGGACACAGGCTTCCATCTACAGACCCACAGCTGTTACACATCTGAGGCTTCTGCTGCTGCCCCCGACAGTCCCTGTTACCGTGGCGGGATCCTCCAGCGGGTTCTCGATCTCGGCCTGGCGCAGGAAGACGTTCCCGCGGCACACGCGCCACAGCATGCGCTCGAACGTGGGGATGCGCTCGCGGTTGATCACGCCAGCCACGAACCTGCCAGGGGACAGCACAGACGTGAGGGGCTGCACCCAAACCACCCCAGAGCCTCACACCCAGCACGCCACGGCAACTGGGGGGGTCAGCATCGCATTTGAGAGCTACACAAAGCTTGTTTTAACATTAGTTCTTTAAGCAAAACGGAAGGTCCTCTAAAAATACACACAACAAACCAACTGCACAGGCAGTGGTTCTTTTTGAAAAAATAAACCACTGCTTATAGAAGAAACAAATGCATTTAGATATACAGTTCCTAGGCTCCATTTCCCAGGGGTTCTGGTACATCGGCTGCAAGGGTTAGAGCAGCCACGGCTGCCAGTGATTGTGCCCTGGGCTCATGCTTCAGACCTCACCAGCCCAAACACCCACATCCAGACAAAGAACTACACACACACAAGGAAGCCTGGAAGCAGCTGATAAAGAGGATATAGAACTATGCACTTATTTCAGAGCATTATGTGCTCGTGGTAGTTACAGCTTCCAACAAAGCTGTGAGAGTTCAGGAGGTCTCAAAAACAACCAGACAGATTTACATGGAACAAACTGGGATAATTCACTGGTGCAGAGAAACATGTGAAGCACAATCACGAACTGGGAAGTTAATGTAGGCAGGACAAGAGCAGAGAGCAACAGCTGGTTTTAGATCAGTTTTCATCTGCTTGGGGTGGAAAGTTCCACAGCTGTGATCAAATCATTGCTGATTCCACAGGCTCATAATCCCCAATCCAACAACCCCAATGCCAGGTCATAGCCCAAACTGCCATTACCCAAGTCGGAGTGGGGCACCTCTTCCCATCTCACTCGGCTCCAGCAGTGAAGAGGATTCTTCCAACAGGTCTGGATCCGCCATCTGCTGATGATGCAATTCAGCCTGAATTCACAAATCAATTAATATCTAATGAAACCAGTTAGTGGCATGCAGGGAATGAGGAGCCAGGAGACAGTTGGGGGAGACAAAGAAAGAAAAGAAGGAAGAAAAGAAAGAACAAACATAAGACTGCAAAAAGAGGAACGAGATGACAGAAAAGACAGCAAGAATTACACATGGAAGGAGAAAAACAAGAGGAAAAGTGAAATGGCTCAGCAGGGCTTCCATACAAGAAAGGTTTGAGGATTGTTGCAACAAAGGGGTTGGGGGATATATAAGTCTGAAGAAAGGCAGAATTAAAAAAAAAATTCAAGTTTTAAGTACAAGTGATGTTCCCAAGAACCATTTTTAATGGCACAAACCAGAGAAACACACTTGACTTTCATATTTCCCCAGATATTAAATTAGTTTATCCTTATTCACCATGTCTCACAACCAGACACACCAGATGGGTTGCTTAGGGCAGGCTGGTGATGAGGCTCTTGGACAGCCAGGCATTAAAACAAGACAGTTTTACACTGTCCTTCATTGCAACTCATTTGCATGCTAAAATTCTTAGGAATACAGCTTGTAAGTGTCAGCAATTCAGGTCAAGGATGCTCAAATCACATCACTCTTAATGCACCGTCTTCACACTTGTTCAACCCCGCCTCACACTTAGTTTCACCTCTGCAGCTTATATAATGAAATGCCAAAAATTACAGTTCCTGAGCACGACCAGAGGGCCCAAGTCTACCCTCTGTGGTACACAGGAGGTCTTCCTCATAGAGCCATCAAGGGAAGTTGCTGAAACACAGTGGAAGACCCAAGGCCACGCCAGATGCACACACACAGTGCAGCCTTGCAAAAGTGCAGTGACTCAGCCCCAGCTTCTCTATTTGGGCCACAGTTGCATCAGTTTTAGTGAAAATGTCTCCAACACTTCACTTGTTTGGTAAATAAAAGTGTTTATCATATACAAGAGTTTTTGCAAGGCTGACACCCAGTGCAGCTCGATTGCTTGTACAAACACTAGCTGCAGCTTACCCACGTCACACAAGGGAGGGAGCCCTTCATTCACATTGGAAAGGCAACACGAGGAACTCCTGGTCCTTTCATCTTTAAGGCAACTTGTTGCAACATCAAAAACTGAATGAAAATTTTGCTTCATAGAGGACACAACCAAAATAAGAAAGTTTGGTACCCCAAAAAGAAACACACAGACCAAACATCCTGGTGATTGTTTGACATCTCAATTTCAGGACACTGAAGAACAGTAAGTTACAATTTTAAGAGGCTTGTATTGTATTTACAGTCATCAAGACACTGTCTGATATTTTTTTTGTGAAGTGTACCACGTTTTAGCAGATGAAACATGAAAAAGGAAGGACAGCACACATGACAACTTTGGATCTGCCCCACCTGAGAGAATTTGCTATAAATTTTTAACATTACCTTGGTCCCTTTGGGCTATGTGTCCTTTATTCAGGACAAGTCCTGCTTAGAGGGGATGGAATTACAAAACAAAACAGTTTAGAATAAATGTAGGTTAGACCAGTTTTACTAAAATATTGAGACTATGTGCAAATGGAAGAACTATCCAGCTCCAGTGTGGGAAAACAGGGTTCTGGGAAATTTACTTTGAATACGAGTTTTTGCCAGCACCAAATAAAATGTCAGAGTTATTGTGGAGTGCTTTTACTACATCAGGTCATTCAGGATTGGAACTCCCCTACATTTCCATGCCAGTAATCAAGAAGCAGAGTTTTCCCTATTGAACATTTTTAAATTGCTTATTGTTCCCCTGATCAGTACCCAGATCAGCACCCTGAATCTCAAAAGTAGTTCATTTTCCCCATTTCTTGATTCCAGTCCTGACCTGTAACAGCTCTGGATGCCCAACACAACCCAATACAATTCAAGCCCCTTCCAGGTCACAAAGAGAACAAAAATCAGTGTTCACAAGAACTTAAAAGGATTCATGTCACCATCTAACAATTAACCCAGAGCCAGACAGAAGTGACAGATGCAAAGCAGATAGAGAAAAGCAGATGGCAGAAGAGTTGGAGGGAGGAGGAGGGGACTGCATGCCATTAACCGTTACTTTTCCAGTCTTCTTTTACGCTCACACTCAAGGAAAAGCTCTCAGAGAAATCTCTCCAGCTCATACTGTTCTTCATAAGCAAAGACAAGAAGACTGAGAAAAGGAGCATAATCATCAACATGGTGTGTTGGAACAAGAAATGGCTTCTTGGGCTGGAATGGTCACAGGAAGAACAGGGGAACATTTTGCCACCCACCCTCCCCCCGTGCTCAAACTCTGGAGAGGGAACACCAAGCATGAAGGAATTTGGAGAGCCAGCCATTTCTTGTGCAACTCATTACTATGAATAACACAATCTTAATTACCACTCATTGAAGTCTTCAAGTGTTGAAGGTGCTGAGCAGTGGCAGTCTGGGGAAAGGGAGCATTGGCCACTCTGGGATGGTGAGCAGAAGCACCAGGCACACGCCCTGGGCTGCTCAGGGCTCTCACTTGCCTGTTTGCTGAGCACAGTGTGAACTGAGACAGGTTTAAACTGTCCACACTTATGTTCTGCTGAACATCACCCATAAGCTGTTCAGCTTGCTTTTACATAGAGCAGCACATGTTATTTGGTATATTTTATTACTAGAGAAAACCTTATCAAAGAGGAGCAGAACATATCTAAGCTCTCTGTGGCCGGTTCATGTAAGGCTGCCATGACCTCCCTTCCGTGGGTGACCTGACATGGACTGTTTAGAAAATTGATTTTCATCTTTAAACTTCAACCTGCACTTGAAGAAAAGCAGTAGGCAGCTCTCACCAGAGAGGACAGTAATTAACAAGGTCAGGTTGAACGGGGCTTGGAGCAACCTGGTCTAGTGGAAGGTGTCCCTGCCCATGGCAGGGGGTGGAAGGGGAAGAGCTCTAAGGTCCCTCCCAATCCTTACTAGTTTGGGATTCATTCTTGATATAAAAGTGCTCAGCACCAGCTGTACCTGATTTTACTTAATACTCAGAGCAGGCGGTAGCACCTTAACACAGCAAAGTAATAGATTATCAGGGTAATACAAGTGTCCCTTGGACAAACAGGAAGTGAACATTCAACACTCGAAGACGACGGGTTTTTTTGTACTGAAATCAACCCCACGACCCATCAACCCTCACATCAGCAGCAGAATCTGTGTCAGCAGTGACTACGACTGGTGGTGGCACAGGACCAACCTTGGTGCCTGAACAGGCAGCATCTTGTGCCAAAACACCAAGAAACAAACTGTTAGAACAATGGCCTGAAGCGTGCAGGAGCCCAGCTCCGCTCGACAACAGCCCTCGTAAACACCAGGAGCCACTTCTGTCAAGAACTCTTTGATCAAATCCTGGAATCAGAGGAAACAGGACAACTATTCAGCAAAAATGTGTCCTGAAAAACACCCAGGAGCTCTCTGGGAAGACTGCCTAGATGAGGAAGGGTTGTGTCTTCTCCCAAGCAGGATTTATGTCGGTGCCATGATTGACATTGGAGAAGCTCCTCTCAGATCCAGTGAAAGCTGCCAGTTCCTGGCCCAGCTGATAATTAACAAAATGTCAAAGACTTTATATGGCAGCTTTGCTCCGGAACTGACCTCTGAAACCTTCAGGGTTTGATCAAAGGCTCAATCAATTAATTAACCTATTACTTCAGAGGACTTTATATTATGACCCTGATTAGTCTCCACATAACAGTTCAAAGGCTGAAGACAAATTCAGCTTGATTGTAACTCCTCTGCATGTGCACCAAAGAGACTCCAACCCACTTGGGACAGTATGCACTGTAGCACCAAATTTCGGGGCTGTTGATGTGCTTTAAAAATGCTCATGTCTTAACTATTTTACACAATTTTTAAACAAATCATTGCTTAACTAGAACAAACCCAAACCAGCATTGTAGGAGGTAAATCATGGGTAGCTGTGTGTTCTGCATGAAAAATGGAAAACAATTTGAGAAGCTTTCTTAAACAAAGCATAAAATGATGCTGCTACCCAAAAGAGCAACTGAAATATATCTGAGAATAAAAATGGTAATTTCTAGAAGAAGAACCAGCTCCCCAAGTGTTAACCCCCCCCGGTATTCTGACCTCATCAAAAAACTGCTGAGTTTTACGCAGTATAAATTTTAATTCTGTCAGCTCCAAGAAGTTTTTCTTCAGAGCCTCCTGGTTGGTGTTGATTTCTTTAAGCTCGTTTTCAATTTTCTCAAAGTTTGCCTGCAAGACGTGAAAAAGAGAAGGAAAAGGGGTTTAAAGCAATTTGATAAATAAGTGCTGTTCAGTCTAGCACTGAACACGGAAGCAGATGAGATACTTCACATCCCCACCTAATTTCTATGGAATTACAGGTGTGTCTCCACAGTGCTGTGGCACAGATCCAGATTTGCCACATTCTTCTAAGGCAACTGCAGACTTCTCACACTCAGCCAGTCCTTTATGGACTGGATTGATGCAGTTTCTTCAAATCATTAAAACCCTAATAAACTTTATGACCCACCACCATAAATCATGTAGTTCCAGCAGGTTTTGGCTCATTTTGACAGTGAAATTCCTATTAAGGGCTTTCACTTCTGCTTGGATAAACACAGAAGCAGCACAGTGTTGTGAGTCACACCCAGCCCGTGTGAGGTGGCAGAGCCACATCCAGGGCCAGCTGGGGACTGAGCCAATGCCCCTCTGCTGCTGAGCTCTGCAGGCATTGACCCATAAGGACAATTTTCCCTGTTTCCATTCTGAGTGAAACACTAGTTGAGTCTTAACACATCATTACCTCCAGGTCAATCATGTCACGTGGAAAAGGCACCTCTGGGTTTTCGCCAGTGTCCATGATAGGAATATTAGCTTTTTTAATCTCCTTCTCCACAAACCCTGGGGAGACAGCATTGACAGTGTTAACCACAGACAGTTCAGTGTCACCCCACCTGCACCTGGCCCCATCAGCAGCTGAGAGTCCTTTCACCTCCTATTCCAAGACTGTCTACTTGGTCAGTTACCTTTCCAGGAGGTGAATCCCGTGCCCTCACCCCTCTCTGCTCTGTTCCTAATGCTGCTCTGCAGCTTCTGCATGCCTCGACTGGCTTATCAGCAAAAACTGCAGACTCAGAGCCCCATCAGCCCCGGGGGGAACGTACGGAGCTTGCGGTCCATCTCCTCACACCTCCGGACCTCATTGACGAATTTTCGGTGGAACACGTTCACATCGGGGTTCAGCTGCGGGGAGAGATGCGGGGTCAGCGTCCCCCCCGCCGCCCGGGGGGGTTCTGCGCTGCGGACACGGGGGCGGGGGCGGGTGGGGCTCCCGATCCCGCGGGGCTCCCGGGGGGTCCCGATCCCCCCGTCCGCCCGGGTCCGCGGGGACACTCACGTCGCGGAACTGGACTTTGCCCAGCTCGCCCAGCTCGCTGACACAGCAGTACGCGGCCTCGGACTGCAGGAACAGCTGGGCCAGGGTCATCTCCTCGCTGCGGAACAGCTCCCCCATGGCGGCACCGCTCCCGCCGCGGCCTCTGCGGACAACGGCCGTGAGAACCGGGCCGGGGGCAGCGACCGGGGCCTCCCCGCCGACCCGTCACGGCCCGGCGGTCTCCAAACCGTCCCTTCCCGTCCCGTTCCCCGTTCCCGCTCCCCGTTCCCGGTACCCGCCGCCGCCGCTCCCGCTGCCCCGCGCCGGGACCCGCCCGTGACGTCACCGCCTGCGCGCCGCGGCGTCACGCGCACGTCTCCTGGCGACGGCGAGCTGGGGGGACCCGCCCCGGAAGTGACGAAGGGAGGGGCGGGAGGGGGCGGGATCGAGCCACAACAGCGATGATGTCAGTATCTTATTATATGACGTCATCTGTGATATAGTGACGCCGCGTGTATATCGATGACGCCACGGGGAGCGCGCACGAGGCCGCGGCCTGGCCTCTCCTCTCTCCCTCCGCGAGGCCCCGGGAGAGGCCCCGGGAGAGGCCCCGGGAGAGGCCCCGGGAGAGGCCCCGGGAGAGGCCCTGGGCAGGGACAGCGAGGGCAAGGAGCAGCCCCAGGGCCCTCTGGGGTACACGGGGAGCAGCTGGGGCTGCTCTGCTGGAACAAATCGACCCCGAGCAGAGGCTCCAGAGCTCAGGCTGCAGATTCCCACCCCTTGGCTGCTCCTGGCATGTCTCTGCGGCAGAAGAGGGCTGAAGTGGGGTTAATCCAAACATAAGAAATGACTGCCAGTGTCCCAGCCCAGGGTGATCACTGTGGGCACGGGGGCACCGTGAGGGGCACTTCTCGCTGAGCCCCAGGAACAGATTGAGTCCCTGCCCTGTCAGTTTATCTAGTTCTATCCAGACTGACCTATTCAGGCAGATTTTTAATTATTCCCAAATGGAGACCCAAAGGCACAGAGATATGCTGGAATCACACGTGGATGGCAGGCCCAGGAGGAGCTCTGCTCCACAGGCACCCTGTCCTGTACCTGAAGCCCCATGCAGGTGCCTGTGGAAGTCCACCCTGGAGCACACCCAGGGACAAAGAGCTGCCAGCACTGAGGGTGTTCTCATGGAGCTGACTCATAAGCAGCAAACACTGGAAATAAATGCTCGGGAAAAAGGTCCCTTCAGGAAAGAACAGGGCATAAAAAGTAGCCTATTTTTCCTAGGTGGCATAATGGCTATTGTGGGGGCACAGGACACAATTCCCTGATTCCAGAGCCGCCAGGCCCGGGTCAGTGGGGAGGGTGAGCAGTCACAGGGCAGGGAAAGTGCTGACTGCCATGAGCATTCATGGTGAACAATGTCCCTCTGTGAGATGCCCTGGGTTTCCCAGCCTGTGTGTCAGGATGGGTTATTTGTCCCAGGCTGCCTTGGGCATTCCTGGTATTTGCCAGCTGATCCGGGAGGAGCCCGGAGCTCTCAGGCATACCTGGTATTTGCCAGCTGGTGGCAAAGGGCAAGGGTGGCCTTGGCCCCTCGAGAGGCAGGAGGTTCGGAGGATGAATTACTGTTGTCAAGGCTACAGGACGAGGGAAGCTGCCACCTTCCCAGTGTGCCCACAGACCTTACCAGTGAGCCTTCAGCCCAGCAGCAGAGTGCAGGCCAGCGGAGGCTCTATGGCAGCACTATACGTGGGAGCTGGGTTCCCTCTGGTTGAGCCTACTCCAGGGACAGTGAAGGGTCTGGCCCAGAGTCACTCCCAGAATCTGAATTTTCCTTCTCCGCATTCTTGGCATGTTCCTGCTGGGTTGTTGCAGAGCCTGGGGTGGCACCTACCATGTGTCTCCTTGTTCTGAAACAATTAGGGTTTTTACCACTAAAGCCACGAGTAACCCACTGTATTTGGGCTTTGCTTTCAAGCACAGCTTTGCATGGCGTGCGCCGCAACGGGTCCCACATTTAAAGTCCAGTGACTGTATCTGTCGATGGCTCAAGGATTGCAGAGCTGAGAGAGTTCCTCTGGGGAGAGTGCCCAGCTGCCTCCCTTCTGGACTGCATTATCCTTCTCCTGTGTTAAACCTGTGTGGAGACGTGGTGCACTTTGCATGCACTGTGTACACCCATCATACATTCACAGTTGGGGGGGTATTGTTATGATCCAGATGTTTTTGTGCCAGAACTACTGGATCCAAATTGTAGCATTTCTTTAAAATATTGAAAATCATGCTTTCATAGTCCTGGGGAAAAAAGCCCCAACCCTTACTATTGGCAACAGGTCTGCATTTTCCAGCTGAACTTCAGCGCATGCAGTTGTTTAAATCAGCCTTCAATGCACACAGCTGTGCCCAGATGGGGCTGCTCGCTTCCCACTCTTCCCAGCAGCTTCCCGAGCCATTTACTTGAGGATTTTGTTTTTTCCTCTTGTTACTTACAGCGCCTTTAGACTGAGGGGTGGCAGCAGTTCCAGAGCTTTGCATTCCTGGCTGAGCTGTGCCTGTGTTTGCATGCAGAGCCATCGCCTCCCCTCCAACTATTTTAATCATTTCAAAAGGGTGGGTCAGCAGGCATTTGGCAGCGGCTTCTTTTCTATAGCTGAGGTGGAGTCAGCCAATGACCTGCAAGCCTGGAAAATTTTGCAGGGCAGTTCCACTGGACGGCTGTGCGGAGCTGTGCCATTTGAATTTCAGCACAGACACTCACTCACTGCACTCCCCATTCCTGGCGCGTCTCCCAGCGCGGAGTTTAGCTGAGGCTCGGGCTCAGTTTTCCCTGCTCTCTCCCTGCAGTGACAGCTTCTCCGGGCTCTGTGAGCCAGGACTCCCGAGCGACCATGGAGGACACCACCTTGCAAATCATCGAGCCACCCACTGTCTCCGAGACCTCGGAGGAGCAGGCGCCCGAGGAGCCCATCAAATCAGACCAGATCAACGGCGTGATGGTGCTGACCCTGCTGGACAAGATCATTGGAGCGGTGGATCAGATCCAGCTGACCCAAACACAGCTGGAGGAGAGACAGCAAGAGATGGATAGCGCAGTGACCAGCATCCAGGGAGAGCTGACCAAGCTGACCAAGGCCCACACCACCACCAGCAACACCGTCAACAAGATGCTGGAGAAGGTGCGCAAGGTGAGCGTCAACGTGAAGACGGTGCGGCAGAACCTGGAGAAGCAAGCCGGGCAGATCAAGAAGCTGGAGGCCAATGAAGCGGAGCTCCTGAAACGCAGGAACTTCAAAGTCATGATCTACCAGGTAAGGAACTGTTTCACAACGTCTTTGCATCCTGTTAGCGGCTGTTTTCTTCGCTGAGGGTCCTGTCATGCTGCATGGCCGGTCCAGTCCTCTCCCAAACTCCCTGCACTGTCTGGCAGTTCAGGCTGAGGCGGGTCCCCCTGTAGCTTTCTCATTTGTGGTTTAACATTTTCTGTGTGTCCTAAGACAAAGCTTGACAGAGTTGTCCCACTTAACAGGAATTTTAATGCAGATAGGAAGCAAGGCCCTAAGCACTCACTGCAATGGGCCAGAAGGATCAAAATAACCCGATTTTACTGCTTAGCTCAACGAAGTACAAGTGTGTTCTGGGATCTGGAAGGGGGTTTTGTAAATCCATCTGCAACGTCTCTTCTACCAAGAGACACCATGTGCATGGCTACGTGGAGAGCGATAGCATTTCAGATGTGTGACATGCATCTGATAACAACAAATGACAGTAACCCTGGCTCGGGGTTAATCCCACCTGCCAGGGCAGATAGAGCTGTCAGAGAAAATCCAGACCGGTCCCCTGAGCTCGGCAGCACTCAGGGTGGACTTTGCCATGGGTTTGTACAATTCCCACCTTCTTTCTGCTGCATCCTGCAAGCCTTGATCCTTCTCGTTGTCTGGTTTCAGTAACAGCTTTGGTTTGCTTGATGTTCTCCCCCCCCGTGCTAAGCATTGGAGTTTTCCTTTTATATTAAACAAGGAGAGAGAGAGGAGCATGGTTCTGTCAGGTTTCCTGCCTGCAGTTAGTTTTCCGTGTCAGAGCAAACTCTTCTATTGGGCCACAGGAGAAAAGTGAGTGAAACAGTTAATGATTCAGTTGGAAGCCTCTGAGTTAATAATAGCCAGCGCCAGGGACAAATAGAGAAGCATCGAATGCTGATCATGGGAAGAGAGAGAAAAAAAGCAAAATAAAAGGGAGAATGGTTGTTGCAATGGGGTTTGAGGGAGAGCAGCTCATGACAGACTCAGTGATCAGAGATATACAGGGCTTGTGCGACTCCCTGGTTCAGAGCTTGAGCATTTGTAGTTTTATTGTGGCTGAAAGGCTGAAATACTCAAGCCTGTTTAGATCATACTGGAAACCTGACCAGTTATAGACAGATATATATGTGTGTGTTTATTACAAGCTCTTTGTATCAATCTATCTATGGAAAAATAAGATAGAACTTTAAATGTACTGCAGAAGCAAAACCATTGCAAAATGAGAGGAGGGAAGGGAATTGTTTAACATTCCGTGTGGGTTACAGATAGGTGGGAAGTTAGCAGAGTTCAAGGTCCTCGGGAAGCACCGCGAACATTGACAGGTTGGCTTTTGGTGAGCTGCTTGTGTTGGTTTGCACTGGCTTATGGATATTGAGCAGAGTTTCTCTTTGAATATGAAAAACCATCCTGCTTCTGAAGGCTCAGGGCCTGCCCTTGCTGCTGTGCTGAGGACAGAGCAGCCTTGGAGCGAGTCGGTTGGCAAGAGACTTGGTAATCATGGAGATTATAGTGAAAAAAGTTATTTGTAATTTGGAACAGTTTCCCAGAATGGAACGTAGTGTGATTTGAATGTGAGGTCGCAGAGCACAAGTAAGGAATTCTCCAGGTTTACTCCATGTGAAATGGAGCCGTTTGTGCCCTCGTGAACATCCTGGCACTTCTGCAGGAGCAGACTCGGCCCCAGCAGGACAGGACCCGGCACTGGGATCCACCCTGGGAGGTTAAATGAGGAATACACCGTGCTTTCCTAATGGTGTCTATGGCTAAAAACAAATAATTACAACATAATTCTCTTCTAATTCAGTGTTTCACTTCTCAGACCCCCCACTCACCCATCAAAGTGTCTGTTGGGTACGTTACTGGTCATGTAATTAATTCTGCAGTGCTGTGCACATTATTGCTCCTCTCTGACTCAGGGAAAGTTGCTGCGCCACGCTGGGAGTGACTCCTGTGTGTTTTCCATTGCTGTAGCTAAAAGTGCAAGGATTTATTAGCCTTTTCTTTTGAAGAAGAAGAGAGAAACTCATTTTAAGAGAAGTAAAATATTCCATAATCCCAGTGGTGACTGTTTTCAGGCAACAGAGCTGAGCAGAGCAGGAGTCATGCTCTGTAGGAATTCGATATCGCACAGTTCTGTGGTCAAAGAGATAAAGGAGGTAAAGATAAATGAGTTCTTTGCTGGTTAATGATGTTTGATTATTCTCTCAGCATTACGTCCTGAAGCTCCAGCAGTTGTGGAGGGACTATTTCAGGAGTGCAAATTAGATCTTTTGCACCTTGGGAGGGGAGGTCAGACTGCCTATGAGAGCTGTGCTTTCCTCACTGTAGATTAGGAGGAAACTGAAGTAAAATTTTATTCAGGGAAAGCCTGACTTGTGGGATGATCCTGAGCAGAACTGTCAGGGTAGTTTCTGACTTTGGGGGAGAAAATGCTGAACTGGAAATCAGTCCCACGTCCTGGCTAAGCTGAGGTGTTGAGCAGAACGTTTACGGGTGTCACTCGCAGTCTTGTCCGTGTGCACATTTTCTCGCTTGCTCACCCTCTCAGAAACACTTCCAGCTGATTTTGCCAGGAGCTGGTCTGATTTCTACCGAGTCGAAAGAGTTTTTGTATCGACTTAATGTAGGGAATTAGATCGATTCTTGAGAAAAAAATTTGAAAACAACAACCCCCCTCCAAATTGCCCCATCTTTCTGTTTTGAAAACTTGCGGACCCAAAGCAAGTGGCCGAGCTTTGATGGGCCACTGTGTATGCAGACGTTCAGTGCAGAACATGCCTTCCTAAAAAGTCTGATAGTGAGTGCCTGCACTGCTCAGCAGCCCCTGGGAACAGAACTCAGAGCTCCACAGAGCTTCCTTTGTGCCTCTGGCCCGGGTTCCCATCTTTCAGAGAAACCAGGACGCCAGCAAATTTGGTGAGAATAGCTGCTAATAAAAACAAATTGAAGTGACTTCATCCCAAACCTCCTGTTTTTAGGATCCTGAATCTGAGTCTGGTTACTGCAGTTCATGGTTAAATAATGGATGTCCTGTGCAGCTACTGCCCTGAAACCAGACTTTGGGCCGCATTCAGTCTGAGAGCGGCATGTGGCAGCTTACGTAAGCCCAGCATTTTCCTCCAAACAGTTTTTGACAGTTAAACTTATTCCTGCAAGTGTCAGAGGCTGACTTTCTTACAGCTGGGCAAACCCTTGCAGCACTCAGCATACACATGGAGTATTGAATTTCTAAAGTGTGCCGGTCCTTTATTTTGAGGCTCGTGTGGGCGCCGAGCTCTGGTTGCTCTGGCTCAGGATGTGCAGTGTTTTTTGTTTGGAAGAGCGGCCTTTGTCCGAGGGGTGCTCCCCACACTGTCTGATTTGGGGGCTCCTGTGGGGCTCCTGTGTGCCTCAGGGGGCTCTGACAGCCGCTCTGAGCTGTGTGAGGTGTGGGTTTCCATGGGAAGGGCCAGGCAGTTAGGACAGCAGGGTGGGACCCACATCCCAGCCGTGCAGTGTGTGGGGTGGGTATGGCTGGGCGAGGGAATATAAATAGCCCAGCCTGGCTTTGTGCTCTGCGTGGGCCTTATACGGATGGGAGCAGCAACACTGCACATTTTGGGCAGGGGGGATGGATTTCAAACTCACACATTAATGTGACAGATTAGGAGGTCAGGCCTGAATTGCCTCATTTTTGGGACTGTGCTCCTCAAAAGAGAGTGTGGGAAAGGACACGGGCTCAAGGGGCTGAGGAGGAGTAGAGGGCAGGAAGCCCAGGGTGTACAAGCCCACTGCCCAGGGCTGCAGCCTTTTTCCACTGCCTAAACAGAACAGCAGCTGCCCCAAGCTATGGTTTTGTTTGAAAGTAATCATTCAGAAACAAAACCAGGGTGAGAGCCAGCAAGACCTGCAGGCCTGAGGGGCAGCTTGGGTCAGTGACGTGCCTGGGGTTCAGTGGAGCTTGCCCAGCTACCAGTGTTACAGAGTAAATAGGAACTTGCAAAGCAATTTGGATGACAGCACTGGGATAGGCACGGGCACCAGGCACCCACAGGGCACTTTTCCTGCAAGAGCAGTTGGCTCTGTGTGCCCGGGAGTTCTCTGTGCTGGAACGTCTGTCCCTCTTCCCAGTGGGGCATTGCAGGGATTTGCATTGCAGCAGCCAGTGGGTTTTGTAATTATTTTCTGATAATACTTTAAGATAAAAAGCTGGTTTCACTTTGCTGTGAATCCAATCCAAAGCAGCTCCTGTCAGTGCAGGTTCCCCCTCCATTGCAGGAGCACCACGAGAACATTCTGATGTGCCAAAAATCCTGCATATTCTCTGCATATTACTGAATTATTACAGTCTCAAGATAATAATTCACAGGAACCTTTAAAAAAGTCAGGATGTTAATACATCCAACTTCCAGGATTTTTCTTAGTGCAGATTAACAGTCTTTCTACCAAAAGACAACTCTAGAGCATGGATTTCTCTCTTGCAGCCTGGTATCAACTGCATTAATATTTCCTTGCTCAGCTATTATTTATAAGCAGTTGGTGCCAGGCCTGTTTGCTTTGCTGAAATCCTTTCAGCATTATAGTTACAGACTGAGCTGTGCAGCCATGAATTGTCCTGGAGCAAAGGGCCAGAGGCTGCCAGCCATTGGGATGGAGTTAGATTGGATGAGTAGTGGCTCATGAAAAGAAATCCCAAGGTAATATACCTCCTGATCACATATCCCTCCCTCAGGCCTCTCTTGTGCACAGCATGGAAAGCACAGCAATGACTCATAAACTATTCAGCAACAGGCTTAGCCCTCTTTTAGCCTGTTTGGGATTGTCCTCTCTATTCTGCAGGATCTCCTACAACTTACAGAGCACCTGAAGAGTCATGGGTCCACTGTACAGCTGCAAGATAAGACAAAGACCAGAAACAAAATGCTCAGTGTCAGTTAGGGAAAATCAAATATTTAGAATAAAAAGTCTCAGGATGTTTAGTCTTCAGCTTTATGTGAGGATGCAAATGTCAGTGCCTGCAAATCATCTGTAATGAAAACCCATCTTTGCTGCTTTGCTGTTCAGAAGCAGCTCTGGAGTCATCAATCAGCTCAGACAGGTTTATCCGGGAGGAGCAGATCTGAGAGCAAAGCCAGTGGTACAAAGAGACTGATAATGGCATCAAAACTTTTCAATGCTGTCAGAGGAGGAAAAAAAAAGAGTCTTTTCACTTTCAATCTATTTATTTCTCTGTTTCCTACAGCCCTGCCTCTCTTCTGACTCGCTGTAGGCAAAAGCATTTTTCCAAGCACAGCCTCCTCCTCTCCCTGCCATCCCTGCCTTCCTTTGCACCAGCTCCGGTGCCAGTACCAGGCTGCTGCTTCTCACAGCTGATGAAGCAGATCCAGATTTTTGGGCATGTCTTCCAGGACACAGAGTAACCAGACACGCCTGATAGAAAGAAGTGCCAGGCAGATTGCACAACACCTGGAATTACGGAGGATGGGAGGACTCTGCTAGTCAGGGAGATGCCACTTGAGAATGCACTACCTATTCCTCTAACATTTACCCAATCCCAACCTGGTTTGCTCCCCCCTTCTCATATTTTGGATATTTCCCTTACTCTCAGCAGTATTCCTTGGTGACTTAGTGCAGGACTCAGAAGCCTCCTCTCTAAGGCTCAAGGCTTCTCTTTTCATGAACCTCTTGGCACTGCTGGAGACAAAATCTGTCCAACCCTTGGAACCCAGAGTCAAGGCCATGCCTGACTTTGCTGTGTCACTGGGTATGGACGTCTGGGAGCTGCTGGGAATTGTCCAGCACTGGTTTAGGGTAAGGTCAGTACGTGACAAAACCAGCCTATGGAGTTGCAACCGGCTGTTTTGATCTCCACAGCCTCTGCACTTGAATTAGTAAACACAGTAAACACCACCTTTTTTTTCATGATCTTATACATTCAAGCAAACTCTGCATTCAGCTATGCCACAGCAATGGGAGACATCCCCAACAGCCAACACTGAATCCTTGTGACTGTGAACAGTCTGGCTCTGTGGCAGCGTTCAGTGTGAACGTGCCTGAACCCACAGAAGGGATCCTATATCTCCTGGGACCTGCTATGAAGCAGAGATGGACACTCCTCCTTCTCAAAGATCTTTGCTGACTGTGTTTTCTGTCAAATTTTGTTTCCTGGCTTCTCCTTTTACTAAAACGTACCCCTGTGCCTTTTCTCTCTGCCTGTTCTCATGCTAACCCGGATCAATCACTGTTGGCGTGTTCAGATTCCCGTCGGGAGCAGGTAAGTGTTTCCATTGTGCTTCCTTTCCCTGGCCATTGAAACACAGTTTTCCTCGTCTTAGCCCGAGAAGATCCCGCGCGTGTGCCTTGAGCCTTCGCCAGGGACTGCCCTCTGAGCCCTCCCCGCGCAGCGCCAGGCCCAGGGCAGCAGAAGACACACCAGGAGGCGGCAGTTTAGGGCCTCGGCAGCGGCACCCCCCGAAGATCTCTCTGAACCTCTTCCGAAGCTCTGGGAGCTGCTGATTCTGAGCCTTTGCCTCTTGCCTGCTCAGGGCTGCCCCAGGCCCTCAGACCTACCGGGCTGATCCTGCTGCTGGCAGGACGCCTCCTGTGACTAATGCGCTTGCTGCATGCGCTGCCCTGGTTGGCGTGGGTGTGAGGAGCTGGGATTTTCCCTCCGGCATTGCACTCCCTCTTCCATCTGGGAGGGAGGAGCTGCTCTGTGGCTTGCATGAAGGGCGAGTGGCCAGAGGCAGTTGGCTCTGCTGGTGTCTGCTGTGACTGGGCAAATCCCACCTGTTCTCAGAGGCGCTGGAAACACAGCCCTGGAACACCCACCTCCTCAGGCTTCTTGTGAGCGTTAGTTTGTGTCTGTGAAATGGTTTGAAGTTGTTTTAGATAGGTAAAAGTCAGGCAGAGAGCACAAACTGTGATGTAAACTCCCGGTGCCTCGGGCAGGCCCTGCAGCACCTCTCGTGTCTGTCCAGCCACAGCCCCCGGCACTGCTGGCTCCAAGCTGGGCCCTGCACACACTGGAGTGGTGAATTTAAGTGCTGCTCATTTAACACTTACCTCATTCGACAGAGGCCATGGTGCCCTGTTGCCTTCCTGTCATTGTGCAGCTACTGGAGAAAATGTCCCAAGCTCAGCTGCCCTTTGGGGGTCACCCAGTGCTGTCCAGTGGGAACGGCTGCCTGGGTGGACAGGAGTATTCCAGGAGCCAGGTGATGGTGAACCCAGCCCAGGAATCAGGGTCTCTGGGGGAAGCTGCCAGGGAAACTTCTCCTTTTCAAGGAGAATGACAAGACTTAAAAAAGGGATTTCTTTTGTGATCTAGCAGGAGACTCTGATAGCAGTTTTAGCCTCCACAGGAAAAGCCTGTTCCACCAAGGCACTGGAGAGGAAAGCACAGCCCCTTCTATTCAGGGCATCTGGACACCCCTGAGCTCTGCTAGGCTCTGGGTACTTCTCAGGCTTTCTGCTCTTACTCAGGAATAGTTGAATCCTCCTTCCCATGACACTGCTGGAAGGTCAGCACAGAACAGCCTCCTCTGAGGCCTGGCAGAGCAGAGCAGTTATCATGGCAACGGGAGAGCAGAATGTGTTCTCCTCTGGCAGGGCTTGAGCTGACCTGGAGGCCTCTTTGCTGCCCAAGCTTCTGATCCTCCCCCAGCCTCCCCCAGGCCAGGGCCAGGCTGGGCAGGAGGGCTGGGGCACAGGGGGGCCTGTGGGCTCCAGCTCACCCAGTGTCGGGATCAGCCTGATTTGGTCACAGTGGAGCCCGGGAATGTGAGCTGGTCATGTTCTGCACGTTATGGCTGCAAATGTCAACCAAACTCACTGTTTGTGCTGTTGCAATTGTGTAAAAATAACGGAGTGAAATGAACTGCAGATGTGATTTGCATGTGCATGTGAGAACCTTCCATTAAACCTTCCAACCAGAGACTGGAGTTTCTGGGAGTGCTGGGACTCTGTTTTTACATGCTGACAGTAAGACCCTCTACAAGAGCAATCCAGGAGCCCTACTCTTATTTTGGGAGTGTTCTCCAGATTTATTGGTGGCTCTGCAGCGCTGGAGGAGCCCTTTGAGGCTGGGAATGCAGCTCAGCTCTGTGTCTGCTTGGCCTTTTATACACCAGGGGAAGTGTTTACATGTGTTGTAGCAACCAGGCTGGTGTCCATGGCCGTGGGCTGCGGGTGACTCACTGCCAGGGAACTCGAAAACAATGTCAGATAAAAGCCCACTCAGGGGAGCCAGGAAGAGGCTGCAATGGGTCCAAGAGCTCTGAACTGTTTGAAGTAGAAGGACCCAGAGCAGCCCAGCACCCATCAGCTGGCAGCCAGCTGCCTTTGGGACTGCCTGTGGGCACCAGGGGCCCTCCAGGTGCCCACAAAGTCTGCAGATAGACAGGCCGCCAGTCCCATCAGCTCTGCCAATGGCAGGGAGCTTCCTGAAGCACACCACTTCCCAGGAGGTCTGTGCTGCAGGGGCAACACACACTCCCTGTCCCCGTCCTGCTGCTGGGTGCAGCTCTGTGCTGTGGACAGAGTGGGACCAAAGTTTGCTGCTGCTGCTACCAAAATCTTCTGAGAAATGTTGTTTACCCATTATCCTTGTGCCAGCTGGATCTGAGCTATCTGAGAGGACAGAACTAGTTTGCCTCTGCTGATCGGGAGCCAGGCTTTGAACACCCCAACAGGCAGGGATGCCAAGACCCAGGCTTTTGGACTCGCCCACTTCAGGGTCAGTGTTTTCCCAGTAAAAATAGAGTGGTTGGAATGCCTGGTGTTAAAAATGTGGCTCATTTGGATGAGTCATGAGTGAAATGAAGTGCAGAGAGCGTAGTGCCTTGCCCAGAGCGGAGCAGGGATTTGTGCAGCAGCCATCCATAAACCCGGGACAGTTCTTGATTGTTCCAGACAGGTCCCATTGTCCTCCACAGCTGTGTCTGCAGGCACATCCTGCCCACACCGGGCAGCTCTGCTTCTCTGCAGGAGAAACCTCCCAGGCCAGGAGGAGGAGACCCTGCCTGAATGCAGGGGGGATGTGTGGTACATGCAAGGGATGCTCAGCAGAAGGTGCTCATCTCCATTAAGACATGCCAAAGCTGTGGTTGTTCTCACACCAGCTGTGCTGCGCCCAGGCCTGCAGAAATGGTCCCTGGATACAGCTGGGCTCAGAGCCTGGGGAGTTACCCATGGCACACAGTGCTGAAAGTCCTCCAGCTGTCCCCCAGCTGGTTCTCTGCTGCTTGGGTCAGCAACCAGAGTGAGGAAATGTCAGAGGGGAAAATGCAGGAATTATACCAGACTTAGGAGAGAGAGAATCACCATCTGAGAGCCCTGTGTGGGCTGCCCTGGCACCCAGCCCTGAGGGAGAGGGGCTGGGAGCTGGACCTGAAGGGTTTCCCAAGCACAGCTGGAGAAAAGCTCTTGGAAACAGTCCCACACAGGAAGGCTGAGAAGGCTGGGATCTTTATGTATGAGAAGAGCTGTGGTCCCTCTGTGCTTCTGGGCCTGAGCCATGAGATGCCTCCTGATAGAGGCAGAGCAGAGGCTCAGGTCTGTGGGTGCTGCTGGGCCGGGGCTGGGCTGTGGGGATGGAGCAGGGCAGGTAGAAGGGCAGGTGAAGTGCCTGAGTGCAGCCTGTGGGATCGCAGAGCCAGCAGCTGCTGCTCTCTGGGTGAAACACAGAATTAGGGAGAGCTGCAGGCACCCCGACAGGGGTTGCTCCCACTGTCCCACGTACCGGGAGCTGCTGCTGGCCATGTCCTCACGGCTGTGAGAGAAGAGCTGCAGGATGCTGCTGAGGCTGGATGGGAGCATTCCTGGCGCAGCCCATCTCACCACATCAGAAAATTCAGTCAGGAGCTGGATTTGCTGGTGTAACAGGAGGAAAGATGGTTATTTATGTGGAAGATGTGGGATTTTTTCTTTCTGCAGACACGTGTTCTGGAGCTCACAAGGGGCTGATACGATCAGAATTTTCAGGATATGGCCCATTTCCAGGGACAGCTGTGCCAGGCAAGAGGGGGATGCCTTTGTTCTGGCTTATTGTGTTGCCTCAGAGGGAAGGAAGTGGCTGGAGTTCCTGATGTTCTGCTGGTGGGGCAGGGTCCCTGGGAGTCTCTGGGATTGCTCCAGCAGGTGTTGTTGTGAACAGGCTCCCTGCCTTCCCAGTGATGTGGATTTGTTCTGGACTGACCTCACCCTCTGGAGAGCATGTCTATTGTTTTCTGCTGAAGTGGCTCATCAAATGAAGAAAACACATGTTCACCACTTCACCTTAATCTCCATGAAGTGTTTGGGACCTGAGCTGTGATCCAGAGGGTAAAGAGATTTGCCCAGAACAGTTCTCTGCCCTAAACAAAACCCAGAGCCTGCAAAACCCACAAAAAAACACGGCTCCAGCAGGCTCTGTGTTTTCACCATGGACACTGTGGCCTGTGCCACCCTCACCGAGCCCAGTGCTCTGTGTGGAGCTGGCTCACCACTGCTCACAAAGGTTTCCCCAGATGCCCTTATGCTTCCAGAAAGGAACAGCACCCTCCTGTGCTTAGAGAAAAATGAGAAAGCAGATGAAAGCATCTGGATGTCACCCAGGTGAAGCTGTGCTGGAGTCACGTATTCAATGAGTTGTGTCAGTTTTCCAGGGATGCAAGGGAAGGCAGGGCTGGGGACAGTGCAGCGGGCCAGGCCCAGTACCTGTGTCTGCAGGGGGAGTATCCCCTCCTGCCTCCATCCAGGGGCTCAGGCTGGAGCCACAGCATGGCAGTGACTTTAGTCAGCTGGGGCAGTGGCATCGTAGTGACCTTGGTCAGCCAGGGCAGTGGCGTGGCAGTGACCTTGGTCAGCAGAGGAGCAGCGGGGGCAGTGGGAGAGCGCTTGGGGCACGGATATGTGAACATGCCGTCCCTTCCAGCACTGCAGGAACTGGGATGTCCTGTCCCGCAGCAGTGCCAGGGACGCCCCTCCTCGGGCTGGGCCTGGCAGAACGACCATTCCCAGTGTCCTGGTTCTTGGTATCTGCGCAGCTCGCTCATGGGTGGCCACAGTGGCACGGTAGCGGTGGCGGCTGCTGTGCCACTGTGACATGAAGAGCACGGGAGGTGCCACAGCAAAGTGACCCTCCTGTGGCTCAGGGCAGCTCCCCAGGCTGGGGGCAGGCGAGTCACTGCCGGTGTTCCAGTGTTTGCCACATACTTCGAGCACTTGGGTTATGCCAGGGCCTATTCCTTGATTTCCCTGGGCCCTGCTCCCATCAGTGCTGCGGATCCCCGTCCTTGCTCCGTTCCTCTTCTGCCTGCCCCAGGGCTGGAAATGGCGCACGGCCGTCCGGCTGCCCAGGCTCTTCTCCAAGCCTCAGCCCAGCAGCTCCATGTGCTGTGTGCCCATTCCACACACTGCCCTTCGGCTGCTGCTGGATTTTCTGGCAGCTCCCACCTGTCCCACCCAGCTCCATAGATCAAAACCGCTCAGGCAATAAATTTCTGAGCGTGGGCTGCAGCCCCGCTGCTGTGACGCTCCGTGCAGTGATGGGCTATTTCCAGCCTGTCCTGGGATGGGAGAGGTGATTCATTGCAGCAGGGATGCATGCTATGTGCTGCTTAGATGAAAACCAATCCTGCTCCAGACCTGTGCCCCTCTCCCAGGCACATGCTTGTCCTCTGCCACTGGGATCAGAAACTTGGCTGGCCTGGGCACGTGGAGAAGCTGAATGAATCCAGCCCTGTCCTGAGCAGAGCAGTGTAACCCAGCACACTGGGTCAGGGCCACTGTCTCCACCATCTCCAGATATGGGCTTGGGAAAATTCCTTCACTTACTTCCCAGCGGAGAAGTGGGAAGAATAGGGTGGCCTGCTGCATCCCAAGAGATGTCCCAGCCCCACACCTGAATTCTACAGGCATTGGGAAAGTCTGAGTGCAGACTGGGATCAGCCAGGCCAGCGTGTGTGTGCCAGCAGTGTGGCTGAGATCCCAGCTCCAGCCATGCCTCTGCTCGAGGGGCTGTGATGGCCAGGTCCTGGGATAAAGATGAAACTGGAGGGGACAGGACTGTGACAGGGCACAGCAGGACAGGGAAAGACTCCAGTTTCAGTGCTGGGCTGCCTTTCCCATGCTGCTGGAGTCATGGATGGGTTTGGAACCAGTCCAGAGTGTGCAGAGCTGATGCCTGAGCACAAATATGGGAGAGCCCTAAGCACATCCTCATTACAGTAACTTAGCAGGTGCACTAAGGGAGGGTGAGCCCAGGCCTGAGGCACCTGGGTTTGTTTAGCCAGGTGGAGGCCAAGTGGCCCTGTGGGAGGGAGGCAGGGCTGGCTCCAGGGCTGTGGGGTGCGTGTCTCACTGGCTTGGCTCTGTGTCTTGCAGGATGAAGTGAAGCTCCCGTCTAAACTGAGCATCAGTAAGTCTCTAAAGGAGGGTGAAAAGCTAGAGAAGGAAGGCGAAGGTGAGGAGGCACCTGTGGGTGAGGACCATGCAGAGGAGGACCACATCCAGCTCTCGTCAGATGAGGAGGTAGAGATTGAGGAGATTATCGAAGAGTCACGGGCAGAGCGCATCAAAAGGAGCGGCATGAAAAGGGTGGATGACTTTAAGAAGGCATTCTCAAAGGAGAAGATGGAGAAGACTAAGCTAAAGACCAAGGAAAACCTGGAGAAGACCCGCCACAACTTGGAGAAGACCCGCCATAACCTGGAGAAGAGGATGAACAAACTGGGCACCAAGATTGTGACTAATGAAAGAAGAGAGAAGATGAAGACCTCTCGGGACAAGCTGAGGAAGTCTTTCACCCCCGACCACACCATTTATGCCAGATCTAAGACAGCTGTCTACAAAGTGCCACCCTTCACTTTCCATGTCAAGAAAATAAGAGAGGGTGAGGTGGAGGTGAAAGCCACTGAGCTTGTGGAGGTTGGTGGAGAGGAGGGAGAAAACTCAGATCTGATGCGAGGGGAGAGCCCCGAGATGCACACACTGCTGGAGATCACGGAGGAGACCGACGCGGTACTGGTGGACAAGAGCGACAGCGAGTAGGACAGGCTGCAGCACGGAAGGGTTGTGGACGACAACTGAATATTTTATCACTCACATTTTGAGCTCTCCCTGCCCTGGAGCCCCAGGGAAGTGTACACGATGCATCCTTCCTACCCTGCAGAGCCGACGCTGATCCCCTACCTGCTTGGACAAGGTGTATTTTATATTTTAGTTTTAGCACACAAACATTAGGAACACGGGATTGTTTTTCTTACACTGTTAAGTCACCCTCGGAGACCATTCCTACTGCAGCCTTCTCACCCCACACCTGAAGATGGACTTTGAGCGACAGGACCCTGGCCCAGCTGGAGAGTGCTGAACCCAAGATAATGACTGTACAGCTGGAAAGCTCGAGTCCTCCATAAGCAAAACCTGGCATCAAGAAAGCTTCCTGCAAGCAGCCCACCAACTCATGGAGCCCCGTGCCAGGTGTGTGGCTGCCCCGCAGTCAGGAAGAACCCCAACACCCACACTGGCCACTCCTTCAGGGAGCAGAGGAACTGGGATGCAGCCAGAGCATGGGAGGGAAGAGCTGAGCTAGTCCTGTTGATGGGCAGAGCACGGCGGGGCAGTGGGTGCTGCTCCTCTCTGTGCTCCCAAGCACCGGGTGACCCAGCAGCACCTGGGATGGCTCCCAAGGAAGCCACCCTGCAGCTGGGGCTGCCCTGGGTGCCCACAGGGCATCACACAGCCAGGCCCTCTGCTGCTCCCTGCTGTGCTGAGGCTGCTGCTGCTCAGCCCTGCACAGCGGCAGGAGCAATGTGGGCTGCAGGCTCCCCTGCCCGGGTTACGGATCCAGCTGCCAGGGGCCCAGGGACTGGGCGAGTCCTCACCAGGGCAGGGAGCAGCACGGAGGTGGGGTGCTGGATCTGCTCCCTCCACACCCACAGCAGAGGGGGCAGCAGGCAGGAGGTCCATGCTCACTGCTCGAGGAGGGGGAACACACAGGGAGCGATGCCAGAGCAGCCACCACTGCCCGCAAGTTGTTTCCAGAGGGAAATGGGACGCGCTGCTGCCATGTGAGGCTCTCGACCATCAGAGTGGCCTTGATGCCTGTCCAGCACCGGACCTTGAGCATTTCTGAGCATCTGCTCTCTCCAGGGGTCCCGGCACAGCTCGGGCTCATGCCCACGTCCTTCGCTTTCCTCCCTGTTTCCTGCTTTCTGCAGCTTCACTCTGTGCCCTGAGCAAGGGCAGCACACAGTGGCTCCAGGGCCCTCCTGGCTCGGCCCCCTTGGCTCTCACATACACAGCCCCCACCCCACCTTCCCCATCCTGCTCACATAACCCAATATATAAACTTGCTTTTCCTGTAAGAATTACTTTCCTTCATATTGTCCAGTGCACCCAGCCTGTCCTGGCCCCAGGGCCCTGCCACAGCCGCCCTTCCCAGAGCAGGCATGAGGCCGGTCCAGTGTGCCAGCTGCGGGCAGCCGTGGGACACCAGAGGCTCCCAGTGTGGGGGGCACCGGCTCTGGGCTGCCCGTGGGGCGGGGGCGCGGTGGTTCCCAGTGCTGTGTGAGTCCCCTGCCCTTACAGAGCCTCCTGCAGGCCCATGGGCGGTTTTCTGGCGGGTTTTCTCTGGGCAGTGGGGCTGGGGTGGCGGGAGCCCCAGTGACCTCTGGCCGTCCCCGGCTGTGCCCGGGCAGCAGCACAGCAATAAAGTCTCTTTTGTAAACCACCAGCGTGAGGCCTGTGTGTGGCATTGGGGAGGGGCTGCCACTGGGGACTGACCCCCACTGCCCCACATGGGTTTGATCCCCATGGCCCCACCTGGGATTGATCCCTATGGCCCTTCCTGGGATTGATCCCTATGGCCCCACATGGGATCAGTCCCCACGGCCCCACCTGGGATCGAATCCCACTGCCCCACATGGGATCAATCCCTACAGCCCCACTTGGGATTGACCCCCACTGCCCCACATGGGATCAATCCCTACAGCCCCACATAGATTCCGCCGCGCTGCCCCCGGGGCCACTCCCCGGTTCCCCACGCGGGGGCGCTGCTCTGGGCGCGGCCCCTTTAAGAGGCGGTGGCGGCGGCGGCGGCCGCGTGACGTCACGGCGCTGCCCGGAACCCGGCCGGGTTTCCCGCACGGCTGTTCCCGGCAGTCGCTTCTCCCCCCCTCGCACCGCCCCTGCCCAGCACCGCCCTGCGGTGGGAGGCGGCGCCTTCCGGGAACAGCTGCGTTGGCAGCCCCCCCGCCGCGCACCGTGACGCACCGCGCAGCGACCGCGCTGATTGGCCATCGGGGCGGGGGCGGGGCGGGGCCGCGGCAGTGCCGCGTTCCCATTGGCTGCTGGGCTGTGACGTCACACGGGCCGGAGCCCGGCAGCAAGAGGTTCGGTCCGTCAGTGCAGCCGGACGCGATCGCCGCCGGCACCGGGAGCACCGGAAGCACCGGGAGCACCGGGAGCCGCCGCCCCACCCGCCCGCCGGGACCGCCGGTGAGCGCGGGGGGCGAGCGGGCAGACGCTGCTCGGTCTCGGGAGCCGGTGTCCCCGGAGCCGGCTCGGGGACGGTGCCGCCCCGCGCGGGGGGGGCGGGCCGGGGCGCAGCGGAGCGGGCCGGGGGCGGGGCGGGCACCGCAGGGTAACGAGGGGGGGCCCATCCCGGCTGCCCCGTCGCCGGAAGCCCGAGCCCTGGTGCGGAGCCGGATGGTCCCTCTGGCTCCTCGGAGAGAGAAAAGCGGCGGGGCCGGAGAAGCTGCCGCCCATCCGGGTCCGCTGGAGCCGGGCGGGGCTGACGCGGCCCCGGGGCTTCGGGGTTGCGCTGCGGGACGGTCCCGTGTGCGGCGGGAGCAGCAGGGGGTCCCAGCGGTGAGGGTGAGCTGCCCTGGGCCTGCTCCAGAGCCCTCCCTTTGCACCTGCAGGGGCTGGGAATGGCCCTGGCCCTGCCTGCGCGCGACTCCTTTTCCAGCCTGAAAGTGATCTCTGTCATCGTCGCTCCCCAGTGGAGCCTCTTCTGCTGTTTCCTGTGGATCTGTTGGAGCTGCTGGAGCGGTGGTGGCGGAGGACAGGAGGGGTGTGGGCTGGGTGTCCCGTGCCCCGGGGTGGATGGTGACAGCATCACTCACAGCTCCTGCAGTGGGAGTTCCACTGGGATGGGCCCTGGAGAGCTGTGATGGGGACAGCCGTGTGGGATGATCGGGGAACTCGGCACCGTGGCTGTGAGCTCTCCCAGAGCCGTCTCCTTCCCTGTGTCACAAATCTCTTCATCACTGTGTTCCACCTCTAAGACTGGCTTTGAAATCGCTCCAGAGGAGTAGAGCCAAGTTCTCACAGCCTTTCCAAACTGGCTCTTGTGCTGCGGGAGCAATTGGCTGCTGTGTCGAACAGTTTTCCATCAGGCTGTTGATTGTGTGGAAGCAGGGGCAGCAAGGGGCTCTGAAGTGTTATTGATGGCATCCGTTGTGACCCTGTGATGCTCCTGCTGTTGATGATGTGACCTTTGCAACACTGTCAGTGACTGAGCTTCATCCTGTTTGTGTCCCTGCAGGGGACACAGAGTCCATGGTCCTTCCAAGGGCTCTCCAGTGACTCCCCTGTATGCGTTGCCTCAGGGGTCATTCCTTGTTGTGAGGGCACAGGTGAAGGGCGTTCCCAGCTGTGTCCCAGAAATAAGAAAGCAGACGGAATGGGCAGTGGCAGCATTGTTTCCAGGGCAGCCCTGTTGTGAGTGAAGCCGTCAGAACATGCAGAGCTGTCCCAGGCTGCTGGTGGCACCGCAGAGCTCTTGTGCTCTGCCCTTGCAGTGAGATAAAGAAAGGTGAACTTTAGCTCTTGAGCTACTTTTAGCAGCTCCACTCTGAGCTCTGGATAGCGTGTTTACCCCTGGGCTTGCATCATGCCATGCTTGGCCCTGGCCGTGTCGGCTGCTCCCTGGCTCTGTTCCAAAGGTGGAGGAGAGGCAAACTGCAGGGATGGGCAAGCCCAGTGGAATCAGAAAGGTTCAACCCTCAGATCTTTACCCCAGGCAAGGGAGGCTTCCCGGCGGTGAGGCTGGCCAGGGAGAGGCTCCTGCGTGGGCCCAAGGGCTGACAGGGTCAGAGCTTCCCTGACACTGGTGACTGCTGCAGTGAGGAGCATCACAGGGACCCCTTCCCTCCAGGAATGTCGGTCCTGCCTTCTGTGGATGCTGGGAGGAGCTGGAGCTTGGTGCTGTGAGCTGGCTCGTCCTGCAGCTGTTTGTGGCAGTGGGAAGTGTCTGGTTTCTGTCCAAGTGCCGCTGCCACACGGCAGCCTGGGAGCTTTGCTCTTGACCCCTTGGTGCTCTGCAGATTGTGGCTCCAGCACTGCCCTGAAATACCGGGATTGTGGCTTTCTTGTGGAACATCTGCTTGGATTAAGGGTCCGGATGTGGCATCTGGTTTGGTTGCTGCAACCTGACAGGGGAAAGTCTGTCTGCAAACTGTTTGGCACCAGGCATGGCAAGGGCTGCCCAGGTGGCTGCCTCCTGTGCCGTGGTGCTGCGGCACCATCCTCGGCTCAGGGCTGGCAGGAGCTGGGCTGGGGCAGCAGCTGCTGCCATTTCCGGAGGGGCTGGTGCAGCCCCCCCTGCGCGGGGGTGCTGGCGTGTGGTGCAATAGGAAATGAGGCAGCTGAGCTCCCCGGACAGGCAGGGCACTCCCCGCGGGGATGGTGGGTTTTCACTCTTGCCTGGCCTGTGCATTTGTTGGGTTTTCCCCTCATCAGCAGCTCCATTACAGGAGTGGCTTCTGGGACTGAGTGAAAGGGCTGGAGCCTCGGAGCTGCCAGGGTGGAGGGAGCACTCCCCGAGCTACAGCAGCTGAGAACCGACCCCAGAGAGCTGAACCCTCTGCAGAATGGGGGCTCTGCTGTGCTGCCCCACACACAGCCTGGCCTGTGGCTCACAGCCTGGATGGTCCCAAAAGCTACATCACTGAAGGAGCATTTGTTGTTTGCTGAATCTTGCATGGCTGGTGTCTCTCATCCTGTTCACTCATTGCTCCATTGAAAACAAGTTTGACTCACGTGGACTTCCCTGAGGATTGCACCAGAGGGTTGTGGTTCAAGGTTAATGTCCAGTGGAGGCTGCTCCTGCCTTTGAGGCTGTTCAGTGCTATGAAGTTCTAAAAACCTCTTTAACTCGATGTCAGGTGCCAGTGTCTGTCCCCTCCCTGTGCCTCAGCCTACAGAGGATGTTCCCCCTTTCTCTCCTCACACTCAGACAAATGGGGAAAGAGTCCCTGTAGCAAACCACGGGAGAGCAGGGCACGCTGCGATGCTGCGTCACTTGCTGCAGCGACCTTTGGGAAAAGCAAACCCTTTTCTGCAGGGAAGTGACTCTGCCTTCACTTCCCAGGCACAGCTGGAGTCCCCTCGTTAGTGTTGATTTTTATTGATACGAGTCACGAACTCGAAAATTGCTCCTTCCTTGTTTCTGTAGTTTCCTGGCAGTCTCCGCCTTCCGCACTTACTGTAAGCTCCACAGCTGTTTCCCTGCCTCCTGCCAGGGCTGGCCAGGAGTGCCTGTGAGACCAGATTACAGCTTCATTCCTACCTGTTGCCAGTGACCTACCTGCCTGCACCAGCCCTCCTGAAGCCCTGTGCCCCAGACTCGTGCCCTGCCTGTCTCTGGTTCTGGCCCACTCAGTCCTCCCCAGAGGGATCACAGCTGGGTCCTGGCAGGAGGGAGCTGGGAGCCAGCTCTGAGCCACGTGTGTGCCCATCCCAGCAGGTCTCCAGAGCTGGCCAGGATGGCACAGTGGAACCAGCTACAGCAGCTCGACACGCGGTACCTGGAGCAGCTCCACCAGCTCTACAGCGACAGCTTCCCCATGGAGCTCCGGCAGTTCCTGGCCCCGTGGATTGAGAGCCAGGACTGGTAAGGCCTTGTGAAACGCCAATGAGGGGATGTTTCTTGGGACACCTGCCTGCAGTGGCAGCAGGGGCCTGGGCAGGCTGGAAGAGTTCTGCCACTTTCCCTGGGCACCTGATGTGGCAGGACTGGCCTCCCTGCCTGTGACGCCAAGAGGAGTGGTGGGACTGTGCATGGAGTGGGACTCTGCATCGTGTCAGACCCTGGACCAGAAACAATGGATGTGGCACTGAGTGCTCTGGTCTAGTTGACAAGGTGGTGATTGGTCAAAGGTTGGACTCAATGGTCCTGGAGGAGTTTTATGACCTAGATGATTCTGTGATTCTGTAAACTGCACAGGGGACGGTAGGCGTGACCAGAGCCCCCCTGCCCTCTGCTGAGCACCCAGGGCTCTCCCTCCCTCATGCAGGGCATATGCAGCCAGCAAGGAGTCGCACGCCACGCTGGTGTTCCACAACCTGCTGGGGGAGATCGACCAGCAGTACAGCCGCTTCCTACAGGAGTCCAACGTCCTCTACCAGCACAACCTGCGCCGGATCAAGCAGTTCCTGCAGGTGAGGTGGGAGGTGCCAGTTGGGCAGCGGAAGGTGCAGGGGGGAGCTGGTGGGAGACCAGTGATTTCCTTGGCACAACTCACCACCCGCAGCCCTAAAGGTTGTGGAGATCCAAGGGCTTGCCTCATGCCTGCTAACCGTGAGGGTTTGAACCTTTACAGAGCAGGTACTTGGAGAAGCCAATGGAAATCGCTCGCATCGTGGCTCGCTGCCTGTGGGAAGAGTCCCGACTCCTCCAGACTGCTGCCACTGCAGCCCAGGTCAGTGGCCAGGTATCCCAGGGCTGCCACCCAGATTCCCGACAGCCAGGATGCAGCTTGGGTACTCTGGGTGGGTGCTGTGAGTTGGATGCCCCCATCTCTCCTCTCACCCTCGCGTGAGGAGTGCCCTGACCCCTGTGTCACCGCAGAGCTGACACTGAAGTGAGCAGCCGGCTGCCCTGGCACGTGTTAGGGATGGGGTGAAGACCCTGCAGAACCTCCTGAGGGTGGGAGGGAGCATCCCCGTGTCACAGCCCTGTCCTAATGCCCTCTTTGTCCCCTCTGCAGCAAGGGGGACAGGCAACACATCCAACAGCAGCTGTGGTGACAGAGAAGCAGCAGATGCTGGAGCAACACCTGCAGGATGTCAGGAAGAGGGTGCAGGTACATGTCTGCCTGGACACCTTCTGCTTTCCCCACCATGGTGCTTTAGTGCATTGAATGAATCCACATCTTTTGCCTTGCAGGATCTGGAGCAGAAGATGAAAGTGGTGGAGAATCTCCAGGATGACTTTGATTTTAACTACAAGACTTTGAAAAGCCAAGGAGGTAATGGCAGCTCATTAGCATCTGCAAACCACAGTGTGTTCCTGCAAGGAAACTTGCTGGAGGGTGTGTTCCAGCCTCAGCTCTCAGCAGGAAGGTGCTCGGGCTCAGGGCATTTGCATGGCAATTGCAGAAACCTGGTTTTTTGTTTCTGCCACTCATGCTCCCCCTGGGAGAGCTGAACCAGAGTTCTGCTGTGAGCACAGCAGTGGCATGGGGAGGAAATGGTCCCTGTGGGTGTGGGAGAGCCACCGAGGTGCTTGGAGGCTGTGTCAGATTCCTCCTTGACTGTCTGGGGGCTTTTAGGGTGCCTGCACTTTGCTATGGGAGTGTTGTGTCACTTGGGAGGGCAGGAAGAGTCCGTGTGTGTGTGTCTGAAGCTTCTCACCTCTGCACAGACATGCAGGACCTGAACGGGAACAACCAGTCGGTGACCCGTCAGAAGATGCAGCAGCTGGAGCAGATGCTGACGGCACTGGACCAGATGCGCAGGGTACGTGGGGCATCCAGCCCTCCAGATCCCCTCAGGTGCAGATCCTCCTTCTTCAGGGTTGGAGTTTGGTGTTCCTGCATGGCCAGAACCAGAGCAGTGCTGGAAACACAGCCCTGGGCGACTTCTTCTTTGTCTGTGAATGTGAAACTGGCAGTCACAGGGTGCCGAAGGTTCTGCTTTCTCTCTTGGCAGGGCATAGTGAGCGAGCTGGCCGGGCTGCTGTCGGCCATGGAGTACGTGCAGAAGATGCTGGCGGATGAGGAACTGGCAGACTGGAAGAGGCGGCAGCAGATTGCCTGCATTGGTGGCCCACCCAATATCTGCCTGGACCGCCTCGAGAACTGGTGAGAGCTGGCTGGGGCTGTGTCTGCCTCAGAGCAGTGGCACTCACACACCTGCCATGGAAACAAGCTCTTTGCCTCTGGAAATATCCTTGCAAAATGGCTTCCAGTGCCTGCACGTGTCAGTGTAACCCACTGGTCAGACTGAGCCTTGATCGTGGGCACCAGTGCTGGAATGGTGTCCTGGTGTCCTGGTGTCCCCAGCCACAGGCCTGGGGGATTCTGAAGCTGCTGAAAAGCTTCTGACCCTGGTGTCTCTGCAGAACTTGGGCATGTGCAGGTTTTGTTTGCGTGGCCTAGAAAAACACACTGGGCTAGGAGCCACAGACACTCTCACTTCTCAGCTGGTTTGGTCTCTGGCACGGAGAGCATCCCCTTGCTTGGGAAGAAAAGGGCTCTGCGGGCTGGGACTGTGCAGGCTTGGCAGCCAGAGTGAGCCTAGGTTCTCTCTTCTCCCCTAGGATAACCTCTCTTGCTGAATCGCAGCTACAGACCCGGCAGCAGATCAAGAAGTTGGAAGAACTCCAGCAGAAAGTATCCTACAAGGGTGACCCGATTGTCCAGCACAGGCCCATGCTGGAGGAACGGATTGTGGAGCTGTTCAGGAACCTGATGAAAAGGTGCCAAGGGCGGGCGGGGGCCATGGGCAGTCCCAGTCACGGCTGTGGGTGGAGGGTGGGCAGTGAGTGAGGTCTGACTGCTGTCCCTGTGCTGTTCCCCCAGTGCTTTCGTCGTGGAGAGGCAGCCCTGCATGCCCATGCACCCTGACCGGCCCCTCGTCATCAAGACGGGTGTGCAGTTCACCACCAAAGTCAGGTGGGTCACTGCCCCTGCAGGTGAGGGAGGGGAGCTGTGCAGGGAGGGTGGAGCAGGATCACTCTCTGAAGGAGATGCTGGTGCAGGTGCAGCCCCCAGCTTACCTGGGGAGCGCAGGTGCTGGGAGGTGACGGATCGCAGAGGGATGGATCCCAGCAGGCTGGAGTGCTGCCCATGTGACTCAGTGTAGGGCTGGCTGGGGCTCTACCATGTTCCTGGAGCCAGCTGGGTTCTGGTAAATCCTGCTGGGGAGGTGGGCGGTGGAAATGTCAGTGCATCCCTGGCCAGCTGCTGCTTAGGTGGGCTGTGTTCCCTTCCAGCCTTCATGGAGAGAGACTGTTCTGACACTGGGCTCTGCTTAGAGCTTCCTTTCCCAGCTCTGCCCCCATCGCCTCCTTGGCATATGGCAGCCTGTGGTGCAGAACAGTGTGGAAGGTGTTTGTTCAGAGCCTGGTGTAGGCAGTCAGCAGCCCAAACAAGATCCTCAGGGTGTTCAGTGGAGTATCAGCACCTCTCCTTTTCTGGGGACAGGTCTCAGGGCTGATGGGCCCAGGGACACTGGAAGAACTGGTCCATGCTGCTGGCTGCCAGCTATGCCTGGTGCACAGGGGGTGTTTGCATGAACAGGATGTTCACACTCCCTGTCTGCTGACTCTTGCAGGTTGTTGGTCAAGTTTCCAGAGCTGAACTATCAGCTGAAAATCAAAGTCTGCATTGACAAGTGAGTCCTGTGCTCCCCTCCCAATGGCACTGGGTGGAATTACTGGGGTGGGACTTGTTTCTTCTGCCCTTGGGTCGGGCTCCATCTCCACACCAAGGGCCAGTGTGACCCCCAGTCAAAGGGGAGGGTGCAGAGTGGCAGTGGGTCCTGGGGGTTTGTCCCCGTGTTGGGGGACAGCCTGGGGGGCTCGTGGGACTCCTGCTGGGATGCAGCCAGTGCTGCACACCGGCTCGTCTGCTTGGAGTGGGAAGGCCACAGCCATGACCTGGTGTATCTCTCCCCTTTCCTAGGGACTCCGGGGATGTTGCAGCACTTCGAGGGTAAGTGCAATGTTTGTTTTGGTCATTTTTTCTCATTTCTGCTCTTATTCCTGGCAAACATCCTACTGTACATTCACTCTGAGAGGGCCCTGTCAGCTGCAGCCTGTCTTTCCTCTTCCCAGGTCCCGGAAGTTTAACATCCTGGGGACCAACACCAAAGTCATGAACATGGAGGAGTCGAACAACGGCAGCCTCTCTGCAGAGTTCAAGCACCTGGTGGGTACTGTGGGCTCCCGGGCTGCCCCTGTTGGGCCGTGTGCTGTCGGTGCAGCTGCAGCCTGTGCCTCTCTCCACAGACCCTGCGGGAGCAGCGCTGCGGGAACGGAGGCAGAGCCAACTGCGACGTGAGTGTGGGGGGCTTCTGATAGGGGTAGCTGAGCCCTGCCATGAGGCTGGGGGTCTGCAGGCACCAACTGGCATGTTGGCAGCTGCCAGGCCAGCCCCAGCAGCAGCGCTGGGCCTGTTGGCCATGCATCAGGCCAGGGGTGGGTGTCTCCTGGGTGCTCCATGGTGTCTCCTTCTGCCCCAGGCCTCACTGATAGTCACTGAGGAGCTGCACCTCATCACCTTTGAGACAGAGGTGTATCACCAGGGGTTGAAGATCGACTTGGAGGTGAGACCTGGATCACTGCCTGTTGCTGCTGTGGGCCTGGGTGCAGAAGAGCTCTGGGACATGTCCCAGCCTGTGCTCACATCCTCTCTTTGCAGACCCACTCGCTGCCTGTGGTGGTGATCTCCAACATTTGCCAGATGCCCAATGCCTGGGCGTCTATCCTGTGGTACAACATGCTGACCAACAACCCCAAGGTAGGGCTGATGTGGGGAGGCAGCAGGCAGGTGTTGGCATGGGTGTGTCTGGGGGGGAGAGGAACACACTGTGAGTTCCCCACACTGTGAGTGGGGAACGGGGCTGGGGCAGGACTCGGCCCTGCTTCTGTCTCATGTCCCACTTAGGGCCATGTATTCCCTGGTGCAGAATGTGAACTTCTTCACCAAGCCGCCCATTGGGACCTGGGACCAGGTGGCAGAGGTGCTGAGCTGGCAGTTCTCCTCCACCACAAAGCGTGGCCTTAGCATTGAGCAGCTGACCACGCTGGCAGAAAAACTGCTGGGTAAGTGCTGGGTGACTTGGCTTGGTGTCCTGCCCGTCCCTGCTGTCCCTCGGGGTGAGTCCCCACCTGTACATGCCATCCAGGAGCGAGGTCCCATGTTTAGCAGAGAAGCTGTAATTTTCAGTTGCTTGATTTTTCTCCCAAACAACACAAACCTCAAGTTGCTCCCTGGAAAGGGTGTCTTTGGAAGAACAGCTCTATTTAAATGTTCATGTTCCTGTTCTCTGCCAGGACCAGGTGTGAATTACTCTGGCTGTCAGATCACCTGGGCCAAGTTCTGCAAGGTAGAACTCCCTCTGTTCCCTGAGCACCTTCCCTTGGCTGTTCCCTTCCTCGGAACTGTGCTCACAGCCTCTCTGCCTTTTCCTCAGGAGAACATGGCTGGTAAAGGCTTCTCTTTCTGGGTCTGGCTGGATAACATCATTGACTTGGTGAAGAAGTACATCCTGGCACTGTGGAACGAAGGGTGAGCGCCAGCCCAGAGTCCTTGGCTGGGCTGGGTGTTGGGAGGGTCCCACAGGTCCCATTCTGATGGTGTGGGGTGCCTTGTCCAAGTGCAGGTGGGCTCTCTTGGGGTTCTTTTTGCTTGTTCAGAGTGAAGCCCCACCAGGAATCCTTAAAATGCCAATAGCCAGGCTGGGTCCTGCTGCTGAGCAGAGCTGGCAGGGCTCACATCCTGGAGGAGCTGCGCCTGTGCCCTGACACACCTTCGCTCTTCTCGCTTCCTGCTGCCCAGGTACATCATGGGGTTCATCAGCAAGGAGCGGGAGCGAGCCATCCTGAGCACCAAGCCCCCGGGGACCTTCCTGCTGCGCTTCAGCGAGAGCAGCAAGGAAGGTGGCATCACCTTCACATGGGTGGAGAAGGACATCAGTGGTATGAGCTCTCCCCTCGGTGCTCTGGGTACCTGGCTGAGCATTCCAGGCTCTAAAGGAGGCTTGGGACCCCATGATAAGACACTTGTCCTTTGTTCTTATTGCAACAAGCTCTCTGCCTGGGTTAACCCAGGCAGCCCTTTCCTGGTCTCTGCCTCTTGGGTGTCCCTGCCCACGTGCTGCCACTGGGTACGGTTGTCTGTGGCACTGAACCCAGCTGGCAGGCCCCAGTCCCCCACCCAGTCCGGGGTGCCTGGTAAGGCTGATCACAGCCTCAGGCCCATTTTGTCCTTGCTGCTCTGGGGGTGTCTGAGGGAGGCTCTGCCTTTGCCCTCTGCCAAAATTCTCCTTCTGTGCTCAGGGAAGACGCAGATCCAGTCGGTGGAACCTTACACCAAGCAGCAGCTCAACAACATGTCGTTTGCGGAGATCATCATGGGCTACAAAATCATGGATGCCACCAACATCCTGGTGTCCCCACTGGTGTACCTGTACCCAGACATCCCCAAGGAGGAGGCGTTTGGGAAGTACTGCCGCTCTGAGAGCCAGGAGCACTCGGAAGCGACGGACTCAGGTAGTCGTTGACTTTCCGTGGCTCCTGTGTCACAGGGACAGCACTGGAAGGGCTGTCACCAGCCAGGACCCTGTGCCATACCTGGAGGGCACAGCCACAGTGTGGAACCAGCTGTGGGGTCCCATGGAGTGGGGGCAGAGGGTGGGCAGTGCCTGTGCTCCAGTAGGAGGAGAGTGGGGTTCATCCTTGAGTGGCTGCTGACGAGGCTGCTCCCTCCTTGCAGGCGCTGCTCCGTATCTGAAGACCAAATTCATCTGTGTCACCCCGTGAGTGTTCCTGTGGGGTGTCTGTCAGTGCTTCGGGGGTGTTTGTGTGCTCAATCTCCCTTGAGGAGGGGTTGCCTTCCTTTCCTCCTCTGCCTGGGCTTTGCCTATGTGCTGTGGGCCTCCTAGCCTGGGGTGATGGCAGGGGCTGAGCCAGGCTCCGGCTGCTGCCCAAACCACAGCCTGGTTCTTCCCCTCTGGGGCCCCTTTCCTCTGGAGAGCTCTTTCCTCTGGAGGCCTCTGGCATGGCCCAGCGGCCCCTCAGTGGGGAGAGGGGGTGTTGGCGAGCTCTGGCCAGGCCCTGACTCTGGAGGTTTCTGTGCTTTTCCTCCCTTCGACAGCACCTCCTTCAGCAACACCATCGACCTGCCCATGTCCCCGCGCACCCTGGACTCACTCATGCAGTTCGGCAACAGCAGCGAGGGCGCGGAGGGCAACTCAGGAGGGCAGTTTGGTGAGTCTGGGGGGGCTCCAGGGGGGCCTGGCTGTGGCCACGCGCGGGCCCCGTAACCCCAGCTGTGTCTGCCCGCAGAGTCGCTGACCTTCGACATGGAGCTGACCCCGGAGTGTGCGTCCTCGCCCATGTGAGGGGCTGTGCTGGCGCGCGGGGCCTCCCCGGGCTCGGCCTTCCCACCTCCAGAGAGGTCTCCTGGATTTGTCCCGCTCGGCCATGGCTGCTCTGAGCTTGTCCTTGAGAGCAGCTGGGGGCCGGGTCTGTGCCCCCAGTTCCTTGCCTGCCCCAACGGAGCAGCCCCTCTTTGAGGTGGTGCCAGTTGTCTCTGGGGCAGGGGGATGAACCTTTTTCTATTTCCTTCCATAACAGTTTTTTATTATTTTTGCTCATTCAAGTGCCTATTTCCCTCCAGTTGCAGCTGCAGTTCCTACAAATGCTTCCGCAGCCCAGGGCTGGAAGCTGCCACCCTGACTGCCAGAACCCCAAACCCTCAAGACTTTATGAGCCTGGATTTGCAGAGGGGATCAGCTGTGCAGTGGGGCCTGCCCTCCTGCTGCCCAGCACCTCCCAGAGCTTGCAGGGTGCAGGGTGGTTCTCCCCTGTGCCTCCCCCTGCCCTGGTTTTGGCCAGCAGGACCAGCACAGGGCTCAGAGCTGAAGGTGGATGTACCTGGGCACTCCTGCCCTGCTAGGACACTGCTCCTGCTGGACTCAGCCTGGGCTTTGCTGGGAGCAGGGAGATTCAGGAGTTGCTTGTGCTTGTCACCAAATTTCTGCTGTGGGCACAGGGGACTGGCCAGTGCCAGCAGCCCTGAGCTCCTGCTGGAATGGCTGGTGTCCCTGTGGGGCAGAGGCTGCCTGGAGCCATGGTAGTGCTGCCTCCCAGCAGTGGTACCTGCATGTGAGCAGCATTTGCATCTGGGGCCTGTTTTGGGACCTGGATGTAACCACAGAGGCTGCCCTGGCCATGGTTGCCCTGTGGCCAGGTTGGGGCTGGGAGTGTGGCCACACTGCCCGTACTGTGAGTTAGACCTGTTGGACTCTGGGGAACTGCTGGAGCCAGGGTGGTCAGCAGTGGGGTACCTGGCTTGTCCCTTTCCTTCTGGCTTGTGAGGGGCCAGGCATGGGATCTGCAGCTTCTTGGGGGCTTCATGTGGCATTTCTGTTGGAGTTTGGCCCTCACATAAGGTGGCAGGGGGCAAGAGTTGAAGGGAGCAGATGGATGTGGGGAGAGGAACTTGCCACAGGGCAGCGCATAATGGAGATGTGGATGTTATGAAAAGCAAGTGTCCTGGGTTTTGAGAGGTCAGTGCTTGTGGTCCTGCATTTTCCACAATGAGGGGAGCCCTCCTGCCCTTTCCATGCAGTGGGTACACGGACATGGATGAGCAGTGGAGGGGAAGGGGAGGCAGTGGGAGAGCTGCCTCCCCCAATTGCATTGCAGCCAGCAGGCACGAAGCCAGAGGGGAGAACTCCTGGGGCTGTGGGGTCCAGGCCAGCTCCCCCAAACTGTATAGGAGCAGGATGGAGGGTCCATGGCTGGCCCTAGGCATGCTCAGAGGGCAGGAGGGCCCTTTGCCCCTGTGCTCACCGTAGCTGCCTCCAGCTGCAGTCCTTGGAGCCCGGGGCAGCATCTGATACTGTAAAAAAATTTTTATTTTTTTGTATATTTTATTGCTGTATCTACAGGCTTTAACTTTCCCCGAAATAAAGGCCCTGAAGCGACGTGCTCTGGGGTGTGAGCTCAGCTCTGCCTGCAGCACCCACCTGACCCCGCTCCGGGAACTGGAGCCTCAGTCAGCGAAACGCGGGGCTGGTGCCGCAGCTGCGGTTTGCCCCCGGCGTGAACCAGCTGCAGTGCTGCCAGCACCTGCCCGGCACGCGTGGGCAGCTGCCCCTCACCGGGGCCCACGGGGGGCTATGGCCACGCCTCAGCCCCTGTGGCTGCTTTCTCTGCCCCAGAGCTGTGCCCGGGTCTCCTCCGCTTGTGCAGAGGAAACGCCGGTGCCAGCGTGGGAGGATGGGCTGCGCTGGGGCCTCTCTGGCTGCTCCCAGCCCAGACTGCCTGGGGCTGTAGTGGGACCTCTGCCAGTGCCTCTGCCTGGTGGGCTCTGGGTGGAAGTGCCTGGGCTGGAGCTGGGGACAGCAGATCTCAGGCTCTGCAGGGCAAGGGGTGGGTGGGTGTGCGGGGCTGGGAGCAGGGGTGGTGCCACTGCCATGTTACCCACAGAGCACCAACATCTCCACCGCTGTGGATCCCACCATAGCACTTGCACCTGTGGCCCTCCGCAACACAACAGAGCACAGGATGGTTCCAGGGTTTGTGTTCTGGTGAGGCCAAGAGGGAGAGATTATTGCTCTGTCAGAGCAGGATTAGGGGGATTGTTCCACATGTGGGTCATGTGGAACCGGCTGTGCTGGGTTGTTCCGGGCGCTGGAGGTGCCCTGGAGCCTCCTCTGCCTTCCATGTACCCTGGAGCATCCTGCTTGGGTCTGAGCTGAGCACTGAGGCCATCACGTGTCCTTGCTCCAGGAACCAGCCCCTTCGAGACCATTCATTTCACTGTCAAACCAAACCAGAGCTCTGCACAAACCCCACAAACCTGTTCCTGCTCCCAAGGCAGCTGCATGGCATCTTTGCCTGCTCCAAGTGGCACAGCCCAGGGTGTGTGTGTGTGTGGGGGGCAATTCACAGAGGAACAAGGCCCAGCCCATCCTCAGGGTCCCCATTCTCTTGCTCTAGCAGGTCCCAGCTCCCCTCTGCCAGCTGCGGGATGTGTTTGAAGACCCAGGAGTGAAGAATTTTCTTACCCATCTGTAAACCCTGGGGCTGCCATAACCGTTTGGTGTCAGGAACATGGTGTTCCATCCCACACTCCTGCAGATAAGGGATTTCTTATCTCCCTGTGCCCACTGCATCCCTCTTGGAACCTGCCCTGCTCAGCTGGGGCCAGCCCTGAGTATCAGGATTAGTGGGCTGCTGCTCCCATCTCGCGGTTCCTTCTGTCAATGCTCTGGTTGGCAGCAGGCTGGGAACTGCTGGAGCCTGATGTGCAGCAGGAGAAAGTGCCTAGGGAAGGTCTCTGTGCTGGGCTGGCGAGACCCCTGCAACATCTGGGGCAAGGGGACATTTGCCAACACCCTCTCCCCCTCCTGCTGCTCCAGCCACCCCTGGGGGGCTGCAGCCCCCACTTTCTGCCTGTGCCGGGGGTTGTTTGTGGCTCTGAAAGGAGGTCACGGGGTGGCTTTGCTCCTTGCCCAGGGCTGCAGCACAGCAGGGAGGAGCAGGAATGGTGTTGGAGCCAAACATGCAAACGGATTAGGGGTTTCCGTATGCAGATAATCGGCTTGGGACAAGGACACTTGCGTGACGGGAACGGGGCAGCCCCGTAGGGATGGGTGGCAACCTGGGAGGGCAGCCTTATGCCATGGGCAGTCTGGACTGGGCCCCGGGGGGGGGGGGGCCACATGCCCCTGGGGTCCTGGTGGCCCCCAGGCCTGTCCAGGTTGCGGAATATTGGCAGTTCCTTGGGAGTAAACCGGCAGACAGGCATTAGGGAGGCCACGGCTCAGCTGTGGCTCCAGTTCCAGCCCTGTTCCTGGGCCAAGCAACTGAACAAGCAGTGCTTGCAGCATGGGGGTGGGAGGCAAAGACCCCCAGGACCTGCTGGGGACCTGACTGAGGGTCTCCTCTGCCCTCCCAGGTGCTGGGCAGGGTCTTTCCATGGGGACATGTGCTAAGCTGCGGAGCACATGCCACCACTTCCCGAGCCAAGAGTCATCCCAGTCCCTGCTTCCAGCACTTGTAACACAACAGTCAAACATTGCATCACGCTCAGACTTTAATATCCAGCAGAGCAGAGCCAAGCAGTGGCAGTTCCCGCTGCCAGGTGTGGCAGAGGTTGAACTCAGAGCTCCAGCACAGCGTGGTTCCCCAAAGTGGACCACCTGTGAGCCCCACTGGTGGCCATGCTGGAGGGACACAACCTGCCTGTTTCCCTACAGGCATCCCATCCTGGCTCAGAGTGCAGCATTGGGCTGTGGCAGCACCAGTGCTGAGGGCTCAGCTCACCCCAGTGTGCAGTGAAGGGCCCTGGCCCTGGTGCAGCCACTGGACTGGGCTGACCCGTGGCAGCATGTTTATGGCAAGAGCAGCTAGGACAGAGTGGTTACTGTGGCAACCTGAGCTCTGCAAGGGAGAGCAGGGAAGCAGGGGGAGTGCAAGGATGCACAGGGGTTGCATGGGGATGTGGGGATGCATCACTGCAGGGTGGCAGGGCCAAGTCCTGCCCCAGTGTCCACGCTCTGGATGCCCCCAGCCAGGCCTGGCACTAGGGGTGACATGAGACGCTTGTATCCTCAGTCTCAGCTGGGCTGTGGGTGCTGCTGGGTCCCCTGTGCCCCCCCTGGGTGCAGCGGGACTGATGTGAGGTTCTGGTGCCCACCCCAGACCCAGCTGGGCTGTCGCTGCCCCAGGTGTTCCAGTAGCAGAAACTGGATGTTTTTTCCAAACTGGAGGAACTATGGAGGGAACAAAGAGCCTTTGCCCAGGCAATAGCGTTGCTTGGCTGCCAAGGCCAAGCTTTTGCTGGGTTGTTCCCAGCTGTATCTGAGTGGCTGGAAGCAGAAGGTTTCCTGTGGAAATTCCTCCTCGCATAAAATGCCATTTACCAGGTCTTTGCTGGAGCAGATCCTCCCCTCCTGCTGGCATGAGGCACCATGGGGCTGAGCCTGTGCCAGTGACAAGCTTCCTGGGTGCCCGTGGGCTGGCTGAGCCCTGGCAGGGTCTGTGCTGCTGCCCTGTCCCTTCAGCCGCTGACCCCGCTCTCCACAGGCTGCCCCTCTCACCAGCACCAGGGTTGGAACCCCATGGGGCCCATCTGGGCTGGTTCTCCAGTGGGACCTTTGTGGGAAAGCACAAAGCTCTGACTAATTTTGGGATTCATCTGTTTTGCATTAGCTGGGCTGGATTATCACAAAAGGGTTTTGTGGCCTCACCACAAACCTGGGAGTGTGAGGGACCCAAAGCAAGGACAGGGTGGGGCTGGGGTCCTCCATATGAACTCCTGCTTCCCAATAAACTCGAGGGGATGGAGCTGAGGCTGTGTCCTGCCTGCAGGTGACTGTGGTTGGGTGCTTGTGCCTTGTCTGAGCACTGAGCACTGCGTCCTGCACATCCCAGGAGCAGCAGGGAGGGTTGTGGAAGAGCCTTGCATACCGGATGTGCCAGGAGGGCTTTGGGGCAGCAGCCAGAAGCCTTGGGACCTCTCCAGAGCTGCCTAAATAAATGCTTCCACTCCTGAGAAATAATTAAGACCCTCGAAATGCCACTTAGAGAGGAAGGCTACTCTTCCTGCACTCCTTTCGCTCCTGCTCCAAACACAGGGGCAATTTTCTAGGAAATCACTTACGCAGCCCCAGGATCCCTCTGTCCTTGGAATGCACAGCGTCACTCAGCATCCTGCTGAGCTCATGTGAGGTGATCATGCGTCCGGCCACGGCTCAGCCTGGACACTGCTCACCTTCCCAGAGACTTTTTGAGACTTTCTGAGGACCAAAGAGAGCTGAGGCAGAGCTGGGGCAGAGCCAGGGACAGCCTCTCCATTGGACTGCTGCAGTTGTTGTTCCCCTGTTCTCTTCCTCCAGAAAGAAAGAATTTCTCTTGGGTAACATCCCCACCAGCCAGCTCAGACTTTTCCTTGGGACCTGTTTGAAACAAAACTGTGATTTGATTGTATTGGAGTTTATTGGATTCCATTTGCTCTCTCAGCATGGAGTCCTCTCCACTTTCTCTCCCATCACTGATTTCTTTCTCCTTTTTTTCCCCCCTTCCTACCAAAAAGGGGAGGGAGAAGGGAGGGAAGGGAGAGGGAACAGAGGGTGTTTTGTGTACATCTTCCATCTCTCCCAAGCACATGTGGCTGTGTGGGTCTCTGGCACAGGGAGTGCCGCGTCCCAGACCCTCTGGATTTCCCTGGATCTGTGGTGCCCAGATGGAGCCCCAGCAGCCACAGACATTGTGTGTGACCTTGATTCTCTGGCCTGAGCAGCCGGTGCCCGGCTGACTGTGCTGATGGGTTATGTGGGCCAGGGATTGTGAAAGCTGTGTCTGCGTGATGCAAGTCACTGGACTGAGAATGTCCCAGCTGAGCAGGGCGGGCAGGGACCAGGGCCCTGCACTACGCTCCCCATTCCTTTTGCTTTGTCTCAGTGGATACAGACAAAGGGAGTGTGGGAGCTGCTGGCCCCGTGCTGGGCACCCATCCCTATCTCTCTGGGGTCCCAGCTCACCTACCTGAGAGGTCCAGAGCACCTCAGGAGCACTGGGAACTGCAGCCAGGGCTCTGCTGGCAGTGTCTCAGCAGCGATGGGTCAGACCCTGTGCATGAAACACTACAGAGCAGGTGAGTGTAGGCAGCAAAACATTTGATGGGAGATAGGGACTGCTTGGGCTAGAGTCACTCGTCCCCCTGGGCTGTCCTGTTCACTGCAGCTGCTCCGGGCACAGAGCAAGGCTGGCGGGGAGGAGATGAGTCAGAAAGCACCGGTTTGTGGCTGCTGTTTGTATGGAGCAGGTGCTGTGCTGGTGCCTGCCCATCCCACAGGTGTTTGTCTCTTGGACATGTGGAGCTGGACAAGGCAGTGAGGAGCTGGAGCTGGAGGACTTCAGTACAAAAGCAATGGAGAGGTGGGAACTTGGGGCTGTGCTCTGATGCGGTGGCCAAGTGATTTGCAACTGCCAGTGCATCAACTGTCTGAGAGCAATTCTGTTCCAGTGCTGGCACAAGGAGAGATGAGCCCATCCCTCCCAGATTCCCAAGGCCAGAGCTGGGTGCTCACCACCCCAGGCAGGGTTACCTGTGCTTCTGCCAGCCCAGAATGGGACAAGGCCCTGTGCTGGCTGAATTTCCCTCCGGAGTTTTTTTCAGGCCACAGAAGATGAACTGGTAATGAAAGTGAAAGCCCGGGAGATCCCATGCGGTGGGTGCGAGCGCTGGGGCAGAACGAGCACACCCAGTATTGCTTCCTGCCGCCACCCCTGCCCATCACCACGCAGCAACTCCCTGCCCGGGGTGTCTGTCACCCGGGATGCCCCCGGGGTGCCAGTGCTGCTGGGAGGGGTCTGCTGTGGGTGGCACCTATGCAAGAGTCCCTCAGGATGGTTTTCTCATGGCCACTGCCACCTTTCTGTGTTTGGGCAACCCCAGAGGAGCCAGCAGCGCCTTGGGTCTCCTCAAAGCGTGCAGGGGATGTGGCAGCTCAGGAGAGGTGGATCCTGTCGCCTCAGGTGCCCGAGGCTGCGGCAGCGCTGGGGACCTTGGCTGTGCACATGGCCACGAGACATCAGCCCGAGTCTGTGGCAGGAGTGGACACCAGGCAGCCGCGGTCGCTTCACACGGAGGGCCCAGTGTCAGCACGAGGCAGCCCCGCAGCCATGTCTGCGGCCACCGGTTTGATCACTCCTACTCCCAGCACCGAGGCCCGGTGCTGCTTTGGGCTTCCCCGGTACTTAGTGCTAAACTCCGGTGCTAGTTTGTGCCTTGCCAGAGTCGGTGCTGAAGCCTGTAGCTGTTTTGGGCTCTGCCCGTGCCCGGTGCTGGTGCCCGGTGCTGGTGCCCGGTGCTGCTGCTGTTACCCAGTGCCAGTGCCGTTACCCACTTCTGGCACCCTATGGCAAGACCCGGTGCTGGTGCTGGTGTCATTAACCCAGTGCCATTACCTGGCGCCGTTACTCAGTGCCCGGCACCGGTCCCGTTACCCGGCGCCGTTCCCGGTGCCCGGTGCCCGGTGCCGGCGGGGGCGGGCGGGGGCGGAGCCGCGGGGGGGGCGGGGCGGCGCGGGCTGTGCCGGGGCGCTGGGGGGGGGCGGCGGAGCCGAGCGCCGGGAGCCGCCGGAGCAGCGGAGCCGCAGCCGCCGCCGCGGCCGCAGGTGGGCGCGGAGCCGCCATCGCCACCGGGTCCGGGCCGGGGTCCCGTTCTCCTTCCGCGGCGGGGCCGGGCGGGGTGCGGCGGGGCCGGGGCTCGGGGCGGTCCGGTCCGCGCTGCGGGTGTTTCGTAACCCCGGGCGGGCGCAGCTCCCGGCGGGGCCGGGCCGAGCGCGGGGCGCTGCGGGGGCCCGGCCGGGCCCGCGGCCCCGGGGCGGGCGGAGGCGGCGAGCGGGGCCCCTCCTGGGGCGGCGGGCCCGTCCCGGTGCCGCGGCGCATCCCGGAACGGGGGCGCTCCTCTCCCGGCGGAGCGGGGCCAGTTCCCGCCTCCGGGCTCCGCCGGAGCGGCGGCCGCGGGGAGCGGCTCCGAGCCCTGGTCTCGGGCCGAGGGGAGGGTTCGGGACAGCGGGAGGGGTCCCATGCAGCGACGGGGGGGGGGGGGTCCGCCGCAGGCAGCACACCGAACCGGGGTGGCGGTATTCCCGCGAGCCCCGCCGCTGGCGGTGGGACACGCGGTTCCGCGGGGCGGGTGGGATCGGTCCCCGGCGGGAGGCGGGAGCGGTGACACCGCGGGGACCGCAGCGCCCGGTGGCCTTTCACCCAGCTCGGGCGCGGCCGGTGACTGGGAGCCCGGGGGAGCCGCGGCCACCTGTCCAGCGGGATACGGAGCTGTCAGGGCTCGGTGCCCGGCCGGCCCCGGGCAGCTCCCGTCGAGGCGCCGCGCGGCTCCGGGGGTCCCGTGCCCGGCTCGCACCGGCACTACTGAGCGCACCCTGTGGCGCCGTGACACTTCCAGTGGCAGCTGTGGGCCCGGGTCGTTGGCTCGTTCGAGTCTCCGTGTGCCGTGCTGAGCGCCCCGTGGCACAGGGCCGGGTACAGGCAGTGGCCAGCAGCAGTTTGTTCGTGGGGTCTGGGGCGCGTTGCAGTGGGGAGGCAGGGCTGGGCACAGAGCAGGGCCGCATGGCTCGCCCGTGGCAGGGACATGGCACACGATGTCCCTGGCTTGTGGGTCACCTGGTTAGAGCAGGACATTCCTGGCCCTGGGCTGTCTGTCACCTTGTTTCCCCATAGCGCTTGTGCCTGCCCCCGGAACAGCCGAAGACTCAGCAGCAGCATATGTGAGGGCAGTTGGTGTGGGCACCATGGGGTATTCTAGAGAGCCTGTCCACCACCATGGGCACTGGGAAGCAGCCCTGCACTGCAAGAGCTCTCCGCTCCGGGTCCTGACTCCAGGAGGACAGCCCCAGGCCCATGGTGGGGAGCATGGCCCTGAGCTGGCTGCAGCTGCCGTGCTCCCTTGGAGTGATTTTGAGCCAAGGTTTGCTGTCCTGCTTCAGAGGTTTGCACTTGCTCTGTGACCGTGCTGGAGGAAGGTTTGCTTGGGTCCAGTGCCGAGCCTGGCTGTGCCCTGTGTGTGTGGCTCCGGGTGAGGGGAGGCATTGGAAGTGTCAGAGTCACTTGCCCCGGCCCTGGTGCTCCTGAAGCCTTTGGGATCACAGCCTGACCTGATGTGCTTCCAAGGTCCTGGATGTGAGGATGGAGACTGTCTCCCTGGGTTTTATAACCTTTCCTGGGGAGTGGCTCATCCCTTGGGCTGGGGAGGGCTGGGCTGGGACAGGCTGTGTGGTGGGTGCAGCACGAGGAGGAGGAGGAGCTCTGGTTCAGGTTGAGAGATGCCAACAGCCTGTTCCCCGGGGACAGAGGAGAGCTGGGCTGGGAGAGGGGTGTGACAGGTGGCTGTCACCCACTCTGCATTTCATGGCACCTTGACAGTGTCCTCCCTCAGGGGTATTTGGCCCCTGCAGTTGTCACTAGAGCCACCTTGCTGGCTGTGCTGTGCCTGCCTAGTGCTGAGGCTGATGTTTGGAGCAGGACAAGGGATGCTGGCACTGGACAGGGAGCTGCAGTTGTGGATGCTCGGCGCAGGGCACACAGAGCCTCTGGAGGGACCTTCCCCTCTCACTGCAGGGGAAGTGCTGACTCCAAAGTGTCTGCAAAGGCTTTGCCATGGGGTTTCCCAGCTCTCTCTCGAGTGATAGCAAAACCCAGAAACTCTGCTTGCAAAAAATCCCTGCTCCCTGCACTCGTCCATGGCGTGGGTGGAGAGCGGTGACTATGCTGGGCCGAGTACAGTGAAGCGGCCCCGTCGGCTGGGAAATGACTTTCTGGTTTGCAAGGAATGACTGTGAACTGGGCTGTGTTCAATGGGCTTCACGGCAGCCCCGGGGAGCCAGTGGGAACCCTGGCACAGCAGGGCAGTGTGTGGGGTGAGTGGGACCTCCGTCCCATCAGCATCCCCTGGATACCTGCGCTGAGGGCCATGTCCCTCTGGCCATGCAGCTGTGGCAGCTCCCGGTGTCCCACACACTGTGGGTGCTGCTGTCAGAGCACCCTCCGTGCGGCAGCTGGGGCATGGGGGACGAGGGCAGGGGTTCTCCAGTCCCTGTCTCACCGGGACAGATCAGTACTCAGCTCTGAGGCTGCACAGGCAGCTCCAGCCTGGGAGGCTGTGCCGGCTGCTGGCTCCGGGGCTCCGGCATGCTCGGGGAGAAGTAGCCTCGACAGCTGTAATGTTTCTGTGGCATGCCTTTCCTTTCATGGGGTGTCTATTTTGCAACCCCCAAGTGTTTTGATCCCAGGAGGAAGGGGGCGGGGGTGTTTACCCTGGCACCGCGTGGCTGGTGCAGGGATCCAAGTGGCGCTGGGCATGCCTGAATTTTACATGCAGCAACAGTTCTAGCAACATCTGCTGGCTGATAAAAGGTAGGCTGCTGCACGCTGCTTCTCCCGCTGTGTTGGGAAACATCGAGGGGGAGGCACTGTGAACACGGCTTCCTGGCTGATAGGGCTGAGCTGACTTGCTGATAAAGCAGAATCCACCCATCTGGCTGCACCAGAGGGGCTGGGAGCACTGGCTGCTCACAGGCACTTTGTGCCCGGTGCTTCCTTGAGTGCCAGCTCCCGCTTCCCACCGTGCTGGGAGTGATGGGCTGCCAGGCAGCTGCTCACTGGGCTGGGGCAGCCACAGCGGTGTAGCCGAACCCGCAGCATGGTCACAACCCACTCCTGGTTCAAAGAGTCACTGGTGAGTTTTGCAATCTCCATTTTCCCTGTAACTTTGTGTTATGAGCTGTAATTTCTGGTTTATAGCAGAGTTCTGCTGGGGAGGGAACTGGGGAAAAGGTTGGTGCTGGAGAGCTGCTGCCTTGAAGAGCCAGAGTGGCATCAGCTCAGCCCTGCCCACCATGTGTGGGGTACTTGCTCTGTCTAGCCTCTTGTCCCTCTTGTTTAATGGCCCCACAAAGCCTTTAGAAGAGAAAGAGGCAGCTCTTGCTGGCAGCTGTGAGCCCTCTCACCAGCTGAAACTGCTCTAAAATGATCTTTGTCCTGTCTGGTGTGAACACCTGGCCCTGGCTGCAGCCCCGGGGATGCAGCTGCCTTGGCCCCACTCACGGAGATGCTGCGGTGGGGCTCGAGGTGCAGCCCAAAGGCAGGGGCTCTGCCCTGGCACTGCCAGTGGCTGCTGTTGCTCCAGGGGCTGCAGAACCCATCCCAGGGCCAGGAAACCTGAAACCCAGCTCTCCCACCTAGACATGTTTGTGTGCATGTGGATGCATGCTGTGCTTCACCCTTGCCTGGGTTTGACTGAAAATTTTGTTGCACAAACTATTGGTGTTTTGGTTGTTTTATTCTCTCTCTGACTAGTTTCCCTCCTGCCAACATCCCTGGGTGTCTCTATATCTCCTCTTCCAAAGGCAAGGCTTTACCCCTCTCCATCCTGCTCCGCAGAGCTGGTGTGAGAGCATCTCCATATGCAGAGCTGCAGCAGCTGCTGGGAATGAACCCTGGGAGTGGGGGGGGATGCAGGGGCTGCTCTGGTGTCCCTTTGCCTGTCCCTGCTCACTAGCCATCCCAAAAACCCATCCCATGCCATGCTGGCTGGGCTGGCCCTGCAGGATGGCTGTGCCAGTGGTAAAGAATCTCCTGCCCCATGTCCCCAGGCCCACGGGGAGCAGGAGCGTGGTATCAATCAGATGTGGCTGGAGCAGCACTTGGTGCCTGCACTGCCCACATCACCCCCAACCCACCTGGGTCCTGCACAGAAAATCCAGCCTGGCTGTGGCTGGATTAGTGCCATTGTGTGCGCTCACTGATGCATGGCAGAGAAAATGAAATTGTGTCTCCAGACCCCAATCAGGACTAATTCGATGCTGAAATGAGCTTAATCCTCAGGTCCTTCTCCCAGCCCATCCCTCCTGGGCTGGTGCAGGTCTGAGCAGGGATTATCACTGAGCCAGGGGCTGTGCTGGATGTGGCCTCAATGCTGGGGGCTGGCGCAGGACCTGTGGGACCCTGGGGCTGTGCCCTCAGTGCAGTGTTACAGGGGCTTGAGGTGGGTCATTATTAGTGTGGAGGGAAAATCCCTTCTTTAAGTTCCCTGGCATGTCCCCTCCCAGGCAAGGGCCAGAGCCTGCCTGAGCAGGGATGCTGCAGGTAGGCAGTGGCTGTGTGCCTGCCCCAGGATTCCTCCACCAAGCCCGGGGGAAGCCCCAAGACGTCAGAGCCAGCTGTGCCAGCCCTGCTGTGCCAGCCCAGAAGTGCCACACCCGGTTAATTCGGCTGCTTGGCCCCAGGGAGCCAGGAATACTTAAAGCTCTGCCTGGCCTCTCTAATCCTGTCTGGGGGTTTATGGCAGAGGCAGCACCGATGCTGGCAGGGACTGGGCTCCCCATGGCGAATGTCCTGCAGGCTCCATGCACCTCATGGGGCTGGTTGGGTGCTGCACAGTGTGTCCTGCCCACCAGTGCTGGTCCTGCTACATCCTCAGTGTCTGGGGGAATCCCACCACTGGCGGGACAGCACCTGTATCTGGCTGTGGCTGCCCTGGGGCGGCTCTTGGTGCACCAGGGTGGTTTTTCTTTCACGGTCCCAGCCCTTGCATTCAAAGGATTTTGCTGGGATTTTGTTTGGTATTTTGGTGGTTTTGGTTTGACCAGGTTTCTAGGCCTCTGTGGTTGGAAGAGGAAATCTGAAGAGTGGAGAAAAACCTTTCCCAAGGATGGCAAGTGCTGGCAGGCAGGCACAGCCACTGGCCTGTGGCGTGAGCAGAACTGTTGGCAGCCCCTGTCCCTGATCCCTGAGATGCCTGTCCCTAGCTGGGGCACCTCTGCCTGTGAGGGGCTGGTGTCCCCCCTGGGCAGCATCAGGTCACATGTGAGGTTTCCTTGTTCCTGTAACAGTTCGAATTCTCCATTTTTGGTTCCCAGAGTTGCTGGGACACCCAGCTGGTCCTGGTGCTACTAGTCCTGGCTCTGCCCACTGGTTGTGGAACCCACTGCCTCTGCCCTAGGGTGGCACATTTTGTTAACAGAGCCAGCATTACCTCCTTCATGAGCCCCACAGTGCCTGGCCCCAGATGTTTCCAGCGTGGGCTGGGGCACTCAGCTGCCTCCTCCCCGATGGCGCCAGGGTGAAGCCGTCGGCTGCTACCACTTTCTGTGGGAGAAAAACAAACCCCATCAAAGCACAGAGCTTCTAGAAGGAGCTCGCTCCCGTGCCGGCTGCTGCCTCCCAGCCAGAGCTGGAAACCACAGGCCGGTGTAAAACATGCGAGCAGCCCTGGGCCCTCTGTGCTGACTCTGCTGTGCCCTGGTGCCCCCAGCCCTGGCTACAGCTGTGAACAGGGCCTGGGTCTGGGGGCTGCTCACCAGCACCTGGGTGTTCTCGGTGCAGGCTCTACCCCGATGCCATGTGCTGTGGGGGTGTGAGCAGAGCTGGGAAGTGCAGATGAGTGGGTCCTGTCTCCCCCTATGCCGAGTTCCTGCACTGGTCCCTGGCGTCCCATCCCTGGCTGCTGGCCAGTCATGGGGGCTCATGGGGGTCAGCACCGCCAGTCTGCTGGGGACAGAGGCTGTGCTCACTCTGGCACCAGGGAGGTGTATGGGGCCGAGCAGGAGGGTGTGCTGGCCCCGCTCCCCAGCCGGCACCCCACAGGCAGCCGAGGCAGAGGTGGCTGCCAGCAGCCCAGGGCAGGCTGCCCTGCGCAGGCAGCTGACATTTTGGAAGGAAATAGCTGCTCTCTGCTCCTTCCTGTAGTGCGCAGCCAGCGAAACGGCCGCCTGGGAGCCCGGCTGTGCCGGCAGCACCAGCCTGGAGCCGCGGCCGGGCTGCCCCGGGTTCGGACACTGGAGAGGCGCGTGGGGCAGAGCGGGGTGAGTGCGGCTGCAGGACGGGGCACCCCGCACCAGGCTCCAGGGGGTCCCTGGAGCGAGCCGGGGTGGGCAGGGGGACGGTGCGGGTGGAGGGGTGGGTGTCTGTGTTGGTAGAACCAGAGCCCTTGCGTGTGCAGAGCGGCCGCTCTCGAGGGCCGTCCGCACCGTCCCCCGGGCCTGGCTGGGGGCTGGATCCTGCCCTGGAGGGACCTTGCTTGTGGCTGCCCACCTTGGGGGCTGCAGGAGACCCTCCCGCCGGGCCCGCCGCGGGCAGGGGCAGCGCTGGCAGGGGCAGCCCCGGAGCCCCCCGGCGGCACCACCGCGGGGCTGCGGGTCCGGCCCTGCGGCCGCGAGCGGGGCCGGCTCTGACCTGGAAGCGATCGCGGGCTCCCGGAGGTGCCGAGAAACCACGTGTCCGTGTTTACTGCGGCGGGAGGCGCAGCGGGCGCAGGGCCGCCGCCGCCGGAGCCCCGCGCCGGGCCCCTGCCAGGGCAGGACACCGCTCCGGAGAGCCCCGGGCCGGGAGATCGACGGGCGAAGGGCAGTGCGGGAGCCGCCGCGGCGGAGGGGCTGCGTGTGTCCGGCGCGGGAGTGGGGTGGGGGGTTACAGCCAGAGCCTTTTGCTGTGGTCCCCCCAGGGCTTTGCGTGGCCCTGGGCCCCTGTCTGGTCCTGCAGGGCATGGGACGGGGTAAGGGGCTGCTGTCGAGGGCTGTGCCAGCACCATGGCAGGGGTGTCCTGCCCTCGGAAAGGTCCTCGGGATGGCTGTGTGCAGAGAGCATCCCGTGGCTGATTGCAAGGAGCATCCCGTGTGGAGCATGCCCCAGCCCCAGGGTGACTGCTGCCTGTGTCTGGGTTTTGCCGTGCCCATGACACGTGAGAAAGTGCCACTGCCGGCCTCACCCCGTGAGGCATTTCCCTCCTTTTGTCTGCCCACGGATGTACTCCGGCTCTCCTGCAGCTTGGGACCTGTTGCTGGCGTCAGCCCGCTGCCACTGTGGTTGCAACCCTTCCCCGCTGTAGTCACATCAGTCCCCTGGCTGTCCCCAGCCCCAGCGGTGCTGCCAGCCTCCCCCACCATCCTCTTCCCCAGTGCTGTCTCCAGCCCTCTGAGAGCCCCTTTTGGGTGGGTTTCATGGATTTTACATCGGGTTTGGCAGTGCCTCCGCATTGGCAGCGGGTAGTGGGTCTGTCAGAGGCAGAAGCAATGACTGCTGGCGTCTCCCTTCCTCTGCACGGTCCCTGTGGTGCTGGGGTCCCTCCCCATGGCACTGGGGTCCCTCTCCTCAGCCCTGGTCCTACCCCGGGAAGCTGCTGCCTGTGCCTCTTTGCAGGCGATAAGTCTCCGGTGAGCGCGTTGCTGTGGCTTGTCGAGTGCTGCTGGTTAACCGAGCTGCAGTGACGGGTGGGTTCCAGCTCGCTGCCAGCGAGTAAATGCAAAGTAGCCTAAACCACTACAATTATCTGCCTGTTGCAGTTGTTGGAGTGCGCGCGGGGCTGGCGGCTGCAGCACAGCTGACCCGTGGCAGCGCTTGAGGCTGCGGTGGCTCTGCCGCGGTGCCGGAGCCACGGAGAGCGCCGGGGCTGATGGGCTGGGTGGTGGCACTGAGGTGGTTGAATACCAGTCTCTGGGCACAGGGGTGAATCCATCCTCGGCTTCCCACCCCTTGGGCAGTCAGTGGTGCCACTGGAGAATGTGGTGCTGGAGAGTGGTGCTCAGCATGGTCCAAGCCAAGGCAGTGGCTGCGAGCAGCAGCTGGGCACAGAAGGCAGGGCTGCCTGGAAAAGCTGGCAGTGGTGGCTCTGGCTGCACAGTGGGACCATGGTGCTGCAGCTCATGCCAAAACTGAGCTGCTGCCTCAGCCTTACTGAGTCTCGGGGCCAAAAGCCTCATCTGCTCATGGCAGGGAGCACTGGCGGCTTGTGTTGGGGCACTCAGGGCACCCTGCAGCCCACAGGGAGGTTTGGTTTGTCAGTCCACAGGTGAGACACAGGAAACCAAAATGAGGTGCCTGCAGAAATGTCCACTGCTGCATTGACAATGCCCATGGAGGTTGTGCCCAAGCCTGGCACGAGTGGTGTTTTGGGGCACACACCAGGTGAGCGGTGCCACCATAGGTGGCTGCATGCTCCCTTGTAGAGGCAGATGTGATGCTGGTGCTCCTGCTCCCAGGCTGGTGCTGGCCTAGCACAGTGCCTGCTGGCTTCACCACAGACCAGCTGGAGACTCGTTGCTTAACAACACACTGGAGTGGAGTAGGAAGTGTTTTGTCACCACAAAATGGGAAGAGATCACCATTTTCTCGACAGGCAGGGCAGCATCTGTTTGCTCTGTGTCCATGCAGATGTCCTTGCAGTGCTGGGGACTTCATTTTTTTGTGTCGTGATGGCACCATCATGGCCATGGCTGTTCCTGGCCCTGCCACCGCTGCCCCTTATCAAGCATCCTCAATTTCCAACAGCAGCTTGTCCTGTTATTGGCCATCCCACCTTTCCTTTCCTCCTTGCTGGCGTTCTTATGCCTCCCCAGGCTCCTCCTCGCCAGCAGCATTTCCAGCTTGGTGATTTCTGTGAATGTGGAAATGTTCCTCCCATTTTATAGGGGAAAAATTCATTTTTAGCCAGCTCTGGGTTATTGTTCCTCTTCCTGCTCAGGGGCGGGTGTGCCGAGCTCAGGGGCTCCAGCCATGGCTGCTCCTCTCGGACCCGCTGCCTCTGTCCCGCAGCGCGTGCCCCTGACTGGGGGACCACACCGGCTTTTCTGGAGCTGCGTGGGCCATGGGGTATTTCTGAGGCTGAACAAAGTGCTTTGGGGAGCTGGGGAGGCACAGCCCCCACTGGCTCGGTCCTTCTGCTTGTCACCAGCCAGTGCAGTGACCAGGTCCTGTGATGATCACTCGGCCTTGGGACATGGCGTGAGGCCTCCCTCACACCTCTGCCCAGCCCCTCCGTGTGGTGCCAGATCCCAGGCAGTTTGGGTGTGAGTGTATCTAAATGCTATTTACTGCTGCCTCCTTGTCTGGGGGGGCCTTGAGCACCATTGCATTACCCTCAAACACTCAGCCACAGGTGTGACTGCCCAGGGGATGCACTAGGTTTTGGTAGAGGTGCTGTCTCCACTGTCCCATCCCTGGCTGCCCCATGGGAACTGAGGCTGAGTGGCGGGTGGAATCTGGCAGTGCTCCTGCATGGAGCTAGAGCCGCCCCAAAACTGCTTTGAGAAGCTTTGTGCATGTCCACCAGGACATAGGTCATACAGTGGCCCTGGGACCAGGGAGCTATCAGGGTCTGTGGTGCCACGTGGTCCCTTGGGGCTGGGACTGCTTCTGCCCATCAGCACTGCCAGGGTGTGGGCAGGAGCAGGGCGAGCGCAGGGGGGGCCTCTGCTCTGCGTCACCCTGGATTCCTGGCCAGCCCTCCCTCCCCTCAGCCCCGTTTCCTCATTTGCGTGGCCAGCGATGGCTGCGATCCCGTGGCACAGTGAGGGGAAATGAGAACCATGTGGAGAGGCCGCGCAGAGGCGCGTCCCTGGCCCCGGGCACCCCCAGGGTTCTTCCTAGAAAAGAGGGGGTGACTCAGAGCCAGGGTCCCCTGCCCCCACACACCCCTTCTTTCAGCCACTGGAGACGGCGCTGGCAGCACCAGAGACTCCAGAGGCTCCTGCAAAGGAGAACACGGAAACTCCTGCAAAGGGTGTGGGGACAGCTGGGGCTGGACTCGGCACAGCACAGCGCCTGCCTGTCTGCCACGGGTGCCCTGACAGCCCATCTCCTGCAGGTGCTGAGCCATGGCGGTGTGGATCCAGGCCCAGCAGCTCCAGGGCGAAGCCCTGCGGCAGATGCAGGCACTCTATGGGCAGCACTTCCCGATCGAGGTGCGGCACTACCTGTCACAGTGGATTGAGAGCCAGGCATGGTAAGCTGGGGGTCCTGTCCCCAGGGGGGTGCTGGGCTTGGCAGCAGCTGCCTCAGGGGTGCCAGTAGGTGCCCCCCACCAATAGGCTGCCCTGATGCTCTCTGCTCCATGTGTAGGGACTCCATCGACCTCGACAACCCCCAGGAGAATGTGAAGGCAACACAGCTGCTGGAGGGGCTGATCCAGGAGTTGCAGAAGAAGGCAGACCACCAAGTGGGCGAGGATGGCTTCCTGCTGAAGATCAAGCTGGGGCACTACGCCACACAGCTGCAGGCAAGTAGGGGGCCGCAGGTGGGAGTGTGAGACTGGAGGGTCCCTGCCCTGTGCCTGGCTGAGGCTGTGCTCTCCTACAGAACACGTATGACCGGTGCCCCATGGAGCTGGTGCGCTGCATCCGGCACATCCTCTACCACGAGCAGCGGCTGGTGCGGGAGGCCAACAATGTGAGTGGGAGCTGGGAGGGGTGAGGGAGAGGGTCCCACAGGGTTGGGGGAATGCTCAGGTGCTCCAGCATGATGAGGGGAGCAGCCCTGAGGCAGGGGGTGCTCTGGGTGCCCCCAGCACCCAAGGAAACAGGGAGGGTCCCCTTGCAGTGCTAAGCATGCCCCGTGCCCTGCACAGAGCCCCTCGCCTGCTGGCTCCCTGGTGGATGCCATGTCCCAGAAGCACCTGCAGATCAACCAGACCTTCGAGGAGCTGCGGCTCATCACACAGGACTCGGAGAACGAGCTCAAAAAGCTGCAGCAGACACAGGAGTACTTCATCATCCAGTACCAGGAGAACATGCGCCTTCAAGGTGGGTGGGGGGCTGAGGGGTGTGGGGCCGGGGCACTGGCAGGGCTGGCCCTAATGCTGTGACCTGTCCCCCAGCCCAGTTCTCCCAGCTTTCTCAGCTGGGCCCCCAGGAGCGCATGTCACGGGAGACGACACTGCAACAGAAGAAGGCGTCGCTGGAGGCCTGGCTGCACCGGGAGGCCCAGACACTACAGCAGTACCGTGTGGTGAGTGATGCCACCCCGTCCCCCGTGATGCTGTCCTCTGCTTCCTGTGCTGCTGTCCCTGTGCCCCATGACACCATCCCACCTTGCAGGACCTGGCTGAGAAGCACCAGAAGACGCTGCAGCTGCTGCGCAAGCAGCAAACAACCATCCTGGATGATGAGCTGATCCAGTGGAAGCGTCGGCAGCAGCTGGCAGGGAACGGGGGCCCACCCGAGGGCACCCTGGACGTGCTGCAGACGTGGTGGGTGCCTGGTGGGGCAGGGCGGGAGGGGGTGCTGAGCTGCAGCACGTGCTGAGCCCTGCTCCCCTCAGGTGTGAGAAGCTGGCGGAGATCATCTGGCAGAACCGGCAGCAGATCCGCCGGGCTGAGCACCTGTGCCAGCAGCTGCCAATCCCAGGCCCAGTGGAGGAGATGCTGTCAGAGCTGAACGGCACCATCACCGACATCATCTCTGCCCTGGTCACCAGGTACTGGTGGGGTCTGGGTGGGCTGCGGTAGTGGGTGGGGTTGGCCCTGCTCTGCCCACCCCCACTGATCCTCCTGCCCCCCCAGCACCTTCATCATCGAGAAGCAGCCCCCCCAGGTGCTGAAGACACAGACCAAGTTCGCAGCCACCGTGCGGCTCCTGGTGGGGGGGAAGCTGAACGTGCACATGAACCCCCCCCAGGTAAAGGCCACCATCATCAGTGAGCAGCAAGCCAAGGCCCTGCTGAAGAACGAGAGCACCCGCAAGTAATGCCGGGGGCTGGGGGGGTGTAGTGGGGGGCTGGGGCTGCCAAGGCAGTGGGGAGCACGGCAGGGGGGGGCCTGCACCTCAGATGGCTCCCGGCCCTGGTGGTCCCCTGACCCCTGCATTCTGGTGGCAGCGAGAGCAGTGGGGAGATCCTTAACAACTGCTGTGTGATGGAGTATCACCAGGCCACTGGAACACTCAGTGCCCACTTTCGTAACATGGTGAGTGCCCCTGCCTCCCCTCGTGTGCCCTCATGTCCCCCTGTGTTCACCCTGGTGTCCCCATCTGTTCCCCTGTGCTCACCCCTCACATCCCTGCAGTCCCTGAAGCGAATCAAGCGCTCGGATCGCCGTGGGGCCGAGTCAGTGACGGAAGAGAAGTTCACCATCCTCTTCGAGTCGCAGTTCAGTGTTGGTGGCAATGAGCTGGTCTTCCAGGTGAAGGTAAAGCCACCAGCCATGTCCCCTCTGTAGGCCCTTGGTGAGCCACAGACACCATGCCCACAGTGTGGGGCTGGGCTGGGGCCATAGGGTGCCCATGGGCGATGCTCCTGTGATGCCCCACAACCCATTCTGGTCTCCTTCCTCCTGGCAGACGCTGTCCCTGCCTGTGGTAGTGATCGTGCACGGGAGCCAGGACAACAATGCCACGGCCACTGTGCTCTGGGACAATGCCTTTGCCGAGCCCGTGAGTGCCAGTGCCATGTGGGGCAAGACAGGCCCTGTTCGCCCCAGGGGGCTGTGGGAGTTGGGCTCAGCCTCCTGGGGGGCTCCAGGAGTCGGGCTCAGCCTTCTGGTGGGACATGCCCAGTGGCAGCAGGCAGAGCTTGGTGCTGACCTCTCTCTCTGCCCCCAGGGCCGCGTGCCCTTCGCCGTGCCCGACAAGGTGCAGTGGCCGCAGCTCTGCGAGGCGCTCAACATGAAGTTCAAGGCAGAGGTGCAGAGCAGCCGTGGGCTGACCAAGGAGAACCTGGTGTTCCTGGCACAGAAGCTGTTCAACAGCACCAGCTCCCACCTGGAGGACTACAGCAGCACCACGGTGTCCTGGTCCCAGTTCAACCGGGTGAGCAGCCTGGAGCCTGTGCAGGAGAGCTGTGGAGTGCCCCCAGTGCTTGTGCTGGAGGGCTGTATGGGGCATGTCCACCTGGGAATCCCACAGTCCAGGTCCCTGAGTCTTTGCTGCTGCATCCAATGGCTTTATTGTGTAACAGCGGCTCCGAGGCTGGTGGCAGGAGTGCTCATTTTCTGGGGATTTCAACAGGAAAACCTGCCTGGGAGGAATTACACCTTCTGGCAGTGGTTTGACGGGGTCATGGAGGTGCTGAAGAAGCATCTGAAGCCGCACTGGAATGACGGGTAAGAGCCGCCCTGTCCCGTGCTGCCCAGGCCAAGCCCCCTGCCCTGACGCCCTGCTCTGCCTAGGGCCATCCTGGGCTTCGTCAACAAGCAGCAGGCACACGACCTGCTCATCAACAAGCCCGACGGGACTTTCCTCCTGCGCTTCAGCGACTCAGAGATTGGTGGCATCACCATCGCCTGGAAGTTTGATTCCTGTGAGTGTGTGCCGGGTGCTGGCACCCCCAGACAGTGTCCCTGGCCCCCACCTTGTGCTTGGCTGTCTCATGCTCGTGGGGTACTGGCAGTGCCATGGCAGGCACGCTAGAGCCTTCCTTGGGAAAGGGGCGAATGCAAGAGCCCACGGGATGCCTCAGCTGCCCTGTGGGGAGCAGCGCTGCCCTCACTCACTGCACCCATGGCAACACTGGGCCCGAGCACTGGCGAGAGCAGGGAGTGACTGGGCTGAACCCTCCAACCCAGCCCTGGGGACTGATGTGGGCTTTACGAAATGCAGTGACTCTGTGGTGCTCCCCGGTGCGGGGATTTGAAGGGGTGGCCTGACCCCATGCAGGAGTCTGCTTGTTGCTGTTCTCATGAGAGCGTCCTTCGGAGGGTCGTGTGGCTGAGGAACACGGCAGAACCCCACAGAGCTCCTGTGGCCAGGGAACTCAAACTCACCCCCTCTGTGTCTGGATGAGGCCAGACCTGCCTTGGGTTCACTGTGCCTCCTGCCTTATCCCATTTTCTGGCAACACGTGCTTTGTCCTCAGCTGTCACCAGGGGAGGGATGCAGCGTGGGACATGCCGTTTGCTCCTCGATGTGACCTCACAGCCCGTGTCCAGAACAGGACCAGGAGCCACCACTGGCTCTGGACATCACCATGGTCCTCGTTCTTGTCTTGCAGCTGAGAGGATGTTCTGGAACCTGATGCCTTTCACCACCAGGGACTTCTCCATCCGCTCCCTGGCCGACCGCCTTGGGGACCTCAGTTACCTTATTTACGTGTTCCCCGACCGGCCCAAGGATGAGGTGTTCTCCAAGTACTACACGCCGGTTCTCTGTGAGTCCACGCCAGGTAGCGCTGTCCCTTCACCCCATGTGTGTCCCCTCCTTTGTGCATCCAGCTGGCGTGGAGCTGGGGCTCACAGCATCCCCCACCCTGGGGCTTGCACTGGCCCCACAGGGGCTCTGCAGCTGAAGCCCCCAGCACTGCCACAGGTTCACAGCATGAGCAGGATCCTGGGGCCTCAGCGCTGTCTCCTTCCCTCTAGCTAAAGCCGTGGATGGATACGTGAAGCCACAGATCAAGCAAGTGGTGCCAGAGTAAGTGTGACACCAAAGGCAAACCCTGGGCAGTGGGTCCCATGGGATTTCCCCTGTCGAGCTGGCAGGGGTGACCAGCAGCCCAGGGCACTGTGGAGCTCAGCTGCCAATGGCCACATCGGTGCTGAGCCTTGGGAGACGCTGTTCAGAGGGGGTGAAAGTTTCCAGAGCGTGACTTCACCCCCGGGGTGCCCATCCTGTCCTGTGCCAGCACTCATGAGACCTGTCCCCACAGGTTTGTCAATCCATCAAGCGATTCTGCCCCTGGAGGGGCCACCTACATGGACCAGGCGCCCTCGCCTGCCGTCTGCTCCCAGCCCCATTACAACATGTACACCCAGAAGTAGGTATCACATCCCCTGCCCCCATCCTGCTGCAGCCGGTCCCCTCCTCACCCCCTGCCTCCTGCAGCCCCGACCCCGTGCTGGACCCTGAGGGTGATTTCGACCTGGATGACACGATGGATGTGGCGAGGCACGTGGAGGAGCTGCTGCGGCGCCCCGTGGACAGTCAGTGGATCCCTCACGCCCAGTCGTGACGGGCAGGCACCTGGTCCCTCGCCACTGGCCCTGGCGCTGCGGGGACTGTGCTGTGTTTGTGTCTCTGTGCTGGGGGGGCGGCGGGTGGGCTCTGCCCCCAGGATTTGCTCCGTGCTGCCCTGAAACACAGGCTGGCGTCCGGCTCTTTGGTGTTTATGCCCTTGTATAAACGGCAGCGGATTTGTCGCATGGTTTTCCTGTATGTTCCTTTTAAGAGGCCCAGCTTCGGCTTTCCGCTTCCGCCAGCACCGGCCCCGCAGCCCCCTGCTCCCCCTGCGGGGCTGCTGGGGCAGGGGCTGGGAGCCCGGCCTCAGGTTTGCTTTCGCAGTCGTCACTAAGAATGTACGTGTCGCCTTCTTGTTCTCCCCCGCGGCTCTGTTCCCAGGGGTGTGTTGGGGGCATGGAGTGGAGCAGGGGTTTGGCCGGGGCTCCCCCTCGCCGGTGCTGCACTCTGCTCCACAGTGGCGGGGTCCCCTCCCCAACCTCATCTCCTCCTCTGGCCCCCAAGGATGCAGGAGCCCCTCCGGCCTCAGTGTCCCCTCCAGAGCTGCTGCAGCACGAGGGTGGCAGGCTGCAAGGGCACCCAGCGAGGGCAGTCGGGTGGGCAGGGGGTTTGGAGGAGCAGAGCCCTCTGCCCCCCACCTCTCCCCTTGCCGGGGCGGGAAGCTCTGGGGTCCTGGCCATGTTATTTTTCTACCACAGAGTAAATAAAGCACGGAATATTTTTATAACACAAAAGCTCTGGGTTCCAAGTGTGTCTTCGGGCAGAGGCAGGTCCCTCCAGGGGGCTGCATGCTCTCCATTTCCAGCTGGTGTACCGAGTGGATGCTGGGGCCAGGCCCAGCGTTTGAGGTCCCCGTCTCCGAGGGCAGGGGGATCGGGCCTCCCCTGGCACATGCAGGACGGATCCAGAGGGCTCTGCCCGGGCCGGGGGGCAGCCCTAGAGAGCAGCGGATGGGATGGGGATGGGGCTGGAGCCATTTTTGCAGGCAAAAAGTGAAGCAAACCGGACCAATTGCCCGGTTTTTCCAAAGAAGGAACTTCCTCTTGATGGGGGAGCAGGGGGTCCTGGTTCGGCCAGCGGGGCGGGGGTCTCCGGGGGTGCTGTGGAAAGTTGAAAATGAAAATAAAAGTAGAGCGGGGGGGGGGGGGGGGGGCGGTGCCGGGCGCGGTAATTCTCCGTCATTCCTGCCGGAGGCGGAATAACCGGGGGCCGAGGAAAGTCCGGGGCCGGGTCCCTGCTCGGGGGCGGCGGTCGCTACCCGGGATGCTGCCGGCGCTGGCGGTGGCGGTCGCGGCGGCGGCGGTGGCCGTGGCCGTGGCTGTCCCCGCGCTGCGGCACCGCCTGGTTCGCTCCGCGCTGCGCTGCGCCGGGGGCCGGTACCGGCGGCGGCTGGAGGCGCTGAGCACCGACGTGCGGCTGAGCCAGGAGCGGCGGCTGCGGCGGCTGCTGGGCACCGGCCCCGGCCCCGGCCCGGCCGGCGGTGAGCGCGGGGCGGCGGCGCGGGGGGCTGGATGGCGGGAGCTCCCGGAGTTGCCCCCCTCACCTCTTGTCTCTCCCGGCAGGCTCCGAGGAGTTACGGGAGCGGCATCCCCTGGGGCAGCGCTGCCGGGACGGAGCGCCGACGGATCCAGTTTCTCCGCTGCTCCCCTGGGCTCTGCTCCGCAGCTGCTGGGACACCGACCCCGCGCTGCAGGTACGGGGGGCAGCGGGTGGGGTGGGCGCGGACCCTCGTGGCGTCTGACCCCCGCGGGGTCTGCCCTTTTGACCCCATCTTCCCCCGCAGGGGTCCGTGCTCTACCTGGATGCCCTCGGTGCCGCTTTCCCGCGGGCGCTGACCTGCCGGGGCACAGCCTTGCTGCACTGGACCCCCGGCTGCCCCTGCACCCCGGCGGGGTGGCCGTTGCCCACCCTGTACTGCACCCCTACCCCGGCAAGTGCCCTGCCCTCGCGGGCCACCGCCCTGCGAGTGCAGCTGCTTTTTGCCCTGGGGCAGCGGGGGCTGCACGTGCTGGAGGCCGGGCTGGCAGCCGAGCTGCGCGACGCGCTGGCGGCCCTGCACGATGAGTGGCCCCAGCTGGCCCAGGAGCTGGCACTGGGCAGGCTGAGCCCCCAGCCCGGGCTGCCTGAGGAGGTGCGGAGCCAGCTGCAGGCACTGCTGACCCCCGACCCTGCCCGGGCGGCTGAGCTCCGCGCTGAGTGTGCCCGTGGCTTCGAGGGCATCGTGCGGCGCCTGTGGCCACAGCTGGAGGTGGTGGTGGTGAGGTCAGCACACAGCACAGAGCGACTCTACTGCGACGCCCTCCTCCAGGCTGACTGCCAGGGGCTGCCCATCTACTACCCCTTCTACCAGGCAGTGGGAGGTAAGTGTCCCCCATGCCAGGGTGTCCCCACAGTCTGCCCCAGGTGCATGCAGGGAACCGCTGCTGTATGGCAGCACAGATCCCCCTGCCCCAGCAGACACCGGTGCATCTCTCTACTACATCCCCTTCCTGCTCCCCAAAACCAGCGCTGTGCTGGCACCAGCAAAAAATTCCCCCTTGGACCAGGTGATGCTGTGTGGGCAAGGACAGAGGGTCTGAGGGCTCACACTGACACACACTGACTCTGCCCAGCCCTGCTTGGTGTGAACCTGTGGCCAGAAGAGCCAGTGCCCCAATTCCTGCTGTGCCCTGACTGGGCTTTCTTCGAGTTCCTGCCCTGCCCTGCAGAGGAGGAGCCACGGACGATGCTGTTGGATGAGCTTTGGGAGGGACGAGAGTATGGGCTGGTTGTGACAGCCCAGCCAGGAGAGTACAGGTGCTTCCTCCCTGCTGTGTGGTCCTGGGGGACCACTCACTCCAGCCCCACACACCCAGCTCTCCCTCACACTCCTCTGCCCACACAGGTGCTGTGCTGGGGAGGTGCTGAGGGTGGCTGGCTTCCACAAGCAGTGTCCTGTGGTGGAACCTGTGCGGAGGTGAGGATACCCCAACCCCTGCCCCTCACCTCGGGGAGCTGTGAGGGGGCCCTGTAGCAGGCAGGGTCTGTGGCAGTGGCAGTGGCAGAGGGTGGCAGTGACTCACCCCAGCCCCATGCGCTGCAGGGAGAGCCAGACACTGAGTGTGCGGGGTGAGAGCATACCTGAGGAGCGGTTCTGCCAGACCCTGTGCCGTGCCTTGGGCATGTGGCCGGGTGCTCGCCTGATTGACTATGTCTGTGTGGAGAGTAGCCTGCTGGGTGAGTCCCCCTGAGCTGCTCGAGTTCCCCTAAAAGCATGGCTGGCACTGCCCAGGGCTCTGCCGACCCTCCGGGGCCCAGCTGGGCTGAGGGCTGTGGGCAGCTCTAAACGTGCTCATGGTGCTGCTCCAGGCGACTCTTCGGGGCCCTGCGCCCCCCACTACGAGGTGTTCGTGGAGCTGCAGGGCCTGCGGGACCTGTCGGAGGGGCAGCGCTACAAGGTGAGGGGAACGTGGGCTCTGCTCTGGGGTGGCCTGGCAGCCTCTGGGGGGGGGGGTAGCTGACGGGCACCGGGACAATGGTGTGGGACCAGCACAGGCAGCTGCCCTCTCTTTGCAGCTGGACCAGTGTCTCCAAGAGGATTTTCTTGTCTACAAGTCCTTCCGCTTCAAGGGCAGCATTGGGCCCCTGCGCCTGCACCTGGTGAGGGCTGGAGCCTTCACCCGACTGCGGGAGGCACTGGGCTCCCCTGTGCCCATGCCCAGGGTCCTGCGGGAGGAGCGGCTGCTGCAGCTCATTCAGGGCTCTGTCATCTCCTAGGGCAGCCCAGGGGTCCTGCAGCCCACTCACCCTGGGGTTCGCTTGGTGTGCACTCTCCAGGAGGGAGTGGGGCCATGTCCCTGGTGCTGGAGGTGGGGGGGTGAGGGTGCCCAGCTCCAAGGGTTTGGCTGAATGGAGTGGATGGAGGCAGTGAGCTTGACCAAGCCTCTGCTCCCTGCTCGGTGCTGCTGCAGGGATGGAGTGGACACTTGGGAGTGTCATGGGGCAGTGGGGTCCTGCAGCCACTGGATCTGCTCACTCAGTGCCTTGGAGTGCCTGCAGCCACAGTGAAATGGGTGCCTGTGCCTTTCCTGAGGGACACCTCAGCTGTCACAGCCCTGTCCAAGGCAGAGGGCACAATGGAAATCTCTGCAGGAGCAGGAGGAGCAGCAGAGCCTTGGCTCATCACTGCACTGAGTGTTGGGGCCCTGTGGCATTTTGTCCCCTGGCAGGGACACTGGGCAAGGCACAGGTGGCTGGTGGTGGCAGGTGCCATGGAGCAGCCCCAGCCAGGCTCTAGTGCACATCCACTGGTTTAGGAAAGAATAAGCTCCAGCGAGGGATGCTTTTAATGTTTTAAAACCAGAAGCAAAGTAAAGGAGGATTATCTCTTAAAAAATAAATAAAGGGCCATGCTCTGGGATTGATTTTTTATACTATTATTTTTAATCCTCATTAAAGAGATTGCTCGAGCAATCTGACTGCTCTGGGGACTGAGGAGTCACTGCCATTCTTGGGGGTCCTGGGGAAGGGGCAGCCATGAATATTTAACTGGCTCAGCGGCTGGCTGGGCTCTGGAGGCTCCGGGTTCTTTGTGCCTTTGAGGCACACGTGTATCATCGGGAGGGACTGGTCCTTTCCCCACCCGTTCATTATGGGTTATTTTAAGGGCTGATGAGGGCATGTGGGGCACCTGCTGTGCTGCAGCTGCTGCTGGGCGACTGCTGGGCCGTGGGCAGGGGATGATGTCTTGGACAAGGTTTACACAAAGCAAAGCATCCCCCGGCACAGCCGAGACCCCTGCCAGGGATAACGGGGTTGGGGCCCCTTACACCCTCCCTGCTGGAAAAAATTGGAGCAAAATCTCTTCTGCAAGTCGAGGAGAAGCATTACCTTGGGCTGGGGGTGGCTCCCTGCAGCAAAAACCTGGAGACCCCTGCCTGGGAGAGCCGTGTGTGGCCAGGGCTGCACTGGCTGGCTCTGCTTGCACTGCCCTGCCGGGACACCGATGCTAGTGGGGGTGCAGGCTGGTGGGGGGGACTGTGCTGGGCAGGGCCAGTCTGTAGGGTGCCCACCTTGGTGTGGGTGCCAGGCTGCAGGGTGCAAGGCCGACTTTCAGTGCCCGGCTGCAGGGTACAGCTTGTTTTGGGTGCAGGTTTGTTTGGGCTGCTGTTACTAAGGCTGCAGGGTGCAGGTGCATAGCTGCAGGGTGCCAGGCTGGGTTTGGGTGCCCGGCTGCAGGTTGCAGGTGCCAGCTGCCCGGCTGCCCGGGCTCAGCCGGGGTCCCCCCGAGATGGGGCGGCTGCTGGGCCGGGGCGCTGCGGGGCTGGGCGGAGGCCGGGGATGCCCCGGCGGTGGGAGGTTCCGGTGCCCGTCCCCGAGCCCCGCCGCTGCAGCCCGGGGCGGGGGGGCCGCGCCGTCCCCGTCCCCATCCTCGTCGCGTCCCCGCCCCCGGCCCGGCCCGTCCCCTCCTCCCGGCCGCACCGCCTCCCGCCCGCTCCGCCACTGAGCCCGCAGCGGCGGCGGCGGCGGGCGCAGGCTCTGGGCGCCCCGGGGCCCCGCGGCGGCCGCTGCCCTGAGGCCGCGGGGGATGGCAGAGGAGCCCCGGGGCGCCCAGCCGCCGGGCTCGCCCCGCCCCGCCGCGCCGCTGCCCAACGGGCCCCGCGGCGGCGGCGGCGGCGGCAGCCCCGGCTCGGGCTCGGGCAGCAGCAGCCGCGAGGACTCGGCGGAGCGAAGCCCCGCGCCCACCGCGCCCCGGGCCAGCATCATGAAGGTGAGAGCCACGCACCGGCCCGGCCCCCCCGCGCCCTGGGACCGGCACCTGCGCAGCGCTGGGAGGGCAGAGCCGTGTCCCCCTGCCGAGCCCTGCGTCCCCCCGCACCGGCCCTGCCCGCTGCCCCCCGCTCTCCCTGGGCCCGTGGGGCGGCTCCGCGGAGCAGCCGTACCCCCGATCGGTGCCCGGGGTTCGCCACCTGCCCGCGGCGCCGGTCACTCCGGGACTGGCACGACGTCCCCTCGCCCTGCCCGGCCCCGTGGTCCCCAAGGGCACAGCCTGTTCCGGCCCGGCTCTGTGGAGTGTCCCTGGGTCGCCCTGTCCAGTGCCGCGGGTCCCCTGCACGATCCCGCTGCAGCATCACCCGGTCCTTGCTCAGGGCACCATTAGGTGCCAGTGAGAAGGGGCCCGCTCCTGCCCCTCAAACAGCTTCTGCTCTCCCGTGCTCTCTACTGCCAAGCGCTGAGCCTTCGGCCCGGCCTGGCCAGCTCCCAGCCAGCTCCTGTCACCTCCCGGAGCCGGACCGTGGTGGGGCAGGGAGTCAGGCAGTGTCCCGGGGGTCTCCCACTTGGGTGGGCAGTGGATCACACATGTGCTTTCCTAAATGAACTCCCTTGATTGTGCTGAAGCTGGAGGTGCTAGCTGACACAATGGGTCACGTCCGCCCGGGACTTGCCTCCCTGCTCCCGGCAGCCTATTTTAAGCTGGGATTGCTCCGATGCTATTAATACCCCATGTGGGGGCTGTTCCCGTGGTGCCCCAGCCTCGCTCTTCTGCCCCCGGGACCTGGTTCTCTGGGCAGCGGCGTCGGGACACTGAGCCCTGCCCGCGCCCTCCCGGGCTCCCGCTACAAACTGTTGCGGGGGCGGCCGGGCTGTGCCCACGCGGTGACGGCGCGGAGACCTCCCGTGCAGCCAGAGGCTGGTGCCGGTGCGCTGTCAGTGCCCGGTTTCCTTGGGGACCTCGCCGGGGTCTCCTGCTGCTCCCGGGACGGGCCATGAGCATCCCTCCCTGCCCAGGGGACCAGCCGCGGGCAGGCACTGCGGGCTGGGGGTGGTGAACCTCCCGCTTGCCCCCGGGCTGGGCACATCCCCGTCACCACCTGCGTCACCGCGGGATTTGGCCTCACGTGAAGGTCGGGTGGCCCAGGGCCAGGGCAGGCGGGGGAGGGAGCTGGCCCGAGAGGGGGTCAGACCCGGACAGTGTCCCCATCTTGTGTTGATCCGTCGTGCATCCCCGAGTCCATCCGGGGCCTGAGTGGCAGTGGAGGCACGTGTGGGAAGAGCTGCCAGCTCTGTTATTTTTTGGGATTTCCAGAAAAGGCTGAAGGAGTGAATCTGAAAGAGCGACTCACTGGCTGTGTGGAGCTGGGGGGGACTGGAGCAGCGGCATCCAGAGCTGGCCCCTGCAGTGTTCCTGTGCTCTGGCTACAGGATCTCCTCCCTTCTCTCTTCTCAGGCTAGAAGCAGAGGGGTCTGGAGGTCTGGTGGGCTGGGAGGATGCTGGAGAGGGACTTGGCGGTACTGGATCTATTCTTTCCTGCTGCAGGAGGTGGCCTTACCCGAGCGGCTCACTGTCCTATCTCTTGTGTCCCCTCCCCATCCCATGCCAGCCCCAGGAGCTGCGTGGTGCCTCCACTGGGATCTGGCTCCATGGCCCCTCGCTGGGGAGCGGCAGCTGGTGCTGCGGGGAGTGGATGTGTCAGTCGCTCTCTTCTTGGCAGGGAACAAATGATGGTAGAAAAGCCTTGATGGTGTCTCCTACTGCCTCCGCTCTGGGGTTGCTGCCTGCTTGCACCCTGCCTGCATCCCTGCCAGTGCTGCCCAGCCCCAGAACCTGGGGAAATCAGCTGCAGATGAGTCCTGTCATGGCCAGGCTGGAGGATATGGGGAAGGGAGGGACAAATGATGGGCCCTTCTTCATCCTGCGCTTGGGAGCAGGTTGTGTGGCCGGTAGTGGTGGCCGTCACGTGGAGGCTGAGATTAGGGCAGCGGCACTCTCCAGGGCACTAATACAGGAGGTAATTGGCTGAAGAGGTGCTTAGCACACGCTGCAGAGTTGGGCAGGGCATGAGCAACTGGGACGTGCCCTCCATGCCCACCAGTGGCATGCTGGGTGGCATCAGCATCATGGTTGGTACTTCCCTCTACAGAGCCCTGCCTGCTCTCTGCCAGCTTGGTGGCACAGTGACCAGGATCACTGCTCTGGCCAGAGCCCTGCCCTCTGTCTGGGGATGCCCTGTGCTCCAGTGGCCATGGGCGTCACATCCTCCTGGCTCTGGTGCTGCCCCACTCGTCACCTGCCTCTGCTGCTCCTGCCTGTGCCTTGTCCAGCTCCTCGTGGGGTGTCCCCAGGGTTGAAGACCACCTGGAACAGCCTATGAAGGGGCTACCAGGGAGCAGTGGCTCTTCCCTGCTGGTCTCCAGGAGTGAGGAGCTTCGGGCAGGGGACCCCTTGCACCCAGTGCCCACCACTTGCTGCTGGCCCATGCATAGGGAGAGCAGAGCCCATGTGCTGCAGGGCACTCTTGGGTCTGTGCCACATATCTGCACCCCAAAGTGCTGCAAAGGGGACTCTCTCCCCTTCCCAAACCTGGGGGGATGGGGGGCTGCAGGGAAGGCATTCGGGCTTTTGTGCTGAGCCAGGGTGGCTGGGGTACCAGCAGGGCTGGTGAGGTCGGGTGTGTCTGGCTGCCTGCAGTGGGCACAGCTGGAAGCAGGTCCTTGGCGCTGGGTGCACGCAGGCCCCCCGCCCGTGTTTCCTTTCCGGATGGATTTCCTGTTTTCGGCTGTGGGGCCCAGTGCGGAGCCGCACTGGGTGGGTGCGCCGGGCGGGGAGCGGGTCCGCAGAGGTGCGGGCATCCTGCTCGGGGCAGGAGGTGCTGCCCTCGGTGCCCATCGCCCCCCGGCAGGGCGAGGGCTGGGGCTGCTCGTCAGTGGAGCGCTCAGATTGCAGCTTGCAGGAGGCATCCGGTGCCGAGTCCTTCGCCGCAGGGCTGTCCGATGGCGTGACCTGCCGCTGAGCCCTTGCCGACCCAGGCTGCCTGGCACAGAGAAGGGGTCCTGGAGCTCAGCCAGCTCCTTGGAGCAATCTGGCAGTGAGAGGATGCAAACAGCTCACACATCTGAGCTCTGGGACAGCAGAATCTGGCTGGCTCTAACGATGGGATGAGGGCTGGGGCTGGGTCCCCCATCCCTGGGCCACTGTGTCACAGGCATCCCTGGGGGAGCCGCCCACCCGTTTCTGTGACCTGTCCAGACTGCCCTTGGCTGGGGCTGCCTGGCCCCAAGGGGCAAATCCCAGGCCCCCTGGGTCAGGCACAGGGACACACTTGTCCAGGCACAGCCCCACGCAGGAGGTGAGGAAGGTCTCAGGACACTGGAGGGGAACACCTCCTCACCCCCAACCTGGGCAGCTGGGCAGGACCTGCCTCTGACAGAGACACCATCAGATTAGAGGTGACTCAACCATAATCTTGAAGAAGTGGATTAAATCTCCTCCTACTGCGCTACTTAATGAAATCCATCCCATAATACGCTCCTGGCCCTGCTGTTCCCCCTCATCTCCTGCCCCTCCCAGCCCCGTGACAGCAGGGTCCACCTTCCTTACCGTGGGGCAGGACAGAGTGCAGGCATGGGGTGCTGGCAGCAAACAGCCCATACCCCCGTGACCCCTGACTCTGCAGGACGGGACTGTGGCCATGCTCATCCCTAGCACATGGCACTGGCAGGGGCTGTCCTGCCCCTCTCCTAGCAGAAGGCTGGAGGGTCTGGCTGGGGTTCCCCAGGAGCATCTCTGCTCATGCATCACATGCCAGGCATCGGTTTTAATTCTGGTGTCCCCAGCCAGTGTCCTCAGCCCCATGCCGGGCTGCCAGTGAGTGGCCATACCTCCGAGGGTGAACGAGCAGTGGGGAAGGATCTGTCTCAGGGCCGGGAGCAGGAAGGAAGGAAGGAAAGCAGAGTTAAATTAAGCCAGGCAGCGAGCCGTGGGGGAGGCCAGGGCTGGAGCCAGCTCCCAGCCCCCAGGAGAGGGGTGGACCGGGTTGGACTGGGCTTCATGTGGCACTGGGACACCCTGGGGCACCCTGGGGTGCTGCACTTTGCTTTGGGCTGGGGCGGGGGGATCCTGAGGCAGGACCTGGAGGGGCACGTGCTGCCTGCTCGTCCCTGACAGCTCTGTCCCTTTCCCACCCTGGTAGGATGGCTCCCGACAGCGGCTGCCACACAAGAAGAAGACGGTGTCCTTCAGCTCCATGCCCAATGACCGCAAGATCAACAGCACGGCCGCCTGCATCTCCCTCATGCTGGAGGGCTGTGAGCTGAAGAAGGTGCGCTCCAACTCCCGCATGTACAGCCGCTTCTTCGTGCTGGACGCCGACATGCGCTCCGTGCGCTGGGAGCCCTCCAAGAAGGACTCAGAGAAGGCCAAGATTGAGATCAAGTCTGTCAAAGAGGTGCGTGTAGGCAAGAAGACACCTGTCCTGCGCAGCAATGGCCTCTCTGACCAGTTCCCGGATGAGTGTGCCTTCTCCATCATCTATGGAGACAACTACGAGTCCCTGGACCTGGTGGCCAGTTCAGCCGACGTGGTGAGCGCCTGGGTGATGGGGCTGCGGTACCTGGTGTCCTATGGGAAACACAGCCCCGAGGCGCCTGGGACCGGCCACCCCAGCCTCCGGACCTCCTGGATCTCCTCTGTCTTTGACCTCGCTGACCTGGATAAGTCTGGTCGCATCCCTGTGTCCCGGGCTGTGCAGCTGATCAAAGCACTCAACCCTGGCATGAAGACCTCCACCATTGAGCTGAAATTCAAGGAGCTGCAGAAGGCCAGTGAGCGTCCTGGTGCAGAGGTGGCCTGCGACCTCTTCGTGGAGGCGTACTGTGAGCTCTGCACCCGCCCTGAGATTTTCTTCCTGCTGGTCCAGTTCTCCAGCAACAAGGAATACCTGGGTGTGAAGGACCTGCTGATGTTCCTGGAGGTGGAGCAGGGCATGGAGGGGGTCACAGAAGAGAAGTGCTTGGAGATCGTCGGCAAGTATGAGCCCTCCAAGGAGGGCCGGGAGAAGGGCTACCTGGCCATCGATGGCTTTACACGCTACCTGCTCTCTGCTGACTGCTCCATCTTCGACCCGCAGCACCGCAAGGTCTGCCAGGATATGGCACAGCCCCTCTCCCACTACTACATCAGCTCTGCCCACAGCGCCTGCCTGCTGGAGGACAACTTCTGGGGCCGCTCGGACATCAGTGGCTACATCAGTGCCCTGGGCCTGGGCTGCCGCAGCATCGAACTGGTGCTGTGGGATGGCCCCGAGGGCGAGCCTGTGGTCTACACCAGCCCCTCAGCTGCCTCCTGCGTGCCCTTCCGTGCCGTGGTGGGGCTGATCGACCAACACGCCTTCACCGCCTCCGCCTACCCCCTCATCCTCTGCCTGGTGGTGCGCTGCTCGGCCCCCCAACAGCGCCTCGCTGCCCAGTGCCTGCGCAAGACACTGGGGGACAAGCTGTATCTGGAGCCCCCCAACCCAGTGGCGTCCTACCTGCCCTCCCCAGAGCAGCTCAAGGGCCGCATCCTCATCAAGGGCAAGAAGCTGCCACCCAGCTGTGAGGACAGCGAGGGGGAGGTGTCGGATGAGGAGGAAGGCTGGGAGCTGGCACGGCGGCTGGGCCAGGAGGACCGGGAGGCACCGGAGGGAGGTGGCCCGCGGCGGGTGCGCCTCAGCCGGGAGCTCTCAGAGCTGGTGAGCCTCTGCCAGGCTGTCCCCTTCCAGGACTTTGAGAGCTCACGGCGTGGGCAGCGCTACTGGGAGATGTGCTCCTTCAGTGAGGTGGAAGCAGGACGCTTTGCCAACGAGTGCCCAGCTGAGCTGGTCAGCTACAACAAGCGGTTCCTCTCCCGCGTCTACCCCAGCCCCATGCGCATCGACGCCAGCAACATGAACCCCCAGGACTTCTGGAAGTGTGGCTGCCAGATGGTGGCTATGAACTACCAGACACCGGGGCTCATGATGGACCTGAACGCAGGCTGGTTCCGGCAGAATGGGGCCTGTGGCTATGTCCTCCGCCCAGCCATCATGCGGGAGGAGGTCTCCTACTTCAGTGCCAATGCGAAGGACTCCCTGCCCGGGGTGCCCGCCCAGCTCCTGCACCTCAAGGTCATCAGTGGGCAGAACCTGCCCAAGCCCAAGGGCTCGGGGGCCAAAGGGGAGGTGGTGGAGCCCTACGTCTGTGCCGAAATCCATGGCATCCCAGCTGACTGTGCTGAGCACCGCACCAAGACAGCCCTGCAGAGCGGGGACAACCCCATCTTTGATGAGAGCCTGGAGTTCCAGATCAACCTGCCCGAGCTGGCCGTCCTGCGCTTTGTCGTGCTGGATGATGACTACATTGGGGATGAGTTCATTGCCCAGTACACCATTCCCTTTGAGTGCCTGCAGCCCGGCTACCGCCACGTCCCCCTCCAGTCGCTGGCTGGGGAGCCCCTGCCCCACGCCACCCTCTTCGTGCATGTGGCCATCACTGACCGCCGTGGCGGGGGCAAGGGGCACCGCCGGGGGCTGGCGGGGCGCCGGGGCCGCCGAGTGCGGGAATACACCTCCACCAAGGCCACCGGCATCAAAGCCATCGACGAGGTCTTCCGGACGGCCACGCAGCCGCTGCGAGAGGCCACCGACCTGCGGGAGAATGTGCAGGTACAGACCCTGCAGGGGCACTGGGGGACCTGGTTTCTGTGGGGGAGGATGGGGCCTGGGTGTCCTCCTCTTCCGGGGAGACGTGAGCAAGGAGCAGAGAGCCAGGGGAAACAGGGATGTTCCTGGGTGGGGAGCCACTGACGCCGGTCTCTGCCCGCAGAATGCACTGGTGTCCTTCAAGGAGCTGTGTGGGCTGACACCCGCCGCCAACATGAAGCAGTGCATCCTGACAGTGTCCACGTGGCTGCTGCACAGCGACAGCACACCCAGCGTCACCCTCAACCTGGCAGAGCAGTACCCCCCCATGGAGGCCCAGGGCCCCATCCCCGACCTGCTGCGCAAGGTCCTCACTGCCTACGAGACGGTAAGTGCCATTCTGCCAGGACTTGGCTCTGTGGGGTCGGTGGCACCGGGACCTACCCAGGACAGAGGATCCTGAACTCGCTGCATCCATCTTGCAGCAGGGAGAGGTGGGCGGGGGGCTGTGTAGGGGCTGCCCAGGGAGGAGTCTTGCTGAGGCACAGGCTTGCCCAGATCAGTACAACCCTGGGACCCCTCAGCCCCTGTCCCTCCGCCTGCACTGCCTGCCCCTTGCCCTCGTCCTGCCAGGTGGAAGAAATCCCATTAATAGCCGCAGCCAGAGCTGCTTCCTTCCTTTGTGTTGGAGAGAACCTGGCCACTAGCCAGATGCTGACAAGACCCCTGACAAGCCCCATCTCCCCATCCACTCGGCTGGGGGGGTGCGGGGCAGGGGCTGCTCAGCTCCTCATGCTGCCCCTCTCCCCAGATGATCCAGACCAGCCGGACGCTGATCGAGTCTGCCGACGTGGTGTACGGGAAGCTCATCCAGGCACAGCAGGCAGGTGGGTCCCTGAGGGCAGCCCCAGCCCCGGTGTGGCTCTGGCCACAAACCTGGGCACATCCTGGGGTGCTGGGGTGTGGACCCTCCTGCGCCGGGACAGGGTGTGGGTGGGTGGGCTGCAGGGCTGTGTGGGAGGGAACAAGCAGAGCGGGGGAGGCTGATGAGGAAGCGGGGAAGAGTCATTAGCTGCCAAATGCCAGAACATAATTAGTGCCAGAAATAACAGGCTGGGGCTGACGGTAGAAGTGGCAACTGAGTGTTACGACTTCCCAGACACATGGCAGAACCCACACAGGCAGGTGCTGCTGCTGCCTGCCCCAGTCCTCCCCCCGGCTGCCCCCACCACAGCAGCTGGCTGGGACCCCCAGCTTCGCTCCAGGCCCTGATGGCTGCGTGGCCCCTCTGTGGGCTGGGACCTGCAGGGATAGTTCCACCAGTCCCAAGTACATAGGGGGGTGCTGGCCCAGGGGCTCGTGTGGGCTCCCCATGGGGCTGGGAGAGCCTCAGGAGCTGGAGGGACAGGGGAGGAAGGAGGGCGCCCCGCTCTGCCATCCCCTTATGCCAGCCATGCTGCCAGCAGCCCTGTTTGTTCCCTGCCTACGCGGCAGACGGAAACCTCCCCGAGCTCTTGGCTTTCGGCTCCGGCACCGCTGCCAGCGCTGAGGGAGTGGAGCAGTGGGGCATGGGCTGCGGAGCACAGGCTCTGTGCCCTCCTCTACTGCTCCAGTTGCTGTGCTGGGGTGTTGCAGGGCAGAGGGTCCTGGGATGTGTGGCCTCTCAGGGTGGTGGCAAGCAGCGGTTTTGGGGCTGCAGCCCCCACCCCCATGCCCTGATGCTGTCTGTCCCTGCTTTTGCCTAGGCTGTGCTGGGGACAAGCCCCTGTGGTGCTGGCATGGCCAGTACCCAGACGGTGGGTGTTGGGGGGTCTGGGGAGGTGCGGCTGCGGTGGGGGTGCGGGGCCGGGGGTGTCTGATTGGCAGTATGTGGGCGAGCAGGCTGCGTGGGAGCCCTCGAGTGGGCCTGGAGCCGGTGCTGCGTCAGGAGGGGTAAATATAGCACCCGCTCACGAGGACGTCACGTGGTGCACAGTGCTGGGGCCCACACTCCAATAGGGGAGCCTGGTGGGCCTGCTCTGAGCCCCCCTGGGTGACCCATGGAGTGGGGTGCAAGAGCTGTGCCTCTGCCCAGGGCCCAAAACCGTCACGGGCTGGGGCCAAGCAGGGTGCCAGTGTGCTCGGGGCTCTGCTGGCTCATCGTACCTGGCACAGAAGGGTTTTGGGGCTGCTGGGGCAGTGGGGGACCCACCCAGCCTGCACCCCCATGGTGGGCAAAGGGCTTGGTCCCCACTGGTGGTGGCCATCCCCATGCCAGCATCCCTGCACTTACTGAGCACCACTCCCACCTGCACAGGGATGGATTTCCACAAGGAGCTGCACCGCATCGAGACCAAGGAGGGGCTGCGGGGCCGCAAACTGCAGAAGGCGCTGGAGAGTTTTGCCTGGAACATCACCGTCCTTAAGGTGAGGGCTGAGAGCTGCACAGACACACCTGTCCTGCCCTGACACCTCACCCTGATGCCTTCACTCTAACACCCCCCCCCGATGCCCCCTCCCTGCAGGGCCAGGCTGACCTCCTCAAGCACGCCAAGGCGGAGGCACTGGACAACCTGTGGCAGATCCACAACGCAGGACAGTCCTGCGGCATTGGCAGGAACGGCTCGGCCTCACCAGAGCTCTCCCGGCTGCGTGCCCCACTGGAGCCCATCCCTGAGACTGACGGAGGTGGCGACACAGCGTCCTGCTGACCCTGGCCTGGGGCTCAGGGGCCCAGACTGAGCATCCCCAGCCACAGGAGCAGGAGTCCCAGCCTGCCCATGGACAGGCAGCTGCTTGCAGGCTCAGGCTGCCTGGGGGGACACATCTGGAGCCTGTGCTCTGCCGTGTTAAGGGGCTGCATCACGGCTCAGTGGAGAGGTTGAGGAGGGATGATCCTACTCCTGCTTGCCTCCCCTGAGCTCCTAAGGGACTCATCCATCCCTCCCATCTGCTTCCAGAGCCTGCACTCTGCTGCAGGGCTGGTGGGGATGCTGGTACTCTGGTGCCCGTGTGCGTGTAGCCTGCTGTGCCAGATTCTGCTTGGAAAAGCAGCCCCAGGTTTGGGCTCCTGCCCTCCCTCCCCAGGGCTGCAGATTTGGCTGTTGCCAGCCCTGGGGAAAAAATCTGGCTGGCAGGAAGGGTCCTGGCTAGTCCTGTCACCTCTGTGGCACCCCTGGGGCCCCCACTGTGCAGAGGGGCTGGGAGGCTATGTGGTGCAGCAGCTGCAGGGCCAGAGTGCCAGTGGATGTGGCTTCTGGCATCAGGGAAATGTTGGGATCTGTCCCCCAGGGCAAAGGGGTCCCAGCACAAACAGAGGAAGGTGGTCTGGGGTTGGACTGGGGCTGTGGAGCATTATAAAGAGTGCAAGAACCTTCCTGGTGCCCTGTGGCTCCCTCTGTACCTGGCATGGGGCCAGGACAGCATGGGGTCACCAAAAGGGATGGAGAGTGGCACCGGGTATGGGACCCTGATGGCACCATCCCTCCCTGACACCATGGGGAGCACAGGATGACGACTCCCCACGTCAGGGAGCTGTGCTGCTGCCAGCACCCCTTTGTTCGGGGGGATAATTAGCCTAATGGGGCTCCGAGCATCAGCCTGGAGCGCTGTGCTGCTGGTGCTGGTCAGTATTGACCTCCAGCCCCTTTGTGCCAGCCTGGCCACAGGGCCTGTGGGCAATTAGGGCCTCATTAGTGCCTGGCACCCCAGCCACTGAGCACCTACACAATGAGGAACTGCAAATGAGGGGAAAGGCCTGGATGGTCTCCGGGCTACCGGCCCCAGCGCACCCGTGTCTCCCAGAGACCGTCTGCTCCCGCTGCCCCAGCGGTATTTTTGGCAGCACTATTGTGCTGGGCCCTATAAAGCGGCAGCAGCAGCACAGGGCACTGTGCTCTCAGCTGCCCGGTGGGACATGCCCCAGAGCCACTCGGCTGCCTGAAGACCCCAGGAAGGATGGAGGTGCCAAACACCAAGGTGGGGCTGGGGCACTGCAGCCCTGGGGGTAGAGGAGGGCAGTGATGGGAGGGAGGTCAGGATGTGGGACTGGGGGTGCAGGAGGGCCTGGCCAGTTCCTTGGGAAGCTCCAAGTGTGTGGCAAATCCCTAGAGCTCCTCAGCTGCGGCCAGCAGCTGATCAAGGAGCTTCTTATGAGGGATCTGAGTGCACAATGCCTGTGGCATTGAGCTTGGGTACTCTCACTGCTCATCCCATGGCACTGGGCAGCAAGGGGAGAGTGTTTGCCATGGCTGCTGTGTGCTGGAGCAGGGAAGGGGTGTGGTGAGGGCACCCACATCTGGCTGCTGGTCAGAGCACAGCTGGAGGTGCTGGCCATGCCCCAGAGCACCAAAGGGTGACACTCTGAGTGCACCTCGGGTGTGGGGCTGGGCCCCTGTGGCAGCGACTGGGCAGGGGGCAGTTGAGACATCAGTGGGCAAGGCAGGACAGGGGGGCAGCCCTGGGGCTGTGCACTCTCCCCCTCTCTGCGCTGTCACTGCCCTGTACTAATGCTGCCCATTGCTTTGGCAGCTCCAGCGAGCTTCCTGCCTCCTGCTCCTGCTCCTTCTCTGCTCCCTGGCCTCTCCCCGGCAGAGCCTGCCCGACTGCTGCCGGCAGAAGACCTGCTCCTGCCGTGTCTACGACCTCCTGCACGGCATGGGCAACCACGCCGCTGGTATCCTCACTCTGGGCAAGAGGAAGAGTGTCCCCCTGGCCTTCCAGAGCCGGCTCTACCGCCTGCTCCATGGCTCCGGCAACCATGCCGCGGGCATCCTCACCATGGGCAAGCGCGGGGAGCACCCTGGCACTGCCTGCCATGACACATCAAGCTGCCCTGCAGGCGTGGACACCCAGCCAACGCCAGCACCGCGGGGTGCTGACACCAGCCCTGCCGGCCCCAGGGAGTGCCAGGGACACTCAGGGAAGGACCTGAGCTCGAGCCAGGCCCAGGGAGCAGCAAGGAGCTTTTACTGAGTGGGGTGGAGGCAGTGGGGGCAGAGAGGGGATCCCTGGGGGGGATGGAATCCTGGGACACGCACCCGGAGCTCGGTGTAAATAGCACTTTTAGATACCTCCTCCCTGGCTCAGCCTGCCCAGGGCACCGCGGGCACCGCGAACTTTTACAATAAACGGTAGCCTGATGTCACCCGGCTCTGTCGTCTCTCTGGGGAGGGGTCAGGAGGGCACGGCTCAGCGCCGGGTCAGCTGCCGAGGCAAGTGCCTTCCTCTGCGGTGCCCGGATTGGCTTCACCTGTGGCGCCTGCACTGGGGCGCCAGTGGGTGCAGGACCAGGGCTGGGGTGAACGGAGGCGCGGCCGGTCCTGCCCCCTCCGTGGGCCCAGGAGGGCGGGGGCTGAGCGGGTCCTGGGGCCAGCGGAGTCCCGGTGCTTCCCGGCCCGGCGGGTCCGGTACCGAGCAGGTGCCGGCGCCACCAACTCTGTGCGCCCCCGGGACCGAGCGCCCTGCCCGCGGGCGGCGGCCGGTGCCCGCTGGTGCCGAGGCCCCTCCCGGTGCCGGGGCGGGGCGGGGGCGGGGCGGGAGCCCCGGGCGGGCCGGGATCAGCCCGCGGCGCTGCGGAGGGGCCGGGGGCGGCGGAGGCAGCCCCGCCGCCGCAGCCCCGCGGCGGGCGGCCGGGCGGGACGATGCCGGTGATGAAGGGGCTGCTGGCGCCGCAGAACACCTTCCTGGACACCATCGCCACCCGCTTCGATGGCACACGTAAGACCGGGACCGGGCCGGGGAGGGGCCGCGGGGGCGGGGGGGAGACAGGGCGTGGGGAGGCGCTGCCCCGCAGGAAACGGCCAGGGGGACGGGACTCGGCCCGGCCCCGCAGCCCCCGCCGCTCGGCCGGACGCGGCCACCCACGCGCTGTTCGGGGACCCTTCCGTGTCCCTGTGTGGCCTCGGTACACCGGGACTCCCCCTGTCCGTGTCCCGGGCCGCCCCCACGATGCTCTCCCCGCGCCCATCGCCGGTGCCGCTCGGTGTCGCCGCAGCCGCGCTCAGCACCAGGGACAGATCCCGGTGGCGGCGGGAGGCTCCGCGCGGGGCCGCGGAGGAGCGGGGGAGCCCCGGAGGGGGCACGGCCGGTCTTACACTGTCGGAGCTGACCTGGGGCCCCGCGTTGCCCCGTCCCGTGCCCGAGCGGTCCCCGGGCGCTGAGGTCCCTCCCCTCCGTGTCCGTGTGCCGGGGCCAGGATGGATTGAAGCCGGGATGGATCATGCCCGGGTGCCACGAGTCAGCTCCAGCACCCCTGGCATCATGCAGCCACCCTGGGGTCGGGCCGTGTTCGGGGCTGACCTCAGCTCCCCCCAGGATCACCTGGAGTAGGGGTCTCCCGGACCAGGTGCCTGCGGGGCTGGCACCTTTGCTGGGAGGCATAAAGATGGTACTTTTAGTCTGCAGCCACCTCCCAGGACATCGTCAAGGAACCTGGAACACCCTGGGGCATGTGCTGGCTGCGGTGCTGGGCTGGCTCCCGGCCTGGAGTGACGAGGAGCCGCCCTGGTGGCTCAGGGGTCGTTTGCCCAGAGGAGCTGGGACGTGGGATGTTACATTTGGGGTGTAATGCGTGAGGAGGCAGCTAGCCTCTGAGCCTTCCCAGGCTCCCACCGAGCTGCACCTGGAGGTGCTGGGACAGAGCCACACGTGCCTTGCGCTGGTGATCCCACTCCCTCTGCAGAGGCAGAGCGCCTGTATCTGGCTCTCCAAACGAAGGGTCCCCAGGGGAGCTGCCTGCAACACCTCGACGCAAAGCCCTGGGAATTTGCCCCGGGGAACCGGGCTGCCCGACCGCCTCTGGGCACTTTTAAACAGTGTGGGGCTTTGCAGGTTTGATGTGCCTCTTATCGGCTTTATCTGCCATAGAGAGGGGTTTAGCGCAGCGATACTCGGAGTGAGTTAACCCTGCCTCTCCCGGGCAGCTGCTGCGCTGTGCCCTGGGGCTCCTGGACAGGCACACTGGCCACCATGGCTGGGGGCTGCCGAGCTCCCCCAAGGCTGCATCCTCCAGCTCGGTGGAGCCACTCCCCAGTGCAAACCCTTGTTTTCTTTTCTAATAACACATCCTGGACATCACCATAATCCCAGCTCCCCAGAGCCAAAATCTGGCCTTAGTCACAGCTTCAGGCTATTTTTGCTTCTCCAAGCTAATCCCAGGCTGAGCTGTGCTGTGGTGGCCCCCCTGCACCCCCTTCGGCCAAGGCTGCCCGCGGCCGCCATCCCCTCCCTCCGCAGCCTCTGCTGCCCTTGGCCTGCCCTGGCACCGCTCTGCCTGCTCAGTGCAGGCACTGGCATTGCTGTGGGCTCCTCTCTGTTGTGAGGGGGGGCAGAGCATGTTTTCTTGCTCCTGGCTGTGTGGTGCAGGAGTCCTGGGCTGGGGCCCCACCACTGGAGACCGTGGTGGGGCTGGGGACAGCCCAGATTGCCCATGCTGGGTGCAATCACAGCCCATGCCGGCCGCACACCCGCTTCCTTGGCACCCTGCTAGCATGAGCCCATCTGTTCCACTGACACAGGGCCTGCAGCTGTGGTCCTGGGACAGAGCCCACAGCTGGGGACTGCAGGGTAGAGCTGCCATTCTGTAGCTGGGCAGGGCATGGGGCTTGCGAGGGCTTTACTGTGCCTGGTGCCATCTCCCTGCTAGGGCAGGGTGATGCTGGGGAGGCTCCATGGTCCTGACAGACTGAGGATGCTGTAGTTCACCTCTGGCTCGTGCCACCTGGGAACAAGCCCTTGACTTCGCCCAGGCCTGTGGCTGTTCTCCCACCCTCTCAGCTGGTGCTCCAGCATCCCAGACCTCTGGGGATCTCAGCACCACAGCTGGGCACCCCTGGGCTGGCAGTGCCCAGCTGTGTTTGCTGCAGCTCTCACTAAGCTGCCTGAGCCCGGGCGGAGCTGGAGTGGCAGATGGTGAGAGGGAGGCGTGAGTCGCCTCGCGTGGGCAATGGGGACCGGCACATGGATCAGGGCTACTTCCCCTTCCAGTGCATGGGGCCGGGGTCCTGCCTGGGTGACGGCCTCGGGGAGCAGTGGGGCAAGGGATGAGTGAGCTCTAGGAGCAGCTAGGGGCAGCCAGCAGCCAGATGGAGACCTGGCTCTGCTTCCCAGGGGGACCTGTGTGGGGCTGGGAGTGCTGGGCAGGCTGGCTTGCCCTTTGTGCCCTGTGAGGTGGCCCTGAGCCCTCAGGGGCGGCTGTGTTTCCTTTCAGACAGCAACTTCATCCTGGCCAACGCACAGGGCCGCTGCGGCTTCCCCATCGTCTACTGCTCCGACGGCTTCTGCGACCTCACCGGCTTCGCCCGCACCGAGGTCATGCAGAAGAACTGCAGCTGCCGTTTCCTCTGCGGGGCTGAGACCAGCGAGCCCGTCCTGCAGTGCATTGAGAAGGCGCTGGACGACAGGCAGGAGTACCAGTCCGAGGTCTGCTTCTACAAGAAGGGTGGTGAGTGGCACTGGGGCTGGGTCCCTGCCCGCAGCTCCGGCTGGCCCTGGGAGAAGCCACCAAGCAGGCTGCCCTGCCTTCACCACCCTCTTCCTCCACACAGGAGATGCCTTCTGGTGCTTGCTGGACATCATGCCCATCAAGAATGAGAAGGGGGAGGTTGTTCTCTTCCTCTTCTCCTTCAAGGACCTCACAGAGAGCCGGGGCAGGAGCCACCCGGGGGACAAGAAGGAGGGTGAGCCATGGTTGTGGGATGGGGATGGAATTTGGGGAACAGTGTGTGTGGTGGGCATGTGGCAAAGAGACTCCCTGTTCCCTGGCGCGTCCTGCCTGCCATGTACACCCATGGCACAGCGCTCCCACTAACTCAATATGTCCTGTCTGCTGCAGAGAAGCAGAGGAACAAGAAGCCTGGGAGTTCCCACCTGCGGGCCGCACGCAGGCAGGGCCGGACTGTGCTGCACCGACTCAACAGCCAGTTTGTCCGGAGGGACCGCAGCGAGGTGAAAATCAACCGTGTAAGGACCTGGAGAACCCTCAGCTTCACCCAGTGCCTCCTGGGCTGGGGCTGCGATAGACTGGCAATGCAGCAGCTCTCCCGGAGAGCAGCTCCCAGCAGAGCCCAGCCTCCCGGGGATGCTGTTCCCATGCACGCCCATCCCTGGCCTCCCCAGCATTGAAGTGCCCCCCACCCCTGGCAGCTGCACTGTAGCCAGGCTGCACATGTGTTTGGTTGGAAGCAGGAGAGCCCAGCGGGTGCCCAGAGCTTGCCATGGGAGCAGCAGACCTGGCAGCTCTGGCAGGGCTGTGCCTCTCCTCACATGCTCGCTGTCAGGAAACCCCAGTGCTGGCTCTGAGCACAGCCAGGCTGGCCCCAGGGAGTGCCGTTACCAGGCTGCCAGAGCCGTGGGGCTGCCAGAGCCATGGGGCTGCCAGCCAGGGCAGGGACCAGAGTCAGTTCCTGTGCCAGGCCCTCTGCATGGCTGCAGTGCCCAACACAGGGTCCCCAGGCACCACCTGCAGCCATGGGGCCAGAGAGAGGGTCTAAGAGCCACTGGGTCCCAGAGCCGGTGAGCAGGCAAAGGGTATCACTGCATCAATCTTGAATTTTGGGGATTTGGGGTGGGATGGCCCCGGGTCTGCCCTCCCCCAGCTGGTGTCACATTGCCTCTTGTCAGTGCTGTGTCCCTGCAGGGGGGGGGTCTCTGCCCCAGCACATGAATTGGCCCCTGAGATGGTTCTGGGCAGCAGCTGGCAGTGCCAGGGGATTACCATTATTAGCATTGCCATTGTGTTAATTGATGTGCCATAATCAGGCATTCTGTGCCCACCTCTGAGGGTGACCTCAGTGCATCCATCACCCTGGCATCAGGGAGTGGCAGCCAGACTGGCAGGACTCAGGAGGAGCGGGGCCTCTGGTGGCCCTCACTCCTCTTGCAGGCCCTGCACTGTCCTTGTACCACCCCATGCTTGCTCCCCCAGAACGTGTTTGAGGGCAAGCCGTCCATCCCCGAGTACAAGGTGGCCTCGGTGCAGAAGTCCCGCTTCATCCTGCTCCACTACAGCATCTTCAAGGCACTGTGGGACTGGCTGATCCTGATGGCCACCTTCTACGTAGCCGTCACCGTCCCCTACAATGTGTGCTTCATGGGCATGGAGGACAGTCTCTCGGCTGCCCGCAGCACCATCATCAGTGACATCGCCGTGGAGATGCTCTTCATCCTGGGTAGGTCCATGTGTGGAGCCAAGCATCCATCCGGGACAGGGGACATGGTGGGACAGGGATGAGGGGTGAGGGAGAGGGGAACTGGCACTGCAGTGCCCCTGCTGCTGTCCCTGAGCACTCTGGGAGAGAGACCCACGTTTGCTGTGGGCTCTGGCTCAGCTCCACAAGCCACAGCAGGGGTGATGAGGGCTGGTCCTGCTGTCCTGGGGCAGACATCATCCTGAACTTCCGGACAACATACGTGAGCCAGTCAGGCCAGGTGGTGTACGACCCCCGCTCCATCTGCATCCATTATGTGGCCACCTGGTTCTTTGTGGATCTGATCGCTGCTCTGCCTTTTGATCTGCTCTACATCTTCAATGTGACCGTGGTGAGTGTTGCTGGCACAAATGCAGCCTCCGATAGCAAAGCTGCTGCTGCCCGCTGCCCCTCCCACTGCCCACCTCCCTGCCCCTCTCCAGCACCCACGTATCCCAGGGGGATTCAGTACCCTGACAAGCCATGACCCTGGCTGCCTGCTGGGTGCTGGGCATGGGGGTGGAAGGCTACTTGGGGAGGAGCTCTCCCCAGCAGGCCCCACAGCCCACAACCCTCCTGCCATCTGTGTGAGTGGCAAAGGGTCCCTGTCCCGGGGAGAGGTGTTGGGGTCCGTTTCTGCCCCTGCCTGTAGCTCCGCCAGGTTTACCTGCCTGCCTGCCCCCCAGACCTCGCTGGTTCACCTGCTGAAGACGGTGCGGCTGCTGCGGCTGCTGCGGCTGCTGCAGAAGCTGGACCGGTACTCGCAGTACAGCGCCATGGTGCTCACGCTGCTCATGTCCATGTTCGCGCTGCTGGCGCACTGGCTGGCCTGTATCTGGTACGTCATCGGCCGCAAGGAGCTGGAGAGCAATGACCCCCGCACCTGGGAAATCGGTGAGCAGGTTTGGGGCGCTGGGGTCCCCCTGTGCCATGAGCAGAGAGCACTGTGGGGCAGCGGTGCAGGGGGTGCAGCCCTCACCACTGACTCCTGCCCACAAAGTGAGGCCAGGGCAGGGACAGCTTTGAGGAGGGGGCCACTGGCCCCTCGGTGAGGGCTAACCCCGGGCTGTGCTTGGCAGGCTGGCTGCACGAGCTGGGCAAGAGGCTGGAGGCTCCGTACTTCAACAACTCGATGGGGGGCCCCTCCATCCGCAGCACCTACATCGCCTCCCTCTACTTCACCCTCAGCAGTCTGACCAGCGTGGGCTTTGGCAACGTCTGTGCCAACACCGACGCCGAGAAGATCTTCTCCATCTGCACCATGCTCATTGGGGGTGAGGCGGGGAGCAGGGCTGGGCGGGGGGCTCACCTCTGGCTGCCGGAGCAATGGGTCCTAAGCAGGGTGCTGGGGGAGGTGATGGACACGTGTGCCACACGAAACAGCCCTGGGCTGGGGTCTGGGGAGCAGCCTCCTGTGCTGCCCCTCACTGGGCCTGACACTGCCCTGCTGCCCCCAGCGCTGATGCACGCCGTGGTCTTTGGCAACGTCACGGCCATCATCCAGCGCATGTACTCCCGCCGCTCGCTCTACCACACCCGCATGAAGGACCTCAAGGACTTCATCCGCGTCCACCGCCTGCCCCAGCAGCTCAAGCAGAGGATGCTGGAGTACTTCCAGACCACCTGGTCGGTGAACAATGGCATCGACGCTAATGAGGTAGGAGGTGTTGGTGAGGCTGGGCCAGCCCCCTCTGGCCCAGTCCTACACCCAGCACAGGGGTGATGGGGCTGGCACAGCCAGCTGTGAGTGTGGCACTGGAGGGACCAGGTCTGGGGCTGATTCCTGCCAGCACAGGGAGTGGGACAGGCACACGGAGCAGAGGCAGCCCACCACCACATCCAGGGCCCTTCTCTGCCAGCTGGGACTGCTGGGTTCTGCTGAGGCACCAGGGCAGCCAAGCAGAGAGATTCGCTGATCCAGAGGGGCACCTGTCCCCTGGGGCTGCAGAGCTGTGGGAAGGCTTCTCCATGCTCCCTCCCTGCCTGCTGTGCCCAGCACCCTGGCTCCTCTCCCCAGCTGCTGCACGACTTCCCCGATGAGCTGCGCGCGGACGTGGCCATGCACCTCAACAAGGACATCCTCCAGCTGCCCATCTTCGAGACAGCCAGCCGGGGCTGCCTCCGCTCCCTCTCACTCCACATCAAGACCTCGTTCTGCGCCCCGGGGGAGTACCTGCTGCGCCAGGGTGATGCGCTGCAGGCCAACTACTTCGTCTGCTCCGGCTCCCTCGAGGTGCTGAAGGACAACGTGGTCCAGGCCATCCTGGGTGAGGGCAGGCGGTGTGGGCTCTGCCCCAGCCCCTCCTGCTGCCCAGCAGGGTGAGGGCCCCAGGGCTCACACCGCTAGCCCACGCTGGTCCTCTCCTGCAGGCAAAGGGGATTTGATCGGTGCTGACCTGTGCAGCACAGACCAGGTGATCAAGACCAACGCAGATGTGAAGGCGCTGACCTACTGTGACCTGCAGCACATCGGGCTGCGGGGGCTCTGCGAGGTGCTGCAGCTCTACCCTGAGTACGCCAGCAAGTTCACAGCCGACATCCATCAGGACCTGACCTTCAACCTGCGGGAGGGCAGCGAGATGGAGGTGGGTGCATGCCCTGCTTCTTGTGACCCGGGGGACCAGAGCAGGGCTGGGACTGTGGCACGGCTATGGAAGGGGGGGTCTCTGCACCCCCTGCTCACGGTCCCCAGGCTCCAAGGCTGGGGTGGGGGCTGCTGCTCTGCCACCCCTGTGTGTCTTAGCTCTGTGCAACCTGGGGAACTGGCAGAAAGAGCATTTGCAATGCAGGAGGCTGAGGCAAAGGGAACTGAGGGGGCACTGCAGGATAGGCAGCTGGGGCACAGCCCCCCAGAGTGCAGGAGACAGCCGGGGGCTGCAGGTTTAGTCATGCTGATGGCTTCAGCAGCTGGGGGGATGTTCTGTGGCAGAAATGGCTCTGCAGCACTTTTCCTCCCCCAGCTCTGCTGTGAGAGGCTGGGGGCTCCTCCAGAGCATCTCTCCCAGTACCCACTGCCCACAGGCCTGGTGGAGGTGGAGTGGGAGGTTGCTCTCTAGGTCCCAAACAGCCCTACCAAGACCCACCATGTCCATTGCACAGGAGAGGTGTAAACAAATCAGGGGCAGAGGATGCCAGGAGTGTGCACCAGGTCCTGCAGAAGCCCTGTCACCCTCTTCATCTGGTTGCACCCTCCAGGCAGAGATGGTGCTCTGATGGCTGAGCCTGGGATGGGATTTAGGACAAAGTCTTGGCTCTGGCTCAGGCAGTTCACCATTGTCACAGCAGCAGCAGAGAAAGGAGAGTGGGCAAGGGGCTACCAAAGGCTGGTGCTAGGGCTGATGTGTGTGGCTGGAGGAGGTTTGGCTGTCCAGGGGGGCATCTAGAGACCGGGGGGGCTGTGGCCTGTAGCCGGTCCTGGTGCAGCCGTGCGGGGGTCCCACCCGCTGCTGAGCCGGTGCCGTCTGCTCTCTCCGCAGGGGCTCTGCCGCTACTCCCGGTCCCCGCGGCTGCCGCAGGTTTGTACCGTACCAGGGCGATGGGGGAGGACGGGGCGGGGGTGGTCATGCCCGGGACCAGCCCTGATTTCCTGCCCAACCGCAGCCTCGTCCGGAGAACGGTGCTGCCCCGGAGAAGCCCCTTCCCTCTATTCTGGAGGATGAGGAGGAACTCGACGAGGTCTTCCAGCAGTCGCCCGCCAGCGCCCCCCGCCGCAAGCTGCTGCTGCCCCAGCTGAGCAGCCCGGCGCGCCGCGGCTCCCTGAGCAGCCTCCTGGGCGATGAGCTGTGCCAGGTCTCAGCCCTGCGGCGCAATTGCCGCTCCCCGGCCCGCGGCAGCCGCGGCCGCAGCCCCTCTCCACAATGCCGGCGGGACGCCCGGCTACCGGAGCGGGATGGTCGGAGGCCGGCCAAGCTCCTCATCCCGTCCCTGCACGCCAACGGCCCCCCGGACCTCAGCCCCAGGTACGGCTGGGACGTGCTGGTGGCTCATCCCACTGCTGCGGGTTTGTGCCCGCCAGGCTGCGAAGGGTCCCGGGGGGCTGCTGGAGGTGGTGACAGAGGGGGGAGGGGGTGGCGCGGGGCAACTCTCACCCCCTCCCACTCTAGAGTCGTGGATGGGATTGAAGACAACGGGGGGACATCAGAGCCACAAACCTTCTGCTTCAACATGGACCCGCCGCTGCCGAGTGCAACGAGGGACTCCCCCACCTCAGGTACCGCCAGCAATGCCGGCCAATGCCAGGGCTCTGGCCCCGGGGCAGGGGGCTCGGGGAGCCCTCTGCCATCAGTCGTGTCCCCCCCGGCAGGGACCGACGTCGGCGGCCCAGCCCTGGCGATGGAGGCAGAGCAGATAAAGCAGAACATCAGCAGGCTCAACCAGGAGGTGCGGCGGCGACCAGGGGTGGGCGCGCGTCTCCGGGAACCCCCGGGGGCACCGCCCGGTGCTCACTGCTCTCCATCCCTTCCAGATCAACCACCTCAACCAGGAGGTCTCGCACCTCAGCCGGGAGCTGCAGGGCATGATGGAGCTGCTCAAGGGCCACCTGGGCGCCTTGCAACCCCCTGCCTGCCCCTGCCGCCTGCCCGCGGCCGTCCCGACGCCTCCCCGGCCCCCGCCGCCCGCTGCCCCGGTGCCATCCTCGCCTCCCGTGCCCCCCTCGCCCCCGGTGCCCCCCAGCTCTCGCAGCTCCCCCTCCGCCAGCCCCCGGGCCAAGCACTGTCCGGTCCGCAGCCTCTCTGCCCACGCCACCGCCCTGCGGCACCCCTGGGTCGGAGCCGAGGGGCCGAGCCCGCCGCGGGGGAACCCCCAAGGCCCTGACCCCCGCCGGGGCTCGGATTCGCAGCCTCCCCCGCTGCCGCCCCGTTCCGCCCTCTCCTTCCCCGGCTGCTCGGCCGGGGCTTGGCCCCGCGCCCGCCCGGAGCCGCGGTCCGGCTCCACTAGCTCCCACTGACCCCGCGGACACCGGGGGCCGGGATCGGGGGAGCCGGGACCGGGGAGACCCCGCCGGGGGGCCCTACCCGGAGTGACCCCGCCGGGGGACCCTGCCCGGGGTGACCGTGCTCCCCGCCCCCGGGGCTCCCCGGGACGTCGCGCTCCGAACTCTTGCAGGGATTTTGATACGGTTTTATACTCTTCGCCCACGGGGCCTTTCTCACAGCCCAGCCGGGCCCGGGAGGGGCGGGCGGCGGGGACTCGGGGGGGACCTGGAGGCTGAAATCCCTCGTGGATCCGGGAGATCCCCGGGAGGGTCTCCAGGGGTCACGGACGCTGCCGCCCCTCTGCCGCTGTAGTTCCCGTGGTTCTGCCTCGCCCCTCTCGCGTCCCCCGCCACATCGGGAAATAAAGGCTCTATTTTTCCAGCCCCGGCTCCGGTGAGTCTACGCCCTGCCCGGGGCCGCCCCGGGTCTCCCCCACGTCCGGTCCACCCGGACATCCTGGACTACAACTCCCAGCAACCCTCGCGGACGCGCAATGACGTCACGCCCTGCACGTGAGGGCGGTGCGCTCTAGAGGAGGAGGGGTCCCCGCGGGGCGGGGCCAGAATGATTGGCAGTTCCCGCCACCTGTAGATGCAGGGAGGGGGCGGAAGGGGTGGGCGGATCCGGAAGCGGAACGGGTAAAGGCGGAAGTGAGGGCCGGGGCCTGCGAGACGCACCGGCGGCGGCGGGAGCGGCGCTGCGGGCGGTGAGTGGGGCCGGGGGCCGGGGGCCGGGGGCCGGGGGCCGGGGGCCGGGGGCCGGGGGCGCTCCCGCTCGTTCTGCCCTGACGTGGTAGGGCCGGCGCAAAGTCTCTCCCCGGCATCTCGCCTGGCCGGGGGCGGCGGCTGGGCCCCGGCGCTCCGGGGGCCCCGCGGTGGGAGCGGAGCGGGGCCTGGTGTCGCCGCTGTGCCGAGCGGGGCGATGCCGTCGGGCTCCGTGAGCCGGGGCCGGACCGGGCGGGCGCCGCCGGGGCGGGGCGGGGGCTCGGGGCGGCCGCGATTCCCCCCCTCGCCTGGTGCCGCCGAACCGGGCCCTGCGCGCCCTGCGAGGCGGCGGAGCGGCGCTGCCGCGGGGCACCGGTGTGCGGGGGCGGTACCGGGAACGGCACGGCCCGGCGGACGGGCCCCGGCTCGGGGCGAGCTCCCGGCGGCGCTGAAGGGTCTCGGGTCAGGCCCCTCCGCGCCGGCTGTGAGCAGGGAAGGCTCGCGGGGGCAGCGGGAGCTGCACCTGCAGCCCGTACCCTGTGCCTGCTTGGGAGCGGCGTCCCGGCTCCCGTCCCTCACAGCCGGGACTGGGAGTTCAAGGGAATCGGGGAAGGTGGGGTGCCTGCTGGGGCAGGAGTGTCGTGGGGGGATCATGTCTTGTTGTAGCTGTTCAGCCTCTGAGGTGGAAATAGAGACTCCAGGAACTAGTTCTCAGGGTTCCCAGGAACTGCTGGGATAGGGGATGTGACTTGATCTCCTGGAATTGGGCTCCAGTGGAGGCTGTCCTGGTCACTGCTGTGCCGAGCACAGTCCTGTGCCCCCCGAGGGCCCTGGTGGAAGGGAATGTGTGGTGCTGCAGGGCCCTGAGCAAGGCGCACGGGCTGCAAGGACGTTCTGTGGCTTGTCTGAAGAGGAACCCTGGCCAAGGCTATCCCTGGATCACGGAATCACGACGGGAGAGGCTCCAGCACATGAGCTGGGAGCACAGCAGGAGGGCACCTGGGAGTGTGAGCAACAGGTTTGCACTGATAAATCCCAGGAAAGCTGCTCAAACGCTATTCCTGGTGATGCTCAAGGTGCTGACAGCTCCTGGGGCTGGGCAGGAGCCGTGAGTGGGGCTGTGGCCCTCCAGGGAGCCCAGCCCAGCTGCCCCCAGAGCTTTGGGTGCTGCCCTGAGAGCTCTGACCTTGGCTGTTCCCAAGCCTGTAAGGAAGCCGGGGAGGAGAATATGCCCAGGGACTATTTTAAGTCTGGTGTGGAACAAGTTGCAATCTACTATTCTTAGCTTTTTTTGTGTGGAGGGTCAGCACACTTGAGCTGCCCTGTTTACAGCGTGACATCAGTCCTGCACTGCGCTGGGTCAGGCCTCCTGAGCTGGCTCTGAGCTTGGCTGGGGCCAAAAAGACAGACTCAGTCCATGTTGGCTTGACATACCACGCTGTCTGTGTGAGCTTCCTTGGAATATCCTGTTAAAATCCACTACTGCCTTGACTCTAAAAGTCTATTACATTTCCTTTTGGCTCACCAGGATAATAAGGTGAAAGAAATGTGGCTGCATAGGGTGAAGAATTCAGGACAGTGTGTGTAGGCAGCTGTTCTTGATGTGTTCTTGGAGTGAGGAGAGCAGATAAAGCAGGAGTCTGGCTGGACCTGGGAGGTCAAGGACAGCAACACTTGGAGTCATAACTGGGTCTCAGTGCTGAAATTGCCTCAGACTCCTCTTGAGTCACAACAGTGTGCTGGAACTTCAGAGCAAAAGTCTGTTTCTGAAGTGACCTTCCCCTCTAAGATGCTCTGGTTGATTTAGGTGACGTTTGGTTTAAGGTTGTGCCAGGCAGTGTGAGTCCCTCGAGGCTCTGTAAGTAGGTGCTGATGCCCCTTCAGGTGAGAGAACAACCCAGGCAAGCTGAGATGGACTCATGGAGAAGGGTTTGAGTTACTGGAGAGCATGAGGGGAAGACTGGCTTGGCATGGGGATATGAATACAGTAAAATAAAACACTGGTCTAGTTTTGCATGAACAGAGTTGGGTTCGGGTCCATTTGCTTTCCTGTGAAACCAGTGATGGGTTGGGCAGTGCCTGAAAGGAACTGTGTGTGTGCTTGGCCAAACCTAGTAATTGTGATGAGATGTGGGATTATCTCCATCACAGCAAAGCTCTTCTGTACCTGGAGAGGGATCACCTCTGGAGTTGCTCTAGGCCCTGCCAGTCACCAGCTCTGGGTCCAAACTCCCTCAGCTGCTGCCTCGTTAGTGGATGGTGGTCGTGGCATCTCCCTGAACAGGGAGGGGGAAGGAATGCCAAGTGCTTTCAGACACAGGAAATGAAATGGGAACACTTCTAATGAAGTGGGTGTAGCCCAAAGTATTCCTGTCAGCAGACTTAAAAGAGGGTAGAATGTAGAAATGTTGGAGTCAGCTGTTTTCTTCCCTTGGGGTATGAAGTTTGCAGCCTCTTATGCAAGTCCTGAGAAGTCGTCAGAGTAACACTGAAAACACTCCAGACTCCGGCCAGGAACAGGGAGCCTTCCTGGCTGTGACAGTACTGGGGAGGGATAAAGCTTCATCTGAGTCCCAGAGGGAACACTGTCCTCCCCTGGAGCACAGGAATGAGCTGCCGGAGCAGTTCTACATAAACAGATAAGAAAACACTGGTTTTCATGTTTGCTTTGGTTTGGTAGAGCTCCAAATAAGGAGCTGCTTGAGGCAGGAGATCTTTGTGCCGTCTGGGAGAGATATTGTGAAGGTCACGGATTCTTTGCAGTGCAGGTGGCTGTTTGTTGCCTTGCATTGCTGATGTTGCCTTCTTGCTCACAGAATGGTGAGTGCTGTCCGAGGCACGTGTTGCTGGATGTCTGGTCAAAGTGAAGCTGTGTCTGTTGAGGGCATCTGAGGAGGGGACAGTGTCAGGAGCAGGAGTTAAAGAACCTTGGCTGTGGAATTAAAACCTTGATGCTTTTGTTCCATTTGAGTATGTCCAGGCTGCACCCATGAGTTGCTCCTCCAGCCTTGCTGTGCCCTGTGTTCTCTGGAACTGGACCAGCTTCTTGCAGTGCCAAGGATAACTGAAAGTGGGTGAGGGCTCCAAGAGGGAGCTGCTGTGGGACAGGGAGCGTGGAGGCTTTGCTCCCTACAGCAAGAGAGCAGCTAATGTGAGGTGAAAGTGATGCACGGAAGGAAGATGGTGCCTCTTCTACAGAAGTCTGTGCTGAAGGGATGGTAACAGCAGGGTGGTGGCCTTGAAATCTCTGAGGATAAAGTTGTTTTGGAAAATCTGCTTTGAAAAACAGCCGGCTGCAGGGGCTGCTCTGCAGGCCAGGGCTGTGCAGATGTCAGGAAACAGATGTGTGTATCAACAGCATGAGAAGGAGCTGGTGCTGCAGAAACAACTAGACTTGCTCAGGGCTGTAGCTACCAACAATGAGTAATTTAACTTTGGAATGGAAATCCCGTTTACCTGTAAACTAAGATGAGCGTGTCCATGTCTTCAGGAGTCTAGCATGTGGGACTGCACAGAGAAGTTGTTACGCTGTCCTAAGTTAGTCACAACTGTAGAAGTGCTGCTGAAACTGCTGTCTGAGCTGATTTGGGTCTGTGAGTCTGCACTTTGGGGCTGTAGTGCAGCTGCAGTGACCAGTGTCCCAGCTAGAGCAGTTACTGAACTCCAGGCTATGGCCTCGCTGATCAGAACACTGAGGGTTTGTTCTTTAGGGAGGGAATTGTGTGTTGTCTGTAGAAAGGTGAAGTATTAAAATTGATCAGACTTTATGGGACTGAGATCTGTAGGTAAGGTATGTTTCCCGGTTCATCTCTTCTGTAGCAGCTGAGTCTGTTCCTCCTTCCTTCGCAGCCTGGACTCTCCTGCACTCAGGCTCTGGAAATCTGTTCTTATTAATCATATTGATGAGTTGGAATATCAGGCTGACACTACATGCTGTGCTAACCTGGACTAATGGGGTCCATGTGTGGTTCTGGTGGGACTCACTGGTTGCCGGTCCTGCTCACAGAAGTTGCTCCTGACTCCACATCCTGCAGCCTGGGAGTGGGGCAGTGCAGCTCAGTTGCCTGTGCAGTGAGAGGTGAAGCAAAACCACTGGGTAACTTCAGGGCTTCCTTTGCCAAGGAATTCATGTAACGCTGTCAGCTATTTAACAAGATAAATACTTCACTGGGGCTTTTGTCTTGAGTATTTTGGTTCTAAGCCAACAAATCCATAGAGAAGCAGCTCCTTGCATAGCTGAGAGCAGCAGCAGTCCTTTGGGTAACTAGATTCTTCAGGATTTGGTTTCTAAATATCCTCAGCTTTCAGTCCTTGCTACTAGGTGAACACAGGGCAAAAATATTAGATTCTTTAACTTCTGACACCTTAAATGAGCAGCTTCCCTGTGGTGGGGTTTCCTGCAGGGGTTAATGTGGGGATCTGACAGTAATTCCCCTGTGGAGATTGGGATTCCCATCCTTGACTGGTTTGTTTGAAATGAGCTCTGGTGCTATCCCCCAGCATCCTGACAGCTCTGGGGAACTGCCTTGTGCTTGGACAGGCTGGGAATGCAGCAGTCCTGGCATATGCTTTCTCTTTTAGGGCACTCAGATTCTTGACTTTAATACTCCTATCTGTGTACAGGCCTCTCCAGCAAATCCTGGCAGGCAGGTGAGGTGTGAGAGGAGCACAAACTGCAGAGGGGATAGACCTGGAGCTCTCACTTGTGGGACAGCATCAGGCATTGAAACTTGTCTTTGATCTCGAAGCAAACGAGACTGTTTTAAGAGCTTACAATAAAAAGTTGGTGCTTTTGCTTTTGTGGGATGTAGAGCTCCTGCACACGCTTCAGTGAGCAGGAGGTGGGTAGGGCAGGTAAGCAAACCAGCACAAGCCTTTTTGTGGGTCTTGTGACCTCTCAAGTGCTGGGTTTCGCTAGTTACGAGAAACTAGTAGGAAAAGTAATGCCTGTTAATCTTGATGACATGAGTACCCCACCATGCCCTTCCTTCTCATGGTCTCAACTGCTTGAATTAGCACTGCAAGCTGGGACTTCAGCTGCTTTCCCTCATCTGCTCAGTATCACTGTGGTTATTTTGGTCTGCCTGACCCATGGCTCGAGTGTCAGGGTTCCTGTGGGGAGCAGGAAGGGGTGCATGCCCAATTCTCTGCTGGAAGAGGGGGAATGAACTGCCCTTCCCAGCATCAGAAATGGCTTCGTACAGCAGGAAGCCCTCCCTGTTTCTCAAGCCAATGTCCACTGGTGGGTGTGGGCTGACCTAGCCCAGGTCCAGGCTGTGTAATTCAGCTGTTCCCTCTGCAGAGCCAAGTTCTGTCTGACAGGAATCCTCGAAGACATTGGCAGAAAGTGCCAAAGTGGCCGTCCTGCCATGGAGCATGCTTGCTGTCTGAGGCTTTGGTGGGCACTTCCTTCAGTTATTTGGTTCTTTCTGTGACCAGCTCATCTCATTCTGTTGGAGTTCATGTAGCACAAACAGACAGCAAAATGCATCGAGATCTGTGAAATATAGGTCAGGCTAAGACTTGAGGATGTCAACAGGCTCATTTCCTTGTTTTGCTCTGGGAATCACCCGTATCAGATTTCAGGAGGCCATAACTCAGAGACATGATTCACACAGCATTGAGTGTGCAGAACGTTGGTCTGAAGCAGCGGCAGAGCTGATGGACTGCCTGGGAACAAATACAAGGTTAAACAAGGCAAAGCTGTTCCCTTGCAAGCTCTGGTTAGAGGGGAAGCTCTAAAAGGTGGAAGCTTCTTCAGGCCCTATAGATGCAGAGCTGCTGCTGAGCTTCTCAGACCTCATGGTGACTGAGCTGCTTCTGGCCAGAGCTGCAAATGCTGTTCCCTCAGTGCCCAGCAAAGCCAGTTGCTGATTTGCTTCCTATCAAGCTTTCTCATCCTGTCAAACAGTGTTTGTCCTTCCTTGGAAGAGGGAGGGGGGTCCTGACAGTGCAATTTTTTTGCTGATCCAAGACTGGACAGGCCACTCAGAGCAACAGCTTCACAGCTCTGGCTCCTGAAACATCTCATGGCACTCGGAAGTTACTCCTTGGGGTTTCTGTCCTACCTGCCAACTCCAGTGACCGGTACCAGCTTAACAGCAGGTGTCTGACTGCCTCCTGGTCAGAGCAGTTTGAGGTGGAATGTCTTTAGGTCAGAGCACGCTCAAGTGCTTTGTGTTTCAAAAGCTGCTGAGGTTCTCCAGCTGCTGGCGCTCATGGACTGTCCCTCCAGAGGAGCTCTGAAATGGCTGGAGGTTCCCTATCAAACTGTGGGATTGTTTAAACTCGAGGCATGGTTAAAGTAGCCTCAAGCAATCACAGCTGGACAGGTATTGCCCTGGAAAGCAGCTGTTTGAAACTCTCCTCTGTGCTGAGCAGGCCTGAGTGTCCTGTTCAGAGGACACTCTGCTCCAGTTCAACCTGCTTTAAACTTCTTATTCATGGAAATCTGATATTTGCTGGGTAAATGCAGGATGTGCCCAGAGTTTCTTCATGGATACTCCCAGAATAAGGAGAAATTTGCTTTTGGGGCATTTTCTTGCAGTTGTCTCTCAGCAAGCAGCCTGGGTTAGGAGAGTAGAGTGGAAAGTGGTGATCCAGAGCGGATGTGATCAGCTGTGTAGCATTTATCATCCACGGGAAGTGGGAGTCGTGATGGGTACAGGAAGTACGCCTAAATCCGTAACTGTGCACTTGGAAAGCATTCCTGTTCTCTGCAGGCAGCAGAGCTCAGTGCTTAGGGAGGCCCTGGGACTCACTCATGGGTGCAAACCAGCTTGTCCTGCTGTTCCTGCCATGGCTCTGTGCCTCTGCACCACTCCAGAGGTTGGAGCTGGGGAGTGGATGGCAGTGCCAATCCCAGGGGATGCTGCCTGTTTGTGCTGGATTTGAACAGTTCTTGTGAAGAATGTGGCCAGTAGCCTGACGACCTGGAATGCTGTGGGATGAGGGCGTTGAGGCAGTGGGATGGGTGTGGGAAGCATTAGGTGCTGCTTCTGTGTTTGGATCAGGTTGGGTGGTGATTCCTGGTGTGGGGAGGGGCTGCTGACAGCCTCTGAGGGGACAGTCCCTGCTGCCAGGTGCCCTCCCTCCCTGTGCAGACCCACCTGCCTGGCTCCAGGGCTGTCCTCAGGCCTGCTGGGAGGTGCAGAATGTTGTGGTGCAAGTGCTGTGGGCCAAACAGATGACTCTAGAAACTCCCTTTGTCCAAATGCCTCGTGACCTGCAGAACTGCCTCCTGCCAGTGTGACACTGGGATGGTTCTGTATGGCATTGATAGTCTGAAGTTGCTTCCTTGTGAACTCAAGAGGGGAGGAAGGAACTAAAGGTCAACCTCAGTTACCTCCATGAGCTGAGTAATTGTTGTTTGAATAGACGAAGCTCTAATAACACCCATTGTGTGCTGGCTGCTCCTTACCCAGCAAGGTGTGTGTAACATCCACATGTGGTGGAAGTGCTGGAGGGCCCAGTGGTGGGGAGGAGAGCCTGTGTTACCTCTCTGGGGATGCTCAGTAGGCTGAGATCCTGCTGCAGGAGCTGCTGCCTGGCAGGAACTGCCCTGTGGTGCTTGCAGCTGATAACTTTCCATCACGGGAAGGAGCCACCACTGGCTTGTGCTGATGATGGCTGCAGATCAAACCACCCTCTAGAACTGGTACAGCTGGTCCCTGAGCGTGTCACTAACTCTGACCTCCTCTTCCAGTTGCAACCTGCCTCCAGGTGGATCCCAGTGCAGAACCTGCAGCATCCTTAACTCTCAGCACTCCTGCACTTAAGCCACAATGGCAGGTCGAGGTGGGGCTGCCCGACCGAATGGACCAGCTGCTGGGAACAAAATCTGCCAGTTTAAACTTGTTCTCTTGGGCGAGTCGGCGGTGGGGAAGTCCAGCCTGGTCCTGCGCTTCGTGAAGGGGCAGTTCCACGAGTACCAGGAGAGCACGATCGGAGGTGAGTGCCAGCTCCACATGCCTGTGGCTGGGAGGTGCTGACCTTGCTGGGGCAGGCCGGGGTGTCAGAAGCAAGAGTGACTATTTCAGTCTGGTCTGGGATTTTTGCTATAAATAGAACCAAACAGTTAATGCTTTAACTCTTGGTTTGCAGTTTGTTGGTATGAGGTTCAGCACAGCAGAGAATAATGCTATGGCAACCTTGCACTCTGCCTCTGAGGCTTTGCTTCCAGTGCCTCAATTCCTGCTTCTAATTAGAACCGAGGCCTTCAGTTTGGTTTATAGCCCTTAATTATCTTTTCAGACCGTGACCTGGGATTTCGGGGCTCTTCGTAGCATGATACTGTTAACTACTTCCACAGTGCTTTCAGGTCTAGTAGTTCTTTAGCTTGAAATCATTAGCACAGTGTCACCAATCAAAGGCTGGTTGGTGCCTGGGTCTGTGAGCAGCGATACTGGGACGGGTGTCCTGAGGAAAGGCTTGAGTTTTCCCTCTATGACCCATGCAGGGAGTAAGCACAGCTCTAAGTGTGGCTTATGGGTAAGCAGGGCTTAATGCTCCACTGTGGAGGGTTGTGTGGATGCTGCTGCTCTGCCTCAGTCTGTATCCGAGGCCGGTGCATTTGCCCTGGGTGTAACGCGTGGTGTTAGACTTGCTGGAACAAGAAAACAACCAGTTGCTAAACTGGGGGAGTGTGGTGTAACTGGGCTGAGTTTGGTGCTGTCACTGGTGCTCCCCAGCTCTGATCGTGGTGATGCCACAGCCGGGCTGTGTGATCCCTGTGAGGGGCTGCTGGGAGGGTCTGGCCCTGCGGCTGCTCCGGGGGCTGGCTGCTGTCTGGGCTCTCCGGGCCACCTTCCTGTCACTGTGTGGGGGCCCTTGGGTTCCTGTGAGCAGGAAGTGTCACACAGCAGAGCTACAGCTGCCACAGCAAGTGGCACTGGCCTCTCCAGGGCTCTGCTCGCTCCCACGCAGCAGCAGAGCTGCTCTGAGCTCCCGGTGCTGGCTCTGGGGCCTGTCCTGCTGGAGCTGAGGCAAAAGCCCCCACCTTCTCTTGCAGCTGCCTTCCTAACACAGACAGTGTGTCTGGATGACACAACGGTGAAGTTTGAGATCTGGGACACGGCAGGGCAGGAGCGGTACCACAGCCTGGCCCCCATGTACTACCGGGGGGCCCAGGCAGCCATCGTGGTCTACGACATCACAAACACAGTGAGTGTGGGCAGGGCTGGGGGCCTGGGCTGGGGGGAGACTCCTGGAGCTCTGGGAGTGTTTGAGCCAGAGCCCTGCAGGTTCCTGCCTGCAGGTGCTGAGTTCTTGAAAACTGCTCATGGCCTCTTCCTCAGCTCTGGCCAAGGCTGTGTGAGCTGATAAAGGATCCTGCTGCCAAGTGCTGCAGAGGCAGAACACTTCTCACAGGAAAGCCTTGTTCTAATCATATCTGCCCTGTGGATTCCTACATGGCTGCCCTTCCTGACTGCTGCCTCCTGTTTGCTTCCAGGACACATTTGTACGAGCCAAGAATTGGGTGAAAGAGTTGCAGAGGCAGGCTAGCCCCAATATTGTAATTGCACTAGCAGGAAACAAGGCAGACCTTGCTACCAAGAGAGCTGTGGACTTCCAGGTGAGTGGGAATCCAGAGCACTTGTTACCTGAGTAAGTCACAAAAGCAGCTTTTTGCTTAAGTAGGGGAGATGTTGGCTCTCTGTGAAATGCTTTGAGGGAGAGTGGAGGTGAAGATTTGTGCTCAGGACCCCAGGATGCCCCTGAATGGGGGCTGTGCCCTGCCCTTCCCACACTTCTGTCACAGCACGTGTGGCTCTGGCTGGTGACAGTTCTGGTGGATGTGGAGGAGGAGGCAGCCCACAGAGCACAAGCTCCTGTCCTTGGTGTCCTTTGCTGCCTTACTCGTCTGGGGCTGTCTGCAGGGTGTGAAACATCGTCATCTGGGTACAAGACACATCAGGAATCATTCCCAGCTTGTTCTCTGCTCTTCACAGCTCTTACCTCGTCTAAGCCATGTGTTCAGGAGAGGTTCTTCCTGGCCCTCTTACAGGATTGCTTGTGCCCTTGCAGTGGGTGACATCCTCCCAGCTGAGCGAACACCAGGCACTGTGTCTGCATGTGGCTCAGTCAGGCTGTGCCCCAGCTTGGCTGTGCAGGGCTGCCAGCAGAGTCTGCCCCTGAGCTGTCCTGGCCAGACAGGGACTGGGGTGGCAGTCTCTGGCCCGGGGTGGGACAGTGTTAATCTGGCTGTTAGTTTGCTGACAACCGAAGTGCATGAACCCTGCTTGGGTTTCCTGGCAGGGTGCCTTTAGCACTCTGATGTGATTGTTTGTAGGATGCACAGACGTATGCAGATGACAACAGCTTGCTGTTCATGGAGACGTCGGCAAAGACAGCGATGAATGTGAATGAAATCTTCATGGCAATAGGTAACGGCCTGTGTGCAGGGCTGGGGTAGCTCTGAGTGCCAGCAGTGCAGCTCAGGGGGGGGTCCTGTGTCACCCAGGGGCTGGTGCCTCTTACTGGGGAAGATGTCCAGTTTGCCACACTGGTGTCACTCTCTGAGCGTGTGGAATCTTTGCCTTGCAAAACTGGGTTCCTCTCTCTGGTCTGGGCTGGTGAGAGAGGAGGGAGCAGAGCTGATGCCAGCCAGAATCAGGAGTGGGCTGGTTTGCCGTGCAGTGCTGCTGGCAGTGTCGTGTCCCAGACTCCTTTGGAGGTGGGAACTTGGGATGGAACAGGCAGAGCCCAGCCTGAGAGGTGCAGTGGGAGGCGGTTGGCCTCTGTAGAGAACCCTACTAATGTCCTGCTTCCTTCTAGCCAAGAAACTGCCAAAAAATGAACCCCAGAATGCTCCTGGTGGCCCAGGCAGGAATCGGGTGGTGGACCTTCAGGAGAGCAGCCAGCCGAGCAGGAGCCAGTGCTGCAGCAACTGAGCAGCTGCTCCGGCCCGCGAGCCCTCAGAGGACGTGACTGGAACCCACGCTAACGATCGCACTTACCGTAGGGCGGCCGCTGCCGGCGCCGCTGTGATTCTCCATCCCTTTCTGATCATAGGCTGGAGGGAGTTCTTCCACCTGCACCTTTCTGTACAAATACTAATTCAATTCTAAGTCTTAAGTCACTTTTTTAATATATGAACTTCTGCTCTTCCCTCTTCCTGGTGGTGGTGGATGCAGGACCCGGTGTCTGCCCAGCCAGCGCGGCCGTCCCGCGGGTGAGGCCAGCAGCACCCAGGTCCCACAGCACTGTAGTTCACTATGGGAAACAAAGGGATATTGGGACACGTGTTTAAAGTTCCCTGTCTGTAAGAGCTGAGGCTGATCCCGTACGATGTGCCCAGAACAACCACTAAACTGTAGCATTAGAGACAAACTCCGGCTCTTGGGCCACTTATTGACCAAATCAGTGATGAGTATTCGGGGTGGGGCAGAGGGAAGCAAAACTGGTTTCTTCTGTATTTTGTATTGTATGTTTCTCCATGTAACCAATCAGTATCTTGTCAATATAGTACATCCAACGAGCTGCCTGTTGTCTTTCTTTGTGTTGGACTCCAGCATGCCAACTCTTCTTTTCTCTCTGTTCTGTCGTAATGCACTAATCCTGTTGCAATTTTTGCAAAAGATCTTGTATAGAAAATTGTCCTTTTCTTGATGGTTGTGATGCCACTAATGTTGTTAACCCTGCTCTGGTGGGAATACACAAGGTTTACTGATGTACAGAGGTGGGGTGGGGGAAACCTCGGGTAACCTGTCAGTGGGAACGACGTGTATTGCAAAAGCCTGTAATTCCACAAAGAATGAAGGGAGGTATTAAATGGCTTCTGTTGCCAGACTCTAACTGATGTTGGCTGCTGCCTAGTGCCTAATGCAGTGTCTTATGCATCCTGGTATTTAAGAGGAACTGTCAACTTAGTCTTCACCACAAACTTCAGTTTTGTGTGATTAAAACAAAATTTTTATAAACCTACCATAACAACAATGTTCATGTTTCTTAATGCAGCAGGGACTGGACCTGAGCACAACAGTTCTGCTGGAGGCTGAGGTGTGCTGGGCTGCTCCTGGTATGTCCCACATCTTGATAGGGAAATGGGGACTTTCCTTCCTGGGGAGGGAGAAATGGAGCTCCTGAGCTGGGGCTGTGCTGCTGCTCCTGCTCACAGTGATGCTGCTGGTGTTCACTCAGCCTCAGTGTGCTCAAGGAAGCTTAAGGCAAATAGTGGGAATTATTCCTTGCCTGATACTTCTGGGGAAACTCTGCAGTGCAAGTTGGGAAGAGGTAGGGGGAGCAGTGTGTGGAGAAGCTCAGCTCCATGGTGGGACAGGCTTGGGAATGCTGCTCCAGAATTAATGAACACAATGCCTCTGTCCCTGGAGTGTTATGGCCTTGGAAGATGCTGCTCTGCTGTTGCTGCTGCATGGACTGTGAGACCCTGACACCCACTGACCTGGAGTCTATATGGAAGATGGAGCAGCCCCCTGCAGCTCCACTCCTACCACGTGTGCTGCACCTGTTCCTGCTGGGAGAGGCTGAGGATGGAGATGTGCTGCACCTGGAACCTGCTGCCCCTCCCTTTCTCAGCTGTGGGGTTGCTGCTGCTCAGCTGCAGGAGAGCTGTGAATAGAGTTGTGTGAACAGCCCTGGCTCATGTGGGCTTCATCCTCTATCCAAGGTCTCGATGCCTCTTCCTCATGCTGCATTTCTTTAAAATCCTGGAAGCAGGAAGGGTCTGGAATGACTTGGTGACTGAGGGACTCATGCTGGAGTCTGGCTGCCTGCAGGATGGGGGCTCTGGTGTCCCCCCCAGTGGGGTTCACTCACCTGGTGCTGCTTGTGCCTGGGCTGCTCAGCTGCTGGAGGAGCTCACAAACTCTGGGGGATCCCTGAGCTCTTGGTGCTTACAGATTGAGGGGGGACTAGTGCTACTGGTTTCCCCAGGCAGCCACAGTTGGACCTGTAGGAGAATGGCTTTCCTGATCCCACTTGGGACAATCCTACAGACACTGCAGTGCTGTTGCCATCTGCTGGCTCCTCTTCCTGGCTCCTTCCAGGACTTGGGGTCTAGTCTCTGTGAAGATGCTGGCAGTGCCCTAAGGAGGGTCTCACTGCTGCAGGAGCAGGGGCTCAGTATTGGGGCTGGGGACCCACTGCTGTTCCTGGTGTATCTCTGGAATGGGCTGTCTGTTGTGGGAGCAGCTTTAGCATAAACAGGTGTGCCTGCCCCACATACCTGCTGCCTGCCCGGGCCTGAGCGCAGGCGTTTGTGGTGCTTACGCACCGTGCCTGGGGTTGGGCTTTTCCCTCCCTGCTGCTCAGAGCTCAGGGGGGCTCCAGCAGCCCCTCACCAAGCTGTGGGGGGAAAGTGTGGGTACAATAGCTGTGCCCACACCCAGCTGGGCCATCCAGGGTGTTTCTCTCACCATTCTGTGGCACTGGCCAGGGCTGTGGAGCTGGAGTGGATGCTGACAGCAGTGTAAGGAAGGGGTGAGTGTGGTACAGGTGAGTGGGGCTGCCTCTGTGCCTGGGACCTTCCTGCCTACCCCTCTCCCCAAGCAGCACAGAGCTCCCAGATCCCTTCCCTCCCTCTGGGGCTGCTGTCGACCCCGTTTTGTGCTGCCCTGAGAAGCGAGATGTTTTTCCCTCTCTGTGCATCCAGCTCCAGAGGCAAGAGCAGGGCGCAGCCTCCCCGTCAATCAACACCCAGAAAGCACATGAAGGTTCTATGCAAAAGTATTTTTATTGGATACAAAAACATTCCAGTATAGTGAAAAAAATGACATCATTGCTGATGGAGCTTGTCTGGGCTTAAACCCAAGACTTGCTCCTGTCTGCTCCGGTCCTGCCGTGGCCATGGGGTCCCATCCAGTTACACCTGGGCTTTGTTGGCAGCTTCGTCCTCAGAGGCTGGTCCAGGCTGTGGGGCTGCAGGGCTGACCTGGATGGGCACATTCCTCTCCGGAGCAGCCGGCAGGGCCAGCTTGGGGGCCTCGATGCGGAGCTGCCCGTCCTTCGACAGGGAGCAGGTCAGCGCCTCGGCGTCCACCTCCTCGGGCACGTCCCACTCCCGCTTCAGCACCTCGTACTTGTAGGAGAAGGAGCCCTTCTCGTCGACGTTCTGTGTCTCCTTCTGCCCCACCAGCACCACCTTCCTGCCCACCACCTTCACCGACAGCTGCTCGGGAGCGAAGTTCTTCACGTCCTGGCAGACGGAGAAGCCGTCCCCGGAGCCCTGGGCCAGGGTCGTGCTGGTGCTCGGGGCACGCTCCGCTGCGATGGCTCCGTGGTTGCTCAGAAGCTGCTCGAAGCTGCTCATGAACTCCCGAGCTTTCTCCATCTCCTGCTGCAGCTCAGTGAAGATGGTCTCTGCGTGTGGCCAGAGGGTCCTCACCGTGCCCAGACGGCTGGCCAGGGAGCTGGAGGCGAATGGTGCGAGGTGCATCCGGCAAAGCATCTCTGCTGCTGCTGTTGTTGCTGCTGTTGTTGCTGTTGCTGCTGCTTCTTTTCCCCTCTCCAGTGGGCTGGAAGCGTTCTGCCCCGCTGCTGCCGGCGGAGCCTTTTATTCCCGTTCACTGGAGGCGTGGCCTCGTCCCGAAAATTACGTCACCTTCGGGAGAAGAGCTCAGCTCTTTCCAGCCCGTTCCAGCTCATTCTTGTTACTCACCCGTGAGGAGAGGCGCTGCTGACGTCGTGCCCGGCATACCTTCGCCCTGACTCTTGCACCTCTGCTCTCCTGGCTTATAATTAGCAGCATCACCTCAGCCTCTGTGTGGGATGCCTGAGCCACCCCTGCCAAAAATCTGTGCCCTTTCCATTTCCCAGGCAGGGAGCAGGGCCGGGCTTGTTTCCTCCCACCCTTACCTGGGGCCCATTTCCCCCATCTGCAGCCAGGAGAGCCTCTCTGCCCCCTTCCCTGTTTGCAGGACCCTCAGTGCTCAGGGAGGTCCCCCCAGGTGAGACCAGGAGCCAGGGTGCACAGTGGGGTGCTGAGGGGATGTGACAGGACAGGACGGGGGGATCCCAGAAAGTGTGAGAGGTGTCTGGCAGAGGGTGACAAGGGACACGTTGTTTTAGAGGTGGGATTGTCCCTGTACTGGCCAAAGGGATGTGCTCCTGGCACTGCAAAGCCTGGCCTCACCAAGCCCCCAGCACAGGGGCCAGGGAAGGGCTCTGGGGGCCCATGGGCGCTGCTGCATCACGGTGGCTCTGCAGAAACCCGAGCTCCCAGTGGTGATTGCAGCTCCCTATTTGCGGCGTGTGACTCGTCCCCAGAAACAGGCACAGCTATTTTGGCTTGTGGATAATCAGCCTCTCAAAAATAGGCGATGGCTCCAGGAGGGTGCGTGGGGAGAGAGTGTTCTGGAAGGGGCACACCCCTGGGCAGGGGAGCATAAAACCCGCTGCTCCCTGGCCCCAACCCAGCACCGCTCCAGCCGCTGCACCGAGCAGAGCCACAGCACAGCCGGAGCATTTGCCGGGAGCAGAGATGCTTTGCCGCCTGCACTTCATGCCGCCCATGTCCAGCTCGCTGTTCCCGTGGCTGGGACCCATCCGCACCCTCTGGCCTCATCCAGGCACCCTCTTCGCCGAGCTGGAGCGGGAGATGCGGCTGGAGATGGAAAGGGCTCGGGAGTTCATGAGCAGCGTCGAGCAGTTCCTGAGCACTGGGAGCAGCCCCGGGCGGGTCGGCATCGCCCCGAGCACCAGCGCAGCCCTGACCCAGGGCTCCGGGGACGGCTTCTCCGTCTGCCAGGACGTGAAGGACTTTGCGCCCGAGCAGCTGTCGGTGAAGGTGGTGGGCAGGAAGGTGGTGCTGGTGGGGCAGAAGGAGACGCAGAGCACGGATGAGAAGGGCTCCTTCTCCTACAAGTACGAGGTGCTGAAGCGGGAGTGGGACGTGCCCGAGGAGGTGGACGCCGAGGCGCTGACCTGCTCCCTGTCGAAGGACGGGCAGCTCCGCATCGAGGCCCCCAAGCTGGCCCTGCCGGCTGCTCCGGAGAGGAATGTGCCCATCCAGATGGGGCCGGCGGTGGCACAGGTAGCAGCCAGCGCTGAGGATGGAGCTGAACGGGCCAAGGCGTGATGGGGAGCAGCAGGGGCCGGGCTGAGCCTGGCAGATGGGGCAGCTACTGGCCACAGAGCGGGACCGTGCTGGGACTGCGCGATGGCCCAGGGGGTGGTGTCTGCCCAGAACATGCAGCTTTTTTATATGTAATAAATATTCCTGACTTTTATTTGCGTGATTTCTGTGTTTCTGGTCTTGCCCAGCCCTGTGCTTTGCAATGCTCCTACCTCTACCCACGCAGTGGGATGGCAGGGTGGGAAGTGGGGCTGTGCTGGCACAGGGCATGTCCCTGGCACCTCTCCCCAGCCCTGCCCTGGCAGAGGAGGTTGGGCAAGGGGCTTCCAGCCTGTGCGCAGTGCTGAGAATCCCCGGCAGGTCCTGAGCATCCCCCTGGGCAGCCTTCGGACACCTGACCCGAGTCTTCGGGAACACTCTCGTGCGGCGCCTGCTGGGCCACGTGCCGAGCTGTGCCCGCACCCCCCGGGCCGCCCCCCCCCCCGTTGCTGGCACCTTCCAGGCGCTGCCCGCGACTCGGCCCGGCGCCAGGCCCCGCCCCCGCCAAGCCACGCCCCTCCTGGGAATGGGCGTGACCTCCCATAAAGGACCACGGGGCGGGGCCACCTCATTACATCATTAGGGGCGGGGCCACAACCATTCCGGGCGTTTGGCCACGCCCCGCGTGGCCGCGAGGGACAGGGGGCGTGACCACATCCATATATGGAGAATAGAGAGGGGTCGTATAGCGCATTTAGAGGGGGCGTGGCCACACCCCATATTTGGAGGAGAGGGGTCATATAGCACATTTAGAGGGGGCGTGACCACACTCCATATTTGGAGGAGTCCGCGGGGTCGTGCGCCGCCGGACCGGGATCGGTACCGGTTATCGGAGGGACCGGGGCGCTTCTCTGGGCACCGATGGCTCGGCACCGCCCCGGCACAGGCTGTCGCCGTGGGTCGTCGCGGCCGGAGCTTGATCCCCCTTGGCCGTCAGCAAACCCGGGCGGGAGCTCTGCTCTGCTCCCTGCCGGGGCTGCAGGTGATGTGGACCGGCCCCGGGAGGCCCGGCCCGGGAGCCCCGGCCCCACCTCCGCCGCCTCAGCGGACTACGGCTCCCGGCGTGCCCGGCGTGCCCGGCGCGCAGGCGCAGTGAGCGCGGGGCGCACGCCGGGCCCGGCATGGCGGAGCCGGAGGCCGCGCAGCCCGGGCGGCCCCCGCCGGGTCCGGGCACGGGAACGGCGGCAGCGGCGGGGGGAAGCGGCGTAGCGGCGGGAGGAGCGGGGTCCAGCGACCCGGCCCGGCCCGGGCTGAGCCAGCAGCAGCGGGCGAGCCAGCGCAAGGCGCAGGTGCGGGGGTTCCCCCGCGGGAAGAAGCTGGAGAAGCTGGGGGTCTTCTCGGCTTGCAAGGTGGGGGACACCGGGACCGGGGGGGCAGGGGGTGCAGGAGGTGGGGTTCAAGGCTGTGCGTGGGTGGGGGATGCAGGAGAGGGGCGCAGGGGGCGCAGGAGTGGGGATACAAGGACGGGCATGGGTGGGCGGTGCAGGGGATGTAGGAATGGGGGGTTCAAGGCTGGGCATGGGTGAAGGATGCAGGAGGAGGGTGCTGACCTGGGTGGGGGATGTAGGCGGGAGTGCAGGGACGTCTATGGGTATAGGATGCAGCAGGGGGGCTCAGGGGTGCAAGAGGGTGGGTGCAAGGGGTGCAGGAGCGGGTGCTGGCCTGTACAGGGGGTACAGGAGGGAGTGCTGGGCTGTGCATGGGCAGGGGTTGCAGGAGGAGGGCGCTCAGTTGTCTGAAGGAGATGCAGGGACATCCCTGGGCAGGCACTGCAGGGTCCTGGGGCTGCACGCAGAGAAGTGTCGGAGTGGTGGGAGATGCCAGGTGAGGGCTGAGAAAAGCTGATGTGGGTCAACAGGGCTAAGTGGGAACCAGGGAAATCATTTGGCCCGAGAAGGCGGCTGCCTTGGCACATGGCAGCCACTGTGATGGCCACTCCTGTCCCTCGTCCCAGGCCAACGACGCCTGCAAGTGCAATGGCTGGAAGAACCCCAACCCCCCCACAGCCCCCCGCATGGACCTGCAGCAGCCGGTGACCAACCTGAGCGAGCCCTGCCGGAGCTGTGGGCACACACTGGGTAACCACTGCGGGACCCCTGGGCAGGGCAGTGGTGCTGACCCCCCCCGGTCTCACCATGGCTTTCTCTCCGGCACAGCGGACCACGTGTCCCACCTGGAGAACGTCTCAGAGGAGGAGATCAACCGTCTGCTGGGCATGGTGGTGGATGTGGAGAACCTCTTCATGTCCGTGCACAAGGAAGAGGACACGGACACCAAGCAGGTGTATTTCTACCTGTTCAAGGTGCGTCTGGGGCTGGGCATGTCTCACTGCCCCACCTCCAGGGGGGCTTGTGCAGAGTCCCTGGGCATTGCAGGGGAGCTGGGGCTGCTGTCACACTGCTCGTGCTCTGCTGGGGGTGGAGCTGTGGCTGTGAGCTGTCCCACAGCCCAGCCAGAGACCTGGGATGCTGACCCTGTCCTGGAGCGACTGCTCTCCTGGCCTGGAATTTCCTGGGAGGGGGGTTTCTAGGGCATGAACGAGCATGCTCCTAGGGGGACCCTGGTGCCTTCCTGACTGTGGAAATGAGAGCAGCCCCGTGGCAGCATTTGGCCACCTCCACCACTGCTGGAGCAGCTGGTTCCTGGGCCTGTGGTGACCATGTGGTGTCTTTGTAGCTGCTGCGAAAGTGCATCCTGCAGATGAGCCAGCCTGTGGTCGAGGGGTCCCTGGGGAGCCCTCCCTTTGAGAAACCAAACATTGAGCAGGTGAGTCTGCTGTCAGGCTCGTGCACTGCCCTGATAGCTTGTCCTGTGTTCTGCTGCTCTTGCATGGTCCCCTCGCTTTTCGGGAGGCAGCACAGAAGGGCCCAGAGCAGTCCCTGGCACCCTCCCACCACCCCATCCCCTCCCCAGGGAGTCCTGAACTTTGTGCAGTACAAGTTCAGCCACTTGCCGCCCAAGGAGCGCCAGACCATGTACGAACTCTCCAAGATGTTCCTGCTCTGCCTCAACTACTGGAAGCTGGAAACGCCGTCACAGTTCCGGCAGCGCTCCCAGAACGACGACGTGGCCACCTACAAAGTCAACTACACCAGGTGAGGACAGGGAGGGTGCTGAGCCAGCCACCCTGAGGTCTGACTCCGGGACTCTCCCCAGCTCTCCCAGATTGTTGGTCCCTTAGGACAGCCGGCATCCGGTGGGGACACCGCTTCCAAATGTCAGCCATGCCCTCCATCCACCTGCTCCCCTCCTGGCAGCCTTGTCCCAGGAGGGATATGGATGCTCTGGAGTCTCCGGTCACTGGAGCCCCTTCTTGTCCCATAGGTGGCTGTGCTACTGCCACGTGCCACAGAGCTGTGACAGCCTGCCCCGCTACGAGACCACCCACGTCTTTGGGCGCAGCCTCCTTAAGTCCATCTTCACGGTCACCCGCCGGCAGCTGCTGGAGAAGTTCCGTGTGGAGAAGGACAAGCTGGTGCCAGAGAAGCGGACACTGATCCTCACCCACTTCCCCAAGTAGGTGCCCCGTGTGGGGGTGGCTGCTGGAGTACTGAGGGGGCTCCTCCCTTGGGACCCCTGCACACCAACGTGCCACTCCCTGCCAGGTTCCTCTCCATGCTGGAGGAGGAGATCTACGGCGAGAACTCTCCGATCTGGGAGGCCGATTTCACGGTGCCAGCCACAGAGGGTGCCCAGCTGGTGTCTCGCCCAGGTATTTTGGGGAGCAGCCCCCCAGTTTGGTGGCTGTGGGATAAAGGGCCGAGGTGTGGGTGAGCCATGGTGGTGGCAGTGGCTGGGCTGCCGTGGCGTGACGAGGTGCTTTCTGGCTGTCACGGGCACCTTGGTCTGTTCCAGCTGCAGTCAGCACTGTTGCCGTGCCCACCACTCCGCTCTTCAGCAAGAAGCTCAGCAGCAGCAGCTCGGCTGCCAGCCTGGATGCCAGTGCACCGGAGCCCCTGCCAGGTAGGACCAGTGTGAGCCTGTGTCACAGAGCTGGAATGGTCCCTGGTCCCTCCCGGTGCTGGATGTGCCGCTCTGCTCTGCTCCCAGGGGAGAAGCGGAAGCTGCCCGAGAGCCTGACACTGGAGGATGCCAAGCGGATCCGTGTCATGGGAGACATCCCCATGGAGCTGGTGAACGAGGTCATGCTGACCATCACGGACCCTGCTGCCATGCTGGGCCCCGAGGTACAGGCTGGGGATGCTGAGGTGGCTTCGTTGCTCTCTGTGGCCCACAGAGCTTCTTTCTCAGTGTGCCAGGGTGGAGTGGGGCTCCCCCCACAGCAGCTGTGCGGGGCCAGTGACCCCCACCCTGCCCCCCCAGACCAGCCTGCTGTCGGCCAACGCGGCGCGGGACGAGACGGCGCGGCTGGAGGAGCGGCGCGGCATCATCGAGTTCCACGTCATCGGCAACTCCCTCTCACAGAAGTCCAACAAGAAGATCCTGATGTGGCTGGTGGGGCTGCAGAACGTCTTCTCGCACCAGCTGCCCCGCATGCCCAAGGAGTACATCACTCGCCTCGTCTTTGACCCGTGCGTGGCTGAGGGGCGCGGGGGGGCTGGTCTGGGGGGCTCTCCTCACCCTCGGCCGTGCTGCCCGCAGGAAGCACAAGACCCTGGCACTGATCAAGGATGGCCGAGTGATCGGGGGGATCTGCTTCCGCATGTTCCCCACCCAGGGCTTCACGGAGATTGTCTTCTGTGCTGTCACCTCCAATGAGCAAGTGAAGGTGAGAGCGGGGAGAAGAGGGGTGGGCGCATGTGAGGGTCCCCAGCAGCCCAGCATGAACAGATTGGTCTTGCTGTAGATGGAGTAGGGGTGCCCCAGCCCCTTGGGCAGCCAGACCTGCTCACCACTGTCCAGCCCCAAATGGTGGTAGTTGCTCCAGGACCTCTTCCAGCTGCCATGTCCATGCTGGTAGGGGGCTGTGCATCCCAACTCGGGCTGCCTGGGGGTTCCCTGTCTCACGGCGACTCCCCCAGGGCTATGGGACGCACCTGATGAACCACCTGAAGGAGTACCACATCAAGCACAACATCCTCTACTTCCTCACCTATGCAGACGAGTACGCCATCGGCTACTTCAAAAAGCAGGTGGGCTCCTTCTCCTGGGAAAGCCCCCACCAGCCCTGCTGCCCTGCTGCCCCCTTCCATCTGTCCCCTCCCTCCTAGGGCTTTTCCAAGGACATCAAGGTCCCCAAGAGCCGCTACCTGGGCTACATCAAGGACTATGAGGGGGCGACCCTGATGGAGTGTGAGCTGAACCCTCGCATCCCCTACACTGAGCTCTCCCACATCATCAAGAAGCAGAAGGAGGTACAGCCCAGGGTTGGGCAGGAGGGCAGGTGGGCGCTGCCAGCTATCCGCCAAAGGCAGGGGAGAGGTGTGGGGCTGTGCTAGCCCTGGGAGCAGGCTTGCAGGGCAGAGAGGGGACACTGGTGGTGTTGACAGTGGCTGGGGTTGGCTCTGGCCCTGGGCGGTGGCTCTGTGGGGTTCCACATCACGGTATAGCTCCCTGCAGCCCCTGCTCATCTCCCCCCTTCCAACGCCCTTCCCTGCAGATCATCAAGAAGCTGATAGAGAGGAAACAGGCACAGATCCGCAAGGTCTACCCAGGCCTCACCTGCTTCAAGGAAGGTGTGCGGCAGATCCCCATCGAGAGCGTCCCTGGCATCCGTGAGTCCTGGTGGGGGGGGTCTCACAGGAGGGCTCTGTCCTTCCTGCCCATGGCTGCAGGGCAAACATGGTGACACTGACAATTGTATTCCAGGAGAAACAGGATGGAAACCACTGGGGAAGGAGAAGGGGTGAGTGCTGCATGAGGGGGTGGGCGTCCTGCAGCAGCTGGGCTGGGGGCTGAGCTTGGACTGCCCCTTGCTCCCGGCACTGCCCGGCCCTGCAATGGAGAGAGGCTGACAGGTGCTGGCTTTGTCCTGCAGGAAGGAGCTGAAGGACCCGGACCAACTCTACAACACCCTGAAGAACCTCCTGGCCCAGATCAAGGTGAGGGCAGGACGGGACCCTCACTCCGGGGTGCACGACTCCTCATAGCCCTCAGAGCTGCCTCTCTGGGATGGGCTGTGCAGGGCTCTGCCCTCAGGGGCTGCTGGGGTGACCCAGGCGCAGGGGGAGCAGGACCCCTGTGTGCTGGAGTCAGCAGGGGCTGTGTACACTCGCTGCTCTAACTGCCCCCCGCCTCTCCCCAGACCCACCCCAGCGCGTGGCCCTTCATGGAGCCAGTGAAGAAGTCAGAGGCACCAGACTACTATGAAATCATCCGCTTCCCCATTGGTAGGTGGCTGTGTCTGGTCCCCCGGGGCAGGGTGGTGGGGGGGCTGGATATCCCCCCTTCGTTGTGGGATCTGAGCTGGGGACTCACGTTTGGGGTGGTGGGAGCCCCGGGACAGCCCAGCAGACAAAAGGATGAGTTGGGACCCATACTTGGTGCCCAGCTCTGTGGCTGGGGATGCAGAGGCCTGGGGCGGGGTCCTGACCCTTCCCCACCCCCAGACCTGAAGACCATGACCGAGCGCCTGAAGAACCGCTACTATGTCACCAAGAAGCTGTTCATCGCTGACCTGCAGCGCATCATCACTAACTGCCGCGAGTACAACCCACCCGACAGCGACTACTGCAAGTGTGCCAACACCCTGGAGAAGTTCTTCTACTTCAAACTCAAGGAAGGGGGGCTCATCGACAAGTAGGGGGGCTGGCCTGGACCTGCCATGGCCACCAGCCACCCAATGGGAGGGACAGGGCTCCTGTGGGACCCACCCCACTCCATGGGCAAGAGCTGCTGGAGGAACTGGTGCTGCTGAGCAGCCTGGGGAGCTGGACCTTCCTTTCTGGGGGGTGAGGGGGCCAGTGGGGCTGGTGCTTTTAACTTTGAGATGCTCTGGCTGCCTCTTGTAGGGAGCAGGGTTGAGGCTGGAGCTACCTCATCAGGATCTTCCTGGAGCAGGGGCAGCACTGAGTTCCTGCCTCAGCCTGGGGTGTAGGACCCCCCCGACCCTGGTGTGTCCCCCCTCCCTGGGGTCGTGCCTTCTGCCCTGGCTCCCTGTGACAGGGTAGGGGCACACAAGTGCTTTGGTTTCCGCTCCGTCCACGCACAGGCAGCCCCTGCCCTTGTGTTGAATGTACGGCGGGGTCAGCCCTGTGCCTGGGCTGCCCGCAGCGGTGCTGCTCCTGGGCCAGGCTCCTGCTGGGAGGGGGGCTCTGCCCTGCACCCCCAGCTCCTGCTGCCTCTCAGCTATTCCCTCCCCCTGGGGCAGGTCTGCCCTCCCTGCCTGTACTTCCTCCTTGCCTGTACATCCATTGTCCCTGCCTGTACATCCTACCTGCCCTTTCTGCCAGCCAGGGGTAGGGGGTGCTTCCAGTCCCAGTCCTGCCCCTCTGAGTGCCAGGGCAGGGGGCTCCCTGGTGCTGTGCTGGCCTCTGCTCCCCCTGCTCTGCCCAGGCTGGCAACCACCTCTGCTCGCCTCCCTCCTTGTGCCCCTTCCCCCCCCTTCCCTGCCCCCCACTCACACCCATTCCACTTGACTGGTGTTTTGTTGGTTTTTCGGGTTTTTTTGTTTGTTTTTTTTTTTTAATAATAAATGTCCTTGTGCAGCCCCAGCTCCCTCCTTGGGGCTCACCCCAGCGCGGTGGGTGGGGGGACAGCGTGGGGTGTTCTGGGGGTGTTTGTGCTGGGGAGGGGAACAGGAACAGCTCAGGATGGGGAGAGCGTGAAGAGCCCCGCGGATGGGCTGGGGTACACTGGGCAGAGCTGCGGTGCAGGGGCTGGTTGGGGTGCACGGTGCTGCCCCGGGGTCGCGGAGAGGCGAGGGAGCAGGGGCTGTCGGGGTGCGGGGGGGCTGTGGGAGCCGCGCCCCGTTTCGGTTTCGGTTCGCAGCCGGGGTTCGCTGGGGGGTTCCCGGGCTGGGCGGGCGGCTCGGCTCGGCTCGGCTCGGCTCGGTTGGCCCCAGCGCGGCCGGCGAGGACACCCCTGGCTGGGCCCCGCCCCGCCGGGACCGGCAGGACGCACCGCCTTCAGTTTCGTTTCCCGGCTGCGGGGCACGGACGGCGGGGCCCGGAGCGGCACGACTCGGACCGGCAGGGAATGGAGCTCCGCGGGTACCAGCGGGAGGCGGCGGCCCCGGCCCTGCGTGGCCGCAACAGCATCGTCTGGCTGCCCACGGGCGCCGGCAAGACCCGCGTTGCCGTCCACGTCTGCCGTCGGCATCTGGAGAGCCGGCGGGGCGGCAAGGTGGCCGTGCTGGTCAACAAGGTGCTGCCCTGCCCCGGGACAGCGGGAGCCGCGGGTGCCGTTCCCGGCCGGCGCTGAGCGGGGTCCTGTGGTCACAGGTGCACCTGGTGGACCAGCACGTCGAGAAGGAGTTCCACACACTGCAGGACACCTTTAAGGTAACGTCCATCAGCGGAGACACCAGCCACAAGGTCTTCTTTGCCTACCTGGTGAAGAAGAGTGATGTTGTCATCTGCACAGCCCAGATCCTGCAGAATGCACTGGTCAGCACTGAAGAGGACATGCACGTGGACCTGACAGGTGGGTGTTGGATCCCGCATCCTGCTGGTCCCAAGACCCTGGCTGAGCCCCCGTCTCACCCCACTCCCCTCCCTGGTCTGGCACAGATTTCTCACTGCTGGTGATAGACGAGTGCCATCACACACACAAGGACTCTGTCTACAACAAGATCATGCTGAGATATCTGCAGGGCAAGCTCAGTGGACAGCAGGACCTGCCACAAGTCCTGGGGTTGACAGCATCCCCTGGCACTGGGGGGGCAACCTCCTTCGAGGGGGCTGTAGAGCACATCCTGCAGGTGGGTCCTGTGCCCCCCATCCTGTGTTGGCACAGCTTCCCCAGGGATACAGCAGGATATTCCTTGTGATGGGGGTTGATGCTCAGGTGCTGGGCAGACCAGGGGAACATTCCTAAACTTGCCAGAGTGTCAGCGAGCACCACATGCTGCATTGTCCTGGGCTGCTGGGCTTATGGCTGGAAGTGGGGTCTTTGCCTCTCAGATCTGTGCCAATTTGGACACTGAGAAGATCACGTCGGCACAGGAGGAGGTGCAGCAGCTGCAGAGCCACATCCCGCAACCCAGGAAGCAGTATGACCTGTTCCAGGAGAGAGCACAGGTGAGGGGCGGCTGCTCAAAGCCAGGGGGCTGCTTGCTGGGTGGAAGATGAGACCCCCCCAAGCTCTGCTGAGTGGAGGGGCTGCATCCCTCCGTCCGCTTCGCTCAGGCCAGTGAGAGGAATCAATTGACCCAGAGCTTTGGTGCCGGGGGATCCTGCAACTGTCCAGGTCCCGCTATGCAAACAGCTACGGTTTCTGGGTCCTGAGCCCCTCCCTGCTCCCAGGACCCCTTTGGCGACCGGCTGAAGAAGGTGATGGAGCAGATCCATCAGTACATGGAGATGCCTCACTCATCACAGGACTTCGGCACGCAGATTTACGAGCAGCGCGTTGTGGAGCTGGAGAAGAGAGGTGAGGGGGCGGCAGTGTGGGTGTGGTGGGGCCGAGCCATGGGGATGGGCTGTGACCACGGTGCCCCCCGGCCCTGCCAGCCTCGGAGATGTTTTGCCGCAAGACTCGGGCGTGTGCCCTGCACCTGCGCAAGTACAACGACGCTCTGCTGATCAATGACACCGTGCGGACGGTCGACGCCTTCCAGTGCCTCCAGCAGTTCTACAGCACTGAGAGGGATGCAAAGGACCCCACCGAACAGTTCCTCACCACCATGTTTGAGGGTAACAGAAGGGCCTGCAGGGGAGTGGTGCTGGCTGCATTTGGGGGACGGGGAGTCCCTTTGACACCCCTCTTGCCTGCACAGAGAACAGGGAGATCCTGCAGGCGCTTGCTGGGGACCAGCGCTATGAGAACCCCAGCCTAGGCAAGCTGGAGGAGATCCTGCGGGATCACTTCCAGCCCCTGGGTGCTTCTCGTGGCATTGTCTTCACCAAGACACGGCAGAGTGCCTACAGCCTGCTCAGCTGGCTGCAGGGCACGGCCACGCTCCACGGGCAACACATCAGGGCCGCTGTCCTCACCGGTGCTGGCTACAGCAACCAGACCAGGCACATGACACAGGTGAGCAGAGGGTGGGCAGGACCCCACTCTTCATGTTTTGGGGATGCTGTGCGTGCTGTGAGGGGCTCAGAGCCCTGCACAGCTGCTGAAGTATCACCCCTGTCCCCTCAGAATGAACAGCAAGATGTGATCAAGCAGTTCCGTGAGGGAGCCCTCAACCTGCTCTTCTCCACCAGCGTGGCCGAGGAGGGCCTGGACATCCCTGAGTGCAACATTGTGGTCCGCTATGGGCTGATGACCAACGAGATCGCCATGATGCAGGTGCTGCCCGGGCTTCCTCTGGCCCTTGCTGGGATGCCCCAAAGCCATGGGGGTGGGACATGGGGGTTCTTGCATTCCTCGCCCGCTGACAGAGCCCTGGGGATGAGCCCAGCCCCTGGTAGAACATCTGCTTGGCAAGGCACGGGGGAGGGCAGAGGTGGCTCCATCCTCACAGGGTGGCACTGAGGGGCCAGTCATGTCCCTCCTCTGCTGACTGAAGCATTTGGCCCCTTGCACTTCAGGCCCGGGGCCGTGCCCGTGCTGAGAACAGTGTCTATTCCGTCCTCGCCAAAGCCAGCAGCAAAGAGGTGTCCCGAGAGCTGCTCAACGAGGACCTGGTGAAGCTCATGGAGAGGGCAATCCAGGAGGTGCAAGCCATGCCTGAGCAGGAGTATCGCCAAAAGGTGGGTGTTGGGCTCTGCCCTGGGCACTGGGAGGGCCAGGCAGCTTGTGCCTGCCTCTACACCCTGAGTTTGGCTGCCTGCTGTGCCTCAGGGCAGCACCAGCTCCTAGGATGGGGTTGTGTGAGGGGCATGGGACAACATGTGTCTGTCCCATCCTGCCCTGCCCATCCTGCCCTGTAGCTTGTGCTCCTGGGATGGTGCATTGCTCCGTGGCTCTGGATCTTGTCATCTCTGCCATCTGTCCTTGCCTGCAGCCCTGCACTGACCCCTGTCCCCCCTGCCCTCTGCAGATCCGGGAGCTGCAGCGGGTGGCCGTAGCCACCTGGCTGATGAAGGAGGCCAGGATCAGCGAGCGGCGGCAGCTGCACGACCCGGACGCTGTTTACCTGCACTGTGTCAGCTGTGGCACGGCCGTGTGCCGTGGCAGCGACATCCGCACCGTGGAGGGCATACACCACGTCAACGTCAACCCCAACTTCGGGTAGGAGCCTGGCATGGGCAGGGGTGAGCAGGCAGATGGGCAGGAGTGGCACCGGCCTGCTGCCGGCTCTTTCTTGGGGACCCTGGTCAAGGGAGCTCACGGGGACTTTGACTGTGTGACTACAGCAGTGCCTGTGCTGCCCTGTCTGTGTCCCCTGGACCATTGTCCTTAGCATCTGTTGGGCCCTTCCTTGCAGGTTGTATTACAGAGTTTCCTCTGGGAAAATACAGTTCCAGCGGACTTTTAAGGACTGGGAGCCCGGCTGCCGTATCTCCTGCAGTGAGTGCAGCCAGGTGAGCACCACAATTCCCCTGGGGCTGCAGCCCAGGCAGAGCTGGAGGGGCAGGAAGGGCTGTGCCGTGTGCCCCAGCTCCTGGCTGAGGAATGGAGCTGTGTCATGTGTGCTGTCATGCGCTCGTGTCATGTGTGCTGGGAGACACAGGCTGTCTCCAAAGGGGGATGTGCCCTTGGAGCAAGGAGCTGCCTCACCTCTGCGTGTGTGGCCCTGCAGCCTGGGGACGCTGCTGTGTGACTGTCCCCTCCCTGCCCACACAGGACTGGGGGATGGAGATGCTGTACCGCCAGGTGAAGCTGCCCATCCTCTCCATCAAAAACTTTGTGGTGAAGACACCGGCAGAGAAGAGGAGGTACAAGAAGTGGAGTGCAGTGACATTCCCCATCAAGGAGTTCGACTACCTGGAGTACTGCTCTGACACTCAAGGCCTGTCCTTCTAGCAAAGGCTCTGTCCAGAAGAGGACTATTCACAGGGCACCTTCAGGGACAGTGGAACCCTTGGACAGAGAGCCACGGCTCATTCCTCTCTTCCTTGCTGGACCAAGCTGCTGCAGCACATGCCTCACTGGAGCCTGTGCCTACCTAAGGAGCTTTGCTGCACCCACACAGAAATGATGAGACAGTGGGATGGGAAACCACCTCAACCCTTCGCTGTTCCCCATGTCCCTGCCTTCCCCTCCTGCCCCCCACACTGCAGACTCAGGGGGATTTCTGCAACCCTGCCAGGATTACCAGCCCTTTCCTCTGGGCCCAGGACATGGCCCAGCGCTTCTCTGCTCTGCTTTGTGAATTTGGTGGGTCTCCATTAAAAACACTGGACTAAAGTGGCACATTGGCAGCGTCACTCATGGTGAGAGCTGGCTGGGCACAGGTGGGTTTGAGGGGGAGGACATTGCACCAGAGCCAGATCCCTCATTGCTGGAGAGTCAGACCCCACTACACCCCGTGCCAGCAGCACAGGGGTCCCCAGGGGACAGTGGTATCTGTGGGGCTGTCCCGATACTACCCCACCCACCTAAAACTGAAACTTCTCGCGGCCCAGAACGAGCCTAAACCCCTCCGGGACAGCCCTAGGGGTTCCCGCGGGGCTCCAGGGGTCCCCTCTGTCCCAGCTGGGCCCCTCTGGGAAGCCTTTTGCATCCCACCCGGGGGCTGGGTGAGCCGCGGGACTTGCGGCAGGACTCGGGACCGGGACCGGGACTCGGGGCCGGCCTCGAGGGGGGTTCGGTACCGGGTTGCGCAGCCCCGAACCCCGCGCCCGCACGTGCTGTCCCGCCGCCGGTCGCTAGAGGGAGCCCCGGGCCGGGCCGAGGGATGCGCGGGGACCGGGGGGCGATCGGACGGGACCGGGGGATGACCCGGGGAGGACTGGGGGATGCCCGGGGAACCGGGAGATGTTGCGGTGGGGGCCGGGGGATGCTCCGGCAGGTACCGGGGGGGCTGCGCGGCTCCCACCTGCCGCTCCGCCCCTGTCCTTTCCCCCGGGATCCGGCCACACGTATTAGCGCCGGCCCCGGGACGCTCCCACGCCGGTGAACAGCGCGGATGCTCGGCGGGTCACGGCTGGCTCCGGGGGTGGCGGGGAGCGGCAGAAGGGCAAGGACACGTGCAGGGACCAGTGTCCTGCTCCTGCCTGACTTTGGTGCCAGAGGCTCCCGCGGTGTCAGGCACTCGTAGCCCGTTTTCAGGTGGAACTAGCCCCCGGGGGAACCACGAAACCGAACTTCTGTTCACCAGAAACTGGGTAATGAGGGCATTTGAGTTATTTGTAGCTCTCTGTGGGATGGGATGGCCTCTCCTCCCGCTCCCCAGGCGAGATCCCTCCCTCAGGGACCGCAGATCGTTTTGCTCAGCTCAAATTGCCCTGATTTGTGCTTGGAGAATCCAGGCTGTGAGTTACCCCAGCGTGTGCCTGCAGCAGTGGGTGGTGCAACCTCTCCCCAACCTTGATGGATCTGGCTGTCCACTTGGGTGTCCCAAAACAGAGTTTCTGCAACATTGATCCAAACTTGCCCCTTTTTGAGGGGGTGCAGCTGACCCCATAAAATACAGAGCCAGGACAGCACCGCTCTGTGGGACTCTCTGGGTTTTGAGGGTGGGCCTGTATCCAGCCTCTGCTTGTTCTTCCCTCTGTGTCCCTGCTTTAATTCCAGCCCCATCTGGCTTCTCCTTCCCAGGGGCTCAGTCACCTTGGGCCTGGCAGCAGGGAGCAGCCGAGCTGCAGCGATCGGTGCTGCGACCTTGGCCAGTGTCCTTCAGGGCTGGCATCCTTCAGAGCCTGCATCCTTCTGAGCCAGCATCCTTCAAGGCCAGCATCCTTCAGAGCCTGCCTCCCCAGGCTGGAAGAAGTCTGTGGCTTGTAGCACCTTGGCTTATCTCAAGCTGCCCGAAGCACTTACGTTACGGCCGTCATAACTCACTGCCCGTAAGCAGAGATGGGCACCATTAGCCCTGCAGCAAACAGCTGCTGCAGCAAGTTCTGCTGGCAGAAGCACTGTGAAGGGGTTCTCCCCTGGTCTGCAGGCTGCCAGGATGGGCACAGCCCCGGGAGCCCCCCTGGTCTTCTGCCCCCCAGCACCTCCCTGTGCCCCCGGCGGCCAGATGTGCTCACAGAGTCAGGGCAATGCAGCGATTTATTTTTCACAGCTCATTTCATTTGTCATCAGTGCGTCAGAAAGCACCGATTCCCCTCTCAAGGCACCAGCTCGAAAACCTCAGGCTCCTCCGCCTGGCAGTGCCTCTGGTCGGCTCTTTCCAGAGGCTGGTATTTAGTGGGACTCAGAGCTCAGCCTGTTTGACTTATCGGGAAGGAGCCTGAGATGTGACTTGATTACAGCGTGCAAGTACCTTCCTGGGCAGAAAACCGCTGGGTATTAAAGGACTCTTTAACTTGGCAGAGAGAGGAATAATGAGAACTGAGGCTGGAAGATAAAGTCAGACAAATTGAAACTCGAAATCCAGGGCAGGTCTGCATCAAGGAGGGCACAGAGCAGCCAGAGCAGGATCCCAGGCATGTTTATCAAAGCAATGCCCGAGGCTGAGAGCCCTGCCCTGCAGGAGGCTCCATCCTGCTCCATGGCTCTGGCCTAGGCAGCAGCAGGATGAGCCTGGTGGCATTATGGGTGAGGGGGACGGGGACTGAATTTTGCTTCCCAGGCACATCTGAAAATCTGGCTATCACACAATATCTGTCCCTGAGCCTGGGAGCACATCAGCCCCTGAGGTGACCTTTCCCAGGACAGCTGGAGCCTCCCTCTCTGTACCAGGAGAAATTCCAGTCTGGTGAAAAGTGCTTGTGGTGGAGGAATTCGATCCTGAAAACCAGAAGCCCTCTCCCTACACTGTTCCTGCATCCCCTGTCCTCCGCCGCCAGGAGCACATCGGAGCCCGTGTGGGGACATCCCTGTCCTGCTCCGACGGCCGCAAGTCGAACGATTCCCGCCGGGAGTTAATCCTGACTGTTCGCATGTCAGGATGCTGGTGGATTAAACAAGGGGATTAGCATCAAACAATTTCCCTCGTGCCCCGAGAGGGAGGCAGGAAATACAATCACTGCAGGTTTATTCTGCTTAGGTTAAAACAGCTCCCTGGCATGTGGCGGGTGATGCCAGATGAACTGATGGCACAGCGAGGCACGTGCCCAGGGCACTGCAGGGGCACAGGGATGAGGATGCCGAGACGGGGGGCTGCTTGATCCAGGGGGCTTGGGGAGGTTTCCCTGCTGCATGACACTCAGATACCCACTGCAGCCTGTGCCTGGGGGGATCCCACCTGCCCACTGCCCAACTGTGAGGTGCCAGGGCACAGGGGCCATATGGGCTTGGGGTTGAGGTCTGCAGCCATTCATTGGGTGCCCACAGAAGGGCACAAAAGCTGGGACTGGGGAGAATCCCAGCCCCCCTGAGCCACTGAGCCACCCCAGCACTGTCCTCCTGGCTCCTCCTGCCAGTCTGGGCTCAGCTGCAGATGGTAGAGGATGGAACAGCCTCAAGGGTGTAAAAGCAAATCTGTTTTCCCAACAGCTTCCAGGTTCCCAAGCCAGGGGCCAGTGATGCATCTCTGATCCGATGGTGGTGGTGCTGCAGGCTGCCAGCGTTCATCCCAAGCTTCCTGCCCATCTGCAACCCCAAGGTCCCCTGTCAGCACCGGGGCACAACACTGCACTCTCAGCCACCTAAAGAAAATAAAACAAACCCCCTAATCCAGGGGTTTTGATGGAATGAGCTTGTGCAGCTCTGGCTGGGGCAGGGCAGCCCTATGCCTGGCATAGAGACTCAATGTTTCTTAGGACCAAAGCGCCACGAGAGCTCTGGACTCACATCCCTGTGTCCTCACTGGCTCAGGTCTCTTGGTCCCTGGAGGTTTCTTGGCCACTTTCCTCCGAGGAGTATTCCCAGGGCAGCCAAGTCCCTGGTCAGCCAAGGACAGGACCACCACGTGTGCCCACCTCGTTTTTCTAGGAAAGGGCTAAAAATAACGTCCTGAGGACTGTGCGGAAAGGACTGGGCAGATCCTCAGCTACTGGGAGGTGAGTGATTTATAGCCTGTAGCCTGTGCATGGTCCAAGTGGCTGTGCAAGGGCAGGGTCAATCCCGGGGCCAGGGCACCTCTCTGTGGGGCAGAAGAGAGGGGGCTGCAGGTCCTCCCTTCCTCAGCACTGCTGGGGGCAGCCACTCTCCTTCTTGCCATTTTTGGGTGACTCTGTTCGGGCTGGGCATTGGCAGGATGCAGCAGGGAGGGGATTCAGCACGGTGGGGATGAGACCCAGGGGTAGCTGGCAGGTGCTGGCACAGTCTGGGGCCTGTGGGGACCCGCGGCACAAGCTGCAATATCCGAAAATTCCCAAACAAAATTTCATGCACTAGATCTCAGGGCTGCAATTCTGCTGAGACCTGGCTTTATAATTGGATCTGTCAGAAACCCGTCACACTTAATGTGCAGCTGCCAGAGCGCGTGCAGCTCCTCGGCGGCTGCGCTGGCTCTGCCGGGCACCAGGAAATCTGGTCCTGGGATTTTCCAGCTTGAGGAAAGATACAGCCACCTAAATCCCCAACCCTGGGAGGAGGGCAGTGTGGGCCAGCCGCAGTTTTGCCTTGAGATGCCTCAGTTTCCCTCTGTGTCAGGGAAGGCAGTCGGACGGGGATGGTGCTGGTAAAGCGTGGGAGCCCAGAAGCCTGAGGCCACCGAGGAGGAGTGTGCGTGTGTGTTCTTCACCTGAGTAATCAAACCCTTTATCCAGTGTTTGATTAAAGGCCACAAAACATATTATCTTTGATTCTTCCACTTTATTTTTGTTCCCTTCATTTGTCCCTTCGAGAAGAGGGTTGCTCTGGTACTTATTAGTCACAAAGCCCTAACCTCGCACTGCGTTCTTGCTATCTGAGAAATGAATTATTAATGGTGCATTAAACAGAGACTGGAAAGGGGCCCTGGGACACTGATAATCAGGAGCTAATTGAGGAAGAAATGAGATACTGCTCCTGTTGCAGAATGAGGACTGTGCAGCACTGCGATACCAAAGGTGACCCTGCTGCAACTTCTGGGCCAACTGCGCCCAGCTCTGCCTGCCCGGCCCTCGCTGATGGGTCATGTGTGCACCTGGCCAGGATGCTCTCCCTGGCAGGGATGCTCTGCCCTGGCCAGGATGCCCTGCCCTGGCTGGGATGTTGTCCCACCTTGGCAGTGGCTGCTCAGGATGCTGGATCCTCTCTGGACTTCGGCTGAACTCCCACACAGGTGACTGGGGCTGAACAATTTCAATCAATTTTATTTACTCTCTTGTTGTTTTTCCACACAGCTTTGAGCTGGGGCCTGTCAGATTTCTCCTCTTCGACCCTGGCTGCATTAAAGACCTTGCTGCCCTGGCTTCAGCACTGCCTGTCTCAGGGGTCCCGTGGCACAGGGCCACAGAGTCTTGGAGGCTGGAAAAAGATGCAGGAGTGTGGGACGCCCCCTGTCACTGGCCACCCTGGCCACAGGCAGTGAGTGCTGCTGCTCTGCACGTGGCCAATGTCAGGTTGACAATGGGTCCCATCACCTCCCCTCTCTAAACAGCAGTGATGTGTCAGGTCTGGGACCTGACTGTCCCACTCCCCTCCTGGCTCTGGTAGGCTCAGTGCCGCTCCCCTGGGCACCCAGCTGGGGCTGCCCACTCTGACTCCGCTCCCACGTCACGCCGAAGCAGCCGCAGTTCACCCAGACCCCTTGCATAAATATTTATGCACTGATGCAACGCTTTTCTAAATATAAAGCTTTATCTGGAATTTCATTTAAACATTAAGTGTAGATAATTTATTTATAATTAATGTAGACATCAAGCCCCGTCTCTGGAATGCCTGTGAGCTTTCATTTATAATTGGGAGGTAAGTCAGCAGCTAGAGGCTGGGCCTCTTATCAGTTTCATTTTAATTTTCCTCCTACAGCAAACGAAGTCAGTGCAATTCATCTCTCATTAGGAGGAAGCACAAAACTCCCCTAAAATAACAGTTTTATGGGGAACACGTAATAAACCCATCTTTGTTCCTCTTGCCTTTGATAACGTTACCAGGGCTCACAGATCCCTTCGAAGTGTTGCTCTTACTTAAAAATAAGTCTATTAAAAATTAAAACCTCTTTTCTATATAATAAAATTTACTCCCTGCAATTATGCAGAGGGAGCAGTTATTTGCCTCCCATAGATTTTAATTAAAAGTTACAATAGGAAGGAAATAACGACGGCCATAAAATAACAGCAGCCTCTCCCCTAACGATGAGTTATTGGTGCCTCTGTCACTGAGGTGCCTCTCAAAGAGATACCCAATACCAGTGAGCAGTGCCAGGGCTGGCAGGTTCCAGGAGCTGGTGCTGGGGGTCCCTCTTTACCCACTGGGGGGTTTACTGTGCCGGTAGGTGCCCAAATGGGTGCTCAGCCCAGCTCTGACCTGTTCGTGCTCTCATTCCTGTGCCCCGATTAAAGAAGGGGGCCCATCATGCCACTGGCACCCACGGCTGCAGGGTGCTGGTGTCGGGGGTGTGGCTGTGCAGATCCTGGGGTGCAAACCACAGTTCTGGTCTGTCAGGGCTGCTCCCTATTTAATCCCCCAAGGCACGTGGGTCCCTGCCGCCGCAGAGGCTGGATTCCTCCAGTGTTCCTGAGCTCTTCCCAGGGAAGCACGTTCCGGAGGAATGGGGCTGCGGAGGCTGCGTGTGCCTGGCCCGGATATTTCACAGAGCTCAGAGAGGGACGATCAAAGGTGGCTCCACGTTCACACTAAAAATAGCAGGTGCCTGGGACGGCGCAGGGGCTGCCGGCGGGAGCGCAGTGCCTCCGTCACCTGCAGACACCTGCTCGTGTGGAAAGGACTGCATCGGTGGGAAAGCTCATTCCATGTCTACAACAGCTCTTACAGAGTGCAAACCTCTGCCCCTGAGGACACCGTGGGCTCCTCTGAATCCAAACGTGGGTGTTTGCAGGGCTGTTGCCCCTCACCTGTGCTGGGCCAATATTCACAGTGGCTGGAGCAGGGTCACCTGCTAATTGAGCTGACGAGGCACAGGTGAGAGCCAAGGCTCTGCTATTACAGGGGCTGGTGCAGCTGCATTTGCCCTGTGTCAGCTTTTTGCTCTCCTGGAGTCTGGAGGAGCTGCTGTGCTACATCCCAGCATCCCACAGCCTGCATCAGCAGCATGTCGTGAGATTCAAGGTGAACAACCTGTAGCTGACCAGGGCCCTTGCACCCAGGCTATGGACTGGGGACCAGTCCTGCCTATGCTGGGTGTGGGCAGGGGGAGTGAAGCCTCACTCTGCTCCCCAGGGGCTGGTGCTGTTTTTCCTTTAACCAGTTATGGCTTCTGCTGCTGGTCTCCCCATTGCCTGCCCTGGCTCCTGGCTGTGAAGGCGCTAAACCCCCCCTGATCTGGCTCTGAAACGTTTATGAAATCTTTATGGGCTTTTGAAAAGATTTTAATTTCCTGGGAAAAAAAAATAAATTATGACTCAATGAGCAATTACAACTCAACAGCTGCTGAACGGCCACGGCAGCTGCTGGAGCAGCTTGGCACAGCTCGGCACCGTGGCCGAGGAGCCAGTGAGCCTTCCTGGAAAGTGATGCCAGGCCTAAGCCACCCCACATTGGCCTTCCCTGGCTGTGGGGCCCTGGTCCTGCAGCTGGAGACCACCTTCTCTTTGTTTAGAAATTTGTCTTCGGCTTCAGAGATACCTGCAGCAAACCGAAAAGTTCGAGGGTGACACATCTCTGTGGTCTTGGCCCAAACAATATATTGGGGAGAAGTGATGTGAAGGGCTGCCTTTGGGAGGGAGAAGCCAGAGTTCCCTTGAAGGAGAAGCAGTACATCCCTGCTCCCTCATGGTGGAATGTTAGGAGATGTGGGCCAGGCAAGAGGCCTCATCCCTGCACTTCCTGATCCCTGTGCCTGGAAAGGGAGTACACTCTCTTCCCTGCCCTGCAGTGGAGACAGGATGAGGCTGAAAGGGTTAAAGTAAATGAAAAAGTGTGAAGGAGTTGCAGCCCTGCCTCTGCTCCTTGGAGAAGAAGGCTACACCGTCATCATCAGGCTCCTGACAGCCAAGGTACTGCAAGGTTTGAAATCCATTAGAGTGCCTGTAATTATTTATAGAGAGGAAAAAAAAATCCTACATTGTAAAATTCAGATGGCACAGCAAACAAATGCACCAAGCTTTAGAGAAAGGGTTCTGAAAACTCAAAGTGATTTATGATGAACCAGGCTGAGGCTCAGTGGTGCCACACTGCTGCTCCTGGGAACCCGACCCTGGCTCCAGCAGCAGCAGGAAAAGGTGCTCCTGGTGTGGACGGGTGAGATCTGCTGCTTCTGGGCCATCTTCTCGTGTTCCAGGACCTACAGACCCAGAAGCATCTCAAACTGGGACTCCCTGCTCCTGGCTTCCACCTCCCTGGCAGCTGGAGTCCCTGGAGCCTCCTGAAGCTGTGGTCCTCCACGGGCCTTGGGGGTGCTGGGATCAGCACATGCTGTGCTCCCACTTCTGCAGCCTCCACCCTCTGCCAGCGACAGTGCAGGTCTGATCACATCTCTTCCTCTTGGCACCAATTCCACGTTTTAGTGGAGGCAAAGCAATGCAAGCAGGCAAGTGCTCTGGGAGATGGGAGCCCCTGGGCACCTGCTCTGGAAGAGAGGGCTCTTGGCCAGAGCAGTTCCCTCCCAGCTGGACTCCAAAGCTCAATTAGCAGTTTTGGGAAGTGCTTCGAGATCCTCTGCGAAGTGTCCTGGCGGAGGGCAAAATGTGATTATATAACGTGTCTAGACAGCGTATTCCTTGGGGCGGGCAGCGGGACGCTTTTATATCTCTTCTCCCGTGTCAGCATTGTGTGGCCCCGCTGAAAGGTTCTGGGAGATGCTAAAATATTAATACTGATGACAGCGACAGGCCAGCGCAGGCTTTTGCACTTGAAATTGTTGATCTTAGCACAAGGAAGGCGCATGGCAGCAGAGGAGCCTTTGCCTGGCGGCGCCTTGTGCTCCAGCTGCGACGACTGAGGAGCAGAGAACGGCTCCCTGCAGCCTTCCTCCCTCCGTCCCGCCCCCGGCTCCCGTTCACCCTCCTGGAGCAGCTGGGCTGCCTGGGCATGGCCAAGGCGTTATCCCACCCTGCTGGCCGCTGGGTCTGGGTCAGACCAGGGACTCTGCCATCGACGAAGCCCTGCAGCCCCCGCGGTGCCACCTCCCCAGTCCCCGCAGGGAGCTCCTGGAGAGCCGGGCTGTCTGCAGCTGCTCGGGGTGAGGGACTGGAGACCCTCGTCCTGGCAGGTCTGAGACCTGACCCGTCATTCTCCACAGTGCTGGTGACACTGGGAATCTCAGTACCCTGAAATCCAGGTGCCATTCCCACAGCCCCGCTTGTGTCACCCTCCTCTGCATGCCCAGCCACACACCTTACCGACCCCCCAAATCCCCTGGAAAGAGCCTGGGGAGCCCCTGTGTCCCCACCGTCCCAGCCCGGGGCACCCGGGACCGCGGGGTGCGCGGCGAGAGGACCGCCCCGGGCGCCGCTGCGGGATGCAGCTGCGGGATGCAGCACCGGGATGCGCCGCCGCGGTTCCCCCCTCCCACCCCGTGCGGGCGCGCGGCGCCGAGGGGGGGTTGGACCGCGGCGGCGCGCGCGCTGCCTTCATCCCCCCCTTTCCTCCTCCTCCTCTTCCTCCTTCTCCTCCTCCTCCTCCTCCTCCGGGAGCGCGCTCGCCCGGCCGGCAGCGAGAAGCCGGCGGGAGGATGCTGCAGACGGCGGCGGAGCCGGGCGGCTGGGCAGGTAGGGCGGGCGGGGGCGGCCGGGCTGCCGGTACCAGCGGGCCCGGGGCCGGGCTGCGGGCACGGAGTTGCAGCCGTAGCAAAGTTGCGGGAGCCGGGGGGACGCGCTGGAGGGACCCCGGTAGCCGGGAGCGGGGCCGGATGTTCGCCGGGGGCACGCGCCGCTCCCCGCGCTCCATCCCGGCGGCGCCCGGCAGCGGGAGCGGCTGCAACGGGCCGGGGGCGGCGGAACCCCGGCGCCGCTGACCTCCCCGGAGGGGCCAGGGCAGGAGGGAAACTTCTTCAGCGGAACTTTACCGAGGCCCTGGCTCAGTCCCTCTCCAGCGCGGGGTTGCGGTTCCCACGCCGAGAGGGACCCGCGTGGGTGTCAGTGACCCCGGCTCGTCCCCGGGGCACCTGTGGGGTACCCGGCGTGGGACCCCCACGGCTGTGTGCTGCGCTGGGGTCTGCGGCAGCACCTGGGCACGGGTGATGTTGGCCCAGATGCTGGGGTGTGTGTCAAGGCCAGGGCAGTGGTGGCAGGGTGGTCCCTGGGCCCCCCTGGGCCCTGCTGTGCTGGTCGGGGTGCACAGCACACCCTGTGTGTCCCTTGGCTTTGTCCACCATGTGTCCAGAGCTGTGGGTGCCCATGCTGGGCTCGGGACACGGAGAGGTCTGTGTTGGGAATGGAGCAGAAGCTCTGGCTGCCTCCACGAGGACACTGCTCTTATGGAAAGGACCTTTACTGAGCTGTACAAAAGCGCTTTCTGTTGGCAATGTGGGCAGTGGGTGCTGTGTCTTGAGGTGGGGGCAGCGGGGCTTCCCTGGTCCAGGCACGTGGAGGCAGCAGCAGGGTCCTCACCCAGTGGATTGCCCGCTCTCCCCTGCCATTATCAATAGACTTTGCTGTTAACTCGGAGCAGCAGTGAGTTATGGTGGAGGCTTTTGAGGAGTTTGCATGGGGGGTGGCAGGGCTGGGGCTCTGCTCTGCCCCGGAGCAAACCCCACGGATCCCAGCACAGGGACGTGCCTGTGCCTGCCCTCGGCAGTGCCGCGGCAGGGCGGTGAGCGCCGATCCTGCTGGATGGGCGTGTGGGAAAACAACGTCTTGGCACAAGTGGCTGCAATTTGTTTTCAGAGCAAAGCTTGAAAGTGTTGCTTAAATAGAGGAGATGATTCTGTGTGAAGGTGGGGGTCTAGGGCCCGGCGCTGCACTCCTGGAGGCTCTAAGTGGCTTCCAGGTTGATCCACCAATGTGGAGGGATGGCACCTTGCTGCTGGAGCTGCCCCTGCGAGGGCTGGACGTGTCTGTGGGTCACACACAGGCGGGGAGCAGTTTTGGGTGAAAATACAAGGAAGGAGCTGGCCCTGCACTGTTCAGCACTGCTCATGCATCAGCTTCACCCCCTGCTTGTCTGGGGGGTCTGAGTGGGGAGCAGAGAGGTTTGTGTGAGCTGCTGTGTCTGCATGTGGGGCACAGCGCCTGAAAATAGCATCAATGGGCAGTGCCGCCGTGTGTGACAGCCCACGGATAAATGAGGCTCTGTCCCGGCTGCCAGCCTGACTGGGAGTTTCTGCAGCCAAAATGCCAGCCAAATCCACCACCACCGATTTTTTTTTCTTTAAGTGCCTGCAGGTGTTTTCCGATGGAGCATCCAGCCCAGCAGCCTCGCTGAGTGATGTTTGTCACTCAGCTGGAAGGGCTCCATGGGGTGGAGGAACTGCACCAGTCCCTCACTAGCTGCTGGTGTGATTCTGCCGACCAGAAACTCTCCTGCCATATGCAGAGTTCAGAGCGGGGTGACGATACCCTGTGCTGTGAGTTTCGTGCTTGTTCTATAATCTGCCACGTGCATTGGAAAAAAAGGCTGGTGTGACCCTGGATGTTGCTCCATCTGTGAAAGCACAGAGCCAGGCTCTGCGTTAGCAGGGCCATGACGTCACGCCAGGCTGTGACTTCCCACTGTGTGTCTTGTTCATGAGCATCCCTGAGCTCACATTGTGCTCAGCTGGGGCTCGGGAGTGGCTGCTCTCTCTGCCCCAGTGCTGTTTGGCTCTGATGGAGCAGTAGCATCTATATGGATAAAGCAGGAGCTTGGTTTAATGGTCCTGAAAATAAGAAATAGTTGTTGGGGCTGGTGGCTCGCTGGCCTCGGGGCCTCATCCCTGTTGCTGGACCATGCAGGGCCACACATCCTGGCTGTGGTAGGAGAGGGTTGGGGACCTGGCTGCTTGGGCGAGGAGGTGCCATCCTGCTGGAGCATGTGCTACCAGTGGGCCCAGAACAGCCATCCCATCCCATCCCATCCCTCCCCTCAGTGTTTTTTATGGAGGGCTGGTGCTCTCTCTGCCTGGCATTCCTGGCTGTCCTGGGACCAAGATCCTGTCAATGTGTCAATGGGGACATGGAGAGGGATGGGGCAGAGCTGCCCCAGTCTATCCCACCTGCACCTTCCTGCCATTCATCCCCGTGGGCTGGCAGGGATGAGTGGAGCCTGGCAGGGCAGCACCAGCAGCTTGCCTGGCTGTGGCCATCCGCAGCCATTCCAACCCAAAAATACTCCTTGAGCATTGCCCCAGCATCCTCAGACATTGGCTGGTGGATGGTGAAGGAACCCTGGTCTTGGGGCTGTTATTTGCTGTATTTCTGGAGATCTTCATCTTGTTTGGCTTTTATCTGGTGTTTCTGGGGAGATCGATGTATTTCTACAAGTGCATAACACAAGTCTGCTATTGACTGAACAAGGACCTTCGCATGGATGCTCCCAATCCAGCACTGGACATGTCAGTCACGTTGCTTTACACTGGTAAATTTCCAGGACTGGAAGAAAACCTGTCCTGGAAGCACAGGGCAGTTCCCAAAGTGTTCTGGACTTACACATTGTAGGAACAGAGATTTGCTCTCTGAGCCCTGTAGCCCATGCAGCTGCTTCTGTTCCTCAGCTCGATCAGGGCTGGAGTTTGAATTTTCCAAAGCCAGATCCCTCGGTTCTGCAGCCCTTTAATCATTTCTAGGGAAAATAAAAATGCAAAAATGTGCACCCGGAGCAGAATAATGAAGCCCATGAGGGTCTATTTGTCAATTTAGCAACAATATTGTGATGTACAAAGGCTATTTCTTAGTCTGATGTTCTGAGATTGCCTCCAAAATAGTGCCATAATTTCTGTGTCAGGAAGCCCCTGTCAGGAATTATGTCTGTGCTCTCAAGGAAACCCAGGCTGCGGCTGCACTGTAACAACTGCTCCGTTTCTGTAAGAACCACAACAGTTTATTTGCCAGTCGTCAAAGGCAACCTGCGGATTTAAGGAGCCATGAGCTGCTCTGTGGGCACGGGATGCCCCAGGTCCTGTGGGAGCTCACCTGGTGCTCCCCTGAACGCAGGGGTTGGTCTTCCGAAGGCATTACGGTGTTTGTCCGTGGGCACTCTGCCACTGTGCCATGGTGGCAGGGCCAGGTGGGCACTGTCACCCCCAGGCCATGGCAGGGGGGCTGGCACAGGCACCCCGGGGCTGTGGGCACTAGGGGGGGTGTGGGGCAGAGCAGGTGCCCCCCCCAAGCACCCCTGACTTCACAGGGTCTGAAGGCATGGATGGTCCCCTGCTGTCAGAGAGCCCTTTATGGTTATTTTTTTATAAAACCTACCACTTTCCCCCGTGCAATGTAAATAGCCTTTTCCCCAGAATGACTTCCCAGCAGAGTGCCGAGGCTTGGGGCTGCAGGGCCCTGGGGGTGTGAGCCCAGGCTGAGTCCCAGCTCTGGCGAGGGCTCTGAGCCCTTGATGCCAATCAGATCTGTGCCACTTTGAAATGGGAACGTTCCTGAGTCGTGATTTTCCCTGGCCTAATTATGGAAATTTTTTAATTAGCTGATAAGAAAGATCACTGGAAAATTGTAAAGGAAACATTTTGAGGTGAAGCCCTAATCTGTGTCTGCCTGGCGTCAGCAGCTGCTTAGTCAGGCAGCAGTGGCCGAGTTCAGGGTGCTGTGGGGGCTGGGCAATCCTGCTGCTTCCCAGAGGTGCTGGTTTCCTTTGGCCAGGTTTGATCCTGGTAGATTTGTGCCAGCTCTACCCACTCCTCTGCCTCATGCCTACCAGGCAGGGGACGAGCTGGGGCCTTTCTGGGGTGATCCAGGCTTATGCCACTGGCTGTGCCCGGTGCTTTGTCTCCAGTTTGGGTATTTCTGCCTCTGACATTTGGCCACTGGCTCTTGCTCTGCATCAGGGGGATGAAGAAGCTGGTGAATGCAGGATGGGTTTTGCCTGTGTAAGATCAGAGATGGCTTCTCATCTTCCTGTCACCTCCCAGTTCTGCTGACTTGGAACTGGGAGAATTCTGCAGCCGCTGCCCTGGAAGCAGCAGGTCACATCTTTGTAAAACCATGTGGCAAAGGGCCAGGAGCTTTTTAGGAGTATTTTTCCCTTTATCTGTTGGAGCAGGAGAGATGTGGGACCCATGACCTGGCCCTTACAGGTGCCACAGCAATGCTGCCCTGGATGCTCCCTGGACCCCACTGAGACCAGGACCAGTGTGGCAGAGATGCCAGTGGCCGCCAGTAGTGGTGACTGGAAACCAGCAGAGTGGAACCCCATCCTGGTTTTTGTGGATGCGGGTAATGCCTGGCACGTTTTTGGGGGTTGGTTTTTTTTCCCCTGAACTTTCCCTGTTGCTGCGTCTGATTTGCTCCCCTCTCCCTCCCCAGCCACGTGCCCGTGGGACGTGGTGTCGCCGCTGTTTGTCTTGGTCGGGAGCGTCGCTGCTTTGCATTCGTTTGAAGGGCTGAAGGCACAGAGCCCGTCTGTGTGTGAGGCTGGAGACTCTTCAGAGGAGCTTGAAATGCTTGTAGGAAAAAAAAACCATAAAAAGCCCAAACAAGGGAAGCTTGTTACCCAGCTGGCGGGAGACTGGGAGTAGCACAGGGAGGCTGCTGGCTGGGTTGGGGGGTGAGAGCTGAGACCTGGCTGTGGGTCCCCCCCAGAGCAGGTCCCCCCACCTCAGAGCCCTCCCGCCCAGCGCTGGGTGCGCTTCGTCGCACGCAAGGCCAGAGCCTATAAATATCCCAACTCCAAATTTTCAAGAAGTATTAGGAACTCTCCAGGCTTATTTTTGAGGGCTGTTACGAAAGGGCTTTAGCGGATTAAAGCTCTCCCAGATTAATCTGTGCTCAGGAAGGCGGAGGGTGTGGGAAGGGCGGCAGTGGCACCCTGGGTTTGTGGTGCAGGGGGTTCACTGGGGCTGCTGGGCTCCCCACTCCCCATCCCACCAGGGTGTGGGGCAGCAGAAGTGGTCATCTTTGGGGCCACAACTGGGGGGGCAGGGAGGGACACTTCCACAGTGCCGTGTTCCCAGTACCTCAGCTGGCATCCGTAGGGCTTCAGGTTTGCACAGTTCAATGTCAAATTTCTGTCCTCTCTGGTTTCCAGGGGAGGTAATTAGCCAACAGGTGTAATAGCAATTTAGTAAGTGTGTCAAATTAGCGAGCCAGTAGTGGCGTGGAGCATGCTGTGCCTTTGGAGGAGCCTTCCAAGGACTGGGGATATGTCAAAGAGGAGCACAGCCTTGTCCAGGCTGGGATCTGTCTGTCCATCCTGGGGCTGTGCAGGAGCTCACTCCTGGCCAGGAGCTGCTGCAGAGCTCGGGGAGGGACCTGGACTGGTGTTCACATCTGTGCTCTGTTACCATTGGAAGGCACAAGGCGTGGCTGGAAGCTCAGGGCAGGATGAGTGCCGACTGATGCCGACTTAGGCAGAGGATGATTCGGAGGGATTTACAGACACCCGGCAGCCTCTGCACCTTTGGGTGTTGGCCTGCTGCCGGCACTGCTGCAGTGCCATTGCTGCTCCCACAGGCACTGGGAAGTGCCAGGGTGGGCTCTGGCAGCAGAAAATTAGCTCCAGCACTTGCTGGGGCTTGGCTTCTGCTTGGCACTGGGAAAGCTTTTCAGTTTGTCCTTGGGAACATTTCTCCTCCTAAGGACTCGGGCAAACCCTCTCTGGCAAGGGCACGGTCATGTGTGACAGTGAGATGCTGGTGGGTGGCAGGATCCTCCCTGAGTGCCCCTCGGGCAGCTTCCCACTGCCCACTCCCTGACTGGCCAGGGAGCTTTTCCTTCTCCTGCCAGTGGTGGAGACTGTGACCTGTCTGTGGCCCCAGCCAAGGGACCTCTGGCTGTGGAGTGACAGATAATACAGGCAGGGTAGGATGCAGGACCCTTGGAGGGTCAGGACTGGTGTGATGTCGTGGTCCCGAGCAGGGTCCCTGCTTGGTGTGTCACCCCATGGGGACAGTGACGGGAAGAGGTGCTGGTTGGTGGTGGAGTGCCAGCTGCATCATGGATAAACAGCCTCCCCTTTGAATCCTAATTAGCACCCGGCTCATGAAGCCTATTTGGCTGTTGATGGAACGAAGCATGGCTGGTCTCGGGGGGCTCACACAGATGGGGGTGACGGGGCTGCAGGAAAGTGGTCACTGGTCCTGGGGGGCCGGAGAGGGTCATGTGTGGGGCAAGACAGTGGCTGTGCTGACATGGAGACTCTGCCCCAGCACGGGGACTCTCATGAGGGCAGGGCAGGCAGGGTCACAAAGACGCCTCTGTGGAGGATTTGGCCTCTCCCTGCCTGCCCTGGCCCCAGCAGCACTTTGATGGGTGTAAATCAGTAACGGAGAGCAGGAAACCCTGCAGAACCCAGACTCAGTGGTGGTGGGGGTCTCACTGGCTACACCCGGAGCCCTCCACCCATTGCCAATGCAAGTGCCAAAAATCCTGCCTTTCTTCACCTGCTGACAAGGCATTGGAAAAGAGTAGATTCTTTAAAACATAAAACAAATAAAATTAGGTCTTCTGGTAAGGGATTAAATTGGGGCCCTCAGCTGTATTTATAGAAGGTTCAAAAGTAAATCTGTTCCCAGACTGAATAAATATTTTGCTCAGGCAGGCACGATCTTCAGTTCATCTGTCTTGGAAAGACTTGAGTGAGAGGGGAATTGATTTTCTCCAGCCTGAACAAGGCAAGCGCCTCTCAGACCCAGATAGAGAGTGAAGTCCCATTATCAGCCGAAATGGGGAAGCAGCTGGGAAATCATTAAAGAGAAAGCAAAGACAAAGCTGCTTTAGGGAGGTGGTGGTTCCCTGTCCCCTCGTGGTGGCCATGTCACTCTGGCCCCTTGGGGCCATGTCACTCTGGCCCCATGGGAGGGTTTGGTGACACTGAGTAACCGTCTGACAGCACTGGCACTTGCTTCCCATGGTAGACAGGAGTGGCTGGCACTGGTTTCACTGGTCCCACTGGTTGTGCTGGTTGCACAGATGCAGGGACAAGGGATATGACCTGGGGGACCTTGGGGTGGCTCAGCTGGGATGGAGGGGGATCTGTGAAGGTGCAGTGGCAGTGCCAAGGATGTGGCAGTCTCTGCTCCTGCACGGATCACCTGGAGGTGCAGATGTGCCACTGGCCAGGTTGGCACTGCCAGACACAGAGCCACTCAGGGCTGGACCTGCTCTCTCATGCTGGGTTTCTGCACTCAGACGGTTGCTGTGCTGTGGCTGCCCTGTCTGTAAGGATGAGAAGAAGCTGATGACATGTCCCTGTCACTGTCCCCAGCCCGTGGGATGCAGCCGTTCGTGTGGTCTTTGGGCTGCTGCAGGTGGCCTGGGCAGAGGTTCCCCCAGCAGCATTCACCACAGCGTTGGCTGTTTCGCAGCACAGTTCCAGCTCAAAGAGCTTGTTAATTCAAGCCGGCACCTGGTGTTTGCAGACATCAGTTACGGCCAAGACAAGAGCTCAGTGCTTTGCTCTTGACAAAGGCGGCTGCCGGGTCAGTGCCAGCGCAGCTCGAACTGCGCAGCCAGGGCTGCCCGGCTCCCCTTGCCTTTCCCCAGGTCAGAAAGGAAACAATACAGGGAGAATGAAGAACAAGCCAAAGCCCTTGGCAGCATTTTCCAGCTTCTTCTCCCTGTTTTCCATGGCAGAACCACATCAAAAAGCTGCTTGTGTGCAGAAGGTCCCCAGCCCCAGGTGGGTGCCCAGTGCTGGGACGCCGTGGGGGGAGCGGTGGCGGTGCCAGGCGAGTGTTTGCTGTGCAAGCTCTGTCCGCCCCGTGCTAAAAAAAGCCACAAAATGAGCAAAATTATGCGCTGAGTCACTAATCGTTCACCCGCTGCTTTAGTCACCAGTGTTCCCACACCGGGGGACGTTTGCTGAGGGGGCACAAACCGAACTGTCATTGTGTTAAATGGATGTGGCCGAAAGCAGCAAAGAGCTGCTGCTGCACGCGCGGCTTCTGACACCAGGCAGGCCACTGGGCTCCACGGCCACCGGAGCTGCTCAATTACTGACAACTCCGTGATGAATCCATTGATTAATTGTGGCCGTGTGCTGCGGCGCCGCGGAGGTGGTGGCAGTGGAGCAGCTGCTGCCCATGTCTCATGACAGTCACTGTCCTGGTCCCTGTCCTCCCATGGGCATCGCAGCTCCTGCAGAGGGACATCAGCCACTGTTCCACAGGTGCTGGTGTGGGGGAGCACCCTCTGCTCGTAGGGTGGTGGGGCTGAATTGCAGTGTCAGCATCCTGTCTGCCAGTGCCCCCCAGCTCCGCCCACCTGACAGGAGGCTGTTTTAACCGAGTAACCCGCCATGCCGGAGCCAAGCGCGTGTGAAAGGGCCTGTCTCAGTGTAGGGAAGAGCCATAAAGGGCCTATTTATGGAGCTGGCTCCTCGCAATGTTTTCAGACACAACCCTCGCATGTTTTCATAACAGCAACGCCTCCACCTCTCGCCAACTGCCAGCAGAGCTGAGGCTCTCGCTGCTGTCCCCCGCACACCCCGGGGAGCCGGGAGACCCGGGTGATGGGCTGGCGCCTGCAGGGCTCACCGTTGGGATCCCGGCCCCAGCACACGCCCCAGGGCAGCCCGCAGGGCTGTTCCTTGGCTGCCTCCCCCGTCCCGGCTGGGAGCTGGCACTGTGCCCACGCAGGGACACGCTCAGACCCTTGGCATGGATGGGCTGCCTTGTCTGGCAGGAGATGGACCTGCCAGCAGCCCCTCCACCTGGTCCACTTTGCCACCGTGTTTCCCATCACCTGGAATTTGCTGGTGGGCAGCGCTAAGCACAGGGCAGTGTCTGGTGCCCAGGTGGAGGAGCAGCAGCTACCAGGCTTCAGCCTGGGAATACCCTGTGGAGGGACCAGCCTCTGCTCTGGTCATGGCTCTGTGCTGCTCATCGGCCCTGTGCAGGGTCAATGTGAACTGCCCCCTCTGTGCCAGGCACCCTTTGGTGACAGCGTGGTAGCCCCTGCAGTGACAGCAGCAGAGATGGCAGTGTCACACACGTGTGGGAGGCAGGTGAGCACAGAGCAGGGAGATCTCTCCTGCTCAGCGCCGATGCGCGGGAGGAAGCAGGCGTGGGGCTGTCTCCTTGGCAGGGAGACAAGTAACTTTTCATGAGTCCATTTAGGAATTCCTTTCAAACAGGAATGCTGACCCACCCGAGCTCATTAAATAACATTAATGGTGCTGCCCAAATAAATAGTCCAGCTGCCACCTGCGCCACCAGCCAGCACTCACTGCCCTCTGCCCTTCTGGGAGCAGAGGTTTTCCAGTTTAATTGGCTACACGTGCTTCTCTCCTGACACTGATGACCTCCAGTACGGCAGAGGATTCTCAATGCTGCGGTGACTGGGTTCCTGCAGCTTCATTCCAGCACTGCAGGAGCAGAGCAGTGAGTCCAGGGGCTGGCAGGACCTAGGAGCTGGGAGAGGAGCAGAGACACCAAACTGTGGTGAGAGGAGGGGACGAATCCTGGCCATGCTTGTCACTGAACTGATTAAACCCAAGCTCTGAAACTCTTCTTCTGTCCTCCAGCCGGTAAGCAATGTGCATTACTCTGTATCCAGGAGACGCTGAGGGATGTGGGCAATTCATTATTGTCTGTCCTGTTTAGTTTCCTTGCCTGTCAGTGCTGGTGTCCTGGTGTTCACAGACAACTCAGAGTTTCAAGGTGTGAGCTGATGCTGCAGCCAGTGCTCCTGCAGCGTAGTTCTGACAGGACCCTCACACTCCCATCACTTTGGGGACCCCAAGGGGCTTGGGGATTCACCACCACCAACAAGCTCAAGGCTTTAGGGGCTTGATTTGAGAGCTGCCACTGTCAGCAGGGACCCCAGGTGCTGGGAGTGCAGCATCGTGCAGGAGAGCTCTGACCCCCGACCGGGGAGGATGCAGAAGTGAGAGTTGGTTTTGGATGCCAGTTTCTGGCTCCTCTCCTCCCTGTGGCTCTGGTGCCATCGTGCTGTCCCTCCTCAGACCCGTCTTTTCCACTGGCACTGTCAGCTCAACCCCCTGAGGGGGGACACACGGCTGGTGGGACCCCCAGGCTGTGTCTCCCGAGCCCCAGGGCAGCAGCATCAGGTCCCACTGGGTGCTCGTCTCAGATCCTGGTGACTAATTGCTCTGCAAAGAGCATTTCTCACAAGTTTCTTTCATAAGAAATGGTAACAAGGCTTTGATTTTGCTCTCCTTTTCCTTTCTTCCTGTCTTTTTTTTCTCCCTTCCTACCCCAAATGCAGAAGCCTCTTTGATCGTGGGGGTTCAGGCTCTGTAACAAGCATCTCTGTTTGTGTCGGGGGGTTGTCAGCGTGGTAACATGACAGCATGTCTCCTTGTCGCCTCACACACAATGAATTATTCCTTCCACTCTTTCTTTGTAATATCTCTGGGACAAATTACTGCTTCCAGATGGGCTTGTCACCCAGCAAAGCACCCTTAACCTCTGGGATGATCCCTGTCCAGCATGGAGCTCTGGCCACTGCGCCTCACCCAAGGCTGCAGCAAAGTGTTGGAGCAGGGAATTGTCAGCCTGGCTTGAAAGCAAATTGCTTTGCCAATTTATTTTCTTCCTTGTGTATGAACATATTTTTCTTAAAGGGATGCTGTCACATTAAATATGGAGCTGCCAACTGCAGGCATTAAAAAATCATGGGTCGTCCCATTTTCCTTCCTCCCACTCTAAATTCTGAGAAAACAATAAATTCGGGGTTCTTTTTACTTGTCATCTGCCTTACAGCTCAAAACGCTTTTTCAAACTCTTCCCAGCAGCCAGGAGGTTTGGGAGCTTTAGTACCATGACAAGAACCGCGGATCTGGGGCAGACTGGGGGGGCAGTGGGGCGGCCCCTCGGCCACGTCATTGGGGTGTCCAGCTGTCCCTGGTCCCATATTCCCAGAGCTCTGGGCTGAGAGCAGCCCTGGAGCAGTCCTGGGACAGTGCTTGGGAGCCTTCCCTCCCACCACAGCTGATGGGACTGAGCCATGTGCTGGTAAGGAAATCTTCCCCAAATCTGTCCTTGAAGGGTGATCACTGTCATCAAGCTGCCTGAACTCTGTGTCACACTGTCATATCTGCTGTGATGGATGCAGAAAATACCTTCCAGTCTTTAACTTTCCAAGCTCTTTTTTAGGGCAGGTAATGAAAGCAGTTTTGTTATACTTTGATAAAGTGTGTTTCCATGCATTGAGCACGTCGTGGAGCTGGGGAAGGAAATCGGGCATTTGTCAGACTGAACAACTTCGTGACAGTTTCTGGAACGTGTTTCTGAGGGATGTGGGATGGGATCGTGTCTGATCTGGTGTCAGGTATCAGAAATCCCTCATATCCGAGAGATCTGATTGAAAACAAGTTCCATCTGGGGCTGGGTCGTGCTTACCCTTCTCTCTGCTGCAGTGAATCTCCCTCACACAGCTGCAAGTGGGGATAAGTCTCTTGCTACTCTTAAATTTTAAAGGAAAATCTCTTTCAAAGCTGTGCTGTGCTGGCAGCCTCTTGGCTCAGCAGAGCTCAGCTGCTCCCTGGCCCCACTGCATGGGCTCCAGAGCCTCCCCCAGCAGATCGGGTGTTTGATAACGTTTATTTTAATAAAGCTCTGGTCCTGTTTTGATGGACAGATCCAAAGCACTACATGGATTTAAACAGATCCCGTTGCAAATATCTCTATCCGATACCCCTGCCATGACCGGACTGCAAATGTCACTTGCTTAGCACTATCAAATATTTAATTTACGTTGTAATACAGGAGCCTGTGAGAGCTCCAGCTTAAATTGGAGGTCTCCTGTGAGCCAGCAGCTCTCCACAAGCTCACTTAAAGGCCAGTTTCTGCCCCGAAAAGGTCCTGATTCAGATGCAGAAGTGAGGGGAGCTGGGAGGGAAGACTCTGCCCACCTCTGCTGTGGGTCTTGCTGGGATCCCACTCGTCACTGTAAGTGCTCGTGGTGGGTGTCCCCACCTTTGCCCTCCAGGGAACACGTGGGTGGGGGAATGTGACCCCTGCTGCCGCCACCGCAGTGCTCATGGCGATGCTTGTGGCCTCACACCTTCAGTGGCACCACTGCTAGCCCAGCTGTCGGTGTCTGTGGTGGGGGTGGCAGCTCCCCAGGAGCTGGCCTGGATCTCATTCTGGATCCTGCACTTGTGGAAAATCATCTTCTCTGGGAACTTCCCCATGGCAGCTTCAGCAAGCCGTGAGGGAGGCACGAGGTGCTGCCGGGGCTCGGAGCCTCCCCGTGCATCACCCAGTTCTCTGTATTTTATTTCCTGATAGAATATAGTGTCTCTGTGAGACGTGGCTCTGTGCTGGCCACAAGAATCCTGAAGGATGCTGTGATCTTGCCAGCCCTGTGCCAGGTTCTCCTCCGCTGGCAGCACGCGGAGTGGCTGGGGGAGCAGCATCCGATCAGGGTGATGAATCATGGAGCCTCCGTCCTTCCTCTCCCACTGCTCCTGCACTGTGCTCACACCTACAGCCGAACCCCGGGATGGAATGCCACATTCCCTACCTCTGTTTGCTTTGCTGTTTTCTCTGCTGGTGTGAGAGCTGGTGGCATTGTCCAGGTTTTGCTTCCCAGAGAGGATGGGCGCTTTCCCTGCCCCGCTGCAGAGGAGCAACCTTGTTCCCTCCACGGCATCTCCTTCAGCTGGGTTTCAGCTGTCCTCACTGCCCGGGAACAGGGCTGGGATCTGCTGATTCAGGGGACACTCAGCCCTGCGGCGTTAATGATCTTGATGTGCAAAGGAGAGGACAGACGCAGTGGCACCGTGCTCCGTGCGATGCTCCCTGCCCTCCCGGGATGCTGCACAATGTCCCGCTGCCCTTCAGCGCGTGGGAGCAGCGCTGGGGGGAACCCTGGGGAGCATCTGAAGGTAAGAGCCAACTGGGACATTTGGGGTGTGGGTCGTCTGAGTCCCCTGTGTGCCCTGGTCCCTGTGCCAGGAGCCAGCCTGCAGCCTGGAGCCTTGGGGGAGAGATGGCTCCCACTGATCCTTGCTCTGACATCGGATGGTTTATGGACTTATCCTAAAATGTGCCTTGCTCCAGCTCTGGGCCCAACCTTTGAGGCACCCTGGGAAGCTGCCCCATTCCCCTGTCTACCCCATCACCGAGAGCTGCTGTCAGGTGCATCCTCCTGCTCTTGGCTCAAGCTGGCTCCTCCAGTGCCACCTCCTGCCAGCTGGCGCCCACTGCCCCGCGTGACGCTCCAGGCTCTTTGGGAACTTGCTGAGCCTCAGGCACCAGCTCGGACGTGCCCGGCTCTCGTCCGGAGGCTGCTGATGAGGGCTGATTTAGTGGCGATCGAACTGCATTTGAAGTGCTTCTTGAAATATGAGACAAGTGTCGGGAACTCTCCGGGCGTAGGGGCGGCTGTGGTGCCCTGACGGCTGTGGCACACGGGCAGGAGCCGGCTCGGCTCAGCAGTGCCAAGGGCAGGGCTCGGTGCTCCCTTCACAGGCACCAGGTAGGAGCCTCCCGCGCCGGGCTGGGGCACCAGGTGCTGCCTCTTGAGCATCGTTGTGTCCTGAGCCCAAATGGGTGGGTGGGCTAGAAATCGCCTCTGCCAGCAGACAGGAGTCTGTGCGGAGGTAGGATGGGTGGAGCTGCCCCCCTGGGGGGTCTGGGGCTCCATAGGGGCTCTGGAGGGGGGGCACAACCAGGGTCCCTGGTGCAAACACCCAGGGCAATCATGGGGTCACGGAGCTGCTCAATGGTGCAAACCTGAGGTGGTGGGACCATGAAATCAGTCCTTACTTGGGGGGATTGAGGGAATTTTGTGACAGTTGTTGGTGGCCACTTTCACACCAATTTTTCTACTTCCACTGCTTTTATTTACTGTTGTGTGCGCTCAGTTGGGAACGAGGAAGGTGGATTCAATGGTGCAGAATCGTGTGAACTCGAATCAGATTTTTTTTTTTCAGATTTCTTGCTCTCTTAGCAAGTTCATGCAGACTTTCTCTTCGGGTGGTGTTTTCCCTGCTCCTACATTGCTGAATGGACTGATCTCCTGATCAGCTGTTGTGATATCCCCTCAGCTCCGTGGCGAAGGCAGTTTGACTCAGAGGGAGGTTCTGGTCCCATGTGTTGGCTTCACTGAGTTCAGGCCCAGCAAAAGTCCCATGGGACACAAACTGGTGCTGATGGCAGGAGGGAGCCTGAGGGTCCCTATCAGAGGGGTGTAAACGGGGTAGTGTCAACCTTCACTGTGTTTTAGTTTCCCTCCTGTCAAAGGTAACAGTCCCCCAGAAAGATCCTCAGTGCTTTGCTGAAAAGGGGAAATCTGCCCCAAAGTAATCATCAGTCAGGACACCGCCGGCACATGTGCCATGACCTGTCCCGTGACCCATCCCAGCCACGAGTGACCCGGTTTGTGGCCCTGACACCTGAGAAGCAGAACAGGCGCAGCAGAAATTAAGTGAATGAGACAACAAGCGTGTGTGTAATTAGGACAGACCTTCAAACGCTGCCCCGGGAGCCGGGACAGAAGTCACTGGCTAATCAGAGCAACAGCAGTGCCTGTTTTAAAGACGAGGCAGACTTTAAGGATACTTTGTCCACATAATGTTCCAATTTTAGCTCTGCGTCCCGGGATGTGATTGCATTAAAAATACCCGGGGAGGGGGAGGATGCCAAGGGCACCCAGCGACCTGCCTCCTCTGGCGTGTCCCCACCAGTGCGCCGTTCCCGCTGCGTTCCGAAGCCCTGTCTCACATTCCTGGCCCTGATCATCATCCAGATCTGCTTTCCGGCTGTTCTGCTAATGGTTATCCTGGGAAAGGCCTCCGGCTCCGTTAACAGCTCGTGGGAAGACCTCCCGCTCCTTTTGCCTAAACAGGACTATTGATGGAGACACTCGTGGCCACCTCCGGGGTGCGGGAAGGCGCAGGATGGGACCGAGACCCGCCGAGGACTGGGGTGCTCACCCCAAGGGTGGGTGGGTGGCAGCGCACCCCCGCTCCGCGAGGGGGTGACCCGCTGCCTCCCGTCGCCGCTGTCCCCGGTCCCCGCCGTGCCCGGTCCCGGCTCCCGCCGCCGCGGGACCCACGCGGGAGCGGAGCGGCGGCGCCACCGCGGGGCCACGGCCGGGGCTGCAGCGCCCCGAGACCCCCCGACCCCGCCGGTCGGCCCGAGGACCGAGTGGGTCCCTCTCCTGATGGGTGCTGTGTGGATGGGGAGCCCCACCCCGAACCCACCCACGCCAGCACGACACAGCAGCTTTTGGGCTGCCTGAGCCAAAGCCCCCGGTCTGGTCCCTGCTCCACTCCCATGGAGTACACAGGTGGCTGAGCCCTGCACGGTCCCCCTGCAGCCCTGCCCGAGGATGCCAGGGACGGCTCTGCAGGGCACCCTTGGGTCCTGCTTGGCCACCCACAGACACCCTGGCCCCTGCTTTGGCCCCTCGGGGTGTCTCGGCGCAGCGTGCCTGTGGGTATTTGTAACCAGCAGCTGCCAGCTCCAAGGTGGTAACTGGATCACGGGGCTCGGGTGACTTTCGCACCTCTGAGGCTGTTCTGGATGTCCCACCAGCTCCCAGCTCTGGGTTGGGCAGCAGGGACAGTGTCCCTGCAAGGTAAAGGTCACTGGAGGGCTGTCCTCAGCCCCTCCCTGGGCAGATTTTCCCTGTGGTGTCCCTGTATGGGTCTGGGGCTTCAGCTTCCCACACAAGGTGGTCCACAGAGCCCCACGTTCAGGACGGGCACCTACTGGTGGCCAGCAGTCCTGGTGCCAGTCGTCCTCCTGCCACGGTGGGGATGGGCTGTGGAATCCCCGCACCGCACACGAGTCCTGCCAGCTGAGTCTCTTGCCTGCAGACAGTTGGTTCCATCCCAGCTCTGCCTTGGGCCAACCTACGGTGCTGTCCGGGAGTGAACAGAAACTTGAACTGACACAAGGAGTGTCTTCTGGAGCTGGAAACTTGGAAGAAGTGGGTTATTCCCTTCTGGGAATGCTGCTGCTCGTGTCATCTTGCCCAAACGCTGTTGCTCTTGCTCAGGGATGCCCCCTGGATCCAGACACCCCAGAGGCGTGGGACCTGTGCTGGGCTCTCCAGCCTCACATGGCACCCTGTTCCTGTCCCTCTGTCCTCATGGCGGGTCTGTCCTTCCTCCCGCAGGCATGAAGCGACCCCTGAGCCCATCCCACAGCCCCGAGAGCGCGGTGCGGCTGGCAGAGGTGGCCAGCTGCCCCCCCAGCCAGCCCGAGCAGCGCATGAAGCGGGAGAAGAAGCACCAGTCGTTCACACTCTGCGAGGTCTGCAACATCCAGCTCAACTCGGCCGCGCAGGCTCAGATCCACTACAACGGCAAGTCCCACCAGAAGCGCCTCAAGCAGCTCAACAAGGGGAAGATGCCAGCAGCCCAAGGTAGGAGCCCACCCAGCAGGTCGAGCTTGCCCAAAGGCTGCCCTTGCTCTGGCACAGCTGCTCCGCTGGGCTCATGGAAAGTTTGGGAACGCTGTGGTCTGTCCTTGGCATCTCACTTGCTGGTCTGCCTGAGAACTGCAGGGCTTCCCCCAACTGTCACTGCCAGCCCTGAGGTGGTTTTGGGGCCTGAGAGCCCATGCTGTGGCACTAGAGGGATGGACACATGTGGGTCTGTCCATGTGTAAGTGTGGCTGCTGCTGCTCTGTGTCTTTGTTAGCGTATCTTTGGGTTCTGTAGAAGGTTTGTGCAGCAGGGACGAGCGTGTCCAAGGGTGGAGTGGCTGTCGGTTGCTGGGCTACTGGATGCTGCTTCCCAGGTGCTGCCCCGACCCTGTACCTCCAGGGTCCTGCTGTGCACATCTCCTGTATCTGTGCTGAGTTTGATTCAAAATGCTGCTTAGATGTTGATGCTGAGGCCCCTTCAGCTGCAGCAGGGATGCTGGCCCATGGCAGGGATGCCGGCACACGCAGGTGCCGCGCCGCTGGGCAGGAGCTTGTGCAAGGGCAAGGACTCACTTGCCCTCTGTACCATCTGCCAGCGTTCACCTGGCTGGGCCCAGCTGGCTCTGCAGATTTTCTGCATAAAAGCAGGGAAATATGCCCAGAAATGTCACCCTGTCACCATGGCTGACCTGCTCTGCCTGAGCTGTGAGGGTTTGTCTGGCGCTGGGAGCAAACCACGAGAATTTCATAGAATCACAGAATGCCCTGAGTGGAAGGAACCTTAAAGATTATCTGGTTCCCTGCTCCTGCTCTTCCTAGAGACTGGGCAGACTGGAACCATAAATTCCCAGCAGGGCAATGGTCATCTCTGTGCCAAATCCTGTCCTGACTGGTGCTGGTTTTGTTTGGGCAAGGGCTGGGATATGCAAAGGAGTAGGTCTGTTCATCATTGTTACTGACAGATGGAAATATCGCCGGCTATTTTAATGGGGACAGGGCTCATAAATTCCAGCCTGCAGCTTCCAGATTTTACCCTGAATCTGGCTGTGGCTCGATGGGAGGCTGTCCAAGGATGTGTTTCCTACCGAGCCAAAGAATCTCAGAGCATGCCAGTCTGCTCTTTGTGCTTCTGCACCGTCCCTGACCTCTGCCAGCGTCGGGGTGCGCAGACGCCGCAGCCCCAGGGCCCCCGCACGCTCTGCTCGGCCGGGCAGGGCACAGTGGCTCCTGCATGTGCAGGGCTGGGATCTGCTCACTGGGGGATTGCAGGCAGCAGCTGCTCCCCGCGCCTCCCTCTCCCTCCTGCTCCCGCCACAGCCACTCCGTGTGGCTGGAGCCGACCTTTCCTCACGCTTCTGGTTAAAAATCTCATTTCCAGCATTGTCCCAAGAGGGGACCATCCCTGTCTGCCTTGCCCCAGTGAGCTGAGGACAAGCGCAGGACAAGCTCCTGCCTGTGCTCCTGCCTGGACTGTGGTGTGTGGGCAGGAGGGTGCAGGCAGGGCTGGCAAGGTGGTGGTGCTGAGGGGGCCCTGCCCTGCCCCATTACAGTTATCTGGGAGCCCTTCACTGGCCAAACTAGTACCTTTGGGTGCTGAGGAAATGCACCTGCCTGTGGTCATTGGAGTTTTCCCCCCTTCTCAGGCAGGTGCCTCCTCTGCTGCTGGGCTCAGCCTGGCATAGCCCACGGAGAGGAACAGCTAAGAAGTGTCTCCAGTGGCATGTCAGCACTGGGGGAGCTTTGGGAGGTTAAAGACAATGGATTAAATGAAATAATTGTGTTAGACAAAGATGGGATGTTCCTCTGGGCTGGAATCTCTGTCTCATGCTGACATCTACAGCTACATCAAAGGCAGCTTCCCAGCTGCTGCTCAGTCTCCCCATTCCCCTCTGGCTCCTCGGATCTGTTCTTCCTGCATAAGCTGTGAACACTGGCATCTTATGGAGCAAAGCTGCAGAGGAGCATTGCTGGCAAACGTGCTAATCAGCGTCATTACAATTCATTAGCTCTGTGCCACAAAGACCCCAACTTATAAACAAACCATTGCTCATTAGGCATTTCCTTGCAAGGCAGATCCCAGATCCCTGTTGTCCCATACAGAATCACAGTGCAGGTGGTGATTAGATATGGGGTGCCCACAGATAAAAGATGTTTTCATGTCACAGATGCCAGTTCTAATCCAACTGGGTCATGAGTGATTTAATTATTGCCTGTGATTTCCAAGGGAGTCTCAGTGAGCTTCAGTTTGCTCTTGGAGTCCTCAGGAGCTGAACCCCCGTCTGGTGCAGAACGAGCAGGAAGAGCTGATACACCCCAAAATGGGGCGTGGTGGCTGCAGGGTGAGGGCAGGGGCAGGGATGGGGGGGCACTGCCTCTCCTTGTCATCCTGGATGATTGCTGGGGCTCCCATCACAGGACAGGCTGAGCATTTCAGGAATTTACAGCCTTATCCACTGCTCCCCAAAAGGCCTTTCCACCAGTGTCTCAAAAAAGTCATGGGATGTAAAGAGGAGCTTGAGCTCGCCACTGCTGGAGCAGCATCCCTGGGCCCTGCCAGCTCACATCTCCCTGAGAGGCAGTGGGTAGCAGTCTCCTTTGGAGCAGCAGGCTCCTGGCCCTGGGGGCTACTGGGCTGCTCCCCCAAACCGAGTGCCAAGGCAGAGTTGGGCCAAAACATCCAGAGCCAGCTGTGCCCCAGGGCTGATCCATGTCACAAGCTCTTCCTCATTTCCACGTGCCCCGTGGTGTTACGTACCCTGACCCTCCCCAGGGCTGCCCAGTGCCACCTTCCCCCTCACACTGGGGCTGCCTGGTGCCGTTCCCCCCTTTGGCAACACAGCCCTGGAACAGCAGTTTCGTGCAAAGGGAAAGGTCCTGGTTTCCCCCGTTATCTGCTGAAATGTCTGTCCATGCGTGTTTGGGAGCAGAAAGGCTTGAGATGAGCAGAGAAATCACTGTGACAGCTTCAGCATCGCTGGGTCTGCAGCACAGAGTGGGGGCCTCAGGAGGGGATTTGGGGACCCCGGGGGAGCCTGGGCTGCTCTGGGAGCTGGGGGGGCTGGCAGCTGCTGGTGGGTTTCACAGGGGGTGCCAGCTGAACTCCCTGATTTTGGCAGCTTGGGGGAACCCACTCCCCTTGACTGGCTCACAGTGACCGAGGCTGAATTGTGACCAGGGAGTCCATGGCCAAGCTCTCCACCGGGCCAGGATGGCCCTGCTGGGAAACAAATCCTGAAAACCACCCAGAGCAGTGTCTGGGAAAGCTGTGCCCTGGCGTGAGGAGCAGAGGAGGGAGGGGAGCTGGTGGGTCTGACCACGGACAGTCTGATGGGTGCGTGATCCCACTCCACGATTCTGCTCCATGAGCCTATTTCATGATCCCAGTCCACGATCCTGCATGTGGTCCTGGTCCATGATCCTTTTCCATGACCCTGCTCTGTGTGCTCTGGCATCTCATTGCTCAGCTGCAGCATGTTCCCTCCTCCTTCCCTCGGCTGCTCTCTGCTGTTGCAGCCCTTCAGCTGTTCACTACCAAGCAAACTGGTGCCAATCCCATTTTGTTCCATTTCATGTTCCACACGGAATCCTTTAATTGTTGTTAATAAACAGGGCGATGCTCAGTGGGGCTTTGTCTGCAATAAACCCAATGTATTGATTTAAATAATCTGCAAACATGTGGGATTAGGGTCTAATTGGGACTAATCAGGGTGCAGCAGCCGTGTCACCACTGGGTCGGGGCTGGGATGTCCTCGTGTCTGCCGGAGCTCCCAGCCCTGCCCAGCCTCGGGCGCCTGCCAGGACCTGCTCCGGCAATGCCAGAGGGAACGTTGTTCTTTCTGGCTCCCTCCTTAACTCCTGCAGCAGTTTGCTGCTCTCCTGCTTTTGGGACCTTTTGGAGAAATTCAGCAGGGAAAGGCCAGGAGCTGTCTGGCACAGGAGCCACCTCACAGCGTCCCTCGCCAGGGACTTTGGCAGCACGTCGGGCTCTCCCGAACTTCCCAGTAACAGATCCGTGCCCAGCCTGAGTGTTAAAGGGGCTTTAACATTCAGCTGGGGCAGACCCTGCATCTGCTGGGTGCTGATTGACACCTAGTGCCCAGGCAGCACCAGGGTTCAGATTTTAAGCTTCTGTGAATTTAAGAAGGACAAACATACGGAGTACTCCTGCTCCGTTGGCCTCAGCTGCTCCCTTCAGCTGCAAGCAAAGATGAGCAAAAATAGCTTTTCAGATCAGATTTGAATAACCTGGAATCTCAGTGGGGAAAATACAATGGTTTTTTCATGTCTTAAAGATGTTGGCTGGGATCAGGCGTCATTTGCAGAAGCTCAGTTGGGTAATTTTAAGTTTTCCTTCCCTCTGCTTACTCACAGCCTTCTCCCTTCCCATTTGGGTGTAGGGATGGGTGCAGGGATGTCCCTTGGGGCTCCTGGGGGCAGAGCTGGGAGGGCTGAGAAGGGGAGGGATTTACCCCTGCCACTGGGAAGTGGCAGACAAGCTCTGTTTCACTAAATGCTCTTGTTCTACTGAAAAAGCCATTTTCCATGGCGGAAAGGGCCTGCGGGCTCCGTGTGAGAGGCATCGCATGAGCCCAGACCCTGCTCCAGGCACATCAGCCTCGTGCCAGCCCACGAATCCAGAGAAAACTGCTCCCTTTCTAAATCCTCGGAAAATACCCCATTAACTTGCTGTCCCTCTGAAAAGCCCAGCTATTCAGCTTTCCATGGATTAATAACTCTAGCATAACTAATCTCTGATTTTATTGAGTCAGTAACTTCAAATAGAAAATTAATCGATCAGTGGTCAGTTTTGGCTTGAAGGGTTTCATGGTGTGGAGCCTTCCCCACTGGGACTCTGCCCTCCCGCTCTGCACCCTGAGTTCTGGCCAGAGCTTCAGGGGTATTTTTCCCTGACACACTTATTCCAAAAATATCCTAAAAATTTAAACTCCTAGCCATAAAATGACACAGAGAAGATGCTGGGCTTCGTTTGTGCTGCTGGGGCATGGAGGAGGTAGTTGACCCCACGGCAGGAGCTTGAGGGGCTGGGATGCATGCTCCAGCTGCATCTGTGGAAGGACTTTCCCTTAAAAATATAGAGATCAAGCCAAAAGATATCAAGGTCAGATAATATATATCAAGCATCATCTTTGAGTGGGCTGGCAGGGGCTGCCTGAGCTGTCGGGGTGCCCTGGTGCTGCTGGGTGCAGTATAGGCAGAGACTGTGCTGTGCTGCTGGCAGTGGCGATTTTTCCCAAAATCAGTAGGAAATTGCCTCATGTTATTTTTAAGCCCTGCAGTTGTGAGCCAGTTCTCCCTAATCGTGGATTTTGCTGTCACTTTCTTCCAGTCGGTTTGCTGTCAAGTTGCCTCGATAGTGTTTCACAGCCACTCAGCTCAGGGCTGAGGCACACGTGACATTAATTAGAAGTGGATTAAGAGCAAGGAGGAACACGTAGCCATGCAATATTTCACAATTTCCCATGTAACATCAGTTCAGCAGATTTGGAAGAGGAAAGCCTGAGATTTATTTTAAGTGGGGAAAAAATGGTCAAAGCAGCAGCTAAACTGTGAGCGTGTCCCAGCTCGTCAGCACCCGCTGGTCCCCGTCCTGAGAGAGCTCTGAGCCTGAAAGGGCCTTTTCCAGGGTTCCATCAGCAGCTCCGAGGAGGGGTGAGGTCCCTGGGAAGGGGGTGATGTCCCCCTAGAAGGGGGCACAGTGTTTGGGAAGCTCTGGGGTTAGGCAGCTCCTGGCTCTCATGGCCACCCCAGGCATTGGATCCAAATGCATCCTGCTGGGGGAGCTCAGCTGTGCCCCCCAACCACCTGGGGTCTCCTGTGTCTTAAACGTCCCCAGGAAAGGGTGAGGACACAGAGGACCTCGGCATCCCCAGGTGGCTCTGCTGTTCTCAGGGACAGAGGCAGCCGCTGTCCTGTTCTGACATGGGAGAGAGGTGAGCATCCCTGAGCACCCGGCTGCATCCCGTAGCATCCCGCTCCCACCCCAGCTGTCACTGGGGATTAGAGGTGCTGGATAGAGCAGGTCGTGCCCGGCTGTGCGTGCGAGGGCTGTGCGGCCTCCCCGTGCCCAGGCGCCGTCCCAAAGAGCACCGGGGCTGACTGGGGGCACCAGGGAGGGGTGACAGCCACGGGGAGGTGACTTGTCCGGGGTCTCCCTGATGGAAATGCAGTTCATCCCCCCCAGCCTCCAGCCCCGGTCCCTCTCTGTACCCACTGTGTCTCTGTGTTGTGCACGAGCGTGTGCTGCTCGCCCGGGGACACGGGAGGAGTGAGCGTTTGGAACCGGGCGAATGGGGAGCGGAGGCAGCTCGGGGGGAGCTGGGGGAGGGCGAGCGAGGGGTTGTGGGTAGTGTGGAGCTGTCACTGTGATTTAGGGTCGACTGCTTAAACTGTTTTATGTTCCCAGACAGTAAGTCGTAAGCAATATAAAATTTTCTCTGAAGAGATGATCTCCCCTCGTCATGCTTCTGCCTCTTTCCTGGAGTGAGCTCTCCTTTCTATAACCCCATGGTGTCAGCGCGGGTGTGCAGAGGGAGAAAATGGGATTCTGGCCTTTGCAGCCATGGACACAGCCTGGGGTTGGGAGCAGGCATCCAGGGGCTGGGGACCTCCCCTCTCGCTGGTCCCGGTGCTGCTGGGAGCAGAGCTGGGAGCAGAGCTGGGAGCAGAGCTGGGAGCAGAGCTGGGAGCAGGGCAGTGCGGAGCTGGGTGTGCCGGGGGAGTTGGCTGTGAGGGACCAGTGTGTGCAGCTGTGTGTCCTTTCAGCACAAGGACCGTGGCCTTTCTTTGCAGCCCCCCCAGGCTGCCCTCACCTCTCTGCTTTTGGAGCATGCGAGTCGAATTGGGGCCCTGGAGTTGTCGGAGCTGTCGGAGCTGTCGGAGCAGGGCTGCCTCTGCCTGCGGGCACTGCCTGTTCGCCTCAAATTCAATTCCTTTCTTTTTTCTTGCCCCTGAGTTATCGCTGCTTTTGGAAAGCTCCAGCTCAACACTGCTCCAGCTCACCTTTGGTATTTTCTACAGTTACAGATTTATGAGGAATAGTTCAATTTATTTGGCCGTTGCCATGCCAGAGGGAGTGTCTTAGTGTGCTCTGTGCCATGGCACCCGAGTGTGTGCCCAGAAAAGCTCCCTGGCCCTGGCAACTCCTGAGGGGCCAGAGCTGAGTAGGGACCTGGTGGGTGAGACCAGAGCTGGGTCACCCCTGGCTAAATAAGCATCCAGAAGTTTTTGGGTAGCTGGTTTACATGCCAACCCCCAGCTGAATCCATATGGGGGCTCACGAGCCCTGTGGCACCCCAGAAAATCTGCACAGGGCTGGTGGGAACCAAAGTGTGGTGGCAGGTGGAACCCTCTACTCTGTGCCTTACAGGAAGGCTCTCCTAGATTAGAGGGAATATATTACATTCTCTCTCTGAAACTGTTTCCAGGTGTAATTTCCTCCCCTTTTCCTGATAATTAAATATTTTTAAGTCATCCAGTTTCTCCACCCTACTCGCAGACCTGTCCTGGATGCCTTTGTAATTAGCCATCTCTCTGGGAAAGATGATTAAGATGGGAGGCACAATGCCCCTGCTCTGCTCCCACAGCCCTGCCCACACCATCAGCTCATCTTTAGGGGGCAGAGGTGGGGGGTGTGTCCCCCAGGACCGCCAGACCCCTCCACAGAGCACCCAGTTTGCTCCTTTTAGATGCATAAAAGCAGAAACCTTCAGGAAGGAGTCATAAAAGAACCTGGGGATTAATTAAAAAACAGGATCTGGGTGGGCACTGTGGATTCGGTGGTTTAACGAGTTCCTGTTTATCAGGCGAATGACAGGGGGACCCAAGCTGCAAACCCCATCCTCTTTGTGTGGGAACCCCTCGAGGGGAGATTCAGTCCTTAAAATATGTTACCTTAATCCTGAGCAAACTCAGGAGCAGGAAAGGTCAGCGCCCGCCTTCCTGGCCCAGCAGGGATGAAGCGCCGGCGGCTGCTCCAGCCGGAGCCTTCTGCTCCTGACAGGGCTCAGGTTACAGAGCAGAAGAAAACTGATACACGTCCTCCAGGTGTATCGGTCTTGATCCTATCTGGCATCTTTCACCCCCAAATTATACCCTAAATCCTCGGTGAACAAAGTCAGCCAGAAAGGCTCTGGAGGGCTTGGCAGACCTGGGAGGGGGGGGAGGGCTTCTTCCTGGGTTTTTATCCCTCTGTCTCCCTTCTCCTTTATTGAAGTGTTCATTGCCCAATTCCAGTCGCTATTTGCCAGACTGGAGTCTAAGGCTGGGGAGAGCCTTTCCTGGATGTCTCTCAGCCAGTGAAGAGTTTAACAGTGCCCTCAGTAGGGTTCAGATTAATCTCTCTGTTGTAGTTCCTGGAGCCTCTCCTCACAAAGAGCCCAGTGAATTGGTGACATTAGGGACAGTCTGTGCCCAAACCAAGCCTGAGCACCCTCCCTGTTTCCCTGCCCTCCCTCTTCTCCCTTTAAGCCACAAGCACAGCTCAAGCAGACCTGCCCAAGCAAGTCCAGCTCTACAGTGGCTGTTGGCAAACGCTCTCCTCTGACTGCATGTTTGGGATTTGCCTCTTCCAGGATGTGTATGATGAGCTGCACGCTGAGGGCTGGGGGCTGGGGCCTTTCCACAAGGAACCCTCTGGTTCTGTCCCAGACACTTGGCTATCAGGGCCTTGCGTGTGGATATCAACCTGTGTCAGAAAGTGGTGACCACGGGGGCTTGTGGCGTGTGACCCACTGTTGGCTCTGGTTTTTTTTAGGGCCTCACACAGCATTATGCAGGGACGGTGGAGCCAGTTGTCATGGCCCCCAGGCACCTTCACAGCCGCTCTGGGGAAGGTGCTCCAGCAGCTCCGTCCCACAGCCCCAGGTTGTGGGGAGCAGCAGCCACTGGCTTTGCTCCCCAGGGGATGGAGCGGCTGACGGCACCACCAGGAGGGTGACGTGGGTCTGGGCCCTGTGGGAGGGTTTGTGCTGCTGCCCTGTGTGCCAGCACCAGGGTCCATGGACAAATATAGCAAATTATGCACCCGCCGGACCCACGCTGCAGTGCCGGGAAATTCCAGTGATCTGCTGGGCTGGGCAGGGAGAGCCGGAGGCGTTAATGGCAGGGGCTGTAATCAGCACCTGCAATTAGCCTCTGCTCCAGATGGCCTCAAAGGCTTGGCCACAAAGGAGCACAGCAGCCCACACTGCCATTCCTCGTTCCCACCCCTCCATGTCACACCAGCTCGAGCCCTTTCAGCCACGGCAATGCCAGCCAGGACCTGCCCGCCCAGCTGGGATGAGCACGGCACCAGATGGAGCTGAGAGAGGATTTATTGATGGAATTGATGGGTAGACCTCAAAGGGCTGGTCGGGGATGGGGGCAAGGGTGGATGGAGGATGGAGGGGGGGGTCAAGGCTGTACATTGGTCCAGCTGGTCTTTGCCAAGAGATGCCAAACTTGCTCATGGCTTGTGGTCATCCCAGGGGAAAGGAGAACAGCCACTGTATGGTTGTTAGCCCCAATCTCCTCCCAGTCTTTACACTTCCGTGCTCCCTCTGCTCGACACTCCTTGCAGTAACACCAAACTGCTGATGACATTAAACAAATTAATATTGGGTTTAAATAGCCTGCAGGAGGCCAGGGCCAGGCACACAGGGCCAGCTGTCAATCCCAGATTAGCGACTGCCCTGGCTAAACTTACTGCTGCCGCTAACGACCCCGACAGCAACACCCTGCCCAGGGCTCTGCCAGGGCTGCCCCAGTGCCAGCCTAGCCTGGGTGGGTTTTGGGAGAAGGACCCCTGGGGTGCCCTGGTCTGGCAGCAGCGCCCAGGGGAAGTCCTGATGGCTTTAGATGCTTTTCAGTGCACCAAAATTCTGTAATTTACCCCAAAAGTGCCTGGTCTGGCTGTGGCACATAGGAAAGCACTTCAGCATCTTGTGGTTTAACATCTTCATTTTCACGCTGCTCGTGGCCCAGCAGTTTCTGCCCAACTCCTTGAACTGTTTGACTTGGGGGAAGTATTCAATTCCCTCCTTGTTGTTGTCTGCCTTTCAGGGAGTGGGGGGAGACGATTATTTCCTCTTTTCACAGACAGGTTTTTCATCATTTCCCTGTTTAAAGGGCACCAATGTAAGCAAGTCCTGAGCCTCCCCTACAGAGAAGAGGCCAAAAATCAGCACAGAGAAGGTGCTGCCATGGGGAGCCCAACTTCCACAGCCTCTGCTAACGAACCAATGGGGAGGGCAGCAGGCCCTGGGCTCATGAAAACCCCAATCATGGGGGGCTGGGGTGAGCCCCCCATGCGGATCAGGCTTCCCGAGTCCACTCATGTCACCATGTTTGGGTCGGCCCTGCGTGTTTCCAGTGCTTGGGGTCAGTGTTGAGCTGGTCAGGGACCCACACGCACCGGACAGGGACCTGCAAGCACCGGGCAAGGACATGTGGCCACCAGGCAGCGACACGCGGCTCCTGCTGCCGAGGAGCCTTTCCCGGGGATCGGGGTGGGTGGCTGCCTCTGTCTGCCCTCCCTGAGCAAACCCCGCGGCGGAGACCCACGGGGGCACCTTGGCAGGTGTCACCCCAAAGCCCTTGGAGGACGCTCGGACAGAGCCCCGGGGGCGCAGCGGAGCCGTTGAGGGCTCCCTCCTCCCGCCCCAGGTTTCGGTGCTTGGGCAGCCCCGGCGCGGGGGCGGCTGTGCGGGGCGGGGGCCGCCCGCTCCCCCCGCCCATTTCCACGCTGATACCCGGCACCTCCGGCAGCTTCTCCCCCCGCGTTTCGGCGGGGCCGAGGCGGGGCCGGACGCGGGGCGAGGGGCGGCAGCGCTGGGCGGCGGAGCGGGGGTTGCGCCCGCCCGGCCCTGCCCGCAGCTCTGCCCGGCGAGCGGGAGGCACCGGCAGCGCGGAGGCGACGCAGCCGCATCCAAAATGCTTCTAGGTGGGTGAAACGCAACTTTCCCGCAGCCCCATCTCTCCCTGTTGCCCCCCCTTCTCTCTCCTCCCATCGCCTCCTCACCCCCTTCTCTCCGCTGGCGGAGCCGCTGCCCGGGGCAGCGGGAGCCCGACGGTGCAGCGGGACCGGGTCAGCCGCGGGGCTCCGGGGCCGGGCGAGGGTCGGAGGGACGGTGGGGTTGGCGCGGCGGGGATCGGGGTATAGCCCCGGCACTGTCCCGGGGCTGCTCCGGCCGTGATTCGAGCGCTCCCGGCTTCTGCCGACTTCCTTCAGCTGGGGAAAAGGGCACTAAATCAGGGTCCAGGCTGTTCTTTATGGGCAGAAACACAGCGAATCGGTTCTTATTTTGCTGGTAGCTATGTTCAGGCTGTGTGTGTCCATGTCTCTTCTCCACTTTGAGATTTTGGCCACAAACTTAACTCTGAATAGTGAAACATTGATGTGGGTTAATTACCCCCAGGAAAGAGCCCCGGGAATACGTGGTGCTTGAAGAGTCTGGGCTTGTAGAGAGAGGCTAGGAATGGGCTCGGCATCAAACTCAAATATTGATTCACCTGTGGGGTCCCCATCTTGCTCTCAGCAGGGCTTGGCATCCCACGTTACCCTCATGAGATTTTCTTGTTTCTAAGCAAATCATGTCATTCCTATTCCCTATTGCCGTCCTGCCTAAAACACCCGTTAAAGAGCTGTTCTTGTTATTTGCATCAGCTGAGGCTGTACCCTACACCCACAAAATGGTCCCTCCCTGCCCAGCACACAGGCAGCCTGTTCCCTCGGCTCCCAGCCTGCTAATCCTAATTACTTACGGGATTCAAGCTGAGTTTGACTCACTGCATCTTATTGATTTTTCCCAGGGCTGCAAAAAGAGGAGGGAAAAGGTTGTGTGCTGACGGGGCTGGATTTTGCCCTTGCTCTTTATCTGGGTGTCAGTTCCAACTTGTGTTTCTGCTGCGACTGTGATGCAAATGTTTTGGTGCTTTTTGTGCAGAATGAGGCTGTGGGGAGCGCCGGCAGTGTCCTGGCGAGGGTGGCCAGGTGGCTGGTGGTGGAGCTCCGTGGCCAGGCTTGGCCATCACGGGCTTGAGGAGCGGAGCAGCGGCAGCAAACAGAGCATGACTCTGCTCTTGGACCCGTTTCACGTGGATTCAGGGCTGGTAATTTTAGTGGTTTTGGTATTATCAGCATTAACTTTGTGGCAGGCGCTGGGGAGGGAGCGTGGCCCTGGCCACTGGCAGCAACGGGTCCGGCACATCCCTGTGGGCAGCGGCGCCGCTTCTCTCCACACGTGTCCATACGTGTGTGGTGTGCACATACGTGTGAGCACAGGCACGTCTGCAGGCTGCCGTGCACTCGCTTTCCTCTGGTAACATGTCACTGGCGTGTGCTTGTGGGTGCCTCTGGCTGCTGGAGCCGGGAACACGGATGTCATTGGTCTGGCACATCGGTCAGGGCCGCGCTGAGGTGCCCACATCGAGGTGGCTGCAGCCCCAGCTGTCTCCCATGGATCACTTTAATTTTTCTAATAGTTTGAAACACAATCTTTTCTCCAAGCTGTTCTTTCCCTGTATCTCTGGAACGTGTAACACTACTCGGGATATTTATCTGGAATACTTGTCAGGCAAAGCAGGTTTAAAAGACAAACAAAAACCAACAGCAGAGCTTGCTTTTCATGTTGTGGTCTCAAACGTGGAGGAAATCTTGAATAGACACTAAAGCTTCAGTTTTGACCCTGCAGTGCTCTGGGCTTGCTGGCAATCCTGTGCTGGGACCATGTAACTCTGGGTGGAGGAACGTGATGGTTGTATAGGGCTTGCATGGTGATTCCAGCCCTCTGGAAGCTGTGGGGGGTAATGGTGAGGGGAGCCCGGCCCCACTCAGCCACGGGATTTGGCTTTGGGGCTCCTTTGGCAGATGGTGGGATGGAGTTCTCCCTGTGGTTGTTTTGGGTGAATTTTCCCTGTAAATGCAGCGGTTGTTTTTATTACTGGGGCTTGCTCCAAGCAATGTCCTGGGGGAAACATCTGTCCCCTGGTTTCAACCCTGAGTGAAACCTGGGGGGGGGGCACAGGGGGCTCCGACCTCCTCCAACAGCCTCAGCCTACCCTTCAGAGTATTTTTAGACCAAGCTGTCATCTAATCTTGACCTCCAGGATGATGTGGGCTAGAAAATATCACTGCATCTCCAGCATCAAGCCGAGGGTATAATTCACAAATCTCTTTAGCCCATTTTTAATTATGCCTCACCTCCAATAATGAATTGCTAACAAGTATTTTGAGCAAACATGGACTTTTTTTTTAAGTTTCTCGGTGCTGATGCTCCCGGCAGGTGCTGCCAGCACTGATGCTTTGATGGTCTGTTCCAGCACCCACCTGATGTCCTCGAGCTTGTAATGACTGCAGGGGCTGGGGATTTAGCAAATTGCTTTTTTTTTGCCTTTCCTGAGCGGGATGTTGGAACAAGTGGGCTGGCTGCTCCCACTCTCCGCCGGAGTGATTATATTAGCGTGGCCTGGGTAGGAGTGGCGGAAATTACAATGAAATACTAGAGGTAGGAAATAAAAATCTAATTAAAAAATAATGACGGATGTGTGTCATCTTCCAAACCCTGATCATGACCAAGCCTGGCTGTGGGGCAGCCGTGGTGGGGGCTTACACACTTCAGCCCGTCGGCGCAGCCTCGATGGAGCTGTGCTCAGGGAGTAATGCTGGGAGGAGAGAGCAGGTGGGGGGAGGCAAAGGGCTATGAAACTTAAGAGGGGGAATATGTGAGTGGATTGGGGTTTAAAAGCCCTCTTGGCCCCTCAGGACTTGCTCCCCTGTAGTGTGGGTTGGCGGGCTCCCCTGAAAATGGGGCAATTCCCCTTTTCTCCCTTCCTGAGCAAAGCTGGGACTGGCTGGAGCCCACGTGGTTTCACTGCTTGGGGGGTTGCTGGGGGCAGCTGTGGCACAGTCACGTGCAGTGGTTTGGGTGTTGCTGTGGTGGTCTGTGTGCATCGCTCTGGCACGTCTGGGATGGCACCACTGAGAAGGGATGGCCACTGGCCTGGAGCCTGGCTCTGCCACTGACCTGCTGGGTGGCCCTGGCCATGTCCCTTATCCTCTCTGAACCTGTCTGTCTCCTCGAGGCTCTTCTCAGCTCTCCGGGGGCTCGGTGCCAGCCCAGCCCCGGCTGTGTGAGGGAGGTACCTGCCTTCAGGTGCTTCAATAATAGAAATCATTAATTTTCACTGCTAATGGAAGAAATGCTGCTCTGTGAAAAATGTGCGTTGGCTTGGAGGCAATTCAAAAGGCTGGTGGAGACGGGAGCCCCTAATTTGTTCCAAATTGGTTATTTCACTGGAATGGTGAGAAAGCATCAATCTGAGGAGCTTTGCTCCCTTTTCATTTCTGTCAGCCGCTCCTTGGCTGTAATGAATTGGACTTGGCTGTAATTTGTACGATTTATACAGTGCTCAGAATAAAGACTAAACTGATCTGTGGCTCTGGTGCCCCCCTGAGCTCTCAGTCTCTTGAGAAGACCCTGACCTCTCCCAAACTACCCAGGGAGGGTTGGGCAGGGCTGTGGGAAGTGGATGCCAGATCAGGGTTCAGTGTTTGCCACCTCCTTTTCACTGCCCCTGGGTCAGGATGAGCCCAGATCCCTCCCAAGCCCCTTGGTACCTGTGCAGAGGTGGTTGAAGTCTCTGCTGGGGGAGGCATCACTAAATGCTGATTTTTCAGATCATTACCTGGCAGATAGGGAAAGCTGGGAATTAAAATCCAAAGGCAGTTGGACTCGATGTTTGTGGACAGGGGGAGGAAAAGAGGCTTGATAGAGCAAAACCCACGTCCAGTTTTGCTCCTCAGCAGCTGTTTTTGACCTTGGTGGTGTGGGGTGATTCTCCCTGTGGCTCTCGGGGAGCAGGATGCAGTCGAGTTGCCTCCCAAGGACCAGGTGCATGGACTGGAGGGAGCCCAGAAAGGAAGATCACCCTGTCCTTGCTTCTGCTCCTCGACAAAAGGGCTTTGCCCTTCTCAGCTGCTGCTCTGAGGAGCCTCAGCCCAGAGCTGGGGTCGCCTGCGGGGAGAGATGAGCATGACCCCCCCTCCCCAGCCCAGTAATCCTGTTGTGGCCATGTCCAGAGTTTGCAGGGATGTCATTCGAGTTTATTTCAAGGCTTGTTCCCTGCCAGCTGCAGTCACGCAGCTGAAGGTTGTGACAAGGCTGTGCAGGGGAAGGAAGCACGAGGCAGCATCCTGCAAGCTGACGGTGGCTGGGAGATGTGGGGGGTTCCCAAGTCAGCAGCTCAGGGGGCTTCTTCTCCAGCAGCACCCATGGCCCACTACCCACCCAGGCTCCTCCACAAGGACCTGAGTGTGCTGGAGCCAGGCCCTCTGTGCCCACAGCAGTGCTGGAAGGGCCCCCCCGGCAGAGGAGGAACAGCCCCCCCCAAGCACCCCGAGTTGTGTGGGAGAGCTGGGACACAGCAGGGAAATACTGGGGTCCTCCAGCATGTGCCCCATCCCCTTCCCTGCGTGGGAGCACCTTCTCTTTCCCGTGTCCCTCCAGTCTCTGCAGATCCCACAGGAGCTGTCCTTGTCAGATCCGCCTGTCCAGGCACCAGCCCGGGGGCTGCAGGAGTATTTTTAATTTGGCTGAGCTGACACGGTGCCGGGTGCTCTCTCCCACACGAGACAGCGGCTCCTCTCTGCCTCCCCCCTCCGCCACACACGGCAGAGATTGAACTGAGCTGTCACCACCTTCGGGTGCGAGGGATGCGGCCGGGCAGCTCCTGTGAGTCCTCCCTCCCATGCATCCTCCCAGTTCATTTTGGGGGCTGTCACAGCCAGGGTTTTGGGTGCAGAGGGGGAGCAGGGTCCTGCAGGGTGCTGCCCCATCCTCTGTGATGGCTGGGGATGGGGGCTGGTGGAGCCAGGCACCGCGGGGTGGGTGGGCAGGAGAACCGGGGGCTGTGCGGGGATGGGGCTCCCTGGGGTCAGCAGCTTCAGGAACACCAGAACCTCTGCTTCCCTGCGGGAAGAGTGTGCGTCATCCCCCAGAGCCTGACTGGCTTAGAGCAGGAATGGAAACAAAATCTCATAAATATCTTTGGACTCAGGGATTTAAAATCTTTTGGGGTAATATGGCAGCATTTGGTCTCTTCTGTTCAGCTCCTTACAGATGTAATGAGAAACCCTTGGGAAACCCAGCCATGGATGTGGGGCTGGAGTGCTGGCAGGAGTGTCAGGGACTGGCCTGGAGCATCCCAGTGGGAGCAATGTGCTTGGGGTCTGCTCCAGCCACCAGATGGGTGGGACTCCAATGGAAAACGGGGCTCAGATGGAAACTGTGGCTCATGGCCATGGCCGCCCTCATGTTGTGCAGATGATGGATGTGCTGGTGCAATGGGGCACCTGCCTGCCCAGCTCCCAGGCACAGCACAGCAGGGAAAAATAGCAATGATTCGCTCGGGCCAAGGCGGCTGCTGCTGCACAGGGGTAAACAGGAGTATCTGCACTTCAGTTCCTTTAGGAAGGACATCTGATATCTGGCAGGGATGCGAGGGCAGGGTGCTCGGCAGGGTCAGGGACATCCTGCAAACACTGCCCAAAACCCATGTTAAAGCTGGAGGCTTCCAGCAGAAATGGGCATGCTGGGCAGAAGGGATCAGTGAGTTCAGCCGTGCTGCTGGCACAGAGCAGGCAGAGGGTGTTCCCAACTGGAATCCACCGGTCCTGCTGGTGGATCCCAGTGCAGGGGCTTGATGGGGTCCCCATGGGAAGCGGGATTGGCCCCAGCCACTGTTCAGTTGGGACTGCTGACCTTTGCAGTCCTGCTCTGAATGCTGGGAACCAGGGGATGCAGTAGGCTCCTGCCTAAAAACTCATTAAAAAGGCTCAATCCTCTTTTCTCGAGGCATTAGCACAAGAATAAATCGGGCATGTTTTCACCCTGAGAGCCAGCTTTGGTTTCACTAGCTCCTGCTCTCATTAACCCTGGGCTAAGGTGGCCAGGCAGGAATGTCCCCAGAGCAGGAAGAGCCTCTTGCCCGGGGATATGTGGAGGAGCCTGAAGAGAGGAATTCACCGGAGGCTGCCAGACCCCCCTGCTGTGGAGCCAGCCGGAGCCAGGTACAATGCAGCCCCTAATCCAGGCACATTCCGGTGGGCCACATCCCTCCCCATACCCTGACTCTGCAGGGGGAGTCGGGGTGGGAGCATCCCCTTCAGCTCCCAGGCACAGGGTCTGTGCTGGGGAACAAGGAGTGGAGTTCCTGTCAGGGGTCCTGCAGGACACTGGTGTCCTTTGGGATCGTTTGGGGGAAAGCAAAGGTGGCACAAAACCCTGTTTCTGGAAGAAGCTGAGGGGCTCTAAACCTCACCTGCATTTAGCTCTAAAAGAAAGTTTTTGGGGGATGAGAGGAGCCGCTGTGCTCACTGGGGAGCCCCGAGATGAGGGGGTGGGTTTCAGACTCAGCCCTGCAACTATGGACCAGGAGCACGGGTAAACAGGAACACGTTGCGCTGTTGGACCTGCATCCTGCCGAATCTCCGTGCCTGGGGGTCGCTCTGCCCGTGCGCGGGGCACTCGCATCCCGGCTCTGCCCAAACCCGGGGACACCGCTCCTGGCCGGACGCAAATGTGGGGATCCCTGGGGGAGTTCCTGGGCGCTCAGCGCCCACCTCTCCTCGCACCTTGGGCAAAAAGGCGTGCCGGCAGGTGAGCCCGCGGCGGGCACCGGGCGCAGCTCCGTGCGCTCCCCATCCCCAGGGGGGGCCAGAGCCCGCGGCGCGGCTGCTGCGTCCGCTGTCCCCGCGGCCCAGCCGCGGCCACGCGGCCTTCCCGGTGCTGGCCACCGCTAGTGGCCACTGCCGCCGTGGGCTGCCGGGAGCATCCGCGAGCCCGGCGGTCCTCGCAGCAAGATGGCTGCTCCCGTGCTCCCGTGAGCCGGCGCCCGCCGCAGGCTTTGTTCCCGCAGCCGCCGCGCTCGGGGGTGCGGGATGCGGAGTGCGGGGTCCTGCTGCTGCTGCCTCCTGAGCACCTCGCTTCGTTTCGTTTTCTTTTTTGGCTTGGCGTTGCTGCTTGGCTGGGTTTGGGTTTGTGGTTTCTTTTTTTTTTAGTAGGTTTTTTTTTTTTTTAAGTAGATTTTTTTTTTCCTATTTAAAAAACAAAATCTGGGAAGTTTGCAAGCCCCCCTCCCCCCGCCGCCCCAACGCCCCAAAGCTTATGGCGGCCTTTCCATGGTACGTATATGTAGGGGTGGGTGAGCGGGGTGGGCACGCTGGGCTGGGCTGGGCGCTGGGGCTGCCCCGCTCACCCGCAGCCGGGGCTGATGCACCGGGGACGGGGCTCGGGGCAGCAGCTTGTCCTCTCGCAAGTGAATCCTGATCCTGCCCAAACTTCCCGACCGGGGGAGAAGCAGGCTGGTGTGGGGACTGGAGTGTCACCCCCATCTCGAGCTGCTGCTGCCGAGTCGCCCAGGATGTGCTGCTCTTCCCCGTGGGCAGCAGCAGTGAGGGGTGCTGGGTTGGTGCCAGGACTGGTTCTGGAGCACCACGGGTCACTCGGGAAGGGGTGCTGCGGTGCTCTGCTCCATCCCAAGTTTCCCCTGACCCCATGCTCCCTACACACTAATTGCTGCCTTTTTTTTTTTTTCTTTCCAAGGCAGCAGTTTTTGCTGGAGCGAGTGCTGGAGGGTGGGCTGTGCTGGATGGGGTGGGAGTGAATGGGGTCAATGACAGGGAGAGAGCAGAGGAATCCACTCCCTGGGGCCGTGCACTGTCCCATTGCAGCTGGAGGAGCTGGGTGCCTTGCTGGCACTGGGATGGGGTTGCTGTGCCAGGCAGCTGCGGTGCTGGTCACTCCAGGACCACCTGCCAGCATTGCCCAGGGCACCCCATGGGAAGCCCAGCATCTATGGGAGTGGGCACTCACAGCACTGGGAGTTTGGGGTGTTACTCTAATGCCTAATTGTGAGGGTTCCCCCTGCTCCCCAAGGGCTGTGGTAATGGCTTTGGTTTGGGACATTTGTTCTTCAGAAAAAAACCCAAGTTCCTCTTGGGTTTCTCAGCAAGTCACATGGACTGATGGTATTTCCCGGCTTTGCTGCTGCTAAATGTCCATGTTCTTTCCATTTTCCTCTGCATTTTGGTTCTGTCCCTTCCTCACCATGTGCTACATTCTTGCTCTTCCTCTTCCCATCACCTTTATCAAGGCTCAGTTTGGATTTTCAATCCAGTTCATGGAGGAATGTGAGAATTGGACTGAGTGGGGCTGAAATGTGGGTAAGGGGTCGAGTGAGTGCTTAAACCCTGCAGCTCCTGGTTTGGTTACGTGGGTAACTGCTTTGCAGCCTGGAGCTCAGTAGATATTCGGGAGCCTGAGCTGGAGCAGGTTGAGTGTGTCATCCCCTGGGAGGGATGCTGGGCTGGCCCTGACTGTGCAGAGCACAGCCCGCTGCCATGGGACCTGCCACGGCTTCAGCAATTCCCTGGGATAGAGACAAGCCAGGCAGGACTGAGAGCACACACGTGTGCTCACAGGCACTTGTGTCTGAGCTGTCTCCCAGTCACCCTTGTGCTGCTCCAGAGCCCTGGCACTCACCACCGCTGGCAGGTGCTGCTCCTCTGGGGCTGAATGTTCCTGTTTGGGTGTTTCATCCAGCTCTGAGCCTTCCTCACCTTCCCAGCATCAGTGCAGTGGGAAGGGCTGCTCCGGAGGGAAGTGTGTGGGTGTTCCTGTGGCAGTGGGACTGTGTGTGCATGCACCAGTCCCACCAGTGACACCGAGAGCTGCCGGTGATGCCGGCACTCAGTGGGATGCCCCCGCATGGTGCTGGGGCTGTCGCATAGCCTGGCCTGCCCTGAGCACCACTGTCACCACCGCTGTCACCACACCACCATCGCCATGCCACCACAGCCCTTCGCTGAGCCCTGGCTGAGGTTTGCAGGGCCCTAATCCCTTTCCCTTGTGTCTCTTTCATCTCCAGTCGGACCAGGAGAGTGGTAATAGACCTTCTTACTAAATTAAATGTGCAGGCTGCTCCTCAAGGCACGGCGCGGTTCAACCGTAGTGTTTGATTTCCCAGCCACAGCAGTATGGTGCCTCCAGGGAAAAAGCCAGCTGGGGAAACTTCCAATTCCAATAAAAAGTGTAAACGCTATTTCAATGAGCACTGGAAGGAAGAATTTACCTGGCTGGAGTTTGACTATGAGAGGAAACTCATGTTTTGCATAGAGTGTCGGCAGGCGCTGGTGAAGAACAAGCACGGTAAAGCGGAGAACGCCTTTACCGTGGGCACGGACAACTTCCAGCGCCACGCGCTGCTGCGGCACGTCACCTCCGGCGCGCACCGCCAGGCGCTGGCCGTGAACCGCGAGCAGCTGGCCTTCGAGACCCGGGTCCACGGCCACCCCGAACTGCACTCGGTCATCAAGGTGGAGGTGAACCCGGCGAAGGTGGCTGTCCTCACCACCGTCTACTGGATGGCCAAGGAGGAGATCCCGGATGAGAAGTGCTCCTCCCTGCTCAACTTCCAGAAGTTCAACCTGTGCCAGGCGCTGCTGGCCTCGGAGCACAGCGAGTACTACCACCCCGGCAGCGTCAGGGAGATGCAGGTGGGTGTGCGGGGCTGGGGGTCTGCGCCTGTGTGACGGCCAGCAGGGCTGGACAGTGCTGTGCAGCCGCTGCCTTCGGCAGAGCCAGCAGGGTGTCTGTGCCCACCAGCTAGGCGGGAGCTCCCTGAGCCTTGCCATGCTGCTTGCAGGATGAAAGCTCCGGAGTTCAATTAGCACACGGGCACCGTGGGTTTTTCCTCTTTTGCCCTAAACTGAGTGCTCAGGAAGATCAAGTAGCCAGAGAGTTTAGAAAGGATTTTCTGAGTTTTACAAACGCTTCGTGCCTGCTAAAATCAAATTAAATTTTTAGTGAGTCTTGGCCATTTGCCAGGCTCTTGAGCTCTCTGCAGAGCCTTATTTTGCTGCAGATAGACTAAACCCACTAATTAGGTTTTCCAGCCTGTGGTGATCCTTACAGCACTCACACACACACACAGGAAGTTTCCCCTCCAAGCTGGGGTGTGTGCCTGAAATGGGGGAAAATGAGCAAAGAAGCAAAAGACAGAAAAAAGACAGAAAAGCTGCAGTTTTGCTGTTGCTCCTGCCCATGCTGGGCCAGTGAAGCACTGATGGAACTGCTGGAGTTGAACTGAGCAGGCAGGTTCCCGGTGTCCTGCCTTGTGGCCGGCACAGGCAGCGGCTCAGGAATGGGGTGCTGGGGGCTTGTGTCTTGGTGCTGCTGCTGGTGTTGGGTCCTGCTGTAGCTTGTGGGGCTCTGACCCCCAGCTCAGGGCAGGGCCTTCCAAGCTCTCAGCAGCTTCACATGGTGCTCAGGCTGCCAGACAGGGATGAGAGGAGGCAGTTTATTATAAGGAAAAGGAAAGTGATTTCCAGCCTGTGTGTGCAGCTTGCATAAGGGCTTTTCCCTGGCTTGGGCCCTTGTGCTGCTGCAGGAGCCCACGGGTGGGAGCCCGGCCGCTTGCTGTGTGCTGGGGGCTGCGCGTCTCCTGCTGTCTCTGAACCTCATTTGTGTTTCTCTCTCCCTCCCTGTGCCCCTCCTTCAACTGGCTCAGGCAGCCATCGCCAAAGTCCTGCACAACGAGGACAGGCACAGGATCAAAGCCTCGCCGTTTGTGGGGCTGGTGGTGGATGAGACAGTGGATGTCCTGGAGCACCGCAGCCTCGCCATGTTCACCACGACTGTCTCCCCCTGCAACGGGCAGACCTCCACTGCCTTCTTGGGCAGCTTTGAGCTGCCCGCCGGGGAGGCCTCCACCGTGGCGGGCAAGGTGGGTGAGGTGATGCGCTCCTTTGGCATCCCCACCATGAAGCTCGCCTGGCTCAGTGCCAACAGCACCTCGCTGGTGGCTGAGCGGCTGAACGGGGTGGGGACCGCGCTAACCTCGCTCTGCCCGCTCCTCACCGAGATGCACTGCCTGTCCCACGGCAGCTCCCTGCTGCCAGCTGAGACCATCGGCACCACTGAGTACCTCCAGAAGTACGAGACCACTGTGGATGCTGTGTACAGGCTCTACTCCAGCTTCCGGGGGGGAAGCGATGGCCTGCGGGAGCTGTGGAGCGTCCTGGACCTTTGTGAGATAGACCTCAGGAGCCCCAAAGCCATCCACTGGACTTCTATCTTCCCAGCTGTGGAAGCCATTGACTCCTCGTGGCCCACACTGGTGCTGCTGCTGGAGAGCGAGGCGGAGCACTCGCCTGTGGCCCGTGGCCTCTGCGAAGAGCTCAAGAAGTTCCAGTTTGTGGCCTTCACCAAGATCCTCCTGGACGTCCTCCCCATCTTCCAGAAGCTCAGTCGCTTCTTCCAGATCGAGGACTTTGACCTTTCCATCCTGAAGCCCATCGTCTCGGCCACGGCTGCCACGCTGCAGGCCCAGCAGAGCACCAGCGGCCAGAACCTCCAGGAGTTCCTCAGCGAGATGAACGAGCACCCGCGGGACGGCCAGGAGGGTGAGAGCCGCCTCTACTACAAGGGTATCGAGCTGGCCAACTGCTCCCAGGTGCACCTGAAGCACTTTGAGCACTTGAAGGAGACCTACCTGGAGAGTGTGCGGGGCAACCTGCTAGACAGGTTCCCCATCAGCGTTCTGGAGGCCATCAGCTCCTTCTCAGCCATTTTCAACCCCAAGTGCTATCCCCAGTCTCTGGAGGACATTGGCAGCTATGGAGTCAGCGAGCTGAATTTCCTGCTGCAGGCGTACTCGCGGGTGGTGGTGAGTGAGAGGGCCCTGAGCGACTTTCCCCTCTTCAAGCGCATCGTCTTCAGCCTCAGCCAGCTCTCCTTCAAGGACCTCTGTGTCAAGCTGGTTTACAGCAGCTCTGAGATGCACGAGCTCTTCCCAGACTTTGCTGTCCTGGCAGCCATCGCCCTGGCCTTGCCCTTGGGCTCGGTCCTCGCCGAGAAGATCAGCCGGGGCCGGGAGCTGCTGAAGCGCAGCCGGTCGCGCCGGACGAAGGACGAGGGGCTCTCTGACCTCATGAAGATCGCCATCGACGGGCCGGCCATCAGTGAGTTTGACTTCGCGTTGGCCATCGAGTACTACGAAAGCATGAGGGAGTCTGGGTTCATCATGACACAGGTGAAGTGAGCGTGGCCAGTGAGGGCTGAGCCCTCGGGCGGGAGCCGGGGCCTGCAGGCAGTGCCCAGCACCAGCTCAATGCTGCCTTTCCACGTCGCTGGTCACTGTGGGGCTGGGCGGCCGCGGTGGATGGTGACCTGCTCCGTGCTGGGAAGAGGAAACAGGATCCTTCACAAAGCCATGCTGGTCCTATGACCACCCCTCGCTCATCCACCAAGCATCTGGCTGAATTGCCCAGAATTCAAAAGCCTGGGGCCACGTAAGGTCCCAAATTGCAATGATTTTTCTCCAAGGGTTTGTCATTATTTTGTTTTAGGGGTAGGAAGGCAAATCTTCTCTTGAGCTCAAATGTCATGTTGCCTTTGCACAAAGATACCCAGCAGCTTCTGCTTAATACTCTGCAAAAATAATAGATTTCTGTTGTTCTGGAGCCTCGAGAGCGAATGCAGAAAAGGCAGAACATCCTCCCAGCCTGGAGTCGACCCCGACATGCCTGGCGGTGTCGTGTTGGTGTTCCTTGTGCACAGCACAGAGTATTTTTAGCAGTGGCATCAAGTCATGATCATTTCAAGAGCAAGAGATTTAGGGAATGATATTGTAATGGCCAAGGAAATATAATTTTAAATGCGTCATTGTGTACATATGTGTATGTGTGTATATATATAAATATATATATATAAATATATGTATTAAAAAGGTCTAACTTAATTTTCCTAGTGCTTAAAGTTTAAAGATATATAAAGGGACTTTTTTTGCAAGGACAGAATAAATTATGATCGGCGTCCAGAAATAATCAGTAGTGTATTTCTGGTCTTTCCAAAATGTCCACATGTCCCAGCTTTCCCTTTGCACCCTGAGCTCTCGGCAACCTGCTGCCCAAGAGAAAGTCCTTCAACACCTGCTTTTGAGACCATCCAGAGGTGTTCAGCTTGTATTCCTCCTCTGAAGTGTTACTCTCTTTATCCTGAGGTGAGCAGAGCTGTTGGTGCCCGTGGTGGGCAGGGGCTTGGGCACCTCTGCCCTCGGGTCTGGGAGTGCTGGCATGGTGGCTGAGTGGGGCTGGGGTGCTGCGTGGTGTGTTCCAGCATGACAGGGCTCTGCTGGTTTTGACTTGGAAGGCTGTTTCCTTCAGATCTGACTGATTCTAATCAGCAGTAAACCCAATGCAGCACCCCGAAGCATCACCTTAGTTGAATCCTGTGGGCCGAGTTCTCTGCTGGGGTTGTCAAAAGCTGCCCCACCTGCTCCCCCATGGTCTGGTTGCTCCAGGAGTCCAGTGTGTTGCAATCTGTTTGTTACTGGTCTGGATCCCAGAGGTGCCTGGGCTGCACTGGTGCTGCTGTTGTGGTCCAGTGTTGTGACTGGGTGTTTCTCCTCAATCCCTCAGCCTTTGGCATTGAGGAGCACACGTGTCTCCCAGGAGGCCTCCTGGAAAGAGCTGGAGTGAGTTCAGCCCATGCTTGGTCAGAGGCAAAGTTTTAAAGCCCTGTGTAAGGATTTGGAGACACCACCAAAATTTGCTGAGAACACCTCCCTAGCGGGAGGGAGCCAGGCTGCCTGTGTGTGAGTAAACAGCTCCGTTCTCCATCTGGCCTGGGCAGACTCTGCACCAGATGCTCTCTGAGGCAGCAGCGTCTGCGGAGATGGGTCCTTGGCAGACTCGTGTTTGTATGAGAACCTGCAGCGTTGGCCCTGCTGCCTTCAGAGGCAGCTCTGGGAGGTTCACATGCATGGGGTGTGAGAGCACAACAGTTGCTCTGCTCTGCCTTGCAGGGACCAGGAGAAAACCTGCTGCAGGTGTGTGTTCAGTGGCTGCGTGGAGTGAAGGGTTGGGGAACAGGCTGGGGACTGTGTCCATGCATGGTCTTGGGGGCTTGGTTAAATGTAAGGCTGAAATACACCTTTAAATTCCAAGAGACCCCTCTGAGAGTCACTTGTCTGCACGACAGGAACCAGGCTGAGCTCCAGACAGAGGATGTGCAGGATCTGATGGCTCTGTCTGAGCCCCGGGCAGAGGATGTGCAGCATCATAGCAGTGACGTTGTGGGCTTTGGCATCTCTTGGTCAGACCTGGATGCTACCTGTGGAACGGGGGGGGACACAGAGACCCCCTCCACAGGCTGCAGCAGGTGTTTGTGCTGGGAACACGGGGTTCCCACACTCCCCTCCTTGCATCAGCCCCATGGAATGCTCCACAGGGCCTGGAGCACATCCCATCCTGGCAGGACCTGTGGTGCTGAAGCAGTAGCGTTTGTTGTGGCCGTGGGGGCTCCTCTGCCAAAACAGGGGGAGACACAGAGCCGGTGCTGTGGCAGAGGACACCCCACTCCGGAGCTGCAGACTGAGCGTCTGGGGATGCCATTCACCAGCACAGCCCAGCCCACCACTGGCCGTGCTCGTCACCTTGGGTAAGGTCGTGTCATTCTATACAGACCTGGGGCCCTGCCACTCTCCTCAAAGCAAATCCCTGTAATTGAGTGTTTAATTAATACCTAAAAATACCGCCCTCAGCTGCTGCCGGAATCTGCCCTGCAGCAAAGGTAAGGCAGGACCGGCAGTGCCATGGCCCTGTAACCTTGGGAAGGTGCCCCAGGAGCATCACGTGGGTGCCCCAGTGGAGTGCTGTGGCATTCTGGGCAGCTTTGATGGCACTGGGGTGGCTTCAGCCCTTTTCCTGCTCCCGAGGGTCTTGTCTGCTTCAGGGGCAAAGCTGGGGGGAAAGGTCCTGACCCTCCAAGGGGTCTCACTGGGATTTCTGGGCTCTCTCCAACCACCTGGTTTATCCCAGCCCAGAAATATGTTTAATCCACAAATCTGAGCTCAAGGATGTGCCAAAGAGGTTGGTGTATCTTGTCTGTACTGTTGTGGGCAGCAGCTGCTGCGGGTGGTGGCTGCCCCTGGGACTCTGTGTCCCCTCAGCATCCCCCCTGTGCCTGCCCAGTGCAGGAGCTGCTCCCTAGGGAGTGAACCCCTTTATGTGGTTACTGATGTTGGGGGAGGAGACAATTGCCTGCCCTCTTGTTCTTCCCAGATATATATATTTACATGTACATATATTTTATGTTTTTAAGGCCAGTGCAGTCAGTGCAAACCGCACTGACAGTGGTGATCAGCACCCCTCGTGATCCAGCCCCAAATGCCTTCACTGCTGCTCTCTCATGGGGCCGCTTGTGCTGGGGGGTCCTCAGGCAGCTCCCACGGCGCCGGCTGGGCTGTCTCAGATGATTTGATGCAGAAACAGTTTCACGCCTCAGAAGGTTAATTATGCATTGCTCACCCAGTCCTGCTCGCTGCTGCTCCCTCCTCATTGCTGCTGCTGCTGTAATGTTATTTATTTATTTTTAAGCAGTTTCGCAGATTTCCCTTCTGGGCGACTCTGGAATTAACTCGATCAGTGCACGCCTGATGAAGCAAACTGTAATTCCTCCCCGGAGTCAGGCCCGGCTCGGGGATGGCTCCGGCGCCGTGGCAGAGCCGCCGCGTGCGCTCGCCCAGAAAGAGGTCGTTGGTGCCCGTGGGGCCGGCGGCGAGCACTTGCTGCTCAAATCCAGGGGATCTCTCGAACTTTGAATTTCAGATTCATGTCTCGGCTCCTGCACCAGCTGGGATTGGCGCAGGGTGGGTGCAGAGCAGAGTAAGGAGCAGCACCAGCCTGGGGTCCTTGTCCTGCGCAACCAGTGTGGGGTGTAGGGGGCTGGAGGAGGGCTCAGGCTCAGCGCTCTCACAAAGAGGTGCTGGTGGTGATGGCTCCCAGTCAGTGCTCCTGCTGTGGGAGCAGCAGATCCCCCCGACACCCTCCCACAGGGGGTGTTCTCTGCTCTGCTGGGGTGGTGGGATGGGGTCACGCTGTGCTGTGGCAGGGGCTCCACAATGCCTTTGAGGTGAAGAAGAATGCAAAAATCAAAAAAAACAAGAGATGTTGGCCTTGTCCTTGCTGCAGGTGGAGGAACAGGGCTGTGAGTGGGCTGGAGGAGGCATGAAGCCGTGTGGGATGTGAATGGGCTCTTCTGGCTCAGCGTTCTGAAACCATTTCTGATTTATTGTGTTTGATTAATTTTTTTTATTTTAGCTTTCCCCCCTCCTCCCTCTCAGAGCTGGGCAGGGACCCTCTCTGCCACTCAGAGACCCTCTCTGCCACTTTGCTGTGCTCATCATCTGTGATGAGCCTGACTGGAAACCTGGGATGGGGAGCAGGCTGGAGACAGATCCCTCTGCTCGGCCTTCCTTCCCTCCCTCCCTCCCTCCTTCCCTCCCTCCCTCCTTCCCTCCATCCCACGGGTGTTTTCTTTTTAGACAGAACATTATTAATAACCCCAGGCTATTTTTAAGTCGCACGCCGGAGCGCGTGGTTCGTTTGCGGGTGACGAGGAGCGGCGGCCGTAGCGTAGGAGCGGGGGCAGCTCAGCCTCTGCCCCGGTCCTTCCTCCACTGCTGGCAGCCAAAACCTCACTGGCCCCGGTGAGAAACCCCCATGGTGCTGTCGTGGGGGAGCCCAAGGAAGGGGCTGCTTCCCTGGGGGAGGTTTTGACACCTTTTGGAGGGTTCAGAGCGAGCTCCTGAGCATGTCCACGCTCTGACGTGGAGGCAGCTGCATTCAGCTTCAAACTGGGCTGCTGGTTTTGAGCCTGAAAGACAAAGGGGTGCCCAGGGCCACCCTGGGCTGCGACCTTTCACTGAGGAGGGTCCATCCACAGCAGATGTCCCTGCGTGCCGTGTCTCAGGTGCCTGGTCTTCCCACTGCGAGCAGGGACCACCAGTGCTAATGCTGCTCTTTCCCCTTGCCTGCACAGGTCCCTCCGGACACAGCAGCCCCCTCTTAGCATCATTGCCCATCCCTGGACGGCCCCTTCACCCCCCCTTGGACATCAAGCACTTTCTGACCTTCAGGCTCAACGGGACATCACCGCTCAACCTGTTCCCCAACTTCAACACGGTGAGTCCCTGGAGGTGGGTGGGCATTGGCTGTTGGACCCCTCTTCCCCTGCAGCAGTCCCTCCTTTACATGGCACTGGTCCTTGAACCACACCAGGTAGTTTCTGGTTTAATTCCCAGGATCTTTGGCTGCTGGACACCAGTTCAACACTCCTGCCCTGCCCTTAGCTCAGAGCGATTCCTGCCCAGCCAGTGCCTGTCGGTACCAGAATTAAAAACGTGGTTCATTTTAACCAAGATCAATTGGATTTTGCCCCTGGAATCAATAGTAATAAAGTAGCTCTGGAGAGCAGTTCATTAGTTGAAAAATAAATAAGGAAAAGGAAAGAAAGAGAGAGAAGGTGTTACAGATATGAGGAGTGTGGCTGGTGCTGTGGGTGTTGGGGTGATAGGGGGACTGCTCCCACCCCAATGTTCTATTAGACAGCTAAACCAACAGTGTGTCAGGTGTGCAGTGGTGTTTTTCCCATGCCATGCTGCTTCCCCAGGCTGGTCCCAGCCCTGTGGGGGTCTCTGTCCCCCTGAGTGCTCTCCAGCATTGCTGTGGGGCAGATTCTGCTTCAGGAAGGGCAGTGGGCCCCAGGGCTGCTCCCCCTCTCCCCTGCTGAGGCAGGGCTGGCATTTCAGGGTTCAGAAAATGCCTGTGGTTTTCGCTCGTGATCCTGGAAACGGGACTTTCCTGAGCCCCCTCTGTGCTTGCCAGCCTTTTGTGAGTGGCATTGAGCTTAAACCTGCTCGGAAGGTGCAAATTATCGCTGAGATCTTCAAAGACGGCGCAGGAATTAAGCACAGGATTCCTGTTGCTGTTGAATGGGATTCAGGCGTCTGAGTCCCTTAAGCTCTTTTGAAGCCCCAGCCCAGCCTCTCCCTGGCTAATGAGCAGGAACACAAACACAGGACAGGAGGGGTTTTGATGCCATTACGGTTCCTGCTCTTTGTCTGGGCTCTTTTTTTAGTCACTGGAATCAGGAGTGAACTTGACCCAGCGCCTGTTGTTCACTCCCCTCAGCTCCCGCCTGCCGCTGCCTCGGCGCGTGTTCGCCCCGGTTTGGTGCTTTAAAAAAATCAGTAGTTTGGAATATGAATCTGGTACTTGCTGGAGCTGCACAGTGTCGCACGGCTGCTGTGCTCTGTGGGGGCTCCTGCTGTGGAGGATGGGTCGGACATGGATGGAGATGCCAGGGGAGGCTGTCACGGCTGTTCAGGCACCTGAAGTGAAGCACTCTGAGCTCAGACCTGAGCCTGGCGTGTGCTGTTTGCCGAGCAGTGCCAGGGCTGATGATCTGGAACTCTTTGCACTTGGAGCAGGTCACGGGGCTCCCATGAACCCAGCAGATGTTTTACTCTGAAGCGAGCAAAACCCTTCCAAGCTGCCTGCTGCCACTCAGAGCAACAACCAGGAATAAAAACCCTTAACACAGCACAGGAGGCACGTTCTGTGCTCCAAAGGCCCTTCCCTGCTCTTGGGATGTTGCAAATCCCCAGGACCTAGCAGCGCCTCGTAAAACTCCGTCAGGAGACACGATCTGAACGGATGCTGCATCCCTGTGAATTCCCAATCCTGACCTCAGGGGTCACAGGGAGCTCAACACAGGGATCACTATTTATATCGACAGGAACATCCAGGGATAAATAAAGTAATGTGAGTCAATACAAATTGACTATAAAGCCGGGATCTTTATTCCCCAAGAGTGTGGTGCCCAAAGCCAACCTCTGTTGCTGGCTCCGTTCTGCTGGAAGCCACTGGGAAGCTCCTCAGCCTCCGGCTGTGGGTGCCGGTACGTATGGCAGTGGCACAGCCCCCACTGGCCCCGTGGGAGCTGTGGGGGTTTTTCTGTATCCGAGGTAGCTGTGAGGGTGTGGTTGAGGCCAGGACAGTCTCTGGCTGCATTTGTGTTCTTGTGCCAGCATCTTTCCTCTGCATCCTCCTTTGATCCCTGCCCTGCTCCTGCTGCGGTGCTTGGGGCGTGGATGAGCCCACGGGAGCCAGTGGTGCTCCGTGGGAGCCAGTGGTGATTGATGGGATCTGGTGGTGCTCGGTGGGAGCAACCGGTTGGAACCTGGTAGCTGACATTGCTGGGAAGGTTGGAGCCATTTTTCTTTTTCTGAAAGAAGAGGTGGGTGTTTCTCTGGAAAGCAAGTGCCAGCCCCACAGCCCGTCAGCGTGGGGATGCTGCCAGCAGCACGTTGCAATGTTTGTCGTCAGGCATGGAGCAGCATCTTGGCCATCTGTAGCTTCCTCCGGGTCTCTGCCGAACCCCAAATGCCTCTTCATTTATATGCCAGATAAGTGAGTAAAATTTCATAGCAAACAGGCACTTCATTAATCACCTGCTTTTACCATTCTGCTCACTCCTGGAAAGGAATTTGGGGTCTTGATAATGGCGCTGTTGTCCAGGCATGTGCCTCGAAGACTGATGCACCTGTCTCGGCAGCGAAATAGCTTTGCAGAGAAATACGATCGCTGAAAACCCCGGGCTCTCCTGACAGCAGGACTCAGATAAGATAATCTCCCTGTGCCACAGGGTAGGGAACAATAGTTGCATTATAGATTAGAGCCACGCTCAGACAAAGAGGTTATTCTTATGTTTTCTCCCTTAATAAATGCATTTTGTTTAAAACAATTATGGCTTTTGGAACCACTTTGGTGCCTGGGCTGCGGAATGAGGCTGAGCCCTGGGGTGAGACAGAAGGGCCAGGGGCTGGCAGTGGCCACATGCTCAGCCCCACTGTGGCCCCAGGCAGGCTGGACGATGGACAGTGCTCCTGGCAGGTCACCGAAGCAGGTCTGTGTGTACCCAGCTCAGTGAGTGAGTTGTCATCATTGGGTTTGAGCAGGTGCAGTGCCCCAGAGCAGTGGGGCAGCCCAGAGGGGCTTTCATGGGCACTGTGCCTCGGGCGAGCTGTGTCCATGGCTGTGGGCACTGGTGTCAAACAGTAATTTGCCATCTGTGACACCAGTGTCTGAGGTGGGGAGGGACAGGGACAGACAGTGGGGACACAATGGGACAGACAGGGTCTCATCACCTCTGCCAGACCACAGCTGATGTTCAGACCCTGCGAAATTGGTGGATATAAGGATGGTTTAAGCAGGACAGGAGCCGGTGTTGATGCACTGCCTCAGCAGCCACAGCCCCTCGCTCCCAGTGTGAGCTCTGTGGTTTTGGCAGCGGCTCCTTGGGAGCGTGGCAGGCGTGGGGGTCACCGGGTCGTGGTGCCACGCCAGGGCAGCCATCAGGATGTGGCACCAAGCCACCCTCTGCCCTCCCTCCCCTTCCAGATGGACCCGGTGCAGAAGGCAGTGATCAGCCACACCTTTGGCGTGCCGGCCCCACTCAAGAAGAAGCAGTTCATATCCTGCAACATCTGCCACCTACGCTTCAACTCTGCGGTAAGCGGGGCCAGAGGTGGGGCTGGGGTGAGTGGGGCACATGGGGCCAGCACTGGAGCAGAGGCATCCCAAGAAGATGGGCCATACTACTCATCCACCAATGCTGCCTGGTGTCAGGCAGCATGGGGGCTGTGTGGGGGCTGTGGGAGCTGCTCTTGCCTCCCCGAGCCCTGAGCCCTGGCCAGTCTCTGCCACCCGTGGAGGAGCTGTCCCAGCCTGGCCATGCTGCATCTGCAGCACCCGAGGCTGGTGCTGCTCTGCTACTGAAACTCAGCAGTTCTGGGCTTCGTGATTCCTCTCCGCAGCCAGGGGGCTTGGGGAAAAGCATTGCTTCCCTGTTCCAGGCTTCATCCCAGCTGGTAGTGCTGTGCCAGGAGAGTTGGTCCCACCACATGCTCCCAGTGCTCCCGTGAGCACCCCATGTCCCTGTCCCCGCTCTGCCTGTCCCTGCCTGTGTCCCCCCCAGGTTCCCTGCGGGAGCGTGTGCTGGCACAGACCCTCGCAGCCCGCGGGTGTTCCGGCGCGGCGGCGGTGACCTACTTCGGCTGCACCCAGTCCCATTCCAGCCCTGATATCCAGGGGGAGTTTATTGTCTTTGCTAATGAGGCACCACGCTCCGACGGGCCCTTTGCTTTCCCACGTACTGGCCGTCGGCCCTGACCACTGTTCCCAGCCCTTGGAAAGCCACGGGGGGAGGGAAGGAAAGGGATGGGATGCTTCCCCCTGCCAAGCCCTGGAAGCCTCAGCTGGCCCCCCGGATCATTGTGCAAATTAATCTGTGCTGCTCAGGGGTACAGTGTCTAATTCATACTGGGGTTCCTTTCCATAAATTGCCGAGCTGGAGTTGTTTTGGGGGACAATACGGCATTGTCCCCACTGGGAGGACACCAATGCTTGGAGGATTTTCTTTTGTGGCTGTTTTTATCAGTTCGGTGCAGACATGAACCCGTCAGAGTCGCACTTCATTATCTATCCAGTGTTTGCTGGGAGAGAGGAGCCAGGGGACGTGAACCGTGTGTTGGACAACCCTTAGGATACAGTGGGAGACATGTCGTCCCCACTGATGAACCTCTTTATTTCATTTTTACAGCAACAATTCATTCTACATTTCTGGAGTCATAAATTTTGCCTGAAAGCTGCTTTTAGGAGCGACTTGGTGCATTTAATCAGAGCAGGGTCCTTATCTCAGCCGTGCAACATGGTGATGTCTTAGAGAGTGACACCTCGGCCCCAATATGTCGCTGTCAGAGCAGGCTGGGGGGAGGAGGGATGTGGCTCTGTGTTACACCCCATTGCCAACACCCCCTCTGTGTTACAGTCCATTGCCAACACTCCCTCTGTATTATACCCCCCTACCAGCATCCCCCTGTGTCACACCCTGCTCCCAACAGCCCCTCTGTGGTAGTCGTGGCCCTGGGGGTGGATGTCACCAGAGGATGTGGCTGTACTGGAAATGTGCCTGAGCAGCCACATCCCAGGGCTGGCCTCGTAACGTGCCCTCTCTGTGCCCATCCTTCTGTCTGGAGGCTGCACCAACGTGGTCATCCCGGTCTTTTGCCCCTAGAACCAGGCAGAAGCCCACTACAAGGGGCACAAGCACGCACGGAGGCTGAAGGCCATCGAGGCCATGAAGAACAAGCAGAAGGTGGCGGGGGCTGCAGCGGGGACCCCCAGCCAGGACAGTGCAGCCGACCTGTCCCCCATCCCCGAGGGCAGTGGGGAGCCCGGCAGCACAGGTACAGGTGCAGGAAGGGGGGGATAGGGCTGGGGAGGCTGCAATCAGCACGGCAGAGATGCCACTGCCAGCGTTCGTAAATGAGCTTCTGTGCTCTGCCCGTGTGACAGGCTGAGCACGGGAACCTGAGCAGTGTCCTGGGGGAGCCTGGCCCTGGGCATCCCTGCGGCTGTGGGGGGATGGCCGGTGTTTTCCCTGTGGTTTGGTGTCTCCGGGAGGTGTTTTGTATGGATGCGGGAGAGGAAGCGATCTCTGCCTCACACATCCCAGGGCTCTGCCACATGCAGGGACAGCCCTGGTGGGAGCATGGACACATGCAGACAGTGCCCGAGATGGTCTTGGGGAGAATGGCAGGTGCTCCCTGAAATCCAGAAAACCTGTTCAGGCACAGAGAACTTTCTGCCCACTTCTTTCTCTTTCCCGTTTCCCCCTTTCCTTCCCTACCCTGCAGCTGATGCCAGCAGCCCACAGGAGCCAGAGGGTGAGGGCAGCAGCCTGGGGCTGGCGCCCAGCGCCGAGGAATCACCCACGGATCTGCCGGGCAGCATCGCCCCGCTGGGCTCCCCACCGGCCTCTGAGCTCTCAGAGGGCACCTCTGATGCCACCAGCGTGGCCTCCTCGTCCGCCCAGGCAGCCGAGGCACAGGCTGCTGAGTCGGGTGGCAGCGTCAGCTCAACCCCTGAGAGCGAGAAGGAGGGGAAGAAGAGCAAACAGCACCTATACTGTCCCACCTGCAAAGTGACTGTCAACTCCCTGTCCCAGCTGGAGGCTCACAACACCGGTAAGGGCATCACTGCAGGGACAGGGGGATGGGCTGCTCCATTGTTGGGGTTTCAAGCAAAATCATGCCCCATCACCTAATGGCCTCATGGGGAAGCAGCGAGCTTTAATGAGTGTTGCTGTAATTAAAAAGGGTTCGTTAAGGTGGCCTTCACAGATAAGCTGTGGGGCTTTACCTGGGCTGCAGCTTCTGTGGTGAAATTTCTCAAGGTCGAATGCTCTTATTGTTCGTGTCTCAATTAAGGACATTTCCAGCTACATTTAATCAAGTGATTGAGGCAACTTTATATTTCATTTGGCTTGAAGCTGATAGCCAGGGCCTCTTGCAGACCCAGGATAATCCTTCCCAAAGCAGCTCGGTCTGGGCTCATCGTTCTGTAGAGAAGTGCCTTGGGAATCCAACAAGCTTTGGAGCCCCACAGCCAGTGAAGGCTCCTGGGCTGTACAGGGCAGCCCCTCAGGGAGGTCACAGGTGGTGGGTGCTGAGGGTCCCCCTGAAACCTGAGGGTGGCCAGACACCCACCCCTGGGGTGGTGGTGGGTGTGGCAGCCACAGTACAGGGGCACCCAGCAGGGTCTGTGGGCCCTGCAGTGTCAGATCCTGACTCGTCCCTTTCTCTAGAGGATGCTAAAACGGAATGAGCATCTCAGTTTTAAATGGAAGGTCCTTCTCTCCCCCAGTTCAGCAAGAACTGGGAACCAGTTCTCCCATCCCAACTGCCCACTGGGGTGGCAGCAGCCGCTGTGTGCAGGGTTGGCTCAGGACACTGCTGCGGCTTAGCTGCAGACATGTCCTTTTGCTTTTGTCAGCTCCAGTTACGAATTTAGGAGCTGATTTGGGGAAAAAGAACAAACAAACAAACGTTTGCAGGCTGGCGCTGCTCTGCGGCCGTCACACGGCTCCTTGCTTCACGCCTTAAAAAATAGAATGAATTAGCAGGGGCTTAAATTACTTGCCCCCCACGCGCCCCCGCCGTCCTGGCGCTGGCAGGGGTAGGACAGAGCGCCCTGTCCCCAGGTGTGCGGGGATTTCGGGTTCCTCCTTCCCCGCCTGCTGTGACCCAGCTGAGCTATTCCTGGCTCCGCACGGCTCCGCTCTGACCTTGGGCACGGCTCAGATGCTGCAGCACGGCGGGCGACGAGTGCCCGGCCCCGCAGACTGTGCTAACGCCCGGGGACAGGCGACGGGCTCCAGCACACACTCAAAATAGCAGCTTCTGTGAAGGTCTGGCACATGTGGGGGGGGGTCTCTGGGAAGCTGAGCATCTCTGGTCTGCCTGTGACATGAGCCTTGGCAGGGTTTGGGAATGGGCTGCACAGTGCCGGCAAGAGTCCGGGCTCCCAGGCAGCTCCCTGTCCCCCTCTGCCTGCGAGTGCTGCCAGGCACAGGCTGGTGTGGGTTTCCTGGTGCTGTTGGAGGGCACCGTCCCTGCTGCCATGGCACAGGGCTGGGCTGGGTTTGCTGAGTGTCCCCTCTCACCAGGCGCCAAGCACAAGTCAATGCTGGAAGGTCACGGCACCCAGCTGCGGCGAGGCCGGGGCAAGCTGCTCTCCCGGGCAGGGCACAAGTCCAAGCGGATCGGGAACAAGGGCAGCATCAACATCCAGAACAAGGCATTTCACTGCCAAGTGTGTGAGATCTACGTGAACTCGGAGACTCAGCTCAAGCAGGTAATGATGCCCTGGGAGTGCAGGGGGACAGGGTGTGGGTGGGCAGGGGCTTGGGGCAGGTACCTGATGGTCCCTGAAGGGTGAGGAGCATCTCCCATGGACCCAAACTGCACAGTGCCGTGGGTCTCCCCTCACTGTCTTGGCTCCCAGTGATCCAATTGTTTTCCTCCCCAGCACATGAGCAGCCGGCGACACAAAGACAGGCTGGCGGGGAAGCCGCCCAAGCCTAAGTACAGCCCCTACAACAAGCTGCAGAAGAACGCTGCCCTCGCAGTGAGTATTCTCAAGGTACCTGTCTCCCTGCACAGCACCCTCGCTCGCCATCAGCCATCCCTGCAGTGAGTCACAGGAGCTGCTTCTCTTAAATCTCAGTTCACATCACCACACCTCAGCTGCTCCCTTCACAGAAGGTGGGCTGTGGTGGGGGGGGGGGGTGGATTCAAGTCTTTATTCCTGGGAAGGCCAGAATAGGGATAACTTGGGAGTGCTTTGGCAGCAGCATTCACAATGGCAGCACTTGTGATTCCTCCACCTGTTCCACGATCTCATGGAGTCTCCTCCTCCCTCCCTGCAGTCCAAGCTGGCTTTGCAGAAGCACCTCACCAAAACCCTGGCGACCCGCTTCCTGCCGAGCCCGCTCACCGCCGCTGCCGTCTGCGCCATGCCCGGCCCCCTCGCCCTGCGACCAGCCACTGCCACCACCCTCTTCCAAGCCCCGATCCTCGGACCAGCCCTTTTCCGAACGCCGCCGGCCCACGTCCGCACCACGCCGGGCCCCATCGTCTTCGCACCCTACTAGAGCTGCTGGCCCGCCGAGGGTCCGCGCCGCGGCCGGGCTGTGCTGCGGGGGCTGCGCGGGGCAGGGCAGCGCTCCCGCTACCTGCTCTCCTGGCTGGTGGGAAACCGTAGTCATAGACATCAAATCCAGATTCTCCTTTGCTTGGAGCAGGCTCCTGCTGGAGCGAGGTGCCCCGGCAGAGCCTGGCCAGCCCTGCCACGCATCCCCACCACTCCCCCGGCCCGCGCCGGCCCCGCTTGGCAGAGCAGCCCATCACGGCTGGGCAGTGCACAGGAGAGGACGGTGCCTGAGTCAGCAGGACCGTCTCATGGCCATGGCCTGCCTGTCCTTGGCCTGCTGGCTGCTTCTTCATCACCCTCTCAGTTACCAGACTGGAAGGAGAGGAGCTGGCTGGTCCCTGGGAGAAGGAGCATCCTTCTGGTCCCTGCCAGCCCAATGGGAAGGGAACTGTGAGGGAAGTCTCAGCCCAGCTCTTACTGGGAGAGTAGGAGCACAGGTGGGAAGCTGGCAGTTCCCCTCTCAGCCTGGGCTGGCTGTGCCCTCACCAGCCCCACACTTGCCTGTGCTGGCTGGGGGTTTCTGTGCCACCCATCAGCCCCTCAGTTCCCACATCTCCCTACATCCCACCAGCCAAAGAGCCCCAGCGGCAGCAGGCACCAGCCACACTGACCGTATCCTCACTCCAAGAGCAATAGCTGACCCCAGGGCCAGTGCCTCCCCCCTCCAAAGCACACGGGCCCTGCCCTGGCCCCAGAAGCACACAACGGGCATATGGCTGAGCCAGGCCCCCTCCCGCCCAGCGAGGCCGGGAGCGCCAGGCTGCCCGGTGCTGGGTCCCCGAGGAGGTGACCCTGTGCTTGGCACCTCTCCTTGCCTCTGTCCCACCATGGGGACAGCCCTGCCCCTACCTCCCGGGAGATGCTGTGAGGCTGAGTGAATGTCCCTAAAGCACTTTCGGTTCTCCAGTGAAAGGCAACGCTGCTGCTCGCCCGCCGTGCCCAGCCCTCCAACCCCATCCCCATTAGGAGCTTCCAGGGAGTTACTGAATGATTCCCAAAAACAAAGGTGTCCCTAGCAGCCCGGACAATCAGGTACGAAGGAGCAGGTGGCACCTGTAGCCTGCAGAATGCTGGGCTCCAGAGGGACCCCGAGGCTGTAGCTCTGCATTTCACTGTGCTCAGACAGCCCAGCCATGACCTGGTCTGGGACTGTGCCTGCGGCACTCCGGGTGCCCAGCGCGCTGCTGTACACGGAGACACGCAGGAGAGCTGCATCCCGAACGGACCTTTCGCTGGAGGAACACCCCACCCCGATCTATGCAATCCAGGGGGGCAGCTCGCCCGCCGCATTAGCCACCTGCGTTTCCCTTTGGTGCTGATGTGTCCGTACAGTCGGGAGCAGCGGTGGGAGCAGAAGAACCAACGTAACACTGAGCTCTGTCCTGTCCTCAGCCCAAGATGCTGGCTCAGACCTCTGCCCATGTTCCCTCCCAGCCCTCGGGAAGAGGCAGGTTGGTGTGTGCACCTGGGAATCCACACGCACAAGCACACATATCTGACGTCTTGGCCATAAGCAGCACCTGGATTTAAGGAGGATTTTGCCCAGCGTGCTCTGCTGATGCTCAGGATGGGTCCTGGCATGGGGAGCTGAACAGGAACCGGCCAATGAGCCACTCTGGTGGCTGAAACTTTTCTGCTTCCCAGGGCTGGAGCCTCAGCGAGGGCAAGGAAAGCTGCCTGGAGGGAGCAGGGCACAGGGAGCCGCACACCCTGCAGGGCCTGTGGGCAGCACTGACCGTGGAGCCACCGCTGTGCTCCTGCCCCAGAGACAGGAGAGTGATGGAGCCCCTGGGAATGGATTCACCTGCCCAGGGCATCTCTGCCTCAGGGAAGGAGAAGAGTGGAGACAGGACACTGGGAGAAGAGTGAGTAGCCGTGAGTAGAGACAACAGAAAGGTCTTGCAGTGGTGATGGGAGACGTGGCTTGGAGTGCAGCTGAGGGAAGGCAGGCTCTGCCAGGGACAGGGAGATGGTCCCACAGCCCAGGGCACACGTGGGGATTCTGAGTCCCAGGGGACAGGAGCCTGCGCTGGTGGGGCCCCCAGCGGCAGGAGGGACGTGACCCCAGTCCCCTGTGCCACAGTGCCAACCAGCCCATGGCCAGCACGGCTCCAACCACCCCCGCCCAGCTCACTGTGCCCTTCCCAGGCCCTCAGGGTCACCCCCAGCCCGGCGGTGGCAGAAGAACAGGTCCTGTCCTGCTCCGTGTCCCTCCTGTGCCATGCCCAGCGCCTCAGGAGCACAGGGAACCAGGAGCAGCCAGGCTCCGGCCTCCAGAGCCGCGTGGCACCGCTGGGCCTGTTCCCCTCCAGTTTGTTCCAAAAAGCCTGTGCTGGAGCTGCGGCTGCTCCGTCACCCCTCACCAGTGGAGTCCTGAGACACTCCTGTACTTGGCACTTTAACCCTGAGAAAGCCATTCCTTCTAGTAACAATAATACTGCAACGAGCTGCGTTAAGAACCCCCCATTACAGCATCCCCCCTGCCAAATCCCCCTCCTGCTCTCCAAAGCATTTACTGCCTTTGACTTAGCACATGCTGTACTAGGAGTAGGGATAGTCCATAGCGCTCGGTAACATGTGCCCCTCTGTAAATAACCTTGGAGTGATGTGAAGTTTGATTTAAAAAAAAAAACCAACAACAAAAAAAAAAACAACCCCAAATGGAATCTCCAGACTCTAGGGACTTGGCCAGTACCCTCCTGTAATGTTCATTGTATATTTTTTTGATGTACTATAACTGTTGGGAAAAAAAAAAAAAGGAAAATATTTTGATAATCGAATCTCATCGCTTTATTGTGTTACTCAGTAAATAAAAGGAACAAATATAAACAGGCCAGGTCTTTTTGTCATCTCTTTTCCTACATCCAGACTACCTGAAGGGAACTGGTGTTGCTGGACAGGACTGGGACACCTGTGCCTTGGTTTTATGGTAGTTCTGAGAGAAGGCAGCACCGTGATAGGTGGGCAGGGAGAGCTGCTGCAGCCTGAAGCATCTGGGTGTGCAGGGTAAGCAGAGTCCCAGCTCCTCCAGGGATCCAGGTGTGCAGGGTAAGCACAGTCCCAGTTGCTCCGAGGTCATGGCTGAGTCTGCACCCAGAAGAGCAGGGCTGGATTGGTGGATTTGGGCATCCTGCACTCAGGAACAGCACCTGCCCTACCCTAGGCATTCCCTGGGGCAGGATGCCTGGATATTCCTGTGCATAAAGGAGCAGTGGGCACTGCTAGCTAAGGAGCTGCAGTGCAGAGCCAGCTGGGGTAGGGCCGGGAGAGCTGCTCGTCTGGAGGCAGGGCCAGCAAAGGGGCTCTTCCCACATGGTATCAGGAAATAGAAAAGAGAGAGGGAGTTCTTCCCTCTAGCCCAGCTGCAGAGCTGGCCAGCCTGTGCCTCTGCTGCCCCCTCCCAGCCTGCACCCAAGAGCAGAGGGTCACTGGGTGAATCCCGGCCTTCCTGCAGCACCTTGACAGTGCAGAGGCCAGGCAGGGAGAAGGCTGGTCCCTGGCCCACTGCCTCTCTCATCCTCAAGGACCATTCCCAGCCCTGGGATGACTGTTCTTCCTGCCACCTGCTTCCCGCAGGCTCCGTGACACCAGACAGGCTCAGCAGGAGGGGTGTGTGCGAGGGAGGCAGGGAGATGAGGAAGAGGAGGAGGCAATGGAAGGGAAGGGGAAGAAGGCTCAGCCATCCATGGATCCGCTGCCCTTGTTCTTGCGGCTCAGGGGGAACGCAGACTTGCTCTGGGGCTGCGTCATCTTGCTGGCCAGGTAGATGAAGGGCTCGATCAGCGAGCGCCGGTCGGCCACCGAAACCTCCCACAGCTTCACCTTCTCGCCCTTGGCCCAGTGCTGGGCTGCCTCATGGTCCACCCGGCGCTGCTCCTGCAGGTCACACTTGTTGCCCAAAACCACGATGGTGACCTGTTCCAAAAGGGTGAGAAGGGCCCCTGAAGGTAACAATGGCAGCACTGCAGGGCTGCCTGGCTCTGCCCGGACACCCTTGGGGCTGGACCCAGCTCTGCCACTGATCCCCCCTCCATGTCGAGACCTTTTAAAACCCCACGGTCCCAGTGTTCCCTTGCCCTCCTCTTGTGGTCTGTGTGTCTCAAAGCAGCTCCAAAGTGGAACGGGCTGTCGAGCACGTGTAGCCTCAGTGAGCCCATGACAGCTGAGTCTCACAGACCAGGGACCCATAACCGTCTTGTGACAAGCTGGAGCAAAGGTGAGAACCTGCCAAGGGGAGCAGACCCCACTCTGCAGCCCCTGCCCCCGGGGGACTCACCTCCTTCTTGTCCTTGGACTTGTCGATCTCCTTCTTGAGCAGCTCCACGCGCTTGAAGGACTCCTTGCTGTCGGTGCTGTAGACCAGCACGTAGCCGTCGGTGCAGGAGAAGCAGTGCTTGGGCAGCTCCAGCCCGTCCCGCAGCCCCCGCGTGTCGTAGAAGCGAACCTGCTCCCGCACCCCGCGGTCCGTCTCGATGGAGCCCACGTAAATGTCCTCCTGGGTCTCGATCATCTCCGAGCCTGGCGGGGGTGGGCAGGGGACACGTGGGGACCCTGCCGGGGGTCTGGCCCCGGCACAGCCCGGGGAGATGCCCCGCCGGGCGGGTTGTGCCCTCCCGCACCTCCCGTGTTTAGAGGTGAGCAGGGACAGCCCTGCCCAGTGCCGGCCCCGCCCGCGGCACACGGGGCCGCCGCCTCGCCGGGGAGCAGAGGGGCAGCCCCGCACTCACCGACCACATGGTTGCCGTAGAGCAGCTGCTCGAGGATGGAGGTTTTGCCGACCGAGGCCTGCCCGCACACCACCACCTTGCAGCTCTTGCCCATCCCGCCTCACCGGCCCCGCGGGCGGGCGCGGCCGGGGCTCAGGGGCGGCGCCACAGCGCCCCCCAGCGGGCGGGCGGACCGCAGGGCCCTGCTGCAGGGAGGGGCGTGGCGCCGACAAGACCCACCCCCATGACAGTGGCCCCCGCGGGCCCGCGTGCGGGCGCCCCCTGGCGGGCGGGCCACCTCCGCCCCGCCCCCGGCGTAGCCCCGCCCGTTCCGGCGCTGGCCCCGCCCAGCCCCGCGCGGTAAGATGGCGGCGGCGGCGGCCGAGCCCGAGTGCGATGTGGTCATGGCGGCGCCCGACGGGCCCGGCGAGGCCGACAGCGACGAGGAGACGCGCAGGTACAGCGGCGGCCCCGGAGCCGGCCGGGCGGGGAGCGGGCGGCCGGCGACGCTCCCGGCGGGCGGGCTGCGGCTGGGAGCGCCGCGGGGCCCGGGGGCCGCGGCGGGGGGCGGCCGCAGGTGCTCGGCCGGGATGGGAGCGCTCCCCGGGGCTCTAGTACCGTCGTGACAACCGTGGGCCGCACGCGGCGGGGCCCGGGAGCCGCTGGAGCTGGGACGCGGTGCCCGTGTGTTGCCGGTGAGCTCCCGCGGCCTCCCTGTGCACCGGCATTCGAGCATCCACCCGGCCTCGGCCCGTGTGTCCCGGCAGGACAGCTCACACTCTCTGCCCCGAGCCCGCACACCGGTGCCGGCGGAGCGCGGCCTCCCCTCGCGGAGGAGGAAGAGGAGGAGGAGGATTGAACAGCTGCCGAAGGGGGGGCTTCAAACTCCTATATTTGACGCCCTTTGCTGCTTCATCACCCCAGTCCCCCGGTCCCTGGTCCGTTTGAAACCTGCCCGTGGTGGGTTTTGCCCCGGCCTGCCTTGCTGTGGATAACGGGAGAAACGCCCTGGGCAGGGCCCTCCCCCGGGAACGCTCCATCCCCGGGAGCTCCTGCGAGCTCCTGCAACGTGTCCCTGCAGTTCTCCGGTGCACCGTGCCCCCGAGGCTGGGGCGGTGGGAGCCTGACCCTTCCTGCAGGTTTACCTCCCAGGAGTGAGCAAGCTGGAGCGCTGAGGGCAGGAGGTGAGAAGATCCATGTCCAGGAAACTCCACTGGTTACACAGAGGTGGACGCTGGGCTCATCTCCCAGGGAGTTCCTGTGGGAGGGGAGGGAATGGCTCCTGAGAATTATCCAATGGAATGAAAAAAAGGAAACAAAACCAAAAGTGGCCTCTGAGGAACAGTGGTTTCAGACTCCCATGGGTGGCCTGAGGGGTTCTGTGCAATTGAGGCCTGAGGAGCAGCTCCCTGGGGAGGTCCTGCTGAGCAGGAAAGGAGGAGCTGCTGAAGAGGCACCTGGCTGAGGCTCATAGAGCCCTGCGTAGGCACGTCATTCCTGCCCCTGGGCGAGGGAAATTGTAGTGTTTGAAATGGTAAAAATTCCCAGAGGTAAAAGCCTGGCTGAAGGCACAGGTGTCTGCTGGCAGCGACCTCTAGCACTCTTCCTTCCTTCCCTTCCTGGCTATACCATGCCATGCACCTCCTTAGGTCCAGCAGACAGGAGTTACAGAGTATTCCAAGTTGCCTTCACAATGTTTCCTTTTCATGTTTTTGGGATAATGAGATCTGCGTTTCAGGGTGGTTGTAACTAAAGTCCTGCAGCAGCTGCAGACGTGCCAGAGGGCTCCCAGGGTGTCCAGGGCACAGGAATGGAGTGTGGTCACAGGATAATTATTGTCTTGCTGCTGCCTCATGGATTGTTGGGGTCCTGGCGGAAGGGGTTGATGTAATTGTGTTAATTTTATCCATTAGTGCATCAGTGCAGAGCAGCTGATGAGCAGGGCTGGGCCACCCCCAAAAGCTCACTTGTTTCTTCATTAATTTTAAAGGTTTCTCACCCATGGGAACAGTTTTTCCCTGCTCCCAGCTGCTCTGCGAGCTTGGGTCCCTGGAGCTTTGCCAGGGAGAATTTCCTTGTCATCTTCCTGGCAGCTCTGGGTTCTGGCTCCCGTGCGTGCTCCAGGCTGGATCTTTCTCCTCCTTCTCCAGCTCTGGAGGATGTGGGAGCCTCTTGAAAAGAAATACCTCACATGGTTGGGAAAATCCCGTGGTGAGGTTGTAGTGCCCTCACTGCAGACCTGGGGAGCGTTGGTGCCTCCGTGGGGAATCGTTCCCGCAGCGAAGCGACGAGTGCGGAACAGCCCCCACGGAGTCCTGGAGGCTCCAGGCATGGCCTGGCTGGGGGTCACTGGTCGGTTCAGCAGGTGTTGGTGAGCAGCAAGAGGCTTTTCCAGTGCAATTCCCATGAAGTGAGGTGAATCCTGGTGAGACTTCTCTGGAACACATGGCATTTCTCACCAGCTCTCAGGGCAGCACTGGCAGGAGGGAGGGGAGTGGGCTGAGGGGCACCACGTCAATCTGGGATAGCCTGGAGAAGGCTCCACTACTCCTGTTCTGCCTATAAATGGGCACTTGAGTTTCCCAGGTGATAAATTCAGCCCATTTTACTCGTGTGGAATGATGATCTTATGATCATACGAGGAGCAACAGAAGCTGCTCCTGTAGTTGTTTGGTCCCCTGTGCATCTATAGAGTATTTGAATGTCTGACTTAGGCAGTTGCTTTATCCATGAGGAAAAAGTGATCTGTACCTACAGTTCCAGCCTTTTTCTTTGCTTTTCTAGGGGTGAATCATGATGTAAGTGCAGTTGTTTTCCCATGGTATTCTTACAGCTGGCTAGCTTCCTTCATTCAAAAGAAATTGCTTCCTTCAAAAAAGCAATCTCTGGCTGATTCTAGACCTTTCCATGGGTTGTCATCTCACAAAAGTTATGCTGTGGGCCTGCCAGGAGTGATGGAGCCATTGCTGGGAATTAGGTTAATTCCGAGCTCCGGGAATTACATAACGGCACAATTAAAGTTGGGGCTCAGCTGCCGTTCTCCCTCATGGCTGCAGGGGAAGTTTGGGTCAGTTCTTGGATTTCTTGTGGTGCATTTTGGTCCTTGTTGCTCTTTTGGTCTTCTCTGAGTTTGCCCTCGGGTGCAGGGAATGTTCAGGGTTTGTGCACCTTGTGGGCTCAGGTTCAGTTCTGACCTTTGCCGGCACGTTCCCGTGGGTGATTCCTCAGCCCATCTGTGCAGGTACTTGCGTGTCCAGACTTGGGTTTCCCGGGCTCGGGGCTGCTGTGAGTCTCTGTGGTGGTGCCTGTGCTGCTGCACAGAGCGAACCTGGCGCGTTGGGGGAGCTGATGTGCCAGGAAACGGGCTCTGCTCTGCCTCGGCGGGTCAGCGCTGCCCAGCCGGGGATCACGTGTGTTACACGGCAGTGTGTGTGACTGCTGCCCTGGGGAGCCTGTTCAGTGCCCCACCACCCTCTGGGGGAAGAACCTTTTCCTAATATCCAGTCTAACCTGCCCCTGACACAGCTCCAGCCATTCCCTCAGGTCCTGTCACTGGTCACCAAGAGAGGAGATTGGTGCTGCGCCTCCGCTCCCCTCGTGAGGAAGTTGTAAATATATATTCTTTTATCTCTCTAAATCCTCACTCAGTGTCAAACCTCACCTGAGGAAGAGTCTCTCTCTAAGAGTCTCCCTGTGTATCTCTCTGGCACACAGAGTGTTTAGCTTCTCTTCCAAGTCCTGGAAGAAGGGAGGGGAGAGTATTGTATGTCCAGTGGCAAACACGATGGCTAATTTTAAACTCTAGACATCTGCCTGCTGTAAACTGAATTGAGATCACCAAACTTATTTTACTCCAGCAGCTGAGTAACATCTGACAGCTGAGAATCTGGGTGGGATTTCACCCCAGAAATGCTGGATAAACATACCATATCCTATTAAAGAAAAAGTCTCTGTAAGAATTGCTCAGAAAAGGCAGGTGTGTTCCTTTTGTCAGAGCCTCACAGGAAAGATTGCTTGGCCAGGACAGGATTTTGGACCCTTCCTTAAATCCTGGCTATTTTAGGATTTTGTCACTGTTTCATAACAGAGGCAGGCGGTGGAGTGGGAGTGAGGGTCAGGAGAGCTGTGAGAGAGCGACTCTGCCACCTGCTTAGGTGCTGGATTTCTGTCAGTGGTGGTATTGCCTTGGCACGTCCCTGCCCAGGGGCTGTGCCAGCACACCTGGACCGAGAGCTGCGGGGTTACACATCCCCAGAGGTTCCCCTGACAGAAAATGAGATGCCTGTGTGGTGGGTCTGCGGAAATCTCGTTGGGAGCTGGAGTGGGGGGGTGGAAGCCACGATCGGCACTCAAGTGGGGGCAGTGTGTGGAAGCTCTGAGGAGGAGGCAGGAGTTGTTAGGCAAGCGTGGGATTCTGTCACTGTGCGCAGGACAGATTCTATGAGCACTGCTGTGCTGGGAAGGAGCAGGGGCTGAGCTTTCAGCAGGGCATGGGGAGGAGAAGGAGCCTTGTGCTGCTTCCTCACTGATGCCTCAGAGTTTTTTTTGATCATCCCCACCAGCCAGGCAGTGAGCTCCATCCTGGGGCCTGGGCATGCGAGGGAGCGTCAGCACACACAGCTGCTGTTTGTCTTGGTGTGTCTCAAGCTTGGATCACACAAGCTTGGTGTGCCAGGCAAGATCTGGGTTGGACATCAGGAAGAATTCTGTCACAGGAAGGGTGGTCAGGCATTGGAAGGGACTGCCCTGGGAGTGGGAGAGTCCCCGTCCCACACCAGGAGGTGTCCAACTGGTCATGGCACTCAGTGCATTGGTCTAGTTGACAAGGTGGTGATCAGTCACAGGTGGGACTTGATGATCTTGGACGTATTTTCCAACCAAAATTATTATAAAAGAGAATAAAAGAGTTGCCTTGCTCGCAGGGAGAGTCACTCCCACCAGGCCCTCCTGTGCCCGTGGTGCACGTGAGCCATGAAAGACAAGCTTCTTCCCCAGCCCCTTGGAGCAGTTCTTCCCCGTGTCTGCGTCCAGCGTGGAGCGGCCCCGCGAAGACACCGACCCTGTCACAAAGCCACCCATTGAGCCAGGGGTGTATTTTTAGCAAAGCACGATTCTTCTTCAGTGTCAAAAGTAGCAAGTGGGGAGCGCAGGGCCCAGCGGCGCGGGAGGCAGAATGAGCTCATTCAGGCCGCAGCATCTGTTTGGGGTGAAACAATCCCCAGTGAGATCAGGGGCTGCAGTTCTCCTTGTTGGAGCCAGAGCCGTGGTAAACAAGGGCTGTGTGCTCTGTGTGCTCCTATGTCAGCGGGGCACAACGGGGCAGAGCTGCTTCTGTCCTGGGGCTGGGAGCTCGAGCCCAGCCTGGCAGCTCCAGCAGCTCCTTTCCCTTCGTGCTCTTGGGGCGATTTGCTGCTTCTTTCACAGTTTTCATCACTAAACTTTAGGCCGTGTGAGCAGCAGATAGCTGTGCTCTCCTTTCTGCCGGTGTCACACGAGGCACTGTGACTTGCTGATACATCGATCTGTGTTAAAATGCTTAAAAGGAAAATGGGCCAATAAAAAAGAGGAGAAAACGGTGATCCTTGTGTGGGGGTGTTTCTCTGGCATCTCAGAGTACCAGAGCTTTGTGAAAGTTGGTTTTGCATGGATATGTTTTCTTTCTCCCATTTTCCCAGCTCTTCCCAGCAGTTTGTTGCAGATGGGATGCTCTGGCACCCAGCTGTGTCTATAAGGCAGTGATTCCTCATGACATGACAAGTAAAATTGCTAAAAGACTTGTGACTTGGGGCCTGCTGTGCCAGGCTGCAGTGGTGGCTCAGGTGAGTTCTGCCATTAAGACTGTTCACACTTTAAGTTGTGTAACAGACACCTTCTGAGGGAAGGAACTTTCATAGGATCTGTGATTTTCTTTTCCATTTACCATTACAGAAACAAGAGAGCGGTGAAACTTCTTAATGCCCAGGTTCCAGAAGTGCAGAATTGCTGAGTAGTTTTTCCACTGTATTTGGATGTTTGATCAGTAATATTCAAAGGAGGTGGTTGTGTTTGGAAGCATTTTAATCAGACAAAGCCTGTGATATGGATCCATCCTGCAGGCAATCCTTGCTGTAGATGGTGCAGCCAGGAGGGTGCTGTGCTGTGCTGGGGCTGTGATGGATGCTGGCTCCTGAGGAGGAGCCAGGCTGCAGCATCTGCCTCAGGTGTGATGCTGGGAGGGCTGAGGCAATGGAGGGATGGCAGTGTCCTGTCTCCCACGGGTGAGTTAATCTGTTGCTGGAGCAGGAGCTGGAGGAGCTGCCTCGGGAGCCCGAGGCAGTGGGTGCGGGCGCTGCCCTTTCTCTCTGCCGCAGTTGTTACCATCCCATTTCAGCTGAGCACAGCGTGTGGCTCTGGGCTCTCCCAGAGTGTGACTCCTACAGGGCCATGGCATGGCATGGCCAGGCCAGGATGTAGCCTGGAGCAAAAGTTAAAACTGAAAGTGAAGAGCACACTTCCCTGTGTCCATTGTTCTGCCAGCTGGGAAATCTGCCGGTGGCTCACTGAAAACAACCCCTGCATGAGGCAGTTGTGTGGGAACGGCCAATGGCAGCCTGAGCGAGGCTGAAAACATGGGAACTTGTTCCAACACAATTCCCATTGTTCTCTCCCTGGTTGGCCTGCAGAGCATTGCTCGTGTTCCCAGCTCCAGCACCGTGGTGTGCACTCTCTCTCGGACTGTGCGTCTGGAAGGGTGAAGGGAGATGAGGGAAGAGAGAGAGAAGGGTTTCATTTCCCTCAGGGAAAGCTTTGCTTTCAGGAGTTTAAGGGAAGCTGCTTTAAACCATATGTTGTGTGTTTTTAAATGTCCCAAACTGTCTCTGCAAACGCTTGTTCTTGAGTGTGAGGACTATTTCTGGACCTGTTGCCAAGGCAGTGCCAAGCTTCTGCTGGAGGCTTGCACCCATATTTCTTTTTTGATTTAGCTGTCTTTTGAATGTGGAAACTGTTCTTCTTGGCCTTTGTTCTTAAGTACATGGGACTTCTGAGAGAGGCAGTGCTGTCTCTTGTGCTCTGCCTGTTGGAGGGGGCTGTTGGATAAACCCCATACCAAAGAGTTCTGCTGGACTCTCTGAGGAGACTCAAGGGTGGTTTTAGGCTGCTATTGCATCCCTGTAATATTTGGCCAGGAAATATCCGTTATCCCTGTTCATGACCCGGCTAAAGGGCTGGAGTATCTAAGAGCCAGCAGGACACAAGGTGTGCTGCTTTCCCCTGAGCAGTGTGTGCTGAGATCTCACAGCAACCAGCTGAAAGCGTTTGGACCATTGAAGAGTTATACTGAGGTTGCTTGGGGATCAAATGGTTAACATGGTCAGAATCCGGTGCTCAATTCCTCTGAAAATGTGGTGTTTTGCTTCCTTTCAGAGAAGCAGAAGCATTCAAGGAGCAAGGAAACGCGTACTATGCCAAGAAAGATTACAACGAAGCGTACAACTACTACACGAAAGCCATAGGTGAGAAGAGCTGATGGCCATATCAATCTTTGCTGAATGCCACATCTAGAAATCAGAGCTGATTGCTGATTTCAAACACACCAGCAGGGTTTCTGACAGTACATGCTGGATGGAAACTTCTTGCCTGCTTTGATTACCTTGGGAAATGTTGACAGATCGATAATGCCAGTCAGGGCCAATGTTCTTAATGAGTGCCACAAGCTGTGTAGCTGCTGCATTACACTGACAGTGAGTCTTGCATCGTCCCCAGATACCTGTCCCAATAATGCCAGTTATTATGGGAACAGAGCTGCCACGCTCATGATGCTGGGGAGGTTCCGAGAAGCACTGGAGGATGCTCAGCAGTCGGTCAGGTTGGACGACAGCTTTGTGCGGGTACGTGGAGAACTTCGGGCTCTTCGTTCAGTACCTTGTCTGCACCTGTTGCAGCTCTTGCAACTCCCTTTTATCTGTTCCCAGGGCCATCTGCGGGAAGGGAAGTGCCACCTTTCCCTAGGGAATGCCATGGCTGCCAGTCGCTGCTTTCAACGAGTTTTAGAACTGGATCATAAGAATACCCAGGCACAGCAGGAGGTAAGAGGGTCTTCAGATTTAACTGGCCCCAGTAGATGCTGAGGAGGCTAAGCTGGTCTTTCCCCCAGCTCTCCAGAGGAAAAATGGAGAGTGGTGTAAGTCAGCTGCCACTGTTTTGTCCCTTTCACAGGGTACATTTTCCTGGGCTACCAGTTTGGTAAATTAATTTCAAACTGATTTTAATGCTAGCAAAAGTATTCATGTCATCTGCATTATCAGTCCATGGTCTGCAGTAGATTTGGCTCTGACACTTCAGGGATTGACTTGGTGGCATTTCAGAGCAGAGACTGTCCTGCAGCACTTGTGTGTTCTGTCTTTCAGCTGAAGAACGCCACGACCGTGCTTGAGTATGAAAAAATAGCCGAGGTGGATTTTGAGAAACGGGATTTCAGGAAGGTGAGATGAACTTGTTTGCTGTGGTCTTATATAAGAACTGACCTGGCCTGTGCAGCAAGGTGTGTGGCTGATTTCCCTGTCGGATGTCTGGGAGGTGCTGTGCCACATCTGTTGAAGCAAGGCTGGCTGGTGAACTGTGTCAGCTGTGAAAGGGGCAGAGCTTGTGCTCCCTGAGCACCGACTGAATGACAAGTGAGGAGGTGACTGGCTCAGGCTGAGTGTCCTCTGTCACCATTTGCTTTGCAAGATGAGTGGAGCCATGAATGAGGTGTTTGTGACAGATTTTGTCAGCAGCAGCATTTAATCATGCTTTGCTCCTAAAATGCATATCGAGGATTCTTCTTTCTCAGCTCTTTAAAAAAAAAAACAACAAAACAACAAAAACCCAGAGGCAGGCCATGTGCCAGTGAGGGTCGCACAGGGAGCAATGCAGATCTGCATGGGGCACTCATCTTACTGCTTCCAAATCTTTCTTCCCAAGGGCTGTAAGAGGATGCAGCTGGTACTAACCTGATAGAACAAGAAATGACAGCATAAAATCTGAAAGGCACCAAACACTTCTCATGCAACTGTTTCTGTGCAGTGGATGCATGTAAGGCTCAGATTTGGCCCAGAAAGGAGATTGTCTGGCACACTGAGCTTGCTGTTCAGGTCACTGACTCTTAGGCTAAGCTCAAGATTTTGGAAGGGTAAATCCCATCATTGTACCCCTTGTTTCTGAGGAGCAAATGGGATGTGTAGTCAATCTGAATTTCATGTGTAGGAATTGCCATGCCTGTACTGGACGTCCTGTGTCTGTCCCTCACTTCCCTGGTCCCACTCCACTGGGGAGGCTCACATGAAACGTGATCTTTGTTTCTGGAGAGCTGCTCCTGCTCCTGCCTCTCCCAGGAGCCTTTGGCTCTGGAGCACAGTGCTTCCCACAGCAGGGCCCCGTGATGTCACGGGCTGGGGAGCAGATGAACCTTGGGGAACAATGCCCCGTTCTCGTGCAGATGTCCCCGCCGAGAGCAGGGATGGAAAAGACCCATTAGCTCACCCTGCCCATGGCTGGCAGGCCAGTGGAAGATCAGCTCCTATACTGTACTTTTTTGTGTTTTCTCTAGTCCAAACTGTCTCAATCTATTGAATTGCTGTCTCTTCCAAGTGTCTTTATACTGCAGGAAACAGGGGCAGGATTGTCCTCTTTGGCTCTTTCTTTAGGGCTTACAGTTTAGAAGAGTTAAAGGGGTGGACCTCCTACAGGTGTCCCTTGAGTCTTGTGTAGTGCTCTGTCACAGTAACACAGCAGATGCCTCAGATCTTGGCACACAAAGCCCTTTAAAAGACAAAAAAACCTGCACATGAGGAAAATTTTCCAGTGAGTGTGTCTCCAGCAGCCGCACTCACCTTCTTGGTCAAACACAAATCCCAGACGTGATGTAGCTGTTCAGACTAGGCCGTTGGTCTTTGCTGTTGCTCACGCCTGTGGCTTTTCCCACCCCAGGTTGTGTTTTGCATGGATCGTGCTCTGGAGTTTGCTCCCGCATGTCACCGGTTCAAAATCCTCAAGGCCGAGTGTTTGGCGCTGCTGGGCCGGTACCCTGAGGCTCAGTCTGTGGCCAGGTGAGTGCCCGAGGGCTAGGGGGTGTCCTGGCTGCTGCCTGTGCTCCACACCCGGGGTAAATGAGGGAATACAAAAAAGAAATAGTCCTTAATGCACACTGTGAGGAGGAGGAGGAGGAGTGTGTGAGTTTATCCCTGTTAATCTTCCCGGGAAGCTGCATCCAGACCCTGCTCCCAGCCAGCTGTCCTGCTCGAGCAGGTTCACGTCCTTTTGGCTCATCTGTACCATGGACTTGATAAAATAACTGGATAGCTGAGCAGAGGAAGGTGCTTGTGGAGGTCAGAAGGAGGCGGGAACGGGGAACATTTCCTTCCTTGCTGTTGCTGCAGTGATATCCTGCGGATGGACTCGACGAACGCCGACGCGCTGTACGTGCGCGGGCTGTGCCTGTACTACGAGGACTGCATCGAGAAGGCCGTGCAGTTCTTCGTGCAGGCCCTCAGGATGGCCCCGGACCACGAGAAGGCCTGTCTTGCCTGCCGGGTAAGTGGTGGAGAAGGGACTGCAAAATTACCAGGATTTGGGGTTTTTTAAAGCACGCCTAACTTGATTCGACTGGATCAATCCCTTCTCCCTCTCTCAGCATTATCATTCCCAGACCTCCAGGAGCAGGCAGTGTATCCAGCCCTTCCCAAAGACAACCCGATAAACCCAAGTTGCCAGAAGCTGTTTCTCAGGAGATTGTGATACTTTGAAGCTGCTTCCCCTTCACTCTTCTTTGTTCCCAGATACATCATTTTTAAAGGAACTCCTGACTTTCATATCCAATATCCGCCCACAGCCTGACTTGCATTTAACACTGTTCCTTCATGTTGCTCCTTTCCTGGTGTAGTTCTTTAACTGACTTTTCTAATGTGTTCACATGTATAAGCCCTCAAAAAGTGAGCTCTCAGTCCTTTTATTTTAATCCTTAAATTTACTGCACTGTCATGTTCTCATCTTAAAAATTAGGCAACCTTTTTGCTGTGGAGAATGCCTGGAACTGGCACTGGCTCTTCCTTAGTGCTTCTCTTGGGGGAAAGTCAAAGTGCTTCCAGCTTGTTTCAGCTGCTGGAGCAAGACTGTGGCTTGTGTCCTGCAGTAGTGTCTGAAACCAAATTAGAACTGTTATGTTTGAGGGCCCTTGTCCAGCAGAACAAGGTGCTTGGTCCCCTTGAACCCTGACCTTGTGTCCTGACTCAGGTGTGTTTCCTTTCAGAATGCCAAAGCACTTAAAGCGAAGAAGGAAGACGGGAATAAAGCATTCAAGAAAGGCAACTACAAACTAGCATATGAACTGTACACAGAGGCACTAGGAATAGACCCAAATAATATCAAAACAAATGCCAAACTCTACTGTAACAGGGGTACGGTTAATTCAAAGGTAAGGGACAGTCACCTGGCAGGTGTCTGTTGTCAAATCTCTCATCATGTCAGTGATAAACCACAACTCAGTTGTTCTGGGAAGCACAGGCTCCTCTGGCTGCTGGGCAGCTGCATCTCTCTGGGGCCATGGGCAGTGTGTCAGGGATTTGTGCTTGCACAACACTTGGGTCAGTTCCCAGCAGCCAGCAGTTGACTCCTGCAGAAACAAAACTCAAATACTTGCGCTGCACAGAGTGGGAGGGAGAGGAGGGACGTGCTGTAGCTTTATCTTAGTCAGCAAAAGGCATCCCTGTCCCTGTTTTTCCTTCCTGCGAATGAACAGCTTTATTTTCTTAATTCTTCTTGTAAGTCATGTCTTGGTTTGGTTTTTAATCTTAAAAAGAGACCTACTTTAAAGCCCCTGGACACTTCTTCCAGCTTTGCTGTTGAATTTTAGTCCTGCACTATCCAGAGAAGCAGTCAGTCATGTGTCAGTGCTCCCAGTTCCCATCCAGAAACATATCTTCTGGGCATGTTTCCTCCTCAGCTGTCCCTCTGTTGCTGCTCCCCAGACATCAGCACTCAGTCAAGAGAACACAGGCTGTTCCCGAAACCTGGGAAGTGGGATGAGCTGGAGACAACATAATGGATGTTTTACATGGCTGTTTGTGTCTGAAAACAAACAATTCTTTTTCTAAAAAAGATTTCTTTTAAATATTTTTAAGTTTATCTTGCTGTCTGGGAATTAGCTTGGATACAGAATTGGGATTGTTTTCAGGAAAACCCTTGTTTTTGAGTGCATTTCTTACACAGAAGCACCACGAAGCTCTGCCACGTCACTGGCCAAGCTTCTCATTTTTTCCAAGGGAGCAAAAGCTCAGTGTTTTGGGGGAATTGAAAAAAAAATTCCTAGACATAGGAACCAGTGAGATTTTCCCAGATTCTTCACACCTTTCCTTTGCCTGAAAGCATGATGCAGAATTTGTTCTCTGTTTGGGATTTGCTCACTTCTGTCTGCCGTTGTAGCTTAGGAAACTTGAAGAAGCAATCGACGACTGCACGAACGCGGTGAAACTGGACGACACGTACATCAAGGCATACCTGAGGAGGGCACAGTGGTGAGTGCACCTTGGCACAGGCACCTGAGCAGGTGTGTGGGCAGGAGTGTCCTCCCAGCAGCTCTGAGGGATGGGGTCACAAATCTGGAGTTTAACTGAATGGAAGATTCTGCACTGAGGGGTCCTCAGTTTATTCCTTTCCCTACACTGCTGAGGAGATGAGGGAAGCTCCCACAAGTAGCAGGTGTCTAGGCTCCCTGGCAGTGGCCCTGTGTGGACCCTTCTGATGACTCTGCTGCAGTCCAGGGCACTTCTCTTTCTTAATCAACATTCACCCAGACAGCTGTACTGAGCCCTCTTTGATGTTCCTATGAAGGACACCTTGACCACCAGTGTTTCTTTCCACAGTTACATGGACACAGAACAATATGAAGATGCTGTAAGAGACTATGAGAAGGTTTATCAGACAGAGAAAACAAAAGGTGAGCACATGGGCACTCTGTGTGTGTTCACACTTTTCCCTTACCTGCCAATTTTTTTTGTTGTTGCTTTTTTCCCCACGATATGCTCTGATTTGCAGCCTTTTACCCCAGCAGAACAATATGGAGAAGCCCTTGGAAGCACTGGAAATGCCTGTCTCAGGTCTGATTTCTCTCCCAGCATTGAATGCTGAGATGATAATTGAGCTTGTGGCTGAGACAGTGCACTGAGTTCAGAATGTCTGGTTTTGGTTCTCATTTTAACTGTCCCCTTGCTTTTTGAGTGGCCTGAAGTGGGTAGGACAAAGTAACCCCTCTCCTCTGGCCTTGTGCTCCTTTCCAGAACACAAACAGCTCCTAAAGAACGCACAGGTGGAACTGAAAAAGAGCAAACGGAAAGACTACTACAAAATCCTGGGGGTGGACAAAAATGCCTCTGAAGATGAGATCAAGAAGGCTTACAGGAAACGAGCACTAATGCACCATCCAGGTACCCACAGCAGTCCCTATGTGCCCTGTACAGCCATCACTGAGGCAGAAATGCATATGGGAGTGGGAATTTCTGGACAAATGGCAGCTCTGACCCCACAGATTTAGAGCATGTGCTGGGACGGGAGTTTGGGAATGTTTGTTTTCCATTTGCACTAGAAATTAATAGCTTCTTCCTGCTTGTTTGTGTATCCACAGATCGACACAGTGGGGCAAGTGCAGAAGTACAGAAAGAAGAGGAGAAGAAATTTAAGGAGGTTGGTGAAGCCTTTACAATCCTGTCAGATCCCAAGAAGAAGGCCCGCTACGACAGCGGGCAGGATCTGGAAGAGGATGGATTGAATATGGGAGGTCAGTGTTCCTTATGATACTCTGGCATGGCAGCCTTTAACAAGATCAGACCCTTAAGAGTCTGCCTTAGGCCCTAAAGCAAGCCTCCCATTGGGAATAATTCCATGAATTGATTCAGTTTGGTTGCTGAAAGCATTGGGATGGCAGAGCTGCACTGAGTGTTTCCAGTTGGGAAATGGCTGGGACACTGGTGGGTGTTGTCTTTGGCTGAGTTGGTGGGCAGTAGCTGCCATTAGGCAGAAATCTGTCACAGGACATGTAGTGTAACTGTGGATCCCTGAATGCTGCTTATCCAAACCCTTAGGCTGCCTCCTGACAGGTTCTCCCTGTGACAGCTGCTTTTACCTGTTTGCTGCTGCTGTGCCAGGGCTCGGAGCCAGCCCTGTGTCCCTGCTCACCCCCTTTGAAACCCTCTCAGTGAACTGACAGTTCCTGAACTGTGGGAGTGTAACTGGCTACTTCCCTGCAGCTCATTAATTCCTTCTCTTCCCTGTAGACTTTGATGCAAATAACATCTTCAAGGCCTTCTTCGGCGGGCCGGGAGGCTTCAGCTTCGAAGGTAGGTGAGGTGTGCTCCTGCCAGCCTTGGAAGTACATGGAATCCCTGACAGGGCAGCTGGGGCTCCCAGTGGATGTGCTGCTTGAGGAGAGCATGGGAAGTTCTGCCTGTACAGCCTCGGCTGGTGGCTGGTTCTGGTTGTTTTGGGTTCAAAAGCCACAAGGGTGTTCCCTGTTCTGGAGGTGTGTGTGGGCGTGGCCATCCATGTGCTGCTTCGGATTGCACTGAACTGCTTTGTCTTTGAGTTTGGAAAGTCCTGATATCTCCCATTTTCTTTTTCAGCTTCTGGTCCTGGAAATTTCTTTTTCCAGTTTGGCTAAGAAGCAAACAAACACAAATAAAACCACACATACCTGATCTGCTTCTTTTAACCTCGAGTACGGACAGCCCCAGACTCCTCCTCCATCACGTCTCGTTGTCCTTAGAGCAGTTTCATTTCTGGGTTGGAGCCTCTGTTTGTGTGTTGTGTGCGTGAAGAGGAAACCAGCTCGGGAGGGGAAGGCTTGTGAATTTTGTTTTACTGTTAACTTTATTAAAAAAAAAAAAATAAAAATAAAGCTTTGAATCTTTTGGTCCCTCCATGCTGGCCCATGCTTTCAGCTGCTCCTGCCCCTCAGCACAGAGGATTTCCTGGCATTTTCCCGGAATCTCCATGTGTGAGAGGGTGAAGGAATCTCCTGGTTTATTTTGGTTGGCTCTGAAGCAGCATGTCCAGGGTTTCGAGTAACTTGTAAGTTATCCTAATTTTTTGGAAATATTGCCAGCACTCAATCCAGTTTTATACAATCCTGTTTCACCTGCCAGCTGGATTTTTGGCTCTTTTTATTTCTTTTTTTTCCCATGGTTCTCCCAAGGTCCACTCGGGCATTAACTTCAGTAATAATGTGTGAGCTTACAATTCTGTATCAGAGAAATGCTGCTTTGAGTTTAAAGAGCAGCTTATGTGAGAATTCCCTGTGATGCAGCTGGAATTAAGGGCTTTGTGTTCCCAGGATTGTCCTGTTTAAGGGAATATTGAATTTGCTCTGGGCTGAATTCCTTCACTGTACTTTTTTTAATTAATCCACTTGAATATTTCATATTTGTGCTGAACTTGATTTTGTTGAGCTTGATGTGTGATTTCCTGTTACTGATCCATGATGTGGGTGAGTCTTTCATTGCCAAGTGAAGTTCAGGCAGGGATTGTGGGTGGTTTGAGATGTGCAGTGCTGAGCTCCTGGTGTGCAGCAGCTGGGCTGGTTGGTTAACCTGGCCAAGTGGTTTTCTCCTGGCAGTGATTTACTCATCCAAAGCAGCAAGGAAATGCAAAGCCCAGCTCTGAACTGACAGTCTCTACTCGCTTCTCTTGTGCAGTGTCAGGATGGGAGCTGGAGGGATGGATGAGCTTGTGGCCCGGAGCCATGTCCAGATGGGTTTGGTTTTCACTTAAAAGGTGGTGTTGCAGCAGGATCTTACCTGGGAGAGGGCTCTGCTCCTGGAATTCTCCCCTGTTCTCTAGAGAGTGGAGAACCTTTTTGCCCAGGTGCTCTGAGTTCAGTCCTGTCTGTGGAGGGTTCACGCTCAGCATGGGGTGTGAGGGGAGCAAGAGGCAGCAGGGCCGTGGCTGGGGATCCTGGGCTGGTGCTCAGTGAGGGGCAGTGGGGCCATGGCTGGGTCCTGGGCTGACCTGGCGGTGCGGGGCCGTTGGAGGCCAGAGTTTGCTCAGAGAAGGGGTGTTGGTGCTCACAGGCCGGGCTGTGCGGAGAGAGAACCTGACACTGACTCTGTGTAACACCTGACTTACCTTCCTTCTGCAGGAACAAACACTGCAGTGAGTTCATTGCACGAGGCGATGGCTCTGAATGCCATGTCTTTGTCTTCCTCCCTCCCGAGGGCTGTGTGTGTCCTTCCAGCGGGACAGGGACCGGCATGGGGCTCCAAGGTCCCAGTGGTTCCAGCAGAGACAGTGCTGTTGTGGTCCTGCTGTGGTCTTTGGTCAGGATTCTTAACAATCTGCTTTCGTAGAGGGAAAATTTAAGGGCTTAAATTTTAGCACTGCAGAATAGAGTATTTTACAACTCACTTGAAACTCAGCTTTCCAAGTGAGCCAGTGCTGAGTAATACTTTCAAAACCCGAATCCACCATGTTTATTCCAAGGTCCTTCACACCAGTGTGAGGGATTGAACCCACCCAGGTGCACCAAGAGCAGTTGGGTCCTGGCACCTTTCAGGCTCCAAAACGGTGAATCCCTGGGGAACCGAAACCCTGGTCTATGCACATCGATCCTCCCCCAGCTCTCCTGGCACTGTAAATCAGTTTACAGGGCTTCTTTAGTGGTGTTCCAGATCCATGATGTCTCGTTCTCTGTGTGTTGTTGTCACTGTACAGTCTGGGCTGTTCTCAGTCTCCCATTGCTGAGCACAGCCCTGTCCTGTGTCTGTCAGTGGGTTTGTTCTCATTTCCCCCTGCCCCAGGGAAGTGCAATCTGCTTCCTTCCTCCCTTCCTTCTCTCCAAGCTATGAGTGAGCCCATTCCTTTGAGCACAGGAGTGGGATGGCTCTGCTTCTGGGAGAGAAAACGTATACAGCAGCTATTTATAACCTGTACATGAATGCATGATTTAATGTAGTTAAATATTCATATGGTGAGTGCCAAGACTTTTTACGGAGCGTTATTATGTGAGTCAAAGTGAAGGCACAGAACCACGGAACGGTTTGGGCTGGAAGGGACCTTTAAAGGCCATCGAGTCCAACCCCCTGACATAGGCAGGGGCACCCTCCACTAGGATGCCCTGAGCTCTGTCCCTGTTCCTCTGCACAGAGCAGGGCTGAGCAGGTTTTGGTGGCATCCAGCACCTCAGGGCAGCAGCAGCACAGGTGGCACTGTGACCTCCACCTCCTCCCAGCACAGCCTGGGGGCATGGGACTACTTCTTTCCAAAAAATGTGCTCAGATGAGTGTTGCTTGGAGCGTTGCCTCCACACACGGAGGTTATTATCTGTGGGTTGTGGTTGTGTGTAGCCATAGGAAACAGGAGTGCCACTGCTCCAGCTGCTCGCAGCCCCCCTGCATGTCCTCTGGCTCCACGGGAGCCACTGGATGTAGGGATTTGCCACAGACACTGTGATTGTAGTCTTCAAGGGATGTTGTCCCTGAGCTGTTTCTAGAAGGACAAGGAGCTGATGGAGGTGCAGGAGGCAGGTGCTTCATGTGCTGCCCCTGAGGCACAGCCGTGGTGGGATGGACATGATCAGGTGTGGTCAGACACTTCCTGCTCCTTGGTGTCACTCCTGGCCAGCTCTGGCCTGGCAGCTCCTGCCCAGGGTCCCCCAGGGGGAATGGCTGGTTCAGTGAGAGCTCCTGCCAAATGGGAAAGACCTGGAGAGAGCAGAGCTGCCATGGCTGAGGGCAGACCAGGCTGGTGTGTTGGGGGATCTTCCACCAGTCGTGCTGGGAGTATTTGTTCTGAACAGCTCAAGAAGGAGCTGTCAGCTTCTCCAGGAAAGTTGTCAACTACAGGAAAAGTGTGTGGGGAGTGTGGCTGTGGGCAGAGCTGGCCTGTGTGGGCTCTGCTGTGGGACTGCAGTGTTTGCAGGGAGATAGGAATTGTTTGGCTGTTAGACTTTCCCTTGGATGTGGTTTTGCCTGATCATGCTCATGGAATCATGGAGTAGTTGGGTTGGAAAGCTGTGAAGACCATTCAGGGGGTTCTGGTCACCCTCTTTGACTGGCTCCTTGTTGCTTTGGCTGCACAGAAGGTACCAGATTTGTTGTTTGAACACTCCAGGAGTGTTCAGTGAGCGGGATCCCCAGTGCTGACAGCTGTTGTAAATACAGGAATGCAAGTTGGAAAACAGGAGAAAGAAAAAAATGTTCCGGGACAACAGTATTATCCATTATCCATGGAATAGTGGGTCCCACTCTGTATCTGCCAGGATACAGAGTGGAAGCTGCTGTGCTGTCGTGGTGTTTCTGGCACAGAGGCTGGTCCAGCTCTGGTGCCAGTCCCTGTCCAGCTGCGCCGGTCCCAGTTCCGCAGCCACCAAACAGGGTCGGGCCACGTGCTGCTTTGCCACTTCCAAATGACTTCCTCAGTTTCAGTAATAACTCTACATCTTCCCTTATCTCCAGTGGATGGTTTTCATCCTGTTTAAATTCGTGCCTTGTCCCTAGGGAACAGGACGCCCCTGTGCTGCACCCACCCCATCCCTGGAGCGGTGCCAGTCCCCAGGCAGCTGTGGCAGGGCTGTGACAGGGACAGGTGGCAGCAGCTGGAGGGGCCATTCCTGGGTGTCCCTGTGCCCCAGGCCCTGTGTGACTGTAGGAGCTGGCATGTAACTCTTTGGCCTTCCTGCCAGGCCCAGCTCTCCCACTGCTGCTGTCAGGGATGGGGTTATCCCTTCTCAGAGCAGCGTTGGGCATTTTCCCTTGCCCAGACCTGAGCTCAGAGGGACAGCTCTGGTCTGTTGCTGGGAGTGGGGAGCTGGGACACTGTGCCCGAGCTGGAGCATGGAGGATGGCCTGGGAGGACAGGATCTGTGGAGAGCCTGGCTGCCATCCCAGCCTGTCCCACTGCCCCATCCCCATCCCTGCTGTCCTTAATGGCTCGTGTGGACAGAGTGTGGTGTGAGGTAGAGTCAGAGGGGCTGCGTGCGGAGCACCCCAAGCCCCTCAGTGCATGTGAGTCGTGGTGGTCACGACGTTACAGAATAGTCAGGACAAATCCAGGCGCCGATGCGAAGCCACTTGGAGAGGAGCTTGTCCCTGCGCTGCCGTATTTATCTGAATTGGAATTCGGAATGTTTACCTCAGTGTACATAGCTCAACCTTTCCCTGGGAGGAAAGGGGAATTGCATGGAGCAATCGCTGTCCCATCGCTTTGCCAAACTCCTCATCCTCTCCCAGCCAGGCTCCGTGTCGGTACTGACTGTCCTGTCCCTCTTGGACCTTTCTAGGATGTGAATGGTAAAAATGTGAATATTTGTTGTTTACTTCCTTAGCAGAACTCCTGATGCTGTGTTTGTATGGGGAATCAGCCTGAGCAGACCCATATGCAATCGGTTTTACTTTATTATAAACTGTATATGATGTACAAACTAATAAAAACTCAAACGACGACAGTGTCACTGTTGTTCTTGAACAGGCAGATGAAGGAGATGTTCCAGCCGTGCATTCCAGTGCTGGAGTGATCTGGATGCTGGGGGTGTGGGCTCAGTTGGCCCCTGGGCAGGTGCTGCCAAAGGGTGTTTTTGAGCTTTGTTGGAGCAAACCCTTGAGGTTCTGTCAGGAGAGGCCCTGGCTGAGCACTGGGCACTCGGCTGCCGCTGGTGTGGGAGCTGGAAGGATTTCTCCATTGAGGGCAGGGAGGGTCACAGGTGATCTAGGTGGGTTTATAGCTCACTTTTTTTATGTTATAATGGGAACTTATTATCATTCTTCATTTTGGAACAGCAGGAACTATTTTGCTTTCCTAGCAGAGTGTTTGGTTCCAGACAAGCCCCAGAGCTCTCCCTGCTTTTGGCCTCAACGTTTGGAGGAGAAACACTCCTTACCCCGGCAGTGTTGGGCTCGGGCGAGCTGTGCCCAGTGACAGCCCCAGCCCAGCCCACGCCTCAAACACGGTCAGTATTTACAGTGTTAGTGTGGGTTAATGTCACTCTGCAGCTCCCCAGGCCCTGAGCCAGAGCCGGAGGCCGAGCTGGGACCTGACCTGGGACCATCAGTGGAGCTTCATATTAAATAGTGCCCAGGAGCCACCGCCCTGCTGGACCAGGGCCTGGTGGAGCACAAACACAGGTTTCAGTCAAACATTTAATGACAGAAGTGCTGGGTCAGTAACTTCCAGCCAGGGTTTAGGTTTGAGCAGACTTGAGTTATGCGGTTACGGTGCCTCCGCTTCCTACGCTACGGGGTTACTCCAGCCTAACTCTTAACATTCAGGTGCATTAGAGGAAGGGAGTAAAATCTTGCATGAAGTGCAGTTCTGTACTTCAGACATGATTTTAGTTTCTATCAAATAAGATGGAAAAGATGTTAGTTCATCTCTTCCACTCCCTGCCAAGGCAGGATTGTTCCCTACAGGACAAGGACACGGGACAGTGCTTGGTCCAGCCCAGGTAGGGGGAAGTGGCCGGAACTGGCTGCCTGTCCTGGCGTTTCACTTGTTTCCCCCTAAGTCTGTGGTCGGTGTCTTTAAGACATCACCTGGCACTGTGCCCTCCTCCAGGAGGAGCTGGGCTGGAGCTGGGCAGCTGTGGGACCAGCCTGAGATTGGGGCTGCTGGGACCTGCTGCCCTCAGCAAGGTCTGTCCTTAGGGGCCAAACCCTTGGTAAGGGATCACCCCTGACAGGAGTGAGCCACGCGCTGGTTCTGACCCCGTAATCGGCTGCAGCCGATGTCAGTCCCTGGGTGTGGGAGGGGAGGGACATCCTGCAGTTCCCTCAGCTTCAGAGCAGCGACCAACGGGCTTTGGTCAGTGCCAACAGGTAAAGATCGAACGATTGTGGTTCAGAGGGAAGCGATAAAAGCCCAGAGTTGATCTTCCTCCAAGGAAGAAAACAAGCAGGACACCCTGGCTGGTTCCCTCCAAAACTCTCCCGTTAAAATCCATGACAGTTTCAGTCAGGAGTTGCTTGTTTTCTTCCTTGTCCTGAGGCTGATAACTCCCCAGAGGCTTCACACTGGGGTGGGCAGAAGGGTTGACTTTAGTAAAGGTACAATTATTTCTCTTTACACTTTAAGGTTACAGGAGTTACTTGCCTTTTAAAAACAAACCGAGGAGCTGCCCTGCCCCGTGCTCCTAGATGATGGTGCAGGAGCTAAAGGCAGATCCCCGTTTGTTGGTGCTCTGCGTTGGCACGAGTTTTCCCTTCCCGTAGTATCCCGAGAATATCGCCCTCACATCGATCTTTTTAGAGAGGTTGAGCATCCACATACCGTTATCAAAATACAGCAGTTTCCCTCCTCCAATTTCCCCCACTTGCTCCCCTTTGTTCCCCGCCTTTTCCAGCTTCACGAACTCCAGCAGGTCGAGCCCGGTCTGGACGGCCTCGACGCCGTTGGCGCAGCCGAGGGTGATGTGGGCCCGGCTGCCCCGCGGCAGGTTGTCCGTGGGCAGGATCTTGTCGGCGTCCCCGGGCCAGAGCAGCAGCTGCTGCTCGCTCAGCTCGATGCGAGCCCCGACAGTCTTTGTGGTGATGAACAGCGCCGAGATGGAGAGGGTGAAGCCTTTGCCGTAGGAAGCCTTGACGGCCTGGAGGAGAGGGAGACACGTGGAACAGTGTCAGTGCCTGTGGGTGGGGATTCACGGCGCTGTCACTGTCCCCAGGCTCAGGGGAAGGTGGCTGCTCACAGCAGCTCTTGCTGTGATGTAGTTAAAATATCGAGTGCAAGGAGAAGGTCAGGGCCTGACACTCCAGCTCTGTGGATTTGGAGCTGGGTACATCTTTATCCTTCACAAATTCCAATATTTAACTTGGGCTTATCTGCTCTGAAATAATCTGTCTGGGAGCGTAAATACCTCAGTTCATCATCATTCAGCTCACACTGTCGGAGATGATGCTGGAGGGAAGGTGGGAGTATTTTGTTTGGAAATAGGAAATAGTCACCATCTCCACAATTCTGAGTTTTCTCCTGCACGGGCCACGTGGGCGTAGTTCCTGTCTCTACCTTTGGCCTCTGGCTCAGAGCAAAGCCCATCCCCAGCCCACCCCAAGGCTCGTGGACCCCCTGCTGGGGAGGGAGGGACACTGGGGATGAGGAGAGGAGTTGGGACCCCAGCACTCACTTCCTGCTGCGCGTATTCCTCAGCTCCAGCTGCTTTCCCGAACTCGGTGTATTTCGTGGTGCAGTGCAGGACCCCAGGTGGCCTCTTCACGAAGTAGCTGGTGAGATCTATTTTTATTTTGGGATCATCGATAGCAGAAGCAACTGCAAATACAGGTAAAGAACATCACTGTCACAAAATGATCCCCCCCAGTGTCACTCCACGAGCCCAAGTCCCATCTCAGGTCCCTTTCCCACCCTGTCCTTCACCTCATCTTTCTGGCTGCTGGGGAGCACTGGATGGGTAACTGAGCCCCTCCCTATCCCCAGGCTCACCACAGATGGAGCCAGAGAAAAGAAGCCTCTGCATGTCATTGTGGCTTGTCTTAACCCTGATGATGTGAGTCCCTTAAGAGAGGGGATTGTTCAGCCTTTCCCATTTCTCTCTGACTCTTTGCCTTTGTCCCACCCAACCCTTCAGAACCAGGGGACACCCAGGACCCCACGTCCCACTGCTGCCACCTGAGCCCAGTGCCCTGGGGGGCCAGAACTGAAAAGACTTCTTGGGAACAACCCTTCAATTTATTTTTACTTAAAAAGCAACTTTGGCAGCGATGGGGACCAGGTTAGTAGCTTTAAAAAGCTTTTCTTGTTGACACCTTTAACTAGAAATTGGCTTGAGGAGCTGATCAGACTTGTTAACATCAACAGGTAAAAACATGGTAAGGCCATGTCTATACATACAGTATTTACTCTCCTTTTTGAAGGCTTTGAGACTCCCGAGCTCATCCAAGAAGGCCTGGCCAGCCTTTCTCAGGATCTCTGAACTTCTTTTGCTCAAAAACCACCCAAAATACATGGGGAGGAATTCCTTCTCCAAGCTTGGCTTCATCTTCTTCAGCTCTTCCGCAGACAGTTTCCACTGATTCTTGTCCTTCAGCTGGGGACAATCCAAGCGCCAGGGGGTTTTGGGCTCGGCGAAGATGACTTTGTACCGGTACTTGTCAGCAATGTCAAAGAGCTGCTCCAGCCGTTCCCGCTCGTGGTGAGTGTCATCCAAAACGATGACGCTGATCTCCCGTTTGCAATAGTCAACTAGATCCTCGTCCACCTTGGAGTACTCTTCAGGAATGGAGCTTCTTATTACCGGTGTGATTTTATAGTGATCGACAGAGATGACCTTGCAGGCGTCTTTGTACCGATCGTGGATGGCCTGGGCCAGGGTGGACTTCCCGCTGCCAGGCAGGCCCCGGAGGATGAAAAAGGTTTTGGATTCCTTGAGGGTGGAGATGGTGTCTTCGTCGTCAAGGAATGGGAACTGCAAACTCTCGGGTCTCTCTTTCGCTGATTGAGTAGACATTTTTCTAAATATTTTAGGCAGGAAGGTGTGACTCTTCTTGGAGAAGCCTCTGTTCTGAAATGGAAGGAGAAAACACTTTGCAGGGCAGGAACCCCGGAGACCACGTGGCCCCATTGGGACTTTTATTGGGAGAGATGGGGTGCAGGGAGCACCTCCCCCCCCCCGTCCTCACTTGGGTGCCCTGCTGGGCTGACACCCCCTCCCACAGCTGCCCTGGCTGGTCCCACGGCAGGGACCTGCGTCCTGTCCCACCCAAGGGCTGAAGGTGCAGCCCCACTTCCCTCCCCACCAGGAGGGGGAAGTTTTACCCATCACGTGGCAGCAGCGTGGGCAGAGCTTCTCCTGTGACAAATTTAGTCTGAACACTGAACAAACCCCCGTGGCTGCCGGATGCCGAGGGCGCGGCAAGACCTGAGGAAGCCCAAGGGGAACTGAAAGTCCCAGCAGGTGCTCAGAGCTGCCACACTCTCTTCCCTTCACCTGAATTGCACACTGTCCCCAGGGAAGTGGCTGTTTTCTAGAGCAGCCCACGAGGATGATGCCGTCTCTCTCTGAGCTGCACTGGGGATCGGCACCCGAGCGCCAAGGAGGAGGGAATTAGGGCTCCTCTTGGGAAGAGAAACTTAGATTGCTTCCAGGAAAACCCAACCCCTCCCTGCAGCTGCCAGGTAGGGCAGAACTCGAAAGTGAAACCTCGAGTGCCGAAGGAAACGAAACACTTTTGTTTGGCAGCAGCGAGCGGGAAACACTGCTGGGAGCTGGCGCAGGCTCTCCCTCCCCTCGTGCCAGCAGCTCCTATAACTGGAATCCCAGATTAATTCCCAGCAGGGCTTGGGAAAACACAGCACTGCAAGGAAACGAGGGATTTCTCCAGCCGTGTGAGTTCAGTATAGCATCAATGGGGCAGTCACTGTTTTTTGGGTCAATACATGAACTCTCCACCTCCCCAGCTGCCTCAGGGCCAGCCCAGCCCAGGACCCGCTGGAGCCAAAGGCCATGGAAGTGATGCCCAAGGAGTGAGTTTTGCTTTTGATGCAAAAATCGAGAGGTTTTTCATAAAACATAACTGCTCTGCCTGAGGCAGAAAACTGCTTTTCCTCTTTGCGGATTGATGCTGTTGTTTAAAAAACCCCACTTTTCAGGTGATGAATTTCCCCATCTCTTTATTCCAGAACGTGGAGGTGGGTTTGGTTCCAAATGCCTCAGGAGCAGGACCAGGACCCCACAGCTCCCACGGGCACTGCCTGCCCCGGGGTCAGCTGCAGGACGGGGACCCCGAGTGCTCTGGGGCTTGTGTGGAAAGAAATGGGCCCGCCAGGGCAGCGGGGACCCCCAGGCTCCACAGAGACCCCCGGGCTCTCCAGGGACCTCCACTGCCTTCCCCGTGGACTCGGGGCTCCCAGGTCCCCACAGAGGAGGAAGCAGGTGAGTCACCTGGAGCTCTGTTCCTGCTCGCAGCGCAGGTGCCCCGCCTGCCCGGGGGTCGCAGGGCCGGAGCCGGTGCCGCGCTGTCCCCGCACCGCGCTGTCCCGCGGGCGGGGGCCGGGGCCGCTGTTCTGCCGCGGCAGCTGCTCAGGGGACTGAGGCGCTTTTCAGCCCCGCGAACAAAGGAACAATCGCGGCCCCCCCCGGGCCATTGTTCGCCGCCGGCTCGGGGACAACGGGCGCCTTCACGGCCCGGGCCGGGTGGACAAAGGTCCCGCAGAGCGCGGGGTGCGGGGTCCCTCCGGACAATCCCCCATTGAGCCCGGCCCGGCCCCCCCCCGCCGCCCCCACAAAGCTCCCGCTTGTCTCCGGCTCCCCGCGGGACAGGGGCTCGCGTGGAAGGAGCGATCGCTCCGGGCCCTGGGCTGCCCGTGCCCCGGCGGCCCCCAGCGTGTGCCGGGACCCCCAGAACGGAGCCACGGGCACCTGGGGCCGTTCTCGGGGCCCGGCTGCCCCCGCGTCCCCCCACACCCAGCGCCCACGTGTCGGCGACGCCGCGGGCTCCTCCTCCCGCCGGGAATCGGAACCATTGCCCGGGGGGAGCGGCGGCCCCGATCCCGGTCCCTGTCCCGGTGGCCCCGCTTACCATGGTGAGGGCAGCGGCTCCGGGGCGGCCGCCGGTGGACAGCGGCGCGGCGTGGAAGCGGCTCTGGGGGGGGCGCGGCCGCGGCCCCTTTCATAGCCCCGGGGCCCGCCCGCCCCGCGGGGCCGGGCCGAGCCCTCCCACGGGGGTCGGTCCCCGCCCGGGGCTCAGTCCCCGCCCCGCCCGCCCGGCAGGTCCGGCCGCAGAGGAGCCGGTCCCGGGGATGCTGCCGGGACAGCCCTAGGCCGGGAGAGGAGATACGGGGAGAGAGGAGGCTCTGAGAGCGGCGGTGGCTCAGCCCAGCTCCTTCCCTGCTCAGGACACACCACTCCACTGCTGGGTATGTCTCTTGTTCAACATTTATTATTTAGTCCTCCCGCCTCTGCTCTACTTTTCCCCGTTGCTTTCTTTTATTTCCTTGTCCGTTTCCCCATCACTGGCATTTCCACGTACTTCTGTATCACTCCCGGCTTCCTCTTTTGGCTTTTCATCTTGATTTCCTGTGTCTTGTTCCCCTTCCTCCCTCTCTATGTCCTTCTCAGACTTGTTTTTTGTGTTTCCTGTATCGTTCCCATTTTCTTCTTTTGGCCTTTCATCTTGATTTCCCATGTCTTGTTCCCCTTTCTCCCTCTCTTTGTCCTTCTTAAGCTTGTTGTTTTTTGTGTTTTTTCTATCATCCTTGGCTTCTTCTTTTGTCTTCTCATCTTGATTTCCCACACGTTGTTCCCCTTCCTCCCTCTCTCTGTCCTTCTCCAACTTGCTTTTTGTGTTTCTACGGCTGGAGTCACGATCTGGGGAGGAATAAGCAAACTTAAGCCAAGTCCCAGCACTCAGCAGTCGGGCTCAAGAAAGGTCCCCCCGCTCCCTCACCCCCACCAGGAATCTCTCGCTCCCCGTTTGCTGGGACAGGAGGTGCTGGGAAGCAGCACTGAGGGAAGCCCTGGGGGCTGCAGGCACAGCACCCTGCCAGGACCCCTCACCAAGCCCAGGGAGGGCTGGCGTGTCGGTGACACCGGGCCTGGGGTGCAGGGGACACTCAGGGAGCGCTGCCATCTGGACTTGCACCAAGATTTTAATTCACTGCTTGGAAGGAAATGGGTGCTGTGGGAATTCTAAGGTGTGGCTGCTGTGCTCCAGAAGAGGAAAATGGGGAGTTTTTCCATTTCTGGGTGCAGAGGTGGGAATAACAAGTACCTTTCTGTGAGGGAACTGTCTCTTCTTCGCCGCCTTTGCTCAGCTGTTTGATGTAGCTTTTGCTCACCTTATCCAAGGCCTGAAAGGGATGTGGCTCTTAATAAAAGCCCCGGAAATGCAGTTACATACCCAAGTTTTTCCTGTTTTCTTTTGCCCTCTGCTGTCGTTAGCTGGTCCTTTCCTACCACAAAACTCTTCATTTCTCCAGCATTACTGCCTGGAGTATCCCAGCTGGGATAACAGCTGCTCATGGATGCTGCCCTGAGCTCCTCCTCCCTGCAGCAGCCCCCTTACCGCAATGATGGTGTTTTGAGCAGCTTGGTCTGGCACGAGCTTCGCCTTCTCCAGGGCCTTTTCAAAGTTCAGGATCGCAGACCGGTAATCCTTTAATTTCACTGGAACAGACAAGGATATCAGCTGGTTTAACCCAGGATCAGGAGAACAACTAGAGGTAATCACACCAGTCTTGATCTGAGGGGTTGCTTTGGCTGTTAAATCCCAGAGATGTTTTCATAAAGGCTTCTCCACCCTGAGAGCAAAACCTGTGCCCACCCCTTTACCTTGTGCCTGTGCCACCAGCACAGTGGCGTGGAGCTGCCACTCCACATCTCCCTCTTCATCCGCTGACTCCAGAGACTTCTCTCCGCAGTCTTGGGCTGTTTCAGCTTCTCCCAGCTCGAGGTAACACCGGCCGATGTCATGGAACAGACAGGCCTTCTCCAGGCTGGATTTTGCCATTGGAATCCTCTTCTCCCAGCTTCAAGCAGAGTAAGACAGGCAGTTTATCGACTGTCGCTGGGTGCAGTTATGATTCAACCACTGATTTGATAACTGAGGGTTCAGGTATGAAAACTTCCCCATCCCCTGCTGCAGTGGGAACACACAACTGCACAGCCATGGCCTGGGTCCCTCCAGGCCCCTGCTGTCCTTCCTGCTGGGCTGTACTCACGTGTTGATGGCCTGCTGGAACCTGCTGGTCCGGGCGTACACGCGACCGATGTTGTCCAGGGCCCGGGACACGGAGTCGGGCAGAGCACTGTGACAGGGAGACAGAGGGATTGTGGCACTGGCATTGTCCTGCTCCTGACTGAGTCCCTCTGGCCTCAGGGAAGTGTTGGGGAGTGAAGGGCCCAGGTCAGACTGAAAGCCATGAAATCAAAGTCAATTTTTGATTGACTGACCCCCATGGGACACAGGGGAAATGGTTTAGCTTTATCTTTGATTATTGTTATTTTTTGTGCAAATCTGGCATTCCTTGTAAAAGTCTTTCCACTTTGTCTCAGTTTCCATCTGGGTCCCCGACATTCATGGATGATCTCTGTCTTCCAAAGGGAAGACCCAAAAATGTGTCTTCAGTCTCCTGGCACCAGCCCTGCTCCCCGTGCTTGGACTGAGCTTTGCTCCATGCCACAGGCGGCTCCTATAACAACGGAGCCTGTGGGCTTTAACTTTTTTCCTTAATTATCCTCATTCCCATCTTTGGAAGTGGCTTTGCCTACCCTTACCTTAGAGAAGGAAAAACCCATGAGTGGAGCAGCCAAATGAGACGGGAATCATGGAATAACCGACTGGTTTGGGTGGGAAGGGGCCCTAAGGCTCATCCAGTTCCAGCCCCCCCGCCACGCGGTCATTAACGGGAATCATTACCGAGTCATTAAGAGTCATTAACGGCGTTTCCAGCTGCAGCCGCCAGAGGGCGCGGCCCGCCCGTCACAGCGGCCTCCGGGTCCTTAAAGGAACTTTAAAAGGGTCCTAAAACCAGGTATCTCCTCCTGCCTCTCTCCTGCTAATTCCTGCCTTTATCTGGTGTACCCGGGGAGTGGGATCACCAGGAGAAAGGCAGCCATTTCCTAAAACAACACTCATTTCCAAAGGGATTTTGGAAAATGAGAAACTACCCGTCAGTGACATTTTGAAATCCTGGTGCAGTATTGGAAAAAATAACCCCCAAACCACTTCAATTCAAGCCACTACTCCGTGTTTTCTCATGTGCTTTGCAAACTGTCACTAAGACTACATTTTGCTCCACTGTGGTTCAGCTGGAAGAGCTGCAGGATGTGTCCAGTGTGGGCAGGTAAGTGCCCCTCAGAGAGACGTTTATTTCAAGCTGCTCTCATGGTCTGAATGAAAAGGGTTTTAAGACAAAATGGAGCAGAAAACTGGTGCAATTTCAAGGTTGAGCTTCCTGAGAAGGAGGTGCCTGCTTGAGGCTCAAGTGCTGAGACTGGGACTTGTGTTCTTTCACTTTGTTTCAGCAGAGGTTTCAATGTGCCCCATGCTCTAGGTCCTTAAAAATCTGCTTCAGTCTCCTTATTTTTGAAATAGTAAAGATAAAAAGTCACCAGAGAACCTGATACACAGGCAGAGCTGAATGTGTGGCCCTGTTAAACCTCCAGGTGAGAATAACACCATTACCTAATGCTAAAACACCTCCACGAGGTACTTTCCCCTTTCCCCACCCACTTGAACCTCCCAGCACTTACTTCTGCCTGGCACAATCCAGATCCCTCCTATAGCTGCGCAGAGCTGCCTCCATCTGTCCCATCTCCACCTGTGCGTTCCCAATGCAGCTGTGGAGGGTCCCAATCAGTTCACTCTTGTTGGGAACTTCATTCTCTGGCCGCCCTTGTATCTTTTTCAGGAGACGCTCAGCTTTCCTGCAGCTCTCCTCAGCAGAGCCTCTGGCCAGCACTGGGGACAGGGAGCAGAATTTGACACTGGGGTGTGACACAGAGATGTTGAGACATTGTGAATTCCCCATCCCTGGGAGTGTTCCAGGCCAGGTTAGACGGGGCTTAGAGCAACCTGGGCTACTGGAAGGTGTCCCTGCTTATGGCAGGGGGTGGAGCTGGATGAGATTTATGGTCCCTTCCAACCCAAACCATCCTGGGATTCTGTGATACTGAGAAAGGGAGACCTAGTGCAGCGGTAACCCTCAGACAAAGGTTGGGAATGGTTAGAGCAGTGGGAGGCACTCAGCTTCCAGCCAGGAACCTACTCAGCTCAATATCCTCCATGTCCTTGGCGATGGCTCTGGCAACTTCAGCCGGTTTCCGTTTCCTGGCCCCGATGCCCCTGTGCTGCAGGAGCCGGCGCTCGTACAGCCGGGCATAGATCGGCTTCTGCTGCTGCCAGAAGTCCCGGCGCTGGTTCAGGTAGGAGATGCCATCCAAAACCAGGTCTTCGACTTTCCCCCCCTGCCTCATGTTGATCTGCATCAAGTCTGGAAATAAGATAAGGTAGAATCCAGGTGAGTATCAATGGACCTGAGCTGCAGTGAAGTGGGGAATCGTTTGGGAATGTTCTTCTGGTCTGACAGAGACAGTCTTGGAAACTAAATTGTCCTGTGCTCCTCAGAGCTGAGGTAATGGGGGAGTTACCAGCATTTATAACAAACCCACAGAGGAGTCACAGCCCTGTGAGCAGCGCTCGGCACTGAGCGCGAGCGTCAGCGGGTTTGTAGTTGTGACAGAAGTTCAGTCACTTGCAATGAAGCTGTTTCTCTTTCTCATTTCATCAGCACAGGTTGCTCTGAGTTGATTTATCGATGGGGAAGGAAATAAGCCCATAGTTATAAATGCTGGACCTGGCTCCAAACCTGCCCGTGTCCAGCACCACGTGCTACGTGACCTCTGGTACGAGTCAGGAAGAGTCACAGGGACAAAAACGAAGAAGAGAAATAAAAAAAGGATAAGAGGAAAAGAAAAACAGAACCTGCTTGGAAGGAACATTTAGGTAAACACAATGGAGAAACACCTTCATCCTTGAGCAACTTCTCCAGGAAGGTCTTGTCATCATAAAGCTGTCCCAGAAGCTCTCGCTCTGTTTTTGGATTCTTCACACGCTGCTTCTTTTTTGTCCCTTTTTGATCCTTAGTTGCTATGTTTTGCAGTTTCTGGTTGTTTTTTCTACTCTGCGGTGAGAAAAAAAGCAAAGGAAGTTGGGGGAGATCAGTGGGGAACACTGGAATGATCAGAAGTCTGTCATGCTCCATATAAGGCAGCTTATTTTTTAATTAAAAGGAAAACGTTAGTGTCTCACCAGCTGCTTTGGTCATGAGCAAGTGAAATTCTGCAGCCAATCGTGCTCCCTCAGGACCAAGAGGGTGTTACAGGAAAAGCAAGAACCAGTTCTGGCCTCTTGGAGGAACAAGACCCTACTGCCATGGAGCACCCCGAAGTGAAGCAATTGAGAAAGTGTCCATTATCAAAACTGTGACCTTAAACATCAGGTAAACCCAAAGTCAATATTGGAGCTCATGGCACCTTGCTTGACCTCAGGGATGTTACTCATTAGCCTCGGATGGGCGACCAGTAACACCCCCAGGAAGGGGCTGGGGAGGAATTCCACATTGGGGTTTGTTTCTCCTCATGGCTCTTCCCTGCCCTTCTGCATTCTCCTGTAAGTTCTGGATGGTTTGAGCCAGACCTGCATTAGAGGCAGGTGATAAACACTCACGATGGGTCAGTGTGTTTAAATGCTCAGGGAGCCCTTCAGCAGACCTGCTGTACAGGACCTGTGTCCCTGCAGGGACTGTCTCCCTTCCCATGCCCATTTCAGGCAGTTTTAGCATTGCAACCACTCTAGAAGCTTCTCCAGCAAGAGCTCTGTGCTGTACCTCTGCCTGCCTGCTCACGAAGCCCAGCTCCTCCTTGTTCTCCAGCTTCACCGAGGCTGGATCTGCAGACACAGAGGAAACCCCTGTTAGTGCCCACAACAGCCATGCAGGCTCTTGTCAGTAAAATGCCCATAAATGTGCCAAGCCCAAAATGTTCAGTTTGAACTGAAGCTGTTCTAATTCTTTCCCATGGAACAGGGGGTGTTGGTGTGTCCTGGGTGCAGGGAATGCAGCTCATCCACCAGCTCCTCTCGGGATTTTAATTCCTATTTTACACAGCACTGGGGGCTCTCACTGCAGCATTCCTACAGACAGGCTACATCCTGCACGGAAACTGGGGAAGGAGAAGGATGCAGGTTCTTCTGGGGAATCACAGCTGGAGTGTAAAATGGCAGAAAAGCTCTGAGCACAGGGACCTCCTGCAATCCAGAGAATTATTCTAAAGGTTTGTGCACTGACATTAGGGTAAAACTCCTGTTGTGTTTTCATCTGCACCTGGGGAGGGGAGTGTCCAAGGGAAGGACAGAGCTTCCCAGGCCAGTGCAGGAGGATTCCCTTTGGCACAGCCATGGGGCCCAGACCAGCAGCGCAGGCACAGGCGGATCACAAGGGTAGCAGTTCCGGATCCTGCCGCATGAAGCACAGGCAGGGAAGCACTTTGGGAATGTGCCCAGTTAATGTGTGTGCATTTCCCAACTATTCAAACATCCAGCTCCATGCTGGTGTGTTTCCTTGCTTCCCTGCATCTTGGAGCTATTGACTGATGTATAAAATAGAGTTTTCTAGTTTTTTACTCTCCTCCCATACCTGCAGCCCAGGGGCTCGAGGGAAGTTAGAGACCTTGCCTTGAGCCCAGGAAGATTCCAGCTGGGAGCAGTGGCAATACCTGATCATTGTGCTAAGCTCAGGAAGCAGCAGGAATGGAGGAAAACAAGCCAGATGTGAAAACTTTCCCTGTTTTTTTAAATAACGATTCCATATGAAAGCGCCGCAGGCTCTGGCGCCGCTGGCACGTGAGTTAATCCCTGGCACTGGGGGAGGGCTGAAGTTTGGAAATTTCGGGGGAGGGAGGCCTGGCCTATCTGGGGATCTGTGCAGGGTGTGAGCGGGGCGTGCCGGGTGCTGGGCAGGGATAGGCTCTGGGATACAGGGAGAGGCTCCGGGATGCACCGGAGCAGTTCCAACCCGCCGGGCAGGTTTGGCAGCCCCGGGGGGGGGGCCGAGCACGGGGCTCCCTGCACGTGTCCTGTCGGGGGTGGCAGCCCCAGGTGAGGTGTGTGTGTGTGCCCCAGACTGGCCCAGACTGACTGTGCCTGCCAGCGTGGCTGAGAGAAAAACTAAGGGACAAGGGACAAGTTCTCCGTTTGCTTTGAACCCCACGAGGTCCTTGGCCTCTCCTGTCTCTGAGGACCCGCTGGTGATCTGAGCCAGAAGTGATGAAAGCACAACTCATTGCAAGAGTCAACAGTTTCACTGCTCTTGTGCAATGGAAATTGGAGGAGAGTCAGGATTTCGGGAGGCCAGTCTCAGGTAGCATGGCACATTTCATTCCAAACTTTGAATATTGGGATAAAGATCTCAAAATGGATTCTGGAATTAAATGGATTCTGAAATTAGTGCTGGAGGTAGATCATAGAATTGCAGAATCCCAGCATGGTTTGGGTTGGAAGGGACCTTAAAGCTCATCCAGTCCCACCCCCTGCCATGGGCAGGGACACCTTCCACTAGTCCAGGTTGATCCAAGCCCCATCCAACCTGGCCTTGGACACTTCCAGGGATGGGGCAGCCACAGCTTCTCTGGGCAACCTGTGCCAGGGCCTCACCACCCTCACAGGGAAAAATTTCTCCCCAATACCCCAATTAACCCTGCCCTTTCTCAGCGTGAAGCCATCCCCCTTGTCCTGGCACTTCAGGCCCTTCTAAATAGTCTCTATCCACCTTTCTTCTCGGTTCCCCTCACACACTGGGAGGCCACTGGTGAGATGAGCTGCTCTGGTCTGTATTCCCTGGAACATTTCCATGGTGACTTTGGAAATTTTAGTATCAGGAGTTACCTCCACAACTGAAGGGATCAGACACTGTGTGTGAATGGGCACTGAGGGGGGAAAGGACGAAAAAAAGAGCAGGGCTGGGCTCTTTGTGGTGCTTCCTGGTGCTTCTGGATTCACCTGCCACTGAGCACGTGGACCCAGGAGCAGCAGGACTGTGGTGTGGGGCCCTTGGGTCACTGGCAGAGCTGATCTGCCATCGGCTGTGCCCTGAACAGTGTCAGCCAGGCTCGTGGGGGCTAGGAAGTGGCACTTCTTACTGCCAATGCAGTTCATAATTGCCTCCTCTGCCTTGTTGATGCCCAGCTGGAACTTGTGCTGGTCCGGGCGGAGCCTCCGGCCTCGATGGTAAAACACCAGCGCGAACTCGAAGTCCCCCATGGTGTAGAGGGTCTCTGCCTTTTGGTAAAGCCCCTGAAATGACATTTGGGAAAAGAAATTATTAAAAAGAGGGGAAAAAAGTTTCATGGATCTCAAGTAACTCCTGACAGGCAGAAGGGAGAACCCAGGGGTGTCACAACCTGAGTACAACAAACCCCAGTCCTGGAGCTGACTGAGCCCCTCCACTGCTCCAAGAGCAGCAGAAACCTCAGGAGTGTTTGGAGTGAGCTGTTCCCTCCCAGCTCTGCCTCAGACCCTGCAGGGTCTCACAGATCCAGGCCAGCCCTGTCCCCCTGCTCTCACCACTTCCTCTGGTTACCTCGGTGAACGCTTTGTCTCTTTGGAGCGAGGCTTCAGCATCCTTCAAGGAGTTTTCTGTGTCCCCAAGTTTCAGGAAGCATTTGGAGCGGGTGATAAGGCACTGCTTGTCCCCTGCCCTCAGCTTCAGTGCCTGGAACCACAGACATGGACACGTCACCAGTGCTGGCTCAACACCACAAATACACAAGTGCAGGTATTTGGTGCCACCTGCACAGTCGCCACATGGATCTTGATGACACATGATGATAAAACCACAGGATTTTTATTGAAAAGAGCCTTCCCTTGCAGTTCACAGGTTCCCTGTGCTGCAGGGGCTGCCCTGCCTGGGTCACCCCCTGGTGCCGAGACCTCCTGGGGACACGTCCCTCCGAGCCACCTCCCCTCGCCTCGGGTGCCACGTTCCCTCCGCTGCCTCTTCCCCCTCCTGAACCGAGTCGCGGCCGCTCCCTCTCGAGGCCCGTCCCACCCCGGGCCGCTCGGTGTCCCTGGGCTGCGCCCCCGCCGCGGCGCCCTCACATTGTTGAAGCAGCCCAGCGCCTTGTGGTGCTGCCCGCGCCGGCTTAGCGTTGTCCCCTCGGTGATGAGGCTGCCGAAGGTGACGATGGGCCCGGGGTCTGGGTCCGCCATGGCCGCGCCGCGCCGCCGTTGCCGGGCAACGGCCCCGCTTCCGGTGGAGGCCCCGCCCCCAGAGTGACGTCAGGCGCGCCCGGTCAGTGCCCACGTGGGTCCCGGTGCCCCGGGAGCGGCCCCGGTACCGACCCCGCACCCCGGCCCGGCACGCCGGCCCTCGCTGCTGGGCACGCGCGTCCGCAGGCCGTGCCCGGGGCTGCCGGCGGGTGCTCGCGGTGTCTCTGTCCCGTCCCGACCCGGTGCCCGTGCGGTTCTGTTCTTCCACCCGCGTTCCCGGAGTCCTGCGCGGCCCCGGTGTAGCCGCGGTGCCGAACGCCGGGCAGAGCCGGTTCCTCTGCTCCGCCGGCTCACTGCCGGTGCCTCCTGCAGCGGCAGCACGAGGGGCAGCCGCCGCTCCCCTGCCATCGGTTATTCGGGACCGTTTGGCGCTCGCGGGTGGCCCCGATACCGGTTTCGCCGCTGCAGTGGCCAGTCCTGGCCAAATAAATGACTAACGGGAGATGCTGATGGTTCCCTCCCGTCCCTGCTTCAGTCCCGACTTTATTTTGGCGCTGGGTGAGACCCCGCGCCAAGATTCGTGTTGGAGACACTTTGTTCCTGCCAAGTGACTCACAGTGGGGGGGGGGGGAGGTGTCTGTCCAGCTCGGGGCTGGTGACATTTAACGTCACCATGAGACAGATCGGCGGTGCCGGGGCTGTGCTTACCCTGCCCCGGCCCCGGCAGCGGGGGCGGGAGGCGGGGTGGGGGTCACGCCAGGGTGGGGAGACACAGGCGCCCGAGCCCCGGAGTGGGAGGCGGGAGTGACACACCCCGTCCCCGGGGAGCCCGCGCAGGAAATTTCAGGCAGTTGAAGCGTTCGGGAACAGTTTTCCAGGGATACTTTCCCCACTGGCAGCGCCGGGCGTGACACGCTGTGCCCAGCGGGGTGGGCAGGAGCATCGTGTCCGCGGGGCTGTCGCGGGGCTGTGCCCAGTCTGGTGACACCGTCACGGGGACACAGCAGCCCCGGCCGCCGGGGCAGAGACCGCGCCGGGTGCCCCCCTCAGCGCTGCTGATGAGCGCGTTAGTCACAGGCTGGAAATACCAGGGAAAAAGTGAATGTGGGATGGGTGTTTCTGGGAAGCAGCAGAGCCGTGACGGCCTCCGTGAGAGGCTGGTGAGGAAATGGCGCAACGAGGAGGCAGGACGGCCTTGCCCCCAGCGTTCCCGGTGCCTCGGGAAGCTCCGTGAGCCTCCCGTTGGCCGCTTCCCCAGGGATCGCGCTCCAGCGGTGCCGCCCGCGCTGGGACCGGAGAACCGGCTCCGGCGGCGCCGCCACTCCCCCGCGGGCACCGCCCGCCCGCCCAGTTGCAGCACAGCCCGCGGGAGGCTCCTCGGCCCGTCCCGGCGCCGGGGAACAAGCCCCGGTCCCGGTGCCGGTGACGTCATCTGGGCCCCCGGTGACGTTAGCGGCGGAGGGTCACGGCCGCGAGCGCCGCCGGGGGCGGGGCGGAGGGTGGGCGGGACTACAACTCCCACAAGGCCTCGCGGCCGCGCCCCACCCGCGACGGCCAATGGGCGCGCGGCCGGCGCTCAGGCAACGCGCACGTGGCGGCCGCGGCGGCCAATGGGCGGCGGCGCGTGCCGTGACCCGATGGGCCGAGGGGGCCGCGCTCGGCGAACAAAAGGCGGCGGCGGCGGCGGCGGGAGCGCGGCCGGGCGGGAGCGGAGCGGGGCAACGCAGCCGAGCGGCGCCCGGGTGAGTGCGGTGGTTCGGGCCCCCCCGCTGCGGAGGGGGGTCCACTCGCCCCGGAGAGCGGCTGCGGCTCTGCCTGGCACATGGCGGGGCCTCGCGGGGCCGCTCCCTGGGCCGGCAGTGGAAGGGGCTGCGGGTCGGGAGCCGCCGTGGTTCCGGCCGGCCCCGGCCCCACCGGCTCGCTGGAGGGCGGGCGGGCCCCGGGAGCGCCGTGGTCTCGCTCAAACGGCGGGTGTGCGGGGGCGGCCGGAGCGGAGCCCCGCGCTCCCGCCGGCACGGCCGCCCTGACCTTGCCGGGGTGTCCCCGGAGCGGTGCCGGTGGCCGGGGCGCGCTGGGGCGCGGGCGATGTGCGGGGGCGCAGCACAGGCATCAGCGAGGGGCTGGGAAGTTGCCCTGGGCTGTGCCCGCGGCAGCTCCGCGCTCCGGCTTTGGGCGTCTGTTCCCTTCCCAGCCAGGTCCAGGAGGGCCTTGGTTAAAGCACCTGCACCCCCTGCCAGAAGGAAGATCCCTTCGTGGCCATCCCGGAGGAGCAGCCCCGTGTCGGGATCTCGCTGTTCCCGTACGAGCAGGAGGGTGCACAGCGCGTGTCGCTCCCTTCCCGGGACAGGTGGCTGTGTTCCAGCTCTCTTGTTTGCTGCCTGCAAACACCTCCTGTTTGTCTTGCTGCTTTCGAAATTCTCATCCTGCTGTACAGACTCTCCCATCCCTCTGTTGAACTGTTTGTTTTCTGCAGCAGCGTCTAAAAGCTGAAGGCTGAGGTGCATCCTGAATATCCTGTTTGTAGGTGTCTGTACTTGTTCTTATCCCTAGTTGGGTTTGGAGCTCAGAGCATCAGCTCTGCTGCCCAGTGCTGTGATCCAAACCCTGTTGAGTTTCCTGCATGTGAGGCTCTGCAGCACTCTCCAGGTAGCAGGGCTTTTCCCACAGCACTTCCAGTGCTGCCTGAAGTGATTGCCAACAGCCACGGTTGGGAATTCTGCCAGGGAACCCGCCACTGCCTCCACTGTGCAAGCAACATGGGAAGGATTTAAGGAATAAACACGTTAAGGACCTTCCCAAGGCTGCAGAATAAGATGGCCTTTAACAACAGGGTTCCAAATTCCCTACTTGTGGCACTGGGCACTCACCAGGTGTGTGGAGCCCGTCCACTGCTCTCCATTGGCCACATGTAACTCGGTCTCTGGTCCCTTCCCCTCCCTGGCTCCCGCGTTTCTCTCAGGGGTTCCACATGTTCAGGGAGCCTCCCCCAGAGCTGGGCAAGCAGCACCTGCTTGCATCACCCCACACAGCATTTCCCAACTGCAGCTGTGGGACCATGACCCTGCACTGGCCCTCGCTGTGCTCTGCTGAAACATGGGCACTGCCAGGTGGGAGCTGATGTAACTCTTCGTGCTGCCGTGGGCTGAAAATACTGGCTGAGCTTGAACTGCGTTAATAAGTGACCCGGGATGGAGTGGGAAGGCTGCTTTGCCATATGAGTTTGTTGACATAATTCTTGGGAGAGCGGGTGAGAAATCTTCACTGGGGAGGGAGTCCTTTCCTCCTGGCAGAAGCACCATTCAGGTGGGATTGGAGCATGGTACTGATCCAGATCTAAGAGAAATCCATGCCTGAGCACCATGTTCTGTGTGAACACAGACTGGTGAAGTGGAGCTACACCTCTGCAACCAGAAAGGGCTTGCAGAAAAACCAACCAAATCACTGTCTTTAATGCCTTTTTCTCTCCTTGCAGAGCAGACTGTGTTGCGCTGAGTTAATGCCACATCGTTGATCTCTTGGGAGTCAGGGAGACTTTACCTGGATTCTGTGTCAGGAATGCCTCCCTGTTTCTCCATTTGTGTTTCCTTTGGATCTGCTGCAAGTTCCCTTCAGCTGGTATTGGGGCAGGTGTATCAGTTGTGTCACAGCAAACACAACATCCAGCTTTAGGATCCTTGCCTGCCTCTTGCCATCCCGCTGTTTTTCTCTGTCAGTACATTTGGGGAACATTTTCCAAATATAAACCTGTTAGCATATTTGACAGGTAATGTTTTGAGGGAATAAGTGCTGCTGAGCTCCCAAAAATGTGCTCTAATCCATGTCTCTTACTTGCTCTGGACTTGCCAGCAAAGGCTGGAATCCAGCACTTCTTGAATCGGTGGGTATGGATGATGAGAGGTCTCTGAGGTGTTGCAGGGAAGCTGTTTGTGTTGGAGCCTCAGTAAATGAACACAAATCTGTGGCACTTCCAGAAAGAACTTATTCTTAAAGCAGTGAAACCACTTGAACTTGTCAAACCAAGACAAGGTGTGTGACATCCACTGGAGAGAGCTCTGCTTCAAACACAGGAATGGCCCCGGTGACACGGGCTGGCCCCAGAGCTGATCCTGCTTTGAGCCTGAGGTTGTGCTGGATATTCTCCTGAGTCCCCTCTAACCTCAACTATTCTGTGATCTGATGATCTGTCACATTTTAACTGAAAACTTCACGGCGTATGCTGTGGGAAACACTTTATAGTGGCAGTAGATCATCCTTTGCTCAGCAGATTTGGCCAGCAGTCAGCTGTGCTTCCATCATAGACCCTTCAAGGGAAAGGCAAGGCGGTTTGTAACTGGCTCTGAAAGGCTGTGATAATGCAGGTACAGTGTCCAGGGAATCATCACAGGCAGCTGGAGAGGCAGCACAAGTTAGAAACTGAATTCCATCTGCCCCTAGCCAAAACCTCGTGCGGCGGAGGTTGCACAGTGGGAGCAGATTGGAAAAGGCTTTTTATGCTGCTGACATGAATCTGCCCTTGTGTGTGGTGGGTGCAAGGTCTGGGACCTGAAGTGGTGAGAAAATTGCAGGTCAGTCTTGGCTGATGAATGATGAACAGAGCAATGTCTGGGTGTGAAGTGGTGAAAGAGAACGTTGTTACCCTACAGCTTGTGTTTGAGACAGAGAGAAGGACTTTCCTTTCCTCTCTTTCTTCAGAGGTGCAGCCATTGCTCTCTCCAGCACTGGTTGGCCCTGCAGGTGCTAAGCATGACTGAAAACAAGATTATCCCTGGCAGATGAGAGTCTGAACCTGCCCCATTCCTGGGAAACTGCAGAGACTGTGTTCTGGTGACTTGAGTCCGTGCCCCTGCTTGGTGTTTGCAGAACAGATGCAGGAAGTTAATGGAGGTGCTCTGATCTGATCTCCCTGGTTGTCAAGGGACCTGCACGAGCACACACAGCTGGAAATTGCTGATGCCCTATGTATTTTTTTCCTGCTGATCTCTTAGCTTAACAGTTCAGCAGACTGAAGCAATTGTTTTGTGCTGTGTGTCCCAACAGAAAGGCGGGGTTGGAGCAGCGGAAAAATGGAGTGAGGGGCGTGATTAAAGACTTGCCAGTGTTTAGGAAATCTGAACCTCGGGCAGATAAGGTCAGAACAGCCTCATTCCTGCTGTTCTGTTGCCATGACATGAGGATGTTGTTATTTTTCATCTACTGCTATTGTAATAATCCTCTAGTTTCCTTTCTTTGCCCCAGTAGTGTTACTGCAAAAATGAGGTGATGACCAGGAATGGTTCTGAGAGGAGCAGCTCCACAGGGCCACTCTCCTGGGAGTGCCCCGTGCATTGTGTCCCTCGGGTTTAAGAAATCCCATTTCTGTCACTTTTTCCCGCTGATGGTTTTTATAGGGCTGTTCTTGATAAGACCTGAGGGGTATCCCGGGTCCAATTTCTTGCAATTGCAGGTGATTTGTTGATATAACTGGCCTCAGCTTGAGTGGTTTGATTTGTAAACGTGGACTGAAGTTCTGCAGTGCTGCTTGGGGGCTCTGTGACTACCCTGGAGAAATGGCAAAATACTTGAGGTTTTTTAAAGAAATATTTTTGCCACTTTCTTTTACCCATTTGCTGGTGCTGCAGTGAAATGTGATGCTGTTTCTCTGGGACTGGGACTGGCCCTGAGCAGATTGTGGAGTTGATGGATTTTGAAGGGGTATGAATCAGGAGTATTCCAGCTTCCTCCCAGGCAGAACAAATGGCTGCAGGCACCATGGGAGCAGGGTTTGCTCTCAGAAATACCTCTGTTTTAAAGCAAAAATCCTAATGGAAAGTTTTCAGCACTCTGGTACGGGGGGGGGGAGGTGTGCAGCTCTGAGGCAGGGCAGCAGTGTGGGGTCTGTGGGAACTGAGTGTGTCTGTGTGTGCCTGCAGGACAGGGCTGGGATGTCGGTTTGGGGTTTGGTGGTTGGTCTCCTCTGGCTGCTCACAAGAACTCCCCTCTCCTGGGGCCACGCTTTGGCACTGGGCTAATGAAACAACAGGGCTGTTTTCAGCAGGCAGTGTTAGGGGCAAGTGTTTCTTGCCCCAGAAACATCGTCCGATGCTGTTTTGAAACAGGATTAAATTGGAAGCTGTGCTGCAACTATTTAGGGTTTTACATCATAACTCCCTGAGAGCAGCCCTGCTGGTCTTTAAAGTCTTTTGCCCCTTCAGTAGCTTCACCTTTGTGATTTTTAACCCTGGAGCTGCATTTGAAAAGATGTCAGCAGCAGATCTGACTGCTGGTCCTTAAGCTTAGTTATCAGCTTTCAGTAACAGCACTTAGTCCAATCTGGTTTGTTCTGGAGGCTCAGGGAATGCAACCTCCCTCCTACTAATGTTGGGATGGACCAAACCTCCTCCTTCCTGCTCTAGGGAAAAGATCTTTATTTCTAATGATGGCTAATTATTCCCTTGGTGAGTAACCCAGCTGATTACTAATGATTGTTTCCCAGAGGGCTGCACAAGAAATAACTGGAATTTTTAAACTGTTTGCCTCTGTGGGTCTCTGTTTTGTGAGGACAGATAGTGAGTCTTACTGAGCCATTCCAGTACTTCACTGCCCAGGTGCTCAGATGGAATCTGAGCTCCTCCTTTCTGTGTTGGTGCCTTTCTGCTTTGCAGCTCTCCCAGAATCTATCCCAAGTGTGTTTTTTGTTTCCTTCCACATTGGCTGTGCTTGGGGAACAGGAACATGACCCCAGTCACTCAGAATGCAGCAGGAGTCACTGCTCAAGCCTCCCTGTCAGCAGTCTGACCCCTCAGACATACCAAACCCACTGGCTGATCACAGGACTCAGTTCTGATGTGTGACAGATGCAGACAGGGTCACTGGAATGAAATATTCTTTTAAAAAAATGTTTATGGCAGCTAAAAAGAAATGCATCTTTGACACCTATGACTTTGTTGCTGCCTATTGGAAAGAAAAGTTACAGCCTTGAGGTCAGAAGTCATTTCCTTACATCAGTTTGAAAGACACTCGAAAAGAGAATAAAGCCATGCCCCATCCTAATTCCATGGAATTAGGAATTTTTTCTTAAACCCAAACAAACAAAAAAAAAAACCCCAACCTGTCTAACCTTAATCTTCGTTGTCTTGAGCATCTTATTCTGTCGGGTGTGAAGCTCCTTCCAAGACATCTGGTTCGGAAACAAGAAAAAACAATGATGTAAACGTGTTCTGGTTTTGGTAATCCTGGCAGCATTTTCCTTTCCCTTTAGGAAAGGGATGGGGGTTGCTGATGTGCCTGCAGTCAGGCTCACTCTGGGAACGTGGGAGGCTGTAGGGAAATGGGTGGGAAGGAGGGGTTCCCTCCCTGGAACAGCACCAGAATAAGTGATAGATGTGTTACACAGACCCCCCAGGAGCAAACCTGGGGTGCTGCAAGGTTTGAGAGCAGCTGCCTGAGCTGGACACCCCTTGGATGCTCCAAGCAGAGGGTTTGGGAAAGGCTCTCCTGGCTGGGTCAGGCTCCTGGGATTCTGCCTTTCCCTGCAGGCAAGGCTGGACCAAAACAGTGTTCAGGGCAGGGGAATGGGGTAGAAGTTTTAAGCAACATGAACAGTTCTTGCTTGTCAGGTAGTTTTTTGATGTTATGTTTAATGCAGAGACAGAGCCCAGCTCTGGGTTTGTGTTGAGCTGGGTGATGAGGAGTTCTCAGCCACAACAGGACTCTCTGTTCCTGATGGATTTTTGTGTTTTTCCCCATCCAGAGTAGATAGCCATGTCAGCCAAAGCCATCTCCGAGCAGACGGGGAAGGAGTTCTTGTACAAGTACATCTGCACGTCCTCTGCCATCCAGAACCGCTTCAAGTATGCCCGGGTCACCCCGGCCACAGACTGGGCACGGCTCACCCAGGACCACCCCTGGCTCCTGAGCGAGGTAAGGACAGCAGGACCTGCCTTCCTGGAGTGCCTGAGCCCTGCTCCAGATCCTTCCCGAAGGACCAGTCACTGCTGCTGCTCTGCCACGGTCACTCCCAGTTAGGACACTGCTTAGTTTTCCTGTATCCAGGCAAAATGTCAGGGAAAACTTTTTTTTTTTTTCCTTCTTTTTCAGTGCAAGATCTTTTATATCTCTGTGTGTCATAGCCACGCACTTTCTGTAGAGTAAATATATCCAGAGCTCTTTTTATTAGCTGCCCAAGCTGGCTTCTTCCCAGTGGTTAATTATATTAAGTCGTTGGCTGGAGAACACGAATGTCTCACAGTCCTTGACTGACTGACTGATAGAAGCCCTGCACTAATTAAATGTTCTATGCTCAAGTGCCCGAGTGAACTGCAGGAAGAGATCAGCACTGCTTCTAAAAGCCTTGCAGGAAGCCAGAAGGGAGCAAGGATGCTCTGGAGCCTTAAGGCAGGTTCTGTAAGGCTAGAAAGGGCTGCAGGGTCCAGCAGCAAGACCATGCTCAGTGTCCTGTACCTCAACACAGTGTGTTCTGACTCTACTCCTGCTGCTGAAGTTCCAGGACACATCAGCAGTACAGGAGAATGGCACCCAGTTCTGCTTTGTTTTTGATCAGATATTTGCAAGCTAGAGATAAGTGTGTAACCCAGAAGCAGCCTTCCATGGGTGTCTTACGGAAAGCTACTGTCAGTTGACTAAAATGTGCATGACCCCTGGCCCTGGCCAGTCTCATAAGCAATGTGTAGTGACAGCAGGAGTTGTTGGGTTTGGGTTTTATTTGTGAGCAACTGACTGTGCCTGCCATGACACTCACATTTTTTTTCATCAAAAAAAGCCAGAACAAACTGTCACCTCAGTCTCTGATGTCTGCTCATGGCTGAGTAGAAACAAAGCAGCTTTTCTTGAAGTATACTGTAAATAAACCTTGCAGGCATGTTGTACGAGGAGCTGGATTTGCCAAGATTAAAGACATTCTGCAAGGATCTGTGCTGTACAGAGCTGATTTAGATTTTTGCTTTACTATCTGCAGAGAACTGCTTGACCAAAGTCACTTTCTAATGCTTCTTCCTTTGAATCTCTTGCCCAACCTTGTAGCGTTTAGTGGTGAAGCCAGATCAGCTCATCAAGAGACGTGGGAAGCTTGGACTGGTTGGGATTAACCTCACTCTGGATCAGGTGAAGGCTTGGCTCAAGCAGCGCCTGGGCCAGGAAACCACGGTGAGTGTCACCTCAGCAGCAAGGACAAGGCTGCTTTTTCCTGTCTCTCCTGGCCCTGCTGGCGTGTGGGTGTTTCTCTTGCTTCTGGAGGTTTCAAACACGTGTGATGGTGGCGGAAAAAGCAAGTGAGAAACTGTCCCACGTGTGAACTTGCTGCTGGTAAATGAGCCCTGAGAACTGACACACCGTGACAGGGCGCAGAGCCCGGTGCTCCCTGTGACTCTGCTGTCTGTGCAGGGCTGGTGGGAACTCAACAGGAATTCCCTTCCCCCGGGAGTCAGCTGCTGGTAGCTGGATGCTGTGTCGAGCTGGCTCTGCTGCTTCCCAGTAACACCCAAGACAGTGTAAAAGCTGTCATAAAAGCATCCCCTACTGCAGCCAGCTCGTGTGTTTTGGCTGAGTGTTACTTCAGGTCCTTATTTTAACTCAGTGCTGCCCTAATATATTTATTTTCCTGGGAATGGCACTGCAATGCTAATGATAACAAAGTGCCTGCCATCCCTGCTGCCATCCCTGTGTCAGGAGCTGATGGAGTTCTGCTGCCTCAAGGAATTGGTGCCTTTGGCCCTGCTGGGATTGATTTGCTGCTGGCTCCAACTCTGAGCCGGTGCAGCCGCCTGGAGAATTGGGAAACAGCAGGAACTGCATCTTGTGTGCTGCCCTTTGGGAAAATGATGGATGTGGAAATCACTCCTTTAGCACAATACAACAACCACATCTAAAGCAAGGACTGGGCCACAGGCTTGGGACTACTGGTGTCCTCGGGAACAGGGAGTATCCCCCATGTCTGGGAGTGTCCCTTGAGCCAGGCTAGGGTTTGAATAGCAGGAAAGTGCCTACACAGGGCAGTTCCCAGAGCTTGCTCTAGTTGCATGCCCCTGTAGGAAGGGGATAAAGGGTTGTCTTGCTCTTCCATGCTCCCTGACACCACTTCAGGGCGAGGACTGCTCTGCGACCTCTGCTCCTGCTACTCAGGAATTCACTCACTTCTGATTTTTTCCAATGCTCCAAGAGCAGCTCAAGTAGTCACCCTGTGCTGAGAAGGGCTCTATGATGGTGCTTTCTCTGGAACAGGAGGCGAGAGCAGCTGTCCCAGTGTAATTGTGATACCCCTCTGTCCTATGAGGAATGGGGAAGGTGACTGACTCCTGTAACCAGATATCCTTGGTGACAGTGCTGGATGTTGTGCTGGAGAGGGAGGAGTGGTTCTCCAGGAGGCCTGGTGGAGAGGTGCTTGAATAAGAGCAATCTTAGAGCAGTGCTGATTAATTCTCAAAGCTTGCCATGTGCTGTCACAAATGTGGAGACTGGACAAGTGGTTATGGGTGTTTGTCTTGTTTTCTGCCCCCAGATTGCTAATGCGAAGGGAATCCTAAAGAATTTTCTGATCGAACCCTTCGTCCCTCACAAACAGGTTAGTACCCCAAATAAAGCCTTAAAAAGGGCTTTTAAATCTCTTTGGACTTGCACACTTAGCTGGATTGGTACAGTGGAGAAGGCAGAAGTTTGGGGGTGTGCTGTTGAGCTCACAGGGTCAGTGCACAGCCTGCACAACCCAAGGCAGTGTCGGGGCCACTCCAGCACTGCTGCTCCTGGGGAAGCTCGATGGTGGGCTTGGATGCCCCATCCCTGGCACTGGCACAAGAGCCTCTCCAGGGTCTTCTCTGGGTGTCAGTGGCTAATTTTTGTGTCTGCTCTGTGGTGCAGGAGGAAGAGTTCTATGTGTGCATATACGCTGCCCGTGAGGGAGACTATGTGCTCTTCCACCACGAAGGGGGTGTGGATGTGGGAGATGTGGATGCCAAAGCTCAGAAGCTGCTCGTGGCAGTGGATGAGAAGCTCAGTGAATCAGATGTGAAGAAGCAGCTCCTGCAGCACGCACCAGCAGACAAGAAGGAGTAAGTACAGCTGCCAGTTCTGGGCAGGACCAGCCACGCAGCAGCTGCTCTCCTTTATCTCAGTGTCACATCCCTCAGTTCTGCTCACCTCGAACTTCACGCTCCTGCCCTTCTTGCTGCTCTCCAGAATATGCCATGTATCCTGAATCCAAGTTCTCTGACCTTATCTGAGCTGCCTGTGAAACCCAGAATAAGGTTTAGTGCTGAGCCTTCACTTGGCAGCAGCACTTCTCAGCCTGCTCAGGTCTCGACCTCTGAGACTGGAGACATGTACTGAATTCTGATCCTTTGTGCCAGCTTAGAAGTTTCTTTTGTTTAGTGGAAATAGTGATAAGATGTGGATCTGACTGCTAAGTCAGAACTGCCCTGTCCCTTGCTCTGGCCCAGTCTCCAAAGTTATTCCTGCAGCGTCTCTGTAGATCTCAAGGCTTCTGCATCTCCCTCAATTAGCTGCCCATACCTCATTATCTTAATGTGAGTCATGATTTTTCCAAACACAACGTAATCCCTGCTGGCATCGTGCAGCACTGAAGGGCTGAAGGAACCTGTCACTCCATCAGTTCACTGCAGCCTCCTCCCCATCACAGATGAGGAAGCTCAGATCTGACAAAGATGGGTATCAGCAGGAAGACAACCAAGTGCGTCTGTCTCCTGGGGAGATAAATCAGATTGCACAGCTCTGACAGTTGTGAGCAACTGTGTCCTCCCAGAGTTTGGTGGAGGGTAATTAGGATGAGTCATCAAGGTCTTCCTTCCCTTGAGTCATCACCCAGGCTCCTTCCAGAGAAGATGAATGAGAATGAAAGAAATTGATGCTGAGTAAATTTGCCACAAATACCAATGAACAGAGCAGGCTGTGCTTAGGTTTGGCTGCTTTCATTAACTTGTGTCACCTTTTTTTTTATTTTTACAGCATCTTGGCCAGCTTCATCTGTGGCCTGTTCAACCTTTATGAAGATCTGTATTTCACATACCTCGAGATCAATCCACTAGGTAATGGATGTTTTTGGGAACAGAACTTCCTGTTCTGAACTGCTGGAATGTGTTCTTGATCCTTCTCTGGGTTCTGTAGTTCACAACAGCACCAGGTGCCACGTGCAGAAGCACAGAGGTGGCTGTGATGTGTCTTGGAGCTGCTTTTTGAGTGACTTAAAATGAGCGAATGAAAAATTCCATTGAAAGGGATGTTAAGGCAGAACTGAAGAATGTAAAAGTTGCTCTGTTAGAACAAAACATCCCCTGAGGCAGAGCCTGGGCCATGGCCACAGTCACTGGTTAATTCCTCAGGGAACCTGCTGGGGCTGGTAAATGCTGCTCAGTGCTGGGGGGAGCAGCGGTGACCCGGCTTTAGGAATGATCTCTGTGGTATCAGATGTTGAAGTAAACCTGTTACATGTCCTTGTACAAACCACCAGACCAGAGTTAATTGTGATGTTTTTCACTGCAGTAGTGACTAAAGATGGTGTTTACATCCTTGATCTGGCTGCGAAGATTGACGCGACGGCTGACTACATCTGCAAAGTGAAGTGGGGGGATGTGGAGTTCCCCCCTCCCTTTGGCAGGGAAGCTTATCCCGAGGCAAGTGACAGCCCAGATTCCTTCCCTGTGGCCTGCAAGATGAATTCCTCAATGCTTATATCCCCAGCTTCCAGTGGTTTTGCTGTGTTTCCAACACTTTGGCAGTGCTGCCCATGCTAACCTGTGTACAGGTAGCTGTAGTCCTGGGACTGCTCATAATCACACTCTGAACTGCAGTCACTTCCCAGCTCTTCTTGGATGTTCTTTCAGTTCTTTAATTCAGAACTGACTTCTTTAAATGGAGACTGATACTTAACTTGCCTCAGCTGTGTGCCAGAGCTCTGTACCTGTACAGAGCTTGCTTCTGTGGTTCCTGCCCGTGTTGCTCCCCTCAGCATCACTTTTTTGTGAAGCAGTGGTTACTGGCAGCCTCGTGGGAGCTGTTGTTCCCTCAGTGTGTCAGTGGCAGTTCTGAGAGCAGAGCAGCAGCTGTGTGCAAATGCTGCATCCAAGTGTGAATTCAGAGAAAATAATTACCATCTCTCAGGCTTTCAAGTCAGAAGTTAAGATGTTAATGCACCTGTTTTCCCAAGAAGTGAGGACAAGATGAGACCTGCAGGCAGCCCTTTGTAAAGCCAGCAATGTCTGCTTCCTCTCCAAATTCCCTGGGTCTGTGCTGCTGGATGCACAAGCACTGCTCCAGACAGCTCCCAGCAGCTTCAGAAGCTATTGGAAATAGAGCTTTCTCCTTAGTTATTCTGTTACTTATTTCAGGTGACTGTTCTGCTCTCTCCGAAAGGACTTCTGTCCTGATTTTTTTCTTTTCAATAATTATAATTATGCTTCAGTTGGAAGGTTTTTGTACCGTGGCCAGGAAATCCATTTAGCTGTTCCTCTCCATGTAGCTTGCTGGATGCCAACACTCAACTCAATTTGCTCTTAAAAGGATTAGTTCAGGTTTTGTCTCTGAATCATCCCTCTGCGAGTGCCTGGGAAGGTTGTTATGGCACAGTCTTTGCTGGGAATGTTAATGAACTCCAATGAAGTGCTGCTCAGCAGCCTGGCACGCTGGGCTGCAGGAGCCCCATGGTGAGCCAAATGGCAGCTCTCAGTGATTACATTCCTGGCTGCAGCACAGCCAGAGTGGTCACCATGGGTGTGATGATTTTTAGATTTTGTCTGGCCTCAGTCTCAGACAAGGTCAGAACAGACTCTTCAGTTCTGTTCAGATTTTGTGACTGGATGGAGAGATGGCACTGGGCCTCTGTCTCTTACAAACATGGTGTCTGTAGCTCTGCTGTCCCTCAGCTGTAGCTGACACCTAGCACTGACCCTCGGGATGGAAAAGGCAGATGCAGAAGGAAGTTGAGGTTGTGCTGCTCTCCCTGCAGGAAGCCTACATTGCTGACCTGGATGCCAAGAGTGGGGCCAGCCTGAAGCTTACGATCCTGAACCCCAAAGGCAGGATCTGGACCATGGTGGCTGGTGGTGGTGCCTCGGTGGTGTACAGGTAACAGGAACAAGGTTTCCAGAGAAGGGGGTGGATTTACAGTGCTGGAAGAACATAATTCTGCAACCTGTGGCAAGCAGACTGTTCTAAAGCTGTTTTTCTCATACTGACGTTAAGAATCCCTTTAGAATGAAGGTGCTGTGCAGATTTCTCACCAAACTGGAACGTAGTGTCCCCCAGGGAATTAATTCTGGGAGGTTGAGATACAGTTTCTTTTTAACTTGGAAAGAATTGAGCTGGCTGGAGGGTGTTGAGGTCAATATTATTGCTGTAGTGGTCACTGAGTTCCCATCATATCTGGGGAGTATGACAAGACTATGACTGGCACCAAGGGGAGAGCAGCTTTATTTTCAGCAGACAGCACAGTCCCTCTGTTCTGAGTGCTGCTTTCCCAGGGCTTTGGAATGCTTTAAGTCCTTTATAGTGACTCAAGTTATAATTAACCTCTTAAATAACTTTTATAGTGACACCATTTGTGACCTGGGGGGTGTGAATGAACTGGCAAACTACGGGGAGTACTCGGGAGCCCCCAGTGAGCAGCAGACCTACGACTACGCCAAGACCATCCTCTCCCTCATGACCCGAGAGAAGCACCCAGAAGGTGAGGGAGATGCTGCAATTCCAAAGCTGTGAAGCTGCAGGAAGTTCATATGAAGTTCAGGAAAAACCTGAACAAATGGGGGCTGTTCCTCTGCTTAGCCCTCCCTGGCAGAGCTCTCAATGTACTGCTGCCTTCAGAGGGAAGCAGGAATGGATTTTTGTCAGCTCTTCCTTCAGAGGCAGGACTTGTGGTTTTCTGTGGAGCCTGAGAGATTCTTATCGAACATTCTTGCTTGTTACAAAGCTCTTATCTTCCAGGCTCTACTAAACACAACTATGAACAACTGGCTAGTCTGCACTGCAGCTTTGTTTCACTTTGTCCTAAATTGCTTCATGATCTTGGAGTATGCTGCTCTTAAAACAGTTCTATTTACACATGTTTTTCTTCCCTCAGGGAAGATCCTGATCATTGGAGGCAGCATTGCAAACTTCACCAATGTAGCAGCCACCTTTAAAGTAAGTGACCAGTCAGAAGCACCAGCAAACACCCACTTGTCAGCCCCAGGCCTTTCTTCCCAGTTCCCTGTTGGGCTGAAGCTGACAGTCCAACTCTTCCAGGACTTCCTGAGATGATGGGACAGGATAAAGGTCACCTGTCCTGTGTATTTCTTGTAGGGCATTGTGAGAGCGATTAAGGATTTCCAGGGCCCTCTGAAGGAGCATGAGGTGAAGATCTTTGTACGAAGAGGAGGCCCGAACTACCAGGAAGGGTTACGTGTCATGGGAGAAGTTGGTAAGGACCAAGCTTTTCCTCAAGTTTTGTTCTTGCATCTTATTTCTTCCACCTGCTCTCTGCTGAGCCTTCTCAAGGTTAAATGTTTCCCTTTGGCAGAAGCTCACCTTGTTCCTTTCCCCCCCCCCCCCCCCCAAGGCTGACTACTGCTGTATGTCTCCACAGGGAAGACCACTGGCATCCCCATCCATGTCTTTGGCACGGAGACTCACATGACTGCGATCGTGGGCATGGCGCTGGGCCACCGCCCGATCCCCAACCAGCCGCCCGCCGCTGCCCACACCGCCAACTTCCTCCTCAACGCCAGCGGCAGCCCCTCGGTGAGTTCTCCCTGTGCCGTGAAAGGGGACAGGCTGGAAATGGGTCTCAGCCACCACTGTATGTGTAGGAAGCTTTACAAAAACAAATGTGGCTCTGCCCGCGTGGTTTGAGGAAGGGCCACCCCAATGCCCACCTCGCTCGTGGCAGAAAACGTGACCTCTCAAATCCAAAATGTGACTCTTGTACCTACTGGGTCATTAAGGAGTTTTCCCTTCCCTGACTGAAACAACCTTATCTTAAAATCAGTTTTCTTTGTGGCAGACCAGCGTGGCCAAAGTGGCCGTTTCCTCCTCTGTGCTCCAGGTGTTCCTGGCGCTGTCCCTCACTGACTTGGTTTCTGAATCTTTCAGACTCCCGCACCGAGCAGAACCGCCTCCTTCTCTGAGTCCAAAACAGATGGTATTGCTCCAGCCAAGAAGGCAAAACCAACAGCACCTCTTGGTAAGTCCAGCCCTGGCAGTGCTCTGCTGCTCCCAAAGGCAGGACGGGCACGAGACATGCTTTTTTTTTTTTTTTTTCTGGACATAAAGGGAAGCAATTTTGTGGTACCTGCTTATCTTTGTCTTGAGTGTAGTTAGGTGGTTTTAGCTGTCACTTGTTTTTTAACAAAAGCAAAACCCAAAAGCCCCAAGTGCTGTGGGGAGGAGGGCAGCTCAGCACCTGCCCACGTGCCCAGCCCTTGGGCTGGCAGCAGCCAGCTCTGTCACGCTGTTGCCTGAGTGATTCTCTCTTTAACAGATTCAATCCCAGCCTCGACACCTGGCTCAGGTAGGACCCGTGTGACCAGCTGAATGTGCCTGGCCTTGCTGGCAGCTGACTTTTAGTTCTTAGTTTTGTGGCTGTCTTTTCTCTCCAAAAGTTTGCCGTGTTGTCTGGTCTTCCCGCCTGCCCAGCATATTTAGCTGTCACCATGTGACCTTCTCATCTGGTTTTTCAAGTGTAGATCACATATGCCTTTGCACAAACACTTTATTTCTGGGGGAGAGAGGGACTGGTCTCAAACTTCAATTTTTCTTCCCTCCCCACAACCATTACAGAGAAGAACAGCCCCAGACATATTGTGAAAAGCTCTGTTACCTTGATTTCCAAAAGGAGGAGTCACTAACTGTGCCCAGTAACTGGCATCTTGTTTCAAAGGGAAGCAAAGTAGTGCAGGGGCCCTGCTTATCAGGCTTGGAAAGTACCTTTGAGATTCTCTTGAGCTCTGTGCTGGGTGAGAATAACCTGCTGAATCAGGGGCAAAGTAGAGCTTCCAGTTACCTCCCTTGTCATGAAGAGGGACAGTAGAAGGGGAATTCCCAGATTATTGCTTGTGTGATCTCAAACAGCATCACCTCTCTGGGCCTGCATTTTACTGTTCCTGGGAACACTCATGCTGCCTCCTTGCAGGCACCTACAAGATAAACAGAATTTTCATGGTAAGCAAATCCCTAATAACAAGTCAAGTTGCAGTTGAATCTGAACTGTGAGTGTGTAGGTCTGGAGAGCAGGGATTGATTCCTTGTTGAAGCCAGTGTCCTGTTTAATCCCTAACACTGTTTACCTTTGATTCAAAGCCAGAAGGAACTCAGCAATAGCTTGAGTTGGCATCAGCAGGTGGACCAGCTCTGAGTTTTTACAAGTTTTAAAACGAATTCTGCTTGGAGACAAAGGGAGGGACCCAACGTTGTACTGTGACAAGTGGTGTAAATAGACTTTAGGCCAACAGTCCATCCTCACTGGCTGAACTGTTGCCTTTCCTGTGACTCTGTCCACTGAAGCCAAGTTTTGTGCTATATGTAAGTTCTTGGAGCTGTCAAGTTTGTATTGGATTCTGGTCATTAAAAAAAAGTACTGAAAAGAAAAGCTGAGTACATTGAGCTCCTTTACTTTTTGTTCCCTCCATTTCCTGCTTTTCTTTTTATTTCCTATTGTTCTTCTGTGGTGCCCTGACAAACCTCCTGTGGGGCACATGCAAATAAATAAATAAAATTCAAAGTTCTCTTCAGCTTTGCAGAAGAAAACTGGGAGGAAGATGAATGGCCCATGAGAGGAGAGGAAGAGGCAGTTTTCACTTCTCTCCTCTCCTATGCCAGCTCCACCCTGCAATTCACTTGCCCGTTTAGTGAACCCCAAAACCTGGCTGTTGTGTTCAGAATCCAGGGAAAGGGTTGCTGTGCTTCGTTTACAGTTTCTTCCTTAATTTGGACAGTGTGGCTACTCCATCCTGCAGTTCACGTCTTGGTTCAGTTTGGGGGAGGGGAATATGCTCACTCAGGAGCCTTTCAGCAGCCGTTTGGCAAAGCTGCAGTTTGGGTCTTGCTCAGAGGTACAGTTTGAACATGGTTTGTTTCTTTGCCTTCTCTGAGCAGGTAAAGCCACGACGCTGTTCAGCCGCCACACCAAAGCGATCGTGTGGGGGATGCAGACCCGGGCTGTCCAAGGAATGCTGGACTTTGATTATGTTTGCTCCCGGGACGAGCCGTCAGTGGCTGCCATGGTTTATCCGTTCACGTAAGTAGCCTGTGACTGCATCACTTTTGACTGCTTCCCTCCAACTCTTCTGTGAGCTTCCTCCTCTCCCAGTCTCTGTGGTTCTTTAGTGGAGCTCTGCCCTGGACTCCATCCCTGCTGGAACACCTTCTCCTCCGCTCCCTTCCACCCCTGGCTTGGCTTTGCAGGCTGCTCAGTTTCCCTCAACCACTGATTTTGGGCTGTGCTGTTGAAACAGCTGAATATTCACCACAGAACTGAAGTTTCACTTCATGTGCCTGTCAAAAGGTATCCAAGTTGTGTTCTTCACTCAGTGAGTAAGGCAGGTGTGACTGCCTGGGCTTTCTGTACAGCCCCAGGCTCAGCAGAGGCAGGCAGGCTGTGTAAGGCTCCTTCCCTGCATCTGTTCTTTGACATGTGCTTGTCTGAGACACCTTGATTTGGGCCTGCAGCAGCAGGAATTTCCCCTCCAAATATTAGCCAGAATCGTAGTCGCTCTGCTAAAGCAGTCTGGCTGGTATGCAGCCAAACAAAATTTAGAAAAACCTAAAATCTTATTCATGCTCTTTCCAATAGCAGCAGTGGTTCCTTAGCAGGCAGGAAGCCCATGGATCCTTCAGTGGGATAGAGAGTTCCCTGGTGGTGTTCACTCTCTTGTACTCATCCCTATGGGGATGCGAGGGACTGTTGAGTGTTTCAAGTTAGCCTCCGGAGGAACTTCCAGAGCATGGCTGTGTGTGAGCTGTTTCATTGTACCCCCTGAGCGTGGGGGTCTCACTGTGTAACAGGACAGGTAGGGAGAAAGGAAGCAGTGGCTGTCACTTCCAGTACAGTGAGGTAAGAGCACAGAGCCAGGCAGGAGCCTTGGTTCATTCCTGTGGTATTTACGGACATCCTGGAGAGCTGATGTCTAATCAACCTCTGTCCTGCAGAGAATTTCTCCTCTTGACAATTAAGACCTTGCACTGTTACTCTGCAGCTCTGATGGTAATTGCAGCTCTGTAATAACTTCTCAGCAAGTGCAAACCTCGGGGTGCTGAGTGCAGGCACAGCCACGGGTGAGTGGCAGCCCCTGGCAGAGCTGCAGTTGATTACAGAAGAAAAAGCAATAAGGATTAAAGTTTAAGGCTACCTGTAATTATCTGATTCTGCTTGACCTTTTGGTGGAAACCAGGCTGGCAAAACCTGGAATGTTCTGTCACGAATGTACCAGTATGGGAACACAGCTGGTATCTCTACACTCTTAAATGACTGCACAGTCAGAGTTAATGCAGGCCTGGTCGGAGCATCTGCTGTGTACAAAATACCTACAGTGAAACCTTCCCAGGTGCTTCCCTTCCAGTGCCTGTGGGGTGAGGGGTGTCTCACCATAGCAGGATTGGGAAGCTGGCCCTCCTGTTGCTGTCCTGGCTGTTTCCCACAGATGCTGATTTCCCATTTCCCCAGCCTGGTGTTTACTCCAGCCCAGTGACGCAGCTTTGCACACCTCTCATTCATTACTCTTTCTGTGCCTCGTTCTGTCTTCCAGCTTGGAGTAAAGTTAAGGCTCTGGTAACTTCACTGTGGGAGAGCTTATTCATCTTGCTGGATGCCTCTGTCCCCATTAGCCCGTCTCCTTCCATATGCTGCTCTGTCCTATACTCTGAAGAACCTTCTGCTGTCATATGGTCCCTCCCCACACATGCTCATGTGCTCGTGAATGTCTCAGTCAGTCTCAAGGGCTGAGCACGGGGTTTGTAAACTCCTCTGTCTGCATGCACTGTGTCCCTTTGCCTTTCCAGCAGCCTAAAGGTCAGGGCTTTTCCATCTTCTCCTCCACAGTGGTGATCACAGGCAGAAGTTCTACTGGGGCCACAAAGAAATCCTGATTCCAGTCTACAAGAATATGTCAGATGCCATGAAGAAGCACCCAGAGGTGGATGTTCTCATCAACTTTGCGTCCCTGCGCTCTGCCTACGACAGCACTGTGGAAACCATGAATTATCCCCAGGTGAGCGTGGGATCCAGAAGAAGCCCAAGAGAAGACCCTTTCAGCAGGGTACCAGTGTTTCTTAAACTGTGATGGCATTAGTGAGTTGTCTTGATCTTCTAGCTTGGCAGATAAACACCCCAATTCTAAGCCCTTACAGGCTGTAAGGGAAGGTACTGGGGTTCCATCACAATCCTGATGCTGTGCTTGCAATTAGTGTAAGAGGAACTCAGTACCTCTTGGTTAGGAGTAACTACTTCAGGCTGATTAAAATACAGTGCTGCTCTGATGTGCAAGGGAGAGAAAATTCCCTGACCAGAGCATTGAGACTGCTGGGAAGGTTATGACAGACTGTGGATCTGTGCACTGGGCCTTCCTGGATGAGAATGCGTGGAGTGACCTCCCAGGGGCCTGACAAGGGGCAACTTCTGTGGGTACCAATGGTTTTCTTTCTCTTGCTGCAGATCCGCACCATTGCCATTATTGCCGAGGGCATTCCAGAGGCCCTGACACGCAAACTGATCAAGGCAGCTGATAAAAAAGGAGTCACCATCATTGGGCCTGCAACTGTAAGTACTGATAGCTGCCTTCCCCTGTCTTTCTTAACCTTCAGATCAGCTTTTTCCAGTGGATGAAGTGCATCCTACAATTCACTTTGTTTTTAGTCACAGGAGGTGTGTGTTAGTCTCTCATTTTAAGGTCCTTGCCATCCTCCCTTGTCTGCACAAATGCTGACAAGGCTGCCTTACAGAAACATTCCTCTGTTTCGTGGTGTTTTAAAGGGCTTTACATCTTTCTTGTAGGTTGGTGGGATCAAGCCCGGTTGCTTTAAAATAGGCAACACAGGAGGCATGCTGGATAACATCCTGGCATCGAAGCTGTACCGCCCTGGCAGCGTGGCCTACGTGTCCCGGTCTGGAGGAATGTCCAATGAGCTCAACAACATCATCTCCCGAACCACCGACGGGGTCTATGAGGGGGTGGCCATCGGAGGAGACAGGTACGAGTCGGCATCTTCAGCAGACTCTGGTTTTCAAGTCAGTCAACAGAAGAATCGTTGGTAATTTGGAGGAAGAAGGACAGGTTGGCTGTTGATTTTTTTTTTTTCTTTCAGAAAAGTGTGTGAAATCAATTTCTACCATTTTCCCCTGTATTGCACACAGATATCCTGGCTCAACTTTTATGGATCATGTCTTGCGTTATCAGGATACTCCAGGAGTGAAGATGATTGTAGTACTGGGGGAGGTGAGTGAGACCACTTCACTCCTACCTGAGAAATACCAGTGTGTGACTTTGTTTTGGGAGCATCTGACCTGCTAAATAGCAGCTACTTATACTATTCTTGAATATCCCAATTTTTATTTCCTGCTGCTTCTATCAAAAAAAATTGCATGCATTCCACAGGCAAGTTTAGTCTTCACTACTTAAAAAAAAAAAAAACAAAATTCAGGAAACTTTGTTCTGAGACTTCAGCTGTTACTTGGTGAAAAAGGAGGGAAAATCCCAGCAATGCCTCCAGTGTGTGTCTTGGAGCTGGTTTCCACAAAAGTGCAGTTTGGAACCATATCTCTCTCCCTGCAGATCGGAGGCACAGAGGAGTACAAGATCTGCAGGGGCATTAAAGAAGGCCGGATCACCAAGCCAATGGTGTGCTGGTGTATTGGTACCTGTGCCACCATGTTCTCCTCAGAGGTACGTGCAAAAAGGGGAAAAACACATAGAATAAGGATAAATCCACAACAGGAAGAGAAACCCAATTCTCTCACTGTGCCTAAACTTTCCAGAATTGCCAGTGGCAACTTTAATGTGCAGAAGTTCATAAATATAAATGATAAAAGCTTTTTGTGCTTCCATGGTGTGTCACAGGAGATTTCCAGGGGATTCTGCTTACTTGTGAAGGGAGCCCAAAGTTCCCAGGGAATGCAACAAATTCCAATAGCCACCTGCTTCTAGAGTGGGAATGGGTGCCTGTAGTCCTTACTGTTCTCCCTTCTCCTATTTGTAGGTGCAGTTTGGCCATGCAGGAGCTTGTGCCAACCAGGCTTCTGAAACTGCTGTGGCAAAGAACAAGGCCTTGAAGGAAGCTGGAGTGTTTGTTCCCCGGAGTTTCGATGAGCTGGGAGAGCTCATTCAGTAAGTCACACTCACAGAGCACCTTCAGCAGAGACAAAAGCAGTCAGGGCACTGATTCTGGCCTCATGGGGAATATATTCCTGCTTAAGGAAAGGAACTGTTACTCATTGTGGGGTTTTAAAGTCTGGGTTAGGACCACCTCGCTTGGATCCCTTAAAAGGACCAAATGGATTCTCTCCCTAGGTCTGTGTACCAGGATCTTGTGGCCAGAAAAGTGATCGAACCAGCTGAGGAAGTGCCTCCTCCAACTGTGCCAATGGATTACTCCTGGGCAAGGGTGAGCTCTTGGGTTCCTTGGAACCAGACAAGGCATTTGCTGGGATTCTGGATGCCGTGTTGGGGTTACACCTTGTGCTTTAGTGTTATTTGTGAGCTCCCCGGCTGCGCTGGTTCTGAGCTGTGGAAGCTGCTCTGAGGGCAAGCCTCAGGCGTTGCTGTTTGCCTGCTCTGCCCGGTACTGCCCTTGCTGCCAGTGTGGGTGTTTAACATCCCATCTTTACGCTGCAATTCCAGGAGCTGGGACTGATTCGCAAACCAGCTTCCTTCATGACCAGCATCTGTGACGAGCGAGGGCAGGAGCTGATCTATGCTGGGATGCCCATCACTGAGGTCTTCAAAGAGGAGATGGGAATTGGAGGAGTTCTGGGCCTGCTGTGGTTTCAGAGGAGGTGAGGCAGCTCTTGTGAAAGATCACAAATTCTTCGGTTTGGAGTTTTCCTTGATTATTAGTGGAGTTCTAAGCAAAAAAGTAACTCCAGGATTCCTTTGTGAACGTAGATTCACTGGAATGCCATCTCTGTAATCCCTCATTTAGACCATGTCAACATTTCAGGCTACATACAATATGTTTTAGTCTTAGGATGGAGTTTTCCACACGTTTTGTGGTGCATTGAGGAAATTTCTTTGTTCTAGGCCTGATTCACACTTTCTGACTACTTGTTTATTGTGTCACCTCAGCTCTGGAGAGACTGGAGACTTGACAAGCATTTTCACTTGTGTTCTGTCCCCTGACTGACCCGGTGTCTGTGCCCAGGTTGCCCAGGTACGCCTGCCAGTTCATCGAGATGTGCCTGATGGTGACAGCAGACCATGGGCCGGCCGTGTCCGGGGCTCACAACACCATTGTCTGCGCCAGGGCTGGCAAAGATCTCGTCTCGAGCCTCACTTCAGGCCTTCTCACTATTGTGAGTACCTGAGATCCAGGGGGTTTAGCTTTTGTTATTAATTACTCTTCTAGGTTCCATTACTATTAATTTAAGATTTGAATTGACTGCAGAGCCATGGGCTGGTGATGTCTATTCATTCACACCTTGAATTTCAACTCTAATAGTCCAGTGCTCTCTTTTTCAAACTGTGTCCATTTTTCCAGTAAGCCAGAACTAGTTTGTCTCATCTGAATCTAGAAGTATTTTGTAGCAACCAAATTGCTGTCAGTATTGCCCCTGTTTGGTTGCCTGGTTTCTTCCAAGACTGACAAGTAAAAATGTGACTAAAACAGACTTTGGAATTGCATTTCCCCCCACATCTGTAGCAGAGACATGTTGACTCCATATTAGCACTTGTCTGAGTTAAAACCAGATGCTTTCCCTCATGTGCCTGCCCAGCTTTAATGTCCTGGGTGTCACAGAGACCAGCAGGGTGGATGGGGGAGATAATCTTGTGTTTGTTTTGTACCTGAACTGTGGAGTCCTTTGCTGCAATTCCCTTTGTGTCCTACACCCAGGGTGACCGGTTTGGGGGAGCACTGGATGCTGCAGCCAAAATGTTCAGCAAAGCCTTTGACAGCGGGATTATCCCCATGGAGTTTGTGAATAAGATGAAGAAGGAAGGGAAGCTGATCATGGGCATTGGACACAGAGTCAAATCGGTAAGAAAACTGTGTTAGGACAAACAGGAGGGAGTTTTACTGAAGGTGAGGAAGAGCAAAAACAAAGGAAAGCAAATTGGCAAGTTTGAGGCAGCTATTGACCAGGTTGTCCCAACCCTACAATGAGTAAAACTGATGTCAGGTACCTGTGTAAGAGGCAACGTCAGTGACTGTGGCATGCTCTGAACCTGCAGATAAACAACCCCGACATGAGAGTTCAGATTCTCAAGGACTACGTGAAGCAGAACTTCCCAGCCACTCCACTGCTGGACTATGCACTTGAAGTAGAGAAAATCACAACTTCCAAGGTGAAAGACGCCAGCTCTGAACTGCTCTGAGGACTGGTTCTCTTGGGAGGGAAAGTGACTGAGGTTCACAATGTATTTTAAGTGCAATGCTTCAGAAGTTGTTCCTGGGGGTTGTGTTTCTGTGGTAGAGTTGAGGCCATTTACAGCTGCAGTTAGGAAAGGCTTTAAGGTGTTTGGATACCAGGAAAATGCTGAACAAGCCAAACCATCATCTCTGTGGCCACTGTCCACACTGGCACTGCTGGATGTAAATCCAAGGCCATTGGTACGCATGTTGGGCCATGGCAGAGAATCTCTGTGGCTTGATCCAACAGGCCCCTTCTTTGAGGCTGGTTTTCCAGCATTCCCATTTAAGAGCCTGTGGCTCTCGCTCAGGCTGCTGAGCTGCCTCTCCATCGCTGGGCTGGTGTGTCCCCAGTTACAGGCAACCGTGAAGTCACCCTTGGTGTGGAAGCTGCCAGGTGAACACCATTTGCACTGTTAACATCTTCATTGGGGTGTTTTCATTTCCTGCAGAAACCAAACCTTATCCTGAATGTAGATGGCGTTATTGGAGCGGCCTTTGTTGATGTACTCAGGAATTGTGGCTCTTTCACACGGTGAGTAGGGAGGGGGCTGTACTTGGGTCATGGTCCTATAAAGTGATGGGAGCTGCCCTGCCAGCTCCTGGGGGGCAGGATTTCAGGACACTGGGAAGGAAACATAGCCTAGCCTTGGGGGCAGAAAGCTGTCACATGAATTCTTGTGGCTTCTGGCACTAGAGCAGGTTCTCAGCCTATCTGACATTGATTCCTTAAATAGATCACTACCAGGAGCTATTTAATTTCCTTCCTTTTGCAGAGAAGAAGCAGATGAATATATTGAAATAGGGGCTCTCAATGGCATCTTTGTACTGGGCAGGAGTATGGGATTCATTGGTGAGTTTGCCACGTCCCCACCCCTTCCCATCTCCTTCCCAGACAAACCTGAACTTCGGGGGGACTCGGTGTACTCCAGAACTTCAAGTTGTTCCAAGGCAAAGACGCGGAGGAGGGATGGGAATTCTGTAACAGAAACTATTGTCATTTCAGGACACTACCTGGACCAGAAGAGATTGAAGCAGGGTCTGTACCGTCACCCGTGGGATGACATATCCTATGTCCTACCAGAGCACATGACCATGTGAGAACCTGGTGTTGCCCTGGAATGTCACTGCACGAGGACAGAAGCCTGTCCAGGGGACAGCCACGGTGGGACTGTGTTGTCTAAAAGCCCGTTGGGACAGAGGCGTCGAGCTGCCTGGTCAAACTGTGCAAAGTGACTGTTTTATAAGAATAGAAACTTACTCTAATAAAACCAAAACTTGTGCTATTCCCTCTGTTACCTGCTGTATTTAATACTGTCTCTCACCGGTTTAGTTTTTCTACTCTCTCGTTTCATTTTGTTTCCAGAAAAGATTAAGGGTTTTGGGGAGAAAGTTTGGCTCATGGGCACAGTCTTATGGAACATTACTCTTGTAATATGAAGGGGAATGTGCCCATCATTCCCATAAGCCATGACTTAGGCTTTTTTTTTTTTTTTTTTAACTGTATTCTCATCCTTGGTCTGATTGTACCTGAATATTGGGACCACTGCTGATGTATAACCAATGTTACTCAAGCGCTGGTGTAGTAATTTAAACTGTAAAGTTGTAACATACTGTTGTGAAAACTGTGAAATCCCTGTACTCCGGTGTCTGTATTTATGCAAACAACTTCTTTCCTCTGCTGCTCTGTGCACTGTCACTCATGTTACCTGCAGCTGCAAAAAATATCTCAGTAATAAGTTCAGCGTCCTCCTTGTCTGTGTATTGTAACCGAACTCAAATAAATACACGCTACTAATTTATTCTTTTCCATTTGTGGCTTCTGAAAGTTGGTCCTAGACACTGTCTGAGGGGTGTGACGAGCTGGGAACCAGTCACTTAACAAAACACTGCGCCTCAAAGCAGTTACTCCTTAGAGACTGTATTTCAGATGATTTAAAAGGGGGGAAAAAACAAACTCAAAATGCATACATGTACCCTCGCATGTTTCAGTGTAGGTCAAAAAGATGAAATTTAGCAAAGCAGAAAAGAAACAGAAGGAAAGAGACTAGTTATAATTGACATGGCATTATACAAGAGTTAGGGAACTGCGTTGTGTGAAAAGCAAACATGAAATAATCAACTGCAGTTCACTTCCTTCTTATTAACAAAAAACCCTGTGTAGTTGGAAGGTGAAATCCTTATTCCTCAAGTGCAGTCTCCTCCCCGCAGCCTGCCGGGGAGAGCAAGAGTAAGGAGGAAAAAATGATCAGAAAGATGCCTGAGGCTCTGTGTGGAACCAGGTGTGCGTCTGGTTTGGGTACCTGAGCAGAACCAGGTGTGTGTCTGGTCTGGGTACCTGAGCAGAACCAGGTGTGTGTCTGGTTTGGGTACCTGAGCGGAACCAGGTGTGTGTCTGACCTGTGGTACCTGAACGGAACCAGGTGTGTGTCTGATCTGTGGTACCTGAGCAGAACCAGGTGTGTGTCTGGTCTGGGTACCTGAGTGCCCAGAGGGAGCGCGGTGCCCGCGGGCCGAGGCTCCGGCAGCACCGGGGCGCTCCCATGGCGGAGAAGCACCGAGGGCAGGTTGGACTGAGGGGACTGCGGGTTCGGGGCGGAGGGACGGGGGTCCCGGGCGGTCCCAGGCGTTCCCGGGGGCCGCGCTACTCCCGCCCCCCTCACGGCGCCGCCGCCATTTCCCTGCAGCGGCGCCCCCTCCCCGCCAGGGGGCAGCGTCGCGCCCTGCCCGCCGGCTCTGACAAGATGGCGGCGGCCGCTGCAGCCCCACAACCGCATCCCGGCCCCGGCCCGGGCCCGCCGGCGGCCGAGGCGGAGCGCGGGGGCCCGCGCGGCGGCGGGGCGGACGGGGAGGCCGAGGCGGAGGAGTTCGGGTGCCCGGCGCACTGCTCCGACCTGGCCTGGCGGCAGAACGAGCAGCGTCGCCAGGGCCTGTACTGCGACATCACGCTGGCGTTCGGCGGCGCGGGCACGGCCCGCGAGTACCGGGCGCACCGGTCCGTCCTGGCCGCTGCCACCGAGTACTTCACGCCGCTGCTCTCGGGGGGCTTCGCGGAGTCGCGCTCGGGCCGCGTGGAGCTGCAGAAGTGGAGCTCAGAGGGCGGCCCCGACCCCGAGACGGTGGAGGCCGTTGTCGGTTTCATGTACACGGGCACCATCCGCGTGAGCCCCGGCAACGTCCACGAGGTGCTGGAGATGGCAGACAGGTGAGGGGGCCAGGGGCTGGGGCAGGGGATCGACAGGTGAGGGCGGCCGCACCGAGGCTGGGGGTGCCGAGTCACAGCATCAGTGGGTCACAGACTGGTTTGGGTTGGAAGGGACCTTAAAGCCCATCCAGTCCCAGTCCCAGGGCCACCTTCCACTAGACCAGGTTGCTTCCTGGCCTTCCAGCCTGGCCTTGAACACTTAACACTTGCAGGGTAACTTGTAACAGGATGTTCCTGTTCGTTTGTCCTGCAGGTTTCTGCTGACACGCTTAAAGGACTTCTGTGGAGAGTTTCTGAAGAAGAAACTGAACCTCTCCAATTGCGTAGCAGTTCACAGCTTGGCCCACATGTATTCCCTGAACCAGCTGGCCCTCAAAGCACAGGATATGATCAGGAGAAACTTCCACAAAGTCATCCAAGATGAGGAGTTCTACACTTTGCCGTTTCACCTCGTCCGGGACTGGTTCTCGGACTCAGAGATCACAGTGGACTCTGAAGAGATCCTCTTTGAGACTGTTTTAAAGTGGGTTCAGAAAAATCCTGAGGAAAGAGAGAGGTACTTTGAAGATCTCTTTAAGCTGCTGAGGTTGTCTCAGATGAAACCCACGTACCTGACTCGCAACGTCAAATCCGAGCGGCTGGTGTCGAGCAACGAGGCCTGTGTGAAGTTGGTGTCCGAGGCCGTGGAGAGCCATGCCCTGCGCTCTGAGAACCTGCAGTCCGGGAACCTGCAGCATTCCGCCTGTCCCGCCGCGCTGCTGCCGCGCTTCGGGCAGAACATGGATGTCATCATCGTCATCGGCGGCGTGTCCGAGGGCGGTGACTACCTGAGCGAGTGCGTGGGCTACTTCATCGATGAGGACAGGTGGGTCAACCTGCCACACATCCACAACCACCTGGACGGGCACGCCGTGGCCGTGACTGAGTCCTACGTGTATGTGGCTGGCTCCATGGAGCCGGGGTTTGCCAAGACTGTGGAAAGGTACAATCCAAACAGAAACATTTGGGAGCAGGTCTCGAATCTAATCACCAGAAAGCATTCCTTTGGCCTGACTGAAGTGAAGGGCAACTTGTACAGTATTGGTGGACACGGCAACTTCAGTCCGGGCTTTAAAGATGTGGCCATTTATAATCCCGAGCAGGACAAGTGGCAGAACCTGGAGTCGGCACCCAAGATCCTGCGGGATGTCAAAGCTGTCTCCGTGGAGGACCGGTTTGTGTACGTGGCCGCCCGCACCCCCGTCGACAGTGACAGCGAGGACGGGCTGAGGGCCGTTATTACCAGGTATGACACTGAAACCAGGCAGTGGCAGGACGTGGAGTCCCTGCCCCTCATCGACAACTACTGCTCCTTCCAGATGTCCGTTGCCAACACCAACTTCTACCACACGGCCTCGTGCTGCCCTAAGAGTTACCCCATCGACAACGAGGAGGCCAAGGGAAAGATCTCTGGCAGGGCCTCAGATGAAATCCTGGAATCCTTGCCCCCCGAGGTCCTGAGCATTGAAGGAGCAGCCATTTGTTACTACAAGGACGATGTGTTTATCATCGGGGGGTGGAAGAACAGCGATGACATTGACAAGCAGTACAGGAAGGAGGCCTATCGCTACTGCGCCGAGCGCAAGCGCTGGATGCTCCTGCCCCCAATGCCACAGCCCCGCTGCAGAGCCACTGCCTGCCACGTGAGGATCCCCTTCAGGTGCCTGCAGGGAACACAGAGGTACCCCATGCCACAAAACCTGATGTGGCAAAAGGATAGAATAAGGCAAATGCAGGAAAGGCAGATGCAGGAGATCCACCGACACTCCCTGACCTTACGGAGAATGCCACGCTCCCAGATTGAGTGCTAGTGTCTGGAATACCACTCCTGATGGGCCTAGGAAGTAAACCCTTTTGTTAGGCTTGATATGTCTTTATAAGACATGAGGGTGTGGATTGGATTTGATGCATAAAACCAGCATCTTTTGTGTACTGAAAAGTCAGAAGCTCAGAAGTTGAGAATGGGTGGGAATTGAGATGCTCTGTGAATCCAGCAGTATTCCTTAATGGTGCCTAGGGAGAAGCTGTAGCCTGTATCGGGCTGTGAAATGTCTCCGGGTGCATTAAGCCTGTTACTTCTCTCCTCGGATCTTTGGTTCCAAGGGTTTCTGTGGAGTTAATCTCTAACAGTTCTCCTTTGAAAATCAAAGATCTCTCTCTTAATAATTTAGTGGTTACATTTGTGTGTGCTTGAAAGCACCTTTTTATTTGCACTTATCTCTTGACATTCCTTTGATTCTCTCCTCAGTGACTAAACTTCACAGGATTGGTGTTGGTGTACTTGGCTTTCCCAAGCTGGAGGCAAGTGCAATAGTTCTGTGTGAAACAAAAGCACAATCTTCCTTTATGAAATTGCTTCAGGATGTTTCTATGTGTATTAAATATTTTGTATCTGTGCGTTGTAGAGAGGCTGCAGAGTTTCTTTATAAGTGGATGATTGATAGGACACAAGACACAGGAAGAGAGAACTTGAGGCAGTGGATTTTATTTCAGGTGTATCTGCAGGTTTGAGTCTGTGTTTGACAGCTTTGTTAGAAACTCGAGTCTAACAGCAGCCTGAGACAAGGAGTGACAACCAGTGTTGAACCACCCACCCACACTGGCTGTTCATTTCTGTCAGAGTGGAGCAGTGAGAATGGGATTATTCCATGGGAATAGAGTGAAACCTGAGCTACACATAGATCCTTTCTCAAATGTTGCACATGTTTTAATTCTAGTGAAAAGTGATGGAAGAGCCCCTGCTGTTCCCAGCATGTCTCTGACAATCAGAACCCTTTGCCTTCCATGTGCTGTCCCGAGGAATTCCCAGCAGCCATACTGCAGCTCCATAATGAGCTCACACGTGCTCCTCTGGCAAGGAGAGATGGGTTTTCAAAGTCTTCAAATATCTGAATTTCCCCACTTGCTGTGGGGGTGAGATTTAAGCTCATTTAAACACCTTTTGTCATTCTGAGGTAATTTTACATCCAGCTGCCCTGGTTGACTGTGTGTTTCTTCCCACTGTACTCCCAGGGAACAGAATGTGGAGTATTCCCTTTGAGCTGTCCCACTGAGCACTCCTGCCCAATCCGAGGAGCTCCAGGATCCTATAGTTTACCAGCAGTTTCAGTGCATCCTTCCTACCTCCTTTTCTCTCCATCCTTCCCTTCTTTTGAATGTTCCAGGTTTTCCCAGCAGTGTAACTCAGGATCTTAGGGAAGGGAATGGGAGGAGTAATCTTGGTGTTCTGAAATCTGTGTAGACAAACCTTGTTGGAGAATGTGTTACTGTTCTTGGTTCCTTGATATTTGCTGGTGGTTTGATGTGGGTATCTTCACTGCAAAGAACTTGTAACCAGTTTGGGGTTTGTTTTGTTTTTAGTTGGTTTGCTTTCTGAGCTGCTCCTCCTCCTTTTCCAGTTCATCAGGCAGCCCAGATCGTATCTGAAACTTGGGGTAAGTCCTTCCACCACTGTGTGTAAAGGTTTCTCTGATGTGTATGTTCCTTAACGCACTACTTTGCAGTTCACTTTGGTATCAATAACTTGCCTGTTCGTGAGAGAGTCTCCAGCCTTGGTTTGAAAAACCCACCAAACTTGAAAAACTCTGAACGGTTTGTCCCAGTTGACCCCTCTGTGGTAACTGTATTGTATTTTCTTTGCCTGTTGGGTTGTTGGGGCAGGTGAAGTTTATGCTGCTGGCCTCATGCAAGTGGAAATAGGTGAGTTTAAGGTGATGTTTGCAGGTGACTGTTCCCAAACAGCTCCTGTAGGCCTGTAAGCCAGGAGTTGATCCATGGAGTTTGGCCCACGGATTCTTGCAGGTCTGGCTGGAGTAGGTTCAGAATTGCTGCCCCTGCAGGAGGTCTGTGATACAGTGTGGAAATGTCTCTCAGCTCTAGTGCTCAATCCATCAATGTAACAGCAGTTTGTGGGAGCTGGTTTTAAGATACTTTCCCAGACTTTGCACCAAAGCAACTGAGAGGAGTTCATATCCTTCACCTGGCTGGAGGGATTTAACAAGCAGTTGGAGGGTGGTAGTAGGTCACACCACCACAGCTCTATCTAAGCCCTCTTGTAGTCTGTCATGGAATACAGACAATTTGTAGGGAGAAACACGGAGATGATTATTTCAGTTAGAATAGCAACTAAATATTTAATGCATGGCAGCGTGCAACAAAGAGGCAAGAACAGACCTTGCAGTCTTGCTTTTTCTAAGCAAAATTGATATTGCACTTTCCCAGGAGGAGTTTGGGCTGACAGACAAGCTGTGTTGTTTACTAAAAGCACTCCCCTCAGAGCCAGTGTCAGCCCAGCCCGTCCCTGGACGGGTAACCTGTGTGTGCCAGCCGCATGCCGTGTGTGCTCCGTGTGCATGGCACTGGGGGTCCCTGGCAGCAGCATGGGCTACTCTAACCTTTGCTCTGCCAATTCTGGGGTAGTTTTAAGCATTGGTGCTTTTTGGCTTTGACTTTCAGTGGACTAACGGCATTGATGTGATTTGTGACTGACAGGTTGAACAATCCACTGCATCACACGAGGTGTTGGGAGAATTGCATTCACAGCTCGGGCTGTAATTTAGCCCATGAACCTGTGAATCCATAACAGTTCCTTGCGGCCCTTGAGTGCCGTAGCTTGCTGGGTGTTTATCAGATGATCCCATAAACAAAAGCCTGGGGGTTCTTTCTGTGTGTTTGTAGTGGCTGGTCAGCTGTCAGCAGGGTCCCAGTGTGTGTGAACAGGGAGGCTGACTGCTGGCCTCGCTGTACTGGCGGTCACCGTAGTGACTCCCAGGGGCCATATGTGTACAGAATGTTTTATAACTACCTGGATACCCTGTTAGTAGCCTGGGGGTGTCTGTGTTTTGAGTGCCTCTCTTGCACGTAGTAGAGACCACTGCAGAGCTGAAGCAAAGAGCCCAGTGTTGCACATGCTGTGAACGGCTGTGCCGAGCATTCCACTCCACTATTGCAATGGTGTTTTTCCCCATTACAGTAAATGTCAAAATCCAAACTCTTGGCTCAGCTTATGTGTTGTGGAATAGCCTGGTGGCTGCTGACAAACCAAGTCCTCAGGAATTAAAACTGTTTAGGTTGTTCTTAACACAGCCTTGTAAGAGGATGTTGTAACATCCAATGGGTTTTGAAAAGCAAGTGTAAAGTAGGTGGTTTGTGGCTTGGATTCATTTTCAGCTCTGTCCACCCTAGGTTGGAGTACAAACCATCTCTCCTGTTTGACAGTCCTGGGTGGAGTCTAATAAAATAGGTGCTCCTGAGGATCTAACTCTGTTACTAATATGAATGTATAGTGTGGAACTAACAAGCTCTTTGAAGACCATTGATAGTCAGATCTTCCTCCTGGGTCCATGTCACTGTTGGTCATGGCAGCTCTGCTCTCCTGGGACATTAACGGAGGGGCAAGAGATTTCTGAGGAGCAGCACTCCTGTCCTTACCTGTGAGGTAAAGTAGTGTGTGTGATAGGCCCTTTGAAACAAATCCTGCTGTCATGTTCTTGACCTTAAATACACTGTACTAAAGTTTATTGTAAGAGGTGAATTAATGAAAATAAACCTTTTATTTCTCTAGCATCCCATTGTACTTTTGATTTTTTTAAGTTGCTGTACAGGCTGTGGCTGATAACACATGTTCTGTGGTGCCATAGAGTGAAAGCTTTAAATCCTAATGATTCTTTTGGCCTGTAACAATTGTTTCTATTTTAGAACAAGAGAACATGCTCCCCTTCCTGCTCTAGAGACTTTACTAGCTAAAGAGAACTATTTACACAGGCATCCAATGGTGGGATGCTCAGAAGACTTTATTGGCTCAGCAGGACTATTTACAGGAGCATCCAGTGATGGCTGGACTTAGCTAAGGGGGAACTATTTACAGTGGTGCGCTCCGAGTTGAAGTGGTAAAGGAGATGTCCATGGAGTTGTTGTGCCTGTAGTAGTGTTGCCTGGCAATGTACTCCATGACATTGGAGAGCCCTGGCACCACACAGCAGCTGACGGCGCTGCGGGTGATGCCCATGCTGTGGGCGTCGTACCACTCGTTGGTGTCCTCCTCGTAGCACTCGGCAGCCACGGTGGTGCTGAACCCGTTAAAGCCCCCGACCACGAACAACAGGCCGTCCATCACCTCGATGCCAAAGTTGCTGCGTGGGTTTAGCATGGAGGGCACGGCGCGCCAGGTGTCGGTGATGGGGTTATACGCTTCCACGGTCTGGAGCCGGCTGTTTCCATCAAACCCTCCGACCTGCGAATGCCAAAGGGACAGAGCTGAAAGGGGCCTTCCCTCAGCCAGATCCTGTCACGCACCAGTGAGATGGGAGCTGCCTCTGCCTCCCTGGTGGTGGTCTGCACATGGTGGAGAGCAGAGGATTTCAGAACATGGTGCTTGCTTATCGCAGTCTGCTCCCTTGGGAGCTTCCCAAGGCACTGTGTGCAGCTGTCAGATTTGACAGTTCTCCAGGGGTTGGATGCAGTCCATGGAGAATATAAACAATGAATGAACAGGCCCAAGCCCTGCTGTGTGCTGCTGATGCCGTTGGTAGTGGCAGAAGATAAGTTGTTTGCTGCAGCTGCTTAAACATTGCCCACATCTTTTTCTTACCAAAAAGTGTGTGATGGGTGATAACATTCTTGGTAAGTCCATCAACTGTTCTGGTTCTGACTTCCCTAAACCTCACATAAACACACGGCCAGCCTGGTGTTGTGGGAACTGCAGCCATGCAAAAGCCTGCAGTGCGGGGTGGTGGTGGCCCTTACCGCGTACACCTGGTTCCCGTACGCCATCACTCCAACCCCGCTCCTCCTGCTGCTCATCGGGGCGATCAGGGACCACTGGTTTGTGGCAGGGTCAAACACTTCAGCTGAGCTCAGGCACTGATCACCATCAAATCCACCACAGATGTACACCTGGGGACAGGAGAGAGAGGAAAGTGCGAGGGGAGCAGTTAGACCATTGGTGAGACAGTCTGTTAGAGAGAAAATTAATGGTGTGGCTGGATTTTTGGGGTGTCTTGTTTTGTTTTAGGAGGGGAATGAGAATGTCATCCTGGGTTTGAAGTAGCAGCACTACAGGGAGCTGAAGCCAGCAGGATTCAGACCCTTAATTTCCCAAGCTGCATGAAGCAGACAGGCCTGGTATTGTACCTTTGGCCAGGAAAAGGGCTGGGGGGCACCAGGTGGGCTGTTGGGGGGCAGCAGCTCCAGAAGAGTTTTCACACTCCTGGTCACATCTCTGCCACAGTAGGTAGATGCTGTTTTATATCTGTAGGTCCAGGATTTAATGAATTGTTACAAATTCAGTGAAGGTTTATGTGAACTTTCTTCATGTTGCAACTCTCCATCCTCTCCCCTTACCTTTCCATTCAGCGTGGTCGCGTTGGCGTCGCTCCTCTGCTCGTGCATGGGGGTGATCAGGGTCCACTGGTTGGTGTCTGGGTCGTAGCGCTCCGCTGTGTTGAGCCGTATGTACCCATCAAACCCTCCCATGGCATAGATGAAGTTGTCCACGACGGTGACGCTGACATAGCAGCGCCGTGAGTGCATGGGTGCCACCTGCTGCCACGTCTTCTGGAGTGGGTCAAACCGCTTGACGATGTTGAAATAATCTGTGCCATCAAATCCGCCGATCACATAGACGTAGCCTTTCAAATACGCCGAGCCGTGGTAGGCAACAGGGCTCTCTTGCTCCCAGGGGATGTTCAGCCACTTGTCGGTGCGGCCGTCGTAGGTCTCGATGGCGCTGGTGGCGCCGCCCCCGCTCCAGCCCCCGATGGCAAAGAGGATGGCGTAGGGCAGGCGCGGCCGGGTGAGTGGGTTGGCATTGGCTGAGGAGCTCTGGCCGTACGAGTTCAGGTCGTAGATTTCTGACAGGGCACTGATGATGAGATCTTTGCACTCAGGATTGTCCTTCACGTACTCGTGAGCTTTGACGTTGTTCATGAAGTAGTCGGACTGTAGGAGTGCCAGTCGAACCTGGAACATGCAAGGAGGAGGTTAGAATACTAATGCTGATGGTTTCCCCCTCAGCAGCCTTTGGGGACAGCTTCAAAGCTGTGCTGCACCCACCTTGCCCAGCAAGCAGGCGATGTACTGCCTCCTGTTCTGCGGGTCGTGAGCGATCCACCTCAGCACAGCCTCGAACACGGCTTCTTCTCGCTTCACATTGAGCTCATCCTTCTCAATGATGTGTGCCAGCTCCTCAGCAGAGAGGTCTAGGAACTCCTCGGACACCTGGGACACCTCCTCGAAGTGATGCAGTATGTATGCACAGGCGGCTGCGCGCAGGTCAGGGCAATAGTAATAGTCAGTTAGTCTGCAGGTGCCAATGCAGTTCTCAAAGCAGAGTCTGGATCTCAGGAACTCGCAGCACAGGTTTACGATGCCCATGACATTGAACTGGTCTGCTGCAGCCAGCAAGCTCTCAACGTTGTCCTCCGTGATGGGTACTGTCCCAGTGTAGGCATAATTGATGATGAGACCCATCATTTCAGCTGAAACACCGGGGATTTGATAGACCATCTTGCCCGGGCGGTCCCAGTTGGTAAACAGAGTCCTGAAAACACAGCATTGCTGCATTAAATCCTGTCCTTGGGTCCCCTGTGTTTCCCGAACTCCCAGGGCAACAGTTTAGGCACTGGCAGGAGCCCTGCTGGGAGGCTCCATAGTTTATTAATTAATGTTTTACTTCCTGGTTGTTTGAAAAAGGAGATACAGCCTCTGGCTGGGGACAGGGAGCACCAGGGCGAACAGCCCCCATGCCTCCACAGGAATCATAAAATCACAAAATGGCCTGGGTTGGAGGGGACCTTAAGGATTATCCCATTCCAACCCCTGCCACGGGTAGGAACTCCTTCCACTAGACCAGGTTGCTCCAAGCCCCATCCAACCTGGCCTTGGACACTTCCAGAGATGGGGCAGTCACAGCTTCTCTGGGCAACCTGTGCCAGGACCTCACCTGGCTCACAGGGAGGAATTTTTTCCAAATATCTGATATAAACCTCTGTCAGTGTGACACCATTACCCCTTGTCCTGTCACTCCAGGCCCTTGTAAATAAATCCTTGTGTTTCCAGTACTGACCTGAAGTAGACACTGCAACAGGAGAGGATGAGCTTGTGAGCTTTGAATTCTATTCCATCTACACTTATAATCACATCACAGAATCTGCCTTCCAGGCGGAGCTCATTGGAGATGGAATTCTTGTCTCTCATCCACTCCATGTCTGGTGGGTGCTGAGCTATTCCCCACCTTGGAGTCAGAGTGAACCTCGCTGACACGCGTGGAGCACTCTGCTGTTGACTGCAAACATCCAGCGCTGAACCCACTCGCTGGCTCTGGATTGTGACCCGTGATGACATCACAACCACAGGGGTGACCCAGGCCCAACATTCCCTGGTTGCCCGCAGCCTTCACTTCCCCTCGGCCCAGGTTATGCTGAACCCCGGGCCTGCACCATGTTGATGGTTGCTTGGAGCAAATGGTTGCTTGGAGCAAAATCGTCTGTGTGATCCCCCACCATAATAATACTTAATAATAATAAATAATCCTCAGTATTATTTTGCCAGAGTGTAAAAGTCCCCAAAGGTGGGCACTGACTGCTGCTGAAGTGCCTTGTGCCACCTCACCCAGGAGGAAGCTGAGGCACAGCCCAGCTCCATCAGTGCTGAAGTCGCACACACTGCCCCTGATTTGTCACTCGAGGTGTGCCAGGGGAGGTTTAGGTTGGATATTGGGAAACTTTTTTCCCCAAAAGGGCTGTCCAGCCCTGGCACAGCTGCCCAGGGCAGCAGCGGTGGCGTCCTCATCCCTGTACAGGTTTAAAAGCCGTGTGGCTCTTGGGGACACGGGTTAGTGGTGGCCTTGGCAGTGCTGGGGGACGGTTCTCTGCGGGCATTTCCCGCACAGGGTTCCGCGACTCCGCGTCCCCGGCGCTGCGGAGCTGTTCAGTGCCGGGCGCCCTTGCGGGCCCGAACGGCCCTGCCGGCGGCTTCTTTATTGGAATCTTTCCTTTCTGCTTCGCCCTCCCCGCTCGCTGCGGCAGAAACGAAACCGGCGGTCCCGCCCCGCGCTGCTGCGGGCGCCGGGCGGAGGCGCAGCCGGGGCACGGGGGGTCCCCCCGCACCCCCTACCCCGAGCACGCCCCGAGTCCCCCCCGGCCCCGCGGCCGCGTTCCGGTCCCGCCCCCCGGCCCCGCCCCGCGGCTGCGCGGCCCGGCGGGAGCGGAGCGGGAGCGATGGTGAGCGGGGTCCGCGGGCCGGGAGCCCGGGCTGGGGCAGCGGCGGCCCCGGGGCTGGGCGGGGGAGCGCGGCCAGGAGGGCGCTGGAGGCTCCTCGGTCCCACCAGGGCGGCACCGAGCGGGGTCTCTGCTCTGCCCGCAGGTGCCCGAGCTGGAGAAAGCCACGGTCCGGATCCGGCAGCCCGAGCGCGTGCGGGGGATCATCCGGACCCTCCGGGAGCAGGGGGTGGCCAAGCTGCAGGTACCGGCCCCGGCGGGGCAGGAGGTGCATCGCTCACGCTCCGTCCTTGTCTCAGCTGGCCCTTCCTCACCCCCCCGGCTGCGGCGCGGTGTGCAGGCGGAGGGGGAGAAGCCCCAGAGGAGACGGAGGACGGGGCTGGTGGCTCTCCCCGGACGGTCCTTTCGGCTCCCGGTTATGAAGCTCAAACCGTGCCCCACTCCCCAAACCCCTCCTCCGCCCAGGCAGGATGGAGCCATTTGGTGCTGATAATAGCGCCGGGGTGGGAGGGTGAGGACACCGTCTGCCCCTGTCGCTGCCAGTGTGCGCCCTGGCAGCACCTTGGCTTGTTCTGGCTGGGGCAGAGTGCGCTGGGGCACACACAAATGTTGTTTTCTCCCCTTTTCCAGGTCATTTCTGACTTTGACATGACACTGAGCAGGTTTGGATGTAACGGCAGGCGCTGCCCCACATCTCACAGTGAGTGGAAGCTGCTGTTTTTACTGTCACTAATTCTGTTTGGTTTCTGCGTTTGTGTTTTTCATCACTGTGGTTTCTGTCATCCTCTGTCCCCTCATCTGCCAAACCTGACTGCTCCTCCTGCGGCTCTGGGCCTCACTGCCTGGTCCTGGCCACCCACTGCCCATTGCAGGAGCCGTGTCCTGGGCTGTCCATCTCCATCCCACTCTCCCGACAGAGCCAGGCCCTGTGCTCGGTGCCTGTTGGGACTCCACAGCTGTGCCACCGCAGCTTGTTTTGGGAGGAGCTGGCACTGAGATGCAGGAGAGCTGCTGTTAGAAAGGCTTTTAATGTCTCTGTGCCATTGTCATTGTATTGTCCTTGCAGATATCCTCGATACCAGCCGTGTTGTCAGTGAGGACGGCAGGAAGAAGGTGGGTGCTGTGTGTAGGACACCCTGTCACCCGTCATTGTAAGGTCTCACTGGCTGGCGAGGCAACTCTCCTGGCTGTGCTGGCTGCCAGGCTGGAGGGGGTAGTGTCCAGGCTGCATTTCAGCCAGCAGTGACAGAGGAGAAGTGAAAAAGGGAAATTGAATTTGCATGCACAGCTGTGGGTGTTTCAGCTCGATAAGAGGAGGAAGGGGAGGGATGTTTGTACCTGCAGTGTCTGTCTGGAGTGAGGTGAGGGTCAGCCAGGCTGCCAAGAGCTACAGGTGTGCTCAGAGGGAAGCTGCTCAGTGACACAGTTTGGTTGTGTTTAGGAAGTGTGATGCTTTGGAAGACTTCAGAAATGCTGGTTTTGTTGTTTATAGTCTGTTTAGACCTGATGTTCACTCTGTTCTTTTTCCCTCTGTCCGACGCTCCAGCTGAAGGACCTGCTGCACTATTACTATCCCATTGAAATTGATCCCAACCGGACTCTGGAAGAGAAATGTCCCCTCATGGTGGAGTGGTGAGTGCTGTGCATGATGATCTTGACCTTGCCCTGACAACCTCTTGTCCCCAAGGACTGCAGGACACAAGGCTTGAGCTGTTCCTGGGCTTTGTGGTGATCCTGGGGAATTTAGTTGTGATTCTGACTGCCGAGGGCCTCTGCCTCAGAGCTCACTGCTGCCTTTCCCCAGGTGGACCAGGGCCCACGAGCTGCTGGTGCAGCAGAAGATCCGCAAAGATGACATAGCCCAGATTGTCAGAGAGTCAGAAGTGATGCTGAGGTATGGACATGGGGCTGTGGTGCTGAGTTATGGACATGGGGCTGTGGTGCTGAGGTACAGGCACAGGGCTTGGCTGCCCTTGGCCCTTCTCTCCTGCCTGTGCAGCCAGGTTTCTCTGCTGTCACCACGCTCTGTGCCGCTGAGCTCACTCCCTGGCTGCAGGCTGCTCCCTTCCTGCGCAGAAACTGCTTCCCCCTCCCTTGGGCCTTGGCGAGGAGCAGCCGAGGGGCCAGCACTGGCCACGGCTCTCCATGTGCAGGGCGGGATGTGGGGGCAGCTCCTTGCTTCCAGCAGAGATTTGTTCTCTGCACTGGAGCTGCTGGGCCTTATCCAGGTCCTTGGCTCAGCAGCAGATTTCACCCACACCACAAAAACTTTGCTCTAAAACTTGCTGCTACTGCTGCCCTCGCAGCGATGGCCCTAAGGCTGGCTCAGGGAGCTGGGCTTTGACTGAGCTCCCAGGCTCAGGGAGGAGATGACACCGTATGTCTGGGTTTTCATGAGCCCAAGTTCCCCTTCTGCATGGAATTGTGTCCTGGCAGACTGAGGCTGTCACAGGTTGGCCTGATTGTCCTCCCAACCAGTCCGACCTGTTGCACATCTCCCACGTGGCTCCTGGCAGTGCCCTGTGCCCCCGCTGAGCAGGGGGTGTGATCAGCAGGTGCCAGGCAAAGGGCTGGAGTGCTCCATGTTCCCGTGAGCACCCGCCCGACCACTACACCCAGAGCTCTCCGGGGTTCTGCACAGGGAAGGCCACAGGAATGCTGGTGCCACGGAGAGCTCGTGCTGTTTGCAGAGCTCACCTGTGTGTTTCTGTTTGGGAAGTGCTGGACAGAAACAGGAGCTGGGCTGGGCACACTGCCAGCCCAGAACACCGGGCACCGTGCTAGGAGCTGGTAACACAACCCCATGCAATGGACACTCCTGCTCTAGGGATGGCTTCAAGGAATTCTTTGATCAGCTGCACAAGAACAGTGTCCCCCTGTTCATCTTCTCTGCTGGCGTCGGTGACGTCCTGGAGGAGATTATCCGCCAGGCCAGCGTCTTCTACCCCAACGTCAACGTGGTGTCCAACTACATGGACTTTGATGATGACGTGAGTTTCTGCACCACACTGGTGTGGTGAGGGGAAAGGTGTGGGCTGGGACCAAGGGCTGGGACACGATTAACAGCGCCACCACTGGGTTAAGAGCTGTCTGTCTGTCTGTCCTGTGTGCTCAGGGAGTCCTCACGCACTTCAAGGCACCCCTCATCCACACCTACAACAAGAACAACACCGTGCTGCAGGGCACAGATTACTTCCAGCAGCTGAGCACGAGGACGAACATCATCCTGCTCGGGGACTCCATGGGTGACCTGACGATGGCAGATGGCATTCCCAGCGTGGAGAATATCCTCAAGATTGGCTTTCTCAATGACAAGGTGGGTGTGAGGAGCAGTGTTGTGTTTCCCTGCCAGCCTTCCCCAGGTGCCAAGCTTTGGGGCAGCAGGGAGGGGCAGTGATGTGGAGGGGTGTACTGAGCTCCTGCTGCATCTGGGGCATTGTCAGGGTGGTTATTGATCCCCTTTCCAGTAGCGAGGGCTGTGGGTGCAGTATCTCCGCCCTCAGGTGTTGGTGTTCACAGTCTTCCCCCCTCCCCACCCTGTCCTGACGACCGTGCTGTAGGTGGAAGAGCGGAGGGGGAAGTACCTGGAAGCCTATGACATCGTGCTGGAGAGCGACGAGACGCTGGACGTGGTCAATGGGATTCTCCGGTACATCCTTACTGAGACATGAGCTGGGAAGAGGCATCCCAGCTCCGGCCCCGCAGCAGGCACTGGGCAGGGAATGTCCTCCCCGGGACAGAGCTGGAGGGAATCTGCTGGTACTGGCTGGGCTCCGTCCTGACCTCACTAATGCCCTCAGCCCTGGAGAGGGAGAGAAGAGATGGAGGAATCTTCTCCATTCCCTTTACCCCAACCCCCTGGTTCTGCTGCTTCCCTCTTGGACTGGCTTCATCCAACTTGGACTTCATCCCACTTGGAATTCATGCCCTCTACCTCCCAAGGCCACAACAAACCGTTTCATGTTTCAGAAAGAGACGTTCTGCACCTGCTTCAGCAGCTGAGTGTGGAATGGAGATGGTTTGCTGTGGGACAGACCCGGTTTAGATGAAGTTTTAGAGTCACTGTGTTCCTCACTAAGAAAACAAATCTCTCTCGTCCTGTTTTCCTGTTTCTGAGCCCTGGTGCCACCACTGGGCTGGTGTGGCCCTGCCAGGCATCGCATTGCCCAGCCCTACATCACTCATGGAAACCTGCAGCTCCCTGGCCTTGGGTCCCACCTCGTCCCTCTTGCACCAATACAATTCTTACTGTGAACAAAAAGCTTTTCCAGCCATCCCTGAAGGCCCCAGAACTCGGCTGCTGCTGCTGCCCAAACCCAGAAGTAAGTTTGTCTGCCAGGGTTGGGGCTGGGGTTTGGGTGGGGTGGGAGAGGAGAGGCCAGCAGCAGCATTTTGGGTTTTAAGGAACATTTTAGCTGTCCGTGTTTCTGTCCTAAACTTCTGGGCTGATCCTAGGCTGATCCCAGGGTCTCGGAGCAGCAATAGGAAAACCCCTTGTTGTTTCTGTCTCCCCTCTGTTTACTTGGGACTTCAGGAAGTGCCGACTCTGTTCTCTGTGTTGGAATAAAGATGTTATTGGCTAAAGCTGGGCCACAGGTGGTTTGTACCCGGTGCCGAGGGGCTGGAGCTGCTCTGCTCCCAGGGCTGGTGCTGGCAGCTGCCTCTGCTCCCCAGATCAGGGTCCCTCCATCCCACCAGAGCCCCCCAGCCCTCACTGGGCACTGGACCTGAAGCTCCAGCAGCTTCGCTGGAGGATCCCAGGAGAGGATTTTGGTTTCTCCTACTGGACCCAGCAGGTGCTGGAGCCTGGAATCCACCTGGGCACTGCCAAGGCTGGTCCCTGCACCGCTGCCCCAACATGCAGGAATGTTTCATGGCAAAGTAACCCGACACAGGCAAACTCCTTGGGAACCAGGAGGAATTATTTATTTGGTGCAAGGTAGATTCACCATTTGAGGGGGTCACTCTGCCCTCTGCACTGGTGGGTTCCTGCATTTCTTCTATCCCTGTCTGCAGGACAGAATGTGCAGAGGTTTTGGGAGCCCTGCTGGTCCCAGCTGGAGAACCTGAGCACCCCGAGGTCATGACCTGCATTTAGGCATTGAAACAAAATTGGGCTGATTTGTCTCAGTCACTGAGGGCTAGGGGGTGGGGAGGATGTGGAGGGGGATGATGCTGCTCCCTGAGGGCCTGGAGGAAGAGGGGATCTGTTCCCCTTCTCCCAGCTTGTGAGGGGTTTGCCAGGTCTCATCCCTGGAGTTTTGGGGGGCCCAGACTTTTGGAATGGCAGATGCCTGTGGAGTATTGGGGTTTCACCCTGGGAACCTGAGCCCCCTCCAGCTTCTTGTCCCAGGAGGAGGCAGTGAGGACAGAGCAGGGACCAGGACAAAAGTCTTCTCTAATTCTTCTCTCTACAGAATTTTAAGTGTGTATATAAAAAAACCCCCAACCCTAAACCACAAAATGCTGGGGTGGAGGTGAGGGGAAGCCCCCCCACATCCCTCCTGCCCCCCAAGGCAGCACTTGTGGGCAAGGGGGCTTGAGCGGGACCTGCAGTCACTGGTGGAGGACAAAGGGGTTCGGGGAGGGGACACCTTCTTGCCTGGGTTTATTAGCTGGGGGTTGAGTTTTCCTGCCCAGGAGGAACACATCAAAATACCCTCAGTTAAATAGAAAGGGGGGAAAATCAAAATCTGCCCCCCTGCAGGGCTAGGGAGGGGCAGGGGCAGATTCCCTGGGCAGCTGGGATGGGAGACCGGCCATGGCACGGCCAGGACGAGTCCTGTCTCCAGGAACAGCAGGGTCTGCTCCTCAGAGCTCCTCGTGAATCTTCTCCTGGTCCTCGTCTGACTTCAGCTTCAGCTCCTCGGGCGTGATCTTCCCGTCCTGGTTGCGGTCCTGGTTCTGGAACATGTCGGCAATGACTTTTTCTGGGTCAGAGCTGGGCATGAGGCGGCCTTTCCCCTCTGCCACCTGGGTCTTGATGAAGGTGGAGAACTGGAGAGGAGAGAGGGGAGAGACGCTGCTTGGCTCCGCACATCCGGCACCGGGCAGGGCAGAGAGACCACAGCCCATGCCAAGGACAGCAGGGACCAGAGCACCAGCCTGGGGTCCCTTGGCACCCTGGGCCCACTCACCTCATCAGCAGGGATCTCCCCGTCCTTGTTGAGGTCCATCTGCTCGTAGAGGTTGGCCGGCGGCTCCCCGTGCCAGATGAAGAGGTAACCCTCGGGAACCCCCTCCTCCATGGACATCAGCTCCACCTCGAAGCGCAGCACGGCACTGCCGGGCACCCCCCGGGCTGGAAACACAGCGAAGGCTCCAGCACTGCGGGGAGCACGGCAAAGCCCCAGCCCTGACCCCCCAGCCCCAGCAGGGTGAGGGGGGACAGGGCCCTGAGGGGGCTCAGCAAGGCTGAACCCCCCCAGTTTGTGTCGCCCACATCAGTGGACACTCCCCTACCTCCGCTCTCCCCGTGGCCCAGGTGGGGGGGGATGATGAGCACCCGCCTCTCCCCCACACACATGTCCAGGAGGCCACTGTTCAGCCCCTCAATCACCTTGTTGGCCCCCAGGGTTACCTCCTGGGGCTTCTCGTAGTCGTGGCTGCAGGAGGCACAGAGAAGACAGTGCAGGTGAGAAAGCCCCTTGGATCCAGTAGGGAACCCTGAAATCCCAACCCCTCCATCCCGCCATGCCCTAAAATCCCACATCCATGCCATAAAGATTCCCACTCTCCATGTCACCCCCACGTCCACCCCACTGTGCCCCCAAACCTTGCACCCTCCTCCCTGTTGCCCCGTGGCCGATGCCCTGGTGCTGCCCCTTGCAGTGCGGATGCTCCCAGTGCTGCCCGGTGCCCGCCCACCCCAGCTCAGCGCCGGCCAGGATTGAGCCCTGGGAAGGACAGGTGAGCTCGGGGCACGCACGAGGAGAAGAGCCGGGTGCCATCCAGCAGGGAGCAGTTGTAGTGGTAGCGCACGAAGTCCCGGTCGCGGGTGGTGACGTTGCAGCCCTCGGGCCGGAACACGGTCTCGATCTCCACGGGGTCTGCAGGGTTGTGGAAGTCGATGACGTGGACATCAAAGATGAGCACGGCTGAGCCGGGAATTTTGTCCCCTGGAAGAGGAGGATGAGGAGAGCTGCTGAGAGAGCTGCTGGAGTGCTGTAAGGTTGGTAAAACCTTTCCCTGCTTCTTCCCATGACCTGTGATGTGCCTGTCCCTCGGAGCCCGGGCTCTGCACATTTACCTGCACCGTTCTCCCCGTAGGCCAGGTGTGGGGGGACGACCACCCGCCGCTGCTCTCCCACGCAGACCCCCTGCAGGCCCTGATCCATGCCGGGGATGATGTAGCCCTTCCCGATGTAGGTGTTGTAGGTTTGATTGCGGGAGTAGCTGCAGCAAGAGAGGCCCCCAGTGCCATCAATCCCCCCCCAACCCCTGCACCCCAACCCGCACCCCTTCCCCCAGCCTCTCTTGCTCCCATGGGGGCAAACCTTCTTCCTAGGGATGCAGCAAACAGGTGTTATCCTTTTTAGCCTGTTTCATGCTGTTACCACCCTCTCCTCCCCGCCAGTTCTCCAGACTCTCCCTGCAGCCATGGGGCAGGAGGGGACATCAGGGGCTCTCCCCACACCTGGAGTCAAAGAGCGTCCCGTCCATGAGTGTCCCGTTGTAGTGGTACCGCACAAAGTCCCCGGTCACAGCCCGGCGCTTGCAGGGCTGTGGCACCTCCAGGTGCTCCAGGAAGATGCCGTCCTTGGGGTTGTGGAAGTCCACCAGCAGCACGCTGAACACCAGCGATGCCTGCGGTGGGATCACAGTCCCTGGGGAGGGGACATGGCTCAGCCCAGACGAGGGTCCTGCTGCACCACAGGGCCTCTGGGCAGAGCTGGGAGGGAAGGGGCCGGTATGAAGGGGTGGGGCTGGGGCCTAGCTCACCATAGCCCTTCTCTCCATAGGCCAGGAATGGGGGGATGATGATGCTCCTCTTCTCCCCGGCGCACATGCCCAGCAGGCCCTGGTCCATGCCCTTGATCAGCCACCCAGTGCCCACATAGGTGTCGTAGGTGCTGCCCTTGCTATAGCTGGTGGGGGAAATGAGGGTGGGGATGGCTCCAGGGCCACGCCAGCACCCCCAGCTGGAGTGGTGCCATGCCAGAGGCTGGTCTGGGGGCCATGGAGCTGCACCAGCAGAGCAGGGAGTGCCCCGTGCCCCAAGGCCAGGAGCATTGCAGCGCCCTGTACCTGGAGTCAAAGGGGGTCCCGTCCAGCAGGGTGCCGTTGTAGTGGTACCGCACGAAGTCCGAGTTCTCCACCGTGCGGTTGCAGCGCTCGGGTTTGGACACGGTGGTGACCTGCAGCTTGTCGTTCTTGTTCCAGATGTCCAGCATGACCACGTCGAAGTACAGGGTGGCATCTGGGGGGATCAGCCCCGCTAAAGAGATGGCAGTGAGGACAGAGTACCTCAGGTGAGACCAGCACCAAGCCCAGGCTCTGTCCCCTGAAGCCCTCCTGATCCCACCACTGCTCAGGGCTGCTGGAGACCCATGTCAGCCCCTGGGAAAGCAGCAGAGCCCAGACTGGGGGCAGGACCCCTCGTTCCCAGGGAAGCCCTGCTTCAGCACCACTTGCCCTGGCCGTGGAGCTGCCAGGTGGGCACCGGAGCCCTGTCCCTGCTGACAGTGGCCCCAGGGGGGTTGCCCCCTCCATCCCCCCGTGCCGTGGCCCCTTACCCACGCCGATGCTGCCGTAGCCCAGGTGGGGCGGCACGATGAGGTGACGCCGCTCGTTCACGCACATGCCCTGCAGCCCCCGGTCCATGCCGGTGATCAGCCGCCCGACGCCCACCACGCCGGCCACTGTGGCCCCTCGGTCATAGCTGGGGCGAAGGGACAGGCCCGTCAGAGGTGCAAAAAAGGATGAAGCTCCCAAAGCTGCTGGGGGGGGGCAGAGTGGGGGGACAGGGCTGCCCCCTCCCCGAGGTGCAGGTAGCCCACCACAGCCCATGAGCCTCTGTGCTGCAGGCAGAATCCACAGCTCAAAAACACGGATCCTGATGGGCTCAGTCCTGCACTGTTGGGGGGCAGCTGCCCCCTGCAGCACTGGTCAGGGCTCCAGCCTGACCCTGCACCTCCAGAACCCATCAGCTGCCTCCCCAGGTCTCACCCACAGAGCTGGGCTGGAGGCCAGCAGCTCCCAGGCTTCCTGCTGCTTCCAAACCATTTTGCATATGGCACATTGGAGCTTTGTGCAGCAAGGAGGAAAGACAACGTCCCGGCCTCATTTTTAAACTGCAGATTTGTTTTTATTTTTAGATCTTGAAAAACTCCAAGAAGTAAGTGGAGACACCTCAGGTAAATCGAAATCCTTAATCCCCTTGTTTCTGTGTCCCCGGTTCTCCCCCTGCTCACGGTGCTGCAAACCAGGGGCTGCCCCAGGCTCAGGTCCCAGCCAGTGTGGGCAGAGCAGGAGGGATGCAGGGCCAAGGGACACTGAGTGGAGCAAAGCCTCTGGGGTAATGAAAGGTTTCTCCACTGCCACGTCTCAAAGTGCTTTAAGTGTTTTCCTGCCTGTGCAGCACAAGCAGATACATGTTCCTGAGTGCAGAACGTCCCACTTAGGGCCAAATCCTGCCTGTGCACGGGACAGGCTCTGGCATGGCACTGTGGAGCTGAGGGCATGCAAGGCTCCCCGAGGGGCTGGGGGGAGCTGGGGGACACGGCAGGGCAGCCCAGGCAGGGGCTGGGGGAAGGGGCTGCAGCCTGGGTTGAGGCTTTGCTTGAGGCCAGGCCGGGCCCCCCAGGCTGACACGTGTACAGGGCTCCCCGGGTCCATGTGCTCACCCCAGCACCCACCAAAAGCCCTTCTTGGGGTCAAAGCTGGAGGACCTGGGCACTGTCTGGAGCGGGTAGCTGCCTGCCCTGGCCTGGCTGCCCCTGTCCCGGGGCTGGGGGACACATGCGGGGTCCCCACAGCTGCCCGCCCGCCCCGGGATGCGGGCTGGGGGCTGGGGGAGACATGCAGGGTCCCGCCGCAGCTGCCCCCCGCATGCAGCCGGCACAGAGCCGCGGGCGATACCTGGAGTCAAACTTTTTGCCATCTTTAAAGGTCCCATTGTAGTGGTAGCGAATGAAATCCCCCATCTGCGCCTCCCGCAGGCAGATTTTGGGGATATAGTATCTGTCTATCACCACGTCTTCCAGGGGGCCGGGGTTGCCCAGCGCCGGGGCCCCCAGGATGCCCAGGAGGAGGAGGAGGACGAGGCAGTGGCTGCCCGGGGTCATGGCGCTGGGGCTGCGGCGGCGGAAGGGCCCGGCGGGGGGAAGGCGGAGAAGGGGGGTCCGGGACGCCCCTTCCCTGCCCGGGACGCCCCTTCCCTTCGCTTTCCCTCCCTTCCCTTCCCCTGTGCCCGCCCAGCCCGGCCCTCTTGGAATTTCTGTAGACGTGTCCGGGCCCCATCGCGCTCCCCCCGCGCTCCCCCCTCAGTACCGGGAACAGACACCGCGGGAGAGAACGATCCACGGCGGGAGGGGTTATTTTTGTCCCCTCTTTTGTTTTTCCTCCTTTTTTTTCCTTTACCCCCCCTCCCCCGTATTTTTACCCATTCTCCCTCCTCCCCGTCTTTTTTTTCTCTCTTTTTTTAACTTTCTCTCTTTTCTCCTTTTTTTTTTTTTTTTTTTTTTTTTGCCTGGGCAGTTCCTCCTCCGAAGGAAAAGCTGACGGAGCCTTTGGGGAGTGTCTGCGCGGCTGCGGGCCCGGCCCCAGGTCCAAGCGCTGCCGCGCCTCCTTCTCTTCCTCCTCCTCTTCTTCCTCTTCCTTCTCCTGCCACCGCCAGGTCATCACACTCAGCCCAGGATGCTGCTGCTCAGTCCCAGCAGTTTGGGAGAGTAAATGGAAGGAATTAAATGCTTTAATAATGCGTCTGTTCCTGGCGGAGCCTTTACTGAATGGCAATAGTTAAAAATGTGAAACTCTGCTTCTAACAGTCCTTCCCAGGCAAGCGCAGCCTCCTACACACACAGAGGTGTTGCCCACACATCCCCGTTCCCCCAAAAGCATTGGCAAGAGCCCTCAGCAAGTGCCAGGTGGGAAATGCAACAGGCTGTGAGCCCAAACCCGGCTCCTCTGAGGCTCAGCACTGCTGATGAAAGCAAAAGCTCCAGCAAAGCACCGTTGGCTCCCTCCCCCTGGACCTGGGGTGCTCTGAAGCCCCCCAACACACCACACCAGGGCTGAGCAACCTCAGCGCTGCTCGGAGCAGCTCAGGAGGACTCAGGGCTCTGCCCATGTCCTGACAGGGGGCCGGGCCTGGCTCTGACAGTGAGTGCTGGCAGGGATGGTGGCACTGCAGCCACGTGCAGTGCTGGGCACTGCCAGCAGCCTCTGCTCCACGGGAGAAACCTCAGCAGCGTCCTGGCTCCTGCCCTGCACTGTGACATCCCTCAGCACCACTGTCCAGCCGGCGACAAAGCACTGGGCTTGGGCCGGGGCCAGTGTGGCCATGCCGAGGCCTGGCGTGGGACAGCCCTGGGGCCAGGATCTGGCACAGCGCAGGGCGTGTGGCCTCAGGCTTGGCATTGGCCAGCAGCGCGGCCACCTCCGGGCACCGCAGGCCTGGGGGGTCCCGCGCAGTGTGTTACCGAGCTCATCTCGCTCCGTGGTGCGCAGCGCTGGTCACTCCCCTTCCCGAGCGCTGCGCGCAACCCCTGCGCGCCCCTCCCCTGCGCGCCCCGCGCAGCCCCTGCGCGCAACCCCCGGCGCCGGCGGAGCCGCACTAAGACCCTGCGCGCCCGCCACGCACCGCCCACCCCCGCCGCCCGCCCCCTGCGCGGGGCCCGGCGTGCAGCGCTGCGCGGGGCGGTGCGCGGACGCTGCGCGGGCAGCGAGCGGCGGCGGCGGGGATGGGCGGCGCGGTGCCGGTGCCGGTGCCGGGTCCGGTGCGGGCGCTGCTGCTGCCGGTGCTGGCGGCGGGGCTGTGCGCGGCGCAGTACGAGCAGTACAGCGTGCGCGGGTTCCCCGCGGCCGCGCTGGAGCCGCTGCAAGGCGCCTACGCGCGGGCGCTGGCTCAGTACGCGGACGCGCAGTGGGCGGAGAGCGCGCGGGGGCTGGAGGCGAGTCTGCGGCTGCACCGGCTGCTGCGGGACAGCGAGGCGCATTGCCACCGCCGCTGCGCCGGAGAGCCCCCCGCGGGGTGGGGGGACCCCGCCGAGGAGCCTCGCGCGGAGCGGGACCCCGCGTGGGAGTGGGAGCGGGAGATGAGGCTCTTCGGGCGGCTGCTGCTCCGCGCCGGCTGCCTGCGCGCCTGCAAGCGCGAGCTGCCCGTGTTCCAGCTGCGCTACCCCCCCGCGCAGACCCTGCGCGACTTCCAGCGCCGCCAGCCCTACCAGTACCTGCACTACGCGCTCTTCAAGGTGAGGTGGCGCAAGTGGCGGGGGGCCGAGGGTGGGGGGGGTCCTCTGCCTCCATCCTGCCCCACTCTGATCTAGCCCCTCCATCCTCCACTCTCTGCTCTGCCCCCGGTTGGGCACACCCCTTCCCGTGTCACCCCTTCCCGGGTCTCAGCCTGTGCCCCTCATCCTGTACCTCCTCTTCGACACTTCCATCCTGCATCCCCATCCCGTGCCCCCATCCTACACCGTCAGCCTGCACGCCCTGATCTGCATGCCCTGCACTGCTCCACCCCATCCTGCACCCCCTGAACCCTGCTCCCCTCTATCCTGCACCCTGCTATCAGGTGCTTTCCCAGCCCGCACCCCCCTTCCTTCACTCCCCATCTGGCATCCCACCCTCCCCTGGCTCCTCCATCCTACTCCTGCACCGTGGCACGTCAGCGTCATCTGGGACGTATCAGGCAGGACGTGAGGGGTGCACCCGGCACTGGGGGCCCCTGTGATTGTGTCTCCCCACCCCACCTTGTGCTGCCCTGGTTCCCCAAGGTCCCCCTGGCCACGCAGAGCATTGCCTGGGGAGGGGGCACAGGGGCTGCCCCAGCCGAGGGGCCCAAGCTGGTGGTTCAGTGCCATTGTGATTGTGGTGGGACACGTGTCAGGATGCTCCCTCAGGGAGAAGGACTTGCTTGGCCCCACGGTGCAGACGTGGAGGGAGGTTACGTGGACGGAGGTTTTGTGGAGGGAGGTTTCATAAGGAATCGCCCCGGGGTGACCCTGTGCTGGCTAAAGTGGCTCTGGCAGGGGGCAGTCCCCTGGTCAGGGTCCCATCCCTGGCCGCCTGCCCTTGCGAGTGCTGTTTTAATGCTCACCTGGCAGTGCTGAGGGACAGCCTGTCTCAATCTTTAATGCCTTTTCCTCTTGCTGCTCTGGCCCAAACCCACTTCATGGTCAGATCTTTCACCCACCTCCTCCCCCCAACCTCGCCAACTTCCTCCCCTGAAGCTGCAACCTGAGAGCCCACAAAGCAGCAGGGGCCAGCCTGGGCTGGTGGCAGTGCTGGAGAAGAGCGGATGTGTGGATCAAACCCACACCACGTGGATCCATCCTGCACCACGTGGATCACTCCCAGCTGGATGTGGAGGCCCATGAGGGGCTGAGCTGTCCCCGTGTGGGACACCAACCCCAGGTTGGTGTGGCTGGAGTGACCTGTGATGTCCATGTTGCCAGATCCTGTCCATCCATCGTCACTGCCAGTGGACTGCTGGGCTCGGGGCTGGCACCATGGGTGCGGGACTGTTCCCTGCAAGGACTGTCCCTGTGCCCTGCACCCCGTCTGGGTACTCAGCCCACCTTGGCCGCAGCATCAGCCCCGGCTGCCCTGCAGCAGGTCTCTGCACCAGCTCTTCCTCTCTCCCTAGTCAAATAAGATCGAGAAAGCAGTGTCTGCTGCCCACACCTTCCTGCAGAAGAACCCCAAGCATGAGATGACCTTGAGGTACCTGAACTACTACAAGACGATGCTGGATGTGGATGAATACCTGGTTGACCTGGAGGCTCAGCCCTACGAGGTGAGGAGTGGATGGGGCGGGAGAGGGGCTCCCCAGGGCTCAGTGCATGCCTGGTCCTGCCAAACCCAGAGGGAAGCGGCTTTCCCTCGCTAAGCAGTGCCCGCTTGGCCCCTGGCAGCCGATATTCGTGCGCTCGGTGAAGCTGTACAACAACGGGGATTTCCGGAGCAGCGCAGCCGACATGGAGCAGGCGCTGGCCGAGTACTACAAGGCGTACGAGGACTGCCTGGCCGGCTGCGAGGGCGCCTACGAGCTGCAGGAGTTCAAGGACTTCTACCCTGCCATCGCAGGTACTGGGGCACTGGGGGATGGCAGACCCCGGGGGGGTGCTCAGGGGTGCAGCGCCTGACATCTCCCCCCAGACCACTTCGTGAGCGTGCTGCAGTGCAAGGTGGACTGCGAGACCGAGCTCACCCCCAACGTGGGCGGCTACTTCGTGGAGAAGTTCGTGGCCACCATGTACCACTACCTGCAGTTTGCCTACTACAAGTGTGAGTGCCTGCGGGAGCGGGGAGGCTGTCCTGGGGACACCCCGGGGTGCTGCGGGCCCCGGGCAGAGTGTCACCCCTGTGTCACCCCCGTGTCACCCCCGTGTCACCCGCAGTGAACGACGTGCAGGACGCAGTGCGCAGCGTCTCCAGCTACATGCTCTTCGACCCGGGCGACACCGTGATGCAGCAGAACCTGGTCTACTACCGCTTCCACCGCGAGCGCTGGCGCCTGCAGGAGGAGGACTTCGAGCCACGGCCGGTGAGGACCCCCCAGCCCCCTGTTCCGTGGCTCTGTGCCAGCGGGGGGGCTGATGCAGCCCCTCTCCCCCCGCCGTGCCCAGGAAGCCGTGCGGTACCACAACCAGACGGCCGCCCAGAAGAAGATGCTGGAATTCGCTCGGCAGTTCCTGCAGGCCGATGATGAGGTACCCGATGGTGGGGTGCAGACAGATGCTTTTTGGGGGTGCTGGGTGGCGTGGGGGGTGCTGTGGGTACCCCGGGGCAGGGCCCTTTCTCAGATGGGGTGTCTAACCCCCCAAACCAGCCCTGGAACAGAGGCTGCAGATGAGGCCACCGAGCCCCTCTGTCTCCTCCTGCCCTCCCTCATTGCAGATGGAGGTGGATGGTGGTGAGGGGCCGGAGGCTCTGGACCTGCCCTCCGACAGTGAGTTCGAGGGTGAAGGAGACTACGAGGAAGGCTTCTTTGCAGAGTGGTGGCAGGAGCCCAAGACCAAGGGGGACAAAGATGACCAAGGTTCCTGACACAAGGGCTGGGGGCCGTGCTGGGGGTGGGGGGGCTGCTGCCTGTGTCCCAGTGCCACTGAACCCTCCTTGTTTGCAGAGGTCCTGTGATGAGCCAGGTGAAACGGCGCCTGGCCCTGACAGAGCTGGACAGTGGTGGCTCTGTGATGCCATCCCGGGGACATTGGACTTCAGGCTCCTGTCAGTCACTGCATGGACACTCAGGCTTGTGGAGGAGGGCTCATCCTGCCCAGGGTCCTGCAGCAGGGCTGCCTTTTCCTGTCTGGATGTCTGCTGCCCTGGCAGAGCCCAATTCCTGTTGGTGGAGCACCCTTGAACCTCCCTGCCTGCCCACGAGCTCCCCCCAGGCCACCCCTGTCCCCAGTGTCCCCAGGAGCCCTGGCCAACAGCGGTGCCCCACAGCACGGGGATTTGCTGTATCCCTCAGCTCCTTCCCTGGATCTGTGGATGGTGCACAGGCATTGACCTCTGTGTTGTCTTGAGGGGTTTGGGGACTGCCCCTTGCTCCAGGAGCAACGCACGATGCTGCTGGAGCCAGTCCTGCCCCTCTCTGGGGCTCCTGCTCCTGTCCCTCCAGCCTCCCAGGCAATTTTCCAGTCCCTTGAGCCCGGGTCCCCTTGGACCCCGGCCTGGTGCTACAGGGTGCCTGGTGTGGCACGTCCCTGTGGCACCATGGGGGCTGTGGTGCCCGTGCCCTGCTGTACCTTGAATTTTTGCCACACCAGCCCTCTGTAGCCTTAAGCTCTGTTAATTTAATATTTCCCCACTTGCACAGTTGCTCTTTTTTAAAATATTTACTGGTGCTGAACTTTAATAAAATCCGTACCAGTCTTTCCACAAGTGCCTCCACCACAGGCTCCCGGGCTGGGGTGTGCTGCCGGAGGGGGAGGGACAGGCCTGTGTGCCCCAATGTAGGTGGGGGGTGGCAGCTTGGAATGACCTCCCTCCTGCCGGCATCAGGGTGTTTTGGGGGCCCATGGGGGGCTGCTGTTGGTGCTGACAGACCTGTGCCCACCCTGGGATCGCTCCTCCCTCCACATTCCCGCTGCACTTGGAAATTGGCTGGGAGAACTGAAACCGAGAGGCTGAATCACAGCGTTGGCCCCGGGGGAGGGAAGGGACGGGAATGGAAGGAAGGTGGTGGCAGGAGGCTGCCAGCACCCCACCCTGCCCTGCCCAGAGCCCCCATTTACCAGGGCTTCCCCAGCTCTGCAGCGCTGAGCCCCCAGACCCACAGGTAGGGCTCGAGGAGGCAGCGAGTGCTGGGGGGAGCACCCGCAGCACCCTGCACCTGGCAGGGCTGTCCTGTCCCTTGGGAGGACTGGGGTTTGTCACCCATGGGTCACAGCCACCTCGGGAGGGGAGCGCCAGCCTGGCGGGTGTGGCCGGCAGCACCCGCGCCTGGATCAGTGGGAAGCTCTCAGCCCAGGGGACAAAGGCTCGTGGATCTTCCCAACAGCTGGGTGAGGGTGGCGCTGGGCCCATAGGGCCTCCGCCCTGCTCTGACATGCGCCTGGGCACCGTGTCCCCTTTGCCAGCCCCAAACTCACGTGGGAGAACACTGCTCCTTGATCCCACTTACCTACTGGCACTGGGCAAAGCCCCTTGCAGCCCCAAGCTGGGGTTCCAGGGGTCCCTTCCCTGCTCCCACCTGCAGCCAGTGGATGTGCAGGTGCCAGGTGGGACCAGCGCTCCTGGGAATGCTGAGCAGGAACTGCACTGTGGGACAGTGCCAGAGGTGCAGAGATGGGATGCAGGGGCATGAGCAGGGACACGGAGGTGGGATGCAGCAGGATGCAGGGGATAAGGCCACAGGACACAGTGGGTTACACGGTGAGGGCAGCACTGCACTCCCCTAACCCCTCTGACCTTGACCAAGGGGGAGCATAAATGAGATTTCTGGCTGTCATCTCAGCTGTGCTGTGCTCCGCTCTGCCCTGCCCTGCCGTGCTGTGCCATGTGCCCCTTTCCTTGTGCCAGGAGGACTCTGCTGTGCTCTGGATTCCCCCATCAGCGCACAGCGATGAATTCCCGCTTTCTTGCAGTGGCGTTGGCGGCTGTCTCTCACCTCTCTGCGGAGCGGAGATTCCCCGCCCGGCAGCGCCCGCAGCCAGACGTGGCAGGGGCCGTGCGTGGGTGCAGGATGTGCCCGCTGACCCCCACCCGGGGCAGAGCTCCCCACACCTGGGGGTCCTGAGGACGCCCCCACCCTGCGGGCCGGGACGCGCCCCGGGGGTGACTCGGGCGCTGGGTGACGGCGGCTTCGCCCGGGCCGCGGCGGCAGCGCCCGGCTGGACCGGTCCGGCGGCCCCGGCGTGACGCAGCACCGGCAGCCCCGAGCCCCTCCCGAGCGCCGTTTCCCGCCGCCCCCGCGCTCCCGCCCGGGGGTCCCGCCCGTCCCGGGGTCCCCGCGGGGGTCCCCGAACCCCCCGGCCCTGCCCAGGTGCGCCCCGGCCCCGCCCTGCCCCGCCCACTGACGTCACCCAGGTGGTCCCCTCGTGGTCGCGCCCTTCCCCTCGCGCCGCCGCGCCCCGTCGCCCCGCCCACCCCGCCCTGCTGTCCAATCACCTGCGGGTGGGGGGCGGGGCGGCCGCGCCCCCGCCAATGGGCAGCGCATAAACACGTCCGGCGGGGGCGGGGCCCGGCGCGCCGGAGGTTTGACGGGCGTGGCAGGCAGCCAATGGCGACGCGGCGGGGCGGGGGCGGGGCCTGCGGCGGGGCGGGGCCGGGCGCGGGGCGCTGCTCGCCTTTTGTTCGGGCAGGAGCGGGGAGAGACGGTGAGAGACGGGAACACCGGGAACAGGGAGGGGAGAGACGGTGAGAGACCGGGGCACCGGGAACGGGGAGGGGAGAAGATAGACGGTGAGAGACAGGAACACCGGGAACGGGGGTGAGCCACGGTGAGCGGGGACATCGGGCACGGGGGTACCGGGCGGGTACCGGAGTCGCCGGGCATGGGAGAGGGACGGTGAGCAGCACCGGGGCACTGGGCGAGGAACGACGGTGAGCGGCGATCGGCCGGCGGGACCGGGCAGGGAGCGCTCCGGTGAGCGGGGCCGGGACCGGACAGCACCGGGCGCTCCGACTCGTCCCCGCCGCCGCCAGCCGGGACAGGGCTCCCCGTGCGCTGCCCGTGATCGCGGCCGGTCCCGCGCAGGGTAGGGCGGGCGGGTCCCCAGGGCTCCTCCCGCGGGCGGCTGCGCCGCCCCGGCCCCTTCCCGGCGCTGCGGGAGCCTGTTTGGAAGTCGCGGCCCCGCGCCCCGGTGCGAGCCGGCTGCTCCGGGCCCATCCCCGGCCCCGCCCGGAGCCGCCGCTGGGCGGGCGAGGCCCTGGCACGGGGCTCTTACGCAAACTGGGCTGCTCCGTGCCCCGGCTCACACCTGGGGACACCGCATGCTGCTCTCGAGGCCGCACCGGAGCCCTTCGACACCGCCGTGCCCACCCGCGGGGCCGGGGCTGCCCCTCGCCCACGGCCGGGCATGTGGGGTCGCGGGGCTGAGGGGGCCGAGGGGGATCAGGGTGACCTGGCATCACCCAGGCGGTCCCCTGCGGGTGAGGAGCGCTGGGCACAACGCGACGGGAGGGTCCCAGCTGAGCCCCTGACAGCGGATATCCGCACCGGGAAACATGGGGGGAGCGAAACTTGGCTGTCTGTCTGATGTTTGGAGAGGAGAGAGCACTCTAATTGCGTTAGGTGAGCGATTAGCTTAATTAATCAGGTTTACAGCACAGATGAAAGGATAATGCTGAAATGTTGCTGGGAGTTGCCCGGAGAAGGCAAACGTGGGCTGTCATATGAACAACGCGGAGAGAGGAGCGTGAGCGCTCACCGAGGGCACGGCGGCTGCCGGGGACGGGCCCGGGGGACCCGTCGTGCCCGCAGCGGTATGAAGGCATCAGGCTGCACCCGCTCTGGCCAGGCTGCAGGTTCCCTGCGCTGTTGGGGTGCCTGAGTTGACCCCCGTGTCTGGGGTGATGCTCCCTGTCACATTCTCCCTACCGGAAGGGTGGTGGGTGCTGGGGGCGCCCCGGGACCCAGCTGGGTCTGGCTCCCGCAGTTGCTGCACGTCCTGCTCCAGCCCACGTCGTGCTGGTTTTGGCGCTGGTGCCAGCCCCGACGCCCGCGGGCCTGGTGTCCGTCTGCCGTCGGCTGGCGGGGAGCCGGGGGCGCAGCGACTCCCGCCAGCTGCCGCGGGGACGGGGCTGGAGCGGTGCCGAGGGCTGGAGCGGTGCCGGGAGCGTTTGCTCCGGGCTCTTACTCAGCCTCATCCAGGGCAGGTGCGGTGCCCGCGGGGGCTGCTCCAGGCCTCACTCTCGGGGTGTCCGGCCCAGCTGGAGCCGGGGCTGGGAAGGTTTCAAGGTCCCTTTCTGTGTCCTTGTCGGTGTTGGAGCTGCTTGGAAGGGTGCAGGGCACCCAGTGGAACCGTCTTTGTGCATCCGAAGCCTGTGGTTGCTCACTGCTTTGGAGGATTTCCCTGAAGTGTCATGAAAAACCCATTTTGCTGCTAATTTGGTTTAAACAAGTTGGCCATCAGGATGGGGACTGGCGCCCGTGGCTGAGGGTTGTTGTCCCTCCCAGGCCCGGCCGCTGTGCGGGCGCTGGGGCAGACGTGGGTCCCCAGTGCTCGGGGTGCTGGGGGAAGGTGTGGCGGCCGCGCGGGGCCCTCCCTCAGACAATGGCGTTACAGTCTATTGTCTGGGCGATGTGCCGTGTCCTTGCCGGCTCCAGGAAGCGCGTTCATCCCCGGCGGGGCGAGCCGGGCTGCTGAGGGGGGTCTCTTGGGGCTGGGTGTGCGAGTGGTTTGTGCACCGTGCCCGGAGCCCTGATCTCCGCGGCAGCGCGGGCGGCTCATGGCCGGGCTGCAGCCGGGGACCTTGGGGAGTGTCCCCTCTGGTCCCGGTGCCTTATTTCAGTGTATCATTCGGCGCTGCCCTAATCCCATTAACTCTCCCCTTTGTTTCCCCCACCTGAAGCCCTTACTCAGCCCTCGCAGCCGGGCAGGCACTGCGGTGCAGCTGCACAGCTCCTTCAGCTCAGCCTGTTCCTGGGAGGACGGTTTCCCTTCAAGGCTGTGGTTTGGTGTGGGAGCGCTTGATGGGATTTGGCTTTTTATCACACTTCCAGATCTCCGGGATTTAAGACGGCGCTTCTGCCGGGCGCGCTGCCGCTCGCAGATGGCAGAGCCTGGGAGCAGAGCTGCCCTTGGCCCCGCTCCGCAGGCTGGGGGAGCAGAGCCTCTGCACAGAGAACTTGTAGAACTTTAATTGCAGCATCTGTACCGAGGCTTGTGCTGGTCTTGAAGGTTTAAATTAGACTGGCTTCTAATTAGAAAAAGTTACAAAGAAATGTAATGTCTATTAAAGAAGTACAAGCCTAACCTTGGACTTCAGCTGGTGTTTTCCCACCTAGACAGGGTGTGTAGGCACCAGCATCACCCAGAGCTGGGCGTGGGTGGTGGCTCTCAGTACCATGGTGTGTCAGGGTGGGTCTATGCGAATGAAAGCAGCTCAGGAGGACACCAGGGCTGCACTGGTCCCTTGAATCACGCTCTCTGTTCTGGGAGGGATGGTTTTACCCACCGTTTCGCCATGGACACTATTTGGTGAAGTAGTGGAGGACAGTGGGGGTGGGAAGGTACAGGCGCTCCCTCTTTAAAAAAGGCCTAAACACCACGTCTGTGCTTAAACAGAGCTGGCCTTGGAGCCACACAGGTCCTTCCCTGTGCAGAGCTCCTCACCCCCTCCCCACCTCTGGCGTGGGAATGCTGCCCGGCTCGTTGGTGGGTGTGTGGGGAGGTGAAGATGTTTCTTTTTAGGCAGAGGTTTCAAATACCCTTCTAAATGCGCCAGCCCCGATGAGTTCTGCTGCGGCTGCTGACAGGCCCGGAGGCATCTTGACACGCCTCGGCCGCTCGGCTGCGGAATCGCTTTGGAAACAGGGCAGGAGCCTCGTGCCGCGGGTGCCGGGGCTCGTCGGGCAGCCCGCGACATCTGCGCCGTCTGATCCCAGCGAGTCCTCGGGCTCCTTCCCAGACCCGGAGCTGGCAGCGGGGTGGAGGCGGAATGCTCGGTGTTTTCCCAGTATCCCACGCCTGGCTGATCAGACCTGGGAGGGGGTGACGGCGGCAGTGCCCTCCCGGGGGGGCTGCCCAGTGCTGGCGGGGTCACGGACCCCGTGGGGTGGATGCGCTGGGGTCCCGCATGGATTCGGGGGTGGGTGGCTGGATGAGGCGCGTGTGTGTCTGCGGAGGGGGAGAGACCCTTGGCTGCTGGCAGGAACCTGCCGTAATCGCGGTGACGCGCAGGCAGAGCCCTGGTGACAAATCATTAACTTGCTCCGACAGGCCGGGTGCTGACGGCTGTTGGTGATAATTTCATGTGAAGCGTCTGAACTTTGCAGCTGTAATGCAACTGGATGGAGAAATTAAGCCGGGGCTCAGCACCTCCACCTCCCTCCCTGCTGCAGTGGCTCTTCCGGCAGGGCCAGGTGGCAAACCCCATGTTTTGGACACTGGCTGGAGCTGGGAACAGCCTCCAAGCCCCAGAGCCTGCAATTATCGCGTTCTTAAAGAACAGCTAGTTCTTTGAGCTCTTCGAAACAAAATAATGATTTTTTTTATCCAGATGGAGTTATTGTGATTAATTGCGCCGTGCCAGTTCTCCTTTCCGTGGGCAAGTGGCAAATTCCCATCTTTTCCAGCCGTGATTCTAGTGAGATCAGCAAACTTTATCTGAGGAGGGGATGTGCCCGTGTGGGTCCTTCCAATCCTCTGCGGTGCCTCTGCGGATGGTGGTGTCTGTGCCAGCAGCGGGGGATGCGGGAGGGGAGATGCACTGCCAGAGACCCTGCCACGGGTCTTTGATCTCTGGAAAAACCTTCCTGCCATGGGGCTGGTGTCCTGCCGTGGGCCTTGCCCCGTGCACAGGAGCATCATGCCTGGCGCTGTGCGTGTGCTCACAGCGGGAAGAGCACTTGACGGATAATACCAAGTTGTTTTGTGATGTGAAGTGCCAAAACATCACAGCCTGGGCCTGGCGTGTGCTGGAGCTGTCAGGAGCTGTTAATTCAGGTGCAGGCGAGGCATTTCAGGACGTGCTCTGGGTTGATGGAGGGCATCAGCTGAGCGCGGCGGGTTGTGGTGGAGCTGCCATGTGCTGGGGCTGCTCTGCTGCCAGAGCCTCAGAGCCTGGCCTTGTGCTCAGGGGGGATGCAGCACTCCCGTAACAGGAGAGGGGGCTTTGCGTGGGGTATTTGGCAGCTCAAACTTAACCTCATCAGGAGCAGCTGAAAAACAAAAAAGGGTTTAGAACCTCCTCCAGCGAGGGAGCTCAGGTTTGAAGCTCCTGCAGCCTGCTGCCCTTCCTCAGTGCCCTGAAGTTGTTGGAGCTGGTGGGGCAGCCGGGAGCCGCTCTGGACCTGGGAGCATCTGTGAACAAAGGCCATGGGCTCCTTTGTGTGCAGGACCAGGCCAGAGCTGTTTCGCCTGCTCTAACTAGAGGCTGATCCCCTGCTGCCATCTCCTCCTCATTAAACTTCAAGCTGTTCCCCTTCCCCTTTGAATTCTTCCACTCATCTTCCCTATAAAGCCCCGCTGAAAGGGCTCCTGGTGCCAGGATCTGACTCGAACGCTTCCCATTGATGCTGGTGAGGTCTTGACAAGCTCCTTTCTCTGCCTGCTCCTGCTGCGTGTTCCTGAGGATCCTCTTCAAAACTGCTGAAGCTTTTGTACAGTGTCTACGGGGGCTTCGTTAGTGGCTGCCCCGGCTTCGTCAGCCCTTGGTGTCACTGCTGGGCAGCTCTGGGCAGGGGGTGCGTGTGGTGGGGGACCTCGGGGTACAGTTCTCTGGGCTGCACTGGGCCCTGGGTGCCCTTGTCTGTGAGAAGACTCTGTGCTGTGGCTGCTGAGGCCGGGGCTGTCTGAGCGGGCGGCCGCTAATCCCCGGCTGCTCCAGGAAGGGGGGGACCGGAGATCGCTTGTGTGTAGCGTAAGTGCTTCTAAAATAGAGTCTTTTCTTGTGCTGCATTTATTGAATTGCTTTAACTGCCTCTTCCCCTTCCTTAAAAGCCTCAGCGACTGTAATTGCAGCTGCTTGCACGTTCCCACCACCGAGCTCAGCCCCTCACATGCTGCGGCTGTGTGACAGGGCCCCCAGTGCTGCTGCCCTTGGCTTCTGGGGTGTGTGTGCAAGGACAGAGCTCTGGGAGGGGCTCTGGTAGCCCCTATGGCACCCACACTGCTCTGTGCCAGGAGCTGCTGGAGCTGCACGTGATGAGCTTGGGCTGCCCCTCACAGCCACTGACCCCAGGACCTGGTGCCTGCTCCTGCGCAGCCCCTGTCTGAGGCTTGGGCTGTGGGGGTGCTCTGTGCCCCCCAGCTTCTCACTTTGGGGTGACTCCACACTGGGGGTCACAGCTGCTCTCCCCTGGAACCTCCGCTCCCTAAGAAGCCCCTGCGCTGTAGATGTTTTTGTGTGAAGCACCACTTGAGGCTTCCCTGCTGCTGTTCTGGGCAGCTCAGCTCTACGTCTGCTGGCTGTGCCCTGCCTGGTGAGGCTGAAGGCCTCTCCAGCAGCCAGAGGGAAGGGTTGGTCAGGCCTAGGGCTGCATGTTTGCCAGATACTTCCTCTGCAGACAGTGTCCCGGGGGGCCAGTGCTGCCTGGACGCTGATCAAATGGCTCTGGGGGCGGATGAGCCACTGGCCAGTGCCCGAGAGCTGCGGGAGCTTCCTCTGCCTTCCCCAGCATTCCTGGCTTCAGGAAGTGGTGGGAGAGGGATTAACCTTCTCCTGGCTGTGACCTGTGTGGGTGACTGAAGCCCATGACTGCCCCACATCCCATGGCTGAAACCCCCTGTGTGTCTCAGCCCCTTCCCCATCGTGGTGCTGGGGGCAGGCTGGAGGTTCTCCCCAAGCGTTCTGTCCCCTCTGAGGGCTCCCCCCCGCCTGCCTCACTGTTTCCTGGGGGATTTCTCACTGTTCCCAGGAGCAAGTCCTGTTTCCCTGGGGTCCTGGCTTTGTGCAGGGAGGGGCTCAGATGGGGCTTGTTGGCACCGCTCTACCCTCGCTCTTCTACCCTTCCCACTCTGGGTAATGCCAGCCTGGTAGGGGGATATAAGGACTGGGCTCAGCAGCAATTGTCCTGCCCCCAGGTCCGATGTAGGGGGCTGAAGTGCACCCAGACATTCCTCTTACTCATGACTGACCCTTCCAGGGTGGGTATTTTCACATGTTCCCCAAATTCTCCCTCCTGCTGCCCTCCCTTTCAGTGCTGACAGAGTTCCTGCCCCCCCTGCAGCCCTGCCCTGAAAGCATCACCGGGGAATGGCTCCTGCTGAAGGTGAACCCCGGTGTAACCAGCATCCCAGCACCCCTCTCTCATCCCACCAAGGAGGAGGGAGGACACCTGAGGACAGAGCTGGAGGACGGGGAGAAGCTCATGTCAGCGTCTGCCCCTCACTGAGCGATGAGCAGGAGACGCTTGACACAGGGTTCAGAAAATGTCACTGCTCACTGCAGGAGCGTCTGGCATTTGCTCCACTGGCCCTGTCACCTCGGGTGCCACTGGCCTTGCTGGCCCCTGTGGTGATGAGCAAACCCTGCTGGGGGGATGCTCAGGGGAAGGACAGATGCTGTGTTTAGCAGGGTGCCTGTGGTCCCTTCCGGGTGGCTCCTGGACCCAGTCTCCCGCTTGGAGCTTGTCTGGGGCCGATTGCCTGAGCTCGTGTCTGGGCTCGAGGAGCTGTGCTGGCTTTTGATGTCCCTGGGTGCCTCAGTGCAGACGGAGGGGGTGGCTCATGCATAATGCAGGGCTCTGTACGGTGTCTGAGCCCAGTTTCTGGAGGTTTGCAAAATTAAGTGCCTGTCAGGTGCCTATAAATTGTAGAGCCGATGTTACCCCTCAACGATGGTGCAGCAGCACCAGCCCCTGCCTGCTCTGGCTCACTGCTGCCCGGGGTCCCTGCCCTGGCTGCAGTGGGTGTTTGGGGTCCCTACACCCCATTTGGTGGAGGGAGCTTTTTCTTCCTCAACCTTGCTCTCCCTGTGCCTGTCTTGTCCAGGGCAGCTTTCCAGTGTCATCCTGGGGGTTCTGGGGCCCCACATGCCAGCTGGGATGGGTGATGGCTCACCCAGCTCCTGCACCATGGCTCTGTGCCCTGCCCACCACAGTTCCTCAGATGTGATTATTGCTTCTCTCGGGCTTCCTGACACAATTTGGAGGATCTGCCACCGTGGCCGGGATGACCCAGCTGGAGGACCTGCCCTTCCAAATACCTGTGCAGCAGCTCACAAGTGCGGGTGTGGGGCACCGCGGCACTCCCAGCGCGGCCCTGGAGTTCTCCCAGCCGATCCCTGCTCCGGCGCAGGGTGGGGAGCGGAGCTGGCTCTCCCCTTGCCCCTGGCGCCATGTGTCACGCACCGTCCTGCCCCGCTGATCGGACCGCCCAGCTCCCACCCGCCGTGGGAAGGCTCTGCCCCCGCCGCCCTCCATTAGCGGGTCCCTCCACTGCCTGACCACCGTGCATTATGCACAGCCCATTACAACCTCTCTGAGCCGGCCAGTGCTGCTTGACAGCACAAAAAATATTGGATTGGCAGGAGGAGCAGCGCCCTGCCGCGGCTCTGGGAAGGCGGCTGGGGCTGGCGATGGACGCGGGGGGATGCGGGATGCTCCCGGCCGGGGGGACAAGCGTGGCGGGGCTCCTGTTTCCCATCTGTCCGCTGCTCCCGGGAATGAGGGCTGGGGATTTCTCCCTGCGAGCGCCGGCCCGTGCGGCTGGCGAGGGCTCGGCCGCTCCTTGGGAACAGCCGGCAGCGCTGGGACGAGCCGCGCCAAGCCCGTGCGCGCCGGGCCCCGCCGGGACGCCCCACGGAGCCGCGTCCTCGGCCACCACCCGACGCCCTGAGTCAGCCACCGGGGGCTGGAGGGGCTCAGCCCCGTCCCCTCGCTCCCCAGGAGGGTGCTGGGGCCCGAGGCTGCCGCCCCAGCCCGGCTTGGTCGCTGCGACCCTCGCGCTGTGCCGGCGGCTGGAGCGGAGCCAGGGCGTGCGGCTGCCCCGGTCCAGCCCGGCGCAGGAATCGGGGCCGGTGCAGGTGGTAATTAGGTTGTTTGGAAGTGGGTGCTGCTGCGCCCAGGTATGCCGGGCGGCAGCTGCTCCCTTCGCCGCTTATCGCCTCTGAAACTCTGACTCATCCCACTCCTGCGTGGCCTGGAAGGGGCAGGAATCCCGGCGGATGCCTGGGTGATGGGTCAGCGGCGGCAGGGCTGGGCGGGCGCTGTCTCCATCCCTCCCTCCCTGCCTGCTTCCATCCCTCCATCCTTGCCTGTCTTCATCCCTCCTGGCCGTGCTGGGGGCCTGGATGCGGGGCTGGTGACTCACAGCCCTGCGGCCTCTGCCTGCACCCTGCTGAGCTCAGGCATTAATCCGTGAGCCATCCTCCCTCCCCCTGCGTCCCCAAATTAAAGGCAAGGAAAGCCCAGCCCTGCTCCCAGCAACCTTGGCTGGTTTGTCCTGAGTGTTGGGATGTGCCGGGTTGCCCTGTCCCGGCCCCGCGTGGGGAGTGCCCAGCCCCGGACCGCGCCGTGAGCGCCTGTGGTGCTGAGCACCCGCAGGAGAGCCGAGCTGGTGGCTTTGCCTGCTTATTTTTAGGTGCTTTGGGAACATCCCAGAGAGCTTCTAAAAGAGTTCATTTTATTCTTGGAGCTCTAGCCATGTGGAGCTTGGAGCTCCTGGCATGTCCCCAGCTCTTTGCAGGTCCTGTCTCTGGAAAGGGTCTTTAAAAAGCTCGTGGGCAGCTGGGGGACCCTGGAATGGGGGATCTGACTGAGAGGCCCCCCTGCGCTGGGCAGAGCCTGCCCAAACCTTGGCTGTGGTGGTGGTGAGACACGGCCTTGTGAGACGCAGCCGTGGTTCATGTCTGAACACGAGCAGCAAAGTGCTGAGCTGTGGGTTCGTCATCCCGGTGCTGCCTTTCATCTCCCGTGGGGGAGGAGGGCAGATAGGGATCGGCTCCATCTCCTCGTGGGCTGTGCAGGGGCCAGCTGCTGTGTTGTTCGGGGCAGGAGAGGGGCAGGAGGGTGCTGTGGTGACCTGGGCTCTCCCAGAGGTGTAACCTCTCCCCTTCCTGCCCTGCAGAACAGCCATGGAGGTGATGAACATGATGGAGCAGCCAATCAAGGTGACGGAGTGGCAACAGACCTACACCTACGACTCTGGAATCCACTCCGGCGTCAACACCCAGGTGCCCTCCGTCAGCAGCAAGTGCCTCGGGGACGATGATGAGGTGTATGGGAAGCAGTACACCATCAAGAAGACGACCACCACAAGTTACTGCCAGGGAGGGAGCCAGGGCCAGAGCCAAGCGCAAGGTAAGGGGCTGCGGGGCCAAGCACATCTGTGGGCTCAGCTGCTCAGCTCCTGCTTTCCTCCCCTGTAGCTGTGCTGCTTCTGGGCACTCCTCCATGCTGCCTTCCACACCCCAGGAGTTGTTGCTGCCTAAAATATGCTCCCTCCCATCCTCCTCCCCAGCGCCAAGAGGCTCTCGTGTGGGGGCGGCGTGGCCAGCCCGCACTGGTGCTGAGCTGCACACACATCCGAGCGAGCCGGCAGGTTGGCTTGAGATGGGAACAGCTGATCCCAGCCCACGGATCTGCCACCTGCTCTGCTGCCTGTCTGCCTGCTGGGAAACCTGTCCCGGCGTGGCTGCCAGAGCTGCCAGCATGTGCCGGAACACCACGGCACTGGCCCGGCTTCCCCCACTGAGGCGAGAGTGACGCGGAGCTGCGGCCCCGCAGCGAAGGAGATGCTTCCCCCAGCTTTATCCCCTCAAAGTGGGATGGTCTGCTCCGCTCACCTCTGTGGTTTCCTGTCAGCGTTAGGCCCTGAAAGGTTTATTTTCCAGCTCCCCCAGGAGTCAGAGCCCCCCTGAGCCCCACACGGTCCATGTGCTGTAGAGGTGGGGACCGCGGGTGGTGCCGCAGCATCTCGCTTATCTCAGCATCCTTGACAGGGAAGGCCTCGGTGTCCTTTTTCCCAGTGCCAGCTGGTCCCAAGTTGCAAATATCCTTAATTTTTTAATTAATGGGCCTTGTGTGACAACTGCTTCATCATGCTGCCTAATTGACTGTTGTCTTATCTCTGTGCTGCTGTATCTGTGTATGCTTTGAAGCTCCGGCTCCATGTAGAGCGTGCCGGGACTGCTGACGTGGCCTGTGTCGCTGCACTAAGCTCTTGCTCATCTAGTTGGGATTGGGAAGCAGGGCTGGGAGTGCTCCTTGGAGAGAGGCTGAGCCTTATACTGCCTCCCTGTCCACTCCTGCAGCGGACATGGAGGCTCAGCTGGCCATGACTCGTGCCCAGCGTGTCCGGGCTGCCATGTACCCCGAGACGGTGGAGGACCGCTCGCTCCTCATCACCACCCAGCTGGAGGGGCAGCAGACCAACGTGCAGCGCCTGGCAGAGCCCTCCCAGATGCTGAAGTCGGCCATCGTGCACCTCATCAACTACCAGGACGATGCCGAGCTGGCCACACGCGCCATCCCAGAGCTCACCAAGCTGCTCAACGACGAGGACCCGGTAAGGAACTGGGGTTTCCTGCATGTGTCTGTCTCTGTGCATTCAGCTGCTGTGCTGGCGGGTTGCACTTCCCTGACACAGCTGGGCTCTCATCCCCGTAGGGCTCTGAGGCCGTGTCTGGCTCCTTCCTCTTGGCAAAACTCTGGTTGCCTCCTCCCTGTACCAGGACTGAGCCCACCTTTGCTCACCCGTATCCCCTCACAGCCTGGCCTTGCTGTGGGACCCCCCTCTCACGGCCGGCTCCTCTCGCCCCAGGTGGTTGTCAGCAAGGCAGCCATGATTGTGAACCAGCTGTCCAAGAAGGAGGCGTCGCGCCGCGCGCTGATGCAGTCGCCGCAGATCGTGGCGGCCGTGGTGCGCACCATGCAGAGCACCAGCGACCTGGACACGGCCCGCTGCACCACCAGCATCCTGCACAACCTCTCGCACCACCGCGAGGGCCTGCTCTCCATCTTCAAGTCTGGTGGCATCCCAGCCCTCGTCAGGATGCTGAGGTACGTGGTGGGGGCGGGGGCTCCAGGGGGGATGGCGGAGCCAGGTGGTCCCTCCTGGGCTGGGGGCAGGGGAGGAGAGGGCTCATGCTGCCCCTCAGTGTGGATCTTCCTGCTCACCGAAACAAGGGAGTGGGAGGCTGGGAGCCTGTGAAAGACCCTGGGCTTTGCTGCATTTGGAGCCTGGAGGGGAGCGGTCCCTGCACTGCCCTGGCCATGGAGATGGGGCTCAGGCTCTGCTCTGCCCTGAGGAGGGAGTGTCCCTTCCCTGGGACCAAACAGCATGGTGGGCTTTCACTGGGTCCTGCTGAAGGGTGCTGGTGGGAGCTGGGCTTGGGGCAGCCCTGTGGGCTCCCCTTCATCCCAGTGAGCCCGGTGGAGCTCCCACACTGATGTGGTCCTGCCACCTGCCCTCAGCTCACCTGTGGAGTCGGTCCTTTTCTACGCCATCACCACCCTGCACAACCTGCTGCTGTACCAGGAGGGGGCTAAGATGGCCGTGCGCTTGGCCGACGGGCTGCAGAAGATGGTTCCCCTGCTGAACAAGAACAACCCCAAGTTCCTGGCCATCACCACTGACTGCCTCCAGCTTCTGGCCTACGGGAACCAGGAGAGCAAGGTGGGATGGGGACCCAGCCTGCCTGTGGTGTGGGGTCCTGCCAGAGGGAGGGCGGGGGGGCTGTTGCCCAACCTTGCACCTCGGAGATGGAAGCCTGGGAGGGAGCGGTGGAGACCCCACCACGTGGTGTGCCCCTGGCAAGGTGACCAGAGCACTCCTGCGTGCCAAGGGGTACCTGGTTTATGTCCTGGCATGAGCTGGGGAATCCTGAGGGGAGGTCCCAGGACCCCAAAGCTGCGGCATGCCCCAAGCCTCCATTCTTGATGCCTCATCCCTGGAAGTGTTCAAGGCCAGGTTGGACAAGGCTTGGAGCAACTTTGTTTAGTGGAAGGTGTCCCTGCCCATGGCAGAGGCTGGAACTGGATGGCCTTTAATGTCCCTTCCAACCCAAACCATGCTGTGATTCCATCTTGCAGCTGATTATTTTGGCCAATGGAGGACCCCAGGCCCTGGTGCAGATCATGCGCAGCTACAACTATGAGAAGCTGCTCTGGACCACAAGCCGGGTGCTCAAGGTGCTGTCGGTGTGTCCCAGCAACAAGCCTGCCATTGTCGAGGCTGGTAAGAGGGACTGGGGGCTGTGGCAGAGCTGTCAGAGGAGGAGGATGGTGGTGTCAGGGTGATGCTGCTGTGGACGTGTGGGATGGGCAGTGTTTGGCACAGCCAGGTGAAGCCACCTGTGCTGGCCTGGATTCCTGCTCTGAGGGCTGCTGAGGTGTGTTCCTGGCACTGTGTGTGGGCAGAATCTATCCCAGCTGTCCAGGATCTCTTTCCACACCCTATTTGGCCTCTGCTGAGCCGTGAGGCTGCCCTCTGTGTGGGAGCATTGGCCAGTGGTGTCCAGTCCACGCAGACTTGCTGCCTCTCAGTCTCCCTCCTTGTTGGGACAGCTGAGGGTACTCACAGGTGGGCTGTCCCCTTCCCTGCAGGTGGCATGCAGGCGTTGGGCAAGCACCTGACCAGCTCCAGCCCCAGGCTGGTCCAGAACTGCCTCTGGACCCTGCGGAACCTCTCTGATGTGGCAACCAAACAGGTGAGTCTGCGGGACCCCGGGTCGTGTTTTGGTGCAGCATTTTGGAGGCGTGTCCGTGCTCGGTGTTGGGCTGCTCATGCCAGGCTGGGTCCAAAGCCACATGAGCTGCAGCAGTGTCTGTGCCTGGCAGGGTGAGGGGATGCCCCACTGTGCCCAAGTTCCCCTGCAGCATCACAGGGGCTGATTATTGCCCACGGCCCTGCCCGTGCCAGCCGGCTGCCCGTGCTCCTGTGAGTCCCCGGCGTGGGGCCGAGGCCACCGCGGTCACTCAGTGGGTGTTGCTGGGCTTTGCTCTGGCCCTGCAGCCCTGGCAGCCTGCCCTGGGCTGGCCGCCTGCCCGGCTCCCACGGGAGCTGCCAGTGGAGCCTCTGCCGAGGTGGTTGTGCCCCGCAGCTGGTTCAGGGGTGACCCCAGCCCTGCTCTGGGACTGCTCTCCCAGCCCTTTGCTGCCTCCTGATGTGTTTCCCCATCTGCTGGGGCCGCTTCACACGGATTAGAGTCTGATGCAGCCTGGAAACTATTTTGGCTGTCATGGAACATCCCTGACTCTGCTGATTGAGGGGGGAACGTGGTCGTGGCACTTTAACCCCTTCCTGCCCTGCCTCTGGCTGTCGGCCAGCACAGCCGGGACTGGGGTCACTCCGGTACTGCGCAGGGAGCGCTGACAAAGGCATCGGAACCACGATCCCAGCACAGGGAAACTGCTGGAGACATTAAACTCTGAGTGAAGCTGCACATGTCGGAGCAGCTGTGGCTCATGCTGTGCTAGCACCGCGGAGGAGCAGCTCCAGCTGTGGGGGAACAGGAAAGGAGCTGTGTGGGAGTCAGGAACGCTGCAGCCCCTCCATTGCTGCCTGCTAGGGGCACACGGGGCCGGATGTGGGGCTGCAGCCCCGCCGCTGGCTGAGCCCAGGTCTGGCTGTGGGTGCTGCTCCCACCTCCCATTCTCACTCCCGCAGGAGGGCCTGGACGGTGTCCTCAAGATCCTGGTGAACCAGCTGAGCTCTGACGACGTGAACGTGCTGACCTGTGCCACCGGCACCCTCTCCAACCTGACCTGCAACAACAGCAAGAACAAGACGCTGGTGACGCAGTCGAACGGGGTGGAGGCCCTGATCCACACCATCCTGCGGGCGGGCGACAAGGAGGACATCACCGAGCCGGCCGTCTGCGCCCTGCGGCACCTCACCAGCCGGCACCCCGAGGCCGAGATGGCACAGAACTCGGTGCGGCTCAACTACGGCATCCCCGCCATCGTCAAGCTCCTCAACCAGCCCAACCAGTGGCCACTGGTCAAGGTGAGGGGCCAGAGGGGTGTTGAGGGCCAGTGGAAGCCAGTGCCACGGTCAAGACGAATCTCTCCTTCCCCCTCCTCTCTTCCAGGCTACCATAGGCCTGATCCGCAACCTGGCCCTGTGCCCGGCCAACCATGCCCCGCTGCAGGAGGCCGCCGTCATCCCCCGCCTGGTCCAGCTGCTGGTCAAGGCTCACCAGGACGCCCAGCGACACGTAGCTGCTGGCACACAGCAGCCCTACACAGTGAGTGCCCACCCCTCTGCCCTGCACAGCCTGGCACCCCAAAACCCAGCCTGTCCCTGGGGGTACCCTGTGCCCACGCTCTGGGTGGCCATGTCCTGGCGTGGGGGGCCCTGGCTGAGCGCTTATCCCCCGGCAGGACGGAGTGAAGATGGAAGAGATCGTGGAGGGGTGCACGGGGGCCCTGCACATCCTGGCCCGGGACCCCATGAACCGCATGGAGATCTTCCGCCTCAACACCATCCCTCTCTTCGTGCAGGTCAGGGCTGGGGGCATGTGGGGGCTGCGCTGGGCCAACCCCTCCCAGCGGGCACAGGGAGCCCCAGCCCTGGGCCGGTGGCTCTGTGCATCAGGCTCCTCGCCAGCTGCTTCACGTGGTGCTGATCTCTCCCCACAGCTCCTGTACTCGCCCGTGGAGAACATCCAGCGCGTGGCAGCGGGCGTGCTGTGTGAGCTGGCCCAGGACAAGGAGGCAGCGGATGCCATTGATGCTGAGGGGGCCTCGGCTCCCCTGATGGAGCTGCTGCACTCCCGGAATGAGGGGACGGGTACGTGCCACCGTGCCAGGGGCTGTGGGGGGGGCTCTCTGCCTCCTGGCACTGTCCCAGCTGGGGCTCTTGGGGCTCCAGCGCTATGTGGCACCAGGAGCTGAGGCTGCTGCCTGTCCCTGCAGCCACCTACGCAGCCGCTGTGCTCTTCCGCATCTCGGAGGACAAGAACCCCGACTACAGGAAGCGCGTCTCCGTGGAGCTCACCAACTCCCTCTTCAAGCACGACCCAGCAGCCTGGGAGGCGGTGAGCATCCCCTTTCCCTGGGAAAAAGAGCCTCTGGGAATGGCCCTGTCCTGCTTCCAGCAGCTCCTGCCAGCACCTCTGACCAGAGCTTGGACGGGAGCAATGGGCAAATGTGGGGAGGTGGGGGGTGGACGGGCTGTGGCCTCAGCTCCTGGGTCACAGCCTGGGACAGGTCTGGGCGCCATGTGACCCCTGAGCACAAATCCCTTCAGTTGTGCCACCTTCTTCCGTAGGCTCAGAGCATGATCCCCATCAACGAGCCCTACTCAGACGGTGAGTACGGTGCCAGCCCTCCCCGGGGTCACCATGGGCTATACTCTGGGTGGGCAGTTGTCTTATCTTGCCAAACCAGGCTGCTTTTAAAACCTTTCTCTGGTGGCTGCCAGTCAAGTGCCAGCACAGCCTGCTGGGGAAGCTCAGTGGGATGCTCAGCTCCTCGGGAGCACAAACAGCTGCTGCCCTGGGTGCCTGGGCTGCCCCCCAGGCTGGGGGCTGGGGTGGCAGGTGGCTGTCACGTCCTTTGCAGCACCATGTGCCACACGCTGCCCCGGGTGAGGGTGGCTGAGGTCTGGAGATGTCTCTGGTTGGCGGGAGCTGAGGTTGCCACGTCCCTTCCCTGCAGAGCTGGACCCTGGCTACCGCCCCATGTACTCGGGTGACATCCCCCTGGACCCCATCGACATGCACATGGACATGGACGGGGACTACCCCATGGACGCCTACAGCGACGGCGTCCGGGCGCCCTTCGCTGACCACATGCTCGCCTAACCCGCCCTGCCCCGCACCAGGTACCTGCCGGGGTGGGGGCTCAGCCCTGGGGCAGCGCGGGTGGCTGGGGGAGGCAGGGCTGGCTGGTGGCACCAGGCGTGCCTGGGATCCCTGGTGCCACTGTGGGGTCCCTGTTGCTGCCGTGGGTTGATGTCCCCATCACCCGTGGGCTCGGGAGCTCTGGTCTTGTCCCAGATCCCCCCTCAGTGGGTGACGGGAGCTCCCTGCCGCCGCAGGTGTTCTCTCCATGCAGAAGAGGGTGGCCCCAGAGCTGAGCATTCGCGAGAAGGACTTGGGAGACAGAAGTGCCTGAGAAGACAAAACTTTTCCATTCCCACAAGAGGTTTTGTTTTTCGATTTGTTTTCTTCGCTGTGGGTCTGTGGAGAAGGTCCTTCCTCCTGGGACTGTTTCGAGCACCTACTGCCGCATCCAGCATCCAAGATACTGTTTCTGAAGCTTTAAAACACAAACCCTGCACCGTTAGCGACCTTTCATTGGCAAAATAGTCTTTTCTATGAATATATATTTCTTTTTTATTTTTAATATGGTGCCAACGGCTTTTGCCGTCTTTAAGTTTGTGCTTTCTAACTTCCCCCCGATTTGTTCTGCGTGTTAGTGTTCTAGGAGAGGAATCTAACACGGGAAAACCCTTTGCTTCCTGCAAACTCCGGCTGAATGAGGCCAATCCAGAGTTTGCCAAAAGCAAAGGGTCCGTGTCCCAGTACCTTCGGTTTGGCCGTTGGGGTGTCTGAGGTTTAATTCTTTCCCATCAGCCGTTGGGAGCTGACTTTGTATCCCTGCCTGTCCTGCCAGTCCCCATAGAGGAGTGACTCCAGCATTAGGAACCGTGTCCTTGTACCGATCTCTGTTGCACATTTTAACCCATTTCCCTTCTCTTTGGTGAGTGGTGTGTTTCCGTCTCCTCCTCCCTTATCTAACGCATTTTTTAAAGAGGCTCTAGATCTGATGGTGGTTTAACACTCCGGCTGGAAAGGGATGGACAGTTACTGGAGTGTGGGTCAGGAATGGAAAGTTTTATTATTTCTGTAAGTTGTTTTTGTATAGACCAAAGCAAAGAATAAAATAACCCCTGCAGCCCTGTGCTGCCCTGAGCCTGTTCTTCTGTTGGCTGGGGATGGTCGGTGAGACCCTCGGGGCAGCGGGGGGAAGGCAGCCATCACCCTCCATGGGCCTGTGGGGGGTCCCTCCGTGGGGCAGGGTGACCTTGGTGAGCTCGTTCCCACGCTCAGCACCCGCTTTGCCTGGCCCAGGGCCCGGCTGCCGCAGAGCTCGGCAGGACACGGAGCCTCACGTGCCGTGCTCGGCACAGGAGTGAGCTGGGGACGAGGCAGCAGGAGCCGGTCTGGGAAGTGGGGAACATCCTGCCTGAGCTCAGCGCTGTGACTGCAGCCAACCCTGCTGCTCAGGGATATGGATCTGCTTCCTGCCACGGCCCGTGCCAGGACCAGCAAGGAGCAAAACAACAGCTGCTTTCCGGGCAGCCCCGACAGAGCCCAGTGCACTTCCCAAGGGCAGCGGGGCCGGGGCGACTCATAGGATGAGGCTGGGGGCCAGGCAGCCCTCAGCCTGCTGCGTGCACTGCTGGAGCAGGACACGGTCAGTGACAGGCCATGGCTCCAGCCTGGGATGGGGGTTTGGCTGTGCTGAGCCTGGAGCTGCTCTCGTGGCTCCCAGCCAGCCCCGCTGCAGGTCGCAGGAATGTTCCTGGTGTCGGATCTGGCTGTCCCCCACGTGCCAGTGGGACTGGAGATGCCCCAGAGCTTGCGCCCTAGGAGGGACTAGGTCCTGCGACCATCCGGGGGCCATGGGCTGGGGCGTGCCCCCTACACACCCTGGGGTGCCCTCACTGGGGCAGGACTGCACGTTCTGAGACCCTCAGTCCCACTGTGGCAGGGCTGCTAGGGGGCATGTCCGGGATTTTGGGGGAAAGCAGAGCCAGAGGATAGCTGGACCAGAGCAGCCAGAGCTGTTTGCGGGGTTCCCAGGGAGCGGCATCCCTGGGGAGGCTCCTGGAGAAGCGGGACGGACTACAGGTCCCAGCATGCCCGGCCGCGCTCCACACCTGCCGGGGAGCGGCTTCGTTACCGGCGGGGCCCGGCAGCGATGTCCGAGAGCCCCGCAGCCGCCGCCACGCCGGGAGCAGCGCCCAGCGGTGAGTGAGCCCCGGGACCCCTCGGGGTACCCGCACCTCCCGCCCCGGTACCACCGCTGCACCCAGACCCGCAGCCCCCGCATCCCCCGGTGCACCGAGCCCGCGGCTCTCCTGGTGTCCCACGTTTCCCCAAGCTGCCCTCGGGCACCTCAAGACCGTGGGTGGCCCCCGTGGGCGAGCCCCAGGCTGAGGCCCTGGAGAATTTGCCTCGTCTCGTCCCTTCCTGGCGCTCGGCTTCCCCTCGGGAGGTGCCCGGGCAGGAGCGGCAGGGCAGGGCAAGGGCGCAGCGGGCGCGGGTCTGCACAGGCACCCGGGCCGGGCTGAGCCGGGACCTCGCTCCGCCTGGCCCGTGTCCCACCGGGACCACCGTCCTGCTCTCGCCCAGCTCCCGTGGGGTAGGTCACCAGGTCGTCGGGACCCGAACGCTGGTGGCGGGGGGACAGTGGGGTCCGGGGGGCGATGGGAATGGGGGTCGATGGGAGCTGCTTGCACGTGTCTGAACAAGGTTCCCCTGGGGAGGGTGAATGTACGTGCAGGAGCTGGGCCAAAATCAGACGCAGGGCTCTGGCAATCCCGGCTGAGCTGACTCACCGGCCGGGCTCCCTCCCCGGAGCCAGCGCAGCGCGGCACCTCGGCACGGTGGGTCCTTGTCCTTCCCCGGGGAGAAGAGGGTCTGGGGGGCTGGGGCTGGGAGCTGTTCTCTGGGCAGCACGATGCAACATGGGGCCCCAAGGTCTGCTGGTCCCGGTGCCATGGGGCAGAGGTCTGTGGGGGCTGTGGGTGTGCTTCGGAATGTGCATGTTGCCTCTTGCCCGTCCTGTGTGCCAGGGGGGTGCAGGGTGGCCTGGCCTGGGTGCTGTGGATGTGGCAGCAACCCTGAGCATGTGCTAGGAGGGAGAGCAGTGTAGATGAGGATGAGGGGCTGCTGGTGCCGCAGCCCCTACCGTGGTGGAAGTGGGAGCAGGGGTGGAGATGGGGCAGGGGGCTTGCACAAGGGGCTCCTGCCTCCCAGGGCTCAGGGGCAGCAGTGCCAGCACAGCCCGAATCAGGACTACTAGAGGTAGCAGGAAAGCAAGAATATTCTGGTTTTATGGCCTGTCTCATGATGTGTTTATGGTTGGGATGGGGCAGACACAGATGCTGCCCAGCCCTGCCCTGGGTGGCACAGCAGGTCCCTGCGCCTACAGAGGATAACAGACGGACTTTGCTCTCTAAGGTGGAGCTCCCAAGGGCTCTTACTGACACTGCAGCTGTGTTTGCCCACTGCCAGGAAGCTCGAGGGCTCCTTCCTTGCTCACTCCATAGGCAGGGACCCAGCCAGGACCTCGAGGGGAGCACGGTCCTGCCCCGTCCCTTCAGAGCATCCTCTGCCCTGTCTGGCCCTGGCGCTGATCCAGAAATCACCAAGTCTCTGCTTTGGTGCTGAGCCCCCCACGTCACAGCAGCCGCCACATAGCAGGTACACTGACCCCTCACCACCCCCAAACCTGCCCCACATTTGGGGTGGCTGCTGAGCTGGGGTCCGTTCTCACAGCCCCCCTGTCCCAATGGCAGGGAGGAGGGACACCTGAGCCCTGGCTATGCCATCCAGGTCCTCACCAGCCCCCAGCCTGGCAGGTGTTGCCCCTGGGAGGGTGTTTGTCCCGTGGCAGGATGCTGGGGGATATAGAGGTGCAGGGCTGGTCCCTAGACCGTCACCTGAACAGCTCCTTCTCCCCAGGCAGGGCCCGGAGAAGGGAATCTGCTGCCCAGCAGCGCCGCTCCAGGGAGGTAGGGTGGACGGTGCCCCTCCCCATGGCGGCTGGGCCCCCACGTAACGCCAGCCAAACTGGACACCGTGGTCCCACGAGAGAATCCCCCCGGCCAGAGCCCACCCGCCTGCCACCTCCGGCCCAGCCCAGACTCATCTGTCACTGCCTGTCCCCACACTGACCCGGCATCCCGTGGGTCGGACACGGGCACGCACCGCGATGCCTCAACCATCACCGGTGGGTAGGGATGGGCAGTGCCAGTAGGTGGCCCAGGGGAACTGGGAAAAGGGGGGGGAAGAGCTGGGGCAACTCTGGGCTGGTCCTGCATCCTGCCCCCATCCTGTTGCTGGGGCTGAGCCACTGTCCTGGCATCCTTCACCCCACACCGTGCTCTGTCCCCGGCACCACTCGGCTGGGCAGAGCGTGGCCAGGAGATGGCAGTAGGACCCTGCCTGCAGACAGCAGGGGGGCGAGGGGGAGCAGGGCAGAGCAGGGGGGGGATGTCCCTGTGTGCCACGCTGCGGGGGATCCCCCAGTCCCCACAAGAGTGGCTTTGGGGGCAGACCCATCTGGTGGCACCAGCCTCAAACCCTGAGGGGACAGAGGGGGCTGAGGGATGTAGGAAGTGCTCCCCTGCCAAGGCCCCCATACACCCCATTCCCCTCATATGCCCCCAACCCTGGGCTGACACCGTGCCCCTCTGTCCCCAGAGCTGTGCAGTGGGGACATCCCCGAGGTGGAGATCATCAGCCTGCTGGGCGAGCAGCTGCCCCGCTACACGCTGCGGGCTGACACCGTCTTTGGCTACGACCACGGTGACTGGCTGAGAGCCCCCCTCGGCCCCCCACAGCCAGCGGCCCCCCTCGCCCCCCAGCAGATCGAGGAGACCCTGCAGTATTTCCGTGAGTGCCCGTGGGCTGGTGAGGGTGGCAGGGCTGGCAAGGGCAGCGGGGCACAGGTTGCAGCAGCTGCGCGGGGTCGGGACGGCGAGGGCAGCCCCGGAGCTAATCACTGCTAACGGGATTGACGGGCTGGATTTCCTCACCCAGAACATCCCTGGCTAATTCTGAGAGCAGCTTCTGCTGAGCCGAGCCGGATGCTGGGAGAGAGCCTCTGTCTTCTCCAGGGACCCCTGCACGTCCCGGCTCCCCTGCACTGTGCCGTGGCTTGCAGGGGTGGCACACTGGTGGGGTTGGCAGAGTGTGCCAGTGAATCCCAGTGCTGCTGTCCCCCCTGACAGGCATTGTGGGGGCGCTGGTGCAAAGTCCCCAGAGCCATGGGGTGTGGATGCCTGGGGGGAGACCCCACAGCCCCCATGGCTAGGCAGGGGCGATGCCCACGGTGCTGTGATGGAGCCCGTTCCTGGTGTGGGGTTGGGGTTCAGCGGGGGTTCAGCACAGACGGATTATCTCTGCTTTGTTTCTGCCTCTGGCCTGCGTGTGGCAGGGACAGGATTAGAGCGAGGGGCTGGGGCAGATGGGTGTGGGGCAGCAGGAGACAGATGGGGCTGAGGCTCCCAACCCCCTGCCCACGCCAGGCTGGGGTGGGGGCAAGCCCTCTCCATGCCCTGCCGGTGCTTGCAGCCTTCCCCATCTGGCTGCTCTCCTCTCTGTTCAGCAGGCAGTGGGGTGCAGCCCCCCAGCCATCAGCACCCCTGACCCTGCAGTGACAGTACAAGGGATTGAGCCCCAAGCCCTGTCCCTGTGCCACAGGGCAGGGAGCACCCGGCTCTGCAGGACCCTGGCACCCCCATCCATGGGGCCTGCTGTTCTCAATGCCGGACCCCTGCAGGTCACAGTTCCCCCAGTGCCGATGGCATGTGTGGGTGTGGAGGGGGCCCATGGCGTCATCCCTTTACCCAAACCTTTAAGCTGCCGTCAGAAATAGCCCCCTGTAATCTGCTTGAGCAGACACGGGGAACCTGCCCAGAGGAGCAAATCCTGGGGCAGGGGATTAGGAAGAAGCAGCTCTTGCCTGTCCACGCAGAGACGTGTGCTCAAGTCCTTGGGGTCCCTGGGGGGTGGGCGCCCAGTGCTGGCTGTGTCCCTCACCTCACCGAGGGAAACACCAGTGCCAGGAGGAGGGAGAGGCTGGGACTGAGGGCACCTGCTCCGGCCCCTCCTCTGGGAGGGGTCCAGTGGTTAGGCAGGACACGGTCGGTGTCAGGATTCCAGTGGGTGGGAGTCCAGCAGGAGAAGGAAGGCATCCGTGAGGGGCAACTCCAGCCGCGTCCATTCATCCATTATTTGGGTGCTAACGAGGAAGGGCGTTGGGGCAGGTGATGGGGACGGGCAGAGCATGCGTTGGCATTACCAGCGTCACACCCACGCGGCTTGTGCTACGTGCCAGCCAGCTCCTCCATAATTCAGCACACCATGATTTATTCAGCTTTCCTGCTTCCGTGCTGCCTCTGCAGCAGGGGGGTTGTGGGGAGCTGAGGGTGCCAGCCAGGGAGCACAGGGAGCCTCGATGGGGCATGGAGGGGGCCAGGCTCGTGCCAGCCCATGCTCAGAGCCAAGGGGTGCTGAGTGGGATGGAAAAGCCCTTTCCCAGCTCACGGACCGGGCGGGTCCCAGCACAGCACTGGGCCCTGCAGGGTGTGTGATGGCTGTGTGGGTGATGAAGGGGGGCCAGACCTGGGGTGGCAGAGCAGGGCTGGCTGGGAAAAGCAGACCTTGATCCTCACAGGGCCCAAAACCATTCCCTGTCCCTCCCAAGGGGTAGAAACTGCTGTCTGTGCATAACCCTTGGGGTCAGCCCTGTGGAGCTGCTACATGGGGACCCCCAGTGTCCCCTGCACATTCATCATCACCCTTGGGGACCCATGTGTCCAGACCCCCCCCTGTCCATGAGCTGGGACCAGAGGTGGGACACAGAGCCCAACTGCACCAGCCCCCCGGGGCTGAGCAGGGTTGTCGCGGTGAGTGCCCCAACGGGGAGCCCGGTCTTGGGATGTCCGAGAGAGACCGTGTGCCCGAGGTGGCTCGTGGGTGTGTGGGGAGTGGGCACTCCCGAGCAGCCTCTGACACCCCCCGTCGCCCCCGCCCCGCTCCCGCCCGGCCCCGCCCCCGCCCGGTCCCGGCCCCAGCCCCAGCCCCGGCCCCGCCGCCGGGGGACGCGCCGGGCAGGTGCGAGCGGACGGAGCGACCCTATAAATAGGGGAGGGAGAGAGTGCAGCGGCTCCGCTCGGCGCGGCTGGGCACGGCTGGGTGGGCTCGGCACGATGGAGATCTGGAGCAGCCCCGCCGCCTACGACGAGTTAAACGGGAACGCGGAGCGCGGCGGCGGCGCCGACCCCATCGCCCGGGAGCTGGAGGAAGGTGAGGGCGGCCCGGGCGGTCCCGCCCCGGCGATGGGGATGGGGATGGGGATGCGGTTGCAGCGGGGCCGGGCTCTCCTGGAGCTGGTCCGGAGCGGCGGGGCCGGGGTCTCTCCCGGGACCGGGGCAGGTCCGGAGCGGTGATCTCGGCTGGGGTCTCCCGCCGGCGGTGCCGTCCCCTCCCCGCCCGTGTGTTCCCGCAGCCCGGTCCCGCTCGCTGCGTTCTGGGGCAGCCGCCACCCAGTCCCTTGGGGACCTCCAGGCTCACCCCGATCCTAAGGGGACCTGTCCCCTCGCCGAGGGAGGCGGGGAGCGGGTGGAGGGACAGGGTGAGAGCCCCCGCCAGGTCTGCGTGTGCCGGTGGGGATGGGGGTCCCTCCTCCCTCCCCCTCCCGCATCCTGCCGGATCGGGCCTGCAGATGGGTGTTTACATGTTTGCCAGCGCTGCAGCCCCCGTCTCCCGGGGCCAGCCGCTCGCTCCAACCGTAACGATGCTCATGCTCTAATTATTTCCAATTAATGGCTCAGGGGCCTGACGAGGTGCAGTTGGGGACCCCCGCAGGGAGCGGGCACTGTTGGGGTGTGTAGAGGGGGTTGAGGCTGGAGCTGGGGTTGGCTCCTCTTCCCATGCATGTGTTTGGGGTACCTGCCCACTGTGGCGTGGGGCAGCACCCAGGGCAGTGAGGACTGGACGGGACCGAGGTGGCGAGTGGGGGCATTGCCATGACAACACACTCACCATTACACAACCCCAGCTGGGGCGGCCTAATGGGATTTGTGTGGCTGAGCCTCCCCCGTTAACCCAGTTCGTCTGCAGGACTGGGGAGTGGCTGTGACTGGGGACGTGGGTGGAGGCCCTGAGTGCAGCCAGCGCTGCTCGGCCAGGGGAAACTGAGGCACAGACAGCAAGAACATCGAGAGTGCTGTGTGGTGTGGGCAGGGTGCGGGGTACAGGCAGGTCTCGGGGTGTAAGCAGGGTCTGGGGCACAGGCTCCTGGTTCCCTCTCACCACACAGCTCCAGTGCTGCCATCTGGGTGTGTGCCCAGCACTGTCTGGCAGTGCCTGCGGGCACAGTTGGCAGGATCGGTACTGGGGAGACAGACATCTCCATCCTTGTGTCTCCTCTCCCATCCAGAGAGCCAGACAGTGGCCAGGGGAGGCAGGGCCATAGCTGGGGCCCGTTCCATTGTGGTGGTGTTGGCGTTGGGGGCAGCTGCCTGTTCCCACAGTGTGCTGCCCACAGCTGCCTCTGCCCCTGTTGCTGAGTGGATCGTTGTGTTGTGCAGCTGGAGGGGCATCGGGTGGGTGCGGGGTGCAGCATCCCCTCCCCCAGAGAGAAACTAGGGCAGGGCTGGCTTCTCGGGGGGGGACTGGGGGAGGGGGCTGGGGACAGATTGGAGGGGACGCTGCCTGTGAGCCTGGCTCGGCGTGGTGCCACCCACAGCTATTTACACTGGAGCTCCAGCCTGCTTTCTGCTGGAAATGTCACCTCCAATCCCATCTCCACTGCTGGCCTTTCCCTGTCCTTCCTTCCCATCCGTGTGTCCAGTGGTGGGGCTGGCACTGTGCCCGTGCTGGGGGCTTGGCACTTTCCTTGCCACCCCGAGGTGCAGGCAGGGTTGGGGGTGAGGTGTGAGCCCCCGATTTCCCATGATGGTGGCATGGCTGTGGGCATCCCCACCCACCTCTGCCTGGCACCACGCCAGGTGCTGCCCAGAAGATAAAAGGTCCTTTTTGGTGACCAACCTGGAGCAGCCTTGTGCTGCCTCCCTCCCATTCCCGTCATTGTGCAGCTCCAGAGAGAGCAGTGACATGGACTGGGGGCAGTGGGGTGACAGTGCTGAGCCCCTGGGCCAGTGCTTCCTCAGTGTGGGGGTTCACCTTTCAACCTCTCCCCCAGTCCTGTGTGCTGAGCGGGTGGTCAGGATCACCAAGACCTACCACGACATCGACGCCGTCACCAACCTGCTGGATGAGGTATGTTGGACCCCCCACCTGTGTGAGGGCTGGGGAGCTGTTGGGATCCTGGGGACACAGGGATGGGTGAGGACTGGGGAAGGGATGAGTCCTGGCTGAGGCAGACCTGCTCCTTGCAGAAGGAGCGGGACCTGGAGCTGGCGGCGCGCATCGGGCAGTCCCTGCTGAAGCAGAACCGGAGCCTGACTGAGCGCAATGAGCTGCTGGAGGAGCAGCTGGAGTTGGCCAAGGAGGAGGTAACAGCTCCTGGGCACAGGTCCAGGCCTTGGCCTCCTGTGTGCCCCCCTGGGGTGGCTGTGGTCCCCTTGGCCGTGTCCTGAAGCCCTTTGTCTCTCCAGATTGCGCAGCTGCGCCATGAGGTCTCCATGCGGGATGACCTTCTCCACTTTTACACCACCACGACAGAGGAGAGTGAGCCCACCACCACCACCTCCACACCGTGAGTGGGGGTCCCTCACTGCTGCTCCTGTGGGTTGGGCAGGAACTGTCACCACCACCAGGGTAGCCCTGGATGTGCTCCCTTCCCTCCCCTCCCTCAGCTGTGGCTCCAGCAGCACAGAGCTGAGTTGTTGCAGTTTCCTGCCTGGGTGGGCAGCCCCACCCTGCCCTCACTGCAGGTGCTCAGTGCCATCCCTGCTGTCCTCAGGCTGCGCCGGCACGAGTCCTCACTGTCCCTGCAGCAGTACTTCCAGTACGACACCTTGCAGCAGAAGCTGAAATGCCTGGAGGAGGAGAACCAGAAGCTCCGCATGGAGGTGAGCAGAGCCAGCTGGTGGATGCCCTGCGGTGCCCACCTCTGCCCCACTCACTGCAGGGGGACCCGAGCAGCCTCCCAGGGAGGTGGGAGGTCCTGCCCATCACACTCAGCCCCTCCAACCGTCTCCTCCAGGCCACCAGCATCGCCACAGAGACCTGTCAGTATGAGGACCAGGAGCAGCAGCTGATGATCGACTGCGTGGAGCAGTTCTGTATGTGGGGCTGGGGGGTCTGCAGGCAGTGCCCAGCATCGCTGCGTGGGCTGAGGCTGGGGGGCCGTGCCCCGGCGGTGACGAACCCCGGCCCTCCCGCAGCCGAAGCGAGCCAGCAGGTCGTTCACCTGTCGGAGGAGCTGGCGCACCGGGCGGAGGACGCGGCGCGGCAGCAGGAGGAGATCACGCAGCTCCTGGCGCAGGTCGCGGACCTGCAGCAGAAGTGCCGCACGGTGAGGGTCCCTGCCCGTGCCGGGGGTGGGGGGGTGGCGCGGGCACAGCGCCCTGACGTGCCCGCTCCTGCCCGCAGTACGGCTCCGAGGTGGAGGAGCTCCAGCAGCACCTGACTGCGGCGAAGGAGGTGCAGCAGCAGCTCCGGATGGAGGTGAGGGCCGTGGGTGTCCCGGCCGGGGGGGGGTCCTGCCAGCTGCCCCCGGGGCCGTGCCCGAGCTGTGCCCGTGTCCCCGCAGCTGCGGGACCTGCAGGAGAAGTACGCGGAGTGCGGCGGGATGCTGCAGGAAGCGCAGGAGGAGGTGAAGAGCCTGCGGAGCCGCAGCCTGCCCAACAGCACCGTGAGCCGCTACAGCGCGCCCAGTCTGCTGCCCGTGGTGAGCGCCCGGGGGCGCGGGGTGGGGCACGGTGGGGGTGGGTGTTGCTGCTCTCCCCTCTACTGACACTGTGTCCCCTCTGTCTCCAGGACTCGCTGGCCGCTGAGATCAAGGGCATGATGAGGAAGAGGACTGACAGCTCCTCCTCGGACTACAAGTGAGCGCTGGCACCGGTGGCTCGTGCTGTGCCATGGGATGGGAGGCTCGGGGGGTGCCTGGCTCACTCCCACCCGCTTCCTGCAGGGGTTATCTGCGCGTCTTCGAGACGGTGAAGGCAGTGAACCAGGCAGCCAAAGCCAAGTCTTGCTCCGAGTCTCCCCACCACATGCCAGGCTCCAAGCAGTTGTCAGCCGCCCACTCTGGGGGGGCCAGCACCCCCCACATCAGCTGCTCCGGCTCGGAGGGTGCCCGGTGAGTGCTGGGGGGGATTAACTGGGGCCAGGTGGGACAGCAGCTACCCCTGCACTGGAGACGAGGTGCTGGTGACCTGCTGGTCACACGGGAGCAGGAATCAGCCTGGGGCAGGGAGGGCATGATCCAGCACAGCCCGGGGTGTGGTGCGGGACCACTGCCCTGGGCACCCTAACCCTGTGCCTGCCAGCAGGGCCGGGGGGTCCGGCGGGGCCCGCTGGGCAGCCCCGGGCCGGCAGGACCTGGAGGCGGCGGTGCAGCGGCTGTCGGCGCGGCAGCAGAGCCACTCCTCCGAGGAGCGCTCCTTCTTCGAGGCCGAGCGGGAGCGCAAGCTCTGGCGCCTGAGGGACGGGGCGAACTCCAGCGGCTTCCTCACCCCCAACGAGAGCATCGTCTCCACGGGGACCAGCTACTCAGGGGGCTCGGAGCTCACCGCCGGCTCCACCTTTTCCCTCGGCTCCCTCACATACCTGCCCGACAAACTGCAGATCGTGAAGCCACTGGAAGGTGAGGGGCAGAGGGGGTGCAGAGCTGGAGCTGCCATGAGGGTCCAACGACACCAGCTGAGCCCCCCCGGCTGTGTTCTGTCCCCAGGCTCTGTGACACTCCACCACTGGCAGCAGCTGGCACAACCCAACCTGGGCGGGATCCTGGTGCCCCGTCCCGGGGTGCTCACCAAAGACTTCAGGCAGCTGGACATCGACCTGGAGGAGGTGTACAGCCTCAATGACCTGGAGGAGGATGATGTGGACACTGGCTCCTTCCAGCTGCTCCCTACCTCAACACCCGCCAAAGCCAAGGAGCGCCCCAGGGGTGAGCGCGGGGCGAGGGGACGGAGGGGACGTGGCCCCCAGGACGCCCCTGTCCTCCTGCCCAGGCTTCCCCTCGCTCCCCCCTGCACTCTCCCCTCTTGCAGCAGCCTGTCCCTGCCACCCCCCTGTCCCCGCGGGGACTCTCTGCCTGCAGCTGAGCGAGGGCCCTTCTCCGGCAGCCCCCCCGGCGGGGTGAGCCCTCTCCGTCACCCCGGTGTGCCCCTGCTGGCCCCCGGCCGTGTGGAGGGGGCAGGTCTGGGACAGACGGCATGTCCCGGTGCCACCTGTGCTCACAGCCCCCTCTGAGCAGGCACCGGGCCCCAGCTCTGCTGGAGCTCTGCTGGAGCTCTGCTGGAGCTCTGCTGGAGCTCTGCCCCACACACGGAGCTCCTGGCCCGGCTTCGGCTCTCCCGCCTGCCCCCAGCCCCGCTCTCTGCCTGTGTCCTGCCCCCTCTCCCCGTTGACCCCTTGTCTCCTGTCCCTTCCAGTGTTCCTCTCTGTTAACAACCTCCCCCAGACCCCGTCTACCTTCACCATCACCACCTGCCACATCCTCCACCCCACCACTGCGATCACCACGGTGACACCCAGGTAAGGCGCGTGGCCCCTCCCACCGCCTGCGCTGCCTGCACCCGCCCCGCTGTGCCCCCCGGCTCTCGCTGTGCCCCCCGGCTCTCGATGTGCCCCCTGGCTCGAGGAAGCCGCAGCCGGGGGCCACTTGCGGCCCCTGATGCTCCGAGAGATGCCAGCACTTGAAGTATCCCCAAATCTGGCTGCTGGGCTGTCTGCGTGCCCGGGGGGGAGCTGAGACCAGCCTTTCTCCCCCCCCGCCCCCTCCTGCACTGTAGCACCCTGAGGGGATGGAGAGCCTTCCTGGGGGGCTCACCCTGGGGAGCAGCACCCCGGGCACAGAGCAGGGTGTGCTCCCGGCACTCCGGGGAAAGGACATGGCTGGGCAGCAGCCAGGACATTTCCCCAGCTGGGTTCTGGGCTGACCCTTCATTAATGAGCACCGGTGATTAGCCCTAATGAGCCCCTCCAGGCTCCTTGGGGTTCGGTGTGAGTTGGAGTTCACTGTTAGACACAACCCTGCATGTCTGGAAATTGCTTGTGGAGCAGGGACTGTGTTCCAATCCTTCCTGGCTGCTGAGCTGGAGGGGCATGGCCACAGCCCCCCAGCACCTGGCCCTGAGCTTTGGGGTACTGGGCAGTTTGCAGCACGGGGGTGTCCCATAGCCCAAGGCTCATTAGGTGAAGGAGGAAAGGGGGTCCCGCTCTGCCCGAGGCCCCTCTGGCCCCTGCAGCAGCATCCCCTGGGCCAGGGTCCCCCACTGATCCCTCCCTCTGCTCTCTCTTCCCCTCCAGTCTGTATCATGCCGTCGTGCCTTCTTGTGGGCCCTTTGAGGGGCTGAGCCTCAACAACCCCTCGCCAGAGCAGTCTCCCCCCACGCTGGTGCTTGGCCCTGGACCCCCAAGCACCCCCGTAGGACTCTTCAGGCTCTTGCTGGGGCGAGATTCCCACTCGGCACCAGGGACTGGATTGTGGCGGGCCCCCTCACTCTGCTCCCAGGACTCCCAGCACGCTGAGCCCCAGCCCTCCCCTGTGCCCCGGGGGCAGGATGGATCCCCACCCAGGAGCAGCATCTTCAGCTGGAACCTGGTGGAGAAGCTGCGGCGCCTGGGGCTGGACAAGGTGGTGGCCAGAGGGGAGATGTCCCGTGCCCAGGGAGGGCACAGGGGGGCCCGGGGCACCCTGACGTGACACTGCTGCAGAGCCCCCAGGCTCACGGTGAGACACATCCTCTTCCTTGCCCATCCACGGGGAAATGGAGACAGGACAAGCTTCAGCCTCCTCTCCAGGTGCTGCCCAGGACTGGCAGCACTCCCGGCACTTGAGGAGGGCTTTGCCCTGGCTGCAAGGACAGAACCTGGCACTGCTCCCCATGTGGGGGGGTGCAGGGGGTGCCGACTGACCCTGTCCCTGCTGGGGGTAATGGACCTTTCACAGGAGCCAGTTTCTGGCAATAAGAACTGTTCCTGCTTCTGCTGAGCCTGTTCAAGGAGCGAGAGGCAGCTTGGCCCTTCGGGGCTCTCCAGAGCTGCAGCAAAGGGTGATGCTCAGGTGGGTCCTGGGGGAACCTGTGTGTGCCGGGGAGATCCCCCCAGCCCAGGCTGGGCCCCTGGCCAGCACCTGGACTGGCTTTTAAAAGGAATGGTGGTTTAAATTCTTTCCCACTCACTGAGTAGCAATAGTAGCAGCACCCGCAGCTCGGGGTGTTTCTTGGGGTGCTGCTGTTGCTCCCACCGGCCACATCCCTCACCCCGGGCTGTGCCCTGTCCCCTGGCAAATAAATGTGAAGTCACAGAGCAGTTTGTGTGTGCTGTGTCTGCTCCTGGGGGCAGTTGGGTCTCTGCCCTGTGCTTCCCTGTGGGGCTGGGGGCAAATTCCCCCTGCCCGCCCTTCCCAAGCTCTCCCCAGCACAGCCCTGGGTGCAGCAGCCGTAGTGCCAGAGTTTTATTGCAGGAAGGGACACACACCGAGCTGTGGGTGCCGTGCATGGTCAGCCCAGCCCCGCGGCTACGCGGCATCGGCCCCGTCCTCGGCGCTGCGGCGGCCGAAGTCCATCCAGTCGGGGTAGTAGTGCTCGTGCAGGGCCTCCATCCCCTCGTCCTCGTGCACGAAGCCCTTGTGGTTGTTCAGCTCTGCCAGGGCAAGGGTGGCAGTTAGAGCTGGCACAGGGGGGCCGGGCTGTGCCCCCCGAGGGCTGCCCACCCCGAGCTCCTGGTACCTGTGAGGGCGTGGGGCAGGAACCGGGACAGGAGGTGCTGCTGCTCCTGGGACAGGTGCTCGGGCCAGTCGCGCCGCACAAGGCTGGGGGGGTGCTGGTGGGGGTCCCCCCCAGCGCCTGGTGCCACGGGCCAGCACAGGCAGGAGGTCACAGTGATGGTGAGGATGAGGCCGAAGCACAGGGTCACCTTCATGGCTGTGGAGAGACTGAGAGGGGAGGGGAGCGGAGGGGCTGCATCCCCCCAACCAGACGTGCTCAGCCTGCAGGGAGGGGTGACCTGGGCGCTCCTCCTGGGGTCTGGCCAGTTCACAGTCCCCTCTGTCCCTCCCTGTGGGTTCCCAGCCCCCTCCATCCCTCCCATCTGCTCCTCAAGTCTTCTCCATCCCTGACTCCCAGCTGGTCCCCAAGATGCCTCCGGACAGCGGCAGAGCCCTGTGGGACTCACCTGCAGGCTCTGGGGCTCGGTGGATGTCCTGGCAGGGTGTCCTGGCAGGGTGTCCTGGCGGGGTGTCCTGGCGGGGTGTCTCGGTGGGTGCCTCGGTGGGTGCCTCTCTCCAGGGTCTCTGTGGCTCAGTCCTGCTTTTAAAGGCACTGCTGCAGCTGCCCCACCCCGGGGCGGCTCCACACCCACCCACCTCCCCTATGGGGGGGCCTACAGGCTCCTGTGTGTGCTCACAGACACACAGACAGAGTGCTCACACACAGACACACACTGAGCACTCACACATACAGACACACACACACACAGACACACTGACACACAAACACACACACAGAGTACTCGCACACACAGACACACAGACAGACACACACTGAGAGCTCACAGACACACACACATATATATACATACATATTTATACATATATAAAAAAAGAGATATTCATATGTAAACAGATATATGTATATACATATATGTGTGTGTGTGTGCATATATATATATATATATATATGCACACACACATATATATATGTGGGACTCGATGATTTTCATGGTCTTTTCCAACCTAAATGATTCTGGGATTTTATATATATGTAAATATGTATATATGTATATATATATATGAGTGTGCATATCTATATATATATGTACATACATGTATGTATATATGTATAATATGTATACACAAAGGTACATATACACATATACATATATGTAAATATACATACATGTATATGTGTGTATACAAACATATATACTTACATGTCCACATACAGCTGTGTGTCTGTACGCACACACACACACACACACACACATATGTACCTCCATACCTCTGTCTGTGTACATGTTTATACACGTGTGGCATGTCTGGGGTCCCAGCTGGGGCTGCACACAGCCAGGGGGTGGAGGGGTGTGTGTGTGTGTGTGTGTGTGAGGCTCTTCACACAGGCCCCATTCTGGCCATTCTGGCTCTCTCCCTGCACCCCAAAAAGCTCTGGGGTGTCACAGGAGGGGTGGGAACCCCTCGCTGCCAGAGCCCCCCAAAATTCCCTGTCTGCTCCTCGTTCGATATCGACGTTCCCTCCTGCCCGTATTGACCCTCCTCCCGGTGTATTTTAGAGACCATTTGTCTCCCTCCTTCAATAAACCCCCGAGTGATATCCTGGGCTGGGCCGTGTCCCTGTCCTGTGTCCCCCTGCTCTCCGTGTTCCCAACGATCCGTGTCGGAGCTCCTCAAACACCCCAAAACAAATGGCCTTTGGATGGCAGGGAGGCAGCGGCGCCCCCGCCCTCACGGCCATCGATCACTCGCTCCACCGAGCGCCTCTCACAAGGAACAAACAACTTGTTTTCCAATTTGTGGCTTTTAATGGCTCAATCTGGACCAAATGAGCCGTCAGGGTGACGGGAACGGTGGCCGCTCCCTTTGGGGGTCACGGGTTTGGCAGCACCTTGACGCAGGTTTGTGGCCAGACCCGCGGGCACTCGGCTGGGCCCTTCTCCAGGCGGACAAAGGCCGGGCTGGGGGTGGTCCCAGCCCCCCTTGCCCCTGCCCAGCTGGGTCTGGCTGTCCTGGCAGCAGATGAGGTGGTGCCTCCCTCCTGCGTTCAAGGGCAGAGCCAGCAGGGAAGAATCCAGGCTGGACGTACTCCGACAGCCCCTGCTCAGGCAGGGGCTCAGGAATTTTTGGAGCAGCATCAGAGAGCAGGTTGGGCTGTGTCAGGCTGTGAGCAGGAACACACCCCCGGTGTGAGCACCAGCCCTGGAACTGCCGGCACCTGCTCTTGGTGTGCAGGGCTCGAGGTCACCCCGAGGTACAGGCAGGGCTGGAGGTCACCCTGAGGTACAGGCAGGCCTCGAGGTCACCCTGAGGTACAGGCAGGACTAGAGGTCACCCCAAGGTACAGGTAGGGCTGGAGGTCACCTCAGTGTGTTGCACAGTTGCAGCAATTTGGTTTCCAAGAGCAAAGTCTCCCACGGAAGCGGCAGTGAACGAACCCGGTGCTCCCGTGGGAGATGGGGGTCATTGTGGCAGTGGGTGAACAGCTGTGACCTGCTGTGGGAGCTGCCAGCAGCAGGTGCCCAGGGTGGCAGAGCCTCCCCCTCCTCCCCACAGCAGTTTTTGGGAAGCACAAGAGCTGGTCCTGCCCACAGGACTTACGGGAACACAAGCAGCCCAAGAGCTGGTTTGAGGGTTGCTGTGCCCAGGCAGGGAATGACTCAGCACCCACCACTCCTGGGCTTTTCCCTCTGCTCAGGCAGAAGCAGCAGGGACAGCACCAGTGGAGCTCAGGTTCCCCTTCCTGCAGTGAGTCAGAGCGGGGGGACACCCCCAGACCCTCCCAGTTACACCAACCAGGTCCCTGAGCCTGTGCCCCTGCTGGGAGAGGGGAAGGTGCTTTGGCTCCAGGGAGCGATGGAACCCACCACGCACGGGCTTTTGAAAACCACTTTTATTTAAATAAGACTTTAAATACATTACATAAAACATTAGAAATTAAACCAAAGCTGTTGTTACTGCACAGGGCCTGAGGCAGCAGCTCTATGGACACAAAGCTCTGCAGCTCCAGCCACAAGGCTGCTCCTCGTGTTAGTCCAGAACTGATCCCTTGTCACAAGTTTAACCCACCTCGGGGCTCACGGGGACCCGAGCTGCAGCCATCCAGCCTCCACGTCACTCTTCTGCCACTCTTGTTCCAAGCCAAGCTTCCCCAGATCCCTGTGCCAGTGGGAGCCAGCACTGCCCCGAGGGACAGTGCCATATCCCCGTGCCCCACCTGAGCTCGGGGCCCGGGCTGGGCAGGACACGATTCCCATCGTCCGGGCTGGAAGCGCAGCTGGACTGAGGAGCCATCCGGGCAGGCCGAGTCCCTGGGCTGAGCTGGGAACAGCTGGGTACCTTTGGCTCCAGGCCGGAGCTCTGGGAAATGAGGGACAGGCAGACAGGATAGCATGGGCTCGTGTCAGTTTATTACATCACCAGTTACACCAGTCCAGACTCAACAGTGGACCCAAGATCGTTACATTACACAAACCGGCTGCTTTTAAAGTTATGACAAGGGACAGGTGGGAATTTCATGGTAAGGAAATCTTCTTGCATAAAGCTCCAGAGGCCCACGGGCACTTAAAACCCGTGGACTTTCAGCTGGTCGTCTTTAGCCAGTCCAATCTGCAAGACAGAAAACGCATTTACAGCCCAGAGCGAGGCTTTTGTGCTCCCCCACACCACCCGTGCCCAGAACTGCCCCATTCACAGGGAGGGAAGGTGAGACTCCTCTGCAAACCCTGCTGGGGAGAATTTGCCTCGATCAAGGATTAAAGCAGAAAAGAAAGAATCATCATAGAGAGGGCTAGGCTGGAAGAGACTGTGAGGTTCCAACCCCCCTGCCCCGGGCCAGGGCCAGAGCTCTTCTCCCTCCCACCCTGCCATGTGTTTATTATCTAATCTCGTGTTAAATTTCACGAGCAGCAGCCCGGGGGTGTCCTACCTCCACGAGGAACTGGCAGATGTTCTTGCGCTGGTCACCCTGCAACTGAATCACTTCTCCATACTCGGGGTGCTCAATTACAGTTCCATTGCAGGCAAATTTCTGCAGCAAGGAGACAAGAAACCTCCTTAGCACCTCATAAACCTCCTCCCGCCACGCCTGGCCGACCCCCAGCCCCTCCGCACCCACCTTCTTGAAGGCCTTCACCAGTTTCTTTTTATCGTAGTCATCCGCGATGCCCTGGACTGTGGTGAGGGTCTTCCTGCCGTTGCGCTGCTGGATCCTTATATGGATGTAGTCCTCAGTGCCGGCCGGGAGCAGGTCATCACCCTTACTTGCATCCGCAAAGGGGTCTGCGGGGCAAGACCCCAACGCGCCGTCAGGCTCCGCCCCGCCCCGCCCCATTGGCCGCCGCGCCCGTCCGTCACAGAAGGAGCGCACCCCATTGGCGGCCTCACCCGTCCATCACGCGCTGGGGCCGCCCCTGCCCCGCCCCACAATGCCTGTCAATCACGAATGGCCCCAGCCCCTGCCCCCACCCCATTGGCCGCCGCGCCTGCCCGTCACGCTGGGGCCCCGCCCCCTCCCTCCTTCCCCCGCGGCTGACGCAACCGGGCCCGGAATAGCAACTGCGCCACGGGGCGGGGCCGGGGCGGGGCCCGCGCGCTCCCCCGGCCCCGCCGCACAAAGGGGCCTCACCGAAGGGCTGGAGGTTCTGGATAGCGGACATACGATACGCTTCCCTTCCCTCGGCGGAGGCGGCGGCGGCGGCGGCGGCTGGGGGGCGGCTGTGGCGGCGGGAGCGGCTCTGGGCGGAGGATGCTCTCGCGGCGGCGGCTCGAGGCGCTGTCAGGGGGGCGGGACCGTCGTCTCCCGCTTATATACGGCCGCTGAGTGACGTCAGCACGCACGGCGGGCGAGGGCGGCGATTGGCCGGCGCGCGGGGGCGTCAGCACGCACGGGGCGCACGACGCCGCGCCCCGGCCGGCGCGGGGAGGGCCAGGCGCATGCGCGGGAGGGGGGCCTGCGGCGCGCGGAGCGGCGCGTGCGCAGTGCGAGGACCAGGCCCCGACCGGGCCCCTCGGGAGCCCCCCAACCCCCTGGGCCAACCCCGGGATCCCCCTTCCGCACCCCAAACCCCCTTGGGAACCCCCAAAATACCCCTGGGGCACCCAACTCCCCATCCGGGATCCCCAACCCCCCACATGAACCACAAAATCCCTCCCACGACCCCCAAAATCCCTCCAAATCCCCATGTTAGCCCCACCAAGACCCTCTCAGGACACCCCAAAAGCTCCCTGGGAAAGTAAAAACTCTTCCAAACCCCCTTCGCGCCCCCCCCAATGTCCTTGGGACCCTCGAACCCCCCCAAAATCTCCTTGGGACCCCCCCCAGCCTGGACCCATTTCCTGCCAGTCCTACACCGGCCTCGGGGCTCCTGCAGCCGCTCCGGGTGTTTGCTCGGCTGCCCTCGCAGCCCTCAGTGCGCGGTGTGACCCCCAGCCCGGGGTGACAGAGCTCTGCCATGCCCGGTGCCCACTGTGACACCCAGTTTGGGGTTGTCACCGGCTGTGTCCCACGTGCAGGCAGCCCAGGATGCTGCTCCCAGGCCGCTGGCAGGGAGATGCTCTGAGGACACACGGTCCTGGAGCGGGGCTGGGGCTCTGCTGCCAAGGGGGAGACGCTGAAGGTGTCCCTGGAATCTGCCAGGAGAGGAAGGGGTTTATGTTTAAACACGTGACACGTCTCCCTGGCACTTGAGTCCTAATTTGAGGACCCAGAGCCTGGCTCTCAGTGTTGGGATTGAGCTGCTGAACACGGACATTCCACGGACAAACCCCCAGCCTGGCGGGTGTGTCCCCAGTGGCTCAGCCCAGCACGGGGGCTGCTGGCACAGGGACACCACATCCTGCTCGGAACAGGTGCTAAAAATACCTCAAGACTCCAGATATGAAGGACAGTAAATCCCCTGCACAGTTACAGGAATCAAAAGCCATCCAGATCCAGATGGAGCCTGAACTCTCCTCTGGGAGCAGGTTAGAGCTGCACACGGAGTGGGAGTGTCATCCCTGGGGACCGTGGGCCTGCGGGGCTGGGGACCGTTTGTCTGGAGCTCCTCAGCTCTGTTCGGATCCCGGCTGTGTAGGTGTCCCTGCTCCCCTCGGATCCATCTCTGGAGCACGACGTGGGCTTGGCAGGTTACTGGCAGCTGGGTGTGCTGCCATCTGCGGCTCTGGCAGCCCTCGCTCGCTCGGGCGTTGCATCATTCTTGGGGGTTTTATTTAAGATAAAGGCAAATGGTGTCTCTTGCACCAGGCAGAGGGAACCGTGTGCGTTGCCGCATTCCAGGGTCTCTCTGGTGTCTCTGGAGCATTTGTCACTTCTGTATGTGACAGATCAGCTGCAGAGCTGGCTGAAATTGTCATGAAAATGTGAATTTGCTCCACGACCACCTTGAACAAGCAGATGGCTCTCCTCTCTCCTCTGTTTCTGATCAGGTTCTCCTTTCTCCCAGAGGAACCATCTCTCACAGCCGCACAGTGGAGTAGCCAGACAGGGGAGGCAATTAGAGGTTTGCACTGCATCTTTCTGCTGGAGGCATTTCCAAGTCCTCGCTGCAGCCAAAGGGCTGCTTTTCATATTCCACACCAAACACTGGCAGAGCCATTGGTACCTCCAGTCTGGTGTCAGCTCTGGGCACACCAGCCAGGATGTCCAGGATACCCCAGTTGATTGATCAACATCACTTCAGGTCCACAGAGTCCATGTGGCACACCCCTGTTGTGCCCCCCAGAGCCTTTGGCCCAAGACAAAAAGAGGGGAGTGTGTTTGGGACACCAGGGCTGAGCACTGTCAGGGAAGTATTGCATCAGATTTTGTCCTTCAGAGCTGGCACCTGCAGTCACGAGTGGCATTGGCTGGGCCCCGGGGCCGAGCCCCCTGCACCTTCCTCACCTCTGGGTGCTGGTCCTGCCCTGTCCTGCCCGGTGAGGTGCCGCTCCCGGCTCCCCACGAGGTGGCAATGCCGGTCTCCTGCAGGAGCATCTCCGGAGGCAGCACCGAGCTGCTGCCGTGTCCTTGTGCCCGGCACCCGGCAGACAATCGGCCCTTGTCCTCCCGCGCTGTGCGGGGGCTCCGTGCACCGCAAACCCCGTGCGGGGGCCGTGGCAGTGCCAGGTGACCTGCCAGGGTCGGCTCAGGGGCAGCAGGAGGAGCAGGGGGGCCCAGAGCCACCCGAGTCCTGTGTCACTGTCACTGCTCACTCGAAGGCACCGCAGTGGTGCTGGGGGCTGGGGTGGCTCCTGGGCACCCTCGTGTGCCTTGGCAGCGAGTGGCACAGGCGGCCCTGAAATAAGGAAACATGATGGTGGCGAGGGCAGGGCCTGCCCAGCACCGGTGCCCCTGCCAGTGCTGGGGATCCTGGGGGGACGCTCCCATGTGCCCCTGTGTGTGTGTGGCCTGGGGAGCCCAGGGTGATGCAGCTCCACCCTGCCTGTGGGGGTCCTGCAGCAGTGGCCCTGAGGGCTTCCAGGGACTCTTGGTGGGCGACCAGCCCGGGGTTACTACAGGTCTCTCCCCATTGTGTCCTGCAAGGCCATTTCACCCTGTGCTCTAAGGTGGGGGGTCTTGGTGCCCCCCAGAACACCCGGGAAGTGCAGCAGAAGGAAAGGAATCACCCTGGCATTCTCCTGCAGCTCAGCAATGCCCTCCGGGCTGGGACATTCCTAGAAACCAGCTTTTCTCCTCCAACATCCTTCCTGCAGCCTCTGTGCGACTGCTCAGACGGGATTCAGGATGAGCTGGATGTCTGATGTACAGTATTTGATCCCATTAATCAGCACAAGCAGCACTGACAGGCGTCAGCCTGGTGATTAACCTGCTCCTGGAAAGAGCTGCGGCATGGCCGGGTGAGCCTGGCTGTCACAGGGCCAGTGGCAGCTCAGGGAATCCCTGCTCGAGTCTAACATTCCCTTTCTTGCACAGCTATTCCTGGCATTCACATCCCAAAGCCTGCAGACCCTGGGCTGTCGTGTGAACTGGCTGCTGCCCACCCGCGGTTGGGGCCTGTGGGATGCTCACTGTGGTCCCAGCTGTCGGATGCTCCGGGATGGAGGCACTGGACATGGTGTGACAGACAATCAAAGGGTCCCACACGCCTTCCCCTCACAGCCCCTCTGCCCTGTGTGTGCACCAAGGGCCGGCACATCCCGATTCCTGTCCACCAGTGACCCCCGGGGCACCGCTGTGGCTCCGGGTGTGTCACAATCACTCGTTTAAGGGTGTTTATTCACCCTCCCTCGCACTGCTCAGCTCCCGCTTCCCCCGCGGGGCCCCCTCCCTGCACTGCTGTGACTCCGCTGCTCTCCGCGAGGTGCCAGGAGAGCTCCAAGCACGGGCTGAGCCCGGCCGTGCTGCCGGGGCAGGTGAGCGGGCACGGCCCCGGCTCGGCCCCCCTGCCGGTACCTGTGCGCAAGCGATGGAACAAGGCAGCTCTGTCCCTCCCGGCCTGGGGACAGAGGTGCTGGGGGATTCTCCCAGGGAGGGTTCTCCAGGATCCTGGAGATCCCATGGTTTTCCTGCAGAGGAGAGGTGCTGCACCCACAGGGATTCCCCCCGGCAGAGATCGATGCCCTGTGTAGATGTCACTCCACGCTCACATCGCAGGGGATACATCAAATAATTGTCCACCTTGTCAGGGCTGTCCCTTGGCTGGGGACTCACATCAGCCTGGAGCAAACCTGACACGGGAACAGGGATCACGGGCACTGGGAAGGGTGGGAGCAGCTCGGGGCAGCAGCTCTGCTCTCCCTCAGACACCCACAGAGCGCTGGGAGCCCAGGAAGTGCTGGCCCCTGCCTAGTGATGTGGAGCAGGGCTGGAGGGTTTCCTGCAGTGGAGGGGCCCAGCCCAGGCATCGAGGAATGCTCGAGCAGCTGGGACAGGCACAGCCATGGCAGGATTTTCATTCCATCTCTCCTGGAGTCGGGAGCTGTCGGCACCAGGCGCAGCCAGCGCGGGGCTGACTCAGAGCCTCGGCATCGGGCAGGAGGATGGATCGTTCACACACACCGGTGAACCTGCTCCTGCCAGACACGTCCTGCTCTGCTGTCAGACCTGGGCCATGGGACACAGAGCTGCTCCAGTGCCATGGGAAGGGGCAAAGGTGCCAGGCTCAGCTCCCACTGGCTCCCTCACTGCAGCATGGCCAGGCTGGCCAGCAGGAGCAGCCAGGGACACGGGATCCAGCTGGGGACATAACTCATCCCCCACTGCTGCCCTGCACAGCTCCGGCCCTGCTCCAGCCATTCTCAATGTCCCATCCCTGAAAGTGTCCAAGGCCAGGTTGGACAGGGCTTGGAGCAATCTGATCTAGTGGAAGGTGTCCCTGCCCATGGCAGGGGATTGGAAATGGCTGATCTTTAAGGTGCCTTCCAACCCAAACCCTTCTGGGATTCCATGATTCTGTGGTCCTGCCCTGAAGTCCCCTGCTTTCACCTTCTCCTTCCACTCTGCCTGAGCCAGGCAGTGCCACCCCATTCTGGAGGGAGCTCCCTGCTCCACACCAGGGAGAGAACTTGGGCCAGGGAGAGACCCTGGGATGAGCCTTTGCTGGAATCCTGCCAAGCTGGACTCCTGGCCTGTGCCAGCTCACAACCAGCACCAGCACTGGTGATGTCTGTGGACACAGGACGGGCCCATCTGGGCCCTTTCCAGCCGTGCACCTGAATGCACTGGGAAGTGCAGTGAGACCCTCCTCCCAGGTGCCTCACACCTGCCCTGTGCTGCCACTGGCACCGCTGGGATCTCGGCAGAGTCATGGCACAGCTGGGGCAGAGAGGATAAGCCTTGCTGAGCAGCTCTCTGTGTCCGGGGGCTCCAAGGCCCATGAGAGGAGCAGCCCCTGCCTTCCCTGGAGCATTGGTGCCCACTTTGCACTGCCACGTGCCCCTCAGCCCAGGCTGGGCTTTCCCCACTGCTCCCTCCTGCCAGGGGAGGTTCCAGCCCAGCTGCCAAACAGCTCAGGCATCTGACCCTGCCCTGGTGTGACAGGGAGCGGACACTGGGCTGAATCCACCTCTCACTGAGCGATGGGTAAAGGACAGGAGATTTCTGGGGTTACAGCAGCAGAAATGGCGAGCACGGGGCAGAGCTGTCCCCGCTCTGCTGACTCGAGCACAGGGAAGGGGCAGGTGAGGCCGAACACCTCGGTCAGCACCTGCCTCGCTCCGGTTCCTATTTCACTGACGAGGCAAAAGCCGCGTAGAGTGCGAGCCCGTCCCCACGCAGCTCCAGCCGCAGCCCGGCCCCTCCCCTGCCCCACAGCCCGGCACACTCATCGCTGCCCACGCCAACTCCCTGAGGGCCAAACACTGGCCGTGGGCCAGCGCTCCTTCCCCGCACGCTGGCAGTGCCAAGCCTGGCTGCCCGTCCCGGCACGACGCTGGCGCTGCAGGGATTTGCCTCTTACAAAACACTTGGCCGTGGCACCCGCCCTGCCAGGCTGGGAGCTGGAGCGGGGATCCGGGAGCTGGGATGGCTACGCTGTGGGGTCCCAGTGCCCCCGCTCCCAGAGAGGCATGGAGACAGGCTGGCCCGGGGAAGGGCACAGGTTGCAGGGGCAGAGGGACACTTGTGGGGACAGCAGCCCGTGGAGTGCCTGAGGTCCTTCGCAGCCACAGCTCACGTTTGGTGCCATGTTGTGCAGCTGCCCAGCCCCTCTGTGCCTGCTCTCGCTCCCAGGACTCCCTTGGCACCTCAAGGGTGCAACAGCAGTGTGTTCAGCGTATCCTGGAGCTGCCTGGACCCCTTACCCTTATTCACCCCATCCAGTGTGTGCTGGCCTGGCAGGGGGACAGGGAAACCTCAGCAGGCGCTGCCTTGGGGGTCCAGCCCAGAAAAAACAGCCCAGCCACAGCCCCTTCTTTTGGTTATGAGCTGTCAGGGACCCCCGAGCACAGGCATTGCCATAACGACCCTGCTCAGCCGCCGTGTGCTTGGCCTTCCCGGCAGCCCCTGTGCTCACTCACTGGCATGGGGCTTCTGGGAAAACCAGGTCAAGATGGAGCTGTTGCCTTTCAGAATGCGGCTCCACTGCAGGTTCTGTGCTCATACCACAGGCTCAGCCCTGCATTTGCCAGAGGCAGAGCCATGGCAGCTGGTCCGGCTCGAGGCAGGAAGGGCTGGTGGATTCAGTGGGATTGGGAGCACCAGGGAAGCCCAGGGTTGGGATGCCAGGCCCCGAGGCCACAGTCCCCCAGCCCCACAGCAGGTAATCACCATGCTGGGACTGGGTTTGGTTGAAACCCCATGGGGCTGAGGTTGGAGGTGGAGACACTGCCTGGCTCCAGGGTCCCCAGTCACCCACCCCCCTGCTCCAGGGTAGGCTCCAGCTGAATTTCTCTTTTTTCCTTTGCTCCTGAAAAGGAGAAGGAATAAACCTCCCACCACAGCCTTTCCTGCCAGGGGGCTTTTTCTGAGCCTGTCAGCCTTGCTGGGAGGAAACACGCCACAGGGGACAGGGGCTGCCCAGCGGCCCCCCGGGCAGGAGACCCCTGGGGCTGAGCTGCGGGTGTGTCACCGGCGTTGTTTTGGCTGACAGGGCTGCATCCCTGCCCCGGCTTGTCCCCACGCCCAGCGCCGGGCTGTGATTAGCGAGGCGGGTCCTGCCCGCGTTCCCATCTCCGCGTCAGCACCGCCGCCCTCGCGGGCGCTGCCAGCCGGGCGTGCCCAGCCAGGTGTGCCGCAGCCAGGTGTGCCACAGCCAGGTGTGCCGCCCCGCCGCCGCAGTGCCGAATAAGGAAACCGCCCGCTCCCTTCTGCTTGCAAAACACCTTGGCCTCGGTGCTGTGCTGACGCCGCTTGTTCCCACCAGCTCCTGGGAGGTGCTGGAGGCCGAGATGGCCCCTGATCCCCCCGCTGGGCTGCAGCGGAAAGCCCCAGGACCCCGCAAAGCCGATGCTCCAAACCCCTGTGGGGTTGGTCCCTGTGGTCCCAGCACCCCGTTAGCAGCACAAGGGATATGGGGAGGGCACCCACAGTGGGGCAGCCCCCAGCCATGGGGAGCATGACTCCTAGGACTGGGATATGAAGGAGCTGCTGCCCGGCTGGCAGTGCCGGCGCTGTGCCGTGTGCCGCGCTGGCCCGGCTGGGGTGAGCCGTGTCCCTGGTGCTGCCGATGACCCACGGAGCGGTGCCGGGCACAGACCTGCGCTGGGCTCAGTGCCCTCATCCCTGCCACAGCTTCTGCCACAGCACGTTCTGGCCAGGGCAGTTCCAGCCTCCTGGTGATCCCACGGTGGGCTCAGCGCCGGGTCACCGGCACAGGGTGGGAAACACGGCAGCAGCTGGGAGGCAGATGGGCTTGGCAAAGCTGGTTCAGGAACCAGCTGCCTGCATCTCTCTGTGTTCATGGGAGACAGGGAAAGGTGCAGGAACAGGGGGGACTCGGGTCCTTCCCTGCTGGTTCAGCGGCCAGGAGGGATGGGATGTGTCCGAGGGGCTCAGCGGGTCCGGCCCTGTCTGTAGTTTGGGAAAGCTGCCAGCTGGCTGTGGGTGACAGGAATGCCCTGAGCAGACACAGCCCCTCACCCAGTGAGTCCCATGTGTCCCGAGTCACTGGGGAGCCGTCCCCAGCCGAAGCAAAGTAAAGGGCCTGACAAGGCTCCAGTTGAAGGGCCTGACTGGCCGCCCATGAAGCTCCAATCTCTTGGGGATACTGGTGCAAACCCCCCAGTTTCCAGTCATCACAACCACCCACTCTGACCTCCAGGGAAGAGCAGTCAGACCCCAGCCATGTCGGGTACTGAGATGCACAGACCCCGCACATGGAATGAAGGCACCAGTGCCCCAGAGACTGTGGGAGCTCCCAGAACAGCAGGAGAGGGGTCAGGGCTCTCTGCAGCATTTGGGACAAAGTCAAAATGAGGCTGACAGGAGCCCCCCAGTCTCCCAAGCTCACTGGGCTCCCTGGGCAGGGCTGTGGCTGGGCCACGCAGATGGAAAGTTATTTCTCAGAAACTGCCTGATGGTGAAAGTTCTTTCCCAGGTGTGGCACAAGAGGAATGTAAATCCTCTGAAGTCCTGATCTCTCCTGTAATTACTGTCAGACAAGTTTCAGCTTGGAGCTGGGCCGCCCCAGCCCCAGGCGTGGGAGCACAGGGGTGACGCAGCCGGCCCGTCCCTGCAGCACACATGTCCCCTCCTGCCCCAGGAACGCGTCCCATGACTCATGGGGACCGTGGGGGTGGTGAGGTGGGCGGCACAGAGGGAAGCACCCGCAGTCGGGAGGCTGGGTGGGTGCACCCCAGTGGGCTCGTGCAGGTGTAGGGTCCTGTGTCCTCCAACCTAGACGCCTCATGGGGTGACCAAATACCCAGATGCTGCCCCCCTGCCTTTCCTCAGGGGACAGAGCCCTGTCTGCACTGGCTTGGGCAGTGTCCCGGCCCCAGGAACTCAGCAGACCCAGAAGAAATGTGCCTCCCTGGCTCTGTGGTGGGTCTGGCCATGAAGGACACAGCTGGGCTGGCCATGCCCCTGGCATTCCTCACACTGACCAGCTCCACAGACACTGTGCCCAGGATGTTGCCACTGGGCCAGGGGACATATTCCTGGCAGCTGTGAGCCAGCAGATTCCAAAGGGCCTTGGCTCGTGGGGCTATCAAAACTGAGGGCCACTGCACAGGACTGACAATGTCTGACCCACCTCAGGGGAGCCTGTGTACAGCAGCATCTCGGGGCCAGGGGCTCGGGATGGGCCTGCTGGGGGCATCCCGAGGGGGAAACACTCGGGTAGGAGTCCTGCACGGCCTGCACACGCCATGGCCGGGGCTTTCACCCTCGTGCTGCGCACCTCGGGGTCAGGCAAGGGGCTGCAGCAGAGCAGGGACTGCCCCACCGAGGCCGTGTCCCCCCGGCAGTGCCGGAGCTGCACTCGCCGCTGGTGCCAGCAGGACCCTCCCCGCAGCCCGCCAGAACTGCGCACGAGAGGCGAGCACACGGGTGCGCACACCTTTAACACCGGCTCATACTCTTCTCCTCCCCCCAGCTGCCGGCTCAGCGCCCGCCCCGCCGATGAGGCGGCTCCGACCGCGGGCCCGGCTCTGCGGCACCGGCACCGGGGGCTGCCCGCCCGGCTGGGGCGCGGGAAGAGGCGCGGGCAGGGATGGGCTGCTCACACGGCAGCACCAGTACCCTGCACCCTCCCTGCACACCCCAGCACCCCCTGCACGCTCACACACACCACAGTGCCTCCCAGCGCATCCCAGCGCGCCCCAGAAGCCTCCTGCACCCTCCGCACGTCTCTGCACCCCTTGCACACCCCAGTACGCCCCTGTGCCCCCTCTGCGCATCCCAGCGCAGCCCTGCACGCCCCAGCACCCCCTTCACGCCCCAGGACTGCCCAGCACACCTCGCTTCACCCCCGCACCCCCCGCACCCCGCGCTCCGCCCCGTGCCGCAGCGCCTCCCGCTGCCACCAGGGCGCGCCCGTGCGCAGCGATCGCGCCCCGCGGCACCGCCCGGCGCGTCCCGCGCGGTCCCACCGCGTACCCCCGATCTCACTGGGTCCCACCGGGTACCCCCGGATCTCACTGGGTCCCACCGGGTACCCCTGGTCCCACCGCGTACCCCCGGATCTCACTGGGTCCCACGGGGTACCCTCGGATCTCACTGGGTCCCACCGGGTACCCCCGGATCTCACTGGGTCCCACCGGGTACCCCTGGTCCCACCGCGTACCCCCGGATCTCACTGGGTGCCACTGGGTACCCTCGGATCTCACTGGGTCCCACCGGGTACCCCTGGTCCCACTGGGTACCCTCGGATCTCACTGGGTCCCACCGGGTACCCCTGGTCCCACCGGGTACCCCCGGATCTCACTGGGTGCCACCGCGTACCCCCGGATCTCACTGGGTCCCACCGGGTACCCCCGGATCTCACTGGGTCCTACCGAGTACCCCTGGTCCCACCGGATCTCACTGGGTCCCACCAGGTACCCCTGGTCCCACCACGTACCCCCGGATCTCACTGGGTCCCACTGGGTACCTCCAGTCCCACCGGATCTCACTGGGTCCCACCGGGTCCACCCGAGTCCCCCTACATCAGTGCACAGCCCAGCGCAGAGCCTCAGCACCAGCCCCCAGGGCAGGTCCCAGCCCAGCTGCCCCCCTGAGCCCCCATCGCCCCCGGGGTCCCCACAGGGTGGGGGGGCACCAGCACTGCAGGGACATCAGTACCATCTAGACACTAGGACCACCAGAGCACTGGGCCAGCAGCACCACGGGTCACTGGGACCACCAACACCACTGGGACCTCCATGGCACAGGGACCACCAGGACGATTGGCACCACCAGGGTTCCTGCTGTTTGGCACTGCCTGAGGGTATGTCATGGTTTGAGATAGTCCCAAAATCCAATTCCCTAGCTCCATCCCCCCTCCCACATCTTCAAACCATATCAGGGTCTCAGCCCAGCCCCGGTGGTGCAGACCCACATCCGTGCATTGAGCTGGGCATGGATTTTATCCCGAGCATCACTGGTCCCGCAGTGCCAGGCTGAGCCAGCGGTTCGGATTAATACAATAATAACAGAGGCGAAGCTGATCAGGGCCCGTAATTACAGTTACGTATCGCAGGATCCGCCGCGCTCCGGGCTAGAGCGGGACCAGCGTGTGCCAGGCCCGGGCAGGCCTTCACCTCCCAGCAGACACGGCTGACGGGCCTTGGCTCTGCACTCCCAACTCGTGTTCAGAAAATCATTAGTGTCATTAGAGCTCCCGGGTGGAGCATGGCCCCGGGCCAGGAGCACTGCGGGCACTGCGAGGGAGCAGGAGCGGGAGTGGGGTCAGGTGGGGGCTGCAGTGGGGCCATGGGTGGGGGGCTCAGGTCCTCGGGGGAGCTGGGGAGGGCTGGGCAGGTTTATTGCTGGGGGCTTCTTGTAGGCACTGACTGTTTCAGTCTTGTTAATGACTTCATAAAACTCTCTGCCAAGTACAGATTAATGAGCAGCCAAGTCCTTACCCTCGTGTGGGAAGCGACAGTGCAGCCTGGTTACAGGGGCTGCTCTGGGGTACATCTCCCCAGCACAAGGCTGGGCAGCCCCTTCCCCTCCCAGTAGCTGCAGTGGCCTCCTGGGATATGGCCCCATCGTCCCCCAAGTGCACAAGGGGAGCAGGCCCTGCTGCAGCCAGGCCATGGCAGAGCCTCACAGGCAACACCTGCCACGACCATCAGCCCTCGAGGAGCAGTAGAAGGGGAGGGCGGGTGGGGACCAGAACACGTGGCGGGGGCTGTTTCCGTGCTCCTGCCCATCCTCCTGCTCCTCGGGGCTGTGATCAGGGGCCAGGACAAGGCCTGGATACAGGAGGGCACTAAATGCTGGCAGAGGCTGTCATGGAGCAGTCACAGGGCTGGTGGAGCCCCTGTCACCACCAGCAGGTTTGTCACATCCCCCGGGGTCCTTTGGAGTGAGTGGCCGCACCCCAGAGCAGGGACCAAATCGCAATTCCCTTCCATGAGCACGAGTCAATGCCGGTACCTGCCTCACCCCACCACTGACGTCACGGGTGTCCCCACGCTGGGATTCCCATCTGGCTGGAGACCTGGCCCCGGGGGTGCAGCAGGTGTGGGTGCAGGATGAATGTGGGAGCCGCTGTTTGTTGCCCAGAGTCAGCAGAAAGTACCTGTGAGTCCCTGCTGGCTGTGCCATGCTCAGCGAGGGGAGAGGAATGAGCAGACAGGGTGTGATCGTGTTGCCACACCGAACAATGAGACGTGAGAAAATGCAACAGCTGCTGCTACCTGGAAGACAGATGCTGAAAAAATAACGTGGGAAACTCCAAAGTGGGAAACTCCAAAGTTTACCGTGGAGATACAGCTCAAGCAGCTCCAGGTGGCTTTGGGACTTTGGCTCCACTCAGACACAAAAACATTCTTCTGTCTAGAGTAAAACAGGCCCTGAGCTGTGTCCATCTGTCCTCCCTCCACCAGCCAGAATGACTCTGGTCACACCTCTGACTGCAGCTCAGGGGGATTCACAGGGAGAGCCCTGCTCACACACAGTGTCAGAGCAGCTGGTCCCTTGGCTTTGGACCAGGGAATGGTCCATGGATCTGCAATATTGTCACCAGCCTCAGCCTGGGCTGGAGTGTACAAGCTGGATGTCACAGGAGAGCCCTTTCAGGGTCCCAGGGAGCTGAGCTGCTCAGTGCTGAGCTTGCTGGAATGGGTCTCTCATCCCCAGGCAGGGGCAGGAGGGCTGAGCCAGCCCTTGGAGACAGGACTGGTGTGATCACAAGCTGTTCAATACCTTCAGAGCAGAAAGGCCACAATCAGCCAGCCTGGGGGGGGCTGGCAGCACATGGGGCTGTCATAGTGCCTGGGTGGCCTCGAGGACAAACAACTTCAGCAGGAACTGGTGGGAAGAGCTTCAACCATCATGCAAAGACCATCTAGTGCCGGACAGGTCCGTGATCCCCAAAGTGTAGCAGAGAGAACCTCCCTGCCCTACTCTGCCTGGCCCTTCCGATGAGCAGGAGCTGCAGACCGGCTGTGTCAGCAGTGCTGATTCCCTGGGAATCAACGCCACGAGGGGATCTCCTCGGCACCAAAACGGGCAGAGCGGGTCTGTGCTCCAGCACAGCCCTCACTGGTGGTGACAGCTCTTGAAGCATCGATGTCACAGGGCTGGGAGCTTGCCTGGCCCCGGGTCTGGCTTCACTGCTCCAGTCTGGAGCCCAGAGAAGGACAGCACGAGTCACTCCCCTTTGTCCTCCCCGATGCACTGCTGCCTCCATCGCTGCCTCCTCCCCTCCGCAGTGGCCGGACCGTGCTGCCCCTGCGTCAGTGTGGGCAGGAGGGGATCAAACAGGGTGAGCATCACCCCCACTCCACAGCTCGGGCAGCCGAGGCTCGGCTCCCTGGCTGATGGCGACGAGCCCTGCGCCTGCCCAGAGGGAGTTTCCATTGCAAACACACACCACCGTCTCCTTTCTTGGTAACTGATCTGGGATTGCTTTTTCCAGATAATATGGGGGAGGCCGTCAGGACATGTCCTGGCAGAAGACAGAAAATTGAGACAGAAACAAAGACATCGTTTGTCACTCCACACCTTGATATATTTGTTACCCATTTTGTGTTGTGCAGACTAACAGAGCAAACCCGTCAGCCTGGGCCCGCCATCCCTCACACACAGGAGACACCCTTCCCAGGGCTGCATCATTCAGCGGGTTCCCACTGAGCTGGGAATTGCTGTGGAAGGCACTGGGGAGAAGCTGGTCCACAGGGGAAACCTAATGACTCCTAATTAGCTCTTATTCATGACACTAAAAGCGCAATTAAGTGCTATTGTTTGAGGCAAATACAACACACTGACCGTTGCTGTTTCGCACCACTCTGGGCACCCCAGCAGGTAATATCACCTCCCCTCCTATGCGAGGAGCGCAGCTCGTCCCTCCCCCCTGCAGCACACAGGCAGAGATAGCATCTCCGGCGTGCTTCTTGCAGGAGCAGACTCCGATACCATCTCCCGAGCATTACGACGTTCCCTTTTTCTTTTATCTCAAGGGAATTTCTTGTGGGTGAGTGTTTCAGGAGAGCCTGGGAGACTGAATTCTTCTGCTAACGTGAAATAGCCGAAGGAGCGGCTGCTCCTCCTGATGTTTCCTGATGCCCCGTCACAGCCGGCTCAGGGGAGCTCTGTGCTGAGGGTTCCTGATGTCAGAGTGGGGCTGGTTTGGGATTGTTGTTCACAAGCTCAGTCAGGGGCCTTGGCAGCAGCTGACCAGCAACAACTTTGACCAGAAAAGTCCAGAAAAAGCTGACATTGCAGGACAAGCTCCACATTTCCTCTTTGACTCCTCTGCCACATGTGGTAAAAGAGCTGAAACATGGGTTGAGGTTGTGATAACACAGAAGGAAAAGCCTTAAATCCAGGTGTTCCCTACCTGTGGGGCTGTGGCAGGGCTTTGCCTCATGTTAGGGCAGTTGTCACCTTCAGGCTGACTCGTGACTTGGCCTAAAATGTGAGGGTGACCTGAGGGGGTTCAGACCTCACAGCACAGCTTTTGGCCCACATGGGAGGCTCAGGGCCAACATGGGAATTGCCTGGAGCAGGAGGGTGTTTGCTGGAGTGAACATGAGCAAAGCGAGCACAGCTGCTCCGAGCAGGGGTGGCTGGGGTGGCTCTGGAGCACAGCTCCCACACGACGGCTGTTGGGCAATCCTGTACCCCCCACTGTGGAGGGAAGCTGGCCAGGAACACCTGATCTTTGCCCTGCCAGGTTGCCCCAGGATGGTGCTGGAAGCTGAGCACTGTCCTCTGCTTGCTCTGCCTTTGCCAGTGGTGGTTGGGCCCAGGTCCTCTCCTTCCCCAGCTCCCTGACGGACAGGGCATGTGTGCACCCCAAATCCCCTGATTTGGCAGCCTGGGGAGTCAGAAATCCAAATCTGAAGCCCATAGGTGTGAGGCAGTGCTGCCCAAAGAGCAGAGCCCTCAACTGAGAGGATCCAGAATTTTCTCTCTGGTTAAGTTGCTTCCTCGGTGGCCGCCCAGAAAATCACCCCACGCTCCTGGAGCTGCTGAAGGCAGCGTGACTGCTGTGAAGTCCTGGGATCTAACAGAAGGCAGATAAAGCCTTGTTGTTATTGTGTCCTTCAGGGAACAGATGAAAGAAAGGAGGCACCATGAATTACCGAGGGTGAGGCTCTGGGAACATCTGAGCACCTCCAAAATCAGTTAAGTGCATTAATGTGAAAACAGCCGGAGGGGGCCGGGAAGGAAGGAGATCACAACAGGAGGGAAAACACAAAAGGGTTCCTAATCCCTATAACTCCCTCAGTACCTCACAGGCACCTCTGCTAAAAGCAAAAATAACTTCTCTTATTGAGAATGCCACGGTGGAGCCAGGCGGGCCGGGCTGGGTGTGCGATTTTCCACTGCATGCGGCAAGAGCTGGCGTCACACCAGCAAAGGGTTTTATTCCCAACAAAGAATAAAACAGTGCAGGGTCTAATTTCCTGCTTCTTTGCTGCTTTTTTCAGGTCAATACCTGTCCAGCTGCATGACTGTAATGGCTCTGCCCAGTCCCTCAGTAGCCCCGGGCAGGGGTGGCCAGTGGGGCCTCACCACTGTCCCTCCCTCCGCGCTGCCCTGGGCGAGCCCTTGGGGTTTGCAGGGTCCTCACCCCAGTGCTGGGTGTGGGGCCTTTGCCCCTCAGCACTTTTGGCACAGGTTATGCTGGTCCTGCTGAGTTACTGTTGGCTGTTACTGACCTCAGCTGCAAATCCATAGGAAAAAACCTATGGCACAAGCACTGATAAGGACTGATCGTTCTCTTCCCACTGATAAGGATTGATCATGCTCTTCCCATTGATAAGGACTGATCCTACTCTTCCCATCAGAAATTGCAGGTAGCGTGCCCTGGCCGTGGGTGTCTGATGCAGTTGCAGTCCCACTCCTCTGATTCAGAATATTTAGGCATTAAAACCTGCCTCAGCCAGGAGAGAGAGGAAATTGTGGCACAGGATTTTTTAGCTTCTACACATTTTTTAGAAGCCACAGGCTGCTTCTGTGGAATTTGGGACAGGTGATGGAGCAAAGCAGGTACCCATTGCTGTAGGGACTTTCCAGTCTCTGTCAGGAGATTCAGCCCAGACTGGTACAAAAGCAGAAATTACTGGAGTTCCTTCTCTTTTAAGCTACAAGATTTCTGCCAAATCCCGTATCAGTACACAAATCCCGCCAGGTCTGTGCTTGTCCTGGGTTAGAGGTCCTGACAGGAAAGTTTCCATCTGGCTCTGGGTTGGCCCATATAAAGATTATGGATGTGCAGAGCTCTTAAGTCAGCAGCTTTCCTTGGCTTTGGACTCTTTATAAAAAAGCAAACAAACAGATTTGTAGATTTTTGCAATGATATCAGCCACTTGCGGGCGACCTGGCGGATCACAGAGGATTCACTTGTGTTACTTCACGAGGGAGCAGCGGGTGGAGCTGGGCTGGGAACGCTAAAACGTAGCCACGAGCAGGAGCCTGGACCACGCCAGGTGCTGGGAATGGAAGCGGAAGGAGAAGATCCCGTGTGTGCCGTGGTGCTGCTGGTGGGATGTGACAAAAGATGTGAAATCAGGGAGAGGAAAATGATGATTCTGGAATTTGGCTCAGGCTGTTGGGGGTGACGAAAAGCACCGGGAACGCCTCCTGGCCGGGCTATAAAGGGCCCCGAGGCAGGGGAAGGAGCACTCACTGCTGAGCTGCAGAACTGCCTCTCTCTCCACCTCCAGCCTCCACCATGAGCACCACTGTCAGGCAATACTCCTCCTCCACCTCCCTCAAGGGATTCGGGAGCCTGGGGGGAGGCTCCAGCAGGCTTTCCTCCGTGCGTGTTGGGGGGGGAGGCTACAGGGCCCCCAGCGTGCACGGGGGCTCCGGCAGCTACTCCGTCTCTTCCCGCGTTGTCTCGGGGCTCGGAAGTGGCTTTGGGGGCAGCTACTGCAGCAGCGTCGGAGGGGCCCTCGGCGGGGGCTTTGGGGGCAGCTTTGGGGCCGGCTTTGGGGCCGGCTTTGGAGGGGGCTTTGGAGGCGGCGATGGCATCCTGCCGGCGGGGGAGAAGGAGACGATGCAGAACCTCAACGACCGCCTGGCCGCCTACCTGGACAAGGTGCGAGCCCTGGAGGAGGCCAACACCGACCTGGAGGTCAAGATCAGGGAGTGGTACAAGAAGCAGGGCCCTGGTCCTGACCGGGACTACAGCCCCTACTACAGGACCATCGAGGAGCTCAGGAACAAGGTAGGACTGGGGATTAATGCACTGGGACATCGTGTGTCAGAGAGGAAGCAGAAACACTGACTGTTACTTCTGTAATTAGTCAGCACTAGTTATGTTGTAAAAAGTGTCCCGGTGGCACATGGGGAGCGCCAAGTTGGAAATTGGGGGTGTTTCAACGTCATCTTTTGGTTGCATCCTCCTGGGTGGGACAAGTGGCAGCTTTCACTGGCAGAAACGGATGTAACAAGACGTAACACAAAAATGAAGAATACAGACAAGTCTGCACTGATCATGTGTGTTCTTGGGAGTTTTAAAGGAATGTGCAGGGAAAGTTGTAACTGTGGGCAAACTGTGAGACGCTGATGTCATGTTTGGAAACATTCAGGCAAAGAATTTGCAAACTTGTTTCAGCTCCTCCTATTAAGAAGATTTAGATGATAAAAAGATGGATCTGACCAGTAATGAGTTCTTCACCTCCTTTTGGCAGTCACTGCCCCTGGGCTGGGCTTGGTGCAAAGCCCCCAGCCCAGGCATCTTGGGGGATTCCTTTCCATCTGATTTGAGTCCCAGCACCCCATTTTGGAGGAAATGCTCCAATTTCTTTTGTCCTCTGTTACTTCCCATGCATGAATTGCCCCCAGCAAACACGCAGGAAGCCTTGTGCAGCTAGAGCTGTGGGAGTGCTGGCAAAGGATGCAGAGAATCCATTTTCCTCCCATCTCCTTAACACAATTCTCCCAAACTCTGACTTGAATCTCCTCCCAGGAGGGGTTATTTGCTTTGGTAATATGAAAATCAGAAGCTGTAGGCACCTGCTCACTGCCTTTTGCTCCATTTCTGTTGCCAAGAAATTAAATCCACCCCAGAACAAGGTGTGCCAAGTGCAGACACCCTGCTGGTCCCTCTGTCCTGCCACGGTGCTGCAGGTGGGGAGCACATGATTCCTCCTTGACCTTTCTATAATCAGCACCTGCCCTGAAGGACGGGAACAAAAGCCACCATCAGATTTCACACATCTTTCATGGCCCCACTTTGCCTTTTGGAACACTTACTGATGGATTTTTGGAAAGGGAAGTCACAGACTGACCAGCCCCTTCCCACAGTCGCAGCTGCATCTCCCTTGTCCTGATTCCATGCACACTTCTGCTAAAGAAATCCCAAACTTCCCAAAACTGCTCCTGTCCCAGCACTCCCACTGTGCTGCTTCCCTTGATCTGTCAGGAGGAGTTCCTGATGCTCCTTTTTTTATCCTCCACCCACCAGGTGCTGGCGGCCACAGTTGACAATGCCAACCTCCTGCTGCAGATTGACAATGCCAGGCTGACAGCTGATGACTTCAGGACCAAGTAAGCCACATTTCCTGGAAAAACGGAGCAAAGGGAAGTTTGATGCAATGACGAGAAAATCCCACCCAACCCCCAAAAAGGCAGCGGGAAAACAAAGCCTTCAAAATGAGGGTGTAATTTCCAAAGCAGATGGTTATCTCAGTCTTACAGGCACTCAGGGATTGCGTTGCTTCCATCCACGACCACTGCATTATTCCCATTCCTTATTCACCCTTGGCACAGGCTCTCCTGTGCAGAGGCCTTGCCCTGTGCCTCGTTGTGCAATTAATGCGTGTGTGCAGCTGCACAGAGCACAGAGCCAGCACCAAGGCCTGGTGGGATCAGGAGCAGGGTGATGGACTCAGGTGGACACTGTTTTGCTGGTTTTCCCCACATTTGTGCAGCTTTGCTGACTGTTGCTGTGCCCTCAGGTTTGAGTCGGAGCAGGCCCTGCGCCTGAGCGTGGAGGCCGATATCAACGGCCTGCGCCGCGTCCTGGACGAGCTGACCCTGTCCAGAGCCGACCTGGAGATGCAGATCGAGAGCCTGAAGGAGGAACTCGCTTATCTGAAGAAGAACCATGAGGAGGTGAGCACAGAGCCAGGCTCAAAAAAAGCCACCCTGGGCCCAAAAATTTGATCCCTGGTCCAGCCTTTAAGGCTACACTAAGTGCTGGGTGGGAGGTGAGAAGTGCTGGTGAGGCAGCAGAGGGTCTGCACCTTGGACAGCAGCACATCCTCCCCATCCTCCCTGGAGACTGGGTAACACCCACTCACCACTTGGCATGTCAGTAATAACCACTGTAGCTGTTAGAACTTTATTAACATCCCTCACAGCTTCGGGCAGGGAAGGTCTGTTCCTTGAGAAATGAACCAGCTACAGGCTCTGTTTTATTTTCTGACGAAATAACTCCCATAGGGATTTCTTAAGAATTTGAACTATTTTCTTTGTGGTCATGGGGCAAAGACCCCAATTTGCTCCCTGTTGATCTGCCTCCAAATGCTCCCTTTCCTAAAGAACTCTGTCTCAAGAAAAAACATTTCATATGCTGGTTCTTGGATTGCATGAAGATGTTTTTCTCTTTCTGTGTCAGGAAATGACTGCCCTGCGCGGGCAGGTGGGTGGGGAGATCAGCGTGGAGATGGACGCTGCCCCCGGAATCGACCTGACCAAGATCCTGGCGGAGATGCGGGAGCAGTACGAGAGCCTGGCGGAGAAGAACCGCAGGGACGCCGAGCAGTGGTTCTTCACCAAGGTGAGGGGCTGGGGGGGAGCAGCGGGCGCGGGGCCGGGGCTGTGCCCACCACTGGGGCTCTGAGGGCACGGCTCGGCCTCACTGCAGACGGAAGAGCTGAACCGGGAGGTGGCCATCAACACGGAGCAGCTGCAGAGCGGCAAGACGGAGATCACGGAGCTGCGGCGCACGATCCAGAGCCTGGAGATCGACCTGCAGTCCCAGCTCAGCACGGTACGGGGGGCGGGGGGCACCCGGGGACACGGGCCCGGGGCCGCAGGGCTGTGCCCCCCCGGCCGCCCCCGCGCCCCTGAGCCGGCCCCGTGCCCGTCCCACAGAAAGCAGCCCTGGAGGGCACCCTGGCCGACACGGAAGCGCGCTACGGCACCCAGCTGGCCCAGCTGCAGGCGCTGATCACCAGCGTGGAGGAGCAGCTGGCCGAGCTGCGCTGCGACATGGAGCGCCAGAACCACGAGTACAGGGTCCTGCTGGACGTCAAGTGCCGCCTGGAGCAGGAGATCGCCACGTACCGCCGGCTCCTGGAGGGCGAGGACGCCCAGTGCGTGAGGGGCTGCGTGGGGAGGGTGGCGGGAGGACACGGGGGATAGCAAAGGAAACAGAAAAGGAACCACCTGCATTCCCTGCAGGGTCCTGTCAGCCCCTTCCCTGACCCACCGCATGCAACAGTGTCTCCAAGTCCAGAACAGCCCCGTGGTTATAACGGTGCTGCAGCATCCCTGGGATCCACCTCCCAGCCCTCCTGTGTCCATGTGACCCTGGGGAGGGAGCAGGTGCTGCTGCTGCTCCTTGCAGCTGGGATAGGTGCTGCCTTGGTATCCAAATCCCCATGGCACAGATGCATCCTTAGCAGTTTCTTCCCTTAAGTGTGACACCGGGCAGTTTCCAGAAGCACTGGAATTTTAATCACTTACTGGTGATTATCACAAGAAATAAAGGCAGGGTTTAAATAATGATTTTGTCTTAGTGATCACCTGCTTTTTTCCTGTTTCTGACCACCCTTTCCCTGTTCTCCTCCTGTAGCATGTCCTCCCACTACATCGCACCAAAGGAAGGTAAGAACAGGTCTTGGCTGAAGCTCTGATCACATACAGCTCTATCACATCCTTATCCACCTTCTTAGCACAGAATTCTTCTACTAATCTACTAAAGTTACTATTTCATTATATTTCCAAAATGTGAATTCACACAAACCACTCATGATATACCAAAACCTCTTTGAGAAATTATCTGAGCAGACTGAAACTGTACAGTGAAGCTTTTAGGGGTGGGAATGGGGTGTTACGTTGGGTTTCTGAGGCGGTGGTTCTAATAACAAATCTTTAGGATGAAGCTCTTTACGACACTTTCTCCTTGCTGCCCTGGAAATAATGGTTCCTTCCGTCCCCACTGCAGGGCCTGTAACCACCCGCCAGATCCGCACGATCTTCGAGGAGGTGCAGGATGGGAAGGTGATCTCCTCCCGGGAGCAGATCACCCAGGCTGCCCACTGAGCCCTCAGAGCCCACTGAGCCTGGTTTGCTGCAAACCTCGCCTGGCACAGCAAGGCAGATCCCTGCTGACATGCTCTGGCCCTGTGTGCCATGAAAAGCACCTTCTCCCTCTCTCACCCCCCTCCTTCCCCTCCCTCACCCTTCTCTTAGCACTGTGCCACACACAGAAATCAAATAAAGCTTCTCCTCACACTCCTGCAAACCAGGCTCTGGTCCCGTTGCTCTCGGGCTGTCCTGCTCCTGCAGCCATGGGACAGAGCTCCTCCCTGGAAGGACCAACATTCCGCACCCTTGGTACCCCGACGGCGGGCCCAGCACACTCACACCTCTGAACACCTGAGACCTGGCGGCTCCAGGGAAGAGGGGAGGGATGCTGGTGTGGAGGAGATCTAGACAGGAACTGATCCCACAGGTGGTGGGAGGTGAAACCTGTCAGTGTGTCTGCGTTTCACCTCGGGCTGGGCACTGAGAGGTTCAGGTCGGGCAAAGCGCTGCTCCCCCACTGCGACACCCAGGGAGAGCAGAGCCAAAGCTTTAACTCAGAGAGGCCAAGCAAGAACATGAATAAAGCCCAGGTGATGCAGCCAGGACCCTGCAAACACCCCCCAGCTCTGCCCCAGCAGCTGCCCCCCAGTCCGGATCCTGAGCTTTGGGAAGCTGCAGGTGGGGCAGGGATCTGCTGGCTGCTGCCCCTCCGGACAGGCAAACTCAGCTCAGTTTGATTCCTGCTTCCAAAGGTGCTGCTGAAGGGTGAGGAAAACAGTGATGGGAAGCAGTGGGGTATGGTCTGTGCAAGCAAAAAGATTAAAATTCTTCTGGGAGTTCTTCTGGCACTCCCCGGGGTGCTGGTGGCTGCTCCTGACACAGCAGTTCCTGCTGCTGTCAGCTGGCCCAGCGTTCCTGGAAAGCCAGTTCAGACACATTCTTGGCTGGATTCTGTCACATTTATTACTTCATAAATCCAACTTCTAAATCAATGAGATGAATCAGAGCAATGCTACTGATTGTGAGTGAGAGCAGAGCTGGCCACACAGCTTTATGACCCCTCTCCAGAAAATCTGCCTGGAATTCAGGGGGAGATAAGACAAAATTCTTTTTTTTCCCCCCAGACATTGGAATGATGCCTGCAGTGCATCAGCTGGGTTGGCAGGGACCCCCACAGTCCTGCCCTGCAGCTCTGCCCAGCACCAAGGGCTGTGTCCCCCCTGTCCCCTTGGAGCAGACCCCTGTGAACCCTGTGGGTCATCAGCTGTCCTGAGCACCCCCAGCATCCACCAAGCAGTGGAGACACGATTTGGTTTAAAGCTGAATTCTATCAGTCAGTGAGCTCATTTCCACTCAGATTCCACCCAAGGACATGGAAACAACCCAGTGAGGCAGTGCTGGGGTCAGGAGAACATCCTTGTGGTGCATCGTGGATGATCCACGCATCAACAGCAGCACAGTTCCCAGCTGGAGGCACTTCCAGCCCCAGCACCTCCACAGTCCTGCAGACTGCACTCCCTCTGCTCCCACAGCCTTGAAGGAGCAGCTCTGGGCAGCCTCGGCTCTCTCCCTGGGGAGATCCATAGTCTGGAGCCTCTCCCTGGGGGGATCCATGCCCTGGGCTGGATAAAGGCAAGGCTGAGCCATCCAAGCTCAGCTGCCTGAGAAGTGTCAGGACAGACAGCCTGCAGTCAACCCTCCAGCTGCCACCCTTGCGACACAGAGCGAGGGGCTGCTGAGGTGCCTCGCTGGAATTCACCCTTGCTTCATATTTTTCTCCTGTAAAAGTCTGGGCACACCCCTGTTCCTATAGAAACAACAAATAACACTTTTCTAACGAAATCCCCTGGTTTAATTATTCCTACTGCACAGTGTGAGGGAGGTGTGAAAAACAGAAGTCGATTCTCTCCTGCCTTGAGCACTATTAATTAGCCCTGACCTCAGGAAACCCGTCCAGGAGGGATCTGCAGGCTCAGGCTGACAGGCAGCGGCAGTTTAAGGCATGTTTCAAAAACTGGGAATTTAGTCCACAAAGACAGTTCGACTTCTCAGGCTACACAGAGTTACTCTGACAAAAAAGACCACTTTAGAAAGAGACATTGATATGTGGGTTTTCAGCTCATTTTAAGGACAGGAGAAACTTTATAAACACATTTAAAGAGAGAAGTGGTTTTATCCAGGTAGTATCTGGGTCTGCTGATATATGAGTTTGGAGCCAGAACTTCACCTCCATTTTCCTCCTACAGAATTGTGTGTTTAAACATCAATGTGCAACCACAAAGCTGTTATGCCATAGAACTGGAATTCTGATTTTGAAATGTATTAAAGGTGGGCTCACAGCATGCACGTGCTGCTCAACAGAGGCAGGATCTGGTTTAATGCCCAGCCTTTTACTTCAAAGAGTGTGATACAAACAACATGCAGTCCTCGTGGTTGTGTTCAATGGGAGGTCATGGAAATAATGTCCTCGAGTGGTTAATGTTGTTTTCCACCTTAATTAACACTTCATGATTTTAATTGCTGCCCCGTGGCATTATCAAAGTATCACAGATATTTTGGGCAATGTGTATTTTTATGACACAGCAGTTCAATGGCAAACAAAAGATGACAGAAAAGGCAATTTCACGCACAGACAGAGGCACGTGTCACACGTGTGACACACACAGTGACAGTGTGACGGTGTGACAGTGACCTTGTGACACCCCCGCTGCCCTGTGGGGCTTGGCTCAGGGCCAGGCTGAGGGTTTGGACTCACAGGGGGCTCTGCACTGGTTTTGTCTCTGACATTCCCCTTCCCCCTTGTCACCACTGCAATCGGGGAGGACAAACCACAGCATTGCCCGGGCGAAGATGAGGAAATAAAGATGAGGAGGAAGCACATTCCTCGGAGTGACACGTCCCGACCGCCCCCGCGCTGCTGCACCTTCCCCGTGCACACCTGGGCAGGACGGGGGGAGTGGGTGGCGCTGGCCCCGCGCCCGCGCTCGCACCAGGGATGGAACAGCCAGAGCCAACAGGGATGGAACAGCCAGAGCCAACAGGGATGGAACAGCCAGAGCCAACACGGCCGAGGCTCCTGCAGAGCTCCAAGTCCTACGGAAGATGGGCAACCACTTCTCCACAGCAGCCAACTCCCGATATTCCAAGGACACATCCCACTCCTGCACCATCTCCAGCTTTCTGCAGAGGGAGGGGAGGGAGTCGTGCCCTTTGAGCTGCTCAGTAATGTACCTTTGTTCTTCTTTCCATTCCCTTTCCCCCCTCCTTTGGCAAATGATCTAAGGAAGAACTTGGCTGTTGGGAAGGGGCTGTTGGGGCCTGTCTGTGGAGACAGCCCAACAATCCACCGTGTGCACACATGAGCATTCCCTCCTCCTCCACACCCTGTGTGACGAGCCAGGGACACTGGGATTGGTGGGCTCTGCCCGTGCTGTGGGTCAGCACAGAGTGCCGACAGCAGACCACGGCACTGCACTCAAGTTTTGAGTCCTTTTGCTTGTCAGACACGACCACAGTCTCTCCTGAAGCTCTGTTAACACAGGAGCTGTCAGCTCCAAACTCTCACTGCACTTGTCCTGCCTGGTCACAACTGATGTTGTCCCTCTCAGAAGACATCACCAGCACTGGCTGCCCAGCTGTGCTGCTGTCAGCTTTGTGCTCCTGTTCACAGGGTTTGGACACCAGGAGTTTGTTCCTTACATCCTTCATCTACTTTATGCTATTCTGCATTTTTCCTGGAACATCTCATAATGTCTAGCTAGCAGCCATACCCTGCCCTTTCAGGATAGTTTGCTAGTGCTCATCCACAAAGAACACAAACCATCCCCTGCTAGTGCCTTTTCACATTCCCCCACTCATGGGTGGTCTCTGAAGTAAAGACTCAAGCGAGGCCTGGAGCACGAATTCCCTTTTCATTGCTTTTTCACTACTGATCATCCCTCTCCCTGTGGATAAAAGAGCACACTTGTATTTCCAGGATCAGGAGCCAAGTTCCTTCTGGCACCATTGTACTCACGGGGCTGTGGAGGTGTCACGACACGGCTGCTGTCCCTGCAGGTGTGTGTGCAGCCTAAGCAGGGACAGGAAACTAACTGGGATGAAAAGCCACAGTAAAAGAGATGCTGAGTTACTCCCTCAAACACTGCCTGTTCCAGAGCTAACAGTGCAGAAGGAATTAAATCGTAGCCCTGAGCAAGGAGCCTCCTCCTTTGAATCACACCTGATGATTTACTTGGAAACGGAAGAAGCATAAAGACGCCCTTTGTGAGAGAAAAACCTTCTAGTGGAGTATGACAAAAAGCATCAACAGAACAAAGGCAAAAATGACGATTCTGGAAGTTGGCTCAGGTTTTAGGAGTGATGAAAATCGTCGGGAATGCAACAAAAAAAAAAAAACCCATGTGGCAACGCCTCCTGGCCGGGCTATAAAGGGCCCCGAGGCCGGGGAAGGAGCACTCACTGCTGAGCTGCAGAACTGCCTCTCTCTCCACCTCCAGCCTCCACCATGAGCACCACTGTCAGGCAATACTCCTCCTCCACCTCCCTCAAGGGATTTGGGAGCCTGGGGGGAGGCTCCAGCAGGCTTTCCTCCGTGCGTGTTGGGGGGGGAGGCTACAGGGCCCCCAGCGTGCACGGGGGCTCTGGCAGCTACTCCGTCTCTTCCCGCGTCGTCTCGGGGCTCGGAAGTGGCTTTGGGGGCAGCTACTGCAGCAGCGTCGGAGGGGCCCTCGGCGGGGGCTTTGGGGGCAGCTTTGGGGCCGGCTTTGGGGCCGGCTTTGGAGGGGGCTTTGGAGGCGGCGATGGCATCCTGCCGGCGGGGGAGAAGGAGACGATGCAGAACCTCAACGACCGCCTGGCCGCCTACCTGGACAAGGTGCGAGCCCTGGAGGAGGCCAACACCGACCTGGAGGTCAAGATCAGGGAGTGGTACAAGAAGCAGGGCCCTGGTCCTGACCGGGACTACAGCCCCTACTACAGGACCATCGAGGAGCTCAGGAACAAGGTAGGACTGGGGATTGACGTAACATCTTCATCAGAGTCACTTGTAGAAAGATGACCTTGTTCCTAAGAGCTGGAGGGAAGAGGATTAACAAATGGCCTGAGATTGGAAAACAGAAGGAGCTTTGGAATAACAATTGCAATTTATGAACAGCAGATCATGAGGCACCAGGATGGGGTTTCCATTGACTGTTCCAGTGCAGGGAGAATGGTGGGGGAGGAAAGCAGGAGTCAGACACTGATTCATGTTACCTGATGTACGTGCCCCTGTAGATATGTGCTCCCTGTCAGGCTCCTGCTGGAGCTCAGCAAGCAGGGACACGTTATCTCTTGGCCCCTTCACTGTTGACTGATATGCAAATGGAGATGATAAGTCATTCTCACAATACAAACCCAATCTTTTCTAGAATGTGAGGAGGCTCAAGGTGGAGGTTAAAGTAGAAAGGAACTGTCCTATGGAATGGTTGTTCTTTGGGAGTTGCAGACACAGACATGAGTGAAATCCAAGGGTTGGATCACCCTGTGGTAGGTGCTGAAATAAGATGTGTGCCCTGCTCTAAAATGCAGCAGATGAAATCAGGGCCAAGCTTGTGTCTTTATCCTTAGCAGCTCCTTGGATGATTTTAGGTAAAAGTCCCTGATCCAAAGCACCAGAATGTGCCATCCCTCCCTGCCCTGCCCCCTTTCTGCCCTCATCACTCATCCCCAGTGAGCTCAGGTTCCATGGAAGGGATGAGGTGTGGGGTTGGGCAATGACATACCTGGTCTGTGATTAAATTCCAGGGAAATGGGGCAGGGTCAGCCCCTGGGGGAAGTCACATTCCTAGAATTTTTCTGTTCTTTAACTGTTCTCTTGGGCTTTACCCTGGGGGGAAGGGCCTTTGCCTGAAGCTCCTCTTCAGATTCCAGCTTGTCTGGTGTGCTCTGATGGAGCACAGGAACACAGGAGCTGTCTCTGGATTTGAGCAAAGAACTGCTGGGTCTCACAGAAACCCTCTGCTCCCGATCCAGGGGGAGGCAGACACTTTCCTCCCATCCCGCAGAACAGCTGAGAAATGACCACATCAATATTCCTGGATTATTCCCTGGATATCCCCTGAAGCAGCAGAACTCAGTGAGAGCTTTTCATTAGCTTGTGGCTACAGAAATTCCTGCTCACTAAACGGCCAATCATTTTCATAATCCCAGAGCAAATATTTGCACCTCGGGTGTAATTATGAAAGCCAAACTACGCAGGCACAAGGCACTCCTTCCTTCCTTCCTTCCTCAACCCTTTTCTTCTTCTCAGCCAGGCTCTTCCCATTCCCAAAGCCTGGAGTGCTGCCAGGGCTCAGCATGGTGTGAACACCTGGAGATGCCACCTGGGCAGGGCCGTGTGCCCATGGCAGTGTCCTCACGGGACTGAATCTGTGCTGGTGGGAGATGGAGCTGAGCACCCCCGTCTCCCTCTTTGCAGAGCCCACCTGGAAGTCCAGCCCCACACCAGGAGGCCCAGTGCTGCTCCAGTCCCAGTCCTTCCTGGATGGGATTGCTGCCAGCGGTTTAAAATGACTTTTTAACTCTTTTTCTTTCTTTTATCCCCCACCAGATTCTTTCTGCGACTGTTGAAAATGCCAACATCGTCCTGCAGATCGACAACGCCAGGCTGGCAGCGGACGACTTCCGAACCAAGTGAGTCCAACGCCTCCGAGAGCTCTTGGGACAAGGGGGGAAAGGCCTGGCTGTTCAAGGCTGTTCTTCCTGCACCTGGGGTTGCTCCACCAGGTCACTGCTCACTAGGAGTGGGACATTTGGGAATTGTGCATCTCTCCCTGGGCACAGCACTGACATTCCTGCACTGTGAGATCTGTGCACACACATTGAATTACAGATTCTTGGCAGAAAATGCCAAGTTGGGGAAGGAAAAGACAAGAATAATCCTGTATGAGGTGGGTGTTTGCAGCTGTGTGTGTGCCCCCAGGTTTGAGTCAGAGCAGGCCCTGCGCCTGAGCGTGGAGGCCGATATCAACGGCCTGCGCCGCGTCCTGGACGAGCTGACCCTGTCCAGAGCCGACCTGGAGATGCAGATCGAGAACCTGAAGGAGGAACTGGCTTATCTGAAGAAGAACCACGAGGAGGTGAGCACAGAGCCAGGCTCAAACTGGGACCTACGAATATTTCTTGTGCACCAGGTCAGGTCAAACACGCAGGAGTCTCTGCAATTAGGAATGTCAGGAGACATCTGAGGGGAAAGGGAGAGGGAAATAATCCTTTCAGACAGGACCTCCAGGAGGTCTGTGGGGCGCATATGCTGGGTGCAAATAAGAAGTTTTTCAGGATGGAAACATACCTTGTCACTGTGACGTGTATAATGTGTCTCTTCTGTGTCAGGAAATGAGTGCCCTGCGTGGGCAGGTGGGTGGGGAGATCAGCGTGGAGATGGACGCTGCCCCCGGAATCGACCTGACCAAGATCCTGGCGGAGATGCGGGAGCAGTACGAGAGCCTGGCGGAGAAGAACCGCAGGGACGCCGAGCAGTGGTTCTTCACCAAGGTGAGGGGCTGGGGGGGAGCAGCGAGCGCGGGGTCGGGGCTGTGCCCACCACTGGGGCTCTGAGGGCACGGCTCGGCCTCACTGCAGACGGAAGAGCTGAACCGGGAGGTGGCCATCAACACGGAGCAGCTGCAGAGCGGCAAGACGGAGATCACGGAGCTGCGGCGCACGATCCAGAGCCTGGAGATCGACCTGCAGTCCCAGCTCAGCACGGTACGGGGGGCGGGGGGCACCCGGGGACACGGGCCCGGGGCCGCAGGGCTGTGCCCCCCCGGCCGCCCCCGCGCCCCTGAGCCGGCCCCGTGCCCGTCCCACAGAAAGCAGCCCTGGAGGGCACCCTGGCCGACACGGAAGCGCGCTACGGCACCCAGCTGGCCCAGCTGCAGGCGCTGATCACCAGCGTGGAGGAGCAGCTGGCCGAGCTGCGCTGCGACATGGAGCGCCAGAACCACGAGTACAGGGTCCTGCTGGACGTCAAGTGCCGCCTGGAGCAGGAGATCGCCACGTACCGCCGGCTCCTGGAGGGCGAGGACGCCCAGTGCGTGAGGGGCTGCGTGGGGAGGGCGGCGGGAGGACACGGGGCACAGACACCACATGTGCTGCCTGGGGACTTGGTCCAGCCACAGCTTTCAGGGCTGGGCTCCATATTCACACCAGCCGTGGATGCCCAGTGGCTCTGCCCCAGTTTCTGCCTGGACTGGGATGCTGCACCAGGCCCCCTTCCCTGCTGGAGGGGGCTGTGGTCCCTCTGCTCCCCAGCAGAGGCCAAGTATAGCAGCACTTTTAGCAACCTCCATGAGCCTTCTCTGTTTTCCTCCTGCCTGAACACAGAGCCTGTGTAACAGCAGCAACAGATGTTTGTCCCTAACTTCTCTTTGGTTTTGTGCTTCTCCTGCAGCATCTCCTCCCAGTACTCCTCCGCCATATCCCCACACTCTGGCAGAGATGGTAAGAACCTGCCATCTCCTGAAGAATGTGCAATATTTGATAAAGTGTTAAGAAATTCTCTCCCTCCTGCCATGAATAACTGTCCCCCCTTTCCCCCTGCAGTGGTGACATCGTCCCGCCAGGTCCGCACAATCGTCGAGGAGGTTCAGGATGGGAAGGTGGTCTCCTCCCGGGAGCAGGTCGCACTCACCACTCGCTAGGAGGGCCAGGAGGACCCCTCAACCCCAGGCTCAGGAGAGCAGGGAGCTGAGCCAAGCACTGCCTGAGGCCCTGGGTTGTGTCCCAGAAAGCTTCCTCCACCTCCTCCTCCTGCCTGTATTACCCTCATTCCATGCAGGTGCTTCTGGACACGCTTAATAAAGCTTTTTCTCCTCGCTAGTGCAACTGCAGACTTGTCTGTCACTGACACAAGATCCCTCAAAGCCTCAGGGTTGTGTGTTCATGCCAGGGAAAGTCCTAAGAAACCACAAGAAGCAGCCAGTGAGAGGAGGGGAATGGCAGGAGATGGGTTTCACCTGGAGGGACATGGGTTCCACCTGGGGCAAAGGTAATTGGAGACAGCTTTTTCTAATGAACTCATTGCTTGTAAATACACGGGACTGGCTGAGACATAAACTAGATTAGTGACAGAAATTGAAGGCAGTTATGGACAGATGAGGTCTGAGGTCAATGTGCCACGCGACTGATAATTAAAACCAACAAAATAAAGCTCAATTCTCTTGGGATCATAAAAAATCACTTTCTCCTGTAAGCTGAACTTGAATGACTTTGGCAAGACTGCTGCTGTCAGATGTTCCATCTGAGACACGAGCCCAGTGTCAGGCTGGTTGGCAAACCTCATCCCCACTTGCCTGCTGCCTCTTTTGACTGTCTTTAAATCACACTATTGGGCAGGGAAACCTTATACAGAGCTTTCTATGCTGCCCCAGGGCTGCACTTAACAGGATCTAAAGTAACCATTGCTTAATCCGCACGGGGATGAGTAGCAATAATTTTTATCACTATCATGTCTAGTAGATCACTGCTAAAATCCTTCCTGAAACACAGGAGGCAGAAACAGCGCCTGGGGCCAAGCTGCCACTCAGGATTAGTGACACAGTTGGGCAGCAGGTACCAGGTGTGCCTGTGCCCACTTGCTTCCTGGAGAGCCAAAAGCGTGATGGAATCACTCAGATCCAGCTTCACTCTAGCCAGTGGAACTTGGGAGCCCTGTCCAGTCTCGGACCATGGGCTCGTGTTAATCCCCCACCTCAAGGATACAGATCTGGGGCTCAGACCAAAGGGAAAGGGACCAGTCTGCAGTAAATCAGCTTCCACAACGCACAAGAGGCTCCTGTGGCTGAGGCTCAGCTCACTCATCCCTTGGGTGATGAGCGGTGATTCGTTGTCCCTCAGCCTCCCCGCAGCACTGAGGTCCCACTGAGCACTCACCACGCACTCCCCGGCCCCAGCAGGTTGGGAAAGAGCTGGTGATGTCACACTGGGCATGACAGGACAGGCAGAGGAGATCGAAGAAGTGGGGAGCCTGCCAGGTCTTTCCAGAAAAAGGGAGTGTGAGATGTTATCGTTCTGTATCATCGTTCAGCAATTACAGAGAGGGCAGGAAACGAGCGGAGTGCAGAGTTCATGGACTGTGTCATGCTTCTCCCTCTCTGGAATAACAGACCTTCCTTGGAGAAATAGGAAGTCTCCCAGGCTGACTGAGCCAGAGCTATGTCAAAAATTAAAACCAGATCAAGCAAAATGTACCTGAGCCTCCAGCTGTCTCGGGGTCTGTGGCAGTGGGCAAGGCTGCAGGCAGAAATCCTGAGAACACTGCTAATGTGCTGTGCTTATTTTCCATCAGAACAGAGTTATTTCAGTTTTAAATGGCAGCTTTTTAACTCTTGAGCCACCTGCAGACTGCCCCAAGTGTATGAATACAGAAAGGCTTTCTGCAAACCACAAATCTAACTGATGAAATACAAGCAGGAGGCTAAAAGAAGATGTCAGTCCAGGAGTACCTGCCTCCACGGGCAGCACAGGGAGGGATGGCTCCTTCTGCAGCCAAGAGGACACAAGGGAGAGATTGATCCAACAGCACATTTGGTTATCTCTGATTGTCACCCTGTGCTGAGATATTTACATCTATCAGCAGGAACTGCCTGAGGTGAAATCCTGAGGAGAGCTGGGGGAACAGCTGGGAGAGCTGATGGAGAGCCCAGATTTGTAATCAGTGGATTCAGTTCTCCTGGGGTTTTCCTTATTCATCAACATATATTTGCATCAATGAAAAAGGCCTTAATTCTGCATACAGCTCAGGGTAACACTGTTATCACAGGTGAGGGCGAAGTCCAAGCTCAGTACAAGTGATCCCTGTAGTGCTCCGAAGAAGGAAAATACCACAGGACTATTGGGCAATTTATTGCCTGTTACTACTCTTTGATACACACAGTTTGTGTCTGTGAAACATGGACAAATTGTGACTCCAAGAGAAGGACAAATACTGGTTTTGGAGAGCGTTGCTCAGATTTTCTGGAAGCTCCAAGCACAAGAAGAAAAGCCTCATTAGGATTCAGCCAGGAGTTACAGAAGCAAGTCCTCAGCAAATGATGGTGAAACTTTAATGGACAACAAAATGAAAAAAGGGAAAATCAAGAATGTCCTTGAAAGGTATTTCATGACTGAGACACAGAGAGAAATCTATGAGATGTGCCTGTGTCAAACTTAATATAAAACAGCAAGAACACTGACAATATTTAATACTTACACAAGAATTGTCTTTCCAATTTTTGAAGCCCCTTGTGCTTCTTAGAGAGTTATTTTTACACTGCCCTCGAGGAGGGGGATGCCTGTTATTATGGTTTCCATTCTACAAAGTATGAAATTGAGACTGGGAGGAGCTGAGTGAATTCCCTGGAGTGACTTGCAAAGCCAGGATCAGACCCTGGAGCACCCGGTGTCCTCAGAGGGGTGGAGATACAGCCAATGGCAGCTGGCAGAAAGTGGTGTGACAGGGACATCACCAGCCAGATAAGCAAATACTTCGTAAATACTTTGTATGGATTTTCCATAGTGACACACGGAAATTCAGCTGACAGTGGGCAGAGAGCTCTCCCTGCCCGGGCTGGAGCCGTGAGAGACGCCCCAGCTGGCGGGGGCTGGGCTGGGCAGTTCCTGGCTCCAGCTCTGCTCCTGGCATTCCCTGTGTCTGTGCACCAGCAGGGACTCGGGGTTTGGTGCTGTGTCTGAGTCAATGAGTCCCCAGGGAAGCTCTCTTGGACATGAAAACAGCTGGTGACTCAGGGATTGTTTGTAATAACGTGAAATGCTGGATCTCCTTCTTGGGGGCACATTATACTTCATCTGCATTAGCTTAAGAAATAGTCTGAAACCTTAAAATATCCAAAGGATTTCCCTCCAGGGAAATCTAATCTTTCTCATTTCCATTGTCCTGTTGAATCTGGTAATTCTGTGCCGTGGAGCACCCTTGGGAATAACGCCAGCGTGCCCATCCCCTGCCCCCCTCACACAGCCCAGGACGCCGACGGAGAGCTGAACTATAATCCCTTTTCTCTCTATTTTTCACAAAGCTCATTACGTGGGAGCAGCGCCTTCGCCTGGGGGAGGCTCTTCTGCTCATTTGTTACTTGAAGCAGTCATTTTTCCTGGTCAGGCCGGTGCTGCTGCTCCTGAAGTGCCTGTGGCAGCTCCTCGTGCCTGGCTCCTTCCTCTGCCTCCCCTGGGGCACAGCGGTGCCTGCGAGGGGCTCCCGAGTCAGCCGAGGACGAGGACGGTGCATCAGAGCAGCGCCCCGGGCTGGCTCCGAGGCTGTGGGCAGCAAATTTCCATCTGCAGACTCCAGTCGGGAAGTCAATAAAAGTTAATTCTGGAAGGAGCCTTCCATTAGGCAGGGAGATGCCGTCATTAGCAGGTCTCCTTGTCACAAAGTGAAAATCTCTTTAATGATATGAGGGCTGTGACTGCTGGCAGGGCCTGAGGTGTGCTCTGGTGTAAACCCAAGAGCTGGTTTTAATAAAAATTTCACATTTTGGAAAGGAAAAAAAGCTGCTGTGAAGGACACACAAATCCGGAAAAATCAAGAGCGAAGTTACTGTTCTCCTTTACAAAAGCTGTAGAAATTCTAATCACCTTTGGTAAGGTCTGAAGTTCCAAAAGTAAGGGAGAAACGTGGACATCTCTGCTTAGTTTCCAGTAATTGAAAAAACCCCAAAACTCTCCACTCATGATGTGGTTTTTTCTCCTCATTTAAAAAAATCATAAAATCATGTAATCACAGGATGGTTTGAGTGGGGAGAGACCTTAAAGCTCATCTCATTCGACACCCTGCCACGGGCAGGGACACCTTCCACTAGACCAGGCTGCTACAAGCCCTGTCCAACCTGGCCTTGAAAAATGAAGGACCATATAATTATGGATTAAATGAAATTAAATGTTCACTCAGCTCTAGTTTTATAATTCTTGGATGGAAAACAGACCGATTGTGGCCAGGCTGCAGCTGATCCCGACCCCAGCTCCAGGCAGGGCCTGGCCACCCCTGTGTGTGTCAGGGCACCCTGGCACCAGCTTTGCTTCCTAATGACGGCGTTAACGAAGGACGGGCACCCACAGAACCACCCCAGTGGTGCAGGAGCGCTGGGTTTGCAGTGGCAAGATAAAATCGAGCCTAATGAACTCACCCAAATGGCAGAAGCAATATTTGTGAGCCAGGCTGCAGCTAACACATCCTTTATGCCACGTGTCCAGGTGACCTGGATGCCAAACCCACAGCTGAACCACACGTGGGTGAGAGCCAGCCAATATTAGCATGGCTTTATTAATGTTATTAATAAAATTAAAGATTCAGATGACAAAACATTTTAATTATTTCCCTTCTTCCTCAATTCATCATTCCAGGACCGAAAAATAGGTTTAATATATATTTTTTTAAAGTTGTTTTTGTCTTTTCTAAATGTAACACCTAGATTGTATTTGGAGTGTTTCCACAGGGCTGATTAGAACTGGGTCAGACCTCTACAGAGTCAGGCATCTGCTGAAATTCTGCATGTTACTGTTTCAGAAATCTTATCCTGTGTGGTGGTAAATATTCACAGTGAACTGCAATGTTTGGTGTTCAGGAAACATCCTCTTCTCTTATATTTTGGATAAATATTTGACTATTTTGTCTACCCTATAAAGCAGCAAAACAAACAGATCTCCCTCTGCAAGGGGATGTTTTGATGGAGGTAGGAGAAAGAGAAGGGACAAATCATCCCTGGTGCATTCCAGTGCAATATTCCTCTGTGTTCTCCAAGAGCATTTCAAGGGGCTCACTCAACCCAGGGCCGCATGGGATGGGACAGACCCTCACTGCACAGTCCAGGGTGGTCTCCTGGCCCTGGTCCCAGGGACTGAGGGCAGCTGAGTGAGGGGACCCTCTCGCTCCTGGTGACAAAGGGGTCGAGCAGGCTCGGTCAGATAGGATGCCTTTCCCACAGCTTTCACTTTCCGGGTGGACTCGCCCACGCCGGGGGTGGATAATTGCTGTGGTGTTTCACTCCCCGGGCACTCTCGGGTATCGTCGGGTTTTTGTGTCACTGTTGTTGAGCTGTCATCACAAGTCAGACCTGATGATTCAGGAAGTAACATTTTTGATGTAGTTTTGAAACACGCTTCTGTTAACCAAAGCATCTTTCTGTTGTGGGATTTCTGGAGACAAACGCCTTTGGGGAATTATTTCCGGCTGAAAAAAAACACCTCCCAGCCAGGTCACAAGGAGGAAGAATAAACAGCCCTTCTCCAGTGGCACGATCCACGGGGACTGGTATAAATAGAGGACCAGGGGACAGAGGGATCACAGTTGGATCCTGCAGCGAGCTGAGCACTTGCCCCGGGCTCCGTCGGCTGCACCATGAGCTGTGCTGTCAGGCAGGTCGTCACCACCTGTGCCCAGGGCAGGGGCAGCACGGGCAGCAATGCAGCTGGCACGGGGAGGAGGGTCTCCTCCGCCTCCTCGGGGAGACACGCTGCCTACGACCTGGGTGCTGTGGGGGGCAGTTTTTCCGGCAGCAGTTTGAGCGAGGGATTTCTCGGGAAGCAGCTGAGCACCGGCAGCGCGGCCGGCGGGAGCTTCGGAGCCACCCAGAGGGCTTGTTCTGCCCTGGGCTTCAGCGGTGGAGGCATCTGCACTCGAGGGGGTGGGGGCTTCCCCAGGGCCGGCGCTGGCTGTGGGGATGGGATCCTGTTCGCCAACAACGAGAAGGCCACGATGCAGAACCTCAACGACCGCCTGGCCTCGTACCTGGACAAGGTGCGGCTCCTGGAGGGGGACAACGCTGACCTGGAGTGCAAGATCAGGGAGTGGTACGCCAAGGTGGGGCCCAGCTGCGAGCCACGGGACTACAGCTGCTACCACAAGGAAATTGAAGACCTTCAGAACCAGGTAAATCCTTGTTCGTCAAGAAAGTTTAATATTTCCTTGGGCTTTGCTTTCCCAAGTGCAGAGCCCTGTCAGAGGGCAGAGGCAATGGCTCTGGAGGGGCAGGTGCAGTGATGGTTTATATGGAATGATGGTCCAAGGGAGGGGGATTCTGCATTTACTGAGAACTGACACTTCAGCACAGCCAGCTCCACCCAACTGGCACGAGGGTTTCCCTGCTGTGATCCCACCTAACTGATCAATAATCCCAGTACATGGAATCATTATAAAATACCCCAGGTAGGTGTTTCCTCCAGGGTCTTCTGGAGCCAGAGGAAGCTGCAAGCCCTAATCCCTTTCCTACATTTGCTTTTCCAGATCCTGTGTGCAGCCATGGAGACTAACAAAATCCTTCTGAACATCGATAACAACAGGATGACTGCTGATGACTTCAGAGTGAAGTGAGTACAGACCCGTGCTGGGGAAGGGCAGGTGAGGGGTGGTGACAGGGAAATCCCAACCCTCTGCCTGTCACGCTGCATGGTCAAAAGCAGATTTTTTCCCCCAAACTCAAGTGAAAGGCTCGCCTTGCCCTGCTGCCCTGCTGACCCCCCTTTGCTGCCCGTGGTTTAAGGTACGAGACCGAGTGTGGTCTCCGGCAGAACGTGGATGCCGACATCTGCAACCTGCGGCCCGTCCTGGACCAGCTGGCCAGCTGCAAGACCGACCTGCAGCTGCAGTGCGAGGCTCTCACGGAGGAGATGTGCTGCCTCAAGACCAACCACGAGGAGGTCGGATCACCCCTCACCCAGGGAATAGAGAAGAAGGAAAGCCCCCCCCGGGGTTGATATTACTGATACGGTGCTCGTATTCCCTGCAGGAAATGAGCTGTCTGAGGAAGCAGGCAACTGGGGATGTGAGCGTGGAGGTCAATGCCTGCCCTGGCCCAGACCTGAGGAAGATCCTGGAGGATCTGCGGTGCCAGTACGAGACGCTGATGGAGCGCAACCGCAAGGAGACGGAGCAGTGGTATGCCTGCAAGGTACCACACCCCTCAGAGCTGGGCCCGGCACTGCCCCCTGGGACAGCAAAAGTGAGGGATTAGGTGTCCTAATACCAGCAGCTGGGTCACAGGAGTGCTCAGATCTAACTGTGCTGCCCGATTTCTGTGCTCTGTCTGTGGCAGAGGGGCCACCACATGGTGTCACAGGGCCACAGGAGAGTAAATAGGGGGGGGTCAGCCCGCTCAGGGCACTGTGGGATGTGAGATGATGTGGGGATGTGAGGAAAGGGCTGCTCTTTCCTGACCTTGCAGATGGAGGAGGTGAATCTGGAGGTCGTCACAAGCAGCCAGGAGATCGAGTCAAGCAACAAGCAGGTCACTGAGCTGAGGCGGCAGCTGCAGGCCCTGGAAATCAATGTGCAAGCCCAGCTCACCATGGTAGGGATGCCACACGACTCACACCTGCAGCTCCCATGACAGGGTTGTGCCCGCAGCAAACCCAGGTACCTGTGTGCTTGTTCCATTCTCAGAAAGAAAACCTGGAATCCTCTCTGACGGAGACCGAGTGTCGCTACAACAAATACCTGGCTGAGCTGCAGACCCAGATCTCCTGCGTGGAGCAGCGGCTGGCTGAGATCCGAGCGGAAATGGAGTGCCAGAACCAGGAATACAAGACCCTCCTGGACGTCAAGTGCCGCCTGGAGCAGGAGATCCAGACCTACCACTGCCTGCTGGAGGGCGGCCAGCACGACATCATGTACGCAGACAGAGCCGGGCACCCCAAAATCCCTGTGCTTTGCCTTCCTGACACCAGTGGTAAAAGCAACACTGTGGTGAGGAACCAGTGCTGACCTGTTGCCAGACAGGGCCTATTAGCAAACTGTGAGGCACCTGAGGATTTGGCTCTGATAAATGTCCAGGGTGCACGTCAGAGACCATTCTGGGGCCAGGGAGGGGGGCCAGGAGAGCCCCCAGAGCTGTCCCAGCCCCTGGCATGGTGCAGCAGCTCTTTAAGGGCAGCTTTGCTGGCAGCTGGGCAAGGTCTCTGACAAACACTGTCACATTAACTGAGTTATATTGGCTTTGCCAGAATGAGGCAGGGTTAGGGACTGGCAGCTAAATTAACCGAAACAATAAATTATCTAAACATTTTCAGCTTCACACAACAATTTTAATTAAAGTTTTGGGAATTTAATTTGTATGCAAAGTAGCTGTCTCTGCCCTGCCTCCCATTGACTGAGGTTTTTAAACAGCCAGGCTGTTAATCCCAGACATGGCTGCACACACACAACACCAGCCTGGGCACCCACCTGCTCCATTTGTTTGGAAAAGGAGGCACTGGAATGGTGGAGCCCTGAGAACTCTCCAGTCCTAAATTAGTTACATGACAAATCAGTTTTTGTTCCAAAATGCCAGTTGCAGTGGATGAAGGGACACTGTTAGTGTTTGTCTTGGAGCCTGGGGTAATCCTGGGATGGAAAAGCAGCAGCAGCCAAGAGGCAGGCGGGAGGGAGCGGGAGAAAGGTGGCCAATGGCCCTCAGGGTTCGGAGGGGAAATGGCAGCACTGACTGAAGAGACAGAGCTACAACCAGTGCACAGGTCAGGGGGAGATCTCCAGGGTGGGAATGCCAAGGGCCTGGGTCTCCAGAGCTGTCTGCTTTCCACAGAGGGCCAGCAGGAAGAGGAGTCGCTGCCACATCAGCTGGGAGGAGCGGGGGGCTGAAAGCCACTCTGTGCCAGCCCTGCCTGCCCTGAGCCTGGCACAGGAGAGGGTCTGCCAGGTGAGGGGTCCTCCAGGAGCCAGGGAGTGGGACCATGAGCTGTCCTTTCAGTGCTGGGAACCTGGGGAGGAAGAGGATGAGAGGCTTCCAGGCTTTTCTGGGTGAAGAGGGGTTGGAGGTGGTGTCTTTTCCCTGGAAAGAGGCTGGGTCAGACCTGCCAGGCGGGATGGCAGCTGTGGCCGTTGGTGGTGGAGCACTGGGATTAACTGGGCTATGGTGGGAAGCAGTGGTAAGGAATGGTGGGAAGCAGTGGCAAGGGATGCAGCTGTGGGACATTTATACACCTCTGTAGAAATTAGGTTTGACACTGGGGAGTGCCCAGCAGTAAAGGCGTGGTTAAATAAGACTTCCAGCACAACATGGGAATGAGGAACTGGAAGGGGAATCAGTCAGCCACAGCTCTTTGAGAAGGTATAAAATCAAGCAGAGCTGGGGAGAAGAGGGAAGAGGAAGGTCAGTACAAGAGCAAGGGTGTGTAAGAGAAAGGCACATATTCAGAACCCCCTGAAAAAGTGATGCTTCCTGCTCTCCCTCAGGTCACTGCAGACCAGAGAGCCCCTCAGCCCCACTGCACATCCCCGAGGAGCTGTGAAGAACAAGCCATTTGGAAGAACAAGGCAAGAATAACCCGGGTGTTCTCAGTTGTGCTCCAGCAGCAGCCAGAGGGACTCCATAGGAGCTGCTCTGATCCCAGCACTGCCCCTCACTCGGGCTCCCCAGGGCTGTGCTGGTTGTCTGACAGCAACCAAGGCTTGTCTCCAATAAAACTTTGCTCCTACTGACACAGCCTCAAACCTGGGAAATAATTTCTACAAGTAAATTAATATACAAGTATTTAAAAAAAATACTTATGCAGACACTGATATTCGAGGCACAGCTTTGGTTGGAATCCACCCTCACTCTCCATCCACACACCCGTCACTGCAGGGAAAGAGGAAAACAAACTGTGTCCCCATCAGTGCTCCTGCTGAACTCAGAGGCTGAGGAGGGGATGGAGGGTGGAGGAGAGGGACCAGCCCGTGCTGTGGAAAGGGATGTTTGCTACCAGAGGAGGAGGCATTTGCTAAGACATGAGGTAGAAGGTGATGTGGAAAGAAACATGCAGGGAGGCTGGGCAGAGGGCAGGGAGGGACTCTTGGGCTGTCTGACTGTCTTCTACTGAGAGACCTCTGAGAGAAAAAGGAGTCCTCATTAAAGTAGGTGTGTGCTAATATAATAAAATATAATATAATATCACATAATATAATGTAGCACACAACACCTATGACTTATTATGGATGTGCACTAGCAGGATAAAATCAAGAACAACAAGTTTTCCCAAATAATTGGAGCAGGAATTTTGAAAAGCAGGAATTTTGAAAGCCAGGCTTTGCTGGACTGTCCACACCCTTCTGGTGGAGGCAAACAATTCCCAGAGAAAACACTAAACAAAGAACCTCTAAATGGATTTGTAAAAAAGGCAAACAGGAAGAACCAGCTGGCAACATGTGGGAAGATAAAAGGGTGAGACAAATTAATACGTGGGAGAGAATTTTTTTAAAAGTGAGACACAATAAACAGCCAGGGAAAAAAAAGGCTGCTGGTGTTTTATTACCCCAGTGAAAGGAATGACAAACACATCCAGGAACACGACTGCATTTTGCTGCGTGTGCAAGCCAAGGCTCAGGATGCAGCCTGTCCCTCCTCACTGGCAGTGTCTGAGAGATGGGTCAGTAGGGCTGGGAGTGGTGTCACAGCCCTCACCCCTCATGAGGCTCTGAAAGGCCTTTTCTCTCATGAAATATTGGATGGGGTTTGATGACTAACCTTAGACAGAAGCCTGAAATGGAGGATCCTAACAAGGCGGCTTTGGGGGACACAATGAGTCCAAATTAGTGCCCGTTTCTAAAGAGAGAAACAGCTCAGACGGTTCTGGAACGGCCTCTCCCTGAGCTCTGTCCAGGACACTCGTTAGCCCTGTGGGGTAATTGCTCTAACGAGCTCCTGGCCAAGCTCTGTGCTACTTTCCCTGCTCGGTTCTGCATCCCCCCTCCCGCAGCACTAATTACACTGCGCATTTGGGGGCGATCTAACCCCCCTCGGTGCTGACACAGCACCTCTGAGGTCACCACACGCTGCCCTCCCTGCCCGGGACTCACAGCCTGGGCAGCCCTGGGAAATGATGGAGGCTGTGGAGGCTGCCCAGGAGGAGGCAGGGAAGGGAAGATATATGAAATGCAGAGGGCACAGTGCAAGAGACAACAGGACAAGAGTGACCAGGGACAGGGACTGCAGGCAAACATCTGCTGTGTCCTCACACAGCTCTCGGGTCGTGCAGCTCGTGGCAGCTCAATCTGTCTCTTGTAAATCTTGTAAAGCAAGAACCAAAAGATATCTCAGAGACAGAGAGAGACTTGGGCTGAAGGTACAGGACTGGGAGAGAACCAAGGATAAAGAGAGCAAGGGGGGGTGCCCAGGGAGAGGAGGGGGTGGTATCAGCACTTGGGCTGGGAAGCAGAAGATGAAATGCACTGTGACTGCTCCAGCAGATGTGTCTGTGTGCTACAGAGAGCACATGGGAATTACACCACCATCAGGAAAAATCCCCGAGGAGTGAACGCACCAGAGGTTTAAGGGATCAGTGAAGAAACAGAAAGAAAACAACTAATTTTGCAAATTGCCAATGCTGGAAATCAGCCACGAGTTCCGGACTGCACAGCACAGCCAATTATCCCTGATTACAGGCACGGTGTGTTTGGAAAGGCAGGCCATGTTCTGCTGTGATGTATAAACTGTAATTTCTCTACAAAAGTGTACTTCATGCAGTAGGCAGACAGGTACAGTCTCACTCACACCCACAGTAACTGTGGGGTTTAGATTTTTGTTTACTGGCTTGTGCAACATTTGTAAAGAACTACAGAGATGAGCAAACTCCTGCCGTAACCCAACAGATTTCTCAGCTCAGTGCACTGAATAACATAATCTAAACTGCCAGTATGAGCCACAAATTTAAAGTGCATTGAAATTAAGAGACTTTAGTACGATATAAAGGTAAAAGACACTGTGGAGAGGCTCTGGCTGCTCTGCCCCTTTGCCTGCCCAGCTCTGTCACACCCCTGACGGTGTCTGAGCGCAGGAAGCACCTGAACACAACAGGTTGTCAGGTTCTGGCCTGACCCTGTGGCTCAGCCTCGGTTTCCCTCCCATCCTGCACCATGCTCAGCTCTCCATGGGGGACTGGAACTGCTGCAGTTTCATCACCCATCACAATTCCCATCTATCCTAACGAATTCTCCAGGACTCTGCTGTGATAACCTCCAGAGGTGCACAGTCCGGAGGCCTGGCTGCACTGCCAGTGTCTGGCAGGTGCTGGAAGGAACCAACAGCCCTCACAAAGCGAATCAGGGGAGCCTGTGAGCTTCAGTAGGAAGAAACCCAGCTGTGCCCATGTCCTGCTGAGCTCCTACTTCACACTGCAGATGCTCAGAGCCTGCAAATGTGAACAGTCAGCAAGAAACTGAAGCAGAGTCACCCCCTCGGTCTCAGAGGTGTATTTAAGCCCGGGCTGTTACCAAACCCACTGTGGTAATTATTTCACTTGCCTTACAGGATTTGGCTAAACATGGTGGTACAAACCAGTGAGTCACTAGCCAGGAAAAAGTCGTGGTCTGCATTTGAAAGATGAGAGCATGAGGCCTGGAGCTGGCTCAGTATCACATCAAAGAAGTGTTTAATAAGTGATGCCTAATGGCCATTATGCAAATTATTAATGGTAATTACAAGTGACAAGATAAAATCATATTCCAGTGTGGTTGCACAAACATCACTGAGGCAATGCTTATGAAAGCAAAGTTCTGTAGAACCAGACACACCTTTCTTGTAGTTGACACAGGAGAGCATTATCAGCTTTGATAAGCAAAGCCAGGCGAGCGTGTGGAGCCGGGCTGGGCACAGGGACCAGCATCCCGTGGGAATGTGACATCCTGCTGCCTCCTCCATCCCTGTGCACCAGTAATGACCCTTATCACCTCTTCCTCCACTTTCACTCTCTCACCCATCAGGCCCAGAGAACTCAGCTTGTTGGCACTGACACTGTGTGTGACCACTACTCATCATCCTGGCCCATGGTCTGTTCTGGATTCCTGCACTTCCAGCTGCATGAAGCCATTTGTTTCCTCCTGCCTTACACCGAGGTTGTAAATCCTTTTGGGACACGTTCGTGTCTTAGACTTGCACAGTCCTTTCCCAGCCTTCTGCCCCAAGGCTGTGTCCCAAGGCTACAGGATTACAAATAAAAACAGAAGTGGAGGTAAAGAAATCACTGAGGGATGTTTTGGAACGAGGCAGTGGCTCCCAGCTAGAGAAAGCAGAACCACACAGCCAGTGAGCCCCACACAGCCTCTGTCTGGCCTCGGTGCTGAGCCTCGAGCCCCAACACAGTCACAAGGAGCGGGACAACACCACAGTGTGTTTTTAAGATACAGCCAGGTTAGTCAGGGACTGGCTTCTGGGTGCACTGGCTGTACCAGACACATGTCCCACATCCCAGTGGAACCAGCAGGAGCCCAGAAAAGCTCCAAAGAATGCAACTGCATCCCAAATATGAGTACTTTGGCAGAACTGTATGGTCGTGTCTAACCTTCCCTGGTGAGATGGGATTTGGGAGCCTGTGGACCTTTTCACCAGGACGTGAGTGAAAGGTTGTACAATGCTGCAAACCAATTTGTTTTGTGGAGCAAGACCTGTTCCTTCTTCCTGTCAGGGAGCTGCTGAAGGAGGGGGGGAGGTGCTCCATGTCCACCCGTAGAGAAATGTCCACCATCCTCCTAAAGCCAAGAGTCTGCAAGGGAAAGAAAGGCACCCCCAGCCCCGTGTCTGCTCTTGGGTAACTCCTGAAAAACTCCCCAGCAGAAGCGAAGCTCCAAGCAAGCATTACATTAATTTCTGTTGGCTCCAACAGCCACACCCTGTCTTCAATTATATTCCTCAAAACGACGGATGAAAGCCAGATTTGCTCCCTCTCCTCCTTTTCGCTCATGATTTTCCCGACTGCGAGTCTGGGCTCTGTGGGGAGCACGGGGGCTGTGTCTAGGGGAGGATGGACTTGTATTTCAGGCACTGCAGTCTCAGTGAGGAATCTGAGCTCCGACAGACCCGGCTCAGTCCTCGAGCAAGTTATTTCCCTGCACCATATGAATAATGAATATTCCTGGATGCTGCCAGCCTTGGTAGGCGGCTTTTTATCATTTCGGATCTAAGTAAAGAAATAAATTACTCCACCGGAGAGTGGAGAGCCTTAACTCATGCTGGTGTGAAGACAATCACAGCTAAACATGCTTGGGGTCACTCTCATACCATGGTGGCAGAAGCCACCAACTTCCCACCAGTCCACGAGGTGTCTGAGGGTACCAGTGTGGGTTTTCTCTGCCCTTCCTCCCAGAGATGACGCTGCTCTTGGGGCTCCCTGAGTGTCACCTCACTGCCAACGAGGATCTATCACAACTGCTCCTGTGAATACCCAAACATCCTTAAGTCAAAGGTGGCTTGTGAGTAAGAGTTGCGTGGAAATTCCACCCTGTAGGGGACAGAAGCCGTCGTCCCCCCGGAGAGCAGAATATCCTCTCATTACAGAGTCTGCTGGAGAAGGACACTGGCACTGGTGGAGCCAGTTCTCTGAAGGCTCCCCTGGCTGCCCCTGCCTGCTTGGGCTGTGCTCACTCCTGCTACTGCTCCAACAAACTCAGTAAGAAATGCAGGACACTTTTGTCCTCCTTGTCCTGTGCTCAGCACAATCTTAGTAATGGCCAAGACCCGCAGGGTCCCATCTGAGTCCACCCAGGGAACCAGATACATCGCCCATGGATACTCCCTTTCCTGTCCTCTCTGTCTTTATCTACGATCACCACAAATTGGTGCAGCAAGGACAGCAATTACAGTAATTGAAAAATAACTTCAGCGAGGTCCTTCGAACACTGCAGGTGACATCAGCCCTGTGTCACCCACACACAGGGGACACTGAGCCGGTCTGAGCTGTGCAGTGTGAGCAACTTCACTCGTGTTTCCATGACCAGGGGAGGTTAAGCCATAAACAGGGAACTAAACCCATGGGGAACTGCCTCACTGATCTAGGAAATCTCACTGTAAAGCAGGTATTAGAGCTGTGCCAGGTGACCCACATCCACACCACAGTGTCCCTGGTCTGTTCACTACTATGGTTCACACTTTTCAGAAATGAGAAATTCTATTAGTCTCCTATTTCTGTTTCATGAACTCTACCACAGCATGTGATATAAAAATGGTTATTGGACTAAGAATAAAATAAATACAAATTAATAAAAGATAAAAGACACTTTGATGTTATAAATACCAATGTTTCTTCTTTGTACATAATCTAGGGCAACTTTTTTCTCGACTTGTTGCAAAGTTTGCATCATACAAAAAGCTGATGACTCACAAAACACTATTTTACTTTTTGGAATAAGCTGCTGACATGTAAAGTATCTTCCTTGTGAACTGGGATTTCTAGAGGGAAACTGCCTATGGGCTATTTATTCTTGGCATAAACAGCCAGACTAGCCAGCCCCGTGGGAAGAAGAAACACCCCACAGGTGACACCCCCTTTGGAAGGTATAAATGCAGACCTGCGGCAGCGCCAGCCTGCAGTCGGACTCAGTATCACGCTCTGCATCTCGCTTTGGGCTGTGGGTTGGCGCTGCAGCTGGGCCTCACCATGAGCTGTAGTATTAAGCAGACAACTGGCTCTCTCAGGGGCAGGACCAGCGGGGGCAGCTGCGTGGTTGGTGGCGGTGGTGGTGGTGGCGGAGCGCGGATCTCCTCGGTCTCCTCCGGAAGATACACGACCTGCGGGATAGGCGGGAGCCGAGGGTTCTCCGGGAGAAGCTACTGCGGTGGCGTGAACTACGGAGGGGGCCTGAGCACCGGCAGCTTGGTCGGTGGGAACTACGGAGGCGGCTTAGGAGCCGCTGTCCTCGGAGGATGCCCGGGCATGGGATTCAGCGGTGGCAGCGCTCGCTTCGGCGGTGGCATGGCAGGGGGCATGGGAATGGGGCTCGGTGGAGGTGGTTTTGCTGGTGATGGCATTCTTCTTTCTGGTGACGAAAAGGTCACCATGCAGAACCTAAACGACCGCCTGGCTTCTTACCTGGACAAGGTGAGGTGCCTGGAACAGGAGAATGCTGACCTGGAGTGCAGGATCAGGGAGTGGTATGCCAAGCAGGGCCCTTTTTGTGAGCCACGGGACTACAGCTGCTACTACAAAGAAATTGAAGATCTTCAGAACCAGGTAACATCCCTTCTCAGCTGCTTTCTCCCTTGAAAGCCTCTCCCCCGGTGCTGCCCACATTATCAGGAGTAACAAATCAATGTTGTAAAATGCTCTTTGCAAACATCCATTATAACATCTGCCTGTGGAAAGCCCCAGAGCTCAGAGGTGAAATCTGGAGGGTTTCTGTTGCTTTTATTCGTCAGATATACTAAAGGGGGAAATGTTACTTCATGGAATGCATCTGGATGGGCTCAGTGATCCTTCTGAATTCTGTTAGTGCCAAGGTGTTTAAATAGACACGTGGCAAGAAAAGAACTAAAAGATAAATAAATAATGGATTGCAATAATTTGCCTGAATTTATATTATTGCCATCAGTCTTGCAGAATTCCAGTTAAACTTTATTTCCTCTATTAGTTTACTCTCTCATAAGCAATTGGGGAATACAGGATGTCTAATTAAAGGTAAGAAGAAAGACAGCATTGCCATAACACATTTGAAATCAGCAATTTGAAATTCAAAATGTTTACAAAGTGTGTTTGGCAAAAAATTAGGATGTCAATGCATAAAGAAGAATAAAGTGAAAAGAATCTGGGAAAGGGACAGAATGAAACCAGCTTGTCTTTAAGTCTTCAAACAAAATCTTTAAATCTCTTATCTGTGAAAATAAGATTTAGATTTAAAAGGTTGAGGTGGATTGTGGCAGGTGCTGGACACTAATTACACCTCCCAGACTGCTTGTACCTGAACCATGAATTTTATCATTTAATGTCTTCACTGCACTTCACTGAACACCCCTGTGAGTGCTGCACCCCTCAGCTCCCCATCCCTGCTACCCAGGACGTCAAAAAAGGAAAGGGAGAACAGGGTCTGGTGGCACTGGGCAATGGGAGCAGAGATTTCAGGAGTGAATGTTCTTTTTCCAGATTGTCTGTGCAACCATAGACAACAACAAGATCATTCTGAACATCGATAACAGCAGGATGACAGCTGACGACTTCCGAGTGAAGTGAGTACCGTGGGCTGCCCCCTCCTCTGTCCCCGCCCCCGGAGCTCTGGGCAGCTCTGCTGTGACCCACGACAGCCTGGAGGCTACACAGAGAAGCCTCTAGATGCCCTAATAAGGGCAGTTCCAGGAGGGAAAGTCTGGGATGCCGAGCTGGGTTTGAGTGGAGATTAGAGTTCTCCAGGAAGCAGAGGGATCTGCGGCGAGAGTTCAGCTGTTCCAGCACGTGGTGTCTTTAAAGGGGAAGGTTTTGTTTTTCCTGTCGGAGCTCAGAAACGCTCGTGGTGGTGTCAGACACTGACTGCTCTCTGTCTCTTGGCAGGTACGAGACGGAGCTGGCCCTGCGCCAGAGCGTGGAGGCCGATATCAACGGGCTGCGCCAGGTCCTGGACCAGCTGACGCTCTGCAGGTCCGACCTGGAGGCACAGCTGGAGTCGCTGCGGGAGGAGCTCTGCTGCCTGAAGAAGAACCACGAGGAGGTAGGTCCTGCCCCTCTCCTCTGAAAACCTTTCACTCCTGCGCGGTCCATCCTCCCTCGCCCCAAGATGCTGCTCTGGGGGGCAAGTGGTTGATGGAGACCATGGTGTGACCCCGGAGCTGTGAGGGTCCAGCAGAGAGGGGCTTTGCCAGGCTCTGCTCCTCCCTGCAGGGCAACTTGGCTGCCTCAGTTCTCTCCTCCTTTTTAAAAACTGACCTGATCTGGATGGTGTTTCCAGGAAATGTGCTGTCTGAGGAAGCAATCGACTGGAGATGTGAGCGTGGAGGTCAATGCCTGCCCCGGCCCAGACCTCAGGAAGATCCTGGAGGAGATGAGGTGCCAGTATGAGACACTGATTGAACGCAACCGCAAAGAAGTCGAGGATTGGTATGAGTGCAAGGTGAGTAAATTCCCACACCTCTGACCTTCCCCAGCTAACACTCAGGCAATGGTCCCCCAGGACTTAAACCTTTAAACCATTAAAGCCACACAACAGACTGTAATAGCATTTAGAATTGGTTCAAAGTGACCAAGGGACACAGGGAAGGGATGCTGCTGCCCTGTGTCCTTGTCATGGGGTGAGGGAAGCACTCCATGCTGGTGAGACTTAAGGAAGGAATTCTCTACAAGGCCGTAAGTGGTGAGAAGAACTGGAAGCAGCACTGTTAGAAGAGCAAGAGGAATGACCAGCAGGGTTTACAGTCCATTAGGATGAGAGTTTTCACCCAAACCTTTCTCATTTCAAGTTTTTGCCAACTTCTCTGCTCTTTCCTTAATACTTAATCTGAGTTACAGTGCACCTTCCCTGAATTCCCTCTTTACCCTGGACTGGTGATTTCAGATTGAGGAGGTGAATCGGGAGGTTATTACAAGCGGTCAGGAGGTGGAGACGTGCAACAACCAGGTGACCGAACTGAGACGCCAATTGCAAGCCCTGGAAATCGATCTCCAAGCTCAGCTCAGCCAGGTGGGTGATGAGCTGGTGCAAACCTCAGCCACCTCACAGAATTTGCAGCTAAACGGGTGTTTCTCCTGCCTGTATTTGTATTGTGTCCCTTGTCACTCCTCAGAGGGACAACCTGGAGTCCTCGCTGGCGGAGACAGAGTGTCGCTACAACAACCACCTCGCTGAGCTGCAGAGCCAGATCACCTGCGTGGAGCAGCAGCTGGCTGACCTGCGGGCAGAGATGGAGTGCCAGAACCAGGAGTACAAGATCCTGCTGGACGTCAAGTGCCGCCTGGAGCAGGAGATCCACACGTACCGCTGCCTGCTGGAGGGCGGCCAGCAGGACCTTATGTAAGTGGGCTTGGGACTCACCAAAAAGTACAGTGGAACACCTGTGTCCTGGTTATTTTGGTGTAACAGCAAAGGGAAGGTCCTTCTCCCTTACTGACCTACTCGGGCTGCCTGGTGCCAATGGTGGGGACCTGCTGCCCTGCCCTGTGCCAGCTGCTGCCACAAGGAGAGTGGTCACTGAAACCTTCAGCCCATTTTCTGCCAAAAAGGGAACCTGACTGAGAGCAGCCGGGACACTGAAAATCTATAGCTCTAGTTTGTCTGACCTTTCCCTCACTAAAATGTTATTTTCTGTCCCCTCAGTCAGCAAGGAGGAATTGGTCAGTCTTCGGGTCTAGGAGGAGGAGTTGCAAGAAGCAGTGGGATAGGAGGAGGAGGCATCATTAGGACAAGCCACACTTACACTTCGTCTGCCCAGATCCCATCCTGTGCAGCTGCGGAGATCCAAGGTAAGAACTGCCCCACTCTGAGGGTTTCCACAGTTTCCTCTGCTCTAATGCAACACGGATGGGCAGGAAGAAAGATCTTTCCCAGGCAGCTTACAGATGTACTTGGAAGTTTTATTGTGGGGCCCCTGGGAAATACAGGATGGGAGCCACAGAGAGGAGAGCTTTTGGGAGCTGGGACTCTGCTGAGACACAGGAGAACTGCCAAAGGGAGGAGGGGAAGAGGGATAAAAGGGAGAGGGACAGAGTCAGCAGGCAGGCAAGCCATGGACAACATGGAGAAAAGACTGACATGAGATGGGGGCAGAGGAAAGAGCAGGAGAAAGCAGAGTGCTCAGAGATCAAGGTGGAGGTAGAAAAAGCAGGAATCATGGGAATACTGGCAGATAACTGCTAGTCCTAGTTCAAGAGGAAGCTTCCAGCCAAACTGAAAAGGAAAGAATGAAATATGGTGAGAGTTGGTCCAGGAAATGAGAGTGAGCAGGAGCATTGTTCCAGCACGGACCCCAATGCCATTCCCTCATCCACATCTCCAGCTTCCACTGCCTGGCATGGAGAAGGGCAGCCTGTGCTACAGCACAAACAGATCCATCTGCCTGGCTGGCAGGAGCCATCAGACCTTCCCAAGAAGGGGCAGTATTTATCTGAAGTTCTAATTGAATTGGCTTGTGAAACGATCACGTGTGGGGAATGACAGTGTGGGAAAGAATCCATTTTTGCCATAAACACAGTAATGTTTCCTTTGATCTCTCCAGTGCCTTGCCGAAGGATTTGTGATTAAGCAGAGAAACAAGAATATCCAAGAGAAGCCTGAAGCAGAGCTATGGGTGAAGAGAGAATATTTACTGCATGTGTCTGCAGAGAGCACGGGGCGTGCTCGTCTGCGCCGCTCAGCCGTGCTAAGCAATGTGCCAGAGGGATGAGCAGAGCGTTGGGCCACATTCTGCTTTGGTTTGCTATTTGCTTTTCCAGTCTGTGTTGCTGTGTGTGGCCCAGCACCACGACTATCGCTGCAGTCAGCCAGTGATCAGCCATCACTAATGTACCTGCTGCTGAAAAATGTCTCTAATAAAACTTTGCTTGTGCCTGATGCAATCAAGAGCGTGCATCTGAGGCTGAGTTTCTTTAGAACAACCAGGTGCTGAGCCATGGGCACACGGGGCACCTAAACTGGTCGGGGTCATCCTGCACTGGGAGCAAAGCTGCTTTCCCAGCAGGAGCCAGAGAGCGGCCTTGCTGACCTGGCAGGTCTTGTCCCACTCCTCCCTGTCACAGCCTGAGGCAGATGTTGCCTGTTCCTGCATGACCCACATGGACAGGCAGGTCAGCAGACACTTGTGTCCTTCCCACACAGCACTGGGCTAAAACACAGTCCTAGAAAAGTTCTGAGCGTCACTGGTGGAACATCTGGAGACATTTTGCCTCAGTCCCAGTCTAGTGCTGACACATCTGGGCTGGGCCCTCTCATAGTCCATCACCCAGCCTGGAGGTTGTGATTAGGGTGAAGAGGAAATCTTGGTCTCCATTCAATTTCTCCTGACATGGCTTATGTTTGGACCTATTCCTTTAATTCTACAGAAATCTTCCCACTGGGAAAAGGACTGGAGGCAAAAGGTTTATCTCCTCTATTTTCCCACAGTGACTGAGTCATTTACTGGTCATCCTTCTATTGCAAAGAGTTTCAACCTGAACATCAGGAACGGTTGGAAGATCATCTTTAGATGAAACACACCTTGTCTGGGGAGCTGGGGAGGGCAGGGTGGGAGCTGAAAATGAGCAGCTCAACAGAGAACAGAATGGAGAAAAAATCCACAGAGGCACTCAAACCTCACAGGTAAGACAAGGATCACTCCCTCCTTGGGCCTCGACCAGCAGCTGGTGCTGAGCCAGTGCATCCTGGCACTGACCTGCCCCGAGGCACTCTGGGTTTGCAGAACTTGCAGTTAAAAGCATTATGAGGGTGTTTGGAGGATTAAAGTGTTGGTCCAGAAAGCCAAGCAGTGACAGGTGACTGTGATGTGGCTGCTACAGAGTCAGATTCACCTGTGACATGACCTGGAAAAGCAAAACTCCTGGTCACTCCTTTTCTGTCAAGGGCTGGAGGTTATGGGCCAGCAGGCTCAGGGCAGGAGGAGGACAGGCACAAAGAGAAAACCACTTCAGGACTGTACATACAGCACACGGCTCTGCTGCTGGTGCTTCTGTACTCTCCTGATACTGACACAGACTTTACACGGCATCGAGTCCCTGAAGAAGTTTAACCACTAAAGTTCAGGGAGCAGGTGAAAGGTGCCCTTGGAGAGAAGGTGTCTCAGTGGTATTTCTTTTATTTCATCTACCAGACACTAAGCTCAATAGTATCCATGGGCAAGACAAGAAAATGTAGCACTGGAACACCTGCAATGACCAAAGTGGTCAAAGGTAGAAGCTTTTAAACCAAGACTATAAATCAAGTCATCTTTAAATATAACACATATTGTGCCTATAATGGCAAATTTCTGTTGGACTCCTCTGGAGCTCAGCTGTTCTGAGCTCTGGCTGAGAAGTCAAAAAAGCAAACCTTTCCCTTTTCCATTCCCATTGTCTCCTCCTGCCTCCTCCTCCCAACCTACGAGTCCTCACACTCTCATTTCTAAAAATATAAAGGCACTGCACTGAGGCCCTTCCAGTTTCCATTCTTCTGGAAACTCTCGGCCATGTAAGATATATAAAAACTTGCCACTCTCTCCTGGCAGCCCCATCTGATTCCCACCAGCTCTGGGCTGTTCCTCCTCTTATGAACTGCTGCTGACATCCAGCTGCTCCTCCACAGACCTCCCACCCTTCCCACCGCAGCCGGCGGGTCCGAAGCGTGCGCTTTCACAAACGAGCTGCCCTAAATTCCTGAGAGGTGAAAGAGACCTAATGACATGGTCAGAAGGACTCTAATGACCCAGACATGATGAATATGCCTCTGGAAAGCCCCCTGGGGGGGGAGTACAGCCTCAGCTCCTGGGATGCTGTGATGTTGTTTGTGGACCTATGAGCTGGGATGCGCCTGGAAGGCAGCTCAGGAGAGGCAGCTTATGATTAACAGTCCCCCAGCAGAAAACACCCTGGAAACACCCCATTTATTAAAGAGCTGCAAATTATGGAGCTGCAAACATTGGAAACTACATTTCCATAAGATTTCCGTATTTCTTTGTGCTAATGAGACAGACCCAGGAAGCTTAGGAGTTCAAGTAACTGAATGAAAATAGGAGGAAAAGCTTAATTTAATCTTCTAATGTTTCAGAACAATCACTTAATTTTATCTTAGTTTAACTGGTGCCCTCATTTCCTGAAGACAAACAGGAAAAATAGCGAGGCAGAGGGAAGTGTGTGTGGTTTGAGGCTCCTGGGCACAGTGTAGGTGGGTCTGAGGTGTCCAGAGGGATCAGGAGCTGTCCCTGCAGCGGGCACGCAGACACCCTCCCCTCCCAGGGAGCAGTGTCAGCCCGTGTTCCTGCCTGTGCTGCTCTGATGTGCTGCAGTGATAACCGTGGAGCCGGGAAGGAATGTGTGCTCACTCAGGAGAGATGCTGCAGACAGCTGTTGGGAAACTCCTGAGGAATCATCCGCAGCCCGGGCGAAGCTTCCAGCGACGCAGCTCTCGGCAGTTTCGGTCCGTTCCTGCCGCCACGCCCTGGCTCCCAATTATGTTCTCGGGTCCTAGGAATGAAATCCAGCTGTTTCTCCCTATACACAGTAACTTTGTTAGAGGTTTTGCCTGTTCTGAGCTTTGTTTCTGTGTGTTTGGGGCTGGAGGGAGGCCCAGCGTGGCAGGCAGGGAGGCACCACGGCTGGGCCCAGCTGCAGCTCTGCCAGTGCCGAGAGCTTTGTCTTTGAGTAAAATCACTTTGAGAAGTCTCTCCACACCCATCTCCAGCTTGCTGGAGATATCACTGGAATGCTGCTGGCTGTTCTGGTGCTGGATAAGGAACATCCAAGGAGGCAAAGATAAGGGAAGGCATCTTTTCAACAGAAATAAGAGCAATAAAATGATGGGGAAATCCACAAATACTGGGATAATTCAGTCCTTTGGTAAACGGGATAATTTACCTTCCATAACAAAACCTATTTCAATTGATAATGCCATTTCAGCAAGAGTTTGAAGTCACTCTTCCCTGGTGAAGCAGGCTTGCAGAATTTCTTACAGGGAATGGTTGGTTTCAGAAAGCTCAGGAACGCCTGTCCCTTGCTCCATGGACACTGCAACAGGGGCTCCCAGGGAGAGGTCCAGTGGTCTGGAGTCTCAGCAAAGCATCTCATGAAAATGAGCTCAGCCTCACTTTTGATGTCAGAAGTGTGAAAGGATCCCTAGTTTTTATTTTCCCTGCCTAATTAAGATTTGGAAATTTTACTGACAGAGAAATTCTAGTTTGTACCAAACCCACCTTTTCCAAGCCCATGTGGAGCTGCACTGGGCAGCGACTGCTCTGCAGCTCCATCAGCAGCTCTGTCTTTATATGTGCCAGGACAGCAATCCCTGAAGCTCTGATTAGAGCACAGCACATATTGACAGAGAAATTGGCCATAGGATGTTTCCACTCCCATCCACTGTTTCAAAACCACCCTTTCCCAGCAACAATTACAATCCATAATGAGGAAAAGTGTAGAAATTATCTTCCACTGAACAACAGGAAATATTTAAAGCACTTTTACCTTCCTTTACACTCTCCACATAATGAAACAAATCCCTTGTGAATTACTGGAGAGCCACAATCATACAGGAAGAACCTTTCATCCGTGTCTATTAAGAGATCCCTCCTTGGTCTCACTTGTCTCGTAGCAGAGTGTTCCAGATTTGTCATTTTGCCAGTGGAGAGATTTAAAGGTTAATCTCTGTGTCTCTGATCTTTCTACAGAGTTCTTACATCATTCCTCATACATCATTCGAGAAGCAAACTTAGTATTTCTTCTTTCTTTTTCATCTTGCATATTCCAACCTCAGCACCTTGCATGAAAACTGCTTGTTCAACTCGAAATAAAATGAAAATAAATTAATGAGAGATAAAGAGCTCTTTGATGCAATAACCTTTAATGATTTCTTCCTGGTATGTAATTTAGGACTGTGTTTTTCCTGGCTTAATGCTGTAAGTTTGCATCATAAACAAAAAGCTGATGATTCATAAAACATTATTGCTAATGTATTTTTGAAATTAGCAAGAGACATGTAAAGCATCTTCCTCGTCTACCAGGCTTCTTGAAAGGAAACTTCCCTTTGAGAAATTATTCTTGGCACCAATGGCTGGAGTAGCCAGCCTTATGGGAAGAAGGAGCAGTGGTGACACCCACTGTGGAAGGTATAAATAGGGATGGGCGGCCACGGCCAGCTCGCAGTCTGATTTCATATCAAGCTGTGCATCTTGCTTTGGGCTTCTGCTTGCCTTGCCAACCGCTGTCGCCATGAGTTGCAACATTAAGGAGACTATTACTGTGTCTAGCAAAGGCAGGAGCAGTGGTGGCAGCTGTATCATTGGTGGTGGTGGTGGAGCACGGATTTCTTCCTATGGGATAGGCAGTGCCAGAGGTTTCTCTGGAAGGAGCTACTGCGGTGGAGTGAATTATGGAGGGGGACTGAGCGTTGGTAGCTTGGCTGGTGGGAGCTATGGAGGTGGCAACTGCTATGGCAATGGCCTGGGGTTTGGCCTCGGAGGAGGGGTGGTTGTTGGGGGTCTCGGTGGCGACTGTTTGCTGTCGTCCTGCGATGAGAAGGTCACCATGCAAAACCTCAACGACCGCCTGGCCTCCTACCTGGACAAGGTGAAGTGCTTGGAGAAGGAGAACGCCGAGCTGGAGTGCAGGATCAGGGAGTGGTACGCGACACAGGGCCTGTCCTGCGAGCCCCGGGACTACAGCTGCTACTACAAAGAGATCGAGGACCTCCAGAACCAGGTAATGCCCCTCTGGGTTGTTCCTCCCACTGACAGCTCGTTGCTGAATTTCTGTTTAGAACCTGCTGCACTTGTCGGGGGAACTTTGGTGCTGCTGAATGTGTTCACAAACTAATTTTGGCAAGTTCCCCTATGACATTGCTGAGTGTGGGGGCACATCAAGGATGGGTGCTGCAAGGTGGTACGGGTGGGAGAACGCTCTGGAAAAGGGAAAGGATGCTTTGGTACGTTGTGTTTGGACTATACAACTGTAAATAGGGTATTACCAGTGTGCTCTGAGGAAATGTAGTGGTGTCAGCTCTGTAGGGAAAACAAAGCAAAGAGAACTATGGAATAAGGGCAAAATATACACATTGAATGCTTTATGAAGTGAAACATTATAAATTCTAGGTGAGAAAAGCTGTGTATTGAAACTGATTGTCACAGGGGCACAAAGAGCCTCACACTAATAAATCCACAATAAAAGCTGATCCTAAGGCTTAAAGACACCTTCCAACCATCTTCCCTGAAGTCCTTTAAGTCTGAAGCTCAGAACACTCCAGCTTCAATATCAGCTGAGATTTAGTGACTTAAAGAAGGTTCTTCAGGTTCACTTTGTGAAGCCTCTTTGGAACTTGCCTTCAGATCTTGAAACTGAGATGCCCCATCTCACAGCTCTTTAACTTCCAGCCTTTACATAATTGATCTCTTTACTGACTGTGAGTAAAGGAGGCAAAGCCCCCTCCTTCAACTTCTCTGCTCAAGGGACTAGGTTACTTAAGTGAGAAGGTAACAGAAAGGGAATTGTGAAGGGTTACTGCCTAATTGCAATGCAGAAAGACCTACAGAGTAGAACAGGAGAGAAGGAGACATCTCTCATGCTCTGCTCTTTTCCAGATTGTCTGTGCAACCATTGATAACAACAAGATCATCCTGGACATCGATAACAGCAGGATGGCTGCCGATGACTTCCGTGTGAAGTGAGTGCCCCCTCTGAACCCGCTGCCTCCCCCCTGCTCCTTCCCACCTCGCTGGGGAGGCTCAGAGCACTAATTACAGAGGCTCCAGACACGTCTCCCCACACCACTGTGGTAGGGCAGGGTGATGAAAGGCATTTTGCTCCTGGTCACCAGCCCTCCCTTAATTAGTGTTCTTGGGTAAAACATTTAGCAACAGCGTTTGTGGTGAGGCTGGGGATGGGCACTGCAGGGAGTGGTCCATTTCCACCCCAGACCAGAACAGATGGGATCAGCAAAGCAGAAATGCAGCTGAGTAAGTGATACCAAATAGAGAGTGAGCAGGAGCAGGGAAAAACCAGATGAGGAAGGAAAGCTTTCCCATAACAGACATGAAGTGGTGCAGAAATCCGAGGCACGGTGCATTCAGCATGGGCAGCAAATGCAGACCAGAGCAGGGAGCTGGGAAAGGAGATCTGGGCACAAAGAGAGCCTGTGTAGGATGTTCCCATCCTGAATCTGTGCTTTCCTGCACAACCCAGGTACGAGACGGAGCTGGCCCTGCGCCAGAGCGTGGAGGCCGATATCAACGGGCTGCGCCAGGTCCTGGACCAGCTGACGCTCTGCAGGTCCGACCTGGAGGCACAGCTGGAGTCACTGCGGGAGGAGCTCTGCTGCCTGAAGAAGAACCACGAGGAGGTAGGTCCTGCCCCTCTCCTCTGAAAACCTTTCACTCCTGCAGGATCCATCCTCCCTCGCCCCAAGATGCTGCTCTGGGGAGCAAGTGGTTGATGGAGACCATGGTGTGACCCCGGAGCTGTGAGGGTCCAGCAGAGAGGGGCTTTGCCAGGCTCTGCTCCTCCCTGCAGGGCAACTTGGCTGCCTCAGTTCTCTCCTCCTTTTTAAAACCTGACCTGATCTGGATGGTGTTTCCAGGAAATGTGCTGTCTGAGGAAGCAATCGACTGGAGATGTGAGTGTGGAGGTCAATGCCTGCCCTGGACCAGATCTCAGGCAAATCTTGGAGGATTTGAGATGCCAGTATGAAACACTGATAGCGCGGAACCGCAAGGAAGTCGAGGATTGGTACGAGTGCAAGGTGAGCAACACACACCTGAACCACTGACACTCACCCCCCAGGCCTCAGGAGCCTCTCAGAGACCAGACATGGAGACAATAAGCAGTTCTTGCTTCTCAGTGAAGCCCAAGAGCAGCACTCATTATACCCTGTGTTCCATAGGAGCCACAGGCCTGTCTGACCAGTTTGTTATGTCCCATCTGGAACAGCAGCATTTGCCACAAGGCCTTGTGGTGTGTTGCTGGAACACAGATATTCCACATTTGGATTAAAGAGACGTACTAGCCATGGGGCTAATGGGATTTGTAAAATGAACAAGCTCAGGAGCCAGCAGGGAACGCCCTGTGCACAGAGAACCTGCCCTGCTCCCTTTTACTTCTGCTGAACACTCCCTGTGTTCTGCTCCTGTAAAACCAAGCCCGATGTACCCAGATATCTCCTGAAAGCTCTTTCCCCTGGATTGGTGATTTCAGATTGAGGAGGTGAATCGGGAGGTTATTACAAGCGGTCAGGAGGTGGAGACGTGCAACAACCAGGTGACCGAACTGAGACGCCAATTGCAAGCCCTGGAAATCGATCTCCAAGCTCAGCTCAGCCAGGTGGGTGATGAGCTGGCTTAGCTCAGATGTGGTCACTGCTGGGTTTCTTGGTGTGAACAGCCAGACCCATCAAGCAGCACAATGGTGCTGATTGGCTCCTTCATTTCCAGACTGGAAATCCTAAACTCCAGGGTGACGCTTAAAATGAATGTTGTTTCTTTGCTTGTCCTGTTTATCAGAGAAATAATTTGGAATCCTCTCTGGCTGAGACTGAGTGCCAGTACAACACCCTCCTCGGTGAGCTACAGAACCAGATCACGTGTGTGGAGCAGCAGTTGGCTGAAATAAGGGCGGAAATAGAGTGTCAGAACCAAGAGTACAAGACCTTACTGGACGTCAAGTGCCGCCTGGAGCAGGAGATCCAGACCTACCGGTGCTTGTTGGAAGGAGGACAGCAGGACCTCATGTATGTACATCTCTAAATCCACTAGAGAATACATGAAAATGTCACGGATCTGTATTACAGATTGGGAATCCAGCCTGATCTTTAGTCCTTCTTAATGCTTTCTTTGAGATGAAGAAGTTGTCTTATGAGCAACTTCACTGTGACGAACATCCAAGTCAGAACTAAATGTCACTCCCTGGGATCTGCAAAGCAGAGATACCAAATCTGATAATTGCTGGTGACAACACTGTCTGTCCTAGCATTAGGACAGTCTCTTCTCTGGGGTGATATATGTGAGAACTGTCAAAATGGGAATTAATGGCAATTAATTGGCAACTGCATTGCAGTTCCACGCCAGGGGGGAGCACAAATGTAAAGCAACTCTGAGAGTGACAGAAAATGTGGTGTAAAATACTCTATATGTAAAAACCCTTATAAAGGACATAGTTTGAAACTTTGTGCCATGTAGCCAGTCAGCAGTGACACGTGAAGTTCTAAAATTCCCTGTCTGTCTCACTAGTCACGGAGGAGGAATCGGAACTGGCGGAGGGGTCATTAGGACAAGCCACACCTACACAACAACTACAGCTGCCCACTGCCAGCCCCAGGTCCCACCCTGCAAGACTGGAGACATACAAGGTAAGGGCCGTGTGCTCACAACGGGAAAACTGGCTTTGTTTGGTTTGCTCCTGAGCTCTGAGGGCCAGAGACAGCCCAGTCCTAGGACGTGTCACTGGCATCCTCTCAGACTCACTGTGCTACAGGAGGGATCTGTCACAGTGGTGGTGCCACCGAGGAACAGGGTTAAAGAGAGCTCGGGGTGAACACAGGGCTGCAGGAAACAAATGGGAGATGAGAGGAGGCAGTACCATGGAGAGAAGTAAAGAAGATGAGTCTAAACTTATCATAAGAGTCTGGAAGGAGTGAAAAGAAAAGTAAATCTATAACTTTACAAGTGAAAATTCCCATTAAAGTAAATTATTTGGGGAATATCTGGGGTTTCCTGGGTTGCTGCCAACTGCTTCAGCTTAGCAGTGCATTCTAGAAATGAGGGCACCACACAGACACAATTTCTGTTATTTGAAGGATTTTAACTCTGTTTCAGTCAAATAATGCTGCTGTGTTTTCCCTCCAGTGACCTGCAGGAGAATTTGTGATTAAGGAGGAACGGACTGGAAGGTGACAGGGAAACCCAGAGACAAACCCAGAACGCTCCGTGTTCGCTGCACCCTCTGTGCAGAGAAAGTAGAAGTAACTCAGCGACGCTTGGCCACGTAGCTAAAGGGGGTGTCAGGAGCCCCCTCCTCTGTTCTGCTCTTCTGCTCTGCAATGCTGTAACCTCTAGAAATTACCTGAGTTAGTCAGGGTCACTAACGTACCTGCTGCTGAAAAACGTCTCTAATAAAACTTTGCTTGTGCCTGATGCAATCAAGAACGTGGGTCTGAAACTGAGTTCCTTTAGAGCACCAGGTGCTGAGCCATGGGCACAGTGGGCACCTAAACTGGTCAGGATCACAGGATCATCCTGCACAGAGAATGGCCTTGCTGACCTGGCAGGTCTTGTCCAGCTCCTCCCTGTTGCCACAGCCTGAGGCAGATGTTGCCTGTTCCTGTATGACATGGGAGGAGGCAGCCAAGCCAGAGGAGCTGGAGTTCAGTGAAAGGAGAACAGGGATGAGTGACAGAAATTCCCATGCCAAAGCTCAGGGTGGTGTGTATCCATACGCAGGTATTGGCTCAGCAGCCATCCCTGGTACACATCTCCAGCTGCTCTCCAGATGTGTCAGGTGTTAAACTGCGAGATGAGGTGGGGCTGGGGAGTTCAGTGGTGGCTGCAGCCACCTGGGGGGGAGAGGTGTCACCTGGGGGGGAGAGATGTCACCTGTCCCCTGGACTTGTGCAGTGTGAGCATGTCCAGGTGCTGCTGCCCCTCGGCAGAGCGAATCCCACCTCCTCTGTGTGGGACCCCTGCCCAGGGAGGGGGACCCTGCGAGGACAGTGCCCCTTCTCCCGGGTGCCTGTCAGGCCACGTGCTGAGATGACAGCACCCAAATGTTCTCAGCAATCTCCTCTCATGGGGACACCCACAGCTGTGCAGAGACACCCACAGGACGGAAAGAGCCCATGGCCTGAAAGCCCTTTTTGTAGTTTATATGACACGGCACCAAGATTTGTCACACCTAAACACGTGTCAAATATTGTGGAGTCCTTTGCTGAGAAGTTCAAAAGCATTTTAAACATAAAAGCAAATGCCAAACCCCGCTCCTGACTGTGCCACACACCTGGAAAAGAACATTTCTGCCCCTGCTCTGGCTGGGTTCTGCGCTGCAACAAGCCGGGAGAGGGGACGGGCAAAGGGAGGGCGGAATCTCGGCTGTGAGGAAGCGGAGAAGGAACAAGAGTGATCCCTGGCGGCCGGAGGGACGGGCAGCTCCATCACAGCCGCTGATCCCGACTCCGGGAAGGACACCGGGAGCTCCTGCGGCAGCACCGCACCCTCCTGGGGCCGGGCAGGGTCGCCTCCTGTTCTTCCCACACTCGGATGATCTCTCCAGGCAGCTCTGCCGTGGCCCAAACCCTCGTACAAAACCCCGGAGCTGCTGCTCGCTCCTCCCCGAGGACTTCGTGAAAAAGATCCTCTGGAGTGAGAGACAGATCCTCACCGAAACTCAAATCCTGGGAACCTGAGCTTTCACTTTCTGCTGCCATCGGCATTGGCCTTTCCCTCGTACCACAGAGAGAAACAGCAACATGAAGCACCTGTGAAAATATTTATACTGGGTTGAGTTTCGCTGTTTGTTTTTCCCACAGGAAAGAGAAATTTAAAATATTTATACTGGGTTTGGTTTGTTTTGTTTTTTTCCAGAGGACACAGACATTGAGCATGTGTTTGCCTGAGAAGACAGGGCAAAACTGACCTATCCAAAAGCTGTCCAGTTTGGACTGAGACTGAAGCACAGGTTTTCCACGAGCACTGCATTTGATGTCAGGAAAAAACCTAAGAGCAGCTGGAGTAATTAATGATCCTGATAAGCACGTGCTGCTGGTGCTGAGGAAAAAGGGAATGGAGAAAGTGCCTGGGAAGTCCTGGCACTTCCCAGCTCTCCCCATCAGGTGTCAGCTGTTCCCAACCGGCAGATCCAAAGGAAACACGGACCTGTCAGTGTCTGTCCTGCTCCCGAGCCCCGGCCTGGCCTGGCCCTGCTCTGCCCCAGGAGTGCAAACAACGAGTCACCACGTTACCCGAGTCTGAGACTCTCCTGAAAGTAGGGATCACATTTTCCTAAGAGGCCCAAAGACACTAAATTGGGCTAATCCTGTCTGTGGCTGAGTGGAATTAGTTGCTGGTAGCCTATCTAGCAGGAGTACGATAGTATGTGATTAAAATAATAGGTATATAAATAATAAATATAAAACTATATAAAATTATATAAATGTATATACATTCTAAATAAAAATGTAATTATCCACAATCTACAGCAGTTTCAGCCCTGCCCAGGCCCCCTGCCCTGCAGCGGGGTGGGCAGTGTTCCCTCTGCCCCGCCGAGCCCTGCGCCCACCGTGCCGTGGGATCCCGACACGTTCTGCATTTCACCACACGGGATATTGGAGATATTTGGAGGTGCAGGAGATGAGAACTCCCCGGCCCTGGGCTGCGGGTGCTCTCTAGAGGGCACTCGGCTCCCACCGAGCTGCCGGAGGGCGCCCGGGGCAGAGGCGAGCGGCAAACCCGGAGCTGGGGGCTTGGCTCATCCTCCCACAGCAGAGCCGGGTGAAGTCTGCGGGACGTGCAGGGGAGATCCCGCTGCGGGAAAACACGGAACGCGCTGTGAGCCCGGACATCCCGCTCCAGCTCCTCCGGTATTTAATGGTGTCGCTCGTAGTGAGGTCGGCACGACCCGATTCCTGTGTGACAGCTCAGGGACGGCGCAGTGTCCTCCCCGCCGCCTGCAGACCCCCGCTGTCCTCCGGGCCCCCCCGGTGTCGTCCCGTGCGGGGGCGTGCGGGACGGATGCCAGGCCGAAACTCACTCCCTGATTTGCTAATACCTGTTTATGTTTCCAGCGGCACCGGGATATTTCGCATCACGTCGCTGGGCGGGAGCACAGCGAAACTCAGGGTCCCCGCGGGGGCTGGAAATGCGCTGTAATGACCCTTTGCTAACGAGGGTCTTGCCAGTGGAGCAGCATCAGCTGAGACCCCAGAGTCACCTGGGCCGGGGCTGCTCAGGCCCGAAATGAAGCCGTTCCCAACCCAGGGGTTTGTGCTCTGAAATCTCCTACGGCTCTGACTCACCCAATTTTTGTTCCTATCGCAGCCACCATCGCTCCCTTGGGTGGTGGAGCTGTCGAAGGTGCCCTTTAACGTTTCATCACCACTCGGCTCTGCAACAGGGAGTGAGTAACAGATGGGGCAGAGTGGAGGCAGGAATTACACCTTCTACAGGAGGGATGTTTGCTGGCTCGGACACCCCTGGCTGCCCTTCCCTGGGGTCAGCACGTCACCCCCCCACGCCGAGTCCAGCTTTACTGACCACTGGGGGAACGTGCTGGGTTTGGACCATTGGACAAACAGGGCCAGGTTCCAGGGATATTCCCTGTGACCACACACCTCAGGGTGTGGGTGGACACCAAGACTTACACCAGAAGACACCAGGAGAGGTGGGGACTTACTCTCTCACTTCAAAACATATTTTAAAACCCTTCACTTAAAAAATGCCTAAAATATGTTTTGGCATCAGGGAATCATGGAATCATTTGGGTTGGAAAAGCCCTCTGAGATCCTCGAGTCCAGCCCTTCACCCAGCACTGCCAAGGCCACCACTTGCAGATGGTGGTCCTAGAATTTCACTGAGCTCTAGAACCACACTGTGTGTTTTGGTTTCTGGCAATGAACCAAAGCCCACTGGTCTTTTGATAGGATAAACATGAGTGAGCCCTAATATGTTACAACTGATCTAAATCAGATTTTTCAGCTTTCAAACATCTAGCTTTTTATTGGGATAAGGAAAAAACCCTCATCGTTTAAATTTTAGGGGAGAGGAGAACAGCTTCATGCTGAGTGTCAGGCAGCTGAACCTCACTGGAAGGAAGAGCAGTGTACAAATAAGTGTTCACCCTCCAACACAGTCACACTGCAGGGCCTGGCTTTCTTCTCTACTAGGGAGAAATCCTACAGGATTATCTGGTGTTAATAAAACTGCCTGATGATAATATAATGGGAGTTAGTTTATAGCATATAATTATGAGAATGAGTCATATTCCCCAGGTAGATAATTCAGAGTTTTTCTCTGTGTAGCAACATAAGGAGATTGAATATTCCTGACAAGACCTGATCAGAAGCTGGAAGGATGGAAAAGGATCCCTCTGAAGCACCAAAAAGGGTGGGCAACAGTGCAGTCGTGCCCCCTGAGATGTGCTCAGCAACCTCGGTGGTTTGTCCCAAACACAGCAGTGTGGGGAGGGTGTGGATGTGGAGCTGGAAAAGGTGGTGCCAGGGTCTGGGAAGAGCCACGTGTGCCCACCCACACCCCGGCCTGGGCTGCCCCCCCGGCAGCCCCACCTTCCCACTGCCACACACCCAAAGGAAACAGGCTTTGTCCCCCCGGCCTCTGCTTCAGCCAACACACGGCTGGGCTGTGAGGAACACACAGCAATTCTGCCACTGCCTGTGCTGGGTGAAATCTGCCTGTGCTGGGTGAGCCTTTCAGGCTTAAATAGTCCCCCCGCCTCGTTGGGCAGGAGCTGGTAACAGTTTCATCACAGGAGAAGGGAGAGGCCCATTGCAAACAACTGTGGGGCCACCTGCCTCCAAGGCACCTTCCTCCTCCTCCTCCTCTTCTTCCTCCTCCTCCTTCTCCTCCCCCGGTTTTGGCCCTGACCAGTTTTTGGCTCTGCTGCACTGAGCAGCCCCAGCCCAGATTCCAGAAGGTTTTGCTGTCCCATTCACAGGTACCACTGGGGATCCTTCCAGCTCCTGCAGTTTATTGCAATCTCTCTGTGTTACGATTTCCCAGCCCTCCAGCTGCACTCCAGCAGCATCTCTAGATTTTGCTGGAAACATTATCTAAGATCACCCAGGAAGCTCAGAGTGTTGCAAGGGCCTGGACAATCCTATGAGACATAACTGCAGACAAAATTACCGCCTCATAAACCAGCTTCCACCTTACAGCAGCTCTGAAATAAAACATTCCTTTCAGGAACCATTGGTTCAGTCACTTCTGTCTCTGATCCTGGCCAGGATTCCCAGATACACTGAATCATCAGGCTTTCTCAGGTTTAAGGAGATAAGCTTCACTCTTGAGGAAAGTTGCCTGCACAAATTCTGGGGAAAAAATGGCATTAAATCCTCCTTTCATGTATTAAACTTAAAGCTTTTAAGTTGCACACTGGCATCCTCCCTGATATTCAAACCATCCAAACATGTTCTCCTGTGAAGGGAAGACAGGAAGCTTGGTCCATCTGAAAGGAATGACTGATGCAAAAGATGTAATAAACATCTTTGCAGAAAAAAAAAACCAACAAAACAAACCCCTTCTGCAGAATTATACAGAAAACATGGATTTGTACCCATGTCAGCAGCTGGAAGAAACAGTTTAACAGGATGTAACCCAAAGGCTCCAAGAGCCAAAGCAGCTGGAAGTATAGAAGACAATTTTGTTTACTTGAGAGAAAAGGGTTTCTGGCTGTAATGAGCTAAAATTATCCCCCACACTCCATTAAATGTTGCAATGAACCATTTAAATTCCTACAGTCCAGGGGAGGCCTTGCTCCCACTTCAGAGCTGAAGTGGAGCAGAAGATGGAACGTGAGGCGTGTCCTGCTGCGTGGGCCAGGGTGTGCTGGGAGGGGCCTTCACAAAAAGCTGTTTCCACAAACACTTGCTGCGAAGCCACAACAAACAAACAAACCTGTTGATCAGCAACAACCAACAGCACAAGGGCCCAGTGAAAAAACAGTAACACCCCAAACCAATACAGGAAATTGGACATCACACGACGAGTTCCACCCAGGTGCGACAGTAACAGACTGGGATTTGTCTGGCAGGAGGACGGGGGGAGAGGCACCCAGGGGAGAGGTGACACTGGCTGAGGTGACACTGGCTGAGGCTCAAGGCACGGGGAGAGCTCACGAGCCTTGGGCAAAGATACAATCTTGAAAGAAGAAGATGTAAGATGTGTCTGTGGGTGGAAAACGAATCTGAAGGGAAAATGTGATGTAGTTTATTGACTTAATCTCCAAATCAGAAACTTCACCTTTCTCCTCCAAGGATGTTTGTATTTGTGCTGCGTGGGGAAAACATCCTGGTAAATTTGTGAATTCCCTTCAGGAGTGAGAACAGGACCTCTGACACTCCCAGGAATGTCAGGAGAGACCAGCCCAGAGCCAGGATGCTTCCCCAGGTGTCTCGGCCCTCCTGTACCTGCATTTGGTCCGAGCACATGAAGGGTTATTTCCAGAAACAACCTGCCACACTTCCATTCCTCACAGCCTGACACGGAGCTGTTCTGCAGTTGTTGTAACACCCTTTTTCATAATTAAATTGTTATTTATAAAACACAATTGTAGAGGTGTGATTGGAATAATTGCTGACACGTGACATTTGCCAGTGTTCTCTGAGCTTTTACGAGATATTATAAAGAAGTCAGAGTGGTTCATTGTACCTACAACTCACATCCTGGGATGGGCTTTCCAAAGGCATAAAGCAATCAAGGACTAAAAATAAGGAGCACACAGCAAAGAATAACCATAAATCTATGAAAATATCAGGTAACTATAAAACAATCAGCCAGTATTCCTTGACAAATATCTGAACATTAGAAGAGAGATGGGAACATCCACCACTGTCCCTTATTGTGGCAGAGTGTTGTTGTGTTGAGAGGGATGTGACCAGGACGAGGTGAGTGGGATGAGTTTCTTTGGGATGACTGTAAGTCAGTGCACTAGATCTCAGCAAAGATCTCCCCCACTCAGAGCCACCCAACAGAAATTACATGTTTTGTATGAATAAACAAATGGTCACAAACACTTAGAGGAAGGGTTAAGCTTCCTGACACTGCCAAGCATCTCCCTTTGGCAAATTAGGGCTTGCAAATGCACATGGAAAGCGGGTACTCCCTTCCACGGCGACACCCTCTGTCTTGGCTATAAATGCAGAGGAGGCCGGCTGGAATTTGGAGCTATGATTCCAGGACAACTGTAAGACCAGCTTTGAGTTTTCACCTGAGTTCTTTGCTGCTGCCAGGATGAGCTGTGGCTCGAAGCAGCCCCTGAAGAGCTGCCTGCGAGGGAGCAGCGGTGGCGGTGCCAGCAGTGGGGGAGGAGGAGGGGGCAGCTCGCATTCCTCGGCCTCCTCAAGGAGGATCTCCTCCAGGAGCAGCGGCGGTGGCAGGTTTTCTGGCAGCAGTTGTGGTGGAGGAAGCTCCCGGAGCAGCTGTGGTGGGGCAGCTGGTGGGTATGGGAGTATCAGGCGCAGCAGCTACGGAGGAGGGATGAGCAGCCACAGCTGCGGAGGAGGGATGGCTGCCGGATACTGTGGAGGGGGAATGGGAACGGGCTTCAGGTCAGGGGGGAGCGGGTTTGGTGCTGCTTGTGGAGGAGGCTTTGGTGGAGGTGGTGCTGGTTTCAGCGGTGGCAGCTTTGGCTTTCCTGGAGGGAACGTGGGAATTCTCTCCTACGACGAGAAGCTGACCATGCAGAGCCTCAACGAGCGCCTGGCTTCCTACCTGGAGACGGTCAGGAATCTGGAAACGGAAAACGCTCAGCTGGAACAATTAATCAGGGAGTGGTACCAGAAGCAAGGTCCTTCTGGCCCAAAGGACTACAGCCACTATTATGGACAAATTGAAGAACTTCAAAGCCAGGTAGGATGCTCTTTGCCAGAGGAGCTGAAGCTCTGACAGGCTGAGAGGTTCTCAGGGAATGTTTGCCCAGCACGTTGTTTCTCTTCTAGATCGTGACTGCGGCTGTGGACACCCACAAGGTACTTTTGGACCTGGATAACACGAGGATGACTGCAGAAGACTTTAGAGTAAAGTAAATATATATTCCTCTTTTCCAGCCACTGATTTCCTTCCTCCTGCTTTCCTGAACTTCATAAATTAATTCCATAAGCAAATATCAATCCACAGGGACTTGGGTTCCTCCTGGTTCTATGGCAGCACAACTGAAATAATTTGTGAAACTTCAAAATTTTCAATATTTCTAGAATGATCTTTGGTGGGAATGCTGTCTCTGAACCAGATGGATGGACCCTGCACAAAGTTGCAGGTCAAAGAGATGATGAAAGATACCACAGAATAAAATATTAAAGTTCAATATTAATATTAACCTTTAAATGTATTAAGTATAAAGAATAATAATGTTATTAAGTAATATTAATTTTAAATGGTAAGCACTGGCTGATGATTTCCTAATTCTGCTGGTTGAGGGATGCTACATGCACTGAAGTACAGACACAAAAGCAGACACTGATACTGGAATAGGTGAACTTCTCCATAAATAATGTCAGTAGGAGAACTGGGATGGGAAGAGCAGGGCTGACCTCTCTGCACTGTCCCTGGCACAGGTACGAGACCGAGTGTGGGCTCCGGCAGAACGTGGAGGCCGATCTCAACAGCCTGAGGCCCCTCCTGGACAGCCTGACCCTGTGCAGGTCTGACCTGGAAATGCAGTTCGAGTCTCTGAAGGAGGAGATGATCGACGTCAAGAAGAACCACGAGGAGGTAAGAGCGAAAAAGCAACAAAACCCCACAGACTGGAGGTGCTGCAGGGGAAACCTCGGCATGAAATACCCACCAGGGCCAGGCTGTGCCAGGGGGGGCCCTGAGCTCAGCCCCTCAACAAGCAATGGCTCGAAGTCAAGGCCAAATAATTGCAACACAACTCCCCCCAATATATATATATATATATATATATATATATATATATATATGTATGCTGTTGAAAGGCTCCGTTTGTGTTCATTGTCCTGGGCCTGGCTTTTCTCTGCAGGAAATAAAACAGCTGGAATCCCAGTCCAGCGGGGATGTGAGCGTGAAGGTCAACGCTGCTCCAGGAGAGGATCTGCTGAAAAAGCTCAATGAGATGAGACAAGAATATGAAGCCATTATTCAGAAGAACCATGCAGAGGTTGAAAAGTGGTATGAAAGCAAGGTAAAGGGTGACAGTTGGAATGTTCATGTTAAAAAGGAAAACACCAGCCCCTGTAGAGGAATGACACAGCATCCATTGCTATTAGGAAATAATGGTAGAATCCCTTTGACCAAAATGAGGGAAATCACAAATGGGCTCGAACTGTTTTGGCAGAGCCACACGAGGAAGTGTAACAGCCCCATATTACCAGTGGCCCTTCTGCAACTTTGAGTTTTCACCTGAGTTGTTTGCTGCTGCCACTCTGAGCTGCGGCTCCAAGCAGGCCCCAAAAAACTGTTCCAGCTGGTCCCATGATAAACTGCCATGTTGACACTGTAAGTAAAAGTCAGAAACTCCAGTTCTGTACATTAATTTTTCAGATGGAGGAAGTGAGCCAGCAAGTCCACTCAAGTGGCCAGGAGGTGGAATCAAGCAACCGGCAGATCTCTGAGCTGAGACGTGAATATCAGAGCCTGGAGATTGAGCTGCAGTCGCAGCTCAGCATGGTAGGTAACAAGTGCTCCCAATCCTTGGATTTGCAAAAAACCCAGGGGTTGCTGGGGTGACAGGAGGGCAGCTGTAGCTGGCACAACAGTCAGTGAAGATGCTGGGTGCCTCTGACACCATGTGAGATCTGTCCCATGTGGGGCACAAGAACGCTCTGATCCTGCCACATTCCCACCAACGCCGCATTTTGTTTGGCCCTTGCAGGTCGACTCTTTGCAGTCCAACCTGGAGGACACGGAACGTCGCTATAACATGCAGCTGCAGCAGATCCAGTGCATGATCAGCCCCTTGGAGGAGGAGCTGGCCAGCATCCGCTGCGAGATGGAGAGCCAGAACGAGGAGTACAAGATGCTGCTGGGCATCAAGACCCGCCTGGAGCAGGAGATCCAGCAGTACCGGGCGCTGCTGGAGAAGGGGCAGCACGGCCTGAGATACAGAATTAAGTAAAGACATCAATTTATTAACTTGCCATCTCTGCAATCAGGGGAAGAGGAAGGCAGCAATATTTATGTTAGGGACTGGTACAACTGATTAATCATCAACATATTTATTACAACCACAAGAATTCACATAAATCTTAGCTGGCAGGGTGCAAAGCTGGATTTTCACAAAAATATTTAGTATTGTGATTTGTCATTTCTTCCCCTAAGTACCAGCAGGAAGTGCTGCTATCTGGGAAAATGAAGGGTAAGAAGGAAATAACACACCCTTTCCTGCTTACAGACCTGCACAGGGAGGAGCCGATGGTGGATCTTCAGGAGAAGGAGGAGGTCATGGAGGAGGAAGCAGTGGAGGAGGAACTGGAGGATCCTGTGGAAGATCTTCCTCTTCTGAAGGCGGAGGAGGAGGGAGTGGAGGAAGAACAGGAGGTGGAACCTGTGGTAAAACCTCAGGTGGAGGAGGTGGCAGTGGAGGAGGAGGAGGAGGAGGAGGAGGGGGCAAATCCTGCCTCTTCCGCTCTTCATCGTCCCAGTCCCAGCCTGGTGACTCTTGTGAAAGCCCAGGTAAAAATGGAATAAAGAAGTACATCCTGCCATTAACAATCCTCTCTGAATAGCAGGAAGGGATATGACAACTTCCTTCCTGGAAATATTTTGCTATTTTTCCCCAGTTGTGTTTTAAGGCCACTCTGACATTTGTTCTTACACAGTGACAACTCAACATGGCAGCACTTGCAGTGACTCCACTGAAGAGGGAGGGTGGCAGGAAGGGTTGTGTGGAAAGAGGAAATGAAGGGGGGAAAGGGAAAACGATGCCCAATCCAAAGCATGCAGGGGAGCAGGGAAGTCAGTGGTTAGAAATGTCACTGGTGTTAAGGGGGCATGGTTAAAGCAGGGCACAGCAGTTGGAAGGAACACTCCAGACATTTAAAATATGAGAGGCATTGGCTGCAAAAGACTCAAGTAGCAAAAGACAGAAAGGTCTGATCTGTGTCTGATTTCCCGGCTGTGGTTCCAGGAAGTGCTGAAAACATGAAGCTGTGCCTGGAAGGGAACAAAACACTGGGGAGAGGAGCAACCATGGAGGAAGTGTCCGAAGCCATAAAACACATGAGACTGGGTAAGGCTCCAGGTCCTCAAAGCACCTCAGACAAACGCCTGAAAATGGGGAATATGAACAGGAAATTGTCATTTTTAGAAAGGTTCACTTCCATTTTGATCCTGTATTGAGGCTTCATCGGCCTCTGTCAGTCAATCTGTCTCCCAAACACGTTGTTTCCACCACAGACTGACAGTCTCATGACATGAGAGCTGGCTCTCACCCAAAGGGCCTGGAGCCACCCATGCAGACAGCAGGAACAGTGCACACACTCTCCTGCTGCTGGCAACAAAGGGAGTGAATTCAGAAGGATTTTGTGTTATGAGGACGATTCTTTGGGAAAATTTGATTTTTAAAAATTCATACATAGGCTTTGCAAACTCCTCTGTAAAAATTCACTCCTCTGATCAAACATCCCATCTGACCTGCAATGCTCCTACATATATTAATGCTTGGTAGGCAAGATTAAAACATGTCATGTGCCATCTATCTTTAACTTACAAAATTTTGCTGTAAATGTCTGTACACACAAAAACGTACATTCTGAGTTCATCTGTATTTGGTTTACACTGCTCAGCCACTCTAAAGTGATTTGCACTCCCACAGCTGAGAACAGAAGCAGGTCTGTGCAGCTCATTGCTAAAGCTGCACACACAGGTACAAACACAAGTCTGACACTGTTCAAACTTTTCTGGGAGGCTGGAACAGCCCTGGTGCACCGAGACTGCACAGGGGGTACTCGGGGAGTAACACAGGGCTAAAAATGCTGAATGAGATCACACTTCTTCAAAGAATTTCTTGCTTCCCTCCATCTTTCCTCAGGGAGTTTTAGAAGGTCTGAGGAGTGATTGGCAGGAGCAGCATCTTCCACTGCAGGACTTCCCCAGTGAGGCCTCTGGACCAAGCAAGACTCTACGAGCACGGCCGAACACGGCTCTGCCACGAGCAGGAGCCAGCACTTGTTCAAGTTACCCAACACTGCTCACTGCAGGGGCTCCTCAGAGCTCCCTGCATGGCCTGTCTGCTGCTTCCACCTGTCTTTCTGTTCCGAATCACTGTTACCTGAGTTAATCTCTACCGTGATTGGTGTTCCTGTGCAATAAATGCTAATAAATCTTTGCTTCTCTGTGATGCAACCAGAAAACCGTGTCTGGTTCAAGTTCCTTTGGTGGGGGTTTTTGTTTGAATCAGTTACAAATATCAAGCCCTACCTGTGGAACACACAATAATGTGTCAGGTTATCCACAGGACCCTGAGTTTGCAGTTCACCATTTAAGATTCACTGGGCAAAGCTCTGCAGACTACACTGCTGGGAACTGCTCAGTGGGCCCTGTGATGGGAAAACTCACAGTCAACAAACCCACTCACTTCTGCTATTGCCTTCTATCTGGGACAAGAGGGGGGCTTAAGGAACTGACTCTTCCCTAGAAAACCTGTTTAAAATATGGGCTCCATGGAGAATTTCCCCTGAAAATAACGCAGGGGGTTCCTCACATGACTCCTGCTCATGATACCTCCTTCCTCCTGCGCACTTCCCCACTCGCCTGCTAAAACCCAAGCAGGACTATCACTGCTGTGAGCCTTTCTCTCTGAGTTTTACAATCACAAGGTTTGTTTTTTCCCTCTGATGAAGGCATCACCCACGGGAGAAGGTTGGGAAATGCAGGCTGAGTGGGAGGCCATGGGAACGGGAATGCTGAGCCCTGATCCCAGGCCGAGCCGTGCCGGTGATTCACGGCGCTGCCTCACGCCGGGCTCTCAGACATGGGATTGGAACTGGAAAACGAAGAAAGGAAGAATAAAATTGTTTTTCCTGACCAGTGTCTGTCTGGGGGCCTGAGGGACCAGGTCACCTCGTGCACGTGCTGATGTCCCCAACCTGCTGGTTGTTGATGATCATTTGCCAGGATACCCCCAACTCCCACCTGCTGCAAAACCACCCTCTTCAATTTTAACCCCTTGCAGCCTCACATCGCTCTTGTCCCTGTTTTGTTCCCTGTCTTCTGAACCTGCTTCCTCCAATTGCTCTGCTCGCTTTCCACCTCTGGCAGGTGGTGACAGCTCTTTCTCAGACCTGTCTGTCCAGGGTACTCAACTGACAGCCCAAATTAAGGAGTGCTCCAGGAGCCCTGCTTCTCACACCTCCCCTCGGAGCCTGCCAGCTTAACCTCAAAACTGTTCCTGCTCAGTGCCTGCTTCCTGGCTGTCCCAGGGTGAGCTACAGTGATTTACCTGGTCTCTGGTCCCACAGTGACACCCAGGAGGCTGTTGGGGTGATTGGATATGATTTCCTTGGAGCAGCAGCCTCTCTGTGCTGGACTGCACTGCTCTGTGCCACCACAGCAGCTCTGAGCACTGCCGGCCCCTCTTGCTCCTGCCCTGCTTTCCAAAAATACAACTTCCCTTTAGTATTTTACGGCCAGTTGTCTAATCCTCAGGCATCTCTGCACATAACCTTGCAGGAGAAACTCCTCTGAAATGATCCTTGGGGAAGCAAAGCAGAAAGTGGAGTGTGGGAAGGGCTGTGGGGCAGTTCAGGGGCTGAGAAAACAGCACTGAGCACAAACACGTACGAGGATGCAGCGTGTGGCAATACCCAGGGCAGCTCTGCTGCTGATTTAATGGCTTATATGGATATGTTAAATAAGGCACAATTTCTGAGCCATTAGGATAAGTAATTATAAGAGTACTATTACTACTTTTGCTACTCAGCATTGATTGCACCATATTCTTCCTTACCTAAAATCTCTACCTTTAGTCTGCATCTACAATGCAAATCAGCTTCATAATAAAGTTTATTTGCTACATTTTACAGTATGTGACAAAATAAATACAAACCACCAATAGACTCACAAAAACCCCCACTCAGTCATGGCATCAGTGCTCACTACAGACAAAAAGCACTCTGAATTGTGATGGTTTCTTACCAGACCCTGGAAGAAAATGCCAGTTTAAGGATTCTTTCCTTTTTCCATTTTGTATTACAAAGCCTGCAGCTGGGTTACCACTGGCACCTGCTTACTGAGAGAACAGGCTCACATGGAAGAACAGAGCTAGAAAAACCACTGCAGAGCAGGAGTAAGAAACACAGACATTGTAGTGTCAGGTGTCAAAGCTCAGGGCAGGCTCAAAGTGGGGCCGCAGTGATACTGAGGAACGAGGAGAACTTGGCACTTTTTATTTGCACGCATTTCGCTAGGGATTAATCAGCATAATAAGCTTTAATTTTATGAGCACAAAGTGTTGCAATTCGGATACTTATCTGGTGTTCCTATTAGTGCTCTGAGGAGATAATTGAGGTACCTGTTGGAACAAGACCTTCAGAGCAACCTGAGGCAAAACTCAGTGTGCACAAACTCCTGCCTGTTTGGCTTCAGAGCTCCCTGGCAATCCCTGTGTCCATCTGAAGGCACAGCTGTAATTTCCAAACTGCCTGTGTGTACTGTGCTGATCTCTCTTTTGTTGAGCGCTGTCAGGCCTCTTAATTGCCAAATCCTGCCATATTCAAGGCCATATTCAAGGGCTGCACAATGAGAACAGCAAAGTCACTGCGCTGGGGGGAAGGAACTCGACTCCTCCCAGAGTCCACCTGGATTTGCTTCACTTCCATGAGGGGTAACACCCATCTCAGACAAACCTCGGTTTGAAGTGTTCACTCTTCTTACAAAAATATCTAAGAGTGATGGGAAGGGGTGGTTAAATAGGTGAAAAGAATAAACTCCAGCAGTTGCCTGAGGCATCAGAGTGACAGTGAATTAAGGGGAAATGCTTCAGTTTGCCAGTGCACAGACACAAAGCTGAGAACACATTTCCTCCAGCTCTTTTTGAATGCAGCAGCTCCAGCCTGCTGGAAAAGCCTCCTAGTCTTGGAGCACGTGATTGATACCAATCACGAGGCCTGATTGAAAGGAAAACAGTCACAGAGCAAGAGTGAAGGGAGGGCAGCTGAGCTGAGCCGTGTGCTGGGCTGAGGAGATGCTCTGAACAGGGCTGGAACATTCCAGCACCTGCAGGCTGGGGGATAAATGCCCTTATTCTGCTCTGACTGGGAAACAGCAGTGCTATATAACATATGGATGCTATATCTACACAGAAACATTAATGATTCAACTGTGCATCACGTATAGGAAAGAGACCAGAGAAGGACCTAAAACTGCCAGTTCCTGTTAGGTAATAATTCCATAAATTCACATCATCCTATAACACATTAGAGGAAAGCATCAGAGAACAAGATTCTTTGAAGGCTCTTTAAATGAGCTCAGAAATGAAAAATGCATCCTGCCCACAGAACAGATCTTCTCTTGTTTGTAAACATTTGCACAGTTAAATATTTAATAATTAATAAGTTAAAATGAGCCAGGAGGGAATTCAGTGTGTGCAACTTTACTGGAGCATGAAGTACTCGAGTTCACCTGTATTTTTCAGGCACTTCAGTGTCAGACTCCAGACAGACACACAGTGACTGACAGAAACCAAACATCCCAAGGGCAACTCTGAGCTGCAGGAATATTTTGGAATATGGCCCAGCCTCACAGCCAGCAGGGTTTCTATAAAACCTCCAAGGTGAAATTAGTAACAAAAATTAAATCATAGCAATGCTGAAGACAAAACAGGAACATCCTGAGAGCATGTGACTTATGAGCTACCAGAGATCTGAAGGCAAAATCTGTGACTTGTGATCCTCCTTTATATACAAATAGTGGAAACAACACAGAACTACAATGAAATGTTGAGGTTAGTGGAAGTTCTCCACCCTCAATGCTTTGACTTTCTTTTCTGTCATTGCTTTGATCTTTTTAAACTTTTTCTTAATCCTGCAATAAGAAGTGTCCATTTTCCAGTGTAGACAAATCCCTTTTGTGAACAGGTACATATGGAAAAAGACCCTGAATAGGAAACAATGTTTTCAGAAAATAGAGAAACAGAGTAAGAGACTCTTTTGGCAATTTTTTTTACTTTTAATAATTACAGGAATTACTTTGCTCACTATCACCTACAAACCCACAGATTGTTCTAGCTTGGCTATGAAAAGCATCTCTAAGGAATATTCCCGGAGTCTCTGATGGGAATTTGAATGTGATAATCCATTTTACCACGGCAGAGTTTGTGACAAAGGGCCCCACTGGCAAGGTGACATTCCCCAGACCCAGAGACAAAAAAGCACTAAAATGAAAAAGCATTTTGCCCCCAGCAAACTCCATCTCTCTGCACCAATAACAGACCGTGCAGAAGCAGAAACTGTTTATGCTGCTGGGGTGTCAGGACCAGCCTCCAGCTGAGACTCAGGAGAAATTATCACATCACCAACCTGCTCGGAATCTTTCATCACCTTTGAGCCATTGAGAGATCAAATAGCAAGATAAAATCTGGGAGCTTTTGAAAGCGATTGCCTAAGCAGCAACAGAGCAACCGGCACAGGCACGGAGCAAAGGCCAGGAGGAGGGATGAGGTTAGAAAATGGTAAATAATCCTGAATCTACAACTTCCCACAAAGGCAGCCTTTGGAAAGCAAGGCCTGCACTGCATTCCCATCTCCAAGGGCTCCTGGAGATGCTGGGAGCAGGACAGCAGAGCACAAATGGCAGTTCTTCGGGTGTTGCCTCTGCTCCTGCACCTGAGGTTTAGGGGAGAAATTGCTACACCCTGTAACTGCCTCCAGTCCTTAGAGACTCCGTGACCCCGTGGGGAGGAGGGAGGCTGATGGAGACATTTCGGTTACACAGAACTGTCACTGGGAAACTGTGCCCCTTCCCCTGAGCTCTCTGGGACAGTTTGGGTCCATCTATAGCAAGACAAGACTGCTGGTGGTTTGCTGTTTGCACATCTGCCTTCAGACACTGGCTTAGCATCCAACCCCCAAGGCAGGATGGAAACCCTTCACTGGGTCAGCTTCTGGGATCAGGACGACACTGAAGTGTGGGGTCATTTCTTTTGTGGTCTCAACAGTCTGATTTAAACTGCCTTTTCTGTCAGGATGTTATTTTAGAGTCTCAAGGATCTCTGCTTTAAGAGCAGTAGACATAATACAGATGTACTTTATCACCTGCAATATATGACACATTGACAATAGAGAGCATGAGCTGCTTTATATTAAACGATAAAAAGTCTTCCCACACAGTAGTTTTGAGGTAACTGTCTGCAATAATACAGCTTCTAATTGGGCTACAATTGACTTTGTAATACATTTAAAGTATCCTTGATCTTCCCCCTGTTTTAGATCAGCAGCTTCTTGGTGAAAAAAGTCCAGTATTTTTTTTTCCATTTGAGTTCTAGGACTTGGCTCTCTGTGTGCTGTCCTGGTGCTTTCTTCACAAAGGAGGCAGTTTGATTTTTAAATAAGAATCCCTCTGCATTGCTTGAAATAGCCTGTTCATATCACTAAATATGTTCTTTAAGTGCTGGCAGGGACACACGAGTTGGACAATCTCTAGACACAAGTCACACAGTCCTATTAATAAAACTCTTGCACTATCACATATGGTGAGAAAAGGAATATAAGGTGTGTAGAAGATCTGAAATACACAACACAGGAAAGAGCAAAAGAGAACAAACAACAGTCTTTGGCGATAGCAGCTACAAAATCTTAGCAAAGAAAGTACCTATTCCAGGAAAAGCTAAATGAAAAAGATGTCACCCAAAAGAAGTGAGATGTTAAACCTTACCCAAGCCCCAGAAGCCCAGCCGTGGGCTGGATTGCCTGAGATAGCTGCACAAAAATACTGTTCAGCAAATAATTCTTGGCACAAACAAGAAATTTGGTAAATGCCCTGGGAGAAGGAAACACCCTGATGGTGACACCCAGTGTCAAACGTATAAATATGGAGAGCTGGGTATGAAGGTTCGCAGTCCTGAGGCTTATCGGGCTGTGCAGCTAAATTTGGGTTGTGGTTTGACTCTCGCCTGCTGTCGCCATGAGCTGTGGCACCAAGTCCTCGAGCAGCACCATCAGAATTAGCAGTGGAGGTGGAGGAGGTGGTGGTGGTGGCGGTGGTGGAAGATGCAGTGGTGGAGGTGGTGGAGGGAGCAGGTCTGGAGGATACTCCTCAGTGTCCACTAGAAAATACACCTCCTCTGGAGGCGGCGGGGGCTTTTCTGGGAGAAGCTTTGGAGGAGGAGGCTCCAGGAGCAGCTATGGAGGGGGCTTCAGCAGCGGCAGCTGCGGGAGGATCAGCCGCAGCAGCTACAGTGGCAGGATAAGCGGTGGTGGGTACGGAGGAGGAATGAGCTGTGGAAGCATTGGAGGAGGATTTGGGTCAGGAGGAGGCGGATTTGGGGGAGTGGGAGGTTGTTATGGAGGCGGTGGATACAGTGGAGGTGGTGGGTATAGTGGAGGTGGATTCAGTGGCTTCGGGGGCAGCGGGGGCTTTGGTGGTGGTGGCAGCTATGGTGGAGGAGGTTTTGGTGGGATAGGGTTCGGGGAGGACTCCGGATTGCTCTCCACGAACGAGAAGCTGACCATGCAGAACCTCAACGATCGCCTGGCTTCTTACATGGATAAAGTGCGACGCTTGGAGGAAGAAAATGCTCAACTGGAGCGGCTGATCAGGGAGTGGTACCAAAGTCAAGGTCCCTCTCAGGGCAGGGACTACAGCCAATATTACAGGACAATTGAAGAGCTGCAAAACCAGGTATGATGTACTTTGACTAACTCTGGAATGGCACTTGCTCCTGCAGCAGAAGGTCCCGGTTTGGGGTGATATTCGCCCTCCCGTGCTTTGGCCAGGAAGCAGAGCTGTGTGGGGACCAAGCCTGGCTGCCAGTTTTCCTGTGTGTGTTCTGGCACAGGTGTATTTGGTGCAGGTGGCATCGCTGGGGGCAGTGGCAGATCAGCACCAGTGTCCCCATCACGGGGCCTGTCTCGTGCTCCCTTCCCCACTGGGCTGCTGCTTGCTTGTTCCTCACCCTTGGGAACAGCAGATGTAATCATTGCTTGGCCTGTGCTACTGCTGCCATAGTCATTGGCTATTTTTGTGAATACCCAGGACAAGCAGCAGGTGCAGTTAGCCCCATTCCAGCCCTCAGCCACTGAACAGTCCCATATCTCCTGCATGAACATGGCTGTTGCCAAAAGCAGTGGCAATTTTGCTTTCCCACTGGTTTTGAATATGAGGAGTTTATTTAGTTATTCTTTCTGACAACGTAATTTTAATGGATATTTGTAAACCAAAATTGACAGTAAAGGCACTTTCTTCTATCTGGAAGCAATAAACTCTTCTCTCTCAGTAGCTCCTGCAGCACTAGTCAGGTCTGACATCACCACAAAGCTGTTCTGCAAGGTGTTTGTGCACAGGAGTTCCTTCTCTGTGTGTGTCAGACTGAAAAGACAACTGTGGAATAACACCTGCCCTCTCCCTTTCAGATTGTTGGTGCAAATGTGGACCTGAACAGGATGCTTCTTGACATGGACAACACCAGAATGACTGTGGATGACTTCAGAATGAAGTGAGTGGTTCCCTTCCTGGCTCATTCCATCCTGCCTCCTTTTACCCCCATGGGTTCCCATTGCCAATTAATCTTTGTAGAGGTTGGAGCCTCTTGGCTCCGATGTCAGAATACGGAACTGTTGGGAAAAGCATTCTGAGAAGGATTGCTTGGGGTTTTCACTATTGGTTTTATCCAGACAAGTTCTTGAAGGACTCCAATCTAAGTTTCTCCTTCCTTGCATGCTGATTTTAAGTATAATCCTCATGGAATAAATCTCACATAGAGAAACTGTACTGAAATCAAACAAACCTACTGGAGACAGAAAGAGAATTATGTCCTTTCTTTTAAGGATTGACAAATGGGATTAGAGACCAGAGATGTAGGATGGGAACTGCCCATACTGGAGGTACCAAACAAAGAGGTCTGGCAGCACCTTTACTCTCTGTCTTGTCTGTTGTTCAGGTATGAGACTGAGTACAGTCTCCACCAGAGTGTGGCAAGTGATATCAATGGATTACGCCCATTTTTGGATCAGCTGACTCTAGCCAGATCTGACTTGGAGTCACAGTTTGAATCCCTAAAAGAGGAACTGATCTTCCTGAGGCAGAATCATGAAGAGGTAAGTTTCTCCACACTTAGTAACCACCGACAACACAACACTCAGAGAACTTCCCGTGGATTTTTCCACCAGCAGTAACCAGGTTTTGGCCACTGGTTTTGATCATTCAACTTGACACAACCTGGCTTTGATTCTGAGGAGTGTGTAGTGTCCACAGCTGCCCACAGCTGATGTAATGAGACACATGGGTCAATGCTTGGCAAAATGAGAACTGAGGAATGAGTGACTTTCAGTGCAAAGTAAAATCTGGTTACTGAAGTCACAGAAGGAAAATTGGATAGAATATATTGAGGAGTCAAAAGAAAGTATTTATACTTTCTGTAGTGAGATTTCCCATGGAGGAGAAAAGATTCCCACAAAGAGCACCCTGAACAGAATTCCTTATGACCCTCTGGAGGACACTTCAGGGTCACTGTGAAGTGTCACAGTGCCTGGCTGTGAGCACTGGAGCCTCAGGAATGGCTGAACTGTTCCATGGCAAGGGCAGACAGGCCCCCTTTGCAGGAGCCATGGGCTGTGTGAGGATCCATGTCCCTCTCCTTCCCCTTATTTTAAAAGACACCATTTCTCCTTAACCCTCACCCTTTGAGAACCTCATGGGGTCCTGTGTCTTTTTTCCAGGAAATGAAAGGACTGCGAACACAGTCTGGTGGGGATGTGAGTGTGGAGGTCAACGCCACTCCCGGCATTAACCTGATGGAGAAGCTGAACGAAATGCGCTTCGAGTACGAGAGGCTCATCGAGAACAACCGCAAGGAGGTGGAGAGCTGGTACGAAACCAAGGTAAGGCACGGGAGGTTTGAGTATTGAATCGTTCACAAAGCACTGGGCCTCTCCACATCCAGCAGGCAAAAAGTGTTAAGGGACATTAAATGACTTTAAGCAGTTTCCTGTAACAGGTCAGTCCTGGAGTATCAGGTTATGTGGTAAAGCACACGGAGCCTCTGTCTTCCAGCAGCCAGGAGAATTACACAGGGTGTTGGCACAGTGGCTTGAGGGAAGCAAAGAGTCTGCATTGCATCTTTATTCTTATTAATTGTTTTCTCAGTGCTTTTGTGATAACCATACAATGTCTTCTTGTTATCAAAAATGCCTCAATTTTGTATGTGCGTTTTTCAGATGGAAGAAGTTAATCAACAAGTCCACTCAAGTGGCCAGGAGATACAATCAAGCAACCAGCAGATCTCTGAGCTGAGACGTGAATATCAGAGCCTGGAAATTGAGCTGCAGTCGCAGATCAGCATGGTAAGGAAAGGCACTTGCTCCACCTGTGACACAGTGTGTATGTGGGAAGAAGGGTTACACCCAGCAGGGTAAATCCATCTGAGGAGAATGGGATACTGGGTAACTTATCTGCAAAGACACACTTTTTTCTGGTTTGTGAAGATCTCCTGTTTTTTCCCACCAACGCCGCATTTTGTTTGGCCCTTGCAGGTCGACTCTTTGCAGTCCAACCTGGAGGACACGGAACGTCGCTATAACATGCAGCTGCAGCAGATCCAGTGCATGATCAGCCCTTTGGAGGAGGAGCTGGCCAGCATCCGCTGCGAGATGGAGAGCCAGAACGAGGAGTACAAGATGCTGCTGGGCATCAAGACCCGCCTGGAGCAGGAGATCCAGCAGTACCGGGTGCTGCTGGAGGAGGGGCAGCAGGACCTTGTGTATGTACTCTGAGAGAGCACAGCACTGTCATCAGTCACGGGCAGCAAACAAACAGTGGGGATTTGCAGATCAGATTTGGTGCTGAAATGGGGCTGATGCAGCTGCTCTTGGCCAATCGCCTCCCGGGCTTGAGGGGTTTCATTCTGTTCAGAACATAACTCATGTGAGGAAAAATCAGTGAGAAATTCTGAACTACCGATTTGGGGCTGGGCAGGGAAACCCCCAAGCAGAGCCTTCCCTTTACCCTGGTTCCAGGGTAGCCAGGAGCTGAACGGGCAGGAGGCACTTTGGAAAAGACCGTAAGGAAAGAAAATGACCATAGTTTTCCAAACTTTCATAAAAGTCTCTGGAAGTTCAGGCTGATCCAGTTTCCTTTCTGCAGTGCCTGAAAGAGCAGCTAAAGCTTCATTCTCTGCTTTCCAATTTCGAGCCATACACTGATAAAGCAGCAGTGCCAAATATTTCAAGAAGTCTCCTGGCAGAACGTGGGAAAAACAAAAGCTCTTGAATTCAAGCTGACATTGGAAGAGAGGCTGATTTTTTGGCACTGCCTCAGTTGTCTTGCTGCTGTGCTGGGCTCTAACCAGAGGTACAGCCCAGAGCAGTGCCAGCTCCTGGGCAGCAGCTGTGCCTCGATTGCCTTCAGAGATCAAAATGCTTTTGATTAACTTTTTTTTTCCCCTTCTTTCTCTCTCTTTGCAGAATCCCTTCAGGAGGAATTGGAGGAGGCATGGGAGGTGGTAGAATAGGAGGTGGTGGCTATTCTGGAGGAGGAAGAGGAGGAGGTGGTAGCATAAGTGGTGGATATGGTGGTGGTGGCAGTGGAGTGGGAGGAGGAATCGGAGGAGGAAGTGGTGGAGGAGGAATTGGAGGAGGAAGTGGTGGAGGAGGAATCGGAGGAGGAAGTGGAGGAATAGGAGGAGGAAGTGGAGGAATAGGAGGGGGAAGCGGAGGTGGATGCAGTAGCATTGGAGGAGGAGGAGGAGGAGGAAGAGCCTCAGGAGGCATCAGCAGTTCCCACTCCTACTCTTCATCTTCCCAGTCCCAGTCCTGCAGGAGTGGCGGTGAAAGCCAAGGTGAGAACTGTGGTTTGGGCATACTGTCCTCTCAGTCCCACCCTGACTCATTTAGGCACTTATAAATGTTATACCAACATACTCTTCCAGAGCCAAACAGTACTGAGGACAAACTAAAGTCTCTGAGAAGTGTGAGATTCACTGTTGTTAGCAATTCTTTCCTCTTTGTGTGCAAAGTCCATCTATGTTCCATTTTGTGGGTGACATCAGCTGACCCTGTAGTTTAATAACTCCAGCTGGTTTTCTTCATCCCTCTCATTCTTTGCAGACCCTCAAAAATCTCACGGCCTTTGTGCCATACTGGAGTTTTCCTTTGTGCTTTTGGAATGCTTCTGGTTGCTCCCACACAATCCTCATGTTTGGGGACACTGGTGGCTCAGGGGTTCAGTGCCAGCACTGACGTTCACACTTGCTTTGCCCCTAAACAGGCTATGGAAGAAAATCTTTTGATTAAGAACATGCACCAAGGATTCTCCAGTGCAAGACCCTTCAAACAGAAACGCCCGAATCCACTGCATTCCCCGTGCTCCCGAGGAAGGAAGATGCTCTGAGCAGTTCCTGGGAGTTGCAGATGCCACCTCTCCCCTGCCCTGCATGCTCTGTGCTGCTTCTGCCCGCGATGCTCCACGGCCCCGGTCACTGGCACTGCAACTGCTGCTTCACAGACCCAACCTGGCCGGTACTCGGGTTGTTCTGAATCAGGAAAATGTCTCTAATAAAATTTCATTTCTGTCTGATGCAACCAGAATCCTGTGTGGGGTTTTTCTTCCACTCTGTAGGGTGAAAACACTTAAAAAAGAAAACACAAAGCCATGCCAAGACATGCCTCCTGGCAGGGAGGTTGATGATACACTCCAGTAGCTGATAATGATATTTAGAGTTAAAGCACAATTTCTGAGCAGCCAGGGCAGATCAGAATCTTCTTGGAGCAACTTGGGCTGTGCTTTTGTTTTTTAATAATGTGCCAGATACTCTCGTGAGCTGAGCTCTGAGACCCAGCAGACAAATACCAGCCCAGAATGGGATAACAGAGCTAAGGGTGAACACAACTCCACAACCGCAGCCAGAGAGGGGAAGGAGCTTATTTCTTCTCCTGTAATATGGAATCTCTTCCTAGAATGCTCCCAGGTTGAACCCATCCTGCCTTTCTGTGGATAACCTGACTTTGAAGTGGCAGTTCACAGCAGGCCCCACCAGCTCCTTGTGCTTCCCTTCACAGCCCAGCGACTCGTCTGCAGGAGCCACAGAGCCAAAGTTTAACACGCAGCTGGAAACCTGAGGGTTTGTTTCCATGCAAGGCTTTGCTCAGCTTCCCAGCAGCTTGATTAGTAAAGGTGGAAAAAGCAGTTCACTGCACATCCCCTATTGCACAGGCAGTGGAAAAAAGTACACAAGTGTTTCTGACTCTGCTGGGTGGTGCAAGATGTTCTGTCATGGTTGCAAAACACCCTTCACTGTAACAAGCTCAGGTAATGATTATATTTTGTCAGATCTAATCTTTGGCACTTTTCATCAAAAATTATTTTTTCACCATATTATATAATTCAGGGACTTATTCTGAGAAATGACTATTTTAATATGGTTATGAAAATGCACAAAGTCAAATATTTCTCCTCTCAATTTCCTCTGAGTCCATTTAAAACACTTTAAAAAAAATTAGGAGCTCTTTGATAGGAAAAGATTTAGTATGCTTTCCCTCACACGATACTACTTTTGAGGCTGTCACCTGGTTTTCTTCAAGAAGAAAAAGGACTGTGATTCCCATCCTGCACATTCAGAGAAAGCTGAATGCCAGCAGGACCTTCATCAATACAAGCAGTGACAAGAGAGTGAAAAATTCACAGTGAAGTTCTCCTCTAAAACAGACATGGGAATGCAGTTTTAAAAGTTTTTATTTCAGGGAATTAAAGAAGATTTCTAAATAGCTAATGCATATTTGAAATAAATCAAGAATGAAGACTCCCTTGGACATTGCGATCACAGGAGGATGACCAAAGCTGAACTACTGAGTTTCACCACACAGAAAGCTGAAGGAGGCAGACAACAAGGCACAGCCTTTTTTAGCTCCCATTGACAGATTGACAAAGCTGGGAGATATTCTGTTTTTCAACAAAATATCCAACGAGGAGCCACCCACATAAAATTATAGTGCAGCTTGATGTGAATCAACACAGACATACTTGCACCGAATGGTAATGCCTTTTACTTACCTCAGACTAGATTCCCTTAGCACATCATTTTTTGGCACAAGCACTGGGGCTGGCAAAGCCCATGGGAAGCTGGACTGCCTGGCAGGTGACACCCACCCAGCCAGGTATAAAGAGCCACCGGCGAGGACGCCCCACTGCACTTGCCTTCCCTGTCTCTCGCTGTGCACAGCTTTGCTTCTGGGGCTGGATATCTGATCCCTTCCACCATGAGCTGCAGCATCAAGAGAACATCCAGCACCTCGTACCGGAGCGGAGGAGGAGGAGGCGGCTGCGGAGGCAGCAGCGGCCGGAGCTCCTCGGTGTCCTGCCGGCGCTACGCCTCCTCCGTGGTCGGCGGGGGCAGCTACGGCGGGGCAGCGTGCGGGGGCTACGGGGGCGGCCTGAGCGGGGCCGGCCTGGCCGGGGGCTATGGGGGGGCCTTTTCGGGGGGCTTCTGCGCGGGGGGGGACCTGCTCCTGGGCGGCAATGAGAAGGTCACCATGCAGAACCTCAACGACCGCCTGGCCAGTTACCTGGACAAGGTGCGAAGGCTGGAGGAGGAGAACGCTCAGTTCGAGCACCACATCCGAGAGTGGTACAGGAAACAAGCTCCCAGCGTTTCCAAGGACTACAGCTCCTACTACCAGACCATTGAACAACTCCAGAATCAGGTAGGATGGCCCCAGCTGGCGTGGCTCCATCACCACATGCTCTTCTCTCCTGTGAGGTCTTCCTCCTCCCTCCTTCCTCTTTCCTGAAATCCCACGCTGTGCAGGTGGGTCAAACCAGCCATGGGTGGTTTCCAGTGCTTCCCTCTGCTCCCACCCGGTTCAGCTGGATGGAGTGCAAAGCCACAACACCTGGATGGCAGGATGTGAGCTCCCTTTGTCCCTGCACACTCCTACAGACACCAGGTGGAGGACTGAGGTCTTGCCTTATAATAGGTTCACATGGTACCAAGAAAATAGAATAATGGACCAGGAAGAAGCATGATACAGGGAAAGGGCTGAACACACTCCCTGGGACACACAGGGAACTGTCTCTGACTGGAGAGGAGGAAGTAAAGAGCAGGGATTTGGGAGGATGTGTGATAGCACAAGTTTCCTTGAAAAGTAAATTTGGAGCATCACCCTCGCACATGGTCCCTGCATTAATGCAGGAAGCAATTCCAAGACCCACAACAAAACCCTGCCAAAGCTTTGGGTCTTCTTTCTACCTTCTGGTTTTGCAGATCATTTCTGCCACTGTGGACAACAACAGGCTGCTGCTGGACATCGACAACAGCAAGATGACTGCCGAGGACTTCCGAATGAAGTGAGTACCTCCCTGTGAACCTCGTGTGCCTGTCCGGTCCTGCTCAGCATCTCAGGAGACAAGGCAGCAATGCCCTGGGTGGTGTTACTGACTCCTCCAGTGTTCCTGGGATACTGGCCTTGGAAGGATGTGTGCTAGTGACTGTCAGCATCTCATTTACCCATTTCTCTGACTCTCTTGTGTGACACAGGTATGAGAATGAGCTGGTCATCCGTCAGACCGTGGAGGCTGACATCAATGGCTTGAGAAATCTCATGGATGACCTGACTCTGGTTAGATCTTCCCTGGAATCCGAGCTGGAGTCCTTGAAGGATGAGCTGATTGCCCTGAAGAGAAACCATGAGGAGGTACGATCCAATGACAAACAGCACAGCCAAGGCACCACCCTTGGATTCTTCAGCTTCCCACCCTCACACATGGAGTCAATTCCACCTTAGGCCAAGGGATTGTCGCTCCTTTTTTACCTTGATACTGCTTTGCCCACAGTCCCCAGCACAAGAAATGACCTGTGTGTGCTCTTGTGTCTCTCTCTGGACTCCCTGCAGGAAATGAGGCAGCTCCAGTCTCAGACTGGTGGGGATGTGAGTGTGGAGGTCAATGCTGCCCCTGGAGAGGACTTGACAAAGATCCTGAATGACCTGAGAAGTGAATACGAGCAGATCATCGACAGGAACCGCAGGGAGGTGGAGCAGTGGTATGAAGTCAAGGTAGGTAGCAATGCCCAGAGAGGAGTCCCCTCCGGTGGCACAGCCCAGGCCCGCGGGCACCGGGACAGGATGAAAGGGAGAGGCTCCCTGCAGAGCTGAGCTCTCCCTCAGCAAACCTGCTCCCCCAGGGGATGCTGTGGCTCAGAAGGTGTCCCTGGCTTTGCCCCCGCAGATCGAAGAAGTCAATCGCCAGGTCACCTCCAGCAGCCAGGACATGCAGAGCAGCAGCCACCAGCTGACGGAGCTGCGGCGCGAGATGCAGAACCTGGAGATCGAGCTGCAGGCGCAGCTCAGCACGGTACGTGGGCAGGGGCTGGGCCTGCCCTGCTGGGGCTGGGCACGGAGCACCACAGCTCCCCTCCTCAACTCCTGTCTTTGCCCTTCCAGAAAACCTCTCTGGAGAACTCCTTGGCAGAAACCGAGACTCGCTACGGCTGCCTGCTGCAACAGATCCAGGCGCAGATCAACTCTGTGGAGGAGGAGCTGGCCAGCATCCGCTGTGAGATGGAGGGTCAGAGCCAGGAGTACAAGATGCTGCTGGGCATCAAGACCCGCCTGGAGCAGGAGATCCAGCAGTACCGGGCACTGCTGCAGGAGGGGCAGCAGGACCTTGTGTATGTATTCCATATTGTAGCAAGGGAATAGCAAGGAATCCTTGTGTACTTATTTGCCAACAGAGACTTCTTGTCCCTGGAGCATCAACATCTTTTTTGACTGAATATCCGGTGTTGCTGGGTTTTTCTGAATTGATTACTCTCCTTTTGCAGTGCCTCCCAAGGTGCTTTCCAAGGAGGTGGAAAATCCTCCCAGTCATATTCTGCTTCCTACTCCCATTCCCAGTGTGGGGACATGGCAGGTAAGACAACACTTTGTAAGGATGTGGTTATTAGTGGGTTACATCTGCCCCAATGGCTGCAATGTAGTTTGTAAGAAAAAAGATTTGTAGTTTGGGCTGGGCAAGATTCCCAGATCCATTAACCTGGGAGTGAGAGAACCTCAGTACTCTGTTACGGAGGAATCAAGCATTAAAATACAGCAAGTTTTGCCCTTCCCTCTACCTAATTATAAAATATAGACCATAAACTTTACGAGATGGGTTATGCTTTTTTGCTCATCGGAATAATAAAAAGATACAGTTCTGAGAAAGTGCTCAGGGCGCTGCTGGCACGGAGCCTCTGCCCTTGTGCTGCTGACACAGTGTCAGGTGTGAGGATTCCCTCAGCAGGAATGCTCAGATTTCCTCTCAAGGGGGTGATTTGCTCGGTGTTCACACAGGGCAGTCAAGAGTGTGTTAGAGCAGCGGCAGCGACCCCGACAGCGTCCAGCGAGAGACGGAGCCCGGCACTTGTGCAGCACGGCCGGGGCAGCGGGAAGGGCTCGGGACCGGAGCCTGCTCACCTGCCCCAGCCCCCCGTCCCCCGCCCTGCAGTGCTTGGCTTACTCACTTTGTCTGTGGCAACTGCTTCTTTGTTTAAGGGCTCACACTCTGCTCGAAACTCTTCTCTAATAAACCTTTACTTCCTCAACGCAAATCACAACCACGTGTCTGAGAAAGTGAATTCAACCAACCCGGGGTGGGTCCTCCCCCAGCTCACCCCTCAAACACGGGCTGTGCAGTGGTTCTGGGTGACTCAATCCCGGGACAATCCATTTTGCACTAAGGAAATGGTCACGGTGCCGAGATAAAATCTCCAAGCAAAGGGAAATGTCAGGAATTGCGAGCGTGGCTGTGTGAGGTGTGACAGATTCCAGGCTCTGCCTGAGGGAACTGCCAGGTGACAGTGAAAGAACTCTGCTCAAAAGCAGGAGGTATAAGGTTGAATGAATGATGTGAGTGAAAGGAGGAAGAAAATACAAACGCTGGGGAACTCAGAAGATTCTTTAATTAACTGTTAATGTACTAAACTGTGTTCAATGGTACTATTGTGACAGATATCTGAGTCCATCAGTCTCATCCCAGCTGGAGTCCTATGGGAAGGTGTGACTCAGGAGAGGTTGTTCCAGTATGTAGGGGCTTCCTCACAAGTATTTCTACACCTCTGACTGTGCAGACAATCACATATTGCTGCCTTCTGTTGGGAAATACAGACAATGCAATGGGCCTGTTTCCTTTAGTGTCATGCACCAAAAACATTCCTATATTTTATGATAGAAATTTCAATTTAAATACTGATTTAATACCAAGAACACAATTTCTGTCAGTACACGCAGCTGGCTGATATTCTGCCTTCAGAATTTTATTTGCTGAAGGTATTTTCTATATTTTACTGCTTAAAAAGATAAAATGCGCAATAGAAGTAGAGATGAGACAGCAATACTAAATTAAGGTAGCTCTTTGACATGCATTTTGCTTTCTGAAGATCACAGTGAAGGCCCTTTTCAATCTGTGACTGATGCCCAGAGTCAGCCGGGTGTCACTCCCTTACAGGTGCCTGTTGGTCCCCTTTGTGACTAAACCTGCTCTTGAGTATTTCTCATTTTATCTCAGATGGGGGGTACAGGTCTGTTAGGGCAATGAAATGAAAGATTCTCTCATCACAACCAACTTAAAAGAGCATGATTTGGTTTAGGTCTTCTTTCAGTAACCACATGCCTTGGCTCTGCCAGACAGCACCGGGACCGCAGCCTGCAGTGAGTGTCCACAGAGACACTGCTACTCATTGAGTAGTCAGTTGAAAAACTGACTTTTATCAGTCCAACAACAGGAATTTTTGTGAATAAAAGCCTGACTACAATGAATAAAAAGCTCATTTGGGGTTTTAACAGTATATAAAGCGATGTAAAGCAAATGCAAATATGACTTTGGTCTCCAAAGGCTGCCAGAACTCGCTCAAGTCTCAGCTGTACTTACTGTACCAAAGCTGGTGAGGGACACATCTCTTTTGAGGCAGGATTATGTAGCCTTGAACTACAGTTGATGTGTATAAGTAAGCACTGAGTGTTAATGCATACAGGTAAGCTCTCATGTGACAGGAGTCCCATAAGAGAAAAATGAGCCCAGAATGTGGGTCTGTGGAAACCATTCAGCTCTGGATGAACTGAAGAAACACATCCCTGAGCAATGCTGCAGGGAGAGGGTGATGGATGAGGAAAGCACAGATGGAGTGCCTGATGAAACTCCTGGGAGTAGCACTCCTCTTACCAAGACCACAGTTGACTCATTTGCTGTAAAACAATTAATTACCAGTAATTGTTTCTGAGGTTGTCCTCTCCCTCTCGTGTGACTGAAGACACACATCCAGCAATGCATCACAGCTTCTGGGGAAACCACAGACTGCTTTTAGTTCTTTTGCCAGTTCAGAATATCTGCTTGTGGCTCCACATCCAATTTCACCAGTGAGTAAACAGCACCGGGAAAGGATCCACAGCACTCCCACTTCAACCAAACTTCTGACTTACAGAGGTCCATGGGGTGCATTGTGAGCCAAAGGCCTGCCAGGGGAAGATGTGATTTCAAAGCTCTCACAGCCCCTCTGGAGGGCTGAGGAGCCTCAACACCTTCTACAGCAGAACGTCTGAGCTGCCTTTGCCCTTGCAGGGACTGTGGGAGGACCTGAACAGCCCTGGCTCTTCTGGCTGGTGACGTAAATCAGTGTGTCCAAACTGACTCACAACAGTCAGCTCCAGCCAAGAGCCGTGTCCACAGGATGGGGACAAGAAATGCACAGGGAGACAAGGAAATGCCCCCGAGTTACAGAACAGGAGGTCTGAAGTTTAAGTGTTTGGGGTGCAGCTACAGCAATAAGGATGGTTAGATCAGCTGTTTGAAACGAGAAGAGAGGGACAGAGGGACAGAGAAAAGGCTCCTGGTGATGGTATGAAATTACAGCATTGGGAAATGTCAGGAATTGTTGGGTCGGGTGTTGTGATGAAACGGTGCCGAGAAGGAGATACAAAGTCAACACCTCTGGCACTAAGGCCAGTCAGCAATAAATATCTCATAGGGGAGAATAAAAGTGCATTTCAACAATCTAATGAGGAAAATATGACTAAGGAATCACACCCTGTGAGAAAATAATTTTTATTTTTTAATAATGATGACTCAGTCGCAATAACATATGCAAAGCAACTGGTTCTGACGTGCAGATAATTAGAGAGATACCAATAAAACAACAATCATAATTATGCAGATCAAAGGATTACATTATCTGTGATCCAGGGGTGGTGGTGTGTCAAGAAAGAGGGTGAATGGCTTTCCATGATTCTTCAGTCGGCCATGACACACGTTAGTAACTTCCATGGGTCTCATGAACGCTGTGGTAGGAGAGAAAATGCTGCTGGAGCCACAAGTGCAGGGGTGTGTAACAATGTAAATGGAGAAACCACTTGGAGAACTCTTCCCAAGAAGGGTTCATCACATCCTGCCCCCTTACAGGAACGGTGCAGTTGTGCAGCACCGAGGGACAAAAGACTCAAGGTAAGGAGGGTCTAGGGGGTCATCACAGCTGCCTCTGTTACACAAGAATAAAATGCCCCCCATCAACTGACCAAGGTCAATCTTGAAACTCCTTCTCTCCTCCACCCAAAGCTCCTGCAATAGAAGCACTTCCAGACCCTTCTGCCTTCTGTAGGTAAAAAGCTCCTCTTAGTTTTCAGGCCAGACTCACTCAAATCCAGACTGTGCCCTTTCCTACGTGGACAACAGGACTGTCCTGGATTTCAAATGGCCCCGGTACCTCCTTCCTCAAGAGCTGGCTGATAACCATCTCAGCCTCCACCTGGCCAAGATGAATCCTTTCCTCTCCCAGCACACAGCCAGTAAAGCCCTATAGATTTTACACACCTATTTCAGTTTAAAGTAGTCTCTGAGTGATTGGAAATTTGTACAAAATGTTAAAAAATCACAGCTTTAAAATGACATCATCGAATGCCCATCGCTGTGCGTGAGACAGGAGGGTTTCCCAGAAGTGGCACCACCCGAGTCTGGTGAGAACACAAAGAGCATTGCTGCTTCTAAGGTCACTCTACTGTGATTTACCACTGAGTACCCTGAGAGACAGCACCCATGCTGAGCTCTCCTTTGGAGAGAAGGACCAAAATTCTTAGAGATTTTGTTTCCAGAACTGGCAGTTCAACAGGAAAACTGGAACCAGCCTCACGCACAGGGTGCCTGAGTTCATTCTTCTCCAACTCTGACATTAAAGAGAGTAACCAGGTGGTGCTTTCACCACCTGTTTTGAGGACAAAAAAATTACTCCAAAGAACAAAGAACAACTATTAAAATGAGTCTCACTCATTAAGTAGCCAGCAACAATCTATCTGCAACAAAATCTAACTCACAGCCACCCACCCGAAATTGCAGTGCAGGCTTGGTGAATCAGCATGCAAACACAGTACCTGGGGGGAGGGCTGACCCAAGCCCCAAAAGAAATTCCCCTTAGCACATCACTTCCAGTGTAAGCACTGGGGCTGGCAAAGCCCATGGGAAGCTGGACTGCCTGGCAGGTGACACCCACCCAGCCACGTATAAAGAGCCACCGGCGAGGACGCCCCACTGCACTTGCCTTCCCTGTCTCTCGCTGTGCACAGCTTTGCTTCTGGGGCTGGATATCTGATCCCTTCCACCATGAGCTGCAGCATCAAGAGAACATCCAGCACCTCATGCCGGAGTGGAGGAGGAGGAGGAGGAGGCGGCTGCGGAGGCAGCAGCGGCCGGAGCTCCTCGGTGTCCTGCCGGCGCTACGCCTCCTCCGTGGTCGGCGGGGGCAGCTACGGCGGGGCAGCGTGCGGGGGCTACGGGGGCGGCCTGAGCGGGGCCGGCCTGGCCGGGGGCTACGGGGGGGCCTTTTCGGGGGGCTTCTGCGCGGGGGGGGACCTGCTCCTGGGCGGCAATGAGAAGGTCACCATGCAGAACCTCAACGACCGCCTGGCCAGTTACCTGGACAAGGTGCGAAGGCTGGAGGAGGAGAACGCTCAGTTTGAGCACCACATCCGAGAGTGGTACAGGAAACAAGCTCCCAGCGTTTCCAAGGACTACAGCTCCTACTACCAGACTATTGAACAACTCCAGAATCAGGTAGGATGGCCCCAGCTGGCGTGGCTCCATCACCACATGCTCTTCTCTCCTGTGAGGTCTTCCTCCTCCCTCTGTCCTCCTCCCTCTTTCCCCTGGCCCTGGGCTCCACCCCCTGCGGGATGGTCATTCTAGTGGTACTGCAGACACAAACCCACTGAGCTGCACCTCCCATCCATTGGGTGAGCCAACCCCCACAGCACCCACAGGCAAAAGGGCCGTGCTCCAGAAGCACAGCCTGAGGGCCCAGGGAGCTCCATCAGCCCCAGACGCGCTGGCACACGGAAATCCCACGCTGTGCAGGTGTCTCCAAAGCAGTCGTGGGTGGTTTCCAGTGCTTTCCTCTGCTCCCACCCGGTTCAGCTGGATGGAGTGCAAAGCCACAGCACCTGGATGGCAGGATCTGAGCTCCCTTTGTCCCTGCACACTCCTACAGACAGCAAGTAGAGGACCAAGGTTTTCCCTTACAATCATCTTTTTTCATAATGAGATGAGTTACAGCATCAGGGGCAAAGCCTACACTGCCTCCTACACCCCGAGTGCAGAACCCACTTGGGCTGGGTGATCTCCCAGCATAACTGTTCTTCTGTTCTTTCCCCCATCAATATACTCTTTCATCAGAACGTTTGCAAAGCCAAAATCTTCACACACTAGTCCCTGTCATAGAGCATTTCAACAACGTTCTGCGGCCCCTGCACTACTGCAGGAAACAAATCCAAGACCCACAACAACACCCTGACAAAGCTCTGGGTCTTCTTTTTTCTTGTCCTGGAAATTTAGGACACAGAAAGATTTCTCTCCACCCTCCTCTTCTGCAGATCATTTCTGCCACTGTGGACAATAACAAAATGATCCTGGACATCGATAACAGCAAGATGACTGCCGAGGACTTCCGAATGAAGTGAGTACCTCCCTGTGAACCCTGACTCTCTCATGCTGTGAATTTTACGAGACTTGTGAATGGAGGTGCTGGTGCCCTGTCCAAATGATCGAGCATTGCAGGGAACGAATGTGTAACGCTTCTCTTTCCTTTGGTACAGGTATGAGAATGAGCTGGTCATCCGTCAGACCGTGGAGGCTGACATCAATGGCTTGAGAAACATCCTGGATGATCTCACTAGGACTCGATCTTCCCTGGAATCCGAGCTGGAGACCTTGAAGGATGAGCTGATTGCCCTGAAGAGAAACCATGAGGAGGTACGATCCAATGACAAACAGCACAGCCAAGGCACCACCCTTGGATTCTTCAGCTTCCCACCCTCACACATGGAGTCAATTCCACCTTAGGCCAAGGGATTGTCGCTCCTTTTTTACCTTGATACTGCTTTGCCCACAGTCCTCAGCACAAGAAATGACCTGTGTGTGCTCTTGTGTCTCTCTCTGGACTCCCTGCAGGAAATGAGGCAGCTCCAGTCTCAGACTGGTGGGGATGTGAGTGTGGAGGTCAATGCTGCCCCTGGAGAGGACTTGACAAAGATCCTGAATGACCTGAGAAGTGAATACGAGCAGGTCATCGACAAGAACCGCAGGGAGGTGGAGCAGTGGTATGAAGTCAAGGTAGGTAGCAATGCCCAGAGAGGAGTCCCCTCCGGTGGCACAGCCCAGGCCCGCGGGCACTGGGACTGGATGAAAGGGAGAGGCTCCCTGCAGAGCTGAGCTCTCCCTCAGCAAACCTGCTCCCCCAGGGGATGCTGTGGCTCAGAAGGTGTCCCTGGCTTTGCCCCCGCAGATCGAAGAAGTCAATCGCCAGGTCACCTCCAGCAGCCAGGACATGCAGAGCAGCAGCCACCAGCTGACGGAGCTGCGGCGCGAGATGCAGAACCTGGAGATCGAGCTGCAGGCGCAGCTCAGCACGGTACGTGGGCAGGGGCTGGGCCTGCCCTGCTGGGGCTGGGCACGGAGCACCACAGCTCCCCTCCTCAACTCCTGTCTTTGCCCTTCCAGAAAAACTCTCTGGAGAACTCCTTGGCAGAAACCGAGACTCGCTACGGCTGCCTGCTGCAACAGATCCAGGCGCAGATCAACTCTGTGGAGGAGGAGCTGGCCAGCATCCGCTGTGAGATGGAGGGTCAGAGCCAGGAGTACAAGATGCTGCTGGGCATCAAGACCCGCCTGGAGCAGGAGATCCAGCAGTACCGGGCACTGCTGCAGGAGGGGCAGCAGGACCTTGTGTACGTACTCTGTTTGCAAATAAGGGCACAAAGTCGATCACAGGCTTTTCTCTCCTAGCACTCATGGAAGACAGAACAGAATCTTCTACTTGTCTGTAGCTGAAACCTAAATTCAGCAGCTTCTTTTTCACAGCATCTGCACTGAAATGTATCTATCAGAAACTTCTTAAGCACATCAAACTCAAAGGGAAACACAAAGCAGATTGTTACTGAGAGGTTTTGAGTTAATCAGTTCCTCTTGACCTGTTTGTGTGGAGTGAATTCTGTGAGAGGAATCACCATGCCAAACCAAACTGTAATGAAGTTCCTGCTGTCAGCAGACAAGGAAGAACAGCTGGAGTGGGAGAGTACAAGAATTATGTTGCAAGAGTGTTTTGCTTTTATAATTTTCTAAGAAAATACAGTTGGAGGGAAGGAAATAAAAATATAAAGAATTATTTGTGAGGTCCAGGAAAAGCCGAGCTGTTACACACACTGCATGTGATGTCAGTATGTATTTATTTTTCCCTTTCTTAAAACTCCTTTCCTTTCACAGATCATGTCAAGGAGGGGGAATGTCCTCCCATTCTCATTCTTCTAGTTCCTACTGTCATGGTCAATCTAGTGACAAGGCAGGTAAGAAACATCTTCCAAAGAGGATCCAAACCCATCCTGTTCCCATGCCTTTCACATTTTGTGTTTCATCCCTTTTCCTGTTAATACCAACCTTGTCCTATGACTTCCACATTTGCAACTGCAGCAGGGATTAAACTATTCGCAATCAAAGCTCTTCATTTCAATGTGGTTTGGCTCCAGTTCCAGACACAGGCTGATCTCCTTTCCCATGCTTTTGCTCACAAATGGGTATTTAAATAGCACATAAATAGAAATATCAGTGCTGCAAGAGACTCTTGATTTCCCCGTCAGAGCAATCAATTCTTCTTTCTTTCCACAGGGCAGTCCAGAGTGTGTTAAGATACGACCGGTGTGTTGGGCTTCCCTGACCCACTCACTGCCATGGGAGCAGCCCGGCCCACAGCAATTCCTGGGCTTCTCCTCGGATGATCTCCTTCTCCCTTTCCATGCCGTCCATCACTGCCTACACACACATTCCTGCAGTGCACTCCCTGCTCTGCTGCATGACAATGCCTCCAATAAAGCTTTACCTTTCTGCAATGCAAAGAAAACTGTGTCCAACTGTCTGTTTGGTTCATTAATATTGTATTTACGTTTAGGTGGAACGAGAGAGATAAACCTTCACAGAAAAATCAAGGTTGGGTGAATTATGTGCTATGGCCCTAAAGAAATGTGTGAACCCTAACTCAGTTGATGTCTGGATAAAATCCTGGAGATGAATCCACATTAAACTCAAGAGTGACACCTATGGGGAAGAGAAAGGGGGGGAACCCCTTTTTCATGGTGTATGTTCCAAGGGTTGTGCGAGTAGTTCAGTAGTTCAGCAGCTCAACTGAAAAATCAGGATCAATTACAAAATTTCATTAAAATTTTGTCAAATCAAAACCCCTTTCCTTTGAGTCACTGAACAAGAAATCAATCCCATCCAGGCAGCCCTCTCCCAGCCTCTAGATGAGAGCTCTGTCTAATCTTGTTCGATAAAGCAAAAGGTCAGATCAGGAAATGAGTGAGGCGTATGAAAGAAGTTCTCCTACTAACTTAATGTTCAGTTGTTGGGATTATTCCTCCTGCTATGTTGGAAAATCCGGGCTCAGGACTTTTATTTGCTAGTTCCATATGAAGGAGTGTTCTTCCTTACTCCATAAGGCCATTCCCAGCTCCACGGCCGTGCAAGCTCTGGGTGGAGGATGGCAGAGTGCAGGCAAGGTTCAAACTTCCTAACCAAAACCACTCTCATGTTATTTGGGCTCAAGAGAGAAAGGTGAAATATTTCAGTCATTTCAAACTTACAGATTGCATTTCAGTGTTTGGTTTGCAGGGCTGAGGAAGCTGCTGAACAGGGCTGGTCACATAGCAGGGGAGTGGCTCCACTGCCACCCTGTCCCAGACCCAGGTGGGTCTCACAAAGCTCGTTGTTCCCTGAACAGCTCCTAAATCACCAACATTTCCTATCCTGTCACACAGCTGTGCACTTGCACTTCGGTCTGCAAAGAGATCTGGGTCAGGCAAAACATCTTAGATTCGGATAACAGGGTAATTCTTAGTTTAAAAGGCATCAAACTGTTCCATGTTACAATCCAAAGCCGAATTCTCAGCACAGTAGAAAAGAGATGAGTCAGAGAAACTATTTCCTTGGGAAACAAAGGAGGTTTGTAAAGTCAAAGCAGAAATACCTGTCCCTGGAGTCATGACAGGGCTTTCCTGCTCCTGTGCCAGTAACAGACTCTGCTCTGCCTTCCCCTCCCTTTTACTTCTCCTATCAGCCAGTGCTGACCACCCCAAACCCCTCAGCATCAGGCAGCTACGATGGCCTTTGGGATCAAACACCTTCTTCGGCCACAGCTTAACTAGGAAGAATGTTTGTGAGCCCAGAAAGGAGCCAACTGTGTTCTAGGCTGTCTGTTGGGAACGCTCTCGAGCCTCCTGCTTCCCTTCTGCTCTTTTTTAGGTGGGGCACACTGGCAGTGTCTGTACAGGCAATGCTGTGGTTGAGCCCAGTTCTGCTCCACTGCTGTGTCCCAGGAACCACAGAAATAGGTCCCACAGTTCCGTACCACGGACAGGATTTATCCGTAGGTGACGGGCAGCGTGTCCGTCTGGGTTGGCTCACACGGCATCCTCTGGTGGCAATTCAGGAAATATACACTAGGATTTGTGACAGAAACTGTTCTAAACAGTCCCAAATTAAATTCCAGCCTCAACCCTAAGACACGGTTTGGCCAAGGAAAGAACGGCTTAAAAACCAGTAAAATCGGCAGGTTTGTATTTTCATTTCGCTCAGGAGGAGGGCGAATCCAAAGGCGCTGTGTTCGACGGCCGGGCCTGCAGGGGGAGCTCGGAGCCGCTCCCGCTTCCCAAGGCCCCAAATCCAGGGATCGTGGCTTTGGGAGGGTTCGGGAGGCTCAGTTCTGGCTTCCCCCTGGATCAGGACGTACCTGCAGGATTAAGACCCACAGCACATGTTTCTTTTTGCAAAGGCAGCTCTTAGGTATGGACAGGTACGACAGCCCACTGCGGCTCCCGGTGCCTTTGTGCACACTCCTGCCCGGCCATGGCACTCCTGGCCACGAGGAAATGGGACCACGGAGGTGACACAGCAGATTTCCCTCTCAGCCCACGAGGACTCAAGAAATGAGAAGAGGAATTCTGGCTCACTGTGCCTGTGACAAAAAGAGAGATGAGAGGAAGCTGCTCCTGTGATATTTCTCACATTTACCAGCCCACCATAACAGTGAAAAATAACAGCAGCCAAGTTAACCAAGTACAAGAATTCTTGGAGGAAAAATCCTTTCTCTCTGTATTCCAATTAACAATTTCTATTCGTTCATGTGGAGTGGTAATCCCAACAAACCTCACAATTCTTTAAATATTTCCACACTGTGGCTGTTCCATCCCTGGCAGTGTCCAAGGCCAGGTTGGACAGGGCTTGGAGCAACCTGGGCTGGTGGAAGGTGTCCCTGCCCATGGCAGGGGGTGGGACTGGATGGGCTTTAAGGTCCCTTCCAACCCAAACCATTCCATGATTCCCTGATGAAGGACAAGCACTCTCAGCCACACTGGGGCTGACTCTCAGAGCTGTTTTAGCAGTGCCTAAAGAGAGGTTTCTGCAGGCTGCAATTACTCCTAATAGCTCCGTTTGGGAGCCCACGCTCCGCGGCTCCGCCAAGCCTGGCTCCAGGGAACACCTTTCCCTGGCACACCCCTGTGCTCCCAGCCCTGGTTGGGATCAAAGGCACCCACAGCCTCAGTAATCAACATTTTCTTACAACATTCCCAATGCTAGTTCAGTTCTTTCCCACAACCCGATGTCGATAATTATTGGCAGTACCCAAAAGTTCACAGCGATCACACGCACGCAGAGATTTTAAACAAATGCCAACTGCTCCTGTCTGTTGAAAATGTTAGAAATCATTTCACCAGTTCTTACGTTATTAAAGCTGAATCCATTTGGAAAGAGTGAAAAGGCACATTCCAGTCACTTGCTTTTGGTGGCCTTGGGCTGCCCAAAATACAGACAACTGGCACAGACCTCGGTTTGTAATGAAAGGAAGATATTTAAAGCTGAATTGGGGTGTCAGAAGCTGGTGGAAAATCACAGCTCCCAGTTAAGGTAACAGCCAGGAGTGCCTGGGGAGGGACCTGCCTGGTACACGGGGAAAATGCTCCTGGTTGAAAGTGGCACAAACTGCTAAGAGTAGCCAGAAATCCCCTTCTCCTCCCCTGAAGGTGTGTGGCCAGCCAGGGCAGCCAGAGCCAGGGCTCCCAAGGGCTTTCTGTGGGCTGAGAGTTGCCATGAGAACCACGTGTTTACAAACACCTCCCTGGCAGCAGCTCCCAAACCGGAGACTCCAGGACTGGCCCTTGCAGAGCAACAGCTGGACTTTCTCACTGAGCCCAAGAGAGATCTGGAGACTCCAAGAATTCCTCTCAAGCAAAACCGAGTATGAAACTGCCTGTAGGATTGGGAAAGCCCAAATCCAAGGATCCATCAGGAGGATACTAAGAGAGCTCCTTGTTTTCAAATCCAGAACATGTGTTTAAGGCTTGCACAGTAAAATCTCAGCCCTTACTGGAAGCTGTGGTTTATCCCCATGATCAGAATATATTCTTATGAAATTAGAGAGAGAAATAATAATCTGTAATTCTGTGAGTACAAATACGTGTGTATAGATATAAATATATGAGCACATAGATAGAAATAACACACAAATGTTTTACAGAATAAAGCAGCTCAGCTCTGCTACACACCCCCACCTACTCTCTGTTTCTCCCAAATCTGGGAGGCATTTTTGAGTAGGAATTTTCCACGTGGCCTATGGGAAGATCCCTGTGATAGTTCCAGGCCTCCTCCCTCACTGTGACTGCACTGACGTGGCCAGAGTCCAACACCCAGAGCTCCCCTGGCCCGGGCCAGGCTCAGTCTGCCCGGGTTTGGCAGAGCCTCTGCGCTGCCTCTGCCGCTGCCTGCACAAACCTGACTTCTGGAACACGTCCTCCTGGCCCTTGGATGCTTGGCTCTTAAATAATAGTTTCCAGCCCCATCATACCTTGCTGAGATTTACCAGCCAGATAACAGGTTAAAGGAAGTGTAAAAGTACATCCAGTGAGTTGTCTTTCACTCCTCAGGGCTTGGTGCCCAACTGAACCTTCCTTCCCACACAATCTTTAATCACACGATAAGAAAATCTGTTTTATTTTCCTGTCTCAGGTACTTTAGTCCTTCATGTGCTTTATAGTTAGAGTTCTGGACTGATAAAGACTTTAAAGCTGTTTATGTTTCTAGGGTAACAGGGACAATAATGAGGCTTTTCCACACCACAGCCAGTTTCAAGGATTTGCCAAGTATTCACACTGCTCGCAATTACTGAAGTGCTTGAGCTCTTCAGGATCTTTTACTATTTTCCTCATACTAACCTATTAAAATATTCTATAAGTGGCAACCACTGAGAAATTAAATTCTGTAGCTCTGCAGGAGCCTGGGCAGGAATGGTTCCAGTTCAGCTCAAATCATTGATCCATCATTTCTCTTCTGCCGGGAACGACCCAGACCCTGGACAGGAATGGCTTGTCCTGTGTCTTACTCCCCTCATTTCTGTTAACACAGAACCCTTACATGACCTTATTTCTCACCTCTTTCAATGCAGAAATTGTGCATTCCCACATGCATTTCCCTTCACCACATTCCCTCTACTTTGCAAAAATAGTAATTTTGAGCAAGTTCCCACTGTTGCTCTGCTCTCCCCTCCCCTTCCCCAACCGCTCCCAGCCGTGCGTGCACGTGCTGGGACCTGCCCTTCAGCACAGAAACATCCTTGTCTCTGAATCTGTTGGCACATTTGGGGACTATATGGCAATGCCAGGTTTGTGAGGATTAAGGAAAAAGATTAATGATGGGCTATAAAAACCAGACAGGTGAGAAATGTATTCTGGGCAGACATTCACCACAGTTACCTTGCTACCAGCTGCAGATCAGAGCCTGTTGTCATTGGTTCCTCTCACGAGGAAGTTTAAAGAAAAAAATATGGAATTTTGTGCTTGAATTAAAGAGCTGCAAATGTTTCATGCCTGTGGTCTTCAAAAGGGAAGAAAAACATCCCAAGTTGGGATCTTAAGAGGGCCTGTGGCACAATTGGTTGGGAGGGGCAGCCAAAGTTTGGATGAGCAAGAGAAGAGATGGAGACTAAAAATGTGGATGTGAAAAGGCAGCACATTAGCACTGATGGAAGCAGAGGCAGAAAGGAATAATTACCAGAAGGAACAAACAGTTAAAAATTTAAAAGGTAGATTCAGAATAATAACTCTACATTGCTCATTCACCCACAGAAGCATCACTGGAATTGCAGCCACCAACAAAGCTGGTTAAAATGTCCAGCAAGTTCATTTAACTGGAATTGCATTAGCAACTCCTGGCAGCAAATACAGCAGGATGTGAGAAGAGAGGAGGATATGCCAGAGTCACTCGAGGGCAAGAAAAAAGGGTTTACAGTTAATAAAACTACCCTGAAGCAACAATAACGATTTTATAAGGCAGAGCTCATAAAAGTAAAGCAGAACCCAGTTCCAGCCAGGATTTTGGGTGTGACTGGATGACTTTGCTTGAAAAAATGTGTCTCCCTTCCCCTCTGATAAGGTGCAGATAAAGGAAAATCCCTGTGCTGACCATTCCTTACAGGGGAAAAGCTGACCCTACAATAAATTAGGTTTATGATACTGGGAGAAAATGAGACCTATGCTGAATGCTAAAAGCACATTCTTTCACTGGCCATACTAAAGGCTTTTTCCAAGCATTTAAGTGCATGTTCTCACCTTAAAGGAGTCCCTACAAAAACAAACACATGCAGCCATTGAGGTAAAACAGAGATAAAAGTTAAAAGAAAAAACCAAAACCTTTCTGGAAACTTAAAATTCAGTTTTAGCACAAATGCTGTGTGGGGGACTGATTTGGTACTAGAAGCTTATTTGGTGGTACAGATCAGATTAATCCATTTGACAGTGTATCCCAAGCCTTTCCTCTCCTGACATTTTCAGCTGTACTTCCAAACTGCCACGAAGAACTGCAGTTCATTCTTTGGGAGATTCTTCCCTGCCAGCCGATGCAAACCCACCGTGCCTGCAGTACCTGATCAATATTCTGCCAGTGTGACACATGGGGATTGCTGCTTTTACTCAAGGCTTGCAGAGGGAGTGCAGAGGCCTTCCAGATCCACATTTTCATGAGTTGGATCATAAAACAGATGTACATTTCATTTTGCAAAACCCAAAAATACACTGCTTTGAGGTGCTGACGTGGGAGTCCAGGGAATGCTGAAGGAGTACCTAAGGGGAAGGACATTCCTTTCTCCTTGCAGCAGGAGACAAACCCCAAAAAGGACACACTGGGATTTGTTCTCCTTTCAGCTTCTTGCATTTCAGTGCAGAAAAGCACATGGACTGTTCTTTATGCTCTAACTATGGACTTGAGTATTTAGTGATAAAATAACTGTTCTCCTGCAGCTTTCTCTCTGTCTGCAGGCAGACTGCAGCCTCCTGACACCACCATTCACCTGTTCACAGCCCCTGGAACAGTTACTGGCCAGGCAGGTTTGTCCAGCCCGGGGCTGAACAGGACATTCAGGTCTCTGGGAGGAAGGACCGTTGTTTCTCTGGCAGCAGCAGTGGCCCTGTGGCTCTGAGGAGAGGCTGCACAGCTTCACTGTGCAGGTGGAGAGCTGTCTACAGAGAGGAAAGAACTCAGCTCGATGTCCAGGGCTGAAGTGTGGCACACATCCTGTGTGTATCCAGTGATTTATTGCATCCCTGAGTCACTGCACGGTTCCTGATAAGGGTGATACAGGTGCTGTTTGTTCTCCCCGTGTGCTGTTTGTTCTTCCCCTCCCTGAAGCTGGCCCACAGTTTGACACCTCTGTACACAGGGAGTGCAGCTCTATTGTGTGGCCTGAAATACCTGGAGCATTTTTCATGGGCATAGGAAGGCCTGGCTGCTCCTGAGAGCTGCAAACGCTGCCAGGACAGCACTCCCTCTGTCTCCAAAGCACTCACAGGGAGTGAGGAGGAAGGAGAGTGGAAGGAAAGCTGTGAGTATCCCCTCGTGTGTTAGGGATGCTTAGGGAGGAGCTTGCAGTAGCAAAAGCTTTTGAAAATCCATCTTGCATAACAGAAGACTTGAAAATTTTAGAAATAACATTTTCATGACTCTCAAAGACCAGAAGACTAAGTGATTCTGTTTCTTCTCATCACTTCTCTCTTTGAGCAGCAATCAAAGGACTCAGTGTATAATCAGACACTTGTTTCTCCTCACTCCCCAGGTACTCAGAGTTGTTAATGCTTCTCTTTGCTACAAATGCAGCCATGGCTGCTTCAGAAGGATTCTTGTGTCTGCAGAAAACCAGACACTCTCAGATGCAGCAGGTTCTCTGTCAGCCCAAACTGAATCGAGAGCAAAGAAAAAAACAGAGAAAATGTCACTTCTGAAAGAAAAACCTGTCTCAAGGGAAATGAGGAAAAAAAAAGGGGTAGGAACAGGTTTTGTCCATGTCCACACCAGCTCGGCTCCTTTCAAGCTCTGTTATCAGGCTGAATCACTCTGTTAAAACTCTTTCATGAGATTACACAAGAAGGTCTTTGTGTGAGTCCCTCTGATCGTGGCGCTGGCGCAGCGGGGGCCGTGCACTCCCACCCCTTTGTTTCCATGCAGGTAAACTCTGACCAGGTGTAGGAACGCTCCCCTCGGCACGGAGACGCCTCCCCCAAATCCCACCTTTTGCTTCAAGAGGCGGTGGTCAGGGGGAGGAATCGCCTCCCGTGTGTGGAGGTGTTTGGGAAGGAATCAGCCCACTCCACAGCCACTGACCAATAAGGGAATTGCCGTGTTGGCAGAGGGCTTAGGGCTGATAAATTCCACGGGTCTCAGATAACACCTTCTGGAGACAACTCCCATTGTCACCGGCTTAAAAGCAGTGAGGTGGGGGAGCAGGGCACACTCCTGCCTCGGGATCAGGAACCTGTGAGTGCAGCTTGGTTTTCCAAGGTCCTTGGTTTTCCTCACCATGACCAGTTACAGCTTCAGGCAAACCAGCTCTTCCGTGGCGGGGGGGCCTGTCGGCTCCTCGCTGCGGTTCGGCGGCAGCTTCAGGGCCCCCAGCATCCACGGGGGCTCCGGGGGCAGGGGCGTGTCCGTGTCCTCGGCCCGGTTTGTCTCCTCGGGCCTGGGAAGCGGCCTGGGGGGAGGCTACGGAGGCGGCTTTAGCAGCAGCTTTAGCTATGGGGGCGGCCTGGGAGGCGACGGGCTCCTCTCGGGAAACGAAAAGGCGACCATGCAAGGCCTGAATGACCGCCTGGCGTCCTACCTGGAGAAGGTGCGCGCGCTGGAGGACTCCAACGCTGACCTCGAAACTAAAATCCGAACCTGGTACCAAAAACAAGGGCCAAGCCCAACTCGGGACTACAGCTCTTATTTCAAGACTATTGAGGACCTTCGAGACAAGGTAGGTGTTAATATTTACCAAAATCCATCTTTGATTTGCTCTTAAGAAGCACAGCATGAAAACCCAAAGAGCAAACCTTCCCCAGGGAGCCCCCAGAGGGCCTTGCAGGGAGGTGAGATGGATGTGCAAGGAATGGGCGGGGGATAAAGAAAATGTCAGTGGGGAATTATCTGCTTTTTAGATGTTAGCCAGGAGCAGGCACAAACCAGTCAGTGTGGGATGTCTGAGTACTTAACTCTCTGATAGTGTTTGCTTTTGTACACACACATGTACTTACACACATGCTGGTCATGTACACACTTATGACCAGTTAATTACATATCACCATATATAAACTGATATATAAAGAGAACCGAGCAGTGACAGCAACCTGCTTGTCTCTGTACCTCTCACCTGCCATAAGGTTTGAAAACCCTTAGAGGCCCCATCATATTGCTTTAACAATGAGAATAAAAATGGGCTAAGGACAATTTCTCTTTCATCTTTCCCCTACTTAACCTTGGAATGGAGATAAAAGCACTGAAACATTTGGCATAGGGAAGAAGGAAGCAGCAGACACGAAGTAATCAATGCCATATATAAATGCAGGATTTGCCCCAAGAGCCCATGGGTACCTGATAACAGATTGCTGGGGTGATACACACCCTGCAAAACACAGGCAGTCGCTGATTAAACTATGTAAATAAATCAAAGAAAACTTGAGGTTTAGTTTTCGGAGTTCAGCCTGGAGTTCATGACCACTCCCATGCAGGTTCCTGCTCCTCCTGCAACCCATCCGCCTTCGCTCCTGATTTGGAATCTGAGCTCTGCTGAAGGCAGAACTGGCAATGAGACTTTTTTCCTTCAGTATTCTTTTCCCACCTTTCTTTCACTCCCCTTCGTTAAGAGAGGGAAAATGTTGCTCCAGCTGTTTTTGTGTTTTTGAGTTTTAGGAGTGGCAGGCAATGATGTGCTTTCCAGGTAAAACTGAACAGGGATCCCTCCTAAATAAACAACATTTCCTTTAGAGGCTTTCATGATGCATTAAAAGAATAAATAAACACTATCCTGGGTGTTCTAGGAAATAAAAATATGTTCCAGGATGTTACCTCTAAGTCCTCTCCCCCTAAGCCAGCCCATAGTTTTGTCTCACAGTGGAGAGAGGCTTGAGAGGAGTGGCTTTTCTACATAAAGCCACTTCACACACCAGACACAAGGATACGTCCCAAGCTGCCAATCCTGGCAGAAGTCTGAGATAAATCTGTGCAATGTGTTTGCTGCAAATCATTGATTCTTCCCTACACCTCTGTTTGCAGTAGCTACAGATGAAACAGAGTCTTCACTCTTATCTGCAGAGCAGGGAGGCAGGGAACACTTGTTTCAGCCTCAGCAATGAGCTCCCTTTGTTTGCAGATCCTGGATGCCACCATCGACAATGCCAGGATTGTGCTGCAGATTGACAACGCCAGGCTGGCTGCCGACGACTTCAAAACCAAGTGAGTCGTTCTGGAGAGGGGAAAGGTCTCGTGAGTAGGCAAAACCCCCTGTTGAGCCAAAGGGCAATGAAACAAGAACAGAATGGCCATAAAACCCCCGTGTGAACACTGGTTTGATCCTGTCTGTGCAGCTCAACCCTTCGTGTATTTGCTAAAAGCACCATCTGCACCACATAAATCCTACAAACCCAAACACTCTCATATAAAATAATGTGTTTCTTGTGGGCTGGCTAATCAGCGAACCTGAATGGGCTTGTTTTGCCTTCTGAAGGTTTGAAACTGAGCAGGGGCTTCGCCAGAGCGTGGAGGCCGACATCAACGGCCTGCGCCGCGTCCTGGACGAGCTGACCCTGGCCAGAGCCGACCTGGAGCTGCAGATCGAGAGCCTGAAGGAGGAACTGGCTTATCTGAGGAAGAACCACGAGGAGGTAAAACCCAGGAAACGCGTTTGAAAGCGGCACTATAGAAACAGCCTGTGGAGATGTGGAGCCCCTCAGGATTGCCCTGGGGCCTCCAGCGGTGAGGAAAAGATTTCTGTGTAGGTTGGGACCCCCCGCCAGTACCTCAGGGCAGTCAGTCAGCCTTAGCCCTTGAAGAAAGAACAGGAGGTTCATAATGTTTTCCGTGATGATTGTGCCCTCTTTTGTCTCCTCTGCCATCCCCACAGGAGATGAGTGCCCTGAGAGGACAAGTAGCCGGCCAGGTCAGTGTTGAACTGGACTCTGCTCCAGGCATTGACCTGTCCAAGATCCTGGCGGATATGAGAGACCAGTATGAACAAATGGCTGATAAGAACAGGAAGGATGCTGAGGCCTGGTTCCACAGCAAGGTAAACCCCCTCCATACTGTGCAAATACTGACCAAAAAACCCATGAAAGAAACAAGTGCTAAAAGGCACAGAAAGCTGCTGTGACAGCCCTACACTGCCCACCCTTCTCACATGGTGTTTTCCCTGTCTCAGACCGAGGAGCTGAACCGGGAGGTGGCCATTAACACCGAACAACTGCAGAGCAGCAAGTCCGAGGTCACTGACCTGAGGCGCAGCCTGCAAGGGCTGGAGATCGAGCTGCAGTCCCAGCTCAGCATGGTACGTCCAGCTCTGCACTGCCTGACCCCCCCACTGAAATGGGCCCGTACTGCCCTCCCCGTGGAGAGTCCTGTACGTGGCACCAGCCCCTCTGTGGTTCCCCCTGGCAGAAAGCGGCGCTGGAAAGCACCTTGGCCGACACGGAAGCGCGTTACGGGGCGCAGCTGGCGCAGATCCAGGGGCTGGTTGGCAGCATGGAGGCACAGCTGGCAGAGCTCCGAGCTGAGATGGAGCGCCAGAACACCGAGTACAAGATCCTCATGGATATCAAGACTCGGCTGGAGCAAGAGATCGCGACTTACAGACAGCTGCTGGAAGGCCAGGAGTCCCAGTAAGAACCTTCTGTCTGACCCTGCCGTGGTGCTCACTTGCCACAGCACCTCAGTAAACACAACTGCCAACACTCCCGGGGGTCTACAGTTTGTAACAGATTAATTGCTCTGGACCCTGGTGGAAGTAGAAATGTTACAGCTCCCATTTACATGAGATGAGACCTCAGAGAGTTTTTAAAGGGGAAGAAAACACAGGAGATTAAGTGTAACAACAATTAGAGTGATCAGCTGCTTCACAGTCAGGAAAAGTGCAGTTAATAATGTTTTACAGGGTATAAAAATTAAGAACAAATTCCTATAAACTTCCTGTTGCCAGGCAGAGAGCTTTTACCCCTCAGGAATCAGTGTGGAAGGAAATACTGTGAAGAGAAGGCAGCAAGGCTGGCCCTGCTCAGCCCCTGAGTCACCCCACATGGGAGCACAGCTCTCTGTCATCTCACACAGCCTCCAGGAGGGAAAAAATGAGACAGGGGTGGAAAGGTTTTGATTTCCTCTATTCCTCCTTTTCCATAATTGTCTTTTCCCAATGCAGTTGTTTAAAAATATGTTTCTTACAACAACTCCCTCTCCCTGGCTGAGAAGGAGCACAGGGAGATGGGTATCCCTGCTCTGACCACACAATGTACCTGACTGACAGAGAATTTGCTCTCATCCATCCTTGTCTCACACAGCATTTCATGTGTTAACTCCTTGTTCAACTGCTCTCTCTTTGTTCCACAGGATGTTTGGCTCCCTTTCAGGAACTCCTGGTAAGAATCCTTGCTCTCTCAGGAGAAGCTTTATTTTATAAAAGGAAATACACATAACTCTGGTAGTTTGGTCCTTTCTAGAGAGGAGTCTGCATTGATTTGCCACAGAAAAAAATCTAATGATAACAAATGATGTCTCTGACTAGAATTGAACAAATTTCAGCCATTAAAAGATGTCAGACATGAGGAAAAAAAATCCCAGACTCTGCTACAGTAAAGGCAAAGTAAAGCACAAAACACTTAATCATTTCCCCAGATGAAAGGACACGGGAATTGAAGCTTGGCCAGCTCGGGGGAATTGCAGGAACACGCCACTAAAACCTGCCTTGAGCTGTTAGAGGTCAGCAGTATCTTAAAAGGGATGAGTCAAATCCAGGAGATGGAGAGGAAAAGTTCTGAGAGAAGGGAATGAGAGACGAGGCCCAAGCCAAGCTCAGTGCCCGTCACAGAGTGGGCTCGTGTGAGCTGGGCTTAAATAATTGCTGTTCCTTCTCTCCATGTTATTGCAGACAAAAGAGACAAGCGGGGAGATGGGAAACAGCAGTGAGGATCCTCCAGAGGTCATCTGCAAAGTGAGAAAAGACAGACAGCACACGGGGATTGAGACGGAGAGGAATCACTCTGAACCGCTGGAAACGACTTTTAAAGCACAGAAAGTTCTTGGGCACACAAAGTTTCGGCAGCTACACTCACAAAATGGTGATTCAGTTGCAAATAGAGTCAGCTTTGCAATTATTTCCAGGTCTTGCATGTACTGAATTGCTGCATCTACTCAAATAAAGATGATCTTCTTGCAATCTTCGCTTCTTTGGAGTTACTGTGATATTTCAGAGCAGTTTGGCTTTACTCAGGCAGGAAGTAGCCAGGCAGCCTCCCTGAGAGGGGAGTGCTCACAGTGTGGGGGTGGCTTGGGCTCCATCCTGATTCCTTCTGTCTCCTCTTGCTGGCAGGAGCTCAGAATAAGGAGGCAACAGCATCCCCAGCCCCTCAGTGGGGCACACAAGAGTGACTCGAGTTTTTAACTACACCACTGAGCACTCTGCAGAGCAGGGGCAGTGGGATGGGAAGTGATTCCAGAGAGCAGCAGGAGCTGGCAGACGTTTCATTAGAGTAAAACATAAAGCTGTTAAACTGGGTCGCAGGAAACTCCTACAGGAACAAACAGGGTGAGCAGCAGTTGGGAGACTTCTTCACTTCCTCCCCCAGTTCACACAGAGGTTACCAACCTTTAGCACCAGTTTCAGCCCCCTTCTCTCTCATGCTGTTGAAGGTGTATTATCCCAGCTGAAATTCCAAACAGAATCACTTTTCCAGCCCCAGAAATCAATTATTTCATTTCCTACCACCTCTCTCCAAGCTGACAGCTGAGGAAACTTTTCAGGGCTTGTGCTAAAAGCAACCCATGGCTCCAGCCCAACCAGCACCTTCCCAGCTCCTGCTGCCACCAGAGGCTCCTCAGCTGAGGGGGAGTGGGAACAGGGATGTGCCCAGACTGGAAGCATCCCAACACTGCTCTCCCCCAGAGTGGATCAGAGTGTTTCAGCGACACATCACCGGATCCTTCAGCACTTCTCTCCTTGGCCTTGAGAAATGTTCATGAGCCCTTGTTCACACCAGATTAATGGAGTGTTCTCGTGGCTCAGAGCACCCCAGAGCTCTGGACCTGCTCCCTCGACGCAGGACAACCCTCTTCAGTCCCAAGGTGCTGGTGCCTGGTTTTGGCTCAGCGGTGACTCAGGGGACCTGTCAAGATCAGCTGTCAGCACTGACACCGACAGTGCCAGCTCCGCCTCTGGAATGAGGCACGGTGGCTTTGGGCACTGTGACAGGAGACAAAAACAGTGATGAAAAGTAAGAACCAGCAAAGAGACACAGAGAAAGGGACAAGATGGGGAGAACAGGGGGAAACAGGGGCAGAATTGAAGAGAGCAGTGGCCTGAAAAGCCCATGGGGAGCAGGGGGTTCTTCAGGAGCTCACCCATTTCTGCGGGGTTTGCTTTGGGAGGAGAAGCAGCTTTCAGTGGTTCAGCACAGGCAGTTCCTGAGGGCTGACACATTTGCTAATGCACATTTTTGTACCAAACTTACTCCCTACAACAATCAGACCTGGAAACCCCCTCAGAAGACAGGACAAACAACTCCAGGTTTGGTTTTTAATCTTAACAAATCCCATTCCCTGAGAGGAAGTTCTTGTGACAAAACCAGTCGGGGTGTGAGGTCACTGGTGCAGATTTCTGGTGTTGTCCAGCTGCAAATGTGAACGTCTGACAAGAAATTCTTTTCACTTCAGGAATGCAAACTATAAGAATCCTGAATTCTTGGGTTTATAGCCTAACTTTATTTTATAGTTGTATTGATTGTGTACCATATCTGCAGGGCAATGAAGGATTTCTGGTGAAATGTTTAATATAAAATACACAGACACTATAATTTTAGAACCTGGCTCAGGAAAAAAAAAAAAGTTTGGTAAAGGTATGTCAGGTTCTTCTCTGAGTGATGGGTCTATCAGTCATAGAGTTATCACTGAGATGACAAACAAGCTGCTGCTTGACTCAAACTTGCTGTCCTGAGAGGAGGGGCTGGAGTGTGTCAGCTCCGTTAATCCCACAGCAGAGGTAACAAAAGGGTTTGTGCAGCACAGACATGTCAGGGGATGTGTTCCAGGAAAGCTCCATGGAAGATGACAAACCAAGGAGTTTGTGCACCACAGGTACAACGCTGAGAGTGTGCAAAGGACAAGTCTGTGTGTCAAGACACTGGATAAGGAATCTCAGAGCAAAGACAGTGAGACCAGAATAAAGGCATAAGCTGGAAAAAGGGCTCTTCTTTTCACTTCAGCAGGTGATGGGTTTCTGTTTCCTTGTACAGACCGTAAGGAGAAAACACTGTAGAAATGGATGTCTGAATAATGTTATAGGACATGAACTGTATTGGCTGTTTGATTGATTTTTAGTTTCCCAATGGTAAATATTAAGAAACAGCTTTTATCTGCTACCTCTTTTGTAAGTGTCCATCTGATCCAATCCAGAGTGACGCCCAAGGCACATTAAAAAGCAGCAAAATGTGTTTCACCAGCGACCTACCAAAGGAGTTATCAAGCCTGAGTGAAAGAAGACTGAATGAAAATTCCCCAAAGTTTCCTGCTGAAGTTTGTGGTGTTTTCTAGAGGTCTGTTTGCTGGTTGTTTGGCTTTTTGGTTTTTTTTTAATGGAATTTGATTTGCCTACTGTGTGCTCACTGGGTTGAACAGCCCCTGGCAGTGCACACACCTCGGGGCACTGACATTACAGGGGTCTCAAAGAGACTTCTTTTATCTTTGGGAGGATTTGTCTGAACTTGTCTCCTGAGCCACCAACCCTTGGAGACACACAGATCTGGCAAGGTATGCAGAGCCATTAATCTGCCCAGCAGCAAAACTGAAGGGCTGTGGCAAAGGGCCAGGTTCGGTTTGAAACACGTTTCCAGAGCTGAGAGCACCCCGTGTTTCGTGCTCAGCCGTGCCCAGAGCCAGCCTGGCAAGGGACATCACAGCTGGACTTGGCCATTTCTTCCCTCCCAAGTGCACATCCCCGAGTGAAAAGGCTGCTCATCCCTGCACCTGCAGTAACTTCTCAACATCCTTCACCCAAGCAGTGTCACTGTGGTGAGCAGAGAACAGGGCTCTCCAAACTCCCCCCCTGCCACAGTCCCCACACCCCCATCCCAGCAGGGTACACAGGCAGCTCACACCTTCTCATCTTAAGCCCATTTTCTTTAAGTTTTTCAAAGTAACAGGACCGTAGTCCTCCTACATTTCCTCTTCTAATTATTTCAGTCTTGTGTTACCCTTCTTGACTATCTCACAAGCATTAATAAATTAACTGTGCCCGCTCTCCCTTGCACACTGATGGATGCTGATTGTTCCTCACATGATGCCATGAATTGGTGCTTTTTGTACTAAAAATTCGGACTCCAAAATCTAAATATGAGTTCCAAGCAACGATCAAGAATAAGAACATTTCAAATTCTTAATTTCAAAGAAATTTGAAATTTTTCCCCTTCAAAATTTTAAGGGGAAAAATATGGATAGAAAAGGACAAATAACAGTGAGATGAAGTGATGATTGTATATTTTTCAATGAAAGGAGAATTTTACTTTAACTTAGTTTTCAGATCAAGTTGATTTTCAGAATGTAGCCATGGTGAGTGTTGTAAACGGGCAGGTGGGGTGGGGCTGAACTCACTTTGTTTTTCCACTCTTGAGTGTCAGAGAAGTAAACTCCAAGTTTCAGAACTATAGCCTGAAGAAAAAACACTCATCTGATTCATGCCTTTTGTTTAATTAAAAAAAGAAACCCCAAGCCCAAGCCCCTGCGATGTGCTGCCAGCGCTGCTTGTCAGGAATGTCATCATAATTGGCCTCACCCCCAGGGAGGAGGAATTTTGGAGGGAGGGCTGCAGTGGGGTTTCAGATTGTGAGGGTATAAAAGAGGCACCAGGGCAGTGAAGGCACAGCCTCTCCTCTCTGCCCACGCTGCACAGCTGCCCTTTGCTCCTTCCCTTGCTCCAGCCATGGCCACCACCTTCGTGAGCTCTTCCTCCACCTACGGGGGCGGCTTTGGGGGCGCCGGGGGCAGCTCCCGCCTGTCCTCGGTGCGGTCCGGGGGCACCTTCCGTGCCCCGAGCATCCACGGCGGCTCCGGCGGCCGCGGCGTCTCCGTCTCCTCGGCCAGGTACGTCTCCTCTGCAGGAGGCGGCTACGGCGGGGGCCTGAGCGCCGGCTTTGGGGGGGGCTATGGAGGAGGCTTTGGCGGGGGGGCAGCCTGTGGCTTTGGTGGAGGGGCTGGCTTTGGTGGAGGGGCTGGCTTTGGAGGGGGCTCTGGCTTCGGAGGGGGCTCTTGCTTTGACCTCGGCGGTGGCTTTGGGGGCGGCGATGGGCTCCTCTCCGGCAACGAGAAGATAACCATGCAGAACCTGAACGACCGGCTGGCCTCGTACCTGAACAAGGTGCGGGCCCTGGAAGAGGCCAACTCAGATTTGGAAGTGAAAATCCGAGACTGGTACCAGAAACAAGCCCCCACCAGCCCCGCCCGGGACTACAGCAATTATTACAAGATAATTGAAGATCTCCGAGACAAGGTGAGACATTCATATGTAGAGGAGTTATAAGAACACAAGAGAATTATGGAACTGCATATTCCGTCTCTTTAAAATAAGCTCAAATAATTAGAAAAGAAATACTGAATTCCTCAATCCCAAATACACTGAGGTCATGAGCATTCTAGCAGAAAAGAGTAGCTTGTTTTCAATTTAAACACCAAATATCTTATTGTGACAATGTGGCGTTCATTGAAATTAAAATGTTCACATTAAAAGTCAGCAAAATGTGGCAAAATGTGTTTAGATTTTTCAATATATTTTTTCAGGAATCAAATCGTAAAGAATGTGACAGGTAGGCCTCAAAAGCTGGAAAGGCAATTCTCCTGGCTACAGATAAGATCAGGGGTTGTACAAATGTATTTCCTAATTATGGTTCTAATCCACGTTGCACAGAGTGTCTCTGGTTTGCTCAGGGAATGTGGATCCGATATTTCACCGTTACTCACAGGACCCTTTCTCTGTGATTCTTAATTGCCAGATCCTTGCTGCTACCATCGACAATTCCCGGGTCATTCTGGAGATCGACAATGCCAGGCTGGCTGCCGACGACTTCAGACTGAAGTAAGTTCACCTGGGGCACATTTGTCTTCACTCCGCTTTTCTCCTTCTCTCAAAACAGTTTTTTTGAAGCTTGATATTACTTCTTGTGTAGAAAATAAAGTTCTTCAGTCACTGAAAGGCACATTTTGAAATTATGGGCAGGTATTTTTCCTTGGTAAATTCTGATGCAAAAAACCCTGGCAAACAGAATCAACTGATGAAGGACCAATTCAGAATATAAACCTGACAGAACACAACCTCCAGATCACTAAGCAGTTTGCATAATGAGTTATAGCCCAGCTCTTCATTTTTTCATGATGCTCTTATCTGTTTTTACTAGCCTGAGTCATGGGGGAAAGAAGGCAGGAATAGGCAGGGATTTTCACTGAGAAGGAACAGAGTGGCAGGAAGAGATCATTGTGGGGCTGCAGAAATTCTCTGCCACAGAGCCTGAAATTTAGAAAAGAAAGACCAAGGGTAACATGGGGCTTTTCCATGCCCCGGGCTCAGCAGCACATTCAGTAGATGATCAAGGTCCCTGCACAGCTGCTCTCCCTTGCAGTGGTGCACCTGCAGGTTCCTATTTTCCCTCCCGTGTCCCAGACAGCCCCAGGCTACCTGTGCTTTCCTCCACTCCAAATCCCAGAGGACACTGCAAACGGCCTGTCCTGTGTGACGGTGTTTCTGTGGACGCTGATAATCCTCATTAGGTTCTGCAAGGTGAATGGTCACATCCTCCTCAGGAACAAAATGAGATGGCAGTGCCTGTGCTTCCATGTGCCATTTTACACTTCTTCTCGATCTGTACGTTTTCATTTACAGCCCACTGTTCCTCCTGTATTCGGTATTAAACGTGATCATTTCACAGCTGTACTGAGCACAGACTCGGACACGTTCCAGTGCTTGTTTCTGTTTTGAACTGCAGGTATGAGAACGAGCTGTTCCTGCGCCAGAGCGTGGAGTCCGACATCAACGGCCTGCGCCGCGTCCTGGACGAGCTGACCCTGTCCAGAGCCGACCTGGAGATGCAGATCGAGAGCCTGAAGGAGGAACTGGCTTATCTGAAGAAGAACCACGAGGAGGTGAGTCCTGACAGTGCAGAGAGGAGATCACTTCCCTTTGGATTTTTTGTCTCTTGTAAATGAAGCACACGTATAAGTCACATGTAAAAACGTGTGTGGTGTGTGAGTACACGGAGAGTAGGGAAGCCTGTGCAAGGAGATGGGATAAATGTTTCATGTGTGTTGTACCTGTGAGACTTAACAGCCCAGGTCCTGTGTGCCATGGCAGGGATCACCGGGGCAGGAAGGGTGTGAGAGGAGGGAGCCTGATCTTTCCGTGTCCTCTGCCTTCTGCCCATGCAGGAGATGAAGGAGTACTCGAACCAGATGAGCGGCACAGTCAACGTGGAAATGGATGCGGCTCCTGGCATCGACCTGACCAGAGTCCTCTCCGAGATGAGGGAACAGTACGAGGCTCTGGCTGAGAGGAACCGGAAGGATGCTGAGGCCTGGTTCTTGACTCAGGTACAGTCACACGTCCTCAGCATTACCGCCCTGACAGGTGCCTCCCTCCCTTCTCAAAATAATGAAATTTTTTTTATACAGTATATATGTGATTTTACAGTTGTTTTTTCCTTGCAGACTGACGAGCTGAACCGTGAAGTTGCCACCCACACACAGCAGATCCAGACCAGCAAAACGGAGATCACAGAACTGCGCCGCACCGTGCAGGGCCTGGAGATCGAGCTGCAGTCACAGCTCAGCATGGTACGGACCCGCCCCGAGCACATCCCCAGGCACTGCCTCACACTGTCCCCATCCTCCCTTGCTGTCTTGCCTCTCCTTGTCCCCCTCCGTGGCACAAACCTGCATTGTAACCTGTTCTGACACGATCCTGCTTTAGAAAGCCGGGCTGGAGGCCAACCTGCGGGACACGGAGGGCCGGTACTGCGCGCAGCTGGCCCAGATCCAGGCCCTCATCACCAGCGTGGAGGAGCAGCTGAGCGAGCTGCGCTGCGACATGGAGCGCCAGAACCAGGAGTACAAGATGCTCATGGACATCAAAAGTCGCCTGGAGCAGGAGATCGCCACGTACCGGCACCTGCTGGAGGGCCAGGACTCGCAGTACGTGACTCTGCCCGAACCCTGACAGCAGATCGGGGCAGTCACAGGCACTGTGGGGGGTGGGAGCTGGGGCTGCCGGGCTCACCCCGCAGAGCTGAGGCACTGCACACACAGCCTGTGGGGCACTGGCAAAGCAGGTGCCCAGGAAAATCCCTGGTGCTGCCCTAACTCCAGCTAAATCTGCACATCAGCGGTGCTGGGGATTTGAAAATACAAATGCCACCAATTTGACTACAGTGAATTACAGAAGGCACCAGGCACCATATGTACATCCCACATAACCCTCTGTTTGCACTGGAATTAGAGCCTTTCAGCCTGAAACAACCTATAAAAACCTGCTCCCTGTATTTCTTTAGCTCTTGGTTTTCTACATTTGCACAGAGGTGAAAATATCCATCCTCACACACCAGTACCCCCATCTAGAAAAGAGCTTAGTACAGACCCCAGCTTACTTCAGGAAAATCTGCTTTTTCATGCCCACTTCTCATATCTGATCTATACATGGAATTAGTCCTTATATAGTTTCTAGAAGAGGCATTCTGAGGGGAGCAGCAGTACATGGAGATGTCAGGTCAAGGAACTGGTCTGACAGCTGTTCACATTCCCTCTTAAGTACATAAGGGTGGCTTTCAAAGCTGAAAGCACCTTAACACTACCTCAGGTAACAACACACCTGAGAAACCAGCCATTGAGAGCAGCCCTGTGAAATCCTGGCTGTTCACACGAATTCCTAAATGGATCAATGGCTTCAGGGGACAGGGTCAGGGATGGTCATTAATGAAATATTTCTTCTTTTCTACAGGCTGTCAGGAGTGAACCCCAAGGACGGTAAGAAACATTTTTATTTAACAAGGGGCTGAAATGAACAGGCAAAATAGGATTAAACAAACTTATTGGCTTTTTGCCTTGGATTTCTTCTTACTACCACAGATTCCATTCTCCTGCAATGACCACTTTCTGTATCATGTAGAGGCAAAACCATAACACTTTACTTTATGTTCACTTTTGAAACCATCATTTTACCATAACGATTGCATGGGAATCTAAACCATCAAAATCTCCCAAAGATTTCTAAATTCCTCTGCTATTCACACAACATACAAGATACTTCCAAATCCACATGTGATGTGCACTCCGAAGTTTTTTCTGGATAAGGACCGGGAGGGAAAGCAGATAAGATGTAAAGGCAGTTCTGCCTTTGATATGTGAAAGATCTTGTGAGGAAACCAACAAACACAACTGCACTGCTCAGCTCCTCAGGGTCTTGGCTGTGTGGTGGTTTTTTTCTTCCCTATTTAATTGTTTTATTCCCCCTCCAGCATCCTTTGGGATCAGTGGAAGAGTTCGTGTTAGCACAGAAGATGAGGGAAGATCTGGATCTGGTTCTACCCGTGACAGGAGATTCCCATGAATAAATACTGAATCCCCTCTTTCACGTGATTCCACATGGAACCAGTGCAGCTTCTATATTGGCTAATGCTGAGAGAAAGAGCCTTTCACTCCCCCCAAATCACAAGAATGTACCCAAAAATGTCTTTCCTTAGATTTGCTCTGCCTTTGTACATGAGCATTGACTCGCTGGGTCAGAGATGCCTGTTCTCTGTCAGTGCTCTGTTGTTTCCTACATAATAAAGTTTCTGTTCTGCTTGTGCAAATATATCCAGTCTGATGGTGTTTTCTGGAGTCAGTGTGGCACTGCCACACGCAGCCCACACACCCTTCCAGCAGGGGTAACAGCAGCAATAACAGTCACAACTTTAATAATAATAACAACAGAGATGGTGATGAACAGATACAAAGTGCCATTAAATTCTTCCAGGGATCTGGAGCTGGGATCAGTAAAAAATGGAGAAGATAACATAAAAAACCCTAAAGCTCTTTGTCCTCAATGCCAAGCACACAACTCATGCACAAATAAAACGCACCTCTGCAAAAACCAGTATTTTTCCATCTGTTCCTGTACTGCCTTCAGCACAAAGAGAAATGCCCTCAGCTCCTGAGGAAGCTCCAGGCATGGTCCAGGTGAAATGAGCTGCTCAGAGTTTGCTGTGACTGTTTTGGTTCTCTCCCATCAGGCAGAACCTCCCCAGCCCGTGTCAGTGCTGTGGCTGCTGTACTGGCCTCACCACCTTCTTCCAGCTGCAAATCCACACCGGAGGAACTGAGGAGATGCTGACAAAGCTTTAAGAGCCTGGTGAATCCCAACCTCAGGAGTACATAAGGAGTTATCTAAATGCTGTACTGTGCTCCCATAACCTGTTTGGAAAAGGTGTCCTTAGCCCCATTGATGGGTATTTCAATCCACATAACAGTGTCTGCAAAAATGATGTAATTTCTAGAATTTTATTCTCTTTCCAACCTCCTTAGAGCCCCTACTTTTGTGTTTCCTATTTCCTGACACTTAAAAGAAATCTAAACTGCTGGCACCACCAGTTTGGCCATGAGTGAGGCCACAGGATCACTGGTGCCACTGATAAGAAATGCACATCCTGCTGGTATTCCCACTGGAAGGAACTGGGAAGAGGTTCTTGCAAAGCAACATCATAATGCACCAGAAAAGGAAAGGCAAGCAGCACAAATGACCTCTTTTCCTGATCCAAGGTAACTATTGTTTGTATCACTCAAACAGCAAGAGGTGGAATTCCCAACAGCCACAGGCAGCTATCCATCCACTTGAGTTCTGGATGGAGGAGTTGAATGAACCAGTGATGGTTGCAGAACATTGTACGATGTAGGTGTCAAAATTCTCCTGTACTTAAAGTGCAGCCTAGAAATTCAGCTCAATCTGCTTTCCCTGTTCCAATTCAGTACAACAAGCACAGTTCCAGGACAGTGCATCCTCCCATTCCCCAGCTCCCAGGGAGCATCCAAGGGTGCCATCTGCTGACAAGGGTTTATGTCCTCACTCCGATCATCGCTTCCATTCTCTGTTCTGGGTTAAAGTGGTGACTAAGCCCCAGACCCACAGTGCAGCCTTACAAAGAGCCATGTCAGGTTTGGAAGTAAGTTGTTTGATCTTTTTCATGGATCCTCAACATGGGTGAATGAAAATTGTGTGGTGTCTTTCCCAGTTTGGAAAGGCTGAGCTTCAGAGGAAGCCCTTGCCATGTCCGAGACCAGCTGTGCTCTGTATACCTGCGAGAGAAAATACAATTCTGGTTTTCACAATGTGGTAACTCCATGAAACTCGCAGGGAGTAGGACAGAGGCTCTCTGGTCTCACACGCTGCCAGCCTCACTGCCAGGCAGCTTGGGAATATCCCTTGAAACGAAGGATTAATTTTATTTCACATACTACTACGTACATACAGGTGCATTTCCATTTCCATGTAATAGTTCATAGACACCAGCTTGCTGGATGGAAATTCAGTCTGAAAATGATCTCTGGTGAGATGAGCTGAACAGCAGGATACCATCAGTTCTATAAAATTTGGGGGTTTTTTTCAAGTTAGGCCCTCTGAACTGCAGCCTGGACAGTGGCTGCTAGCAGAGTGTTTGGGGAGAGCCAAGCCTGGCACTCACTGGAGAACCCTGTTTTCAGTGGGTAATTGTCCCAAACAGTTACAAACGGCAGCATCTCTCCACACCGGAGTGCCCGAGGAAGGAGAGGGAGCACGCGCTCCACGGAAAGGGAACCGGGAAAAGGAAAGGAGCAGGTGCTGAGCAGAGCCGAGCCCGAGCCACAAGGAGGAGCCCCGCACCTGCTCCGTCAGGAGAGAGGCCGGGAGGGACCCAGGGAAGGCTGGAGTGCGGCGATTCCTGACTGCTGCAGCATGCAGAATTAAACAGAGAAAAACACACCCCTCCAGGTTTCTGCCAGGACAGTGTAACTCAGCTCCGAGCAGTCTCCCTGACCCCACCGCTCAAGCTGAGCAGCAGGGAAAGGCCCCGGGAAAGGGCTGAGCTTTCACCTGGGTAAGGAAGCCAGCCTCTTCCCAAATCTTTCTCCTCTATCCCATCTCTCAGTTGCACACCAGAACTACCCTTAAAGACAAGGTAATCCTCTAACCCCAGCGGCTGCCACGGGAACACTTCCCAGTTTAGCCCCCCCTTACCAGCAGGAGGAACAGGACTCGCCCGTTCTGTTTGATGTTGAAGCAGCTCCACAGAAATCACTGAGACTTTTGAGGAAGACTATTCCTGAAGGATTGCCAGGTCCATTTCTAAGGCTGGCAGCTTTCAATAATTACTTGAAGCTTTTGAGTGTTGCTACAAACTCACACTGTAAATATTTTCTCTAGCTAAGGATATAAATATCTTAACTGTGTTAATGCTGGGAACAGCAGGAAATCCCTGCATTGCTGCTATTGTGACAAGACCATTGAAACAGGACTGAACCTCAAATCGTGAGAAAATCAGTAGAAAATATAAAGTATCTAATTCTCATGTGTTTCCCCTGGGAATGGGCAGCTGTGAGGAACAGCTGGGCATTACTGACTCCAGACTGGAGGTTTTTTAGTTTAGAAGTTGAATCACTTCATTAAAGCCTGGTGTCTCCTACAGGCTGAAGCTGTTGGTCATTAATGAGGGCAGATAGGACATGCTGGGTCTGAGGATCCACAGGCTGCTGTAATTCTACATCTGAGAATTTGGACAGAAAGCATCTGCAGAGCCCCATCCCTGCCCCAGCTCCCCATTTATTCCCCTCACGAGCAGGAAAACATAACATGCTAACTACAGGGTTAGAGAGAAGTCTGAGGCAGAGCTGATCCTGTTCCACACCTACAGGATTTTGGCCACACCTCATTATTATCATATGAAAAGAAAAAGAAAAAAAAACCCAAACAAGCGAAAGGAAAGCAATCCGGTATGTGGCTGATTCCAAACAACAACAGTGTGCAGGCTCATAAATGCTTCAGAATTGACCAAGAGGAAGCACGTTTCGTGATGACACAATCTTGTTGCTGTAGTCATTCATCGAAGGGAAACTCCCACAGGAAAAGGCATAAAGCTGCTCAGGGAAGGCGAAGAGGCTGCTCAGTGCTAGGCAGCCAAAGCCGGGGTTCGATTCACACAGAGCTAAGCATGAGCACCAGCCAAGGCCCTTTCCAGTTTTTTTCTGGGTCCCTCAGGGGTAGTTCAGGGTGTGGTTTGGCCCAGCAAGGAACTTCTTACAGAGCGTCAAGTGCAGATGGTGGTGCCAGCAGCACACATCACCCCTTCTCCTCCGCCAGACCCCTCTGGCTGCCTGCAGGAGGGGCACCCTGGGCAGGCTTCGGCGAGCACCATGGGGAAAGCATCTTCCTGGGGGGCAATGAGAAACAGACCATGCAGAACCTGAATGAGCGCTTGGCTGCCTACCTGGACAAGGTGCGAGCCTTAGAAGCAGCCAACGCTCAGCTGGAGAGCTGCATCCTAGAGTGGCACAGGACAAAGTCTCATGGAAAGAGGCATGACTTCAACCAGTACGAGCAAAACGTCACTGACATGCAAAGACAGGTAAGTCAGAGCTGGGACTGTGTCATTCTGGGCTCTTCTAAGGAATCTGGGCTCTCCTTTATGCTGGTGGCTTTCCTCTGAAGAAGTTAAATAAAACCTTTGAAATGCTAGAAATCCCCAGGAAGGTGGTTCCAGGGCCTGGGCACAAACATTCTTTGTGCTCAGCAGGAGGAGACGGGGCACGAGAAAGGCTGGGAGGGGGCGAGGGGGGACTGTGCAGAGACTGGAAGAATAGAGGGATCCGTGTGCTGCCAAGTGTTCCTTTCTGCACTGAAACTGGGGCTTGAGTAACTGCGTCTGGCAGAATTCTGGCTTTTTGACGAGCAAATTACAAAGCAGGAGGAGAGCAGAGCCTGCCCCTCTCCTGCCGCTGTCTCCAGACAGACTGGGGCATTCCAGCTCTTTGATTCCTGCGGTAGCAGACAATGAAACTACAGGAGTTTTGGGACCAATGAGCTTATGTAATCAGATGGAAAAATACTTCATTGTAATTAAGAAAATAGCAGTGACAAATTCCTTGTGGATGTTTTCACTATAATTAAGAGGAGAATTTCTGGTTCCTGCCAGTAGTTAATATTAATGTTCAACAGTAACTCTTTCAATCTCCCAAACTCACGTGTCTTCAAATTTAAGCATAATATTAATCTGTATTCATAATGAACATCCTTAGCACTGTAACCAGCTGTGTGACTAATCAGTGTAATTAACTTTACATACCCATATGGGGCAAAACCCAAAGCTCTTCCAAATGCAATGCTGTCGTTTTCCCTCCACTTTTTATAATACTATTACTTGGCATTCTCAAGACCCTGAGAAATTCTTTTCAAAAGGGCTTGGAAATGATGTTAATCTGTATGTTTGCTGATTGGGGCCAGGGACTTAATCAAACTGGGTGCTCACTGTTAAAAGTGTTGCCTCCAGGCAGAAGATGAGGCGCTCTGACCACAGCCTGTGTACAGAGAGCCAGAACTGTCATCACCCATTTCTGTTTTAAGGATAAAGAAAGGTCACCGTCCCCAGACCTGGCACTGGAGCACTTTCCTTTTTAACTGAAAGAGAAATAAAAACTTGTTCATCAAGAACATAAATGTGTTCAGGTTGATTTGGAATTAATAGATTAGAAAGATTCAGAAGGACAGGCATAAAACCATGATGCTGACTGGGGTAAAGCCCTCACTTTTGAATAGGCTGTACCCAAACCACTGATTTTTAACTCTCACCCCTTAAACAGCTGTCCCTGGCCACAGGAACCTGGAGGCCAGTGGCTGTGCTGGATGAGGCAGGAGGGCCAGGAAAGGATCATTTACAGGTGACAATTCAGTGCTTCAGCCCAGAATTTTAACTTTCTCTGCAAATTATTGCAATTAGCACCAAGTCTGCCAGTAAAATGAGTGAAAATATAGTGTCTAATTATTAACCATAATTAAATTAATTAAACGTTAATTTAAAAGGTGAAACTAATTTAGCACCTGAAATAAAATTTAGACCAAAGTTAGGATCCTATATCCAATAACCCAGAAAGCCTATTATAAACTGTCTGTCTGAACCTTGGAGGCATTTAATCATTTGGGTCCTACATTTTGGACTGCACTCTTCCCTGCATACCTGAATTCAGGAGGAACATTTCATTGGAGTGAGAAGTTGCCTTGCTCCAGCCTGATGCACTGTAACCCAGACACAGAGTGAAATGGCACCTGTTCTTCAGGTAACTGCCTCAGTCAAACACCTTGTGCCGCTAAATAAGCAAAGTGATCTACAGAGCACTCCAGGAGATGGGACAAAGGACACGAGACATGTGAGGAAGAAGCCAGTGCAGGAAGCCTTCTTGGAAAATCCTCAGTTTGAGAAGGAGTTGGAGTGTATTTCCTATATAACAACATGTGAGTCCTTAATGAAGTTATCTGTGAGTTTGCAGACCGGTACTAGTGTCCAGCCACATTCAGGAGGGATGCAGGGAGGAATTCTGTGTGATTATGAACAGGCAGCTGGCACATGTGGGATTCCCTGCTGGCTGCAGAGCACCCACGAGTGCTCAGACAGCAAGAGTCACACAGCAACTCCTTACACCTGTGTGGTTATGAAATGGCACAAAGATGAAGAACTCGTGTTGCTTTCTCATCACCCTGTAGATCCCATGGTAGGATTTATCATTCTCCAAGGCTGGATTCAAGAATTGCCTCTTCTCTGACACCAAATTCCAGGCAGCCACACGTTCAGGGTGTTATAGTTCTGCTGGCCTTGATTGTGTCCCAGGGCAGGATCCGAGGTGTGCTGCTAATTGCTCAGGAACGCACAGTCTGTAACAGATTAGTTAAACATTCCACCTTCCTATTTACTACACGAGGTGAACCTTTGACACTTCAGGAGAATTTTGTCATTTCCTCGTTTCTTTGTGATTCACTGAGGTGTGGGAAGTTTAACCTGAAGGTGCTGAGAGCTCTGTAAATGATTTTGGTACAGCCATGATGCCCCTTGGTGTGCTCTGTGGGTGCTGAGTGAAGGTGACTGGTGCTATTGTGACCACACTCCTCTTTCCTCTCTGTTAGAAAAGGACTCAATGCCCTACATTTATGATTTCCTGAGAATTATGTATGGGTTCCTGCTGGAATTCTTCCAAAGATTTTGCACACAATGCTGAGCTTTTTGCATTCAGATCTATAGTTAAAAGCCATTCCATGTTATCAGGGGCTCACAAGACTTTCCAGTGTGTGCTGAGTACACTAAAGGAATTAGGAAGTTGTGCTTCCTCTTGCAGCTTTTTGGGCAATTTTCAAATCCCAAAGCAAAATCAGAAACATGAACTAATCAGTCCGTGCTGCTGGAGTGACAGGTGAATAACTGAATGGAACACAACTCCATGCCAGTGGCATTGTCCATGTGACTCCAGGCTGAAGCCTGTGGTGGATTGAGGGCCCTGCCCGGGAGTCGCTGCCACCACCCCTGTGGTGCCTCTGCATCACAACACCGACTCAGCAAGGTGTTCCTGCACGTGCTGCTTTTTAGTATATCATTAATGCCAGAACCTGATTGTACTCAGACACAGCTTAATGGTTCTTACTGAAATTTGCTCTAAAGATGCCCAAGGCAGCTTTGTCAGCGACGCTGAACAGGATCAAAATCCGGTCACAGAACCAGAGCAAGGCAGTGACTGTTACTCTGTAATAAACCATGAAGTTTGTGTAATACAAATCATATCCTCTACCTGGCCAGGAGTAAGGTGACAACTCTTGGTTCATACCCAAAAAAGTAAGACTAAGAGTAAAGTAAGATTATGGACAAAAATTGCAGAACATCTAAATGAATCAGGAAACTGAGCTGCTGTTATTCTTGTTACATGGAAATTCTTGTGCTCTTGTTACATGGAAATTCTTAAGCAGCAGGGAGGCTAAACCAGCACGGGTTATCTACTGTCACCCCATGGCCACACTGAGCCTCCTGTGGGATTCTCTGTTTTCCAGATTGAGGATGGCAAGATCACCAATGCCAGTATCCTTTTACAAATCGATAACGCTAACATGGCTTCTGAAGACTTCAGGCTCAAGTAAGCTCTTCTTTGGTTTCCTGATCAAGTTTGAAAGAGGATTAAGCAAAACGTTGTTTTTTCTTGCTAATCCAACAGTGAAGTGATTTTACTGAGGTTCTCTGGTGATACTGGATGAATAAAAACAATGTAGAGCAGGGAAAAAACCCCCCAAAGTATGTAAAACCCACAAATGATTGCTGAAGAACCTTGAGTCACCCTGTTTATGATACTTAGTGTAGGTCCTGAGGAGCAGGTTTGACAGCAGACACTTGATACTTGTGACAAAAGGCACTTAAAACTGTCATCTGGGATTACAAATTATGGGATTACAAATTATCCCCTCTATGCACTGCACTTCCCAGTCCAGCCCAAATCTATTTCCTGGATTTATCACCTCTTCTGCCCATGGCAGCATCTCCCTGCCTGCGGCTCAGTGCAGACACTGCAAGAGGTTAGAGAGGAATGGGAATAACTGGCTTCCTTCAGATTTTTCCTGTCTTCTGAAGGACTGAAAAATTACCATTTTGGAAAAACTACGGCACGCATTGATTGCTGGGACTGTTTTCAGAGAATCATATTCTCAAAGCTTTCACAACCTGGTGAATATTAAAGTGCAAAAAGGGAAGTGAAAGAAAGAGCGATTTTATTTCTTACTGTACAGGAGGAGTTGTGAGGGAGAAAGGAAAACGAAACACAAAAATAGTGAAACCCATCTTATTGTTAAGACCATTCAAAAATACTCCAACAGCATATTTTAGAAACAGAATTTGTTCCCTCGGCTGTTTGTTCTCTCTGGTTGCCCACACACAGGACTCCAGCACGTCTAACTTCTCTTTGATGTTCCGTATGCCAGAGCCTGAGTTGGGCAGCTCTCAACATGCACCTTGTGTCCTCTTTCCTCATAAAGATACGAAGCGGAGAAGTGTCGCAGGCAGGGAGTGCAGCTGGATGTGGAGAACCTGCGGAAGGAGCTCGACGGCCTGACCATTATTAACACAGATCTGGAAATGGAAATCGAGGGCTTGAGAGAAGAGCACATCCTCAGGAGGAAAGACCACGAGGAGGTAGAAAAAGTTCCACTTGGTAAAATCCTATCGCTCAAATCTTTGCTAACATGTAATTAACTGAGTAAGACCCACAATCTGTAAGTGGGATTGATGATTCAGTTTGATCCTGTTTCTGAAGCAGCCAATGAGAGTCAGCTGAGGCACAAAGTCTGTGTCTGCTTTACCAATTACACCAGGGTTTCAGAGAGAACAGGCTGTTGTAGTCTCTCCCACCCATCTGTCATGCACAGCTACTAATAACTGACAGATTGGACAGAAATGCTCTCAGAAAGACTTAGATACAAACACACAAGATTTCAAGGAAATAGGAAATGTTACTGGGTGCTGTTGGGTTTAACCATCACAGCCTTTTCCCTCAGTCCTGGGTATATCACTTCCCAGACTCACAGAAGGTTGAGGGTTGGGAGGGACCTCTTGAGGTCCCCTTGTCCACCCCCCTTACTCAAGCAGGGTCACCTAAAGCAGGCTGACCTGAGCTAAGCACACCCTAAGTTCTTGAAGGATCCAAATTAAAAAGGAATGGTTGGTGAACTCAAGCAAAATTACTCATTCTTGCAAAATCCCAAGCACAATAATTAGATAATAATTCTCAAAAGCCACGCTGCTCTGAACTCCTCCAGAGCTACACCCAGTGCTCTCTGTTATTCCACATTTATAACCCCACTGCTCGAAACGTGCTGGTTTCGTTTTGATCTGGTGCTGTTTGCAGCTATTGCCTCACGCAGAACCCAACTCGGTGTCCGTGGGCTGTCGAGGCGGGCAGGGAAGCACTGGGGTTACACAGCAGTGGGGAAGCTGCCTTTGGCTGACCCCCTGCCTGCCCTAGCTCAGGGATCCAGCAGAGCCATCCCTGTGTCCAGCTGATCCGCACTCGGTGATGTCATTCCCCGAAAGGCTCCTCTGCCTGGGCGCTTTGAAAATGGTACCAGGCACGGAAGGCTGTGCTACACCAGAAGGAATGTTACCCTACCTGCCCGACTGGTCCCGTAATTATGTTGTTTACACAGTAATTATATGCTTTAATCCAATTATTCCTTTAACAATTACATAGAACTTTTACATTACTCTCCTGTAAACTTAGTTATAGTTCCATAAATATTAACGTAAAGGGTAAGAAAGATTAAATTACTGTTAGATTTTCGTCAAAGGTTTTGGGTTCCTAACAGATAAATAAATAAAAAATGTCAGTGCTTCTTCATTAAGTCTATCTTCCAGAAACATTCTATGAAAAGATCCTCTCACACATTTTTATTGAGTTAAGCAAACATAACTCACTGGTTTAAGTCACATCAGAGTAACATCAATATGTAAATTTTCCAAATAATGTTAACTATATATATATATATATATAAAGTTAACATTATTATATATATATATATATATATATAACAATTCCCCCACCGAACCACGCTGTGATTCTGTGGTTCTGTGAAAACTTTCCACTTCCATAAATGAGTTTGCTTGTTCCCTCTGCTAACACATGAACAGGATATGCAGGCAAATCGCTCCTCACAAGACTTCAAAGTCAACGTCAAAGTAAATGCGGCCCCTCCTGAGGACTTAGGCAAGATTCTGGCAGAAATAAGAGAAGATTATGAGGCCATAATTGAAAAGAATCGTCAGAGCCTGGACAACTGGTACAAAGAACAGGTAACAGCTTTTCCCTGCTCATTTCCAAGATCCCTGTGGCTGTACCTGCCTGACCAGGGTCAGTAAAGCTTTGCTGTTGCTTCTGCTCCCCAGAGCTCAGTCACGTCCCTGGCAGCAACCCCCAACCCCGAGGAGATCCAGCGCAACGAGAACGAGATCAAGGAGCTCACACGGACTTTGCAGGCCCTGGACATCGAGCTGCAGGCACAGATAAGTAAGGTATCTGCTGCAGACATCCTGGGCTGCTCTCTCCTACCCCAACTCAAAGTTGCCATGGACCAGTTCTCCATTTAAATCTACAGCCTAGAATAACTTTGTTGCAGTTGCTAAAGTAGGAGGGAAACTGGAATTCAGATCGTGCTGGACTTTGACAGAACATGCCAAATAGATTCAGCAACCATCACCAGGAAGTGAAAAATTCATGTCTCTCCTTAGAACAAAATATGGGGAGGGGAGGAGAAGGGGTAGCTGATTCCATGGTCTAGAAAGCAAACACGTCCAGAAGACAGATAATAATGCAAAGTTCGTATTTGCAACCCTTATTTAATGCATGAGCTGTTAAAAATGAAAAATGCTGGTGGGGAACTTTCACAAACATTGCTCAGATCTTGTATGGGTTAAAGCTCACATCCCAGTGACCTGGAGACTTGGGAGCAGTTGTGGACAGTCCATGCAGGACTGACAGGAGAGGCAGCAGTGCCAGGAGCAGAGCTTGGAGCAGAACGGATACAGCAGGGAGAAATGACTCAGCTTTGCCTCTCATGCACACACGACACAGCTTCGTGGTTCTGCTGCCTTCACAGGAATAGTTATGCAAATGCATAAGTGTTTAAATTACCACAGCCTTAATTTTGCAATCTTCTAGCTAGAGACCAAATTCTCTGGCATTTCTGCGTTATATCTACCACATAAATAATAATCATGGTTCTTGGTATTATCTGCTCTGCCAGAAACACATGCTGGAAGACACCTTGGCCGACACTCGGAATTACTACGCTGCCGCGCTTCAAAACATGCAGCAGATCATCTCCAAGTGTGAGGAAGAGCTGAGCCAGGTTCGTCACGACATGAAGCAGCAAAATAACCAATACAAGGTTCTTCTTGGGATCAAAACCCGCCTGGAGAAGGAAATTTCCACGTACCGCCTGCTGCTGGAAGGGAACGCTGACGGGTAAGGCAGAGCTGCCCCGACTGGAACAGATGAGAGGAGAGTCCTCATATTCGAGTTATTTATTTGTTTGTTTGTTTATGCTTAATCAAAGCTTGTGAGCTCCATGCTACATCAAGGGTTGGTATTTTAATGCGATGGATCATAATAAAAAGCCAGAGCCACTTAAAGTACAGAGACACTTGTATCCATGTAATTTGGATTGCCTAAATTAATATAACTTTTTATTAAAAAAAATAAGTTCTCCACTCCCACAGCATGGCCATCTCAGCATAGGAAAGTGCTGCCCTCATCTTTTTTCTCTCATCTGAAAAAGAAGATTAGCAGCCTTTAGAACCCAAACTCTCAGGCAGGGAGGCCAGTGTGGCCCCCCAAGGGTGGTGGGATTTGTCCAAAGCCAAACTGGGATCAACCTGAGCAGCTCAGAATACACAAGAACCAATGCACCTTCCCCAGGAGCAATAGTGAATGTGCACAGGGACAGTTCCAGGTGAGAGCACCTACCAAGGGGAAAGCTCATGTGGTATAAAAGCATAATTTTTTTTTCCTTTTTATTTTTTAATTTTCTCTCATAGTGGGATGAGGTCTCCTTAGAATCAGTGAGAAGAAGGGGATTAAAAACTTCTTGAAATTAGTCTAACCATTACTTTCTCTCTATTATTTTTACAGGACAGCAAGAAAATCTGAAGCTCAAGGTAAATGTCTCTTACTTTGTTCTCTGTAGTGACTCTTAATTACTGTCATTTCCAATCAAATTTTCCTCAGAGTAATTTTAACCTCACCCGACTGAGCTGTGGCAGGTGTGTGTGGCAGGCAAAGCTCACACAGGCTGTAGTTGAGAACCCTTTCAGTGGTTCCTGGGTGCTGTGAAGGGCTCCCTGCAGAGCCCGTCGGGCTGTGCCTGCTGCTCCTGGGCTGCCTCAGCCCCAGCGCCGTCAGCCACACACGTGGCCACAGCTCAGACTCCAGACTAAAGCCTTCCTGGGATATGAGGAGGCACAGAGACTCATTGGGTGACTAAAGCAGCGTTAGGGCTTGAGAGCAAACCAAAAATCTGCATGTCTGGGAACTCGTATTCTGGCATGAGCATGACCTGCAGACATCCCGCATAATCTGCTGGATTTGCATTGGCTGGGCTGTCGCTGTGTTATTCATTTGCCCTGACCTGGACCAGACCCAGGGTGACTTTCTGGCAGCACATTTCACACAGAGCAAGAACAAATATTGACTTAAAGGGAAACATGCAAAGATAACTCAGCTGAGAGGCAGGTGAAGGACTGCAAACGAAGCTCTCCCTTGTGGCCTTGTCTCATGCTGCCCCTCAGCTAATGAAGTCCCTTCTCTTCCAGAACACGCCGGGCTGAGCAAACGGAAGCTCAAAGCGATTGTCCACGACAGCGTGAACGGGGAGGTGGTTTCCTCCACCATCAACGAGATCCCCCCACAAGCCTGAAGGAAGGTCCTGCCAAGCAGTGGCTCTCCCGGCAGCAGCTCCCCCAGCCCCCCGGGAACAGTGTGCTGTGAGCCAGCTCCCCCTGTGTGGGGCAGGGACACTGCAGTGAACTCGCTCCTAACATGATCTGCAGCCTAACCCTGCAAAGTGCCACACGGAGCTGGGTATAGCTGATATTGGTAGTTTAAAGAGCTTTTAGTCACCCAGCCGCTGAAGAGAAGCCGATCAGCGTCAGCAGCTGGCTGGGCTGGTGACAGATGTATCGTGCACATCTCCCCGGGGCAGGAATCTCCGGCTGGGATTCAGTTATCGCTCTGCAAGTTAACTATAATTTAAAAGGAATAATCTCTCAACTTTTTCCCTGGTCTTATGCCTCTCATCATATACCTCACTGCAGCCAATAAATTTTTATCCATTACTTGTTCTGGTCCTTGGAATTTCTGATTTTGCTTTCCCTTACACATGTCCCAGCCCATTGTGGCAGTGCCACCGACATGGCTCAGGACTGCCAAAGCCCCATTGTTTCAGGAGGGACAAAACTGGAAGGACACAGGAAAGAAAAAAGGTGACACAAGTTAAAGACAGCATTTACATGAGCAAACTATTCAAATTCCCCATGTACAACTTTTCAATGTCACCACTGAAAACAGAATTACGAGTAGGAGTGTTGTAAAGTCACTTTACTAAAATAGTCACCTAGAAACATTTCTTTATTCTTCAGCTTGAGAGAAATTTTCTTGCACTGTCTTTACACACTTTCCTTCAGAGCCTGTAAGTACTTTTCCAGATACTCTCAACCTTTCTCAGTGACCAAGATAATTCAAAAAACCATCTCAGTTATTTGGTCTGATATTAATGTTCACTGTATCTCTCAGATTAATGTTCACTGTCTCTGTTGTTGGGTTCTGCAGTCAGGACAGAGGGGTGATTGCACTGGGTGCTAATGTCAGGGAGAGCCCATGGGCTTTAGTCACATCCAGGCTTCCTCCCCCTCCTCAGCTCAGACCCCGACAGAAACAGTGCTGGGCAAAGCTAAAATATGGGCAAGGAAAAGAGAAACATCATTAGGATGTTTAGATGAGGAAGACTGCAAGGCAGAAGGAAGAGAGACAAAATGGAGCATAATGAGTGTGTTAAGGATTTGCACTCCAAAGTCACCATCTGTGTCCAGGGCAGGCTCACAGTGGCATTGTCATCGTGCCCTTTCATCCCCACTCATGAGGGATTCTCACAAAGGGCTCCTGTTACCTGCCTTGCTTTGAAACAGGGCTCACAAAGGAAAGGGAAAATTTCAAAGAAAATGCAGATTAAACTGAACAAAGTCCATCTCTGTGATACAGCCCTCTGCTACCGGCATGTTCGGACCAGTTCCTGACCCCCCCTTCGCCCCCCGCCCCCCAACTCTCCACCCTTGTTGCACAAAGAGATCCCAAAAGCATTGGATGGATTACCTAATGGTTTCTTTAAACTGGGTAAAACTTGTAATACAGGATTAGTAACTCCTGGCTAATTAACAGTGTCCTTCCTTATGGCTTACCAGACCCAACGAGCCAGACCTGGTGTTTGTAGCATCTGGACAAAATGTGCCGAGGTTTTCTTGAACAATTTTCAGAGTTATTTAAAGATAGGTTCATTTACCAGATTTACAGAGGAGAACCACATTGCTGTGACACAGATAATTATAAAAACTTCTAAGTAGCCCCTTATTTCTACATCAAAGGAAAGTATCTGCTTTGTGCTGGGTTATTGTGCTGAACTACAAGGAAAGAAGAAGGGAAAACAAGCAATTGAAGTGCTGTGTGGAACACGCCTGTCCTTATTTCACACTGCTGAGCGATGCCCTGGCTTCACTCTGCCCTGTGCAGGCGTCCCCTGTGCAGAGGTGAGACGTGCTCCCCGTGCCCTGTGCTCTGCTCCCAGTGGTGCTGGATAAGAGGCAGCACAATTCCCATTCTCCTCTGCTAAGAGGCAGCACAATTCCCATTCCACTCCACACTGTGATGATTTTAGCCTTCTCTTACCCCCGTGCCGTTGAGCTCTGTACTGGTCAGACCAGTAGAGCCCAGCACAGCTCACACACCGACCTCCCAGCTCACCCCGTTACTGACACCACACGCACCCACGGCTCTCACAGCCACTTAAGTCTCTTTTACTAAGTGGAGTAAACAAGCTAGTCCTTAAACATACAAATACTCATTACACCACATGCTGTTTTCCAAAGGAAAGCAAATATTCTATGGCAAAAGCTGCTGATTTCTGGCGAATCTTCCCCGGCTCCAGAACACTCTGCACAGTCACAGGTTTCCTCGGAGCTGGACAGCTCGTGTCACCAGCCATGTGTGTCCTGTACCTCCTGGTTACTCATTACCTCTGAATTTGTGCTCTGGTAGATAAGTTATGCATTTCTAAATGTATTTAGGGTGGGTCTGCACCTTAAATAATAAATAATGGTGCTAGTATTTACCACTTGCATGCACTGTTAACATCATATTCTCACACCACACTGAGAGATGAAGCCAGGGAGATAATGAACGGGGGCAGTATTATCATTCCCATTTTATTGCTTGAGAAATTGGAAAAAGAGATGACACAACTTGCTCAAGGCTGCAAAGAAAGTCACTGATAGCCACTAAATTAGAATTCATCACTTCACAGCTTCTACTTAGCCCAGCTATTAGATAATACAACTTCCTGAAGAGCCATTCCCCACTCACAGCAATCCTGTCTGTGTCTGATTGCTTGGAAGAGATAATTCCATTGATTCATTCCAAGTGTTTATGGTCGGTCAGGACCCTGCACATACTCTGATGATGTTCAATGTGCCTGTGTCAGCAGCCTGACTGAAATGAGCCCTGTACAGAACACCGTGCTGGTGTCTTTGGTGGCTTTGTAGTATTTGGGAGGGTTTAAAAGAGGGCACAAGAGGTGCTTCTTGTAATCTCAGAGCAGTGGCTTGAAGAGAAGGAAATCTTTGGGAGTATGATGCTGTATGGCTTGAAAAATTACTTTATTAATTAATTGTATTGAAACTGATGGAATTCTGCCAGCTGGTATTTGCCTCCTTCAGTATTCCATACACACACAAGTATTGACACCGTTTTGACACCAAGGACATGACAGAGCCAGGACCAAAGGAAGTGCAATATGAAAAATGTGGAGTACCATACAAAATAACCCCCTCCAAGTGAATAGATTCTATTTCCCATAAATGGATAACAGAGAATTATGAGCAGGAAAGAACAGCATTTCTCACTCTAAGTGAATGATGCAACAGTACTTCTGCAAACCAACAAGACACAGGAACTCAGCCTATAAAAGGAGGCTGAAACCATCCGTGCTCGCAGCCGGCTCCTCGCAGTTTCACCTGCCATTTAAGGCAGTCCTGCACGGAATAATCCTCAGCGTGATTTCCAAGAGCCTTGACTGCTCTCCAGCCTGGGCATGAGTCACAGCTCATTTCACTTGTAGAAATGTTAAAACTTATTAAGGTGTATTACAATAGGCAGCTCTGGTAAGTGAAGTGTTGATCCCCTGGAAGAGGTGTGTGATGAGGTAATGCAGCCACAGTTTGTGCTATTAATCACACATTCTTCTGGGGAACTGGCCCCACACCGCCAGGGCTTGGCCTTATTTATCAACAGTCACTTCTGCAGAATGCAAGATTTTTGCTCTCTGTTCCTTGTTAATGCGGAGGCAAAATTAACAAAGCCATTTATAGAGAGAAGAAAGGGAATCTCTCCTTTAGAGCTCTGCTAAACCCGCTGGTTCCATGGATTATTGAAGCAGAGAGAATAGGCAGAAGAGCCGGTAAAACATTTCACAATGTCCACACCCTGACCTATAAAGGTTTCTAAAGTTTTGCTGGGAGATGCCTGTTCGTGTGTATGAATCATTTAGAAAAAGGAAGGATCTATAAACAGGGAAGCAAGAAAAGAAGAATGCTGGAGAGGCTGCACCCCCTGTCCCCCCATGTCCTGCATTATACAGCAAAAGCATCTTAATTATTGACTCTACCAGGATGTTTGGCTTTGAGAAATCACAGCTAATGGTTTGCTATGTGTGGCTTCCTCATCATTCCTCCCTCTGTAAAATTTTTGTTTCTTTTCAAGCTGCATTTTTACGACATCTTTAATTGTGTGACTATACTGAAATGACCTACTTGAGCCCCAGGCCTCGGGCTGCCATAAACCAACTGTGTGCAAAAATATGGCACGAAACAGAAGCATCAATTCTGGCAGTTTGGAGTGTCCCTGTGGCAGGAGCTCCTGGGGTAGGACGTGACCTAATGGTGAGGCAGGTGCAGGGCTGCTTCCCCTGGACACCTTAATTTGCCTTTTGAATGTCTAAATATGCATCAGAAGCTTAAAGGCATAAAATCATAACACCAGCTGTGGTAAAAACACTTTCAATAACTATCTAGACTTCAAGGGTAAATTTTTTGGCTTTCCAATGTCCTAAGGACAAGTCCAAAGGAGTCAATGTGACGGGCTGTTATTAGGCTCTACAGAAAGCAACAAAAATGAGGAATATAATTTAAGAAAAATGTATTTCAATTAACAGGAATAATTGGTTGGAGGTTGGAGCAGGCAGGGAAAAGGAGAAACAAACAGGCTGAAGTAGCTACGACCTACAGTTCCTCCTTAGAACAGAAGTCAGTGGGGTGCTGCCTCTGCACCCCCAAACCATCCATATGAGAAACGAAAACATCAAATGCATCAAACAAATACACTGGGAGAGACTCTTGCCAGAGTAATTTCTAAGCAAGAAATCCGTAACGTTGCTGCAAGCAGACAGGAATTGTGATTGTGAAGTTATCAGTGCAGGCAAAAAATCACTGGTTTAGGCCTTATTAGTAAGACAAATGACCAATTTTTGGAAGCTGTTTCAGCACCCAGGCTCTGCTTCCAGGTTAATCTCACCAGAGACAGTCTCAAACCAGTCACCAAGACATTCTGGGAATGGATCCACTGGAAATAACAGCGCTACTGTGGGTAACAAAACCCATAGAAACACGACCAAAGTAACCTTTTCTTTAGAGTTTATCACTGCCTAAAAACTGAGATACTCAGATCTTCATAACGAAGGGTGTAATTTTAAATGATAATGAACATCCTGCTCTCAAAGATTTAGCTGTCAAGATTTAGAAAGACAGCTCATACTTCCTGCCACTGCTTCCAAACCCACTCCTTGCACAGCACTTGCATTACGGCCGGCGGCTCCGAAGAGAAATATTCCTGTAAATGTTTGGCCACGAGTGATGTAAAAACATTTCTTCTGGATCGAGGGAAGTGTGGATGGATCCACGAGCCGTTTTCGTTATGTAATCCGCGAGTTCCATCCCTCGCTCGGCTCCGCGCGGGTTCTCCCGCGGCGCTCGGCGCGGGAGGGATGGAGAGCTCCGTTCCGAAGGTCGGTGGTGGCCTCTAGTGACAACCAGGGAGATCCGCACGGAGCCCGGGGCCTGGCCCGGCCCTGCGCTCCTCCGGGGCTCCCGCGGCTGCCAACAGCTTCGAACTGGAAATTTCTGCTGCAGCACTTGAGTAATGAACACCCGTCACAGTGCCAAACTTCCTCCAGGGGAGTATGAAGACGGATTTTTGGCTGGTTTCCTTTATTAGGATTTTTTTGGATACCAGATCCCGATGCTGGGATGGTAATAGAGTTCCAAGCAGCCCATAGCTTGCTCCTGGTTGCACAAACCCCGGGAGAGGGGATGCCGTGGGGTCACTGGGATGCACTGAAAGGATGGTTTTCCAGAGAAGTTCTGAACAAGAAGCTGCAGCCCTGCCTCTGCCCAGGCACCTCCTGGCAGTACGAGTGCAATTGTACCCTGGGGGAAAACTGAGTTTTAATTCTGATCTGGGGGCTCCAAGCAGGACACAAGTCAGGTCCCCAAAACCACAAGGATTTTTTTTTTTTTAAGGTCAGCAAAAAAATCTACACAGCTGTGAACACATGCAGTGCAGTGTGTTTGCACATATGCTTTATGGAGTACACTCAGTGTGTGCATATATTTGCACAGGGTCATGAAAATTGTATTTGCCCCCTGAATCATATAAATATGTAAGATTTTCTCATGGATGCTGAACTACTCCAGCATTATGGAACTGAGAAAACCAGTAAGCTGGAATTCTCTCCAGTTCACTGGTTTTCTCCTTACCCTGACACCCTGGTTGCTCAGGGTTTTTACAAGAGAGAGATCTGCCTGCAGTCCCATGTTAGAGCTGATCTTAATGGCACTTTTAGGGGAGAGAAAAGAGAAGGTTCGTTTGTGTGGCCTGGAGCTGTTTTTGTTGGCACTGAGATCTGATTCTGTTGGAGGAGAGCAGCTGAGACAGGAAAGGCAGCTCCTGACTTTCATTTTCCACCTGTGGCTGAGGAGGGATGGAACCCACACACTGCCTTGTGCACCACTCCAAGAGCTGGAACGCTTCTCTAAGTACCATAAATATTTAAAGTAATGCTTTAACTTACCCCTCTGGTCAAAGCTCCAAGCAGAAAGAAATAAGGTGCAGCGGTTTGAAGATAGAGGTGTTTTCATTGGACAGAAGATAAAAAGGAGAGGGAAATGAGGGAAAAAAATGTATGAGAGGCACAGACAGTGTAAGGCTGCAAATGTTCAGGGCTCAAGTGAACCCAGCAGAGTTGGTGACTGCACCTGGACCTTTCTCTTGTCTGATCCCATTCAGCAAAGCACTAAACACCTTGCTTTGCTCTTTGGACAGAGCAGGCTGCCAGGGTGCAGCACTGGCATTTACAGTGGTGCCAAGGTAGCTGAGGGGGAGGGAATTTCTCAGACCCAGAAATATTGAAAACTGTAATATGGCTGGAATATCAAACAAGGAATATCTCTCCCCTGAATGCACTCTGCACAGCAGAAGTCCTTTCAGGACTGTAGCGTAGATCTTTCAGATTCAAACTCTTATGGCACCAAACCCAAACACAGTTACAGGGACCAACAAACAGGTTGTAGGATTTCACCCCTAGAATGGATATTTGCTAAAGACTGAACTAAAAGACTTTGCCTTATTCAAATCTCTAAGTCAGCCAAAAGAGAAGCATCTGTTCCACCTAAAGGCAGCAGGAACACAGCCCCAGAGCTGGGTGTGTCTTTTTTCCTTGAACTCTCCAGACTGGTTGCCTGTGGCTGGTTGGCACAGGTAAGTCAGCCTGACTGGCATTCGTGTTATCAGAGCCCTGCAGGACTTATCTCCATGGCTCTGTAACACCATTAAACTTCTTCATGAAATCAGAAAATTTATTAGCGTTGCTATAATGTTTTATTATGTCTAGAGAAAATCTCCTCTGACAGAGCACCTCACTGAAGGAAGTGTTACCCACGAACCCACAGACTGTCCTGCACATTTGAGAAAAGAAGAAAAACACCACTAAGAAAATTCAGCCCAATATCTTTTCACACCAGGTCTTCATGATGCCATTGCTCTGTGCTTCCCCTTGCATCCACCTCAGACACTCCCACTTGATAGTCCAGAGGGCTCTGGAAAGAACATAGCTGCTGGAGGTTGACCCTGAACTAAAGCTGCAGAGCTATAACACAAAGCAAATGTCTCACCTAAGCCTGACCACCACTTTAATTAAGATCCCTGCATTTTTTGTCTTTTGCTCACTAAGAGAAAAAATAGAACCTCCAAGTGATGTTTAGAAAAAGCACCAGCAAGGTTATATGGAAACTAATTTCAATAAATACTGAGAAGACAAAGCAGAATGTTTTCTCTTAAATATACTGTCACAAGATCCTGCAGAGATCCAGGAGTGAGATACAGAGCTGAGAGATGTAAGTGCAGCAGGATCTCTTCTGTACTCCTCTTATAGCTATAAAGGTGTAAGCTCTGCCCTGCTAAGATGATCAGTTCTTACTCAGCCTGAATAATTTTAATGAACCAGATGACCCACCTTGAGTCTCTATAATGACAGACCAAATGTCATGGCCTGTGTACTTTGGTTTCACATCTCATAAATGTTTATTATCAGTTACACCCAAAGATGTTCAAGGTCCAAAGGCAATCCACAGCATCCTCCCAGAAAAAAGTCCTGCCTTGGACACTGATCATTTAGGTTTGGAAGCTGTGTGTAAGTAGGACAGTTTAACTCTCTGCTTTGAGCCAGTACTAGTTAGACTAATCCCTAGCACAGTAGCTTAGAAAATTTGGCAGTACTGATTCCCCAATATCCCGGGTTGGGTGCTCTCAGAAACGTGAAGGTGCCTCCATACACAGTTTGATGCCCCCAAAGCTCGGTGTCTCACCAGTCTCCTTGCCCCGGGGTGGGAGATCAGTAGGTACAGCAGCTGCTCTCCCTCACACAAGCCATGTGTGCTCATTGTTCCCCCTGACTCCACAATAACACACCACAGCACTGTCAGTGCAATGCCCCAGGAGCTGCCCCTCCACACTGTCCCAGCACACACCAGCCACCTGCTCCCCTGCAGCACCAACAGCCCCGCAGCAATCAGGTTCTTCCCTTGCTTCCCACGTTCTCCCCGTGTTTTCTGTATCCAAGGTGTGCACCACGCTCAGCTCAGGACCCTCCACATGATCAGCAGCAGGACTGTTGGGTTTCTCCACGCCCTGCAAAGGCAGCTGGTTTCCTGTCAACAGTCACAGACCCCGGGCTGGGGACAGACCCCCCAGCACGGCACTGGTGGTCTCTGGAATACTGATGAGGCAGGAGGTTTGCTTTAACTTCAGCCACACAGGAGGGCTGGAGGCCCATTCTGCTGGAAGCTGGAGCTCAACACCTCCTGCCACTCCATGGACCTCAGTGTCTCACCTCATGTGAAACACAGTGGGCAGTGAAGGCCTCCAATATTCTCATTCCTCTTACTTCATTTAGGGACAAAGAAATACTCTTCCTGCTTAATTTCAACTGTACTGAAAGCTTGAGTTCCACTTGCAGGGGTTTTCTAATACCAAACAAATACATATTCAATGCAAGCTGACAGCAACAGACTCCACTCTCCACTGGCAGTGTGGACGTTGGTTTGTGCTTACTATGAAATGAATTCACATGGAAGTACAGCTGCCTCCTTTCTAGTCATTTATACACTGTTCTAGACTGTCCTGAGGCCCAAATTATTGCTTAGTCAACAGAAATACACACTCAATTGCAAATGTAAATGTTATAAGTCTCTTGTCACATACAGGCAACTCTCATTTTAAATTCATGCACTGCACAGGGGGATAAGAACCTAGTCCTTTGTTCCAAAGGGCTACAGAGGATGGCTGCAAGTACACGGTTATAAATGATTCAGCAGATCATTTGTGCTTTATCTTTTACTCAAAACACTAACAAAGCAAGCCAGGCTACCTGGGGAGTGTTTCCTCAAACATGAACAGATGAAAATCACTCTCTATCATGGGGAGGGGGGGGTAATATCCTATGTGCTCTTTGTGCTGACACCAGTGACCTTCTGTGTCAACAGAGGTGGGGTTTGCAGCCACTGTGCTTCCTCCTGGACCTGGTATAAAGGTGCACAGCACACAGGCAGCTCCTCACTGCCCATCTCTGCCCGTGCTCATTCACCTGGTTCCTTCCAGCAGACCAAGAGCACAAATGGCCTTCTCCACCCGCAGCATCCAGTGGAGCACCAGCAGCCGCCTCCAATCCGCACCCAGTGTCAGCAGTCGGACCTCCAGGAAAATGTCCCTGCAGAAGATCCAGGCACCCAGTGTCTACGGGGGGGCCGGGGGCTACGGCACCCGCATCTCCACCAGCGCCAGCTTCGACCAAGGCCTCGGCGGGGGCCTCCAGCTCAGCATCACTGGCAACGATGTCCTGCTGGCTGGCAACGAAAAATCCACTATGCAGAACCTCAACGACCGCTTGGCCTCGTACCTGGAGAGGGTGCGCTCCCTGGAGAAGGCAAACGCCCTGATCGAGAAGCAGATCAAGGAGTGGTATGAGAAGAACACCATAAGTGTAGGGCAGGACTACAGCTCCTACTTCAAAACCATTGAAGAACTCCGAAGTAAGGTAAGGGATCACAGAGCCCTCTATAAATGTAGGAATTGTGGTTACTGGGGAGACAGAGAATAATCTATCGTAGAAAATGCACTTTTTCAAATTGCAGTTGTCTCAGCTGAGAAAAATAAATGCTTAATTTTGCTCAGCTACAAATTAGTTACAGATTTTACGTCATTTGTAGTACCAGATATATGCCTGCAGATGTGAGTAATCTTACACATGAAAAACCTTTGACTCAAAATTAACTAAATCTACGATATTTGCCTTAGGTGATTTTAATTAGGGAGAGTACCAATGGTAATCTCCATATTTAAATATAGTTTAGCAACTGTCTATTTCAAAGTGGGTTTTTAGAAAAGAAGGGCAAATGCTCAGAAAAAAATAATAGATCACTACTTAAAATAGTAAATTACCACTGGAAACCAAGAAATATTCCCAGCAATTAGCTGACAGGTTTGTCAAATCATATTTCCAGAACTTCCTTCAATCTTTCTCCTCTTATATCAGCCTTTAAAAGCAGATCCCTTCAGAGAGCAGTTCATTCCATTTGATACACTTAGTTTATGACAGGACAATTTGCCTTTTGGAGATCCCTAATTCTTTCCATGCACTTCAGAGGGAACTTAACTTAAACCCAGCTGACTGACAGACAGCTGAAGTGATGTGGGATGAAGCCCTCCTGCAGTACTCATTCCCAGGAAAGGATCAAGAGTGCATTTCTCTGCAAAGCTTCATTGCTTGTCCACCATTCCCTTTAGATTGCTGCTGCCCAGCTGGAAAATGCCAGGCTCGTCCTGCAGATTGACAATGCCAAGCTGGCTGCTGATGACTTTAGACTGAAGTAAGTTCCATGATTTTATATCAAATCTCTTTCCTGCTCCTCTTACTTAGGAAAGCTTCTAGTTCCTGGTATCAGTGCTGAGAAGTGAATATTTTCCAACTTAAAGTTTAGTGAATATTTCACGACTGTGGAAATTACTGATTCCAGCATTTACACCAAACTGTTGCACTCCAGTGATGACAAAAGACACCCCCTTGTACAGGTTTGAGAACGAGCACCTGCTCAAGCAGAGCGTGGAGGGCGACATTGCGGGGCTGCTCCGCGTCCGTGACGACCTGACTCTGACCCAAGCTGACCTGGAAGCCCAGATCGAGGGCGTGAACGAGGAACTCATCTTCCTTAAGAAGAACCATGAGGAGGTGAGAGCAGCTGAGCACTGCCAGGGAGAGGGGTTTTAAGTGGAAAACATAAACAGCCTCACTAGGAAGCATTTTTCTGCTTCCTGGAAGCAGCATAACTGTGTGTGGCACTAAGGGACGTCCAAGCTGTCAGGGATCAAAGGCTGAACACTCCTCCATTTCAGGATTGAAGGAGTGAAGGTTTTCTCAAATAATGATTTATGGTTTAGGAGTTGCTACCCCAAAAAGTACACAAATGGGAGCCATGACTTCTACCCCTATTCCACAGATCCAGTCCTGAGGAAATCATAAGACATTTACCTATGATATAGCATTTATTGCTACAAAATAGTAAACAGTACTTATGAGGTGATTAAGTTGTCTTGCCCTGAGGTGCTATTTAAGGATTACTGCTCTGTGTGTCGATTTTGAGTCTGGTTCCAACACCCAGGAGTGAGAGCTCCCTGCAGCTGGTGCTAACCAAGTCCCCCTTCCCGCAGGACTGCAACCGGCTGCGCAAAGAGGTGAGCGGCTCCGTGAACGTGGCCGTGGATGCTGCTCCTGCCACTGACCTGGCAGCTATTATGGAAAACATGAGAAAGCAGTATGAAGAAATGGCAGAAAAGAACCGCCAAGAAGCCAAAGAACACTTTGAAAAGCAGGTAAGGCCAACTGCTTAAACACCAGCAGCGCCCCCGGTCATGCCTGGCTGCAGTTCACAGTCCCTCCGTTCCTCATTCCAGACAGCAGAACTGAACCAGGAAGTTGCTGTTAACGTTGAACAGCTCCAAGTCCAGAGGAAAGAGATCACGGAACGCAGACAGATCTACCAGAGCCTGGAGCTGGAATTACAGTCCCAGCTGAACATGGTAAATAACAGAGCATTGAAATAAGGACTGCTGATAGCAGACAGTTACACGGATAAATATAGAAATGAGGGGCTTTACAATCAAAAGGTTATTTTAACACAAAACCGTATCCTCTGAATAAAACATCTCTGTTCTTCCCATCGGCTGCAGAGACAGACCCTCGAGGCCTCGGTGGCTGAGACAGAAGCACGGTACAGCCACCAGATCTCCCAGATCCAGGCAACCATCGCCAGCCTGGAGGCTCAGCTGAGGCAGCTCCGAGCCGACATGGAGGCTCAGAACAGCGCGTACAGCAACCTGCTGGACATCAAGACTCGCCTGGAGATGGAGATCGCCACGTACCGCCGGCTGCTGGAGGGGGAGGAGAGCGGGTGAGCACACACGGCCTTGGGTTTCCTGTAAATCTGCTGCTCTCCAGCTGCTTTGGGCTGGGGGGACTCCACTGCCCAGTTCCCAGGCGCAGAGTCACAGCAGGCTGCAGTTCAGGCTGGGCTGCTGAAGCTGCTGTGAATTTTGAGGTGGGCTCTCTCAGCCTACAGACTGTTCCTCTGTGAGCGGGGTAACCGGGTTGGTGTTCACACACCAGGAGCATCCGTCATTCAGTTTGGGATGGACTTGTCCATGCTGGGCAAGCAGGCAGTGGATCTTCCCCCCAGCTTCTGCCTGTTCAGCTGTTCTGGCTCAGGAACTGGCTCACTGGGCATGAGCTGAAGTCCTGGCATTGTGGAGATGAGTCTGCAGATTAATGGCACCTGCAGCTTATGCTCAGCAAGTTTTACTTTACCAGAGAGAATTCATTTTAATGTCTCAATGAAAGGGCATTACCTGTCCTGATCAAATGCATGGGAACTGTACAAGGATGTTTCTTCAATCCATTAGGTCCCATATATTTATATTTTCTAATTTATCATTTGAACAGGCAATTCGAATTGGAAGTAGCTACAGCAGAGCTTGAAAAAGGTATGTCCCACCAACTTCCTTCTGTTTTGATGGCTGCCTGATGAACTGTTATGGAATGACACAGCCTGATATAAAACAACAGCTTCACAGCAAATAATCAGCCAATAGGATCTCACACCAAGAAAGCAATCAAATATATGAATAGTTACCCTGCAGGGACTATACAAAGCCTGGGTTTATGTATATAATTCAGGTGCCCAATGTAAAACCACAGACTCACCAAATCCGTGATTCTGTGACTCCTCTCAAAGAGAACAAGAGAGTTACTGAAGTCCCCTCTGGAGAACTGCAGAAGCATCTGCTTCTCCTCGCTGACTGCACACAGAGATCAAGGCTCCCAAACAACATATCCAGTTTAATAGCAAAAATATTCATTTTGGTGTAAGACTATTCCAAGGTTTTAGGTCTACAAGTTTGTGCTAAACTGAAGCAAAACTATCAGAGGGATAGAGAGTTATTGAACCCACTGTCCACTGAACATCTGATGGAAAAGAAAGCATATCCTGCACACCCCAAAAGTTTACCTCAAGTACCTGTGGGTTGAAGATGCTTTTCACTATTTCCTCATTGGCTGCCAGTACTGCAGCAACATGACTCTGTCAGTGCACACTGCACGTAATCAATTCTCTTTTCCATTTCCTTGCAGAATCAAGTAAAATGAAGAAGATCAAGACAATAGTTGAGGAAGTGGTTGATGGGAAGGTCGTCTCCTCTCAGGTCAGAGAGTTCGAAGAGAAGATGTAAATGGCACCAGCAGAGGAGATGCCTCTGAGCTTCCTGGACCCGATGCCAAAACTAAAATATTTATAAAGAATCCCATCTAATTCTCCCTGCACCCCAGCAGGGTTGAAAAATGCCAAATTATCAAAGCTCAAATAATTGTTGTTATTGTGGGAGAGTGTTAATAAAAATCAGTAAGTTACAACTTACAAGACTTTGGGTTTACTTACATGGTGACTAAATAGCTTTATTGAAAAAAAATCTAATCAGCCTGGTATAAATGTGTAACTGCTTCCAAGACAGATAAAAACAGAAGTATTAGTTTTTTTAAATGCCTTAAGACATCAATTCAGCACACCTTCTCTGAACACAAACTCCCACTCAAAATTAAGGCAGCTTCACAAAAACCTGATTTTCAAATAAACAAGAAGTGTCAACTTGTTTTTCATAATAAATTAATGGGAATAAATAAATTGAAGTAGCCTATTTGATATTTTTCACCCTCTGTGAATGATTAGGGCACCAAGGACTACAGCAAGCCAAGACACTTCATGAAGAAGAATCTATTTGAAACAACCCCCACCTCTGTCAAACCTTTCTAGGCCAATAAGGTTCCCTATCCCACAGGGAGGCCCCCGTGCCACACCTGGATCCTCAGTCCCAGGAGTTTACATTTTCCCCTTGAGAACATAAACACAAAAAGCTCTTTCCTTTGAAACCTCACCTGTCCGGTGTCATTTACTGAACACAAACAGCTGCCAAAGAACTAATCCTAATCCCCTGCTCTCCCTGCCCCGAGTCACTGAGACCAGGCTATCAGCTCGTTTCCACGGAAAAGCTTTACTTGCACCTTTGATCTTCCGCTCCTTTTCTGCCCCAAAAGCACCCCTGCCCCTGGGTGTAGAGAAATCAAAAATTAACTCATTTCAGTTGACAAATCCAATGATATAATTAAGCCAGGATAACCATAAGAAAATAACTTCAAAAGAAAAATACACTGGTTTGGGAAGGGTTCCCGTGCCCAAACCTGCACCAGAAACGCTACATTTGATCTTTAGATTTGTATTATAAAAAGCACAAAATACAGAAATCAGATTTCTTATTTTGAGATAACAGCAAACTATTTACCAGAAACAATGGTCAGTTTTCAGTCCAAAGTACAAACTGGGATATGCTGTATGCTACAGACTACATGCAAATCACACTGAGGGAGTTCGATGATAAAAGGGTTAGCACAGAAAACCCAATTCCAAATCCTATTGGGCACAATCCAGTATATTTATGTTTTCCTATTAATGATCACCCTGCAGCTCCTTAATGCCCATGTGCCCTCAGACACCTGATGGTCACTTTTCTTGTTTCCTATGAAGCATCCAGGAGCACTAATCCAGCAGAGGCTCCTGCCAGAAGAGCATTATGAAAAGAAAGACATTCCTGCCGTGCACTCTGGGAAGCAGGGATCAAAGGGATTGCTCTGCTGACTTCAGCAAACTCCTGTAATAACAGCCCCAAACCCAGGAAGCACTGAATATGCAATGACAAAACAATTATTTAGGAGGGATTTGAATGCAAAAAGCACTTTTTGTGCTCCGTTGCACATGGCAGAACAGGATCGTGATGTCTCAGCTCCACTCCACCCATTTCCCCTCATACAAATACCTGGAGGGCACCAGATTTCCACGCCCGTTGGCAATTTCGGTTGGCACATATCATTTCAGTGGGTCAGGACACACTAAACTGACGTCCCTGCGAACAGGAGGGAGAGAATGGAGGCTCTCCCCAGGAGGTGGGGACTCCTCCTGAAACACCCACTGCCGTCCCCATATAAAGCTGCCCCTGCTCCCGCTCTGCCCTGCTCCCTGCCGTGCCCTCTGCGCAGCACAGCCGGGCCCCTCGGCCACCATGGCCCTTTCCGTGCGCACGAGCGGCGGGTCCCGGCAGTTCTCCTCTCGGAGCGGAATTCCCGGGGGATCTCTGAGGATCTCCAGCTCTAGTGGTGGAGGAGGCTTTGGTGGCAGCGGGCTGGGGTTTGGTGGAGGGTCTGGTGGAGGGTCTGGTGGAGGTTTTGGTGCTGCTTCCCTGTTGGGCTCAGGCTCTGGCTTCGGTGGGGGCTTTGGGAGCAGCTTAAGCAGTGGCTTTGGGGGAGGCTTTGGGGGGGGTTTAGGTGCTAGCTATGCAAGCGGCTTAGGCAGCACTCTTGGGGGAGGTTTGGGAAGTGGTTTTGGCAGCAGTTCAGGTGCTGTTTTTGGAAGTGGCTTTGGAGGTGGTGCAGGGTCTGGGTTTGGAGGTGGGTATGGCCCTGTTGGTGTTGGGGATGGTGGCCTTCTTTCTGGCTCAAAAAAGGAAACCATGCAGAACCTCAACGACCGTCTGGCTGCGTATCTGGACAAGGTGAGATCTCTGGAGGACGCCAACACCGAGCTGGAGCGCAAAATCCGTGAGTGGTACGAGAAAAGTGGCCCTGGCACTGGCACCCCTGGATCTGGGAACGACTACAGTAAATTCTATCCTCTCATTGAAGACCTTCGAAACAAGGTATGTCATCCAAAATAAGAAATTCCTTTCAGAAACCAAGAGCACATTTATCCTGCAGAACCGACCCCTGCAGTGACCTCTGTCACCTTGCACCGTGACACGTGCTGAGGTTTTCCTGTACATTAAAGCAGTTCTGTAGCTGTGTCACACAGTGTGACTTGTCTAATCTGAATGAAGAGAAGGCAGTGATGGAATCCAGCTCTATAAACTCTCATAGATAACAAAGTTTAAAGCTACTACAAAGCTTCTGTGAAGCTTTTGGGCTGTAAAAACATTCTCTGAACACTGTTTGTACTCCAGATCATCAATGCAACCATCGACAACGCGAGGATCATTCTGCAGGTCGATAATGCCAGACTGGCTGCTGATGACTTCAGACTGAAGTAAGGAAGTCTTAATACTACAAAAACTCTTACTAGTATTTTAAGGAAAATCTTCTTTTCTATTAAAAGTCTCTTTCCTTGCCGAATACTTGTAATAAAATTATTGAACAATAATACAGGAATTATGCGTATTAAGATTTCATATTAAAAGCTACAATGAAACACATTAACAGTTTGCATTTGACCTCGTTAGCCACATAAAAAAATAATATTTAATTCCTCATGCACAGATATGAGAATGAAGTGGCTCTCAGGCAGAGTGTGGAGGCCGACATCAACGGCCTGCGCAGAGTCTTGGACGAGCTGACCCTGACCAGGGCGGATCTGGAGCTGCAGATCGAAAGCCTGAACGAGGAACTGGCTTACCTCAAGAAGAATCATGAGGAGGTATGTTTTTTTCCCATTGGGAATTCATAACAAAGGCAGATGGAATTGTGAAACATCAAATTATTCCCCTATTTAAGCCAGTGAGGCTTCCTGGGTTTCGTGATTTGTTTTGTTTGCTGTTATTTTTTGAGTTTACCAAGTGAAAGATTGCAAGCAACGTGCACGCGAGATCCCTGTCGAAATGGAATTTGTATCACATATATTTCTTTACATATCTTTTTGCCTTTTAACAGAACCTTTCCTTGTTTTCAACCTCTCCAGGAGCTTCAGGGCCTCCAAAGCAGTGAAATGGGCCAAGTCAGCGTGGAAATGGATGCTGCTCCAGGGACTGACCTGACCAAGCTCCTGAATGACATGAGGGGACAGTACGAAGTCATTGCCGAGCAAAACCGTAAAGAGGCCGAGGCGTGGTTCAATGAAAAAGTAACAACCAGAGGGAGCAAAGCTGGAAAAATGCTTGGAAAAATGAGTTCAGTACTTGGAAGAGTAAAATTACACCCTATTCTTCCTTGTCATTTCAGAGCGGGGAGCTGAAAAGGGAAATCTCCACCCATACCGAGCAGCTCCAGTCGGGAAAGAGCGAGATCACGGATTTGAAACGGACCCTGCAGAGCCTGGAAATAGAGCTGCAGTCTCAGCTGGCCATGGTACGTTCCAGGGGAGCTGCTGCCTGCTCAGAGCCGATTCAGCAGCTTCCAATACTATTCCACAGGATTTAAGATTTGCATTTATTTCCTATTAAATCCTACATTCCTTTAGTTCCTAAACAGCAGTAATGTATCTGACTGGATTGCAGTAATATATCTAACTGGACTGCAAGGAGCACATCACAAAGCAGATCAGCTTTTATGTTCACATTCAGGGGTGTGACAAGGGCCAGTTTTTGCTCTGGTGTTTCAAGGAGAAAATAAAACCCTCTAAGCAATGCAGCTGCACTCACACCCTTAAGCTATTTCAGTTGATTTTGTCTTTGTAAAGAAGTTGGTTTTTTCCTTAATCAGAGATTATTTAATATCCTCACACAGAAAAAATCCCTGGAAGACACTCTAGCAGAGACGGAAGGCGGTTACTGCGCTCAGCTGTCCCAAATGCAGCTGCAGATCGGGAACCTGGAGTCCCAGCTGCTCCAGGTCAGGGCTGACATGGAGCGCCAGAACGCGGAGTACCAGCAGCTCCTGGACATCAAGAGCCGCCTGGAAATGGAGATTGAGACCTACCGGCGCCTGCTGGATGGAGAGTTCGTGTAAGGCACTGACTGACACAAAATATCGCCTAGGGTTTATTTTCTGTAGCAAAATCCTTTCCAGGTAGAAAGAGGTAAAAATAAGCAGAGCATTTTCCAAAGGACAGTGGGGCACATACAGCGATCTGAAATACCACTGACTGAGCAGAGAGAGCCATTCTGTTCAGCAGTGAAATAATCTCTCAGTGCCACCACGGAAAGGGAATTCATCCTGATCCTATCGGACATCCTGCAACCACACGTGTCTCTGATTCATTTCTAGGGGCGCAGGACAGGCAGTTACGTTTGAAAGCTCATCCCTGACAGGGTCCAAATCTCAAACACAATCACTGGATTCTTCTCAGGGTAGGTAGAACTTGGTTGATAAAATTTTGTTTCTAAAGTCATCCTTATCAATAAAATAATACATGTTATCCTACATCATACAGCTCATTAGAACCAGAAGCCAACAGGAAAGGAAAAGGCAGTACCTGGTCGTGTACACCCTGCTCAGCTTTATCATTTTTAACATGTTGATAAATATTTTTTGTTTTGTTTATGTTTAGATCCAACCAAAACTAGAAAGATCAAGACAATTGTTGAAGAAGTGGTAGATGGAAAAGTTGTTGCATCCCACGTTAAGGAAGTTGAAGAGAAGATATGAGGCCCAATCTGATGTGGCAAAGGATCCATTCGCTCCAAGCCAAAATGGATAAATAATTTTATTCCTTTGTATGAAGTGATAAAAAGTTGGCTTTGTACTAAGATACTCTTACATCAGACAAAGTCAGCACTTTCATTCCTAGCAGTCATGCAATGTATTTCCTGCTTCACTCTATCAGCATTACCTGTATGATTTCCACAGTGTTCTTTAAATATATCATCAATTCTGTGTTCAATAACCAGAAATACAGAGTGCACATTTAATCAGATCTGCTTTTTTATAATCTTTACCAATCAATAGATAAAAAAGTTTTGCTGTTCTAACCTCATTTTCCAGTTTTCTTGACTAATAAAAAGGACTCAACAAGCTTTAAGGTATCAGTGTCCCTTCATTCTCCAGGAACCCCCTCCAGCACCAACGCTGAGCCCCAGGAGTCTGCAACCACCACAGCACATTGTCTACATCACAGATAAACAGTCCCTGCCCAGTGCCTGAACTATAAACTGAAATCCAACAATAGAATATAAACACTGAAAGCAGCTAGAATTCAAAATTCCATAAATCCCAGGAAAGATATGATTGATTGCACCTGCCTACCTTTAGCCTTCGGGGATCTCGTGGCCAGGTGCTCCCCTTACACCTGGAAAAAAAAAGAGGGAAAAAGAAAGCTTTAGTTTATACTGTCCTAATTACAATATCTTGTGTTTATTGGATTCCTTATGGTTTCCTTACTGGCCATTATTTTGGGGTTAGAACTACACGGAATGAGGATAATTAAGACACTTGTGGAAAAGAGACTGGACAACAAAACCTTCCCATCTCAGTCCAGGTCAGCTGGAAGACAACCAGCTGAGGAAAATAAAATCCAAACACAGGATCCTTTCACACACACCAGCGGACAGAGCCAAGAACAGGGATGCCTCCTGCACACCAGGAGGCTTTTAGTTGGTACAATACTTTGACTTCTAAAAAGACAAGTGTCTTGTAAAAGTTCACTGCCTGTTTTATCATTCACTGATGTATACTCTTATTTAGAGCCTAAAATTCATTCCCTCTGATAAATTTATTTTTTTATTGAAATCTGAAATTTTTTACTGCATATCTGACATGGTGCAACACAGAAAAAACTGAAATAGGTAAGAGGTAAAACTGAAACAGGCAAGAGCCATTCTTAGCAGACAAGATCATCCAGTGCTCCAGTGAGCCAGGAAATGCAGAATCACTTGCAGAAAGCACAGCACAGCAGACAACCTGTGCTGGACCTGCCTGGGAGCTGTCTGGAAAGGGGTAAGAACCCCACACATTCTGCATGCTGTGTGTACTAAACACCTCGAGAACAGGCACCGAAGGTACTGAAACACCTTCGGAGATGACCCAGACTCGTTTTCTGACAGCAGTGAGGTGCCTGAAGTGTTCATTCACCAGAACTTTGCCCTGTGCAGAAGAGCAGCCAAAGCCCTCACCATATCAGTACTGTTCACCAGTAGTGCTGGTTCCTCTCCCTCCTTGTGTGTTCCTGCCCATAAACCCACTGCAGAGTTGGGTGTGAGGATGTCCAGGAGCTCAGCTCTTTTCCAAAACGGGACAGTCCTCAACACTGGGTCAGGTCAGACAGCTGAGGCTTTCCCTCGCTGATTCCCAAACACCTTCAGGGATGGGAATTCTGTGCCAGTCCCGGCGGTGGTGGAGGCACCTGCCAGCGGCACTGCCAGCAATCCAGCTGTGCTGCTGGAGGCTCTGCCCTTCCCTGCCCCTGCCAGCGCACCTCATGCTGGGCAGCTGCAATTTTGCCCTTCGCTGTGTGTACCTCTTACCCTCCCATTTCTGAGGTTATAAACCCCCACGGTTACAGCGTAACTAAAACAGAAAGACATCGATATCCTCATTTCGGCACATAATTTAGGAATCGCTGTTTCAGCGGCATCCTTTGCTGTATTAAGCTGCAGCCAGGCCGGGTTGGCAGGCTCTGACCCCCCATCGCTCCCCGAAATGGGCCGCTGCCGCTTTAACGGCCCCGCGGCCGCATCCCCGCGCCGCCGGCAGAGCAGCCGGGAGCCGGGGAGGATGGGAGGAGGAGGAGGAGGAGGATGGAGCCGGCCCGGCTCCGCCGAGAGATCAGGGCAAAGTATGAATCGCACATCACCCGAAATCAGATAAAGACCGTCAGCTCAGCAAGGACGCAGGTAATGCCTCCTCACAGCCACACACCTTGCAGAGTACGGAGCCATTCCCTGGCCGTACAGTTCCTCCCGCAGCCTCTGTGAGGTACAGTAATTCCTTTCGATGCAGCAGATTTTCGGGGAAGGGATTTGGATTTTACCGCAGTAAGATGTGAACTAGAAGATTCGGAAGTAGGTTTTGTCTCGGGTATGGATTCACACGGAACGAATGCTGTGTAATCCGTCGGGATGCGTTTCTGTCCCTGCAGCAGGGCTATTGCTGGGATTTAAGGGATGATGACATAGGCTTTAACACGGTAACCTCTAGCTCCATGTAGTTATCCCAGAGGAAAAGAGAATCCTGAAGAGAATCCATTTATATACAGCAAGCTTTGCCATCTTTAGCACCTCTAGTAAAGAAAACTGCATCTTTGCAGGAACTATTTCTGCTCTTCAGCAAATATGTTGTTCTCTCATACAGCCCAACTGAATGTTACCAACACACAGTGCTGCTGTTGGGGATTCAGACACAAACAGCCCTAAACCCAACAGAAACCAAATGGCAAAACAATGCTGGGCCATCAAACGTGAAGAAATTCAGGGGAATCAGGTGCTGTGTCCCCTTGTAGTCAGGTGTTGCAGGAATCCTGGAGGTTTGTGTTAAGGACAGGCCAGATCTGCTGCAGCCTGGCTGATCCACCAGCTGCACCCCCGGCAGGGAAGGCAAGTTTATCTTGGTGTTGGCACCAAGCAGGCAGTGCTCACTGGTTTGATCCTGTCACACAAATTCTGCAGTACCCAGGTGAGAACAGGGAAGCAAAGAGCGTTGGGGGTTCACTTGTGGATGAGCCAAACACAGATTTTTCACCGAAACGATGGCCTGGTAAAATTGCAATATGTCAGTATGGACAGGGGGAAAAAGAACTTGTTTTCCTTGGTTCATAGGATCCGAATTAGAGAGTTTCTTTTCTTTTAATTGATGTCATTGTAAGAACCTGCACAAAGCAGTAAAATATGCAAAAGAGCAGGTGCTGTTCAAGGGCTTATGGCATCTTCACCACTTGCAGGGGAACTCAGGGTCAAAAGTGAAAAATAACTTCCATAAGTCAAACAATCATTCTGGAAGTTATGTGCAGGAACATACTATCAAATCAAAGATGAACCCAAATCTAAAATGACCCCATACTTGCTTAATACCCTACTTTTGATACAATAAAAGGGAAAAAACCCCAACAACATAAAAAAATACATTAAACCTAAAGCACCCTATTCAAACCTGGAAACTTGAACCGCCTGCACTTCCTCTAAGCTCCAGAGGTGAGGAAGGTCTCAGTACAATTGGGTAATTTGTATTGGAATTCCTCTAGGACAAAGATGCCAGGGACAGAGATGTGGGCAACCTCTTCCCATTAAATACAGCAGGATAAGGGCTTCTCCTCTCCACAGCACAGAAAACACTAACTCCTCACTTCAAGCTTTCGCACATTTATACAACTCTAACAAAAATTCCAACTAGGTGTTTTTATGTCTACCTATTTTCGTTATTTGAATATTTTTAATACTGTTATCTTTTGTATGTCCCCTGTAGGCAGAAGAAGGTGCAAGTAAAAGAATGGACAAAGATGCAGAAGCACTAAAGGCAGCCAGGGCAGAACTGTGCGAGGCCAGGCGGCAGTGGCACCACATGCAGGTCGAAATCGAGTCTCTCCACGCCGTGGTAAGAGCCAGAAACGAGACTTGAACTCTCCTGGAGAAAAGAAGTATCATCCTTGATGGAAATCACCCCACAGTCAGTTTCTGTGACAGTCACAGCCACCACACAGCAGAAATCCAGCACGCAGGAGCAGCCAGCTTTGGGGGACTCCAGCTCCTCCCAGAGCCCTCACCCACTCACAGTAACCCAGCTCATGTTCTGGTGCAGGATCTGCCACTCAATACACGTGTGTTGTCCTGTTTTCACACCTGCCAAACATATATTTGCATGATGCTCCCTCACCAAGCTCCTGGTCACTCTGCCTAACCAATCCACAGCAGGTTTATAACTCCCACTGAACGTGTGGACCAAAGTTATCAATTCATTCATGATAAAATATGTCATAAAATATAGTCAGGAGTTTGATTCTGGCACTACAGAAAAGCTCCAGGAACACACAGACAGTGTTCATACAGCACTGAGCTGGACATCATTTAACTGTACAAGTAAAATTGGAGATCTGTAAACTCAAGGCAGGGGATTGCTGTGCAAGAGGGGGCTACAGTTTCATCCTGGTTTAAATTATCACAGAGTTTACTCAAAAATTTCTCAGCCAAAGTATTACCTTGAAAGCTTTACTCCTGTTTTTAATGAATCTTAAAAGAACTGATGTAATACTACACAGTTTGTTAATGAAACCACACATAACATCTTTATGCACATGCTTTTCCAAATCTTAAAATACGACTTAAATTTCACAGGAAAAGGGTTTGGAGCGTTCGTTGCGGGCCACAGAGCAGCAGTACCACATGCAGCTGCAGAATTTAGAAGGTGAGATTGAATGTTTGGAGAAAGAGCTGCTGGAAGTGAGAAGGGGAATTGAGAAACAGCTTCGAGAGCATGAAATTCTCCTGAACACGAGGATGAAGCTGGAGGAGGAGATAGCGACGTATCGCAGCCTGCTGGAGCAAGAAGAGAGCAGGTACTCACTGCTTGGAGAAAAAGCTCTAAAGTACATCTTCCACTTCTGAGCGTCGCATTTAAATGCTCAGAATTGTAAGTGCATGAACCAATCACTAAAAAATTAAAGTATAAAATCCCTAGAAATGGTATCTGTAAGAAAGCTTCCCTGATTGCACAGTCAGTGGTGCTCAGTGTGTCACAGCTGAGCAGGGAGCAGCTCACTGCACCCAGTGAGTCACAGCTGTTCACAGGACCAGTTTGGGATTAAAGCAATTCAATATTACTGGGAGCCTGTAACCATTTCTATGTTTGCAGGTTCCGTTGCTCGATACCTGCCCAGAAGGATGACAAAAAGCCCAGCACTAGCAAGATCACCTTTATGCTGCCTCCAGGTGAGTGTCAGACACCTTCCCCTTGGGGGATTTCGGCCCTAAAGGAGGTTCCCAACTACAAATTCCTGGATATTACAAAAGCACCTTTTCCAGTACAGCAGGAGGAAAAACACCTCCGGGTCCTTGTCCTGCCTGTGCCCTGTCTCAGGCTCAGTGTACCTGCATTTTCCCTTGCAGATGGTGTAAAGAAGCACGAACCAGAGAAGGTGGAACTGATGACAAAACAAGCAATCCTAGATGGAAATATCATGAAGGAAAGTGCTGAAGCTCATGGCACTGTACAGTAAGATAAACAGGAGTTTCAGAGAATAACAATTGGAAGTAAATGGTGGGGGTTATGTGCCAGCAGCTTTGAGTTTCCGTTATTTGGTACCTGTTTTACCACGCCCACGAGAGCCCAGGAGCTCCAGAACAGCAGTGGCAGCTCCTGAAGGTGCACTGAGTGGCAGGGCTTAACAGTACATTACATTTGAAAATCCTTTTTATTAGCCTTGGCTTCATAAGCAAATAATACCAGGATGGTGCTTCTGATTTGTAATTTCTATTTCTGTTAAGAATGAAACTATGAATAATTCATCTCGCTAAGGCTGAAAGCAAAGAGCCCAGACCACGTTTGGGAAGTCCCTCTGGGGCCTATTTATGCACATAAATTCAGGCTCAGCTGCTCCAACTTGCTCCTTGGAAACTCCTACGTTCCCCCAAACAAGGGAGGGAGAACCTGGCTCCCAAGTAGGCATGTGAAAGTCTGTTAGGATGTGTTATTCACCTGAAATTACTTTAATAGTGCTGGATTGTCTCATTTTATTTTTTTCTGCTGCTCCTTAAGCTTTTTTGTGGACTAATTTAAGGCTACCTTCAAACACACTGTAGTGGACCACATCCCTAGCACTGAACTGGAACTGGAGGCTGAAAAAGTGTAGGAACTTGGATTAAAAATTAATGCCATCACCAGGTCCACTGTGCACACCCCACACCTGCCATGTATTCTCATACATGAGCTTTGTTGGTCACTCACAGTCACTCAGATCTGCGTGGGGCCATTTAACTCATCAGGGTGAGGCCTCAGAGCCCAACTGTCTGATCTGGATCCTCACACACACACAGAGAATTAAATCAGCAGGCTTTGGGCCCCTAAATATTCCTCAATCAGATGGCTTTCCCCCTATTTTTCTCCTGCCCTTTTTTTTCTTCTTTAATGTAACGTAGCTCTACATTCTGAGGTTTGGATCTGAACTAGATTTTCTCCTCCCTATGCTTTCAGATGCAGGAATTCTGGCCTGCCCACCACAGTACTGAGACTTCTTGCAAAGTTTTTTGAGCCTGGATTCCAGGCTTTCTCCTCGGAAACAAATTGCCCGATGTGTTTGGAGCAGTGGTTTCGTAGCCATGTCTACCTAAAAGTACAAAAACAAGAGTATAATGAACCCTCACCCTTTATTTAGCTGTTCTGGAGAATGAACTTATGAAAAAAAGAAAGCTTCAATTGTCTCACTACTGTCTTAAATAATTTGACACTTTATTATGCAATTTCTCCCTGTTTTGAAAGCAGTCCTGAAAACAGATAACTTATATTGCCTGAAAAATCATAAATACACCTGCTTTGTTGTTTCAGGACAGAAAAAGTGGATGAAGTCATTAAGGAATGGGAAGGTTCTTTCTTTAAGGACAACCCTCGCCTAAGGAAAAAGTCGGTCTCCCTGCGCTTCGACCTCCACCTGGCAGCCACGGACGAGGGGTGTCTGCACACCAAAAAGAAAACTCTCCCCGACATTGAAGTCAGGCTGGTGATGAGGAGATCCTGCAGCATCCCCTCCATCAAGCCTTAACCTCAGCCCACTCCCCCAGAGAGCACCTCCAACAGGCTCTGGAAATAAACTGTGGATGGACTCCCACAGCCGCTGTCTGCTACAACCACACCTCGCCAGGCACTTGGATTAACACCATAAAACCATACAAGTCCTCTAAAATTAGGGAGAAGAGCAAGGGAGTTCAGAGTCCAGGAAACCTGACTTCTACTGGTTTTATACTCTGGGTGCAGCCCTTTCATTTTCTCATTGTTGTTGTTTTGTAGAATTTCACCAAATAGGACAAAAATTAACTTTATAGTTTGACATATCTGCCTTTGTAAAGGAGAACTTGTCTTCTCTTTCTGGAAATGAGAAATGCATATTTCACTCTCTTACATATTCAATATTGCATATATATAACGACTGGGGAATCCTTGCAATAATTTATATCACATCTGTCATAATTCTAGAAATATATTTTAAAATAACACTTTCTAACAGCAAAACTTACATACAAAGATGCTCTTAAAATACATGAACTATTAACAATTTTCTTTTAAAAGTGGTTGGTATTTTTAAATTCATTTTTTTAGGCAACAACTGAGCAAAAATATCTTTCCCTTGCATCCTTATAAACCCATTTTTAAAAGTGTTGTTACAATCCAGCAACATTTTAGCCGTATCACTCCCCTGGTTTTGAAGCAGTGATTTCCCCTGAAAAATCAATCATTCTCTTATGTGTCTGCACACAGCTGTACTACAACTCTCTCAGCCAGGCCAAGTGAAATTACCCTCTGATTGTTCAAATGTGAGGAGCCAACCAACCATTTTAATGCCGGTGTTCTGTTAATTTTGTTTGTTGTGACAGCGTGCGTTAAAATATCTTCAACAAATTCCTCTTCTGACAAACCTTAAGGGACTCTCCTGACCTAGGACATGTGACAAGTCGCCGTTACACCAGGGTACAACTGCTATTCCTTCAAATTAACTGGGCAAAAAAAAAAGGGCTACAAATTCCAAGTCCAATTGAACCAGCCCCCTTAGGAACCCCCCAGTCCTGCTGGGAGTGGCCGTGGGTGAACACAGAGCCCAGCAGGCTCTGTGCCCACGGAGGACCAGCCGTGCTCCTCTGTGACGCTCCGGGACAATCACAGACCCAACCAGACTGTACCGAGACAGGAATGATTGTCTGTGATGGTTCTGACGAGGATCTGATCTCAGTTCCCACCGGAACGCCGGGATTGCAGGGGCTCAGAGTCTGCAAACCCGGATTTGCTGGATCACAGCAGCACGTGGAGGATTGAGTTCACTGTCAGTATCTGCCTTATTACCTATGGCATGTGTACAAAACTGGGACTACAGATTCCTCCAGAGTTCATTTATGCTTCTATCATTTGCTCATGGTAACAATGCATCGATATTGCCCCGTCCTGTCTGTACTGTATCAAGCTGGCTAATTCTCCTTAACCCGAATCCCGAGCTGGTGTTGTTACCTCTTGAGTACTTGGCATCCTGAATGTATCAACCTGCTCCAGTATTTCCACTATGCAGCTTTTTTTTTTGTGCTTAGACTCTGTACATTTTACAATACTTGAATTTAAACTAAGTTTTAATTGCTTTAAGGCACTTTAAACAGGGATACCGACTTACCAAAGTAAATTATAGTACTCCAATAAAAAAGTATTAAAATGGAGTTTGCCCGTGCATATTTTGTGTGTGCCAATGTGTGCATATTAAAAGGAAAGGAGTGAAAGAGAAATGCAGAAGAAAAGCTGTAGATAGGAAAATCTGTAGCACTGTAATCAAGTGTTTCTAAGATCTCCTCTGCAATTAGAAACACACAAATTCCCTCAGAATCTTTACCATAACATGTGGGTGTTTTCTGTGTTTTCTCCCCTTTCAGTACATATCTGTCTGTTGCATTATCTAAAAATTCCATCTCCTCATATGAAAACAACTCACTTTTGTTCATAAACTACTTGAACCTCCATGAGTGGCAGTGTGAACTCCACGTGGGCATCAAAACTGTCATACAATAACGTCTCAGCCTCATTTCAGGCCATTTTAAAGCTGAGTTAAAAAATATAAAACTGAAGCTTGATACTACAGCGCAGAATTCTTCATTTCTCTGCTGCTAATTAAACATAGATCAGCTGAGCCTCTGCCAATGAGCACCTGCAAAGAGCTGATGTTAAAAACGGGTTTCATTGTCTCAACCTACTTCCCAGTGAACGTCTGTCCTCCTTCCAGAGCTTATGAAACTGCTGGTAATTAAAACAGTTGGGTAAGAATAAGTTTTTACATCCCCCCTAGTGAGCACAGTGCAGTATAAACAGCTCCATTAAATCAGTAAAACTACTCACATACTGTACAGGATATTAAAAAGTGTACACAGGCAAACCTTTACTATCACAACATGGAATTCAGGCAAAGAACCCCCCCCCCAAAAAAAAGGAAAAAAAGGAATAAAACAAACTGAGGAACACATCAGTGGCTTTGAAAACATATAATTATTCAGAACTATTGGCACGGAATGTGAGTGTCAGTAAATGAACACCATAATAAATATTTCAGTAAGCTGTGGAAATTTATAACAACATTAAATGCAGCTTGCACTATCAACAAAACTATTATTAATAAACTAGAGATGAATTCATGAAAGCAGGGGGGAAAACCAGGTTATTTTTCACCTCTTAACAATTATTTTCTCACCTTTTCTTTACAAACAGCCTGCCTCAGTGAAGCTGGTGGACTAGAGTGGCTTGCTGAGTGTTTGTGGCTGGCTGAGGAATCTTTTCAATTCTGACTTTCTTTCAATATCAAATTGAAGTCACAGGTCAACAAATGTCCATTGTGGGCACAGACAGCATGGTCTGAGCAGAGGAGGGCAGAGCTCTTGTCTCTATTTGTCCATAAAAATAAGTTTATTTAAGAATGAAAGCAAACTGGCCTAATGCAACTGTAGGCATCCAGAGAAAACGGCCCCAACTTGAAGCAACATGGTATCATGTTGAATTAGTTTTAATTCTTTTCACCTTCTGCCGTCCTTTGGGGTTAGGCATGTCCCATCCCCTTGGCTTTCCTTCAAATCCACCTTCATTCATGATCCTCCTTCACGAATGTCTGGGAATGTACCTCACTGGCCACGTGACAGCATTTCAATAACAAACACTAAATTTCAGCGTCACACCTTCAATTTAAAAGTAAAACTTTCGACATCAGGCTTTCAATTTCCACTGCCGAAGTTGTCGTATTTCATTCAGTCACTTGGACAATTTCCAGTGTAAAAGGCTCCTGTGCTGAATGCTGGGGTCTGAATCCTCCTCACCCCCTCAGAGCCACAGGGTTTACCGGGTTTGTTACTTCTAGTTTTTACCTCTGTGTGTGGTACCTTTGCTGATTTCTGCAAGGAACTGTGGACAATTCCACTGCTCCCAGACCACTGGGTATTTTACGACCCCGTGTGATTCAGCAGCAGAGTGTTTGGAGTTGGTCAGGCTGATTTAGTTCACAATCACCATATATCGTGTATTTATAACCCAGGGTCCACATCGCTGCCTGTCCCAGCCATCCCTCGCTCCATCCCCTTCCTGTGGCCTTCTCCCGCTCGCCCTGTCACGGACACGTTCCCGCTGCCCTCAGGGCTCGTCCTGCCCTGCTCAATCGCCGCCGTTTTGGCACCGCACTGAGCACACAGAGGGTTCACCCGCCTCCACCGCTGCCTTTTCGGGGATTTTTCGGGGATTTATCCGGGCTCGGACCCGACCCCGCAGCGTTTCCCTCAGGGCAGCCCGAGGCGCCTCAGGGGAAGCGCGCGCTCGTCGTGAGGGGGGAAAAAAAGGCGCCAAGAAGCGCCTCGGGGGCCGCGCGCGCTCCCGCGAGGGGAGAAAGGCGCCGGAGCGCAGGAGGCGCGAGGCGCCCGCAGCCCCCGCCCCGCAGATTCGCCACCGGGAGCCATCGCTCAGGGCACCCGCACCGGGAAAGGGGGACGAGCCCAGCGCTGGGCACTGCGGCTCCGGGACGCCTCGGGACCCCCCGTGACACCCCCGCGCCCGGTGAGGCGCCGCCTCCGTGCCGGTGATGGCGGGCGGGGCCGCCCCACGCGGAGCACCCCGACGGCGTCCCGCAGATTCGCCACGGCATCCTCCCGCCGCCGCCCGCCCTCCGGAGGGCGCAGGGGGGGCCGGCCCCGCGCGGGGGGCTCCGGTGGGAGCGGAGCGGCCGAGGCGGCCCCGCCGTTGTGAGCGGGGAGGGTCCCCCCCGGCGGGGCTGTGTCGAAAGTGCGGAGCGCAGCGCGCAGGCGCCGCCGCCGCCCCGGGCCGTGGGAACAAAGGGAGCGCGGCCGCGGGTGAGTCGGGAGGGCCTGGCCGGGCCGAGCGGGGCCGCGGGGGGGACGGGCCCTCCCGGGGGGAAAAACGGGGGCTGCGGGGCCCGGCGGAGCCTTCGGGGCCGGGCGGGGAGGCCGAGGGGCTCCCGCGGCCGCTTCGGGCCCGCTCGGGCTGGGCGCGAACTCCCCGAGTGCCAGCCCGGCCGCGGCTCTGGGGCGTTATTTGACGAGGAAAGCCATAAGAAATACCACGTTACAGCGGGTTTTTTTAACATTCTGGTGTAAAACCTCGCTGCTGGAAGGTTAAACGCTACCTGTGAGGCCGCGGCTGCCGGGCTCGGTGGTTATTTATGTGCCCAGATACGTGATTTGGTCGATTATGCATTAATACCAGATTTCTGAAGGAGTCAGTGTAAAATAATGGGGTGTGTGCTTTTTATTCCTTAGTGGGAAAAAAATATACTTGCTTAAAACCTTTAGTATGAAGATGACCTAAGCCGGCGTGTTCTTGCACAGCTGTTTAAGGCCGGATTCCTTGGAAAGTCCATTAGTTTTTCAAAGAGGTAACACCTAAGCTTATAAATGCCCTTTTGTCCTTATTCCAAAATTGGCAAATTCCTTGGGAATCAGTGGTAACGATAATAATTGAAGCTTCAAAGATCTGGGGGAGCAGAGGCACAGCACTCACTGGCGTGATCTTCTTTTGTCTTGCAGAAGTACAAATATAATGTCAGGTGGCTGAAAATTTGACTATCAAAATGTCAAGTAAGTTTTTTTTTTTTTCAGATTTTTCTTCCTTTAACTTGATGAATTAAAGATCCGGTTCAGGAGAACCTGTTTGTGAGACAATCCCATTGTTCCAGGCATTAAAAGGAAATATAGGAAGTGCAGAGATTCCTGACCAAACTCTTGGCCCTAAATTGTGCTGTGGCTGATTCCTGGCATATAGTTTTCATAGGAAATCCAGATATCACAGCTTCTAAATCCTGTTTGACTGCATTTTTGCTCTCCCTCCCTGTAATTAGTGTGCATATAAATGCACACACAGATTCTCCAGTCTTCTGCCTGAATAAAAGGCTGGGATTTAGAGCAAAGGGGGGGCTTCATTTTTTCTTTCTTTTTCTTTCTCTTGTGTTGTTTTTCACTTTTCAGTGGCAAAATGCAAAGTCTTTCAGAGTAGAATTTCTGTCTTATTTTGGTAAATTGCTTTAAAAATGTTGGCCACAACAGATGCCTTATAGAGAATTCGTTCAGATTTTCAAGAAAAAAAAATGTGCTTACATTTCTATCTTAACAGAAAGGCCATCCTATGCCCCACCTCCCACCCCAGCTCCTGCAACCGTAAGTATAGTGATTTTTCTCATTAACACAGAGCCTTTAGTAACTTCCCAGAGCAATAATTATGGAGTTGCATCACCTTCCTGTATCAGAAACACAGCACTAATTAATGTGATATGAATTGCTTAAATTAATCTCATTCTTTTTTAAGCACTTTGTGAAAGAGGAGCTGAATAAATTTGTTTCACCTTTGAGGCTGGATCTTGCAGACACTGAATTTTCTGTGAGCAGTCACTTGTCTGAAATGATTCACAGGGGGTTGCAGCAGTGCTGGAGTAGTTAAGAGCCAACTGACATATTTAATTCTAAAACTTCCCTCTGAGCCTGTGCCCAAATCATGGGCAGACAGTGCTTTTTTTTTTTTTAATGTTTCTGTTGTCCTGAGCTGCATTTCAGTGGAATGTGGGAATATGCAAAATCCTGTTATATTGGGTCAGAGCAGTGAAACACTCCTGATGCCAGTCTTGCACTCCTTGAAATCGCTGGTATTTTGGAGTCCAGGACATGGGAAGTATTTTACTTTCTAGTAAAGTGGTGTGGAATCACACTGAGGAAAACATGAATGGGAGCTTTGAGTCCTGTCCAGTGACATTCCTGGATGTACAGAGGTGCTGCAGTACCAGGGAACTCTTTGAAAGCAAATGCTCCTCTTTGGTCACATTTCTGAATAGTTTGGATTTTATGATAAATCCTCTGTACAGAAGAATGAGCAAAGATGCTATAGTGATTTTTTTTTTTTTTAACTTAAGAAGATTGGAAAACTGTTACCCAACAGTGTGTCCTTGATCTCTGCAGGGTGAGAATTAGATGGAAAGTGATCCTTCAAATTTATTGTGCTGTACTTTGCGAGTAAAGAGGCTTGAAAATGGTATAGTGCATAGATACAAGTTATGTTTTCATAAATTTACACAAATAAAACTTGGTTTGCATAGTTTGTTCAGAGTTTTCATTTTGCACCCAGCGAAATAGCTCTGTGCCAGGGTTAGGAGGAACACCATGGACCCACCCTGAGCCCTGGATTCCTGCATGGGGAGCTGTGCACACACATGGGATTCCTTTGGGATGCAGCATGGATACAGATGTTAAACTGTTGATGTTTGCTGTGGTACAGCCCTTCAGAAGGGGTGCATGAAACACGTGTCAGAACTGCAGCCAGTGATGTGCATTGCCTGTCTAACAAGCAGCTTTTCTTCTATTTATATTATGTTTTATGCAGTCCTTCAGGTGATGGTCTGTGCTCTGTTAATGCAAGTCATAAAGCAGCCAAATAACCTTGCTTGTTCTTCCACAGCCAGTTCCAGGTGCTACAGTGAACAAAGTCCCAGTACTGTAGCTGAAATAAAAAGTCTCCATGTGTTGCAAGGTAGTTCCCTGGTAACATTTAAATCCTGTCTTGCAGAAATAAAGAATTAAGCAGACGGAGATTACAATTGTCACCTGGTTTTATTGAAGAGGTGTAGTTCAACATATTCAAAACCTGTTATGGTAATACAAAAAAACTACAGTAAAATGGTGTCTTATGAAGCAGTGAGTGTGTATGTCATGAGCCCAGGCATACAGATGAGCACATGGCAGCTGCTGTGACTGAGTTAAAAAGCTTGGCAATAATCTCTGTTGAAGGCTGACTGTTAAAGGATAATTTTCCTCTGCACTTGTATGTTAAGAAATAAAATCCTGCAGCAAGTCTGCCTTTACCTGAAACCTTCAGAGTTATCATAGTCAGCTCCTAGGGCACTTCTGTTCAGTGTCTGTGTGTGTCATACTTTGGTTCTTGGAGTCCTGAACCAATTTGTAGGATTTTTATAACTGTGGTCTAGAACAGGTCTGGCCAGCAAATCCTGGGGAAAGACTGTAGGAATGTTTACTGGGGCTACTGGAGAGAGGGACACTGAGGGGATGGTGCTTAAATGTCTAAAACCACTCCAGGCTCTCATGAATCCTAATGGAGTGATAGGGCCACGACAGTCAGGATTTAATCACGGTCACTGTTAAATAGCTGATCCATTTTTTCCAACAGAATTTGATTGGGAAGTGGGGGATAACAGAAGAAGGTAGAAATTTAAGCGAGGAGGGGAATATAGGGAACCCAGTGACACTTGAGTGTCCTTAGATTATTGAGGGAGGAAGGTAAAGAACTCAGATTTTTCTCTACATGACTGAGGTGAGAACAAATTGATCCACTTTCACGAATGAATGAAGATGTATTGATTAACTTCTGAATTGTCTTGGATTGGGTGGTCTGTTCAGACTAGTTTGTAGTTTCTAACCTGTAGATCTTTTTGCAGAACTAGAGTTCCTCAGTCTGCCTTGTAACAGAGGGATGTCTCTGGGAATTGTCTTCAGCCACTGGCAGTGGGGCACAGATGGTGCTTTGAGAGATTTCCGCCCCCCTCCACGTTTGTTGGGAAGGCAGAATGCTGGGAAGAAAATCAGGCAGGGATTTTCATTGGTGTAAATGTGGATACAGGGGATTTCTGCCCCATCACTGGGTGCTGTGTCATCCTGTAACCTTCACCCTTCGGATATAAGAGTCTTCTGAATTCCTTGGTGGCTTATGTTGGAAAATTTTATTAGCAATGAGCTGGATTTGCAGAATGCTTGTTTAAATAAGCTACGCAGTTAATAGAAATAAAATCACCGACTTCAGACAGAAATTTGCAGTGACACATTTGCTTAAAAGTCCTGTTTCCTTACTAGGTTTGTACTGGAGTAAGTTGTGTGTGTTGGGAAGACACCGACTGCTACACCTCATTGCTTGTTTGAATTCTGGTTGCTTTTGCATGCCATATTGCAGTTCATTTTCATTTCTGTGTTTTCCTCGTTTGAGCTCATTTCTCATTCGTGTTTTTGTCTCATTTGTTTCCATCAGCAAATGCCCAGCACCCCAGGGTTTGTGGGATACAATCCATACAGCCATCTGGCCTACAACAACTACAGGCTGGGAGGGAACCCGGGCACCAACAGCCGGGTCACGGTAGGAGAATCAACTATTACATCCTCCAGCAAACACCAGGAATTGACCAGAAATGGCTTTAGGGTTAGGTTCTTCGGAGTCTTGGCTGCTGCCACTTCTTTATTAAAAAAAAAAACAACTTACTTCTGATTCTTATTCCCCACCCTCCCCCCCTTCCCCTTCACTCTGAAACCTTTTGCAGGAAAATGAGCTTCTACTCATCAGGGCGAACTGGTGATGGTTTGTGGTGCAGAACTCCAAAAAAGACAGACTTTGTGGTCTTCAGTGACCGCTGCATGCGTAGGGGAGAGTTCTGTAGCTGGGTACGGATTGTTGGAGGGAGGGAACTGCTCATTCTGTTGAGGTTCATTGGCACAAAAATAAGGAAGAGCGTTTTGCAAACTGGAGATCGTTGATAGTTGTTGCATCATCCTGTTGAGCCATATGAGGGGTGCAAGCCTTTATTATTCTTTCCAGGCTTAGACTGGTAATAACTGCACAGTCCCAAGTTCAGTCATTATTTTTTCAACAAAAGTGTGGTGATAATAAAACAGAATCCTTTCAGCTCTTATATGTGTCAGTGTGTGGGAAATGGATGTTACATTCATTTTTCATGGAGTAAACAAAGTGAGAAGGAGGCAAGTGATGAGGGAGGTGACAGCTTCATTTCAAACACGGATGAAGTGCTGAGAGTTGGATGGAGTTAGGAAACAAAAATAGACTGGGGAAATGTAACATTTTCATAACACAACAGAAATAGAGCAAATCCCTGAGGTTTTTTTTTTAATATCTCAAAACTTTAAGGTTTTTTTCATGTAAGATTTGTACCTTAAAACATCTGATCAAGTGATACGGAGATTTCTCAAGGACCAAATGCATGGTGCTTTCAATGAAGTGTACTCCTTTTATGCCTCTCATATAAACCTTCTTTCAAACTTCACATATGAAGTTCACTCTATTTGTTAAAGCATTTGCAGAAAGGACCTTCCCCTACAAGCTGGAATTGACTGAACGGACACTATTTCCTTACACAAGAATAAGTCAGGTTTTGTCTGAGAACTTCCATTGTTTCTGTATGTCACAAACATACACAGCCTGCTCTGCCATGCATATCCCAGTATATGGATGGTGTCTTTAAACCCCTCTTAATTTAAAAGCATTAAACAGTTTCCGTTAATGTTTTTCCAACCCATCTGTATGTGTATCTATGTATACATTTTGGTGATGCATATACCTCATGCACATTATTTATACACAGTTCTGTATGCATTGTTCATAGAGCTCCATAAATTCAGCAAAACAGAAAAACTGTCGGGGAGTTAAAATTTGAAAACTGAATGTTGAACACAGGCCTTCTGGGGCTGCACACAAGTATTGATCTATGGGCCACAGTCCTGAAAGGTCTTGAACCTTTCATATTTTTATTTAAATGCACCCACTTAATATAACAGAACTGGAAGTGCTGGAAGAGTGGAGGGTTTCAGACCCTGCAGTTGGCAGGGGCTGTGATGGCACTGCACTGTTCTAGGAGGAAACCCTGTGGGGTGTTCTGTGCATTGAGGGGACATGAGGGGAGGCAGCAGCTTTCCAGCAGCAGTTGGTGCTCAGTGTCCTTTTGTGTAGTGCCAGCAGTGCCCGACAGCGTCAAAGCCAAGGGAAGACAGAGCACAGGAGCATGTTACAGGCTAATTGGGACAATTAATTACAGCTTGGCTACAAATAGAGCACACATTTACAGTTCGGCTGCATAGGGTTGTTTTCTTTTTATCATATGAGTCTGTTAATTGGCTCCAAATTACCACTGACGAATTTTGCAGGCAACTGCTAAAATTATTTGGTACATCTCTAACTTAATGCTTTTAAACTTTCTCCATATCTTTTTTCACCTGTGCAGTAGCCACGTTAAATTTATGGAAACAGATAAAATAAATTGCTCATCAGAAGTGAGAAAAGCCAGCCTGCTGGGATTGGTGTCTCCGTGGCAGCTCCTAAGCTGTGTAGTTCAGTTTTAAGAACACGGAGCCCTTTAGAGGCTTTATCTAGTTACTGCTCTGTAAACTCACAGAGGAAAGGGCAAACTCACGTTGGAAATCACTGCTGTGAGGACCAGCTCTCTAGTTAGTGCCTGTTCACAGACTGGGTCATTTTTTTTGTTGGTGGTGTTGTTTGCTTCTCGTGGTGGGGGTGTGTGAATGCACAAGAGCGAGTGTTTTCCGACACTGGAGCGTGTGGGAACTGTCCAGCAACCCCGTTAACGAATGGATTTATCCGGTTCTTTTATAGGCTTCCTCTGGTATTACCATTCCCAAGCCCCCCAAACCCCCAGACAAGCCCCTGATGCCCTACATGCGGTACAGCCGGAAGGTGGGTATTGCCGTGTCCGTCAGTAATAAAGTCAGTGTTCGTTTGTGCTAACAATTAATTGCTATGATCTTAGTTTCAGCTTCTAAACGTTGACTCCTAACAGCCTGCGCTCTCTTAAGGGGATGTAAAGTCCAGAGTCTGCCCTGCAGAACAAAGGCAGCAGTAGTCTGGTCACACAGTTGCCAATTTCTTGGGGGGAAAAATTGCTAAAATGCTAATTCCTACCACTGTCTGCTGACAAGGATCCACCCCGCCACATTCAGGAGTTCCTGTGACTTACTGACAGAACTTTTTTATATAAAGGAAGTATTCCTTGCGTTTTCTGGGCTTGGTGCAGTGCTGTAGCTGGACTGAAGAGTAGCAATGAGTGGACTTTGCATGTTCTCCTTCACCACCCTAGCCCGTGGCAACGTTCGCTTCGCTATTCTGTGAACTGTGGGACAGAAATAGGAGAGAGACTCTTGTGGAGTCTGGAGTCTGATGGGGCATGGGGAGGGCATGGCAGCCTGGCTGAAGCGGGTGAGCCAGAAGGAATTTCTTCCACTTCTGGTAAAGTATCTTTACCAGCCTGTCTGTCTTAGGCCAAAAAACATCAACACACACACAAAAAAAATAAAATAAAAAAAAAGTCAAGTGGTGCAGCAAGAAATTACACTGGCAGCTCTCCTTTTTTTTTTTTCCCTATAAAGTTAGAAACCTTTTTGGTGGAGTCAGAACTTGTTGGAACTCAGATTGATCAGCAAGACTGAAATATTGTGAAATGTTACATTCTGATCTGAAAAGCTCAGTCTCTTTGTCATAATCTACTGCTGGATGTGTTTACTCAGTAGCATTTTTTTTCCCCGAGATGCAGCGATGTGCATTTAAGAAGAGAATTGAGAGGGTTAAAGGCAATATTCCCATGAGACCAAAGCCACTCAGCAATTGCCTGGTTCAGTAGCTGGCTTCCTACTGACTTCCTGCCCCAGAAAATAATCCAGATAGTTTAGCCAGACTCATTCCTAACTTAATCCTGTTTTTCATGGTGATTCCAGAAAGAACACTGAGATGACAATATAAAATGTTTAATTTGGAAGTATTTAGATATCATTAGTAAAGCTCCAGCTGTTTCTGTTAAGGTCTGGGACCAAGTGAAGGCGTCCAATCCTGATTTGAAGTTATGGGAAATTGGCAAGATTATTGGAGGAATGTGGCGAGATCTCACTGATGAAGAGAAGCAAGAGTATTTGAATGAATATGAAGCTGAAAAGGTAAATGGAAGAAATCTGGGATGTTTATTACAGCTGATTCTTCTAGGAACTGGTCTGAGAAGAAAAATTCATCTTCCCCATGCAGGGGTGTTTGAGGCATTCACGAGAGCCCTGTATGTAACTTAAGTGGAAGTTTGTCCTGACACGTCTCTTAGATTTTTTTTTAAATAACTGTGCATCAACTGTGACTGGTCAGTTTTTAGACCTAATTCAAAATGAAGTATTTATAATTGAGTGTCGATTTTAACTGTTTAATGAATGGATTTGATTGTACAACATCAGTATTGAAAAGATTGTCTCAACACCAAAATCCTCTTTCAAAACTGGTGCTCTGCAACTACTGCTGTTCATAAGAGACTTCCAGTCACGTGGGGTTTGGTTTTCCTGGTGTAACCTGGTGGAACTCCACACTGTGGCATTAGTGTCTTGTTTCTTAATAGAAAATGCTACCACCTGTAGGGTTTTCTTGTGCTTTTGTTTTGGTTTTATTGATCTTAATGACAAGAGATGACAGCTCCTCGTGTCTAGGTTGGTAAGTGCTGAGCACCTGTACAAGGCTGTTCTTGTGGTTCTCAGGTACAAAGGGGAGAACTGTCCAGCTGATGTGCTGTGTTTACACCTGGCAGGCATCTGGGGCTGTGGACACCTGGTCAAATCTCAGCTGGTTCTATTCCAAGGCAGTAGAGAAGTACTGCAAACTGGGTGCTCGTAGCTGAAAGAAAAAATGCAGGAATTCTATCTTTTACCTTGGTAATGCTGTTTAGATTGTAAGCTCCTTGGGGCAGGGGCCAGCTGGTTTCTATTTGTGCAGTGCCCAGGCAGGAGGATTCTGGTCCTCATCATAAAGAAAACAAGACTTTTAGGTACCTTTAACAATATCGTAGATTATATCTCCTTTTTCATTGGAAATACCTTAAATCACTATAAAAAATCCTAAAAGTGAGATTAAAGAAAGCAATTCAAAGGGAGAAGGTATTTCAAAGAAGGTGAAGATAGTGCTGCCATCCTGCTGCAGAAGGAGACAGGAGTCTGGCTGCAGCTCTCTGTGTCATCCCAGTGCAGGGATGGGCCAAAGAAGGGACAAATCGTAAGTGATTTTGAAAACTGGTTCATGACATGCTGGAATAAGGAAAGAGAAGAAATCAGAATCACAGATCTAGTTAGAACTCCAGAGAATTATTGAGAATGTTTTATGTTTGCTAATTATATCTTAACCAGAGCTTGATCATAAATGTCGATCACCTTGTTCTGAGGTGTTTTGAATTTGCAGTCTCAGAAAAAAAAGCTGTCGTGAGACACTTTTCGGGTTAGTAAAACTGAAATGGACCTAAAGGCCCAGCTGTGTTTTTAAAACACAAACGGACTGTGGAAGGAGTTCTAACTTGTAAAAGAGAAAGCCTGAGAGAACCTGGTCCCCGGTGTGTCGGGCAGACGAGCCGGGGCGGCCCCGTGAGTTACACGGGTGGTGTCGGGCCGGGGGTCGCCCGGTGGTGCCATCAAACCGTGTTGGTCACGTTTCAGATCGAGTACAACGAGTCCATGAAGGCCTACCACAACTCCCCTGCCTACCTGGCCTACATCAACGCCAAGAGCCGCGCCGAGGCCGCGCTGGAGGAGGAGAGCCGGCAGAGGCAGTCGCGCATGGAGAAGGGGGAGCCCTACATGAGCATCCAGCCCGCCGAGGACCCCGACGGTAAGCGGGACAGGCTCAGTGCAGGACCAGCAGCAGAGAGACACAAAACCACCCCCACACACCTTCCCCAGCACCTCATGTGGCTGCCTTTCTGCTCTGGTGCCTTTGATACCGATTATCGCATTTTACTCCGTAACAAAGCTGACTTTGTTCCCAAAAATAAGGTGGCACCCGTGGCAGAAGTTATTCCAGCCCTTCTTAATTAAGTGTGAAGTAATGCTTACAGTTCAAACCAAATCAGTCTGCTTACAGCTTTAGCCCATGCACTAGAAAAGGCTTAGATGCCTGATTTAATCCAGCTTGGATGGAATGTTGTGCTTTTATTACCAGAAGCACATAAGTCTGACAGGCAGAGTTCAGGTGTGATTAAGAGCACCTGAACTTTCAATGTGTTCAGCAACTGTCATTTGAGATTGTTTAGGGAGTGAGGTGCCCTTGCTGCTGACAAGTTGATGAGAAAATTCTGAAAGTTTATTTGACTGCAAGGAAATGCACCCCACCCAGTGGGAAAAGTCAGCCTCACACACCTCATGGCTGCTTTTAAATTCATCACGAAATACTTGTTGAAACCTGAGGGTGAAAAATGTACTCAGTTACACCCTTTTTTTTTTTTTCCTTCCCCCTCGTAAAAGCACACCTCTGAGATAAACCTTATGGCAAACAGCACTTTCCCCTGTGTGAGGTAATTGCAACACTGAAGTAAATACATTTAGTGTTGGGCTGGCTGGAACCTGGGGACTTGAGATTCTGTTCTGTGCTGCCTGGACCAGGTGAACTTGGGCAGAACCAGCCATTATCTCTTTCTGCTTTGTTTAAACAGATACCTCAATGAGAAATTGAACATAACACTTTGAAACAAAGGGGACAGAAACTTTGATTCAACTAGTTCTCTTCTCTGGTGGTATCTCCTGGCATGGTGTTAGGCTTCTCCTTAAAATTTCTGTGAATAGTCAGAAGGTCATCTCCATTAGGAATATTTGATGTAAAGTTAATTCAGCTTCTGGACTTCCCTATGTGACATTGTTCTGGGATATAATTCATACTTGTTGCTGAATGGATTCCTCTTTAGAGAAATGCATTTACTAATAAATAGATAGAATAGAATAAATAGAATACTGTTAATACATTCCTCTGAATTTTCAGTGATGTGTAAACGTGTCACTGCTTCATGCTTTCAGTCCTCAGTGTTTCAAAAAGTGAGTGGTTTTGATCTGTGCTACAAAGGTTGTTTACAGAGGAGTCACTGTCCTGCTTGCCTTTTGCGCTGGGTTTTGCTCTGCTGACGTGATTAGTCAGGGATGGTTCTTTTATTCGGTGTATTAATATCCCCTCTTACTGTGGAGATGTGGAAAGCAAGGCAGTCAGTAACTAGGTCAGTGCCAGTTCCAGCTGTGGGAGATGCGTGTGAGATGGGCTGTGAGAGCTGTGCCAGGGAAATGCTGTCCCATTCCCTGGTGCTCCGTGTGTGTTCCTGTGCTCTCTGGGACGTGCCAACACCACGCTGGGGTTTCAGTGAGCGGCAGTGTGGGTACGGTGCCAGCCTCGGGGCTCCCTGTGGCACTGAAGCAGTTCCCTCCATGTGGCACTGAAGCAGTTCCTTCCCTGTGTGGCACTGAAGCAGTTCCCCCCGGGCTCTGTTGCAGACTACGACGATGGGTTCTCCATGAAGCACACGGCCACGGCGCGGTTCCAGCGCAACCACCGGCTCATCAGCGAGATCCTCAGCGAGAGCGTGGTGCCCGACGTCCGCTCCGTGGTCACCACGGCCAGGATGCAAGTCCTGAAACGCCAGGTTCAGTCCTTAATGGTTCATCAGGTAAAGAGAAAGGACGTGGATGCAGCTAAAACCTGATGGTGTTGGGCTGGACTCCAGGTCTCGGATCATTTGATCGCTTACATGACTGTTCTTGCTGGGTGTCATGTTCTGTGCGCTCCAAGAGCTAATCCCTGGGTTTGCTTGGGAGCTGCAGGATGTGAGACTTCACCACCTGGGCTGTTTTGTTACTGAGGATCATGTTAAACTGCACTTTGTTCTGTAGGATACCCTAGGTATTAACTCCATAGCTTTACATTATGACATACAGCCCTCTGTATTATTACAGCAAAAGTCTGCTGGGTAATAGGTGGAGTTGTGATTTCAGGTACCTGACAACTCATTACCTTGTTTGTAACGATTTCTTTTTGCAGTAAATTGTCCCTATTGTAACATTTCTGATTGAAAGTTAAACTCATACAAGGAAATCTGGTGAGGTCACACCTACATGTTTCACCCAGCTTTGACTGGGCACATGCCTGTATTTTCCAAACACTCATGTTACCAAAAGAACCCTGTCAGCATGGTCAGTGTGCGTGTGGGTGAAGAGAGACGAGGATTAGATAGAGATGTGTTGGGTTTTTTAATTAACAGGTTATTTGGAGGGTGGAGGGGGTGGTTTCCCTTCTTTCCTTTGAATTGTGGTCTGTGTTATGAGAATATAATTGATGTGGGAGTGTGTCTCTACCTGTGGGCTGTGTATATCCAGACCTGAGGGGTGCAGAACAGGAAAGAAAATGTGCACATCTGATGCTGGAAGCTTCATTTACAATATGCCTGAACTGCTGCATGGGCCCATTTACTGTTCATACTTTTCAGTATGAACTTCTGAGCTGTCGGCTGTCAGATCAAGGCAGGCAGAAGGATGTTTATGTACTAGAGCAATATTTAAAAATAAACCCATACAAATATTTTTGTGCACAGCTGTAGCTTTACCCGGTTCTCAGGCGACTGCACAGTGAAGTTCTTGCCATTTATTTCACTTCCAGCGTAAACTCGAAGCTGAGCTGCTGCAAATTGAGGAGCGTCACCAGGAAAAGAAGAGGAAGTTTTTGGAAAGCACAGAGTCCTTCAACAACGAGCTTAAAAGGGTACGATTCACTTTCCTTCACTTACTCTGAGGAAGCTGCTGGTTCCCCTCTGGTACAAGTGCGTCAGTCCTGTGTTTAGTTGTGTGTAAGGACCCAGCTGCTGAGGCAGTGCCCTGGGGTGGGTGGTACAAAGCACAGGACGATTTCCTGCTCCTTCAGTGACCTTTAGTGGTGACATGGGGCCAGTACAGTTTAAGAGTTCCTCCAGGCTGGGCCTGAGAAGGAGCACCTGAAGGAAGGTGAAGCCACTGTGGAGGACACACTCTTCTCCTTGGCTGTGTTCAAATAACAAGCTCTACGTTGTTTATTTATCCCCTGCCCCTTTATTTTTGTTAATATGCCTGTATCTCCCTAGTGACTGAAGATTTTCATATAAACTTCGTCAAATCAAAATTATGTTGCACACAGAAACACTGAACTCATCACTGGGGTTTCCTGATGTTTTGTATTTCAGCCTGAGGTGGTAAAAGAGCTTTTGTCTTTTTTTTTTTAACTGCTAGTTATGCAGCCTGAAGGTGGAAGTGGATATGGAAAAAATTGCAGCTGAGATTGCCCAGGCTGAGGAACAGGCTCGCAAGAGGCAGGAGGAAAGGGAAAAGGAAGCAGCTGAGCAAGCTGAGCGCAGTCAGAACAACCTGGCAGCTGAGGAGGAGCAGGCAGCCAGCAAGGGGGAGGAGAAGAAGGAAGAGGAGAGCACTCCAATGGAGACAGGTAACTGCACCTGAACACCTGCTGGGGAATCCTACCAGGATCTCAGAGGGTCCCTGAGGAGGCTCAGCTCAGCCAGGAGAACAATTCACTGCGTCCTGGTGAACACAGGCGTTTGCTTTCTTACTCAGTTACTCAGTTTAGGAGGGGAGGGGATAAGAACACACAGAGCCCCCTGCCATGCTTTGTGTGTGATGTACCCAAGGGAAAAAAATGCTCTCTAAACCAAAGTTAGACATTGGTTTACTGGGAGCAACTGGGATTGTTTTGTTGTCCCAGTATCCATGTCTAGCAAGGAGGATGGAACAGCTGCTCTCAGGTGGATTTTCCAGCTGCTTTGTGCTCTGGACAATGGCAGTAGGAAATGCTGCTGGATTCAGGGGTCTCAGTGGCTGGAACCTCCGTGAGTCACTGCTGCAACAGCAGGAGCATAAGGAAAGGGGACCAAGGAGTTTGAATTCCAGTGTTTCTGGTTTAACAAGGCACATGGCTTTCCTATGGCTGGAATTCTGAGGTCAGGCAGCTGTGGGTGACATCAGGATGCTGTAGCAGGACCACGTGCATCCTCAGCGCTGAGGTCCCTCAGCTGTGCCTGTCACTGCACGTTCCGAGTGGCATAACTGCTGTGGAACACTCGGATTTATTACAGCTAAATCCTAATTGCACAACCCAAACAAACGCACTGGCACGCGAGTGACACTGAGAAATGTGTTGTTCCAGAGGAGCCTCACGCGGAGGAGAGCGCGGAGAACCAGCAGAACGGTGAGGAGGGGACCTCCACCCCCGAGGACAAGGAGAGCGGGCAGGAGGGCGTGGACAGCACGGCCGAGGAGGGGACCAGCGACAGCAACACGGGCTCGGAGAGCAACAGCGCGACCGTGGAGGAGCCGCCCGCAGACCCCACGGCCGAGGAGGGCGACAAGAAGGAATAACCACTGTGTCTGTAATGAAGTACTGTGTGATCTCAGAACGTGCTCCGCGGCTGTTGTACCTTCCCTGCCTCTGTCACTTGTCTCCAAAGGATCCCCCGGGGTTGATGGCACGTCAGGTTACCAGTGTAGCGATGTGAGGGGCCCTGTAGAGGTACAGGGTGTCCTGCAGCAGGCAGAAAAGGAACCTCATGTGTCTAGGCACGGCTGGTGCAGTGTGGAGAGGGGCTTATATCACTTGGAATTCTTCCCTGGAAAGACAGATTTGGGTTTAGTTTTGGTTTTAGGTGAGAAATCAGGCCTTCTCTCTTCCCTCTCGTTCCACGGCCACAGTGACTGGCAGTTTTTCCAAAGGCCCTTCCTGTCCCTGTGTGGCAGCAGTGAGCTGCAGGTGTGTCTCACCCAGGCTGCAGCCCTGACTTGTCTGCACAACTGAGGCATTTAAAGCTGATGTTACTTTGGAGCAAAGGCCTGATGTCACCTGGAGCCTCTCCTCATCCAGCAGTCCGCTGTGTCCCACCGCTGCTGCGCTCTGTGCCAGCCCAGGGCAAGTTCTGCTGCAGCTGCCCTGGTCTTTGCTTTGAAAGAAGGCTTTCAGTCCTCAGGAGCAGCTCTGGAATGAGGCTGAAAGGTGGGGTTTAGGGGTTTTTCGGTGTAACTTAGTTGTTTTTCTAGAGGAGCTGCTCTACAGTGATGGAAACTTGCTCGTGGTCTGCGTGCAGCGTGTCAGGAGATCCAGCTCCAAAGGACTCAGTGTAGTCTTGCAGTAAATGACACATCTTCAGGGATTATTTTCCTGTGGTGCAGGATTCCTTTCAGCAAGCCTTTGCTTTTCTTTACCAATTAACTCCTTTTTTTGCTACCAAGAGACCCTGGTGTGGCCTCAGCCAGAGCCCTGGCACAGTACAGAGCAGGAGAGCGTTTAAACACGCACATGTTCTCTGAGCAGACAGTCACTGATACGGCACAAATGGTAAAAAATAGTAGTTTTGCTTGTCATGAGCTTTCAGAACCTCTGGGAACTACAAGAAAAGGCCACAATTTGCCCTATATAAGCAAAAGCCCTAAAAAAAAAAAAAATACATTTAATTGCAACAAAAGCTCCAGGCAACTTTTTGACTTTACAACTGAGAGAACACGTGATGCTTCAATGAATCGATGTGTTTTTTTCAGAGCAGTGGGTCTATGAGATGGTGTTTTTTAAATCCTTTTGGTCTTTTTTTTTAAATGGTCTAAAAATAATAAAATTCAACGTTTGTTTTTTTTTAAAACTCACAGTGGTCTGTTCTTGTCTTTTAAGGTAATGCCAGTGTTTGGTTCAGAGCTTTCATCATCTGTTCTCCATCTCAAGCCAGAGGAGAATAAACACATGGGATTTGATTTCTTACAGATACCAGCTGCTGCCTGGACTGGGGGCCGACCCCCACAGGGCTCAGGTGAGACTCCACACCTGAGGTGCTGCAAACCCTTGTTGTGCAACAGCTTTTATCTGCAGCAGCCCTGGGTTCTGCAGGCGGGGGGGGGAGGTGCTTTTCATCTGCTCCAAATTCCCAAGGTGTATGTAAATAACTCATTATTGGCAAAGACGGGCGTGTGCAGCTCAGGGTGTGTCCCTGGGGGAGTGGAGTAGGTGTCATCTTCACGGGTGAAATAACTTCTCCGAGCACATGAGAACCTGAACAAACGCCCGTGGGCAGTGTTGGAGCACTGGCCAGCCCTGTGGTGCCTGGCAGAGGTGCCCACGAGGGGCTGGAGCATCAGGGACCTGGTGCAGGAGAGGGACCGGCCTCGGCAGAAACCCGGCTCCTCTGCTGTGCTCCTGCACCAGCCCTGCCTCAGAGCAGCCACCTGGAGCTCTGATGGCCCCTGTGCCTACCTGCAGGTCCTCAGCAGGGCCAAGAACTCTCCCAGGAGGAAGAGGCCTCATGCTTTGCTGTTGGGCTCACTGGAGGAGCTCTTTCCTGGGCGCTCTGGCCGGTGGGTGGGCGCAGCCATCCCACACAGGGTGCTGAGGGCTGGCGAGTCCCTCACACCCCAGGGGACTGGCAGGGAAGCAAAGAGGCAAACCCCAAACCCCTGCATCTTGCAAGGGAGTTGTTTTCTTCGATTTGCTTTTCTCTTCAAGAAAAAACCAGGGGTTTCCGAGTCCGAGTCGGGCGTTGTGACCTCTGACACCAGCACGGTGCTGCTGCTGGTTTGCTCTGCAGGAGGAGGTTGAGCCTGTGTTGGGTTGTTCTCAGAAATATGCTTTTATCTCACCACAAAAACACGCTCGGTAAAAGTTATTAAGACGCCTGGGTTAAAAAAAGAACCGTTCTCAAAGGGGTTTGGAGTGGGGTTTTTTTACGTTAATGTAATAATTAGATTTTATCGCCCCAAAACCCTTCTGACCTACAAAGCTGGAATACAGTAACGGGCACATAGCACGGAGCAGGGCCCAAAGGGTAAATGTTGAGAGGGATTTAGATGTTAAAATATAAACCAGGTGCCTTGTGAGGTTGTTCAGAAGCAATTCACCAGGAGAAGTGAACCCAGATGCTGGGCCTCCAAGAGCTTCACGCACCCAAATCCCTTCCAAACCCCTCACCTACATGTTGGGCTGAGCTTGGCTCCCCGGGAAAGACAAAAGTCTCGTGTTTGTGCAGCAGCTGAACTTTCAGGGGAGAAAAAAAGGCTTCTGGAGAAACAAAACAAAAAAAAAGGTAAAACGATCACTTGTGTATCACCCGGACAAGTCTTGCCAAGCTGCTCTGCCTGGAGCCAAACGAGCTGCAGACACTGCTTACAGAGAGGATTATGCTGGTGACAGAAGGAAATAAAACAGATTAATGGAGCTTTACAGGGATGAAATATCAGAGCCAACCCGAACACTGGCACAGAGGGGTGGCTGGGGCAGCCTGTGTGTCGGAATCAGAGCCCGTTCAGAGTGTTGTGCTGGTGCAGCTCAGGGCAGGAGTGGAGACACCTCGTCCTCTGCACCTCGGGGGCCTCAGGGAAGCAGGTCCAGAGCCCCTGAGAGGGAGGAGGTGTGGGTGGAGAGTATGTGTGGAGCAGGGTCGGACCCCTGCTCTGCTCAGGCCTTTGCCGAGGTCCCTCCTCTATCCCGAGATGTTTTCCCATTTCCCACCAGCTCCAAGTGCAGCCTCTGTACCTGCCCCATCCCGAGGATGGTTTATTTCTCCTTCCCCCAGGTTTTGCCCTGAACCCCCAGCCAGGCAGGCCTTGCCGTTTATTTTTTTTTTTAGAAAGCTACTTTTTAATTCAATTTATCAAGAGCTACAAACAAATGTTCCACTGGCCACCAATCCAACCCCTCGTGCTGCCACCTCCGCTCCCCCAGCACTGTCCTTGCTCCTGTGCTGACCTCCCTTCATTCTCTTAACTGACAAGCGTTCCCAGCAGTTCCAGCTGCCGGAATATTGAGGAAAAAACCCCTTCACAGCCGACTGGAGACGGAAGTGGTGCAGGCTGTGTGCTGGCAGAGGTGTGTGAGCCGGAGCAGGCGCTGCCACCAGGAGTCCCCATTCACCTGCCCAGAGAGGGACTGCGGGGAACGCACAGTCCTACCCTGGGCTGTGAGCTGTGAGTAGCTCTTACTCTTTCCTTGCACAGTATCACCAGTGCCTGCCAGCAGCAGCAGCAGCAGTTGTGGCAGCACGTGCTCTGTGTGACTGCTCAGGGCTCGAAACAACACAACCATCCCAGCTCTGAGTTCAGCTCCCCCCACCCTGCAAGCTGCTGGCTGTGCTCTCCAGGCACCTGGATGCAAAGCTGGGGGGGTTCAGTTACATCAGGGAGACAGGAGGGCTGGAATTCCACGTGTTTTTCCAGGCAGGTACCAGTTCCATCCCGGGCTGTTGCAGCCAGGGCTGGTTGTGCCTTCACCGAGCTGCAACACCCGGCCAAGGCTTGGAACGCTCAGTCCAGGGCTTGGATCCCTGGGTTTGAAACCCCCCCTGTGTTTGCAGGGTGTTACTGACTGGCAAACTCTCCCAGGGGGATGTGATGACCAAAAGGGATCAGGCACTTGGCTTTTAGGGCCTGGATCCTGCTTCGGGCCTGTCTCACTGTTTGTGCTCTCAGTTCCCTTCGCTTTGACGTTTCTTTTTCCACAGCCTTCGAGGGGTTTTTTGAAGTGGTTTTGCACATATCAGACTGGTGTCTTATTTTGTTGTAAGTCATCACGTACAGCTTCACTTGTGACTTCCAGAAGTCAGTAATTTCTGTCAACAACCAGTTTCAATTTGCTTTGTTCCCTCGATTCTGTTAAAAAGGCGAGAAAAAGCCATTTGAGTTCTGGCACCAGTTTCAGGGGTGGGGGGGGGAGAAGCCAAACCAGAAAGAGTGACAGTAACAACAACAAAAATCTTTTTCTAATTACTATTTTTCAATTCCAGGGATGAGAAATTCTATATCCACGACAGAGAGGGCTGGATGAGCTTTGCCTGGAGCAACCACTGGTGGGATTATTCTTTGTTTCTGTACCCAGTTTTCTTCCAAAGACAGCAGTGGATTGGTGCTAAACCTTCCACCTTTTGAATAAGATAACACAGCTCACAGGAAGGATCTTTGCTGGATGGTCAGGGACACTTCAACCCTCAATTATTTTTAGGGGCCATAATGCTTTATCTCCCTAATCAGGATCTCTTCAGCTCCCTAAATGATTCGCTGCTCACTAGTGTTTGATTCCCTGTGGGAATTCCCAGCAGTTTGCCCACTTCTGTGGGAAGGCTTAAACCCTCTCTAGACACAACTGGTGCTCGTGTGCCCTCCCTGCCATAGTTCTGTGAAGAAATTCCTCCTGATGTCCATGCTTTAGTGCAGGGCAGATGCCAACTTGGTAAATCTCTCTTTTTTTCCCTCAAAAAAAGAACTGGAGAGCAAGGCCATCCCTTGATACGTGATGCGGGCACGAGGCGGGTGAGTTCCCGGTGACACCGGCTGTGCCCTTCCCTGCTGTGGGGACCACTGTGGGCAGCTGCACACCCCCATCAGAGCTGGCACTGCACAGATTGCTTCCTCCCCCCGGGGGATAAGGATCTGTTAATAACCTCGTGGTGAGATCACAATCATGAGACAGTTTGTCAGGGCATCCCCTGCGCCCGCTCGAAGAACTCCGCTGGGTGAGGAATCCCAGCTCCGTGCCCCTCTGAAGGTCAGGAATTTACTCCACAATTTCACTTCTGCTATTTCTGTTTGTTGAGGAACAATGACATCAGATGCCCCCTCAGAGCAACCCCCGTGACTTCCACCACAAACCCCCCGGGGTGCCCCAGACATCAGAGAGGGGGGTCTGGGCAGGAGCAGAGGCAGAGCTGGGAGATCCTGAGTACCCCGGGCTGGCATTGCTGGGCAGAGGGAGCAGCAGGGCAGACGTCAGGGTCCCTCCTTGACGTCAGCACAGGGATGCAACTGGGAAGTGCAGCTGGGAAAGGTTCACCCTGCGCTCACCAATGCTTCTGTCTGGGCATCTCTGGCTTCCTCCAGCGAAGGGGATGAAGGGGACAAACCTTCCCGTGGCTCAGAACAGGGGGAGGGAGCCAGAGTTTCCATCTCAATTCACCTAAAGCAAAATTAGTGGAAAATACCAGAAAGTTTTGAATCCAGGGTATAAGAACACTCCATGTTGTGCTTTCCTCAGACCGAATTCCGCCTCCTGAGGCAGAGCCCCGAGTTTTGCTTTCCAAGACCCCCCATCCCGTGTGTGCTGTCCAGGAACCATCTCCTGCAGCACCGGGATCCTTCCTGCCTCGGGATGTCCATGAGTTAGGACAGCCTGCAGGAATCCCAGCTTTACACTCAGCCCATGGATGTGAGACACAGAACTCGACTCCCTTATGATATTCCATGGCTGAGTGAGCCACAGTTTAACGTCAGAGCAACTCAAGATTGCACAGCTCAATTCGGTTCTGACTTGATGTTTCAATTCAAGTGGAACGAGCCTGAACTGAACCGAAATCTCTCTTTCTGAGCAACTTCCTGTGGAATTTATCAGGAAATGCATTTTCGTTGAGAAGTTGATTGATGAACCTGAGGCTTGAGCAGCAGGTTTGAATCACTGACTTCCACTCTTCTGGCACTGAAGGGTCCCCACAGAGGGACCCAGGGACTGGAAATACCTGGTAACTTGATTCTCTTTATATGGTTAATTAACTTTTTATATAGTTAATTAACTCTGGGGTAACAAATGGGTTCTAGTGACAGAGCAGTGTGGCTTTCCTGGGCACGGCTCAGGCCTGGCACTGTTGGAGTTTGGTGTGTTTGCTCCCACAGGATCACAGTTTTGTGAAAAGCTGCTCATGGGGCACCCGGGTTCAGGGAATGTGTCAAAGAGATGGAATCACTGAGGCATGAAATAGGCTGGAAATATACACAATTGAATTAAGCAAAGCTTTAATAACTGTTCTGAGAACTCCCCGGGGATAAAACGTGACCGTAAAGAAATTCAGTGTCACACACAGAGAGCAAATTGTTTATTTTAAATATTCCCATTCTTTTTAAGAAAAACAATTTGCTTGAATGGGCTCTGGCAGCACAGAACTTGGCATCTATCAAAGCTCTGAAGATGAAGATTGAGACCATGTGCAGAAAACAAACTGCAAACCACCTGCCTGCGTCCCCTCCTTGTCTTTGGCTTCAGACGTGGGGATGGATCCACCGGGACACTGCCAGCTGCCTCTCCCTGGAGCAGTGGGGACACAGAGCACGCCGAGGGGCCCGTGCCCCTCTCTGCACACCCACCCCTCCCCAGGCAGTGCCGTGACCGTGTGTGAATCCTTCACAGCCCCGTTACACCCCCTGATTCTGGGTATTCTGCCCGTACCCGAGGGAAGTCTTTTCATCTCTGGTCCTCCTTGGGGGAAGTGGTTACGAGATAAAGCTCTCGAGGCACCGTACCTGCCCGGGTACCTGGTGAGCAGAGGCAAACAGAGCAATAAATAGCTGCAGAGATGGGAACGGCACCCACTGACCGAGATAAGTGCCAGGCGAGGTGGGGGGCACCAGGGCAGCACACAGAGCACACCAGGGGAAGAGAGGGTCACGTTGGGTGAGCAGGGAAAAACCCCTACGGTCCTCCAGCACCCTGCCCTGAGCACCCCAGAACGGGCTCAGAACCACGGCAGCACTGGCCCACTGAGAGAGAAACACTGGGAAGGATTTTAAGTGACAGCCGGGCTGTCACCACGTCTAAGGATGGTCTGAAACTGGATCTGGGTCTTTACACAGGACCCAAGACCATCCACAGGACCCTCAAGACTGTCCTCAACTTCAGATATATTTAACTGGGGCTGGGATTCCATCCTGTGATGCTCTGTTTTTCCACCTGGCTGCAGTAACAGCACTGGCACAGCATGAGAGGATGGACAGGACGTGATGCCAAAGGCAGTACTTCTAAGTGACCCTGGCCTGGGAGGAAACTGAGTTTATGAGGAGCTGGAGATGTTTCTGCCTGTTAGAGAGGTCTGTTCCAAGAGCAGGGCCCCCCTTGGACACCCACCAAACAAAAGCCACTGACTTGCCTTGGGGGAAGGAGTGGGACTTCCAAAGTGCAGAAGATTTGGGGAAGATGGTGCAGATGGGAGCACAAAAATACCCAAAAGCAGAAAGAGGGGAAGTCACTGAGCTGCTGACAGTGTCGTGAGGGAGAAGGGTGAAGGGCTGCTGGCCACGGGCAGTCCTGTGCACTGAGCCTTTTCATCCTGAACACCCTTCCCAGAACGGGTCTGGCAGATGGGATGGATCCTCCCCATTTCCTCCAGCACTGGGCTCTGCGGGTGCTCCACAGATGAAGCAGGACCTGCTGCAGAGGGGAGGTGAGAAGGAGCCTCCTTCCCCTGGTTCCCTCACTGCAGACCATTTCTCGTGTGTTGGTGCAGAAGCAGAGCCCACCTCACACCCTGTGTGGCAGTGACAGCCCTGGGTGTGTGGGACCTGCTGAGGCAGCACCGCAGGGCTCTGAGCACATGAGGAGGAGGAGGAGGAAGGGGAGGAGGGTCTGCTGAATGTCAGTGACACCAGGGTGCCTGGTGTCACCGGGCTCCTCGCAGGGGGCAGGAAGTATAAAAGCAGAGTTCCCCGAGGAGGGTCTCTGGCAGCAGCTGGAGCTTGTGATGCTCTCACTGACACTGTGACCAGATCCCTGCTGGAACCACACCATGGTCGGGGGTGAGTACCTGGGCTGCAGCCTCTGGCTGTGTCTTCAGCTTTATTGATGGTGCTCGAACTCCTGCCCTGTGACACAGGAGTGGGACGCTTCTATCAGAGTATTTAAACAGTATAAAAGACTTTCATCTTCCTCATTTTTACTATTTGAAAAAAAAAATGCACAGTTCTCTTTTAGAAGCTCAGAAACCTCAAATGACTTCAGAAACAAACAAGGCAAAAAACAAGTGTGGAGGCAAATGTGTCTTGTGTCCCAAAGCAAATAGGCTCTTCTTGCATAGTTCACACCTTTTCTTCTGTGTTCTTAATTAAAAAAAAAAAAAAAAAAAAAAGAGAGAGAGAGAGAACACTCTCTCCTTGGCAATGTTATAATTCAGTGAATAAATCGAGGAATTAGGAGCAAGTAAAGCTGAGGTTTTTTGCTAAGTCCATCCAGTCTTTTGCAAATTATTTTTATTGATGAATATCTGCAGGAACACTGGGGATGCAGGAGGCTCTGGGCATGTAGGAGGCTCTGGGGATGCTGGAGGCTCTGGGGATGCAGGAGGCTCTGGGGATGCAAGCGGTTTTGGGAATTCAGGATGCTCCAGGGATGCAGGAGGCTCTGGGGATGCTCCAGGGATGCAGGAGGCTCTGGGGATGCTCCAGGGATGCAGGAGGCTCTGGGGATGCAGGAGCAGGCAGGAGGGGCCGGGTCCCACAGGACCCTCCAGGCAGGAGCAGGGAATCTTCTCATGGATGCCTTCTCACAGCCTCCGGCAACCAATGGCTAAGGAAATTCCTGGATTTTAGAATCCCTGCATCCAAAACAACACACCAGAACCCATCTGGACCTGCCCACCACACAGTACTCTCCTCCTGTTTAAACTTCTGGCCTTTGCATCATCCCATGGGCATTTTGTGGCTGCTTGTTCCAAGGGGTTTGGTGTCTGGAGGCAGCTGAACTCGAGCTTACTCCTGGAAAAGGCAAATCATGACAGGGAAAAGAAAGAGTTAGTGAGAATCTGACAAGAAGAGTAGGATAGTGTTCCTGCTTTGGGGTTTTTGTCCTACTGTTGTATTTCAGAGGAATATTCCATTCCTCTGGAAGATGCCCAGAGGTGGTGCTGTCTTTGAAACGCTTCTGGCTCACTTCAGCCTGAGGTTTTTAACTTGCTTATCCCTGCTTATCTTGTCCTTTGATTCACAGTTTCCTGAAAGGAGTGGAGGCAGATAATTATTAACTTTCTTCTGTAACAGATCAGTGAACACAAGAAATAAGAGCATGACTGGGTTTCTCTGGTCTCACTCCTGAAATGAGGTGTCCTTGCCCTGCCGGTTGTGAGGAGGGGAAGGCAGGGAGCTGTTAACTGCCAGTAGCCATTACATCACTTAGGTATGATTAACTTTTCTCAGAAATACCCAATTCTTCCCCCAGAAGCCTCTGTGCTGCTGGTGAAGAGGCACCAGAAACTGGTACATGTATGAAGATGCAGAAAGTGAGTTACTCCCTGCCTACACGTGTGCTGAGCAGGAACTTTTGCTTTGCAGTTCCAGGCGACAAAAAAATGTTCTTTTACCACGAGGGTTTGGCCAGGGCAGGTTTGCTCAGCTTTGCCAGTGGTCCCCAAAGCATTCCCAACGCTCCCTAAAGCCTTCCCAACGCTCCCTAAAGCCTTCCCAGCCTCTGCTTTGCTCTCATCCATCCCTGGGCAGTGGCTGCTCCCCCGGCGTGAGCCAGACCCGTGTGGGCAGGAGCTGCCCTGGTCCTTTGTCCAGCCTGGTTTAACCACCCTCAGGGTCATGTCTCTGCTTCTCTCTCCTCCTCAGGGCAAATGTCCTGCTTCTAAATATTTCTCACTGTCAGAAGCTTTCCCAGGTGTACCCGGGGGGATTCACTGTCCCTGCAGCTGCTCGTACCTTGCTTACAATTAGCTGCTGATGCTGAGGCAGATTCAGATAAAATGAGTGGGATTTACCTGTCAAAACTCACCCACCCTTCTGCCACAGCACAGCCCAGGTGCCCAGCCCAGGACACCTGAACCATGATTTAAAAACATCTGTTTCTTTCCCTTTGCTATGGAGGGAGCCTGAACAGCTCACCAGGTGTCGAGGGATGAATCCCACCCCTTGGGCTTCATCTAAGGAGGAAGATTGTCAAAACTGATGGGCTGCCATCCCCTGCCATCAACAGACCCCTTCCCTCCTTCATTCCCATGGAGCAATTCCCCTTTCCACCTGTCCCTGGGTCCTGCAGGACAGGGACAGCAGCAAACCAGCACCTCCCAGGCTGAGGGACGTGGGGGCTGACACGGGGCTTTATGGCCAGGCTGACTCATTTGCTGTGGTGGGGGTTTGGTATCTTTTTATAAACAAGGTTTCTAGTGCAACTGGTTGTGGGGATTTTTGGGAGGGGTTTTTTTTTTCCCTTAATATTTTGAGGAACAAAACTTTTAAGAACATTTAAGAAAATACCCAGAGCAGCCAACTGCCAGGGGGTGTGAAAAAAGAAAGAAAAAGTAAGGAAATGTACCTAAACTGGCTGATAAACTGCAGAGCACAGCTCATGTCTTCTCATTTGCTTCTTCCCAGTGCCCCAGGCCCCAAGAGAACTGAGGGGAGACCAAGGTTCTTGTCCAGTCTCACTGAAACCAGTGGCACAGACGAGCTCAAACTGGTGTGTGAGGAGAGGGAGGCTGCAGGGCCTCTGGGCTTGAGCCTTTGCAAATGTGTAACCTGAGGTGGGGGCACAGCAAGAGGGGGAGAGACAGCACAGGCTTTCTTCATATTGAAAAGTCATTTGACATTTAAGACACTTGAAACAGCAACTGAGAGGGGGAGGGAAAACTGTGATGATCTTCAAAGGAATGATATGGGCTGAACTGTTCCAGGAGTTGGTTGAGTCACGTTTTCAGTCCTGTTTTGTTAGACCTTCACTAGGTGATAAGAAAACAGAACACAACAGAGCAGAGCAGCCCTCACCAGGGGCTGGGCACTGCCACTGCTCATCTTCAGCCAGGGCTGGGCCTGGGGTTTGCAAACCAAGCATGGAGAGCAGCTGGTGGAGTTGGGTTTAGGTCGGTGCTTTCCTCCCTGGAATGAGGGTGGTTCTCCTCTGCCTCCTTTTGTCCAGCTGCCAGGGAGGTAATTGCATTTGAGGCCTCAGTCCCTGCCTGGTGGGGCTGAGCTGGGCCAGCACAGGTTATCACCCACCCACAGGGACTTATCATCCATCCACAGGCAGCCACAGCATTAACCCCAGGAGTCCCCAAGGAACCAGGCTATTCAGGAGGAGCAACAGAAGAATAAAGACTCCCATGGCTGGGTTTTTGCAGAGATCAGGGAAACCCTGTGCCCATTTCCCAGCAGGGAGGGCAGTTACAGTCTGGGCTTGCTTAAATCACTCAGCAGGTCCCAGTCCTTGGGCCTTTCCATGTATTTCTTGTGTAACGTGCAAAGTCAGAGCAGCAGCTCGAAGGGGAGACAACCACACCAGACATCAAACCTCTTCCTGCAGTCTGGGACTGCTCAGAGTGAAAGCCACTGGCCAGAGAGAACAGACAGACAGAAGCTCCCCTGTCTCCCCTCAGGCCCAGCCTTGCTCTCCCCCCCTCCTGACTAACCCGCACTGAGGGTGCCCTGGTGAACCCCTCAGGTCCCCCCGGGAGGATCTGGAGAAGGTGAGGGGTGGGTGAACACAACCAACTGCATGAGTATAAAAGATGAAAATGGGGGGGGAGGTGAGACACAACTGCTGGGGGATGTTGGGGAAGGCTGTTACACAGGCCTGGGGATGAGCAGCGTGAGTTTTCACACGCGGCTGAGGATCTCTCACCCACACATCACCACTGTGTATAAACAAACACCCCCAGTCCAGATACCGAGTAACTGTCTGTTATTAGTGATGCTGTTGCGTGTGATTTGATGTGGGGACATGGTGCAATGGGTGCAGTTATCTGAATAGTGCAAGTTCAACATCCTGGTCCTGGTGCAACACCTGAGCAGGAGCCTGACAGAGCAGGGAAGGGCACAAAGGAGCTCTGAAACAGCAGAGCTGTGTCCAGCAGACACTAAGCATGAGAGGGGCACAGGAATCAGTCACATTCATGAACAACCAGGCCATGAGGAGCAAGGCAGAGTTCCTAAAAGAAAGAGGCAACTGAAAGCCAAAGGCATCTCCTCTCTCAGTGCTCCCCGAGCAGATATCCCAGAGGGAGCGAGGGGCTGCAGTGTGGGGAGCAGCCAGGGCCTGGAGGGACATCCTAGGGCAGCAGCACAACACTCCACAGCCAATGCCACTGTCCCTCAGGGAGGGACTCTTCTCCTGCTCGCACCAGAGCAGAGCCCGGGGCTTTCTCACTGTCACCTTCCAGCTGAGCAAACTTTCAGTGGCAACTGCTCGAGGTAGATGCTGGTACGAGCTTTAAATAGAGAGAGGAGAAAGCTGTCCTGGTCCCTGCCCTGCAAACCACAGCAGGAAGAGCTGCTCGGCTGAGATTGCTCTCACCACCATCTCACCTGGCTCTGAATTCAGTTCTTCCTCCCAGCTGTCAGCGTCCTGTATCTCCACATCCCAAGGCAGCAGAAGCCAACTCTGACATTTAGAGAGGAGCAATAAATTTCAGGCAGTTCCAGTTCTGTCTGTCCCGGGGGGGAGCTGGCACTGCAGGGGCACAGCTGGGCTGGATTTATGGCCCTCACAGCTGGCTGTTTTCACGTGGGTTAAGCTGCACAGGCACAGGGGATAGGCTGCTGGCTGCCTGCAGGGAAGAGTAATGGATGAAATCAAAATGGGTGAGCTGTGCACAAGTGTCCTCAGCTCTCAGCCTTCACTGGACAGGGCTCTGAGCAACCTGGTCTGGTTGAAGACATCCCTGCTCACTGCAGGGGGTTGGACTGAATGACCTTTAAAGGTCTCTTCCAACCCAAACTGTTCTCTGGCTCTATGAAGCTGGAGGGAGCAGACTCCTGAGACTTCACCCGTGCTCTGACAGTAACTTGTGTGACCCTGGGTTATCCTGTTGGCATCTTCACCAGGTTTTGATTTCCCCAGCTGTGGGGGCTCTGTTTTTTCAAACTGAGAACCACGTGGAAAGCCCCACTGAGCCACTAACACAGCATCTCCTTCTTTCCTAGGCAAGAAGCTAAAGGTCACCCTTGTTTTCAGCCTGCCGCTCGTTTTTCAGGTAAGATGTTTTTAACAACATTTTGAAATCCAGCTCCTCTGTGTTGTGGCTAAAGAGAGATCTCAAAAACTCAGAGCAGCCACCCACAGCCCCAGAGGTGTGTGGGGACAGGGCTGCTCACCCCAGGATCCAGCCGTGGGAGGTGGGAGGTGAGAGCAGAGCCCTGCTAGAGAAACACAAACAGGAGGAACAAAACCAAGGAGGGAAAAACAGTGGCACAAACGCTGTGATTTTCAAATGGCTGTGGCTGTGAGAGTCCCCTGTCAGCCCCAAAATGAGCATTTCCAGGACAGACAGGAGCACCCTATGCTGACAGTGGGGAGCAGTTGGTTCCCTGCTCCCTGCAAATCCCTGGTCAAGGTGCCAGGCTCCGACCAAGGGCTGTGCTGGAGAGGGATGTGCCCAAGGAGGAAGAGCCCAGCATCTTCCTCTGCCCATTCCTGCTCAGAGTCACCCTGACCAGGAAGGAGAACCCCAAGCACGGAGCTGTGCCATGACCTGCTCCCAGACTGGGGCCTGGCCCTGGTGCCTGCAGTCCCAGGCAGCACCAGTCCCCCCAGGCCCTTGGGGCTCCCTGAGGCTCAGGCAGAGCCGAGCAGCCCGTTCTTTTCCCTTTCACTGCTGGGAGGATGTGGTGAAACCAAACCTGCCGACATGGCGAGCACAGAGATGCTCGTGATAACGGGGGGGGGTATCCAGGGGAAACCTTTCATCTCTGTGAGATGGGGAGAAGGTTCTGGAGACTAATAAGTCACAGAAAGCAGGGCACAGATACCACAGGCTCCCTCTGCCCCACAGCTTATGGCAGTGTAGGAAGATGAAACAAGAATAATCAGAACTGAAATCAGGGGCCTGAAGGAGACACTGGTACCGCGTCTGCGCCGGCACGGAGCAGCTTCCTGCTGCACTCACTGCATTTCCTCACCGTCCCACTGCCACCTCTGTTCATTTTTGATTTAGCTGAAGGATGTTTTATTTCTCACATTTGACCCACCAGCCAGCTGTGTACACACAGCTGGAGGTGGGCCCTGGAACACTCTGGAAAGCTGCCACACGTCTGAGGGTTTTGCAGGTGTTGCTTTGGCTGAGCACTGAACATTTCTGGTGGAATTCCCACTTGGAGCCCCCCAAAAAGCCCCAAGACCCCCCCATTTGTGGGAAATGTTTTCAGCCACAAGGCCATGCCAGCTCTGTTTGTGATGCTGGCACGAGCCAGCTCTTGGGAACTCCCTGAGACTCCTCTCCAGGCTCCCTTCCCAGCACAGCCACGCAGGCACACAGTCCCATCCCAACACTCGTCTCTTCTCTCCTGTTGTAGTTCTGTGCCGGGGACAACGTCACCGATGACTACGACTCCAACAGCACCATCGACTACAACCTGTTCGAGACGCTGTGTGAGAAGAAGGAGGTGCGTTCGTTCCGCGCCGCCTTCCTCCCGGCCATGTACAGCCTCATCTGCTTCACGGGGCTGCTGGGCAACGGGCTGGTGATGCTCACCTACATCTACTTCAAGAGGCTGAAGACCATGACGGACATCTACCTGCTGAACCTGGCTCTGGCAGACATCCTCTTCCTGCTGACCCTGCCCTTCTGGGCCACGAGCGCGGCCACGCACTGGCTCTTTGGGAAGTTTGCCTGCAAGGCCGTTTACTGCATCTGCAAAATGAGTTTCTTCAGCGGGATGCTGCTCCTGCTGTCCATCAGCATCGACAGGTACTTCGCCATCGTCCAGGCAGCCTCGGCCCACCGCCTGCGGCCCCGCATGATATTCATCAGCAAGGTGACCTGCGTCATCATCTGGCTCCTGGCCTTCATCCTCTCCATCCCCGAGCTGGTTCACAGCGGTGTGAACAACCTGGAAACCCATCCTCGCTGTTCCATCATCGCTCATGACCTGCAGACCTTCAACACTGGCATCAAAGTGTCACAAATGGTGTTCGGCTTCTTAATTCCCCTGCTGGTCATGTCTTTCTGCTACCTCGTCATCATCAGAACGTTACTCCAGGCCCGCAACTTTGAGAAGAACAAAGCCATCAAGGTCATCATCGCTGTGGTCATTGTCTTCGTCGTCTTCCAGCTGCCCTACAATGGTGTCATGCTGGCCAAGACCATCTCGGCCTTCAACCAGACCAGCTCGTGTGAGGAGAGCAAGAAGCTGGACGTGGCGGACGACGTGACCTACACCCTGGCGTGCTTCCGATGCTGCCTCAACCCCTTCCTCTACGCCTTCATCGGCGTCAAATTCCGCACCGACCTCTTCAAGCTGCTGAAGGAGCTGGGCTGCCTGAGCCAGGAGCGCCTCTGGCAGCTCACCAGCTGCCGCGAGAGCAAGAGGTTCTCCTTCGCCATGGAGACAGAGACAACCACCACCTTCTCCCCGTGAGCCGAGCCCCAGGCGCGCTGGGGCCGAGCTGGAATAGTTCTGAACACTTCCTCTATTCTGAACTCTGGGCAGAGCAAAGCCTGCCAAACTGCAGGGAAGGCAAGAGGAAAAAACCCAGGAGTCTCCCCCCGGGGAGAAAATCCAATAGAATTGTCACTAAGAGCAAAGCAAGGGAGAGGTGGTGAGTGTACAATTTCTCCTGCCGTTTCACCTTTAGTTTAGTCTTTCCCAGTCAAAATCAGAAATGCCCAAAATAGAACATTTTCCCTAAGAGCAACAAATACCCAGAGAAACAGACACTGGTGCAGCAGAAATGTTTGGTTTGGAGCTGAGCTTCCAGGAGCATCACCCTTGCTTTGGATGTTACTTTTAACAAGACAACCTGTTGCTCTGCAGCCCTACAGAAATGCCCCTTGCACCGAGTCAGTCCAAGGCAAACCAGCACCCACAGCCTTTGCCTCACCCTCGATCCAACACACAACACCAGCTGTGGAGCACCCGAGCACATGGCTCTACTCTGCCTTCCCCCATCAGAAGCCAGAAATGTCCATAACTAATAACAAATCCATACAAGTTATAGCCACAATTTCAATTACTTTGTACAACACTGTGGCCACTCGTAGGTTTGTCGGGAAAAGCACAAATTCCACTTCACTTCTGCCTGTATCCTGTTTCTGTGCTATCACCTGCTGGCTTCAAGAGACAAACATGAGGGTGGGTTTTCTCCTTCCCCTCCCAACCAATGTGTCCTTCTAGCAGGACTTCAGCTGCCTTTGAGGTCAGATCTGTGTTTCACTCATAAGCTACTGGGACGTGTTTTCCCTCGGTGCTGTCGGCACCAACTAAGACGCCGCTCGCCGGGGTTTGATCTAAACACAAAGGACAGTCATGTGTGGAAAATCCCTGCCAGGGCCACGGCAGCTGAACAGCAGATTGCCATGGAAAGTCTGTCATGGAAAGTCAGACCTTGGAAGAGGCTGGGCTGTAATTCCAGTTGGCGCTTTCACGGGAAGAGCGAAGATTCCTGCTGACAGATGACCACCCTGGGAAGCGCCGCCGTGGGACAGCTGCACGTCAGGGGGAGCTGCTGCAGGGCCTGTGCAGCTGTTCCTGCCCTTGTCCCGGGGGCTCTGGTCCCACAGCTCTCCCACAGCCACTGGAGAGAGCTCTCAGCCAGGAGCCTCTCCCAGGGCTGGCAGGGGAAGCCTGTCCACGTTCCCCTGGACACACAGAGCCTTGTGCAGCAAAACACTCACTAAACAGACATTCATCCTCTTTTTCAACACACAGATCCATCGGCAGTGACACAGGGAACTCCGTGGATTGCAGGTTGGAAAGCATTGCCTTAGGGACACGGGGACTAAAATCAGCCTTACAGACCTGCTGCCACCATAACTAAATCAATTCTTCACAAACCATTTGGATCTGGGGTATGGCATTTTGCCAGGGGCTGGGATTTGGGAAGAAAGGATGTTCTGCTCCCTGTTACCTGTCTGTGCTGAACTGCTGAACTCCTTTTCTTTTACAATGCTCAGGTGACTGCACAGAAGTGCTGCTTCTCTGTCACATGGAGCAGGGGGTGACAGCTGACACTGAACAGTCATTTGTCCTTGGTTTGTTCCTTGTCCTCACTCGAGCAAGACACAGCTCCTGAGAGCTTGGCCAGAGCAAGGGACACGCCCAGCACAGGGGCTTTGCAGTTTTCCTCATCAGTAACAATAAATTCTTAACGAATATTCAATATGTAAAGCTGCTTTACACAGACAAAGCTCAATCTGTTCATGAATGTACCCTGAGAACACACTGCTGCCACAGAACCTTTCATGCAGAATCCATTCACCCTGTTCCAGCGAGGAAACTGCTCCACCAGCACACGGAGCTGGACTTGTCTCCTGTTGACAAAAGCCATTCCCCTCCTGCGAATGGAGAGGTCTCCAGGTCTTTATGGGCCACAGGACAACACGCAGCTGCTTCCATAAAAGAGATCCAAGGGCATCATGTGGGACAGCTGGTGCCTCAGTGAGGCAGTGGCAATGCCAGTGAGCAGCTTTCCTTGTTTAAATTCAATGGACAGAACAAATTTGCATCTGATTTAGATGAGTCATGTTAACATCGGCCTAAGATCCCAACTCGAGGTTCCCCACTGATGTCTGAAAACTGACTGTATTTTGCTATTTGTGAAAAAATAAATTATAATGATTTAAATAAAATATCTTTAGTTTTCCATTGCATTTTCTCCATCCTTCTACAGTCCCTGTCACCTCCTTTTTGTCCTGTCAGGAGCTGTTTGATCAGCTCAGCCTCGTACTGGTGCTGCCCTGCAGGAAAGGAAGCATGTAAAATAAACTAAATAGAAATAAGCTGGTTTACTCCATCTGCTGATGGATTATACTGGAAACAAGTCACCAGCAGGTTAAGGAGTCTTTATTTTAACTATTAACCCACCTGCCTTAACGCTGCTCCACAGCTGGATATACGTGATGGCTGCTCACCAATGATTAAGTGAAAAGCCTTTGTGCTGTAACATTTCATTGTTCACTTTTAAATTAAAATTCAGCAGTAAAACACAGTGTTACTGTGGGAATTGCCACAGGGAGAGGCAGCAACCACAGCTCTGGGGGGATGCAACCCCCCACAGCCAGAGTGAGAGTAGGAACTGCAACTAAAACAGGCCAGTGGGGCTCCATCAACGTGCACACAACGTTCCTTCTCGATCCACTTGTGCCTCAAGGCACTCAGGGATGACCCACATCCTTTACAGAAAGTGTGTTGTGAATTGCAACCACAGAGTCGAAGAGGAAGGACCTCAGAGAACAGGAGCAGACACGAATCCTGACAGGTGAGTGCCAGAGCTGAGGCCCATTTCTGCTTTCACTGAGCGACAGCGACTCACAGTTTCTCCCAAAAGAGAAAGCACGAGGTGAGTTTCAGCATCTGGCCCAGAGGTTCAAGAAGAAAAGGGCCCCAGGTTTGCCATAAACTACATAAAAGTAGAAGAGAGAGCAGCCACCCAGTCAGTTGTGTGGAGTCTGGGTGGTTCCTGCAGTCCCTTTTCCACGTTATTGGGGGAAATCTTCATCACTTGGAAGCCCTGGACTCCTCGTTGCTCTGGACATTTCTCCTTCCCTGACAGTTCCTTATCTGTGCACGTGGATGTTTTTAAGTTATGGCTTGAAAGCCCTTAGTGCCAAACGGATCTGGGCTGAGTGGGAGGTAAACTGGAACGAGGAGGAGGTGAACTGGAACTGGGGGAGTTGGCAGTTGCTCCCACCCGTCCCAGAGCAGGCACTGGTGTGTCCCCCTCCCTCCTTGTGCTGTCCCAGGTGCTGCTGCTCCCCATCATTTACTGCTGAATGACCTGATTGATGGGAAAGGGAAGGGGAAAGTTCTCCAGGCAGGGCTGTGGTTTCTGATGTGCCTCCTGGGCAGCTGCGGGAGGGAAGTCCTTGTCACCCTAAGAAAGAATGAGCTGGAGATGAGAGAGGCAAACAAACCCTAAAAATACTGCCCGTGGGTGATGAGGAAGGGTGGTGGCAGGGCTGCAGCATCAGAATAGCTGAGAGGGGGCCATGGCTTCCTCCCCACTGCTTCTTTTACAGGGAAAAATAACCCCCACTCCTGTTCTGGGGTGGAGGTGTCACACCTCAGGGGAGAACTTCTTGTACAGCTGCCCTCCTACCCAGCTTGCAGAGCTTCCTCCTCCAGAGGGGACAGTGGTGGGGGGGTTCTGTCCATCCCAGTGTCACTGTAAGATGGATCTGGAGAAAGTGGAGGCAGCTGAGATCTCACCTGCCCCTTGTTTGTGTCATCATAAGCAGCTTCATGAGCTCAAAGCAAGTAAATCAAAGGGTCTGACCAGGACTTCTTATGGATTAGAAGGTGGCAGGGTCAGCTCAGAGCCAGCCATTGGCAAGAACACACAGTCAGATTATAAGGAAAAATAACTAGAAATAACAGCATCGTGCTGCATTTAATGACAGCAGCACAATCCACTCCTAGTCCACCTTACAGCCCATCCTGCTCCTTCCCCAAGCACTAAAACAAGGTAAAACGTCCCTCTGCAGAGCACTGACCTGGCTCTGTGCTCACACCACGCGTGGGAGCCCTCTCATGAAACGAAACACCATTTCACGTGCTTGAGTTTGGTGGAAATCGCCACTTTCCCAGCCCAGCTCTGGCAGCCGCCGACCTGCCTCCACCCAGAGCCACTCCTCACGTCCACTGAGACCCCGGCTCTGCACGGCTGAGTGTTACCCAGGCACGGGAGTCGAATCTCGGTATTAAACCACCACCTGTCGCTGCCACAGCCTGTTACAAAAGCCTCGTTCAGGTCTGAGCAGGTAGGGAGCCTTTGGGCTCACCTGCTCCACGTGCAGGACGGCTGCAGAGCCACCCCAGGCACGAGCTCTGTCACTGCTGAGCCCGTGCAGCTCCTCCGTGTGCGCGCAGGAACCGAAACTTCCCTTCCTGCTGCTTTGTTTTTAATTCAATTGTCTAAAATAAGATAACGAGCAGAGAGTTACTTTCCTTTCTGTGCTGCTGAGAGCCCGGCACAAAACTAATTGTTGGGTGATTTTGGGCTTTACTGGGAAACCCGTGTGAATGCAGGACAATTCTGCAGGAGAATCATCCTGCAGGGCAGGAACAGGCCAAGTGTTCCCAGTGGAATGGACAAAAAGGCATTCCAGGATTTGGAGTCTGCCCGTGCTGCCCTGTACCAAAATCAGACCTTCTCCCACCGATTTCCAGCTCCTGCATCCTGCAGGTTTTACCCACAGCTTTGTGCCTTCTCCTGAGAGAATCTCCCATCTCCATGTGAAGCTCAGTGAGCAGACACACGTGTCCAGGTGTGCACACGTGTCCAGGTGTGCACACGTGTCCCAGCAGCCCTGGTTTCATACTCTGGGGCTACAACAGCAGAATCCAACCCTGCCAGGGCAAAACCCAACCGCCAGAGCTGCACAAATAGAAACTCATGTTTTCAGGGGAGAGTTGACTGATTCCCTGGGAGATAACATGTTTTTTTCAAAGTTTTGGCCACACCGAGCAGTGAGAATGAGCCTCAGCCCCTGTGCCAGGGCGGGGAGGGGGAGAGGAAAAACAAAGCTCTTTGTGGATGACTAACCCAGGCAGCACCATCGCTCAGCTCCGCGGGTGTTGCACAAGCCCCTTTGAAGAGGTTCACACCTTCACAGGTGGGTCCTGGTGGGTCACAGGGGATCAGCCCACAGGGCTCCTGCTCAAACTTCACCCCCCGACCTCGTGCAGAGGGTGGGAGCCGTGGAGCTGGACCCCCAGAGATGTGGCTTCCACCAGACTTCGGGGGATTGCAGCAGAGCTGGAAAGGCACCAGATCCGTGCAAGACTCATCCAGCTGTGTTGCCAGCAGCCCCTGACGAGCCTCCACACCTCTCCCCTCACGTGCCAGCGCTGCCTGCGCAGCCCAAACAGCCGGAGGCGTGAGGCTGTTTTGGAGCTGCACAGAACAACCAACACAAAGGTCTCCCCAGCACCACAAACAAGCCCTGAAAGGCTGCCAGAGCCTCCTGCCTCCCCTGGGCAGCCTCTTCAGGGCACTGCACGGGCTGTGGCCGTTGGATGTGCCAGAGAAGGTCACCATGGAATCACAGAGTGGTTTGGCTTGGAAGGGACCTCAGGACGAGGGAGCACCCCCAGGGCCACTCGGGCACAGAGACGATGCCCCAGTGAGAGATCAGCTCTGCAGAAGAGCTGCTTCCCCCAGGGGGGCTCCTGGTACCTGCCCACCCCATGGACCTGCTCCCGAGCCCTGGCAGGGGAATGAACCCCCTTTTTTAACATCAGCAATGCAAAAGGAGCCTTTTGGGTGACCCACAACCCACGGTCACCATCCCCTTTTGGCTGTGGCCATCCCAGCCCTGGTAACCAGCAGAGACAGAGCTGGACTTTTTCAGGAGAGCAGGGATGTGATCTCATCCATGTCCTTCCCTCAGAGCCACTCTCCTCTCCTCTTGCCTTCTGTCGCAAGTTCCCTCCTCTTGGGAGAAGGATCCCAAGCAAACCCCCCATCTCTCCACGGGTAACCAGGACCCCGCAGTGCTTTCCTTGAGAGCTGCTGACACCATGTGGGAATGGCTGGGAAGTGATCCACAGACACTCCACCTGCCCTCCAAGCCGGGACTCCTGCAAAAACTCGGGAAAACTTACCCCTGAAGTAAAGGTGTGGGTTCAGATTGTATCAGTGCAATCACAATTAATCCCTCCATGAGCAATCAGGCCAAATGGTACAGTTGTTTCACTTTGGTTTAATTTAAATCTACTGGAAGTGATTTGAAAATGGCTTTGATTCACTTGATTTTTCCCTCTGGATCAGTCCATGCCTTTTCCATGTGATTCCAATAATCCATTCCCAGTGCTAAACTTCATCGTGTTTCTTACATCTTCCCATAAAAATTACATCCCCCACGGATCATCTTCCACTGGCTTCATGCCCAGAACACCTAGAGAACTCTGAAAAACTTGAATGGCCTTTTCCAGCCACCTCCTGCCACGTGGGACCCTGTGGGAAACTCCGGTGCAGCTGCTCTGGAAAAATCCCAGCCAGGATAAATGGGATTCGTCAGGCAGCAGAAGATGCTTTTTTTTCCAAGCAAATTTTTTACAAACACACATTTTTCCTCGCGGGGCCTCATCGTGCTTTTCAACCCCTCTCTCACCCCGTGAGAGCTGGTGGCTTCAGCTTCCCATCCTGAGCTGAGGAAGGTGCTGTTATCACAGCCCAGGCCTCGCTGGGGTGATGACTCAAAGAAGTGTCACCGAGGTGCAGGTGGGGACGGACGTTACAGAGGTGTGAATTTTGCACCCTGGGGAAGCCACAGCTGGCAGAAGTAGGGACAGAAACTCCCACAGCAGATGGGCCCCCAAGGCTGCCAGGGCTCAAGGAGTGTTTGGACAATGCTCTGAGCCACAGGGTGGGATTTTGGGGTGCCCTTTGCAGGGCCAGAAGTTGGACTCAATCCCTGGGGACACTTCCAACTCAAGATATTCCATGATTCTGTATTTGTCAGAAAAGAAGCACAGGAAAACTTACAGAATTTAGTGCAGACGTGTTTATTTCTGGCACTTTTTTGGGGGGAGGGTGGCCAAACCCCTCAGACACTCTCTCTGCACCTCTGTGCTCCTCCCAGCTTAACTCCCCCCAACTCACCCCCAAACCTGCTCTCTGCAAAATGAAACCTCCCTCGCTCCACGCGGGTTTATCTGCTCGGGTTTTGCCTCTTTCCTCTAGTTTGCATAGTTAAAAAAAGTCCTTTTTTGTGGCTTCTGCAGAAGACAAACGAACAAAAACAACCCAGCTTGCCCCACCTATGCCACTGGCTTTTACCTGCGAGGGCCAGAGCCCACAGCCCACCCCCCCAAACCCTATGGAAGTAAACACTCGGTGACATCAAATCTGTTACCAAGGAGAGGCTTCCCACACCCCCGTGCCAAAACACTTCGGTATTTTGCTCCCCCAAATGCTGCCCACGCGTCTCCCCCGCACACCACAGCACCGGGCTCGGAACCCACGCACCGTTCTGGCCTTGAGGTGCTTCCCAGAGAGCCCTGGAAACCGGGACACGCGCGCGAGGGGCAGGGAATTCCTGCTGTTTTCTAAGGAACACCCAGGCGGACCCTGAGAAATCCGGGACAGCATCATAGAATCATAGAATCAGCTGGGTTGGAAGGGACCTCTGACATCATCAAGTCCAACCCTTGATCCAACCCTGCCGTGGTTCCCAGCCCATGGCACTGATGCCACATCCAGTCTCACCTTAAAAACCTCCAGGGACGGAGAATCCACCCCTTCCCTGGGCAGCCCATTCCAATGCCTGATCACCCCTTCTGTAAGGAATTCCTTCCTAGTGTCCAACCCAAGCGAGGAGCGGGCCATGGTTGGCCTTTGCCGCCCCGGGGTGGGAGGGTGAGCCCGGGAGCAGCCGCGGGGCCGTTCCGGTGCCGCCGGAGGTGACGGTGACACGGGGGCGCGCCCCGGCCGGCCGGTCACGTGTCCTCACCTGTGCTCACCTGGGCGCGCGCGCGGTCACGTGTCCTCACCTGTGCTCACCTGGGCGCGCGCGGGGTCACGTGTCCGACCCCCCCCTCAGCTCCGCGGCGCCCCCTGGCGGCCCCGCGGGCCCGGCGCGGCTCCCGCCGCCGCTGGAGGGACCCGGAGACCGGCGGATCCTCCGCATCCATCGGGACGGCCTGGAGAGCCTGCCCCGTCCCTGCGAGTGTCCCAGGCCACGCTGCACGGGGCGTGGAGCAGCCTGGGCTAGTGGAAAGTGTCCCTGCCTGAGGCTCCTTCCTTTCCACCCAAAGCAGTCGGCGATTCCATGAACCCAACCCGCCGGTGCAGGACAGTGCTGCCAGCAGTGAAGCTGCAGCAGGATGCAGGAGCTGCAGCTGCCACCGGGATCAAGCCCTGATTAACCTTTTACGTGCTTTCTTCTCTGTATTACTTCCCAAAAAAGTTTCTGGATCTGTCTGGGAGCTCCAGGCTGTGTCGCTCTGGGGTGAGCAGAGCAGTTGGTGCCCTTCAGTATTTTTGTTAAGGGTCTAAAAGCTCAGTTTGGTGCTCGGATGTCCTCATGGCTCCCAAGCAGACACTGTTCCCACCTCTCACCACTGCCACAGGGAGCAGGGAATGCCCAGGAAATACACAGAGAACATTTTTGGCAGCAGTCGGCAGCTTCTCCTTCAAACACAGCCTTTACCAGGTAAATCCTGGTGCCTCGTGTCCTGTCAGTGGCCACCGAGCACAATTCCCACTCCTGCAAACCAGGAATGACAAAGAGGGAAAGCCCAGCTGGAAACCAGGAGGGGGAAAGGAGGTTTTTGTTGCTGTGGGACCTCCTGAGGGTCTCAGGGCCCTTTGGAAATGGGAGCCAAGCTCCCAGTGTGTGTTACAGAGGGAGAGAAGCAAGTCCGAGGTGATGCTGAGATGTGAGCAGAGCCCGGAGCGGGGCAGCTGTTTCCAGTGTCACGAGCTCGTTCCCAGCCCCGTTTTGCTGGCACAGCCCGTGGCACTGGAATTCGCAGGGACGGAAGAAGCAGCACTGCAGCACTCGGGTATGGAAATGAGCCGATAAATAGAGCATGACCCGCCCGCGGAGCGCGGGAAGGGCACTGCGGTGCGGAGCGGTCGGTCCCTGGGAGCTGATCCCTTCCTGGGAGCTGATCCCTTCCTGGGAGCTGATCCCTTCCTGGGAGCTGATCCCTTCCTGGGAGCTGATCCCTTCCTCGTGCCGCGGCTGCCGAGCTGGAACACCGTGGGTGATCCCCGGGGAGGGGCAGAGGGGGGACAAGTGTTAATTCACAAACATGCAAGGAAACAACAAAATCCAGGGGCAAACCGTCCTGGTTTTGTAAATACTGAGCAGCTCTTTGGGGTTTGTGTCCTGTTTTCCCACGGCGCGTTTTTGTCATGAGAAAAGCACTGGAAATTCCTAATGGCAAAACAAAAATTGAAAGAGGCTGCTGTGTCACTCCTGGCCCTGGGGCAGGCCCATCCCTGTGTCCAGGATCCAGCCCCAGCAGTGTCTCACCCAAGAGCTCCTCCGCAGAGGAAGATGCCAGTGTCACCTGGCAGAAATGGGATGCTGGCAAGGCAGAGCGGAAGATTCCCAAAATCCTCCAGACTGGTGCCCCTGACCCCAGGTTTCCCGACCTACCTGCCTCTGTGGTTTGCCTGGAGTTGCAGATCTTCCTCTGCTCTGATCCATTGGAGCTGTGACCCCCAGGGATGTCTGAGAGTGACAGCCACGACAGCCCTGGAAGTGCAAGTGAGCTTTTTGCTGCTTTTCTCCCTTTCAGGACCCTCTGGGAGGATCCTCACAGCTCCATTAAAGTCCATTAGCAGCTTCCTCTCTTTTGTCTGGCACTGAACGTGGGCCTGGTGAAGTGTCATCGTGGTGGTCCCTGGAGCTCAGGGAGAGGGGACAGCACAGCACAGCAGCCCCTGGACCTGCCCGGGCTCCAGGCAGGAAAAGGAACCGTGGGGGCCTCCACTCCTTCCTTTTCCTGCAGACTTGGACAATAACAGGGGCAAGGCTGGGAAGAGAAGGAGCAGTGGGTTCCCCACATCAAAACCAAGGATTTTTAACAAAGGGGTATCTGACAGGCATTTGCTCGACCTGCAGGGGAGTCTCAAGGCTTTGCTGTGAGCTGTCCCTGCTATCAGCTTATTATGGCTTATTATTCTGGGTTTGCTGGGATAAAGTGGGCAAGGATGGTGAGATAAGTGGAGATCATTCGGTTGCTGGAGGGCTGCCAGGAGCTGTGAGTGGGACAGGGAGGTGCTGAGGGTGCAGCTCCCTCTCTGCAGGGCCAGGCACATGCACATTTCCATCTTCCAGCGGCTCAGCCCCACTGAAACCTGCAGCAGCCTTGGAGGGACTGGGGATCAAGCACTCTCCCAGCAGCTGTTCCCAGATTTTCCCCTGCCATGGCCAGAGAGCCGTTTGCATCCCTGAGCCAAGGGCAAAGCCCGGAAAGGAAGAATTGCAGGACCGTGTGGGACAGGAATGGGAGAGCTTTGGCCGGGACAAAGAGCCGCCCCTTTGCCTCTTTCCTGGGGAATTGGCCCAGCCTGGAGCCCGTGGGGGGATCAAGGGCACTGCGGGCCGGGCTGAGGGCGGAGAACACACCAAGCCCTTGGCCCCACTCTGCCCCGCGCTGCGGGTGTGAACAGCCTCCCATAAATACCAAACGCTTCAGCGTGACAAGTGTCGGCAGCTGTGAATCAGCCCTTGGCAATGCCTGCAGTCACCAGCCATGCTCCCATTGTCCCGGGATTCCCTGGAATGTGAGCCCACCCCGGCAGTCCCACCCCTTCCCTGGGCTGCAGGCACCGGCAAACAGCACCTTGTGATTCCCGGTGTGGGGATGCCCGGGCTACAGGGATCCGAGGGAAAATGCCACCTCCCAGGAAGCACTGGAGCGCTTTGTGCATGGCCAGTGTGGGGTTCAGTGTGGAAAATGGATTCTGAGAGCACATGCCAGCTCTTCTGCCAGGGAAAATCTGGGAACAGCTGCTGGGAGAGTGCTTGATCCTCAGTCCCTCCAAGGCTGCTGCAGGTTTCAGTGGGGCTGAGCTGCTGGAAGATGGAAACGTGCATGTGCCTGGCCCTGCAGAGAGGGAGCTGCACCCTCAGCACATCTCTGTCCCACTCACAGCCCCTGGCAGCCCTCCAGCAACCAAATGATCCCCACCTATCTCACCATCCTTGCCCACTTTATCCCAGTAAGCCCAGAATAATCAGTCTATTCTTCTCCAGCCCTTTGTTGCTGCACCCATCCGGGGGCCCTCAATGCACCTTTCCCCTTCCTGCACCATCCCTGCTCTGTTCCTCCTCACCCCTGCTATTGGCAGTTGGAGCTGCAATTAACTCCTGGCTGTGCCCAGAATCCTCTCCCTTCCCTTCCCTTCCCTCCTCGTGGGGTTTACCGGTTTTTCCATTGCACAAATATGGGAGCAATTCCCGTGGATTGCCAATCCCTATCAGTGCTGGCGTGGGGCACCTGGGCAAGAGCAAACAGAGCTGACTGTGGAGGGGAAAAGCGAGTGTGGAAAGCAATTGTTCTCCTCGGGTTCACCTTGATAACAGGGACGCCAGCTCCAAGACAAAAGCTGTTTCACGGTTCCGTGCCCTGGGGTTGCAGGAGTCTCATTCCTGGAAAAGGGAAAATGGGTGGTATTAGTTCAAAATGCAGCTCTGAGGTGGGAAGGAGAGTCCAGGCGGCGTGGGAAGAGCTGAGTTTCATTCCCTTTTCTTCTTCCACCTACCACGAAACCTCAGGCAACTCTCCTACCCTGGAGATGAGAACTTTTCCAGGATTATTTGCTTGGAAGCTGTCGGCAGCTATAGCTCAGAGGTTAATGCCTGTCCTCTCGCTGTGCTGTCAGTGTGTGCAGAAATGTGTCTGCTGAGAGGGCACTGGAGCACAAACACGGACAGGTGTGATCCCTCCATCCCAGCTCCATCACCACCTGCATCCCTGGGCTGTGGGCCCAGCTGCCAGCTGGATTTAGGGGCCTCTTTACAGCAGGAACAGGGGGAACAGCCCAACCTTGCACTGGTGGGAAACAAACCCCTGAGGATCTTGCTCTGCGGAGGAGAAGCCTCTGTATCTTTGGGCACACGCAAACACAAACACCTCCAGGATTTCTCCTGCAGGATTTCTCCTCCAAGAGAGCCCCCCCTTCACCAAGGTGCCCTGGAGGCTTCTTCAAGCACACAGCTCCCCTGGGGTAGTCAGCAGTCAGTGAGAGTTTGACCCAGCTTATGGATTTAATGCTGAAACTTCTGCTGGCTTTCTGGGAAGAGCAAATCCTGCTGCCAGGCAGCTCAGCCTAGGAGTGACCAGGACAAGCTACTCTGGAAATCCTTGGGATTTTGGACTGATAGCTACTGGAATGGCTCCAAGTGTGGGTTTCGTCAGGCAGCATCTCCACAACCTTGTATGGAAGGAGAGTGGAAATGCCTGCTGATCCATGGCTAACATGCTCCTTGGAGGTGTCCAAGGTGTTCTGGATCTGGCTGGCTGGGAGCAGAGCCTGAGGCAGTGCCTGGCACCAATGAACAGAGAAACAGACTCCCAGAGGCTCAGCTGTAGCATCAGGAGAAGAAGGAGCATGGCTGCTCCCCTGGCAACACTGTGTTACAGTCCCATGCCTGGGAATGGGTAGATGGGCCTGTGCCTTCACACCATCCTGTCCTGGTGGAGTTGGCGAGGGCTCTGGCACAGGCACTGGGAAGATCCTCTGGTTCCTGAGAACCCCAGTTGGCAGAGCCCCCTCGAACAACCCAGGGAGAGCTCCTGGGGCTCTGCTGGTAGAGGTGGCTCCGGGGCCAGCACGGGTCTGTGATGACTCTGCAAGGTGATGGTGTCACTTGGCACAGGCTGAAATATGTCTGTGGTGGGGAGCCAGGCAGCTCCATGAATCATTCAGTGCCTTACATCCGTGTAAGGATGGTTCATGGCTGGATCTGGGGCGGATCCTGGAAGCTTCTTTCCAAGGGAAGTTTTGGACAATGACGTCCCAGCTTCTGATGATGCCATGTGGGACAACCTGTGCTGCCTTCTCCTGCCCTGCCACAGCAATCTGGAGGCAGGTATTCCCCATGTGAGGTTTCCTCACTGGAAATGATCCACAGAAAGCTGCCTCAGGGAAAGGGCTTGCTGCTAAGGAAAGAAGAATCCAGTCTCTGATTCTTTGTAGTTCTGAGAGCAAAATGCACCTGCGGATGGAGGCTGTGGAGACTCCTCTGCTGGCTTTAAAATCCCCAGTCTCTGGAAAACACTCCAGAGACATCCAAGATGTGCATCCTGGGGGATGGTGGCTCGGGAGAGTTGTGTGCAGCAGCAGCACCCTCAGTGTCCCCTGGGGCCAGGAGCCTCCAGGTGCCAGTGTTCTTTTGGGCTCATTGGCACATCATCAACTACCAGTGTCACCCAGCACTGCCCAAAAAAGGGCTTTTCTCAAGGCTCCAGCTGCACAGCCAGGTAATTCCTTGCAGGAGACAGGAACCACCTGGTGCTGCCACCTCAGCTCTGCCCATCCAGGGCAGCAGTGGGGCCTCATCCTGTGCTGTTGACGTCAGTGGTTTTCCCCTCACAGTGCCCGGCGTGTGCAGGCAGAGACCTGGAGCTGTGTGAGCCCAGCCCACGCCTCTGGCACGTCCTGAGCCAACTCTGCTTTTCAGTTCCCTCCTGCAGAGAACACAGCTGCTGGCTCAGGGCACCCCGGGCATCCCCCAGGGTAGGGCTGGGCACAGGGAGCTGCTCCTTTCCCTGGCTCCTGGCCGGCTCTGACTGTCACAGGTGCTCCCAGCCATGGTGTGACTTCCCTGGAGCCTTGCACTTTCAGTCTGAGAAAACCTTCACTGCGAGGTCTAGAAAACAAAAGGTCCTTTTTCAGTGAGAGGAGGCTGATTAACATCCCCTCGGGGGAGCCAAAGGGCCTCCTCACCCTTCTGAGTAAATATGTTTTGTTGTTCCATGAAAAGGGGTGACTCACCTGGCGAGGCTTTCCAAGCAGTGAGGTCCCTGCACGTGGCTGTTACAGGAGCCCCACAGTCACGGGGCTCAGGGGAGGTGTGAGGGACTGGCCCTGCCCTGTCATCAGCCCGTCCTCCCCAGCATGGGGCAGTTCAGCCCCTCCAGAGCAGAACACTCCAGGCTCAGCTGGACACTGTGCTGGACACTGTGCCCACCTGCTCCACCCAAAGGGAAGGGCTGCTCTGGCTCAGTGTGTCTTGGGGGGTGTCTCGGGGTGCTTGGAGGCGGCAGCAGGACCCAATTCCAGACCTCGGTGGGTGTTCAGGGTTCTCTCCCCTGCCCGGTGCCACTGGCCAGGAACCCCTCAGAGGGTTCCCCGGGAGCTGCCCAGACCTGCTCTGCTTGTACCAGCTGTGCCATCGATCCCAGGAATGCCACGGCCCTCTGTGGCTTTTTCAGGCAGGTCTTGCAGCACTTCAATGTTTTCTGCATTTTCAAAGGCCCCGGGGGAGAGGAAGGCTGGAGGAGTGAGGAAGAGGAGGGGTGAAGGTAGCAGTGACCTGCTTCCTGCCCAGAGTCACTGCTTGGTCAACTCCCCACGTCACCTCTGAAGCTCTGGACATGGTGTCACTTGGCTTCTCCCGGGTCAGACTTCTGGAAGGTTTTCCAGAGCCAGGCAAGAGGGAGGCAGTGTCAGTAGCAATGCAGGACACAGGGCAGAGCAGCTGCTGGAGCCAACTCACATGTTTTATTTGTTCTTTTTTTAGCTGTCAGGTTAATATTTTGTCCTTTATGAGCACGTCCTGGGTAGGGCCATGCCTGGAGGAATCTGCTCTGCACAGGCAGGTCGGGTTTAGCCAAGAAAAGAAGAGGCAGAGGAGATCACAGAGGATTCTGTCACAGATGCTGCTGAGGGGAGTTCCCAAGGTGAAGGAGGACTTGGAGGATGGTCCCTTGTTCCAGCCCTTCTGCATGGCCCCAACATTGCAGCCCAAGGCCTCCCACCTTGCCCCCCATCCTGCAGCCCCCAGAGCCATTCCATGGATCCCCTCCCTTCACACAAGAACCAAACCCTCAGTTCCAGGCAGAGGTGACAAAGAGAGGGATGTTTCATCCTCTTCTCCTCGTTTGCACAGGTGCATTCCAGGGAAGCATTCCCAAGTCTTATTCATAACCAATATTTGTTCCTCTGAAAATTCTCTTTTATGTTGGGTCCCTCACCAGTGTCTGGGTGTTTATTTTGTTCCAATCCCAGAAACAAGGAACCACACATCTACAAACCCTGCAGGAGTGACTCTGTTGCTCTCCCTCTCTCTTGTTCTTCCTCCAGCCTCTCCTGGGGCCACTCTGGTTTTCCTTGGCCATCTCCAGCTGCAACCAGAGCGCTCTCCCCCAGACAGTCTCACACTCCTGATTTCCCTCAGCTTTCTCCTGGGCACAAAAAAATGGTGTTTACTGGCTGCTGACCATCCATCCCATCCCATCCCACCCCACCCTATCCCACCTTGGAGGAGCTGTGTTACCACAATGTTACCCACCTGCACAACTACATAACCATTTATAAAGTTTAGGGATATGCTGTTTGCTAATAATGTTTAGGGCCTTCAGGGTGGGAAAATCCAGGATGACGCAGAGGCTTGTTCCTGGTGGGATTTCTCACTGCAGGGTAAGTTCACCTGCACAGGTGACTGGTTCTCACAGGCAGTGCTGCTTCAGTCCAAAACACCCGCAGTAAATGCAGTGTAACTCAGGTTCTGACTGGGATAACAGAGCCCTGATGCAAGATTTTTACCCCTGTGGTAAAGATTTTTACACCAGTGGTGAGTGATCCACAGGGGCAGGGCAGAACACCCCTCTGCATGGACAACCCTCCATGCATCCCATTAATTTTTCCTGTTAAACTTCCGTGGATATGGAGAGCATGAAGAAGATGTAACAGCCTGGCTGAGGAGCCACTGAGCCTCTTGGCCTCGCTGCAAAACCAGAAATGTCAAAGCCAGAGGTGGATGGTGGGGGTTTTTCTGAGGGCTCTTGCAATATCTCTGTTTGCCTCAGTGCTGGGGAGGAGTTTGACAGCCCTGCTACAAACAAGCCATTTTCCACAGACACCGCTCCCCCAGGCATCTCCTCACGCCTTGCACAATGCAGGCAGGACAGCAGGCAGAGAGGACGGGAAAGCAACATTAGAGCAGCACAGGAATTGCAATTTGGCTTCCTAAGTGCCAATAGCAGTAACAACCCTCTACCCTGACAGAGAATTGCATCACTCCTGGACACACAGGCCTCTTCAGCCTGGGGCCAACACAGGATGTGAACACACAGCAAACAGCTTTGCACTGATTTCTGGGTTGCTGAGCATGTAAATGCCAGAGGAAGTTGACGCTGGAAGGTGACAGTGGAAGGTGTCAGTGCAGTGGGAGCTCCTCCCTTTGGGGAGGCCACCCCAGCTCCACAGGCAGGTCCCATCCGATCCCACCTCCATGAACCCAGTGCTGGCTGGAGCAGGGCAGTGGGACGGGGAGGGCCCAGCACAGGGTCACTTTGGGGTGATTTTTCCAAATGAAGTGCTTAGCCTTGAACACATTTTATCCTGCTGGGTTTCCCCGGGCCATGAACCCTCCAGAACAGAGTTGAAGCCTGGGCATTCCCAGAACTGGCTGCAAACAACGGGACCAGAGTGTGGAGACATCTCGTTCTGCTGCCAAAACCTTCCCCTCCCCACATCCCTGCTGCTTCCCCATCCTCTACAACTGCCCAACCATCCCAGGAGAGAGAAGATGTTCAGCTCGAGGGACCCAACACAGGTCATGGTTCCCCAGCATTACTCCCCCTCTGCTCCCTCAGTGATGTGTATGTGACACTGAACGTCCTCCAGGTTAGAAATTCCCTCTGTCAAGGACCTCATCCAGGTGAATTTTACCAGCCAGGAAAAGGAAAGCTGCCGGGAAATCACTCCCACTGCAATCCCAGGGCCATCACAGATGGAAAGGGGCTGTGCTGGCAGTGTCACACTGTTTACCCAGGAATGTAAGGACAGGAAAAAACAATGGCTGATAGTAAATGAAACACTGGAAAGATTGTAAAGTGAGATGAAGGAATTTTAAGGCAGGGAGTTTATATGGCCTATTTCCTGATAAAATCAAGCACTTTAAAGGGTCCCTTCATGGTGTGGCAACACTGCAGTGAGCCCAAGGCATTTATGGGCAGAATAGGCAGTTTCCTTGAAAAAGGGTATTTCAGAGACATGCTTTAAAAGGTTGCTACACAGCTCTGTGCCCACTGAAACTGGAAGAAACCCTTGAGCCAAGATGTACAACAATCCAGAGGGATGCTTGGGGGTTATTTATTATCCCCCATTCCCAACCAGGGAATGCTGAGTGCAGCAGTCAGGCCTGGACACTGCAAACATGTTTTAGAGACACGGTTGCCTTTAAATACATTTTCCAATCTTCTCCCTGTAACACACCAGGGATAACACTCCAGTGCTGATGGTGAGGGCAGACAGGTGACAAACGCCCTTTAACCAGACAGAAGATAAAATTTCTTTCCCTTTGGTCCAGTCTCCCTCCATAAAGCAACACCTTTGCCACGAGGCAGTGACACAGGACAGGCTGTCACCTCTTCCACTGCTCCTCCCAACAACAGCAGGCCTGTGGGAGCAGCTGGTACCTCTGGAAAGGAGCAGGAGGAACCACGACTCCGATGCTGCAGCTGGAGAGGAGTCTGTGCTTGTTGTCCCCTCTTCATTCACTGTCACAGAAGACAGCCAAGGTTTGGGGAGACTGAAGCACAGTCCCCAGCAGTTCTCTCCCCACAGGCAGTGCCGTGGCTGAGGGCTGGGTGGGGGCTGCTGCTGGCCCAGGGGGTCGCAAGGGCAGAGGACAATCCTTGGCAGCTGCAGCACCAACTCCCCACCTTCCCCGAGCAGCGTTACCTTGCTCTGCTCAGCCTGAAAGCCGTGCCCTGAGCAGCCTGGCTGGCAGCTCTGCCTGGAGCCCTCCCGTGCCAGGGCTCCGGAGGCACCCTGGCCCCTCGCCAACCCCCCGCTGCTCCGGGGTCTATCCCAAACCCGGCGTCTGGGTCTTCCCTCTTGCACCACACCTGGCCTGAGCGGGGCTGCGCCCTGCGGGGCACGGAGGGGCGGTGAAGCTCAGCCCAGGTGGGAGGGACTGGGCTCCCGTTAAATCCCTGCTCCCAGAGGACCCGGTCCTTGCACAGACCCACCCCTGTGGTTTATGAGCTCAAGGTGCTGGCGGAGGTGTAGTGGCAGAGCCGTGCACAGGAGTGGGGACGAGCTGCTGCAGCCCAGGTACCTCAGAGTGCTGATTCCAGGGCCATCTCTGCCTTTGCCATGCCTCTTCCAAGTCCTTTTTTTCCCTTCAGTTCTCATGCTAATGCTACAGTTCCTATCAGTTCCTCCCTTCCATCACTCCTCTTGCTGCTGCTTTGCATTTAGCTGGGGATTACTGCTGTGCCTTGGGAGGAATCTGCTGCAGGGATCTCAAATAAGCCAAGACATGGTTGTTCCTGCACGAGCAGCGCTGCCGGCGGGCAGAGGCCGAGCGGATCCGGGGTGGGGAAGTGCTGACAGGAATGGTTGGGATTATGCTTGTTGCTCCAGCTAAGCTTTTGGGGTTTTCTCAGTAGTCTCTGGGGTTTATGACATTAGCATTTACCTTTCTTACTCACCCTTTTGAAGCATATTTAAGGTTTCCAGTGGTGTTCGTTGTCTGTTGAATGTTTCCTTCGCTGCCTCCAGTGGGCTCAGCCGGGGGGACACAACTGGGATCGTGGGTTGGTGCGTGTCCCAGTGCCTGTTCCAGCGCCTCCTGCCTGCCCATGGGAGGCTGCGGTTTGGGAAGTGTGCAAACTCCAAGGCAATAAAAGTGCCACGTGGGAGCAGACGTGCGAGTGGCTGAGGCGGAGGCTGGTGCAGAGGTTGGTGTGAGTTACTCGGGGTGTTGTGGCACCGCAGACAGTCAGGGAGGTCAAAGTGCCGGGAATTGGGTCAGGAACAAAAATGCTGTGAAACCAAAACCAAAAGCGGGTTCTGGGGCTCTGTCCCTGTGTCAGAGGAGAGCGAGCATCAGGAGGATGGTGTGGGAACTGTGCAGCCAGGGCTCCAGGCAGGAGCACTGTGGATCTGCTGCGGGTGTAGGTGGATGTACTGGGAAGAAGATGGAGGTCTGAGGAGGAGAGGAAGAGAATCCAATCCCACCTCGTACTGTTTGGGCCCAAGGGAAGAGCCTGAAGCAGTTCTGCTGCTTCACAAGGTTTCAAGCCCTGCAGGATGTGCCTGGGACAGTGCAGGGGTACAGGGCCCTTCTGAAACACCTGGAGTGTGTAGAGCCCCCTGTGGAGCAGCTCCCACCCTCTCCCTTCCCTTGGCACCCCTGAAATGCAGGAAAACAGCCTCTTATGCTGCAGCTTCCTTTGTCTAACATTAGTGAATCCCATAAGGGATGTGCCCATGGTCTCAGAAGGGGAAAATCCTGGCTGGTGCCCTGAGGAGCTTGTTAGTGTGTCTTGAAAGCCTCATGTTCCTGTAACTCATCTCAAACATTCTTAGGATTTGCTAATTTAGTCTATTTTTGGACAGACATCCTGTTCTAAAGACGCTGTTGTCCCTGAGCCTCCTACATCCACTGCTCGCCCACAAAGAGGGGAAGGGAAACTCCTCCTGGCTGTGCAGGGACCTCTCCTGGGAAAGGGGACCAGGCTCTGCTGCTCATCTCGTACCCAGAGAAGCTCTTGCCAAAGGGGAAAGAGCCATCCCTGGAGAGGAAAAGGGAGCAAGGCAGTGGGAGGGGGAGGTGTCAGAGGAGTGATTTCGACATTACTAATAACCCTCCTCCTCCAAATCCCTGGAGACCCTTCCAGAAGCCTGAAATGTTGCTAAACAGGCAATGCACTGGGGGATCTGCAGGGAGGTCGCTGGGCGGGGGTGGCTTCTGATGTGGATGCTCTTGGGACACGTTGGAGAGCAAAACATCCTCCTCTGGCACTGGTCACAGAGATGCTGCCCCGTCGTGTGGCTCCGGGGGCTGGTCAGACACCAAGATGCTGCCTGGGATTTCACAAACGCTTCTTTTGCTGCTGATCTTCCTAATTGCTCATGTTTGAGCAAGGGAGGAGGCTCTGACAGCCACCCCTTCTCCCCCGGCGAGGGAGGGCAGCCCCTCCTCGGGCATCAGCTGCCTCGTGCCCAGGTGCTGGAACCCCCGGAGCTGGGGGTTTATTAATATCTGCCATGTGATACCACGGCTCTCCCTGCTCTGCAGGCAAAACACGGCATAACCATGGGAACTCTGCTCCTCAACGCCCTCAGCACGCCCCGCTAATCCAGGCAAGTCGCCCGCAGCTCTCGCTGTGATCAGGTTGGGTGTAATGAGCTCTGGAAACCCTGGGTGTCCCAGCAGTTCCCTCTGCCCTTCCTGGCGAGGGGATGTGTAACAGGCTTGTCATCGGGAGGCTCCCAGGGCTCATGTTGCAAGGAAAAACAACCAGACTTGGCAACTGGCTGAGCTGTTTTGGGGTCTGTGCAGGCAGGGAAGGAGGCTCTGTCCCAGCTCGTATGTCTGAGCTCCAAATATCCGCGCTGGGACTCCCAGGGCTCTGCTGCAGCTGCCGGGGGACGCTGCGGGGCAGCGCTGCCAGCTCCGCTCTTACCCTGCCCCGTCTGATGCCAGGGCAGAGCCCTGGGGGTCCCACCGGGCTCCCCGAGATCCAGCAGATGAAGCAGGAGGGACTTTGCTCTGCGTGGATGGGCGGGCTGGGCCGGCGGGGCTGGGCCGTGCCCGGCGGGTTTGGGAAGGGCGGTTATCGCCGGGCCGGGGTGTGTCGGCACAGCCCTGGCCCCGGGGCACCGGCTGCTCCCACCGCGCCCAGCAGCGCCCTGCAGCCCTCCAAACACACACCCGCCTCCTGCCCCACGGGGGTGCTCTGGTCCCGGTCCCGGCACCCCGAGCCCTGCTCCTTCTCCTGTCAGGGGGGTCGTGTTTTCGTGTCGGGGGGCTGCCTGCCGAGCTGGGCTGGAGGTGGAGAACTGGGGTTACTGGGTTGAGCTGCAGCTCCTGCCCCACAAGCTGGGTCTCTGGGTGCAACAGGGACCTGCCTTGCCAAGAGCCTTTTTAAGAGTGTCCATCTGCATCCAAAATCTGTGACTTGTCCCCTTCACCTTAGGGGGAATTCTGTTCCACAGTCTGCTTCCAGAAGCAGAAACTCTGTAATTTCCAGTCTGGATGTGTTTGTGCCAGCTGATTTCCATCTCTTTTTGTGCTACCCTTGTCTTAGCTTAAACAGCAGAGCTCCTTCCCTGGTGTTTCCATACAACCAGCAGATCTCCCGGCCCCGGCTGAGCCAGCCTGGCCAGGCACAGCTGCAGTGCCAGGGTTCCCTCTGCCAGGGCTGCCCTGATTCTACCACAGCACTTGCTCTGCTGCTGCCACAGAGCCCAGGGCACCACTCATGGCACAGTGTGGATGTGTGTGATATGGGCTCCCTGCCTGTACCCATGCCCAGCCCCTCTTCCCTGCCCAGGGGGCACAGCTGGACACTGCCCAGCCCTTGCCAGGGGGACACTGCCATTCCCAATTGCTCTTGGACAGTCCTGATGTCTGTGGGCAGCGTTTGCCTGTCCCATGGCTGTGCCATGCTAGTGGCCAACAACCAGCCAAACAGCCCTTCCCCTCTGCTCCTCCAAGCAGAAGAGCCCACAGCCGAGGCTCAAAATTCCTGTGAGGAGCCTGGGAGACCTCTCACTTCAACCCAGAGAAGGGAAGGGAGGAAAAATGAAGTTTGGAGACTAATTCTGGCAGCACCAGGCATAAGAAAGATCAAAAACTCGGGGCAGGAGTACAAGAGAGGAGGGAAGCTGTTGCGTGCATGCTCCTGGAAGCCCCGACAGCCCCGGTTCATGCATCCTGCACGTTATTTCTGTACCTACTTAAATTAAAACCAGCCTTGTCTTGCTGACACTGACTGGAGCCAGGCAGTTCTTCTCCCCAGGGGAGAATCCAATTTTCACTCCATCTTGCTTGCGTTTTTGACCTGGAATGACTCTTCTTTTTATATTTAACCAACACTCCCTCCGAGCCTCGTACCGCGCTGTGCTTCTCACGCAGAGCCGGCGGTGGGATGGCACACAGGGCTCCAAGGCAGGGGACCAAGGTGGGCATCCTGCTCTCCCTGGATCCCACTGACCCGTGGCAGAGCTGGTGGTGTGATGGCACACAGAGCTCCAAGGCAGGGGATTTTGGGTGGTTTCCCAAGGTGGGCATCCTGCCCACCTGAGCTCTGACTGACCCACGGCAGAGCTGTGCCGTGACAGACCAGAGGCCACACGTGCTCTGTAGGCAGACCAGCCTGGCTGCTGGTGGGAGAGGGGATTCATGGTCCCAGCCCTCTTCTGCATCCTCTGCATCCTCTGCACCTTAGGATTGAGGTCCAGAAATGCCAAGGAAGAGCCACGTGCATGGCATGGCTGGTGGGGAGGGCACCGTGGGATGCTGGGCTGTGGCACTGCTGTGGTCATGGGAGGGACCCCACCACCTGCAGCCCCTCACCCACCTGCCTCCCAATTTCTGACAGATCCCTTCACAACTGGTTCTCCATAGGGATAACTGCTCCAGCCTGGTCCATCTCTCCTCAGCACAGAGGCAGACCTGGCTCCAAAAGGGTAGGATTACTTAATTACAGCTCAGAGGTACCCTGGGCCTGTCTAATCCAGGCTGCAGAGGTGTTTCCCTTCCTGCAGCACAGCCCTTGGTGCAGGCACATCCCTGCTCCCGAGCCTTTCCTAGGGACCAACCTGTCAGTCCTGTAAATTAAACCTTTCAGAGGCTCAGGAGACACCACGGGGGCTGGGCTGGCAGAAAGGCAGATGGAGTAGAGGTATTTATTCACTCCTGCAGCCCTTAGTGCTCTGGGAAGCCCTGGAGAGGCCTTTGCCTGCCGTGACTCGCCCGTGGCTGTGTGCTGACAGCAGCGACGTTCTGCTTTAATTCCCTAATCTTCATGAGCCCGGGGTATTCCAGGTGTCTCTCCAGCAAGAAGTGAGGCTTCTCCAGGGTTATATAACCCATCCAGGGCAAAGCTGGACTGTTTGGAGCCCCCTCCATACCAGCTCCCAACACCTGGCAGGGCAATTAGTCACCGATTACAGCCGTGACGCAGGGCACCAGCCCAGCTCCTGCTGCGCCCACGGGCTGAGGCACCGGCTGCCCCGGAGCAACGTGTCTCCTTCCTAATCCTGTGACTCCATCGTTAATCAGTCCGGGATAGGCGAGTAAATAAGCCTGTCATTGGAGGCTGGTGCAGGGAAGAACAAATGTTTTGTGAGGTGCAGCCTTCTGTTTGTGTGTGTCACACACCAGGATATGGAGAGGGAGCCCCGAGCTGTGGGATTAACTCCTGCCAGCAAACCTTTGGCTCTGGATCGCCCGTGGTCCCCACTGGCACCGTTCTTCCCAGGGACTAGAGAGGATGGGAGTGCTGCCATGCAGCCAGGGCAGTGTGGGCACAGGGAATGTGCTGGGCTTGGATGTCCCAACACGGAGATGCTGAGTTAGTTTGGTTGTGGCAGGACAGCGTTATTGTCCTCCTCTGGAGCCAGAGGAGTGAGGGTCCCTCTGTGTTTGGTGGCAGGATGTGATGCTGAGGGACAGCTCCTGCCAAGCAGGAGGGCAGCAGCAGCAGCTGGGGAGATCCCACTTGTTGCTGATGCAGTGGGACAACTTCCCCACCTCCAAACAGTGCCCTGAGACCCTTTTTCCCTGACCCCTGAGGGAAGCCCACCTCCTGCCGTGGGGGTTTATAATGGAGAATTAAAAAATACTTTCTGTCTAAAGCAAAGCCCGGGAGTCTTCAAAGTGTATTAGCAGTCAGATTCCTCAAGCAGCACCATGACTGAGGCAGCAGCCACGTACTCAGGCTTCCAGGCTTGCCTTGTACCAGGAAAAAGAAATCCTGGATTAGCTGTACACCCACTCCAGGACACTGCCCTGGCAGGCAGCTCCGGCTCTGTGCCCGCCAGGCTCGCTGGCTGCCCTCGGATGCCTTCTGAGGGTCAGGGTCCCACGGGAAGACTGTTAGAGTGAGCCCTCATTTCATTCTTAATCCAGAAAATCAGCAAATAAAGCAGGATGTCCTTCTCAGGCCTTTGAATCATCCTGAAAAGCTGTTGCCAGTGAGTGCTCCGTGCGCTTGCCCGGCCACACTGTGGCACCGGGAGCAGAGGCTGGAGAGGGTGGAAAAGCAGGACGGGGTGACTTGTTTTCTTATGAGCTGAATTCCAGCTTTGCACTCCAAATCCCGGTTTTTATAGACTTTTCCGCTGAAGTCTGCTCCTGCCCGGGGCATGCCTGTGTAACCGCTCCTCTCTGCATTCCTCAGATTCCTCTTCCGCTGGAGACCGGATTGAAGACGGGGGTCTGAGGTCCCTGGTGGAGGAAGGAGGCGAGGAGCAGGAGGAGGAGGAGGTTTCCCTTGGACTCTAAGCCGTCAAACCGGAAAACCAAACCATGTCCCAGGTCATACAGAACCACGTGCTGCGTGTTGGACAGACTGTGTGTGTTCCCTCTCCGGAGGAAAGCAAGAGCCTGCACCCGGCGGGGTACCCGGGGTGCTCCGCCCTGCCGGGCAAGTACGTCTACTACTCCACGGAGTCCTGGGCTGACCCCCCCTCCGTGGTGCACCCCAAGGCCCACCTGCTCCCCGGAGGGAGGCTGTATGGAGCCCACCCTGTGCTGGAGCATGTGGCTGCTCACACACAGGGGAAGGGGCAGCAGGACTCCTCCTTGGAGAGAGCCGCTGCTCCGTGTCAGCCGAAGCAGGAGGAGAACACCAGCGTGGATCCTGAGGCTCAGCCAGTGTCTCCCTCCCTGGACATATCCATAGAGGCTCTCAACCAGCTGATCCTGGAAATCGATCCGACCTTCCAGCCGCTGAAGGATCCAGCCCAACCTGCTGTTTGGGGTGACACCACGGCCACCAAGGAACAGGAGCCAGAGGCAATAGGTGAGGAAAAGGCACCACTCAGGCACTGGAACCAGAGCAGCTCCAACCCAGTGAAAACCCTCTGCCAGGGGCAGCGGGAGCCCAGGGCAGAGAGGTCGGGCACACACCTGTCCCTGGGCAGGACGAGGTCCTGGGGGGCTGGAAATGGGCATCAGGGATGTCCTGCACTGTTCCCAGTGGGATTGCTGTGGGGAGTTGTCTCCTGACGTCAGGGTTCCATATTAAGGAGCAGGACAGGCTGTGTATCCAGGCTCTGCCTAATTCCACTGCTTCCATGGCCCTGGTCTGATCACTGTTGACATGTCTCATGCCCAGCCAGCTCAGAGGGATGCAGAAGGGAACAGGGAAAACAGCCTTTGATTCAATCTGATGTTTGTTTCCCTGTGTTTGGAGAAAACATTTCTCATTGGAAATGGGACTTGGGGAAACTCCTAATCCCAGCTGTCACCATCAGTGACAGGCCCTGGGCTCTGGGTGCCATGTGAGGACCCTGCTCCCCTCATTCCCTCAAGGCCAGCAGGGCCTTTCCCAGGGTCACGCTTGACCCGTGGGAGCACAAGGATTTGCAGCCAGATTTCCAGGGCCCTGGGCTAAGGTACCGAGTGTTACACAACCACCTCCTTTAAATGTTCCCAGTCACTTTGCCAGGGAAATTCTTTTTCCAGGGCTTGTGCACTCCTCGGGCAGCATACCTGGCATAGGCAAGGCACCAGCAGCACATACCAGCCTGTTCTCTGCTCAAGGGTTCCCTACATGAACCCTTGTGCAACACTCCCCTGTCATCCCTGCAATCCAAGCTCTGATCTGTGAGCTGCTCCTGATCCAAGCATTCCTGCCTGGGCTCTTCTGCTGGTTTTAGCTGTTCAGCACCCTGTGCACAGGGCAGCCCCAGCAGTGCTGGCACTGCTGTCATTGTCCTGGTGCACCGGGGGTGGCTCAGGTGCCTGAGGACACAGACTTGCTGCTTCCCAACAGCCTTGTTGCCTGTCCCTGTCTTTACACATGGAAATACCTTGACAGTCTGTCCCCAGGCCTCTTTCCAGAGGAAGGTGAAATGAGAGGATGGCAAAGGCATGAAAAGAATTCTGTTCTCCCTGAGCCCTCCTGCAAACACGAAGATTGTGGGGTCAGGGGAGGATGAGGTGCCTGTGAGGGTCCTGGTGCTCCAGCAGGGAGCCAGACAATTCCAGGGCAGACAGTGTCCCTGCTTCCCCCTGGGATGGACAGAGTGGCCTTGCAGATAAAGGACTGTGACAAAGTGCAAGTTCAGCTCTGGCTGCTCAGTGCCTGGATCTTGGGGGATGGAGCCTGAGAAGCTTCACAGGTTTGAAAAATCTGGCTCCAAGAGAACACCTGGAATTCTGGCCACAAATGCAGTGGGAAAAGCCTCACTTTAGCTTTCATTTTCTTTTAGCAGCTCTTGGATTTTACACTCACTTCCTCCCACTCCAGCCCTGCAACCTGTGCCCTAATGTGAGGGTGGCAGGGACTGACAGTGATCAGAGAAGTGAGAGGGGCTTGTTCTTGGTTAGTGGAGCCCACGAGGAAGCTTTAAACATGACAAATGCTGCAGCAACAGGAGATGCTTTCATGAGAGTCACAAATCCCTCTGGAATCCACTGGAGAGGAGAGGAGATCTCAGATCTCAGCTTACGTGACATCTGAGCTCCGTGTTTGTGGCACTTTTGCCACTCCTTGATGCTGGAAAACTTGCCAAGGTCTTGAGCAAATATTTGAGGTTTAACCCCAGGTGATAAGAGGAGCCAAGGCGGAGAAGTAGGAGGTAAAAGGCCTCCTACATGAGCACGGTGTGCAGATGCTTGTCAGTTCTTTAAAGGACAATTAAACTCTCCATTTCTCTCTCCCCTTGAGGAGCCATTGACAGGAGCTGGCTGTGAGGGTTTGTGTGCCGATACCGGGACATGCAGCTCCGGAGCCGCTCCCAGGCCGAGTGTTGGAGGAGCTGCTGCTGGCAGCCAGGCTGTGGAGGGGGAAGGCTGTGGCTCTGGCTCCATCCTGGCGAGGTCCAGCTGTGTCCCTGCTGGGGACCAGCCCTCCTGGCCCACCTGGCACCTCCTCAGCACTGGCCGTGCCAATCCGACCCTGCACCGGGGTTGGCACAGAGAAGGGGCTCGGGAAGTAACTTCTGTACAGACTTGTACTCTTCCTGCTCATCCAGCTCTATGCCCCAGAGGTCTGGTTGTTCCTTACAGTAACCAGGGTCAGCAGAGTCGGCTGCTCTGCCTGTCCAGCTCCCACGTGGCAGGTCCAACCCTTCACACCACAGCCAGGGGGATCGGGGTTGTTAGAGCAGCTTGTCTTTGCCGCAGTAAAAAGGTTTTTCCCTCTCCAAGAAACGCTTTTGAGAAGGGGAACTTTCCTGAACTCCATGGCAGGGCAAGAACAAGGCGCTGAAAGCAAAGCTGGGCATGTCCAGACTGGAAGGGAGGTGCAAACTTCTGGCACTGGAGTGATTAACCACCAGAGCAGCTTCCCCGGGCGGTGAATCCACCATCGCTGCGAGTGCTTAAATGGGGTCTGAGTGTTCCAGCCCAGCCAGAAATTTATGGCTTTGTCCAAGGAAGCCAGGGCCTGACGTACATCAGGCACCTGGGGAGCCAGGCACACTCTGTCCTGGCTGTGAGGTTTCGCTTTCTCTGACAAGAGATGCTCTGCCAGGTGTGTTCCCATATCACTGATGGCAAGCAGAGGGGCTGGACGTGCCTGGCCTGCTCTGAGCACGAATGGAAGAGCAGGAAGGATCCCACAGCAGGGCACAGGCACAGAAACTGCCTTGGAAGTTACTTCCCTGGAGAGATTTGTGCAGGATGGAAGAAGGGAAGAGGGAGCAGGCAGCCCCTACCTGGGGCTCTGTGCTTGCTGCCAGCATGGCTGGTCCCATAGTGGACACCAAGAGCCCTGTGACTGCCCTTGTCCCACATGGATTCCCTCTGCCTCCTGTCCCACCGCCACTCCAGCTGTACCTGGGGCCAGGTGACATCCCCCTGCTCCTCTGCCCAGGCCCAGGTGATATCCCTCTGCTCCTCTACTCGGCCAGGGTGTGCAGGGCCACACTCCTGCTGCACTGGGCACCCTCCAAACCTGACGTAATCCCCGGGGGGAGCAGCCAGATGTTTTTCTCTTGAGTCAGGTACAAACAGAGAGGCTGCTGGAGGGAACACCCACCTCTGGCTGCAGGTCTCTGCAGGTCCTGGCTGGGTAGTGCTGGTGAGGGGGGGGCTGAGCAGCCAGACGTAATCCCCCTTCCCTGGGAGCCTGCCAGCACTGGGGGGTCAATGCACTCTGGGGTCTGTGAGGAATCAGCCCCCATGGGATCTCAACAAAAGGCATGGGGGTGTCCCCTGGGACTCCCCTGCAGCCCTGCAGAGAGTGAAACCCAGAGCCAAAATTCACAGCAGGAAGAACAGACACGTGTCCCCCACGGAGCTTTATTAAGGAACACAATTTGGACACTGGATCTCTAATAACCTCCTCTCTCTCCCTGCAGACATCAAGTACATAGAGCTGACACCAGGCAGAGCCACGGGGCCTGAGCTGCCACAGGGCTCCCCCAGCCCTTCGGGCACCCCCTTCTCCAGGTCCCCCCAGACCGACGGCTTCCTCACCCAAAAAGGGGCACTCGGGGGCAAATACAGCACCAGTGACAGCGTGGTTTTCTCCAGCCCACCCGGACCCTCGAGCTCCCAGTCAGCCACCCTGAGCTGCAGCAATGCATCCGAGAGCATCACGGTGCCCCAGCAGTGCACGGCCGGACACACGGACACCGCCTCCCTCGGCACCTCCCCGGGCTTTGACAACCTGCTGAAGCCTGTGCACGTGGTGAGGGCCCAGCAGCGGGGCAGTTGGGTGTCCCAGCTCTCCACCAGCCCCGGCTCTGACACCAGTTACATCCTGGGAAGGTAAATGCCGCCTGTGCCCCAGCCTCGGGGTGATGGTGGGGATGGAGGGGGTGCAGGGCTGGGCTCTGAGTCCCTCATTCCTCAGGCTGGGAGCCGGGGGGCTGACAGAGCTGGTGCAGTCCCTGGGGTGGGCTCTGCATGTCAACACCCCCCTGATGTTCTCTGCTCTTTGTCCCTCTTGCAGCAGCACCCACTCGCTCCACAACGAGGACTCGGATGCTCCCACCGCTGCCTGCTCGTCCCCCTCCAGCTCCCTGGGCAGCCCCTGCTCCCCTTCCCCTGGCATCGTGTCTCACTCCAGAGAAGCTTTTGGCCAGAGGCCCCCCCAGCCCAGGGCAGGCAGCTCCCCCAGCACCAGCTCCTCCCAGAAGGGCCAGGCCAGCAGCTGCCCCCCCTCCATCCTCCCCTCCGCAGCCGACATCCCCGTGCTGTTGGTGAACGGGTGCCTGGAACAAGGAGATGGATCCCCTCGGGCGGCCAAAGCCCCCCCCAGCTCTGCCACGCAGGCCCCCCCTCCCGGCTGCAGCCCAGCCCCGAGGCTCGGGGGCCTCAACAACGCCCTGTCGGCTCCTGCACTCTCCTGTGTCCCAGACAGTGAGTCCCAGGGCAGGGCTGGGGTGGGAGCTGCAGATCCTGGCAGCTGCTGGGAAAGGGGTACAAACCTCATTTTCCCTCTGGTTTAGCTGTGGGTTATAGACACGAAAGGCGGGGGGTCCTTGCCGGAGCTGGAGCTCCTCGTTTTGTCCCCGAGGGCTCTGGGTGGTCTCCAGTTCAGTCCTGGTGACTCTGGATGAGCTGCACCTTCTGCCCAGTGGGGTGCTGGGGCACGGGCTCAGCAGGCAGGAACCCTCTGCTCCCTCAAGGAAATGCAGATCCACCAATTTATAGTACCTGAGAGTGAGAACCACCGTTCTGTCCTGCCCTCCTGGTTTGTGGGCCCAGACCAGGGTCGGGAGGAGGGGTTGGGGCTCCTGTTTGCTCTGAGGACACCGAAAGGTACAGGAGTTCACAAGGTCCCTCATTCAAGGGCAAACACTGGGGCTATTGTTCTTTGGAGGAGATGAGCAGAGGCAGCTCTCAGGGCAGAGGGTTTTAATTGGGATCCTTATGGGAATAGCAGGAGGGTGTGTGGGTCAGATCCTCAGCTGGTGTAAAGCCCACGGTCCAGTGCATTGTGCAGGGCTGGGCAGGCTGGCACTGCCAAGGGATTCCATGTGCCCCTCTCTGCACTACATCACAGCCTGCCAAGAGAGATAATTACATGGAGAATGAGCTATTCTGAGGAGTGGGGAGGAAAGGATTCAAAAGGATTGAAAAAACCTTCAGCCCTGACCAGCCCGAAAAAGAAATGTCTTTGCTGGGCTCTGTCACCTGTGGAGGTCCTGGAGGTCCCTGCTGGCCTTGACACCATGGGGTCTCTTGCAGGTCCCCTCAGGGCTGGGCAGCCCACCATGAAGTTCGTGATGGACACATCAAAGTACTGGTTCAAGCCGAGCATCAGCAGGGACCGAGGTGAGGCAGCGAGGGGCTCCAGGGGGGTCACCCCACCTTGGGCTCCTGCCTGTGCCCTGGGGTGGAGTCCTCCTGTGTCCCTGGGGACTCAGTGAGGGCAATTCAAAACCTACTGGGGGCTGATGGGGGTGGAGAGACCCTCTTACTCCGAGGGGGACGACTCAGAAACACAGGCTGTGCCACAGCCCCTCTGCAACCCCCTAAAGCTCATAAAAGCTTCTCCTGCCCCTGTGCTGTCCCACAGGCAGGGGCTGAGTGTCCTGGGGACCACAGAGACCTATGAGACCGAGGCAGGGCCCTGCAGGAGCACAGTTGGTGCTGCACGAGGGCTGTGAGCGTCCTTGGCAAATGCTCCAGAGCCTTTCCTGCTGCTGCCAAGGAGTGACTGCCCACAGAGCACAGGAGTGGGGAGGTCCCACCTGTTGTGCTTGGCTGAGCCCCTGCCTGTGCTCTGACAGCAATCCAGCTGCTGAGGGACAAGGAGCCAGGCACGTTCCTGGTGCGGGACAGCACGTCATTCCGGGGCTCCTTTGGACTGGCCATGAAGGTTCCCGGCTCTCCGTCCGGCAGCCAGACAGGTACAGGGACTCGCTTGGAGATGGGGGGTTCCTTTAATGGTTTAACTGAAACTGGGCAAACTAAAGCCAGATGAGAAACAACAGGATTTCGGTTGTGTGGGAGACATTGACAGCCTCTGTTGGTGCCCATCCCACCCCTGACAGGGGCTGGCACCACACTGGCACCACAGAGAAGCTCTGGTGATGCCCTGGGATGGGCAGAGGTGGGCAGGCACAGGTAGGGGAAGGCAGGGGTGGGCAGAGGAGGGCAGGCACAGGTAGGGGTGGGCAGGGGTGAAACAGCAGCTCTGGGGCCGGTGCTGATGCTGGTTTTGGTCCCTCTTGCAGGGGACGACGGCAGTGACCTCGTCCGGCATTTCCTCATTGAGTCCTCCACCAAAGGGGTGCACCTGAAAGGGGCCAGCGAGGACCTGTATTTTGGTAAGGACAGTGCCATCACCCACAGCAGCCCTGGTAGCCCCAGGAGCTGTTTCCAAACCTCCTGGAAGCATCAGGGTGACGGGGTGAGCGTGTTGCACACCCACCAGCATGGGGACCCCCCGGCCCCCAGTCCTGCCTGCACTTCCCTGGCAGTGAGATCATGGCAGTAGGAAAATGAGCTTCCTGGGACACTGCTGGGGGGTGGAGGCACGTGGTGGGAGGTTTCAGGCACCAGACCCCCCACAACTCGTGGCTCTGTGTTTCAGGGAGCCTCTCTGCCTTCGTCTACCAGCACGCCATCACCCCGCTGGCACTGCCCTGCAGGCTCAGCATCCCCACCAGAGGTAGGTGACGGGACACAGGGGATGATCCAAGGGGAGGGGGGAAGGTCCTGAGGTGGGGAGGGGGTTGAGCCCTGCAAGGGGCTGCTGCCCTGGCTGCAGGCAGAGCAGGGACCTGCAGAACTGCCCTGAGGACAGCACAGCAGTGACCCCCTTCTGCTGGGGGTGAGGGTGGGCGAGGGAAGGAGGAGTGGGAAGATCAGAGGTGAGCAGAGCCAGGAGAGGGAGGTGGAGGACAGTTAAGTTAATTAGTGCTCTAAGCCCCTGCAATTAGAGCAGTCCTGGGCCTTTGTGAGATAAGGAATGGTCAAAGAGGTGACCAGCACAGCCCTGCCTGTGGCATCACTGCTCCTGCTTGTCCTTCATGCAGATCTCGCTGACAGAGAAGACAGCCCAGACTGTGCTCCTGAATCCATGCTGTCCCTGGCAAACAAAACTGCAGGTGAGGGCTCGAGCCTGCACTGCTGCCCAGCTGGCAAGAGCTGGAGCCCTGGGCACGCTGTGACAGCAGCAGGTCACCCCCACACACTGGTGGGGGGCCTGTGTGACATCCCCCTCCAGCTTCCCCACCGGGCTGGGGATACCCCCAGGATCTCCCCACCTCCTCCCCAGCCCCTGGGCTGTAGGGGAACCTGGTATTTTTAAGGAAAGGAGATTTTGGGTCCTCAAGATACTAGAGAACACAGTTCTTGAGGTCACAAGGCTGACAAAAGGCACCCATTTCCCACAGTTTTAAATAGCTCCTGATTTTTAAGCCTCTCCCCTGATGGGGTTCAATGGGGATTGAACATCTGGAGCTTTAGGAGAGGGATGGGGCAGTCGGGGGCTGCTTGAATTGCTGGGGGACCTTATGTGGGGGATATGTGGGCACTGCAGAGCAGGATGGGAGGGGTCTGTGCACCCCAGCCTGGGTGGGAGCAGAGAGGGAAGGGCAGGAGACCACACGGATGGGTCACAGCACAGGCCGGGGAAGCGGGAACGGCTTTGTTTTGCTGGAAATTCTGAAAAATCAGTTGGCAAGCTGGAAAGTTTAGTTTGACCCAGAGCAGCCCTTTAAACAGCTCAATCAGCCTGAAATGTCATGTTTTAGGTTGGCCTTCAGCCCTTCGTTGGCTTGGGGTATTTCTGCTTTTCATTAAAGGAAATATGTAATAAACAGAAAAAAAAAAAAGCGCCCCAAATGTGACATTTAGAAACGGGAAATTAAATACTTTGACTTTTACAACAATTAGTGCGAAGAATTAAAGTAAACCAAACTAAATTGGTGAAGAATTTCTGAGTCACCGAACCTTTTAGTTTTCGTCAAAAACAAACCCGACCCGGATTCCGTGCGAGGGTTCTGCAGGATGATCCCTGGGACCCAGCCCTGGGTGTCACCCGTGCTGAGCCGGGCTCTGTGCTGTCCTTGCAGTGTGCAACGTCCTGTACCTCAGCTCGGTGAGCGTGGAGACGCTGACGGGAGCCCCGGCCATCCTGAAAGGCATCTCCTGCACCCTGGAGCTGGAGCCGCTGCCCACGCCCATCCTGGTGCACTTCAGGGTGACGGAGCAGGGCATCACCCTGACCGACATCCAGAGGAAGTAAGAGCCCAGGGATGGGCTGCGGGGGTGGCCGAGGGGGGGTCATGGAGAGGCAGCTCCCCCGTGCCCACCCAGCCCCCTCCTTGCCTCCCAGCCTCAGGAAAAGCTGCCCTGCTTGGACAAACCCGCGTCACGACCCAGGGATGGACCTGACCCCTTGTTACAGTGCAGGGCTGTGCGTGGCAGCACCTCAGGGGTGGGATGCAGGAGGCAGCTGGACCCGGGGTTGGGATTCTGGGATGCCATTTGGGATCCCCATTCCCCAGCAGCCGTGACAGGGCTTGGATCTGCATAATCCTGTTCCTGCCTGGGCCCTTCCCTCCCATAACCCTTCCCTCTCTTCTTCCAGGGTGTTTTTCAGGAGACACTACCCCTTGGCTGCCATCAGGTTCTGCGGGATGGACCCTGAGAACAGAAAGTGAGTTTTGGGCGGCCGTGCCGGTCGGAACCGCCTCCTGTGCTCCCTTCCCTGCCGTTCCCAGCACTTCTGCGCTGCTTCAAATCCCAAATCCCAAAAAACTGCCCTGGGCGTAACGCGCCGGGGTGGATCTAAACATAACCCTTGGCTTTGCAGCTGATGGGATGAATTAAACATCAGCCTTTGAGCAACTCCAATTCTGTTCTTCCCTCAGGTGGCAGAAGTACTCCAAGTCCTCCAGGTAAGACCTGCACAGGGACCTCCTGCACAGAGCCGGGGGCTGGAATCTGGGGGGGATGATGCTGCTTTGGGAAGCAGTTGCATTGCAGAACATCAAAGAATCAGCTTAAAAATGAAGAGAGGATTCAATAGAAGTTACCGTGGTGGCCGGGTGAGGGGTGGGACTGGTGGGTAAAGTTTTAGGGCGGGTTTACTCTGTAGGTTTGGGCAAGAGGTTTGGCTGAGTCCCGTTCTCCACATCCCCTTGTGCAGAACCCCCCATTCAAATCCCACAGCCTTTCCAGGGACTCACACTGGGCTCAGGAAGGGAGTTTATATCTGGCTCTACCTTGTGCTCAAGAATCTTTTCACGGCTGGGTAAGCCTTGCCAGAAACACTCCTCCCGGCTGCTTGGCTTCCAAGGAAACGTGATTGGGGAGCGGGCCAAGGTGGAATTGTTGGAACTGGGATTTGGCTTTGTGGCCGGGGCTGGTTTCAGCGTATTCCTTCAGATTCCTGGATGCAAACTGAATAAGCCTCTCTCCTTTTTTCAAAGAATCTTTGGGTTCGTGGCCAAAAGCCAGACAGACTCGGGGAACCTCTGTCACCTGTTTGCAGAGTACGACACGGTGCAGCCGGCGTCGCTCGTCATCGACCTGCTCCGCCAGCTCCTGCTCGGCCCGTAGGGATGGGACCTTTGGATGCCCAGGGCTGGCAGCTGCCCACACACTGCCGAGCTTCTCCTGCTCCTCTGCTCCTGCTTCTGAGTTGCACTTTTGGCAACAGCTCGTATTTATACTCTTTTTGTTATGTACCATCATGTCAGAAGTCTCAGTTAGAGATTTTCAACTCTGGTGGGATGAGGTGCCCACGGGGAGCTGTGCTGGTCTGGGACAGAGCGGTGGGATGGGAGCTGTGCTCCCTATGGAACCACAGCCCCTCACCTGGCACCCACTGTCTGCTTTGCAGGGCCCCAGTGTTCTGGCTGAGGTTCCTACCAGCCACGAGGGATCCCTGTGCTCGGGGCATCCAGGCTGAGGCAGGTCATGGAGCTGAGCTGAGCTCCCACCATTAGGAACTCAGCCCTGACCCCCCAGTGCCACAGGAGGGGAGGTCTGGGTCAGGCAGGGGGGACTCACCCCCTGAGTAGTACCAGAAGGCAGCTTTGCAAATCAAACTGTATAAAAATCACCCAGTCCTGCTGGAAACCTGCTTCCCTGAAGGAGCAAGAGGCGTCCGCAGGCAGGAATGTCAGAGCAGCGCATTTTTCCCTGTGCTGGGAAATTCTCCTGCCCTTTTTCGCAGAGCGGGGTTACGGGCGGGCTCGACCTCCCGGCACCGCGGAGAGCTGGGAAATAAACGGTGACATTTTCATGACAGTGAAACATCGGGTTTTTGGAAATGACTTGCCTGAATCTGGGCCAGCTCCTCGGATGACGTGCGTTGGCGCGGCCCCGAGGAAGCCGATGCCGCCGTGATCTGCAGCAGCTGAAGAGTCGGCTCCGCTGCAGCTCGGAGCAGAGAGCGGCTCCGAGGCCACCACGCTGTCACCTTCCGTAGTCGTCGCTTACCTGGGGCCTCTGCACTGGTTTTGGTTTCAGGCCCTGTGTTATAAACCCACATAGGGGTATTTCCAATAAAGCAGTGGAGCGTTTATCCTGCACAGACACCGCAGGGACGTCAGCAATGGAGATGCTCTGCTCTGGAACAGCCAAGCAGATGCATCCATGGCAGAGGGTCCCTCTCCTCCAGCCAGGCTGTGGAGCGGGTCCAGCTGGAGCAGCTTTTGGCAATGACCAAAACAGATATCAGGGTCACTGCAGGGGGAGCACATGGGGCCCTGGAGCTCTGGGAGGAGACCTGAACAGCTTTGTGCCCCCCAGACCCTTTACCCCAAGCTCTGCTCAGCCAGAACCCAACCCTCTGGGGTGGCCTCAGGAGGCAGTCCCAGGGATCCTTGTGTTTCTGCCGCCCCCACTGTGCTGCAGGGACACAGCAGAACGTGGCACCCCAAGGTCATGGGCAGCTCAAGCTGCAGGATCCCAGCCCTGGGACCTCAGGGCAGGTCCGGGACCCCCAGGGCTGGACTCTTGCAGTTATCACGATGTTGGTCAGGATCATACAATGAGAGTGGGAACAGGCAAAGGCCTTGGCTCCATGCAGTGCTTTGAGAGGGTCGCACTGCCCCCCTTGACCCCGGCCAGCCCTGGCAGTCACCGGCACAGGGCCGGGGCGCGGGGCCGGGCTCCAGGACGCTGGCGTCGGCCCTGGTCCGGCGGCCGATATGCTGTGCCAGCAGATTTTTGGGCTGCCTGTGTTGGCTGCGGCCGCCTCTGGCCCCGTCCCGGGGGTGTTTGCACAACCCCAGCGCCGCGCGGCTCCGGTAACCGGAGCATCGGGCTGGCGCCGGCCCCGGGTGGCACTGCCGGCCCCGGGAGCCACCAGGCAGGGACCCGGCGTACTCCCGTGCCGTGACCGCGGGCAGCACCGGCTGCAGACGCCGGCAGACAGCCGAGCTGCTGTCGGGGGTGCCAGGAGCAGCGGGAGGGGTGTGGCTGCTGCATCTTCCAGCTGCATCCCGGCACCCTCCCAAAGCGCCGAGCGGAGCCGGTGGTGCCCGGTGCACTCCGGCACCTGGGCATGTGCTGCAGGCTGCGGCTCGTCAAGGCCGGCGGGACCGCCTGGCCTCGAGCCCGTGGCCCTGGAGCAGCCGGTGCCCGTCCCTGTCCGGCCCTGAACTTTGAAGCCCGTCCAGGGTCCCCTCCCAGCCTGGCGCCGTCTCCGGCCCCGCCGCTGCTCCGTGTCGCTGTGTGGGGCTGACGGTGACAATCCTCCCGGTGGCACTGGTGGAGGCTGAGCTGGGAGCCACGAGGAGGCAAGAAATCATTTGCTCCTCTGCTCGTGAAGCTCTTCCACAGGCTTCAGGGCACCTGGGTTTCCAGGGCTGCTGAATCCCAAGCCCAGCACAGGACCAGGAGAGCAGTTCCTTGGGCAGGGGTGGCGAAAGGAGCCTGTCCCCACACCGGTGGGATCCCACAGACCACTCACTCCTCCCCCCCCTCCCATTATTTAAAGCCATAAAAAATAAAACACACTCAGTAGAAAAACATCAGATAACAGGAAATTAAATATAGTAATTACCTTTTTTTCTTTTTGAGGATACAAAGGTTCAAGTGTACTGTAAAAGGGTCGGTGCTACACGGGAGTCCAACGGGACGGGCTTGGCCCAGGAGGGACGGACAGGGACCCCTTGGGCACAGGGGGACACACTGGGGACAGGGGACACTGGTACATGGTCGTGTGTAAATACAGCCCTAAACTACGGGAGAGACACTGCGAAACACTGGAGCCCTCCAAGCAGGACACAGAATGTGCCCTGGTGCACTGGCATTCCCAGGAACCCCCAAACTGGGAAAGGCTCTGCTGGATCTGCCCTGGTCTGGGCAGGGAGGGGCCAAGTGGCCAAGACCACTGGGCTGGCACTGCCACCACACCCTGTGCCCTACCATGGGATTGGCACCATGACTGGCCATGGTCCCCAGCAGCACCTCCTGCAGCCTGGGAAACCCATCCTTGGCACAGTGGCACTGGGGGGACTGGGAGAGAAGAGGGGCAGGGACCCCCCCTCCCCACTGAAGACTGTCCTGGCAAATTGACTCCATTTAGAAGTTGTGTGTGAGCAGGGCCACAGGCAGCCAGGGCAGGCAGGGATTCAGGGGGTGCCAGGGCAAGAAGAGATCCAGCAGGGCACAGGGACAACCAGGGCATCTGGGGGTTGCCAGGGCAGGCAGGGATCTGGCAGGGCACAGGGGCAGGCAGGGATCCGGGGCGGTGCCAGGACAGGCAGGGATTTGGCAGGGCACAGGGGCAGGCAGGGAGGGGGTCAGGAGGGCAGAACGTTTCACTAAAACTGAAACATTTTGTTCCCATCAGGGGGCCTTGGCCAGGGCAAATCTACATGGAAAACCAAAAGCTTCCACTGAGGCCATGGAGCTGGGGTAGGTCAGGAGAGGATCAGGAAAGTCCCCTCCATCTTTGGCACACTCGCCACGGCATTTTTACATGAAAAATTTCCAGCTCAGCTTAACGAAAAGAGAAGAAAAAAGAATAGCTACAAAACCAGTGACAATTTCTCAGCTGAGAATTTTGTGCTGGTGAAATCTGCAGATCCCATCATGGAGACATTCCAGAACCCTTCCTGGTTTTGTCATGTTGGCCAAACAGAGAAGATAGGAGCTACTGCCACAGTCCCCTGGTCCCTGGGGTTGGAGAATTCCAGCCTTGGGGCCACATGGTCACTTTTAAGATCCCACCAATGGCATTTTTTAAATGATTAAAAAAATATTTGGGGAAGAAACTAAAAACTCAGACCAAAAGCTCTTCCTGCTGGGATGCATTTCCTGGACCTCCCTTGTCCCCCCCATCCTCCCCTCGGACTCAATGCCTGTGAGGACCATCCTTGCCCCAGGGATGGGACAGGGGGAGACAGGATGGGTGGGGGGCTCTGTCCCTGCACGGGGAGCAGGATGGGGATGGGATGTGGGGATGGGGGGCTGCAGCAGGGAGGGGAAGGTCTCTTATTGCTCTGTGTGGCTGCACTGCCCATCACACACACACACTTTGGGCAAGATGCAGGCAGGGAGGGCGGGCAGCAGTGGGGGGGTCTCTCCATGCCCCCCGGTCCTTGCCTAGGCAACCTCTCGCTGCCAGGAGGGGCAGGATGAGGCACTTCTCCTGCTGCCCATGCAGAGGTCTGGCATGAATGGCCTGCCACAGCACCCCATGGTGTCGGGGGCTGCCCAAGGAGCCAGGGTGAAAACCGAAGGGGCACCACGGGGCACCGGCAGCAGCATCGAGGGTGCTCCCCACTGGGGCAGGCCGACACCAGCCCCCGGGGCAGCACGGTCCAAGCTGTGTCCCTGTGGGATGGAGGGGCCGCTGGCGCGTGCCAGGATCCCCAGCAGTGGTGGGTAGTGGTCATGGCGCAGGTCGTGGGCAGCCCGTGGCGCAGAGCAGCACAGTCCAGAGTGCACCCCGGGGTGCCCCGGCACCAGGGCCCCGCTCGGCGCTCACGGCCCCTCTCTCCTGTCCCTGGCGGCCGCTCGGCTGCTCACATGCTGTCCGCCAGCTGGTGACAGTCCAAGTCCCCCTTCAGCTCCAGGAAGCCCGGCAGCTTCACTCCAGTCTTGCGGTCCACGCACCAGCACTTGCCGCGCTGCCCGTCCAGCGCCGGGTGACACTGCGGGGACAGGTTCAGGGAGGGACACCTCAGGCCGGGTGGGCTCTGCCATGCCCTGTCACTGTCCCATCCACCCATTTCCCCCTCCCAGCCTCACCCTGGTCCCACACAGTGCCCCCGCGGCGGGTGAGAGCCCATCCTACCTGCTTGGGGTGGAAGTTGCCGTTGCGGTCGCAGTTGGGGATGGGGATGACGTACAGGTCCTCGTGGGTGCGGGTCTGCGAGGCCGCCAGCCGCTCCAGTGCCCGGTGCAGCTCGCTCTGGCACGAGCCCTGTGCCTGTGGGAAGGAGGGGCTGAGCCAGCTGCGGGGCTGGCATGTGCTCCTGCCCCAGCGCCCCGGGATCCCTCTCCACCCTGCCCTCCCCAGCCCTGCCCGTGCTCACTATGGGCCGCGTGTCCTCGCGGTGGTGAGGGCTCCCGCTGCTGCGCATCTTGTTGCCGTTGTTGACCCTCTTCGCCTGCTGCTTCTGCAAGCACTTGCGGTCATGGATGCTGCAGGGGCTGAAGCTGTTGTTGGGGTGATCGATCTCCTCCTTCTCTGCAGGAACACAGACCGAGGGGGCTCAGTGCCACTGGCACCCTCAGCAACAACAAGCAGTTGGTGCTGCCAGACCCCACATCACCCTCTCCAGTCCCCAGAGGTGTCACTCTGGGCCCTGGGTCCCCTTCTGCCCCTGCCACTGCACAAGTCTGAGCTCCCTGCAGCACTGGGAAAGACTCCTGGGAGTTTTTCCAACTCATTAGCCATGATTAACAACTTATTGCCGTGTGTCTGTTATTGTAGGGTTGCAAATGCACACTGTGAGTGCTGGGCAGTGGCTCCAATGTGCTGGGTCTGGCTGTGTCCCTGCCAGCCACGTGCCACCAGGCACCAGGTGCTCGCCCACAGCACTGGAGCTGTGGGGCTGGAAGGTGACCCTGGGACGCACAGCCAGGGGGCCACAGGAAGCCCCCCTGTGCCCCCAAAAAGCTGCCTTTGAGGAGCTGCAGCAAGAATGGGGCACTGGGGTGGTGCTGAGCCCCCGCCAGGCCCGGGGCGTTACCGGGCGCCGCGGCCGGGAGTGGAGCCGTGCTCTGCCGCGGGGCACGGCCCCCGCCAAGACATGAAAGAAGAAATTCCTGGAATAAGAAAGTTAATCTCCCACGGGGCTGATCCCGAAAGGCGGCGCTTGGCATCCCCGCCTGCGCCAGGAGTGCAGCCAAGCTGCCGGTCCAGATGTTGGCAGCTGGACGGAGCGTCATGAGACGAGTGCTCGGCGTGACTTAACTTTCAGAAAGCTGCCGGTTCCTCCAACCTGGGGCCCGTTTACACTCTGTGGAGGGAAGACACCCCAGGAGCTGAGCCCCACCTGTGCTCAGAGCTGTGTCAGGCACAGCCCAAGCAGAGTTTTGTCCCCCAACCCATCTGGGCTGTCCAGGGAAGCAGCCAGGGCTCCCTGCCCGAGGTTATCCTGGGGTTGGGCTTAAACGAGTCAGTATTGCAACTGGCAGCAGGGAAAACCTTCCCAAACCAGGCAGGGAGGAGTCACCATCAGAGGTGGCACCCAGGGGCTCACTGCACCAGGACAGGGGCTGCCAGGTGATGGCCAGCACTGGCCCTTCCCACAGGCTGGCAGTGGGGTCAGAGCCACAGCCTCCTGCCCACCACATCCTCCCAGGCTCCGTGCTCTGATCTCCCTTTGGCACCTCATGCCGTGGCTCCTGCAGCTCAGGGCTCCTGGCCCAGCTCCTGGGGGCCTGGTTAAAGTCCACAGCAAAGCCCCAACCAAAGCCCCCTCCCTCGTGGGTGTTATTTGCTTTTTGCTTAATCTGTCCACTTTTTCCAGGAAATGGCTCATGCCCTTGAAATTTGAAACACGAACCCAAAGAGACCCAAAGGACCCTGCACAGAGCAGTGCCAGCGCCAGCTCTGACGGCACCAGCCACGGGGCTGTGGTGCAATGCTGGTGGCAGCGCCCGGCCGGGGGCGCGGGGGCTCAGGCAGGGACGTTCCTTCCTTCCTCTGCATTTCCATGGGGACACAGAAGGAAGAGCTGGGCAGAAGATTTGGCACCGGTGGGGACCACTGTGCTGAATTCCTTGCACCTCCACACTCTTCTCTCACACTGTGGAAAGGCAGGACAGGGAGGCACCGGCACTGCCCGCTCTGCCCCCGCAGGGGAAGCCCTCACCGATCCCAGCACAGCCAAACCCCCCTCCTTCCCCCGCCAGACGCCTCCAGAGCATCAAATCTCCCGGCTTAAATAAAACCAGATGCCAATAACATTTTCATAAGGTCACATGAAAATCCGGTGCCTCCAGGCTGTGAGACGGCTCCTGCCAGCGCTCAGGACCCGCAGTCCCCGGCTCGCATGCTCCAGCATCCCTCCCTGCCACAGGGATCTCTGCTGTCCTTGGGGTGACTGTCCCTTGCTAAGTGACACACAGCAGCTCAGGGAACCTCTTGCCTGCCTGGGACCAGAAAAGTCCTCACACTCAGCAAAAAGACACGGGAAAAGCAACGTGTGTGGAACCCGGAGCTGCCACCCACTACCCTGCCCTGGTGCAGCCCAACCTGCCACCTCATGCATGGCCACCACCACCCTGGAGGGAGGGAGAGAGAGCAGGGAGGCCCCTGCTTGTCCAAGCGTTTTAACACTCAGATATGAGTCTGCTCAGTTTGGGGTGGAAGTGGGTACCAAGGGGATGGGAAGGAGTGCTGCCCTCGCTGGCCACGCAGACCTGCCACCCATCCCGGCAGGAGGAGGATTCCTGCCCGGCCTGTGGACGGGGGGACACAAACGAGTCATTCAGCGTCGCCTTCAATTAACAGGAGCCGCAAATGAGGTTGGTCACGTGCTGAACTTGTGATTCACAGCACTGAGCCCGAGGGAGTGGTGAAGGGCTCCGGCTCCACCGCGCGGATCCTGTGGGAGCAGAGCCCGGGGCAGCCACAGAAATCCCGGGACTGTGTGTGTGTGTCAGAGCTCCAGCCCCACTTCCCTTCTGTGCCACCAGTCCCCTGTGAAGGATCCCACGTGCCTCAAGGGACGGAAGGGACACATCCACGTGTCTGTGGCCGACACGGCACATGAGCCATGGTGACCCCAGCACCCTCCATGTCCCTGTCCAGCACCCCCAGTGTCACCTGCGGGTGGTCCTGGCAGGGCCCTGGCAGCGCTGGCTTTTGGCTCCCAGAGTGCTGGACTTGGCAGGCACTGGCACAGGGAGGGCTGTGTTTGTCTTGCCAAACACTGGTCCTGGCAGAGTGCAGGGAGCCAGGTATGGGGGTGCCAGGGGCACCAGGCACCTACTGCCCCCTGGGCACCTCCTGCCTCAGTGTCCAATGTGGGCCTCGTGGAAGAGAGATTGGGATGCAGGAGAGGGAGTGAGGGATTCAAATGCCGATGATGATTCCCCACAGAGGATTCTTTGCCAGGAGCAGCACTCAGCCTGGAGAAACCAGAGCATGGAGGAACCTCCACCCCAGGGAACAGGTGGGACATGGCAACAGCCTCACCTGCCTAACTCCAGCCTGCCCTCCCTGCCCGTGTGCTGTCCAGCCAGGGCTCAGCCACCGCTGTCCCTCCTGGTCACAGCATGCAGGAAGGAAACAGGATTTGTCCCAGCTTGCAGAGACCACACGGGATGAACACAGCTCCCATGGGGTCAGGTTTTCCCAGACAGAAGCATTTACCCAGCATTAAATCACTCGTCATGTGTGCTGGGGAATATGTCCTCACCTCCTCCTGGCTGCCACACACAGGCTCAGTCACCACCAGCCAGCGGCTGTGCCGGAAAGCCATGGCTGGGACCTCCTGGAGCTGGCCCTGGCACAGGGCTCTGGCTGAGGAGTGGGGTCCTGGAGCCAGACAGAAGCTGGCAAAGGCTGGGAGAGGGAGGCAGGGACAGGGCCCGACACAAGGTGCCCGGACCCACAACCACGGGAGAGGGTCAGGAGGGCAGCCACCCCCTCCCTCGCTTCCTGAGAGTCCCGTCCCGTGCGTGCTGCGGGTCCTGGGTGAGCAGAGAGGCTCTTTGCTGCCGCTGGAGCCGGGAGCCATGTCCAACCCTTCGGAAAGCCCAGCCTCAGCCCAGCCCCCCGATCCCAGCCTCTTCCCTGGAATGCGGAGCCCCCCGGACAGAGCCCCCAGACAAAGTGTTTACTGTACGAGCCGTGCATTAACCGCTTCCCGGCCGCCGGGAACGCTCCCCGGCACCGCTCAGCCCCGGGGCCACAGCCACGGCCGGGGGCACCTGCTCCCTATGGCCCTGCCCCCAAGTAGGCATTTAATTCCCTTCTGCTGATCCATCAGAGGCCAGGGTGCCCTCGCTGTGCGGGAGTGATGGAGCCTGCAGCCCCCAGCCCCACACTCCCACTGACTCTGGGCTGCTGGAGTAGGTCAGAGACCCACAACTGGATGTCCCACCAGACCGAGCAATGTGCTGTGGGTGTCCTGCCTGCATCCCACCGGGCTGTCCTGGACACGGGGGTTCCCAGTGCCCTCTTGCCCATCCTGCCACCTGTGACACCACCGGCCATCATGGTGCCCGGTGGGTGACCCGGCTCCCACGGCCACCCACCCATCCCCAGCCAGGCCAAAACACCGCGGGAAGGAAGGGAAAAAATGCAAGTCTGTTTCCTAAAGGCTCTGGGAAAAAATGTTGCATTACACGGGGCACAGCCAAAACCAACAGGGCTTGGCAGCGTGGCGCAGCCCCGGGCCAGGGAGCCCAGACAGCTCCTGCAGGATGTGGGATGAGGACAGACAGGCAGGGCAGGGGGGCTCTGCAATGGACCCCATGCCAAGCACTCTGGGAGAGCTCCTGTCCCTGCAGGGGGGCAGTGGAGGGGCCCATCCACAAAGGGCACTTCTCACGCTGGGGATACTGGCAGAGCTGCCATGGACCAGCCATGCAAGGAGGGAATGGAGCTGGGATCCAGCCCTCACGGTGGATAGGGACAGACACTGCTCTAGTCCCTTCTGCCCCACAGGGAGCTCCAGGTCACTCTGTGTGGGGACCCAGGGCCAGGCGAACTCACATATCACCCCGTAGTGGGATGCTGCTCCCCAGCTTCAGGAGACATGGTCCTGGTCACAGCCTACAGGATATGAAAGGGGGAGCATGGTATCCAGACCCACGGATGGACCAGGTCCCCACCCTCATCCCCCAGGAGAGGCCCCATTCCCACAGTGCGACCTGCACAGCTCTGGGCTGGGCTCCCACTGTCGGCTCCAATCCTGGCCCCCAGACCCTGCCTGAGCACCAGGGGGATGGCAGGGGGCCACAATCAACACCTGCAAGGGGGTCCTGGGGCAGACAGTCATAGGCAGAAAGTACAGGAAGCAGCTCCTTCAGCCCAGCCCTGCCTGCACCCCACTGTCCTGCCCGGACAGACACAGCTCCCGGCAGAGCGCGGCACAGCGCCCGGCCGGACCTGCCTGCGAGGGAAGCAGGTGCCCCGCGGCCTCTTTCCTGTTTCCTCCCGGCAGTGCAGGCAGAGCTCTCAGCAGCATCCCAGGGAAGGGGCAGCGCAGGGGCCTCTGTGCAACAGGAGCTTCCCCAGCAGCTGGGACGTGTCCCCAGGGGCCGCGGGTGCCTGCAGGACTCCAGGCTGCCCCTCGGTCCAGGGGCACGTTGCAGCCAGGGGGGCAGAGCAAGTGGTTCCCCACTCCAGCACATGTGGTGCCACTTGCTGTGTCCACAGTGGGTAAGGATGGCACAAACGTCAGCCACGTGTACCAGGGCTCCTGCAGCTCTGCTCCCTCCCTGGGACATGCTCCCTGCATTCCCATCCCTGGGCTGTCCTGTCCCATCCTGCCTCTTAGGGTCATGGAATGGTTTGCGTTGGAAGAGACTTTAAAGACCAACTACTAGACCAGGTTGCTCCAAGCCCCATCCTGCCTGGCTTTGAACACTTCCAGGGATGAGACATCCAGAAATACTCTGGGCAACCTGTGCCAGTGCCTCTCCACCCTCATAGGGAAGAATTTCTTCCTATCATCTAATTTAAATCTCCCCTTTTTAGTTTAAAACCCTTCCCTTTGCCCTGTAACAACCTACCCATGTAAAAGTCACTTTTCATCATTTTTACAAGCTCCCTCTAAGTGTGTAAAGTCCTTGACGAGCCCCGTCCCGCAGCCCCAGCTCTCGTCGAGTGATCAGGGAGCGAACTGGTGCCAACAGGGGGTTGTGCCACTACCATTGCAGGGAAAAGGACCCCCGGGCACCCACCCCGGGTACCCACGCCGGGCACCCACCCACGGCCGCCACTCCGCCGCCTCACCTGGGGGGTGGAGGCTCTCCTGGATGGCCTCGACGTCGGCCAGGTCGGTGCAGATGCCCTGGCCGTGCATGAGGGTGCGGAGGGGCCGGGGCTCTCCGCGGGGCGGGTAGCAGCGCAGCCCCGCTCCGCAGCGCGCGGTGTACACGCCGCAGGGGGTGCCGCGGGGCAGCGCGCAGGTCGCGCAGCACCCGCAGCCCGGCTCCCGCACCAGCTCCGCGCAGCCCTGCGGCGCCTTGCACCGCGCCAGCCGCTCCTCCGAGCACGGCGGGCACTGGATCGCCTCCTCGCCGCCGCCCGGCCGCGCCGCCGCCGCCAGCAGCGCCAGCACCACCGGCAGCACCGGCAGCGCCGGCAGCCCCGGCCCCGGGCGCATGGCGGCCCCGCTCCGGCCCCGCTCCGCGGCGCTCGGCTGGCGGCGGGCGCGGGGCGGCGGCGGCCGCTTTATGCGGCTTTATGCGGCCCCTGGCCACACCTCCCGCCGCCGCCACCGGGGCCACCGGCGGGGCCGCCCCCGCCGCCACCGGGGACCCACCGGGCAGCGACGCTCCCCCCGGCGGCGGCCGCACCGGCACCGGCACCGGCGGCGGCTTCAGCAGCGGGGCCACCGGCGGGGCGGCTCCGGCGCCGGGCAGAGCGGAGAGCCGGCCTGGAGCCCTCCCGGCCCCGCGCCTCTCCGCAGACCACCCGTCGCCCCGACACCCTGCTCGGTCCCGAGAGCAACCGGGATAAATTGGGGACACACACACACCGTGCGGGGCTGCACCGCGGGGGATGCGGGCAAGAACCCCGAGGTGGGCTCCGGATGCGGGGGGCCCCGGCGGGACCAAAAGCGTTGCTGGCAACGGAGCATCCCGGGCGGTTCGGCCCCGGTCTGTACGGGACGGCCCCGCCGGGTCCCCGCGCCCACCTGCCCCCGGTTCCCGCACCCGCGGCCCCGCGGCCCCCGCCCCGCACAGTCCGAGATAGGTTGAAGGCTGCCGGCACCTAGTGGCTACTCGGGAAAAGTGGGAGCGGGCGGGACCCCAGGGAGCCCCGCCATCCCCCCGGGACCCCGGTCCCGCCAGTCCCCGCAGCACCGGGCGGGAGGCCGGGAGATGGCGCGGAGCGGTCCCTGTGCCCGGGGGGGAGGTCCCCGAGCTGATGACCCCCGAGCTGCGCCCTGGGGCATCTGAGCCAGCACCGGGCTTGGGACAGCAGAGGGAACCCGTCTGGGTGCGGCAAGGGGGTCGTGGGCACTGCAGGGAGGTCTTGGACATGGGGGGGGTGGCCCTGTGGGGCCCTGGTGTGGGGGTCAGTGTAGTGGGTGGGATAAGAGGAGCAGAGCTGCCTGGAATGCAGGGCCTGGGCTGAGAATCCCCAACTGGTGTCACGGGTGAGCACATCTAATGCTCAAACTGGTATTTTGAGGCTTGAGTGACAGCACGGGTGGCACTGGTGGCACTGCCACAGGTGCTCTCAGGACAACCTTCTCTCTCCTGTGCGGGTGAGCTGGACAGCGCTAAGGGCAGGCAGGACAGGGACAGGCAGGTTCTCTGTCCCCCACTCTCCCCAGCCCCCCTTCTCCCCTCTCAGCCCCAGCAGGGGCCCCATAAGGCATCCTCACATGGTGCTGCTCTGAGCCCCTGCCCTGCCTGGCACTGTGGCCATGACTCAGGGCAGAGGCACCAGCCTTGACTCGGTGTCCCAGTAGGGACCAAACCCAAACAGGTGCCCGGCCCCGCTCAGGCTGCAGCACCTTATCAGGCCTTGGCAGTGCCGCGCGCCCGCTGGGGAGTCTGTTGTGTCTGCGGACAGAGGCAGCGCCAGCGTCCCCTCCTCTGCCCAGGCACTGCTCCTCCAGGTCCCTGTCCCAGCACCATCCTGGGAGATGGAGCGGGGCTGGGCTGGTGCCCCCCACAGCCGTGCTGCCCCCACCCCAACCACAGCCCTGTGGCCACAGCGGGGGCTCAGCGCTGGTGTTTGGTGCTTGGTGCAGCCCAGCTCCCTGCCTGTGACGGGACAGCCCTGTGCCCCCGGCCCTGGTGCTCAGCACCCGCCGGATGTGGTCCGTGGGGTGTAGGTGCCGGGGCAGGCAAGGGGCGTGTCAGGGGCCGCTGTGATAACTGCGGGCGCTGTGTGGGGCTGCGGCCACAGACGGAGCAGGGAGCGGGATGAGCCAAGGACCCCCATCCTGGGCAGCAGCCAGGCCCAGAGGCAGCGCCATGGGGTCCGGCAGCGCCTGGGGCCTCCTCCGCACCCTCTGCATCCTCCTGGTGCTGGCCGGGTGCCTGTGCCCTGCCACGGCCCAGTGGTTTTACCTGGGCTCGGAGGACACCACCCCGGATCCCGGCACCAGCCTCACCACCCCCACCCTGGATGGAGAGGAAGGTAGGCAGGGTGCAATGGGGGCAGCACCCCAAATTCCTGCACCCCAGCATGGAGGGGGCACTCGGAGGGTGGAGGGCGAGGTGTGGGGTGCTGGGGTCTGGGGCTGCTGGTGGCACTGCTGTGGCCATGGCAGGTGCTGGGAACTGGGAGTGCTGTACCACCCCAGCCCCTCTCCAGCCTTGCCACCTTTTGCCCCATCACCTCTTTGCTCCTGCAGATGCAGAGACCAGCATGGAACCCACGGGGAAGGTGCTGCTGAGCAAACCCCCTCTGGCGAAGGCCCCCAGACGCCGGGACCACCTCGCCAGGGGAACAGCAAAAGGACCAGGCCATGCCCCACCACGCACACGAGTCCAGGTGCCTTTCTCTGGGCAGCATCTCCCTTCCAGCTCCTCCAGCCCTCCCAAAACTCCCCAGCTGCTGCCGGGCACCTTGCCATGTCCTTCCCCTTATCCGTGCCCTGCCTGCACACACCAGCCTGGGCACTGTGCCTTGCTCTGGCCCCAAGTGACTCCCCTTGGAAAGGAGCCACAGCAGCTCCTGGTGTCCCCCACATGGCACAGCCCCACGGCAGTGCTGGGGCTGGGCCCCCACCCTGGGCTGGAGGCAGCCACAACTGCAGGAGGGTCTCACCTGCATCCCGGGACCCCCCGAACCCCACACTGAGCACTCCCTGTCCACCCCAGCAGCACCGACCCACAGCCACCCCAGAGATCTTCGAGGGGAGCGCGGTGGAAGAGGAGTTCCTGCAGATCCAGGTGGTGGAGGGGTCCTGGTCCCCAGAGGGATGCGAGGGGCAGCCTGGGATGGGCACCCTGGCAAGTGGGAGGGACTGGCAGGGAAGGACAGGGATGGTGCTCGGGGGTCTCACACTCAGCCCTTCCTCTCCTCCACACAGACGACAACAAAGGGGCTGCCCCGGGGGGTGCCCCCAGCCCCGGAGATGGACCCTGCCCTCCAGGTGAGGAGTGGGCACAGGGCACCCCTGTTGGACCCAACAGTCAGGTTCAGGTCCCTCAGCCCACCTCTCTCTCCCTCTCCAGGTGCACAACGGCTCTGGCTGTGTCTGCCCCGTGCGCCCTGGCCCTCCCGGCCGTGCCGGCCCTCCCGGCCCAAAGGTGGGGTGGTCCTTCCCAGGGAGGGGCAGGGGTGTGCGGGGGCCCACAGAGACACGCTGCAAGATGCTCTTTTGTCTGTGCAAAACTCTTTTTGCTCAGGATTTGGAACGTGGCTTTGGGGTCTGAGTTGGGGGGTGACTCAGGTGGCCATGGGCAGGGGGGCTGCAGGTCCCCCTGGTGGGCTCCAGTGGAGGGAAGTGCCAGGAGCCCGGAGCCAGGGTCTGTCTTTCCTCAACAGGGAGAGAAAGGTGACCGAGGGTTCCCCGGAGAGAGAGGCCAGCCCGGAATCTCAGGAGACAGAGGGAAGTCTGGCAGCCCAGGACAGCCAGGTCACCAGGGTCCCCGGGGGCCCCCGGGTCCTCCGGGGCCCCCGGGACCCCCAGGCACCTGGGGAGCCAGGAGCCCACCCGCGCCTGCCGCCCTCCCCGAGGGATTGGAGAACGAGGTGAGCGCCGGGGCGGGGACACGGGCGGGTGATGCCGGTGCCTCCCGCGGTGTCGCTCCCTGCGGGACCGGCGGGGACAGGGAGGGCTGGGGCACGCGGCCGTGCGGGTGGGCAGCCCAGGGGAGGGGGCCAGGGCATGGCACACGGCGGTTCACTGACCCTGCTCTCTCTCCTCTCCCTCCAACCTGACGAGCAGCTGGGACCCTCCAGCTCTGGGGGAAACCCGGGACCCCCAGGCCCCCCCGGGCTGCCCGGCATGCCCGGACCCCCAGGCTACCCAGGCCATGATGGCCCCCCGGGGGTCCCTGGGCGGGAGGGAAAGCCGGGACCCCCCGGCCCTCCAGGGGCTGTGGGACCACCCGGTTTCCCCGGGGCTGAAGGAACTCCAGGGTCTCCAGGCTCGGCTGGGCCAGATGGACCCCCGGGGGCACCAGGGCTCCCAGGGCCTCAGGGTCCCCCCGGGGTGCCAGGGCACGAAGGACCCCCTGGTCCCACAGGACCTGCATCACTCCCTGGCAAACCAGGGCTCCGAGGGGAGCCAGGATTCCCAGGACTAAAGGTAAGGGCATCCCAGCCCAGCCCATCCATGGCCCTGGGGTGGGACAGGGCACCCAGGCTCACCGGGCCCTTGCCCTGCCCCGGGGGAGCAGCCCCCAGCACTGAGCCCTCGGAGGGCTCTGGGGCAGCCCCAGCCCTGCCACCGTGGGGCCTGGGGGCAAACGGGGGCTCAGCCCCCACACTCAACACCTTGTGCCGTGTGCCCATAGGGAGAGAAGGGTGAATATGGACTGCCAGGCATGCCGGGAAGCCCTGGCCGGACTGGAGAGACAGGGCCCCCAGGCATGCCCGGTCCCATGGGGCCTCCAGGACCACCGGGGGACTACAGGGTGAGTAGGGGGTCCTGGGCTGCAGGTGCTGGGGTGGAGGCACCCCACACTCATCCCAATGTCCTCTCCTTGCAGTGTGACTTGCGCCACGGAGGGCACCGTGGATTGGCCGGGGCACCGGGCCCCAAGGTGAGCTGGGCAGTGGGCACTGAGGGCAGGGGTCCTGGCAGGGGTGAGCTGGGCAGTGGGCACTGCGGGCAGGGGTCCTGGCAGGGGTGAGCTGGGCAGTGGGCACTGCGGGCAGGGGTCCTGGCAGGGGGTGAGCTGGGCAGTGGGCACTGAGGGCAGGGGTCCTGGCAGTGGGCAGGTGGTACCCTGGGGCATGAGGCACAGCATGGTGAGGGGGGCTGGGGGGCCAGGGGACCCCCAGAGCCGGGTGCTGACAGGATTTCTCATTTTCCTTCCAGGGAGAAAAGGGCGACCCCGGAGAGCCGGTTTGTAGCCACGAGCAGCGGCAGGGGGAGAACTGGCTGGGGGGTGTCCCCACCCCCACACCTGAGTGTGCACCCCTGAGTCCCCTGTGCTGCCTCTGCTCCCCCAGCACCCTTTTCCTCATCCTAGAGGCAGCACCAGAGACCCCAAATGGGCTGAGGCGCAGGGTGGGGGGCGAGTGACACCATCTCCTGAGGCACATGAGAACACACACGGGCACACACGTGTGCATACGTGTGCCAGCACACAGTGCACCCACACACGCACCCAGCAGTCCCTGTCCCCAGCACCCAGCTCAGGCTCTAATCCTGCCTCTCTCTTTGCCTCACCCAGGGGTGCTGCTACAGGGAACAGGGGTGCAAACCAGGCCACCTCCCCTTCCCCAGCACCGGCAGCCAGCCCAGCTCCTGGGGGTCCATCAGAGGGTACCAGACGGTGAGTGCTCAGGGGGAGGGACCCCAGCCTGGCCTTGGGGACATGGATCACCCCACCAGCAACCCCACAGGGCCCATAGCCCCAACTGGGGTGGAGGAATGGAGGATGGAGAGGGGGAGAATGGAGGGATGGAGGATGGAGGGTTGGAGGATGGAGATCAGCCTCAGTCTTTTCCCTCTGCCTCTGCAGGACAGCAAAGAGGAACCAGAGATTTATGGAGCGATCATCCCCCATGTGAGAGTCACTGCCTGGCTGGGGTCTGCACTGCCCCAGCCTGGGGACGTTAAGCCCTGGGAGGGAACTGGAGTGGGAAGGATGAGGGGCAGCAGCAGGGTGTCTTATAGCTGCCCTAGAAAAGGCAGCCCCAAAACAGCCCAATCTCCACACTGCTCTCCTGCAGGGTGTTCGAGGTCCTCCCGGCCCCCCCGGGCCCCCAGGCCCCCCTGGCCCACCAGGTCTCCTCTACCTCAACGTAAGGCCCAGCGCGGGTGTGCACACTCCTGTGTCAGAGCACACACACATGTGGGTGTGCACAGCACCAGGGCCCCCCCAAACCTGCCTGTCTTTGCTTCCAGAGGGTGTACCCGGTCCGTGCCCAGCCCCCCTGCAAGCAGCCGGTAAGCCATGGCCTCACTGTCCCTGAGAGTCCCCATCCCCTCTCCATGCACTGGGAAGGGTGTCCCTGTCCTTGTGCCCAGCAGGAGTAACAGGCCCCATTTGCCTTCACAGGTGGCCCCAGACCCAGGCTGGGCAGCAGGTGAGGGCATTTCCCAGGGGTTCCAGGGGTTCCAGCCTCTTGAAAACACCTTTGTGAAGTCTTGCCTCCCTCCCTGGGTGTTGGGGCCATGTCAGCACCGGTCCCTGGCACCGCCACTGGCTTTCACCCACTCCCCCTGTGTCCCTGCAGGGCCAGCTCCCACGGGAGCACCCAGGCCCTGTGCTGGGACACCTTGTGAGCCCCCACCTTCTCTGGGCTCTCCAGATGCCGACACCCGTCAGACGGAGCCATTGGACTGCCGCACTGATCCCCGGGTGTGTCCTGGCTGCGGCCATGGGTGAGCCCCCCCAGCTCCCCCAGACCCCACAGCAGGGCCCTGACCCTCTGCATCCCCCCAGCGCCAGACGTGGGTCTTCAGGTCCAAGGAGCTGATGGTGAAGGCGAGCGGTGCCGTGCCCGAGGGGAGCCTGGTCTACGTGCAGGAGGGGAGCAGCGCCTTCCTCCGGACCCCCGCTGGCTGGAGCCGCCTCCTGGTACTGTGGAGATCCCTCGAGGGGCTGGGGGGACAGGATCCAGAGCTGGATTCGGCACTGGGGCAGCAGACCCCCGGGAAGGAGCAGGTTTCCCCTAACCTGTCCCTCTGCTCGTGTCATTGAGCAGCTGGAGGATTCGCGGTCGGTCTTGGCTGGTGACGACCCTTCTGCCTCCACTCCACGGTACCAGGTGAGGGACGTGTGAGCAGATGTGGGGTCTGCTCATGTCCCTGCAGGGGGATAGAGCCCTCCTCTGCCTGCCAGGGGGGACAGACACCATGAGACTGTCCTCTCCCTCTTCATCCCCCTCTCCTCTCCTCTCCATCCAGGAGGCAAAGCGGGTGCAGACAAGAGGTCCCAACACAGTGTCACCTGTGCAGTCCCCAATGGACTCGCTGGTGAGCCCTGCTCAGGGTCCAGCCGTGCTGGGAGGGATATGCCATGGGGGTGGGCTGGATGTCCACAGGGCAGTGCCAGCCTGGCATGGGGTCATGTTGGTCTAGAGAGGGTGTCACCCACCCGTGGCACAGGGATGGGTGTCCCCAGACTGATCTGAGCTGTGTTATTCCAGGTCCAGAAGGAGGAGGGACAAGGGCTGCCCCAAATCCCACTAACCACCATCGCCCCACGGATCCCATCTGTAAGGAATGCCTGACCCCGGGGGTGGGAGAAGGGGCAGAGGTGCCCAGGGGCCCCCCAGTCCTGGCCAGCCTCCCCAGGAGCCTCCCACCCCCTGGAAAGGAGGGAGCAGAGCCCCAACACCTCCCCACTGTCCCCCAGCTCCGCCTGGCCGCCCTCAACGTGCCCCTGTCCGGCGACATGAGCGGGATCCGGGGTGCCGACCTGCAGTGCTACCGGCAGTCCCAGGAGGCCGGGCTGTACGGCACCTTCCGGGCCTTCCTGTCGGGCCCCACCCAGGACCTGGTGTCCATCGTCAAGAGGACAGACAGGACCCTCCCCATCGTCAACCTGAAGGCAGGTGCCCCCGTCCCCGGGAGGGGCTGCGAGTGACAACCCCCCCTCCAGCCCCCAGTGAGCTGTGGTGGGTGTGGGACCCCTGCCCAGTCCTGCTCTGGGGCTGCTGCACCCCGGCTGTGCTCCGTGCTTTTGGGGAGCTGCTGGAACAGAGAGCAAGTTACTGTCCACACGTGGTGGGGACAAGGGCACCCCCCTGGCCCCCAGCTCAGCACCATGGCCTGTGCTCACAGGGGCAGCTGCTGGCCAAGTCCTGGAGCTCCCTCTTCGAGGGTCAACCTGGTGCCACCCCACGGGGTCCCATCTACTCCTTCAACGGGCGCAACATCCTGACGGATCCCCTCTGGTGAGTCCTGAACGGTTCCCCCGGCGTGGGAGGGGGGTGGGGGGGCTGTGCTGGGTCCCTCCCTGCTCAAACGCAGGAGCAAAGAGCTGGGTGTGCCCCGAGGTGCCCCGCTGACCCCGTGCCCACCCACAGGCCCCACCGGCTGGCCTGGCACGGCTCCACGGCGCGGGGGGGCCATGCCCGGCGCCGGGACTGCCAGGGCTGGCGTGGCTCTAGCACGGCTGAGGGCATGGCCACCCCCCTGGGCCAGGGCCGGCTGCTGGCCGGGCACCGGCACAACTGCTCCACACCACTGGCCGTGCTCTGCGTCGAGGTGGCCTTTCCCTACCGGCACATGTGGTGACAGCGGGGACACCGGGCCACACGGCCCAGGCAGCCCCGTGGGCCCGGGAGCACTGTGGGCAGCGTTGGAGCTGTGCAGGAGCACCGAGGGGATGCCAGCCCCACAGCCAGGCTGTGTCATCCCTGTCTGTGCCATCCCACGGACCCCTGTGCCATGGGGCGATGCCAGGCTGTGCCCACAGCCTCCTTGCACCCACAGTGGTGCCAACACTGTCACTGCCCCGAAATAAAGACACGCAAACGTTGTTTTTTATGACACTGTGCTCTGCTCTGGAGGGACATGGCTGGCTGCAGGGAGGGGCCAAGGGGACATGCAGCCACCTAGGAATGGGGAGAGGGGCTGGAGGAGGGGTTGGGAGTGGGCTCCAGCCCCCTTGGGATTGGCAGAAACTGGGAGGGGACACTGCGGGATCAGGGATGGCACAGGGCTCCATGTCACTGAGGCCAGTGTTATGTCCCCAGAAGCTGAGTATATCCTGTCCCTCTGAGTCCCAGTGTGTCCATGGGACTGCCCAGCATATCCCAGTGATTCCCAGTGTGTCCCAGTGGGTCCCCAGGGCCTGTTCCTGTACGCCAGCGATTCAACTTGCCCTGCGTCCCAGTGTATCCCAGTGATCCATACTGTGTCCCAGTGATCCACACTGTGTCCCAGTGTATCCACGTGGGTCCCTGGGGCTCGCCCAGTGTGGCCCGGTGTACCCCAGTACATCCCGGGCTCGCCCAGTTTGTCCCAGTCCATCCCAGTCCGTCGCTGTGCCCGCCCCCGTCGCTCCTCTATTGGCCGGTCTCGCTGCCCGTCCCGCCGCTCTCCCTCCCGAGTGGCCGGTTCGAATGCGCGGAGGGGTCTCTGACTGGACAGAATGAAGGAGGGCCCTCGAGCCGTGTTCCCGCCCCAGAGCTGTGATTGGCGGCCCGCGGGGCCGCGCGGGCGGGGATTGGCGGAGCGTTTCGGCGGGACGAGCGGAGGTTTGAAGGGGCCGTTGGCGCCGCCGTCGCTGCCTCAGCCGCCGCCGTCATGGAGATCGCGCAGCCCCCGTCGCCCCTCCGGGTGAGTCCGGCGACCGACGCCGACCCTGCTCGACGACCCTCGACCTCGCGGGCCTTCGGCTATCCCCCCGCCATCGTCCCCCTCGGTGTTCCCGGCCGCGCCTTAGTTCCCGCCGGACCCCCTCAGAGTCTCCCCCAAACCCCCTTAGCGCTCCAGGGCCCCCTCAGGGTCTCCCTGGGCCCCCTCAGGGTGATGCCGGGCCCTATCAAGGTCTTCCCAGGCCCCTTCAGCCGTCGCCGAACCCTCCTCGGGGTCTCACCGAGCGTTCCCCAACACCTTCCCCCCCACACCCCTGGGCTCCCTCAGGTTCTCCCCAAAACCCCCTCAGGGTCTCCCCGAGCCTCTCTCGCCGCCGCTTCCCCCAGCCCCCCGTTCCTCTGCGATTTCCCCCATCCCCGTTCTCTCGGGCCTCTCCCCCAGCCTGACCCCTCGTTCCCTCTCCCCTTTCCCCCCACAGCCCGCGGACGAGAACGCCCGGACGAACAAGGCCGATGGCCCCAAGAAGCTCTCGGTGGAGCACATCTACCAGAAGAAGACGCAGCTGGAGCACATCCTGCTCCGGCCGGACACCTACATCGGCTCCGTGGAGCTGGTCACCCAGGTAAGGGGCAGGGGGGTGCGGGGCTGAGCCCCTCGAGCACCTCAGGGCAGGTGAGGGGGGCATTAACAGCTGTTTACAAAACACGAAATATCTGCTTATCAACCACAAAACATCTGCTTCCCCAAACGGGTGGCACAGAAGAGAGGCTGTACCCTGGGCACTTATGAAGTTCTTCCTTTTTTTTTCCCAGCAAATGTGGGTTTTTGATGAAGACATCGGCCTCAACTGCAGACCTGTGACCTTCGTGCCTGGCTTGTACAAAATCTTTGATGAGATTCTGGGTAAGGTGACAGATCTCCCGAGTCAGTGAGTGACAGGTTGTTAACAGAGGTGAATGCCTACAAAACTGGATCTAAACAGAAGAACTTATCAAGAACTCATTAGCCCTACTTAGTAGCAAGCCATTCATGGGAAACAAAAAAAACACCCCAATTTCAAAAATCCAATTACAAACCTGATTTCATTCAGGCCAGACTTCTCCTTTTTCTGTTAATGGTTGGACTTGATGCCCGCAAAGGTCATTTCCAACCTGAATAATTCTGTGATAACTTGTAGAACTCCTCTTTGCAATTCGCAAAATATTTTCATGCCAATATGATTATTAGTGACATTGCATTGATCTTTTGTGTTCATTTTACTGAAACACTTCATAGTTCTGTCTCGATTTGGAATGTAATAAAGTAACAATATTCTCTTTCTAGTCAACGCCGCAGACAACAAGCAGAGGGATAAAAACATGTCGTGCATTAAAGTCACAATTGATGTGTAAGTTTTATTTCATTGTTGTTTGTTGCCTTCAGCTGTTCTGCAAAGCTGGGGTGGCACTGCAGGGGCTGATCTGAGTTACCCCAAACTTAATCCACTAGCTCTGAAAGCCTTTCTCTTTGCTCAGTCCCCTGGTCTCTTACAGAGGGCTGACAGGGCAAACGGCTGCTTTTTACTTGCTGCTGGTTTCCATCTCTTCCTGCCTTTTTATCCTGATTGAGCACAGACAGAGGGTTTTGTGCGTGTCCATTTTAGAGCAGATCTGGGGATTTCTGTGTTGCCTGTCCCCCCTCTGCTGGCAGCTGCTGCACTTGCTGAGCACAGATTTGCTCCCGATGAAATGGTGCCTTTCCCCAGAGCCTTTCTATAACTTGCTTCACAGCTCAGTCGTTTGCAGCCTTAAAAACACATTTTTTGTGTTGGATTTTTTTTTCCCTCCCCTAGAGAGAATAACACAATCAGTGTGTGGAATAACGGGAAGGGTATCCCAGTTGTTGAACACAAAGTGGAGAAGGTCTATGTGCCTGCTCTGATCTTTGGACAGCTGCTGACTTCCAGCAACTACGATGACAACGAGAAGAAAGTCACAGGTGGGGAAGAAGTTGCATACTGAGCTTGTAGAACGTTGTTGCTTGTTGGCATTTGCCTTTGGATTGTGCTGAAGTGGCCAAACTCCTGTTAGTCTGGGATTCTTTTGGATAGTTTTGGACAAAGATAGTAATACAAGTCTGTGTTCCTTCTAATTCCAGGGGGGAGGAATGGTTATGGAGCCAAACTGTGCAATATATTCAGCACAAAATTCACTGTGGAAACTGGATGTCGTGAATACAAAAAGTTATTCAAGCAGGTAGGAGCACTTCTCATGTCAGAGAGGTTATACCTGAGGTTTTCTGATGAGACCCTCAGGTTTTATTTCAAAAATCTAGGCACACCTTCAGTGCATTATGTTTAGAGTAAATTTGACCCACAAAATATAATTCAGAGGAACAATGAAATTAGCAGACAGCACCAAAATCTGGTTTTCAACCAGAGTTTTTGTTAAATTTGAAAGTATTTAAAACTCAAACCAGCTTACTGTTTTTAAAAACTACAGTAGTTACTTGCATGTGCTCGACTTGCAACTCACAAAAGCTCCTTTCCTCAGACCTGGACAGACAACATGGGAAAGGCTGGAGAAATGAAGCTGAAATACTTCGATGGAGACGATTACACCTGTGTCACTTTCCAACCTGATCTGTCCAAATTCAAGATGACAGCTCTGGATAAGGACATCGTAGCACTGATGTCTCGAAGAGTGTATGATATTGCTGGGTCCACAAAGGATGTCAAAGTTTTCCTGAATGGACAGAGGCTGCCTGTAAGTGAGCATTGAAAAGAAACGCAAATACCTGCACTTCTCGTGCCATTTAACTGGTGAGGTTGTGTCAAAGCCATTCCTGTCACTGCACACAGCAAAGGAGGCATTCCTGTACCCACTTTGCAGGAGGATGGGCATTAAGTATTTATGGGAGCTGTTATCAACCAGTTGTCTGCTCTCATCCGTGTGCAGGTGAAAGGATTCCGCAGCTATGTGGACCTCTATCTGAAGGATAAGGTCGATGAAACTGGGAATGCACTTAAGGTTATCCACGAGGAAGTCAATTCCCGGTGGGAAGTGTGTTTGACTTTGAGTGAGAAAGGCTTCCAGCAAGTCAGCTTTGTCAACAGCATTGCCACCACAAAGGTAACCTCTCAGTGTTTTTAGTCAAGCCAGTGCCAAATTCTTCAACATTAATATTCTTGGCTATTTCTAAGTGTATGTATTCTAGTAAAAAATAGTTAATATTGCAAAGACTGCGCTAAAACTTTTCAATAGATATGTGTAGTTTTGTGGGGTTTAGTGGCCTCACCCTGGGTCCTTGTCCTGTTTCCTTTAGGGTGGCAGGCACGTTGATTACGTCGCTGACCAGATCATAACCAAACTCATCGATGTGGTGAAAAAGAAGAACAAAAATGGAGTTGGGGTGAAGCCTTTCCAGGTACAACATCAGAATTTCCCCAGTGGGAAACACAACTCGAGCGTTACTGCCAATTGTAACTCCAGCTTAAAGCATAACTGTGTTGATTTTATTAATAACACATTTCCATTGTACAGATAGTAGATATAGGATTGCTGATTATAGAAGTCTCACGTTGTCTAATTTAAGGCAATTCTCTTTGCTTTGCTGATGTATTTTGTAATCACTCTTAAGTCAGTGTAGATGCACTAAAACCCAGTACCTGTTAGAAAACACCCATTTAGGCTGAGAGATGCCAATTCCTTGAGATCCCAAATCATCTAACATTGCTCATGAATGTTCTTTAGCTGTCCAAAATTCTTCCAGACCATTCAGAAAAATCCCAAACCCTGCAGTGATAACTGAGTCTTTCCTCACTGTGTGATTGATGGGTGAGCTGAGCCTGTACAGAGTGTGATCCTTGCTGTATTTGACTACAGGTGAAGAACCACATGTGGATTTTCGTGAATGCCTTAATTGAAAACCCAACCTTTGACTCTCAGACTAAGGAGAACATGACTCTGCAGGCAAAGAGCTTTGGGTCCACCTGTAAACTAAGTGAAAAATTCATTAAGGGTGTAAGTACTGACAAACAGGGACAACCAGGATGGCTGTAAAACTTTATAGCAAAAAATTCCATCATTGTTGCGGCTTTTCCCACAGCTGTTTGGGCTTGGGTTTTGTATTGCAGGCAGTTGGCTGTGGCATTGTTGAAAGTATCCTAAACTGGGTAAAATTTAAAGCTCAGAGCGAGCTGAATAGGAAATGTTGTGCTGTGAAACACTCCAAGATTAAGGGTGTCCCTAAACTGGATGATGCCAACGATGCTGGTAAGTGCTTGACATCCTTTATAACCAATTCATTCAAAAACAGTTAAAACTTGGTTGTTAAATGAAAGATTTGTCTCCTAAGGAAAAGTGAGAAAACCTGTAATTATAATTTTACCCCCATTTTATGGCCCTGTTTACTATGTTTATCCCCATTTACTGTGTGCAGTGCAACAAAACCTGTGTTAGAAGATATTTATCATTCAGTTGTGAGTGTGCAGGCTTCGATTTCACTTCTTAATTAGAAAACTGACTCGATTTTCTTCTTTTTTAGGCAGCAAGAATTCTCTAGATTGTACGCTGATCCTGACTGAGGGAGATTCAGCCAAAACTCTGGCTGTCTCTGGTCTGGGAGTGATTGGCAGAGACAAATATGGAGTATTTCCTCTTCGTGGGAAAATCCTCAACGTCAGAGAAGCTTCTCATAAGCAGGTTGGGTGGAAAATGGTTACAGTTACGTGATGGAAGGTGTGGTGTGGTTTGTGTAACGAGTTGGTGCAGCTGCTCACCCGGAGCACTGCAGCTCCAAGGTGAAGTGTCTGCTCTCACCTTGAGCCTGCCCTGCTGGTTAAGTGGGAATATCGATTAAGTCCTGTTTGGTGTTTTGCCCGAGGGGATAATGTTTGTGTTGTGGACTGGAAAATGTTTGGAATGATGTAGAGTGATTTAACCACTGAAAACGATAAGTTTCTAAACAGCAAAAAAACACCAATAAGACAGAACTCGGCCAACGATTCACTTACGGGTAATTTTATACTTTCTTGAGCTGCATTTTGAGTCTGAAAGGCAAGTTTTTGTTCTGTGTGGTGTCTTTCAGATCATGGAAAACGCCGAAATCAACAACATCATCAAGATTGTGGGTTTGCAGTATAAAAAGAACTATGAAGATCAAGAATCTTTAAAAACTCTTCGCTATGGAAAGATTATGATCATGACAGATCAGGTTAGGTTCATTTAAATTGAAAATTGGGAGAAGATAATCATTAACTCTTAAATGAAGAGAAAAGAAGAAAACCATGCTTTTCTCCCACTGTTGTACCTAATTCTCTGTGTTTGTTTCTTTTTCTCATTCCGTATTTTAGTGGGTCATAATATCATTTCAGCCACAAAACAAAAAAGTAGAGGGGGGACTAACCACCAAACAGCTAAAGTCTGCTGATTCAAGGTCCTTGAGCAGTCCTTGACACCTTTTTTCACCAAAAATCTGCCTTTTTGGTTCCTTTCAATTTTCAGCAGTTAAAAAACACGTGGTCACCTTTTTAGAAGTGAGTTAATAGGGTCACTGAGGTGGAATTATAGAACCATTTGCTGTTAAGCCAACAATTGTCAGTCCCATCATGCCCCCGATAAAATATGGCTTTTCCTTTTTAATTCAGGATCAGGATGGGTCACACATCAAAGGTTTGCTGATTAATTTCATCCATCACAACTGGCCATCTCTTATAAGACACAACTTTTTGGAAGAATTCATTACTCCCATCATAAAGGTGAGGCTTGGGGGATGATCAGGTGAGTGGGTGAGGATTCACAGCTCCAAATCTGCCTCTAATTTCACAGTTAAAATATTTCTCTGTCGCAGGCCTCTAAAAATAAAGAAGAAATTGCATTCTACAGCATTCCTGAGTTTGAAGAATGGAAAAGCAGTACACAGAACTACAACTCATGGAAAATCAAGTACTACAAAGGTTTGTAAAAACTTAATATAGTGAAATTCAGTGGTCCAAGTCAGAGGATTGCTGATTCGAGTCAGTCCTGCTTTGCAGAAAGGTTTGGATCAGGTGTGTTCTGCGTCTCTTCCCTCCTAAGATATTCCAGTTACATTTCAGATATCTACAGACAAAATCCAAAAGTACAACGTGCCACTGCTCACTGAATTGTAATTCTTATGACTTTTGTGATACATCTCATTCTGAAGTAACTCAAGTTTTCAGAAAGTCATCTTCACACTGTCCATTCATGTGATACATCACAGAAACTGGGCATAGCAAAATATTTCTTTGAACTGCAACTTAATTTAAGCAAAAAGTCATTAGGATTAACTCTGCTGTCCCTGCAGGTTTGGGTACCAGCACATCGAAGGAGGCCAAAGAATACTTTGCAGATATGGCAAGACACCGAATTGGCTTCAAATATTCTGGCCCTGAAGATGATGCTGCGATCACCCTGGTAACTAACACTTGATTTAATTGCTGACTTACTACCTACCTTTGGTATTTCACCTTGTAGAGTGCTCGGTATTTTCTCTTAAAATGCTCTTGGAGGCCCGTGGGCTGGAGACAATCTCTGTGTTACCAAGGCTACGGATTTAGTCGAACCAGGAGCAGCAAATCTGCCCCCAGACCTCAGGCCAAGAGTAGCCTTTTAATGATGGGCTTTAAATATAGCTCAGAACAAACTAATCACTAGAAACCAATTGACATTTTCAGGCACAATAGTAAATATTTCTCTAACATTTTTCTGCATATTTTCTGCTGCAGTTTGCTCCAAGTTAGATCTCCCCTTTTTCCCCCAGTGCGAAACAGTGGATTAAAACAGTCCTGGTTTCTGTGAACTTCACCTTAGGGAACCCTTGACTCAAACATTCAGAGTTGTTAGGCAATGCCAAAAAATCAAATTTCCCCCCAAAATATTTATCTCCCCCCAAATCTGCTTTAGTTTTCTGCTAATACATTAAAACCTATAAATTTTAAACTAACTACCCCGTCTCCTACAAACTGGTGGAAATTATGCCCTTAATATGTTTAGCTACAGAAACCTTTTATTGCACTTGGGCTCTTAAGCCAGCCTGTTTAGCACGTTATTCTCCTGGGCAAGCTCTTCCTTTCTTTTTCTCGACTGATCCAATAATGCCCAACTGCAGAACGTTCTAGAATCGAGTTACTTTTCCTTTTGTAACACCCAGGCCTTTAGCAAGAAGAAGATAGAAGAGCGAAAGGAGTGGCTGACTAATTTCATGGAGGATAGGAGACAACGGAAGCTGCACGGTCTGCCAGAGGTAAAAGGTTTATGTTCACAAGCAAACTGGTTCCCAGTCTCTGCCTGGGGCTGTTCTCAGCTTCATCCCAGCACTGCACACGGCTCAGTCACTGAGTCAGGCCCGGAATTAGAGGACGTTGAAAATGTGTCAGGGTTTTGCAGAGCAGCTTCTTCTCTGCCCTTATCAGTGTAGCCTCGTTGTCAATTATCCAGCGGTTAATTTCATTTTTAACTCTCATCTTTCAAATTACTTCATCAATAGGGAAACAATAGCTCGAGCAGGACCAGATGAAGACTTTATTTCCCAAAAAAATGGGCCTGCATCATGGCAGATGTTTCCCTTCGCCATGCAAGGAGTGTCAGGGCTCAAACTGTATTTAGCTGGTCTTACAAGAGTTCCCATTTCAGTGAAACTAGCCAAGAGCAGATTAGGCCCTGTTAAATTAAGGCAATCTTCCACTTGATTTTCTTAGGAATATCTCTATGGGAAAAACACCAGTTACCTGACCTACAACGACTTCATCAACAAGGAGTTAGTGCTGTTTTCAAACTCGGACAATGAGAGATCAATCCCATCACTGGTTGATGGTAAGTGATTTCTAGGTAGTGATTCTGCATGGTGTGTCCCTAGAACTTAATAAATGGGTGTTTGATGTCCTGTCAGACTCAGGGAACCCACTGAGTTTCAGGATCAGTGTCCTGAAGCCTGTTTTCTGCTGTCCAAGCTTTTTTCAACTTTGGATTAGAAGTCTTGTCCATTTTGTGGTATATTACTGCAAATACCTTACTCACCTGGTGCAGGATCTCTGCGTGGATAAGTAGTTCTTGTGTCTCTAGAGAGCAGAAGCCAAGTGAAACACATCACATGTTCTAACCACGAGGTCTTTTCTTTTTTATACAGGTTTGAAGCCGGGTCAGAGGAAGGTTTTATTCACCTGCTTCAAACGAAACGATAAGCGGGAGGTGAAGGTGGCTCAGCTGGCCGGTTCCGTGGCTGAGATGTCCTCATACCATCACGGTGAGGTAAGGACCTGCCTGGGCCTGCAAAACACTTTAAATGAAAGACAAAAAACCCTTCTGCTGGCATGACAATGGCAATGCCTCTGAAGCAGAATTAGGAGTGTGAACACCAAGTTGAAGTGGCTGTTTAGCTGCTATTAATGCTCCAAAATTAATTTAATCTGAGGTTGGTCACTCTGCCTGCCCTGCCTGGATTTCATGGGAGCACAGTTTGTTCCAAAAGAAGAACAAGAAAAACTCGCTTTATTTGGGATGGATCTAGGCAGAAGTTAATAACCTTTCTGCCTGTGCCAGGAGAAGTTAAGCACTAAAACAAGATTCCCTGTAGAGACCCAACAGAATCTTCCACTGGAGGTTTCAGAGCAGGTAGACAGCAGTAGAGCTGTGGGTCACTAGGACATTTCTAGTCACCCTGAAGCATTCTGCACGCTCAGCTTTGCACCTTCCTTCGTTTCAGGCCGCCCTGATGATGACCATCATTAACTTGGCTCAGAACTTCGTGGGCAGCAACAACCTCAACTTGCTGCAGCCCATCGGTCAGTTTGGCACACGGCTGCACGGGGGGAAGGACTCTGCCAGCCCTCGATACATCTTCACCATGCTCAGGTCAGCATTACAGAGTTCTTACTGTCCAAAAGATTCTTACCAGGACCCAATCTTACAGCAATTAGACTGAAAAATGAATTGACTTTTTCCCTTTAAAACTTTGGGCTGCTTGCATGCCCAGAGTAGCAGCAATTGAAGTGAGATCTGGGTGCTAGATTCAGGTATGGAAGCTTGGTTATCAGAGCAGAGAATATGGAAATGGAAGCAGGAACAAAAAAATTCAGGAAGTTTCTTTTTTGCATGGCCATCATGTTCTGTAATGAGAATTTGGGCTTGAATTCCCTTCTCCATTCCAGTCCCCTGGCACGACTGGTGTTCCCACCGATGGACGACAACATCCTGAGGTTCCTCTATGATGACAACCAGCGTGTGGAGCCAGAGTGGTACATGCCCATCATCCCAATGGTGCTGGTCAACGGGGCTGAAGGGATTGGTACTGGCTGGGCCTGTAAAATCCCCAACTTCGATATCAGGGAAGTTGTGAATAATATCCGCCGGCTGATGGATGGAGAAGAGCCACTGCCAATGGTAAATAATTAAAAACCAAATGTCCCACTTGTTGGTTTATCGAGCTCATATTGAGCATTTGATGGGAATGCTTGAAAACGGAAGCATCTGCACAAAGCTGAATCCAGTGTTTGTTCTGCTCAGCTTCCCAGTTACAAGAATTTCAAAGGCACCATAGACGAGCTGGCCCCTAATCAGTACGTGATTAGTGGTGAAGTGTCCATCCTTGATTCTACAACCATCGAGATCACTGAGCTGCCTGTCAGAACATGGACACAGGTAACAGACAGGGAATTTGCCCTGGGAATGTATAGTCTGCCCTGTAAAGCAAAAAGGGGTTAGTGGGGTTTGGGTCTGACTTTGTTTCTTTTCTCAGACTTACAAAGAGCAGGTTCTGGAGCCGATGTTGAATGGGACTGAGAAGACCCCCCCTCTAATCACAGACTATAAAGAATATCACACAGACACCACAGTGAAGTTCATCGTGAAGATGACTGAGGAAAAACTGGCGGAAGCCGAAGCTGTGGGGCTGCATAAGGTCTTCAAACTCCAAACAAGTTTAACATGCAACTCCATGGTATGTGACAGATTTTGCTGAAGGAATTTCTTGGTTCAACTCAGACTCTGTGGACAGCTGCAGTCGTTGCGTGAAACAAAAATCCTCTTTGGCATTAACCTATTCACTTCGATTTTTCTGCTGTTACTGGTTTTAAATCAGCTTTCAAAGGTCAAGAGCCTGGCTTGGGCGTGGGCCCAGAGTGGATGGTTTGCCTGAAGGAGGCAAAGTGATCTGAAATCACAGTTTGCAGAGCCCTTTGAGCCAGCAGCACGGGCACTGAGCGTCTGGCTCCTGACAATGTGTGAAGCTGGATAAAAGATGTTAGTCCTGCACAGAGCCTTAAGATTGAAGTAACCTTAACCCTGCTATGGGTATTCAAAAACATTGCAATTCTAAAATTGTCTCTGCTGCTGTGCTCACAAACTGAAGTAGCTTCTCGAGTAACACTGAGGTTTGATAATTTGTCAGTTAATAACTGAGTGATATCATCACACCTGTGTTAGGGTTAATTTTCAGTGGGTTTGGAATCAGTTTTATCATCATAATGCCCATGTTCCCTCGTTTTCCTCCAGGTTCTCTTTGACCATGTTGGCTTTCTCAAGAAGTACGACTCTCCCCAGGATATTCTTAAGGAATTCTTTGAGCTCCGACTCCGATATTACAGTTTGAGGAAGGAATGGCTTATTGGGATGCTGGGTGCTGAGTCTGCAAAGCTGAGCAACCAGGCTCGCTTCATCCTGGAGAAAATAGATGGCAAAATCGTGATCGGTGGGTGTTGTTCTTGGTGACTGGGACTGTGAACTGGGAGGACTGGGTGCCCCCTTGAGCTCTGTCAGCACCCACTCAGCCTCGGGCTGGCTCTTACAAACCACACCAGAGCTTATCTCTGTTCCGGTGACATGCAAGAGGAAAATGCTTCCCAGAGTATCCTTGGTCTGTGTGTGACAATTTTTTGAGGGTAGAATTTTTTTAATAATTTAGCAATAATTTCTGTCTGTTTCTAACTCGGTAGGAGTAAGAGTTAACTGTGTGTGGTGTTAGGAAGGGGCAGTGTTTGCTGTGAAATGCATTCTTAAGAACCCGTATCTCTGTCCATTTTCTTTGTGAACCTCTGCAAAAATATTCCAAATCATGTTTTCAGTGGACCGAGGGTTCAAACTTAGAAGATACCCAAGTAGCAGCATCTGAGAATCATGAGCTAGAAAAAGAAGCAGATCTTTGTTCCCAACATTCACATTTTGCAATCCACTTTTCCCCCCTCGGTGTTAAAGACGGGCTGTGTTTCGCTGCCTTCACGGAGGATGAGGCCAGACAACGTGTCATAAGATGCTTTGTGGTTTGTGTCTGAAGGCAGCCCAGTAATCCCAGCAGCCGAGTCTGTCTGAGCTCAGGAAGAGAAATAATTCCCTTGAAATGCATTTTCTTGGTTGTTTTTTTTTTTTTTTTAATAAGTAGTTCCAAGGCTGCCAGAGCTGGTTTCATTTGTATTTGTGTCTCATGGTTGATTGCTTCTGATACCTTAAAAAGGAGCAAATTCCAGCTGAAGCATTTCCAGTGGTTGGGCACTCAGAGCATAAATTTCCCAGGTGATGTCTAATGAGGTGCAAGCTATACCAAGCTACCAGGGCTTTTTTCCTCCACCTGCCTGTTATTATGAAACCTGTTTTATACCACCACACCTTTTTTTCCAAGTTCAAAAACTACTTAAAGCAGGGGAAATGCCTATGGAAACAAAGAAAAATATTTACAGTGCTCTGGCAGCTACAGGACCAATGCTACCCTGACAAATCACCTCCTAAGTAGGAGCTTTTCAGGTGTTATTCAGGCTCCTCCACATGTCCCAGCTGTGATGAGGAAAGGCTGGTTTGGAGTCCTGTAGGATGCAGGGATACAAAACTTAAAGCTCATCAGTGGTGGTCATTGAGTGACAATTCTGAAATGTCTGTTTTGCAGAAAACAAACCCAAGAAAGAACTGATTCAGCTTCTTATCCAGAGAGGGTACGAGTCTGATCCGGTGAAGGCTTGGAAGGAGTCACAAAACACGGTAATGCCTCGGTCATCCTCAGTACACCCAAGCTGGCTCTGAGGCTTCCTAATCCATACAGAGGCCTCAGGTCCTTTCCTATCCACAGGATTCAATGGCCCTACCCTTGTGTGTCAGGGTATTTGTTGACAATGTTTGTTTCAAATCCATATTCAGGAAGAAGAAAAGGAAGAGGAGGAGGAAGAGAGTGACAAAGAACCAGCTGCAGCTTCTGGCCCAGACTTCAACTACCTGCTGAACATGCCCCTGTGGTATCTGACCAAGGAGAAGAAAGATGAGCTCTGCAAGCAGAGGGATAACAAAGTATGTGCCTTCCTTTGCTTATTAAAAGTGTTAAGTTTATATATAATGTGTTGGGTGGGGTTTGGGTTTTTTTTTTGGATGGTGGATTGAAATATGTGACTAATGATTATCATTTATGATTCCCTTTAGCAAAAGGAGCTGGAAAACCTCAAGCGCAAGAGTCCCTCTGACCTGTGGAAGGAAGACCTTGCTGCCTTCGTTGAGGAACTCGATGTATGTCGATGCTCAGTGCAGATGACCCACTCCCTCATCTTATCCACCAGCTCTTTATTGACTTTTGGGCTTTTTCTGTGCTATTTTGTGCTCCCCTCTGCAGGCAGTGGAGGCCAAGCAAGCGCAGGATGAGATGGCAGGGATTGCTGGCAAACCTCTGAAGGTGAAAGGAGGGAAAGCAAAGGTGAAGAAGGCCCAACTGCCAGAAGTGATGCCATCCCCTCATGGTGTCAGGGTTGTTCCTCGGATCACTGCCGAGATGAAGGCAGAGGCAGAGAAAAAGAAAACTAAAAAGAAGATAAAGGTACAAAGGAACATTCCAAATGCTCAGTCTTTCTTTATATTTTCTTCAATGCAGTCCTAAAGAAATGCAAGTCCTTGTTAGCTGGACTTGTCCTGCTGAAGCAGCTGTTCAAGGAGAGGGACAGAACCTTAGGGCTTGGGGAGCACTGGAAAAGGGGGTGTCAGTCTAAAGGACAACAATTCACTAATGTATCAGGAGATGGCTCAGAGGGAAATCTTGACACATCACGGTGTCAGGTGGGTTGGTAGCTCAGAAATGGAGAGGCAGGTGCAAACATGGTTGTTCCAGGTATCTTGGGAATTTGATAAACCCTTTAGCAGGCAGGAAGCACAGCCAGTAAATTCCCTTCTCCAGAACAGCCTTTGCATTCCCAGCAATGCTTTCAGCCAATTAATGCCATCATTGTTCTCCGTATCAAGGAGATGAAGAAGATTGAACTCTTTTTATAGAACTAGTTGAAATTGTGCCATTCAGCCATTTCCAGCAGAGAAAACTAACCCACCCCCTCACCTGTTTGGCCCTGGAAACCTTTCCTCCACATGGTTCCACCCAACAGTTTTTCCAAATAACTTCCACTGTTGTTTTTATCCCACCCTGTCCAGCTCTGCATCCTCATCTTCCCCCAGGGCCGTCCCAGTGGCAGGACTGGAGCACTCAGGAGTGGGGCCTGAGTTCCTGTTTTTGTTCCTGTTGGGTTTTGCTGTTTTAGTCACCTGATTTGGGGACAGATCCTGTCTGATTTGCAGATCCTGTCTGTAATCAGTTCCACACACAGTTTGTTTCACAGAGTCAGGTTTCTTGTATCAGTAACTCTTACACGTCTAAAATAAGCAGCTCCTTCCTTCATCACCCCCCGTGCCTCCTCTCCAGGAGCTGACTCACTGTTTGGTATCTGCATCTGCAGAGTGAAAAATCTGAATTTGATGAGAATCAGGATGAAAACACATCCGGAGAGAAGGAGCCTTCAGGCCTGAAGCAGAGATTAGCACAGAAGCTGAAGACTGAGCCAGGTAAATGCTCTGATGTCATTCCCTCAGTAGAAAGGGAGGGGAAGGGTTGTCAATTTGGTTATTTGACCTCTTCCTGAAGGTGGTGACCAACACCTGGGATCAGGAGTTTTGGAAAAACTAGGGGAGAAAGAGGTCCTGGATAACAGTCAGGCAGGATAAATTCCTATTTCTCTTTGTTTAAGCCAGAATCCTCTGAATTTAGTGTATTTCTAAGCTGAGTTTGAACTGCTGAAGTACACATGGAAGTTTGCTGGCTCATCCTGCCTCCCGCTATTTTTCAGGAGCTAAGAGACAGGCCACTCTACCCTTCAAACCAATAAAGAAAACCAAGAAACGAAACCCTTGGTCTGACTCAGGGTCTGATTCAGAGTCTGATTTTGAAGCACCTCCTCAAAGGGAACGAGTGGTTCGTCAGGCAGCAGGTGAGTGAGGACACGGCTGCAGAGAGGGATAATCTGTGGAGGAGAAAATGGAACAGACTATTTAGGGAGATCCCAGAGCCTCAGATCACATTCAGAAATGATTTTTAAAAGGCTTCTTTATTTTACTGTCTAAAACAATTAAATATTTCTACCATTTGTGCACACATTCAAGGAAAAGCAGAAAAGGGCATCTAGAGAAATATGGTTATTTGGTTTAATTACACAACTGTCTTGGCAAATTAAACGTGTTGTGGGTGAGGTTGGAAGCCTCCAAATGACAGAACACACTTGTGTGTTCTCCCTGGCAGTCTCAGCATCTGCTTGTTTTTATTCAGATCTTTATTTTTTAATAACTGCCGCTAAAATATTGAAAAAGAAGCTGAGCTGCATATTGCCAAATGTGTAAAATAACACATCTGTGTCCTTCCATCAGCCAAAGTCAAGACCATGGTCATTTCAGACTCAAATTCCTCCAGCTCTGATGAGGAGTCTGAGTTCCAGGGTGACAGTGGAGGCAGCTCTGACTCGGATACAAACTCCAAGGAAAAGCCTCCTCCCAAGCCCAGAGCTGCTCCCAAGTGAGTATTTCTCCACAACCACTGAAGATTGGTTGTGCTTAATGCTACACATAAATTCATAGCTCTGGTTTTTTTCAAGACACCTATTTAGTGCATCATAAACTGAAAAAATACTCGGGGTTTTGTCTTCCAGGGAAAACACTGAAAAAGCAGTGAAAGCTCCCAAGAAAAAGGCAGAGCCAAGCGCTGTCCCCAGTGAGTGAGAGACCTCTAAACCTGTGGATTGTCCCAAAACCCCTTGGGGGAGTGCACAGGGCAGAGCAGGGGGGACAATTTGGCTCTTTCAGACTGACTTTGTGCTCCCTTTCCCAGTTCAAGTCCCAGATGTCACTGATGACAACGTGGACCAGGCTCCCGCTGCTCCCTCTGTCCCAGTGCCGGGCCCCAAGGCTGGGCCCAAAAAACCCTCTGCAGCCAAGAAGGCCGGAGCCACCAAGGGTAAGGGCAGCTCAGCAACATCATTTCTGGAGCACAATTATAATTCCTGTGGGAAACGATCCGAGTGATTTCGCTCGGCGCTCCAGGGCCTGAGCAACTGGAGTTTTCATTTCAGCAAAGATCTGAGGTTTGTGGCAGAGGTTCTCTGGTTGTTGTCATGTTTAAGAGGTCTGTTTCCAAACATATCATGTTCTAGTTCATGTTGGACATGCTTGGAGGGAGGGAGTCTTAGTTTGGGAACAGGAAAAGTGAATGCTTCCTACAGGGCTATGTAATACTTGGCAGGAATAATCCGGGTGGAATTTGTGTCTTGCAGTCTATGTCTTACTTTGTGTCTTTTTGGGAAGAAAGCAGCCTGGGAGCTTCCCAGGAGGCAGAAAAGCTTTTTGGGGCAGTTTGATGTATCCAGTGCTGGCTCCACCTCGTCCATCTCTGGCATTTGACTTGTGGGTTTTTTTTAAACTAAACTGCCCAAACTTTGTCAGATTTTGACGCTGGCTTGCATATTCCAAATGGAATCAACTGGGTGTTAATCCCAGCAGGAAAATAGTGTGTTACTTCCACTCCTAAACTGAGAAAGCCTGTTATCCTTCAGAAATGAGCTGAACTGGGAGATGTGCTTCAAGATGCTCCTAAAAAATGTCAAAATGTAGGTAAGAAAGAATCCCCAAGTGAGCGTTTGGGAAATTCCTTCCTCCCTGTGCAGGACTTTGAAGGTCTGAGGTGGGCCACAGATCCTTGAGAGTCCAGAACTTTTCAAACTGAAATAGTCTGTAAATTGCTTTGGGGACCTTTTTAATTTGATCCTCTAAACGTAGCAGAACTGAGCAGATAAACAGCCTCATTCCTCATCACCCGGGGAAGAGAGATCTTTCTAGAAGCCCCGGCTTCAAACGGAGGCGACCTGCGCGCTGACCCCTCGGCAGCGCCGAGCCTGTTTGTGTTGGAAGTAATTCCCAAGCTGGGAATGAGAGAGGAGCGAAACAGGGATTTAACACCACGTTCTGTTCCAGAGAACCAGCCCTCCATCATGGACATGCTGGCCAAGAAAAAGGCTGCGCCCAAGCCAGCGGCGAAGGAGGGACCCCCGCGCGCCAAGGGCGACAACGCCAAGGGGAGGAAGGCCACGAAGAGGCAGCCGAGCTCCTTGGACTCGGATTCCGATTTGGATATTGGCTCGAAGCCTTCCAAATCCGTGGCATCAAAGGTTTGTGCCCTGCACCCGTCAGTGCCAGGGGATCCACAGGGAGCGGGGTCGGTCCTGGCAGGAAAAGCCGGTGGAGGTTAAGCCTCTGCCTGCCTGTGGGGAACAGGGTGGTCACAGAATCTCCTGAACTGGAAGGGACCCCCAAGGATCATTGAGTCTGACTCCTGGCCCTGCCCAGGACACCCCAACAACCCCCCCCCTCTCCCTGAGAACATTGTCCAAACACTCCTTGAGTGGAGTGGGGCCTTGGGGCCGTGCCCACTGCTCTGGGGAGCCTGGTCAGTGCCAACCACCCTCTGGGGGAAGAACCTTTCCCTAATAAGGGCCAGACACCCACTGTACCTGTGGCACAGCGGGCCTGTGATGCTCACTGTTGTTCCCTGGGGATGCTCAGATCCATGACTCCTTCCCTGCTTTCCCTGCAGAAATCCAAGCTGCAGGATGACACCTTCACCGCTGAGCCCAACAGCCCCGTAGCCCAGCCCCAGGCCAGGCCTGGCCGTGCCAAAAAGCCCGTCCAGTACCTGGAGGAGTCCTCAGAGGATGACATGTTTTGAGGTTTTAGGACAATTTTAAACTCCTGACCCACAAAGAGCTTTCAGCAGAGCTCTGGAGCTCCCACCAACAACCACCTCAGCCTAGGAAATCATCTCCAAATACAAACCACTCCAGAAATGTTCATTACAGGTAAACACAGCTCGTTTTTTCTTGGTTTTAAATAATTTAGATTTGTTGAAACAAGAACATCCCCTTTTTTGTGAGCACTGGAGCCACGTGCCCAGTGAGTGCTGCCGCACTTCCCTCTTCCCTGTTATTTGACACTTTGTGGTCATTTTAGTGTTAAAGTTGACTTCAGAACATGCCAAATTTTTTAAAATTGATGCAACCCTCATGAAATATCTTAAAATACTAAAATATACAAACTTAACTCCACCACCTGACACAGGTGAGCTGGAGCCATTTTTCCAGCAATTCTCCCTGTAAATATTTTTTGTGTTTTTCTTTGTTGTCCTGAGTTTGTCTTTTTTAATATTTGTCTAATAAAAGTGTTTATAATTATTTTCTTCACTGAATTTGAGTGTTTGTTTTTAGGAAAATAACCACTGCAGAGCTTGTGCTAAGCTTTCCCTCCCTCTGCCAGAGCAGAGGGTTTGGCACAAGCTCTGGGGGTGTTGGGCTGGTTGGCCACTTCCCCACTGGTTGTGGCCACTGTGGCTCCCCAGCCAAATTCCTGTGAACACCCCTGTTGTCCCCAGCACGGGAGGAGCTGCTGGGCCAGAGCAACTGTAGCTGCCCCATCCCTGGCAGTGTCCAAGGCCAAGCTGGACAGGGCTTGGAGCAACCTGGGCTAGTGGAAGGTGTCCCTGCCCATGGCAGGGGGTGGGACTGGATGGGCTTTAAGGTCCCTTCCAACCCAAACCATTCCATGATTCCATGAAGCCCCAGGGCCCCCCACATTATCGGTGCTTTGCTGGAACCCAGTCAAGTGTGGAAAGCACTGTCAGATTTTCCACTGGCTCTGGAGAGTGTCTCCGGCGCGTCCCCTCCGAGGGCCGGGCTATTTACGGCTCCTCTGCTGCAGAACCGTTGTCACAACCCATGACGAGGCCACGGGTGGGTTGTGGGGCTGCTCCCAGAACCCCAGCACCACCCAGACGTGGAGGGAGAGCTCTGGGAACACACAGAGTGCACCACAGTGTCCGTACCAGGGGTTTCCCCATTCCAAAATCTCCTTGGTGCTGCTGGATGGGAGCTGAGCTGTGGGATGCCAGGGGCACTGTGACCCACCAGGGGCACTGCATGTCCCCAAGGGGCAAACAGGCTCTGAGGGTGACCCATGTTGTACAGGCTCTGCTCCTGTTACTGGAAAGGGGATTTGAGGTGCTGGCAAAGGCCGTTGGTGCCGCCCTGGCCAGGCAGGGGGTGGTGGGAGCCCAGCCATGCCATGGGGGATTTCTTGCAGGGATCACACGTGACAGAGCCATGGGAAGATCCATGGGCCCCCTGACAGCCTGGGTACAGTGTCCTGGCTCAGGGAGGGCCAGTGCCAGCCATGAGCATCCCCTGGGCACCATGGGGCAAAGCCCAACCCCCAGCAGGAGCTGTGCTACCACGGCTGGGTGCACCCAGGATCTGACGGGGCCGGGGGGCAATGCCAGCACTGGGGGAGCCTTTTGGAGGCCAAATGCTGTGGCTTGGGGACCTGAGGCCCTGCAGTTTAGGGAGGCCAAGGTTTGGGGGCATTTCTGCACAGAGGGGGCCACTGCCCCTGCACCAACCTGTGCCCTGGGCAGCTCCCAGCCCTGGGCAGGGGCAGCGTTTGTCCATGAGACCCCACCACCACCACCTCCCCCCAGCAGTTCCAAGCCCTTCCCTCCTCTCTGCGTGCCCCTGTGGCTGCTCTGTCCCTTTAAAAGGACTCCAGGCGTGGCTGTGGGACCGTTATCCCAGCCCAGCCGGACAAGGGACCGGACAGTCCTGGACAGCCCTGGACAGCCAGCGCCAGCTGCGCTGGCACACCGTGGACCGCAGCCTCCGCAGGTACCGGGGCACTGGGGGGGCTCCTGGGATTTGGGGGGACAAGGGATGGGGAACATACTGGCCTTGCTCCAGTTGGTGTCCTTGGACCCATCCCTGGGGAGGGAATTCTAGGCACAGCGGATGCCTGGGGACACTTGTGACAGGGCTGAGCTGGGCTGGCACTGCCCGGCCACCCTCCCGTGAGTGGGGACATCGTGGTGCATTCAGGAATGGCAGGAGGATGGAGAGCTGGAGGGGCCATGTTGCCACTGGGGCCTGACCTCGCGGGCACGGCGTCCCCCCAGCGCTGACCCCGCTCCCACAGCACGGCCATGGGCGAGTGGGGCTTCCTGAGCTCGCTGCTGGACGCCGTGCAGGAGCACTCGCCCATGGTGGGCCGCTTCTGGCTGGTGGTGATGCTCCTCTTCCGCATCCTGGTCCTGGCCACGGTGGGCAGCGACGTCTTCGAGGACGAGCAGGAGGAGTTCGTGTGTAACACGCAGCAGCCGGGCTGCAAACCCGTGTGCTACGACGCCGCCTTCCCCATCTCCCACTATCGCTTCCTCGTCTTCCACGTCGTCGTGCTCTCGGCGCCCGCCGCCCTCTTCGTCATCTTCGCCGTGCACCAGGCGGCCAAGCCGGGGCGCGGGGGGGCCCCCGGCCAGTGCGCCCGCCGCCTGCAGCCCTTCTACGTGGGCAGCGTGGTGGCCCGGATCGCCGCCGAGCTGGGCTTCCTGCTGGGCCAGGCGCTGCTCTACGGCTTCAGGGTGCAGCCGCTCTTCGTGTGCCACCGCCGGCCCTGCCCGCACCACGTCGACTGCTTCGTGTCCCGCCCCACCGAGAAAACCGTCTTCATCCACTTCTACTTCGTGGTGGGGCTGGTCTCGGCGCTGCTCAGCCTGGCCGAGCTCGCCCACCTCCTGCGCAAGGGCCCCCCGGTGCGGGCTGGCTGCTGCCCCCGGCCACAGGAGCGGGGCCCGGCACCCGGGCAGCCGGCGGGGGCTGTGGCGGAGCCATGCTGTCCCCCCCCACGGGGGGACCTCACCGTGTAACCGGCCCCGGGCTGCCACTGCTGCCACGAACTGTGGCCGTGGCAGCCGGGCCCCGGTGCCCCCAGTGCCCCCCGGTTCCTGTTATGGGCGGTGGATGGGCCTCTCTTGGCAGCTGCTGGAAAAAAAATATGGACAAAAGGAAGACAAACAGGTCCCATCCCTGTGCAGTGGCAGGGATGTCCCTTCCCACCCTGCCTGCCCCCAGCCCGGCACGAGGGGCCAGGGCTGTCCCCACACCCTGTGCTGGGTGTCACAAATGCTCTCAGGCTGGCCCTGGGCATTGGGAGACACAAGTGTGGCATCAGGACTGGGAAGGGCAGAGCTTTTGGGATGCTGGGGGGACCCCAAAGGGTTCTGCTCCAGCCCAGCCTCTGGGGATGGCCAGAGCCAGGAGGGCAGATGGGGGGGTCCTGGGGTACCCTCCTGCAGCAAAGAACCCTCCCTCCAGCAGGGGTGCCACAGCCTGGCCATCTCCCCACCCCTGCACCCCAACCTCCCCCAGTACCCCACAACAAGAACGAGCCAGGCACTAGAATAAATAAACTTTATTCTGGAGCCAGCCCCCACCCCATCCCCCCTCCCCCCATCCTCCCCGTGCCGGCAGGGCCGGGCCCCCCCTCCCCGCGAGGCCGGGGCTGGCACCACCACGTGCCCCCCCACAGCCCCCTCCCCGCCTGGGGGGGCCGGGGCAGGGCCCGCCCGGTGCCCCCCGACTCTAAATCCACTAAAATCTCAACAACAACAAAAAAAAAAATTTAATAATAATAAACCGTGTGCCCCCCCCCGCCCCTCCCCCGGCAGCGCCCGCCGTGCCCCCTCCACCTGCACAGGCCTAAAAACCCCTCCAAACTTTTACAAAGGTTTTAAAACGTATTTATAGATATTTATAGATATTTATATATATATACTTTGCTTTCTTTTCTCTTTTAAATGACTCTGCTTCCTCGGCGTGCGGGGCTGTCCGGGGTGCCCCCCCCACCTCGGACGGCCGGGGCGGAGCGAGGGGCGGGGGGAGAAGTGGCTCGGTGGTCGCGATCCCGTGGGTGCTGGTGCTGGTGGGGCCGGGGCGTCCCCGGGGCCGCGGCCGAAGGTCCCCGCGCCCCTGAAATGTGACTCAACCAACGCGCTGGGCCCGGGGCTGGGGGGGCTCCCCGCGGGGGCCGCTCCGGCGGGGGGGCTGCCGAGGAGTCCGCCCCGCGGGGGGGCTGCAGCCGGGCCGGGGCGCGGGGCCCCCGCCGTGTCCGGCCGTGCCGGGCTCTGTCCTGGTGCGCGCCGGGCGCGGGTCACGGCGAGTGCGTGGCCGGGCTGCTGCGGTTGGAGCTGGGCGAGAGGCTGGGGCTGCAGCTGCCCGGGGGGGGCCCCAGGCTGCCCCCGCGGGGGCCGCCCGCCTGCCCCCCCAGCGTGTCCATGCCCTCCGAGTTCTCCAGCATCTCCTGGATGAGCGGCGGCATCGAGCCCGGGATCTCCATCTTCAGCGTGATCACCCGCTCGGCGCCTGCGGGAGGGTTCGGGGTCAGCAGGGCGCCACCGGCACCCCCGAAGTGGCACCCCCAAAAACCGGCGCTCCCAAACCAGCACCCCAAAAATGGCACCCTAAAAACTGGCACCCCCAAAAACCAGCACCCTAAAAACTGGCACCCCCAAAAACCAGTGCCCTAAAAACTGGCACCCCCCAAAAACCAGCGCCCTTGCAATGGGCACCCCAAAAATGGCACCCCCAAAACAGCACCCTGAAATTGGCACCCCTCCCGAAGTGGCACCCAAAAACTGTCACACCTAAACTGGCACCCAAAAAACTGGGACGGCCAAAATCGACACCCCCAAACTGGCACCCCTCATCTGCACCGGTCCCTGAGTGCCGGGGACAATGGTCCCTCCCCAGCATCCCTGGAAGGTGCAGTGCTGGGGGTGTCCCCCTATTCTTTGTCCCCTCCAGAGGATGCTGAGTGACCTGGGCCCACCAACATCCCCGGGATACTCCCCAGGATCCAGAGCCACAGGAGTGGCCGCCCCCTCCTCAGCCTCACCCTTGGCGCTGATGCTGCGCAGGTCCGTGATCTTCATGAGCATCTTGGGGAACATGTGGGGCTTGTTGGGCCTCCTCTTCCTCACGTAGATCTTCAGCGCCTCCAGCAGTGGCTCCTGCAGCTTGTCCACCTTGTCGGGCTGCTCCAGGTCCTGGCGGTCTGGGGAGTGGGCACACAGTGGTTAGAATGCAGGGCAGCATATCCTGGCATCCCCCCTTGCCCCCTGACTCAGACCAGCTCCTGTGGGGTCACCATTTGGGCTCTATATGGGGTCTCCTTGCTCAGCCATCGGGGGAGGACAGCCCAGAGGGCCCGGGGGGCACCGGGCAGGGGCCCATCCCAGCACCCACCTCCGCAGATGAGGCAGATGGCACTGAGCAGCCCCGTCTCGGCGTCGTCCATCTCCAGCGGCAGCAGCTGGTTGGCGAAGGCGAAGACCAGGTCGGTGAGGGGCCCGAACCCCGCGTTGTGCATCTGCGTGCGGTTCAGCGTCAGCCCGTCCGAGAAGGTCATGGTGTCCTGCTCCGGCGTGTAGCGCGTGCAGATCCGCAGGATCTGGGGGGGCGAGGCCGGGGGGGCTCAGCCTGGTGTCCCCTCCCCGTCCCCTCCCTGTCCCTGTCCCCGTGCTCACCAGGATGTCGAGGCAGGCGGCTTTGAGGAGGGTGATCTGGTCAGCGATGGTGAGCGTGGTGAAGCCAGGGAGCTGCTTGGCGAACTCCACCGTCTTGATGATGCACTTGGTGGACAACTCGCTGAACTTGTCCCACAGGTCGATGTCCAGGGACACCCGCTGCTCCGAGCTGTTGTTCTGCAGCGGGAGGTGGGGGGTGAGGGCACGGAGGGGTTGCCGCCCACCCCAGCCCCCCCAGCCCCTCTGGGACACCCCGACACTCACCGTAGTGTATTTGCCGAGCTGGCAGAGCGCGGGGAAGGTCTCCTGGTGGGCTTTGCGCACCTTCTCGATGAGCTCCTCCACCTCAGGGGTGATGATGTAGCTCTCCGAGCACTCCGGCTTGGGCACGTCCTTCTTCTTCTTATTCCGGTCATTGCGGACGGCTGTGGGGACAGCAGGGTCAGGGTCACCTGTCCCCAAAGCCACCCAGCCCCTGCCCAGGATGGGGAGGCTCAGCCCCACCACGCTCTGTCCCCTCAAGGCAGGATGGGGACCTGCCACCAGCAATGGGCAGGGCCATGGTGACAAGTGACCAGTGGATTCCTTAAAACAACCCCCAAGTCATTAGGAGTAATTAGGGGTGACCCTGTACCCCTGGGGGGTGCCCACCCCTGTCACCATGGGGACTGTGCTCAGCTCTGCTCTGCTAAGCCAACAGAGCAGAGAAGGACCCCAGGGACAGAAATGGCAGCTGAGCCATCATGCTGGGTGAGGGGCCCATGGAGGGGACCCCAGGGATGGCAGCTGGGGAGGGGGGAGCAGCTGGGAGCAGCCCTGGCCCCAAGGGGCTCAGCCTCTGTGGGCTGGGGGGGCCCAGACCCCCTGTAGGCGCAGGGTGAGCCCCTGGGATGCTGAACCCCCCCCTGCAGTGCCCAGCTCCCCCCAGCCTCTGCCAGCCCCTCTCGGGGGTCCTGGGCCCCCAGGGGCTGGCAGATGGGGCAGGACTTGGGGAGGCAGCTGCGCCCCTGCAGCCCAGGCCCCCGGGCACCCACCACGGGGGCACAGCCGGGCACCATGACAACTGCCAGCAGAGCCAGGAGGCCTCATCGGCATCATTTATCTCTGACACTATCAATCATGCGTTGCCCGGGCAACTGCCGAGCTGTGACACAATCCCAGGGGGTCCCCATCCACCCCCGGGGCCTCGCTGGGCACACGGTGGGGGCTGCTGGGATGGCCCATCACACCCGGAGCCCCCCAACTGGGACACCAGGCAGGGTGTCCCCAACATTGCCCCATCACTGACCCCATCCCCATCCCCGCCTCCATCCCTGTCCCCGTCCCCATCCATACTCACACTCCTTGGACATTCCGACTTCGAAGCACTTCTGGAGCCGGCAGTACTGGCACCGGTTGCGCGTCACCTTGTTGATGATGCAGTTCTTGTCCCGGTGGCACGTGTACACCATGTTCTTCTGGATGCTGCGGCGGAAGAAGCCCTGGGGACCCCAAACACCCTGGTCAGCGCCCAGCATGGGGACCCCGGGCACCCCAGGGAGCCCGGGGAGCTGTGGGGACTGTGGGGACTGTGGGGACAGCGGGGACAGCGGCAGCACTCACCTTGCAGCCCTCGCAGGCGCTCACCCCATAGTGGTACCCCGAGGACTTGTCCTGGCACACAAAGCAGGGCTTGTAGATGCGGGGCAGGGGCGGGGGCGAGGGGGGGCTGGGCACGATCTCCTCCGAGCTGGTGCTCTGCGTCTCCACCGCTGTGGGAAAACGGGTGGCAATCAGGGCACGGAGCCCCCTCCAGGCAGAGACCCCCCACCCCGCACCCCAGGGCTATCCCCAGGCTCTGGGGGTCCCGGCAGCCCCGGCCCTGCGCTGCCCACCCCGGCCCTGGCGCCAGGTCGAGCGGGGCCAGCGGGGAGAGGACGCGAGCTGGGAAGATGCAACGTGACATTTCCAGGTCACGGAGACGATGTGGAATTCAGGCAGACAAAAAAAAAAAAGGGAAAAAAAGCAAAGAAAAGGACTGGGATCCCAGGAGCCCCCAGTCTGGGCGGTGCTGCCGGTGGATGGGGGGACAGAGGGGTGCAGGGCTGGCACGGGGAGGCATCAGTGCCACACATCCCCTCACACATGTGGCCACATGTACAGTGGGACCCCCCTACAGCAAAAACATGGCCCCCAGGAGGGGATGGGCACGGTGGCACCCAGCTGGCACCCCACAGTCCCCTGGCAGGGGACATCTCTGAGGGCAGCCCCTGGTCACCATGAACTGTAATGGCCCTGTGAGCATGGGGGACACAGCCAGTGCCCCCTGCACCCCAAAACCTCGTGGGACATTCCTGTCCCCTCTTCCTGCACCCCAAAACCTTGTGGGCTGTGCCTGTTCCCCCTCCTGCACCCCAAAACCTGTTTAGGATGTGCCAGTTCCCCCTGCTGCACCCCAAAACCTCGTGGGACATTCCTGCTCCCTTCCTGCACCCTAAAACTTTGTGGGATGACCCAGCTCCCTCCTGCCCCCACAGGAACACCTCTGTCCTCCAGGATCCCCTGGGAGGTGCCTGAACCCCCCAGGCCAAGCCCCATTCCCCATCCCTGTGCACCCCCAGCACTGGGGGGGGGCTCAGCACCATCAGGGTGCATCCCAGTATTTGGGGGGTTCAGCACAGTCGGGGTGCAGCCCCTGGCACTGGGGGGGGTCTCAGCACAGTCGGGGTGCCCCCCCGGCACGGGGCACAGCCAGGCAGGGGTTAAAGAGCTCCCCGGCTGCTCCGGGATGTTTGCGAATGTTTTTCTGCAGCGGAGCCAAGCGAACCAGTCAAACAGGATATTAAAGGCCGGGCCCAGCGGGGGAGCCCGGGCCCCCCCCCCTCTCTGCCGGCCCCTGCACCCCAAAAAGGGCCCCACGGCCGCCCGAGTCCCCCCAGGGCTGGGGAGCCGCCAGGAGGCCCAGCCAGGGACACCCACCCCGGAGGAGGAGTCCCAGTGGGGTGGGGGACCAGGGGGGGTGATGGGTGAGAGGTGGGGGTCCCCAGCTGGGCTGTGCCAACAGCCCCTCACCAAAGGCCAGGGACGCCAATGGGCCCAGGGAGGAGACAACGGGATAAAGGCACCCCTGGCACTTGTCCCCAGGCTCCAGCAGGGACGGGCGAGCGCGTGGGGTGTGACAGGAGTGTGCAAGGCACGAGGGGACCGTGAGGGGTGGGATATGTGGGCACGGAGGAGCGTGTGAGTGTGCGGGGTGAGGTAGGAGCGTGTGGGGTGGGATATGAGTGTGTGGGGTGGGATTTGGGTGTGCAGGGCGGGAGGGGGTGTGCGGGGTGGGACACGGGCGCGGGGGCGAGCGCGCCGGGCAGAGCTCCCGGGCGGCGCTGAATAAATCACCGCTGCCACTCGAGGGAGCGGAGCCATTAAAGTGACTGAGCGAACGTCGTCTATAATTTATCGCCTCTTTTATATAATTTAAGAACTTCCTCGTGGAGAGCTGCACTCACAAAACGCGGATTTGACAAGATTTTGATGTGCTCGGTGCAGAGGGGGGAGGGGACCCGGCTCCCCCCGCGTCCCTGCGCTGGCGGAGCTGCGCCAGCACCCCGGGAATCCCCTGCCACCCCCGGCACCGGCAAAGGGACTGCGGTGCCACCGCGGAGGGGACACGGACACAGGCGCAGCCGCCAGCCTGGCCAGCTCCTCGGGAGCCGCTTATGGTGGCATCGGGCCTGGGTGCCCTTCGCGCCCTGGGGAGGACACGGAGCAGCACCCAAAGGTGCTGAGCGGGCAGGATGGGTGCAAACCTCCCCCGCTCCCGCGGGCTCGGTGAGGGGGTGCAGCTGGGGACACGGGGGACCTCAACGCCCAGGCTCGCCCCCTCCCCCAGCCCGCTCCCCCCGCAGCAGGGGGGACCCCGGCATCCCCCCCGGCCACGGCAGCGGAGCGCGGCTCCAGCTGCAGACCAGATGCTGCGGCTCCACCGGATCCCGGGTGAACGCGCCGCCCCCGCCCGCGGCCCCGCCGGCTGCTTCCTGCCCGCGCCGGGGGACCCCGGGGCACCCCGACACCCGCACCCCCGCCCTGGCGTGGGAAAGCGCCCGCGGGGACACCCCGCGTGCCAGCGCCCGCGGGGACACCCGGCCCGGGCCGCCGCCACCCCCGCCGGCACCCGGCCATGGCTCCGGGACAGACCGTGGCAGGCGGAGCGGGGGGACGGGGGCAAAGCCCATCCAGGGGTCGCAGCGGGGGTCACCGGGGGTCCCCACGGGCCCGGTGCGGCGGCAGTGCCGTGCCAGGGATCACAGGCCCCACAGGAGGGTGGGCGCCCACCCAGAGCTTCCCTGCGGATGAGGATCCCACGTGCCCCAGATTCCTGCGCCTCTGCAGGAGAAGGGGGAGGGAAGAGGGTCCCTGGAGCCCTGAGCCATGGGGTGCCCTAGTGTGTGGGGGCGCCTGGTCCTGCCCACGTCCACCGGTCACTGCCTGGTCCCCAGGGGCCATCCTACCCAGAACCCGGGCTCTGCCCCCCGCCAGCACCAGGGTCTGGCCTCCCCAAACCCCAGACACACCCATCTGTGACCCACAGCTCCTGCGAGGCCATGTGAGGCCACCCCGTGCCCAGCAGGGTGGTGCCACGCACAACCCAACCCACATACCCTCCCAAAACACCCACAGCACCCCAAACCCCTCCCTGCAGCTTACAGCCCCCCACGGGCAGGGGGTGCCCACTGCCTCGGTGGGCTCCCACAAGCCCCTCTGCTGCCCTCGGGGGTTGCCTCGTGCCTCAGTTTCCCTGGTCGTGGTGTGGTCCGTGCCCTGCTGGGGAGGGTGGGCGGGCTCCCCGTGCCCTCCGGGGCAGCTCTGGCCCCCGTGCCAGCACGACGATGTCCCGCCGGGCAGGGCAGGGCCGCGCCGGGCCAGTTGCCAGCGCCACAGGGCCAGCGGGCACAGCCACAGCCGCCTCTGGGGAAACTGAGGCACGGCACGGCCCCGACAGCAGCGAGCCCTGCCGCGGGCTGCACCCCCGGGGCTGGGGAGACACGGCACCTCGTGTGACGTCGGGCACGGGGCACCCTGCCAGGGAGTCCCGCCAGCGCCCGCCGCCCACGCGCCCGCCGGGTCACGGTCACCGTGACCAGGGCCCCGAGCTGCCCTGGCCTGGGCAGGGGACCCGCGTCCACCCAGCACTGCGGCCCACGGGGGGGCTCCGGACTAGGGGGGGGCACAAAGGGGGCACAACAGCCCCCAGTTACCCTGCTCAGGACAGTCGGAGCCAAGGGGTGCACTGGAGCTAAGGGGTGGCACTGGAGCCCTGGACCCCCCTGCCCACCCTGCCTGCGCGGGGCCTCGGAGGCAGCCCCCGCCTTTACAGAGGCAGCGGGAGCCCCCGCGTGTCCCCAGCGCAGACAAAGGCCCTTCGGCCGCGCTCGGTGCCAGCGCAAAGGTCGAGCGGCCCGAGACAATGGGGGAGTGAGACGGGGGGGCCACGGCCACGCACCCCCCGGGCAGCGCCGGCCACGGGCACCCCACGATGGGCCTCCCACGATGGACCCCCCTGCCCTTGTCGGGGTGAAAGTTCCACAGAGCAGGACTTTCTTTCCCCAGGTCATTGTGGTGGCCCGAGTGCCAGCACAGCGGCTGCCCACTGTGGGGGCACGGGACTCCTCCGGCCCCCCCAAGCCCCACTCGCCCCCTGCGCCGTGGGCACAAAGCACAGCAGGGCCCCACAGCCTCCCTTTTGGGGGAGTCCCCAGGCTGGTCGGCACTTGGGGTGCGCTGCCCGGGTCCCCCCGCTGCCCACCCCGGTGCAGCAGTGCCTCCATGCTCCCCGTGCCCCCCCTCTGCACAGAGCACGGGATAGGGGGGACCAACGGGGGACACCCCGCCGTGACCCCTCAGCGGCAACAAGACTGGCCAGGCCTCACACCCAGAACCCTCCGGCCCAGGGGGACCCCCCGATCCCCGGCAGGGTGGGGAGGCCAGGCTGGGGCTCCCCCTCGCCTGAGCAGCAGCGGCGGCTCCGTCTGTAGTTAATTGGATTTTCCCGGAGCCTTTATCAGGAGGGAACGAAATTCCCGGCGGAGACGGCGCTGCCCGGACCCCGCTGCGGGAAGCGAGGGCGAGAGGCGACCCCCCGGGCCCCCCTCACCGGACTCGGCCTGGGTGTCCCGACTCCCCCCGAAATGAGAACGGGGGTGTTTACGGAGCCCGGCGGCATCTGCGCAAGGAGCGGGTGGGGAGGGGGCCGAGGGGAGACTAAACCCCGCGCCCCCCTAAGACCAGCACCCAACTCAGCCCCCCGCCGGCGGCCAAGCCCCTCGCACCCAGCCCCGCACCCCGCACCCAGCCCCGCACCCCGCACCCAGCCCCGCAGTCCCGTCCCCCCCCCCTCGGGTTTCGGGGCCGCTCCCCCCGGCCCGATGCGGCGGTGAGGGGCCCGCCCGCCCCCGGCGCGCAGGTACCTACAGCGGCCGGAGCTGCTCCAGGGCGGGGGGCGGCGGGGGGGGCAGCCCCGGGGGCCCGGCCCGTAGAAATCCATGCGGAGGAAGGGGCCGGGGGGCAGCCCCGCCACCGCCGCGCCCTCGTACATGGCCCCGGGGCGGCGGGGGCGGCTCCCCCGGCCGGGGCGGCCCCGGGCGGTCAGTGCCCCCCCCCGCGCCCCCGGGGCGCCCCGCGCCGCGCGTCCATCGCCCCGCGGAGCGGCCCCGCCGCTCGCTCCGCGCCCGGGCGGCGGGAGGAGGAGGAGAGGGAGGAGGAGGAGGAGGAGAGGGAGGAGGAGGAAGAGGAGGAGGAGGCGGGGGGAGGGGAGGAAGGCGCAGCCCCGCCGGCTCTGCGGCTCCGCCAGCCCCGGTCCCTCCCGGCACCCGCCGCCTCCCCGCGCTTAACCCGCTCCGCGCCGCGGGGCCGCCCCGGCACCCGCACGGGAGGGGACACGGACATGGGACACGGACACGCGGGGGGGGGCGCGGGGGCGGGAACACGGACGTGCAGAGGGGCCCGGACGTGCCGTGGGGGCACGGACGCACGGGGGTGACGGACACGCGTGGGGACACGGGGAGGGGACACGGACACGCGGGGTGAAAGGGACACACAAGGAGACACGGACACGCAGGGGAGAAGTGGACACACGGAGGGGGCACGGACACGCAGGAGGAAAGGGACGCGCAGGGTGACACGGACACGAGGGGGCAGCGCCACGGGGGAGGGGGACGGGGAGGGGCTCACGGCGAGACTGGGGGGGTCGGGGGCTGCCCGATGGAGCAGGGCGGGGGATGGGGGTCCCGGGGGGGTCCCGGGGGCTGCCCGGCAGCCGCGGCTCATTTGCCTAATGGGATGCGGGTGAACTGCGGGTGAACCCGTGGGAAGGGCTCACCTCGGCCTGACCCCCGGCCCCCCCCCGAGGGGTGGTGTGTGTCTGTGTACATGCGTGTGCATGTGTGTTCATGCATGTTCTCGCATTTGCATCGCCAACTGCAGCGGGGCCACGTGTGCTCCCGCTACACGGGTGCACGGGGAGGTGCGTGTGCACACAGCCTGTGCACACACGTGTGCGCCAACCTCCTGCACATACATGTACGTGTGTGTGACACCTTGTCCCACCGAGCACAGGGGCAGCTGAGCCTGTGAACACACACACACACGTGTGTGTGTGTGTGTGTGTGTGTGTGTGTGTACACATCCCACTGTCTCTGTATGTGTTGCATGACCCACACAGGACAGAGCACCACGTGCCACCACTGCCCACCACGCTGGCCCTGCACACAGGGCCCTGCTGGAGGTGACACCCCGAACCCAGGGACCCCCAGGTGGTGGCAGCGCTGCCCGCACAGAGCAGGGACAGTCACGCGCCAAGGACAGGCCCCGGGGGTGCCACTTCCCGCTGCAGCGGTGGCAGTGGTGACCCCCCCGCTCCATGGCCTCTGCCACGCCACAGATCCCACACTGCCCACCCCAGGGGTGCCCTTGGAGGGAAAGGGGCCCCTCTGAACCCCCACAGGCCGTGGTCAGGAGGAGCACACGCATGTGCACGGCTGGACACGGGTGGGAGGATGTGGGCGCTGCCACACACACCGGCCCTGCAGGGGGACATGTGGCAGGCAGGGAGTGTGCACGGATGTGTGTGTGTGTGTGGGCACACCAGTGAGCACACACATGGCATTGTATGCACAAACACCCCCCATGACAGCACACACACACTCCTGATGCCATGTGAGGCTGCATGTGTGCATGTGTGTGGCTGTGCACACGTGTGGCTGTACATGCACGTGTGTCCATGTGTGCATAGCTGTGCATGCATGTGTGTGTGTCTGTGTGTGTCTGTGTGTGTGTCTGTGTGTCCATGTGTGTGTGTCTGTGTGTCCATGTGTGTACGGCTGTGCATATGTGTCCGTGTGCCCATGTCTGTATGTCCTTGTGTCCATGCCTATACGTCCGTGTGTGTGTGTGTGCCCGTGTCTGTATGTCTGTGTGTGTGTCCATGTGTCTGCGTCTGTATGTCCGTGTGTGCATGTGTGTGTCCATGTGTGTGTCTCTGTACGTCTGCGTGTGTGTGTCCATGCATGTGTCCATGTGTCCATGTCTGTATGGCCATGTGTGTGTGTCTCTGTGTGTCGGTGTGTGTCCCCGTGTCTGTATGTCCGTGTGTCCGTGTCTGTATGTCCCTGTGTGTGTGTCTGTATGTCCCTGTGTGTGTGTGTGTCTCTGTGTGTCGGTGTGCGTCCCCATGTCTGTATGTCCCTGTGTCCGTGTCTGTATGTCCCTGTGTGTGTGTCTCTGTGTGTCGGTGTGTGTCCCCGTGTCTGTATGTCCGTGTCTGTCTGCCCGTGTGTGCGTGCGGGGCCGCGCAGCGCGGCAGCGCCTGTTTAAATAATAATGGCAAGTCGGGCTTTGCTTAGCCAGCAGGTTTCGAACAAAAGCCCAGCGCTGCTCCAACTTCCTGCAGCGAACATGACAAATGTCTGCTCTGACTCATTTACCAGCGCTGGAAAGAATGTGGCTGCGACGGAGGGGACGGCAGAGGGGACGGAGGGGACGGCGGAGGGGACGCGGGCGGTGGCACCGCGCCCGGGCCGTGCCCGCACACCGGCGGCCGCCCCGACGGGCAGCGCTTCCCGACCCGCATCGCTTCCTGCACCGCTTCCCACATCCCTTCCCGTCCCGCATCCCCTCCAGTCCCGCGTCGGCGGCAACAGGAAGAAACAGAGATTAAAAAAAAAAAAAACCCAAACCTTAATTCCAGAGCCAAGAGGAACTGGGCGAGGGGACACCCCGCACGCAGCCCCGCGGTGTGAGGGGAACGGGGACACCCCGCCCTGAGCCACATCCCACCAGCGGCCTGGACACCAAAACGGGTCCCCAGCAGCAGCACCCCCAGCTCCACATCCTCCTGGCCCCGCTCCCAGGATGATGCTCCGAGGGGACACAAGATGCCCCCAAAAGCACGATGGAAACACAACCCCTACAGCCCATGGGGACCCCACAGGGACCCCGCTGTGCCCAGAGAGGGTGGCTTTGGGAGGGCAGGGTCACACCCCAACAGACAGGGATGCCTGGGACCCCCACACACCCCCCTCCAGCCCAGCCCTGGGGTATAGGGTGTTGGCCACGGCCCCTTCCCCCATCGCCATGCCGGCACCTCGGGGCCCGCAGCCCCCCCAGCCCCCCGCAGCCCCCCTCTCACCCGCCCACTTCAAAAGACCCCATTTATCCCCTTCAGCCGCTTTTGAGCCCGGCGAATTCCCGGCTGGAGCAGGCGGCTCCCCCCGGCCCCTGACAGTGATAGAGAACCTCCGCCTAATGGGCTTTCCCAGGCCGGGGGCCCAGCGCCTCATCAATCTTCCGGGGGCAGGGATAGGGGGGCCGGGGGTCCCCAGCACCGCACCCCGCAGGGCTCCCCGGCCCCTGCCCCGAGCGGGGCCCCGCAGCCCCGCGGCCCCCGCCACCCGCGGCCCCCGGCCTTCAGGGAGCACGTTTTGCTCATTAATTTTTAAAAATTAATTAATTACGGGGCGCTGCGGGGGAGCGGCTGCGGCGCAGAGGAAACCGGAGCCAGCGGGTAGGGTGACAGGCCAGCCCAGGCGTGGGGCCCCCCGTCCCGGCAGCCCGGAGTGGGGCTGGGGGGGGCCCGGCTGCAGCGGGGGCTGGGCTGGGGTCCCACTTCCCACAGCCTGGGAACCAGGGCGAGGGAGGGTCCGAGGGGGCGGCTGCACAGGGAGCCCTTCATGGCCCCCCGAGATCCCCCACGGGCCAGCACCAGACAAGGGGAGGGGACTCCCAGGGACAGCCAGGTGACACTGAGCCCCCAGGGACAGGGATGAGGGCACAGGCACAGCCTTGCCACTGCCACATGCACTGACACGCATGTACACACCTGGCATGGGAACCTGAGTGACGCTACACTGTGTGTGGCATTAACACACGAGCACAGTGGGCACTGACACACACACATGTGACACAGGCGTGCACACCCCACACAGCCCCAGCTGTGCACACACAGGCACAGCAGGCACTCTCACACACACACACACACACACGTGACACAGGCGTGCACACCCCACACAGCCCCAGCTGTGCACACACACACACCAGCACTGCCGGCAGCACACGGTGCCACAGACACACAACTCCACACACACACCCCCCACAGCGGGCACACGCGGGCACACGCATGCACACCCGTCAGGTGAGCACACACGTGCCCACGTGCAGCTCCCAGCCCACCAGATCTCTGTCTCTGGGTACGCTCTGAGGTACCCAGTCGAACCTTGGGGGGATCTGCGCCCCCAGCACGGCCCAGTCAGATTGGCCCCGGGGCCGCGCAGCTGCAGCACATCTGGCGAGGGTGGGCCGGTGGTGGGGCCGGACATGTGTGAGGAGGGGGTGGAGGCACCGGGCCCCCCCGCAGCCCTCCCAGGCGGGACACAGACACCAGCACTTCCCTGCCAGCTGCAGCACCAGGAGCGAGAGCAGCGGCACTGCAGGACACCCCAATACTGCAGGACCTACACAAACATGTCATTGGCCAGGTTGTGTGGGTGCTACAGGGGGGGCAGACACAGTGCCCCCACCCTCTACACCCCCTCGGGACACCAGGCACCTAGTGGAGGACAAAGGGAAACTGAGGCACGGTTCGCCCATCAGCCCCAGGGCACCTTCCAGCCCTGCCCGCGGCCTTGTCCCCAGTGTCAGGGAAGGGGGGGGACACAGGCGGCCCCCCCAGCCTGTTCCCACACGCTGGGAATGGCCCCAGAGCCAGCGCGGGGGAGTGGCCCCACCCGTCAACACCCAGTCGCTGAACTGGTCCCACTGGGTCCCACCGCCGCCGGGGCGGCTCCGGCGGGGGACAGCACCCAGGGCTGGCCCTGCCCGGACCTGCACCGGCCCCCGGGGCCAAGGACGGGCCGGGGGGGCCCCGCCACACCCCGACCCACAGGGTTCTCCCCGACAGCGGGCGCCGCGGGGCACTCAATGCCACATGGTTCGGGAACAGGCACGGGCACCCACTCACTGTGGGGCTGCGGTGGGAAGGGTCCAGCAGCCACCCCACGGCACCCAAGGGAGCGTCCGAGGAAACTGAGGCACACTGAGGGGTGCTGGTTCAGGGGGACCCCGGGTGGGAGCCCACCTCCAGCGGCTCCCAGCTGCTGGCGCAGCAGGCGGTGATTACCAGGGCCATGATGGACGACCCTGTCACGGGGAAATGGAATCGGGAGCAGCCGCGATGATGATCGCCTTCATCGCCTTCATCGCCTTCATCGCCTTCATCGCCTCCCCCATGGCGGCCCCCGGCGAACAAAGAGCCACCACGGGGACACGGCACCCACTGAGCCCCCCAGCACCCAGCATGGCCTCGGTGGGGCTGGGGACAGCCTGAGCAGGGCCTGCGGGGCCGTTAATAACTGGGGTATAACACAGCCACTAATGAAGGTGGCCGTGCCACCACAATTAATGACACACACCCCGGCAGGGCCACTGCCCGCCCCGGTCTCGGCTTCCCCAGCAGCACTGACGGGAACACACGGGGAGAAGCACCCAAAGTTTGTGTCACAGAGCTGGTGCACCCCAAACACAGATCCCCAGGGGTGTGGTTGAGGGCAGAGAGACCCCCCCTCACCAGTGCCACCGCCCCAGGACAGGTCATGGACCAGTGCTGGAGCAACAGCCTGGGATAGGTACCTGTGGCCCACGTTGGGGACAGACCCTGGCACAGAGGGGTCCCCACACGCCTCCCCAGCCCTGGGGGCCCCACCAACTTCCCCCGGGGCCGCAATACTCACTGGCAGGTGACGGGGTGCTGTATCCACTGACAGGGAGCTGGTGCTGGATGCCGGCCAAGGTGCTGGGGGGCGAGAGCCCCCCCAGCATGTGCGGGAAGAAGAAGGCGTAGGGGGGCACGGGGTAGCCATTGAGGTGCCCCCCGCCCGGCGTGGGGCAGGAGCTGCTGTTGCTGGCCATGGCGGGGGTCTCCAGCGCGGGGGGGCTCTCAGGCGGGGGGCGAGCAGAGCATGGGGCCCGCGGGTGCCCCGCTGCCGGGCTGGCCTCGCTGGTGACGCTGGTCCTGCGGCGCTGCGGGGGGAGCAGAGAGGGGGGTTAGCAGAGGGGTTGGGACCCCCGAGCCCCACCCCGCGGGGGCACCCACCATCCGTGCCTCAGTTCCTCCGGCCCCCCCGGGTCCACATCCCCTCCCGGCCCCAGGAGGGCGCATTCGGCCGGGGCCAGGGCTCCCCGCGGGATTAACGCCGATCCCTCCGATTAACGACACCGGGACGGCGGCACCGGCAGGCGCAGCTCGCTAATCCCGGCTTAGCGGCGAGGGGGGGACGAGGGGACGGTGTGGGGACGGCCTGGGGACACTGTGGCCCCACAGGGCACCCCCTCCGGCCAGCGGCCACACCGCGGCCCCAAACCTGCTCCCCCGGGGCTGGCATAGGAGCCGGGGCACAGGGCGGGTCCCAGGGGGCAGCACCCCGTGCCCCAGCCTGGGGGGCTGCGAGGCAGCTGGGGGCAGGGGGGGGACTCGGGCACAGCGGGGTCCCCTGAGGACAGCGGCTCTGCTCCAGCCCGGCTCTGCCGTCACGGCCACACACCCGCCCGGGCTCCGCTCCCCCCACGCCTGCACCGAGCGCGAGGGGGCTCAGCCACCCAGTCTCGGGCAGGGGGGGGCTCAGCCCCCCAGGACAGCACCGGGGGGCTCAGCCCGGCCGCCCCTCGCAGGGCTGGGCTCTGCCCGTCGCGGAGCAGCCCCCGCCCCGTGCCATGTGCCAGGACGTGCCGTGTGCTGGCAGCTCCCATGCCAGGCCAGTGGGCACGGACCCCTCGGCCCAGGCCGGTCGGGGGGCGGTGGGGAGGGGGGCGCGGGGCTTTCACAATCCCGGGCTGGCTGTTTATTTAAGCGCTGGCGCGGGGCCCGGCGGGGGCTGTTTATTTGCCGAGAGCGCTGGCTCCCGGCCCCGCGGAGGCGGAAAAGGATCCAGAGGAACAAGGCTGGGCCGCCCGGCAAGGCGCTGGGGAGGGGCCGGGATGGGCATGGCCCTGCCCGCCCCCCCAGCACCCAGCTGGGTGCACCCACTGGAGGCAGGACCCCCGTTCTCCCAGCTCACACCAGCACCCATCGTCCCAGCACTGCCCTCCACCCATGTGGAGCACCCACAAGGAGACCCATGGTCCAGCCATCCCCGGGGAGGGGATCCAGCAGTGGCTGGGTGGGGGTCACATCCTCCCCAGCCCAGGTTGTCCCAGTGCACGCGGGATTCCCATGGGCATCACCAGGCACAGTGCCGGATGCCGGGTCAGCATCTGCCCAGGGACAGCCCTCACGTGGAGTCCCCCCAGGGCAGTGCAGGGATCCCAGCCTGCGGTGTGGGGGGCTGCCTGTGGCCCCCCCAGCCAGGCCATGGCTCCCAAGTCGTGCTGGCCGAGGGGAGCCCAGGGAGGGAGGCGCGGGAAGAACTGTTTATGTTTGCCGGTGCCAAGTGCTCGCTGGGCACTGCGCCAGCCGTGCCGGGGCCCAATTACTCAACCCACTCCAGCCCCCCCGCACGCTGCCGGCCTGGGACCAAGCGAGGCCAACACCACCAGGCTGGCCACTGTGCACCCCAACCCAGACAGAGGCCCCCCTGCCCCTTCCCAACACTCCACAGGACCAGCAGTGGCCAGGAGAGTCCAGGGATCTGGGCCGGTCCTGCTCCCGTGGGTCCTGGCGGGCAGGAGGAGCTGTCACCCATGGGAGCACCCATGGGAGCTCCCACGGGACCACGTGCCGGCACTGCTCCCGGCACACGGCTGCTCCCCAAGTGGAGGGTCTCGGGCGTCGCAAATGCAGGTCCTGGGTGCTCCAAATGCAGGTCCTGGGTGTCCTGGCCAAGCTGTGCTCCCAGAGCCCCCCAGAGCCGGGGAGCAGGGGCCGCACAGCCCCTCGGCGGGGCCCACGCTCACCCGCCCCGACGCCTTTTCCTCCAGTCCCTGCAGGAGCTGGACGGGGCTCGGAGCTTCCTGGAATCCAGCGTCTCGTTCCAGCCCCGTGGAAAACGCTGCCGCGGGGCCCGGGCCAAATCCAGCCACGAGGAACCTCCCGCCCAGGCCGGGGGTGGCCCCCGGGAGTGGACGGACGGACGGATGGACACGCAGATCAGAGCCATTCCCAGGGCGGGCAGCAACGCAGCTGGGGGGGGCAGAGCCTGGGGAGGACATGGCCAGGGGACATGGCTGGGGGAGCCACCATCCCTCCATGACCCCAAAGAGGGCACGAAGCCCACCATGCACACCCAGACAGGCCATGAAGTCCTGGCACAGCCCCTAAAGTGACCCCTTCCAAAAAGGCAGCCCCTCACAGTGACTCCCAGGGACCCTCCAGGCTGGGTTCAGTGCCCACAGCCCCACTGTGCTCCCCCCGCTCTGGTACAGCCAATGCCAACTGCAGAGGGACCGGGATGGCACCACGACACTCCCTCCTCATGATCACCCCAGCCAGCTGCACCCTCTCCCACCCAGGGGCTCCCCCAGCCCCCAGTGCAGGCAGCACCCCCAGGCCCGGTGCCCACGTCACACCCGCAAACCCAGCCAGGCTTCCTGCCGGGGCACACGGCGATGGCAGCGGATGTGACACGCCGGTGAGCGGGGGCACCGCCCTGGCCCCCCCGGCAGAGGGAGGCAAGTGGGGCTGGGGGGTGCTCGGGGGTGCCTGGCAGGGCAGTGGGCAGCAACCCAGCCCTTCCTGTCACGCCGGCGGGCACCGCGCTCCCAACCGCAGCTTCCCCTTGCCACTCTCGATTCCCAGGCAGACAGGTTTCAGTTCAGCCCTGGCCCAGTTGCTACAACCCCCTGTCACCCCAGAGCCTGTCACCCCGCTGACCTGCCACTTCATTCCCCAGTCCCTTGCCCCTGGTGCCACCACAGTGTCCACCACCCCAGCATCCTGCACTCCCCAAATCTGGTAGGGGCTGTTGCCCATGTCCCCCGTCCTCACCGGGACAGGCGACAGGGACCTCCCAGTGCCAGCTGCCCCCAGGGTGTGTGGGCAGAGGTGAGAGTGCTGTGTTGGGCTGGGGGGGCACGGGGTGGCAGCCCCGGGGCAGGGCAGGAAGCGCCCGCGGAGCCACTGCGGTCGCAGCCTGCGGTTTCCTCGCTGCCGGCAGAGCCAGCCCGGGGTGGCCTCGCACGCGAGGCCAAGGGCCTGGCTGGCCCCGCTGCCCCCCCAGCCACCACCGGCCCCCCCGGCCCAGCCAGCACTGTGCACGTGGGGTGAGGTGCCCCCCTGGCAGGGCCGCTGAGTGAGACCCCCTCCCCGTATCCCCAAAGCTCTCAACCGTGAGTCACCGTCACGTTTCTCACGTCCCCGGGCAGGCGTGAATCATGCCCAGCCTGCGGCACGGCCAGAGCCAGCGGCACACACTCGGCCAGGCAGCGTGTGCCAGAGTCAGGGCTGCTGGGGCCGGGAATCTGGGAGTGCTGGGGCCAGTGCAGACCCCAAGACCTGCATCCCACTGCTCCCCAGGGGCAGTGATACATCCAGGGGCTCACTCAGCCCCACCACAGGCCCCTGGGCAGCACCAGTGACACCCTGCAGGCCAGTCACCACCCACGATGGGCCACTCCCCGAGCATGGACAAGGGACCAGGGACCCCACGCTGGCCCACAGGGACAGTGTCCATGCCGGCAGGGGTGATGCCCATGCTGGCCTCCCACCCCGTGGGGGCATACAGGCACCCCAAGGTGTGGCTGCAGGCCCCATGCCATGGGTCCTCGCGCCGGCACCCCACATCCCGCTGCTGCCGGGAGCCACACGCTGAAATTCCACCTGTCGCGGCCGGGCCGACTCCGGTTACGCCAGGAACGCGCCGCTCCGGTTACACCTCCCGCACCCACCGCCAGACGTGCCATTCTTCTGTGGGAACAGGTGCCCCGGCCCCCGCCACGGCCCCCAGGATGGCCATGGCTGTGCCAGGCCACCACCGGCACTGCTCGGGCCTGGCTGTGCCATGGGTGCTGCAGGAGGTGCAGGCCAGTCCCAAAGGTTCAGCGGTGTCCAGGTCAGTGCCACCCACCAGCCCCTCACACCGTTGGGTGGCCCTGCAGTACCCTGGGGACCCTCACTCACACCCACCACTGCCTGCCCATGAGGGGACACCCCCAGGCCCAGCCCAATCCCCATCCTGCATCCCAACCCTCAGGATGAGCGCAGGGATCAGCAGGCCCAGGGGTCCCGGGGTGCCCTATCCCAGGGGGTCCCAGGATGTCCCATCCCGGTTCCCTGCGGGCTCTCGGGAAGCAGGGGGATGGTGTCCTGGCAGCCGCCCGCGGCAGCCCCGGTTGTTTTTAGCCGAGGCTGCGGCGGCAGCCGGCGCCCTGGGAATGGCGTGCCGGGAACAGCGCGGCCCCAGACAGCCCTCGCTGGCTCGGCGACAGCCGGCAGACAAGTGCAGCTGGCACGGGGCCGCTTGGGACACAGCGCGGGGGACCCGGCGGGCAGGCGGCCGCGCGACACCCCCGGACACCGGGATTTGGTGGCACCGTGCCCCCGGCCTGGGCAGGCTCCCAGGAGCCGGGACCTGGAGTACCTGGGGGGGCCAAACCGCCCTGTTCCGCAGCCACCACGACCCACTGCGTCGCGCCCAGGCCGGCTGTGGGCAGGCGGGCAGCCGTGTGCCACCACCACGTCCCCTCGCCATGTCCCCTGTCACAGCCTGGCAGCCGGGGCTCAGCGGGGACAGCGGAGGCCACGGCGGGCGCACGCGGCCCCTCGCCGGGCCCTGCCACGAGCCACCCCCCACTAAGCCGCCTCCAGCCGCAGGGAGATTAACCCATTTTCCGTAATCAGCACATGTGTCACCGCAGATATGATCGCACCCCCCGCGTCCGCCGCAGCCCCCCCGGGGCTGGCACTGCCAGGGGGCCCTGTGGCACAGGGTGCCCCATGGCATGGGGCACCTCGGCTCTCCAGGCATGCACCGCAGAGGACACACAGCTCTGACAGCCCTGACGCGTTGCAGCAGCACCCCAAAGAGGGCTGGGGGACCCCAGAGCCCAGCCATCCCCTCGGCGGCAGCGCTGGCATCGGCACTGGGCATCACCAGGACGGTGGCTCAGGGCACGGTGGCTCAGGGCACGCATGGCCGGCGCAGCTGAGTGTGGCACGTTGTCATGCCAGAACCTCCTGGATATAAATAGATGCGGAGCGGCGGGATGGTGAATCCCAGCGCCGCAGGGCAGGCGGTGGCGGTGGCACGGGCCATCCCCAGGCTCTGTGGCCACGGGGACAGAGCGGAGGGACACAGCAGGTGTGTGAGGACAGCTGGGCATCCCTGTGGGATGGGGCAGTCACAGGCACCGGGCACTGCTGGATGGGGCACAGGGCACTGCCCTGCTCCTGCCACCCCGCCGGCGGTCACCGCGTCACCTGGGGGGGCTGCGAGCGGTGGGCGAAGGGGCTGGACACCCACCGGGGCACTCGCGGGCATCCCCGGCGCAGGCACCCACGGGAGCAGGCGCATCCCGCGCCGCAGCAAGGTCACCCCCAAGGGCAGGGTGGGGGCCCACGGGTGACATATGGCCCGGGAGCGGTGGCCGCGGGGCCGCTAAGCCACCGAGCCGTCACCCGCTAATCCCGGCGCGGGGCCGGCGGCGGGTTCCGCACCCGGAGCCTCCAGCCGGTGCCTGCCCGGCATCCCGGGGCGGGGGGACCGGCGTGGGGAACCCCCGTATCGCCCCAGCACCCGCCGCGCTGCGGGGCGGCCCCGCCACCAACGGGGTCAAAGGTCAGAGGCACAGATTTGGGGGGCAGGCGCACAGATTTGGCTCTGCCCCGGCCCCTCCGCGGCCCGAGGCGCTGCTGCCCGTGCCCGGGGGGGTCCCCCTCGCTGAGCTCCCCGAGGGCAGCACCCCCCACCCTCCCACACCCCGCGGGGGCTCCGCCGCCCCCGGGGCGGCCCCGGGGCAGCTGCCGCGGCGGGGGAGGCGGCGGCGGGCGGTGTCCCCCCCCCGGGCCCCGTCGCCCCCCGCCCGGCTCCCCCGGGTCCCCCCGACCCCCCCGCCCGCCGCCGCCCTGTCAGCCGCGCAGAGCGATGGCTTCCTCCGCCCGCCGGCCAGGAAACGGCGCAGACGCCGCTCCCGCCCCCCGGCCCCCGCCGCCCCCCGCGCCCCCGGCCCCGCTCCCCCGCCGGGCCCCGGCCCCGCCGCACCCCGAAAAGGGGAAGCGGCCCCGGGCCCCCCCCGCCGGGGGAAGGTGGGGGGGAATGTGGCCGCCCGCCCCAGGGGGGGCCCGGTAATCCCAGGGGAGCACCCCCAGCACCGCGCTCCGCGGCCGCCCCCCTCGGTCCCCGGTGCGGTGCGGGGCACTGGAGCCCTCGCCGGGGTGGGGGCGCAGCGAGGCCGCTCGGGAGCGCCCCGGCGGTCGGTACCGGGAGGGGGGACTCCGGCGCCCCCGAGCCCGGGGTAGGAGCGGAGGGGCAAAGCCACAATCCAGAACTGGCTGCGGCTCCGGTGCTCCCGGCAGCCCCAGCCCAGCGGGGTCCCTGCCCTCCCCCCGCGGGAACCCCGGGATCCCCCGGATCCCCCGTTACCGGAGGGGGATCCCCAGAGGCGGTACCGGAGTCGCACCAAGACCCTCCCTCCCCACCGCCCCACGAGTGGCTCCGGGGCCCCTCATTACCTGCTCACGGGAGGGTCCAACACCGAAATCCTTAAACCCGGCGAGCTCCCGGCGGTGGCTGCATGGCGGCGACGGCGACGGCACCGGGAAGCGGCGGGGCGGGGGGGGTGGCTGGAGGGGGGGTTCGCTCCGGCTTAGAGGGGTGAGGGAGGGGTGGGGGGGGGGCTCCCGGGGGGGTTCACCGAGCGGCGGCCGCGGCCATTGCGAGTCATGTGCTCGCGGGGAAACTTTACCCGGGGCTGGGCCGGGCGGGGCGGCGGCGGCGGCGGCGGCGGCGGCGGCGGAGGGAGGGGGGGGAGCGGCGGGGGGACACGCCCCTTCCCCGCCGGACCCGCCCCCGGCCCGCCCCGCCAGCCAATGGGACGCCGTGGAGGGCGGGGCGTGGGCGGGGCCTGGCGCCGCTTTGTAACTCTTTGAAGTCTCCAGAAAGCGGAAGGGGAGAAAGTGGGTGCGCGCGCCGCGCGGGGGGGGGGGGCTCTTAAAGGGGCCGCGCACCCCAAGCTGGGTGCCCCTCTTCCCCCCCCAAATACAGGAGGAAGTGGTCTGACAACACCACCCCGCCCCTCATCCCACTGCCCCCTCCCCTGCCTCTGGACTTCGTGGTCACCCCTCAGGGTGAAGGATCGCAGCACCAACATGAGGGAATACACGGGAGGATGGGTGCTCCCTGGGATGTGAGGAAGAGGGGTGAGAGGGATGGGGGGAGTAGGAATGGAATGTCCCTGAGCTGGCCCCTCCTCAGGCTCAGAGGGGAAGGATTGGAGAGCACCCGTGGTACTCCTGGGTGTGTAGAGGGTCTGTACCCAGGGAGGGAGTACCTGGTGATCTGTCTGTCCCCAGGAGAGATGGTTATGCCAGGATGGGGGTAGGGACACGGACGTGGACATGGACACGGACATAGACACGGACACAGACACAGGCTACCAGCCACCCCTCTGGGAGCCCAGAAGGGACACCAAGAGACCTGCACCCACCGGCACAACCTGGACCCTGTGACACGAGGGGACAAAAGGGCAGGAGCTCCTCTGGGGAGACACCTATGAACAGTGTGGGCAGCCTCAGCACACACCCCGGGGGGGTCCCGCTACCCCCACACTGCCCAGGACCCCTGGGTGCCTGTCAGGCCCTGCAGCCCCCACACAGGAGGGTGGTGCCCACTGGGACACTGAACACCATCCTGTGCCTCAGTTTCCCCCGTGTGCTCAGCAGGGCCAGGTGGGACCCCCTGGATCGGGAGCAGCCAGGCCAGGGCACCCCCAACCCGGCACGGCCCCATCCCCGCACACTGAGGCCGTGGCGCCGGCGTGTGCTCAGCCCAGAGGAATGTGCCAAATCACTCCCAGATGTGCTCGGCGGCCGCTCCGACCCCCCCTGCGCCCCCATTGGGGACCCCCAAGCGCCCCATGGGGGGCTGAGCCCATCACCAGTCGGGTCCCACCCTGCCACGGGGCCCAGGCCCAGCCCATGCTGCGGCGTCGTGGTGCCGAGGCCCAGCCGTGCCCCAGGATGGGCAGGAGGGCGGCGAGTGCCAGGGCGCGGCCAGAGGTGCCACCAGGACAGGGTGGCTGCGTCCCCGGTCCCACCGAGGTCCCACGGCCCTTGCCCGGCGCGGGCCCGGTGGTGGCACAGCGGGGTCGTGTGGGGTCCTGCCCCACACCCCCGGCCCCGGTGCCAGGCGGGAGCAGCCGAGCGGAAAGGGGCTGTCAGATGGAATCTGGGTGCCGGCGGTGACGGCGCGGCGGGAGGCGGCCGTGCCCGCCACGTGGCCGCTTATGTAAGGAGAGTGCAAGGGAGGACAGCGAGGCAGCCGGGGCACCGGGGACACCGCCGAGGGGACACCGGGCCCCCACCGCGCGCACGGGCGGCTGTGTGGCCGGACACGCGCCCGCGGGGCTGCCCACGGCACAGCTGGGCACTGCCCGGCCCCGTGGGCACAGCACGTGTGTGTGCGGGGCTGGGGGACACGGGCACACGTGTGCAGGGTGGGGGGACAGGATGGCGGCGGCCCCTTTGGCCTCCCCACGCCGCCGCCACCCCAGTGTCCCGGGGTGTCCCCTTGCTGCTGTGGCACTGCCAGCCCGCGGTGACGGAGGGCCCCGGTGGGAGCTCTGGCACCCACGCGCTTGGATCCGGCTGCGCCATTGATTTTTCATCCACTGCAGCAGAGAGCAGAGCCAGGGCTGGCACTGGCACGGCCAGGGGGGCCGTGTCCCCCGTGTTGTCCTGCTGTCCCCATCCCCACCTGCACAGCCAGGATGCTCTGGAGACAGTGCCGGCACTGGGGACCCTCCAACCTTGGCCACCACGGCCTGTCTGACCCAGGCATGGGGTGCCCCTGTGCCCTGCCTGCAGCTGCCTGTGCCACCGTCACCTCACCTGGCACAGTGGTGGGCACAGGGCGGGCTGGGGCAGCCGGGGGGACACGGGGCACAGGGGCTGTGCCTGCGTCACCACCACGTCACCGCGGCCCCACACGCTGCCAGGCGCTTCCTTCCTGACACCGTCACCATGTGCCACATCCCCACATGCTGTGGGGCTGCATCACTCCCCGGGGCCTTGGCACAGGGCACAACATGACTGCCACAGCCTGTGGGGAGCCGGGGACCCCCGGGCAGCCCCTGCCCGGCCCAGCTCTGCCCACGGGCAGGAGGACACCAGTACAGCCCCATAGCCTGGTGACAGGTGGCAGGGCCGCGGTGCCTGCTGATCTCATGGCGTGGGGAGGGGCAGAGACAGGGTCCCCCCAGGTCCCTGACGTGGCGAGGGCGCAGGGACGCAGCGCAGAGCGGGCACAGCCTGGGCTGACCCCGCCGCCCGCCCGTGCCGCCGCACACGTCCGACACATGGCAGTGCCGGCTATAAATAGCGCCCGGCAGCGCGGGCTGAGCCTGCCTGCAGCCCTCGGGGCTCCCAGAGCCCCCCTGTGCTCCTCTTGCCTCTATTTCCCCACTGCTCCCCATGGCCAGTGGCAGCTGGGGGGCCCTGGGTGCCCCCGAGGTGTCTCCTGGCCTCACAGGGAGTGGGAAAGGGGGTGGGAAAGGGGGACTGCCCTGGGATGCCCCGTTCCATGGTGGGACCCAGCAGCCTCACCAGGCTCCGCTTTGTGTCCTTGTCCTGGGCACCCAGTGCCAATGTCCCCATGGGGATCCCACAAGGCCACAGAGCCAGGGGGCAGAGCCAGGATGGGGCTGGCACACAGCAGGGTCACACCATGGGGCCAGGGGGAAACTGAGACACACTGGGGATCCATGTCCCCCGTCCTGTCCTGCCCCCAGAACCCCTTCCCTGTCCAGGAGTTGCTGAGGGGGCAGCCGGGGGTCCCGGGGGACTGGGTGGGATGGTCAGAGGTGGGGTGTGATGGGGGATGGGTGGCACTGACAGAGCCTCATCCCCTCCCTGCTCCCCCGCCTGCCCAGAGCCCACCACACCCCCCCGAGATGGGGAAGCTGCAAAATTAGGTCAAAGCGTCCATTATTTAACAGAAACGAAGGAGCTGCAGCCAGGAGCGGGGGGGGCTAAGGGGGGGCTGCAGCCCAGGAGAGGGGCAGGGGGAGACAGGGATGAGTCCCCACAGCCCTGGGGAAGGGAGGGACCAGGGGGGCAGTGGGGGGAACAGGGGGAGCAGGAGCCAGAGCTCAACCAGAATGACTTTATTAATGGCAGGAGATAAAGGGGTCCTTGCTGTTCCCCCACCCCCGGCGGACCCTGCACCCCCCCTCTGCCCCTGCCAGCACTGGGACCCAGAGCAGGGCTGGCACTGGGATGGTTCTTCCTGCAGCCAGAAGGGCCCAAAAGGTTCTGGAGGGCCCCGGAAGGCTCCGAAGGAGTCAGGAGTAAACACTGGATCCCTGGGTCATGGCAGGAGCAACAGCAGACCCCAGGATCACACACGGGGGTGGGAACAGGGCCAGGAGCACCAGCACCCACCACTCCCAGCTGCAAAGGGGGTGGGGGGGCTGCAAAGGCGCTGGGAGAGGGTCTTCCAGCCTCTTATCTTGGCTCCCACAGATATCATAATATACCATTAATAATATTAATATATTAAAAATATTAATAAAAGAACCCCATACTGAGGGCCCCAAGGCACAACTTGACAAGTGTCCAAGGCTTTGGGAGCCATTTCTCTGTTCCAGCCACAGCACTGAAATCCCCCTGGGGCCATGGGGAGGGGGCTAGTGCAGCCCCTGGGCCAGGATGCTGCCCACCAGCGCTGTGTCCTGCAGCCTGTGCTCCAGCGCCGCCTCCTCCAGCTTCAGGGAGACCTGGGAGGGAGACAAGGGATGCTCAGCACTGCCCTTGTTGGATCCTGCCCTGCTGCCAGACCCCAGTCCCACCACCAGACCCTGCCACCCCCCTGGTACCTTGGCCAGCCGGGCCTCCTTGGCCCTCTTGAGCTCGAGGACACCGCGGGACTCCAGCAGGGTGACAAGGGACAGACACTCGGCCTGGTCGACGGCGGGGAGCTGCTGCCTCCGGCACACCTGGCTGTAGGTGTCGTGGAGCTGGGGAGGGCAGAGGGGCGTCACAGTGCTGGAGTCACACCCCAGGGAGACCCTCAGGGACACCCGCCCACTGCCCAGATCCAGCCCCGAGAGGGTCCTGCTGCCACTCACCTTGCCCAGGGTGACCTCACGGGCGCGCAGGTGCCGGGAGAGCAGGAGCAGGGAGCAGAGCAGCACCTTCTGCTGCAGTGGGAAGGTGTCCTGGGCCCCCTGGGGCCCCCCTGCTAGCCGGTCCCCAAACACCTCTGAGAGCACCCGGGAGATGTGCAGGAGCCCCACGCGCTTGGGGACGGGGGACACCGGGGAGTCACCTGTGGGACAGAGAGGGGAGTGAGAAAGGGAGGTGGCAGCGGGGAGCAGGTGTCCCAGAAAGGGAACCCAGACCCCAATTAAGGCCAACCCAGAGGTGCCCCCCCAGGGTTTTGGCTCCAGCAGCACCAACTCACCCCCGGGCAGCGGCTTGAGCAGGGTCTGGCCTCGCACCTCCAGCTCCACCACCTCCACGGCACGTCTGGGGAGGGACAGCGCTGAGCACAGGGCAGAGGCACCTCTGGCACAGGTACCCCCGGTGCAGGGGACCCATGTGGGCTCACAGGGGCCATGCTGGCCCTGGCACTGCCAGGTTTTGGGGCACACACTGACCTGCAGACATCCAGGGCCTTGCGAGCATCACCAGAGACCGCGGAGACCTTGCGGGCGCAGAACTGAAGCGCGGCTGCGTCCAGGACGGGGTCACCGGCCACCTGCCGAGGCCCTGGGGCCATCAGTGCTGCCCCCCGCACAGGCAGAGCCCCCCCATGCCCTCCCCATGTCCCCACCTGCCCCAATAGGATGGCAAAGCCCCCGATGTCTCCCTTGTGTCCCCCCGTGTCCCCACCTGCCCCAGCCGCTCCTGCAGGATGCGGGTGAGCTGCTCCTTGGTGTAGGGTGGGAAGTGTAGCAGGCGGGGGCTGCCGGCTGGGTGGGCTCCCAGCCTGGCCAGGCTTCGATCCGTCAGGTCCAGGGCGTTGGCCAACCCTGCAGGGCGAGGAGAGGAGGAGGATGAGGGCTGTGACCAGAGGAGGCAGTGGGAGGGGAGCGCAAAGGCAACCCTCCATCAGCCCCCTCAAAACAGGGAGGGTGCCCAGGGGGCAGTGCCACACTCCACACACTCACCCACGAGGACGAGCCTGGAGCTGGGCAGCTGGGTCCACTCGAAGAGGGTGTAGAGCACATCCTGGCCTTTGCTCTCCAGCTGGTCCAGCTCATCCAGCACCAGGAGCCTGCAGGGGGAGAGCAGATGAGTCCCCACTCTGCCCACCCTCCCCTCAGAGCACCCTAAGCAGAGAGAGCTGCTGCCAGGCCACCTCTCCCAGCATCCAGGGGGAACCCACACCACCCCCCAGGGATGGGGAACTCACACCATGGGCCCCTGGGCCGTCAGATACTTTTCCAGGCTCCGGATTTGCTCCCGGCCAGTGGCCGTGGGCAGCCCCAGGTGCTGTGCCAGGGCAGGGAAGACACTGTGGGGGCTGCCCAGGGCCATGCAGTTCAGCACCACGGTCTTGCTCCCGGACAGCTCATCCTGATGGGAATGGGAATGTTACACCAGTCCTGAGCTGCTGCCCCCAGCCCAGCCCCCCAGAGCAGCCCCCTGGCCATGGCACAGACCTTGCAGTCAAGCAGAACACGGCTCAGACAGGCCGTTTTCCCGGTCCCGGGGGCTCCGGACACGTAGAGGCTGCCGGGCCGATGGCCCCGGACGTGCTCCCGCAGGAACTGCCTCAGGATCCCGGTCTCCCGTTCCCGGCCCTGCAGCCGCTCAGGCACGGCCACATGCAGCACTTGCTTGGCCTGCTGGTAGCAGGTACCTGCACAGGGAGGGACAGGGCTCAGGGGGCATATGGTGCTGCCAGAACCCCATCCCTATCTCCATCCCAATTCCAGCTGTATCCCCATCCCTGGTTCTATCAACACATCTCAATCCTCATCCCTGGCTCCATCCCCAACCCTATCCCCACACCCATGCCCCGTCCCAATCTCTATCTCATCTCCATCCCCATATTCCCCAGTTCTACCCCCATCCATTCCCCCATCCCTGCCCACACTCACCTTCCTGCCGGAAGAGCCTGGTCCGAGGGTTCTGCCCATTGACCCTCGAGCTCCGGGGGGTCTCTGGCCCCCCACTCCTCGGGGTCGGCCCCGGGCTTTTGGGCTGCTCGGGGGAGGCCGGGGTCTCCCCGAAGAGCAGCCGCCGGCCCCGGTTCTCCTTGCTGCGCTTGGCCGGGGAGCCGGGCAGGGCCTGGGGGACGTTGCAGAGGTTCTCGTCACCTGCAGGGGGACAGGGAACGGTGACCGGGCGGCTCTCCCTGGGGGGCTTTGTGCTTCATCACCTCCCAAACCTCGCGGGAGCAGCTTCTTCTCCCAAAATGGGGGTGAAGCGCCAAACGCAGCTGGGCCAGGGATGGGGGTGGGAGCCGAGCCCATCCGCCTGCCTCGGCCGCCCCAGGGTGAGACCCCCACCCTGCAGGGGTGGGGAGGGGACGGGCCCCGCACCATTCCCGGGGGGTCCCAGGGCAGGGGGCAGGAGGGGAACTCACCCAGGCGCTTGCGGGGACTCAGGGGCTGTACTTTGGGGCTCAAGGGCTGCGCTGTGGCCCGGGCCGAGCGTGTGCTCGGGGTGGCCTGGTCGGGGGAGCCCGAGGCCTTGGGGCGCGGCGAAGGGCCGGGGTCGCTCTTGGCCGGGGGGGCGGCCCCGAGGCGGCGGGCGCTCCTCGTGCGGGGGAAGCCGATGGTGGGCTGGCTCTGCGGGCTGCGGCTGCTCATGGCGGAGGCTGCAGGGGGAGGGAGACAGCGGTCAGGCGGGGGGGACCCCGGTCAGACTGGGGGGACCTCCAGCCCCGCGGCTCCCGGGCACCCCCCCAGCCCATCCCACACCGGCCCTGTCCCCTATTTCCGCCCCCGTACCCCCCGGCACGACCTTGAGCCCCCCCGACCCCCAGAGTCCCCCCCGATCCCTCGTGTCCCCCCTGACCTCCCGTGTCCCCCCCTCTGCCACCACCGACCTTCTCGCGCCAAATCAGCCCCGGCTCCGCAGTTCGCGCCACCAGCCCGAGCTGGCCTCGCCCCTTCCTCCCCATTGGCTGCGCTGCCGCCGCCACCGCCAATCGCCGCGTCCGGAGGACGGATCGCAACAGAGCAGCCAATCAGCGAGCGTGCCCGAGACATGGCGGAAGGCGCGCGGAGCATGCTGGGAGCTGTAGTCCGGATGGGATCGGCGCTCCCAGTACCCCCCAGCCCGCCCCCGCGTGCTCCCAGTGCCTGCATCCCCCATCCTGCCTTCCCAGTGCCACCAGTATCCCTCATCCTGCCTTCCTACTGCCACCCAGTCCTGCCCCTCCCTTCTCCCAGCACTCTCCACCCTGCCTCCCAGCACTCCCAGTATCTCCCCCTTCCCGCTTTCCTGTGCTCCCAGTTCCCGCACCCGTCCAATCCCACCTCGCCATGCTCCCAGACCATGCAATCCCGCCTCCCCATGCTCCCAGAGCCCACGGTCCTGTCTTCCCAGTGGTCCCACTGCCACCAGTACCCTCCACCCTGCCTCCCAGCACTCCCAGTACCAGCCTGGCTGCAGACAGAACACCCTACCCGCAGCCCCTGGGGCCATCACCCCCCCAAGAGACAAGAGGGGTCCCTGGGTACCCCCCCTTCTCCAGCACCCTCCCCCCAGGCAGTGCCCTTGACATCATTTATCACTTTATTACTTTTATTTAAATGCAATTTCCAGCTCCTCCAATTCCGTCTGTTCCCTCTTAGGAGGGTCCCTCGCTCCAGGAGGGGCAGAACCGTGTTGATCCTTTATTTAACCCAAAGGGCAATGCTGAGGGGGGTCATCCTCCAGAAAACCCCCCCAAACACCCCTCACCCTTCACCCGCATTTCTCCAACCCCAACAGGGAAAGGTCCATCGTCATAGAAAAAAAAAACAACACCCAAATCAACCCCAAACCGTTCTGGGGGAGGTGCAGCCTCCCTGCAGCCCCCGCCACCTTCCTCCTACGGCGCTTGACAGGTACAAAGAGATCAGTAACTACGTTAGTGTGACCCCCCCGCGGGAACACGGAGAGTCCGGCCGGGACCACCCGTCGGACAGGGAGTGTATAAGGCAAAACGTCACTGGCTCCCCCAGGGCCCCCCCCATGTGCCCCCTGACGTGTCAGAACCAGCACAAACAGGCCCCCCCCGGTTCCTCCCCAGATAATTAGTGTTTTCTTGTTAAAATGCTCGAGGTCGGGGGTTCAGCGGTGAAAGCCGAGAGGACCCCACGCCCCCCATCCCAGCCCAGGGGGGAAGTGCCGGTTTTAGAGGGGACAGGGATGGGGTTCCCCCTCACCCAGCGCTGTCGGGGTCTCCCTGGATGGTCCCACTCACCCCCCTCCCCTACTGGCTCCTGTGCAAAAAAGCAATGGGCTGTGCTGGGATAACAAGGCTCTCCCAGGATAATGAGGTTCCACTGGGATAATGAGGCTCTCCAGGGATAACGAGGCTCCCCCAGCCTGGCCCTGCTCCCCCTCGCTCCGGGGGTCTCGCAGTATGTCCATCCGCAGCCCCTCTCCACCAGCCCCCCTGATCCCCACAGCCGGCACACGGCTCAGCCCAGAGTCCCGTGCCCGGCTCCCAGGCTGATCCTGGCCCGGGGTCCATGAGGAGGAACAAGGGATGGACCCATCCAGGCTTGCCATGAGTCCCGAGGGGTGCATAGATGAGGGGGAGGCTGACGGAGGGTGCTGGGCCGGGCAGATCCGCTGGTCCTGGGGAAGGCAGAGAGGCCGGGAGTGTGCCATGCAGGATCCGGGGGGCTGGGAGCTGGGGGGGCCGGCTGAGGGAGGGGAAGGAGGTCCGTGTGTCTGCTCCGGAACAATCCACCTGCACAGCCCGGTTTCACCTGGGGATGGGGGGCAGAGGGGGGGCCCCACGTGTAGCTGCAAGACAAGGAAGGAGGATGGAAGCGGGAGCTCCGCAGAGCCGGATCCGGCACGTCTGCTTTCCCTCCTCCACACCCCCGCGCCAGCTGCTGGCCCCCCCTCCCTCCCCGACCTCCCCGCGGAGATCTGGAGCCTGGGATTTGCGCCTGGCAGCAGCCGCACCGAGCTCGGGGCTTTTCAAACCCGCATTAAACATTCATGGCTCTAAAAATAAACGAGCATCCCATTCTCCCCGGAGTCTCCGCCGGGATCCGCAGCGCTGACGCGCGGCACCAAGGGCACTTTGAGCTCTGCCGGGTCCGAGCGCCGGTGCTCAGGGCCGATCCCAGGATACACAGAGGGGCTGCACTCTCCGGCCCCTGTCCAGCCCCAGCTCCGGCCGCAGGGTCCTTCAGGATCCCCCTCTGGCACCAATGAAAGCAGGAACGAGCCCTGCGGCATTTCCCAGTAGGTGGGATGGGACATCTGCACAGCCCAAATTCCCAGCCCCCCCTTCCCCTGAAGCACAGCGAGCTGCCCTCGGAGCTCAGCACCCCCAGGAAAGGGGCTTGGCACTCCCAGGAACATGGGCAGGGCCTGGGGCAAGGCCACTGCACCGTTCACCCTGCACGGGGACAAATATGACCCCAAAGGCACAGGAGGGGACAGGTACTGCAGGACACCCCCTTCTCCTCCTCACATGCACCCCCCCATCCTCCTCACCTCTGTTTGTTTTGCTGGGGTAGATTCTCTGGAAGTACTTATATTCCTCTGGGGCTGGGAAGTCTTCAACGGGATGAAAGGAGTATTTGGATTCAAAGTCATCTGTGGAAAAGGGGCAGAAGAGGCAGGTGAGGGAGGGGGGGACTCTAGGGGAGCCCGGCCAAAGCCACAGGGCTCTGCTCTGAGGGGGATCCATGCAGGGGTCCCACTCACCCAGGAATGCTCTGACGGTGGAGATGGAGTCGCGGTGCCCGTTCCGCACGGGCGGTGGGGGCGGCGGTGGCCCAGCCGGGGTCCTGGTGGGCGGCGGCGGGGGCTTCCCCCGGCTGGGGGGCTCGGCGGGGCCGTGCAGTCTGTAGGGGGGTGGGGGCGGGGGGGCATCGCGGCCCCCGTTCCGCAGCATCGGCGGGGGGGGCGGGGGCGCTGCAGGGAGAGCGGGGTCAGCAAATGCGGCATTCCTGGGGCAAACCCAAGGACATCCCCTGGAGCATTCCAGGCCGTCGGCTGGGCCAGACCACAGCCCAGGGATGCTCCTACGCGTGCCCAGAGATTTCCTGCTTGCTCCTGACATCTGCATTCCTCATTCCTCCAGCAGCTGCAGGGCAGAGACCGGCCAGCCCGGTGCCCCCCCAGCTCACCACCCACCATGGGGGGCTGCTCTGGCCCTGCACATTCCCAGCCCATGCTGGGCACACATCCCTCCACAGAGGGGATCCAAGGAGCAGCTATGAGCCAGCACATCCCAGAGTCTGAGGGCAGCAGCTCCCTGTGGAGCCAAGACGCTGCCTGCCAGGGCTGGAGGCCATGTCTGCAGTGCCACCGAGGCGGTGACAGGACCCCCGGCCCCTCTGACCCACCTCTCGCTCCTGCCCAGCCTCCCGCGGAGGCTCGGTGGCAGTTCGTGCTCCTCATTAGCCTAATTACAGCCGGGCTGACAGCACAGCTCCCCAGCCGTAGCTCCAAGGAGGGATTCTGGCAGGGCTGGGAGGACAGAGCGGCTTGGCCAGGGCCCAGGAGGGAGCTGCGGTCTGGACACGGAGCCCAGGAGCGCACGGGGGGGCACCAGGGCACAGCCAGCGCCAGCCCCGGCCACGGGGACACGCTCTCGAGGGCTGCACCACCACAGGAAAGGCTTCTCCCTGCTCTGCCACAGCTTTTTGTCATCCCCCCAGCGACATTTCAGAAGCTCAGGGGAGCAGAGACAGACTATGCAGCTCTGGCTCTGCCATGTTCTCACCTCCCACCCCAGGAAAGCACATGGACCTCGCGGGCAGGAGCTGCCCAGACAAAACCCACCACCACCATCAGGCTGGGAGGAGCTGGATGGGCATGGGACATGACCAAGGACATGTGTTAAACACGACACTGCAGCCACTGCCCTGCTCAGCCCCTACACCATGAGCAGAATCACAGACTCACTTAGGCTGGAAAACACCTCCAAGATCATTGAGTCCAACCTGTGATCAATCCCCACCTTGTCAACCAGACCAGGGCACTGAGTGCCACGACTCCCTGAACACCTTCAGGGATGGTGACTCCACCTCCCTGGGCAGTCACTTCCAATGTTTAATCAACCTTTCTGTGGAACCTCACTGTGCCTCAGAGCTGACTCTTCCCACTCACCTCTCACAAGCCCCCAACCACCGAGAGACCCCCACAGCCCACCCCGGGCACCATGGAGCAAACAGCTCTTACCTGCTCCGCGGCTCGGGGGGTCTCTGGCCGGTGGGGGGGGGCGGCTGCTCTGCAGGGATGGGGAGGCAGCAGTGGGTGGCGGGGGGGCCAGACCCCGCAACGGGCCCGGTGCCTTCCTGTGCAAGGAGTTGTGTCTCTGCGGCAGCTCCGGGGCCGACTCGCTGCCGGGGCTGGAGGGGCCGTTGGGGACACCGGGCGGTTGCCGGTAAGGGGGCGGTGGGGGGGCAAGAGACTGGCCCTGAGCCCCCGACCCCGTCCGGAGGCTGACTGGGGAGGGAGGGGGCTTGATGGGCGGCGGGGCGGGGGGTCCGTCCCTGCTGCCGGGTGGGCGCTGTCCCGGGGTGGGCGGCAGTGGCTTCTCCCGGTTGTAGGGCGAGGCCTTGGCGTGTGCCGGAGGGGGGGCCGGGGGGGCAGCGGCGCGGCGTCCCGGTGGCGGGGGCGGCGGGGCCGAGGAGCTGTGCTTCATGCCGGTGCTGCCGGCGGTGCCGGGCCGGGACAGGTCGGGCAGGGAGGGTCTCTGCGTGCGCGGCAGCTCCGGCGGGGACCCCCGGCTGCTGTCGGCATCGTCCTGAGGGCGGCTGTTGCTGGCCGGCACCGGGGGCCTGGGGGCAGCTCCACGGGAGCCGGGCACTTGCAGGGTCTGTTTGGTGGAGCTGTCTGTGGGGAAGGAGAGCACAGTGAGGGGGCTTGCAGGGTCTGTTTGGGGGAGCTGTCTGTGGGGAAGGAGAGCACAGTGAGGGGTCAGGAATGGCACAGGAGTGGCTCCGTGCCTTGTCCCTGCGCAGAGCTGCGGCCGAGGAGGGCCAGGCCACACAGATGTCTGGCACAGGCAGGGAGCTGGCAGCGAGCACAGCCACACACACGGCTCCTCTCTCACCACTCTACTCTTTGATCACCACAGAGAACACCAGAGAGAAACATTCAGCAACACACGCGGCTCCTGTGCGCTACGAGAGGTCCATGTGTGGGACACTGTGGCATGGGGAGGGCACAGCCAGCCTGTGCCACACAGGGGGTGTGACCTGGGGTCCTGCCTCTGACCAGCTGAAACCCCCAGGGAAGCACGGCAAGATCCTCGACCCCCTCCTGCTCCGAGCCCTCCCAGGAACCCCACGCAGACCACGGGCACATGGCTGTTACCTGAGCTGTCCTTGGCTCCCACAGGTCTGAGCTTGGGAACACCACCTTGGAATAGGCCACCCTTGGGCTGGATGGCGGCTGAGCCAGAGCTGTAGTTGCCACCGCCACTGCCCTTGGGCTCTGGAAGGAGGGAGGCAGAGAGGTTAAGCCTGGAATTATCCGCTCCTCCAATGAGGAGCTGCTGGGAACCAGATGGGCGAGAGCCCTGCTGGGCACAGCAGCAGCCGGCACGGGGCCGGGAGCCCCCCGGGGACTCACTCTCGAGGATGGGCGCGCTCCGGTCGTTGATTTGGGTCACTTTCCTGAGCTTGGTCCCTTTACAGATGTCCTGCAGGAGGGCCCCACGGCCCCGCTGCTCCTCCCGGCTCAGCTTGGGCGGCTCCGTGTTCGCCTGGGGACGAGCAGCAGCTCAGCACCTGCCCCGGACACCCCGACCCACGGCACAGGCACAGCCCCGCTCCACATTCCCACCTCCCGAGGCACACACAGCCAGCCTTCTCCAGGGCCAATTCCTCTGGCAAGTGGCCCCATGAGGGGACAGGCCACTTCCCCACCTGTCACAAGGTGACCCCTACCTGACCAAGGGTGGGGGGCGGCGGGGGGCCGGGGGGCGGCGGCGGGGGAGGAGGGATCGGCATCCTGGCCTGGCTCCCGGCGGCTCCGGTTGCTCAGTGCTGGGGGCAGGCCTGGGCACTCATGCCTGCAGGAAGGGAGGAAGCGGTCAGGGAATGGAGGGGAAAGCCTGTGGAGAAACATGGCCCCGGGCGCTGTGCTGGTGCTGAGCTGGAGCTTCTGTGGAGCAGCAGCTGGATCTGAGCTCCCACGTCCTCCCAACACCCTGGAGCAGCAGGTCCCAGAAGTGGGACAGCACATCCCCACCCCAAATCCCCAGGGCCCCCGGAGTGCCTGGAGATGACACCCAGGATGTGTCTCACACGAGCACCTCGCTCAGCAGAGAAAACCCAGCCAAGCTGCTCCAGCACCATCCATCCAGCTCCTCCAGCTGCAGCCAGAGAATGCTCACGTGGGAATGTGACAGGAGCCTGCAGGAGGCACAGCCAGCCCTGGCACACAGCCCCGGGGCCTCTCCGGCCACAGCCAGGGTAAATCTGCCAGACAGCTCCGTCTCTGGAGCAGCCAGAGCAGTGTGGGGCTGTCCTGTGGCTCCCAACCACAGCATCAATAACCCCCCAACACTGAAGGCTCTCTGTACCCCACAGCTCCAAAGCCCCCACCAAAGTTCTCCAAGCAGTCAGGGAAAACAGCTTTCCCAGCATGGATCTGATGACATTCCAACCCATCTCATCACGAGCCCAAAACAAACCTGTCCAGCACCGCGGCTCCCCTGGAACAGCTCCTGGGGCCCGGCAGCTCCGTTTGGCACCGGAGACGGAGCACAGAGGGAGGGGGGGACAGGAAGAGGAGCCTGAATCACCGGGAAGTCGCAGTTCCCTGGCAGACTCGTGCTGCTGACAACAGTGCTCAGGTAGGGCTGTCCTGCAGCACCGGCTCAGGGAATAGGAATGTGGTGACTGGAGGCCCCACATGCAGAGTCCCAGGTGCTCGGGGGAGACCCAGAGGCAGGGGACAAATGTCCCTCTCTAGGCCACAGACATCCTTCCCTCAGGAAAACCTATTCCACAGTCACTAACAGGGATCATAATGCCAACAGGAGGCAAGGACAGGGCAGTTTCACACCTGAAACTTCCCATTTCTGACCCCGAGGGCAGTGACAGAGGGCACAGGAACAGCCCCTGTCCCCGTGACAGTTCCTTTGTGACCCAGGTTTGCACCAGGTATTAACAACCAGATCCCTCATCGGACTCATATCCTGCTGGATAAACTGCAATTTACTGATCCCATGGGACACAGGTCCATCCTCACCTGTCAGACATTCCCGAGATGTGAGAACGGGAAGCACGGAGCAGCGGCACAGCTGTGATACCAGTGGCTCCCCTGCCCTCGGGAAACCACCAGCTCCGTGGTCCAGGGAAATAAATAAATCCATAAACTGCCTTTTAATTAAAATCAGCCCTTCTACCCAGTGAGAATTCCTCAGCTACAGCCTTGTCGGGAAGGCCTTCCTCCCTCTATCTCCTGCATTTTCCGAGTCACCTGAGGCTCCCAGTCTCCTGGTGGAAGTGCCCTCCACTGTCAAGTCCCAGCTCGAGGCCTCACACCCAAGAGCCAACATCCCCCAATCCCTCCGGACGCTCCAGAATCAGGAATGACGCCCGGCAAACACATCCAGCCTGTGCCTTTCCCACCGGAGCAGGATCACAGACGGCTCCGAATGTGCTTGTCTGGGACGAGTTGGAACAGGAATGCTTTTCCCTGTGCTCCTTCCCAGCCTGCAGTGGGGCCGGGACGGCACGAGCTGCTCCGGGGCAGAGCCCCAGCAGTGCCGGATCAGCTGCCGGAGGGAATTAGCACGGATTCAGCGCCAGGTAATGAGACTCCTGACTCGGGCTCGTGTGTCACAGCCCTGAGCCAGCACAGGAGCTGTGCCAGGGCCGTCACCTCCGCTCCCAACCCACGGGAACGTCACACATCACGTCCCTGCTCCAGCTGGTTACTCCCAGGGTGACACTTCCCTCGGTGGCACTTGGGGTCACGGGAGCCGCTGTGACAGGGACACACCATCCCACAGACAGACAGACAGTGGTTGGTCACAAGGTTCCCCCGTGTGCCCTGCTGACCCCCAGACACCCTGTGATAAGTGGAGCAGCTCCAAACAATCCCACAAGGACAATCCCACAGGGGCAATCCCACGGGACTTGTAGGATGAGGGGGGTATTTCTCCAAACAGACCACGAGTCACCATCTCCCCATTTTTAGGGTGCCCTCACAGCAAAACCTGCGCTCAGATCCAGGCTCTGACCTAGAAGAGCAAGAGGAGGGGAGGGAAGAGTTTAAGTTAAAGCAGCTTGAGGATAAACTGGAGCTGAATTCCCGAGAAACAGGTCATTCCGTTTGAGCACACGGCCCCGTTAGGGCTGGGGATTAACAGCAAAGGTCACTTTGAAAAACCAAAATCGAGAGGCCCCGACTCGGCACATGGCTGGGAAAAGCTGAGAGCTCCGGGTGGGAAGGCTGCCTTTGAAATACAGCCTGGACCTTTCATGTGCAAGAAGACAGACCCAGCTGATACAGATTAGGGAGACACAAGCTAAATCCTCCAGGAAAAGAGAAAAGGGGGGAGTTCTCCTCCCAGCACTACTCGGCACCCCTTCCTGCCTGGCAGAAGCCATCCCTGTGAAACAACACTCCAACTTCTCCTTTGTTCTTCCTTACCAGGATCCTTTCACACCAAGACAAATCGGAGCCTGCGAGAGCTCCCACTGCTCACAGGGAAAGTGGTTGGGAAGAGTAGAATCCAGAGACACCCACAGATCAAAGCTGGGCTGAGGCAGGAGGGGCAGGTTTGCACAGTGCCTTTGCTTTTCCAACCCAAACCAAACCCCAGGAGAGCTCTGAGCAAAGTGTGAGGAAAACAAGGTGTGAAAAGCTGTCCCCTGGGAGGAGAGAGAGATCAGGAGATTGAGGTGACCCTGAGGAAAGCTGCTTCCAGAGCTGAGCCCACCACAGCCACAGACCCCTCGGCAGCATTTTGGATCAGCACCTCCCTGTCACCTCTGGAATCAAAACACCATTAAATCCCAAGAATTTGTCATTCAGCTGCCCCTTGTCCCCTAAAACAGCTGGATTAGGCAGATCCAGCCCGGCCAGGGTGACACACCACGTTTTCCAGGTGTTTTTCAAGTCCCCGTTTGCCGTGGAGGGATTTAAAACGCCCTCCCCAGCAGCAGCCCCAATCCAGCTCATCCCGGGGGATTGCTGCTGGGGCAGGACAGGCAGCAGTGACCTTCAGTCGCCTATTTCCTCGCTTTTCAGGGGGATTTGGGCTCCGGGGCGGATTTGTATTTCTCATTTGCAAGCCCGAGCTGCAGCGCCTCATCCTCAGGGAGGCTTTGAACTGCAGATCAAGAGGAATTTCCAGCCTCTGATGTCGGTGCAGAAATGCGGCCGCACCGGTTTGGGAACGACTTCCAAGGCTGGACCTCTCCAACGCCCGCCCCCGCGCCTTTATCTTCCCCCTCTTCCCATCCAAACCCGCAGCTCCTCGCTACCCCCTCCCAAATTCCGAGCCTGTCCCCGCAGCCCGACATTCCTGCCTGCTCCCGCGGAGCTGAAGATGCCACATAAATAATTTATCCTGAGCGACAGCCATCGCAGGATTTAAGGTCACTCAGGCTTTTAAAATCCTATCAGCATGCTTCCCGAGCGCGAGCTGCCAGCTCCATTTGGAGCATCCCGCCGAGGCGGCGCATCCCTGCCTGCAGACAGACGGACACGCTCCGGCCCCGCGGGATCCAGACGCTCCCTGTGAATTATTAACGACCCGCGCGGGCTCTGACGAGGCGTTTTTACCAAAACCCCCAACTCTGGAGTTTCTCATTCCTCAGGGGTGGGTTCCACAGCCTCAGTTTCCCCATCCACAGCTTCCACAGCCTCCATTTCCACAGCCTCAGTTTCCCCATTCCCACCTTCCAGCCTGTTTCCCTTTCCCAAGGTTCCAGAGCCTCAGTTTCTCCATTCCCAGCTTCCAGCCTGTTTCCCACAACTTCCACAGTCTGTTTCCCCATTCCCAGCTTCCAGCCTGTTTCCCTTTCCCAAGCTTCCAGAGCCTCAGTTTCTCCATTCCCAGCTTCCAGCCTGTTTCCCTATCCACAATTTCCACACCCTGTTTCCCCATTCCCAGCTTCCAGCCTGTTTGCCTTTTCCAAGCTTCCAGAGCCTCAGTTTCTCCATTCCTAGCTTCCAGCCTGTTTCCCTATCCATAACTTCCACAGTCTCTGACTGCCCATTCCCAGCTTCCACAGCCTCAGTTTCTCCTTTCCAAGCTTCCACACCCTCAGTAACCCCGTCCCCAGCTTCCACAGCCCCATTCCAGGCCTTCCCATTCCCAGCCACAGAACCCTCAAGTCAGGCTCATCCCTTCCTCCGAGCTCATCTCAGGTCACTTGCCAGAGGAAACCTTTAATCAGGAGCAAGGGAATCACGTCCTGAAACTCGGCTGCACCAAAGGGAAAAGCAGGAAAAGCCCGTCCCGCCAGGCCCACAGCCTTCCCTGCCTCTCCCCTTTCCCGGGAAGGGAAAGGAAGCTGGGAAGGGAGAGGTGGGACATGATGGGGCCAGGCAGGAACCGCTGACTGGCAGAGTGTGATCCCAACGGGGTTATCCCGATGGAATGTGATCCCAGATGGAATGTGATCCCACAGCGGGCGCGTGCTCCCGGTCCACCGGCCTTCCCGCCCACGCTGCCTTCGGCATCGTGGTCGGGAAGGCCGTCGGACCGGGAGCAGGGAGCCATGGATGTGTTTCCCTGTGGCTGCCCCATCCCTAGAAATGTCCAAGGCCAGGTTGGAGCAACCTGGGATAGCAGAAGGTGTCCCTGCCCATGGCAGGGGGTGGCACTGGATGGCATTTAAGGTCCCTTCCAACCCAAACAATTCCATGATTCCACGACACTCTGTGCCCACGGTCATCCCTGAGCCACCACGGGCCACAGACCCCTCCCCATCCTTCTGCTGTACCCCCCTCTCCAGAAAGGCCCCAGCCCAACCTCAGGGTGGGGGTCCAGGGAAGGGTGGAGGAGCCCAGGGGGTCATAGTGGGGGTCCCAGGGTAATTCCAGAGGTCAGTGTTGGGGGTCCCAAGGTGGAGGTCCTAAGCCCCTGGTCCTGCTGGTTCTGGGCACCCCCAGGGTGGGGGTCCAGGGAAGGGTGGAAGGGCCAAGGGGGTCAGTGTGGGGGTCCTAGGGGTCATAGCGGGGGTCTCAGACACCTCGAGGGTGGAGGTCCAGGGGGTCAGTGTGAGGGTCCCAGAGGGGGTCACAGTGGAGGTCCCGGGCAATCTGAGAGGGGGATACAGGGGAGTCCTGGGGAGGGGTCCCTGAGCTGACCCAGGGGTTAGGGTGAAGGGGTCAAGGGCATCCGTTTTGGGCATCCCAGGTGTCATAGCGAGGGTTCATGGGGGTCCTGAGGAGGGGTCCCTGAGGTGACCCAGGGGTAAGACTGGATGAGTCCAGGGCGACAGTGTGGGGGTCCCAAAGGACACCCAGGGAGAGGGCAACGTGAAGGGTCTACGATTGAGATTTCAGCCCCTGGCCCCACCGGTTCCGGACAGCCCCAGGTTGGGGCCCGTGGGGTCCTGGCGGGGACCCAGAGGGTCAGTCTGGGGGTCCCACAGGGGTCACAGGGGTCAGGGTGGAGCGGAACAGGGAATCTGTGTGGCGGCTCCAGTCCCCCAGTCCCGCCGGTCCCTAACACTCCACAGCCGGTTCGGGGACCCCTCAGCCAGCCCTGGGGACCCCTCAGCCGGCCCTGGGGACCCCTCAGCCGGCCCGGACACCACCCGGACCCCGCGGAGGCCTCGCCGGGCCCGGGCTCCGCACAGGCCCCACACACCCACCGCGAGCCACCACACCCCTCACAGCGGCCCCGCGGCCCGCAGCTCCGGCTCCCCGCGGCCCCCTGAGCCCCGGCCTGGCCCCCCGCTCCCCCCGGGCCCTCCCCGCTCACCCGCGGCTCCTCCCGCCGCTCCCGTACCCGGCCCCGGCACCGCCGAACGAAATGGCGGCCGCGGCCGCTCTGCGCCTGCGCGACACAACAGGATGTGGGCAGGGCACGGCGGGGCCTCGGCGCCATGATGGGGAGGTCGGGAGGTCTTGGGCGGAGGGGCCGCCATCTTGGGAAGGTCAAGGCTGCAGTGGAGCGTCCGGTGCCGCCGCGTGCCAGTGACCGGAGGGAGAGCGGAGGCACCGAGAAGGGATTTCCCGCTCCGTGCCAAGCCGCCGCTGCAGGACCGAGATGCGGCGACTGAGCGCGGCTACGCCGCCAGCTCCGCCATATTGAGAAGGGCACACGGCACCCTGGTGGCCGCCATGTTCAGAAGGTCAGTGGGCGATGCTGGACGCCGCCATATTGGTAAGGTCATCGAGAGCTCCCGCGCCGCCCCCATCTTGGGAAGGTCGAGTCGTCTTGTCAGTTCCGGAACTGTGACGTCACCCGGCAATATGCTGTGACGTCACTCCCCAGCACGAATTCAGTCCCTCGCATGACATCAGAGTCGGGCGCCGGGACAGACGTTTATTGGGGCTCCCCACCCCCCCGGCCTGTTTTGTTGGGGTTTTTTTGCTGTTTGTTTTTTTTTTCCTTTTTTTCCTCCTTTTTCTTAAAAAATAAATGTACAATTCCGGACAGCGCTCAGTACAAAATATACACGTCTGGGGGGGGCGGGGGGCACATACAAAAATAGGGGGGCGAGGGGCCCCCCTGTAGGTCCCTGTGCCCCCCACCAGGGAAGGGGGGCACCGGGGAGGGGGGGGTATGTGCCGGGGGTCCCCAAACCCACCCACCCCCCCGAGGGTGGGGGCAGCACCCGCTGTCGGGGCTGGGCAAAGTGCGTCAGTGCTGGGGGGCACCGGGCCCCCCGGAGTGGGAGGTCCCGGGGCCTGGGGGGTCCTCAGGGTTTGGGGGTCCCCAGTGGGCCCCCCCTCACTGGCTGCCGGGCTCCAGTTTGTAGGAGAGCTCGAAGAGCAGGTTCTGGTTGTCGATGACACGCAGCTGCCGCACGTAGGCCTTGGTTTGCAGCTGGGCCGGGGACGCCTCCAGCTCCAGGCCTGGGAACGGGAACAAGAACGGGAATGGGAATGGGGTGGGAACAGCGATGGGGATGCAGGGGTTGGAGGGACGGGGGTGAAAAGATGCAAGGTGGCAATTTGGGAACGGGGATAAAGGGATGAAGGGGATGGGGATGAAAGAAAATGGGGATGTCAGTGTGGGAATGGGGATGGAGGGACAGGGATGGAAGGATGCTGGGAATTCAGGGATGGCAACGTGTGAGTGTAGGGGACGGGGATAAAACAATACAGGGATGGCCGTGCGGGAATGGGGATGGGGAGGGGGGAAGGCAGGGATGGGGACGGAGGGATGGGGGAGTGGGGATGAAAAGATTCCAGGACAAGGATGTGGGAATGGGGATGTGGGGATGGATGGGATGAGGATGCAGAGATAGGGATGGGGATGAAGGGATGACACAGTAACAGAAACATGGGAACGTAGATGTGGGGACAGGGATAAAGGGATAGAGGGGTGGGGATGAAGGGATAGAGGGGTGGGGATGAAGGGATACAGGGGTGAAGGGGTGCAGGACATGGATAATGGGGTGTGAGGATGCAGATGGGGGTGCAGCCATACCCCTGTCCCTCAGGGGCAGCACTGAGGGTTCAGGGCTGTGTGGGACACCCTCCTTCCCCCCCCCGGACCCCCATGTGCCCCCCACTCACAGAGGGGGCGGCTCCGGTACTTCCTCACGGTTCTCACTTTCTCAGCAATGCAGTGCTGGGCAGAGAGAGACCCCCAGAGTCAGCCCCGGCCCCCCCAGGGACCACTGACCCCCTCCAGGGACCACTGACCCCCCCCAGGACCACTGACCCCCCCAGAACCTCCTGCACAACCCCCCACCATCAGGGACCCCACCCCGGGGGTCCTGCTCTGCACCCTGGGGATGCTGAACCCTCACCCCCCACACACAGGCAGGGGACCCCCAGCCCCTCAGGGAGCTCACCCCTGCCCTGCCCTCACCCTGGGGGGGTCTCTCAGCCACATCACCCCCCCCAAGCACCCACCAGTTTCTCCACGTTGACCAGCCCGTCCAGGAGGGTCTTGCTGCCTTCGTGCAGGAAGGTCAGATCTGGGGGTGAAGGGGGGTTAGGGGGGGTCCCGTGGGGTCTCAGCAGGACCCTGCCCCCCTGTGGGACACGGGGAGCCCCTTCCTCACCTTTGAGGATGAGCGGCACAAAGGGGATCAGGGGGGGCTTCATCTTGGCCAGCACCTCCCGGTAGGTCTTGTGGTTCCTGCAGGGATCCTGGGGGGACAAGAAGGAGGGGGGGGGTCAGGGTTTGGGGGGCTCCCTGGGGGTTCCCTGGATCTCCCCCCATGCTGGTGGCTGTGGGCACGGGGCTGGTAGTGGGGGTGGTGGTAAGAACACCCCTGGACACCCCAGGAAAGTTCCTTGGACACCCCAGGAAAGTTCCCTGCCCACCAGTTCCCCAAGTACCCTGGGGGGGGTTCTGGGGACCCTCCAACCCCCACGGGGCCCCGACGTTTCTCACCGTGAGGTTCTCAAACTTCCGAAACAGGTTCTTGAATTTCCCTGGGAGCTTCTGGAAGACAAATTGAGGGGGGGACATGAGGATCCACGGGGTCAGGGAGCACCTGGGAGGTCCAGGAACACCCCAGAGGGGGTCTGGGAGAACCCAGGAGGGGTCCAGGAGCAGCCAGTGGCAGGCCATGAGCACCCAGGAAAGGGTCTGGGAGCACCTGGGGGGGTCCAGGAAGGCCCAGGAAAGTTTGGGAAGGTGTGGGAGCACCCAGAGGAGTCCTGGGAGCACTGGATTGGGGGGTGAGAACTCCTGGGGGGTTCTGGGAACACACAAAGAGGGGTCTGGGAGCACCCAGGGTGGATCTGGGAACATCCAGGGGGTTCTGGGAGCACCTGGGGATGTCTGGGAGCACTAGGGAGTGTCAGTGAGCATCCAGAGGGGTTTTGGGAGCAACCAGAGGGAGTCTGGGAACACTGGGCAGGGGAGGTGAGAGCTTCTGGGGGGTTCTGGGAGCACTGAGGAAAGAGTCAGGGAGCACTTGGGGGGTCCAGGAAGGCCCAGGAAGGTCTGGGAGCATCTGTGGGGGTCTAGGAGCACCAGGGGGGGTCAGGGAGCACTGGGGGGGGTGAGGGCCCCCCATCCCCTCACCTCCCAGGTGAGGCGCAGGCGGCTGACGGCGGCGTTGTTGAGGCCGATGACGATGGCGTAGAAGGAGAGCATGTCCTGGTTCTGTTTGCAGCTGTGGCAGGGGGGAAGAGAGCGTGAGGGGTGGGCTGGGCACCCCCGGGAGCCCCCCACCCTGGCCCCCCACTCACATGGCAGCGATCTTGATGAGCTTCTTGAGCAGGTGGGCGCGCTTGCCCAGCCCCTCGCAGAGCAGCAGCTCCGTGCCCACCCAGTGCTGCACCTCACTGCAGCGCTGCAGCAGCAGCTCCAGGTTCGCCGTCTCCCGCCGGCCCCGCTCCCCGTGGAACACGTAATCCACGAATTCCAGCTGCAGGGAGGGGCGGGGGGGGGAGTTACACGCGTGGCATCAGAGCCCCACGCACACACACAGCAGTGTCCACACGCTGAGCCCCCCCCCGTGGCCCCCCAGACCTCGTGGATGCAGCGGAAGAGCTCCCAGTGGAAGGCAGTGAGGTGGTTGGCCACGTCCTCGGGCTCCACACGGTGGATCTCCGTGTCCCCCGGGACCACCTGGATCTCCTCGGGCAGCGGCACCTGAGGGGGGGGGACACGAGGTTATGGGGACACTCAGGGGGTGCTGGGCCACAGGGTGGGAAAATGGGATAGATATATGGGACAGGGAAATGGGGTGGGGACATGGGACAGGGAAATGGAGGGAGGAAATGGGGTGGGAACATGGGAACATGGGACAGAGAAATGGGGTGGGGAAATGGGGTGGAGCACAGGGGTCCCCCCTTTCTGCACAGGGAGTGATTGTGGCACCAGGGCTGGGCAGGTGAGGGGGGGGATGTCCCTGGCAGGGGGTTCTCTCTTGGGGGTCCCCATCAGGGTGTCCCCACCGCAGAGCTCACCAGGGAGTCGAAGGTGTCCCTGGTGCAGGCGAAGAGGTGGCTGTTGATGCCCAGGGTGGTGAACACACACTCCTCGCTGGGCTGCAGCACCGCTTTCTCTGCCATGGGGCACAGGAGGGGGGTCAGCACCTGTGGGACCCCCCAGCCCTGCCCACAGCCCTCCCCCAGCCCCTCGGGCACCTCCGGACGAGGCCATGGTGACGAGGATCAGGGCGTCCTCGCGGGTGCTCTGCTCCTCCGAGTACTGGAGCTTCTCGGTGACCGAGGCCAGGATGTCCTGCACCGAGGCCGAGAGGCGGCTGCGGATGGTCACGTAGGAGTGGTCGGGCAGGTACACGCGGCAGAAAACTGGGGAGGGGCGAGGGGGTCAGCACAGGGCACCCCCCGCCCCGCCCCGGGCACTGCCCACCGGGAAACTGGAGGCACGGGGCAGGCAGGGGCAGCGGGGCACAGAGAGGGGACCCCAGGCCCCCGCCCTGGTCACTCACTCTCGTCAGAGCCCCGAAATGCCACCCGGGTCTGCAGGCACGAGTCGATGCGGCGGAAGTGCCGGAACAGCGGCTTCACCTGCTTGTTCGGGGGGGGGGTCTCGTCGGCCACCCTGGGGGGGCACAGGGCAGGCGTCAGGCGAGGCCCTGGCGCCCCTGGGGCTGCACCCTGAGGTGTGCTGGGTGCCCTGACAGCCCCCACCCAGGGCCTTGCTCGGGACAAGGAGGTTGGGCGTGAGGAGGGCACTGGGGGTGCAGTGAAGGGGGCAGGGGGTGGGCACACAGGTGCCATGGGGAGGGGTCTGGGGCTGGGCATGGGGAGGGCAGTCAGGAGGGCACCAGGGTGGGCTGCTAATGAGCTAATGACCCCCCAGCACCTGTGTGTCCCCAAGGACCAGAAATCCTTCTCCTTCCTGGGGACACCCTGACCCACAGAGTCCCCCAGGATCCCCTCCCCTTCCCCTGGACCCCCTTTTCCCCCCTCTCACTTGAGCTCCACCGTCTCCACGAGCTGGTGCAGCTTGAGGATCTCGTCCTCCAGGTCATGGTAGAGGGACGTGTCCTTCATGATGAGCAAGTAGAGCTCCTGGGGGGGGCAAGAGGGGTCAGAGTGGTGGGCTCTGGGGGACTGCGGGGGGAGACACGGGAAGGGGACCCCCACCTTGATGACCTTCCCGGCGCTCTCCTCCTCCTGGAGCAGCCCCTTGTATGTCTCGAGGAAGTGCAGGAGCACGGCCAGCACCGCCCGCTTGCGCTGCAGCCCGGCCCCCTCCTCCCAGCGCGGGGGGCTGCCCGCTGCCAGCACGAAGGTGGCACTGTCAAGGAGGTGCCACGGCACGGAGGGACCCCCCTGGCCGCTCCCCAACACCCTCTGCACCCAGGGACCCCAGTGAGGGCCGTTGTGCCCACCCTGGGGGCACCACCCTGCCCACCTTGCACCCAAACCTGTAGCCCACTCTCATGGACCCACATGCCCACCTTCACAGCCTCCCCATGTGCCCACCCACATGGGCACCCCAATTCCCTCCTTGCTGCTCCTGTGAGCCCCTCGTAGCACCCTGCTGCCCTCCCCATGTCCTCCTCCTCCTCGCAATCCCCATGCCCACTCTCATGCCCACCCCTGTGCCACCCTCATGGCACTTTCTTGCCCACCCTGGTGCCCACCTGGTCACCCCCTCATGTCCCTTTCATGACACCCTTGTGCCCACCCTCATTGCACCCCGATCCCCTCCTCATGCCCAGCCTCAGACCCCTCCTCACTGCACCCTCGTGCCCAACATTGGCCCCCTCCCTGTCACCCCCTCGTGCCCCCCCGTTGCCCCCCAGGATATTGCTGGTGCAGCTGCTGCAGGAAGCGCTCGGTGGGCAGGAACAGCGAGTGGGTGAGAACGATGTCGTCCAGCAGTGACTCTGGGGGAGATTTGGGGGACAGGTGTGAGCACCCCACCCTGCACAGCCCCCCCGACACCCCCCGTGCCCAGCGGGGCGGGAGGGTGACGGGAGCGATGCTAATTCCGGGGTGACACCGGGAGAGGCCGAGCCCCACGCGAACCACCCCCCGCGCCGGCGCTGACTCAGGGCCCGTCCCAGCCCCGGGGCAGCCGGGCCCGGCAGAGCCGGTGCGGGGGCAGAGGCGCCGGCAGGGCGGCACCGGGGCCGCGACGCCCCGGCACACCCGGGAGCCCCGTGAGAGCCGCGGGCACGGCGGGACACGGAGGGGGAAACTGAGGCAGGAGCTCGGGGCACAGCGGGCCGGTGCCACAGCCGGGCTCTCTGGGCCAGCACCAGTGGCACCACCCTGGGAAGGTGTTTTGGCATGGCCAGGTGAGCCGAGGGCTGGCACTGGCGCCAGCACCAGCCACCACCGGGACCTTTGGACGAGGCACCACTCCCTCCCCGGCACCAGAACAACCCTCGGCCCCAAGCAGGGGCTGTGCCCACATGCCCCGGGGACACTGTAGTGGGACCCCAGAGCCTTTCCAAGGGCTCTGTCCCACAGGGACAGCCCCGAGGGGCTGTACAGAGTGTCCCCTCAGACTATCAGACTATTAACCTATTCGTGGATCTGTGCTGAGCCAGGGCAGAGGGTCCCCTGGCACCCCCATGCCGGGCACAGCACCCACGGGGCATCAGCTGCTGCCAAAAGCAGGACATGGTGCTCTAGGGCACAGAGACAGGCAGAGGCACTGGCAGAGTGGGGGGTACAGGTACATGGCCCCCAGCCCCCCTGCCCTGGGCACAGCCCCCTCTCGTGCTCTGCCTGGGGGCAGGAGTCAAACGCTCCCCCCACCCCCCCAGGCTGCAGCTCCCCCTCCAGCCTTGCTTCAGTTTCCCCATCCCTCTGCAGCACCCAGGCCGTACCCCAGCGCCACTGGGAGACTTTCCCACACTGGGACCCCCACGCTGGCTCCTGCCTGCCCTGCTCCAGGCCAGCCTGGGCACTGCCAGGCCTGGCAGCGTGTCAGTGCAGGCAGGGCCTGGCACTGCCAGTCCCAGCTCGCTCCTACCTGAGGGCTCCTTCTGTCTGTGCCCAACCCTGGCATCACTGGAGCAGGGGGCTGGTGGTGGCTGGGGGTCGCCAAGGGGGGTTCCTCAACACCTCCCAGTCCCACCAGCCAAGCGAGACTGGCCGGAGCAGGAATGCCCATGGCATGGGAATGCTCCCACCCACCTGCACCCAGCCTGGCTCCCACCCAGCTCCGGCACCTGGGCACGGGGAGCCACCGTGGGACAGTACTGGGAGGCCTGTGCCAGAGGGAAGGGGCGTCCAACCGACCCTCCCACTGCAGCTCCCGTCGCGACTAATTTTAGCACCAGGAGGATGTTACGGACCATCCAACCGGGAGGTGGATGCTGCAGTGGCTCCCGGTGCCCGGCCACCTCCAGTCCTCACTGGGCTGCTGCCACCACCGAGCATCCCCATTCCCCTGCCAGCCTTTCCGACGCAGTGTGCTGCCCTGGGGGACCCCTGCCCACGCCGGGAGCTCCTGCCCACCCCGCTGCCACGGGCACCTTGCCCCGGCGGGGACCCGGCCCTGACCTTGTCACCTCAACCGGGCACCGCTGCGCCCCGCGCGAGGCCACCCACCCCACCGGAAACCGCGTACCGGGCACGGGGCTCCCCCATCCCGGTGTCTCCCACCCCGTCATCCACCAGCGCATCCCCCCCGCAGGCAGCGGCCGCCCCCGATCTCCCCCCGCGCCGCCGCATCGCCCCGCGCTCCCCGCGCTGCCCGCCCCGGGCACCCCCGCAGCCCCTCCCGGGGATCCCGCAGCCCCTCCCCGGGGGTCCCGCAGCCCCGTACCTGCCCCGCAGCCCTTCCCGTGCTCAGCCGCCGGCAGCCGGTCGAGGAGCGCGGTCAGGAGCCGCTCGGGGGGCGCGGGCGCGGTGGGGGCGCAGCCGCAGCCGCAGCAGCAGCGGGCGGCGGGCGGCGGCTCCGGGCTCGGCGGCTCCCGCTCCCGGTCCCGGTCCCGATCGCGGTCGCCGCCCGGTGACGGCTCCTCGGGGGAGCGGAGCGGCGCCTCGGGCGGCCGCAGCTCCAGCCAGCGGCCCTCGCCCCCCGGTACCGGCCCCGCCGGCCCCGGCGGCTCCTCGGGGGAGGCGGCCGGGCGCGACAGGCTCTGCCGCCGCGGCGCCGGCAGCGACCCCGGCCCCGGTACCTGCCCCGGGGGGGCGGCGGGGCGGGCGGGCAGGTGCGAGCCCGGCTTCTTCAGCAACTTCTCCAGCGGCTTCATGGCCGCCCGGGCGCGGCGGCGGCGGCGGCGGCTCAGGGGCCCATCGGCGGCGGCGGCGGCTCCGCTCGGCTCCGCTCGGGCCCCGGCGCCGCTCCCCGCCCGCCCCGCACCGGCTGCACGCTGCGCCCGCCCCGCACCGGCCCCGCCGCGGCCCCGCCGCCAGCGCAGCCCCGCCCCGGTACGGCTCCGCCGCCGCCGCCCCCGGCACCTGCCCGCCCCTTTCCCCGCACCGCCGCCGCCCCCGGCCCCGCCAACGGCACCTGCCCGCCCCCTTCCCGCACCACCGCGCTCGGCACCGAGCCCGCGCCCGGGGCTGTGGTGGCACCGGCTCGCCCCCGGACATGGTCACCCCCTGCCTTGCCCGCAGCGCCGCACAGGTGATGCGTTACACACACCAGCATCCCCCCCCCGGATCTCCACCCGCGTCCCCGGGGCACGACCACGCGCACCCCCCAACCGTACAGCCTGGGGGGACACAGAACCCACAGCCTGTCCCCCCCCGCTGTCACACACTGCGACCCCCCTGCCACGCGCTGCCTCACACCCCCCGCACACCCACAGCCCCCCATGGCAGCCCAGGGGCACAGAGGACTGTCCCCCTGCATGGGGAGCACGTCCCCAGATGTGGGGTGACCCTCCCCCGGCCCCCCCAGCCCAGCTCTCTGCTCCCACCGCGCCGTGGGAAAGGGCCGGGGGTGGGTGCGGGACCCCCCACCCTGGCACCCCTGGGGCTGGGTTGCCCCGCGGGCAGGGCGGGCAGGTCGGGCCGGCTGCCAGCTCCCCCCTGCTGCCTGCCAGGCTGGAACGGGCTCCAGCGTGCCAGGGCAGGTGCCGGGGAAGGTGTCAGGGCAGGGCAGGATGGGCGCCAGCCCGAGGCTGAGCCTCGTGCTCCCCACCCGCGGGGTGCTGAGCACCCATCCTGCCCGTGCCCCCTGGCTCACCTCGCACCCTCTGGGCAGAGCAAGGGGACGCAGCAACAGGGGGACAGACCCTGCGCCCCCCCCAGTCCTCCCCTCCAGGTCCATCCTCTGCAATCCCGTGGCCCTGCAGCAGCCCCGGGATGGGACAGTGGCAGTGGCCCGGGGGAAGCAACGTGTGACTCCATGGCCTTTGCTGGGCCCTGCTCCCTGGGGGATTCAGGGAGGGATGAAGGGATGGGGTCCCGGCAGCTCCCGCTTTGTTCCCGCTTCTCCTCCACCCGGCAGTTGCCTGGCAACTCCATCCATGCGGCTGCCGGAGAGCGGCAAAACAAGTCCTCACTCCCCTCCAGGGCTGCTCCAGGCCCTGTCGGGATGGGATGGCAGAGCCCAGCACGGCACAGCGCAGCACTGCATGTCCCTCCTCTGTCCCTCAGACGCCCCCAGACCCCACCCAACACCCCCAAACCATCCCACCCTGCTGAGCTCCTCCATCCCCTCTACCCAGGGCGTCGAGACAAGGGCTCCCAGCCCTGGGTGCAAGTGGTGCTTCTGCCTGGGCTGCAGCCACATGGAGAGGGGCTTCTCGTGACAGCAGGAGGGGAAACTGAGGCTCAGAGAGACCCTGCTCGCCACTGGCAGCGGGGCTGCACTGGGCCACACGGGCAGGAGGGACCCAGAGCACTGTGCCATGCCAAGGGCGATGATCCTCCTGGGAAAGGTGCCCCAGATCCGGCCTGTCCCAGCCCCTCTCCCTGGCTCGGCAGGGACGGGGGCACTGCTGGCATAGAGAGAACTATTGGCTTAATTAATTTGCTGTTATTTCTCCTAACGAGCTGGGATCTGGAGCGGGCGCTTCCCTCGGTTGGCAGCCGCCGCGTTCCCCCGCCCGGAGCCGGGGGTGCGAAGCCTCCAGGCACTGCTCAAAACAGACCGTGTGTAGGAGGGAAAAATTACACCCCGGGAAAAATCCCTCCCCGAGCCAGTGCCTTAACCCACTTCCCGGCTGCAGCGCTGGCAGAGGGGAGCTGCATGTTTGGGGAAGGGGAGACCCCCCCTACAAAGGGAGAGACGGGCCCTTGACCCCTGAGACCTCTGCCAGGACAGGGAACGGAGGCAGGGGGACTGGGGAGGGATAAGGCAGCATGGCAGCAGGGGCAGGAAGGTGATGCCTCTGCTCTGGGACCCCCACCCCACTGTCAGATGGCCTCTGGGCCCCCCACCCCACTGCCAGCAGCCAGGGTAGGAGCTGAGCACCCCCACCCTGCTGCTGACAGTGAGGGCAGGAGCTGGAGAGAGCTGCAGGGAAGAGAGGAGAACGGGGTGGGATGCAATGGGAGGAGTTGGGGTCCCCCCTGCCCTCAAAGCCGCCCTCTGCCTTCCAGCATCACTCCCCCTGTCCATCCCATTGCAGGAGGGCAGAGCCCACCACAGCGCTCCCTCCATAGGATCAGGGTGGGCACAGGAGAGCCCACCACAGCACTCCCTCCATAGGATCCGGGTGGGCACAGGAGCGGGATACACGCCCCCCACCCCCTGTTTGGTGTGGGCAGGCGGGCAGGGGGCCGGCGGAGGCGGAGGCAGCCGAGGCGGGGACAGCACAGCACAGAAACGCGCGGGCGGCAGCTCCCGCACTACCAACACTCCAGTTGGTCCTTCCCCGGCAGCCAGTGAGGCTGGGGGAGAGGAGGGGGCTCACTGCAGCCCCCAGCCCCGGGAGAGGAGGGGGCTCTGAGACAGGTGGCAGCTGCTCCCGGGGACGTGGGGGCGGCTGGTGCCAGGAACAGCGGAGCCGCAATTCCCGTCCCATCAGGAGCTCCTGGGAAGGGTAGAGCGGCTCCCGGGAAGAGGAGTGTGGCTCCCAGGGACAGAGCAGCTCCTGGGAAGGAGGGAGCAACTCTTGGGATGCTGCAGAGGGGACAACAATCCTGCCAGGGAAGCTCAGATGGACTCTGTCCTTGCAGGTCTCAGCCCCAGGAGGGAGACATGAGACAGGCCTGCTTCCTACAATGCTGACAGGGATGTGCATCCGATGGGATGGGAATCCAAATAACACAAAAGCCCAGCACAGACTGTAAGGTCCAGGATTTCGCTTGTGTGACCATATGTCAGTGACACATGTCAGCCTTAAGGCAGAGACACGGTGACACACAAAACATGAGGGAGTTCTGCTCTGGGGATGTGGCTTCAGTGGCTGAAACGAGACACGGAAAAGGTCACGGAATCACAAACACCAAACAAAGAAGGAATTTCTGCTGGAGAGCAGGGCATGGATGAGGGATCCACCTGGAGGGTGGGCAGGTGGGCGCCAGGCCCCTGTCCTGGCCACAGACGGGGACGGGGCGGCCGAGACGCCGCTCGCTCGGTGACGTTCCCCTCACCCGGAGCCTGCGCCGGCAGCTGGCGCGTCCCCACGGCGTCCCGGCACGTGCCTGGGAGAGCAGCAGGAATCGGCAGGAATGGGCAGGAAGGGGCAGCCGGCCCTGCCAAGTTTCCTAATGCAATTTGCAAACGGCTGCGAGGACGCGGCCAAGCCGGAGCTGGAGCCGTGGGGCCGGCGGGACGCGGGAGGCACAGGGGGACGGGGCCGCGGCACAGGTGAGCCAGCCGGGATCGGCTTGGCACAGTCACCCCACGGGATCGGGAATCTGAACGGGGACACAAGGCTGCCGTGGGGGAGGGAACCGAGGCGGGAACAGGCGCGGGGCTGCGGCGCTTCCTCGCGGGGCCAGAGCCCAGCCCGGAGCGTCGGGGCAGGTTCCAACACCCTCCACAGCCCCAGCAGCAACTCCCAAGCGCTGGGAGCAAACCCGGCCCTGCCGAGCTGGTTTGGGTGCTGGCTGGGCTGCTCGGGCAGCGTCGGGGTGCTGGGCACCCACAAACCTCCCCGTCGCTGCCGAGAGGGCAGGTGGCAGCAGGGATGGGGGGTCACCCCATGGAATCCCACCTGAGAGCTCACACTCACAGACCAACACCAGTTACCAACGGCTTGCTGGGAAAAGAATTAGGAGCAGCTCCTAAATTAAGTGGTTCCTGTCCAGGCAGTGCATTCCCAACAGCCTCCCATGGCTCTCCTGCCCTTCTGCTGCTCCCAGAGTGGCAGAAATCAATTTGGTAATTGAAAAGAGAATTGAAATGAAGAACGAACTGTGTCAGGGGGGGTCAGGGGATGTCACTGCTGCTTACCCAGACAAATAAATACGAAATACCCAAAAGAAACAAATCAGCTTTAATGAAGGAGCTGCTTCATTCCTTAAATAAAAACAGACCACGATCAAGCCAGCGGAGTTTGACATCTGGGGAGGGAGCGGGGAACGTTTAGTAACGGGGAGAAGTTGGGAGAACGTGTGGCCAAGGACCGACTCGGGGGCTGGTTCTTCGGCGGCCCCAGCGCGGGGGAGGAGGGGGGTGGGCAGCAGTGGGATGGATTTCGGGAAGGCACCGCTCAGACCACGGGGGAAGTGCCTGGCCCCGAGCAGGTGCAGGTGTCTCATCCCGCTGCCTCACCTCCGCGCAGGGAAGGAGCCATTCCAAGGAGCAGCTTCCTCCTCGCCGAGGTGCCGAGTCTGGTGCTGGGATTCCCGTGGCCACATCCCTACGTGTTGCTCCTCTCCTTTGATTTTTCACCTTTGCTGTCCTGGGAGGGGGAAGAGCAGCAGAGGTTCAGGACCACCCCAAACCCTGGCATGGGAGGCTCAGTGCTATGGCTGGGTCCTGCCAGCAAACCCCCCCCATCTGGGTGCCAACCTCCCCCCCCAACCCCTCTGGGCACAACCAGCTCTCCGTGCCAACCTCTCCTTGTGGTTCCAGATTTTTCACAAGGGCTTTCTCAGGGCCCCTCCATCAGACAATCTGCTTCCCAGCCCTCCCCGTGTATGAGAACCCACCAGAACATGCCTGCCCGGGTCTGGGCTTGCTCGGCTTCCATATGTGAGGAAGGTATGGAAAGGGAAACCAAAAACACACACGTGGCACTCCAGCACGCTCACACACGCACAGCTCACAGCACTGGAGCAGGGAGACCATTCCCAGTGCAGGGAAGCATTCTCATCCCTGAAAAACCTTTAATTCTGCTGCCTGAATTATCTGCTAATAAGGTCTCAACATTTACTCTTCCAGAGAATTCCTGCCTCCTAGCTTAGGGCTGGGTTTTCCCCTCTCTAAATTGTTCTTTTTTCTACCCTGAGCAAATAATTTAAAAAAAAAAAAAAAAGTCAACTTCAGACTTACTTTTTACGTGGTTTTAGTTTTAAAGATTTAAGTAACTCAAATTAACTGGAGCCCTGCTTACCACCTGCAAAGAGAAGCTGAGGTTTGGGACAGGTCAAAGACGAAAACAGGTTTAAGATTTCCTCAGAACAAGGTTAGTTTTTCGGGATGGGAGAGGGAACTGCAGCCTCACACACGCCAGTGGTACCAACACACACACACAGACCCAAGAGAGGGGACGGTACCTCCGGAGGGGGTGGTTTGATGGTCACGGGCTGGGACGTCCGGCGGGGTGGGGAAGGCTTGGGCTGCACCTGCTGCTGGACAGTGTTGTAGTAGGTGACCCCCCCATACACCTGGGACTGCGCCTGCGGGAGCAGCGGGGTCAGAGCTCTGGGCTGGGGGGACTGGGAGACACCACACGGCCCCTGCCAGGCTTGACAGCTGCCCCCAGCCAGCACCAAGGGTGAGCTGGCACGGGGAGGGGGCTAACCTGTGCTGTGCCCCCCAGAGATCAGCTCCTGAGGCCCCTCGTGTACCCCCACCCCTTGCTGGGGTCCCGCTGGTAGGGTGGGCAGAGACGGGACGCTGCCCATGGCAGAGGGGATTCCCTCATCCTGCAGTTCCCCAATGCCACGGAATGCCTGTGCTTCCCAACAGCTTTTCCACAGGGACACAGCTCCCTGGCACGCCCAGCCCCGTGGCCCAGGGGTCAGGATCTGCCCCCAGAGTGGGGATCACCCGGAGCAGCAGGAAGGGCAGGGAGTGTCTGGAGCTCAGGGATCGTGCAGCTCTCTGTCCTGCCACGGTGTGTCAGCCCTGCTCCGGGACGGGGATCTGGGCTGGGCTGGGCTCATCTGCCTCCTCACACACATCTAGTCTGCTCTGATCTGCCTTTGCAAGGATATGGTCTGCCCTGCCTCCTGGAGAATCTGATCTGATCTGTCTCCTCACAGGGATCTGATCTGGTCTGACCCTCACAGGGATCCGATCCAATCCGCCTCCTCAGGGATCTGCTCTGATCTGTCTCCTCACGGACACGATCCAATCTGCCTCCTCGCTGCTCGGCAGCAACCTTAGATGTGGAGTTGGGTCACAGAGCAAGAAAATCCAGCCCCATGTTCACACCATCCAGTTCCCAGCCTCCATCCCAAACAGAACCGACTTCCAAAGCCATTCCCAAGGTGTCCTTGGCTCAGCAGGGACCTGGAGGGGCTGTGCCTGTTCCCAAGTTTCTGGTGGGCTGTCTCCTGTTCCGTAGGGGAACGCCTCGATTTTAGATCCCCCAGTACAGGATTTCTAGACCCCACATGCAGGGAGCAATCCTTTCCAGGATGGCAGCAGCCTCCCCCTCACGGAGCAGCCCACCTGCTCCACATCCTCTCCCAGGAAAACCTCGGAGAACACACCCCACACTCCACAGGGTCCCTCCTGCTTGGGAAGGAGCCGCGGCACACCCGGCTTACCTGTGTGTTGGGATAGAGATGCGGAGGAGGCGGAGGGGGCAGAGCTCCGGGGGGGTAGGGGTAGCCAGGATTCCCAAAATTCATCACTCCAGGGGCGGAGAAGTAGGTCGGAGTGAGCAGCTGCTGCGGCGGGGGCTGGCCCGGGGGCATGGACACCGGCGGGGGGTACAGGCCGGGGTTTGCCATGGCGGGGGGTGTCTGGTGGGGGTGTAAACCTGGAGGTGATGGGAAGGAGAGGGATGTCACTGGAGAAGCCACCGTGTCCCATGGAGGGCCGGGCTGGCAGCAGGGAGAAGCACGCTCTGCTCCAAGGCTCCCCTGCAGCCCCACGCTGGGGAGGGACACGGGGCACGGCCCCTTCCCCAATTCCAGGTCCTGATTCACTGGGATAGGACATGACCCCATCACAAATCCACTTCAGGAAACAGTTTTGGTAGCAAGCAGAGGATGTGCCAGTTCAACAGCTTCTAGTTCTGCTTTTCCCTGAGCTGCAGAACAGGGAGTGAGGAACCAGCCCAGTGCCCACGGAAGGGAGCGGCTCAGCCCAGAGGGGCCCAACAGGGACCTGCAGAGATCCAGCTGAGAGCTGCCAAAGGTTCAAATTCCCCCACCCTGCACTGACTGGAAGCTCCAGAAACACCTATTTTTTTCTTTCCTTAAAACTGACACTGATTCAGCCTCGCTGCAGTAGGGAACAGGTCTCTTCCATGTTGTTAAACTAGGAAAAATGGATTCCCCCAGTGACAGAGGCTGTGGGAAACCAGAGTTCCCTGTCCCCTGGGTTGAGGGGTGTCCTGCTGGCTCCTCACCTGGATGAGGGAGGTGCATCTCCGGCTGCACGATCATCCCTTGGGGTGGCAGCGGGGCCGGGTTCTCCCCGTGGGTGTAGATTGGTCCCTGGAATTGTACTGCAACACATGACAGCCTGTGAGGAAAAGCTCCACAGAATTTCATCCCCCTGCAGCAGGACACACAGCCCAGTAGCCCCGAGGGCTCCCAGCCAGCTCCCACGGCACACGCAGGCTCCCAGGCTCACAGCTGCCATGTGATCCCAACAGAAAAGCCTCCTACTCCCTTAGGAAAGCAAGAAAATACTCAGGGAATTTTTTCTCTAACACTTTAAATGCTGGAGGGAATTTCTAATCCATCCTCAGCCCCACTCTGTGACTCTCCCCGCTCTCAAAGGTCAAAGACCTGATTTAAAGTTCATTTCAAATCCCAGCTCTCGGGAAGAATTGGGGTGTCCTAAGAGCCCTGGCACAGGGAGGGGATAACACTGAGGATAATTCCACGGTTTAAACACAACCAGGGAGGCTCCCAGCAGCCTTTTAGTCACCGTATGAGGGGCCACAGTGACACTACAACAAAGGAAAGAAAGGACAAAGCCCACCCTGATCTTCCCAACACTAAAAAGAGGGAGGGGGGATTCCTGCTCCAGCTGCCCAGCTCTGAGCACCCATGGAGACTCAGGAGCAGGGGGGAAACACTCACGTGGGTCATAGTAGTGCCCTTCCATGATGCTGATGTGCATGGGGGGCGCGGGCTCTGGCACGGGGGGTCTCTGGCGCTGTGAGGAGTAACGCTTGACACGGCCCCCCGGCACTGCCTGCAAGAGTCCCGGCGTCAGGGGGGGCTGGGAGGCACCCACACCACACCCCCCACCCAAACCTCCCCTGGGTCACCCCCAAACAGCCCCAAAGGGGAAAGGCTGAGGTGTCAGGCAGCCTCTAATTACCCCAACCCCAAGCAATTAGAGCCCGTCTCCGGGATCACACGTTACCATCTCCTCCATCCGGTTGAACTGTGGTGGTGGCCCAGTTCCCACGTGCATATGGTTGGGAATACCTGAGGAAGGAACAGACTGGTTATTATTGTGGTTTGTGCTCGGTCCCAGGCCAGAGCTGCCTCGCCCAGGGATGTTGCTGTGGCTCAGCTCTCTCTCCCATGACATGGAACCTTTGGACTTCATCATCCTTATGGTAATTCTAAATATTTTGGGACAAATTACAGGCTGTTTTGTCTCTGCACGCTCACCCGCGGTGCTCAGCACCTTCTAAATCCTGCTTAAAAAATAAATCCACGTCCTGGTTTAAGCTCCGTGTGTGCTGAGACATGGATCTCTTCCAGGTGGATCAAGGATCCATGTGGGATCTGAAGGTGCAGTTTAAACCCTCTGCAGGGTGTAAATGCCTCTATCAAAAGGGAACCTTTGGAACCAAACAGTGAAGTGACGGCTTTTAAAACCATGGTTTAAACCACGGTGCCAAGGTGACCACAGGTGATCCCAGGGGAGTGAAAATGGACTAAATAAATAACTGGAAGTGCTCACAGATCACTTACAGTGCAAATGCAGGCACAGGGATACAGAATGGACTGATGGGAGCCAAATGCTTCCCAGAATTAACTCCTCCCTCATCCACTAGGGACAAACAAGGGACAGCAGAGTCACGGGCAGAATGTGACACAGCCTAGAGCTGTCCCAAGGGAAATTTGTGAAGACACTTCATTTTAAAGCATAAAACCACCCAAAAATACACAATCTGAGCTCTTCTGAACTCTCATCCCACTACCACATTTCCATCCTGTCCAAGGGTCTGTTCACACACAGACTTCCCAGTCCCACCAGTACAAAATGACTTCTGGTTCCACGACCTCAACCCCACAGACGCTTATGAAAGCAGCAAGTCACTTCCTTCTCCTTGATCCAGTTTTATTCCCCTCGGGAAGCACTCTAGCCCTCTCCAGAACACTCTAATTCTGCACAGGGATAATTATACCTGGATGACCTCTCCATGGATACGCAACTGGAACTGTCCTCAGCTGGCAGCAAGGTAACTCTGCCCCAAGTCCCTTCCTCCTCCCAGGCACAAAGAGATTTGCCAATCCCAGCCAGGCCTCAGCTGGTGGCAACCAAGCCCCAGTTCCAGGAAATGAGCTGATAAACAGGGAAAAGTTCCCTCCTGCTCCAGCAGGACATCCAGTTATTGATCCTTATCTCCTGCTCTCCTGTGGCATGAGTCAGTCTTGCTGTGATTCACACCACAAGGAGAGAGAAAGGATCTCCCCTTCTGTCCTTCCCAGACCTAACTCCATTCGCCTGCTGGAATGTTTAATTTCCCCTTTTTTCTCTGTGGTTTTGTCCCCATTGCACTTCCTCAGCAGGAACCACCCACCCTGGGACTGGGCTCGGGCAGAGACAGCTCAGCTCTAACCAGCTGCATGGAGCAGGATGGCACCGGGCTGCTGGAAAACCAGGAGGCTGCTCCCACTTACCCCTCATCTCCCGTGGTGGGATGAACTGGGACTGCCCCGGGGTCCAGTTCTGCTCCGTCAGGTTCATCTGGGTCATCTCCTGCTCGAGTCCATCCACACTGGATTCCACTGGCGACTCCCAGTTGCTCTTGGCTGGTGGGGGGGAGGTCTCTGCAGGTGTGGGTTTTGGAATGACAGGAGCCAGCCCCTCGGAAGCGGGCGCTTCCTCCGACAGCTTCCCCGCGTCCCCAGCCTTCACTCTGGTCCTTCTTGCCCGGGAATAGGATTTCTTCTCAACTGGTCTGTCTGGTGGCGGCTGCGCAGCATCAGCAGCCACGGCTTGGTTTTCCAGAGCCCCCTCCTCCTTCCCGGGGCTGCCATGGATATGTGGCACCTCCAGCTCGGGGGACATGTCCCTCGGCGGGCTCTGCTCCGCCCACTTCCCGCGGTAGCCGCTCTCCTGCTTGGCTTGTTCCCCGTTTCTGTGCGGGACACCTGCTTCCGAAGCCCGGTAGCCTGGACGGGTCTCCTTGTAGCCCCCCATCCTGGGGTAGTTCCTGGTGGGGGGCATCCTGCCAGTGCTGCCAGAGCTGCGGCTGGTGAAGGGCCGTGGGGGGGCCGAGGGGCTCTTGGCTCCCTGGTGCCTCGGGGGCTTCGGGGGCCTCTCGCTGGACCAGTTGGGGTCTCGCTGGGGGGGACTCCCAAACCTGGGGGAGAAAACCAGCACGATTAACTGCAAAGAAACCCCTGGGTGGGAGGAATTGCTGTGCCCCTCTCTGGGATGCACATCTAGAAATCCCAGGAATAAGTGATGGCTTTTTAAATCCACACAGCACTTTGGTTTAAACCATAAACCACAGTGCCAAGGTGATCACAGGTGATCCCAGGGGAGTGAAAACAGACAAAATAAACACTGGAAGTGCTCATGGATCACTGACAATGCAAATACAGGCACAGGAAGACAGAATGGACTGAGGGCAGCAAAATGCCTCCGAGAATTAACTCTCTCCCATACAACAGGGCTTCCCCTCTTTGGGGCTCTAGACCCATCCTCTCACGGGACAATCCAGGGCCTGGTGTGACTCTGGGGCTCACCGTGGTTTGCGCATCCTCCTGGGCTTGATGTCGTCAGGGTTGTGGGCTGAGCGGATGTCGTATCCGTACAGAGCAATCAGCTCCTGCCTGGTCTTGGGGGCCTGCTCGTCCTCCCGGAATTTGTCGTGTTCCCAGCGCCCCTCGTCCTTCCACAGCTTCCGCTGACGGCCCTTGGGCCTGGAGCAGGGACACAGGGAGGAGTAAGGATGTACAGCTGAGATGTGGCAGCTTCGAGCAGTCCCACACACAGAGACCGAGCATTCCTGGGGCAGGGAATGCACAGGAGGCAGCATTCCTCCTTCCCCCCGCTCCTCCTGCCCAGCAGCAGGAAGGGTCACTGCTCCCTGGCACGAGGCTTTTTTTTGGGAGCTTATTTGCATCTCTTGTTCAAAACAAAAACCTGAAGTGCCCTGGAAGGACACAGAGCAGGTAACGGAAGCATGGACCTTCCCAGTGCATCCCACTGAAACGAGGAGCTGTGCTGCCAGAGGTTGGCCTGGAAGCTGGCCTGGAACAGCCTCCCTCTCCCAGAGCCCCTGGGGGACACATACCTGACCTCCTCCTCCTGCGTCTGCCCTCGCAGGTCGTGCTCGAAGAAGAGCCCCTTGCGCGGGATGTACGCGGGGTTCTTCCGATCCTCATCGTCGTCCAGGTGCTTGGGGACCTTCTTCCCAACTTTTTTCTCCACAGGCTCCGTGCTCTCCTGTCAGAACCAGCGAGCTCTCACCACTGCAGCAGTCCTGCTGCCAGCCCCCAGCCCGTCCCCGCGGGACACCCACCTGCCCGTCCCCGCTCTGCCGCTCGCCCGTCACCGCTCCCTTGGCATCCAGCTTCTCACTGCCCTTCTCTGCTCTGGCTGCTGACTCGCAGGAGTCGGTGCTGTCCTGCTTCAAGTCCACCTTGGAGCTTTCTTCCTCGCTGTAATCCTCCTCCTCCGCCTGGCAGACACCCAGTGACTCAAATGTGCTCCGTTAGAAACAGACCTCCCAGGTATCTCCCCAAATCTGGAGTTAGATCCAGCAACAGATCCCCCAGGATTTCTCCCAAATCTGGAGTTAGACCCAGCAACAGGTTCCACAGGAATATCCCCAAATCTGCAGTTAGATGCCACAACAGATTCCCCCAAGAATCTCCCCAAATCTGGAATGAGATCCCTGTTCCAGCTGTTAGACCTGACTCTTCAAAAGCAGAGGATTAGCTCTTAGAATTCTTCCCATCCCAGCATTTTTACAGAAAAAGCAAAGGCTAAATAAACCCAACCTCTTCCAGGAAAGTGAGGATCCAACAGGCTTTCTGGAATGGAGCTGGGATCAGCTCTTCCACAAAGCCCTGGCATCCCATCACTCCAAAAAGGGCTCCTGCAAACTGGGGAGACTGGTGATCACAGGCCCTTCCTTCCACGCCGAGGGCCCGGATCCAGCCAGAGCCACGTTTCCAAATTCCCTGGAGTTCCTCAGCTGACTCACTCTGCTCAGGAGCGTGACCTGGTTTCACCCTCCAGGAGCCTTCGGAGGCTGGAGCCGAACTAAAAATAGCTCGGGGTGATTAACCAAACCCTGCTCCATTTTCCTCTTTCAACACAGCCCTTCCACATCGGCTGCTCCCGGTGTTTACGCCGGGGAAGCCCAGGCCGGGCATTATTTTTAGGCACAGGAACAGAGTCATCCTGGCACGGGTGGTGATGCAACAACCTCGCTGCCACCGGGAGTCTCCACGCAGGATTCCAGGCTGGAAGAGCTCCGGGAGCTGCCCCGTTCCCTCCCTGTGCTGCCGCGCTCCTTCCTCGTTAATGGCAATGCTTAATTCCCAAACTGAGATTAACTCCCAAATTAACAGCTTGGATTTCCTCTGCCTGGTGGTTTGTGTGTTCCCTAACCACTGGACCCCTGAAGGATCCCAAAACAAGAGATGGATTTTCCCTAGAAACCCTTCACTATAACCCTCAGAGACCAGAACTTCTCTAAACTTCCTGGAAATCTTTGAGTTCTGAAAATCCAGGGAAACCCGCAGCCCCCAGGCACTGGTGGGGTGGGATTCCCTCAGCACCCCCAACTCCTGGGATGCGTCGCCCCTCCAGCTGCTCCTCCAGAACACAGGGAAGCTCCTGGGATGCTCCCAACCACCACTTTGCTTTTTAATTTCAACTAATTAAAACCCAATGAGCATCCCACACTCCTCCCACGCCCTTCTTGGCCATGGCAAATCCTGTTCCCAGTGTCTGAGGAGCCAGGAGAGTTTTCCCTGGCACGTACTGGCCCTACACCCTCCCAGCAGCATAGGGGCACTGGTCCCAGTGCCAGGGACTGTATCCCAGGGGCTGGCACTGGGAGAGGTTGTTTCCTTGGGATACAGAGGGTTCAAGTGGAAGAGATCCAAGGACACAGCCTGGGAGTTGTGCCGAAATTCCATGAGAACCAGTCGCTTACCTCCGAGTCCTCGGCGCTTTCATAGTCTGAGAGCACGGCTGCAGGGAGGGAAAATGTTGGGATCAGGGCAGGGCTGGACATGGCACCTCTCCCAGTGCCACAAAATCCCTTCCAAAGGGAATCTGGAGGCGAGCACCATCCCGGATCAACACCCCAACCAGCCCAGAAGGGAGCAGGAGTGAGTTTGGGGTGTGCTATTTCTGCACCCCATGTTACAAGTGAATATTTGGGGTGGCAAAACCACAGGATTGCTGGAAAAGGCATTTTATCTGACTTATATTTTTTTTTTTTTCGCACAAACAATGCTTGCAACAACCAGAGGTCATCACTCACCGTCTCCTTCGATGCCATCCTCGCTTTCCTGTGGAGAGAGGAGAGAGAGGGGAGTTAGAGGAAGAGGAGACCAGCAGCCAGGTCCCTGCAGCGTGGAAACATGGAATCATGGAACTGTTCAGACTGGGAAAGACACTTAAGATCACCAAGTCCATTACCCCAGCACTGCCTTGTCACCACTAATCCATGTCCCCAGGTGCCACATCCACATGGTTTTTGAACACTTCCAGGGAGGGTGATTCCACCACTGCTTGGACAGCTCATTCCAGTGCTTTACAATCTCTTCCATGAAGAAATTTTCATTATAAACTACTTTCCTAATATCTACTAGCCTAGTATCTTTTCTAGCTTCTACTGTTTCATCCCAGCATCTGTTTTTCCTAATATCCAGCATCCCGTGATCCCAGACACAACCACAGCAAGGTCTGGTCCTGCTCCTGTCGTATCCACCCTTGGAAGTTCAGCTCCAGCGACCACAAAGGAACAAATTCCAGGGCCCCAGTGCACTTCCAGAGCAGCTATACTGGGGGAATATTGAGAGCAAAGCACAGCCTGTGTCAGTGCTGGGGGTCTCCAGGGAACACAGTGGCAATGACAGAAGTGCCAGGATCCCTCTCTCGCCAAGGGAGAGCCAGGGAAAGGGCAAAACCAGGGAATAACGCACAGATGCCATGCAGGATCCAACTCAGGAAAGGCGCTGGATGAAGGAACAGCTCAGAGCAGGAAAAGTGTTCAGTAAAACTGTTGCCCAGAGAAGGTGGGGCTGCCCAGCCCTGGAAGTGTCCAAGGCCAGGTTGGACGGGGCTTGGAGCAACCTGGGACAGTGGAAGGTGTCCCTGCCCATGGCAGGGGGTGAGACTGGATGGGCTTTAAGGTCCCTCCCAACCTAAATCATTCCATGATTCCATGATACATGAACAGACTGACCCCACTGTGCAGGAAAAACAACCTCAGAGCACAAACAACCAGCCAAGGCACGAGATAAATCCGAACACCAAAACAACCACGGGAGTCAGGGAGAGCTGGAAATAACCAGCCCTGGAATCCAAAACAGGAGGGAACTGCACCTGGATGTGAACTGCCAGAGCAGAACTGCCTGATGAGGGGGGGAACAGCAGCCCCCACCCACCTGCCCCCCACTGCGGGGACCCCAGGGGTGGGGATGGGACCCCAGGAACGGGGACAGGACCCCAGGAATGGGAGCTCAGGCAGGCAGATGGGGAACAGGGAACAAACCCTGGGGCACAGGGGGACAGAGCAAAGCCCCTGCCTGGTCCTGGGGGGCCACAGAGCCCTCCCCCGCCCTGCTCCCCCCAACACACAGAGGAGTTCAGGCCCAATTCCCCCAGTACCCCCAATTCCCCAGCCTGCTGCTCCCGCAGCTCTCCAGCCTCCTCTTGTCCCCCACGCTCCCAGGCCCCAGTACCAGCCTCCCCCAGCTCTAAGACCCCTGACCTCCCTCACGGGACCCCCCAGACACCAGAGCAATCCCCCAGCCCCCTGCCTCCCTCAAGAGGGTCCCCCTGTCCCCAAGGACCCCAAATTAGCCCCCCCACGGGACCCCAAGACGTAGGATCCCCCCCTCCAGCCCCCTCCCGAGGGTCCCCAGTGTCCCCGACCTCCCCCACGCCCCCGCGCCCCATTCACCAGAGCCCTCCTCCGTTCCCCAGCCCTCCCAATCCGTCCCCAGTGTCCCCAAGTTCCCAACCTTCCCCCCCCACACCAAACCCCCCTCCCGGTCTCCCCAGATCCCTCCTTCCCCGGGGGCCCCGAAATCAGACCCCAGAGCCGCCCCCATCGCTCCCAGTGTCCCCAAGGTCGCACCTCTCCCTCCCGGGGTCCCGCCGCGCCCACCCCTCACTCACACACTCCGACTCGGCCGCGCTCTTCCCCCCGGCCCCACCGGCGCTCTCGGCCCCGCGACCCCGCGGCCCGGCTCCCAAGGCCCCCGCGGCGCGGTGCGGCGGCCGCGGTGAGCCGGACCGGGAGCGGGAACGCGACCGCGACCCGGAGGCCGAGCGGGAGCGCGGGGAGCGCGGGGAGCCCGGCGCGGACGCGGCGCTGTCGGAGGCCGCCGAGCCGTCGCTGTCCTCGCTGTCCTGCGAGGCGCGCTGCCGCCGCCGGTCCGCCATCTTGGCCGCGGGGCACCACGGGACGGGCCGCGCGCGCCGCTCCCCCCCCCCCCGCCGCGCCCCGCCGGTACCGGGCGCCGCCGCCGCCCGCCAGGGGGCGCGCGAGCGCCGCCGTGACGTCACGCCCACCTCCCCTCCCGCGCGGAAATGACGTCACGCCCCAGGGAAGGACCGGGGGGGGGGGGGGGAGTTTGTTTAAACACCATCAGCAACCCAGCGGCCTTTTCCTCTTTTATTGTAAAAACAAAAAATAAACCACAACGGAAAAAAAAAAAAAGAAAACCAATAAAAAAATAATAAAATAAACCGGCGAGCGGGTGTGCACACGCGCGTGTGAAACCCCCCCCTTCCCCTCCCCTGGCGGCGCCCGCCCGGAATGTGTTTAGAACTCGGGTGTTTTTAGAGCTTTTTTTTTTTTTTTTAGCGATTTCCGGCCTTTTTTTTTTTTAAGGTGTTTTTGTTGTTGTTTGTTTGTTTGTTTGTTTGTGAAACTCCGGGGTTAATGAAAGAGAAGGGGAGCGATGGGGGATAGAAGTGGGGGGTGTGGGGTCACTGTAAAGGGGAGGAAAAAGGGGGGAGAAGGGCAGAAAAGAGGGAGGAAAAGGGGGGTGAAAAAGAGGGGAAAAGGAGGGGGGAAAAGGGAGAAAAAGGGGGGGGAAAGAGTGGGAAAAGGGCGAAAAAAGAGCAGAAAAAAGGGGAGGAAAGGGAAAAAAGGGGGAAGGAAAAAGGGGACACACGGAGCTCGGCCCATAGAGCCCCCTCCCCACCCATCCAGCGCCACAGCGTCAGGTCCCAGCACCGAGAGGGGTCCAGCAGCACCCGGGGGGCTCAGCCAGGGAACACCCCCGACCCCCCTCACAGCACACCCCTTGCCCGCCTCAAAAACATTTAAATTATATATAAAAAAAAAAAAAACAAAACATTAAAACCCCCCAAATTGTGCGCACAGGGTTTCTATTTCACAAAAAAAAAAAAAAAAAAAAATTCTGCTTTTTAACTCTCCCCCCTCTGCCCCCGCCAACACGATCCAGAGGGGGGGGGAAACTCCCCAAAGACGGGGGAAAACACCCCAAAAGTGGCTCCCAGGTGCTTCCAACTTCCCGGTTCCCGTCTGGCTCCGACAAAACCCGCTGTTTATCCCGTTTCCTAACTAAACGCAACACGAAGGCAGCGGCGGGTGAGTCCTGGGGGGACGCGGCACCCCCGGGCACCAGGACTGGGCCCTGGTGATCCCCACGGCGATATCCCAAATCCCAAGGCCACGGGAGCGGAGCAGCCGCTGGGGAGCCTCGGCCGGTGCCAGCGCGGGGGGGACGAGTCCGGGGAACGTTCCAAAACCCAAGAGAACAAAACTGGGATCGCAGAGGAACGAAACCATCCGTCGGCACGGAGCGGGCGGTTGAGCCGGTGACGGCGGAGCCTCTGGTGACACACGGAGCTCCCGGAGGTGTTCAGAGCTCCCGGCATCTCCGTTATTTCCGACAGGTCCGGTGCGGCGTCTGCTTCTTCTGCACCTCCAGCCGGCAGCGGCTGCGCTCATCCAGCCACGGCAGCTCGAAGTTCCTGCGGGCACAGACGGTGTCACCACAGCACCAGACTGACCAGTGCCCTCCTGGGGGTGACACCAGACTGAGGCCCATCCCATCCCTGTCCCTCGTGCCCCCTGTACTCACTGTGGGGTCAGTTTGGGTAGGGGCCGGCCAAAGGCGACGACGGGCAGGTACGGGGTGATGAGCAAACTTTCCACTGCAGAGAGACACCAGAACGTGAGACCCCCCTGTCTGCACCCCAACAACCCCATCTGCACCCCAGCACCCCTGTCTGCACCCCAGCACCCCTGTCTGCACCCCAGCACCCCTGTCCACACCCCAACACCCCTGGGCCCCAGCTCACCGTCATCTGGCTCAGGGAAAAATGAGGTAACTTCAGGTTCCGACTCCTGAATCCCTTTCCTTTTGTACATTCGGAGCTGCAGCCGCTGCAGGATTCTCTGTTCCCTGATCCGCTGGATGTCCCACCTGGAAAAATGGGATGGATGGGAAAGTGAGGAGCCATGGGCAGTGAGGATCCCGGGGGGATCAGGGGGCTGTGCCGGCTGCCAGTGACACAGGAGCATCTCTTCTCCCACAGCATTCCCAGCTCCCACCCCAGCTGCACCCTGTCCCATCCTCCTGCTCCAGGTGACACCCCAAGACCCTTCTCTGCGGGACCAGGGACCCCAGACCCCCCTTAGTCCCCTTGTTCTCACCTTTTCCTTCGTTTCTCATCCAGCTCCAGCTTCGCGTGCCGTTTGGAAAAGACGCTGTCGTCCAGGTTCTGCAATGACACCGGACAGGGATCAGCACATCATCCCGGTGCCAGATCCTGCTCCCACAGCCCCAGGAGGGGCTGGTCCTTTTCCCCTCCAGGTCCAGGAGCGTGGAACAGCCCAGAAGGCCCCTCCTGTGGCACCACCAGCTCCGATGGGAGCTCCACATACCTCCAGGAGGTCCGAGGGGTTGGGGTCTCTCAGGGGCTCCACGACATGGTCCCTCCAAGACGGAACTGTGGGACGAGAGGGAGGCTGTTACCCCACACTGGGACCTCCACACCCCCTGCCCCACCTTTCCCTCCTATCCCTCCCTCGGAGCACAGCTTGGGATCTCCCAAACCCTCATCCCAAGCCAGGCCAGGTGATGCTGCTGCACCAGGAGCTGATGGGAGCCTGGGGAGAGGCAGAGCTTGTCGTCACCCCCTTGGCCAAGCACACGAGCAAACCTGAGCCACTTCCAGGGATGTGCTGAGCTCTCCCCACGCCGGAGCACTTGGCCACCTGGCAGGACAGGTACCGGATTCAGGGACAGCGGGTGACCCCGGTGCTGTGGCACGGTGGCATGAGCCAGAGCACATTTCCCAACCACCCTGGGGAAGTTGCTTCACCCCTCACTCCAACAGACACCAGCAGAGTGGGGCCAGGAGCCCTGCCCAGAGCGAGGTGAGCCGGAGACGAGATCTGGGAGAGCCCAGTGCCAGGACCCACCACCGTGGAAGGAGCCAGCAGCGCGGCACCTCTCCCAGCACCACGGGCACTCCCTTTGGGAATCTGGGAGCCCTGTCCCGGATTCAGGATGAAGGTGCTGAGCCGCATTTCCTGGCCAGCTCAGCCCTAGCAGCTTCTCCACCGTCCTCTCCATCCTTACTTGCTACAGTCTCCTCCTTTTTCGGGGAAGGCTCCCGCAGCGGCAGCGGCGACGGGGGCGGCTGGTGCCAGCGGCACAAGTACATTTCGGTGGTGGAGAGATAGGGCAGGTCGTCGGCCTCGCTGCCCAAGCCCTTCTCCTTGGGGTGGGTGCCGGGGCCCTTCGGCGGGGCCGAGGCCCGGAGCGGGGTCTCCAGGAGGGACCGGGGTTTTTCCGGAGTCTCTTGGCTCCGCAGTTCTCGTTTACAAACAGTTTCGGCCAAGGAGCCGCCTGACTCCTCCTTCCCCGGGGAGTGCTTTGGAGTTTTACTCTTCACTTTGGAGAACTCGGACACCAGTTTTTTAACGGGCGTCTTCCTCTCCGCGCTCCCGAACGTCGGCTTCCTGCGGGAGGGAGAGGAGCTGAGCCAGGCACATGGATCCTCACCCTGCACCGGGGCCACCACGGAGGGGTCCAGCACCCCCAAACCTGGGCTGTTGCATCAGGGCAGGACAGAGGCAATTTCCAGAGGGCCTTCCCCGGAATTTTGGCCCCCCTCCCTCTCCCCCCAGGCTTTCACCAGGTTCTCCAGGATGCAGGGATGTATTCCTAGTGCTGGGCAGCCTCTCTGAGCAGATCAAGGGTCGCTGGGAGCCCCATGGACAGAGGATAAAGCCATAGGAAATGTCCCCCCCTTTCCCCCACGCAGCCCCCCAGGCACCCCATACCTTTTATGCCCCTTCCCGTTCCTGCCGTAGGGGAAGTGCTTGGGCTGCAGGGTCGGGGGGGGCTCCAGCAGGTCCTGGGGACACTCTAGAGGCAGCTTCTCACATGCCTCTGCCTCTGGCTTCTCATCCACCTCGAAGCCCTGGAAGATGCGGTGCTTCTCCCGCTCGCTGTCCTTCTTCACCAGCTGCACCCGCCTTTCCATGCGCTCGATCCGCGCCAGGAGCTGCAGGGCAGGTGAGGAAGGGCTCAGTTTGAGGGGGATTCCAATAGAATCATGGAGTGGTTTGGGTTGGAAAGGACCTTAAAACCCATCCAGTCCCACCCCCCTGCCATGGGCAGGGACACCTTCCACTAGCCCAGGTTGCTCCAAGCCCCATCCAACCTGGCCTTGGATACTTCCAGGGCTGGGGCAGCTTCTCTGGGCAACCAGAGAGTTTGGGGGTCCCAACCTCAGTATCCTCCCCAATGCTGCAGGAGGGAGAGGGGGGTTTGTAACTGCCTGCAGGGCTTAGAGAGCACCTGGTGGCACCTGCCCGTGGTCACCTGTCCCCAACTCTCCCCAGCCTCTGTCGCAGCCGGGGGCTGCACTCTTTAGAAGGGGCGGTTTGGACAGTCCAGTGGGGGGGTCCCAGTACCCCCCAGGGACGTGGCTGGGGGGACACCCAGCCTCAGGGAATGGAGCCTGGTGCACTCGGGGTTTGCCAGCCCCACCTCCCCGCCGGTGTCACCCCGCAGGAAGCCCCGGGAAGCCCGTGAAGCGCCGTCACGGCCTCAGCACAGCGGCTCCTCCATGTTGGGGGATGCGGCATCGCCTGCGGCGGCACCACGTGGGGTGTCCCTGTCCTTCCCGCCACAACCTGGGCCACCACCGCTGCCACCGCAGCCACCACCGCCTGATGGCACACGGCCACGGCGCCGTGGGGCGGGCAGGGGGTGACCCACGGCCGCGGGGGGAGGCAGACACGATCAGGGCACGCACAGCGTCCATGGGGTGACACGGGCAGCACACCCGGGGGAGGGGGGGCACAGCTCAGCTGAGCCGTGGGGGCCCCGCAGTGCCCCACCCCACCAAGGCTGGCAGCCACTCGGGGCCGTGGGGGACGCCGGACCGCCGGGCTGGGCTGGGGGCAGTCCCCCCCTCAGTGCGTGGCCCCGAGCAGCGAGGCCGTGTCCCGCCCGGTGCCCGCAGTGCCGCGGCCGCTTTAAGGGCCCCCCCCCGCCGGTCGCCACGGTGACGGGCGGCGGCCCGTTAACCCCCGACGGCCCGCCCCCGCCCCCGCCCTTTGTGCCCACCGCGCCCTTTGTCTGGGGGGGGGGGGGCTGCGACCCCCGGGGGGCTCCCAGCCCTGGGGGGGAGAAGCCCAGCCCCTGAGGGGGCACCCGATCTCGGGGGGGGGGGGGCAGAGACCCCCCCGGGAGAACCCAGCCCTTCAGGGGGTACCCAGACTGGGGGGGGCGGGGGAACCACCCCTCGGGGAGAGGGAGTATTGCCCCCGGGGGTGTTTAACCCCTTGGGGAGGGGGGCATCAACTCTCTGGGGGGGGAATGTACCTCCTGACTACCTTGGGGAGGGGGGCAGATCCCCCTCCCGCCGGGGGTGTTACTCCTCAATGCTGGGTGGGGGTATTAACCCCTGGGGTGCCACCAAGGGTCGTTAACCCCCCCAAGGAGGAATTAACTGCGGGGTGTACCACGAGGGGAGAACAGTAACCCCCGATGTGGGGCATTAACCGCCACGGGGGGGTGGGGGGGTGATTAACCCCTGGGGTGCCACAGGGGGGAGAAGGTTAACTGCCACAAGGGGCACATCGACCCCCCAAGGGGGGGCATTAAGCTCTGGGGTGACGGGAGGTGAGTGTTAACCCCGATGGGGGGGACATTAACCCCCAAAGAGGGAGGGCATTAATTCTTAAGGGGGGCAGAGTCAACCCCCAAAGAGGGGGGGGCATTAACTCTTAAGGGGGGCAGAGTTAACCCCCAAAGAGGGGGGGGGCATTAACCCCTAGGGGGTGCAGAATTAACCGACAAAGAAGGGGTGTGTTAATCCTCAACGGGGAGAAATCAACCCCTCAAAGAGGGGTGGAAACAACCCCTGAAGAGGGGTGGAATTAACCTCCAAAGAGGGGGGGGCATTAACCCCAAAATAGAGGGGCAATAACCCCAAAGAGGGGGGAGCCATTAACCCCTTGAATATCTTTCCTGTTGGTGGGCAGAATCCCACCAGAAATCCCTGGAAACCATGGGTGCTGGGGGGGGGTGGGTTGGAGGGGGCATTAACCATTTGGGGGGGGATTAACCCTGGGGAGGGGGGTCACCCCGGGGGGGGGGGTGGTTTAACCTGTGAGAGGAGTTAACCCTGTGAAGGGGGTTAACCCCTTCCGTGCCGCATTCCCGCCTCCCTGCCCGGTACTTCCCCCCCCCCTCGGTGCTTCCCCCCCCTTCCCCGGCCGTACCGTGTCGCGCTCGGCCCGGAGCTCCTCGATCTGCCGCTCCTTGGCCTGCAGCTGCTGCTGCTGCTGCTCGATCAGGTCCAGCTGGAGCAGCAGGATCTGCCGCAGGCAGGCGGCCTGCCCGGGCGACCCTCCGCCGGCGCCCATCGCTGCGCGGGCCGCGGGGCCGCCGCTTCCCCGGCTCCGCGGGCCCCGCTCCCGGCCCCGGCCCCGCTCCCGGCCCCGCCGCCGCCGCCTCCCCGGGCAGCCCGCCCGCATCCCCCGCCGCGGCCCTGCCCCCCGCCGGCCGCCGGCCCCCGCCGCGGCCCCGCTCCGCTCCCGCTCCGCCACCCCCGCAGCCGCGGCCCGTGTGTGCCCCCCAGCGGCGGCGGGGCCCGGGGCCGCCAGGGCCGGCGGAGCGGGGCCCTTCCTCCCTCCTCCTCTCCCCCCCTCCTCCTCCTCCTCCCTCCCCGCCCGCCCCCTCGGGCCGCCGCCGCCCGCCCCCCCGGAACGCCGTGGACCGCATGGCCGGGGCCCCGTTACCCGCGCGCCGGCAGCGCGGGGCGGCGGCGCGGGGGGCGCCGGGGGCATCGGCGCGGAGCGGCCCCCGCCCCGGGGGACGGCCCGCGCGGGGGACGAGCGGCGGCGGGGGGGGGGGGCGGCGGGGGCGGGGGTCGGTACCGGGCACGGGACCCCGGGTACCGGCGAACGGGGCCCGGCGCGCATGCGCCGGCGGCGGAGGTGGGGGGCGGTGGGATCCCCGGGGGTGAGGAGCGGGGGGGGGGGCCCCGGTGAGGACCCCCCGGCACGGGACCCCGCCGCTGCCCGCGGGCCGGGGGGGTGGTCGCGGCACGCGGAGGCGCGTGGGGCGGGTGGGGGGGTCCCCGCGCTGCAGTACCCGGGGGCGGCCGCCCGGGGGCTCCCGAGCGCGGCGGTTCCGCTGCTCCGCGCCCCGCCCCCGCCCCACGGGGGGGGTCTCGGGGTCACGGGCCGGTCCCCGGGGCGGGGGCACCCCCGGACCGGGGGACAGCGGAGCTGGCACCCCACCCGCGGTCACGGGCAGGTCCTGCGGCAGGGCAGGGGACCCCCCGTTACGAACGAGAGGGGAGTTCTTCCTCTGTGACCCACGGAGTCTGTACACCGCCGGTGCGCACACCCAGCCCCTGGACACACACAGACACACACACACAGCTCTGCAGTTCCTGGTGTGCAAGGACATGCACACACACATACACCCACACGCAAACCCGCAGCGCCCCCTCCGCAGAGGCTGCAGCCCCAGCACACACTTATGTGCACGTACATGCACTCACACTCCTGTACATACATGCGCATACTTGCACACGCACACGCGTGTGTGTCCCCCCAGGGAGGGCCTGCACCCCCCACTGCAGCACATGCAGGCACTGCAGCACATGCAGGCACTGCAGCCCCTGCACATGCACAGCCCCCCTCCCAGACCGCAGCCCCAGAGCACACGTATGTACACACGTGCACCTGTGTGGACACATATACACATGCACCCCCAGACTGCAGCCACAGAGCACACGTATGGACGTGTATTTCATGTATGGACATGTATGCACACACATGCCCCGGGCTGCAGAGCACACATACTGACGTGTATGCACATGTATGGACATGTATGTACATGCACGCACACCAGACTGCGGCCCCAGAGCACACGTATGGACGTGTATTTGCATGTACGGACATGTATGTACACGTATACACACACAGAGTATCATTTCCCGCCCCCCCCCCCCCCGTGCTGAAACTCCACCCCCCTGCAGCACACGGGGTCCGTGTCACTGGGGACACACAGGGGACACGCGTGGCACGTGCCGGGGGACACACAGGGGACACGTGGGGGGACGTGTCTCTCCACGGAGTTTGTGTTCAGGGACACTCACAAACACACACACGGGGGGGGGTCCCCCTTCACCCAGCCCCCCCGTGAGCCTCGGGGTGCTCCTGTGTGCGGTGCCCGGGTCACACCCATGGTGCCCCCGCGCCCGGTGTGGTGCGGGGAAAGCCCCTGCACTGTCCTCTGCCGTGCTGTGGGTCACACCAAGCCCTGCCAACAGGTGTGCCCTCAGCATGTGCACACGCGTGGCCGTGGTCGGACACGGGGAGGTTGTGGTTGTCCCCCCCCCGTGATTGTGCACATACACACTCATGGCTGTGTTCATGCACACGCGTGTGCTTGTGCAAACGTGTGACTGCTCATCCACATACATGACCATGGTTGTATGCAGTCATGGCTGTGCTCACACACACACACACGTGGCTGTGTTTTGCACACACACATGGCTGTAGTTGTGCACGCATGTGACTGTGCTCACACATTCCCCTGGCCAAGTTCATACACACATGTGGCCCCTCCTCGTACACATACCTAACTGTGATTGTGCATGCGTGTGTCTGTGCTCACACACACACGTGACCGTGGTTGTACATGCATGGCCATGCTCTCACACACACACACAGCTGTGCTCACACACACACGTGCCTGCGCTCACACACACATGTAGCCATGTTCACACACATGACCGTGCTCACACACACACCCAGCCGTGCTCACACACACATGTAGCCATGTTCACACACATGACCGTGCTCACACACACAATTGGCTCTGCTCATACATACACACAGAGCCATGTTCACACACACGCATGGCTGTGCTCACACACAAAGCCGTGCTCACACACACGCATGGCCGTGCTCACACGCACATCCGTGCCCGCGCACACGGTTGCCGCGTCCCTGCCGTGCCCGCTCTGCCGGGCCGGTGCCGGTGCCCGGTGCCCATCCCTGCTGCGGCAGGCCCACGTGCCGGCCGGCGCCTGCCCGCACATGGCTCTGCAGCAGGGAGGCTGCTGGGGCTAAAAATGGAGCAGGGCGCACATGCCAGCGCCACGTGACGCGCATGGAGAGGGCTCCCCGCGAGAGGAGGAGGAGGAGGAGGAAGAGGAGGAGGAGGAGGGAGCCCGCTCACATGGGCTGGTACAGATGCCAACCGGGCCGTCGGCCACGACGCCGCGGCCGCTGTGTGACCTGTGGTGGGGGGCTGACGGGGTGCCCCCCCCCCAAACACATTTGACCTTTGGGAAGGTCAAACATGGGGCAACGGGGGCGTGGGAAAGGGGAGGAGGGTTCCCAGGTGGGGGTCCGAGGTGGGGGGTCCAGAGGCTGAAGAAGCCCCAGATGCTGCCCCAGGTCCTTTGTGGGGTCTGTGGCTGCAGAAGGAACACAAACACATGAGATCTCAGGGGGGGGGCAGGTGAGGGGGCCCCCTGCTGCTCCCCCTGAGGGGACTCCTCAGACTCCCCTACATGATGAACACTGGGGTTCACCATCCCCTGGGGGACCTGCACCCCCATATTGCAGCATCACCCCAATTTCTGGGTCCCTGCACCCCTGAACCCTCCCTGAGGTCCCTGCACCCCCAGACCCTACACCCCTGCACCCTTCTGGGGTCCCTGCATGCCCTGATCCTGTACCCCTTTTTGGGTCCCTGCACTCTTCTGGGGTGCATTCACCCCTAAATCTTGCACCTCCACGAATCTGTGCACCCCTGCACCCCCAGATCCTGCACCCTCCTGGGGGTCCCTGCACTCCCAGATCCTGCACCCCCTGACTCTGCACCTTCTGGGGTCTCTGCCCCCCAACTCCAGTCTGCCCTATCCCACGGTTCTGGGATGCATTGGGGTGCCCCCGGCTGCCTTGGGGTGCCCCCACCCGCCGTGGGGTGCCCCCGCCCGGGGCCAGGCTTGCCTTGTTTACCCGATTTTTCCCGTTCCCGGGGAGGGAGGGCGATTCTGGCAGCGGGAGCTGCTGTCCCGGCCAAGAGCCGGGGGCCGAGCCAAGGCTGCTCCCAGAAGGAAAACACCCCAAACCCACCCCAAACTCCAACCCCACGACCACCCTCCTGGCCCCTCGCAGCGGCACCGGGGCTGCTGCAGCGTCCCGCCCCCCCCCCCCCCCGCTGCCCCCCCACTGCCGTCAGTAGGGACGGATGAAAGGGGGCTCAGGGGTGCAGGACCCCCAAGTGGGTGGGACCCAGCACCTCTGCCCTCCCACACTCGCAGCTCTGGGTGGGGAAACTGAGGCACGATGTGCGTAGGGTGACACGGGGACACAGCTGGACCCGGTGTCCCCATCTCCACGGGGCTGTTGCAGCCCCACGATGGGTCTGGGGGTGTCCAAGTGAGTCTGGGAGTGCAAAGCTGGGGTCCTGTCCCCTGCCAGCCCCAGTGCCCGGCCCCGGGACAGGTTGGGGGGAGGGAGTGACAGGCAGGAACGAACCCCCGTTCCCTGCGGAGACGCCCCCCCCCTTTTCCTGGAAAAGGTTCAACAAGGTAAACAAGGCTCCAGCCCGGAGTAAAAATAAACCCTCGGCACGCAGGCGCCGGGCGGGAAGCGGGGCGAGCGTCACGCGGCACGGCCACGGCACCGGCACCTCGCACCGGGCACCCCTCACCTCGCACCGGGCACCCCTCACCCCGCGCTCCGACAGCGGCCCCACCGCCCCACCGCTGCCTCCCGTTCCCCTGGAGCAGTGGGAGGGGAAGGGGATGGGATCAGTCCCCCCCGCAGGGGGTGCTGGAAGCTGGGGGGAGGAGGAGGCTGCAGTTGAGGGGCCACGGCATGGGAAGGGCAGGGGCACAGCCCGTGGCAGGGACTGGGGTGAGACGTGTGTCCCCCTGACATTCCAGGCACCCCACGGCATCCTGGCACTGCGGGACAGGGCAGAACTGGGCTGGGGGGGCAGAGACCGAGGGAGGTGCAAGGTCTGAGGGTGCAGGGATTGCAGGAGGGTGCAGGGGGGCACGATCTGGGTTTGCAGGATGTGGAGGTGCACAGATCCATGGAGGTGCAGGATGCAGTGTGTGATGACCTTGGGGGGCCTTGAGGTGCCCCTCTGCGCCATGGACTGGTTGGCACGGGCACTGCCATGATGAAAGGGCACGGGGACCCTCGGGGACCCCCCCCCGAGCACAGACCCGGCCTCTGGGGGGTGCTCGGGGCACCTCAGCTGCAGCACCCCGCTGTCCCGGTGATTCTCCTGGTCCCTCTCCCCCACCCTGGTCCCCATGGGTGGTCCCAGAGTCGGGATATCCCGGGAATATCCCGGCTGTGCCCAGCCTGAGGTCCCTGCTCACAGCACTCTCCCCCTGCCCTCACCCTGTGCCGGGGTCCCAGCCCCACGGCGGGACCCCACGCTGGGACCCCAGGGGGTTTATCCCGTCCCTCCCAGCCCCACTCCCGTCCCGTGGATCCCTGAGGGATCAGGGTCCAGCCGAGCATCCCTGGCGCCGTGTCCCGTGTGCCGCAGCGCCGTGCGCAGGCATGTTTTCCCAATCCAGACGTGCGGCTGAGTCACGGATAATCACCGGGAACGTGCCGGGAGGGGAACGAGGCGCCGCGTGGGGCCGCGGGCACCTGCACGGTCGTGACAGCTTGGGCAGGGCCCCGCTGGAAGCGGGGATGGGGCAGGAAGGGCCCCTCGCCCCGGGACCGGCGTCCCCCCGGGTCCCCCCGGTCCCATGCCAGCCTGGCCCCACACATCCTTCCGGGAACTGCCGCGGTTCTCCCGGCCGGAGGTGCCCCGGGACCGCTCAACCGCCCGCTGACTCAGGGCGAGAGCATGTCCTGTGGGATGTCGGGGTGTTCCCACCGCGCCAAAAGCCGGGGGCACTCTCGGCATCCCCCCCCCCCGCCGGGGACCCCCAGCTGAAGAACGGCTCCGCACACCCAAAAGGGCTGGTCCCGGGGGGTCCTTGGGCGGCAGAGCTCCGGTGTTTCCCCCCCACCCCGGGCACCCCGCACAGCCGGGGCACCGGAGGCCTCCCTCTCCCGTGGGATTAGCTCCGAGGATTTCCCGGCTCTGGCACATCCGTGCTCTGCTCCTTCTCCTCCTGGCTGGGGGCCAGGACAGCGCCCGGCACGTGGCATCCAGGAGGGTGCTGGCACCCCCAAAACCCTCCCCGCGGGGAGAGGGGGGGGGCACGATCACCCGCGGAGCCCCCGGTGCCACCGGGCTGGGTTGGCCCCGGCGCTGCGACCCAGATCTGCCACCGGCTCTGCTCTGGCACCGCATCGCCGCAGCCCCCGCGGCAGCCGGGAGCGGGGCCAGGCTGGGACGTGGATGCCAGGCACGTGCCACAGCGGGCACCCGCCGTGGGCAGCGTGGGGACGGCAGGGACTGGACAGGGGGACATTGCGGGGGGCAGCGGGCAGGTGTCCGGCTGTGCCAGGGGCTGTGCCATGCACAGTCCTCTCTGCTGCGGGGGGGGGGGGGGGGCTGCGGTGCTGGGGCCACACTGGAGGGCAGAGGAGATGGTGCCGTGCAGGGTGACAGGGGTACCTGGGGGTCACTCATGCACAGGACAGTGGTTTGAGGGGTGACAGGGGTATCTGAGTGTCCTCAGTTCAGGGGATAGTGCCTTGAGGGGTGACAAGGGTGCCTGGGGGTCCCCAGTGCAGGGGCAGTGACAGTGCCACCTGGGTGTCCCCAGTGCAGGGGACGGTGCCATGCAGGGTGACAGGGATACCTGGGGGTCCCCAGTGCTGTGCCGGGTGACACAGGTGCCCAGGTGTCCCCAGGGGATGGTGCCATGCACAATGACAGCGCTATGCCTGGGTCTCCCCGGTGCAGGGGACAGCGCCACGCTCAGGTGTCCCCAGTGCGGGTGACAGCGCTGTGCAAGGTGACAGGGCTGCCAGTGCCGCGCCCGGGGGGTCCCCGGTGCAGGGGACAGCGTCGTGGCAGTGACAGAGGTGCCGAGCGCTGCACCCAAGTGTCCGCAGTGCAGGGCACAGCGCTGCGCCCGGGGGTCCCCGACGCAGGGGCGACACGAGGGGCACCCGGCGCTCCCGGTGCAAGGCACCGGCGCAAGTGCCGGTCCCCGCGGTCCGTCAGGCGGCCCCGGTGTGGGGGTCCCCGCCGAGCCCGGGCTCCCCGGCGGCGGCGCGGGGCCGGGGCCGCCGGCGGAAAGTGTGTCACTGGGGCACGAGGCTGTCCCCGGGAATCACATGGGGGAGGCGGCGGCGCCGCGTGCGGCCCAGTGCGCAGCCGCGGCCGGTGCGGGGGGCGGCGGGGCGGGCGGCGGGCGCACAACAGCCCGCACCGGGCGGCGGCGCGGCACGGCTCTGCTCCGCTCCGCTTCGCTCCACTCCGCGCCGGGAGGCTCACGGGGCCCCGGACAAGGATGGCGGCCCCCGAGACAGGCAGCACAGGTCAGTGCCTCGCCGGAGCCCCTCACCCCCGCGACCACCGTGCGGGCACCGGCACCGGCAGCGGTCCCCCCCCCCCCCCCCAGCACCGGAGCGCATCGGGGGGCAGCGCCCCGGGACCGCGGCGAGGGGCTGCGCGCTGAGACCGCGAGTTGGAGGGGTCCGGACACCGGGACCGTGGGGGTCCCGCACGCCCGACCGGGCAGGATGCGCACCGGGACAGCGTCCCGGAACGGGGCACCGTCCTACCGGGACCAGAGGGTCCTGCAGAGCGGGGTAAGGCTCGGACAGCGGGGCCGGGGTGTCCCCGGGAGGAGGGTAGGGAGGGGTGTGCGCCGGCACCGGGGGTCTTGCACACCGGGACAAACTGAACACCGGCACCGGGGCGCTACGGTGTCCGGGGAAGGAGAGATGGAGAGCGGGACCGGGAGTCCTGAACGCCGCGGCGTGCTGGACGCGGGGGTAGGAAGGGTGAGAATAGGGATCGGTGTCCCGGAACGTCCCGGACAACAAGAGAGGGGTGTCCCGGGCTGCGGGACCGGACGGGAGCGCGACGGGACTGAGGTGTCCCGGAAACCGGGACCGGGAATTCCCGAACGCCGGGGCGCGCTGGACGTGGGGGTAGGAAGGGTGACAACCAGGATTGATGTGACCCGGACAGCAGCACCGGAGAGGAGCGGGGCGGCTCCGGGGCGGTGACCCGGGAAGCGGGACCGGAGGGGAACGCGCCGGCATCGGTGTGTCCTGGGTGGTGGGACCGGAGGAGACCGCTCAGGGTGACCGGAGGGGACCGCGGCGGGACCGGCGTGTCCCTGTCAGCGGCACCGCGGGCACCAGGCAGCCCCGTGGGGCGGCCGAGGCGATGTCACTGCGTGTCGGGGCTCCCCGCGCGCACCGGGAAGGGACGGGGACAGTGGGGGAGGACGGGGACCGGAGGCGGTGCTGGCCCCCCCCGCTCCCCCGTGTCCCCCCCCGCACGTGTCCCCCTCCCCGCCGCTGCCACGTGCGGAGTTTGTTTTCCCCGCAGCCCCGCCCCGCCCCCTTCCATTGGCCGCCGCGTGACGTCACCGATGACGTCACGCGCGGGACCGGGGACGCCGCCGCTCATTTCGGGTGGTGGGGAGGGGGGAGGCCCTGTCTCCGGGGTAACCAGAAGGGGCGGGGCCGAGCGCCGGGCCAATGAGAGCGAGGGGGGCGTGGTAAAGCGTGAAGGGGCGGGGCCGAGGGCGGCCACGTGCGGCGGGAGCACGTGGGGCGGCGGCGTGAGGCCGCCTGAGCTTGCGGGGGGGGGGAAGGCTGCGGGGTGGCTGTTTGGGGGGGGTTCCCGGTGTTTTGGGGTCAGGAAGAGTCTTCCCCTTCTGGGGTAACCCTCTGGGGGAGATCCCCTGCACCCCGAAGCCCCGGGACCCCCCCCGGGGGGGGTCCCGGGGCTTCGGGGTGCAAGGGATCCCCCCATTATTTTGGTGTGTCAGCAGCTGGGGGTCCCTCGAATCAGCTGTCGTGGGGTTAGGACCCACTGTCCCCGATTCAGTGACCGCCTTTGGAGGTGGTTCAGTGAGGGGGGGTGGTGGGGGAATGGTGACAAGCTGGCTCCGGCGCGTGGCATCTGTGCCGGCGGCACCGTGTGCGGCGGGAGACACATGGCCCCGGTGATCCCGTGTGTCCCCGACATCGCCATCCACGTGTCCCAGCCCGGAGTCGTGTCCCGGTGCTGCTGTCCCTGCCCCGTGAGTGGGGTGACAACGACTACGACTTCAGCCAGGGGCCATGCACATGCACCCCCCGCCACCCCGTACTGCTCCCCACTTTTTGGGGGTTCCCCACGCAGCTCCTCAGCCCTGCAGTGGGGAAGAATCTCCCCAAATGAGGGGGCTGTGCTGGGATAATCCAGGTGCCATGCTGGGATAATCCAGTGCTGCTGCACTGGGAGCACCCCAATGCCACAGGGGGCTGCACTGGGATCACCCCAATGCCACAGGGGGCTGCACTGGGATCACCCCAATGCCACAGGGGGCTGCACTGGGATCACCCCAATGCCACAGGGGGCTGCGCCGTGCGGCTGTACCAGGAGCTGTGGGTGGGAGCTCAGCTGTGCCGTGGGCACGGAGCCAGGGACGGCGGGAGTGACTCCTGTGACCTCCTGATTTCACCTCTCCCGAGGGTTCCCAACCCACATTCCTCCTGCAGGCAATTCCGGGGTGCCCTGCCTGTGTCCCCAGCCGGCACGCACCCAGATAAACCCGGCTGTCCCCGGCCCACGTGGGCTCGGCACCCGTGGCGCCCGGTGGGTGCGGTGCCTGACTCAGGGTGGGCGGTGCACGTGCGGCGCTGCGGGATGCCCTTGGATCCGGGATGCATCCGGGGTGCTTCCCTGGGGACCCCCTGCCGCCTGGGGCTTCCATCCTCCTCCAGGGGGTTTTCCCTGCCTGGGCTGGGGGAGGCTGAGCTTGGTGCAGCTCGGTACATGAGTGGTCCGCCGGGATGCCCGTGGATCCTGGATGCGTTCGTGATCCTTCCCTGTGGATCCCGCCCCGCTTGGAGCTGCAGTCCCCCTCATCGGGGAGTCCCCCGTTTTGTGGGGGAGGAGGCTGAGCCTGGCACAGCTCAGTAGATGTGTGGCCCCGTGGGTTTCCCATGGATTTGGGTGCTTCCCTGGGGATCCCACCCTACACAGGGCTGTGATCCTGCTCACGGTGGGGGGAGGCTGAACCTGGCACAGCTCAGTGCATGTGTGGCTCCAGGTTGCCGATGGATCCGGGGTGCTTCCCTGGGGATCCCACCCACCTCCCGGGGTTTCCCCCTCCATGAACTGGGGAGGCTGAGCCCGGCACAGCTCAGTGCATGAGTAACCCCTCGCTCTTTGCAGGTGGGGTGATCAGCTACGTGGGCTCCAGCGGCGCCTCTCCCACCCGGACCAGCCCCGTCTCCCTCTGCAGCGACAGCTCCAACGGCAGCTCCCAGTCGGGATCCCAGCCCTTCCCCACGTACTTCCCCCCGTCGCCCACCGGCTCCCTCCAGGATTCCCGCGCCTACGGCGGGGGCTCGCTGGCCCCCCATGAGGACGGCTCCCCTTCTTCCTCCTCCTCATCCTCCACCTCCTCCTCCTCCTCGTCGTACGGCTCCTCGGTGAACTTCCCCGGGGTGCAGCCGGTCCCTGCGGACGAGCGGCGCCGCAGTTCGCCCAGCAAAGCCGGCAGCACCGTCACCAGTGAGTGGGGCTCACGGGGGGGCGGCGGGCGGGCCCCCCACCCCGCCGAGGGCACCCCGGGACCCCGCTGACCCTGGTCCCCCCGCAGAGCTCAACGGGATGGTGCTGCTCTGCAAAGTGTGCGGGGACGTCGCCTCCGGCTTCCACTACGGTGTCCACGCCTGCGAGGGCTGCAAGGTACTGGGATGGGGCCGGGCATGGGGCACGGACCCCCCGTCACGCTGGGGGGACTCCCAGTGACCCTCCCTCCCACCCCGCAGGGCTTCTTCCGCCGCAGCATCCAGCAGAATATTCAGTACAAGAAGTGCCTCAAAAATGAGAACTGCTCTATCGTCCGCATCAACCGCAACCGCTGCCAGCAGTGCCGCTTCAAGAAGTGCCTGCTGGTTGGCATGTCCCGCGACGGTGAGCTCGGAGGGACCCCCGCAACCCCCCCCAGAGCCTCTGGGGGTGGGATTCCCTGTGCCCAGGCTGTGTGTCCCCTCCCGGGATGCCCAGGGCTGTACATCCCCTCCAGAGTCAGGTTCCCCCGGCTGTGCTGGGTGCTCTGCCTGTCCCATGGGATGTGTCCCCCTCTTCCTGGGATGGGTCCCCACCGTGGTTGGGGTGGCATGTCCTCTCCTGGGATGGATCCCCCCCATGCTCAGGGCACTGCATCCCCTTCCAGGATGGAAACCCCATGCCCAGGGCTCCTTGCCCCCTCCTGGGATGGGTCCCACAGTGCCCAGGGCTGTGTGTCACCTCCAGGATGGGGGTAGGGATGCAGCCCCGCTCCCGGCAGCCCCTGGCCCCCCATGGCACAGGTCTGGGGGGTTGTTGCCGTGCCCGCTGCTGCCAGTGTTCCCCCCTAACACCGGTGTCCCCCCACAGCCGTGCGCTTCGGGCGTATCCCCAAGCGGGAGAAGCAGCGGATGCTGGCGGAGATGCAGAGCGCCATGGGCGGCATGGCCAGCGCCCCACCGCCGATGCCCGGCCCCGGCGAGGGTCCCACCGTGGGCGGGGGCCGCGCGCCGCCCCCCGGCCCCCCGCCGCTCGCCCCCCCCGCCTGCTTCTCCCAGTTCCCCCAGCAGCTGACGCCGCCCCGCTCGCCCAGCCCCGGCGGGGCCACCGAGGACGTCATCGCGCAGGTGGCCAAGGCCCACAAGGAGATCTTCATCTACGCCCACGACAAGCTGGGACCCCCCCCCGCCTGCGACAGCGGCCTCCTGCGCTGGGACGCGCCCCCCGCCTGGGCCCCCGGCCCCCCCGAGCCCCGGCTCTGCCCCGCCGCCTACCCCGAGCCCCCGGCCCCGCGGGGGTGCCCCTGGCCCCGCGGCCCCAAGGACGTCCTGCCGGTGAGCGCCCAGGGGGCTCCTGCTCCCTGTGGGGTATTTTTAGCTGCTTATTGCACTAATCCCCTTGTGGGTGCCCCCCTCCCTTCCCGCTGTGATGGTGGGGCTGGGGGTGCCCCGGGTGCCCGCTGACCCCCCACCTCCTGCAGGCGTGTCCCATGAACAGCCACGTTCCCGGGCGCAGCGGGCGCTCCGTGCAGGAGATCTGGGAGGATTTCTCCCTCAGCTTCACCCCCGCCGTCCGCGAGGTCGTCGAGTTCGCCAAGCACATTCCCGGCTTCCAGGCGCTCTCCCAGCATGACCAGGTCACCCTGCTCAAGGCTGGCACCTTTGAGGTATGTCCTGGGATGGCAAGGGCTTGATGCAGGGCATGGCATTGCCCTATGGCATTGCGTGGTGCCCCAAAGCCTGACACGATCCCTCTGGCATTGCACAATGCTCCATGGACTGGCATGGAGCCCCAAAGCATGGGCACAGTGGCCCAGATCATGGCATTGCAGTGCCCCACATATAGGAGCCGTGGCACAGAACTCATCCCTGCATGATGCTCCATGACATGGCACGGTGCCCATGGCATGGCATGGTGCCCCACATTTGGGAGCCATGGACTGGAGTGTGGCACTGCCTGGTACCCCACGGTGCCCATGGCATTGCCTGGTGGCCCACGGCACTGCAGTGCCTGACACGTGGCAGCCGTGGTATGGAGCATGATGCCCACGGCACGGTGCCCCACTTTTGGGAGTTAGGGACTGGCATGAAGCCCCTGGTGTCCCACGGCAATGTAATGCATATGGGAACAGTGGCATGAAGCATTGCATGGTGCCCATGGGATGGTGTGGTGCCCCACAGCACGGCATGGGATCCCAACCCGCACGTTCGGGAACTGTGGCACGGAGCACAGAGCCCCTGGCGTGGCACGATGCCCCGTGGGCTGGCACGGAGCCCCACGGCACTGCAGTGCCCCACATTTGGGAGCCATGGCACAGAGCCTGGTGCCCTCGGTGCCCCTGTCCTGCCACGGAGCCCCATCCCAGTGCCCACACGCTGCCCACCCCGCAGGTGCTGATGGTTCGCTTTGCGTCGCTGTTCGACGTGAAGGAGCAGACGGTGACGTTCATGAGCCGCACGCGGTACGGGCTGGAGGAGCTCTGGGCCATGGGCATGGGGGACCTGCTCGGGGCCATGTTCGACTTCAGCGAGAAGCTCAGCGCCCTCGAGCTCAGCGATGAAGAGCTGGGGCTCTTCACCGCCGTCGTCCTCGTCTCGGCAGGTGGGCTCGGGGGGTTTTCGGGGGGAAGATTGAGGGGTTTGGGGGTGAGATCGTGGGAGTTTGGGAGGGGATCAGAGAGCTTGGGGTTGGGATCATGGGGTTTGGGGAGTGTTCAGGGGTAGGACTGGGGGATTTCTGTAAAGGATCAGGGGTTTCAGAGGGGGATTTGCAGGTTTGGGGAGGAATTAAGGGTTCGAGGGGCAGATTGGGGGTTGGGGGGGTGGGATCAAGGTGATGAAGGTGAAAGAGAGTCAGGGGGTTCAGGGACAAAATCGTGGGGAGCGGACGTGGGAGCAAGAGGTCTGGGGGAATTGTGGCTGGGATAGGGGGTTCAGAGTGGGATTCAGCGGGAATTGAGGGGTTGGGTTGGATGTGGATCAGGGGGTTCAGGGATAAGGGTGGGATTGGGGTGATGCCGGGGTGGGATCAGGGGGTTTTGGGGGGTGGAACCGGTGTGTCCCTGCTCTGCCCCTGACACCCTGCTCCCACAGACCGCTCGGGCATGGAGGACACGGCGTCGGTGGAGCAGCTGCAGGAGACGCTGCTGAGGGCCCTGCGCGCCCTCGTGCTGAAGACGCGCCCGGCCGAGACCTCGCGCTTCACCAAACTGCTGCTGAAGCTGCCGGACCTGCGCACCCTCAACAACCTCCACTCCGAGAAGCTGCTCTCCTTCCGCATCGACGCCCAGTAGTGCCCCCTGGACCCCCCCGCAGCCCCCCCCGCGCACCCCTGTACATACACCACAGCGGGGGGGGACACACAGACCAACCCCCGGGGCAGCACCGACCCCATGGACTCACAGGGATTCACCCTAAGGTGGGCGCCGGGACGCTGGGACCCCCCGCCCCCCCAATTCGGGTGCCAGCCCCACGGCTCCGCTGGCAGCGCCGGGGGGTCCCCTCGCCCTGACCCCCCCCAGCTCCAGCGGCCGAGGGTGGGACGCAGTGGCCGGATCCAGCCGCGCTGGGTGGGGCGGGTTTGGGGCGTGGTGGTGGTGGGGGGTTTGGTTGGTTGGTTTTTTTTTTCATCATATATTTATTACATAAATATATAGTAAAATAGACCAGCAACAATTACCATAAAAATATCTTTCTTTAAAATCCTGACCAAAACACAAAAGGGTTTAAAATCGCACGTCACAGACTGTGATTGTCACAGGGGCTCCGCGGCCCCCCCGGCCCGCGCCCCTACATTCAGCGACGCCGGCCGCGGCCCCCCCCGCCACCACCCTGCATAGTGGGGGACCCCGGTGGGGCGCGCCGAGCCGGGCCGGGCCGTGCCAGGCCGTGCCGAGCCCTGTGCCAGGCCGTGTGCCGGCCGGGCTCGACGCCCGCGGGCAGGGGCAGCTCCGGGAGCCATGAGGTATGTGCTTGGGGGGGGGGCAGGGGGCGCGGGGACAGGGGGGGACGCGGGGCAGGGGTGGCCCGGGGAGGTGGCGGAGGGGTGGGGGGCACCGGTGTGGACCCCCGGGACCGACGCTGGATGCTGGACGTGCGATGGCGACGCGAGACGGAGACGTGGGGGCGGCCCGGGGGGCGCGGGGGGAGTGCAGGGGGTGGGGGGGCGTGCGGGGGGCAGCGGGTGGGGGGCCGGGCGGAGCCCCCCACCCCGGGACAAGCTGCCCCAGAGCACCGTGTGGCCGCTTGGGGGGGCCCCGGCCCGGCTGGGGGGGGGGGTCACGGTGGCTGATTAAGACACGTCCCGCGATGGGAGCACGCGGGGGGTGCGCGGGAACACGTGGGCAGCACGTGGGCATGGCACCGGCACCGCACTGACATGCGTGGGCACGGCACCGGCACCGGCATTGCACCAACATGAACTGCCACGGCACCGACGTGGCACCGTCACGGCGCCAACGCGCATGCCCACGGCACCAACACGCGTGGCCATGGCACCAACATGCATTGCCATGGCACTGACATGGCACGGCCACGGCACCGGCACAATGCCAGCACCCGCGGCCACAGCACCGGCACGGTCACGGCACCAACACGCGTGGCCGTGGCACGAACATGGCATGGCCACGGCACCACGGGGGGCATCGCCCGGGTGCCACAGCCCCGGCCCGAAGGCACGTGTTGGGGCTGGTGCTGCCGGGGGGGTGGGGGGCGAACCCCCAAACCCTGTGCCCCCCCAGCACGGGCGTCAGTGGTCGGCTCCTATTGCACCACCCACGGCCGGTGCCACCGGGACCCCCCAGTGCCAGGACCCCCTGAGCTGGGACCCCCTGAGCCAGGCACCGGGGTGGGGGTTTAAGACATTTTGCACCAAGGTCAAATCCGGTGCTGGTACTTGGGGCCGGGGGCATGTGCCCCCCCCCAGGGCACCCCGGGGTGCCACGGCCCCGCTGTGCCCCCCGACCCGGCTGCAGGGGGTCCGGCAGGGCCCCCTGACATGACCCCCATGGTGGGGGTGTCTGGGGTGTTGGGGGGAGCCCAGCCTGGCCCCCTGTGCCCAGGGTGGGGGGGACGTGTCTGGTGTTGGGATTTTCTGCTTTTAAACGACCCGTAAAAAGATTTTTTTTTTTTAATTACAAAAATTATATATTTTATATATATTTATATATATATATATATATATATTAGCTTAGGTGGGCCCGGCCTGCCTTGCCGGCCCCCCTGGCCCGCGCCCCCCCTCGGCCTCCGCCTGAGGTAAGAAAAAATTCACAAACCTAAATTTGGGGGGGGGGGAAAAGGTGATAAAACCATTCCCGGGTGCTCCCGTTGCAGCTGTGCCTCCCCCCGCCAAAACCCCCCATGGGACCCCCCTGCCAGCCCCCCCCCCCCCAGCCCGGCCCCCCCAGGAGCACTGGGGGGGGCAGTTGGGGGTGCAGCCCCCCCAAAGTGCTGCTGCCGGGGGGCTGGGGCAGTAGTGCAGTGGGGGGGGCCGGGGGGGGCACCCTCTGCCCCCCCGCCGGCGCCTCCGGGGCCTTTGCAACTCCTGACGGACACGACAAAACCCACGAGGACGAGGGGAAAAACAACAAAAAAAAAAGGACAACGGAAAAGTTGGGGGGGTTTGGGGGGGGGCAGCCCCCCCCCCCGGCGTCCTGCAGCGCCCACCGTCCACGGCGCTTGGCACAAAATTGTCTTCTCTCAGCCCAAAAAAAAAGACAGAGAACCCCCAAAACCCCGAATCTGGCCCCGAATCTGGGGATAAAGGGGAGGGCACGGGGGAAGGGGGGGTCACCCCAGCCGGGGCAGACCCAGTGGGCTGGGGGGATCCACCAGCCCTGCGCCCCGATGGGCTGGGGTCCCCCCGCTGCCGCTGTGCCCCCCGTGCCCCCTGCCCTGCTATGGGGGGGTCCTGGCCCCCACCTTGCTATGGGAGGGGTCCTGGCCCTCACCTATTAGGGGGGATGGGGGTCCTGGCCCCCCGCCCTGCTTTTGGGGGGGTCCTGGCCCTCACCCCACTATGGGGATGAGGGTCCCAGCCCCTGCCCCTGCTATGGGGGGGGGCCCTGGCCCCCCACCCTAGTCCCCCAAAATTGCTGCCCGGCCAAAAGTGCATGTGGCCACGGCCCCCCCAGCCGGGGCAGCCTCTCCCTGTGCAGCCCAGAGCCCCCTCCTCTCCTCCCCTGCTCTTCCTCCTCCTCCTCCTCCTCCTTCCAAAGTGCAGTTAGTTTAATATTTTAGCCTCTCAGGGAGGGAAATAAATGCTTAAAAAATAATAATCTACGAAGAGAAGGACAATAAAGGGAACGCTCGACCGTCGGGGCCCTTCCCTGTGCAAACAAACAAAATTCGTCAAGTCCTGGGGCGGGGGGGGCAGGGTGGCCGTGGGGGGGCACAGCGGGACCCCCGCCCTGGGCGCATCATCCCCTTGTCCTTACAGGGGGACGAGAAAGATTTGGGGGGGGGGGCCAGAGCAGGGTTGGGGGGACCCGGGGTGGGGGGGTGTCAGCCCTACACCTCCTGGTCCTCGAAGACCTCGAGGAAGAGGGGTGGGAAGAGCTCGGTGGGACACTCCACCTTCATGTGCAGGAAGCGGCTGGCGTGGCAGGCGCCGATCATCCGCAGATCCGTCACCTTCATCAGCAGCTTGGGCCAGAAGTGGGGAATGTTGTGTTTGCGGTAGTTGATGTAGTGCTCGAAGGCCAGCAGGTACGTCTCCTGGCACTTCTCGATCTTCTCCACGCAGATCAGCCCCGTCCGGTCTGCGGGGAATCACCACGGGATCATCACGGAACCATCGTGGAATCACAGCGGGGCTTGGGGTGGGAGGGACCTTAAAGCCCACCCAGTCCCACCCCCTGCCATGGGCAGGGACACCTCCCACTGTCCCAGGTTGCTCCAAGCCCCGTCCAACCTGGCCTTGGACATTTCCAGGAATGGGGCAGCCACAGCTTCTCTGGGCATCCCGTGCCAAGGCCTCACCCCCCTCACAGGGAGGAATTTCTTCCCAATATCTCACCTAAATCTCCTCTTTTTAGTTTAAATCCCTCCCCTTTGACTTGGCACTCTCTGTCCATGTAAGAATCTGGCATCCAAGGAGATTTGCCCTCCTACAGGGCTGAGTGCCCCACACACCCCCTGGGTTTTGGGGCTCCCACCCCACAGACCTGCATCATGGGCTCAACCCATGCCCACACTTTGCAGCCCAGGTTTCAACACCACAGATTACAGCGCCCACTCCATGCTCCTGGGCACTGGGAATTGGGGTATCCACTCCTTCCAGCCTGGCACAGCTCCCCAGAGCTCTGGGGATTGGGGTGCTTCCCCCACAACCTCCTGGCAAAGCTCCCTAGGTGCACTGGGGTGCCCACCCCATATCTGCCCCCAAATCCAAGGGAGCACAGTTCCCATCCAACACACCCTGCAGATGCTGGGGGGCTTTAGCACCAGGGTGCCCCAGCACAGACTCTGGGCACAGGGGTGCCCACCCAACACAGCCATAAGACACCACAGATGCTGGGCATTAGGGTGCCCATCCAATGCATCCCCAAATGCTGTGGGCTCTGGGCACAGAGGTGCCTACCCAACACGTCCCCAGGAGAGACTCTGGGCATGGTGGTGCCCACCCAACACACCCCCAAAATGTTCAGGGAGCTCTGGCATCGGGCTGCTCACCTGACACACCCCCAGCATACTGAGGACTCTGGGCACGGGAGTGCCAACCTAACACACCCCCAGGAGAGATGGGCACTCAACACACTCCCAGGATACTGATGACCCTGGGCACGAGGGTGCCCACCCAACACACCCTCTGATTCCCCGGGCACCAGCATGCCCACCCCACGGTACCTGAGGACATGAGCAGCACGGCCTGGAGCAGGGCCACCTCGGTGTCGTCCAGGTTGAAGGCAGAGAGGGACTTGCCCAGGTCGAAGATGGCATCGGAGACGACGCCGAGGCCGCCGTTCTTGAGCTGCTCTCGCTTCACCGCCATCTCCCCGCTCAGCGTCAGCGTCTCGCTCTCGGGGTCGTAGCGCACGGCCGCCCGCAGCGACATGATCTCCATGCAGCACCCCTTGAGCAGGATGATCTGGTCCTCGCAAGGCAGCTGAGGGGGGGGCACGGCGGCAGTTTGGGGGGGGGGTTGGTGTGACACAGACCTGGACAGTTCCACTCTGGTCCTCCCCCAAAACCTCCCGCCCTCCCCCCTCCCCCCCCCCCCGCCGTTACCTCCGAAAACATGGGCAGTTTTTTGGCAAAGTCGACCACGCGGGTGATGGCCGGGGTGATGATTTTTGTAAACTCGCTGAACGCCTCCAGGTCGACTTTGTCCCCGTCGGGCATGGAGGCCATGGGGGACTGGCCGATGTCCTCGGGCTGTGGGGGGGCACAGAGGCGTTGGGGGGTGTGGAGTGTGTCCCACAGGACCCCCGTGGTGGTGTTGGGGAGTGCGGTGTGACTGTGTCCCCCATCAAGACCCCCATAACAGACAGGGACACTGGGGGCTGTGGTGTAACCCTGTCCACCCCTGGGATCCCCATGGTGGACAGTGGCACGTGGTGGTGCGGTGTGACCATGTGTCCCCCCCAGGACCCCCATGGCAGCACTGGGGGCTGTGACATTATTGGGACCCCCATGATGGACAGCAGCATTGGGGGGGCATGGTGTGACCACTTCCCCCACCCTGGGGGGTGCAGTGTGACCCCGTGCCCCCCCATGTCACCGGGTAACACATGTGGCAGGGCTGGGTGCAGCAGCCAGGAGAGGGAGCTACGTGACAGGGCCAGGGCCAGGGCCAGGGCTGGGGCCACCCATGGGCACAGCTGTCCCCTTCGGTCACCACTCACCCCTGAACCCTTTGGGGGTGACCAGCTCAAGGACACCGAGCAACATCCCAACCCCCCCAACTCCACCTGCCCAAGGACACCAGTGACATCCCACACCCTGGCACTGCCAGCACTGCTGCCACGTGTGCGCTGAGCATGTGGGTGCTCAGCAAACCCCAGCTAGGGGGTTGGGGTGGTAACAGGGTCCCTCTGCTGCATCCCCTCACCAGGAATTTCCGCTTCTGCTTCCAGTGGCTGCCCTGGGCGTTGGTGCTGCGGTGGGCTTCTGTAACCACATGGATCAGCTCCCACTCCTCGGCGCTGGGGTTGGGGCGATGCTGCAGCGACTTGATCATCTCCTCCTTCCGCCGCCGCTCCCGGTTCTCCTCGATCAGCTTCCGCTTCGCTACCCGCTTGGAGTCATCCAGCACCACTGCCGGGACCCCCGATATCAGCTGAGAGCCCCCCACCAGCCAGGAGCCCCACCAGCCACGCATCCCACGGCTGCAGCACAGCACCCCACGGCTGCAGCACAGCACCCCAGCCTGCTCCTGACAGTGCTCCGGGCACCCCGCCCCACGGCACCAGGACCACAACCCACCCCTCAGCAGCCCCCCACTATCAGCTGGGACCCCCCCCAGTCAGCCGAGACCCTCCACTTGTGTATCCCACCCCGCTGATGCATCACGGTGCCCTGTGCCCGACACCTGGTCCTGTGGCTGCTCTGGGTACCCCAACGTGCCCCACGGTGCCAGGACCCCAACCCAGCTCCCCAGCCAAGCCCCCCCGTGCCCCTCCACTCACAGTCCATGGCCATGCCCACGGAGATGCACTTCTTGAAGCGGCAGAGCTGGCACTGGTTGCGGGTGATCTTGTCGATGACGCAGCACCCATCGTACTTGCAGGAGTAGGTGGGGTGCAGGTTCTTCTGGATGGTCCGACGGAAAAATCCCTGGGGAAGGTGCAGGGGGGGTGACATGGTGAGTGCCACTGAGCCCTGCTGAGTCCCCCTGAGCCCCCTGCCCCAGCTCACCTTGCAGCCCTCGCAGGTGATGCAGCGGTAGTGGTAGCCGGTGGCCTTGTCCCCGCACACCACGCACTGTTCATCTTTGTCCAGGTAACTAGGGATGTACCCTGTGGGGACCCCCAGGTCAGAAACCCCCATGGTGCCCCAGGCCAGGGATCCCCAGTCAGGGACCCCCAGGGTACCCCAAATCAGGGGCCCACGGGGTGCTCTGTGACAGGGACCCTCATGACAGGGACCTCCAGGGCACTCCAAGTCAGGGACCCCCACAACACCCAGTACCACAGACCCTGGTATCAGGGACCCCCACATCAGAGATCCCCTGGGGACCCCAAGTCAGAGATCTCCCCTATGCCCTGCATCAGGGACCCTTCACACGTGCAGCATCAGGGATTCTCCACACACCCCCTGCCAGGCACCCCCAGTGTGTCCCCCCTCTTTGTGCCTCAGTTTCCCCTCTGTCAGCACCCACTGAAGCCCCGACGCTGCCCCTCAGCCTGGCACGGGAAGGGTTAAAGCTGGGGGGGTGTCAGAGGGTGGGGGGTGTCTGAGGGTGGGGGGTGTCTGAGCCCCCCGCATCAATAAAGCCCCCATTATCCCATTATCCGGCTGGGGACCGGCAGCGGGGGGGTCCCCATCCCCCTGCTGCACAAAGACCCACTGTCCCCACCATTGTCCAGGGTCCCCCTGCCTGGCAGCCCGGGGACCAGCCCCACAACCCCCCCAGCTCCCCCATCACCGTCTGCATGGGGAAACTGAGGCATGGAGCACCCATGACACCCGGGGGGGGCTCTCCAGCAACCCGGGACCCCTGTGCCCCCCCGGGGAGCCCACCCCTGTCCTCTGTGGGTGCTGGATCTAGGGGTCCCCGGGGCAGGGGGGTGCAAAGGATGAGGGGGTGTGGGCACCTGGCACCCCGGGACCGCCGCAGCCACCTGGGACCCCCCCAAACCCAGGCGTGGGGACCCCACGAGCCCACCCTGGCGCTCTGTGGGTGCTGGATGGGGGGGGCCGCGGGCGTCCCCCCCCTCCCAGAGCAGGGCGGGTGCAGGGGATGGGCGGGAGCCGGACGCCCGGGTCCCCCCTGGCCCCCCCCACCCCGTCCCACCCATCGGGTCCTGCCGGCGCCGGCCGCTCCCCGCCGGGGAATGGGGCAGGGCGGGGGGCAGCGCCCGCGGGGCCCCCCTTATCGCCCACCCCAGGGCGCTGCCGCCCGGATGGCACCGCCCCGACCCAGGGGCGCCGAGGGGGACGCGGGGGACGGGGACCCCGGGGGACCCTGCAGGGATATGGGGTGTCCAGGGGACCCTGGGGAGACAAGGGGACCTCGGGGTGTCTATCAGGGACATGGGGTATCCATGGGGTGCCTGGCTGGGACTTGGGGCTCCCAAGGTGCCCACTGGGGACGTGGGGTGTCCAGGGCACCCTGGAAAGGAAACGGGGCTCCTGGGGTGCCCGCAGGGGACAAGGGGTGTCCGTGGGACCCTGGGGATGTAGTGTCCAAGGGACCCTGGGGTGCCTGGCAAGGACATCGGGTTCCCGGGGTGTACCCCAGGGACATGGGGTGTTCAAGGGACCCGGGGTGCCCGGCAAGGACACAGGGGTCCCTGGGTGCCCACCAGGGGACAAGGGGTGCCCATGAGACTTTGGGGGACCCAGCTGAGACACAGAGTGTTCAGGGGATCCTGGCCAGGACATGGGGACCCCGGGGTGCCCACCAGGGACACGGGGTGTCTGCGGGATGCAGGTGGGACACAGGGTGCCTGTGGAACCCAGTGAGAATGTGGGGTGCCTGGGTGACCTGGGGGTGCCTGGGTGACCTGGGGGTGCCCAGCAGGGCCATGGGGTGCCCGAGGGTGCCCGGGGGGTCCCTGTACCTGACATGCTGCTCTTCACCAAACATTGGCTGCTCTTTCTTTTGCGCTTCCCATCCAGCCACCTGTGGGGGGGGGGACAGGCTGGTACGGTGCCCATGACCCCCTACTGCCCCCCCAAACTCCCAACAGCCCCCCAAGACCCCCCATAGTCCCCCGAACCGCCCCAGTCCCCTTTGCCGCTGGGAGGTGGGCACCTCCCGCCCGGGGGTCCCACCGGGGCGATGTCACAGGTGGGGTGCAGGATGGGGGGGGGCCCTGGGGATCCCCCTCCCGGGAACAGACCCCCCCAGGACACGGCAGCGCCCGGGGGGAGCCTGGGACCGGTATGGGGGGGGAGGGGAGGGGAAGGGAAAGGGTGGCGGGTGGGGGAGGGGAAGGAAAGGGTGGGGGGTGGGGGAGGGGCGGGGGAAGAAGTGGGGGAGGGGCGGGTGGGGGAGGGGCTCATTCACAGTCAAAGACAAAATGTCCTTTTGGCTGAGCGGGGAAATGACGTCATCGGGGGCTCAGCCAATGGCGCGCGCCGGGGGTCCGCGCGCGCCCGTCCCCGCGGGGGGGGACCCGAAGGGGGGGGGTGGGCACCGACGGGGGGGGGGCGCGGGGGAGGTCCTGGGATCCAGCACAAGGTGACCCCGGGCCGGGCCACCCCACCGGGGGCCCGAAATAGCCCCGGGGGCGGGGGGGGGCGAGGGGCCCCCGCGGGGAGGGGGGGGCTTGGAGAGGCACCGGTGGGGGACACGAGTGGGGACGTGTGGGCGTGGGGACACACCGGGCAAGGGGGCACAGCCGGGCAGGACACACCTGGGGACAAGAGGGGTGCAGGGGGACATGTGGGGCACAGGGCTGGTGGGGGACACCCGGGGTATGGGAATGCACAGGACACAGGGACACCCAAGGACAGACGCGTGGGGACATATGAAGTGGATGAGGACACAGTGGGCACGGGGACACACAGGGCACAGGGGCACACAGAGGGCATGGACACATACACGACCACGCAGGGGCACAAGGGACACAGTGGGCACAGGGACACACGGGGCACGTGGACAGAAGGGACACCCAGGGCACAGACACATACACCACACAGGGACGTGCGGGGACATAGACATGGTGACACAAGGGACACAGTGGGCACGGAGCCACAAAGGACACCCAGGGCACAGACACATCCATGCCCACGCAGGGATGCCATGGGGACACACCAGGCAGGGGGACACAGGGGACACTGAGCACAGGGACACAGGGACACCCAGGGCACAGGGACAACCAAAGGGCACGGACATACACATGACCATGCAGGGACATGTGGTGACACAGGGCATGAGAATGCAAGGGACACCCAGGGCACAGACACCTCCACGAGGGACACATGGGGACACACCAGGCACGGGGTCACAGGGCACAGGGACACACCGGGCAGGGGGTGCAGTGGGCATGGGGACACTTGGGCACACACACAGCACACTAGGACACTCTGGGCACAGCCAGGTCCAGCCCAGGGGACAGAAGGGGACACGCCGGGCACGGTGCCACGCGTGTCCCTGCGCCGGGGCAGGGGCTCACCGGGTGTCCTCTGGCTCCGACAGCGGGTCCAGGGTGCTGGGCTTCTGTTCCATTCACCGCAATTCCATCAAGGAGCGCTCAGCACCGACCGGGGGGGGGCTCCGGCGCCACGCGGGGGCCACGGCGGGGGGGCCACGGCGGGAGGCCACGGCGGGGGCTACGCCGCGCTCCCCATGGTGCCCCTCAGTGCTCAGCACCGCGCAGCATCCCGGGCTGCACCCTGCGGGACACGGGGGTCAGCCCCGACCCCTGGGGGGGGCTGAGGGGGACAGTAATGGGGGACCTCAGGGACAGGAGGAGGAGAAAGCCCGGGGGACACAGAAGGGACCCCTGGGGAGGGGGGTGCAGCCCTGGGGGGCCTCCAGGAGCTGCTGCTGCCGGGGAAGGCTGGGTACGAGTGTGCAAGAATGCGTGGAGTGTGCAAGGGCACCAAGAGGGACGTGCAAGGACACGTGGAGGGAGCGACGTGCAGGGTGTGTGCAACAGCACCGGGGCTGGGCCAGAGTGCACCAGGGGGAGAGAATGTGCACAGGGACATGAAAACATGCATGGGTGTGCAAGGGCTGGGAGAGCTTTAAGGGCGTGCAAGAGCGTGCAGGGTTGTGTGAGAGCGTGCACAGGTGTGAGAGAGTGCACAGGTGTGAGAGAGTGCACAGGGGGGTGTGAGAACGTGCAGGGGGGTGCAAGGCTGGGAGAGGCATTAGGGGTGTGCAGAGGTGTGCAGGAGCATGCAGGGGTGTGCAGGGCTGTGTGAGAGCACGCGGGGTTTGTGAGAACATGCACAGGTGTGTGAGAGTGTCCCCAGGTGTGCAGGGCTGAGAGCCTGGGGGGAAGCACAAACACACACGGGGGTGGCAGTGGGTGCTGACCCCACCCGCACGGCAGGGCTGGGGGGGCCTCCCAAAAGGCAGGGAGAGCCCATTGGGGTGGGGGTGCACAGGACCTGCCAGGGGAGTGCCCCCCAGACACTGTGCTTGGGGGCCAGACTGAGCCCTGACAAATTCACCACATGTATGGACACATGGGAGTAGGGGGTGACTTATGGGAGGGGTGACTTACGGGGTGAGGGGTGCTGGGGGTCCAGGCAATCCCTCCTCTGTGAGCTCTCCTGTGACAAAGACATGGCGGGGGGGGGAGTCAGGGCGTGGGCAGCACTGGGGGGCACCCACTGCCCCCCTGTGTTGGGGAAACTGAGGCACGACCCCAGCAGATCCCCCCTTCCCTTCGCGTCCCTCCATTCCACATCGCCATGGATACCCAGCACCCACCCAACACCCACCCAGCACCTCAGCGGGGCGGGGGGGGGCCCTGCTCACAAGCCCCCCCTGTGACCTCCCGGTGACCCTCCCGGCGTGGGGGCTGTGGGGGGCGCGGGGGGCCCCCTGCCCGCGCCGGGGGGGCCGGGGGGGCCGCGGCGGGCGCCGTGCCCAGCCCCGGGCTCCTCCGCTCCGCGCGGGGACAGCAGAAAGTAGGTCACGTTTGTCTTGGCCGCCGCAGAAATTCCTCCGGCGGATTTAAAACGCAGCGGACGGGGCTGGGGGCCCCCACGACACCCCCACGCCACGGGGCGCCCCGCTCGGCCCCCCCCCCCCGAGGCAGGGACACCCCCGAGCAGCGAGGGATGGGGGGACAAGGGATGCGGCACCCAGGGGTGCACAGGGCACCCCGCGCCGCTGCGGCGCACGAGGGGTTCGCACCGGGGGTCCCCCGGACCCCCTGAGGAGGGGGCGTCTCCTGCACCAGCCTCCGCGGGGAAACTGAGGCACGGCAGCGCACCCACCACCCCCGGGGTGCGCTCCCCCTCTGGGGGGCTCACGGCGGGGGCTGGCCGCCCCTCTCCGCAGCCCCAGGCCGGGTTTGGGGCCGGCGGTACCTATAGAGCCGGGGGCTGCAGCAAATGTTTGTTCCATATGGGAACGGCGCGCGGAGAACTTCCAAGTATAGGCACTGGCAGGGATCCAGGGCTGCGCGGCCCCCGCCGGGCACCGGCCCCCCCGCCGCCCACCGCCCCCCTCCCCCGGGACCCCGCGCACGGGCAGAGCCCCGACACGCTCGGTGCATGTGTGGGGCTGAGGGGCGTCGACACCGCGGTGAAACTGCCATGGAGTGGGATCTGGGGTGTCCCCAAAGCTGGGTGGGCTCAGCCGCCCCTGCCTCAGTTTCCCCACTGGGGTGGCCTGGTGGGCACAGCCCCAAATGAGAGGGGCTCAGGGCTAAAGCCGGGGGGCTGCGGCGCAAAGTTGGGGTTTGCCGCCACAGCGAGACCCCACCAGCCCCCTGACACCCCCGGGATCACCGGCACCCCCGGGATCACCCAGTGGAGCCTGCGGTGCCGCTCCAGGAACTGTCACTCGAGGAATCCTGGGCGCGCTGGGGCGGCCCAGACAGACAGACAGACAGGAGAGGCGGCTCTACTCCTCCTCCTCTTCCTCCTCCTCCTCCTCCAGCAGGACACGTGTGATGAGCGCAGTCAGGTCTCATCCCACCCTGCGCCGCCGGCACCCAACCTGCGCGTCCCACCTGCAGGACCAGGTGCTGGGTGGGAGGGGGTGGCAGCCGGCGGGAGCCCCCCCGTGCCCCCCCAGCCCAGCCCCACGCCCAGGGGAGCGTTTCTGCTGAGTCGGGTGGTTGCAGGCGGCGGAAAACAACCCAGGGGCAAAGTCCGGGGCTGGGCCGGCGGCGGGAGCACCTCACCCCACCGGGGGCACCCAGCACCCCGGTCCCCATGGACCCCACCCCTGGGGACCCTCAGAATGGGGAACTCACCCCACGGGACACCCCTCTGCGAATGCACCAGCTGCCTCCGTTCAGCTGGATGCGGGTGCTGGGCACCAGGGCCACCCCAGGGGGCCACCACCGTGTCCCTGCCCCCCGGGACAGATGGGCTCCGGGGGTCCCAGCACCCCCCCGCCCAGCTGCAAGCCGGGTCAGGGAGGTGAGGGCCTAAGCGCTTTAGCCACGGTGCCAATTAGTGTGATTAGCGCAGGCTGGGGGCAGGGCGCCGCGGGCAGACCCGCAGCCACTGGCCAGCGATGCCCGGCCACGGCCGCAGTGTCACCGCGGGCACCGGGGCAGTGTCACCGCGGGCACTGCGGCGTCACGGCGGGCACCGGGGCAGTGTCACGGTGGGCACCGGGCAGCACCAGGGAGGGCACCAGGGTGGCACAGCTCCTGCCCGAGGATCCCTGGCTGCGCTGTCTGGCAGGACAGCACCGTGGGAGCGTGTCCAGGCACAGGGCACCTGCCATGGCACGGCTGGCAGCACCCGGCACGTGCCGGTTCCCGTGTGTGTGGCCGTGCCAGGTGCCACACGCGCGTCAGCTCTCAGTGCCGAGCACTCACCCTGCACCTGTATCAGTGCAGGCCACACCAGCCCCAGTGCCATGTGGTGCCCGGTGCTGGGGGCACATGTGGCAGCGGGGACAGCGAGCTGTGCTGTGCTGTGCTGTGCTGTCCTGTGCTGTGCTGTGCTGTGCTGTGCCGTGCTGTGCTGGGAGGCTGCAGGAATCCCAGGCATGCGCAGCAGCTGGGCAGCCCCAGCGAGGGGGATGCCACGGGCCTGACATCAGGGCAGCCCACCGGCCTGACATCAGGGCAGCCCACCGTGTGCTGTGCCCTGGGGGCCTTGGATGGTGCCCCCTCCCCACATAGGCAGGGTCCGGGTCATGCTGTGGCACAGGAAGGCTGAACTGGGTCTGCCCTCCCTGTGGCTTGGTGGCTCACAGAAGCCACCACGAGAGTGTGGGCTGGTGGCTGCAGGGACGGTGACCTGCTCTGACACTGAGGGGGCACCCAGGTTGTGGCCTCGTGCCTCTGACGTGCCCTGTGTCTGACGGGTCCTTCATCGCCACTGCGGGGACCTGCCCCGTGACCCCCACCCTGCCCTGCAGCCCCCACGAACCCCACGGGACTGCGGGTAACGTTATGTCCAACCCAGGCCACACCGGCCACTCCTTCCTGCAGTGTCCGAGTGTCCGGCTGTGCCTCGGTTCCCCCATCCCACCGGAGCTGCCTGGCAAAGGAACAGCTGTAGTGTCACATCTCCAGCACCGTGCTCCCCGTGCCAGCACACAGGACAAGGCCCATCCCTGTGTCACTGCTCCTCCAGGCCACAGGGGTCACCTAGCTGGACCCCCAAGCTCCCGGCATGTGCTGAGTGTGCCCGGTCTCAGCCTCAGGGCGGCTGCAGGCCCTGAACCCTGCAGGGTGCCCCCAGCCCCGGGAGGTGTGCCGGGACGCCGGGAGCTATTCTCAGCCCTTGGCACGGGATGGGACGTTTCTAAATTGGGGGCTCCGATTCACGTGCACCAGGACGGGGTGGGGGGGGGCCCTGGGTCCCCTCCCCAGGGGGCCCCGCTTGAAGGGGGGAGGCAGCCACCACGAGGTGCCCGGGGTGGGCACTGATGTGGGGACACGGGAATGGGCACTGGGATGTGGGAACGGGCACTGGGACAGGGCACCAAGACCGCACAGGGGTGCGTGACCCTGCCGAGAAGGGAACACGGGGGACAGTCCCCAGTGTCCCCTCAGCCACCCGACCCTGCCCGAGGGTCTGCAGGACCGGGGACACCCTGAACGGCACCACCCTGGGGGGGCCCGGCCCCGCTGCGCCCCCCCGACTGCATCCAGTCTGAGCGGGACCCTGGGCGCGCAGCCCGCGCCTGCCTTGCCTTCACCGCATCCCCCCGCTCCTCCTCCTCCTCCTCACTCCCCCCAACCCGGAGGGGGACCCAGGCGTCCGGCCCCGCCCCCGCGCACCGGCGGCTGCGCGGGGTCCGGCGGGGCCGGGGGGCCGCGGGATGGGACCCCCGGGGCGGCCCCGCCGCCGCTCCGATCTCCGCTGCCCCGGGAATGCGCGCGCGGAGTGGAGCGGAGCGGGAGGGGGGGTCCCGCTTCCTGCAGCCACCGCCCCCTGGGAGGGGTCTGGGGGTGCGCCCGCAGCCCCCCCCCGCGCTGCGCAGGGTGCGGGACCCCGGGCGTGCACGGCCCGCGCTCCCCCCTCCAGGACCCCGCCCGCGGGGCGGCCCCGCGAAGGTCACGGCCGCGGGCGGGTGCGGGGAGTCGGCAGGGACCCCCGCGCGAGAACCCCCCGCCGCCGGCCCGCGGGGAGCGGGGCCCGCACCATTGCGGGGGGCACACGCAGCCGCACGGCACCGCCGGGGGGAGGGGGGGGACGCACCGCGCTCCCACCCTGCGCCAAGACCCCCGGGCGGGGAAGCCCCCCCAAACCGGTTCCACCGGGGCTTGCCCGCTCCCCACGGCGGCCCCGGCCCCCCCCCCGCACCCCGGCGGAGCCGCGGGGGTCCCCGGTGCTGTCGGGGGTCAGGCGGGGTAAGGCGCAGCCCGGCCTCCCGGTGCCGCTCCCGGTGCCGGTGTCAGTCCCCGGCGGGGGGGTCACGGCGGCTCCGCGGCTGAAGGTCGCGGTCCCGGGGTGACCTTGGCCGTGGCGCACGCCCGCCCCTGCCTCAGTTTCCCCGCATCGCACAGAGGGGACGCGCCGGAGCCCGGCCGGGACCGCATCCCGCGCCCTGTCGGCGACACCGGGACCGGGGACAGGATCCGCCCCCCCGGGGCTGGGGTGGGGGACACCCCGCGGGACCGCGGAGCGCCGTGGGGAGGGGAGCCCCCGCCACGCCCCGCGCCCCGCTCAGGGCAAAGCCCGGGGTGCGGGGCTGGAGGGCCCCCCCGCCCCGCCGCACTGGGGACGCCCCCCCGCTGCCCCCGCCCCAACCGGGAGCGGCCGAACCGCCCCCCCCGCCCCCCCCGCGCTTCGCTCCCGGCGCAGAAAAAAATAATAAAAAAAATATTTTAAAATTTTAAAAATAAAAGAAATCGCAGCATTCCCACCGCCCTGCGGGGCGGGTGCGGGGGGGCGGCCACGGGGTCCACTAAAGCCCCCACGGACACCTCACGGCGCCGTCACGGCCCGGCCGTCCACGGTTCCCCCCCCCGTCGCGACAGGGCCACGGCCTGCCCACGGCCCGGCCCCGCGACCTGCCCACGGCGCGGCCCCGCGCCCGTCCCCGCAGAGCCACGCCGCGGCCCGGACCCCGCCACGCCGCCACGCCACGGCCACGGGGGGGCCGCGGGGCCGGGGGGCCACGGCCGGGGGGGGGCTGCCCCCGTGGCGTGGCGTGGCGGGCGGGGGGCAGCGCCGTGCCCCGCATGCATCAGCAGCCCCGGGTGCAGTGGGGGTGGGGGGCGCGGTGTCCCCCCCGCCCCCACGGGGGAACGCGGCCCCCCCGCCCCACGCCAAACGCCCGGATTTTCCAAGGAAAAAAAAAAAATCTTTCCCCGTGTTTTTTCCTCGCGGTTCGCGGGCCCCGAGCTCCCCGCGGGCCCCGAGCCCCCCGCCCCGACCACCCCTCACCCTCCCCAGTTCCACGCACCGAACTGCGCCCGTGCTCAGCCCGGGGGGGGCGGCCGGGGGGGGCGGCGGGTAAACAACCGGGGGGGCGGCGGGGCCGGGGGTGGGGGGCGGCGGGGCCGCTCGGGCCGTACCTGGGGGGCGGCGGTGCGGGGCGCGGGGCGGCGGTGCGGGGCGCGGAGCGGGGCGCGGAGCGGCGGTGCGGGGCGCGGAGCGGAGCGGGGCGCAGCGGTGGCGGCGGCGGCGGCGGACGAACGGCGCTGGCTCCTCCCTCCCCCGGCCCCGCCGCCCGCCCGCTCCGCTCCGCCGCGGCCGCAGCCCCCTCCGCCGGCCGCAGCCGCTCCCTACACCCGCCGCGCCCGGCCCCGCGTGGGGACCCACGGGGGAGCGGCGGGGACCGCGGGAGGGTGGTCCCGTTCCCCCCCCCCCGGGATTGGGTGCGCCGGGCACGGGGATCACGGGGTGGGGACGGTGCCCGTGGCCGAGTGCGTGATGGGAGCCCTGGCGGTGCCCGCGGGGATGTGGTGACAGTGACAACGGGGACGGAGCACAAGGGTGGGGGGCTGTACACAGGGGGGGCTGGGAGCTGTGCCCACGGGGGTTGGGGACGGCACCCACGGGGAGCTGGGGACGGTGCCCACAGGGCCCCGGGGATGGTGCCCGTGGTGGGATGAAGGTGGTGACCACAGGAGTTTGGGACGGTGCCCACGGGGATGTCGTGACAGTGACAACGGGGATGGGGAATGGTGACCACAGAGTGGGGGGCTGTACCCAAGGGGGGCCGGGGACGGTGCCCACGGAGGCCCAGGATGATGCCCGTGGCGGGGTGGGGATGGTGTCCACAGGGACTGGGGACAGCACCCACGGGAATGCTGTGACAGTGACAACGGGGCGTGCACGGGGGATGGGGACAGCACCGACAGGGAGATGGGGACAGCACCCACGGGCATGTTGTGACAGTGACAATGGGGACTGGGGACGCTGCCCGCAGGGTTTGGGGACAGCACCCGAGGGAGCTGGGGACGATGCCCACGGGGAGTGGCGATGGGGTGGAGATGATGCTCATGGGGAGCTGGGACGGTGCCCACGGGGGGTGGGAACGGTGCCCACGGGGCGGGGGGCAGCTCCGCACCCCAGGATGCCCAGACCGGCCCCGCGGGACACCCCGGATACGGGGGTCCCACTCGGCCCTGCACCGCCCCGGGCAGGATCCGGCCCCGCGGGACACCAGCACGTCGGGGGGCCCTGCCCCTGCGCCCCCCGGGGGATCTGGGGGGCTGGGGGGCCGGACCCCGCTGTGGGGCCGCAGCCGGACCCCGCCGTGGTGCTGGGGGTGGCGTGCACTGGGAGCCTGGGGGGCTCACAGAAGAGGGCGCTGGGGGCCCCCCCAACGGAGCCCCCCGACCCGCTCGTCCCACCCCACCCCCTTCCCAGCAGTCCCTGCTCCCAGCCCCCCCTTTTCCCCCCCGGACTACACGTCCCGTCATGCCCGGGCTTAAAGCGCTGCTGCCGGTCCCCCCCCCCAGCCCAACGCCCCGCAGCTCAACCCTGGGACCCTCGGGGGCTCGGCCTGGCCGCCCCCCACCCTCCAACCCCGTGGGTACCCCCCTCCCTGGGCTGCACAGGCGGTGCGTTGGCACCCAGGGAATGAGGGGGATGGGGGGGCCCTGGGGATGAAAGCTTTCAGGAGCGTGGGGGTCCTCAAGGGATGAAGATTTCCGGGGAGGGGGCCCTAGGGGATGGGGATACTCGGGGTGCTCAGGCAGCACCCAGGGGAGGGGGATCCCCTGGGCTCTCAGGGAATGGTGCTGCTCAGAATGGAGTCAACAAGGGGACAATGCCATCTGGGGGACAGAGGTCCCCAGGGGACGGTGGTCCTCGAGGATGGTGGTCCCCAGGCAATGAGGGTCCCCAGGCAATGAGGGTCCCCAGGGCACGGGGCAGAGTGACACCCTGGGCTGCTGGTGGGTGTCCCCACGGCCCCCCCTGGGCCCTCTGGACCCCCTGCTGCCCCGGTCCCCCACAGCCCCATGGTTCCTGTAGCCCCTATGGGCCCCCTAGTCCCTGTGTCACCCTGGGCCCCCCGTCCCCATGGCTGGAAGTCCCAGCGTGGCGGGGGCAGCGGCAGCGTGACGGCCCCCCCGTCCCGTTCTGCCTGTTCCGTACACTTTATCCTCGGCAAACACGGCGCGGCCGCGGCCCCCCGACACCGTCTGCCCGCGATAAGGCAGTGGCTGAGCCTGCCTGCCCTGGCCCACAGGGCTCGGCCACCTCAGCACCGCGCCGTGTCCCCAGATCCCCCTGCCCGTGGCCGTCCAGCACCCTCCACCCCGACAGGGACACTGAGGCAGGGCTGGGGTTCACCTGCGGAACCCCAGTAGCAGGGACAGGCACCTCTCACACTCCTCACCAGCCCCTCATACCACATGAGGTGCCCCCAGTGCCAGCTCAGACCTCTCTGTGTCCCCTCAGCAGGGCGGGGACCCCCTGCCCTGCAGCAGACCCTGATCCAGGGGGATTTGGGATGCAGAAGGGCCATGGTGTTCTTGGGGCGCAGGCGCTCGGCCGGAACATGCTCATTAAAATTCATCCTGCTGCTCTGCAGCAGAGACACTAAATATAGCCCTGAGCCAGCAGTGCAGCCCCCCCGGACCCCCAGGATGGGGGTGACACCGGGCACCTCCATCCACAGCACTGGAGACCCCCATGGGGCAGCACCCACCACAGCCGGGGGGTCCAGGGTGTCCCCAGGCTCTGGATCAGACCCTTCACACCCTGCCAAACACTGGGAGCCAGCCATGTGCCCCCCAGCAGGGCCTGGCAGTGGGGGGCCTGGTCGCCCCAGTGACCCCGTGGGAAGGAGAAGCCCCCAGTGCTGGCCCCCTCTCGCCCCCTGCCTGCCCCTGGCGCTGGGAACAGCCCCGGCCCCTTCCGGCCCCCCCGGCCCCGGGCCGGAGGCAGCTGTGCCGGGGCGTCCTGCCAAGGCGCCGAGGCCTCGACGCCTTCCCCCTGCCTGGCCGCCCCCCCAGTGCCCCGGGGGGCTGCGACCCCCCAAGCACCCCCCCACTGCCCCCCTACCCCACCAGGGCAGCATCCCCTGCCCCCCAGGGTTTGGGGGTGCTGTGCTGCGGGGGGTGTCAGGGAAGCTCCTCTGGTCCCGTCCTGCCCGGAGACCCCCGCGGTGTTTGTTCCCCCGCCAGCTGCGGGGAGTGGCCCCCCCCCCGGCACAGGAAATCCCTCCTCATGGACAGGGCCCCCCCCGGTGGGACCCCCCCGCTGCCGGGGCCCCTCGCCGGCTGGGCAGCCGCTCGCCCGCCTAATCCCGGCCCCGGCGCGGGGGGATTTGCTGCGCCCCGGCCCCATGAATGATTAACCGGGGAATTAAGGGGCCGTGGAGCCCCCCCCGGGCAGGGCCGGGGGGGCAGTGGGTGACTGGGCTCCCACCCTGGTACCCTGGGGGGGTTCACCCTGCTCCTGAGAGGTGTGGGGCTCCCCTGGGGTGTTCTGGGGGTACTGGGGGTGTTGGGGAGCTGGGAGTGTTGTGGGGATGCTGGGGGTTGTAGGGTGTTAGGGGGCTGGGGGTTCTGGGGTGCTGAGGGTTGTGGGGTGTTGGGGCTGCTGGGGGGCTGCTGGGCACATTCTGGGGGTTCTGGGGGTGTTGGGATCCTGGGGGTCCTGAGGGGATGGGGGTTCCAGGGGGCCTCCCCCCCCCAGCCCTGCTCCCCATCCTCCCGTTGCCATGGCAATGGCTGGCACCGTCCCTGGGGATATTTTTAGCTGCTGGTGCTGCAGGGAAGGGGTGGGTGGGCAGCCCAAGCCCATGGCTGTGACACGTGTGTGCACACGCGTGTGTCTGCAGTACACTCTTGTGCACACCTGTGTGTGTGTGTGTGTGTGTATCCAGGTACCTGTGTGGAGGTGTGTGCCCCCTGCCCACGTGTGTCTGTGTCTGCACACGGGAGCACACACGTGTCTGTGCACACACCTCTGATCACACACGTGCAGGCACACACGTGTGCACACCTGTGTGTGTTTGCACCCATGCACAGGTACCTGTGTGCACCCTGCCCATGGGCCTCTGTCTGCACACAGGAGCACACATGTGCCTGCGTGTACACACGTGTGCAGGAACATGCACACTCCCTGTGCATCTACAGACGTGTCTGGGTGCACACGTGGCCCTGGGTGCACACACACGCGTGGGGGAGGGAAGGCAGCTCACACACGCGTGCCTGTGTGCATCCTGCCCTCCCACACGTGGGTATCCGTTTGCACGCTCATCCAGTTACACCCTGTCTTGCACCCCCTTGTTTGCCAATCCCGGGTTTGCACACTCACTCCTGTGTTTGCACACTCACCCCCACGTTTGCACAACCCCCTCCGTTTTCACACCCACACCTCCGTGTTTGCCCCCTCCCAGTTTTCACACCCACCCTCCTGTTTTCTCCCTCCCCCCGCCTGCACAGTCACCCCCCGTTTTCACACTCACCCCGTTTGCACAACCCAATTTTTCACACTCAAACCCTGCTCCACCCACCTTGTTTTCACACACTCCATGCCTGCACGCCCCACCCGTATTTGCACACTCACTCCTGCTATTTCCACCCCCGCCCCCCGTTTCCACCCCCGCTCCCGCCCCAGCCCCTCTCGAACTACAACTCCCATCACCCCCCGCGCCCGGAGTGCCCTGCTGCCCAATCAGCGCGCGGCTTGTTGGCAGGTGCCGCCATGGCGGTGCCCAGGCGCTAAGGGAGGCGCTCGGCGGCGCCGGGACACGGTGACGGCCGAGGGGGGAGCGGCGGGACCTGTGGGCACCGGGGCGGCTCCGAGCGCCCCCGAGCACCCCCCGGCCCCGGGGAGAGGGCGGGCCCCTCGGCCGTGCCCCCCGGAGCCGCTGGGCCGCCCTCCCCGCCGGGCCCGCTGCCCCTCGGGCCCGCTCTGCCCTTCCCGGTGGGGGAGAGGGCTCCGTCCCCCCTGAGCTCTCCGTCCGCAGGGTGACCATGAAGGTGGTGAACCTGAAGCAGGCCATCCTTCAGGCCTGGAAGGAGCGATGGAGCGACTACCAATGGGCCATAAACATGAAGCGGTTCTTCCCCCGCGGAGCTACCTGGGACATCCTCAACCTGGCAGGTCCGGGGGCTGGGGGGCTTTCCCCTCCTCACTGGGCACACAGAGGTGTTCTGGGGGTGGGTTTTGGGGTGTCAACCCTCTGGGCTGCAGACAAGGGTATTTTGGAGGTCCCTGTTGCATTTTGGGCCCCTCCACCCCCTTCCCACACTACTTTTCATGCCAAAATGTTCTTTTCCAACCCCTTTAGCCCATTCCTGAGTGTTCCCCCAGCCCTTTGGATCCATTTTGGGGTCATTCCCCCCCTTTTTACCCCTGTGAGGGTTCAGGAGTCCATGCAGCCTGGCTTTTGGGACTGAGTTTTGCCAGGAGTAGATTAGACTGGATATTAGGGGAGATTTCTTCATAGAAAAGGTGGTCAGGCATTGGAACAGTCACCATCCCTAGAAGGGTTTAGAAACATGTGGATATGGCACTTGGGGGCACGGACTAGTGGTGACATGGCAGTGCTGGGTTAAAGGTTGGACTCGGTGATGCTCGAGGTCTTTCCAGCCTTAATGATTCCCTGATTCCCTGGTTCTTTCCCTGCACAGGAGCCAGCTGCTGCTCCCAAGGCTGCTTCCCACCCTGGCTGGGGGGGGTTCCTTTTCCCAGTCCAGTTCAAGGGCATTTCACACAAATCCTGCCAAAGGCTGGGACCTTTGGTTTAAAGATTTGCCAGGCTCTCCTGCTAATTATAGAAATTTGGTGCTGGGATTTTCCGTGTGCAGCACGTCCCTGGATAAATAAACAGAGCCAGGGATTGCTGCTCTGGGGGGTTTAAAGGGAACCAGCCCCACATAGGCAGCAGATCTCATGCTTCCAAGGGGGAAATCTTTCCCCAGTGGATATTTTTCCCCCCTCTCCACCCTCCCAGTGGATTTTCTGACAGTGTCTGGGTTTTGTCACACCCTGAGCTGCTCTGGCTGGGTTTGTCCCCTCTGATGTGGGGCTGGAGGGGCCAAGCAGGAGCTGTGGCTGTGGGGAGATGGATTTGCTTTGGATGGATTTGCTGGGTGTGGGGGTGGTTGGCTGGAGGGCCATTCCTGCTGCTGCCCAGCTGGTCCCTGGGGCTCCCTGGTGCCTGTTCCCACCCTGGTGGCACCAGCTCCTGCTCTGCTGGCAGCAGGGCCTGTGGGGTGCTTGGCGTGGGCTCGTCTGCGTATCCCCAAAAACAGGGCTAGAGATGGTAATTCCCTATTATTTCTGTAGGAACAGGTTTCTCCTGGCCCACACTCAGCCAGGGGAAGGCTCAGCAGCCCAGGCTTTGTTGGGGGCAGCCCATATGCCAGGAGGGGAAGGAGCCACGTCCCCTTTTCCTTTTGGGAGCCCCAAAGGCAGGATGCCAACCCCGACTCCGAGCACACGGGGGGAGCCTATTCCCGAGGCCCCCATGGCTGGAACAGCAGCTCCCTTCCTCACCACAGTGCCCAAAGCTGTCTTTCCCTAAGCTTGTGCCTTTCAGCTTTGGAAGTACAAAGGAGGGAAAGCTGGCACGGGCTGCCGGGCTCACGGCAGGGCCGGCAGATCGCTGCTGACACGTCTGCAGCGGGGAGCAGCATGTGGCTGGCTCGTGGTGGCACTCTGGGCTGGGCTGGGGAGGGGACGGCTGCCACCACCTTCTGTCCTCATCCCAGACGCTCTTGGCCCAGGTCTGAGCCTTGGAGCCAGACCCAGGGAGTCTCCTGCTCCCGCGCTCGGGATCCGCCGGCGGCTCCTCCTCGGCTTTGGGGCGACAACTTCCCACCCGGCTGCTGCTCCCCCTTTTACATCTGGGTGCTCTGACCTACTTGCAGCCTGAGCCACAGCCCGGGGCCTGCTCGGGGAGGTGCTTCCTGCGCTCTGCCATGGCTCAAATGGGCAATTAAAGGCTTGGCTGAGCAGATGGGACGGGCAGAGCCCCTCGGGCCACCGAGGGCCAGACGGGCAGGGCCGGGCCCAGCGCAGGGGACTGGCAGCCCCGAGCTCAGCCCCGGGTGCCCGCGCAAAAGCCACTCAGTGGAGGCTGCGGGGCAGGAGGTGGGAGGGAGGGGAATGTGTTCGGAGAGCAGCAGGCGCAGTTTTGGGGCCAGAGTGCCTGGGAGAGCTGAGTTAGCAGGAGGCTAAGCCTGAATTATTCACTGGCTTGTGCCATCGGGGATTAGAAAGTTGTGGGATTCAGTGAATTTTGGGGAAAAGTGGTGCGGAGTCACTGTGGTTGGCACGGTTGGGTTTTGCCAGCTTCACTCTGGGGTGAGGGCAGAGCAGTGTGTCTGTGTGTACCTGTGTCCCCACATGCTGACCTGGGACCCCCCGGCCCCTCTCTTTCCTTGTAGAGGCTCTCCTGGAACAGGCCATGATCGGGCCATCCCCAAACCCACTCATCTTGTCCTACTTGAAATATGCCATCAGCTCCCAGGTAAGGACCTGCTGGCACTACTGTGGGACACCTCCCAGCCCCAGCGAGGCTAACAAAGAAACTGGGATGCTGGTGGTGGGCAGACACTCCAAATTCCCCATCTGAGCCTGTCCTGGGCTGGGCAGACACCCCAAGTCCCCCACCTGAGCCTTTCCAGAGCTGGGGCGGGTGGAGGAGGGCTCAGCGCGTGCCCCAGGCAGGGATGCTTCCATAAATAGCCTCTGCCACCACCCGGGGTGGGAATTCTGCCCCCCGAGAGCCTCCGCACTCGCCGTGAGCTCCGCGCTTCCACATCCCGGCGTTTAATATCGCCTAAAGTTTGTGTGAAACACATCAGCGATCACCTAAAAATGTCTGTTTGGATTTGTGCCGGGTCAGCGCCCCGGCCCCGGCCCCGTCTGCGGTGACAGGCAGCGGGGCCGTGCCCTGACCTTGCCGTTCCTCGGCAACGAGCGCGGCGCTGGCACGGCCCCCGTGTGACACCGCGCTTGTTTTGGCTTTGTGTGTTGTAGATGGTGTCCTATTCCACGGTGCTGACGGCCATCAGCAAGGTACGGCTCGGGCAGGTGCTCTCTACCCACAACCCACGAATCCCTTTCCCTCCCCACAACTCCCACCAAATATAGGTCAAGTGGAAGGCGACGTCCTGGGCTGAGTCAGCAGTGGGCAGCCGGCACGGATTAGCACCCGAGCCCTTCCTGTCCCCGCTGGGGATGGGCTGCTGCGGGTCCTGCAGGGTTTTGGGGGTGTGAACGCCTCATCCCTCTGCCCTGGGGGGCCTGGCAGGCTCCTGCTCTGTGTGTAACCCCAGCCTGGCCACCGGAAACCACATCCCGCCGCAGCCAGCGGCTCTGGCAGCGCCGTGGGGAGCGGAGCCGGCCGTGGAGGAGCTGCCAGCACCGGGGCCACGCGGCTGCGGCCACAGGCCGTGCTCAGTTGTGGCTTCCCATGGTGTTCAGTGTCCCCATGCTGCTTCCATGGGGATAAGCCATGGCTGCCTCTGCTTGGTGTTGGGAAGCCCCTCACAAGTTTTGTCAGACTCCCTGCTCCCTGCCTTGCCAGGGTCACCTCAGGCCCCCCCACCCTCTGCCTTGTCAGGGTCACTTCTGATCTGAAGGAAAAACAATCTGAAGGAGAATAATTTCTCTCCCCTCACCTTCTTGTTGTGGGGATGAGAGGAGAGCAGCACTGGCAGCCAGGGTTGTTTTGGGGGGCCCCAGGCTGAACTCGGAGCTGTACCATGAAGGCCTGGCGAGGTGGAGACCCCTCCAGCAGGCTTAGCACCGATCCCCGGGTGGGGTAGAGCCGAGGCCACCCAGAGCTCTGCTCCAAAGAGCACAGGCTCGTCCCCCTTCCCCCGGTCCCGCATCGCTGCCCGTTTGGAGGGCGGGCACAGCGCTGACCTTGAGAGCCGAGCCTTCCTCCTTCAGCTCAGCGTGGGCCCAGCGCAGAGCTGCGGGCAAGCTCCGGCCCGGCGGGGCTCCCCATCTGCTCCGGGAGGAGGGGGGGACCGCGCTTCTGCCGCCCCCCGCCCCCCAGCCCCGCGGCCAGCCGGGCTGTTGGCGCTGCCAGCCCTGCCGGGCCGGGGGTGGGCAGGGGGCTGGCGCCCGGCCACCACCGCGGCGTCAGGGCAGCACAGCCCCGGCCCGAGGCTGCGGAGAAAGCCCGGCCCCGGCCCTGCCACCCCGGGAGGGCATGACCTGGCCGACAGACAACCCTGACCTACTTCTCATTCAAGTGGCTTCTGGGTGGCTGCCAGGGCGAGTGTCCTGCGGCCGCAGCGCCCGGCCCAGCCCTGGAGGGAGGGCTTGAGGGTGTTTTGGGAGCTGCCGGAGCTGGGCAGCCCCCATCTGAAATCCCTTCGTGTTCCCCTGCTCTAGTTCGATGACTTCTCCCGGGATCTGTGTGTCCAGTCGCTGCTGGAGATCATGGACATGTTCTGTGACCGCCTCAGGTATGATGTGACTGTTCCAGTGCTGCCACCTCGATCCTGGCTGTGCCATGGGCAGCACTGGGAGCTGGTGGGGGCTGGCTGATCCCGGGATACTCACCCTGGCAGTTAAGGGCAAATTCCCCCTCCAGCTCCCATTCCCAAGTTGCCGCCAGCATGGGGAGAGCAGAGGGAATCCAAACCCCACCAGCTTCATGGGAAGCTGCAGGAAGCCCCTGCCCCTACTCTGGGATAAACCTTGCTGTGGTATTCCTGCCCCGCTCAGGTAGGTGGGGTGGGTGTAAGCCCCGTGGCCCGAGGGTCTCTGTCCCCTTGGAGTGTTTCCTTTCCCTCTGCAGCTTTCCAGGCCCTGTCTGCATGTCCCTGTCTGGTCCTGCCTGCGCTGCCCCAGGCGCTGCCTTGTTTTGCTTCATGCTCTTCCGCTGGTGTTGCAGGACCCAGGGGAGTCCAGACAATTCAGGCCACAAAAACTTTTTTAGAAAGCTCAGAAATCTTCCTGTTAACCCCTGACAGCCTCTTCTGGGAGGCCAGAGGGACAGAGGGAGGAGGAAGGCTGAAGGTAGCAGCCCTTCAATGAAATGAAATGAAGCAGCAGCAATGAATATGCATCAGTGACAGATGTTGACAAGGAGCTGTCGCTGGCCAACTGCAGAGCCGGCCCTTAATCCGCTCCTGCCTGCTCTGATCCTCTGCTTAATTTGATCAAAACTTCTGGCCCCGATGATTTGTGCATCAGGAGGGGAAAGCGTTCACCTCTCGCAGAGCACTGATCGATGCTGAGCCTCTCTTAGCAAGATAATTTGATTAGAAGCTTGGAAAGTTTCCCTGTAGTGGAGTTGGCCAGCGAGGAGGCTGCACCGGGTGGGTGGGGGGGTGGATCCTTCCCTCCAGCACGGCGAGAATGTTGGTGGGATGAGCAGGTTGGGATCTACAGCAAAGGAGCTGGGTGGGAGAGCAGGACCTGAGTTTGGGTTCCCCAGCCTACCCCGTGCCTGTGCCTCAGTTTCCCAGCACACAGTGAGCACATTCCCATTTTCCTCCCCTTCCAGCTGCCACGGGAAGGCTGAGGAGTGCATCAGCCTGTGCCGGGCGCTGCTGAGTGCCCTCACCTGGCTCCTGCGCTGCGCCGCCTTCTACGCCGAGAAGGTGAAGGAGCCCCTGGAGCAGGCGGCGGCCGAGAACCAGCTGAAGATGTGCCTGGAGCGGCTGGAGAAGGTGCTCAGCAGCACCAAGAACCGCGCCCTGATCCACATCGCCAAGCTGGAGGAGACGTGTATGTCCCTACCCCTGCGGAGGTGGCACTGCCACCTCTCCCTTCCCCCTGCCTGGCTCCTGCCGCATTGTCCCTGCGGCTCCAAGCCTATCCATCTTCCAGCCCTGTTGCTGTAACCGTCTCTCCTCCCTGGCTCCGTGCCACTCTCTGCCCCCTCCCCTCCGTGCTGCCCTTGGAAGAGGAGCAGAATTAATGTGGAGGCTGCGTGAGCTGTTCCTGGGCGCGTGGCGAGCCCTGTGCTCTGCCAGCCTGGCACAGCCCCGCGCCTTCGGCTGTGCCCATGTCTTGCCAGGAGGCTGTGCCAGGCCAGGCCTGAGGCAGGAGCTGCTGGGGGCACACAGACACTTGGCTTGGGCTCGCAGACCCTTGATTTGGGCACACAGACCGTTGGTTTGGGCTGGCAGCACCAGCAGGGACCCCCAGCCTCTTCAGCCCCTCTGTGCTGCTGTGGGCCTTGGAGCCAGCCTGCCCAGCTTTTCCATGTGTCCCTGTCCCTCTGCTGAATCCCTGCCCTCCCTCCCCAGCCTCCTGGAGCACTGTGGAGCAGTCCCTCGTCAAGCTGGGGGAGAACCTGAACAACCTCGGCACGTCCCCGCTGCGGAGCCAGGCTGACGACTGCGTGTCCCTCATCAAGAGGTGGCTGTGTGCTGCTACTTTGTGGGCTTGGGGGGCAAAATGGGTCTGAGCCCCACTCTGGCTCCCCCAAACTCCTTGCTCTGAGGGTTGAGAGCCTCCTGCCTCTCTCCATGCTGGCTCCCTGCTTCCCTGTCCCTTTCCAGCTTGGATCCCTGCTCTGGCAGTGGGCTGGGGCTGACCAGAGGAGAGGGGACAGGGCAAGTGATGACCCAGGGCTTGCTCCTCTGGTGACCTGGGGCTCTTTACCATTCCTCAGCTGCTCTGGTCACACCAGAGCTGCCATTCCTGCTCCCTATCACCCTGGAACTGCTCCCAGGTCCCAGGGTCTTGGCTGTGCCTTGGAGATCCCAGGCACAGGTGCTCCAGGCTGTCCTGCCCCAGGGAGACACAGGGCAGCAAAGGTCAGAGGCTTGGCCGGGGAATGAGAGTGGGACAGGAGGAGCAGGAATCTGTCCCTGCAGGGCCCCAGTGACCCTGAGCTGTCCCCTCCCACCCAGCATCCCCACCATGCTCTCGGTCCACTCGGAGCAGCTGAACAAGACCGGGTTCCCCACCGTGCACGCCGTGGTGCTGCTGGAGGGGACCATGAACCTCACAGGAGAGACTCAGCCGCTGGTGGAGCAGCTCATGATGGTGAAGAGGATGCAGGTACAGAAGTGACAGCGTGTTCTCCTGCTCAGGTGGCCTGGGGCCACAGCCAGGGCTCCGTGCTGTGCCTGCCTGTGCTGATCCTGCTCCAAGGGAGCAGCGGGAGCGCATCAACGCCGTCGCAGGGGTTCAGGGTTTGGCTGAGGGGGGTGGGGGGTGTGCTTTGCTGCCAACCCAGCACTGAGGGGGTCTGTGTGTGTGCCCTGCAGCGCATCCCCTCCCCGCTCTTCGTGCTGGAGATCTGGAAGGCCTGTTTTGTGGGCCTCATCGAGTGCCCCGAGGGCACGGAGGAGCTCAAGTGGACAGCCTTCACCTTCCTGAAGGTAGGGCCCATCCCAGCCCTGCTCTGAACCCTGTGCCTGTCACTACCCTTTCCCTGCACACCCGGCTCCTGCTGAGCCCTGAGCTCTGCCAGAGCAATTAGTCCTCCCCCACTGCAGAATGCTCCTTGGGGTGCCCCCACACCCCACAGTGTACCCCTCAGAGTCCAACCCACTCCACCTGAGCCCGCCCCAGCCCTCTTGCCACCTGCTGAACATCAGCTTTGCTGTCCAGGGGCCTCCTTTCAGCCCAGCCCCACTTTGTTTGGCGGAGTTAGTTTTTCTGGGGTGTTGTAGGAGAAATGAAAGTGAGGAGGTTTAGATTAGATTTTGGGAAGAAGTTCTTCCCTGTGAGGGGAGAGGCCCTGGCACGGGTTGCCCGGAGAAGCTGTGGCTGCCCCATCCCTGAAAGTGTCCAAGGCCAGGTTGGATGGGGCTTGGAGCAGCCTGGGATAGTGGAAGGTGTCCTTGCCCGTGGAAGGGGGTGTAATTTAAGGTCCCTTCCAACCTAAACCATTCCATGATTCTATGCTAAATGTGGCTCTGGGTGGTGGTGGAAGGACTCTGGAGGGGAACAGGGGCACCAGGTCCCCTGGGTGCACAGACTGCTCCAGAAACACTCCCGAGCTGGGAGAGCAGCTCTGTGCAGCTGTGTTGGTCTGGGCTGGTGCTGCTGGGGGGCCCCAGCTGTGGAGTGGGGTCTTCTCCAGTGTCACACCATGCCCTGTGTCTTTCAGATGCCCCAAGTCCTGGTTAAACTCAAGAAGTATCCCCAAGGGGACAGGGTGAGTCTGGAGGGCCATCCATGGGGGCTGTGTGTCACCATGTGAGCTGTGTCACTGTGGGGCTGGTGCCTGGCTGGAGCTCTGTGGGGAAATGGTCTGTGTCCCAAGAACCTTCCCTAAAAGAGCAGGCAGTGGGAGGGGGAGGTGGGGGTGTGTTGGGAGCATGCCAGGCTGAGTGCTGGGCTTTGTGCTCGGCAGGATTTCACCGAGGATGTGAACTGTGCCTTCGAGTTCCTGCTCAAGCTGACCCCTCTGCTCGACAAAGCCGACCAGCGCTGCAAGTGAGTGCTCGCTGTGGCCAGGGCTCACATGTGGCCCCATGCCACAGCCACCCTGTCCTCGGTGCAGGGTCCTGGCAAGGCTGGTTTAGTTTCTGATCCAGTTCCTCCTTCCTGGGGACCTGGCGCTGCCACATGAGCGAGGCAGTGAGTGTGTGACAGCTGAGTGTGGGTGATGCTGTGTGACACCCAGAGCTGCTCTGGGCCCTGCAGCATCCTCAGAGGGGTGGGAGCGGGCCCAGGAGGGCAGCTTGGGAGTCCCCCTGCCCTGTGGCACTGCCTGGGGTGACAGGAATGCTGTCCCTCAGGCTAGGGCTCTGCTCTCTCTTCCAGCTGCAACTGCATAAGCCTGCTCCTGCAGGAGTGCAGCAAGCAGGGGCTGCTCTCCGAGGCCAACAAGACCAACCTGATCGACAAACGGTACAGCCCCTCCAAAGTCTGGGTAACCCCCAAAAGTGGGGCTGGAGCACCTTGTTTTGGGGAGGCATGAGGGAGCAGCTGCTGTGGCTGAGGCACAGTGGCCCGGGGGAATGGGGTGTTGCTTTTGGTGACAGGTTGGGTACAGGTAGAGTCTGTCCCCTCAGAGTGGCAGCTGGTGGTGGCCTGAGGCGGTGGCTTTCCCTTGGGGGTGCCAGTGGGTGGGAGGAGGAAGGCAGGGTGATGGATTCCTGCTCACTGGCCCTTCTTTGGGGTCCCTCAGGACAGCGGACAAGGAAAACTCTCCGTGCTTGAAATCTGCCGAGAATGCCAACATCCAGCCAAACCCAGGGCTCATCCTGAGGGCTGAGCCCACTGTCACCAACATCCTGAAGGTGAGTCCTCTCCTGCAGCCATGCTGGGCAGGCTGGGCTTGGCCCCAGAGCCCCTTCCCAGCAGTACCAGTCGCACCAGGCAGCTGGGGTGGCTGGGAGGCGCCTGATCTCCCTCTGCGCTGGGGTGGCGGAGCAGAGGAATCACTCCCAGCTTTGATGCTCTGCCGTGGATCCCAGGAGCTCCCCTCCTCCCTCCTGGGAGGCTGGAGAAGCTGTCAGGTGGCATGTCATCAGTGCCAGCAGCCTGAGCCCAACCAGCTCTGCCCGTCCCGCTCAGCCGCTCCCCACGTGCATCTCCTCCGGTCCCCGGGGACTCCCTGTGTCCCCGTGTCACTCTGGTTGTTTTGCTGCTGCTCAGTGACAGGGGATGTTTTTCTGCCAGTACCAGGGGCACAGAGGGCTCCATCCCACCTCCCCCAAACCCTGTGAGTCCCTGCTCCCCAAGCTGGAGTTTTACTGCTGCTCTGTAGCACATGTTCCCCGTGACTTCTCTTTCCTCTTACTTTTTTGGTTGTAGACCATGGATGCAGATCACTCCAAGTCCCCCGAGGGCTTGCTGGGGGTCCTGGGTCACATGCTGTCTGGGAAGAGCCTGGACTTGCTGCTGGCAGCGGCAGCAGCCACGGGCAAGCTGAAATCCTTTGCTCGGAAGTTTGTCAAGTGAGTGTCCACCTGGATGGCACCATCCCTGGTGCCCACGGGGGAGTGGGCAGCCCCCCCAGCTGCCCCCCACACAGGGCTGGATGTGCCTCTGACCCAGTGGAGCACTGGGAGGGCTGGGATCATAGGGAGGCTGCACCCCACAGCACCCCATTTTGCCTCTGCATGAACAGGGCAGAGGATCAGAGCCAGGTGTTTTTGGGGTGTTCAGAGAACTGAAGGCCCTGGCAGAGCCCTGGATCCAGGGCTGTGTGTCCCTTCTGTCCCCAGACAGCCATGCCCTGGTTACAGCACACGCACAGCACACGTGGGGCTGTGTGATGGGCTCCCCTGAGGGCTCAGCCCACACCAGCCCCCATGGGTGCACAGGGGAGCAGTTTGGGGGTCTGTGCTCTGAAACCCCCACACAGCCAGCAGGGCTGGCTCTGGGGAGGGCCGTGGGTGTGGGGACGAGCAGCGTGGCCGGACCTGTTTGGCTGCAGGGAGTGGAGACAGGGAGGAGGTGGTTTGTCCCTGTGGTGCTGGAGGGTGTCTGGGCCCAGCTTCTCCTGCCCCTCTGTGCTGGGATGGGGTGCAGGGAGGGGTCTGCAGGCAGGGCAGCCTCTACTTGTCTCAGGGGTAGGAATTGGCCTGTTGGACTGATAACGCTTCGCTGCCGCTCTCTGCCCCTGCAGGCTGAACGAATTCACCAAACAAATCACCGGAGAAATCTGTAAGTGCGTGTGTGCTCGTGCGTGGGGGGGTCTGAGCTGGGCCCCCCCCACTGCCACGTACTGGGATGCTCTGGGGCCTGGCTGGATTAAACTGGGACTGGCTGTGGGGCCAGAGAGAACTGAGCTGTGCCAGGCCCAGCTGGGGGTGCCGGTGGGGAGGGGGCACAGGGGCACGTGGCCGTGTGCCAGCGGGGCTCTGAGTTCCTGGGGACCAGCTGCTCTCACGTGTGTGTCCATCCCGAATGTGGGTGTTCCCTGCTTGCAGGGGAAGGGCTCCCTCTCCCCAGCTGAGCCTGGGGGCCCCTTGGCTCCCTCCCTGGAAGGGGTGATGTGTCAGCACAGCCCAGATAAGGACTCTGACTCCGTGTGTGTGTGATGAAACTTGTGGAGTGCTCTGACCTTCCATGGTGAGGGGGTGGCCCAGAGGAGGCCAGAGCTGCTTTGGGGGCTCAAGCAGAGGCAGACAGGGTGGGGGGAGGCACTTGGCACATCCTCTCATTTACACACAAGCACTGGGGGGGTTACAAAAGCTGCCTGAGGGGCGCAGGTCCTGGCCCCTGTACTCGCGGGGTCCTGCCTTCATCCTTGTACTGAGGCTGGAGACCCCCAAGGTCTTTGTTTCTCCTCCCTCAGCCAAGAGCGGCTCAGTGCGAGCCCTGCTCTTCGACATCTCCTTCCTCATGCTGTGCCATGTGGCCCAGACCTACGGCTCAGAGGTAAGGATCCTCTGAGGGGCTGGATCCTGCAAGGGGATGGATGGGGCTGGATCCTCCGAGGGGATGGATGGGGCTGGGTGGGGCTGGATCCTCTGAGGGGCTCTCACCAGAACAGCCTCCTTGCTGCTGCAGCCTGCCAGCCTCCTCTAGTGGCCAGCCTGCCCCTGTCCCTGCTGTCGCTGCTTTCCCCACTGTCCCTGCAGCCACCACACTGCCTGGGGCACAGCACCCAGTGCCTGTCACCTGGAAATCTGTCCCCGGGGCTCCATGGCCTCTAAGTGGTGGAGGAGGACTGGCTGTCACCTCCCTGAGGGCTTGGACTGTGCTCCATTTGTGGACAGTGGGATCGGTGGGAATGCTGCTTGTGCAGCTTCCCCAGGCTGGCTCTGAGCTCCCTGGGCTTTCGCCAGTGCTGCCCCTCCAGTTTTGCCCTGTTTGGCTGGGGGGGGGGTCACACAGCCAGATGATGTCAGCCCTCCCCCATCCGAGGAGGAACTCTCAGCCCCGCTCGGGAAACGGCACTTTGGTTGCGTGAAAATTTTTCGAGTTTCAACATCTGTGTGTGTTGGGAGCAGAAACGATACTGAAACACTGGGAATGTGGAGAGGGGGAGAGAGGGGCCCTGCCCAGCTGGCCCTGGGAGCGGGGAGGGGGGTCCTGGCAGGGGGGATGTGCCCAGGGCTGTCCGATGAGGTCTCATCCCCTGTCCCAGTCCTGTGACTTTCCTGCTCAGCTGCTGCTGAACAGATGTGCAAAACTTTTTTTGGACAAAAATAGCATCCCCTGGGTGACACAGGCTGAGAGGAGGAAGTGACATGTGGGATTCCCAGCTCGTGGCCCCCCCAAGACCCTCCCAGCTGGGCTGTGTGACCCCGGCACTGGGGACCCTGAGCACAGCTCACGGAGGTGGGGGACACGGGACCCTTTGGGGCAGGACATGGTGACCCCAGGGCTGGTCCTGGCCTGGCATCTCTCCTCCTCTGAGCTGGGCCTTGGTCTCCTGGGGAGCCCTCTCGTAATGGGAGAAACCACAGCCCACAGACCGGAAACCAGTGCCTTACTGGGGGTTGACCAGTGCCTTACTGGGGGCTGACCAGTGCCTGTTTCTCCCTCCGGGCCACAGGGCGGCGCTGTTCCCCCGGCCATGAGCACCCCAGGGTGGGGGTCTCACCCCAGAGAGGGGGTCTCACCCGGGGTGGGGTCCCCCGCAGGGTCCCTGCGGGATGCAGACCCCGTGCCGGCTCCTTTCCAGGTGATCCTGTCGGATTCGAACCCTCCGGGCGAGGTGCCCTTCTTCGAGACCTGGATGCTGACCTGCATGCCCGAGGAGGGGAAGATCCTCAACCCCGACCACCCCTGCTTCCGCCCGGATTCCACCAAGGTGGAGTCCCTGGTCGCCCTCCTCAACAACTCCTCTGAGATGAAGCTGGTGTAAGAGCCCACCCGTGAGCCCCCACCCCAGCTTCCCTGGCCCCGTGGCTGTGCCTGAACCCCCCACCTCTTCCCTGACAGGCAGATGAAGTGGCACGAGGTGTGTCTGAGCATCTCAGCTGCCATCCTGGAGATCCTCAATGCCTGGGAGAACGGTGTCCTCACCTTTGAGTCCATCCAGGTGGGGCTGGTGGGGGGCAGAGCGGGGCTGTGCTGTGTCCTAAGGAGGGGCCAGGGGTTGAGATGCTCCAGGGTCCCCTGTTCTCCTGCAGCTGCCTTGGAGCTCACTGAGACTTGGGAGGGGGGAACTGATGTGGCTTCAGCCCTGTGATGCTGCCCTGACCCACTGGCTGGCAGTGGGACTGGCAGGGATGTCACCCATGGAGGAGGGAAGGGCTTGGACCCCGCAGTTGGGACCCACAGCCCTGAGAGGCGATTCCTGAGCATCCACCCATCTGTGCTCATCCTCTGCTCCGTCTCCTCTCCTAGAAAATCACAGACAACATCAAGGGGAAGGTGTGCAGCATGGCAGTGTGTGCCGTGGCCTGGCTGGTGGCCCACGTCCGCATGCTGGGCCTGGACGAGCGGGAGAAGTCCCTGCAGATGATCCGGCAGCTCGCGACCCCCCTGTATGGGGAGAACACGCTCCAGTTCTACAACGAGCGGTGAGCTCGGGCACAGCCTATCCCCGCCCTGCTCCTGCCTCCCACTGCCATGCCGTTCCCTGCCCTGCTTCCCCTTCCCAGTGCCGTGTCTCCTGCCCCCCTTCCCAGTTCCCTCCTGATCCCGTCTCTCCTCTGCAGCGTGGTGATCATGAGCTCCATCCTGGAGCACATGTGCGCCGACGTCCTGCAGCAAACGGCCACGCAGATCAAGTTCCCTTCCACGGGCATGGACACCATTCCCTACTGGAATCTCCTGCCCCCCAAGAAGCCCATCAAGGAGGTGCTGACCAGCGTGTTCACCAAGGTGCTGGAGAAGGGCTGGGTCGACAGCCGCTCCATCCACATCTTCGACACCCTGCTGCACATGGGGGGGGTCTACTGGTTCTGCAACAACCTGGTCAAGGTATGGGGGGCAGGAGGGACCCCCAGTGCCACGGTGGGAACGATGGGTCTGGTCTGTGCTCCCAGTGCCCTCGGTGTCCCTGGGCTGACTGCTGGGCACTGGAGGGGAGGGGGCAGACCCAGCCCTGCCCATGCCCCCCTCCTCCCTGCCCTCCTCCCTGCAGGAGCTGCTGAAGGAGACACGGAAGGAGCACACCCTGCGGGCCGTGGAGCTGCTCTATGCCATCTTCTGCCTGGACATGCAGCAGCTGACGCTGACGCTGCTGGGCCACATCCTGCCCAACCTGCTGACGGACTCCTCCAAGTGGCACACCCTCATGGACCCCCCCGGGAAGGCCCTGGCCAAGTAAGACCCCAGACCCATGGGAGACTCTGTCCCTGGGGGAGCCTGGCTGGGGAGGTGGGGAGATGCTGGGATGGAGGTCCCAGACACTCAAATCCCTCCCTGTGCCTGGCACAGTGCTGGCAGTTCCCACTCTGGGTCCATTCCCTGCTGTCCCCCTCTGAGGAGGGACCTGCTGTGTCCCATCCCTGGGCTCACACCTCTTCCTCAGGTGGGCTGGCAGCACCTGGCTGTGTCCCTGCTCTGTCCCCAGGCTCTCTGTGTGGTGTGCCCTGAGCTCCTACTCCTCCCACAACAAGGGCCAGGCCTCGGCCCGGCAGAAGAAGCGGCACCGGGAGGACATCGAGGTGTGTCTGGTGTGGAGCAGGGGTTGGCAGGGGGCTCTTTGTGCCCAAAAGCAGCAGTGTCCTGGGGAGGGGAGGGTGGCAGGAGTTGGTGGGTTAGACCAGACTCCCTACCCAGCTTCTCTGGGCTCTCTGAGGTCTTTTGACCTTAAAATCCAGGGTTTTCCTTCTCTTTCCTGAAGAAGGGGCTGTAATGAGCTGGTCTGGATGTGTCCTGCCCAGGTTGGGATGCTGTGAGTGAACAGAGATCATGGTCCTGGGCCCAGGGTGGGCCAGGACACCCCCTCAGCGAGGGGCTGGTGGGGCTGAACCCCCTCTTTCTTTCCCCCAGGATTACATCAGCCTGTTCCCACTGGACGACACGCAGCCCTCCAAGCTCATGCGCCTGCTGAGCTCCAACGAGGAGGATTCCAACATCCTCTCCAGCCCCAGTAAGTGTGGGGAATGGGGTGGGGGTGGCTCCTGGGAGGGCACCATCCTGCCTTGCTGTTCTTTTTGGGTGTGAAATGTGTATTTGAGCAAAACCCCTTCCCAAACTGGCCGGGTGCGGATTTAGAGCCCTCAAGTGTTATTTCAGTTATCCTGGAAAAGGGAAAGGCAAAACTCTTTGTTTCTCTGATCTGAACAACTTCAAGGGGTGAGGTTACACCTTCTCTCCATGCTGGTGCCCCCCAGCCCAGCACCCCACACCCGAGGGGCTCAGGGGGGCTTTGAGAGCCGTGTCCCCCCAGCCACCCTGTGTGGGACCAGAGCTCGAGGTGACATTCCTGATGTCTGAGGCCAAATCCTGACATTCCAGTGCTGTGAGCAGAGCCTTGGAACACATCTGTGTCCCTGTGGTGTCACAGGTTGCGACAGCTCTGGTGGTCCATGTCCTGCCTGGCGGGTGCTGTCATGACTCCCATGTGCATTGTCCACACTCCTGGGCAGTGAGTCAGGACCTTTCCTGGTCATTGTTTCTCCCCTTATCCCGAATGTGCTCTTCAGTTATTAGTTTTCGACACATCCATTGACCTCTGGTTTCTTTACTGTCGAAATATGGGCTTTTCCCTTTATCTCACTTATCTTTTTTTAACTCCTGAGGCAGTCCCACCTCTTCCCAGCGACATTCAGGACTTTTTTGGGCTGTTTTCTGCAGTGATGTGGAAACACTGCTTCCTGCAGCGGCCACATAACTCATGTGATTCCATGAGAAAAGTGTGGGAGGGCTTTCTTTTTTTGGTGAGCATCCTCAAGAGCAGCACAAGGTGGGTCCTGCTGGTTTGGGCAGGAGCTGTGGACCATGGGGTCTGCACAAGAGCCTTCCCAGGGCATTTTCATCCTGTTGGAGCGGAGCTGGCCCAGTTCCTCCTACAGAAGTGCCCAACTGGGGGCAGCTCAAGCCCCCTGGTCTATCCTGGGATTTGCTGCTAGATTTGGACGTGCCTCAGCTCTGGTAGCTGGACTGCACCCTGACAGTGAGATTGCAGAGCTGCTGTGCAGCTGTTGAACATCTGGCTCTCACACAGGATGTGCAACGTGTGTGTTGCTGCTCTTCCTCTCTCCTGATCCTGACATCCCCTGGGAGCAGCCTGGGGATCCCCCCTGGGCTCTTGGCTCTGTGGGGGCTGGCAGGGGGGATGTGGCACAGACTGTGCTGTGTTTCTGGGGTGCCCCAGTGGCACAGACTCAGTTGGGGTATGTGGGGCCCAAACCTCTCCCGCTCCACGGAGTCACTCGTGGCAAAGCCCCTCCTGGAGCTGGGTCACCTTAAGTGGCTAGAGCTAGCCAGGGTGGGCACACTGGCACAGCCAAGAGGCTGTTCCTGACTCCTGTTCTGCTGCCCACAGATCGCTCCATGAGCAGCTCACTCTCTGCTTCCCAGCTCCACACCGTCAGCATGAGGGACCCGCTCAACCGCGTGCTGGGTAAGGTGGGGATGGGTCTGTGGGGTCACATCCAGCCAGGCTGGGGCACCAGTGGGAGGTGTGGGCCACCCCCAGCCCCCCAGAACTGACCTGACTGTTGATCTGTCCCTGTCTCTACAGCAAACCTCTTCCTGCTCATCTCTTCCATCCTGGGGGCCAAGACAGCCGGCACCCACACCCAGTTTGTCCAGTGGTTCATGGAGGAGTGTGTGGAGTGCCTGGAGCAGGGCAGCCGTGGGAGCATCCTCCAGTTCATGCCCTTCACCATGGTGAGCCCTGTGGCTGTGACACCCCTGTCCCTGCTCGGGGGTGTGCTGGGGTCCCACAGGACAGGGGCACATCTGGGGGTCCTGCAGCCTGCCTTGCCTGTCTCCATCTCTGGGGACACTCACTGTGCTTCTCCTGTGCCCCCGGGCAGGTTTCGGAGCTGGTGAAGGTGTCCACCATGTCCAGCCCCAAAATCGTGCTGGCCATCACTGACCTCAGCCTGCCCCTGGGCCGCCGCGTCGCTGCCAAGGCCATCGCTGCGCTGTGAGGGGACAGCGCCTGCCCAGGGCACATCCCTGAGCATCCCGGGCACCTCCCTGCCAACCTGGATGCCTGGGATGGCTTCTGTCACTGCAGCTTGGCCTCGCCCTGCCCATGGGCTGCTCCCTCAGTGCCCGGAGCCATCCCTGTGCTGACTTGTGAGGGCTTCGAGAATGAGACGCCCCCATGATTTTTTCTATTCTATAAATAATTCAATCCTTTTGTAGAACCAGGTTTTGCCTCATCTCTGTCTGGGGTCCTGGGGCTCCCCAAAATCCCTTGTTTCGGGGGGTGATGGGGGAGTCAGTGGCCAAGCCCTGTGCTGGGAAGGGGGTTGAATTCCACTCTCCCTGTCCCAGACCCCTGGAGCGTTCCATGCTGCCCTGGGTGGAGCAGGGATGCTTCCTTGCTGTGCTGTCAGCCACAAGCAGGCTCTTGTTGGGAATTCCTCCATGCGAGCGGAGTTCTTGCTGGAATTCCTCCCCGTGAGTGTGAGTTCTTGCCAGAATTCCTCCCCATGAGTGTGAGTTCTTGCTGGAATTCCTCCCCGTGAGTGTGAGTTCTTGCCAGAATTCCTCCCCATGAGTGTGAGTTCTTGCTGGAATTCCTCCCCATGAGTGTGAGTTCAGGCCGAGGTGCGTGCAGCACTGGTGGCCGGTGAGTAACCGCGGCCTCACCGGCACCGCGCCGGCCCCGTGCTGGGACAGACTCCCCCAGGACTGTCCCCACACCCCGTCAGCTGCTCTGGCAGTGAATCCTCCTGGAGTGTCACCAACTCCCAACCCTGAGGGGGTGGCAGTGCCGGGGTGGCTGTACCTCTGCCCCTTCACTCATTGAGGGGGAAGCAGGGCCAGTAGGCACCAGCCCTTCCCTCTGGGCACCTCAGCTCTGGGACCGGGCTGTGCCTCTGCCCCCTCGGCACTGGTGGAGTTCCCAGCTCACTCCTGGCTGCTCCCAGGCTTTGCTGGAGGGAGAGATCCCAATGCACTGGGGGTAGCTGTGGGTGCTGGCTGCTCCTTGACCTTCAGGGAGGGAGATGCTTTCCCACTGCTTCCATGGGTTCATCCCTGGTCCAGGGCAGGTGCAGAGCGGCCGTGGGGGTGGGTGGGACAGCTAACAGAGCTGTGGCACGCACTAGGATGGGCTGGGATGGCCTCACCAGGCCTGACACCCGTGTGAGTGCCACGCTGAGCTGGCACCGACCTGCCTGGGCACCGCTGCTCGCCCAGGGGCGGCTCTTTACCGTTAGCCCAGAGCAAAGAGCAGCACCCGGCGCTCGTGGCCTTCCCGGCTCTGTCAATATTTGCCTCGACAGCACCGTGCCTGGCATTGGCACTGGCGCTTCCCCTTCCAGGAAGGGGCTGGAGCGGGGAAAGGGGGTTTTTCTGTAAGCACCCGCGAGGTGGGAGAGGAAGGAGGGAGCTGCTGCCCATGGGGGTGTGTGTGGCCAAACGCCTGGGAGTGAGGGCTTCCCCCTGACAATGAGAGCCCAGCCATCGGGCTCTGGCCTTGTGCCAGCCCCTTCCCAGGGCTGGGAAGTCGGGGGGAGGCAGGAACTCCTCCCACTGGCCCCCCCTGGCCCTGGGCTCTGTCCCTGTGGGGCTGGGATGAGCGTGGCGAGGGATGCTGGTGGTCACAGGACCTGAGCGTGGGCCCGGTGGGAGGAAAGGGATCTGGTGGAGCTGAGGAGTGCAGGGACAGCCCAGGCTGGGCGAGGCTGGGGGTGGCTGCAGGGGCTTTCTGGGACAGGGAGATGCCCAGGGGTCTCCTGACATTGCCACATCCGTTTGTCCATCCACCCTGCCACAGGCACCCTGCCTTCCTCACTGCTCGAAGCCTCGTCCCACTGTGGTCGCTCTGGGAGGGCTCTGGGCACATCCTGAGGCAGCTCTGGAGCAGATTCCCCCTGTGGCAGCAGCAGCAGAGGGGTGGGTGGGTCCTCCCAGCGCGGGTGGCTTCCGGAGCTTTCTAGGAATCAGCTCTTGCCCAAGTGATGCTGCCGGGGGTGGGAGGAAGCAGATGCCCCATGGGTGCCTCCCGGCCCTCAAGGGGCTCGGGCCATGGTGTGGGGGCACCAGGGGGCTTGGTTTCCAGTGGCACTGTGCACCACTGAGCCGACACTGGCAGCCACAGCCCAGCCCCAAGTGCCCCATTCTCTGGTCCCCTGTTCTCTGTCCCCGTGTCCCCATGTCTGGTCACTCCACTTCTCCCCCAAGCAAGCAGGAGACAGCAGGACAGAGCAAAAATAGAGTTTATTTCCATTTTTATCACAAATAATAAAAAAAAAAAAGTAGCGTGTGTTCCTCGGGGCTGACCCAATTGCAGCAATAAATAGAGTACAAAACCCGCCGCCCCCGCGCCCGCAGCTCCCACACGGCCACGGGACCGGGGCTGCGTCAGGCTCAGGGGATGGGACCACGGCCAAGCAGCTCCTCCCGGCCAGGGATGGGCACTAATAAGTTAAACTGCAATAAATACCCCGAATTTAGCAGGGAAGGGGGACAGACCAGAGACAGCCCCCCCCAAGTGCTGGTGCTCCCCAGAAAAGCCTCGTTCTGGGTGGGTTGCATCCCCCCGACATTTCCATCCTCCCCTCCCTCCCTAATGGCTAATAAATATTAATTACTGGAAATAACACCCATCAGATGTGGCCCTGTAGGCTGCAGCCCAGGCAGGGAGATGCTGCTCTGGAGCATCCTCATCCTCGGATGAAGGAGGTTTCCCATGGGATGCTGCAGGTGGGACCCTGCAGCACAAACTGTGGGGAAACTGAGGCACAGGCGGTGCCGCGGCAGCCACGGGGGCTCGGCCCAGCTCCCGAACCTCGTAGCAGAGATACGCTTGTGTTTAAATATTAAACAAGGGTGATGCTGCACAGATACCCGTGCACGGATCCACCACGGGGACCCCCCTGGACCGGGAGCATCCCCGGCCAGATAAATATTAAATAGCCATAAATATTAAATAAGCAGAAAACGGGGCGCTCCTGGGATGTCCCTCGGGCGGGACATCCACGAACAGGGGTCAGAGGCGGGCGAGGTGCCGCAGAGCCCGGTACGCCGTCTCCAGGAACCGCTGGAAGTTGGCCAGGATGAAGAAACCACCGACTTGGTGGTGGAAGTGGGAGGAGAAGGTGGGCAGGGGGTCCGGGTTCTCCGTGGGGTACGTCACTGTGGCCAGGCCCAGGTCCTCCATCTGCAGCCGGGCAGAGGCAGCGGAATCAGCTCCGGGCTCAGAGATACCCTGGGAGCTCGGAGGCATCCCGGGGATGCAGAGTGTCCCTGCTGGGCCCTCCCTGTGCCCTTCCTGGGGATACGGTGCCCACCATGCCCACCCATCCCTGGGGATTCAGCCCCTGCCATGCCCACCCAATCCCCCCAAGCCCCCATCCCCCTCACCTGCTGCTGGATGTTGGAGGACAGGTTGGCCGTGTCCAGCTGCAGGGTCTCCACCAGCCCGGCATGGCCGGGCAGCAGGTCCCTCACAGCAGCCAGGGAGCCGTGGTAGACGCGGAGCCCAGCGCGGATCTGGTTGAAACAGGTCTCCTGTGGTGGGCACAGCACGGTCAGTGGGACCATGGGGGGCTCTGGGGTGCCCTGAGCTGTGGCAGAGCCAGCGGGGCTGAGACCTGCCAGGTCCTGGCAGGGGTGGGCTGCACTCACCGCCTGGAAGGAGCGGCTGTGGCACTGCTCCAGCGGCACCTGCGCGATGTCCAGGTCCTGCCGCACCAGCAGCAGCTCTTCCTCCTTGCACAGCTGGAAGGTGTCACACTGCAGGCGAGGGGGATGGTGTCAGGATGGCCAGAGGACCCCGACACCCCCTGACATCCCATTCCTGGGGTGTGGGACCCCCCACAGCCCAGCCAGAAGGAGGGAGGGGATGGAGTGGACCTGCCACCAGTGTTGGCTGCCCTGGCTGGTGTGTGCCCAGGAGGGTCCCTACATGTCCCCGGTGGACCCCACAGGCTCCCAGCCCTGCAGAGCCTTGTCTGTGACCCCGGAGGTTCCACCGTCCCCCCTCTGTGGGACTCACCACCATGCGCTGCAGCGCGGCCACATCCCCGCGGACCTTGCGGGTGAACTCGAGGTTCCTCTGCAGGAAGAGCTGGAAGTCCTGGTCCCCGGAGAGCTCGGGCAGCGGTGCCCCGTGCAGTGCCCACCACGGTGCCCACAGCAGTGCGCCCAGCAGCGCCAGCCCACCTGCGGGGACAACAGCTCAGAGCCCACCCGACACCCCGGGGACCCCGACCCTGTGCCCAGGGTGGGGTCAGCAACCAGAACCCCCCCAGAAGAGATGGGGGCACCAGCGCGGGCTGGGAAAGGGGCAGAGACTCCTGAATGGGAAGAGGGACGGGCACTCCCTGCATCCCACAGGCCATGGGGCAGTGCTGGGGGGCTCTGGGTGTGTGGGTGCAGCAGGTGTTACAGGAAGGGTGGATTTATGGGTGCTCTGGGGGAATTGGGCACTGTAGGTGCAGTGGGGGCAGTGAGTGAAGTGGGTACAATGGGAGCAACAGGAGCAGTGAGAGATGTGGGGGCTGTGGGAGCAATGGGGGCTGTGGGTGCAATGGGAGCAGTGGGAGCAGTGGGAGCAGCAGGAGGTGTGGGGGAAGTGGGAGCAGTGGGAGCAGTGGGGCCTGCAGCTGGTGCCAGGTACTCACGGGTGAGGGAGCACATGGTGGGTGCTCGGTGTCTTCTCCTCAGTTCAGAGCAGCCCAGCCCAGCCCAGCCCGGCCTCCCTCTGTCCCGCCCAGCTCTGCTCATCGATCAGGGCATTTATAGTGCAGGGCCCGGGGATTCTCACCGACGTTGCAACCGCCCCGATTGCTTCATTGCCTTAATCACAGCTTTCAGATCTCGGGAACCGGGCGCTCGGCCGGGCCCCCACCGCGGGGCTTTCCCGGGGCGAGTGGGCAGCGCTGCCCCTCGGTGTGGCTGTGGGTGCCCAGCTCAGCCCTGGCACTGAGGTGGGTGCCAGGACGGGGCTGGTGGGGCATTGGTGACTCATTAACCTGCTCCCAGGGCTCCCACTGTGCTGGCCAGAGCCCAGTGCAGTGAGGTCACTCAGAGGGTCACTCACAAGGTTGCTTCAGGGTCATTCACAGGTGACCAGGCAAGGGGACGGTGGCTTCCCGCTGCCGGTGTCACTCCAGGATCATGCCCATCCCTGTTCCATGTGGGAATCAGCCCCCCAGCTGCCCCAGCTCCTCACCCCAGCGCCAGGGTGGGTGCTGGTGATGTGACTGGAGAGTGGGACTCGATGGCCCCTGTGGGTCCCTTCCACCTCAGAATGTCCTGTGATTCTGACTCTGTGCCCTTCACTGTGGTGGCACCAGCCAGCGGTGGCCAAGATGTGACCCTGTCCAGGCACCTCCCCAGGGCTATGGCTGCCCAGTGCAGCACCCTGGGGTCACATCCTGCCGTGCTGGGCATTGTGGGGCCAGGTTGTGCACAGTGTCCCCCATGTGCAGCAGCTGCATCAGGCTGACCCCCCTCCCCCTGCAAGGGGCCAACACGCCCTGCCCTTCAGGGAAGAGGCTTCCAGGACAGCCCCAGGTCTGGGATGGCTCTTCCCGGCCCTGCCACGCTGACGTGGGAATTCTGGCTCGTGCCGGTTCCCGCAAGTCCTTCCAGGATGATCCCTTGGGCCGGCGCCAGCTGGATCGGCTCCTGTCCGGCACGGGCTGGATGGGGCAGGGAGGCACCTACTGCCCCCCCCCCAGCCCTAGGCAGGGTGACCCTGGGGCAGTGCTGAGCTGGGGGGACTCACTCCGTGCCCCTGACCCCTGGGAGGGTCCCATCTCTGTCCTCCTGGGGGCTGTGGGGACAGGGATGGGGACAGGGAACCCCATTCCTGCATGTTGCAGACCTTGGTGGGTGTGGGGATGGGCCACACATCCAGTGGGGTACAGCCCATGGGCTACACTTCGTGGGGTGCAGTTTGTGGGGCACAGCCACAGCACCAGCCCCGAGAGCTGCTCCCACCTCCAGCTGGGAAACGAACCCCCATCAGCTGCAGCCAACCCGTGGGCACAAAGCAGAGCCAGCTGTTCCCTCTGGAACCTAAGGCTGACCTCCCCTCAGAACCTGTGAGCACCAAGTGTTCTGCCCTCGGACTGTGTGAGAGGACCGTGGCAGTGGGGACTGTTTGTGGGATTTTGGGAAGCAACAGTCCCTCCCAGCTTTGCCTGTGCCCTCCCAGGAGTCAGGGGAAGCTGGTGGCCATGGAGGGACCCAGTGTGGTGCCCCTGGACCGCAGGGACCCCGAGGGCCCACAGGATCACCCCAGAGCGGATCTGCCCTCTCAGCAGGTTGGTGCTTTCAGGAATTGTGGAGGGGGGGTGGTTGAATCAGCGCCTGGTGGGGCCCAAAGCCCCCGTCAGCTTTCCAAGGAAGGAAGTGGTTTCGGACTCGAAACTCTGTGGGTGTTGGGGGGTGGGGGGTGGAGCTGGGGCAGCACAATCCCCCACATGGGCCTTGAGCAGCCCAGCCCGGCCCTGGGGACTGTCCTGGGCACTCGCCCCGCTGTTTCAGCCTCGTGGCCACCCTTCCTCTTCACGTGGCCCAAGCTGGGAATCCTCGTCCCCTTCCCTCTGCCAACACGTCAGCGCTCCTGGGGTGTCCCTGAGTCCCCAGAGCCAGCCCTGGTTGTCCCCCTCGGCTGGGCTCTCGCCTTCCCTGGTCTCCCCCAGGGGCCCCTGGAGCAGGGATGGGCCGGGGCAGCCTCACACTTGACCCTCAGCCCTGGCCCCTGTCCCGGCATGGGCGTGCTGGGGAATTCCTGGATTTTCCCAGAGGACTGATCCCAGATACCGGCAGGATCCACCTGGGGTGGCTACACATCCCCTGTCACCATCACCCCCCGGGGCTGGGGTTGTGGGGCACAAGGGGGGCCCAGCCTGGCCCTGTGCCTTTCCCCACAGAGGTCTCCAGCCCCGTGCCCCCTCCCCACCCCAACAAACCCACGGCAGGAGCCGCCCAGGCTGGTGTTTTTCCGTCTTTTATTTTAAAATTCGTAATTGAAGTTTAACAAAGTTTGACCCCGTTGCTGTCGGGGGAGATGGGGGGGCCCTGGCGGAGCCCCCGCTCCTGCCCCCTGCCCGCTCCAGCCCCGCTCCCCCCGCAGCCCCCCCGGCACCGGCTCCGACATCACCACAGGGATCCTTCCAGGGATGTTTATTGGGGAGGGGGTCCCGCCGTGGGTGCAGGGGGTCGGGGGCTGTGGGCCCAGGGAACCCCCTGTGTCCCCTCCCACAGTACAGACATGCAGGGATTTATAAAAGGGGGGCTGGGGGTGCCCTGCTCAGCCACCATCTGCCCGAGGGACAAATAAAAAACACAGCCAGGGCCCAGGGTCACGGAAAACCGTCGTCGTCGTCCTCTGCCATCTCCTTGGCGAACTCCAGGTCCTGCTGCTCACGCTCCCGGCGCTCCTGGAAGGCAGAGGTTGGTGGCAGGTGGGGACAGGAGCCACGTCCTTCCCGTGGCCGCAGGGACCCGGGTGAGACCTCACCTCTGCAGATTCCAAGTCCTTGTTGTACGATTTGGGTGGGAACCTCATGGCCTGGAGAAAGGGAGGAGGAGGAGCTCTGAGCTGAGCCAGCCTGGGGCTGTGTCCCGCTGTCCCCAGGGCAGTGGGGCCAGGCCGTGCTCACCTTCACGGACATGTTGTGGATGTCGAGGCAGAAGGAGATGCGCTGGTGGAAGGCCAGCTGGGGCTCCCGGGTCGAATAGATGTCGATCATCTCCTTGGACTGGACGTAGCCCTTCTCGTGGTTGATGCTGGCCTCGATCACGCCGTCCCGGATGGCCTGTGGGCAGGGGCAGGGCACGGCGTGTCCCCCAGGGCTCGGGATGTGGTGCACAGGGAGACAGGGCAGAGCGGGGGGCTGTGGGCACCCCGGGACCCCCCGTGCTGATACCTTGGCGACGATGAACTCGGCGTCCTCCGGGCTGTCCAGCTGCAGCTTCTGGGCGATGTCGGCCAGGGAGATGCGGGAGTAGGAGAGGCTGATCATCCGGACACCTGCGGGGACAGCGGGATGCAGCCCCCTGGGACCATGGTATCGCCTGGGGGGGCCCCAAACACCCCCCTACCTGTCTTGATGACGTTGTGCCTCAGCCGGATGATGAGGGTGTAGGTGCCATCTGCCTGGAACTTGTCCCCAAACTGGTCAAGGACTTGGTTGAACTTGGCCAGGTTCCCTGTCCTGACAGCTGGAGGGGAGAAGGTGGGAATGGGGGAGGGAGAAAGGACAGGGAATGCAAGGCAGGGGTGACTCCCTTCCTCCTCCTCCTCCTTCCCAAGTGGCATCTGCATCTGAGACCCATCAAGGGGAGAGAAGAGAACGCCCCTTGGGTGCCTTCCCACTCAGGGTATTCCATGGCTCTATGGGACAGGGAGGGACAGAAGGCCATACCCTGGGTCAGCAGGAAGTAGGGCATGAGCGAGCGCTTGAGCGAGGGCTGCCGGAACTGCAGCCTGTCTGGGATTTCCCCGAGCAGCAGCTCCACCACGATGAGCAGCTTGTGCACCTGGGGCAGAACGAGACCCTGGGTGAGTCCCTGCGGGGCCTGAAACCATCCCTGTCCCTGTGGGGCCCAACTCCAGGAAGTCCTGAAACCATTCCCATCCCTGAGGGGCCCAGGAGGTCCCAGATCTGTCCCTGGGAAGTTCCAAACCTGGGAGGTCCCACACTAATTTTCCCTGCAGGGCCCAACACCCCGGGCAGTCCCAAAGCTGTCCCCATGGGGCTTGATACACTGGGAAGTCCTAACCCCAGGAGGTCCCAAACCTGGGAGGCTCCAGAGCCCAACTCTGGGGGGTCCTGGATCTGACCCTGGAAGGTCCCAACCTGGGGTGGTCCCAGACCTGACTCCATAAGGCCTGACATCCCAGCAAGTCCTGGATCTGTTCCTGGGAGGTCCCAAACCTGGGAGATCCTGCACCCATCACCTCTGCAGGGGCTGACTCCCTGGGAGATCCCAAACCTGAGGGGTCCCAGCCCCACCCCCAGCCCCGGGGGGTGCCACGCCGTCCCCCCTCACCGTCTGTTTGAAGCCCACGGCCGTGTGCTGCGGCGCCTTGCGCAGGGCGTTGGTCATGGTCCGCCGTGCCTCCGAGTATTCCAGCTGGATGGCCTTGATCCGCCCTGCGCCCACACGGGGCGGGTGGGGAAAGCCACCCAAGTGAATCCAACCCGACCCGCGCGCACGGGGCTCCAAATCCTGCCTGGAAGCCCCATCTCCAGCTGCTCAAAGGGGTTTCCAGGGAAGCAGAGCCGGGAGGCGGGGGCGGCTCCCCTGGGTGGGACACGCTCACCTGTGTAGTACAGGTACCGAGCCCACTCGTTGTTGTTGGCCTGCTCGGGGAACACGGACTTGGAGACGAGCTTCTCGGCCTGGTCGTAGAGGTTGTAGTGGAGGTAATTCCTCAGGAGCAGGTTGAGCAGCGTGGCCTGGCCGTCGGCGTCGTGGCGCAGCGTGGCCGTGCGGAGCCGCGCGTGCAGGAAGCTGTGGGGTGGCACAGGGAGTCAGGGAGCAAACGGGGGGACCGAGCTCGGGGACAGCCCACCCGCAGGGCCCATCCCACCTCCGGACCACGTCGAGCTTGTTCAGGAACTCGTAGATCCGGGAGTGGTAATAGTAGCACTTGGCCACCACCAGGTCCAGGGCCCGGCGGTTCTGGGAGCTGATCTTCTGCATCAGATCATCGGACACTTTCTGAGCCTGCGGGAGGGGAAGGGAGGTCAGAGCAGGGGGATTGATCCTGAGAGGGGCAGAGACCACCCGGGCTGTGAAGTGGCCTCCCAATACCCCTGGCATGAGGGCACAGCGTGGGGCAGAGCCAGGTGGTCCCTGAGGCTCCTGAGGAGCAGGAGGACAGTGGGATCAGCTTGGGGGTCTCACCTCAGGGTACCTCTTGCTGTTCATCAGGTAGATGACGAGCAGCAGCTGCAGGTAGGTCTCCACCTCTGGCAGGAGAGGGGCTGAGGCTGCTTTCCCTGTCCGTGGGCGGAACTGCAGCTCAGCTTCCGTGTCCATGGACTGAGGGAACAGAGGGGACACATCCTGATCCCTGTCAGGATGTGACAGGAGCCAGCCCAGGCTACTCTTATGACAGTCCCATCCCTGCCCAGGGCTGCAGTGTCCTGTCCCTGCTCACACATGCTCCTGAGCAGCTGGGCTGTGCCCCCAGTGCCCCCCAGCCGTCAGTGTGAAGCCATTCCCCCTTGTCCTGTCACTGCAGACCCTTGTAAATAGTTTCTCCCCATCTTTCCTGTCGGCTCCTTCAGGTATTGGGAGGCCACAGTTAAGTCATCCCTAAACCTTGTCTTCTCCAAGCTGAATTATCCCAGTTCTCTCGGTCTTTCCTCAGAGCAGAGGTGCCCCATCCCTCTGATCATTTTGGTGCCTCCTCACTCCAACAGCTCCCCATCCTTCCCGTGCTGGAACCCCCGAGCTGGGACCTGCGCTGGGGGCAGGTGTCCTGTACCTCCTCCAGGAACCCGAGCAGGAAGTCCCTGAGGGTGCAGTTGGAGGTGAAGAAGCCGTGGATGGCCTTGTGCAGCACGTTGGGGTTGAGGCGGCGGGAGGTGGAGGGCAGAGCCCGCAGGGCCCGCAGGACGTAGCGCGGCTCCTTCCCCGACACCGCCTTCTCCAGCTGCTTCACGTGCTCCTTGATGTCTGCGGGGGGCACACGGACACCCCTCACCCCAAATCCTCTGCCAGGGCACCCCAGGGCTGGGTCTCCCCTGTCCTGCTGTCCTGGGGCTTCGGTGTCCCCGGTGACCTGACCCATCCCTGCTCGGAGTAGGGGGCTGGGGAGACCCCCCCAGAGCCTTCTCCCTCCTCCCCAGGAGCTCCAGCCCCTCTCTGCACCCCCGCGGGGTCCCACCACAGCAGGCCAGCAGCTCCCCTGTCCCTCACAGCCCGTCCTCCCAGGGATCTCCACAAAATACCTCTCCCTATCCCTTTCCTTCACAGAGCCCCCCCAAGCCCCTTTGCACACAGTGACCCTCCCCAAAAACACACCTCCATCTCCTTTTCCTCACAGTGACGCCCCCCCCCAACCCACCTCCCTTTCCCACATGGTACTCCAAGACTCCCCCTCCCCAAAATGACCCCCCCAAAACCCACCTCCCAGCTCCCTTTCCCTCAGGGCCGCCCCCCAACTCCACTCTCCACACCGATCCCCCCATTCCCCTGCCCCAACATCCTTTCCAGCCCCCCTCCACTGAGACTCCCCCCAAAACTCCTCCAGGGCTCCCGTAGCCCCCCAACCCCCTCCTCCCAACGCCCTCTCTCCCAGGACCCCTCCCAGATGTCCCACCAAGCTGTCCCTGCTCCCTCTCTCCCTCACGACCCCCCAGTCCCCTCTCAGACCCCCCATCACAGCGACCTCCCCCCCCTCACCCTCCAGCGTGATGGCGTCCAGCTCCCTCTGCGGCTGCCGCTCGCCCGCCGCCTCGGGGGCCGCCGGGGCCGCCTCCTCGTGCATCTCGACGTCGGGGGGCGCGGGCGGGGGTCCCTCGGGGGGTGCCTTGGCCTTGTCGCCGCGGCGGCGGGGCCCGTCCTGCTTCATGGCGTGACACTGCACAACGGGCCGCCAGGCGCGGCCGGCCGAGCGCCGAGCGCCCGACCCCGATCGGCTCCTCCCGCCGCCCGCTCGGGCCTTTCCGCCGCCGCTCGGGGAGTCCCGCCGAGCTTGCTCGGCAATTTCCGTAAGGCTTTCGGGTATTTCCGCCCGGCGCTCGGCTGTGTCCGCCCGCTTGGGGGCGCAGGCGCGCGCGCGTCCGCGCTGGGCAGAAGCGCGAGGTCCCGTGAGGGGCCGGGACCCGGAGCGGGATTCCCGTGAGGGGTCCTATGAGGGTCCGGGACCGGGAGTTCTGTCAGGGGTCCTGTGAGGGGCCGGGACCGGTGATCCTGTGAGGGGTTCCATTAGGGGTCCTGTGAGGGGCCGGGACCGGTGATTCTGTGAGGGGTTCCATTAGGGGTCCTGTGAGGGACCGGGACCGGCGATCCTGTGAGGGGTTCCGTGGGGTCCCGTGAGGGGTCCCGTGAGGGGCTGGGACCGGGGATCCTGTGAGGGGCTGGGACCGGGGATCCCGTGAGGGGCTGGGACCGGGACCAGGAGACCCGTGAGGGGTCCTGTGCGGAGCCGGGACCAGGAATCCTGTGAGGGAGCCCATGAGGGGCCGGGACTGGGGATCCCGTGAGGGGTCCTGTGAGGGACTGGGACCGGGAATCCTGTGAGGGGTCCCGTGAGGAGCCAGGCTGGGACTGGGAACGAGAGAGCTACGTGCCCTTATTTCTGCGACAGCCTCACCCCCAGGGTTGTGGGATGTACTGTGGGACCGAAAACACACGGGAAGAAAGAAGTTGCCTTCCAGAACACCGGGTTGCTCAGCAAGAAGCTCCTCTTTATTTATAAAGCGATAATGAGAGTATTTAAATTGTATCTGAAGCACTGCCCCATGTCCCTGGAGCAGCCTGTGGGCGATGGCAGTGCTGGGAGCAGGGAAGGGTGGGTGAAAGCCCTGGGATCCCCCCACCTTTGTGCCACCAGCAGCTCATGGAGCCCCTCAGGACCCCCAGGGGGACAAAGGTAAGTGGTCCCCCTGCAGGTCTTTTCCTTTGGCTTTTGTTTCCATTGCATTTTCCCCCCTTTTCCCTTTGCATTTCCCTTCCTTTCCCTTTGCATTCCTTTTCCCTTTCCCATTCCCTTGCCTTTCCCTTTCCCATTCATTGGTTGCAGAAGCAGCAGCGTTTTTAGGGAAGCAGGATAACATGAGGCACAGCTGCCAGGCCTGTGATTATTTGGGCTTGTGGATTTTCTGGTTGTCCCTCTGCTTTCAATGGGGGACAGCCAGAGACATCCACTTTGATATCCAGCCTTCTGGATCCATAATGAGTTTTCCTGCCTTAAGTTTGCTTTTCCCAGCCAAAGCAGCCTTGAGCATTAACAAGGATGAAACTGGGGGAGAGAAGTGGCTCATGGGTATAGAATTTCCCACACTGTGGGGAAGGATTGCCTGGACAGGGGCAGGTCCCCATTGAAGAGGTTGAGGGCGTACAGGGCCACGTACAGGGCGGCCACGACCTCATAGGGCTTTTCCATGGGCTCAGCTAATCCATCTTTCTGGAGCTTCACTCTGCTCATCTCCACCAGGGCCATGGTTAAGGTCTGATCATCCTCCTGCTGTGGGAAGGAGAGCAGGCTGGCATCCACATGGAAAGGTGTAGCCACCGTCCTCAGATTGTGCTCCAGGAGTTTTCCAACCTTCAGAGCAACCACAGAAAAGGCAAATCAGTGTTTTAGCAAGTTGTGAAATTGTGATGTCATCATGGACACGGTGCTTTAATTAAAATACCCCCCGTTACCCCTTCAAACAAGCCAAGTGTGATGTGGGTACTCACCAGCTGCAGCTGTTGGGACACAATCTTCCTTTCCAAGGATTCCAGCAGCAGCGCCAGCTGATTGTCCAGTAGCTCTGCAGAATGAAACCAGCTCTGATCAGAAAGCTGCCAGCCAGGTGTTTGAGAGAGCTGGTGGGATGGGCAGGGTGAGCAAGATGAGAAGGGTGATCATTTCTTGTAGGAAACAATTTCTTATAGGAACAAACATTGCCTGTTTGTTCCAAAGCTCTTTGCATGTTTTATTCCAAATGATTTGTGCTGTGAGAGGGATGTGTCTGTTTCTCACAGATTCGTGGAATCTCTTGAGTTAGAAGGGACTCCCAAGAATCATGGATTCTGATTCCTGGCCCTGCCCAGGACACCCCAGCAATCCCACCCTGTCCCTGAGAGTGTTGTCCAAACACTCCTGGAGCTCTGGCAGCCTTGGGGCCGTGCCCACTGCCCTGGGGAGCCTGTTCAGTGCCCAACCAGCCTCTGGGGGAAGAACCTTTCCCTGAGATCCAACCTGACCCTGCCCTGGCACAGCTCCAGCCCTTCCCTGGGTCCTGTCACAGGTCACAGAGCAGAGGTTGGAGCAGCCCCTTGGGAGGAAGCTGTGAATGCACTTGGAGGGAGCAGAGAAGCCTGGAGGGGTATCATGGGGGGCTCTCTGCTCTGCCCTGCATGGGATTTAGATGCAGATTCCACTTGGGGAGGAAGAGGAGCAGGAGGGCCTGGCCAGCCTGGGAGTCAGCCCTGCCTTTATTTCCCCCCTATCAAAGACCCAAAGCCTCACCAGCCAAAGCATCGAGGGTGTAGGTTATTCCCTTTGCCAGCCGAAGACGACGATCTCTTGGAGAATTCTCCAAGGTGCTCAACAGGTCTTTTAAGTCTGGGCTTTCAGTTTTCAGCTCATAACCATCAGTTTTCTCAAGAACTCCTTCCATCTGGGGAACAAGGAAAAGAAAAGTGAGGATTTGAGGGCAGAGGCTGCTGCTAGTGCAGAGCAGAGAGATGTGCTGAGTGTGGGAATTTTGGAGGGACTGTTGTGGCACAGGTGTCTTGTGAGGCAAGAGGTGTGATGGTGGATGTCTGTGTGTTTGTAAATCCTGGCCCTGGGAGAAGCTTTACTTACCTTCTGGCTGAGCTCCTGAAAGAGGTTCCTGTCTTTCATCACAGCTCTGATGGTGTTTAAGAGCGTGGTCTGCAGGTCAGGAGGCAACTCAGAGAAAATGCCACAGTATTGTTTAACTTCTGTGTCCACTGCGGCTGCTGGACTAAAATTTGAGATACCTGAAAACCAGAAAGATTCCAAAGATGTCACTACTGAACTGGGAGTTCAGGGGCAGCCCTAAACTGAGAGTGTGAAACCCTGGTGTGAATATTTTGGGAGCAAGATGGAATTTGGGCAGTTGTTATGTCTTGGGGAACACAACAGTCTGATGGTTTGTTTTATCCTAGGAGATTCCATCTTACCCAAATGAAGTAAAAGTCCTACACGTGCAGGCAGAAAAATAATTGGCTGAACATCGTCTTTGCCACGTCCACCTGCAGCAAACGAGTATCTGGGAATACACAGTCCTACAACAGGATAAAAAGGACATTTACAATGTGTTCCCCAGCCTTCCCACTGAAGGTCACCCACCCTGTTTTCTCCCTGGCTCTTTTCTGCTATACATGAAAAAGGACCAATCCAAACTCTGCTGCCTGTGCCATTTATCACCAGGAGCTCTGCAGCTCCCCAAATGGAGAGCTGAGAGTTCCAGTGTCCCCCTTGCCTTTCCCTACCAACCCCTCCCCAAACTGCTCCTTTCCCACACAGCTCCTTGACCTTCCATGGGTTGGACAACCTTCCCCAGGTGGTTTCTGTCCCTCCCACTGCCTCCATGTCCTTGCAAACGAGCTGAGGGTGGCTGTGGGGCTGAGTGACACTTGAGAAGATGTTCTTCCTCTTCTGCCCTGTTTCCTGAATGGAGGAGATGGTAATTTCTGGAAGTTACTTACCCCTTTCTCCTTTGTTAATGTTAATCTGGATGGCCCTGAAGGCCAGGGTGCAGCCCTTGGGTATGACTATGCTTTCCATGTTCTCTGTGGAGGCCTGGTGGAGGAAAACACCCTGTTAGAGCCCCTGGGTGCAGGTGTTGGGGAAGGAGCGACACCTGAGCCCGGGGAGAAACCAAACCTCTCCAAAGAACTTGGCGTAAATCATGGCTAGGAAGCCTCCCTGTGCCTTGCTGGACTCCCTGTAGACGGTCTCCTCCGAGGCTTCCAGGGTTTCATAAACCATGTATAAATCGAACTCTGTGCTCAGGAGCTGTTGGATGAAGGAGTGACCCATGTTGATTTTTCTAAAAGAGAAAAAGGATGGGAACAGGCTGGAGCACAAGTGATTTGAGGAGCAGCTGAGAGAGCTGGGGGGGCTCAACCTGGGGAAAGGAGGCTCAGAGGGGATGTTCTGGCTCCAAGCCCCACCCAGCCAGGCCTAGTTAGGGGGAATTCATTGTCTAAGGTCTCAATCTTGTTTTTTTTTCTGTTGAACACCCATTGTGTGACCCAGTATGGGTTGGGTGGGGATGGCCAGAGTGTGTGTGCTGCCTTTGTCCTGCCTTACCTATTTTTTATCATTGTCTCCACTGAGTTCATTTCTATGGCCTTCTTCTGCATCTTGATGGAAAACTCCTGGGACAAGGAGCCACTTCCCTTCAGCTCCACACTTGCAGGATCAACGCCAACGCTGATATCCGCCTTGACTTTGTCAGCAGTGACCTTTGTGAGACCAAATTGGCTGGAATCTGGACCATCTCCCGAGGGAAGGAGGGACTCTGAAATGATTCCATGCATTTGCTTCAGCAGGATGGCACAGACTCAGCACTGTAAGTATTTCACCCACAGGAAAGCTGGAACGTGGGACAGTTCAGCCATGACCCCAGTGACCCCAAAACATTGTCTATGGAATTGGTGAACTTCACATTGATATATTTGGGCTTTACCTGTGCTTTTCCCATCTTCTTCAGGCAGCAGCACATCGTCCAGTCTAAACCTTGTGCACTGGCAGTAGTAACGTGAGTGGAATATGGTATTTTGTTTTATTGTTTTTATCAGAAGACAGAAGGGTCTGAAGTGCTCGTGGTCTGCGATGCTCTCCACAGGGAGCCATTCTTGGTTTGGATCCACTTGATTTGCAATGTATCTGGTGACTTTTTTAAACATTCTGCTCTGTGTGGATTAAATTTTGCAGCCAAGCCAAGTGGATTTGTGCCTTGGGAAAGAGGCAAGGTAAATTAAGCCAAATTACTTGAAATAAGAGCAGGAAATATCAAGCAATCACCCCAGGCCAGCCCCCTTGAGTTTGGGCTGGTGCTCTGCAGGGGAGAGCTGGTGTCTGAGAGCCAGTAACAAAGCCCTGTTTCCTGAGGCAGCTTGTATTTCACCAAAAAAAAGTTTCAGTTTCACTTTTCTGGTGTGTTGGGGGAGGGAAAGCCAGGGAATGCCAGACTGGTTTGGGTTGGAAGAGACCTTAAAGCCCATCCAGTGCCTCCCCCTGCCATGGGCAGGGACACCTTCCACTAGCCCAGGTTGCTCCAAGCCCCGTCCAACCTGCCCTTGGACACTTGCAGGGCTGGGGCAGCCCCAGCTCCTCTGGGCAATCTGTGCCAGGGCCTCCCCTGGCTCCCAGGGAGGAATTTCTTCCCAATGCCCCATCTAACCCCACTGTCCCTCAGGTTAAATCCATTGCCAAGACACTTAGGCTTGTGTGCCCAATTTTAGTAGCACTTGCAGGGCTCATTGCCTTGGAAGTCTTCAAGAAGGGAGAAAAGCTAAAGAAGAGCACTTAGCAGGCAGCTTCCCCCAAGGCTCTGCCCCAGCCCAAGCTCTGGAATAAGGCACTTGCCTGTTTGGTGGATGCCTCCTGTGGATTGGGAGCCTGGGTCTGCTGAGGGGATGTGAGCCCTGCAGAGCAGCAGGACTGGGGAGGAGATCTCTGGCTTCCCTTCTGCTCAGAGGGCTGGAAGCGTTTGCTAAACGAGGGTGTTGGCACAGGAAGCTGGAAGCAGCACAAACCCAAAGAGTTTTAACCCAAAATGATTTCCCTTACCTTGCTAATGGGAGAGGGGGTGTCTCCCTGAAGCAACCCCTGTGGCAGAAGCACCGTTAGACCCAGTCCTTAGACCCAGTCTGTGCAGGAGGATCCCAGGCTGGTCACTGCAGCTTATCCCAAGTCACTCCCAAATGTGAGAGACTTCCTGTTCTCTTCAATTTGTTCAGCATTCACACAACTATTGCTTAACTCTGCCACTGAAAGGCTTTGGTGATTGGGTAGAATCAGATTGTTGGAATCTGTTACAGAGACTGAGTCACTGGAACTTCTACAGATGGAGCAGATGAAACCCATGCACCCCTCCAGGGCCCTGAGTGGAGCTGGGCCTGTACATGTTACACCATGTCTGTGTTTTCAGCATGTTTGGGCTGTGATGCTTTGTGATCTCTTCCTGCCTTTCCCTGCAGTGCAGGATTTCTTGGAGCAGGAGTTCAGGTAAAGAAGTAAAAAGAATTAAAGAGCCAAGTGTGATATCAATGACTGGTAGGGGCTGTGGAATCATCAATTGTATTTTGCAGACTTGGGTGGAAAATAAGTGCCCTTTAAGCTGTGCCCTGCAGTTCTTGCCTCAGTCTGTGCCCTCTTTTGCAGCCTGAGTCGCGTGGACTGACACTGATCCCTGCCGAGCCAGGAACATCTGCTCTAGGGAGGCCGTTCTGCCAGGGCATGGGAGAAGGTTGGTGTTGGTCAGTAATTATTTGCCTTCCTATCTCATTGTATCCATGGAGTAGGGGTGCATTAGGACTTGGCTACGTGCCCTTATTTCTGTGACAGCCTCACCCCCAGGGTTGTGGGATGTGCTGTGGGACTGAAAACACACGGGAAGAAAGAAGTTACCTTCCAGAACACCGGACTGCTCAGCAAGAAGCTCCTCTTTATTTATAAAGCCATAATGAGAGTATTTAAATTGTACCTGAAGCACTGCCCCGTGTCCCTGGAGCAGCCTGTGGGCCATGGCAGTGCTGGGAGCAGGGAAGGGTGGGTGAAAGCCCTGGGATCCCCCCACCTTTGTGCCACCAGCAGCTCCTGGAGCCCCCCAGGACCCTCAGGGGGGACCAGGGTAAGTGGGTCACTGCAGGTCTTTTCCTTTGGCTTTTGTTTCCATTGCATTTTTTGCCTCTTTTCCCTTGGCATTCCCATGCCCTTCCCTTTCCCATTAATTCATTGCAGAAGCAGCAGCGTTTTTAGGGAAGCACACGAGGCACAGCTGCCAGGCCTGTGATTATTTGGGCTCGTGGATTTTCTGGTTGTCCCTGTGCTTTCAATGGGGGACAGCCAGAGACATCCACTTTGATATCCAGCCTTTTGCATCCATAATGAGCTTTCCTGCCTTAATTTTGCTTTTCTCAGCTAAAGCAGCCTTGAGCATTAACAAGGATGAAACTGGGGGAGAGAAGTGGCTGGTGGGCAGAGGTTTCCCAGCAGCTTGGGGAGGGGTTCCCTGGGCAGGGCCAGGTCTCCAGTGAAGAGGTTGAGGGTGTACAGGGCCACGTACAGGGCGGCCACGACCTCATAGGGCTTTTCCATGGGCTCAGCTGATCCATCTTCCTGGAGCTTCACTCTGCTCAGCTCCACCAGGGCCATGGTTAAGCTCTGATCCTCCTGCTGTGGGAAGGAGAGCAGGCTGGCATCCACACGGAAAGACTCATTCTCGTCCTCCAGCTCGTGCTCCAGGAGTTTTCCAACCTTCAGAGCATCAACAAAAAAGGCAAATCAGTGTTATAGCAAGTTGTGAAATTGTGATGTCATCATGGACACAGTGCTTGAATTAAAATACCCCTGTTACCCCTTCAAAGGAGCCAAGTGTGATGTGGGTACTCACCAGCTGCAGCTGTTGGGACACAATCTTCCTTTCCAAGGATTCCAGCAGCAGCAGCAGCTGATTGTCCAGTAGCTCTGCAGAATGAAACCAGCTCTGATCAGAAAGCTGCCAGCCAGGTGTTTGAGAGAGCTGGTGGGATGGGCAGGGTGAGCAGGATGAGAAGGGTGATCATTTCTTGTAGGAAATGCCTGTTTGTTCCAAAGCTCTTTGCATGTTTTATTCCAAATGATTTGTGCTGTGAGAGGGATGTGTCTGTTGCTCACAGATTCATGGAATCTTGTGAGTTGGGAGGGATTCCAAGGATCATGGAGTCTGATTCCTGGCCCTGCCCAGGACACCCCAACAATCCCACCCTGTCCCTGAGAGTGTTGTCCAAACCCTCCTGGAGCTCTGGCAGCCTTGGTGCTGTGCCCACTGCCCTGGGGAGGCTGTTCAGTGCCCACCACCCTCTGGGGGAAGAACCTTTCCCTGAGATCCAACCTAACCCTGGAGGGGTATCATGGGGGGTTCTCTGCTCTGCCCTGCATGGGATTTAGATGCAGATTCCACTTGGGGAGGAAGAGGAGCAGGAGGGCCTGGCCAGCCTGGGAGTCAGCCCTGCCTTTATTTCCCCCCTATTAAAGACCCAAAGCCTCACCAGCCAAAGCATCGAGGGTGTAGGTTATTCCCTTTGCCAGCTGAAGACAACGATCTCTTGGAGAATTCTCCAAGGTGCTCAACAGGTCTTTGAAGTCTGGGCTTTCAGTTTTCAGCTCATAACCATCAGTTTTCTCTAGAACTTCTTCCATCTGGGCAACAAGGGAAAGAAAAGTGAGGATTTGAGGGCAGAGGCTGCTGCTAGTGCAGAGCAGAGAGATGTGCTGAGTGTGGGAATTTTGGAGGGACTGTTGTGGCACAGGTGCCTTGTGGGGCAAGAGGTGTGATGGTGGATGTCTGTGTGTTTGTAAATCCTGGCACTGGGAGAAGCTTTACTTACCTTCTGGCTGAGCTCTTGAAAGAGGTTCCTGTCTCTCATCACAGCTGTGATGGTGTTTAAGAACATGACCCGCAGGCCAGAAGGCAACTCAGAGAAAATGCAACAGTATTGTTTAACTTCTCTGTCCACTGTGACTAATTTTGGTGTTGGGAAATATAACAATCGGTAACCTGAAAACCAGAAAGAGTGCAAAGATGTCACTACTGAACTGGGAGTTCAGGGGCAGCCCTAAACTGAGAGTGTGAAACCCTGGTGTGAATGTTTTGGAAGCAAGATGGAATTTGTGCCGTTGTCATGTCCTGGGGAACACAACAGTCTTGGTGGTTTGTTTTATCCTGGGAGATTCCATCTTACCCAAACCAGGTAAAAACTGTGCAAGTGGTAGCAGAAAAACACTTTGCTTACCTGCCTTTGAAGTTAGACGGTCTTTAAAATAAGACAGTTCTGCAACAGGATAAAAAGGACATTTACAATGTGTTCCCCAGCCTTCCCACTGAAGGTCACCCACCCTGTTTTCTCCCTGACTCTTTTCTTCTAAACAGGAAAAAGGACCAATCCAAACTCTGCTGCCTGTGCCATTTATCACCAGGAGCTCTGCAGCTCCCCAGATGTAGAGCTGAGAGTTCCAGTGTCCCTCTTGCCCTTCCCTACCAACCCCTCCCCAAACTGCTCCTTTCCCACACAGCTCCTTGACCTTCCATGGGTTGGACAACCTTCCCCAGGTGGTTTCTGTCCCTCCCACTGCCTCCATGTCCTTGCAAACGAGCTGAGGGTGGCTGTGGGGCTGAGTGACACTTGAGAAGATGTTCTTCCTCTTCTGCCCTGTTTCCTGAATGGAGGAGTTGGTAATTTCTGGAAGTTACTTACCCCATTCTCCATTGCTAATGTTCATCTGGATGGCCCTGGCCCTGAAGGCCAGGGTGCAGCCCTTGGGTATGACTATGCTTTCTATGTGCTCTGTGGAGCCCTGGTGGATGAAAACACCCTGTTAGAGCACCTGGGTGCAGGTGTTGGGGAAGGAGCAACACCTGAGCCCGGAGAGAAACCAAACCTGTGCAGAGAACTTGGCGTAAATCATGGCTAGGAAGCCTCCCTGTGCCTTGCTGGACTCCCTGTAGACGGTCTCCTCCGAGGCTTCCAGGGTTTCATAAACCATGTATAAATCGAGCTCTGTGCTCAGGAGCTGTTGGATGAAGGAGTGACCCATGTTGATTTTTCTAAAAGAGAAAAAGGATGGGAACAGGCTGGAGCACAAGTGATTTGAGGAGCAGCTGAGAGAGCTGGGGGGGCTCAACCTGGGGAAAAGGAGGCTCAGAGGGGATGTTCTGGCTCCAAGCCCCACCCAGCCAGGCCTAGTTAGGGGGAATTCATTGTCTAAGGTCTCAGTTTTAGCTTTTTTGCTGTTGAACCCCCATTGTGTGACCCAGTATGGGTTGGGTGGGGATGGCCAGAGCGTGTGTGCTGCCTTTGTCCTGCCTTACCTATTTTTTCTCACTTTCTCCAGTGAGTCCATTGATATGGCCTTCTTCTGCAGCTTGATGGAAAACTCCTGGGACAAGGAGCCACTTCCTTTCAGCTCCACACTTGCAGGATCAACACTAAGGCTGAGAGACCCATCGACTTGGTCAGCAGTGACCTTTGAGAGAGCGAATTGGCTGGAATCTGGACCATCTTCCGAGGGAAGGAGGGACTCTGAAATGATTCCATGCATTTGCTTCAGCAGGATGGCACAGACTCAGCACTGTAAGTATTTCACATACAGGAAAGCTGGAACATGGGACAGTTCAGCCATGACCCCAGTGACCCCAAAACATTATCTATGGAATTTGTGAACTTGAATATGTCAGGTTGATATATTTGGGCTTTACCTGTGCTTTTCCCATCTTCTCCAGGCAGCAGCACACTGTCCAGTCTGAACCCTGTGCACTGGTAGTAGGGATGTGAGCGGAATATGCTGTTTTGTTTTCTTTTTTGTATCAGAAGACAGAAGGGCCTGAAGTGCTCGTGGTCTGCGATGCTCTCGACAGGGACCGATTGTTTGCTTGAATACCCTTGATTTACGATGTATCTGGTGACTTTTTTAAACATTCTGCTGTGTGTGGATGAAGTTTTGCAGCCCAGCCAGGTGGATTTGTGCCTTGGGAAAGTGGCAAGGCAAATTAAGCCAAATTATTTGAAGTAAGATCAGGACGTTGTAACCAAATGTTAGTTTAATTTTTAGGAAGTTTTTGAAATAATGACCTAAATACACCACATTTTCTAAGGAGCCAACATTCAGAGGGTTGTTTTAGGGAGTGTTTGGAGAGGAAGGAGCAGGAGCTGTGGGTTGTTTGGACTCGTCCCCCTTTGCTGATGAACCCCAGTCATGGTGCAGACAGAGCACAGCTCGCAGGCTCTGAGGGTGCAGATTCTGGGGGCAAATCTTCCCGGAGGTATAAAGCAATCAGCCCAGGCCAGCCCCTTGGGTGTGGTCTGGTGCTCTGCAGGGCAGAGCTGGTGTTTGAGAGCCAGAAACAAAGCCCTGTTTCCTGAGGCAGCTTGTATTTCACCAAAAAAAAGTTTCACGCTTTTCTGGTGTGTTGGGGGAGGGAAAGCCAGGGAATGCCAGACTGGTTTGGGTTGGAAGAGACCTTAAAGCCCATCCAGTGCCTCCCCCTGCCATGGGCAGGGTCACCTTCCACTAGCCCAGGTTGCTCCAAGCCCCGTCCAACCTGGCCTTGGACACTTGCAGGGCTGGGGCAGCCCCAGCTCCTCTGGGCAATCTGTACCAGGGCCTCACCTGGCTCCCAGGGAGGAATTTCTTCCCAATGCCCCATCTAACCCCACTGTCTCTCAGGTTAAATCCATTGCCAAGACAGATAGGCTTGTGTGCCCAATTTTAGTAGCACTTGCAGGGCTCATTGCCTTGGAAGTCTTCAAGAAGGGAGAAAAGCTAAAGAAGAGCACTTAGCAGGCAGCTTCCCCCAAGCCTCTGCCCCAGCCCAAGCTCTGCAATAAGGCACTTGCCTGTTTGGTGGATGCCTCCTGTGTACTGGGAGCCTGGGTCTGCTGAGGGGATGTGAGCCCTGCAGAGCAGCAGGACTGGGGAGGAGATCTCTGGCTTCCCTTCTGCTCAGAGGGCCGGAAGCGTTTGCTAAACGAGGGTGTTGGCAAAGGAAGCTGGAAGCAGCACAAACCCAAAGACTTTTAACCAAAGTGATTTCCCTTACCTTGCTAACAGGTGTCTCCCTGAAGCAAGCCCTGGGGCAGAAGCACAGTTAGACCCAGTCCTTAGACCCAGTCTGTGCAGGAGGATCCCAGGCTGGTCACTGCAGCTTATCCCAAGTCACTCTCAGATGTGAGCGACTTCCTGTCCTCTTCACCATTGTTCAGTTTTTACACAACTATTGCTTAACTCTGCCACTGAAAGGCTTTGGTGATTGGGCAGAGTCAGATTGTTGGAAACTTTAAGAGAGACTGTGAGTCAGTGGAACTTCTACAGATGGAGCAGATGAAACCCACCCACCCCTCCAGGACCCTGAGTGGAGCTGGGCCTGCAGATGTTACACCATGTTTGTGTTTTCAGCATGTTTGGGCTGTGATGCTTTGTGATCTCTTCCTGCCTTTCCCTGCAGGGCAGGATTTCTTGGGGCTGGAGTTCAGGTAAAGAAGTAAAAAGAAGTAAAGAGCCAAGTGTGATATCAGTGACTGGTAGTGGCTGTGGAATCATCAATCGTATTTTGCAGACTTGGGTGGAAAATAAGTGCCCTTTAAGCTGTGCCCTGCAGTTCTTGCCTCAGTCTGTGCCCTCTTTTGCAGCCTGAGTCGCGTGGACTGACACTGATCCCTGCAGAGCCAGGAATATCTGCTCTAGGGAGGCCGTTCTGCCAGGGCATGGGAGAAGGTTGGTGTTGGTCAGTAATTATTTGCCTTCCTGTCTCTTTGTATCCATGGAGTAGGGGTGCATTAGGAATTGGCTACTTATTTCTAAATAGTAATAGAAATAGAAATAAGTGCCCTTATTTCTGCGACAGCCTCACCCCCAGGGTTGTGGGATGTGCTGTGGGACCGAAAACACACGGGAAGAAAGAAGTTGCCTTCCAGAACACCGGGTTGCTCAGCAAGAAGCTCCTCTTTATTTATAAAGCGATAATGAGAGTATTTAAATTGTATCTGAAGCACTGCCCCGTGTCCCTGGAGCAGCCTGTGGGCCATGGCAGTGCTGGGAGCAGGGAAGGGTGGGTGAAAGCCCTGGGATCCCCCCACCTTTGTGCCACCAGCAGCTCATGGAGCCCCTCAGGACCCCCAGAGGGGACCAGGGTAAGTGGGTCACTGCAGGTCTTTTCCTTTGGCTTTTGTTTCCATTGCATTTTTTGCCTCTTTTCCCTTGGCAATCCCTTGCCCTTCCCTTTCCCATTCATTGGTTGCAGAAGCAGCAGCGTTTTTAGGGAAGCACACGAGGCACAGCTGCCAGGCCTGTGATTATTTGGGCTCGTGGATTTTCTGGTTGTCCCTGTGCTTTCAATGGGGGACAGCCAGAGACATCCACTTTGATATCCAGCCTTTTGGATCCATAATGAGCTTTCCTGCCTTAATTTTGCTTTTCCCAGCCAAAGCAGCCTTGAGCATTAACAAGGATGAAACTGGGAAAGAGAAGTGGCCAGTGGGCAGAGGTTTCCCAGCGTCTCGGGGAGGGGTTCCCTGGGCAGGGCCAGGTCTCCAGTGAAGAGGTTGAGGGCGTACAGGGCCACGTACAGGGCGGCCACGACCTCATAGGGCTTTTCCATGGGCTCAGCTAATCCATCTTCCTGGAGCTTCACTCTGCTCAGCTCCACCAGGGCCATGGTTAAGCTCTGATCCTCCTGCTGTGGGAAGGAGAGCAGGCTGGCATCCACACGGAAAGACTCATTCTCGTCCTCCAGCTCGTGCTCCAGGAGTTTTCCAACCTTCAGAGCATCAACAAAAAAGGCAAATCAGTGTTATAGCAAGTTGTGAAATTGTGATCTCATCATGGACACAGTGCTTGAATTAAAATACCCCTGTTACCCCTTCAAAGGAGCCAAGTGTGATGTGGGTACTCACCAGCTGCAGCTGTTGGGACACAATCTTCCTTTCCAAGGATTCCAGCAGCAGCAGCAGCTGATTGTCCAGTAGCTCTGCAGAATGAAACCAGCTCTGATCAGAAAGCTGCCAGCCAGGTGTTTGAGAGAGCTGGTGGGATGGGCAGGGTGAGCAGGATGAGAAGGGTGATCATTTCTTGTAGGAAATGCCTGTTTGTTCCAAAGCTCTTTACATGTTTTATTCCAAATGATTTGTGCTGTGAGAGGGATGTGTCTGTTGCTCACAGATTCATGGAATCTTGTGAGTTGGGAGGGATTCCAAGGATCATGGAGTCTGATTCCTGGCCCTGCCCAGGACACCCCAACAATCCCACCCTGTCCCTGAGAGTGTTGTCCAAACCCTCCTGGAGCTCTGGCAGCCTTGGGGCCGTGCCCACTGCCCTGGGGAGGCTGTTCAGTGCCCACCACCCTCTGGGGGAAGAACCTTTCCCTGAGATCCAACCTGACCCTGCCCTGGCACAGCTCCAGCCCTTCCCCGGGTCCTGTCACAGGTCACAGAGCAGAGGTTGGAGCAGCCCCTTGGGAGGAAGCTGTGAATGCACTTGGAGGGAGCAGAGAAGCCTGGAGGGGTATCATGGGGGGCTCTCTGCTCTGCCCTGCATGGGATTTAGATGCAGATTCCACTTGGGGAGGAAGAGGAGCAGGAGGGCCTGGCCAGCCTGGGAGTCAGCCCTGCCTTTATTTCCCCCCTATCAAAGACCCAAAGCCTCACCAGCCAAAGCATCGAGGGTGTAGGTTATTCCCTTTGCCAGCTGAAGACAACGATCTCTTGGAGAATTCTCCAAGGTGCTCAACAGGTCTTTTAAGTCTGGGCTTTCAGTTTTCAGCTCATAACCATCAGTTTTCTCAAGAACTCCTTCCATCTGGGGAACAAGGAAAAGAAAAGTGAGGATTTGAGGGCAGAGGCTGCTGCTAGTGCAGAGCAGAGAGATGTGCTGAGTGTGGGAATTTTGGAGGGACTGTTGTGGCACAGGTGCCTTGTGGGGCAAGAGGTGTGATGGTGGATGTCTGTGTGTTTGTAAATCCCGGCATTGAGAGAAGCTTTACTTACCTTCTGGCTGAGCTCTTGAAAGAGGTTCCTGTCTCTCATCACAGCTGTGATGGTGTTTAAGAACATGACCCGCAGGCCAGAAGGCAACTCAGAGAAAATGCAACACTATTGTTTAACTTCTCTGTCCACTGTGACTAATTTTGGTGTTGGGAAATATAACAATCGGTAACCTGAAAACCAGAAAGGATGCAAAGATGTCACTACTGAACTGGGAGTTCAGTGGCAGCCCTAAACTGAGAGTGTGAAACCCTGGTGTGAATGTTTTGGAAGCAAGATGGAATTTGGGCAGTTGTCATGTCCTGGGGAACACAACAGTCTTGGTGGTTTGTTTTATCCTGGGAGATTCCATCTTACCCAAACCAGGTAAAAACTGTGCAAGTGGTAGCAGAAAAACACTTTGCTTACCTGCCTTTGAAGTTAGACGTTCTTTAAAATAAGACAGTCCTACAACAGGATAAAAAGGACATTTACAATGTGTTTCCCAGCTTTCCCACTGAAGGTCACCCACCCTGTTTTCTCCCTGACTCTTTTCTTCTAAACAGGAAAAAGGACCAATCCAAACTCTGCTGCCTGTGCCATTTATCACCAGGAGCTCTGCAGCTCCCCAGATGTAGAGCTGAGAGTTCCAGTGTCCCTCTTGCCTTTCCCTACAAACCCCTCCCCAAACTGCTCCTTTCCCACACAGCTCCTTGACCTTCCATGGGTTGGACAACCTTCCCCAGGTGGTTTCTGTCCCTCCCACTGCCTCCATGTCCTTGCAAACGAGCTGAGGGTGGCTGTGGGGCTGAGTGATACTTGAGAAAATGTTCTTCCTCTTCTGCCCTGTTTCCTGAATGGAGGAGTTGGTAATTTCTGGAAGTTACTTACCCCATTCTCCATTGCTAATGTTCATCTGGATGGCCCTGGCCCTGAAGGCCAGGGTGCAGCCCTTGGGTATGACTATGCTTTGTCTGTTCTCTGTGGAGGCCTGGTGAAGGAAAACACCCTGTTAGAGCACCTGGGTGCAGGTGTTGGGGAAGGAGCGACACCTGAGCCCGGAGAGAAACCAAACCTTTGCAAAGAACTTGGCGTAAATCATGGCTAGGAAGCCTCCCTCTGCCTTGCTGGATTCCTTGTAGACGGTCTCCTCCGAGGCTTCCAGGGTTTCATAAACCATGTATAAATCGAGCTCTGTGCTCAGGAGCTGTTGGATGAAGGAGTGACCCATGTTGATTTTTCTAAAAGAGAAAAAGGATGGGAACAGGCTGGAGCACAAGTGATTTGAGGAGCAGCTGAGAGAGCTGGAGGGGCTCAACCTGGGGAAAAGGAGGCTCAGAGGGGATGTTCTGGCTCCAAGCCCCACCCAGCCTGGCCTAGTTAGGGGGAATTCATTGTCTAAGGTTTCAGTTTTAGCTTTTTTGCTGTTAAACCCCCATTGTGTGACCCAGTATGGGTTGGGTGGGGATGGCCAGAGCGTGTGTGCTGCCTTTGTCCTGCCTTACCTATTTTTTCTCACTGCCTCCAGTGAGTCCATTGATATGGCCTTCTTCTGCAGCTTGATGGAAAACTCCTGGGACAAGGAGCCACTTCCCTTCAGCTCCACACTTGCAGGGTCAACACTAAGGCTGAGAGACCCATCGACTTGGTCAGCAGTGACCTTTGAGAGAGCGAATTGGCTGGAATCTGGACCATCTCCCAAGGGAAGGAGGGACTCTGAAATGATTCCATGCATTTGCTACAGCAGGATGGCACAGACTCAGCACTGTAAGTATTTCACACGTAGGAAAGCTGGAACATGGGACAGTTCAGCCATGACCCCAGTGACCCCAAAACATTATGGAATTTGTGAACTTGAATATGTCAGGTTGATATATTTGGGCTTTACCTGTGCTTTCCCCATCTTCTCCAGGTAGCAGCACACTGTCCAGTCTGAACCCTGTGCACTGGTAGTAGGGATGTGAGCGGAATATGCTGTTTTGTTTTCTTTTTTGTATCAGAAGACAGAAGGGCCTGAAGTGCTCGTGGTCTGCGATGCTCTCGACAGGGACCGATTGTTTGCTTGAATACCCTTGATTTACGATGTATCTGGTGACTTTTTTAAACATTCTGCTGTGTGTGGATGAAGTTTTGCAGCCCAGCCAGGTGGATTTGTGCCTTGGGAAAGTGGCAAGGCAAATTAAGCCAAATTATTTGAAGTAAGATCAGGACGTTGTAACCAAATGTTAGTTCAATTATTAGGAAGTTTTTGAAATAATGACCTAAATACACCACATTATCTAAGGAGCCAACATTCAGAGGGTTGTTTTAGGGAGTGTTTGGAGAGGAAGGAGCAGGAGCTGTGGGTTGTTTGGACTCGTCCCCCTTGCTGATGAAGCCCAGTCATGGTGCAGACAGAGCACAGCTCGCAGGCTCTGAGGGTGCAGATTTTGGGGGCAAATCTTCCCGGAGGTATAAAGCAATCAGCCCAGGCCAGCCCCTTGGGTGTGGTGTGGTGCTCTGCAGGGGAGAGCTGGTGTTTGAGAGCCAGAAACAAAGCCCTGTTTCCTGAGGCAGCTTGTTTTTCACCAAAAAAAAGTTTCACGCTTTTCTGGTGTGTTGGGGGAGGGAAAGCCAGGGAATGCCAGACTGGTTTGGGTTGGAAGAGACCTTAAAACCCATCCAGTGCCTCCCCCTGCCATGGGCAGGGACACCTTCCACTAGCCCAGGTTGCTCCAAGCCCTGTCCAACCTGCCCTTGGACACTTGCAGGGCTGGGGCAGCCCCAGCTCCTCTGGGCAATCTGTGCCAGGGCCTCCCCTGGCTCCCAGGGAGGAATTTCTTCCCAATGCCCCATCTAACCCCACTCTCCCTCAGGTTAAATCCATTGCCAAGACAAATAGGCTTGTGTGCCCAATTTTAGTAGCACTTGCAGGGCTCATTGCCTTGGAAGTCTTCAAGAAGGGAGAAAAGCTAAAGAAGAGCACTTAGCAGGCAGCTTCCCCCAAGGCTCTGCCCCAGCCCAAGCTCTGGAATAAGGCACTTGCCTGTTTGGTGGATGCCTCCTGTGGACTGGGAGCCTGGGTCTGCTGAGGGGATGTGAGCCCTGCAGAGCAGCAGGACTGGGGAGGAGATCTCTGGCTTCCCTTCTGCTCAGAGGGCCGGAAGCGTTTGCTAAACGAGGGTGTTGGCAAAGGAAGCTGGAAGGAGCACAAACCCAAAGACTTTTAACCAAAGTGATTTCCCTTACCTTGCTAACAGGTGTCTCCCTGAAGCAAGCCCTGGGGCAGAAGCACAGTTAGACCCAGTCCTTAGACCCAGTCTGTGCAGGAGGATCCCTGGCTGGTCACTCCAGCTTATCCCGAGTCACTCTCAGATGTGAGCGACTTCCTGTCCTCTTCACCATTGTTCAGTTTTTACACAACTATTGCTTAACTCTGCCACTGAAAGGCTTTGGTGATTGGGCAGAGTCAGATTGTTGGAAACTTTAAGAGAGACTGTGAGTCAGTGGAACTTCTACAGATGGAGCAGATGAAACCCACCCACCCCTCCAGGACCCTGAGTGGAGCTGGGCCTGCAGATGTTACACCATGTTTGTGTTTTCAGCATGTTTGGGCTGTGATGCTTTGTGATCTCTTCCTGCCTTTCCCTGCAGGGCAGGATTTCTTGGGGCTGGAGTTCAGGTAAAGAAGTAAAAAGAAGTAAAGAGCCAAGTGTGATATCAGTGACTGGTAGCAGCTCTGGAATCATCAATCATATTTTGCAGACTTGGGTGGAAAATAAGTGCCCTTTAAGCTGTGCCCTGCAGTTCTTGCCTCAGTCTGTGCCCTCTTTTGCAGCCTGAGTCGCGTGGACTGACACTGATCCCTGCCGAGCCAGGAACATCTGCTCTAGGGAGGCCGTTCTGCCAGGGCATGGGAGAAGGTTGGTGTTGGTCAGTAATTATTTGCCTTCCTATCTCATTGTATCCATGGAGTAGGGGTGCATTAGGACATGGCTACGTGGCCTTATTTCTGTGACAGCCTCACCCCCAGGGTTGTGGGATGTGCTGTGGGACCGAAAACACACAGAAAGAAAGAAGTTGCCTTCCAGAACACCGGGTTGCTCAGCAAGAAGCTCCTCTTTATTTATAAAGCGATAATGAGAGTATTTAAATTGTATCTGAAGCACTGCCCCGTGTCCCTGGAGCAGCCTGTGGGCCATGGCAATGCTGGGAGCAGGGAAGGGTGGGTGAAAGCCCTGGGATCCCCCCACCTTTGTGCCACCAGCAGTTCATGGAGCCCCTCAGGACCCCCAGGGGGACAAAGGTAAGTGGTCCCCCTGCAGGTCTTTTCCTTTGGCTTTTGTTTCCATTGCATTTTTCCCCCTTTTCCCTTTGCATTTCCCTTCCTTTCCCTTTGCATTCCTTTTCCCTTTCCCATTCCCTTGGCATTCCCTTTCCCATTCATTGGTTGCAGAAGCAGCAGCATTTTTAGGGAAGCACACGAGGCACAGCTGCCAGGCCTGTGATTATTTGGGCTCGTGGATTTTCTGGTTGTCCCTCTGCTTTCAATGGGGGACAGCCAGAGAAATCCACTTTGATATCCAGCCTTTTGGATCCATAATGAGGTTTCCTGCCTTAATTTTGCTTTTCCCAGCCAAAGCAGCCTTGAGCATTAACAAGGATGAAATTGGGGGAGAGAAGTGGCTGGTGGGCAGAGGTTTCCCAGCAGCTTGGGGAGGGGTTCCCTGGGCAGGGCCAGGTGCCTACTTGGGGCCACTGAGGAGGTTGAGGGCGTACAGGGCCACGTACAGGGCGGCCACGACCTCAAAGGGCCATTCCATGGGCTCAGCTGATCCATCTTCCCGGAGCTTCACTCTGCTCAGCTCCACCAGGGTCATGGTTAAGGTCTGATCCTCCTTCCGTGGGAAGGAGAGCAGGCTGGCATCCACACGGAACGGCATATCCACCTTCTTCAGCTCGTGCTCCAGGAGTTTTCCAACCTTCAGAGCAACCACAGAAAAGGCAAATCAGTGTTTTAGCAAGTTGTGAAATTGTGATGTCATCATGGACACAGTGCTTTAATTAAAATACCCCCATTTCCCCTTCAAAGGAGCCAAGTGTGATGTGGGTACTCACCAGCTGCAGCTGTTGGGACACAATCTTCCTTTCCAAGGATTCCAGCAGCAGCAGCAGCTGATTGTCCAGTAGCTCTGCAGAATGAAACCAGCTCTGATCAGAAAGCTGCCAGCCAGGTGTTTGAGAGAGCTGGTGGGATGGGCAGGGTGAGCAGGATGAGAAGGGTGATCATTTCTTGTAGGAAATGCCTGTTTGTTCCAAAGCTCTTTACATGTTTTATTCCAAATGATTTGTGCTGTGAGAGGGATGTGTCTGTTACAGAATTGGAATCTCTTGAGTTGGAAGGGACTCCCACGAATCATGGAGCCTGATTCCTGGCCCTGCCCAGGACACCCCAGCAATCCCACCCTGTCCCTCAGAGTGTTGTCCAAACACTCCTGGAGCTCTGGCAGCCTTGGGGCTGTGCCCACTGCCCTGGGGAGCCTGTTCAGTGCCAACCACTCTCTGGGGGAAGAACCTTCCCCTGTGATCCAACCTGACCCTGCCCTGGCACAGCTCCAGCCCTTCCCTGGGTCCTGTCACAGGTCACAGAGCAGAGGTTGGAGCAGCCCCTTGGGAGGAAGCTGTGAATGCACTTGGAGGGAGCAGAGAAGCCTGGAGGGGTATCATGGGGGGCTCTCTGCTCTGCCCTGCATGGGATTTAGATGCAGATTCCACTTGGGGAGGAAGAGGAGCAGGAGGGCCTGGCCAGCCTGGGAGTCAGCCCTGCCTTTATTTCCCCCCTATTAAAGACCCAAAGCCTCACCAGCCAAAGCATCGAGGGTGTAGGTTATTCCCTTTGCCAGCTGAAGACGACGATCTCTTGGAGAATTCTCCAAGGTGCTCAACAGGTCTTTTAAGTCTGGGCTTTTAATTTTCAGCTCATAACCATCAGTTTTCTCAAGAACTCCTTCCATCTGGGCAACAAGGAAAAGAAAAGTGAGGATTTGAGGGCAGAGGCTGCTGCTAGTGCAGAGCAGAGAGATGTGCTGAGTGTGGGAATTTTGGAGGGACTGTTGTGGCACAGGTGCCTTGTGGGGCAAGAGGTGTGATGGTGGATGTCTGTGTGTTTGTAAATCCTGGCACTGGGAGAAGCTTTACTTACCTTCTGGCTGAGCTCTTGAAAGAGGTTCCTGTCTCTCATCACAGCTGTGATGGTGTTTAAGAACATGACCCGCAGGCCAGAAGGCAACTCAGAGAAAATGCCACAGTATTGTTTAACTTCTCTGTCCACTGCGCCTAATTTTGGTGTTGGGATCTCTAAAAAGGAGATACCTGAAAACCAGAAAGAGTGCAAAGATGTTACTACTGAACTGTGAGTTCAGTGGCAGGCCTAAACTGAGAGTGTGAAACCCTGGTGTGAATATTTTGGAAGCAAGATGGAATTTGGGCAGTTGTCATGTCCTGGGGAACACATCAGTCTTGGTGGTTTGTTTTATCCTGGGAGATTCCATCTTACCCAAACCAGGTAAAAACTGTGCAAGTGGTAGCAGAAAAAAAATTTGCTTACCTGTCACTGGAGTTGGACGTTCTTTAAAATAAGACAGTTCTGCAACAGGATAAAAAGGACATTTACAACGTGTTCCCCAGCCTTCCCACTGAAGGTCACCCACCCTGTTTTCTCCCTGGCTCTTTTCTTCTAAACAGGAAAAAGGACCAATCCAAACTCTGCTGCCTGTGCCATTTATCACCAGGAGCTCTGCAGCTCCCCAAATGGAGAGCTGAGAGTTCCAGTGTCCCTCTTGCCTTCCCTACCAACCCCTCCCCAAACTGCTCCTTTCCCACAGAGCTCCTTGACCTTCCATGGGTTGGACAACCTTTCCCAGGTGGTTTCTGTCCCTCCCACTGCCTCCATCTCCTTGCAAACGAGCTGAGGGTGGCTGTGGGGCTGAGTGACACTTGAGAAGATGTTCTTCCTCTTCTGCCCTGTTTCCTGAATGGAGGAGATGGTAATTTCTGGAAGTTACTTACCCCATTCTCCTTTGCTAATTTTCATCTGGATGGCCCTGAAGGCCAGGGTGCAGCCCTTGGGTATGACTGCACTTTCTATGTGCTCTGTGGAGCCCTGGTGGAGGAAAACACCGTGTTAGAGCCCCTGGGTGCAGATGTTGGGGAAGGAGTGACACCTGAGCACAGAGAGAAACCAAACCTCTCCAAAGAACTTGGCGAAAATCTTGGCTAAGAAGCTCAACTCTGCCTTGGTGTCTTCCTTATAGACAGTCTCCTCTGAGGCTTCCAGGATTTCATAAACCAAGAACAAATCAGCGCCTGTCCTCTGGAGCTGTTGGATGAAGGAGTGATCCATGTTGATTTTTCTAAAAGAGAAAAAGGATGGGAACAGGCTGGAGCACAAGTGATTTGAGGAGCAGCTGAGAGAGCTGGGGGGGCTCAACCTGGGGAAAGGAGGCTCAGAGGGGATGTTCTGGCTCCAAGCCCCACCCAGCCAGGCCTAGTTAGGGGGAATTCATTGTCTAAGGTCTCAGTCTTGGTTTTTTTGCTGTTGAACCCCCATTGTGTGACCTGGCATGGGTTGGGTGGGGATGGCCAGAGTGTGTGTGCTGCCTTTGTCCTGCCTTACCTATTTTTTCTCACTGACTCCAGTAAGTCCATTGGTATGGCCTTCTTTTTCATCTTGATGGAAAATGCCTGGGACAAGGAGCCACCTCCTTTCAGCTCCACACTTGCACCATCAACGCTAATGCTGAGGTCCCCCTTGACTTTGTCAACAGTGACCTTTGTGAGACCAAATTGGCTGGAATCTGGACCATCTTCCGAGGGAAGGAGGGACTCTGAAATGATTCCATGCATTTGCTACAGCAGGATGGCACAGACTCAGCACTGTAAGTATTTCACCCACAGGAAAGCTGGAACGTGGGACAGTTCAGCCATGACCCCAGTGACCCCAAACCATTGTCTATGGAATTTGTGAACTTCACATTGATATATCTGGGCTTACCTGTGCTTTTCCCATCTTTTCCAGGCAGCAGCACACTGTCCAGTTTGAACTCTGTGTACTCATAGTAGGGATCTGAGCGGAATATGGTATTTTGTTTTCTTTTTTGTGTCAGAAGACACAAGGGTCTGAAGCGATCCTGTTGTCCGCTGTTCTCGACAGGTGCCAATCGTCCGTCTGGATCCATTTGACTTACAATGTATCTGGTGACTTTTTTAAACATTCTGCTCTGTGTGGATGAAGTTTTGCAGCCAAGCCAAGTGGATTTGTGCCTTGGGAAAGAGGCAAGGCAAGTTAAGCCAAATTATTTGAAATAAGAGCAGGAAATATCAAGCAATCAGCCCAGGCCAGCCCCCTGGGCTTGGGCTGGTGCTCTGCAGGGGAGAGCTGGTGTTTGAGAGCCAGAAACAAAGCCCTGTTTCCTGAGGCAGCTTGTTTTTCACCAAAAAAAAGTTTCAGTTTCACTTTTCTGATGTGTTGGGGGAGGGAAAGCCAGGGAATGCCAGACTGGTTTGGGTTGGAAGAGACCTTAAAGCCCATCCAGTCCCATCCCCTGCCATGGGCAGGGACACCTTCCACTAGCCCAGGTTGCTCCAAGCCCCGTCCAACCTGCCCTTGGACACTTGCAGGGCTGGGGCAGCCCCAGCTTCTCTGGGCAACCTGTACCAGGGCTCTCAGGGAGGAATTTCTTCCAAATGCCCCATCTAACCCCACTGTCCCTCAGGTTAAATCCATTGCCAAGACGAAGAGGCTCGTGTGCCCAATTTTAGTAGCACTTGCAGGGCTCATTGCCTTGGAAGTCTTCAAGAAGGGAGAAAAGCTAAAGAAGAGCACTTAGCAGGCAGCTTCCCCCAAGGCTCTGCCCCAGCCCAAGCTCTGCAATAAGGCACTTGCCTGTTTGGTGGATGCCTCCTGGAATTGGGAGCCTGGGGGCTCTGAGGGGATGTGAGCCCTGCAGAGCAGCAGGACTGGGGAGGAGATCTCTGGCTTCCCTTCTGCTCAGAGGGCCGGAAGCGTTTGCTAAACGAGGGAGTTGGCAAAGGAAGCTGGAAGGAGCACAGACCCAAAGAATTTTACCCAAAGTGATTTCCCTTACCTTGCTAAGGGGGGTCTCCCTGAAGCAAGCCCTGGGGCAGAAGCACCATTAGAGCCAGTCTGTGCAGGAGGATCCCTGGCTGGTCACTCCCTCTTATCCTGAGTCACTCCCCAAATGTGAGTGATTTCCTGTCCTCTTCAACTTGTTCAGCCTTCACACAACTATTGCTTAACTCTGCCATGGAAAGTCTGTGGTGATTGGGCAGAGTCAGATTGTTGGAAACTTTTATGGAGACTGTGAGTCATTGGAATTTTTACAGTTGGAACAGATGAAACCCACCCACCCCTCCAGGACCCTGAGTGGAGCTGGGCCTGCAGGTGCTACACCATGTTTGTGTTTTCAGCATGTTTGGGCTGTGATGCTTTGTGATCTCTTCCTGCCTTTCCCTGCAGTGCAAGATTTCTTGGGACAGGAGTTCAGGTGGCAGAAAAGAAGTAAAGAGCCAAGTGTGATATCAGTGACTGGTAGCAGCTGTGGAATCATCAATCATATTTTGCAGACTTGGGTGGAAAATAAGTGCCCTTTAAGCTGTGCCCTGCAGTTCTTGCCTCAGTCTGTGCCCTCTTTTGCAGCCTGAGTCGCGTGGACTGACACTGATCCCTGCCGAGCCAGGAATATCTGCTCTAGGGAGGCCGTTCTGCCAGGGCATGGGAGAAGGTTGGTGTTGGTCAGTAATTATTTGCCTTCCTGTCTCTTTGTATCCATGGAGTAGGGGTGCATTAGGAATTGGCTACTTATTTCTAAATAGTAATAGAAATAGAAATAAGTGCCCTTATTTCTGTGACAGCCTCACCCCCAGGGTTGTGGGATGTGCTGTGGGACCGAAAACACACGGGAAGAAAGAAGCTGCCTTCCAGAACACCGGGTTGCTCAGCAAAGAAGCTCCTCTTTATTTATAAAGCGATAATGAGAGTATTTAAATTGTATCTGAAGCACTGCCCCATGTCCCTGGAGCAGCCTGTGGGCAATGGCAGTGCTGGGAGCAGGGAAGGGTGAGTGAAAGCCCTGGGATCCCCCCACCTTTGTGCCACCAGCAGCTCCTGGAGCCCCCCAGGACCCCCAGGGGGGACCAGGGTAAGTGGTCCCCCTGCAGGTCTTTTCCTTTGGCTTTTGTTTCCATTGCATTTTTTGCCTCTTTTCCCTTGGCAATCCCTTGCCCTTCCCTTTCCCATTCATTGATTGCAGAAGCAGCAGCATTTTTAGGGAAGCACACAAGGCACAGCTGCCAGGCCTGTGATTATTTGGGCTCGTGGATTTTCTGGTTGTCCCTCTGCTTTCAATGGGGGACAGCCAGAGAAATCCACTTTGATATCCAGCCTTTTGCATCCATAATGAGTTTTCCTGCCTTAATTTTGCTTTTTGCAGCTAAAGCAGCCTTGAGCATTAACAAGGATGAAATTGGGGGAGAGAAGTGGCTGGTGGGCAGAGGTTTCCCAACAGCTTGGGGAGGGGTTCCCTGGACCGGACCAGGTGCCTACTTGGGCCCACTGAGGAGGTTGAGGGCGTACAGGGCCACGTACAGGGCGGCCACGAGCTCGAAGGGCCATTCTATGGGCACAGCTGATCCATCTTCCCGGAGCTTCACCCTGCTCAGCTCCACCAGGGCCATGGTTAAGGTCTGATCCTCCCGCCGTGGGAAGGAGAGCAGGCTGGCACTCACACGGAAAGGCTTATTCTGCTTCATCTGCTTGTGTTTCACGAGCTTTTCAACCTTAGAGCAACAACAAAAAAGGCAAATCAGTGTTTTAGCAAGTTGTGAAATTGTGATGTCATCATGGACACAGTGCTTGAATTAAAATACCCCTGTTACCCCTTCAAAGGAGCCAAGTGTGATGTGGGTACTCACCAGCTGCAGCTGTTGGGACACAATCTTCCTTTCCAAGGATTCCAGCAGCAGCGCCAGCTGATTGTCCAGTAGCTCTGCAGAATGAAACCAGCTCTGATCAAAAAGCTGCCAGCCAGGTGTTTGAGAGAGCTGGTGGGATGGGCAGGGTGAGTAGGATGAGAAGGGTGATCATTTCTTGTAGGAAATGCCTGTTTGTTCCAAAGCTCTTTACATGTTTTATTCCAGATGATTTGTGCTGTGAGAGGGATGTGTCTGTTTCTCACAGAATCATGGAATCTCCTGAGTTGGGAGGGATTCCAAGGATCATGGAGTCTGATTCCTGGCCCTGTCCAGGACACCCCAACAATCCCAACCTGTCCCTGGGAGCATTGTCGAAATGCTCCTTGAGTTCTGGCAGCCTTGGGGCCGTGCCCACTGCCCTGGGGAGCCTGTTCAGTGCCAACCACTCTCTGGGGGAAGAACCTTTCCCTGAGATCCAACCTGACCCTGGAGGGGTATCATGGGGGGTTCTCTGCTCTGCCCTGCATGGGATTTAGATGGAGATTCCACTTGGGGAGGAAGAGGAGCAGGAGGGCCTGGCCAGCCTGGGAGTCAGCCCTGCCTTTATTTCCCCCCTATTAAAGACCCAAAGTCTCACCAGCCAAAGCATCGAGGGTGTAGGTTATTCCCTCTGCCAGCAGCAGACGATTTCGTGGAGAATTCTCCAAGGTGCTCAACAGGTTTTTTAAGTCTGGGCTTTCAGTTTTCAGCTTAAAACCATCAGTTTTCTCAAGAACTGCTTCCATCTGTGGAGACAAGGGAAAGAAAAGTGAGGATTTGAGGGCAGAGGCTTCTGCTAGTGCAGAGCAGAGAGATGTGCTGAGTGTGGGAATTTTGGAGGGACTGTTGTGGCAGAGGTGCCTTGTGAGGCAAGAGGTGTGATGGTGGATGTCTGTGTGTTTGTAAATCCTGGCATTGAGAGAAGCTTTACTTACCTTCTGGCTGAGCTCTTGAAAGAGGTTCCTGTCTCTCATCACAGCTGTGATGGTGTTTAAGAATATGGCCCGTTGGTCAGAAGGCAACTTGGAGAAAGTCTCATAGTATTGTTTAACTTCTGTGTCCACTATGTCTGGTGGTCTAGAAAATGAGAAACCTGAAAACCAGAAAGAGTGCAAAGATGTCACTACTGAACTGGGAGTTCAGTGGCAGCCCTAAACTGAGAGTGTGAAACACTGGTGTGAATATTTTGGAAGCAGGATGGAAATTGGACAAGTGTCACGTCTCGGGGAACAGGCAAACACATCACTCTTGGTGGTTTGTTTTATCCTGGGAGATTCCATCTTACTCAAACCAGGTAAAAGTTGTGCAAGTGGAAGCAGAAAAATACTTTCCTTACCAGCCAGTAAAACTGAAGCTGAGCCAGAACCTTCTTCTTTAAAATGAGACAGTGCTGCAACAGGATAAAAAGGACATTTACAATGTGTTCCCCAGCCTTCCCACTGAAGGTCACTCACCCTGTTTTCTCCCTGACTCTTTTCTTCTAAACAGGAAAAGGGACCAATCCAAACTCTGCTGTCTGTGCCATTTATCACCAGGAGCTCTGCAGCTCCCCAAATGGAGAGCTGAGAGTTCCAGTGTCCCTCCTGCCTTCCCTACCAACCCCTCCCCAAACTGCTCCTTTCCCACACAGCTCCTTGACCTTCCATGGGTTGGACAACCTTCCCCAGGTGGTTTCTGTCCCTCCCACTGCCTCCATGTCCTTGCAAACGAGCTGAGGGTGGCTGTGGGGCTGAGTGACACTTGAGAAAATGTTCTTCCTCTTCTGCCCTGTTTCCTGAATGGAGGAGTTGGTAATTTCTGGAAGTTACTTACCCCATTCTCCTTTGCTAATTTTCATCTGGATGGCCCTGAAGGCCAGGGTGCAGCCCTTGGGCATGGCTATGCTTTGTGTGTTCTCTCTCCTGCCCTGGTGGAGGAAAACACCCTGTTAGAGCACCTGGGTGCAGGTGTAGGGGAAGGAGCGACACCTGAGCCCAGGGAGAAACCAAACCTGTGCAGAGAACTTGGCGTAAATCGTGGCTAGGAAGCCTCCCTGTGCCTTGCTGGACTCCCTGTAGATGGTCTCCTCCGAGGCTTCCAGGGTTTCATAAACCAAGAACAAATCGATATCATTCCTCTTGAGGTCTTGGATGAAGGAGTGATCCATGTTGATTTTTCTAAAAGAGAAAAAGGATGAGAACGGGCTGAAGCACAAGTGATTTGAGGAGTGGCTGAGAGAGCTGGGGGGGCTCAGCCTGGGGAAAAGGAGGCTCAGAGGGGATGTTCTGGCTCCAAGCCCCACCCAACCTGGCCCAGTTAGGGGGAATTCATTGTCTAAGGTCTCAGTCTTGGTCTTTTTTTGCTGTCGAACACCCACTGCGTGACCCAGCATGGGTTGGGTGGGGATGGCCAGAGTGTGTGTGCTGCCTTTGTCCTGCCTTACCTTTTCTTTCTCACTGCCTCCAGTAAGTCCATTGATATGGCCTTCTTCTGCAGCTTGATGGAAAATGCCTGCGACAAGGAGCCACGTCTGTTCACCTCCACACTTGCAGCTTCAGCACTAACGCTGATATCGCTCTTGACTTTGTCAGCACTGATAGTTATGAGAGTGAATCTGTTGTAATCTGGACCATCTCCCGAGGGAAGGAGGGACTCTGAAATGATTCCATGCATTTGCTTCAGCAGGATGGCACAGACTCAGCACTGTAAGTATTTCACCCACAGGAAAGCTGGAACGTGGGACAGTTCAGCCATGACCCCAGTGACCCCAAAACATTAGCTATGGAATTTGTGAACTTCAGGTTGATACATTTGGGCTTTACCTGTGCTATCCCCATCTTCTCCAGGCAGCAGCACACTGTTGAGACTAAACCTTGTGCACTCGTAGAAGGGACGTGAGTGGAATATGGTTTTTCGTTTTCTTTTTTTCGTCAGAAGACAGAGGGGTCTGAAGTGCTCATGGTCTACGATGCTGTCAACTGGGACCAATTCTTCTTTTGGATCCATTTGACTTACAATGTATTTGGTGACTTTTTTAAACATTCTGCTGTGTGTGGATGAAGTTTTGCAGCCCAGCCAGGTGGATTTGTGCCTTGGGAAAGAGGCAAGGCAAGTTAAGCCAAATTACCTGAAATAAGTAACCAAATGTTAGTTCAATTATTAGGAAGTTTTCAAAATCATGACCTAAATACAACACATTTTTTAAGGAGCCAACTTTCAGAGGGTTGTTTTAGGGAGTGTTTTGAGAGGAAGGAGCAGGAGCTGTGGGTTGTTTGGACTCGTCCCCCTTGCTGATGAAGCCCAGTCATGGTGCAGACAGAGCACAGCTCGCAGGCTCTGAGGGTGCAGATTTTGGGGGCAAATCTCCCCGGAGATATAAAGCAATCAGCCCAGGCCAGCCCCTTGGGTGTGGTCTGGTGCTGTGCAGGGGAGAGCTGGTGTCTGAGAGCCAGAAACAAAGCCCTGTTTCCTGAGGCAGCTTGTTTTTCACAAAAAAAGAAGTTTCAGTTTCACTTTTCTGGTGTGTTGGGGGAGGGAAAGCCAGGGAATGCCAGACTGGTTTGGGTTGGAAGAGACCTTAAAGCCCATCCAGTCCCTCCCCCTGCCATGGGCAGGGACACCTTCCACTAGCCCAGGTTGCTCCAAGCCCCGTCCAACCTGGCCTTGGACACTTGCAGGGCTGGGGCAGCCCCAGCTTCTCTGGGCAATCTGTACCAGGGCCTCACCTGGCTCCCAGGGAGGAATTTCTTCCCAATGCCCCATCTAACCCCACTCTCCCTCAGGTTAAATCCATTGCCAAGACACTTAGGCTCGTGTGCCCAATTTTAGTAGCACTTGCAGGGCTCATTGCCTTGGAAGTCTTCAAGAAGGGAGAAAAGCTAAAGAAGAGCACTTAGCAGGCAGCTTCCCCCAAGCCTCTGCCCCAGCCCAAGCTCTGCAATAAGGCACTTGCCTGTTTGGTGGATGCCTCCTGTGGATGGGGAGCCTGGGTCTGCTGAGGGGATGTGAGCCCTGCAGAGCAGCAGGACTGGGGAGGAGATCTCTGGCTTCCCTTCTGCTCAGAGGGCTGGAAACCTTTGTTAAATGAGGGAGTTGGCACAGGAAGCTGGAAGGAGCACAAACCCAAAGAATAAAATGATTTCCCTTACCTTGCTAACAGGTGGCTCCTTGAAGCAACCCCTGGGGCAGAAGCACCTTTAGACCCAGTTCACTTCAGCTTATCCAGTGTTGTTCCCGGTTCGAAGGTCACTGGAGGAATTTCCTGTTCTTCTCACCAGTGTTCTCCTTCCACACAATGGCCATAACTTAATCCTTTCGCTGAAAATCTCAAATCATTGGGCAGAGTCAGAGGATTGGAATCTGTTAAAGAGACTGTGGGTCACTGGAACTTCTACAGATGGAGCAGATGAAACCCACCCACCCCTCCAGGACCCTGAGTGGAGCTGGGCCTGCAGATGTTACACCATGTTTGTGTTTTCACCATATTTGGGCTGGGATGGTTTGTGATCTCTTCCTGCCTTTCCCTGCAGGGCAGGATTTCTTGGGGCTGGAGTTCAGGTGGCAGAAAAGAAGTAAAGAGCCAAGTGTGATATCAGTGACTGGTAGTGGCTTTGGAATCATCAATCGTATTTTGCAGACTTGGGTGGAAAATAAGTGCCCTTTAAGCTGTGCCCTGCAGTTCTTGCCTCAGTCTGTGCCCTCTTTTGCAGCCTGAGTCGCGTGGACTGACACTGATCCCTGCCGAGCCAGGAACATCTGCTCTAGGGAGGCCGTTCTGCCAGGGCATGGGAGAAGGTTGGTGTTGGTCAGTAATTATTTGCCTTCCTATCTCTTTGTATCCATGGAGTAGGGGTGCATTAGGAATTGGCTACTTATTTCTAAATAGTAATAGAAATAGAAATAAGTGCCCTTATTTCTGTGACAGCCTCACCCCCAGGGTTGTGGGATGTGCTGTGGGACCGAAAACACACGGGAAGAAAGAACTTGCCTTCCAGAACACCGGGTTGCTCAGCAAGAAGCTCCTCTTTATTTATAAAGCGATAATGAGAGTATTTAAATTGTATCTGAAGCACTGCCCCATGTCCCTGGAGCAGCCTGTGGGTGATGGCAGTGCTGGGAGCAGGGAAGGGTGGGTGAAAGCCCTGGGATCCCCCCACCTTTGTGCCACCAGCAGCTCATGGAGCCCCTCAGGACCCCCAGGGGGGACCAGGGTAAGTGGACCACTGCAGGTCTTTTCCTTTGGCTTTTGTTTCCATTGCATTTTTTTCCCCTTTCCCTTTGCATTTCCCTTGCCTTTCCCTTTGCATTCCTTTTCCCTTGCCTTTCCTTTTCCCATTCATGGATTGCAGAAGCAGCAGCGTTTTTAGGGAAGCACACGAGGCACAGCTGCCAGGCCTGTGATTATTTGGGCTCGTGGATTTTCTGGTTGTCCCTCTGCTTTCAATGGGGGACAGCCAGAGAAATCCACTTTGATATCCAGCCTTTTGCATCCATAATGAGCTTTCCTGCCTTAAGTTTGCTTTTTGCAGCCAAAGCAGCCTTGAGCATTAACAAAGATGACACTGGGGGAGAGAAGTGGCTGGTGGGCAGAGGTTTCCCAGCAGCTTGGGGAGGGGTTCCCTGGGCAGGGCCAGGTGCCTACTTGGGGCCACTGAGGAGGCTGAGGACGTACAGGGCCACGTACAGGGCGGCCACGACCTCAAAGGGCCATTCCATGGGCTCAGCTGATCCATCTTCCCGGAGCTTCACTCTGCTCAGCTCCACCAGGGCCATGGTTAAGGTCTGATCCTCCTGCTGTGGGAAGGAGAGCAGGCTGGTGTCCACACGGAACGGCATATCCACCTTCTTCAGCTCGTGCTCCAGGAGTTTTCCAACCTTCAGAGTAACCACAGAAAAGGCAAATCAGTGTTTTAGCAAGTTGTGAAATTGTGATGTCATCATGGACACAGTGCTTTAATTAAAATACCCCTGTTACCCCTTCAAAGGAGCCAAGTGTGATGTGGGTACTCACCAGCTGCAGCTGTTGGGACACAATCTTCCTTTCCAAGGATTCCAGCAGCAGCAGCAGCTGATTGTCCAGTAGCTCTGCAGAATGAAACCAGCTCTGATCAGAAAGCTGCCAGCCAGGTGTTTGAGAGAGCTGGTGGGATGGGCAGGGTGAGCAGGATGAGAAGGGTGATCATTTCTTGTAGGAAATGCCTGTTTGTTCCAAAGCTCTTTACATGTTTTATTCCAGATGATTTGTGCTGTGAGAGGGATGTGTCTGTTTCTCACAGAATCATGGAATCTCCTGAGTTGGGAGGGATTCCAAGGATCATGGAGTCTGATTCCTGGCCCTGCCCAGGACACCCCAGCAATCCCACCCTGTCCCTGAGAGTGTTGTCCAAACACTCCTGGAGCTCTGGCAGCCTTGGTGCTGTGCCCACTGCCCTGGGGAGCCTGTTCAGTGCCAACCACTCTCTGGGGGAAGAACCTTCCCCTGAGATCCAACCTGACCCTGCCCTGGCACAGCTCCAGCCCTTCCCTGGGTCCTGTCACAGGTCACAGAGCAGAGGTTGGAGCAGCCCCTTGGGAGGAAGCTGTGAATGCACTTGGAGGGAGCAGAGAAGCCTGGAGGGGTATCATGGGGGGCTCTCTGCTCTGCCCTGCATGGGATTTAGATGCCGATTCCACTTGGGGAGGAAGAGGAGCAGGAGGGCCTGGCCAGCCTGGGAGTCAGCCCTGCCTTTATTTCCCCCCTATTAAAGACCCAAAGCCTCACCAGCCAAAGCATCGAGGGTGTAGGTTATTCCCTTTGCCAGCTGAAGACAACGATCTCTTGGAGAATTCTTTAAGGTGCTCAACAGGTCTTTTAAGTCTGGGCTTTCAGTTTTCAGCTCATAACCATCAGTTTTCTCAAGAACTCCTTCCATCTGGGGAACAAGGAAAAGAAAAGTGAGGATTTGAGGGCAGAGGCTGCTGCTAGTGCAGAGCAGAGAGATGTGCTGAGTGTGGGAATTTTGGAGGGACTGTTGTGGCACAGGTGCCTTGTGGGGCAAGAGGTGTGATGGTGGATGTCTGTGTGTTTGTAAATCCTGGCATTGAGAGAAGCTTTACTTACCTTCTGGCTGAGCTCTTGAAAGAGGTTCCTGTCTCTCATCACAGCTGTGATGGTGTTTAAGAACATGACCCGCAGGCCAGAAGGCAACTCAGAGAAAATGCCACAGTATTGTTTAACTTCTCTGTCCACTGCACCTAATTTTGGTGTTGGGATCTCTAAAAAGGAGATACCTGAAAACCAGAAAGAGTGCAAAGATGTCACTACTGAACTGGGAGTTCAGTGGCAGCCCTAAACTGAGAGTGTGAAACCCTGGTGTGAATGTTTTGGAAGCAAGATGGAATTTGTGCCGTTGTCATGTCCTGGGGAACACAACAGTCTTGGTGGTTTGTTTTATCCTGGGAGATTCCATCTTACCCAAACCAGGTAAAAACTGTGCAAGTGGTAGCAGAAAAACACTTTGCTTACCTTTCACTGAAGTTGGATCTTCTTTAAAATAAGACAGTTCTGCAACAGGATAAAAAGGACATTTACAATGTGTTCCCCAGCCTTCCCACTGAAGGTCACCCACCCTGTTTTCTCCCTGGCTCTTTTCTTCTAAACAGGAAAAAGGACCAATCCAAACTCTGCTGCCTGTGCCATTTATCACCAGGAGCTCTGCAGCTCCCCAGATGTAGAGCTGAGAGTTCCAGTGTCCCCCTTGCCTTTCCCTACCAACCCCTCCCCAAACTGCTCCTTTCCCACACAGCTCCTTGACCTTCCATGGGTTGGACAACCTTTCCCAGGTGGTTTCTGTCCCTCCCACTGCCTCCATGTCCTTGCAAACGAGCTGAGGGTGGCTGTGGGGCTGAGTGATACTTGAGAAAATGTTCTTCCTCTTCTGCACTGTTTCCTGAATGGAGGAGTTGGTAATTTCTGGTAGTTACTTACCCCATTCTCCTTTGCTAATGTTCATCTGGATGGCCCTGAAGGCCAGGGTGCAGCCCTTGGGTATGACTATGCTTTCTATGTGCTCTGTGGAGCCCTGGTGGAGGAAAACACCCTGTTAGAGCACCTGGGTGCAGGTGTTGGGGAAGGAGTGACACCTGAGCACAGAGAGAAACCAAACCTCTCCAAAGAACTTGGCGAAAATCTTGGCTAAGAAGCTCAACTCTGCCTTGGTGTCTTCCTTATAGACGGTCTCCTCTGAGGCTTCCAGGATTTCATAAACCAAGAACAAATCGGCGCCTGTCCTCTGGAGCTGTTGGATGAAGGAGTGATCCATGTTGATTTTTCTAAAAGAGAAAAAGGATGGGAACAGGCTGGAGCACAAGTGATTTGAGGAGCAGCTGAGAGAGCTGGGGGGGCTCAACCTGGGGAAAAGGAGGCTCAGAGGGGATGTTCTGGCTCCAAGCCCCACCCAGCCAGGCCTAGTTAGGGGGAATTCATTGTCTAAGGTCTCGATCTTGTTTTTTTTTCTGTTGAACCCCCATTGTGTGACCCGGCATGGGTTGGGTGGGGATGGCCAGAGCGTGTGTGCTGCCTTTGTCCTGCCTTACCTATTTTTTCTCACTGCCTCCAGTAAGTCCATTGGTATGGCCTTCTTCTGCAGCTTGATGGAAAATGCCTGGGACAAGGAGCCACTTCCTTTCAGCTCCACACTTGCACCATTAACGCTAACGCTGATATCTCCCTTGATTTGGTCAATATTGATATCTGAGAGATCGAACTGGCTGGAACCATCTCCCGAGGGAAGGAGGGACTCTGAAATGATTCCATGCATTTGCTTCAGCAGGATGGCACAGACTCAGCACTGTAAGTATTTCACCCACAGGAAAGCTGGAACGTGGGACAGTTCAGCCATGACCCCAGTGACCCCAAAACATTATCTACGGAATTGGTGAACTTCACATTGATATATCTGGGCTTACCTGTGCTTTTCCCATCTTCTCCAGGCAGCAGCACACTGTCCAGTTTGAACTCTGTGCACTGGTAGTAGGGATCTGAGCGGAATACGTTATTTTGTTTTCTTTTTTGTATCAGAAGATAGGGGGGTCTGAAGTACTCCTGGTCTGCGCTGCTCTCGACAGGTGCCAATTCTTTGTTTGGATCCATTTGACTTACAATGTATCTGGTGACTTTTTTAAACATTCTGCTGTGTGTGGATGAAGTTTTGCAGCCAAGCCAAGTGGATTTGTGCCTTGGGAAAGAGGCAAGGCAAGTTTAGCCAAATTATTTGAAACAAGAGCAGGAAATATCAAGCAATCACCCCAGGCCAGCCCCCTGGGCTTGGGCTGGTGCTCTGCAGGGGAGAGCTGGTGTTTGAGAGCCAGAAACAAAGCCCTGTTTCCTGAGGCAGCTTATTTTTCACAAAAAAAGAAGTTTCAGTTTCACTTTTCTGGTGTGTTGGGGGAGGGAAAGCCAGGGAATGCCAGACTGGTTTGGGTTGGAAGAGACCTTAAAACCCATCCAGTTCCAACCCCTGCCATGGACAAGGACACTTTACACTAGCCCAGGTTGCTCCAAGCCCCGTCCAACCTGCCCTTGGACACTTGCAGGGCTGGGGCAGCCCCAGCTTCTCTGGGCAACCTGTGCCAGGGCCTCACCTGGCTCCCAGGGAGGAATTTCTTCCCAATATCCCATCTAACCCCACTGTCTCTCAGGTTAAATCCATTGCCAAGACAAATAGGCTCCTGTGCTCAATTTTAGTATGTGCTGGTTTAAAGGTAAACCAGCAGGGGAAATGAACCCAACTCAAAAGAGAGATTATAAGTCTGAATACCAATTTAATAAAATAATACAATAAGTACGATTATACAGACAAGCAATTGGTTTTAACCCACAAAACCCAGATGTATAACCCAGCACCCTGGGGCATGAACAGAGTGGTGTTCGTTGGGCCCCCTGAGTCTGAAGTAAAAGGAGAGGGGAAAAACCTGTTGGTGAGAGTGCTGGTGCAGTCTGGTCAAGGGTGGTGATTGCAGTCCGGTCGAGAGTGGTGGTTGCAGTCTGGTTGAGAGCGGTGGCCTGCAGTCTTCCTCTGGATCCCAGGAGGGGTTAAAAATGTCCCAAGACCCCAAGATTATATATCCTCCAGTTCAGGCAGGAATGCCCAGTACCTCCCTCAGGGCGGGGAGTTCCACAATGGGTGTGAGGGCCTGAGCATCCTCTTATCTCACAGGCCTCTTAACACCCAGTTTATAGCCTGAGGAGTCAGGGGTGCTCTGGGCAGATGGTGTAGATGGTCTATTGATAACAGTTTCTGGGAAATGACATGGAAGGCTATAGAATACACAGTTTTGGGTAGCACCCATACAGTGATGAACTGGGCCCAGCTGTTCTAACCAGGACATAGTAGCACTTGCAGGACTCATTGTCTTGGAAGTCTTCAAGAAGGGAGAAAAGCTAAAGAAGAGCACTTAGCAGGCAGCTTCCCCCAAGCCTCTGCCCCAGCCCAAGCTCTGCAATAAGGCACTTGCCTGTTTGGTGGATGCCTCCTGTGGATGGGGAGCCTGGGTCTGCTGAGGGGATGTGAGCCCTGCAGAGCAGCAGGACTGGGGAGGAGATCTCTGGCTTCCTTTCTGCTCAGAGGGCTGGAAGCTTTTCCTAAGTGAGGGAGTTGGCACAGGAAGCTGGAAGGAGCACAGACCCAAAGAGTTTTAACCAAAGTAATTTCCCTTACCTTGCTAAGGGGGGTCTCCCTGAAGCAACTCCTGGGGCAGAAGCACAGTTAGACCCAGTCCTTAGACCCAGTCTGTGCAGGAGGATCCCTGGCTGGTCACTCCAGCTTATCCCGAGTCACTCCCAAATGTGAGTGATTTCCTGTCCCCTTCACCTTGTTCATCCTTCACACAACTATTGCTTAACTCTGCCACTGAAAGGTTTGGTGATTGGGCAGAGTCAGATTGTTGGAATCTGTTACAGAGACTGAGTCACTGGAACTTCTACAGATGGAGCAGATGAAACCCAACCAACCCCTCCAGAACCCTGAGTGGAGCTGGGCCTGCAGATGTTACACTGTGTCTGTGTTTTCACCATGTTTGGGCTGTGCTGCTTTGTGATCTCTTCCTGCCTTTCCCTGCAGTGCAGGATTTCTTGGGGCAGGAGTTCAGGTGGCAGAAAAGAAGTAAAGAGCCAAGTGTGATATCAATGACTGGTAGCAGCTCTGGAATCATCAATCATATTTTGCAGACTTGGGTGGAAAATAAGTGCCCTTTAAGCTGTGCCCTGCAGTTCTTGCCTCAGTCTGTGCCCTCTTTTGCAGCCTGAGTCGCGTGGACTGACACTGATCCCTGCCGAGCCAGGAACATCTGCTCTAGGGAGGCCGTTCTGCCAGGGCATGGGAGAAGGTTGGTGTTGGTCAGTAATTATTTGCCTTCCTATCTCATTGTATCCATGGAGTAGGGGTGCATTAGGACTTGGCTACGTGCCCTTATTTCTGTGACAGCCTCACCCCCAGGGTTGTGGGATGTGCTGTGGGACCGAAAACACACGGGAAGAAAGAAGCTGCCTTCCAGAACACAGGGTTGCTCAGCAAGAAGCTCCTCTTTATTTATAAAGCGATAATGAGAGTATTTAAATTGTATCTGAAGCACTGCCCCGTGTCCCTGGAGCAGCCTGTGGGCAATGGCAGTGCTGGGAGCAGGGAAGGGTGGGTGAAAGCCCTGGGATCCCCCCACCTTTGTGCCACCAGCAGCTCCTGGAGCCCTCCAGGACCCCCAGGGGGGACCAGGGTAAGTGGTCCCCCTGCAGGTCTTTTCCTTTGGCTTTTGTTTCCATTGCATTTTTCCCCCTTTTCCCTTGGCAATCCCTTGCCCTTCCCTTTCCCATTAATTGATTGCAGAAGCAGCAGCGTTTTTAGGGAAGCAGGATAACATGAGGCACAGCTGCCAGGCCTGTGATTATTTGGGCTCGTGGATTTTCTGGTTGTCCCTCTGCTTTCAATGGGGGACAGCCAGGGAAATCACCTTGGATATCCAGCCTTTTGCATCCATAATGAGTTTTCCTGCCCTAAGTTTGCTTTTTGCAGCCAAAGCAGCCTTGAGCATTAACAAGGATGAAACTGGGGGAGAGAAGTGGCTGGTTTGCAGAGGTTTTCCAGCATCTCGGAGAGGGGATCCCTGGGCAGGGGCAGGTCCCCACTGAGGAGGTTGAGGGCGTACAGGGCCACGTACAGGGCGGCCACGACCTCATCAGGCTGTTCCATGGGCTCAGCTAATCCATCTTCCTGGAGCTTCACTCTGCTCATCTCCACCAGGGCCATGGTTAAGCTCTGATCCTCCTGCTGTGGGAAGGAGAGCAGGCTGGCATCCACATGGAAAGGCGTAGCCACCGTCTTCAGATTGTGCTCCAGGAGTTTTCCAACCTTCAGAGCAACCACAAAAAAGGCAAATCAGTGTTTTAACAATTTGTCAAATTGTGATGTCATCATGGACACAGTGCTTGAATTAAAATACCCCTGTTACCCCTTCAAAGGAGCCAAGTGTGATGTGGGTACTCACCAGCTGCAGCTGTTGGGACACAATCTTCCTTTCCAAGGATTCCAGCAGCAGCGCCAGCTGATTGTCCAGTAGCTCTGCAGAATGAAACCAGCTCTGATCAGAAAGCTGCCAGCCAGGTGTTTGAGAGAGCTGGTGGGATGGGCAGGGTGAGCAGGATGAGAAGAGTGATCATTTCTTGTAGGAAATGCCTGTTTGTTCCAAAGCTCTTTGGATGTTTTATTCCAAATGATTTGTGCTGTGAGAGGGATGTGTCTGTTTCTCACAGAATCATGGAATCTCGTGAGTTGGGAGGGACTCCAAGGATCATCGAGTCTGATTCCTGGCCCTGCCCAGGACATCCCAGCAATCCCACCCTGTCCCTGAGAGTGTTGTCCAAACACTCCTGGAGCTCTGGCAGCCTTGGGGCCGTGCCCACTGCCCTGGGGAGCCTGTTCAGTGCCAACCACCCTCTGGGGGAAGAACCTTTCCCTGAGATCCAACCTAACCCTGCTCTGGCTCAGCTCCAGCCCTTCCCTGGGTCCTGTCACAGGTCACAGAGTAGAGATTGGAGCAGCCCCTTGGGAGGAAGCTGTGAATGCACTTGGAGGGAGCAGAGAAGCCTGGAGGGGTATCATGGGGGGTTCTCTGCTCTGCCCTGCATGGGATTTAGATGCACTTCCTCCCCCAAGATTCCACTTGGGGAGGAAGAGGAGCAGGAGGGCCTGGCCAGCCTGGGAGTCAGCCCTGCCTTTATTTCCCTACTATTAAAGACCCAAAGCCTCACCAGCCAAAGCATCGAGGGTGTAGGTTATTCCCTTTGCCAGCTGAAGACAACGATCTCCTGGAGAATTCTCCAAGGTGCTCAACAGGTCTTTTAAGTCTGGGCTTTCAGTTTTCAGCTCATAACCATCAGTTTTCTCAAGAACTCCTTCCATCTGAGGGGACAAGGAAAAGAAAAGTGAGGATTTGAGGGCAGAGGCTGCTGCTAGTGCAGAGCAGAGAGATGTGCTGAGTGTGGGAATTTTGGAGGGACTGTTGTGGCACAGGTGCCTTGTGGGGCAAGAGGTGTGATGGTGGATGTCTGTGTGTTTGTATATCCTGGCACTGGGAGAAGCTTTACTTACCTTCTGGCTGAGCTCTTGAAAGAGGTTCCTGTCTCTCATCACAGCTGTGATGGTGTTTAAGATTGTGACCCGCAGGTCAGAAGGCAACTCAGAGAAAATGCCACAGTATTGTTTAACTTCTCTGTCCACTGCACCTAATTTTGGTGTTGGGATCTCTAAAAAGGAGATACCTGAAAACCAGAAAGAGTGCAAAGATGTCACTACTGAACTGGGAGTTCAGTGGCAGCCCTAAACTGAGAGTGTGAAACCCTGGTGTGAATATTTTGGAAGCAAGATGGAATTTGGGCGCTTGTCATGTCTTGGGGAACACAACAGTCTTGGTGGTTTGTTTTATCCTGGGAGATTCCATCTTACTCAAACCAGGTAAAAACTGTGCAAGTGGTAGCAGAAAAACACTTTGCTTACCTGTCACTGGAGTTGGATCTTCTTTAAAATAAGACAGTTCTGCAACAGGATAAAAAGGACATTTACAACGTGTCCCCCAGCCTTCCCACTGAAGGTCACCCACCCTGTTTTCTCCCTGGCTCTTTTCTTCTAAACAGGAAAAAGGACCAATCCAAACTCTGCTGTCTGTGCCATTTATCACCAGGAGCTCTGCAGCTCCCCAAATGGAGAGCTGAGAGTTCCAGTGTCCCCCTTGCCTTTCCCTACCAACCTCTCCCCAAACTGCTCCTTTCCCACACAGCTCCTTGACCTTCCATGGGTTGGACAACCTTCCCCAGGTGGTTTCTGTCCCTCCCACTGCCTCCATGTCCTTGCAAACGAGCTGAGGGTGGCTGTGGGGCTGAGTGATACTTGAGAAAATGTTCTTCCTCTTCTGCCCTGTTTCGCAAATGGAGGAGTTGGTAATTTCTGGAAGTTACTTACTCCATTCTCCTTTTTTAATGTCCATCTTGATGGCCCTGAAGGCCAGGGTGCAGCCCTTGCGTATGACTAAGCTTTGTCTGTTCTCTGTGGAGGCCTGGTGGAGGAGAACACCCTGTTAGAGCACCTGGGTGCAGGTGTTGGGGAAGGAGCGACAGCTGAGCCCGGAGAGAAACCAAACCTGTGCAGAGAACTTGGCGTAAATCGTGGCTAGGAAGCCTCCCTGTGCCTTGCTGGATTCCTTGTAGACGGTCTCCTCCGAGGCTTCCAGGGTTTCATAAACCATGTATAAATCGAGCTCTGTGCTCAGGAGCTGTTGGATGAAGGAGTGACCCATGTTGATTTTTCTAAAAGAGAAAAAGGATGGGAACAGGCTGGAGCACAAGTGATTTGAGGAGCAGCTGAGAGAGCTGGGGGGGCTCAACCTGGGGAAAAGGAGGCTCAGAGGGGATGTTCTGGCTCCAAGCCCCACCCAGCCAGGCCTAGTTAGGGGGAATTCATTGTCTAAGGTCTCAATCTTGTTTTTTTTTCTGTTGAACCCCCATTGTGTGACCCAGTATGGGTTGGGTGGGGATGGCCAGAGCGTGTGTGCTGCCTTTGTCCTGCCTTACCTATTTTCTATCATTGTCTCCACTGAGTCCATTGATATGGCCTTCTTCTGCAGCTTGATGGAAAACTCCTGGGACAAAGAGCCACTTCCCTTCAGCTCCACACTTGCAGGATCAACGCTAACGCTGATATCTGCCTTGACTTGGTCAGCAGTGACCTTTGAGAGAGTGAATTGGCTGGAATGTGGACCATCTCCCAAGGGAAGGAGGGACTCTGAAATGATTCCATGCATTTGCTTCAGCAGGATGGCACAGACTCAGCACTGTAAGTATTTCACCCACAGGAAAGCTGGAACGTGGGACAGTTCAGCCATGACCCCAGTGACCCCAAACATTATCTGTGGAATTAGTGAACTTCACATTGATATATTTGGGCTATACCTGTACTTTTCCCATCTTTTCCAGGCAGCAGCACACTGTCCAGTGTGAAGTGTGTGCACTCGTAGTAGGGATCTGAGCGGAATATTGTATTTTGTTTTCTTTTTTTTGTCAGAAGACACAAGGGTCTGAAGCGCTCCTCGTCTGCGCTGTCCTCGACAGGTGCCAATTTTTTCTTTGTATCCATTTGACTTACAACATATCTGGTGACTTTTTTAAACATTCTGCTGTGTGTGGATGAAGTTTTGCAGCCAAGACAAGTGGAGTTGTGCCTTAGGAAAGAGGCAAGGCAAATTAAGCCAAATTATTTGAAATAAGAGCAGGAAATATCAAGCAATCACCCCAGGCCAGCCCTCTGGGCTTGGGCTGGTGCTCTGCAGGGGAGAGCTGGTGTTTGAGAGCCAGAAACAAAGCCCTGTTTCCTGAGGCAGCTTGTTTTTCACCAAAAAAAAGTTTCAGTTTCACTTTTCTGGTGTGTTGGGGGAGGGAAAGCCAGGGAATGCCAGACTGGTTTGGGTTGGAAGAGACCTTAAAGCCCATCCAGTGCCTCCCCCTGCCATGGGCAGGGACACCTTCCACTAGCCCAGGTTGCTCCAAGCCCCGTCCAACCTGGCCTTGGACACTTGCAGGGCTGGGGCAGCCCCAGCTTCTCTGGGCAACCTGTGCCAGGGCCTCACCTGGCTCCCAGGGAGGAATTTCTTCCCAATGCCCCTTCTAACCCCACTGTCTCTCAGGTTAAATCCATTGCCAAGACAGATAGGCTCGTGTGCCCAATTTTAGTAGCACTTGCAGGGCTCATTGCTTTGGAAGTCTTCAAGAAGGGAGAAAAGCTAAAGAAGAGCACTTAGCAGGCAGCTTCCCCCAAGGCTCTGCCCCAGCCCAAGCTCTGGAATAAGGCACTTGCCTGTTTGGTGGATGCCTCCTGTGGATGGGGAGCCTGGGTCTGCTGAGGGGATGTGAGCCCTGCAGAGCAGCAGGACTGGGGAGGAGATCTCTGGCTTCCCTTCTGCTCAGAGGGCCGGAAGTGATTGCTAAATGAGGGAGTTGGCACAGGAAGCTGGAAGGAGCACAGACCCAAAGAGTTTTAACCCAAAGTGATTTCCCTTACCTTGCTAAGGGGGGTCTCCCTGAAGCAACCCCTGGGGCAGAAGCACCGTTAGACCCAGTCCTTAGACCCAGTCTGTGCAGGAGGATCCCAGGCTGGTCACTGCAGCTTATCCCCAGTCACTCTCAGATGTGAGCGACTTCCTGTCCCCTTCACCATTGTTCAGCCTTTGCACAACTATTGCTTAACTCTGCCACTGAATGGCTTGGTGATTGGGCAGAATCAGGTTGTTGGAAACTTTAAGAGAGAGTGAGTCAGTGGAACTTCTACAGATGGAGCAGATGAAACCCACCCACCCCTCCAGGACCCTGAGGGGAGCTGGGCCTGCAGATGTTACACCATGTTTGTGTTTTCAGCATGTTTGGGCTGTGCTGCTTTGTGATCTCTTCCTGCCTTTCCCTGCAGTGCAGGATTTCTTGGGACAGGAGTTCAGGTAAAGAAGTAAAAGAAGTAAAGAGCCAAGTGTGATATCAGTGACTGCTAGTGGCTGTGGAATCATCAATCATATTTTGCAGACTTGGGTGGAAAATAAGTGCCCTTTAACCTGTGCCCTGCAGTTCTTGCCTCAGTCTGTGCCCTCTTTTGCAGCCTGAGTCGCGTGGACTGACACTGATCCCTGCCGAGCCAGGAACATCTGCTCTAGGGAGGCCGTTCTGCCAGGGCATGGGAGAAGGTTGGTGTTGGTCAGTAATTATTTGCCTTCCTATCTCTTTGTATCCATGGAGTAGGGGTGCATTAGGAATTGGCTACGTGGCCTTATTTCTGTGACAGCCTCACCCCCAGGGTTGTGGGATGTGCTGTGGGACCGAAAACACACAGAAAGAAAGAAGTTGCCTTCCAGAACACTGGGCTGCTCAGCAAGAAGCTCCTCTTTACTTATAAAGTGATAATGAGAGTATTTAAATTGTATCTGAAGCACTGCCCCATGTCCCTGGAGCAGCCTGTGGGCGATGGCAGTGCTGGGAGCAGGGAAGGGTGGGTGAAAGCCCTGGGATCCCCCCACCTTTGTGCCACCAGCAGTTCATGGAGCCCCTCAGGACCCCCAGGGGGGACCAGGGGAAGTGGTCCCCCTGCAGGTCTTTGGCTTTTGTTTCCATTGCATTTTTTTCCCCTTTCCCTTTGCATTTCCCTTCCTTTCCCTTTGCATTCCTTTTCCCTTTCCCATTCCCTTGCCTTTCCTTTTCCCATTCATTGGTTGCAGAAGCAGCAGCGTTTTTAGGGAAGCACACGAGGCACAGCTGCCAGGCCTGTGATTATTTGGGCTCGTGGATTTTCTGGTTGTCCGTCTGCTTTCAATGGGGGACAGCCAGAGACATCCACTTTGATATCCAGCCTTTTGCATCCATAATGTGGTTTCCTGCCTTAAGTTTGCTTTTTGCAGCCAAAGCAGCCTTGAGCATTAACAAGGATGAAACTGGGGGAGAGAAGTGGCTCATGGGTAGAGATTTTTCCACAGTTAGGGGAAGGGTTGCCTGGACAGGGGCAGGTCCCCACTGAGGAGGCTGAGGGCGTACAGGGCCACGTACAGGGCAGCCACGACCTCATAGGGCTTTTCCATGGGCTCAGCTGATCCATATTTCTGGAGCTTCACTCTGCTCAGCTCCACCAGGGCCATGGTTAAGGTCTGATCCTCCTGCTGTGGGAAGGAGAGCAGGCTGGCATCCACACGGAATGGCATATCCACCTTCTTCAGATCGTGATCCAGGAGTTTTCCAACCTTCATTGCAACCACAAAAAAGGCAAATCAGTGTTTTAACAAGTGTCAAATTGTGATGTCATCATGGACACAGTGCTTGAATTAAAATACCCCTGTTACCCCTTCAAAGGAGCCAAGTGTGATGTGGGTACTCACCAGCTGCAGCTGTTGGGACACAATCTTCCTTTCCAAGGATTCCAGCAGCAGCAGCAGCTGATTGTCCAGTAGCTCTGCAGAATGAAACCAGCTCTGATCAGAAAGCTGCCAGCCAGGTGTTTGAGAGAGCTGGTGGGATGGGCAGGGTGAGCAGGATGAGAAGGGTGATCATTTCTTGTAGGAAATGCCTGTTTGTTCCAAAGCTCTTTGCATGTTTTATTCCAAATGATTTGTGCTGTGAGAGGGATGTGTCTGTTACAGAATCGGAATCTCGTGAGTTGGGAGGGATTCCAAGGATCATCGAGTCTGATTCCTGGCCCTGCCCAGGACACCCCAGCAATCCCACCCTGTCCCTGAGAGTGTTGTCCAAACACTCCTGGAGCTCTGGCATCCTTGGTGCTGTGCCCACTGCCCTGGGGAGCCTGTTCAGTGCCCAACCAGCCTCTGGGGGAAGAACCTTTCCCTGAGATCCAACCTAAACCCTGCTCTGGCACAGCTCCAGCCCTTCCCTGGGTCCTGTCACAGGTCACAGAGCAGAGGTTGGAGCAGCCCCTTGGGAGGAAGCTGTGAATGCACTTGGAGGGAGCAGAGAAGCCTGGAGGGGTATCGTGGGGGGCTCTTTGCTCTGCCCTGCAAGGGATTTAGATGCAGATTCCACTTGGGGAGGAAGAGGAGCAGGAGGGCCTGGCCAGCCTGGGAGTCAGCCCTGCCTTTACTTCCCTACTATTAAAGACCCAAAGCCTCACCAGCCAAAGCATCGAGGGTGTAGGTTATTCCCTTTGCCAACAGAAGACGACGATCTCCTGGAGAATTCTCCAAGGTGCTCAACAGGTCTTTTAAGTCTGGGCTTTCAGTTTTCAGCTCATAACCATCAGTTTTCTCTAGAACTTCTTCCATCTGGGGAACAAGGAAAAGAAAAGTGAGGATTTGAGGGCAGAGGCTGCTGCTAATGCAGAGCAGAGAGATGTGCTGAGTGTGGGAATTTTGGAGGGACTGTTGTGGCACAGGTGCCTTGTGGGGCAAGAGGTGTGATGGTGGATGTCTGTGTGTTTGTAAATCCTGGAACTGGGAGAAGCTTTACTTACCTTCTGGCTGAGCTCTTGAAAGAGGTTCCTGTCTCTCATCACAGCTGTGATGGTTTTTAAGAACATGACCCGCAGGTCAGAAGGCAACCCAGAGAAAATGCCACAGTATTTATTAACTTCTCTGTCCACTGTGAATAATTCTTTTTTTCGGAACTCTGATAACCCGGAAGCTGAAAACCAGAAAGAGTGCAAAGATGTCACTACTGAACTAGGAGTTCAGTGGCAGCCCTAAACTGAGAGTGTGAAACACTGGTATGAATATTGTGGAAGCAAGATGGAATTTGGGCAGTTGTCGTGTCTTGGGGAACACAACAGTCTGATGGTTTGTTTTATCCTGGGAGATTCCACCTTACCTGCACGTTTTACACGTTGAAGCAGAAAAATACTGTGCTGAACATCATGTTTGTGAAATCTACCTCCATCAAGCAAGTCTGTGATAAAACCCAGTCCTGCAACAGGATAAAAAGGACATTTACAATGTGTTCCCCAGCCTTCCCACTGAAGGTCACCCACCCTGTTTTCTCCCTGGCTCTTTTCTTCTAAACAGGAAAAAGGACCAATCCAAACTCTGCTGCCTGTGCCATTTATCACCAGGAGCTCTGCAGCTCCCCAAATGGAGAGCTGAGAGTTTCAGTGTCCCTCTTGCCCTTCCCTACCAACCCCTCCCCAAACTGCTCCTTTCCCACACAGCTCCTTGACCTTCCATGGGTTGGACAACCTTCCCCAGGTGGTTTCTGTCCCTCCCACTGCCTCCATGTCCTTGCAAATGAGCTGAGGGTGGCTGTGAGGCTGAGTGACACTTGAGAAAATGTTCTTCCTCTTCTGCCCTGTTTCCCGACTGGAGGAGTTGGTAATTTCTGGAAGTTACTTACTCCATTCTCCTTTGTTAATGCTCATCTGGATGGCCATGAAGGCCAGGGTGCAGCCCTTGGGAATGACTATGCTTTGTCTGTTCTCTGTGGTGCCCTGGTGGAGGAAAACACCCTGTTAGAGCACCTGGGTGCAGGTGTTGGGGAAGGAGCGACACCTGAGCCCGGAGAGAAACCAAACCTTTGCAAAGAACTTGGCGTAAATCATGGCTAGGAAGCCTCCCTGTGCCTTGCTGGACTCCTTGTAGATGGTCTCCTCCGAGGCTTCCAGGGTTTTGTAAACCACGTATAATTTGAGCTCTGTGCTCAGGAGCTGTTGGATGAAGGAGTGATCCATGTTGATTTTTCTAAAAGAGAAAAAGGATGGGAACAGGCTGGAGCACAAGTGATTTGAGGAGCAGCTGAGAGAGCTGGGGGGGCTCAACCTGGGGAAAAGGAGGCTCAGAGGGGATGTTCTGGCTCCAAGCCCCACCCAGCCTGGCCTAGTTAGGGGGAATTCATTGTCTAAGGTCTCAGTCTTGTTTTTTTGCTGTTGAACACCCACTGTGTGACCCGGGATGGGTTGGGTGGGGATGGCCAGAGCGTGTGTGCTGCCTTTGTCCTGCCTTACCTTTTCTTTCTCATTGTCTCCAGTGAGTTCATTTCTATGGCCTTCTTCTGCAGCTTGATGGAAAACTCCTGAGACAAGGAGCCACCTCCTTTCAGCTCCACACTTGCATCGTCAACTCTAACGTTGATATCCCCATTGACTTGGTCAGCAGTGACCTTTGAGAGAGTGAATTGGCTGGAATGTGGACCATCTCCCAAGGGAAGGAGGGACTCTGAAATGATTCCATGCATTTGCTACAGCAGGATGGCACAGACTCAGCACTGTAAGTATTTCACCCACAGGAAAGCTGGAACGTGGGACAGTTCAGCCATGACCCCAGTGACCCCAAAACATTATCTATGGAATTTGTGAACCTGAATATATCAGGTTGATATATTTGGGCTTTACCTGTGCTTTCCCCATCTTCTCCAGGCAGCAGCACATCGTTCAGACTAAACCCTGTGCACTGGTAGTAGGGACGTGAGTGGAATATGGTATTTTGTTTTCTTTTTCCTATCAGAAGACAGAAGGGTCTGAAGTGCTCGTGGTCTGCGATGCTCTCGACAGGGACCAATCCTCCATCTGGATCCATTTGACTTGAAACGTATCTGGTGACTTTTTTAAACATTCTGCTGTGTGTGGATGAAGTTTTGCAGCCCAGCCAGGTGGATTTGTGCCTTGGGAAAGAGGCAAGGCAAGTTAAGCCAAATTACTTGAAAGAAGTAACCAAATGTTAGTTCAATTATTAGGAAGTTTTCAAAATAATGACCTGAATACACCACATTATCTAAGGAGCCAACATTCAGAGGGTTGTTTTAGGGAGTGTTTGGAGAGGAAGGAGCAGGAGCTGTGGGTTGTTTGGACTCGTCCCCCTTTGCTGATGATATGGTTTGAAGCTGGCTCCCTGCCAAGTCTCCAAACCTTACCACCAGAAGTCCCCCCCCCCCCCCCCAAAAAACCTCAGGGAGAAGAGGGAGAAAAACTAAGAAAAACCCGAAGCGAGAGAGAGACAACCAAAGTGATATATATAAATATATTTATACTTATATATATAATTAAAATATACAATTTCAAAAGGGAAAGGGAAGGGGAAGGAAAAAGGGAACAGAACTAAAAATAGTATATATATATATATATATATATATATCCCGATTAGTGACACGATATCTAACAACTAAAAGAGTTAGCAAAGGAATATCTCACTACTCTCCTGGGACAATCGAGAGTCGCTCCGGAACGATCGCCGGCAACCTCTGTCTCCCAAGGCCGACAAGGCCCAACCAGGCCTCGCTCCCCAACACGGCAGACTCAACAGCAGGGAACCTGCACCTCCAAGCCGCCGGAAGGAAAGAGGACGAAGGCCTCTCCTCCTTTCTTCTTATAATCTGGCTTACGTAAAAATCGTAGGGAATACTGGGTAAATCTGGACCCTTCCTTGGTTACAAACTGGTCACCAAGGAAGGCCTAGCCCAAACCACCACAGCTGATGAAGCCCAGTCATGGTGCAGACAGAGCACAGCTCGCAGGCTCTGAGGGTGCAGATTTTGGGGGCAAATCTTCGAGGAGATATAAAGCAATCAGCCCAGGCCAGCCCCTTGGGTGTGGTCTGGTGCTGTGTAGGGCAGAGCTGGTGTTTGAGAGCCAGAAACAAAGCCCTCTTTCCTGAGGCAGCTTGTTTTTCACCAAAAAAAAAGTTTCACGCTTTTCTGGTGTGTTGGGGGAGGGAAAGCCAGGGAATGCCAGACTGGTTTGGGTTGGAAGAGACCTTAAAGCCCATCCAGTCCCATCCCCTGCCATGGGCAGGGACACCTTCCACTAGCCCAGGTTGCTCCAAGTCCCGTCCAACCTGGCCTTGGACACTTGCAGGGCTGGGGCAGCCCCAGCTCCTCTGGGCAACCTGTGCCAGGGCCTCACCTGGCTCCCAGGGAGGAATCTCTTCCCAATGACCCATCTAACCCCACTGTCTCTCAGGTTAAATCCATTGCCAAGACACTTAGGCTTGTGTGCCCAATTTTAGTAGCACTTGCAGGGCTCATTGCCTTGGAAGTCTTCAAGAAGGGAGAAAAGCTAAAGAAGAGCACTTAGCAGGCAGCTTCCCCCAAGGCTCTGCCCCAGCCCAAGCTCTGGAATAAGGCACTTGCCTGTTTGGTGGATGCCTCCTGTGGATGGGGAGCCTGGGTCTGCTGAGGGGATGTGAGCCCTGCAGAGCAGCAGGACTGGGGAGGAGATCTCTGGCTTCCCTTCTGCTCAGAGGGCAGAAGCATTTGCTAAACGAGGGTGTTGGCACAGGAAGCTGGAAGGAGCACAGACCCAAAGAATTTTAACCCAAAGTGATTTCCCTTACCTTGCTAAGGGGGGTCTCCCTGAAGCAACCCCTGGGGCAGAAGCACCTTTAGACCCAGTCTGTGCAGGAGGATCCCTGGCTGGTCACTCCAGCTTATCCCCAGTCACTCCCAAATGTGAGTGATTTCCTGTCCCCTTCAACTTGTTCATCCTTCACACAACTATTGCTTAACTCTGCCATGGAAAGTCTGCGGTGATTGGGCAGAGTCAGATTGTTGGAAACTTTTATGGAGACTGTGAGTCATTGGAATTTTTACAGTTGGAACAGATGAAACCCACCCACCCCTCCAGGACCCTGAGTGGAGCTGGGCCTGCAGGTGCTACACCATGTTTGTGTTTTCAGCATGTTTGGGCTGTGATGCTTTGTGATCTCTTCCTGCCTTTCCCTGCAGTGCAGGATTTCTTGGGACAGGAGTACAGGTGGCAGAAAAGAAGTAAAGAGCCAAGTGTGATATCAGTGACTGCTAGTGGCTGTGGAATCATCAATCATATTTTGCAGACTTGGGTGGAAAATAAGTGCCCTTTAAGCTGTGCCCTGCAGTTCTTGCCTCAGTCTGTGCCCTCTTTTGCAGCCTGAGTCGCGTGGACTGACACTGATCCCTGCCGAGCCAGGAACATCTGCTCTAGGGAGGCCGTTCTGCCAGGGCATGGGAGAAGGTTGGTGTTGGTCAGTAATTATTTGCCTTCCTATCTCATTGTATCCATGGAGTAGGGGTGCATTAGGAATTGGCTACGTGGCCTTATTTCTGTGACAGCCTCACCCCCAGGGTTGTGGGATGTGCTGTGGGACCGAAAACACACGGGAAGAAAGAAGTTGCCTTCCAGAACACCGGACTGCTCAGCAAGAAGCTCCTCTTTATTTATAAAGCGATAATGAGAGTATTTAAATTGTACCTGAAGCACTGCCCCATGTCCCTGGAGCAGCCTGTGGGCGATGGCAGTGCTGGGAGCAGGGAAGGGTGGGTGAAAGCCCTGGGATCCCCCCACCTTTGTGCCACCAGCAGCTCATGGAGCCCCCCAGGATCCCCAGGGGGGACCGGGGTAAGTGGATCACTGCAGGTCTTTTCCTTTGGCTTTTGTTTCCATTGCATTTTTCCCCCTTTTCCCTTTGCATTTCCCTTCCTTTCCCTTTGAATTCCTTTTCCCTTGCCTTTCCCTTTCCCATTAATTGATTGCAGAAGCAGCAGCATTTTTAGGGAAGCACACGAGGCACAGCTGCCAGGCCTGTGATTATTTGGGCTCATGGATTTTCCAGTTGTCCCTCTGATTTCAATGGGGGACAGCCAGGGAAATCACCTTGGATATCCAGCCTTTTGGATCCATAATGAGGTTTCCTGCCTTAAGTTTGCTTTTCTCAGCCAAAGCAGCCTTGAGCATTAACAAGGATGAAATTGGGGGAGAGAAGTGGCTGGTGGGCAGAGGTTTCCCAGCAGCTTGGGGAGGGGTTCCCTGGGCAGGGCCAGGTGCCTACTTGGGGCCACTGAGGAGGTTGAGGGCGTACAGGGCCACGTACAGGGCGGCCACGACCTCATAGGGCTGTTCCATGGGCTCAGCTGATCCATCTTCCCGGAGCTTCACTCTGCTCAGCTCCACCAGGGCCATGGTTAAGGTCTGATCCTCCTTCCGTGGGAAGGAGAGCAGGCTGGCACTCACACGGAAAGGCATATCCACCTTCTTCAGCTCGTGCTCCAGGAGTTTTCCAACCTTCAGAGCAACCACAAAAAAGGCAAATCAGTGTTTTAGCAAGTTGTCAAATTGTGATGTCATCGTGGACACAGTGCTTTAATTAAAATACCCCTGTTACCCCTTCAAAGGAGCCAAGTGTGATGTGGGTACTCACCAGCTGCAGCTGTTGGGACACAATCTTCCTTTCCAAGGATTCCAGCAGCAGCAGCAGCTGATTGTCCAGTAGCTCTGCAGAATGAAACCAGCTCTGATCAGAAAGCTGCCAGCCAGGTGTTTGAGAGAGCTGGTGGGATGGGCAGGGTGAGCAGGATGAGAAGGGTGATCATTTCTTGTAGGAAATGCCTGTTTGTTCCAAAGCTCTTTACATGTTTTATTCCAAATGATTTGTGCTGTGAGAGGGATGTGTCTGTTACAGAATCAGAATCTCTTGAGTTGGGAGGGACTCCCAAGGATCATGGAGTCTGATTCCTGGCCCTGCCCAGGACACCCCAGCAATCCCACTCTGTCCCTGAGAGTGTTGTCCAAACCCTCCTGGAGCTCTGGCAGCCTTGGTGCTGTGCCCACTGCCCTGGGGAGCCTGTTCAGTGCCCAACCAGCCTCTGGGGGAAGAACCTTTCCCTGAGATCCAACCTGACCCTGCCCTGGCACAGCTCCAGCCCTTCCCTGGGTCCTGTCACAGGTCACAGAGCAGAGGTTGGAGCAGCCCCTTGGGAGGAAGCTGTGAATGCACTTGGAGGGAGCAGAGAAGCCTGGAGGGGTATCATGGGGGGCTCTCTGCTCTGCCCTGCATGGGATTTAGATGCAGATTCCACTTGGGGAGGAAGAGGAGCAGGAGGGCCTGGCCAGCCTGGGAGTCAGCCCTGCCTTTATTTCCCCCCTATTAAAGACCCAAAGCCTCACCAGCCAAAGCATCGAGGGTGTAGGTTATTCCCTTTGCCAGCTGAAGACGACGATCTCCTGGAGAATTCTTTAAGGTGCTCAACAGGTCTTTTAAGTCTGGGCTTTCAGTTTTCAGCTCATAACCATCAGTTTTCTCAAGAACTCCTTCCATCTGGGGAACAAGGAAAAGAAAAGTGAGGATTTGAGGGCAGAGGCTTCTGCTAGTGCAGAGCAGAGAGATGTGCTGAGTGTGGGAATTTTGGAGGGACTGTTGTGGCACAGGTGCCTTGTGGGGCAAGAGGTGTGATGGTGGATGTCTGTGTGTTTGTAAATCCTGGCATTGAGAGAAGCTTTACTTACCTTCTGGCTGAGCTCTTGAAAGAGTTTCCTGTCTCTCATCACAGCTGTGATGGTGTTTAAGAACATGACCCGCAGGTCAAAAGGCAACTCGGAGAAAATCCGATAGTGTTGTTTAACTTCTCTGTCCACTGCGCCTAATTTTGGTGTTGGGATCTCTAAAAAGCAGATACCTGAAAACCAGAAAGAGTCCAAAGATGTCACTACTGAACTGGGAGTTCAGTGGCAGCCCTAAACTGAGAGTGTGAAACCCTGGTGTGAATGTTTTGGAAGCAAGATGGAATTTGTGCCGTTGTCATGTCTTGGGGAACACAACAGTCTTGGTGGTTTGTTTTATCCTGGGAGATTCCATCTTACTCAAACCAGGTAAAAACTGTGCAAGTGGTAGCAGAAAAACACTTTGCTTACCTTTCACTGAAGTTGGATCTTCTTTAAAATAAGACAGTTCTGCAACAGGATAAAAAGGACATTTAAAATGTGGTCCCCAGCCTTCCCACTGAAGGTCACCCACCCTGTTTTCTCCCTGGCTCTTTTCTTCTAAACAGGAAAAAGGACCAATCCAAACTCTGCTGCCTGTGCCATTTATCACCAGGAGCTCTGCAGCTCCCCAGATGTAGAGCTGAGAGTTCCAGTGTCCCTCTTGCCCTTCCCTACCAACCCCTCCCCAAACTGCTCCTTTCCCACAGAGCTCCTTGACCTTCCATGGGTTGGACAACCTTTCCCAGGTGGTTTCTGTCCCTCCCACTGCCTCCATGTCCTTGCAAACGAGCTGAGGGTGGCTGTGGGGCTGAGTGACACTTGAGAAAATGTTCTTCCTCTTCTGCACTGTTTCCTGAATGGAGGAGTTGGTAATTTCTGGAAATTACTTACCCCATTCTCCTTTGCTAATGTTCATCTGGATGGCCCTGAAGGCCAGGGTGCAGCCCTTGGGTATGACTATGCTTTCTATGTGCTCTGTGGAGGCCTGGTGGAGGAAAACACCCTGTTAGAGCACCTGGGTGCAGATGTTGGGGAAGGAGTGACACCTGAGCACAGAGAGAAACCAAACCTCTCCAAAGAACTTGGCGAAAATCTTGGCTAAGAAGCTCAACTCTGCCTTGGTGTCTTCCTTATAGACGGCCTTCTCCGAGGCTTCCAGGATTTCATAAACCAAGAACAAATCAGCGCCTGTCCTCTGGAGCTGTTGGATGAAGGAGTGATCCATGTTGATTTTTCTAAAAGAGAAAAAGGATGGGAACAGGCTGGAGCACAAGTGATTTGAGGAGCAGCTGAGAGAGCTGGGGGGGCTCAACCTGGGGAAAAGGAGGCTCAGAGGGGATGTTCTGGCTCCAAGCCCCACCCAGCCTGGCCTGGTTAGGGGGAATTCATTGTCTAAGGTCTCGATCTTGTTTTTTTTTCTGTTGAACCCCCATTGTGTGACCCAGCATGGGTTGGGTGGGGATGGCCAGAGCGTGTGTGCTGCCTTTGTCCTGCCTTACCTATTTTTTCTCACTGCCTCCAGTAAGTCCATTGGTATGGCCTTCTTCTGCAGCTTGATGGAAAATGCCTGGGACGAGGAGCCACTTCCTTTCAGCTCCACACTTGCACCATTAACGCTAACGCTGATATCTCCCTTGATTTGGTCAATATTGATATCTGAGAGATCGAACTGGCTGGAACCATCTCCCGAGGGAAGGAGGGACTCTGAAATGATTCCATGCATTTGCTTCAGCAGGATGGCACAGACTCAGCACTGTAAGTATTTCACCCACAGGAAAGCTGGAACGTGGGACAGTTCAGCCATGACCCCAGTGACCCCAAAACATTATCTACGGAATTGGTGAACTTCACATTGATATATCTGGGCTTACCTGTGCTTTTCCCATCTTCTCCAGGCAGCAGCACACTGTCCAGTTTGAACTCTGTGCACTGGTAGTAGGGATCTGAGCGGAATACGTTATTTTGTTTTCTTTTTTGTATCAGAAGATAGGGGGGTCTGAAGTACTCCTGGTCTGCGCTGCTCTCGACAGGTGCCAATTCTTTGTTTGGATCCATTTGACTTACAATGTATCTGGTGACTTTTTTAAACATTCTGCTGTGTGTGGATGAAGTTTTGCAGCCAAGCCAAGTGGATTTGTGCCTTGGGAAAGAGGCAAGGCAAGTTTAGCCAAATTATTTGAAACAAGAGCAGGAAATATCAAGCAATCAGCCCAGGCCAGCCCCCTGGGCTTGGGCTGGTGCTCTGCAGGGGAGAGCTGGTGTCTGAGAGCCAGAAACAAAGCCCTGTTTCCTGAGGCAGCTTATTTTTCACAAAAAAAGAAGTTTCAGTTTCACTTTTCTGGTGTGTTGGGGGAGGGAAAGCCAGGGAATGCCAGACTGGTTTGGGTTGGAAGAGACCTTAAAACCCATCCAGTTCCAACCCCTGCCATGGACAAGGACACTTTACACTAGCCCAGGTTGCTCCAAGCCCCGTCCAACCTGCCCTTGGACACTTGCAGGGCTGGGGCAGCCCCAGCTTCTCTGGGCAACCTGTGCCAGGGCCTCACCTGGCTCCCCGGGAGGAATTTCTTCCCAATATCCCATCTAACCCTACTGTCTCTCAGGTTAAATCCATTGCCAAGACAAATAGGCTCCTGTGCTCAATTTTAGTATGTGCTGGTTTAAAGGTAAACCAGCAGGGGAAATGAACCCAACTCAAAAGAGAGATTATAAGTCTGAATACCAATTTAATAAAATAATACAATAAGTACGATTATACAGACAAGCAATTGGTTTTAACCCACAAAACCCAGATGTATAACCCAGCACCCTGGGGCATGAACAGAGTGGTGTTCGTTGGGCCCCCTGAGTCTGAAGTAAAAGGAGAGGGGAAAAACCTGTTGGTGAGAGTGCTGGTGCAGTCTGGTCAAGGGTGGTGATTGCGGTCCGGTCGAGAGTGGTGGTTGCAGTCTGGTTGAGAGCGGTGGCCTGCAGTCTTCCTCTGGATCCCAGGAGGGGTTAAAAATGTCCCAAGACCCCAAGATTATATATCCTCCAGTTCAGGCAGGAATGCCCAGTACCTCCCTCAGGGCGGGGAGTTCCACAATGGGTGTGAGGGCCTGAGCATCCTCTTATCTCGCAGGCCTCTTAACACCCAGTTTATAGCCTGAGGAGTCAGGGGTGCTCTGGGCAGATGGTGTAGATGGTCTATTGATAACAGTTTCTGGGAAATGACATGGAAGGCTATAGAATACACAGTTTTGGGTACCACCCATACAGTGATGAACTGGGCCCAGCTGTTCTAACCAGGACATAGTAGCACTTTCAGGACTCATTGTCTTGGAAGTCTTCAAGAAGGGAGAAAAGCTAAAGAAGAGCACTTAGCAGGCAGCTTCCCCCAAGGCTCTGCCCCAGCCCAAGCTCTGGAATAAGGCACTTGCCTGTTTGGTGGATGCCTCCTGTGGATCCGGAGTCTGGGGCTCTGAGGGTATGTGAGCCCTGCAGAGCAGCAGGACTGGGGAGGAGATCTCTGGCTTCCTTTCTGCTCAGAGGGCTGGAAGCTTTTCCTAAATGAGGGAGTTGGCAGAGGAAGCTGGAAGGGGCACAAGCCCAAAGACTTTTAACCAAAGTGATTTCCCTTACCTTGCTAAGGGGGGGTCTCCCTGAAGCAACCCCTGTGGCAGAAGCACCGTTTGACCCAGTCCTTAGACCCAGTCTGTGCAGGAGGATTCCTGGCTGGTCACTCCAGCTTATCCCGAGTCACTCTCAGATGTGAGAGACTTCCTGTCATCTTCACCTTGTTCAGCCTTCACACAACTATTGCTTAACTCTGCCACTGAAAGGCTTTGGTGATTGGGCAGAGTCAGATTGTTGGAAACTTTAAGAGAGACTGTGAGTCAGTGGAACTTCTACAGATGGAGCAGATGAAACCCACCCACCCCTCCAGGACCCTGAGTGGAGCTGGGCCTGCAGATGTTACACCATGTTTGTGTTTTCAGCATGTTTGGGCTGTGATGCTTTGTGATCTCTTCCTGCCTTTCCCTGCAGTGCAGGATTTCTTGGAGCAGGAGTTCAGGTAAAGAAGTAAAAAGAAGTAAAGAGCCAAGTGTGATATCAATGACTGGTAGGGGCTGTGGAATCATCAATTGTATTTTGCAGACTTGGGTGGAAAATAAGTGCCCTTTAAGCTGTGCCCTGCAGTTTTTGCCTCAGTCTGTGCCCTCTTTTGCAGCCTGAGTCGCGTGGACTGACACTGATCCCTGCCGAGCCAGGAACATCTGCTCTAGGGAGGCCGTTCTGCCAGGGCATGGGAGAAGGTTGGTGTTGGTCAGTAATTATTTGCCTTCCTATCTCTTTGTATGGAGTAGAGGTGCATTAGGAATTGGCTACGTGGCCTTATTTCTGTGACAGCCTCACCCCCAGGGTTGTGGGATGTGCTGTGGGACTGAAAACACACGGGAAGAAAGAAGTTACCTTCCAGAACACCGGGTTACTCAGCAAGAAGCTCCTCTTTATTTATAAAGCAATAATGAGAGTATTTAAATTGTACCTGAAGCACTGCCCCGTGTCCCTGGAGCAGCCTGTGGGCCATGGCAGTGCTGGGAGCAGGGAAGGGTGGGTGAAAGCCCTGGGATCCCCCCACCTTTGTGCCACCAGCAGCTCATGGAGCCCCCCAGGACCCCCAGGGGGGACTGGGGTAAGTGGATCACTGCAGGTCTTTTCCTTTGGCTTTTGTTTCCGTTGCATTTTTCCCCCTTTTCCCTTTGCATTTCCCTTCCTTTCCCTTTGAATTCCTTTTCCCTTGCCTTTCCCTTTCCCATTAATTGATTGCAGAAGCAGCAGCATTTTTAGGGAAGCACACGAGGCACAGCTGCCAGGCCTGTGATTATTTGGGCTCATGGATTTTCCAGTTGTCCCTCTGCTTTCAATGGGGGACAGCCAGAGAAATCCACTTTGATATCCAGCCTTTTGCATCCATAATGAGGTTTCCTGCCTTAATTTTGCTTTTCCCAGCCAAAGCAGCCTTGAGCATTAACAAGGATGAAATTGGGGGAGAGAAGTGGCTGGTGGGCAGAGGTTTCCCAGCAGCTTGGGGAGGGGTTCCCTGGGCAGGGCCAGGTGCCTACTTGGGGCCACTGAGGAGGCTGAGGACGTACAGGGCCACGTACAGGGCGGCCACGACCTCAAAGGGCCATTCCATGGGCTCAGCTGATCCATCTTCCCGGAGCTTCACTCTGCTCAGCTCCACCAGGGCCATGGTTAAGGTCTGATCCTCCTTCCGTGGGAAGGAGAGCAGGCTGGCATCCACACGGAACGGCATATCCACCTTCTTCAGCTCGTGCTCCAGGAGTTTTCCAACCTTCAGAGCAACCACAGAAAAGGCAAATCAGTGTTTTAGCAAGTTGTGAAATTGTGATGTCATCATGGACACAGTGCTTTAATTAAAATACCCCCATTTCCCCTTCAAAGGAGCCAAGTGTGATGTGGGTACTCACCAGCTGCAGCTGTTGGGACACAATCTTCCTTTCCAAGGATTCCAGCAGCAGCAGCAGCTGATTGTCCAGTAGCTCTGCAGAATGAAACCAGCTCTGATCAGAAAGCTGCCAGCCAGGTGTTTGAGAGAGCTGGTGGGATGGGCAGGGTGAGCAGGATGAGAAGGGTGATCATTTCTTGTAGGAAATGCCTGTTTGTTCCAAAGCTCTTTACATGTTTTATTCCAAATGATTTGTGCTGTGAGAGGGATGTGTCTGTTACAGAATCAGAATCTCTTGAGTTGGGAGGGACTCCCAAGGATCATGGAGTCTGATTCCTGGCCCTGCCCAGGACACCCCAGCAATCCCACTCTGTCCCTGAGAGTGTTGTCCAAACCCTCCTGGAGCTCTGGCAGCCTTGGTGCTGTGCCCACTGCCCTGGGGAGCCTGTTCAGTGCCCAACCACCCTCTGGGGGAAGAACCTTTCCCTGAGATCCAACCTGACCCTGCCCTGGCACAGCTCCAGCCCTTCCCTGGGTCCTGTCACAGGTCACAGAGCAGAGGTTGGAGCAGCCCCTTGGGAGGAAGCTGTGAATGCACTTGGAGGGAGCAGAGAAGCCTGGAGGGGTATCATGGGGGGCTCTCTGCTCTGCCCTGCATGGGATTTAGATGCAGATTCCACTTGGGGAGGAAGAGGAGCAGGAGGGCCTGGCCAGCCTGGGAGTCAGCCCTGCCTTTATTTCCCCCCTATCAAAGACCCAAAGCCTCACCAGCCAAAGCATCGAGGGTGTAGGTTATTCCCTTTGCCAGCTGAAGACGACGATCTCTTGGAGAATTCTTCAAGGTGCTCAACAGGTCTTTTAAGTCTGGGCTTTCAGTTTTCAGCTCATAACCATCAGTTTTCTCAAGAACTCCTTCCATCTGGGGAACAAGGAAAAGAAAAGTGAGGATTTGAGGGCAGAGGCTTCTGCTAGTGCAGAGCAGAGAGGTGTGCTGAGTGTGGGAATTTTGGAGGGACTGTTGTGGCACAGGTGCCTTGTGAGGCAAGAGGTGTGATGGTGGATGTCTGTGTGTTTGTAAATCCTGGCACTGAGAGAAGCTTTACTTACCTTCTGGCTGAGCTCTTGAAAGAGGTTCCTGTCTCTCATCACAGCTGTGATGGTGTTTAAGAACATGACCCGCAGGACAGAAGGCAACTCGGAGAAAATGCCACAGTATTGTTTAACTTCTCTGTCCACTGCGCCTAATTTTGGTGTTGGGATCTCTAAAAAGCAGATACCTGAAAACCAGAAAGAGTGCAAAGATGTCACTACTGAACTGGGCGTTCAGTGGCAGCCCTAAACTGAGAGTGTGAAACCCTGGTGTGAATGTTTTGGAAGCAAGATGGAATTTGGGCAGTTGTCATGTCCTGGGGAACACATCAGTCTTGGTGGTTTATTTTATCCTGGGAGATTCCATCTTACCCAAACCAGGTAAAAACTGTGCAAGTGGTAGCAGAAAAAAAATTTGCTTACCTTTCACTGAAGTTGGACGTTCTTTAAAATAAGACAGTTCTGCAACAGGATAAAAAGGACATTTACAATGTGTTCCCCAGCCTTCCCACTGAAGGTCACCCACCCTGTTTTCTCCCTGGCTCTTTTCTTCTAAACAGGAAAAAGGACCAATCCAAACTCTGCTGCCTGTGCCATTTATCACCAGGAGCTCTGCAGCTCCCCAGATGTAGAGCTGAGAGTTCCAGTGTCCCTCTTGCCCTTCCCTACCAACCCCTCCCCAAACTGCTCCTTTCCCACACAGCTCCTTGACCTTCCATGGGTTGGACAACCTTCCCCAGGTGGTTTCTGTCCCTCCTACTGCCTCCATGTCCTTGTAAACGAGCTGAGGGTGGCTGTGGGGCTGAGTGATACTTGAGAAGATGTTCTTCCTCTTCTGCCCTGTTTCCTGAATGGAGGAGTTGGTAATTTCTGGAAGTTACTTACCCCATTCTCCTTTGCTAATTTTCATCTGGATGGCCCTGAAGGCCAGGGTGCAGCCCTTGGGTATGACTGCACTTTCTATGTGCTCTGTGGAGCCCTGGTGGAGGAAAACACCCTGTTAGAGCCCCTGGGTGCAGGTGTTGGGGAAGGAGTGACACCTGAGCCCGGGGAGAAACCAAACCTCTCCAAAGAACTTGGCGAAAATCTTGGCTAAGAAGCTCAACTCTGCCTTGGTGTCTTCCTTATAGACAGTCTCCTCTGAGGCTTCCAGGGTTTCATAAACCAAGAACAAATCAGCGCCTGTCCTCTGGAGCTGTTGGATGAAGGAGTGACCCATGTTGATTTTTCTAAAAGAGAAAAAGGATGGGAACAGGCTGGAGCACAAGTCATTTGAGGAGCAGCTGAGAGAGCTGGGAGGGCTCAACCTGGGGAAAAGGAGGCTCAGAGGGGATGTTCTGGCTCCAAGCCCCACCCAGCCAGGCCTAGTTAGGGGGAATTCATTGTCTAAGGTCTCAGTCTTGGTTTTTTTGCTGTTGAACTCCCATTGTGTGACCCAGCATGGGTTGGGTGGGGATGGCCAGAGCGTGTGTGCTGCCTTTGTCCTGCCTTACCTATTTTTTCTCACTGACTCCAGTAAGTCCATTGGTATGGCCTTCTTCTGCAGCTTGATGGAAAATGCCTGGGACAAGGAGCCACCTCCTTTCAGCTCCACACTTGCACCATTAATGCTAACGCTGATATCCCCCTTGACTTTGTCAACGGTGACCTTTGTGAGACCAAATTGGCTGGAATCTGGACCATCTCCCGAGGGAAGGAGGGATTCTGAAATGATTCCATGCATTTGCTTCAGCAGGATGGCACAGACTCAGCACTGTAAGTATTTCACCCACAGGAAAGCTGGAACATGGGACAGTTCAGCCATGACCCCAGTGACCCCCAAACATTATCTATGGAATTTGTGAACTTCACATTGATATATCTGGGCTTACCTGTGCTTTTCCCATCTTTTCCAGGCAGCAGCACACTGTCCAGTTTGAACTCTGTGTACTCGTAGTAGGGATCTGAGCGGAATATGGTATTTTGTTTTCTTTTTTGTGTCAGAAGACAGAAGGGTCTGAAGCGCTCCTGTTGTCCGCTGTTCTCGACAGGTGCCAATCGTCCGTCTGGATCCATTTGACTTACAACGTATCTGGTGACTTTTTTAAACATTCTGCTGTGTGTGGATGAAGTTTTGCAGCCAAGCCAAGTGGATTTGTGCCTTGGGAAAGAGGCAAGGCAAGTTAAGCCAAATTATTTGAAATAAGAGCAGGAAATATCAAGCAATCACCCCAGGCCAGCCCCTTGGGCTTAGGCTGGTGCTCTGCAGGGGAGAGCTGGTGTCTGAGAGCCAGAAACAAAGCCCTGTTTCCTGAGGCAGCTTGTTTTTCACCAAAAAAAAGTTTCAGTTTCACTTTTCTGGTGTGTTGGGGGAGGGAAAACCAGGGAATGCCAGACTGGTTTGGGTTGGAAGAGACCTTAAAGCCCATCCAGTTCCATCCCCTGCCATGGGCAGTGTGATATATAAATAATTGTGATTCGTGGAACAAATGGGTGATTACATCAAAATAAAACAAACGGATTGTAAAACTTAATTACACCCCCATAAAGAAATAAAACAGACCCTCACAAGGTCAAGAGGCCTAAAACCTCCTTACTATCCTAAGGATAAAATATAGTAGAACTTTAAATCTTTAGACGCCTGTTCGTCCAAGAATGCATGAATTATGACTGGTTGTAGAGATAACCCTTTTAGCTTTAGCTGTAAGAAAACCCATATATTAAATACTTAGCAAAAACCTGTAGAATGTATATGTATATGATATAATTAATATGCATGAAGTAGCTAAGATAAATACTAAATGTACCCTGTAGTAGGGGTGTGCAGATTTGGGAAACTGGTCTCATTTCTGTCACCCAGCCGGCTGCTTGCTTTTACCATATAATAAACTATTATTCGAAACTTATAGAAACTCGAGACTTTGTTTATCACAATTGGTGACTTTCCCGACGTGATGTTCTCCGATCCCTGCTGGGTTAATTAGTACTCGAAACAGGGGGGCCCCCGCTGAATTCAGCGGCCTATTTCGGGTCTAATTTTCCACAGGACTGGAGTAACACGTTCTATGGTTATATGGTAAAAGCAAGGATTGCTCCCGGATTGCTGCAGCAAAAAGGGCCCATAATTCTCGTGCACGAAGACCCAGGGAAGAACAACGGACTGTGAGTATTCCCTGGTTGGGCGGGTAAGAGGTCGGGGTGGATGAGTGGATGAGACGCAGCTTTGCTGCCAAGGGACTGCGGCAGCCCCTTGAACTGCGCTTCTGTCCCCGTGCGAACGGAACAGCCAGTGACCGGGCGAAGCGAGAGAATTGCTGATTGCACCTCTGGGGTCGGTGGAAAGTCTTAAGGAGAGACCTTTGTGTCAGTGGGGAGAGTTTAGAAGGGATCCCAGAGAGTCGGTGGAGAGATTCTAGAAGGGACCTCGGAAAAGTATGGGGCAAGGATTCAGTAAGAAAGGCAGCCCCAAGAGAAAAGGGAGCAAGCAGGCATTGCCCAAGCAGGCATTGCTGGATATTACCCCTACCAGTCCTCTGGGGGTAATGATATCAAATTGGGAAGATATTGAGAATATTAGTAAGTTAACCCAAGAAAGGCCAATAGAAAAGAGATCAAAAGAAGTGAAATGGGAACTACTAGGTAACTTACCTCTCCCCTATAACCCTTCTTATTGTTTACAAACTCCCTCGGTTGTAGTTCCCACAGCCCCAAGAAATACTCCCCCTCCCTCTCCACAACTCCCCTCAGCTGTAAACCTCACAGCCCTGTTAAATCAAGGGTATGAAAGTCCCAAAAGAACTAAAGCCCAAAGAAAAAAACAGACAGCCCTAAGAAACGTCAGAACCTTTTTAGTAGATCAGGAAAGCTCTGGTGAAGAAGACAAAAGTTTAAAAACAACAAAAGAAGTAGGGAAACTGATGGAAGACCTCTTGGGAGTAGCTGAACAATTAAACAAATTCTTAGGACTCGATTGGGAATGTAACTCAGCCCTGACTGAGTACTGTACTTCCTTGACCCAAAGAACCAGAAAGGCTGTTCCCCATGAGAAAAATGTCAAAAAGGCATTTAAAGATCAGCAAGAAAAAAATAAAACCCCTATTACCTGGTTAGAAAGACTAAAGAAAAATTTACAGCAATATTTAGGCATTAGTCCTGATACACCAGCTGGCCTAATATTGTTGAAAGTTCACTTTATAAATTATGCCTGGAGTGATATTAAAAGAGAACTAAAGAAATTAGATGGATGGGAGAAAGGGGAGCTCAAAGACTTACTGAGAGAAGCCCAAAAATATATATATAAGCAGACCCCAACAAATTGTTTCAAGAGTCCAGGCAGTAAAATGTTTTTATTGTAAAAGAAAAGGTCATCTAAAAAGAAATTGTCTGAAAAGACAGAGGGACTTGAAACTATTTGAATAAAATAAATGAGATTAAAAGTGTCAAGAGCTCTATTTTGCAAGAATAACACACTGTAACCAGCTCTTGACAAAACTGAATTGAAACCTCAAGGTGAAAAATATAAATTTATAGTAAAGACTGAATCTAATCGAAAAGATATAACCAAAGTTCCCCAAAATTATAAAGCCAGTAAAACTACAATCAAAGTGATTAAAACAAAGAAGAAAAAAAAAAAAAATTCACAATACCTCTCAAAAAAACAAGTTTAAATTTAGCAGTTTATTTCAAATACTGGAGAGAATGACTAGACCTTCCCTTTTGCACTACCAACCCACGTAAAACACGCTGGGATCAGCCCAGCAACCGTCCGAGCAGTGCCCCAAACCCTGTGATCTCTGTAAGGAGCGGGCTCACACTGCCGGGACCCCCCGAGCTCACCAACGCCAGATCCTTCCTCAGCCCGGCTGCCGGCGGCCTGCCCGTGCTGAGTCACCTCCCCTGCCCTGGCACACGAGCTGGGGGCACTGTGTGCCATCGCAGAGTCGGCGTCCCCTCCCGACACACACCCCGGAGACACCGCGGAGTGAACTGTCAGCTTCGGCTCTTGGCTGCTGCTTCTCTGTCTTCCCCGAGCGGGAGGAGGGGGGGAAGGAGGAAAACTGACGAGGTGTCCTGCAGGAGCAGGACAAGAGAGTCTATAACTTTAATTTTGGTGACTTGAGAAGAGGAAAGTTATTTCTGTAATATATTTTGTCCTTTAGAACAACAAACACCAGGTCCTAAAAGTATGTATATGTATACAGTTGAATGTCTTCACCCATATTTGCAATTAAATTTGGAGAAGATTTTGAACAGTGATAAGGAGAGAGGAGGAGAGAAAGTGATTGATTTATGCTGTGTTGGAAACCCTGCTGTAGTGAGTCTGTGGTTGTGTTTGTCAATGTAGTAGAAGAAAGCGTTGTGAGGTTTTTACTGTTAAAAATTTGATTTTAGAGGAGCTGATATGTGTTTGCAAGTGATAAAATGGATTAATTTGCTTACCTGTGTCTCAAGTTTGGCACTTTTAGAGATCCTCACCCATTAAACAAGCTAACATGAGAAAAGGGAGGGCTATAGTGAAATAAGAAGGGGAACCACTGCTTTACTCTTGATATGGGTTAGCAATAATATTGGAAATTAAGTCTTTATAAAAAGTTCATTTCAGCAGACAGACCTGGTAACCAAGCAAAGACACCAAAACTCGGACTGGAGGTGGTATGGATGAAAAAGATTTTTGTGCGAAAATGAACAAATACCAATCTCCAAAAAGTGATGCATATACAGAATTGAAGTGCAATTTTGAATAATACTGTCAGAACACTAGATAATACCATGACTATTATATTCGTCTTTTGTTATCTTCTGATTTGTAAATATTCTGTCCTGGCAGTTTAACAACCTTTTATACTTCCTGATTACTACAGCTATCCTGGGGAAAGGGAGCAGGGAGAGAATTTATTAACTCCTTTGTACCCGGGGGTGGGGGAAAGGGGGCCTAGACCGAATCCTGAAGGGCTGTGCTGAATCCTAAAAGGCTGTAAATAGCCCCAAGATCCCCAATACAAAAAGGCTAAAAGAACAAAAATCAGGAAGCATAATTCTAATCAATACAAGAGCTGTATTTTAAGTATTAATCAAACTTTAGTACCCACTGCTGTAAGTTTTGTATTGATAAGGGGAGCCATGGGTCAAACAGAAAAAGCTCATTTCTTGAAACCTTTAAAATACAAATTAGGAAAGTAATTTGAAATCCACAGATTCTTATACATGCCAAACTCACCAGTTTGTTTACTGGGAAGAGACTTACTAGAGCCATTGAGAGCTGAAATTAAATTTGAACAGAACAAAATAAAATTCAAAGTAAAAAGGAGCAATTGATTGAGATTTTAAATCTTGCCCTAATAGAGACTCAAAGTTCAAGCAGCATACATGAAGTAGTAACGGATCAAAGTATGAGCTTCGAAAACTTCAAGAAGAGCAAAAATAACATTGTCAATTGAAGTAAAAGTTAAATTAGGGGCACAGCCAATAAAGATTAAACAATATCCCCTAAAATAGAGAATCAGGAAAGGATTCAACACAATATAGAAAAGTTTATTAAACATGAGTTATTAAAAAATATATAAATCAAAATATAATATTCCCATCTTACCAGTAAAGGAACCTCATGGGAAGTATAAAATAGTGCAAGATCTTAGAGCAATAAATGAGATGGCTGGGAGCTTGCACCTCATAGTTGCAGATCCATGTACACGGCTGACTAAATTGACACCAGAGCTAAAATAGTTTACTGTCCTGGATCTAAAGGAGGCTTTCTTCTGCCTGGCCTGGAGCCCTGCAAAGTTAATCACTGTTCGCTTTTGAATGAGAAAATCCTTGCAGGACAAAGAAAATCCAAAATAATATGTACTGAATGAACTGTTCACATGCTAAACTTTCTCAGATTGGTTGAGTACTAAGAGCTGTGCAACAAGTCTCCTACCTCAATTGCAAGGTCGCTGCAGGACAACGAACCCTAAAAACAGCAAAGAAAGAAGCTGTCTGCCGGACTCCTTGGCCACCAGAGAAGGAAGAGCTCCAAACATTGCTCCGAGGGACCAAATAATGTCGTTTGTAGATCTACAGCTATGGACTTCTGGTGGAGCCCCTGTGTGAGCTCATAAAGGTGAGTCCAACACACTCACTTGGAGTAAAAAAACTGACAAAGCTTTTCATAAGCTAAAACAAAACTAATGAGGGCTCCAGCCCTTGATTTAAATCATTGGCTTTCACCTCAGCGCTTTCTAAAGTACCAAGCCACACTGATTGACCAAAATAATCAATCCAGCTTTTTCTTCAAGAAGCCACCAAAAATACAGTTGCACGTGACTGCTTAGAGACAATAAGAGCAACGTACTCAAGCCGACCAGACTTGAAAGAAGAACCCCTGAAAGATGCTAAAGACTTCTGGTTCACAGAAAAATTTCATCTACAAAAGAGGACGTAAAGCTAGATATGCAATAACCACGATAAATGAAGTAATAAAGGCAAGAGCCCTCCTTGTCAATACCTTAACTCGGAAAATAACCAGATTATAACACTTCAGTTGCCAGAAAAGTTGCTATTATGTATCGAAAGGCTTACCAAAAAGGGTGTTACTGGCCTTGAAAGAAGAAATGCCATGAATGATCGGAAGTAAAAAGGGCAGTAAAAGCAGAAGAAAGCAAAATCCAGTATTTGATCCCTGACAGTAAAATTCAAATTCAGTAGTCAAAGACAGAGCCTAGATACTCTAAAGAAGACTGAAAGTTAATCAAGAATTTAAGAGGAAAAATAGAAGAAAAACAAATGGGTCAAGACATCACAGGGTAAGTTAGTAATATCCTCTTCTATTTCATGAACACTTAACAGAACGTAAGAGAACACATTAGGAGCAGAAGCTCTATACAGATATCTAAGCCAAAATATAGTAACACGAAATCTCTATACCATTGTGAGACAGGAGACGCATAACAAAATTCAACTAAGACAAATAGAAAAAATAATTATCCAAGACAGAAATGGCAAATCGATTTTTAGAACTACCCAGAAAAAGGAGGGTATAGATATTTACTTGTTCTCACTGACACTTTTTCAGGTTGACCTGAGGCGTATCCTTGTCAAACTAATGTAGCCAGAAACATGATAAAAGTACTATTAAAAATTATATTGTACATTTATAAAAACAACTTAGAAATGTTAAAGAGCTAATCCTCGAAACAAGCTTATAACCTCGAGAGGCCAATTCATAATGTTGTACCTAGAGATTATATATGTAAGATCTTTTACAGGTGAATCCCTGGAGCCACAGTGAAAAATCTATATCAAGTGATGCTAATTACACGAACTGCAATCAAAATTAAAAAAGCAACTTCCTTAAATACATTACACCAAAGTAAAGAAAACGCCAAGATCTGCGTAGACAACATCACCAACAGAAAATTTAAAATAAAATTAAGACATAAACCGACAAATGGAAACTTAAAGACATTTTTTAAACTTTTGACTCTATTACTGTATACAATAAATAAGACAAAATATACAAAGTTAATGTTATAAAAATCAAAAAGTCACGAATCAATAAGTTAATAATAAAAAAGGGGAGGGAATTGTGATATATAAATAATTGTGATTCGTGGAACAAATGGGTGATTACATCAAAATAAAACAAACGGATTGTAAAACTTAATTACACCCCCATAAAGAAATAAAACAGACCCTCACAAGGTCAAGAGGCCTAAAACCTCCTTACTATCCTAAGGATAAAATATAGTAGAACTTTAAATCTTTAGACGCCTGTTCGTCCAAGAATGCATGAATTATGACTGGTTGTAGAGATAACCCTTTTAGCTTTAGCTGTAAGAAAACCCATATATTAAATACTTAGCAAAAACCTGTAGAATGTATATGTATATGATATAATTAATATGCATGAAGTAGCTAAGATAAATACTAAATGTACCCTGTAGTAGGTTTGGGAAACTGGTCTCATTTCTGTCACCCAGCCGGCTGCTTGCTTTTACCATATAATAAACTATTATTCGAAACTTATAGAAACTCGAGACTTTGTTTATCACAGGCAGGGACACCTTCCACCAGCCCAGGTTGCTCCAAGCCCCGTCCAACCTGGCCTTGGACACTTGCAGGGCTGGGGCAGCCCCAGCTCCTCTGGGCAACCTGTGCCAGGGCCTCACCTGGCTCCCAAGGTGGAATCTCCTCCCAATGCCCCATCTAACCCCACTCTCCCTGAGGTTAAATCCATTGCCAATACAGATAGGCTTGTGTGCCCAATTTTAGTAGCACTTGCAGGGCTCATTGCCTTGGAAGTCTTCAAGAAGGGAGAAAAGCTAAAGAAGAGCACTTAGCAGGCAGCTTCCCCCAAGGCTCTGCCCCAGCCCAAGCTCTGGAATAAGGCACTTGCCTGTTTGGTGGATGCCTCCTGTGGATCGGGAGCCTGGGTCTGCTGAGGGGATGTGAGCCCTGCAGAGCAGCAGGACTGGGGAGGAGATCTCTGGCTTCCCTTCTGCTCAGAGGGCCGGAAGCATTTGCTATATGAGAGAGCTGTGAGTTAGCACAGGAAGCTGAAAGCAGCACACACCCAGAGATTAAACTGATTTCCCTTACCTTGCTAAGAGGGGGGGGTCCCTGAAGCAACCCCTGGGGCAGAAGCACAGTTAGACCCAGTCTGTGCAAGAGGATTCCTTGCTGGTCACTGCAGCTTATCCCAAGTCACTCCCAGATGTGAGATCCCTGGAGGAATTTCCTCCTCACTAATGTTTTGTTTTCACACAATGGCCATTTTATAACTCTTCCTCTGAAAGGTCTGAGTGATTGAGCAGGGTCTCTTAAAGGGGCTGTGTGTAACTCAAACTTCTACAGGTATAGAAGTTGTAACTCCATCCATGGAACTGTCCAAGGGCAGGTTGGATGGGGCTTGGAGCAACCTGGGCTAGTGGAAGGTGTCCCTGCCCATGGCAGGGGGTGGAACTGGATGATCTTTGAGGTCCCTTCCAACCCAAACCATTCCATGATTCATTTGCCATTCCTGTTTAACAGCAAAACCCATCCATGTGAAAATTCCAAAACTCAAAACACAAGTTTTTACCTGAATACTTAACTTTATTAGTCTCTCTTAGAACACTGTACAAAGGAGTAATAAAAATATTCACACTTTATTTTAGAAAGTTCTCTACTTGAGACTCCTGTATCCACAGCAAAAAGAAGGGCTACTGGGAAAAAAAAACCCTAAAACTTTGTACAGAACATTCCTTTAAAAAAACCTCCCAATTAATTCAGCTCATTAAACTGATCCAGGGAGGATACAGATACACCAACACTCGCATGCTTAAGAGCTATTATAGGCAATGATAAAGCAACATAAGTTACAATGAGGAATATTAATGTGTTAACCCACTGCTGTCCCCTCCTCGAGGGCCAGTACCGAGCTTCTAAAAACAACCCAAAATTCAAAAATAAAAGTACTCGGGAATGAAGTAGCCCTAAATCTTGTTTATTTTAAAGGCTTTTTCCTGCGAAGGTTTGCACTGTTTGCCACCCTGGTAGCTCTGTTAAATGAATCCCAAGACAGGATCCCTAATTCAGGAGCATCAGGCTGGGAGGACCTGCTGGTTTTCCCACTGTCCTGGAGCAGGGACCGCTGTACCCTGTGGATACGTGCGTGGTGCTGACAGTGGCTTAGGAGGCTTTGCCCAGTGCAAGGCTGCTGCCAGTTCCTGAGAAGGGTCCCAGGCTTTCAAAAGCTTTTCTCTTTCATTGCAGAACCAAAAAGAAAAGCTGTTGAAGTACCTGCTCACCAGGAATTGTTCCTCCATCACAGGGTGGAGCCCGCCTTGATCTCTCCAGGTAAGATTTGTCCTGCTTATGATGCAGGACAAGTTTCATACGAAAATCTATCAGATCAGAATCCCACTTAAATGTGATCAGAATCCCATTTAAAATCAGCAGTGGTCACTTATCTCCTCCACGCAGGTACCTGGGGAAAACTCCACTTTAAAAGGAGTTCTGCTCATGTTTGGGTTCTTCACCTAAAATGTGGCTTCATCCCTGATCTGTCACCTCTAAGGACACGTCTGACAACTCCTCAGCCTGCCCATGCTGTCCTTTCACTTCAGACTCTCTCAGGTACCCCTAACAATGGTGGTTTAATTACAATTAACTTATTGCTTTTCTATTTTTGATTAACCCTGACACCTACCCTTAAGCTGGGATCTTAAGGAAGATTCTGCCAGGTTTGTAATTGTTCAAATACTTATTAATAGTATGTAGACACTTAATATAATAAGAAATCTTTCTTCAACTCGCCTCTTTCCATATTCCTCCTGTTTCCACTTATGTTTCCCTTGACTGGACTAACTGAGTCCAAGTTAACTGCAGTTATTCCATGGAAAAATTATGCCTGTGTTGCAAAGAGTGTCACTGTCACATAACTCCTAGGTAGGCTGTTTTTAATCATTTGTGTGAAAGAGAGAAGTCAGAAAAGTTTACTTCTGCTGTTAGGCAAAGCCTTAATTATAAATTTTGGACTTCAGGCTTTAAAACCTGCTTGTTTGAGCAGTTTATAATCCAATTCTGGTTCACAGTTATATTTAATTTAACAAAACAGAGTCAGATGTCCTTAGTGTCAGTGACCAGCACAAGTGCTCAGACTCTCAGCTGTTGTAGTGCCTTCAGGGAGGCTGTGGGAATTGCTCTATCTCATCAAGAAAAGCTGATCCCTTCTATTTATAATTATTCTAAAATTATCAAACCTGCCTTCACTCTGTGATGTGCATATGCTTAGAACTACCCAGCATATGTCTGCCTGTGAGGAGTCGTGTCTGTAAGCACCTAGAGACTCTTTCTGTCGCCAAAAAAAGTGCTGTTTCTCCCCTTTTTTTTCTACCAAAACAATTCATTTTCTTCCCTCTGGAGATGGAAGCTGTGCCTGGGCAGACACTCGGGTCTGTTCAGCACCACACAGTATTTTGGGTACATCCTCAGCCACCCTGCCAGGACCTGCTCCCTGGAGCAGCCATTCCCGCAGGGATACTGCTCATTCCTGTGCCATTTCCAAGCTGATTGATGAAATATCTCTATTTTGATAACAATTATCATTGTCTAGTAGCTTAAAGAGCCGATTAGGGTAGAGAGTACCTTAACTAAAGCAGCAGTCCTTATGTCCTGGGGGTTACATTTAAGGTTTAACCTCCCCATCAGGGAAATTGCACGTCTGTCAACGCCTGGGGTCTCCAACCAGACTCTTTTCTCTTTCTACCTTCTTGAAAACATCCTCTTCACTTATATTTCCACTTTTCAAACATATGAGGGAGTGATTCTCCCTGCATTCCAGCAGCCCTCTGAGGTACACTGAATGTTTTCCCTGCCCCATAGCAGTCCCATAGGAAGTCTGAGAGAGAGAAGTGAAGCAGCTTCCCTAAAATTATGCACAGAGTAACAGATTTTAGGTGCAAACCTGAAATTCCTCAATCCATGTCCTATGCTCAGACCATCCAACAACTCAACGCTCTCCACTGTGGCCTCTAAAGCTGGAATTGCTACTGCAGGAACAAAAATAGCAAATTTAAAAGGTTTTATCCCATTGTCAGAAAGATGAGACAATATAAGCATTAAGACAACAGAAATACAGGTTTTCATGGGGTTTCAGGGGAAGCGTGAGGGAAAACATTCCACCTGGAACATAACCCAAAAGAAAATATGGATTATTTTGAACAGGAAAAAGCTGCCTCAGCCAGGAAACCTGAACCTGTTTGAGCTGGTAATTTGAGGGCAAAGGCTGGATTTTGTTCCTCTGTGAAATAATCTCTTATCAGTGACCCACTGAATCCCTCTGCTGGTCAATTCATCTGCTGCTGCTGCTGCTCCTCACGCAGCCCTGGGGTGTGGAGCTGAGGGACAGACTTCCAGGAAAGCCAGAAATCCAACCCTCACTTCCCTCGAGTCCATGGATAACTGGAGAATTGGCAAATCCCAGTCACACGGACTTAACCAAGGAGCTGGACTGAGGAGAAAAATTCCAATGAAAGTCAAGGATGGCTGTGTGCTTGATTAGAGCAATCAGGCTTCCACCTCGTTGGGCCTGTACCTGTCCAGTGTGAGCCTCTCCCACACCCCTCCATGTCCATGTCCGTGTCCCAAGGAGCTCGGTGGCATTTGTTGTCAATCATTAAATCATCCACCCCCAGCCCTTGATCCAAATGCCCCCCAAGCCCTCCTGTGCTTAAAAACCAGCAGTGGGGTGGGGAGAAGAGTTACCTGGACAGATTTGGGTATAAACTGAAAATAACAAGCATGATTTGGGATCTATCCACCTTTTCCCTGGACCACATGGATGGTGCTGTAGGAAAGTGGAAGCTTTGTCAAACTGCAGGTTGTTCCTTCCTGTGCTGTTTTTAGGAAAAGAACTTCCCTTCTCAGCGGTGTCAAAGACTGCAGAATAAAAATCTGTCGTTCAGATCTGCCTAAAACTGGAACTCAGACCCCAAAACAATCCAGTCCTGGGAAAGTCTGGCTGTATCCCTTTGGATTTCCCCCATGTACTGCTCAAAGCACCCGGCTTCAGGAAGGGAAAGGTATTTTAAAGTGCATTTACCACAGCAATAGTACCAGCACTAAAAGCTTTTCCCCTCACCCCTGTCCTTGTCATTCCATGCCTGGGACAGATGAGACTCTTCCCAGAATTCATCCTCGGTGTACCTCCAAGTCTCGGTGGTTTTGCATCTACTGGTGACACTGGGATAAGAGAAATCCGGTGTCGCGTGTCCTGCTCCGCACTAAACTCTACTCTGGAGCTGGTTTGGATTTATTGGGCACGAGGATCCAGCATGCGGAATGTGTCTGTTGGGATCTGCCTTTGAACAGCCACTCCGAAATCACATCCCAGTCTGCGTGGGGGGAGGAAACAGGGCTGGGGAGGAGGAATTCCCCCTTTCCCTGCTCCTCCGCCGTCCGCTCCAGCCACGCCACTCAGTACTTGTTGATCCCAAAGATCCGGACTCCATGGAACTGAGGCAGTTTGGGGATCAGGACGCTCATGAGGGAGATGGTGTTGATGATGAAGTGTATCCGGTCGTACTTGGTGTAAAAGCTGGTTAGAAAATACCTGGAAAAGAAGGGTGGAAACAAAGAGAGAGAGAGAAGCAAACTGAGCTGTGGCATTCCGTGTGCCTGTGTCCCAGGACAGAACACTGGTGGGTACTGGGACACGAGGCAGCTGGGCCAGCTGGGAATACTCACAGGACGATGGGCATGATGGTGAGGAACTTGCGGGAGGCGGTGAACTGGACCCCGTAATCCATCTGCTCCCAGTGCGTGAGCAGCCGGGCCTTGCCCTGGTCCGGGGTCTCGAAGGGGGTTCCCTTCACGGTGTGCAGGAAGATGTACATGCTCTGCGGGACACACAGCGTGAGGCTCGCGGGGGCCCCGCATCCCAAAATCCCAGCCGGGGGAGCGCGTTCGGGAGCTTGCAGCCCCGCGCCGTTCCACTAGAGGGACGTGGCGCTGCTGGAAAACCGGGAGCGGCCACGGAAGCAGGGGAAGGAGAGTCGGGAAAGGCCGGGGCAGCTCGGCTGCTCCACGTGAGGCCTCTCGCTGGACTCCTGGGTGTGAGCCAAGGAGGTGGTGACAAGATTACAGCCCTGGGATCTCTGGGATCGGGAGATTAGCACCCGCCCGCCGCGGCGCGGCACAAACCTCCGGAAAACATGCTGGGAGAGGGTCTGTCACCCCCCGATTACCAGGGGAACACAAGCCACAGACAAACAGTGTCTGGCTACATCACAGCTCCTCAGGACAGACACTCCTGGCACTTAAACTCCTTTTTTTTTTTTTTCCCAGGACCTAAAGCTGCCAGAGGAGGGGGATGAGGAGCCGGCTGCTTGTGAGCCGAGTGCTGAGCAGCTCCAGTTTGGGGGTTTGTGGAGGTTTTATCACCAGAGCAGCTCCAGTTTGGCAGTCTGGGGTTGGTTTTATCCCCCACTAGGAATAACTTTAGCATGACGGTTCCCAGTCCGTGTCATTTTTGTCCCTGGAATATTCCTAGGCAGAGATGTTATTTAAAATTAAGGATACAGAATCAATTGCTGCATCTGTGAAGAGTTTTGTCCCCTGTGCCTGTGAGAACCTGTCTGGGGACCTGATCATTAGAGAAGGGAATCAGTTCCTGGACTAACCTTTTACTTTAAGCAGAAAAACATCCGGGATTTAATCTTGTTTCCTTAACTCTGACGAGGCCAATTCAAGTTTTACAACCCCAAGGGAGACCTTGGCAGTGTCTGGGGCCTGTCCCAAACTCCTCTGGGGACACAAAGAAGGACTTGCCCTGGAGGCAAATGAATCCCCTCGGAGCAGCCTCACCAGGTGTTGCTGCCTCACCTGTACCTGGGCTGGATTTAAACCCATGACCCAGAGGCACCAGGGCAGGCCGAGGGTTGCAGGTTGAGCAACTCCCCCGGCACCTTTGGAAACACAAAGGACCCGTTCCAAGAGGGATCTCAGCGGGTTGCTCAGAGGCTCCCCCAGAGGCTCCCCGTGCCCTGGGCCGCGCCGCCCCCCCTTACCAGGTTGTGGATGATGTTGGTGAGGGTCCAGACCACGGGGACGCTGAAGAAGGGGATGCTGAGCAGCACGACGTGCAGCAGCCCGATGCCCAGCACGTAGGACAGCCAGATGCCGCGGCTGTTCATGACGCGGGTGTTGGGGTTCACCTCGCTGTGCGCCGTCCCCACGTTCATCCTGCCCTCGTGTCCCGCGGGAGCCCCTGCAACACACACCCAGGTCAGAGCTCGGGCCCGAAGCGCTCAGCAGTGGCTGGTTGTCAGGCAAACCCCCAAATCTGCCGCGTGCTATAAAAATCCCAAGGCAGCTCACTCCTCTGCCCCTCGCTACTGCCGTTCCCAGAGCTGACGTCGCCGAATCCGGGAGTGGTTCAGATTTGGGAATAATGTGTGGGAAGCCTGTCTGTGGCAGAAGCTACTTGTGATTTGAGATGTTTTCCTGGAGCCAAGGTGTTGAGGTTCAATCCCACGTTTGCCTGACAAGACTCAAACCAATACTTTTAAGCACTTTTAAATCCTCGTCACGGTGTTAATCATGGAAACACGTGGCATGGGAAGCTTCCTGCGTGTTTATGGAGCCAGCAGGCCTTAAACTTGGGGAGAGAACGCAGTATCTGCTGAGGAAAGGCTCTGTATCAACAGATCTCCTAATTAATTTAACTAAATTAACAGGGTTCTGCACAGCTCCGGAGGTTTGCTGGTCTCCTGCTCTGGCTCACTTGTTTTGCCTTTGGATTTAAGACTTACAGAGAGGGAAGAAAGAGGAACAAAACAATTTCCCCCCAGGGAAGGAATGAGGTTCTTCTTGAGGAATGTAAAAAGGGAGAGATAACAGGGCAAAGTGCCTTGGGAGGATATTTCAGGAGGAAGAGCTGTGGAGGAGGTGGCTCTTCCCCTACCTGGAAAGAACAGCTGCCATGTAGGAGGAGCACAGAGATGGTTTTCTGGACAATGCCAGGAAGGAGAGGAAGCATAAGAGTGTCACCCTCTTGGAGCAAGTCCTGAGTGGTGTCCCACAGACAGTGAAGGTATTGAGTGGGCTGACAGTGCCAGTGGCAGCAGGTATTCATCAGCTCCCAGGCCAGTTGGGAGCAGGACAGCTCTGGTTTCCAGGGATTACAGGGAACAGCACAAACTAAACCCACTATAAAGCTGAAAGTATTCACACCGAGATCAGGGAAATTCTTGTGTAAAATCATCTCTGTGTCCCATGGAAGTGGAGTTTGATGGGATGATGGGGTCTGTCCTCCTTGGATCCGGGACCCCACGGCGAGGGCCGTTTCCTGCCGTCTGGCCTCGTGGCTCTGCTGTTGGTTCCCACAGCTGGAAGCCGTGTTGCTGTTCCCTCCAGCTCTCCAGGGGCGAGCCCGAGCCAGCTCCAACATCACACTCTCCTCACTGCCAGCTGTTCCCTGCTCCCTCCTGGAGCACCAGGCCTGGCTTGTCTCAGGAGCTGGCGCAGGCCCCGCTCCTGCCCAGGGCTGGGGCTCAGAGCCAGCCTCCCCTCCACAGCTCCTGGGATGCTCCATGTAATTTCCAAACCTCCTCCAACTGCACAGGCAGCCGTTGCTGCAGATCCTCACCTCCCTCTGTCAGGGGGCTCATACCTGGGGAAGGATTTTGTTTCTAGGGAAGAGGCTGCAGCTCTGCAGGGTGCTCCTTTCCTTGTTGCCCATCTCCTGGATCACTGGCCTGAGGATATTCCTGACAACAGCCCAAAGTGTGGTCTGGAAGCAAGACTGGGAGCCAGAGCTCAGCACTTCACCCCTGGCAGGGGGAACAGCTCCAGCCTGAACCTGCTGGAATTCCCAAGGGCTCTCAGAAGGAAAACTGGGGGTTGTGGTGAAGCAGAAATGAGTCAAAAAGAGTCAGATTGTTACAACAACAACAAAAAGCAAAACACCCTGTGGAACATGTAAACAGGAGTGCTGAGTGCCAGACACGGGAAACAGTTCTCCTGGATGTTGGCAGAACACTGTCCAGTCCTGGGAGGAGCTGGAGAGCATCCAGGGAGAGCAGAGAGAATGAGCAGAGGTGTAGGAAAAACATGACCTGCAAGGACAGCTGGAAGGAAACGGGTTTGTTTAGTCTGGAGGAGGCTGGAAAGAGGCGTGAGGAACAGTCCGACTCTCCACAAAGAGCTGTGCCTGTGGGATTCCAGCTGTGCCTGTGGGATTCCAGCTGTGCAGCAGGAGGAACCACTCTGGGGCTCAGAGTGACATGGATGTGCGGGAGGAGGGATGCTGGAAGAGACTGCCCATGCAAAGGGATCTGTGCTCTCAATGGAGGCCTTAAAATCTAGTTTCATCAACGGTTAAAAACCTCAGATTCCTCTCTGGTTGCCCCGGAGGCCTCTCCAGGAGCCTCTCCTGAAGCGATGCCTTTATCCGAGGCCACAGAAGCTCCTGCAGCCAGAGGTGCACGTGGCCTGTGCCGTGGAATTTCCAACCAATAGTCTAACTTCCAAAAACTAAGGACCAAATTGGACTTGGTCCCTTCTGCAAACGAGGGCGGCTGCAGACTCACAGTGGGGTGGGAAGGGCCCAACTTGGAAGCTGTACGTGAAGCAATTCCTCTCCTCCTGCCTCAGTTTCCCTTCCTTGTAAAATTAAGGAATACAGGGGTCGAATGCTGGAACACAGGAGAGGTTAACTCATTCTTGCAGGAGGTAAGGAGATGCCAAACATTCAGTGCTCCATGAGGGTAATTCTGTGTCTCCAAACTCTGCCCTTCCCCACCTTAAACATTTCACCTGCAGATCTTTCCAGCTCTGCCCTGGGCTGTGCAGCCCTTGCCCCAGTTCTGCCAAATTTCGGATTGCACAAGCCTGGCTGAGGGCTGAGGGCATTGTCCAGAGCTCCCTACCCCCACCCTCATCCCATGTTTGCTTTCTGTTTCCACAGCAGGATTTGTTCACCTGCAGGAAAACAAGGCACAGCCCCCCATGGGAGGGACTCCAGCCCCTCCTTCCTGGAGCAGCTGCTGCCAGGCTCTGCTCTCCCACTCTTTTTTGGGACAGAAAAGCCTGACTGTTGCACCAGACAGAGGGTGAAGGTCGAGGCTGTGCTGACATTGGACACTGGCCATCCAAGGAGGGGAAAAGTCAGAGCTGTGGCCAGTGGCAAAGGGCACAGCGTGATGCCAGAGCCGAGCCCTCCCTCTGCTCCATCTTTCCCGTGTCCTGCTCCCTGTCCAGGTGCAGCTTCTTCCCCACCTTTGCCCCCAGAGGAGTGTGATCACCGTGTGTTCCCATCCCCTTGCTTAACACTTGGACTTGATGACCTTAAAGGCCCTTTCCACTCTAAATAAGCGATCCTATAACTTGGCAGGGCTGTCACTCTTCCCCAGGGATTGCAGGATCGTGCTCCGATCCCAGCACTCCACTGCAGGACCTTCACCCGGGCTGGAGAGGTAAAGAGGGCTCAGGTCTTGATCTCCCCAGTGTTCCCAGGCTGCTGGTGGTGATGATCCCACGGATCAGATCCCGATCTCTGGCAGCAACAGCAATCCCCATCTCCCAAACAAATCCCTTAAACCCTTCTTTGCTGATGGCATCGGAGTTTGAGCGGAGGGCACTGGTGAACTGGGCTGTGCTGGGAGGCGGCTGCTGGGTGGGACTGGGAACAAAACTCCCCGGAGCCGCGTTGGACTCGTCTGAGCCCCAGCGCTGCCCAGTCCCTCCTGGGGGTCCCGGGGCTGGCAGAGCCCGGGGGGGGACACGGGGACGCGGACAGGGATGAGCCACCCCGACCGGGGGCGGGGGCTCTGCCCATCTCAGCCTGTTCTCCTGGATTTAACGGGAAATCTTAGACCCGCAGGGAAGGCCGAGGCTGGGCTCCTCCGGGTCCGGACTCCTCTTCCCTCCCCGATTCCCCGGGCCGGGCCGGTGCCCCGGGGGGCTGTGGCAGGACCCGCTCCCGGCCGGGCTGGGCACAGCGCGACCCCCGCCCTGGGGACCCCCCACTCCCACCCCGCCGCGTCCCAGCTCCCTCCCAGCACCCGCTTCTCTCTTTTGGGGTGTTTTCCTCTCGGGCCGGGCCCAAGCGAGGCATTTCCCCCGGCCCCGCCGCGGGGCTCGGCCCCCGCGGCCCGCAGGGAGGGCTGAGCCCCCCGGCCCGTCCCCGGCCCGCACTCACCGCTCCCGCACGGCCCGGCCCGGCTCGGCTCGGCGGGACCGGCGCTCGCTCCGCCGCTCTCCCGCTGCGCTCCCGGTGCGCTCCCGGCGGCCCCTCGGCCCGCCCCGCCCGGCACGCCGGGAGCTGTAGTCCGGCAGCGCCGGCAGAGGCGGGGCCGCCGCGGGAACCGCCGGGAAAGCGGCGCCGGGAAAGCGGCTGGAGCGGCTGCACCGCTCGTGGAGCCCCAAACCCGGCTGGGTGCCCGGGGAGGGTGGGCGAACACTCCCCCCGCCACCTTCAAACGGAGGGTGGGGGGACACTGGAGCAGCTTCCCCCAGCCACGCTGGAGCAGCTATGGCTGCCCCATCCCTGGGAGTGTCCAAGGCCAGGTTGGATGGGGCTTGGAGCAACCTGGGCTAGTGGAAGGTGTCCCTGCCCATGGCCAGAGGTGCAAATGGTTTTTTTTTAAGGTCGCTTCCCACCCAAACCACTCTGATTCCATGACTCCATGAAAATCCCGGCAGCAGTGCTGTGCAGGCCGGCAGCGCTGCGGGACACCCAGCCAAGGTCGAGGCTGGGAGCGAGCGCAGGATTCCAGCGCTGGAGTGCAGGGGGGAGACCATCTGGCCACGCTTTTGTTTGCACAACCATCAGAGCTTGTCGCGTGGGGCTGGCACGGCCCCCGGGGGCCGCAGCCATCTGTGCAGGGCTCCGTGTGTGCCCGCCGGCTCTGCCAGCGCCGTGGCCACTGTGGGCTGCAAACCCCCTGCCCGGAGCTGCGCTGGGGTCCCGGGCTGAACCCCCAAGCTGAGCCCTGGCAGTGGTGGCTGCCTACCCTGCACATGTGGCTCTGCCGGTGCCACTCAGAGCCAGTGCCCCCGGCCTGGCACAGACACTTCAATCCCCCCAGCCACTTGGCACAGTGGGTTTGGTGTTGGCCTGGGTGGGTTCCCAGTGAGATCAGGGGTCCCCAGGTGCCCCTGGGACTCTCTGGGGGGTCCCAGGCTGAGCTGCACGTCCTGACCCCATCTATGTCCCTCTGGCCTTGGCTCCAGCTGCACATCCAGCTCTCGGCACGGCGAGGGCATGGAGACCCTGCCAGCTGCCAGGGCCGGGACTGCCGGGCATCACACGCTGGCACTGCTCTGCTGGCAGGGCAAGGGGTCACTTCCCCGAGCCAGGCCTTGGCAGTGTCTGCTTGCAGAGGCCTTTGGGCCTGGAGGGACACACACACTCATGGGTAAAGCAGATGAAGGGCCACTGACGGGTGGTGTGGCTGCCACCCTGAGGAGCCCTGTCCCTGCCCGGCTCCTCCGGGGTGTCCTCGTGGCAGGGCACGGTGTGGGGATGCCGGTGTGCGGAGGCGGGGGATCCCACGGGATCCGGCCCTGCTTTGCAGGAGATCCACGCACGCACAGCAGGCTCTATTTTTATCCCGCTCCTGCCTGACTGAGCAGCTCCCTGCGCGGTGACATCTAATTTAGCAGCTTCCCCGCACCCCGCTGGCTCCACACGTGAGGGGGAAGCACAATGCAGCAGCTATTTTTAAACGCCCATAAATATTCATCCCTCTCCGTGATGCAGCAGCCGCCGTTGCTGGTGCGAACGCGGGGGGGACCCGCTCCCCGGGCTCCCCACACCGCATCCACTGCCCAGGGAACGCCGGCACTGGGGGCGGGGGGTTCCCGGGGGATGCGGCCCCAACCTGCTCACCGGCAGCTGCGCCCGCGTTCCCCCCGTGCTCGGGGGGCTGTTCCTGTGTGGATTCCCAGGCCTCGCTCGCTCGCTCCCGGTGCCGGGCCGTGCTCAGCTCCCGCTCTCCCGGCTGCCGGTCCCACTGCCCGGTCGATGCTGGTTATATTTAGCTCCGTGGTGGCAGCGAGGAGCCGGTTCTGGCTATTTTTAGCCATCCTGCGGTGGGAAGGGTCCGCGTGGATCGTGCTGCACTGCAGGGTTTGGGCTGGTGGGTGTCATGTCCTCCATGTGGGACCCCTTTGGAGCTGCTCCTGCTCCCGTGTCTGACCTGCAGCTGGAGTCACCCATCCCTTCTTGGGGTTCCAGCTCAAGCCCCCCGAGCCCCTGCCTGTCCCCTCGTCTCATGTCTGTGGCACTGGAGCTGGCACTGCACTGCCACATCCCAGCACGGCTCCTACTCTGTGCACGGCTCCTGGTGGCACTGGGAACGGTGATGGGCAGCACGGGGCTGCTCTGCTCCCCAGTGGAATGGGGAGATGCCAGTGGAGTGCTGGAGAGCACCGACCATGGCTGCCGGCTGCTGCCTGCGGGGTCCGGCCGTGTCCCGGGACAGCCCTGCCCGGCGAGCCCAGCACCGCTCCGGCATTGGGTTTGGCTCGGGTCATGGAATCATCAAAACGACCTCCAAGATCATCGACTCCAACCCCTAACCCGGCACTGTCACCTTCACCACTAACCCGTGTCCTCAGGTGCCACATCCACACGTTTTTTGATCGCTTCCAGGGTCGCAGCCCCCGCGATGGCCCCGGCGGAGCGCAGGGGGCTCCGGGGACCATCTGCCCGCGGCCGTGTCTGGCTGCCGTCAGGTTCCCTTCCCCTAATTGAGCCGAGATCCAGGCCAGGCGCCTCCTAACTGGTTTATACTCCCGGAGCAGCGGGAGAACGTCAGTGCTCGGGGCCGGGGCAGCCGCGTCCCGGCCGGCGGCCCCGGGGCCCGGTAACGGCGGCCGCTCTCCATGGTCCTGAGCAGGCCCCGCCGGTGCCCCGGGGCGGCGGGACCCCGAGCCCCGGCCCAGCCCAGCGACCCTCGGCCCGGGCAGTCCAGGGCTGGGCTGGGGACTCGCTCCGGCCCCCCCCCGGCTCCCGCCCCCCCCGGTGCCGCCGCCGCAGGTCGGGTTTCCCCGAGTAAGCGATGCCGGTGCCGGGCGGGGGGGCACGGTGACCCCGTCGGGGTGGGACTGGGGGGGGTCTTGCTCCCTCCGAGGAGCTGGGGAGGGGGCGGGAAGGTCCAGGGGGGAAGCGAGGGCAGCGCTGGGGGCGCGGAGCGCTCGGGGGGGGGGCCGGTCGGGGTCGAGGGGTCTCCCACTGAGGTTTGGGGGGACGCGGCAGGGCGGGGGGCGTGAAGCACCCCCAGAGCCTCTGACACCGGCTGCCCCGGGCTCGGGGGTCCCGGCAGCTCCTCGCTGGGTCTCCTGGTGTGTCCCCCGCCCCTCCCGGTCTGAGGACCCGGGGCAGCTCCTCTCCCTCGGGGCGAGGAGCTGTGATGGCTCCGGGCGCGGGGCCGGGGGTGCTCGGCGCTGCACGGCCCCCCCGGCGGGGCGGGCCGGGGGCGGGGAGCCCCGGGGAGGCCCGGGCGGAGGATCCCGCCCACCGGCCCCGCCGCCGCCGCCGGCTCCGGGCCCGCCGCGCTGCGCGGGGCGCGGCCGCTCCGGCCCGGGGCGCGGGGCCGCTCCGCCACCGGGGCTGCACAGGCAGGTGAGTCCGCACCGGGACCCCCGGCGGGGCGAGAGGCGGCGGGGGGGGGGCGGCAGCGCCGCGCCGAGCGGAGCTTCCCCCGGGGAAGCACCGGGGCTTCCCTCGCCCGCGACGCCCCCGGGCCGGGGGGATCCCCGGGCATCCCCGGGCGCACGGCGGGTCCTGGCGCCCGCACCGCCCCCGGTACCTCAACCGCCCTCCCCGGGGCTGGCGGCGATCACCGGGGTCGGGCTGGGGACTCCCGCACCCTGCTGCGGGCTGGGGACCCTGCGATGGGTAAGGGGCTGGCAGCGCTCGTCCTCGCTGCAGTGCCCGGTCCGCATCCCACCCGCGGGGTGTCCCCGTCCCGTGGATGAAGCAGCTCCATCCCGAGGCATCAGATCCCGGCTCAGTCCGGCGGTTCCCGGGCAGCGGGAGGGGAGTCTCAGGGGGCTGCGTTTGTCCCGGGATACCTCTGGCAGACCTGGGGGGCTGGTGCAGTGGGAGGCTGTGGGGTCCCGGTGCCCCTGGGGTGCTCTGAGCGCTGGTGCCCGCTCAGGACCCCCGCGGGTCCCGGGGCTCCAGCAGAGCAGGGGTCGGCTCTGCACAGGTGTGACCTTGGGGTGTTTTGGCGCGGCCGGGCTGGGTGACAGTGCCCAGAGCTCGAGGTGCTGTGCTTTGGGGGCCACCCTCGGGTGGGCGCCTCTACCCTGCACCGGGGACCCCCAGTCAACACCCCGAGACGGGTTTGCCGGCGTTGGGATGCTCCGGGGAGTGGGGGGAGGTGGGACCTGCAGCAGCTTTGCCCAGGATGTGCCTGGTGACCAGCAGCACTGAGCTGCCTGACCGGGTGCCACGGGCGGTGTCTTTGATTGTGGGATGGTGGGAGAGCACCTGGATCCTCCCTCCGGGGCTCCAGCGCTGCGGCCGGCGCAGGGACGGGCTGGGGCCCCTGGACGTGGTGGGAGCCAGGGCTGGGAGAGCCGGGCAGCGCTCGGAGCCCTCGGACACGGCCCTTATCTGCTGCCACTACCCTGGGAACTCACTGCACGCTCAGCTCCAGTGAATTTCCTTTTTCTGTTTTTGTTTCTTTCCTGCTGACGTTTTTCCCCTCCAGAATCAAGGGCTGCGTGGGGCCCAGGGTTACGGGGTGGTGTGGGCAGCACGACCCCACGGCCGGGGCAGCAGCGGGCAGGGGACAGGAGCACCCAGCACCCACCCGTGACAGTCACCTCGAAAGGAGAGAACCCGGCGCGCGTCCTCCCGTGCCCCGGGCGCTGCCGGGGAACGGAGCCGGGAGCGGGAACCTGCTGAGCCGCTGCCCGCACATGTTTTCCATGGCATTCCCCGGGGGCTGCCGGCAGCGGCCGCTCGCCCGGAGCCAGGGCTCGCACTGGTGCGTCCTCCGGCCGCCGCAGGATGGATCGGCCTCCTGCGAGCAGCGATCGCAGCGCCGTGACCTTGGCAGGGCGGGATCTCACCCCCGCCTCTGGCTCAGCCCGAGCGTCTCCGGTTGTTACAGCCCAGCTGCCGGCGCGGGAGACGTGCTCAGGCCCTGGGACCTGATCCTGCCTCGCAGGAGCCCCGAGCGAGGTGCTGGCCGGGGATGGGGGGATGTGTGAGCCGTGACGGCTGTCCCGGTCCCCATCCCCATCCCTGTCCCCTGGCCAGGGTCAGGTGCAGTACCCACAGCCAGCACAGTGACGGTTCTGCCCCTGACCCCCCTGGCCTGACGCTGTCCCCTTGCTATCCCCTCTCAGATGTGCCGAGTCCAGCTGAAGCCCCCGGGGGTGTGAGGAAGGCAAAGGCAGCAGGGCACGATGCCTGTGGCAGAGCTGGTCCTCCTCCGCCCGGTCACCATGGGGCTGCTCCTGCACAGCCTCCTCCTCCTCCTCCTCCTCCTGGGCTGCTGCCTCCGCCCGGCCACCGCCTTCCCCAAGGGCTGCTACCCCTCGGAGGAGGAGGGGCTGAAGACCTTCCGCTGCAGCAACGCTCGGCTGACCGAGATCCCCAGAGACATCCCCAACGACACCAACAAGCTCTACCTGGACTCCAACCGCATCCCCTTCCTGCCCCGCGACGCCTTCCGGGACCTGCCGCTCCTGCTGGAGCTGGACCTGTCCCACAACGCCATCGCCAGCGTGGAGAGCGGGGCTTTCCGAGGCCTGGCAGAGCACCTGCACTCCCTGGACTTGTCTTCCAACAGGCTGGTGTCGGTCAGCAAAGACGCCTTCAGCAACCTGAAGGCCAAGGTGAACCTGTCCAACAACCCGTGGCTGTGTGACTGCCGGCTGCAGGAGCTGATCCGCACCGTGGAGCTGGTGGCCGGCTCCTCGGGCGGCATCGTCTGCGACTCCTCGGCGCAGGAGGAGCACGTGGGCAAAGCCTTCCTGCAGGTCATCGCCGACACGGACTTCTGCAACGTGTACAAGAAGACCACGGACATCGCCATGCTGGTCACCATGTTCGGCTGGTTCGCCATGGTGATCTCCTACCTGGTGTACTACGTGCGGCAGAACCAGGAGGACGCCCGGAGGCACCTGGAGTACCTCAAGTCGCTGCCCAGCAAACAGCGGCGCTCGGAGGAGTCGTCCACCATCAGCACTGTGGTGTGAGCACCGGCATCCTGCGGGACACGGGGACGCACAGGGCCGGGGAACAGCCGCTCGTGGCAGCAGGAGCTGTCACAGCCACCGGCGTCGCACAGAGATACTCGTGGATTTGCCCCGTTCTCCTCCTGGCAGCGGGTCCCTGGCTCTGGTGGCTGTGGCCAGGGGTGGATATCAGCCGTGAGCACGGAGCATCCACAGTATCCTCCCATGTTATGGAGGACCCGGAGCATCTCCCTGGCACGTGGCTGTTGCTCCAACCGACCTGGACGTTTGGACCTCATGTAAAACTTTTGTATTTCCTTCGCAGAGATCCCTTGGGGCATTAACGGAATCGGTGTTTCCATCCCTCACAGGCTGGCCTGGGCCTGGCTCCCTGCTGGGAGGGCAGTGGGAAGGAGCAGGAGGGCTGTGAGGGCAGTGCCCTGCTGGGTCACCGACCCTGGGGGGTCACGGGCTGTGACTGCAGCCAGTGGGACCAAAGGATGGGACAGGAACTGGGGACACCCTGGCTGGGAGAGGCCAGAGGCAGCTCCAGCTCCAGCTCTTGTGTGGGTTGTGCCACCCCATCTCCCATTTCGGCCCCTGCTGCTCCCTGCTCCCTTCCCAGCACCCCAGGCCAGGTGGGGCAAGGGGCGTGGGGGTCCCCACCCAGAGAAGGGGGCACTGGTGGGCGAACCCAGAGCCTTCCCCTTTGGAATGTGGGGAATAAGAACCAAATGGGGAATGAGCTCCCCAGGGCAGAGCCCTCTGGGGCCACCAAGGGGTGTGGGTGCTGATGGAGGGGAACTGAGGGGTCCAGGCAGTAGGTACAGCCCTGCTGGGATGTCAGGGGGAGCAGTTTCCCCTCAGTGCTCCCCAGGGACCACGGGGGTGGGTGTTTGCAGCACCCTCACCCCCTGCTCCCCTCGGCTGCCGGAGGGGAGCTCCCACCTCACAAGCTGCCGACCAGTCACTGTGATGGGAAATGGGATGGAAGGAGCCGCTGCGGCTCCTCCGCCCTCTCCCCACTCCCACACCACTGGCAGGAGCCTGAATCTCCCCTAAAAATGCTCCAGAGTCCCTTCTGGGCACTTCCAGTATTGGGCTGCAGGTTCCCTGTGGCAGTGGTGGAGGCAAGGCTGGGCACAGGGCTGGCACAGGAGGGGGTCAGTGCCCACCTTTAGGTGTGCAGGGTCCAAGTGGTGACTCAGAGCAAAGCCGGAGTAGACCCAGACTCTTCCACCCACATGTCTGGCCCCTGGGAGAGCTGGTTTTTGCTGGTTTTGGCCTTTTTTTAAACCAACTGAAGATAAATTGCCTTAATTCACCAAGAGCACCAACCAAAGCTGCTTGAACCTCCTCTGTACCGGGCCAGACCTGGCCCAGCCTCAGCCCCTGGTGCGGGCAGTGTGTTTTGGCACAGGCAGGGCTCCAGCCCCGGCCCCTGCCCGTCCTCCCAGTGCCATGGGGAGCTGTGGGATGGAGCCGGTCGGGAGCAGCGCCCGCACCCTTCCACAAGTGCCTAATTCCAGCGCAGACCAGGAGCTCTGCAACGCACAAACGCCTCGGCCCCAGCTCCCATCCGGGCATCCCTGCAGCCCCACGGCAGCTCCTTCCCCCTCTACAACCGGCTGCGGACAAGAGGGGCTGGGGGGACCCCCCGAGGCCCCCCTGGGCTGCTCCCCCCGGGCAGTGGGGGGGCCACCGGGACCGCCTGACCCATCCGTGTTTGGTTTAAGGGACCTTTTACGTTCTCACTTTATACGACAATAAATTGGCTGTTCCTTTGGAGCGGGCACGGCGCCTGCGGGTGTGTGTTTGTGTCTGTGGGTCACTGGGCCCCGGTGAAGCCACACAGGGAGGACGGAGGTTCCTGTGACAGCCGATGTCCTCCCGGGCTGGTGTTGGCAGAAACAGGACACCTGGTGCCCGTGGTAACTCTGCCCCAGCCTTCAATAATGAACACCCCGTGCTCGGCTCAGGTCGCTGGCACGGCGCCGGTCGGTCCCTGCGTCACCCAGGACCCCGGGGGGTTGTTTCCCAGGGCCCTGCTCCGCTCCCTGCCCTCCCGTCCCACCGGAGCAGAGCCTGGGGGCAGGACCATGACAGCCAGGAGGGATAGGCCCTTCCTGACACCACAGTCCCACCAGAGTGGCCTCTCTGGTCGTGGTCCCGTCCCGGTTTGCCGGTGCCTCTCCCCGTGTGATCCCCGCTGGAATGTTGCGCTGTGGAAGGTGGAAGCCAGGCCCTAACACAGAGTGACAGCTCCCGCTCACGGGACATTAACCCTGTTTGTCACTCGCTGTCTCCAGACGCAGACCCCGGGCTCTGGAGCAGATGGCTCCTGTCCCCTGCTCCGGTCCCTCCCTGGGGATCCTCCTCCTGCGGCTCCGGGAGCAGCTGGGAAGGGTTGGGGGACGCTCAGGACACGTGGCCCCGGCTGCCACCTCATCCCCCTGGAGTGCTGCCGGTGTCCCCCCATGGGACTGGATGACACCAAGTGCTCCAGGGCCAGCCCTGCTCTGGTGCCTGATAATTCCCAGATCCTGCCTGTGGAATTACTCGGATGGAAACCATGGGGCTCGTTACAGCCCACGCTAACGAGCACGGGGGAAAGGAGATGCATTCCAGGAGTCTGGCTGGTTGTGGAACAGCTGCTGGTCCATGTGGGTGTACGGGGGATAAAATGTATAAGAAACCTCGTAAAAGTCTGCAGTAAGCTTTGGGAAAGTAGCTTGGTCTGGGACGGATGGAATTGTGTTGGATTTAGGCTGTCAGTACTATTGGATATTTAATCATGTGTGGCAAGGAATGAGGAAGAACTGAAAACTGGGATTAGATGGATATTTTCAGGTGCCTGTGGCTGAGCCCGGGTGTTGGGGGATCTTGGGGTGGCGGGGGTGTGGGACTGCAGCCTGATGGAGGCTCAAATCCTGAGGAGGGATTTTTCTCATCCCCTCTTTCCAACAGAAAGGTCCCGTGGGTCAGATCCTGCCGGGAGCGGGAGCCAGTGCTCGGCGTCGGTGGCTGTGAGGGGCTCAGCGTTAAAAACACTTCTCCTTCAGCGAGGAATTAGAATCATCCCCTTAATCCCCCTCTCGGGTAACTCGTTCCTGATGCGGATTTATCCGCAGGGATCAGCAGCAGGAGCATTAGCAGCGTGACCTCCTTCCTCGGCGTTCCCGTGCCGGTAAAGCTCCGTTATTAACTTCCAAGGAGCTCTGCCTGTCCGTCCCCTGCTCTCCTCTCCAGGATGGAGGGAAATGTGTCACTGGGGCAAGAGCTACGACCTGAATCCTCCTGGCGGGGACGGCTCTTTGCCTGCCTGGCCCTGAAATCCCTGGGAATGCAGGGATAGAGCAGTGCTCCTGGGAAGCCTCCAGGATATCTGACACCTTGCCCATGGATCTGTCCTCCCAACAGCGGGGCCAGGGCTGGGGGAGCTTTGGGGGGCATTTTGGGAGAAGGGTTTTGGGAGAAGGTTTTTGGGAGAAGGTTTTGGGAGAAGCCTGCTTTTTCCCAGCCTGTGAGTGCAGCGTGTTTTGCAGCGGCAGCTCCAGGCTGCATCCTGAACTTTGGGCTGATTAGATTTCCAAGAGGGAAGGAAGGATGTCTAATTGTTTAATTTCCACAATTAGAAAAATGTTTATCAATAATTAGGAGCGATGGCAGTGTTTACACTGGGATTAGAGCCGGGCTACACTTCATCACCGGCCTTTCACTCGGGGACTTTATTTCTTTATTTTCCCTCCACAAACACCCATTTCCAGCCACATTGCTGCCAATAACAAATCATTCCCGTTCACTGCTTGCAGAGCACTCCCTAATCCCACAGTGCCAATGGTTCTAGGAAAGCTGCTGGGCAGGACATGTGGTCACTGGGCTTGGGCAGGAGGAAATTTGATTTCAGTGGGTAGGAAAGTGAAGCAGAGCTAAAAATCACAGCAGCACTTCCTGTGCCTGTGGTTCAGAGCTCGGCGGTTCAGCCGCTCGCACGCTCCCCTCTGGATCCCCGGGGATTTCCCTCTCGTCCCTCATCCAAGCCAGGCATTGCTGAGCCCAGGGATCATTTCCAAACAGCTGCTCCTTTAAGGCGAGGTTGGGCCTGTTAATAACATTTTGGGATCCTCAAAGTTTTCCCTGTCAGAGGGAAATGTCATCTTTCCAGGTGTTTTTCCTGCCTCGAGAGACACAGGGCTGGCAGCATCCACGGGCTGGGCTCGTGCCCATCCTCCTGTGGAAACAACGTGGGGCTGTGGCACCTGCAGTGTCATCTCAGGGCTCTTGGGGACAGAAGGGACACCCTCAACTCTCAGCCAGGCTTGTTTCAAGGCATTTTTCCACCAGAGGGACTTCTGGACGAGTCCTTGGGGGAATCCCAGGGGGATGGATTAGCCGGGGCTGCACCACGCCCATCCCAGGTGTGATGAGTTCCTGGGATGTGCCAATCCCAGGGCACCTGGTCTGGCTCCTCCCCACAGCCCCTCCTTAAAACCTGCTGAACAGGGGCCATGAGCTGTGTCCTGGGCAGCTCTGTGGCCTCCCAACTTGGCTTAAATTTAGAAGGAAATCTGGATTGGAGGATAATCAAGCTGCTGCAGGGAGTTACAAGGCACCCTTCCCACTGGAGCCGAGTTGTCACTGTCACCCGGACATGGCCCATCACCACTCCAGCTCTGCAGTGAGTCCTTGAACACGTGTTCCTTAAGTGTTTCTCAAGTGGGTCGTTCCAGGCAGCTCTGATGGGAAAACAATGGGCTGCAGCTTCCAGCTGGCAGATTATCCCTGTTATTTTCGTGATTTGTGGATGTTTCAAAGCTCTCTGTGCTGTCGGTGCATGCTGAGATCCCGGAGGTCTGTGTGGAGAAGGGGATGGGAAGTTTGAGGTTCTAAATCTGTTGTTTGTGAGGGTTTCTCAGCACTCCCGAGGTGTTGGGATGGCCCTTGGCACAGAGGGAGGTCGGAGCTGTGGGGCTGGGGCAGGTTCAAGGTGGGGTTCAAAGGGCTGAACCCCGCTGGGGTTTCCTCAGCTCCCCAAGAGCATCAGGGATAGCCCAGGTTTCCATGATCCCTCCCGTGAAGCCAGGGCAGAAGAGGATTTGAGGAGGATTTAGAGCAGTGAGGAAGGAGCTCGTAATTCCTCGTGAGCTGTTGTAGCTGTGGGAGGTAGAGAGGGATGGGAACAGTTAAGGTGAGGTGAGAGCTGCTCAGTGATTTGTAAATCCTGAGGTGTGACAGGGAAGGGGATGAGGTGTGAGGGCTGGTGTCAGCAATAAAAAGTCCAGCTGCTGTTCCAGGCACAGAGCTCCAGCTGGAAGCAGGGGAATCTCCTCCAGGGGAGGTCAGAGGGAAGCCACTTCCTGTCACTTTTTCATGAGCCTCCACAGAATTATTGGCACAAACTCCTCTGCAACATGATACTGAAACATTTGACCTATTTTTCTACCCAATCACGGAATGATTTGGGTGGGAAGGGACCTTAAAAAGGGACCCATCCAGTCACACCCCCTGCCATGGATAGGGACACCTTCCACTATCCAAGCCCTGTCCAGCCTGGCCTTGGACACTTGCAGGGACGGGGCAGCCACAGCTTCTCTGGGCAACCTGTGCCAGGGCCTGTGACTCTCCCTGGCTCTCGGTACCTACTTGCTGCTTTTTCCCTCATAACTGATGTGTGGGGCATTTCCTCTGTGCAGAAACAGGCCAAGAGTCTGGGGCAGCAGTGGCTGCTTCATCTGTGCCAGCCTGAGCCAGGCACGGTGGCCAGTTGGCAGCGAGGATAATCAGCCCCAGGGCAGTGTAAGTGCTCAAAACAGCTCACTTTATTCCTCAGCATTTAATAAGTAATGACTCTGAGAAGCTCGGAGCGGGGTCTGTGCCCGTGCTGTCTCCTGCTGTGTCCCTGTCACAGTGGATAAGTGAAACTGGGTTGAATCGGGGCCGTTTTTGGATGAGTACCCACCAAGGAATTTCGAGATGCCGTAAGAAGTTGGGGGTGTTGAGTGGGAGGTGTTTCCTTTGCTTGACTTAGTCCTACTTTGTGGGAAAAAAAAAAAAAAGGAAAGAATGGCTCTGTACTGGGAAGCTGGGCATGGATTTCCACGGCTCTGTGGGTGGAAGGTGAGAGTTCTCTGGTGTCCCTCGACAAAGTGAGTCTGGAAGGTAGAAACTCCCACAGGGAACAGCTTAAAAAAGAGCTCTAAAAGCCCAAGTTCTGGGAGCTCTGCCATGGGAGGCTCAGACGCTCCAGTGGGCTCCAAGGCCCAGGCTGGGGAGCAGCTGGAGTTACTTGTGGAGCTCCTGATGTTGGTCAGGTCATCGTTACTCGCAGGGTGATGGATCGCTGCAGATCCAGCTGCTGACCTTCCACAGAGGATCAGGGGGAGGCTTTGCTGGGAAGAAAACGTTCCCATTAGCTCAGTGCTTTGGCAATTTGTGTCATCCGGTGAACTCGTCAGGAATTCACAGCTGGTGTGAGAGGATCATCTGCTCCTGCAGCACCTGGGGCCAGCTGGGCCCTGCGAGGCTTTGCTGCAGCAGGAGGAGGTGGAAGAGGCTCTGCAGACTCTGCTTCCATCTGGGATGTTCTCTCTTCTTTCTGAGGAGCAGTGGACAAGGAGAGAACCATAACCTGGTCCTTAATCCTCTTGTAACTTGTTACTCACCCTCTCTCTTCTCTCAGAGACTCTATTTCTCTTTCCACTTTGGTGTCCTGCCTGGAATATTTCAGAAACAGAGAAAGAAACATGAGAGGAAGCTTAATGCTTTTTAAATCTCAAAGATTAAACACTTCTCTTAATATCTGCTAAAAGCTGCTCAGGCAGATTTTGGCATATGCCAGCCTGGCACATAACTGCACCACAGCCACCTGCCATCCCGCCCGGAATCCTTTGTAGCTCCTTTGTGTTCTCTGAGCAGCACAAAGCTGCGGCGTGTCTGGTGTCACCATCAGGAAACAGCCTCTGCACTAAGCCACGTGACAAACTTCCTCTCCTTCCCCATTTAATTGCTTTTCCTTGCATGAATGCCGTGCTTTATGCAGCGTTTTTCCAGTCCAAGGGGTCCCAGAACATAAGAAAATCTGGGAGTGCATGAAAAAGGATGCTTTTTTTTTTTACCCCCCCGAAAGGAATGGAGGGTTCCAGAACTGGCAGCTAAAAGGAGAAGAACACCACAACACCAAGGATTCTCTCACAGCTGCTCTTTGGTTTTCCAGCTTGTCAGTTTACTGGCAGGATTTTGCTCCGTACGTCCTGACCCGAGGCCTCTCACAGGTCCGACACGTCACCTCGTTGTTGGGGCTGTAAGTTCCAGGACCACAAACCACTGTAGAGAGAACACAGTCGGGGTTCCAGCAGCTCCCCCCCACCTTGAGGGGCTGTCAGACACCCCCACGAGCCTTCCTAAGGCTCTGTGTGAACTCCCTGAGCCTCTGGCTAAATCCCCCCTCAACTTAACCTGCAGCAGGTGCTGCAAAAGAACTTTAGAAAACAGCAGGGAGTTTTCTACTCCAGGAAGGAGATTGTTTCCTATGTGCTCTGGATCCTGAGGATAGTCACTCACCAGTGACCTGGAGAGGGGAAAACTCCACTTCACTTCTTCTCCTTTGCTGGTAAATGCAGTTACACCTGTGAGCTCGTTTCCTGTCCCTATCGTTACCCTGAATCTATAATGTGAGTGTCTTCCCAAAGGATGAACAGAAATATCCTTGCTTTTGACCCCAATATTTCCCAGCTCCTCCCCGGGGCTCTGTGACCAGCACTGATGAGCTCTGTTTCAGTGGATGAGCTATTTTAACCTGCGGTGTTTGGTGTTTACCGCAGCAGCTGGCGCAGTTCTGGTGGGTGTGGTGGTTCTTCCCGAAACCTGGCCGGCAGCTGTCGATGGGAGTCATGGAGAAGCTGTTCTCCACGTACTGGATTGTAGGGACAGCCTCGGCCTCGTGCTCCAGGATGTACCTCAGCTGGTGGAAGAACTTCCCAATCCGCTCTGCTGCCTAAAATTTGGGAACATTGGGAGAGTGAAACCACAGCCCATTGTCTGGTGTTGATTCAGTCCTGATTCCCACACACTGACTTCTCACCCTAACTGGGAGCCTTCCTTGGCTTCCAGAGGCCTGGAATCAGCCCCAGGATGTGAGCTGATCCCAGGATTTAATATTTACAAGCCAGAGAGAACAGATTTTGGAAGTTGGCTACGGTAGACTTACTTTTAATTTATTATTTGGTCAATGAAATGCAATTTGAGTTTAGAGAACTGGATATTCAATATATTATAAATCATAAAGTCTGTAGCTCTTTATTAGGAGTAAATACAAAGGAAATAATGAGGTTTGGGTTTTTTTTTCCCCAAACTAATTCTTTAACAATTTGTATCAATTTGACTTTTAAACCCATTTTCCACCCTGAACTGAATAATTTGAAACCCATGAATTGTCATTTACAATCCTAATCCCATGAAATCTGGGCGAAGCTGGGTTACCACCAGTCACATCTGCAGGAGCTGAGGCAGAGGGGGGTGTTAGAGAGGCAGAGAAGACACGAGGTGACTGACACAGAACCTGCTGGGCTCTCCTGTTTGTCACATCTTCACAGTCGTAAGGAAGCTTGTGGCAAACTTCTTCCCATCCTGGTGCAAAAGGATCAACTGTGGATGGAGGGGGGAAAAAAACACATGTAAAAAGGGAAAAAAGCTAGATTAGATCCTGGTGGTTTCTACCCAGTTCCTTGCTTTGTTCCAGGAAGAGTCAGAGGTCAACAAATATAAAACTAGTGGTGGGGGGAATATGCTGAGCTGAGAAAATGGAACTAAGTTCTCATATAGCACCCTCAGGTTCCAGAAAGGGCTGAATTTTTATGTAAACTTAAAATCTTTGGGTCTCCAGTCTCTTATGAAAGTTTCTTGACTTAAACCACCTCTGTTATTGCCAAGAGGGAGCTGTGAGGCTCTTGCTTTAACTCCGTGCAGCTTCCTAATTGTCCCAGATTTACTAAAAAATCAAATAATGAAAATCAAATACGACCACTTGACAGTAACTTTAGTGAAAAAAGCACGGCATCTTATGGGCTGCCTCCTTCCAACAATCTTCTCCAGCTGCACACCTCGGAAATAGCTTTTCTTGCTAAGTCTGGGAGTAAAACCCTACAAATTTAACATAAAAACTGCGTTTTAGCTCCATCTGTGGGTAACGGAAAAAAATACAGGCGCTCCAAAGAAAAAAAGAAAACAAACAAACAAACCAAACCCAGAGAGGAAATAACTTTTGAGAGGTGTTCCTGACTGCCGCCTTTCAGATGTTGTTTGTAGTACCCGCGGGTTGTTTACGAAAGCAAAGGATCCCTCCCAAACAAGCAGCGAGATCCAGTTACCTTGAAAATTAACAAAGAGCTCGTGCTGGAGGCCGTGCTTCGGTGTCCTGATGGAGTGGCACTTGTAGGAGGACTGTGTGATGTGACAGGTCAGGTGGGCGATGGTGCTGTTCAGGATCTTCTCCAGCGTCTCGAAGAACAAGCCGTTGTTTCTCAGCTGGCAGCGCGTGGTGGTGAAGCGAACAAACACCTGGTAGGCATGGTCTGCTTCCCTGTAGGCTGGGAGGAGACGTTTGGGGGGTGAGCTCGGGGGGTGATCAGTGTTCCCCCAGAGGTTTTGGGTTGTTGTGCTGAGGGTGGGGAGGTGATGGTGGCCAGCAGGGGTTACACGTGGTGGAAGGAGGCTGGAGTGCAGCTCGAGCAGGGGGGCAGAGGGGTGGTTCCACATCAGTTTGGTGATCCCTCCCAGGGGGGACACGACCTTCCTTTCCAGATCTTGGATAACCCTGGAATTCTTGTAGTTAATTCTGTTCTTATTAAGAGTAGAGGCTATTTTATTGCCATGTATTCTTGGTAGCAGTGATTTTAAACTTTTTCCAAAATTGAGAGAGGGTGTGTGTGGGCATAAGGATAAAAATTTTATTTTCTGTTCTGGGATAAAATTTTAACTAATTTTTTGTGTGTGTGTGTGTGTGTGTTTTGTTTTGTTTTTGTTTGTTTTGTTTTGGTTTTTTAATCAAGCCTTATAATAAACATGCACTTCACAAATGCACCAGCACAAGGCCATGTGCTTACTCCTGACTTACCATAGGAACTTACCAAGGGAACTTACCATAAACCATGAATTTATAGGCTTGAACGATTTCTGTTTCTTCTTGTGTTGTGGTTTCAATGATTTTGTGGGACAGAGTGCAAGTGTAGGTGCCAGACATCGACTCCCTGAATCCCATCACCATCAGCTTCCCTGTCTCTGTCATATTTGCATACTTTTGCCCTAAAACAGAAATATTAGATTACTGGGAAAGTTCACTTTCTGATGCATTTAGAACATTTGAAGCTGAGATCTTGTTCTTGTACATAATGACACCGATTCGTGTTAGCCTGAAATGATATAAAATTTATGACTTTTAGGATTTACTGCAAGTTTTTTTTTTTAATCTCAAGCATTTGTAATCTTTAGAGGGAGCAGAGAAACAGAATTTAATGTCAGAGCTTGTGGAGAAATCTGGCAAAGGGCCAAGGGAGTACTTGGACCCACCTCCTGTTGCAGGGTGGTGTGAATAGAAACAAGGATAATACATGATTTTTTTAATTTTTTTTTTTCAGTCTGAACAAAGGGACTAACCTTCTAAATGTCTTCCATCTGGACCAATCCACGAGTACTTGGGATCTATTATTTTTTCTTGGGAAAGGGCCAAATCCATACAGACCAGAAAGGGGCTGTTTGTGAACACCTTAACGTACACGTTCACTGCAATACAGAATCAGGTAAATGGTGTGAAACGCTGATATTGAACAAAATCACCAAAACACTAATTTAAAAAATGTCTTTAAACCTTATTTTCCCCATTTGGACTTGGAAAGTGTAAGATTAATCTTTAATCTCCATTTGTTCTTAATTAATATCCTGGAACTGTCCACAGTGTGGCTGGTGCTGACTGTGCAGAGGAGACACTCATGTCCCACACACAGACTGTGGTCCAGGGGCACAAAAAGCACCAAATTTTTGAGAAATATGCTAATTTAGATGTTAAATTTTCATTTAGATGTTCAATTTTCACCTATGCTTCTAGCAGCACTGTGGGACAAATGTATTTCCATCCCCATCCCCTTTCCCTTGTTACTGTGCATATGAGGTTGTGTCACTTCCACTGGTGCTACGTAACGATCCCTGTGATTAAAACTCCAAATTCCAGTAAAAACTAAATATGTATATGAAAAAAGACGAGTTTACCTTCATGCCTGGTGTCACCATAAACTTCATTCTTTCCAATTAAGTCAACAGAAAGTTGCTCTTCCTTCGGTTCCGCTCTCACTGTAGGGAAAAGGAATTGGAATAGGAGAGATCAATCTAAATGTCTGATTGCTAATCACTTTTTTCACCCTGGTGGGGATTCTGTCTCTTTTGTCTTACTTTTCCTTTTGCCCTATACTTTTTTCTTAGCGACAAACAGGACCTTGTGTTTTTGACTTGCCAGTTTTTTGGTGGTTTAGTGCCCAGCTTGCAGACCTGGCTGTACCAGGTTCCAGACCAGCTGAGCCTTCCCCTTTACGAAAAGCCACTAAAATAGTTATAAAACCTGACTATAAAGTGAAGGCTCCTCAGGGTGACCCTGAGGAAACACAGAACAGTCACGGGGTGACCGTGGAAGATGCTGAGGCTTCAGGAACCTGTAAGTCTTTGCCTTTTGGGAAACACCAGACAGGTGTTGGGCACAAGGGTTCCTGTGACGAGAGCCCCCAGGAGGGGTGAAAATTGCTAGAATTTGTTGTTTGGTTTGTTGTTTTGTTTGTTTTGGTTTTTTTTCCAGGCCATGGGCACATTGGGATGGCCCTGCCTGACTGCTGTGTCCCAGGGCTGGGTCTGGGGGCAGTGGGGTGTCAGTCCCCTCTAAAGGGGCTCCATCTCCTTGTCCCTTCTCAAGGGGCTTCATCGCCTACTATGAGGGAAGGTTCTGTGGGGACACTTGTTCACTCCACAGCAGAGGGGGACCCACCGATGTGGTGTCGCTGGAACCCACCCCGTCCCCTCTAAAGGGGCTTCATCGCCCACTCTGAGGGAAGGCTCTATGGTGACCCCCCCCCCCACACCCACGCACACAGCAGAGCCCCGAGCCACACCGTGCCCGCTTCCCCGGCACCCCCACCCCTCGCACCCCATCCCACCGCCGCCAGCACGGCCGCCATGCCCAGGAGAGCGCCCGGGGGGCAGCGGGTCCGCCCGCCGCCCCCCGCCATCCTCCCGCCGCCCCTCACAAACGGCCGCCGCGGGCGCGAGGGGGCGCTAACGGCCCCCTCCGCCTCCATCCCCGCGCGCGCCCGCCGCTTCCCGCCCTTTTCCTCCCCTCAGGGCTGAGGACGGGAAGGGCTTGAGGGGGGGGGGGTTTGTCCTTCGCTCCTGTCTCTGACCCCTCCCGCCCCTCGCCCACACCCCGTGCTTTTTAAACTGTGTTTAAAACATCCTCCTTCCTCACCCGCCCCGCGCCAGTGCTTTTTAAGCAGGATTTTGTTGGGTTTTTTTTTCTCTCGCTTTCAGGCCGTTGCGAAGGAAGGCCCTCCCCGGCCCACACCCCCTCACACCCCCACCCTGCCCCCTTGTCACTCCTCGGCCCCACATCGCTCGCAAAGTGCGTACTGGGCTTTGCTTTTGAGTCTAAAGTGGTTTTTCCAGCTGTGGGACAAGGAGAGGGAAGTATAGGGGGAGGAGGAGGAGGGAATGGGCTCTGCCGTGGCTGCGTCAGTGCTGAACCTGCCCAGGGCTATGGAAGGTGTCCCTACCCATGGCGAGGGGTGGAACCTGGATCATCTTTAGGGCCCCTTCCAACCCAAACCAGTCTGGGATTCTGTGATTCTGTCACTTGGTTGTGAGAAAGACTGAAAGTAAGAGCTGGGCACATCCTGTGGCTTCACCTCCGGAGGGGCTGAAAGCACTGGGTGTTCTCCAGCTGCAGGTTTCTGGAGTGAGTCATTATGGGACACATATTTTTCAGCTTAAAACCAAAAAACATCCCTTTCAGTACCTGAAAGGGCTCCGAGTGAGCTGTGGAGGGATTTGTGACAAGGGCTTGGAGTCATAGGACAAGGGGACTGGCTTTAAACTAAAAAGGGGATATTTAGATTAGATATTTGGAAAAAATTCCTCCCTGGGGGGGCTGGGGAGGCCCTGGCACAGGTTGCCCATCCCTGGAAGTGTCCAAGGCCAGGTTGGATGGGCTTGGAGCAACCTGGGCTGGTGGAAGGTGTCCCTGCCCATGGCAGGGGGTGGCACTGGATGGGCTTTAAAGTCCCTTCCAACCCAAACCCTTCTTGGTTTCCAAGGTTCTGCCACTTGCTGTGACTTCCAGGAAGTGCCAGGCAGGTCCTGTTGGCTGGAAAATAAAGCCAAATGCCACAATATTACTGCGAGTAACTTTCAAGTCAGTTACATATTTTGGAAAACTTACTTTGAAAGTCTTAAATGTGTAAATATTTTGTTTCTAGTGCAAGTGATACAAAAACACTCAGGAAACTGAGAGGGAGAGGAGGGTCCTTGCATTTGACCACACCTCACATCCTGAGATGCTCCAGACCAGGAACGGTGGCCAGGCTTCTGGTAAATAGCTAAATTATGTTTATCATAATTAACTTGATCATATTTATCACCCCAGGCCATACTAGTGTCCAAAAGTGATGTCATAGTATTTGCATAGCAAATATGGAACCAACCAACGCAGGAATGAGAGTTATTTTTGTAGAGGGCTGTGAAAGTTTAACTCAATGCTTCCATGTAAAAAAGGCACGTAAGTTACGAGTTTCCTTTAATAAAGAAAAAATTGCCAAAAATAGAAAAAAATTTGGAAAAGAAGGTGTCAAGTTATTGATGGTAAACTGTTTTACTCAGTATTTCTTCTTCCTTAGACCAAGAAATTAACTCGAGTGGTTGGTTAAGGTGTAAGAACTATGTCAGGGTTTTCATTTTTAATGTTGTTGAGCTGCTGAGCGGGACAGAACTGGGACCACCTCAGATGATCCTGCGTTCCCATGTGCTGAATGTTCTCAGTTTTACTCAAAGTGAACATTTCACTCTGGTGCCGGGAGGGCAAAATGATTCAGTTTTTAACGTGTCTGCTCTAAACGAGTCATTTTTCAGCCTGAACAGCCTCAGTTCCTAAGGATGTTTATAACTCATTTCACGTCCTGTGCAGGTCCAGCTTGTTAATTATTATAAAATAATATCTTTGCTATAAAGCTTTGGCTTCAGTTTTGAATCTTTATAAACTCTGAGCCTGTGTCTTCAGCCAAATGACTCATTTATTTTCAAATCTATAATATGTCTAAGTCACAGATTGATAAATTGTCATTATAGACTTGTAAGCTCAGGGGGGGAAAAGGTTGGTTATTTTTAGGAACAGGGAGTGTTAGGGGGAGGATTTAATAGGACAAAATGTGAATTCAGGTATTTGTGCTTAAACCCTGGATTACTGGGTTTTTTTGTTAATAGAAGCTCTATCAGTAGAAAACGATAGAAGAGGAAAAAAATCTGACATAAACTCAATCATGGTGTGAGTAGACACTAAAAAGGTGAATATTTTATCCTAGGAAATATGTAAAGAAACTTCCAGGAGTACAAAGTCAGGTGAAGGACCTGTGCAGGGCTCTGGAAAGGAGCTACCTGGGCTGCAGAGCACAGGTTCTGTCTCTGATCTTTAAGGTGAGTGATCCAAAGCAGGGATCACACAAAGGAGGGGCACAGTCAGCACAGTGGCATTTTTACAGGCTGACAAAACCAGGCTCATTTGATTTCTGTCCTTAAAACAAAAAGAGAGAGAAGACACAAGTGATTATCTGATGGTAATAGTGATGGAAAATAAAGATTTAAATTGGAGAACAAATCTAGCAGCAAGAGAAAATGGCCATGCATAATCCTGGGGTGGAAACCAGAGGTTTTTGATTGTCACATGGCAGTCCCAGGGCTTCCTCAGAGCTCACAGGAGCAGGAAACCTTCCTACTTCCTTCCCAAATGGTTCTGGAAGGGGGACACAGAGATGGTCTGGAATAGCAGAGAATTGGACTTCATTATCCCACATAACTTTTTTTTTTTCGCATTTTATTTCTAGAATCATTTTGCAAGTGATGGAAAAGCAACAGTTAAAGAGGGAGTCGATGGCAGCACACAGGAAGTGAGTAGGAGAATCATGTTTCCATGCTGTTATCCCACACCTGAGCTGTGGTAATTCACACTCTCTGCCTTTGGATTTACATCCAAGCTTGGATCCCAATTTCATTTGCCACTGCATTAACTGGGTTTAGGTTGGAAGGGACCTGTAAATGTCACCTGGTGCCACCCTCTGCCACAGCAGGGACATCCTGCACCAGGTCAGGGCCCTCAAAGCCCTCTCCAGGCCCAGTGTGCAGTGAGCCTCTTCCAGGATTTTGTGCTAGATGCACAAAAATCATCATTTAACAATTCCCGAGGACCTCGAAATTCGTGTTTGCTTTATTTTATTAAAGATCTTTGTACTTCGATTCTCTGCTAAATAACAACGCTGTTCTGTTAAGAAAAACAGCCGACTGAACCCAGGTTTTATTCACTCTCAGTCATTTAACTTTGCCACACAGCCTGAGATGTCTGAGGGCACGCGGGGCAGGCTCTGCGGGCTCTGATGCTCTTTGCCCTGCCGAAGTGTCTGGGGGCTCCCCCAGCCCCCCAAAACAGGCGCCGCGCCCTCAGCCCCCCGCACCCCGAGGGGCTGGAGCCCGGCGGCGGCAGCAGCCCCAGGGCCGGTGTCCCGGTGCCGCTCGGTGCCGTCCCCGCCGCCCGGCGCCGCTCTCCGCCCGCCGAGCCCGGGCCGGATGTCACGGAGCGGGGCGGGAGGCGAGGCCGGTGCTCCCCGCCGGCAGTGCCGAGCCCGGGCGGGCAGGTGGAGCCGGGACCCGCGGCCGGAGCATGGAAGGTGAGAATCGACCCCCCCTGCTCTTCCCTCCCGGACCCCGGGGCCCCGCAGCGGCTCCACCGCCCCGGGGACCTCCAGCCGCTTCTTCGGCGCTTGCTGCGAGCGGATCGCGGGCTCTGGAGGAGAAATGGAATCGCGTGTAGTGACTGAGCAGGAAACGAGCGGGGCTGCTTGACCCCTCTCTGTTTAATTTCAGAGACATCACGGCGCGTGTAGTAAAGCCAGGGTTTAGGGCCCGCTTTATCTGCTGGTCCTATTCTGGTGTTTTAACGAATTCAAGGGTGTGTTGGTTTCTTTTCACTTGTAGAATGTGCCCTTAATGTTCAGAGCCGGCAAAACCAAGCTGGGAGTTAAGCTTGGGGTGCAGAATGATTCCCTTTTGAAGGAAATCAACATTTCTTGTGTTTTTAACAAACCTGGCAAAGAAGCCTTGCAAAGCATCACTTGGTTTCTTATTTCAGAGGTGGAGATTCTTACTGCAACTCAGTGCTTCAAGGGCTAGAGTTTAGATTCTGCTCTGTCTCAATGACTTGAGGAGTTTGCTTATTCGAAGTTAGCTGCAGTTACCTATTTAAAAATGCTTTTTCCTTTGCTAAAGGCTTTCTAACTGTATGTAAATAATCACTCATTGAATCTGGCTGAATTGAGACTATCGCTGCTTGAAAGAGTAACTAATGTTTTGAAAGAATGGATTTGGGGGCAACTTAGCACTTAAAAATGGAGCCTTGTTTTCTTGGTGGAGTCAGGATCACTGTCTTTTTGGGAGAGAAAACTTGTGAAGTAGGTGGGAATAGTCTACGATTAGAAAATAATGTCTCACTACAACTGAGGTTATCTAAGAAGTCTCTTTTTTGGCTTTCTTATTTCTCGTGTGTCCAAGTGAACCTGGAAATAATCCTTCAGGTTTTGGTTCTGTGCGTGAGGAGGGTGAGGATTCGTTGATGTGCCTGAGGTTGTTACAGTGGGGGTGAAGTAGGTGCTCTCCCTGGATAGGGCAGTGTTATCCCTGGATACAGTAACTGCCAAGAGTGTTTCTGTGGGTCTTGGTAAAATCTCGGTTCCTCTGGGATCCGCAGGGAATCTGCCTCTGAGGACAGAGGGGTAACCCTGCTCTCCTGGATTTTCCATGCCCAGTGTGAGGAGGCTCAGTATGGGCATGGAATGGGAGATGGGCCCTGGCCAGAGTAGATGTTGGAGCCAAAATTCGTCGTTAACTTGGTTCTCTCTCTCCGTGACTGGTTTGGTTTTGTGACTATCAAAAGAACTGCCCTGCTGTCAGCTCCAGGTGCTGGGCTGGGATCAACCTGTTGGATCAAGGGTTGGACTTTGATGATCCTAATGTGTCTCTTCCAACTCAGGATATTCTATAGTTTGGGATATTCTCTGTTGAATCACTGAATTATTCTGCTGGGTTTAGAAGGTCACATGCTACAGTGTGAGTGTCACTTCACACACTGCATGGTGCTTAAGAGCAGCAAAGTATTAGAGACCCCACAACGAGTTTGTTTGGTCCAGGTGCCTTCTTCAGAAAGCCATGGAGAATGTGGATGCTGGACAAGGATATTCAGTGGGGAAATCAGCTGGAATTTCTCTCCTTAATGGCCCAATGCAGGTTGGAGGTGAAAAACACATTGGGGTGAAAGAGGCTGAGTGGTGTAAGTAGTGTTTTATTTATGGCTTGTTTGTGCCTCTTAAAATGCTGCAAAGACAAGGAAACTGGCTGTGTTTGCTCCACGTGCTGTGATGGAAGGACTAAGGGCAGATGGGACTTAAAAGCCTGTCCTCTTCCCTGTGCTGTTGGGTTGAAAACTGCAGCTGGCAGGAAAAAGGCAGATTTCTGGTTTCACTCTGGGGACAAACAGGTAAAATTATAATAACTCCAGACATACCTCTGTTGGCTACAGCTGTATTGAGGATTAGAAGGGTGTTCATGTTACCGTTGATTTGAAAAATACCCATTTTAGGGCAGTTAAAATTCAGGTAGGCTGTTCTGGTCAGACACCAGGAGAAAGCACGATCAGTGTTACACATTAAAACGCCATGGCTCTTTTTTTAGCAAGCCATTTGAATATTTTGGCTCCCTGTGGCCATTGGTGTAGAACACAGGATGGCCAAGGATTGGTTTCGAAAGCACACGAATTTTACTTCTGCTTTGTGAAGAACTTTGTGCCTCGGCTGCAGCACAGAGGGACGGGCGTCCCCTTCCCATGCACCCCAGCCAGAGGAGCTCTTTGAAGCTTGGGAAGACGAGCGAGCTCTGTGAGTGATTTCCTGCCTCGTGCTTTTCTGAACCTTGGGTGGAAAAACAGTCTGATTGGGACAGGATCAGGAATCTTCTAGGCCTTCCTCTCTGGCTTAAAACACTCGGGAAAGGGACCTGAGGTTAAATATTAAGGGACCAGTAAGGCTGTAAGGAGCTGCTGGAGGTTGGTATTGTAAAGAAACCGAGTGCTGGTGAGGGGAGGTTGGAGGCTTGAAAGAGAGACAAAGACCGGGACGTTTCTCAACCAAGATGAGAAACATTCTATGGTGTGTCGTTGTTCTTATCTCTTCTGAGGGGTTGTCCTGCCCATCTTGGGCAAGAACCTGTTGTGCCCAACAAAGTAGGAATAAATCCCTGGAGGAGATGGGGGCCCGAGGAGGGTGAGCAGGTCCTACCCAGCTCTTGCTGGGCTCAGGCAGCGCCGTTCTCTAGCAAGTCACCCTGTAACTGCAGGGAATATCCAGGGAATCCAATGGTTCCTGAAAAGATAAAGCTATCCAGGAATATGTGCAGAATTATTGGAGTTGCAGCATCCAGGTGGGGGTTCCAGTTCTTCCTTCCAAGACCTCCCAGGAGACCAGGAGAAGGCAGAATTGCTGCCGAGGCTCCAAGTCACACCAGCGCCTTGGGGCTCCATCCTGGGGCTTTGACCCTCAGCACTGAAATGGGGCAGCTGCCCAGTCTTTCTGAATGCAATTAAAACTGAAATCAAGTGCTGCAGAATAATGGGGATTTCATTGTCTTGCCCAAAGCTTAATTATGTGTGCAATTACAAGAGTCTATGTAATTTAAGTGTTTATATTCACAGAATCATGGTACGGTTTGGTTTGAGAGGGACCTTAAAGCTCATTCTGTTCCACTCCCTGGCATGGGCAGGGACACCTTCCACTAGCCCAGGTTGCTCCAAGCCACATCCAACCTGGCCTTGGACACTTCCAGGGCTGGGGCAGCCCCAGCTTCTCTGGGCTATTATTGCAGTGTAAAGTGAAAATCAATAGTAGAGAGAAGTTTGTTCCTGTGCCCGGAATTTAGTGATGTTTCCTCATCGTTATTTGTTGTATAAATTGGTCCGTTTTCTTCTTTGCACCTCGCTCTTCCTGCCGTGAGGGAATGAATCAGAGAAATTAAGGGCTGTAACTATGGAGTCCCTTGATCCTTTTTATTTGTTTAAAAACACATGTTTGGTAAATATTTGATCTCTCGGTCATTTAATTCAGCGGAAAGCCTTCACTGTGTTGCATGCATCAGCCCACCCTCCACTCAGGCAGTTTTTGGAGAGCCTCATCTGATACCAGGCTGCTTGGCTGTAGAGCTGCCAGAGCTTTATATTCTGACGTTGCAGAGACCACAGAAATGTTCCATAAGCAGAGGAGGCAAAGACAGATAATGGTGGGGTAAATGTCACCCGTGGTTAACACCTCATGCCCACTGCCTGGGTGGTTCTGTTATGTAACTGCCAGGAAGGAATTTTCCCAGTCCCAGGAGCTATTGTTTGATGGGTACAAAGATGACAGAAGATTTTCTAGCGTGTCAAAGATAAAGAGGAGGCACAGCTAGAGGAAAGAAAGGAGGCAGGAAGCAGGTAGCTGTGAGTCTGTTAAGAAAATCAAGCTCATACCGACGAAATCTCGAGGCAGTGAGGCCTTGAGTGGAGATGTTACAGGACAGCTCCTGTTCAACTCCCCGGCCTAAATTAGGGCACTGGGGTGGGAGATGGGAATACCTGCAGCCTGTGCTGGCTCCAGAGCCCTGCTGAGCCCTGGGAAACCAGGCCACACGGGTAGTCCTCTGAGGTATTTTTAAAATGCCTGGCATTTGATCCCTATCGGAATTTCTCCACGGGAATTAGGCTTGCATTCCCACGAAAACCGAGTAGATCTTGTGGAGATAACAGGGGTTTCCCTTTGTTTTGGGAAAGGAATGTGAAGCATCTTTGTGCTTTGGAGAAATTCCCTTCCTACAGAGTTACCACTGCTGTGCTGTGCTCACAGAGTGAGCAAGGAGGAAATCGAAAGCATAAGTTACTCTGCTCTGTAACTTTTTGAAGTTAGAAAAATCATACTTAATCCCTTTTCTGGGCACAGGCCAGTGCTCAGGATATAAAGATGTTGAACAGTGAAACAAAACACTAATTTGGTATTTATTTATTTGAAATCCTGCTTTTTCAATTTTGCTTTCAGCCAAGAAAATAGTAATTTAAAAGATTACACCGTGTCACAAACTATCCTAAATGTTAGACACCTAAAGCTTATTTTCTGTCTTTTGCAGATTCACAGCCCGGGATGGACCTCAGTAACCCTCAGGAACAGCCCGTGGCTGCAGGTACTGTGCTGTTCAGTTATTTTCTTCCACCCTCTCTTGGCAATTTTATGGGGAAAAATATAAGAATTCCCACTTGTTCAGGTTCCCAGGACGCTGAATAACACAGTCACAAATACAAAGATGGGCACTTAAGACAAAAAAGTAAATTCTATACTTGAAATAAAACTGTGGAAGTTCAATATAACATTGTAAAATGACAGTAAAGTGGAAAAAAATACTGTATAGAAGGAAAGAAAATGTTTTCAGGGGAAAGCTGGAAGTTTTGATTAGGGAAGCAAGAATAATGTGATTCTCTTGGTTGACTGCATTTCTGAAAATATGAAAACAAAGCTCCTGAGTGAGCTGGAGAAGTGTTTCACTTTCTTGCTAACCAAGATTCAACCCTCTGAAAGTGAGCTGAAAATGAGCTCAAGGTGTGAGAGTTTGTGTGGGACTTTGGGAACAAAATCATTCCCCCAGACTGCAAGTAATGCATCCATAGGAATAACATCGTGGGCACTGTCAGCAGCACTGGGAGGGTGCAGGTGCTTTGAGGGAATCACCTGGAAATATTCTTGGAGCATAAGTAGTTATTGTTTTCTTGTTGGTTTTTTTTTTCACTAGAACAAGAGGATTTGACAGACTGTAATCTGAACAAATCCCAGGAAATGGAAAGCATGGATAATGTGGAAGACATGAAGGAACACAATCAGTCTAATGAAGAAGCAGGAGGTAAAGTGGTGTTGGAATTCTGAAAAATAATAGTTATGTTTTGTCTTTCTATTCATCTGATTATGCTGTGAGATCATGTCTGTAAAAGGAATAACAATACAACTCATTTGGAGCATTTCAACATGCTCTGAGGAGGAGCAACTCTTCTCCATCAGGGAACCTCACGTGCATTTTACCAAGGTCAGTTTTACAGGATCTATGAAATATGGATGGGAAGATAAAAAGGCAAGTGCATCTGGTGAGCCTTTAATGTGTGTGGAACACACAAATTCCTAAGAGCATGGACAAATCCTGTTGTAGGGCTGCAGTTTTTATTAATGCTGTTAAATACTTTCATACCTGAAAAGCAATTTGGTGATTTATCTTTTTTTTTTAAAGAAAGAACAAGTTAGCTCATTCACAGGATAGCCCAACCCTGTTAAATTTAAAGCTGTGCTGTAAACTGTTGATGAAGAGGAGGCTGGTGAGTTTACCATGTTTATTATTGAATTTGAACAGTAAACCCTTCCTGCAGTTCTGAGGGAACACACAGGGATGAATAAAACAGTAAAACAATATGTACTGTCTTCAAAAACCAGCAGGGCCTCCTCATTTATAGATAAAAGACAGTAGAAGCAGCTCCTGGACTTGGCATTCTTACAGCCCTCAGAGTCTGGGGGTTTAAATGTTGGTATGACACAGATGTAGAGGAAGAGACTTGGAGTGTCTTCTGTGCTGTAGAAGCTCCTGAACTGAAATCACAGCAATAACAACCAGTGCTGCCAGTGAGCTGAGCATGTTCATCTTTGCCAGGCCTCAATCTCTGAGGAATGTGCTGGTAGAGGATGCAGGACATGTCCTGGGGAGGGCAGACATGGTGTGACCAGTCCCACGGTGCCATTCCGTGCCCCGGGTCCATGGCAGTGCAGACAAACTGTGGCTTGGGGGGGGAGTTTGAGGTAGAGTTTATGTATCACGTGAAGCAAGTAAATCACTAAAGAGTTGTGTGCTTTGGTTGCACAAGTGGCTTTGGTTGTTCCTTCTAACATAAATGTGATACTCTGGCAGAGGTTAAACTTCTGCATTATTAAAGAACTAAGCTTTTTCTATTGATTAACAAATTACAAACCAACGTAAAACACTCGAGGGAGTGATGCACGAGCTGAAGAGTCCATGAGGAGGTGACATTCATCTCACTCAGGTAATCTACAGCACTCGTGTCTGGGGCTGTACTGGTGTGTCTGGGGCTGTACTGGTGTGTCTGGGACTGTACTGGTGTGTCTGGGACTGTACTGTGTCTGCCCTTTCTGGACACTTGATGGAGGCATCACAGAGTTTTCAGACCAAATTAGGGTGAAAAGCCTCGTGTCCCCAGAGCAGCTGACTGTAGGCAGTGCAGAGTAGCTCAGCAGAGATCTCTGTGATGTAGAACCTGCCTTGGGCAGGTGAGTTCTGCTCCACTTACACTAAAGAGAGAAGTTTGATGCTTTTATCTGTAGAATATGGAAGACTTGAGCCCTTCCCACATCCAAGGCAGCTGATCTCCCAGATCCCCCAGCACATAAAATATTCACAGCCACGTTCCAGCTGTTTGTCCATCCCTTGCACTGTTTCCACTCACACTAACTCACTTCTCCCTCTGCTTTCCCAGTGCCCCAGCCCTTCACTTCTCCTGCTTGCTGAGCTGTGGGTGCAGGGAGCCAGGACAGGGGTTCTTTCCCAAATCCCTCAGTACTGACCATCTGAGAGGAATTGCTGTAGCTTCTCCCCACCTTCCAGTTCCAGGAGCCATGTCCCTACCACTTGTAGGCAGTGTCATGGCATGAAGAGAGTCCTTTTCCTGTTCCTTGGCTGCCCTGTGCCTTCTGCACCATTTCTCACCCCATTTTCCATACATTTAAGTCAGGGACAACCCAGACACTTGTGAGAGGGTGTTTGTATCAGTGCTGCTCTTACACACCATTCATTTTTTATGTTGTTGCTGATCTCTAAAAGTCTCTTTACAATTTGCTCTGGAATGCAAATACAGAAAATTTACATCTCAAAGACAATGCTATAAATATCAATAAAACATCATTCCCCTCCACCAGCCTCCCTTACCCTTAGAGCTCATTCATTATAAAGAGAGTATAAACCTCCAGTCCCATAGTGCCCTATCCCTGGATTCTCAAGGAGTAAAGCCATGATTGCAGGGAGGAGGCTGGTTCAAATGCACTAAAAAGGTACCTACAGCATCTCAGTGTAAAATGGCACAAGACAAAATGTACATTGTGTTTGCTTCAGTGCTTCACACGCTGTTCTCTACAGTCATTCTGATACCGGAAGCACAATAAATCTTAAATATTTAAGCACCTTGTGCTGGTACTCTGGGCCCTGCAAGCAGCAGTAGGTGCATTAAAATTTCCTCCCAACGATACCAGTTCAGTTGCTGTTGGAGACTAGAATTCACAAATAATCTCAGCTTTAATGCTGTGCCCTCTGTAAAACAGTAGCAGCTCTGTTAGTCCTGAGCAGTCCTCATGGGTGAGTAACTACTGTCTGACTTCTATAAATGAAACCACATTCTGACAGTGCTGCCCTGGTGGGAGGGTTATCTTTTGGGAATCACTAACCCTGGTAAAAACAAATATATAGTGTTCTCCACAGACTAGAAACATCACTGGTATCAGTGCTGGCTTTTGGGAAAAGGATTATGTCCTGCCCACACCTGAAAAGTCTGTCTGGTTTAGAAAAAACAAAAAAAAAGCTATTTGGCACATTGAGGTGCTCACTGATCTCCTCCTTACACACCAGATCTAAAGAGAAATAATGAGAAATGTTTATGTGGTTAATCACTCCTGGGAGTGAGTGACTCCACTCCAGCACCTTCCCAGGTCCTGGCTGATGACAGCCTGGGACACACATCCCTCTCCTCCTTCCCTCCTGAACCCCCACACCATCCCAGCCCCCGGGCTTTGTTCCATCTGCTCAAGGCCATCATGGGAATGTGAGGCCACTGACTCATGGAGAGAGATCAGGCCTCTGATGACCTGCTTTCCACTGCCTCCTGTGTCTGTAACATGTTTTTCTCCAGCACAACCATGTCTGGGTTTTCCGTGTCTCGTCAGTACCGAGTAGGAATCTTCCAGTTTCTTGGGCTGCACGTTTTTGTGACTCTTGCATTATTCATGGGTGACACTGTGAGTAAGTTGTGGGGATTTATTCTGAGGCTTTGAGGAGAGATTGGAGCCTGCTCAAGTCTAGCTGTTGTCTGACTTCGTTTGGTGGAGCCTTTTATGCTGAAAGTGGTGCTGGGATCGTTTTAAAAACCTACAGAGAGTTCATAAAAGCACTAAATTAATGTATAGGGCCGAAACAACATCACTGGTGCTCATTTAGCATGAAAAAAAATGGACTTTTTCAGCAAAGAGTTCCGTATTTGTACTTCTCTGAGCACGTGCAAACACCAGCTGATGATGTTCATTATCCCAGGTGAGATGCCTGTGAGGTACCTGACCCAGGTGAGAAACCATTCCAGGAAAACACTCAACCTGTCCTATTCCACCCCCCAGTTCAAAGGGCTTCCAGGATGATGATGGCTGAGTATCAGGCAAACAATTAGGCAGAAGGCTACAGTAAAACGGTAATTAAAAGCTTGATGGGGAAGAAGGGGGAAAAAAAAAAAAGAAACAAAACCCCCTGTTCTTGCCTCAAGGGACTGGAAGCTGCACGCTGTGGTGCACATGGTGTACGCTCGCCTGCAACCATAAAAATACACCGTTCCCATGGTGCTTCCTGTGTCTGCTCTGAAAAGAGACAAGCAATGAGGCAGAGGGGGGGGAAGCACTTGATTTCCCCTGTTTCCCTATGTGCCCCCAACACTGTTACCTTTGGTGGCCAAAGTTGACACGTCTTTAATTTAAAAATTAAATTAAAAAAAGGCCACGCTCTTTCCTCTGGGAGTCCCAGTCGAGCACGAATGTTTAATTATGTCTTAACTCCCTCAGCTGTTGAGGCAGACAACTTTTGGGGTGTTATGAATGTCAGAGAGCTTTCATGGTTGCGAACCAAGAAGAGATAAAAGGCGCGTTTGCGGTTTATGGATGTTAATTGGTGCTGCTCTGAGGTGTGGGAGGGGGGCGGTTGAAAGGCTGGATGAGGCAGGAGAGGTGGCAGAGGGCTCCAGCGGTGCTGCAAGCACACGCACTTATCTGCCTGGAAAGGAAGTGCCGTTTTTTATCACAGTATTACATCTCCCAAGCCCAGCCCGAGCCCCGGCGCTCATGGGACTCGGGGTTATCTCACAACATCAGCAGAAGTTGGCTGCGAGGGGATTTCTGTGGTGTTAAACCAGCAGGGAGCCTGTGCCGAACGGGTCAGGCCACTGCTCTGGGGGCTCTGCCTGGGCTGAAAGGTGTGTTTTCCTTATCGCCAAACGATCCTTTTGACTGTGTTTGAGCTCTTCCGACTGCACTGTCAGTGGCAGGAATGCTGCCCAGCACGCTCGGTGACATCAGTGGGGTGGTGGTGTCACCACAGCCTGGAAATGATTGATACAGCCTGGCCTATCCTGAGCCCCCAGGGCTCACACAGACACCTGGACACCCTCATTGCACGGACACAATCAGAAAGTGCAGCTATTTCTTAGTCTGACTAACCCATTATAGTGATTAGAAAATAGAATTTGCTTTTGAGATATCCCGACTAGCAGTGGAAGCTCTCAGGCAGGGCAAGGGCTGGAAGGAGGATTGGATGCTCAGTGTCATTCCATAGATGATGGGCTCCTTTCCATAACTTTTATAACTTCATTTTTCTTCACTTGTTCTGTGTGTATCTTGGATTCGTACAAAATAATTCCCTGAAATTACAAGTGAAAGAAATATTTATTCCTTTGACATCTAAGTAAAATCTAGTCCAAGGTAGGTGAGTTGTGTGGTCCCTCCCCACCTCCCCAGCAGGAAATAAGTGAAGATGAAGAAAACGGCCCTGGGAAGTCGAATCACATGTTGTTGTAGAAAATGATCCATTTTTAGAAATACAGGTCAGTGGAAAGGAAATCAGTTAGTGGAGGTGAGTCATGTTTTGCCCCCAAACCAGGCTCTTCATTTGGCACAAAATATGATTTTAAGGGACAGGTTTACTCTGTCCTACTGGAAAGGTATCAGGAAGCAGAAATAAATCCACAGGAGTCAGAACTTCGCTAAAATGCCACAAATAGTTCCCTGAGTTGTTGGAATTGAGGGATCTTGTGTCTTGCTGCTGACTTTTCCCTGAAAAGTGTGCTCTATGCCTGTTTTCCCTGCGATTCCTCGGTGCCATCTCCCACCACGCTGCATTCCAGAACTCCAGTTCTTGTTCCTGCTTCAGTTCCTTCTCCTGCTCTGCAGGAGCGTTGGGAAGTTTAATTCAGGGCTCCATTCCCTGTATTCCCGTGGCTGCATCACCTGCCCAGCGTTCCAGCCACGCTCCTCTCCTGGTGCAGGAGCTCCACCTCCAGGAGCTGCTCTGGGAGCTGCAGGTGCTCCTGGGCATAATCCTGAGCTGCCAAATCCTCACTGAGTTTTTGTACAGGTCCAAGTCACAGAATCCCGGGATCCTTTAGGCTGGAGGAGCTGTAGGCTCAGTGTCACTAAGGGAACACAGAGTGGGTGCATCCCTGAAAGACAAGGCTAAAAGTAAACTGCGAGTATTTAATCACGAGAACCTCAGTTAGGAGAGAACGCAGGTTTAGTCTAAAATTCAAGTCGAGATTATTTACTACTAGAATTTTTTTATAGTTGAATCAAATCAGTGCACTTTCAAGGATTTTGAGAACATCTGAACCAAGCTCCTGCCTTCAGCCTGTAAGTGGTAAAATTCCTTGGACACTTATCACAGATTTCAGTGTTCTTCACACTGTTACATTTTCTCTCCATACGACGTTTTTCTTACAAGAATATATCACGTTGTCAGGAAGGCTTTTGGGAGGTGAATTTACAGAGGTTAAACGAAACCACGCTTTGAATTTCTCAGGTTTGAAGTTCATTTGAAGCTCAGTTGACCAGAGTCGACCGTGCCTGAGTGGTCACATTAGTGATTGGTCCCTTGATATAAGTAATACCAGCGATTATCTGAATTTAACATGTGGCCTCTCTCAGTCTGACTGTTGGGTCCAGATGTTCTCTGATTAACTGTCTCATTGGAGTCTGATTTAACGGTTGTGATTGTATCAGCCCTGCTGGACTTCAGGAATTGTAATTTTAGCACTGTTTTCTCTGGCCAATCTTATCTTAACGGTAAGGGAAGGGAAGAACTCACACAGTTTCATCTCTTTCTGTGCTGTTTTTTAAGAGGGAGGCTTTGAAGGTGTTCATATCTGAAAGGGTAACGTTAACAGGTGTCATAAATAAAACAAATTTCACCCGGGACAAGCGCTGGAAAAAACCTGGGACCTGCAGGGATGTGGGATGACATTCCCTCTGTGCTCCCATCCAGCACTGGGGGCGTAGAAAATTGAGGAAAACCAGCAAATTAGTCACACTTTGAAACATTAAAGAGAAAAAATAAAATCCCCTGGTAATTTCAGCATAGCACTAACCGTAAGTTTTCCATTCCCGTTGTCCCAGGGAATCCCACTCTGCTCCCCCAAATTCTGTTTGTAGTGCATTTAAATGTGTTAAATTCCCTTTTTTTCCCTAAACCACGCCCTAGTGGCTGTGCAGTTTGTCCTGTTCAGCTCCAACTTTGGGAATGCTCAGCTTTGGGCACCATTTCTCCTTTATCCCTATTTTTGTTTGTACAACTGTGACGCATTTTGGAAACCTTTAGAATGAAAACCCCGGAAAACCACTAGAGCATTAAGAAATTGGCAATAAAAGGGTGCAAAATTATAGATTTACACAGGAATAGTCACCTTGATAAGAAAAATCCTCATATTAAATAAGATGCTGTAAGAATCAGTTGCATAATTCAAGTTTTCTGACTCACACGAGCTTGGAAACGACGTGTGTTGTTTGGTGGGGGTTATTTTGCAATTAATTGTACAACCAGATAAATTACACTGTGCTTTAATGATGGAGAGATGCTGGTATTAATGAAGTAGAAAATACACATCTGAGCGCCTGGAAAATGACGCCTGGCTGATTATTTTTTTTTTTTCTTATTTTCTTTCCAATTCTCGGGGCTGCATTTCCATTCAGTCTGTTCCTATTTTTGTTTCGAGTCGCAGTAAAACCAAGGAGGTTCGTTACCACCGAGCCCTCACTCCACAAAGGGGAATGATGGAAGTTTCTCTCCTGTTTTTTAGAAGTGAAATTTCCACTGGGTGCCTTCTGCACGGGGTCATTCAGGAATTACCACTCACCTCTGCTTTATGCAGCATCTAAGCAAAATAAATACTTGTGTTTCGTGCAAAAATGGGTATTGAACCAACAGGGCTAAGAAAATACTAAGAGGCACAAACTCAAAGCCAATATGTCCAAGTCATAAATGCAAAATTTGGGATTTTTGTTGCTGCTTTGGCCTGTAGTGACACAAAAAGAGACCCGAGGAGTGGGACAGGTCCAGCGTTCACACCCTGCCAGGGTGTTTATTGTCACCACATCCTCGTTGGGGTTGTTGTCTCTGCTGTCTGGCTGGAAGTTGATACTGCTGAGAGGTGATTGCTCCTTCCTTTGTTGGCAAACAATGATCTCATAAAAGCTGTTGGGAAAAAGGGAGCAGAGTGCTGGAGTCAGAGGAGAAACAAAGCCAGGGTGGGCCAAAAAGGCTTGAGCTCCTTTCCTTTCCCCAGATGGATATCTGCAGTGGGGTAGAAGAAAAACACGGAGAAAAGTTGCCTTATCTCTGACTGTGTTGCCTCAATTAATTAAAACCCTCAGGTTGCTACTGTTTCACTTCACATTTTATAATTCCCCAGTTCTTACAGTCTCCAGATTTTCAATACACACATGGAATTGTTTGCTTCTTGTTGTTTAAGGAAAGAAACTTAGATATAGCATTGAATTTTTGGTTACTTCCCCCCCTCCCCAGTTTATAATTCTATGGGATGTACTCCTCTCTTTATTCACTAAGGAATGTGGGAGTTTTGAATTCCTGACATGTCTTCCCCCCCAGTGTGTTGATTCTGTCCCTGAGGTGTTTGTCACAAACCCTGGGGATTCTGCCTTGAATTTGGAAACTCTGCTGGCTCTTTCAGCCTCAGCACTTGTCTGCTCTGTCTCAGGTACAGGGATCTCTCCTCCTGGGAGGGGAGCAGCCCTGGTGTGTGTCTGTGGGCTTTTGTGGAGATGAATCATCAGTTAATACCTGTCAAACCCAGGTAGTCACAAGAACCCTCCAATATGCACCGTATTGACTCCCTTCTTGTTCCCCGGCATCTGAATCCCATTAACAGCTGTCAAAACCTGGTAAACTATTTATATGCTTTCACAATTTGTTTAATTGGATAGTTAGGAAATGGCAGACAAGAAAAGCTTTTCTTTTTCCTTTTTTTTTTTTTTTTTTTCCTTTAGTCTGGCTGAACATCTGTAGCATTAGGGGCTCATTATCTCTGAATTGGCACAGCAAATCAGCAGCATCATTAAAATGCCACATTAAGATGATTAAGTTTCTTTGTTACCCAGTTGACTTTTTGCATGTGCTGAGGATTTCACGATTATGACCCCACTCCTTGTAAAACACTTGAGCTACATCACCCTTTCCTGCGTTGTCTTTAATGGCTTCTGGGTTTTATTCCTTGTGCTTTTCCTAAAGCTCCTGGTAAACTTTGCTTAACAACGGGACAAAACTTACCTTCTCTTCTCTGTATTTGATGCCAAAGTCTTGGGTTAAATGGAGGAATTGGGGGATTTCCCTTCTGAAACCTCTTCCTAGAGACAACAGCTAAGATTAAGAAATCCTCCACCTTGTTCTAATTATTTGTTGCTCTTGACTTTTTTATTCCTGCATTTTCAGCCTGGAGAAGAGAAGGTTGTGTGGAGACCTCACAGCACCTTCCAGGATCTGAAGGGCCCACAAGGAAGCCAGAGAGGGACTGTTTATCAGAAACCAGGGTGACAGGACAAGGGGGAATGGCTTCACACTGAAAGACAGGAAATTTAGGTTGGATACAGGGAAGAAATTCCTTCCTGTGAGGGTGGGGAGGCCCTGGCACAGGTTACCCAGAGAAGCTGTGGCTGCACCAGCCCTGGAAGTGTCCAAGGCCAGGTTGGACGGGGCTTGGAGCAACCTGGGCTGGTGGAAGGTGTCCCTGCCCATGGCAGGGGGTGGGACTAGAAGAGCTTTAATGTCCTTCCAAGCCAAACCCTCGGTGATTCTCTGATTTTACAGAGCACACACAAGCACTGTTTGGGTGGTGACTCAGTCTGAAGTTGCCACCGCAGCTTTATTTTGGATTTTTTCCAGAACCCATTGTTTTTACAGTGTTTCAGGTGAAACAAAAATATTACTCTGGAGTATGTCTTTCATCTTGTAATCATCTCCCCAGGAAATGAAACCATGTGCATCAGCCTTAACGCATCACACCAGTACTTTGTTGTGTAAAAGCTGCAGGTTTTTTTTTTTCTCAGTGTATATTAACTCCATGAACTGCCTCAAGAAAAATAGTTCCTTGGCTTGGACACCACGGGTGGGTTGTTTCTCTTACAACCTCTTTACTTTCCTGATAGAAGAGATGACAGCACTTCTTTATTTCCACTGTGGGAACTTGGTTAGTGCTTTTAGGGATAATTGTCTTTTTCCTCAGTTAAATTTCCCTTTTCTGCATGAAGTCACGTTCACCTTCCTCTTGATTAAGGTGGACCAGCCTGGAAACTCCCTGCTCTGATTAAAATAGGTTGATATGATTTTTAAGTGACGGATACAAACCTTCCACAGAGCTGCCAATCTCCTGATCTCGCTGTGTGTGCCAGGGCAGAGCAAAAGTCAGGGCTGAAAAAGGAATTTGATGCTTCCAGACTCTGAGACCACTTGGTTAATTTTAGTCTGACTTACACTGAGCCATTTTTTCCTCAGACTGTTTTTCACCAAAGCTGTCTCCTGTGTGGCTCTCAGGGAGGCACAGCAGCCTCTAAACCACAACAGGTGAAAAATTCCAACCCTCCTAACATAGATTTGCTTGAAAACAGCCTCTTCCCTTGTGGCTTCTGCTGTTCTCAGCCATCAGAAAGTGAATTTTTCTGTTGAGGGGCTTCCAATGTCTGTATGAAAGCGCTCAAGCTCTGGTGGGATGTCGTGGACAGCCGGAGCGATGGTGACATTTTTTGGGGGGGATGTAGGGGTGGAAAACCCTCGGTGAGAGCTCAGGGGCACCTTTCTCCCTTAGTACAAGGAAACACCAACCTGAGGTGCAGCATGGAAACGTCAGAGGTGATTATTTTCCGCATGGGATGGTTTGCCCAGCCAGGACATACCAGGGGGGTCCCAAACCACCACACCAACGCTGGCACAGCTCTGAGCTGAGCCAGGAACCGTGGTGGGAAACAGCAGGAAATGGTGCAGAAGCCTCTACTGGAGGTCACGGCGTGGCCTTCACGGCCAGAGAGCCGCGTGCGCCGCGGGCGAAAGGTGAGACGTTGGGTAGAAAGTGGGAATTGAAATTGTGTCTGAAAGTACCAACAAGGTGCAGCTGCACCGGGTACTTCCTTTTACTGCTTCGGGCAGGATGTAGCAAATTATTTTGGAACTGCCTCCCTTTGAGAGGGAAAAAAAACAACCAACCAGCCCATCAAAAAAGCACTTTTTTTTTTTTTTTTTTCTGGAAAAGAAACTGTGCTGAAAGCTGCTGTCAGCAACTGGCAATCATTTTTCCTTGGAGTGATGGAAATGGATGTATAAACTAATTTTGAAGGAATCTTGATAGCAGGATCGCCCTCGCAGCCTCAGACATGAAGTTGGCAGCAGAAGGCACCTGCAGAGGAAGCAGGAATTCATGGGATGTGAAGCAGAGCTGGTGCTGAAGAATCTGTGGAGAAAACCAGCTCATTTTGGGTGAATTTGGAGCTCTCTGTGACCCTCTGAGCAAACACCCAAACCCGTGTGAGCTCATCAGGGACCAGGGCAGCCAGTCCCAACACCAACCTCTAAGCATTGTCTAGGACAGAGGGATAAAAACACACAATATGGGAGAAACCCCATCCTTCTGTGGATATCCTCATCCAGAGAGAGCACAAGAGGGATCTTGGAGTTTTCCACACTACCACAGAATCTTGTGTGGGATGAAGGAATCATCACCCACCTTTTCCCTCTGCCTCAACTCAGACAGTTTGGCTGGGCTTAGTGAATAATTTAGGACAGAGGAGCGATCTTCTCGCTAAAATATAGTTGAAAATTTTGATTTCATGGAAGTTGGGGTTGCCAGATCTTTCTTTTTCAGCTCTGCTTTTATGTCGCCACCTCATTTTCGCTGCCACCCATTGTTTGTTCTTGGTATTTGATGTGGTTTATTACTCAGAACCAGAGCTAATACATATTCAGCAGTTTGTGTTCTGTACTTGGGAGAAAGGACGAGTGGTTCAGTGCCAGATTGAACTGTCTAACCCTGGGCTGCAGGGAGGAGCAGGTGGCCAGAGAACAAGACTCTCAAACAGGAAGGCACGTGGTGCATCTCGTGGGGCTTGTCTTCACTGGGGAGCTTGAGGCCCAACTGGAGTTTCAGCCGTGGTCTGTCTCTGTCAGAAAATCATGGAACACTTTGGGAAGGGAGAGACCTTAAAGCCCACCCAGTCCCACCCCCTGCCATGGGCAGGGACACCTTCCACTAGCCCAGGTTGCTCCAAGCCCCGTCCAACCTGGCCTTGGACACTTCCAGGGATCCAGGGGCAGCCCCAGCTTCTCTGGGCAACCTGTGCCAGGGTCTCACCACCTGCATGAGGAGGAATTTCTTCCCTATATCCAACCTAAATTTCCCATCTTTCAGTGTGAAGCCATTCCCCCTTGTCCTGTCACCCCAGTTCCTGATGCAGAGTCCCTCTCCAGCTCCCTTGTGGCCCCTCCAGACACTGGAAGGTGCTGTGAGGTCTCCACACAACCTTCTCTTCTCCAGGCTGAACAGCCCCAAATTTCTCAGCCAGCTTTAAGCAGAAAAAAAGCCATCCTGGCAATCACTGAGGGTTTTAGTGGAAGTGCTGGAGTTAACAGTGGAGAGGAAATGCAGCACCACAAGCTGGGAATCACCAGCTGTTTATACAGTGTGACCCATTTGCTTATGTTTTCACGTTGTTAGTAAATCATTAGCTACTTGCTACATCCGCCTTTGTCATGGAGCTGCATTCATTTAGGCAATGCCTCTGGATTCCTCCAGACTGGAGACAGGCCCAGGGACCTGTTTGAAGGCCATGAATGCTGATCTTCAGGAGGCTTCGGGTTCTTTGCCACACCCTGGCAGTGCGACTTTGGACAAATCTTTTGATTTTTCTTGGATACATTTATTTATCAGGAAATCCTTCCCCTGCCTCTGCTAGTTTTACTCACACAGTAAATCGGGATTGTCGACTGCTCCTCACTCATCTGAGAGCTGTGGATAAAAATTGTGATTTGCAAGGGAAAATTGAGATTATTGATTAGGTTTAACTGAGGAGAATCTATGCCATGAGAGCACTGGGAGTCTTACACTGCTCAGACATATCTCGTAGGAGTGTTCCAAGCACCAGAGATTCCCCAGGAAGATAAAAGTTACAAGATGTAATTATCCTTTTTAATTTGTGTCTTTCTGTATTTCCAGTTCACAGGAGCAGACTGAGATGCTGATTTCTATAGAAATAATAATTGTGAGTGATGTGAACAAGTGTTTTCTTTTGAATCCTGACTAGTTCCCTGTAATTTCAGGAGAAGTTTGTACTGTATTATGCTTTCATAATCCGTAAAAAGAAATTATCCATCAGGCAGGTCAATGTTTTTAAGGGTTATCTCACTAAGTGTCCATGACCAGTTTAATTTCTTCATCTTTGGGGTTTCAGTAACAGTTTTAGGAAATGGATAATGTCATTTTATATAATTTTTTGTTCTTTTTTTTCCTAAGGTACTTCGCTGTGCACAAGATGAGCATCTTTTCACTCCTGTGCTTTCTTTTACCTGCAGATGATGTGATTAAAGTGAAGGGTGAATACAGTGAGAGAGAGGAGAGTGCTTTAAATTCCGAGCCTATGGAAAACCCAGAGGAATCTGAACTGCCTTACACCTACCCCAGAGAATATAACGAGTATGAGAGCATTAAACTGGAGAGACACTCGGGTTCCTATGAGCACGTCAGGCCAGCTAGTGGGAAGATGACTTGTGATATCTGTGGATTAGCCTGCATTAGCCTCAATGTCTTGATGGTTCATAAGCGTAGCCACACTGGTAAATATCCCTATGTTGTTCTTGTAAGAGCTGGGTACTGACAGGAGAATGATTTTTAATCCAGACTACTCATTTTAAAAAAGGATCCCAAAATCAGGCTTCCCTTGTTCTGTCCTCGACGCCACGTGTGATCTCTAGCAAGTTACCCACTGTTCTGTGCCTCACTTTGCCCACCCTTCTTCTCATCAGGATTGAATGTTATTAAAAGCATTTTCGTGAGGCATTTTAAGAATTTTGGATGAAAGGCACTATGTGATGTCAGTATTTCGGGCACAAAGCACGAGTTAGTTTGGTTTTGTGCTGCCATTTCCAGCCTGTGTATGTACTTCTCTCTGTGCTATACTTGGGCAACAAACCAATGAGCATCTTAAGTTTCAACCTGCAGTAAGATAAGGCTTTTTTTTTTTTTTTCTTCTAAAAATTGCTGGCTTGTTGGAATCAGCCTCCTCCAGAGCACTTCTTTCCATGGCAGAACTGTGCAGTGCTTTCCATAGTCGTACATATGCTACGAGCAGCTCTGACACCAGAGCTGCACCTCCCTCCCACTGAAATCCCACTCTTTGTGTTTCTATAGAAAGAAGTCGATCCAGTATCTCATTCTTTCCTCTTCCAAAAAGGCAGAGGGCGACCTGATACCCACGTAACCATTAAATGTCCTTTTCTGTATGTCATTTTAAGGTGAACGGCCATTCCAGTGTAATCAGTGCGGAGCTTCCTTTACTCAGAAGGGAAACCTCCTCCGCCACATTAAACTACACACAGGGGAAAAACCTTTTAAGTGCCACCTGTGCAGTTATGCCTGCCAGAGGAGGGATGCGCTTACGGGTCACTTAAGGACACATTCTGGTAAGTGACTTCACAGGCACCTCACGTGCTTCAGGTGTGTGTCACTGGGACACTCGGGGTGCAAGAGACAGTCAGCGAGGTTTGCTCAGCCTGCTCGAGAGCCCCCACGGAGCAGGGAGCACTCCCTGTGCTCGTGGGACACACTCAGGCTCTGCTCTCAGTGCGGGGGAACACGTGGCACAGCCCACAGACCTCCTTGCACAAACACCTCCGTGGGATTTTCACAGAATCAGTCAGGTCAGAAGAGTCCAATCCCAGGTCATCGAGTCCAGCCTTTGACCCATCACCAGCTTGCCAGCTCATTTTCAGATGAGCAGAGCTGGCTTTGCCAGCAAGCTCTGAACTCGAGGAGAGTGTGAGAAGTGCTTTGCTGGGATTTCCTCCCATCCCATCCCTGGAGGAAAACTCCAGGAGCACAATCCTGGACAGAATGACTCTATTGCCACTTGACACCTCTCTGTGGTCTAGTGCCTTTCATCTGAATCTCTTAACATGCTCACAGATGGTTCTTCTCCAGCCTGGTAGGGTGTTCTGTCCATTTTACAGATGGGGAAATGGAGGCACAGAGCTGAGGTGACTTGAATAACTAGCCAGGTAAAAATTGGTCTTAGTTCCCCCAGTTCTGCAGGAGCCAGGTTGTGCTTGCCCTTGGATTTGTGTATATCCTGTGTTCTACAAGGGCCCAGAAAAAAAAATTGATTTTAAATGACAGATGTTATCTCTGCACTGCACAGAAAAAAAGTTCAACCTCACAAAGAATCAAAGTCAAAAATGAGCTTATCTGCCACGGATAAATGAGATTCTGATTTAATCAAGACCAGCAGAGTGGTGGTGACTGTCCCCCACCAGCACAATGCTAAAACCTGGCCTTGGACACTCCCAGGGATGGAGCAGCCACAGCTGCTCTGGGCAACCTGTGTCAGGGCCTCACCACCCTCACAGGGAAGAATTTTTCCTACTATCTAATTTTAGAGGATGTCTGTTCCCAAACCAGTACTGAGATAATTTAGGAAGCACTTCCAGTCCTTGTGTATGAGGCACCAGGAGAGGCCGCGTGGGGATCTTGAGTTTCAAACAGGTTTGCTTTAGTTTAAATGAATTAGGAACATCATTCCCTCTACAACAAATGCCTTTGGAAACGAAATCAATTTAATGAAATCCTTGAAGAATTCTGTACAGGCAGGACCCAGGTCAGGCACTCAGGGCTGTGGCAGTCCTGGTTTGGCAGCAGTACTGTCAGCCTTCCCTAGGGAAGCTACTCCAAGGAAAGCAGTTCCAGGGCCCTGGGAACAGTGTTCTTATTTAAATCCTCTTCTTAGAGTATGGTCCTCTTCTCAGAGCTTAGGGTATGAGGAGGAACTCCGTGTATCTGGTGGTTTCACCCTAAATTTGTGATGATTAAACTCAGCAGGAATTTCGAGCATTCTCCATGAGCTGAACGTAGGCTGTTGGTAACCACGTGCTGAACGTCAGGAGAGGGTGTTTTAATGGTCTCTTGTAGTTATTTTAATGAAGTTGTTATTTATTTTTTTTCCCAGTGGAGAAGCCATACAAATGTGAGTTTTGTGGCAGGAGCTACAAGCAGAGGAGCTCGCTGGAGGAGCACAAGGAGCGGTGCCGGACTTACCTGCAGAACGCTGGCATGTGTGAGGCTGGTGAGTTTATCACAGCCCCGTGGTTTTGGGGGTTTGGTGCATTACAGGGCTTAAAAAAGGGTGTCTGGTGAGCTGTTAACCCACAGCCTGAGAACAGCTTTTCCTCCACTTGTTTTCAGTAACCCGAGGGGCTGTAATGTTATAAAGGGGCTGGTTCAACGCAGCCCTCAGGCAGGTAGTTAAAGAGTGCTTTTATTTTAATCCCTTTTTTATTTCACAGTTACTTTGAATAAAACATCTAAGGTACCTTGTACCCAGCATTTCTGTAGGTGATACAGTGAGTTAAATTATTCCTGCATTAATGCCATTATGTGGCTCATTTTATGGGATGAGTTGTTGACAACAGTTTTCATGTCTCAGTCTGTTTGGTGGTTCCTCTTCTTTTGAATAAGGACTATTAGTCAGAATCTGTTAGAATTTGCAGAAGTTTTAGTGGCCTGGATCCAGGGCATGGAAATGGGTTGGCATCCCAAAAATCTGTGACAGATCAGCTTAGGAGGGAGTGAGAGGTAAGGGACTGCTTTGAGCATAGAGCTGCCTTTGCAAAAGGATGAAGGCAAAATATATCAAAACTTGTTTTTTCTTATATTCCCTTTTTCAGTCTCAGTGCTGCAGTTCCAAAACACTTTGGTGGAAAATAACCACCACAATCTTTGTCCCTGCTTCACCCAAACCATTCAAATCCTAAAATGAACTGTGTGATTTAAGTCCCACCAAACACCAATAAGTCAGGGAAGAATTTCTTTCCCCATTCAGAGTCAGGGAGTGGTTGTGACCTTTTCAAAGGGTTCTATGACTGATCTGAGCAGAATTTCAGAATTCAGGTTCCTGTTCCTTTGTTATGCAGTCTTAAAAACCCAACCAAAGAGTGGAATCATGGAATCATAGGATGGCTTGGGTGGGAGGGACATTAAAGCTCATCCAGTCTCACCCCCTGCCATGGGCAGGGACACCTTCCACCAGCCCAGGTTGCTCCAAGCCCCATCCAACCTGGCCTTGGACACTTCCAGGGATCCAGGGGCAGCCCCAGCTTCTCTGGGCAACCTGTGCCAGGGCCTCCCCACCATCACAGGGAGGAATTTCTTCCAAATAACTCTTATCAGCAACAGTAAGGACAATCATCACAGGCCAGGCCTGAAAAGCAGTGTGATGAAAACTGTGAGCACAGGAGTCCTTACCCTGTGCAGGGTGAGCAGGTTGGTGTTTCAGGCACACGTGAAACCTCCCAAAGAACATGACTTAGCAAAGAGTTCTGTGAGGGTTTTTTAGAGTTTTATAGTTTTTGGAGGGCTCTCTCATCAGCACATGACGTTTTTTCAGAGCTTTAGTAAAAGTAACTGGTTATTATCAGCACATCAGCGAGTTCTGGTTTTCATGAGAACCTTTTACACATGGTAGCTGTGGTTTGTGTTACAGTACACACTCCCCTGTGCAATCACCCGGGGGGTCCACCCGTGAAAATGGAAACCTGAGCCCTCCCACTGCTCTCAGTGATTCTCAGGGTTCAGATGCATTTCAGAACAGAGACATTTCACTCCTTATCCCAGCCCGTGGTGCAGCCCTTGCTGCAGTGGGCAGGGAGCCCTGACTGGTCACAGGGAATGCAAATTCCCACTGTTACAGGAGGTGGCTGCTCCCTCTGCCTTGGAGACCTTCAGACTCTTACAAATACTGCAGTGTTTTTAGGGGAGTAGGAAGTTTTATGAAAAATGGGAACTCCTGGGGCATTTCCATCCAGTTTCCTGGTACCAGCAGGATGTTGGGTGGCAGAACCAGGGAGAGGAAAGACTGGAAAGGCCCTCAGGAGGTCATTTAGTACATTTTATTTTTTTCCTTAAGTGTAGCATTTTGCACTTGTGTTTAGTAAACATCCTCTTTCCATTTCTGACCCTTTTCCTACTGCTCCACATCACCTTCAATTCTGGTGCTTTTCTGAAACCCTTGCAAGCTTCTCAACCTGGTCTAGTGGGAGGTGTCCCTGCCCATAGGGGTTTGGAGTTACTGAATCTGTAAGGTTCCCTCCAACTCAAACCATTCTGTGATTCTCACATGGAACCATCTTTAACCACAAATATGCTCTCCATGCCACCATCCATAACTAGTTTAAATATTTAAAGGCATCGGGACCACAGCAACCATTCCAGTTCCTTTTTTAGCACCAGGTTTACACATTCCAAATGCGGAAATATTTCCAAAAGAAAAGCTTTACATAACAATATTGTTGGAGTGTTGTCCCTGATAACCATCTCTGCTCACATTGTTCTCGTTGCACAGCCACCCAGCTCTGCTCCACTCTCCATTCTTGAGTGACCACACAGAGATGCTACAGGAAGCAATGCCTCTAATTTCAGCTCTGCTCTGTACTTGAGGGCTTTGCTCACCATATCTGCACATTCTAAAAATTCTGCTCACACTGGTGGTGTGGCAGAAACCACACTATGGAAACAGCTCAGTGCAGGGGGATGTGGGGTGTGCTCAGGGCTGGGACAGCAGCTGCTCTCTCCACAGCTACAGGGGGACACAGCGGCCCAGACAGGGAGATCCTACCCCTGGAAGTGTCCAAGGGCAGCTTGGATGGGGCTTGGAGCAACCTGGGGGAGTGGGAGGTGTCCCTACCTGTGGCAGGGGGTGGGACTGGATGGGCTTTAAGCTCCCTCCCAATCCAAACCACTCTGTGATGGCCAGCACTGTTTGGAGAGGTGGCTCCTCACCCAGTGATCACAAGACAACATAAACAGTCATCCCTAATGGATAAATCACATTGGCAGGACAATTGTCTTCTGGAAGTGCTTTATAAAGTCAGGATCACACCTGACACACTGAGGCTGGAGCAGTGCTGGGAGCACCACTGAGGCACCCCAGGGGGAGACCACCCTCAGCCCCAGTGCTGGCTAAGCAGGAGAGGGGCACCCAGGCTGAAAAGTGGCAGCGGGGATGAATATATTTACATGAGTCTCCAAACATACTGGAGTAATATAGGATAAAAACCAGAGCAGCAGAGCAGTGTGTTATTCCCTTTAAGGCACTTCATGCCCTGCATGGGGCTGGTCTGTCACGGGGTTACAGGACTGTGGCAGAGCTGAGCTGGGCCCTGGTATCCCATCCTTCCTGACTCAGACTTGTAGCTGGTGTTTGTACCTCTGATACACTTTACGTTTTCAAGGTGCTGAACAAACATGAACAAATAGTTCTGGCTGAGGTTTGGTGAGTCATGGTTTGTGCTGACTGAAACTGGTGTGATAGCAGGAGCACCAGCAAACAGGGAAAGGCTGCTCAGAGCTGGGAAGGATGAAGCTGCACTTTCAGCACTTGCTGTACTTGGCAAACAGCAATTTAAGTCTAATAATTAATAAATCTGCATTTAGCAGGACTGAAGTGAAACCAAAGTGTTCCTATCACCCTCCTCTGGCAGTGCTTCTCTCTTGCTTAGGTTATGCTTCATATATTCAGGGAGGCCTCATCGTGGCCTTCCAGTGCCTTAAGGGGCTTATAAAAAAAGGAGGGAGAGGGGCTTTTTATGTAGGTAGAGAGTGATGGGACAAGGGGGAATGGTTTCACACTGGCAGAGGGTAGGGGTAGAAGGGATATTGGGCAGAAATTCTTGGCTGTGAGGGTGGTGAGGCCCTGGCATAGGTTGCCCAGAGAAGCTGTGGCTGCCCCATCCCCGGAAGTGTCCAAGGCCAGGTTGGATGGGCTTGGAGCAACCTGGGCTAGTGGAAGGTGTCCCTGCCCATGGCAGGGGGTGAGACTGGATGAGCTTTAAGGTCCCTTCATTCCAACCCAAACCACCCTGTGATTCTGTATTCAGGTATGTCAGTGTATGTGCACAGCAACCAGGACTCTTTCACAGTGAGATCCAACCTTTTGTACTACTTTGGGAAAGCAAATCGCCCCTCCTTGTCCTCCTTTTGTAGATCCCAACTCCTGCAGACACAGGCGCTCTCCTAAGATGTGTCCAGTTGTCACCACGGTGACCCCTGACCCCGGAACTCTCAGCAATGAGTTTGCTCTTTAATATAATATAGTTTTTAATATAAAAGTACCCCTGCAGAGCCGTGTTGCTGAGGTGTGAGCAGGGCTGGGGGGAAGCTGCAGCAGTTACGATCAGTATTAGTGTGGTAGTAGTGAAATGAGGTGGCAGCTCTCCAGCTCAAGGCCTGTGCAGCCTCCAGGAGCTGAGAGCAAGCACAGCCCCTGTGCAGTGCTGGGCACTGCTTAGCATGGCTGGGAAGAGCTCTGGAAAAAGGGAAGAGCCTTAAGTGGCCCAGTCCCAGGGAGTGATCGCAGGGCACAGACACTTTTCCTAAAATTGGACATTCTGGAGGTTAGTGAGCTTTAAAACATCAGGGAGAAAACCCTCATAGTTAGTTTCAGCTGTAGCATTTAGGGAGAAAAATGAAGTGACACTAACACCTGGAAAAACAAGGAATTAGGAGTGAATTTTGAAAGGTTCTATTGTTTTGATTTTAATGGAACACTGGCATATTTCATATGAGTTTCTTAGTGATTCGTTAAGACAACTATGACTGATATCTGAAAAGTGCAGCAAGAGGCCTGATGGTCTTCTCCTCAGCCTGGAGCACTGTGTGAGTGTGCAGGTGTCACCCAGCCTTACTCAGAATAAAAAAGAAAAGCTTGCAGAGCTCCTGTCTCCATCTGCAATTTAACCAACCTTCCAGCCAGTTCATTCACTTCCTCTCGCTCTCACCGGTGCTGGTTTGCATGGTCTGTGCTCCCCCGAGCGAGCTCGGGGCTGTGCCGGCTCCCACTGACCACAGCTGGTGCCCAAAGAGCAGGAACGGCAGAAAAAGCAAAAAAAAACCAACTTTGCATCAGATCTCCAAACTGTTTCCTCCAGTCACTGTGGCAAATCGGAGATTAAACCAGTCAGCTCTTCCTTTATTTTATCTTTTTATATCTTTTTTTTTTTCTTCTTTTCACCTACGTGTTGTGTTTTTTTTTTTTCCTCTCCTTTTCTTTTTTTTCCCCTTCCTTTGCACGTTTTCCAACGCAGCCAGCGTGGAGGCGAGGCACATCAAGGCAGAGATGGGGAGTGAAAGAGCCCTTGTGCTGGACAGGCTAGCGAGCAACGTGGCAAAGAGGAAAAGCTCAATGCCTCAGAAATTTATTGGTAAGAACAAAACCCCTTTTCATCCTCAGCAGCTCAATACGTGCGAGTCGGTAACCTCGGGGACAATGTCTCTGCTTCTTTTAAATACCCTGCTCAGTCTTAGCACTTAGTGCAAAAGAATAAAGTAAACTGGGTTGTTCTGATGGGGTTTTAGTGATTTGTCGTAGGGGGTTGATTAAAATATAAAGAATTTACTCTGTTGGCTGTTTAAACTGGGTGGAAGCTGCTGTTGTGCTTTGTGTTTATTTATGTAGTTGGTTTATAAATATATTTATATTTATAAATGCTGTTTCACATGCTGTTTCCATATCTCTGCCTTTGAAATGTTCTCTGCTGGGATCTAGAACAGGCAAAGAATAGGAAGGGTAATGTTTTCCCAGCAGGAGCTGAAGCTTCCTGCAGGATTCCTGTGTGCAATAAGGCCTAAAGACAGAAAAGTATTGGATTTCTGTTAGTCATCCTCCTAAATTTGACTATGATTAAAAAATATCAGATCCTTTCTTGTGGTAATTTAAGCAACCAGATGTTTCCATAGCATTTTCTTTGCATTTAATTGTACGTGATCAGAGTTATGCATGTCGGGGATCTTAAATACTCGTTGGGCAGGTTCTGTGTTCCAGAGCACGCCAGATCCTCTTGGCCAGTCTGATTTCATCAACTCGCCTTTAAAGAGAATAAAACACCAGTCTGTGTCCTGAGGAAAGCCCTGAGTCAGCAGCTGTATAATCCTGGTGCTGCTGAAGCCTTATTTGTGCTGTTTGTATGGTTATTTACGGTGCCAAGTGCTGCTGTTTTGGCTCAGTATAAGGTTCACCTTCCGTGGTGTTCCCCTGAGTGGGAGTGCAGGGGGGGCTCCCTGGGCTGCTGCAGCCACACCCACCTGGCAGGGGGTGTTCAGAGCACCTGTCCTGGTAAAGGTGTGCTCCTGGGCCCACCCCAGGGAAAGGTGTGTGCACTCCTGGGTCCATCCACCCAGGAAACCAACTCCATTTTTGAAGGTAACGTAGCTCTTAGTGGGTTTGTGGGGTAGCACTGGGCTTTCATCTACAAGAAGTGAGCTCTTTTATTTATTTATTTAGTCTCAGTGTGGCTTTCTGAAGGTCACCTTGTTGCACAGCCACACCACCTGAGTGCCTTTGGTGCTCAGAACTGAAACTGGGACTGTGGGGCTCGGCCATGTGCTGTGATTCAAAAAGGAATGCTAATGCAAATGGCTTTGTAATTCTTTAGCTTCCTTTTTTTTTTTTTTTTAGCTTTTTTCCAGCTCTATTGGTGTACAACTGGCACCAGTTTGATCTGTAGGTATTTTATCAAACACATCTACAGCAGGATGCACCCCAGTGCTGTGTGGCTTAAGTTCAGAACTAGTGGGGTTTGGGTTTGCTTTGCCAGCCCGTGAGTTACTGTGTGGCACAGACCCTGTGGGATTTGTACTGGTGCTGACTGGCACCAACTGGCACTGCACACACAGGTGACTTTGTGGAGAAGCTGCAGAACCCAAAGGCACAAAACAACCCATTTCTGAAACTCGCTGTTTTTCTCGACCTTCTGTGCTTGTTCTTGTTGAGTGACATGTGAAAAAACTCCCCCCTTGTCCCTTTTATCCCTGGGAAGGATGTTTTCAGGAGCAGGCTGTCCGACCTTGGCCTGACTCTTGTGCCTCTCTGACCTGTCCTTGTCAGAGCCCGGATCTGCCAGGCCAGCATGGGAATTCCTTGGGAAATCTGGGAAAGAGTGCTGATGTTTCATTTTGTCAGGAAGCAGGGACAGGGATGTGTACTAACAAGGCATCTTTGTTTGGCCCGTTCTCTGAATGAAGTCCATTGATGGGAAGAAGAAAACCCTTTATTATAGTTGGAGGGCTCTGCAGAGATTCAGACAAGCACCAGGAGTCTTGCCCACTTTATTTTTCACATCTCCATCCCCAGTAGCTGCCTCGGGTGCACCAGTACAAGCCCCACACAAGGACAGGGACCAGCAGAGCCTGCACTTGACCCTTCACCTCTGCACCAGGCCCCTCTTCAGAGTCTTCTACTGGAGGGGTACCCGGGGGGGACCTTAAAATCCACCAGCACAGTGGAATCACAGAGCACTGTGAGACCCTAATGATCATTCAGGAGCTGGACTCAATGATCCTTGTGAATCCCTTCCAACTCAGGATATTCCACGATTCTGTGCTCACACGTCGTGTTTTTGTGCGTTACCTTTTGACTTCACCTTATTTAACCCCAAAATGTTTAGGGAATTCCTGTCTATTTTTGCTTTTTGTTGCCTTTTTTGGTTTTAAATTTCAAATTTATTCACATCTTTTCTCGTGCCTGCAGCTGGTTTTGTGAGTCACCCAAACGCGCTGCAGCGCTTTGCTTCCTTCCACGCGAAGCTGGACGGCGAGCGGCGCTGAGGGCTGGAAGCAGTTACACTCTTGTGGTTCACTAACCTTTTTGGGAGTGTTTTAGAAGAGAAACGTGAGCTCCTGGTTTTCTGCCTGTGCAGTGAAACCCCACGAGTTTCATACACATTGAGTCATGGTGTTGACAGGTGACTGATAAACATCTGCACCACTCGAGTTACCGTAACTGAGAGATTCGTGGATCCGACGTTTGCCAGTCCCTTGCACATGAAACCTTTCATCTGCTCCTTTCTTTTGGTTTTTTGTTTGGCTTTTTTTTAAGCTAAGAACAATTTTATGGTTTGAGTAACCACAGAATTCAGTTGCTTATTTCTAGACATTCACTCCAAAAATTAGTTTAGTGCTTTTTGGGTGCAGTTTTATTTCCTCCTTGCACCAGTCGCGTGGTGCTGCCAAAAGGTGTGAGCAGGATTTCAGGTGAACTGCCCTTCCCTTCTGTCCAGTCCAGAGCTTCCAGAGACCCAGCACACCCAGAGGAAAACAGTTTTCTTTTACTAACCCTTTATCAAGTGACCCTAAGTGTGATTTTTGACACCTATATATATATCTGCCAGTGTTAGATTACCTGAAAGCCTGTGTAGAGGTCCAAGAACCCAGGTGTGGTGCAGAGGAACCTGTAGCTGTCAGAGGACAGTGGGGAAAACTGACTTCAGTGTCCAAGGACATATCACAGATGAGTCTATCAGAAAGTACCCTCAAAGCCTCCTTTCTTAGACTGGTCTGCTTCCAAGCCTGAACTTTAAAAAAGAACAACCCCGCACACAAAAAAACCCACCAGAAAGCTACTTGTATTTACAAACAGCCTCTTTCAGCAGAGAACATTTCATGCCCCTTGACTTCCCAGTGGCTTCTGCCCTTTAGAAGAGGCATTGTGGGGTTTAAATCCTCCTTTACCCGCCCAGGTAACCCTGAGCTCTGCTCCCTCGCAGGCGAGAAGCGGCCGAGCTTCGACGTCGGCTACAGCGCGGGTTTCCTGTACGAGAAGGAGAGCGAGCTGATGCACGGGCGCATGATGGACCAGGCCATCAACAACGCCATCACCTACCTGGGGGCCGAGGCCCTGCGCCCGCTGGTGCAGACCCCGCCGGCGCCCACGGCCGAGATGGTGCCGGTGATCAGCAGCCTGTACCCGCTGCCGCTGCCCCGCGCCGACGTGCCCAACGGCGCCGCGCCCGAGCCCGGCCACGGCCACCTCAGGGACAAGAGCCTGTCGTCCGACAGGGGCCTCTCCCCCAACAACAGCGGCCACGACTCCACGGACACTGACAGCAACCACGAGGAGCGGCCCAACGCCTCCTTCCCCCAGGGCCAGGGCATCCCCGCCCCGGCCCGCAACGGCCTCCCGGCCCTGAAGGATTTCCCCAGGCCCTACGACATCCTCAAGCCGCCCGCCCTGTGCCCGCGCGACGCCTTCAAGGTGCTCAACAAGGACGGGGAGCCCATCGGGGTGTTCCGCTGCGACCACTGCCGCGTGCTCTTCCTGGATTACGTCATGTTCACCATCCACATGGGCTGCCACGGCTTCCGAGACCCCTTCGAGTGCAACGTCTGCGGCTACCGGAGCCACGACCGCTACGAGTTCTCCTCGCACATCGCCCGGGGGGAGCACAGGGTCGTGCTCAAGTGAAGGGACCGGCTCTCCGAGGGGCAGGGGCCGTGTTTTCCCGTCCCAGGGGAGGCTCGGTCGGTTGGGTTTTTAATTAGTATAACGAAATTTCCCGAGTATTTTTCTAGGCCAGTTTGAAGCGTGTCACGGGGAGGTGACACCTCTGTAAATTCTTTCCCGATAATTCAGTGTTCTGTAGCATCTCTGCCTGGCTGCTGTGGTGAGCAGGACTGTGGGAAACACCCGGGGCAGAGACTGGTTTTGATATGAACTTTATTTTTGTGAAACTTCAGAGCCATTTGCGATGTTTTGAATTTTTAGCGTGTGTTTGTTTTTATAGGGTTTGCTTTAACTCAGCACAAAAGGGTTTCTTGGCAGCTCCCCTGCTTGCTCAGGTGTTTGGTCAGAGGTGTGTTGGAGCTTTTCTTAGTTATAATTCTCATATGGTCTTCCAGTGGCTCATCACCAAAACAAGGAAAGCAAGGGCAGGAGAAGGGAGGGATTTTTAATTCCTCCTTCAAGCTTTTCCCCTAAGCCCTGGTGAGTGTGTGGCCCCACCACACTTTCATTTTTCTTACCCCTTTTGTTCTGTTTCTATAAAGTCACTCCCACCCAGCAAGAGCAAAATAAGAAATGAGACCTATTTGGGGTTGGGATTTTTTAACAAGAAGCATTTTTGGGATACCCAGTGAGGTCACTGGTTGGCTCATCCATGTAGGCTGGGGGAAATCCCGATTTTCATTGCTGGAAACTCCTCCTTTCTGATGGGTGCCATGAACAAGGATGAAGCTGTGCTGGGTGTTGTGCCTCTGCCTTGCTCCTGCTGTGCTCCAGCAGCAGGACACGTGGCTGTGCCATTCCATGTCCCTGTGGACAGTGCTGGGATGGGAGCGGGATCGGGTGGGACCTGCAGGTGTGTGGGAGCTGCACCAGGACATCCCTTGGCAGGAGATGCTGCTCCACACCCTGAGCAGGTGCCTCCCTTTGAAGCTGGTTTTTAAAACAATTCCTTGGAACTCCTCCCTGCTCCACAGCCCTGTCGGTGTCTCTGTGCTGGAGGGGGATTTGGGAACGGCTTTGCTGAGCGAGGGTTTATTCTTTGTGAAGTATTTTTGTACCCCCTAGTTAGGAGTGTTCTGATGGACTTTCTCCATCCCTTGTGTGGTTTGAGAGCTGCGTTGCTTTTGTGTTATCCCTGGTAATCCAGCTGCTTCCCTGAGGGAAGGCTGGAGAGTTCAGGGTCAAGAAATACCAATTCCATTCCCTCTGCCTCTTTTGGCTCAAGTATTTCCTCCCGAAGAATTTTAAGGTACAAAAAAAAAAAAAGACTCCATTCATTTTTCCCACTAAGGGTAGGTCTGGAGGGGGATAACTCAGCCTACAGAGTGTCCAGAGTGCTGTGGAAGAGCTAATCCAGGATCCTGCTATCTCTGGGGCTCAGGAGAACTGTTTTGCTGTTGTGTGTGGAGCTGTAAAGCACGTTTAGGATCTTTCCCAGTTTCCCATCTGAGGCAGGTTTGGCTCTTCCCCGATGAACACTCGTGTCGTGGTGTGACAAACACTCCCCCCAAGTTCCACCAACAATCCACCCCAAGGGTCAAGCCTTTGGGCCTGGAAAAGAGAGGGAAAGGGAGGGAAAGAATTCCCAGAGGACAAAGAGAAACAGTTCTATTGCTGCCCTGACATTTCTGTGATAGTTTGGGGAATCTAAGTCCGACATTTTTAGGACATTGTGGTTGTCTTTATCAACTTCTAATTTTGTCACAAGCTTGCTTTTCAATGGCTTAGTTTTCAACACCAAAGAATTGTCAATAAATGAATAAAATACCTAAATAATGACAATGTGCTGACTTGAGGGCAGGCAAAGGCAGGTTCTTCAAGGAACCTGCACACCTGAAGCCATCCAAAAATCCGATTTTCCATAAGTGGATTGAGTAACGGAGCCCCCTTTAAACCACTTTTGTAGGATTCACTAAAGAACACACTTGAATTTTCCCTTCACCCCCATCTTACAGCACTGTCCTGGAGCCTTTGGCCTGGGAGGTGGGAACCCCACCGGGCTGTGCCTGGACATCGAGGGGCTGCCTCAGTCCTGGGTGGATCTCTGAGCTCAGAGGAGCTTTGGACACCACCTCATCTGGGAAAACAGAGGGGAAAACCACTGCTGTTGGTTGAGAGCCTGAGCTATTCTGCTCCTGGTTTGTTATTTTGGTCCAGAACAGATTTGGGTTTGGGGCATTCTCTGGCCTGTGGTGTGTCCACCTTGCTTGGTTCTTCGTTCCCTGATGAACTGCACCGCAGCAGAGGCAGGAGAGGCCCCAGGGAAGGAGCTTTCAGCACCAAGAAACGAGTTTCTGGTGCTTAAAGTTTTGCTGAAGTTTTTAAAAATTTCAGTAAACCCCTGTGTGCTAAAGCAGAGCTGGGAAGTGACGGGCACGAGCAGGCTGAGGAGTGGGAATGGGATCCAGGGAGTGGGTCTGGAGCACGAGGGCTGGAGCTGGGACCTGTGAACCAGGCGGGTGTGATGGGACTGTGGCTGTGGTGCATCCCCCGGCTGAGCCACGGTGGGGCCTGTGCTCGGCACAACCAGTTACTCAGTGGAGTAACTGATACACTCGGAGGTGTAAACTAACGCTGCTGTTCCTCCAGCTGCTGGGAAATGGTGTTGGACTCGGCTGTGGTTAATAGGGGAACGATAAAACCCAAGAGCCGTGGGGTGTGGGCAGCTCAGCCCCACGCCCGGACCGCGGGGTGGGCTCAGGGGTTCCGTGGGATGCCGGGAGCTGCACCCACCGTGCGGGAGAGCGATGGAAACATCCCGGCGGCGGGAGGGTGGAGGCTCACACCACCCGCAGCCCTCTTAACACCCGCCTTACCAGGCTGACGTTGCTCGCCCTTGTTTCATTCCCCCCCGACACCTTCTGCCGCAAGGGCTGGACGCGCTTGAGAAACAGAAACGAAAAAAAAACACAACCCAAAAGAAAGTCGGAGGATTCTTTTTTTTCTTTTTCCTCCACTTCCTTCCCAGCCAGGGGTGGCAACCAAAGCGCCGAGGGGTCTTTTCCCCTCGCTGTGTCAGCGCTGGGTGCGACAGTGCCAGCCCCGACAGCCCCCGGGGGCTCAGTCTCACGGCGTCTTCCCATCCCGGCTTTTCCCTGATCCAAACTCCCTCATCCCTCTGCTGCCTGGAACCAACCCCCTTTCAAGGCTTACAGAAACCTTCAGTTGGTGTTGTGACAGAGCGATCCTTATCTGCTGATAGCTGTAATCGTGACAGAGCACGGAGGAACTGGTTTCCCCCGCCGTCGTGTCGAAACACGCTTCCTAACGCCCAAAAAAATCCCATAAAACTCTTCCGGGTGCTGCGCCGCATCCTTGGAGCATCCCGGCCGGCTCCTGCTCCCCCGCGGGGAGCGGCCGAGCTCCCAAACCCCGGCGGAGCCGGGAGGGGACAGCGGGCGAGGGAGGTCTGAGTCAGCGGCGGCACCTCCCCCGTGTCCCCGTCCCCAGCCGTGCCCTGAGTCACGGGCCCCGCCGGCGTTTTCCCACCCTCCGCGTGGGCCGGGTTCCCAAATCCGGGGGGGCACGGAGCCAGCAGAGCCACCTCTGTGCTGAGTGACAGCCTTGGAAGTGTCCCCAGCGCTGGCACCGCCACGGGGGATTCTCTGCAGCCCCGGGGGTCCCGCCGGGACACGCGGGAGCAACACAAGGGCAGGGCCACGACTGTCACCGGGGCACCACGGCGGGGGCAGCGGGTTCGTGTCACGCCTGGTGCCCCCCTCGCTGCGCCGGGAGAGAAGTGAAGCCCCCGGGGAGCTCCCGAGCCGTCCCCTCCGTCCCCTCCGGCCGGGTTATATCTGGCGCCACATTTGCATGGCAGCGAGCCGGCACCTGGCAGCGAAATCCTCGGGGAATCGGGGACACGGGGAGCGGCTGGCGACTGTCACACCCCGGGGGCAGGAAAGTCCCAGCAGACAATTGTTTTTCAGAAGAATCTGCTTCCGACCCGCCCGGCTCCGGCCGCTCCAGCGCGGCACCCGCGGGGCTGCGGCGGTGGTGGGATGGGGATGGAGGGTGGTCCTGGGCTCGGACCGCTGCTCCACGACCACGGCGGGTGCTCCAGGCGGGAGGTGATGCTCCTCAGCCTCAGGCACGACCCAGGTGCCCCCCACAGATTGGGGATACCCCCACCACCAGCAGCTCCCTGTTCCGTCCTCGCTCTGCCCGGGACCCCCGTGAGGGGGGCTGTGGTTGGGGCTGAGGCCATCACAGGCTGCTCCCCCCAGACCTCAAGGAGAGCTGCGGCTCATCCTGCTCCCCCCAGTGCCCCCAGTACCAGCCCCATTGCTGCTTCCCTGGGCACTGGGGGGGTCTGGGGAGGGGGAGGGTCCTGTCCTCCCTCAGCCCCGTTTCCCACAGCTGTGACTCTGTGCCTGGGAGGCTGAGCCGCAGCCAGGGGCCCCCCCCTTGTTGCTCCCCGGCACCGGGCACAGCCCCCCATCCCTTCCCCCCCCCTCCCCCGTCCTGCCCCCCGGCGTGGAGAAAGTTAGTCAAATCTGCAGAAACCGCAGCGGGGGGAGAGGCAGCGACTCTGTCACCGCTTTGATGTCACTCCTGCACGTCCCACAGGTGCTGCCATGGCCCCGGGGCCGCGGTCCCACCGCCGCTTTGCCATTAACTCGTGCGAGAAGGGGGGATTAATGCAAAAATATTTCCTCTCCCCCCCCACACCCCCGCCCCCATCCTGTCCCCGAGGTCCCTGGAGCCGGCGGGGCCCCGGAGAGGCCACGTGCGAGGCACACGGAGCTGCAGCCGCCACCCAGCCCTCGCAGGTGGGGCCGGGGGTCCCGGCAGGGCCCCGGGGGGCTGCGCCGGGGGAGGGGCCGGGCAGGTTTGTGAGCAGCGGCCCCGCAGATTTGGTTCGTGCCGGGCCTCCTGCGGTTTCCCCCTGTGCTCTCCTCCCGGGGCTGTCACGCCAGGCGCCCACGCACCACCACCCGGGGCACACCAACCCTGCCATCGCCCCCCTGAGCTGGAGGGGAGCCCCCCGGGGGCAGCGTGGGGGGCTGGGGTTCCCTGTTCCCAGCCTTTGCCATGCACCCCATCTCCACTTCGCCCCGGTTCCCTCTGCACCCCCCCGTGCCCCTTCTGAACTCCCCTCTCACCCTGCTCCCCCCCTGCCACCTCCTGCACCCCTTGTGCTGCCCCAGGGCCGTGGGGCTCAGTGCTGGAGGGGGGTGACTCAGGACCCCCCCGTGGGACATTCCCGACCCCGCAGCACTGTCCGGGGGAAGGAGGACTCGGGAAGGAGGACACCGCCTCTGGCAGCCGAGGGGTGGCCGGAGCAGATCCCCTGGGGGCTACACGCCCTCGGGTGCAGGGGGCCGGGTGCCCTAGAGAGGGGGAGGCTCTTCCCAGCCCCGTCACGGCCGCCGCTCTCCCGGAGGAAGCCGCTCGGCGTTGCTCACCCGGCGCTGGTTACAAACACCGCTCCCACTTCAGGTTTAATGCGGCGGCGGCCGCGGGCGCTATTTCGGGCCGGGGGCGGGACAGAAACCCCGCGCGGGGTCCCGGCCCCTCGCCCCCCGCCCCCGAGCCGCCCTCCCGGGGGTGGGGTGGGCGCTGCCCGGGGCTGTTCTAGGGGGCTATTTGAAGCCCAGGAGCCGCACGCCCGCCTTGACCTTCCGTGACTTCCAGCGGAGCAGGCGGATGGCGCGGAGCCCGAAGCGCAGCACCGCGTCGTACTTGAACACCAGCTTGTAGAAGGCGTCGGTGACCAGGGCGCCGCTGGGGTCGGCGTGTTTGAGCGCGGCCATGGGCGTGTACGCCACGTTCGTCTGGTGCCGGAACGGCGGCCGGGCCGCCTCGATCACCCGCAGGGTGTGCTGCACGGGGGCACGGCACTGTCCCCTCCCCGTCCCCCCAGCCCCTCCTCAGCCCCAGCCCATTTCTGCCACCACCACCATTCCGCCTCCATCCCTTTAGCCCTGTCTGCATCCCATTCCTCTGCATCTCCATCTCCATTCCTATCCCTTCTTCTTCCCATTCACACCCCATCCCCAAGCCCATCCCATCCTATCCCTATTTTGATCCCATCTCACCTCACCCCATTCCAATCCTACCCCCATCCCCTTCCCATTCTATCCCTATCTCTATCCCATCCCACCCCATTCCCATCCCATCCTACCCCATCTCCATCCCTTCCCATCCCCATTGCATTTCTATCCCATCTACATCCTCCGTTCCCTCCCATCCTATCCCCATCCATCCCACCCCCATTCCCATCCCATCCCACCTCAGCCCATCCCCACCCTCATCCCTATCCCCATCCCCATTCCTCACCACTCCCATTCCCACTCCCAGCCAGGCTCAGCCCCATCAGGATGGAGCTGTCCAGACAGGATCTGCCCAGATGCCGACTGGCCTTTGCTGTTCCTCATTTGGGCTAATTAACACTTCTCTGCCCAGCCCAGCCCAGCCCCCTCCCACCCATCACCTCAGCGATGTCCTCGGGGGTCTGGCCCAGGCTGGCGAACACGTCCCTGGAGTTCCTCAGGTAGAGGTCAGTGAAGATTTTGGCCGTCTCGGGGTCCGTCCGGGAGTAGTCGGCGCGTTCGGCCTCCTCGTACAGCTTCGTCTCGAACTCCGTCACCACGGGCCCCGGCTCCACCAGGCTGATCCTGCCCGGGGAGGGGTTGCTGGGCACTGGGCCCCCCCAAACTCCCGTCCCAGGGGGCTGCAGACTCCCCCAGTCCCACACTCACGCCACGTTGAAGCGCAGGGCCTGCACCACCAGGCTCTCGCAGAAACCCTCCACCGCGAACTTGGAGGCCGAGTAGATGTCGTTGAAGACGATGCCTGGGTGGGTTGGGGGGTCCCGGTCAGGGCTGAGGGCAGGGCTGGCCCCCCCAGGGTGCCCTGTGTCCCCGTACCCTGCAGGCCCATGATGCTGCTGATGACCACGATGTGGCCTCCACGGCGCCGCTTCATGTCCGGCAGCACCTCCTTGACGAGGCGGACGAGGCCGAAGAAGTTGGTGTCCATGAGGCTCTGCATGGCCGCCAGGCTCTGGCTCTCCAGCGGGCCCACCATGCCCACCCCGGCGTTGCTGACTGAGGGCAGGGGGCATCAGTGGGGGCAGACCCCAGGTGGGGGGATCCCACACCCAAGGAATGGAGGGTCCCCAGCGCTTGGAGGGTCCGCAGCGCTCAGAGGGTCCCCAGTGTGGGATGTCCTGGCAGTGAAGGGTCCCTGGTGCACAGGGTGTCCCCAGCACGGGGGGTCCCTGTTGCAGGGGGTCCCTGGTGTGTGTGGTCAGGTCCCTGGCACAGAGGGTCCCCTGTGCTCAGAGGGTCCCCAACATGGGATTTCCTGGGTTTGGAGGCTCCCTGGTACATGGAATGTCCCTGGCACAGAGAGTGCCTGGTTCATGGGGTCAAAGGGTCTCTGATGCATGAGATGTCCCTGTCATGCCCCCCCAGCACTGGGGGCACAAAATGTCCCCAGCCTGGGACACGCTTGTCAGGGACAGCCCCCAGCACAGGGGTGTCCCCACTGCGGGGTGTCCCTGTCACAGAGGTTCCCAGCCCCGGGCTCCCCACGGCCAGGGCGGGAGGGGGGTGCCAGGGCTCACCCAGGACATCCACGTGGCGCCCGGGGATGCTGTCGAGGCAGGCGCGGATGGAGCCCTCGTCGCACACGTCCAGCTGTTTGATCTCCAGCGTCCGGCCCAGCGCCGGCCCCGCCGCCGCCGCCAGCGCCGCGCTCCGGCCCACGTTCCTCATGGTGGCGATCACTGGGGGGGGCACGGGCGGCTCAGCCCTGCGCGGGGTCCCCCCGGGGGCCGGGGGGTCCCTCCTCTGCCCCGCTCACCTTGGAAGCGGCGCTGCTTGTCCCGCGCCAGCCGCACGGCCAGGGCCAGCCCGATGCCCGAGGAGCAGCCGGTGATCAGCACCGTCTTGGGAGCCATGGCACGGCCTGTGGCCCACATCCCAGCCCCCCCGCCTTTATAGCAGCTGCCCCGGCCCTGGCCCCCCCCTCCCCAAATCCGGGCCCTTAATCCTCCCCTGGATAATCCGCCTCCCGCTCCCCGGGGATTTGCGGGCGGCCGCGTGGCTGAGCCACACGTGGTGCCCCGGGCACACAGAGGGGCCTTTGTGCGGGACCTGGGGCACTGTGGGGACACGGCAGGACACGGGGACGCTGCCAGCCGTGTGCCACTGGCAGCGGGGGGCTGTGGGGACCCCCCAGCTCTGCCTTTGGAGAGGACGAGGCAGGAGCTCTGCAAAAATAACCTTTATTGTCACTGGTATAAAACACGTCCCAGTTTTCAACTGGCCTTGTGGGGACGTGGGGGACGCGGTGGTGGGTGCCCCCCTTGCCCCCCCACCCCAGGACCCCATTCCTGGGGACCCCAAAACGCCCCTGGTGTGGAGGCGAGGAGTGCCAGGCCCCCACGGGGACACTCGGGGCTGCTGCTGCTGCGGAGGGGGGAGGACAAAGTGCTTGAGTGTGAGGGGTCCTGGCGAGCCGAGCTGTGCCATGTCAGTGGTGCCAGGCTGTGCCAAACCATCCTGGTGGTGCTGGGCTGTGCTGGGCTGTGCTGAGCTCTGCCATACCAGCAGTGCTGGGCTGTGCCGAGCCGTGCCGTGTCAGTGGTGCCCAGCTGTGCCAAACAATGCTGGTGGTGCTGCTCTGTGCCAAGCCGTGCCATACCGGCAGTGCCAGGCTGTGCCAAACCATCCCAGTGGTGCCAGGCTGTGCCGATCCATTCCATGCCGGCGGTGCTGGGCTGTGCCAAGCCGTGCCATATCGGCAGCGAGGCTGTGCCAAGCCGTGCCAGCAGTGCCAGGCTGTGCCAGGGCATGCGGTGCCCCGGGGCTCAGAGGGCCACGCAGGTGCAGTAGTGGCGCAGTTTGCAGGGCAGGATGCCCCGGTTGATCTGGTGGAACTCCACGAGCTGGATGAGGTCGGCGAAGCGCGTCTGCCCGTCGTCCATGGTGAAGTAGAGCCGACCCTCCTCCTCGCTCTGCCAGGGGGTGGTGGGTCAGGACCCCACAGCTCGGTCCCCCCCGTGCCCCCCTGTCCTCCCCCAGCCCCCCTGGAGCCCCCCACTCACGGGCAGGATGAGGTAGTGTTTGATGCGCTGCAGGTGGCACAGGGACAGCACGAAGCCCTTGGGGTTCCGTTGGCTCTCCCGCACCAGGAAGACGCTGCGAGGACCAAGAGAGGGGTCACTGCTGGCCCTGGGCCCTTCTGTCCCCTCTGTGTCACCCATGGGGTCCCACATACCCTCCACAAACTCTGGGGGCCCAGTACCCCCTGGGAACCCTGGGAACCCCAAACCCCCGGCTCCCAAACCCGTGGGGAGTCCCACCCTCCCTGCGATCCCCCACTCCCCCAGCAAGTCTCCCCCACCCCTACAGGCATCCTGCATCCCCCTGTGGGCCCCAGAGCCTGTAACCCTTGGGCTCCCATGCCCCTCTGCTGTCCCATGTCACTCCCCAAGCCCCGGGGACCCCTCCCTCCCCTCCCAGGGTCCCGTACCCATCCACCAGGCCCTGGCGGCCGATGAGCTGCTGGGTGTCCTCGCGGGAGATGCGCCCGTGGAACCAGGGCTGGGTGCGGTGGATGGCTGTGGGGACAGGGGCATCAGGCTCGGGGGGGACCCCCCACCAGGGGCAGGGAACCCCCCCAGGGGCAGCCCCCCCATCTCACCGGCGCTGAGCGGGGAGCTGTGGCAGGCGGCGGGCAGGCTGTACCGGTGCGTCGTCTTCTTCTGGCCATGCAGAGCAAGGGGTGGGCGTTAGGGTGGGCTCAGGGGGTCCCTCCCCTCGCCCCCCCCCTGCACCCCAACTCACCCTCCAGGCCTGTGCCTCCTCCAGGGCCGCCGTCAGCACCTCGCTGGGGTTCTCGATCACCCGGCCCGTGCACCCCGAGAAGTCCATGGCCACCAGGGCGTTGTCAGAGACGCTTCTCTGCGTGGGAATGGGGGGTCACCGGGGGGTCCCCACGGGCCGGGGCCTGCGGGGGGTGTGGGGGGCACTCACCAGGGGCGTGGGGCCGATCCAGGGGGGTTGGCTCAGCCGCGCCTGCGCTTGCTGGTAGTTGCGGTAGAGCTGCATCCCGTACTGGGGGGGATGGTCCTGTCAGCTGGGGGGGCCTGTGGGGCCTCTGTCCCACTGCGGGGTGGGGGTGGGGACAGGGACCTCCACAGCCACCCAGTGTGAGGATGGGGACCTCTGTGTCCACCCCACATGGGGACAGGGACACCCACCCTGAATCTCTTCCAGCACCGGGATGGGAATGAGCCCCCAGCAACCCCCCAGCATCCCTCTAGAATCCCTCCATATCCCCTCCAGCATCCCGCAGCATCTTCCCAGCATCACCTCAGTATTCCCCCAGTAACCCTCAAGAAATCCCCCAGCATCCCTCTGGCATCTTTCCAGCCTCTCCCCCAGCATCCCCCCGGTCTCCCTCTGGCACAGGGCCGGTCCCACCCCGCCGGGGCTCACCTTGAAGAGCCGAAACGCCGCCATCCAGCAGCTCCGGCTCTGCTCGTCCTCACTGCAGAGCAGCTTCAGGCCCTTCACGCCGCCCCGCACCTTGTGGGGCTGGGGGAGAGGCCAGAGCCGTCACGGGGCAGCCCCGAGTGACCCTGGGGGAGGGGGGGCACAGAGCCCCCCTGACAGGGGGAGGCACAGGGAAGGACCCCCCAGCCATGCAGGGACATCCCCACCTTGATGCAGAAGCCGAACTCGGTGGGGGTCCCGTAGAGCTTCTTGCCCTGGGTCACGTAGTAGATGTTGGACTCGGTGAGGTCAGCGAAGTACTGGAGGTGCCGGGGGTCCTGGGGGGGTGGGGGGCATCAGGCTGCAGCCCCTGGCCGTGCTCCCCCCACCCAAAGACCCCCGTGCCCTCACCTTGGAGGTGCCCTTGGTGGAGTAGTAGAGCCCCGAGCGGCGCAGGGAGAAGTGGAAGCGCTTCCAGACCTTGCGCCCGGGCTCCCGCAGCTGCAGGAACCCCTGGACCTCTGGGCAGCTCCCGGAGTTGAGGAAGTTCTGGGGGGACACGGGGGCTGAGGGGCACAGCGGGGTCCCCAGGGCACGGCAGAACCCCCGGGGCACCTCAGTCCCTCAGCGCCCTGTACCTGGATGAGCTCGGAGTGTGCCATGCTCTTGTTGGCCTCCAGGCAGCTGGACACCATCACCTCGGGGAACAGCGACTGCTGGGGGCACGGGGGGAGATGTCAGCAGAGCCCCGTGGGGTGCTGGGGTGGGGGTCACCCCCGTCCCTTCAGGCCCACGTACCACGTTGCTCTTGAAGAGCTCGTACTTGGCGAAGTTCTTGCGGAACACGAAGCGGCTCTCGGCGCCGGCGGCCCAGGAGCTCTGCACCTCCACCACGGCCTCGTGGTCCTCCAGGCACCGCTCTGGGGGGGCACGGGGGGTCAGCGGGGAGCCCTGGCCGTGCCCCCCCATCCCCCGAGTGCCCCCCCCTTCCTCAGAGCTCACCCAGGGCCAGGTGAGGGTGCAGCTCCACCAGGGCCCAGCTGTGGTCGTGGATCGCCCGCGTCCTGCGCACCAGGGTCTCGCAGAGCTGCCGGGCCGTGGTGCCCGCCGAGGCCTCCAGGGACCGGCAGGCGCCGTCCTCGCCGAACACCTTCACAACCTGCGGCACCACCGGGGCCGTCAGGGCCCCCCCCCGCGGGAGGGGAACCCGCAGAACCAAAGGCGAGACCCCCCCCAGCCTGCCTGGTCCCCTGTTCCCTGAACTCGTGTGGGGGGTGGTCCTTGCCCCAGGGATGAGACCCCTGATTCACGTGGGAGGTGCCCTCATGTCAGGGGGTCCCTGTCCCCAGAGCTGAGCCCCCCCATCTCCCCGGATTCATGTGGAAGGTGCCTTCACAGGGGTGGAGGGGAGTCCCAGGACACCCCTCTTCCCAACCCCCCTGGCTTCTGTGGGAGGGAGATTCGCAGCGGGGGTCCCTGTCCCAGGACCAAGAAACCCCCTCCCCAGCCCCTCAACTTACAGAGGGGAGGGTCCCTGTCCCAGGGCTGAGCCCCCCCTCTCCCCAGCCCCCCCTTCCCAGACTCACGTGGGAGGTGCCCTCGCGGGGGGGTCCCTGCCCCAGGGCGGGGCTGCTGAGGATGGGCGAGTTGGAGGGGCTGCAGAGCTCCGGGAAGGGGTTGGGAATGCTGGGCAGCGACGACGCGCGCGGCTCCTGCTGGGGCGGGGTCCGGCTGCGGGCACGGGGGGGGCTGAGCTCTGTGACACCCCCCGTGCCCCCCCCGCGCCCCCCGAGCCCCCTCCAGACCCCCACCCACCTGTTGCCGTGGATGAAGAGGGGCTGGGAGCGCTTGACCTCAGGCGGCCCCTCACCCCCGTCCCACTCGCTGGGGAGCGCCTCCTGCTCCGCCCCGCCCGGCCCGGGGGGCTCCCGGAGGCTGCTCTGCTGAGCCCCCCCCTCCATGGCATTATCTGTGGGGAGAGAGCGGGTCCAGCACTGCCCAGGGCTCCAGGGACAGGTTTGGGGATCCATGGCCAGGTTTGGGGATCCATGGCCAGGTCTGAGATCCATGGCCAGGTTTGGGGATCCATGGCCAGGTCTGGGTGTCCATGGCCAGGTCTGGGGGATCCATGGCCGGGTCTGGGGGTCCATGGCCGGGTCTGGGGGATCCATGGCCGGGTCTGGGGGATCCATGGCCGGGTCTGGGATCCATGGCCGGGTCTGGGATCCATGGCCAGGTTTGGGGGATCCATGGCCGGGTTTGGGATCCATGGCCAGGCTTGGGGATCCATGGCCAGGTTTGGGGGTCTATGGCCAGGTGTGGACAGCCCCCATGGGACGCTGTGCCAGGCTCCACATGGGCCACGCGCCACCAGTGCCGTGATGCTGCTGAGGGGATCCCACCCCTGACACCCACCCAGGGGGTGTTTTAACGATGCCCAGACAAACAGGACCCCCACCCAAGGGGGGGCTGGCTGAGCCCCAGGTGGCTGCCAAGGGTTGGGGTGTCCCTGTCCCCCCAGACCTGTCCTGGTGCTGGGGACAGAGGTGTGACACTGGTGCTGAGCACAACCCACCACGAGTCAGCTGAGAATCCCCCACATCCCTCAAGGGACCCTCACAGTGCCCCAAGGTCAGCACTGAGGGTCTGTGGGCACCGGGAGACACCAGCTGAGCTGTGCCAGGCTGAGCTGTGCCAGGCTGAGATTTGCTGGGCTGAGCTGTGCCAGGCTGAGCTTTGCCAGGCCGGGCTTTGCCAGGCCGGGCTTTGCCAGGCCGAGCCGTGCCGGCGCCGTGGGGAGCAGGAAACGGGAGCGCGGCGGCGGCTCAGCCCAGACACCTCCTCGGGTCCGGCCAAACCAGTTCTGGCGGCCGCTCCCAGCTCCACCTCACCGCCCTGGCATCCGGGGGCGAGGGAGCCGGCGCCCGCCGTGGGAACTGCCGCCAGCCCCCCACGTCGGGGGAACCCCGGAACACCCCCCAGTCCCGCTGGTGCCGGTGCCACGGCGCTGGGGGGGCTCGGACACGCTCCGGGTCCGGCCCTGGAGTGACCAGCACGTGGCACACGTAACACACACGTAACACACGCGTAACACACACGTGGCACCTGCGGCCGTGCCGGTGGCACTCGGTGGCACTCGGTGGCACTCGGTGGCACTCGGTGGCACTCGGTGGCTGCGGCCCCGGTGGGGACGTCCCGGGAGGCCGCGGGGACTCGGGTTAATGATCCACCCTCTGCCTCTGCCCAGCCCATTCTGTCCCCTCCCCGTGCCCATCCCCGCCTCCTGCCAGCTCTCAGGGCCAAGTCCATGGCCGGGCAGGACCGGTGCCATCCCATCCCATCCCTGTCCCCACAATGTCCCCGTCCCCATCCCGGTGTCCCACCAGCACCCTCCGCTCCATCCCCACTCCCTGCCCTGGCTCTGCTGGGGTCCCCCTGCCTGGCCAGACCCCGGGGGGACACGGGGACAGCCAGGGGTAATGTGGGGTGACGGTGCCCATGGTGGGACACGGCGCAGGGACACAGGGGGATGTGACAGATGGGGACCCCGAGGGGCCCTGGGATGGGGACACAGCCCTGCCACCAACCCAGCCCATCCCCGTGGCCTCAGGTCACCCCAGGGCCAGCCTTGCCCTGGTGGCCCTGATGGGGCTCTGACAGGGTGATGACCATGGCAGGGGGACGCACAGGGTGTCCCTGGGGTCTGGGACAAACGGGGGGACCCAGGGCCTTGGGGCTATGGGGGAAGGGGACAGTGCCCACCGGGGTTATGGGGTGGGGGACTGGAGGGGGTCAGGACCACTGGGCTGGGCCACAGGGCCACCAGGATGATGGAGCAGGGGGACCAGGGCCACCACCAGGAAGGGACAACCCAGGGCGAGCAGGACTGGGGGGCAGGTGGATGTCGAGGCTGTGGGGTGGGGTCTGGGGGCCACCAGGGCTACAGGAAGGGTTCCAGGGCCCCCAGGATTAGGGGTCAGAGTTCCAGGGCCACCGGGATTAGGGGACAGATTCCCAGAGCCACCAGGATAAGGGATAGAATCCCAGGGCCACCAGGGCTAAGGGAGGGGGTCCCAGGGCCACCAGAATAAGGGGACAGGGTCTCAAGCCCCCCAGCTGTGGGTGGGGGTCCCAGTGGGTGCCCAGGTGGGGGGACGGGGCTCCCAGGGGCACAGAGGCGGCGGGGAAGCCACCGGGGTGGCAGAGAAGGAGGAAGAGCCGGGAGGAAGGCGGGAGGGAGGGAAGGGGCAGGGACCCAACGAGGGGTTTGGGGTCGTTCCCGGCGGGATGGGGCTGACCCCCTGGGATGAGCAGCGGCCCCCCCGACCCAAAGAGCCCCCGGCACGGCCCCGCTCCTACCTGCAGGCGCCCGCCGCGTCCCGCCACCCTCCCGCCGGACCGGGGATTCCTGTTCTCCCCGGGTTTATCTACCTGCGCCTGCCCCCGCCCCCGCCTGACATCACCGCGCCCCGGGGCTCTGCCCGGTCCCGGCCCCCAACGCACCCGGGGGGGGGGGGGGGTGCCCAGCCCGGCCCCGTGCCGACCCCGGGGGGCTGGACCCCCCAAACCCACCCGCCACGACCCCCCCGCGGTGGGGATGGGGAGTTTCCCACAATGCACTGGGGTGACCCCTGGAGCAGCCAAAGCTGGGAGGGGCACAGGGCTCCTGGGGGGAACACAGGGACCTCCGAGATGTTTTGGGGGTGCGGGTCCCGCGGGCCCCCGCCCATCCCCATGGGGGTCTCCAGCCCCAGGGTGTGGGGTTTGGGTCAGGGCTCCCCTGGGACCCCCCAGTGTGGGGGGCTGGAAGGACCCCACAAAGAGTGGGGGGTCCCACGGTGTCAGCAAAGGTCAGAGGGACTCCATGGGGTGGGGGGTTTTAGTGGGGGTCTCATGCAGGTGGCAGGAGGGATGTGGGGACCCCCCATGGAAGGGGGGCTGTGAGAAGATTTGGGGGGTCCCCAGGGGGATGCTGAGGGCCCTGTGGGGGTCCTGCAGGTCCATCGGTGACTCCCCAGGGTCTGGTGGGGGCACAAGGCCCTATTGGACTCCCATGGGAGTATTGGGGGGAGTGTGGGGTTCCACAGAGTGCTGGGGATCCCCGTGGGACCAGAGAGCTCCTGGGGGGGTCATTTCAGGTCCCTGTCTGGGTCCCCCAAGGATCACTTTGGGTCCCCCAGGGGAGGTCACTGGGGATCGTTTTTGGTCCCTCTGGGGTGGGTGTAGGTGACACTGGGGGGTCACTGCGGGTCATTTTTAGTCCTCCTGGGGGGTCACTGGGGTCACTTTGGGTCCCCCGTGGGGGATCACTGAGGGTCATTTTTGGCCCCTCCCCGGGGGGTCACCGGGGTCACGCCAGGTCCTCCGGAGGTCTCGGAGCAGACAAGACGAGGCGGGGCGGCGGCGCAGAGCGGCCGGAAGGTGCCGCGTCACGTGACGGCAACCCGGAAGCGGCGGCGCGGCGGGAGCGGGGCCATGAGCGGCGGGGACGGGGACGAGACCGGGAGTGGGGTTGGGGCCGGCGCTGGCGCTGAACGGCGGGTTCGCATCGTCGTGGAGTATTGGTGAGAGTCGGCACCGCCCGGGGCAGCGGGAACCGCGGGCACCCAGGGGATCCCCCGGCCCCCGGGGGTGTGGGGGGCCCGGGAGGGGCAGTGGGTATTGGGGCGAAGGGCGGAAAACTGGGGTGAGGACTGGGGGGGGTGAAGGTACGGAGGGGCCTGGGAGATGAAGGAGGGGCTAAGGAGGGAGGCATGCGGGAGTTTGGGGGACTAGGGGAGGAATTTGGGCGGTTGGGGGTTATAGAGGGCTTGGGGGGCGGAGAGGGATTATAGGGGATTTGGGCTGAGGAGGGGGTTGTAGGGGAGCTTGGGGGCTAAAGAGGGGGGTTTGGGGTCTTAGGGGGAGGATTTGGGTGGTTGGGGGGCTCTACAAGGTGAGAGAAGTGGGGGGGCTGAGGAGGGAGTTATAGGGGGATTTGAGGCTGAGGAGGGGGATTTGGGGGGCTGGAGGGTGGAGCAGGGGGTTACAGGGAGGTTGTGCCTCGGACCCCCCCTCACCCACTCCCCCCTACTTCCAGCGAGCCCTGTGGGTTCGAGCCCACGTACCAGGAGCTGGCGAGTGCCGTGCGGGAGGAGTACCCGGACATCGAGATCGAGTCCCGCCTGGGGGGCACCGGTGAGGCCCCACAGCGCCCCCGGGGGGCTCCTGGGGGGCACCGCAGTGGGGGGTCACACCTGCCCTCATGGGGGGCTGAGGGGGGCTGAGGTGGGTTAAACTCCATAGTGAGTCTCGGGGGGAGTTGTGCTGTGGTTGCTGCCCCTCCCTGAGGTCGTTTTGGGTGCAGAGTTTGGGGTCTGGGGGTCTGCAGAAGGCTCTGGGGGTGCCCTGGGTGCTGGTGGCGATGTGAGGGGCACAGTGTGGGGGTGTTTGGGGGGGGCACAGCTCAGGGCTGGGACCCCTGTGTGCCCTCAGGTGCCTTCGAGATCGAGATCAACGGGCAGCTCGTCTTCTCCAAGCTGGAGAACGGGGGGTTTCCCTACGAGAAGGACGTGAGTGTTGCTCTGGGGGTCCCATCCTGGGGGTCCTGGGGTCAGCCAGGGTGGGCCAGGGTGGTTTGGTTTGTGCTGAGCCCCCCCATGATGGGGATCTCCCAGGGGGGTCCCTGTTTGGTCCCCCTCACGATCCCAGCAGGAGTCGTTCCCCTTCCTGCCACCCTGCCAGATCCCGCTGGGATACAGTGGGAGGGGGGAGAGGGGCAATTCCTGCAGCTCCTGCCTCGCCATGGCCTGGATTTGTCCCTGTGTGACCCCCATGTGGGTGTCTCAGTGCCCCCAGCCCTCCTGCAACCCCCCAGTGTGACCCTGCCTGTGTCTCCCCAGCTGATCGAGGCCATCCGGAGGGCCAGGAATGGGGAACCCCTGGAGAAAATCACCAACAGCCGCCCCCCCTGCACCATCCTGTAGCCCCCTGGGGACATCGGGGTCCCCCCACGCCGCCCCTCGCTGCCTGGGTTAAATTCCTGTGACCCCAGGGGGGCACAGGGGACATCAAGGAGGACCAGGGATGTCGGGGCCCCCCTGTCACCCCTCGCTGCCTTTGATAAATTCCTGCATGTGTGTGGGGGGGTCCAGGGACATTGGGGGAATTTGGGAGCCTCCTGGGGACCCCCATTGTGGCACTGGGGGGCCATTCTGTCCCATCCCTGCCATGGGGTGATGGCCTGGGGGGTCCCCCCACCTGCCTTTGCCTTCCCCTCCCCTCCCCTCTGTCAGCTGCATCTCCCTGGGGGGCACAGGGGGTCCCCCAACCCCCACAGCCCCCCCAGTGCACCCCCTTTCCTGCAGCCTCCCCAGCAGGGCGGGGGGGGCTCTCCCCCTGAACCCTTTGGAATTTGGGGCCTCCCGTGAGTGGGGGGGTCAGGATGGGTGTTGGGGTGGGGTCTCTGCAGCTCCCAGGAGGTGAATTCCAGAGGGAAATCCACTGGCTGGGCCTTTCCTGGGGTTGGTTAAGGATTAAACAGCTCTGTCACTGTTTAACAGGGGCAAGGGGGCCCTCCCGGCCGTGGCAGCCCCAGCCCAGCCACGGGTGTGTTTGTCCCTCTCCCCTCCCCATTCCCAGGCTCCTGCTTCCTGCCTGGAATGACCCTGCCCTTGGCCTCGGGGCGGGGGGCCCCCTATTTATTCTATACTGTGTATAAACCCAACGGTCGGGGCGGAGTAAAGGATGGAGGATGTGGAATAAAGGATGGAGCGTGTGGAATAAAGGATGGAGGATGTGGAATAAAGGATGGAGCGTGTGGAATAAAGGATGGAGGATGTGGCTCCTCTGGGTCCCCTGGGAATGGGGTTGGGACACAGGTCCTGTGTCCTGCTCAGGATCAGTGGGATGAGGAATTTTACCCTTCAGGCAAGTGGTGGGAGGGGAAGGGAAAGGAAAAGGAACATGCTGGTTCTTAGGAGATGGAGCTGAATCTGATGGAAAAGTGGGAATCAGACAGACAAGGAGAGTAGAGAGAAAGGGAAGGCAAGGGACATTCTGGTCCTCGGGAGACAGGGCTGGGTCCGACGGAGAGGAGGGAACCACACAGACAAGGGGAGTAGAAAAAACAACCAATGTACAATCCTCAAATATACATCCCGGGGCTTCCAAAGGATCCCGGGGGAGCCGGGACACGCCCGGCATCCTCAGCTGCTCTCAGTGCAAGTCCGTGTGTCCCCGGTGGTGGCACAGACACGGGGACAGCCCTGCAGTGGGTGGGGTGACGGTGCCAGTCTGTCCTTCCCCGGGCACCATCCGGGCACCCCCCAGCATGGGGGTCACGGCAGGGGACCCCTCTGTCCCCACACCTTGCTGTCCCTCAGCGTCCTGGGCTCTCCCAGCCCTGCGCGGCCGTGGCCACCCCCGGGGGGCAGAGGGGACAGTGCCCAGCCCCATGGCTGTGGCTCGTCCCTCCCTGAGCTGCCTCGGCGAAGTTGGGGGGGGTCTCTCACACGGCGGCGGCGTCGGGCCCGGCCAGGCCCAGGTACTCGGGGTTCTCGGCCGTGGGCGTTGTGCTGGGACCACCCTCGGGCCCCCCGCCCTTGGGGGGGTCCTGGTTCCAGTAGTAGGGGTTGTCGAAGGCCTGGCTGAAGGGCCCGGGGGGCGGTGCCAGGTACTCGGGGTTCTCCACGGCGTGGCTGAAGGGCCCCGGGAACGGGAGCTTGGGGTCCTTGATGAGCCCGTTCTTGCCCTGGTGCCCCTTGGGCTTGTCCGGCGGGGACGGGGGTGCGCGGGGGGGACGCTCCCCGGCCTGGTTCACATACTCTGCGGGGTGAGAGACACGTCAGGGACCCCCTGAGGGGGATGGGACAGGCAGAGACACCCCCCACCCACCCGAGGGTCCCACCGTGCCCTCCCTACCTGGCATGGTGCTGTGGGGGGCCGCGGCGGTGAAGCCCTCGGGGTCCTCGCTGTCCTCGGCCGCCAGCCCAGTGGGATCCTCGCTGTACCGGGGCAGGGGGCCGGGCTCCCGCCCCGGGGGGCTCTGCAGGGCTGCCTTGACCCCCCCATCCCCCTCTGGCACCTCGGGCACAGGGCTCTCCGGCCCCTCCACCAGGCCCTGGGCGGGGAAGGGGAAGGAGGACAAGCCCTCGCCCTCCTCCACCTTGGCCGGAGACTCTGCCGTGCTCTGGGAGTGGGACAGGACACGGAGTCACCCCGAGGACTGTCCTGGTCCCATGGGGTCACCCCATGGCTGTACCAGGAGCGGGGGGTCCCTCCCTGCCCCCAGCCCACCCCCATACCCGCATGGAGGAGATGCGGCTGCGGTAGGTGGTGGAGGTGTCGGCGCTGAAGAAGCCATGGTGAGGCACCAGGTACTCCTCGGCATCCACCAGGTCATCCATGTCCTCCTCCTCCAGCAGCGCCCGGTAGAAGGTGCTGTCCATGGAGCCTGGCAGCCCCACCAGGTCGTTCTGGAGGGGGACACACCGGTCAGTGTCCACCTCAGGGCACTGGCAGGGGTGACAGGACCCCTGGGGACCCCCAGGGACCCACAAACCTGGATGACCACGAAGCGCTGGGGGTCCCGGGCCATGCGGGAGAACTCAGTGACCAGCTCCCGGAACTTGGGCCGGCACTCGGAGTCGATCATCCAGCCTGGAGAGCAGGGCACCGTCAGGATGCACCTTCAGGGCCCCCGTGTCCCTGTCCCCTCCCTGTGATCATGTGTCCCCATGCTGCCCCCATGTCCCCTCCCTGCATCCCCTGCCTGCACATTTCACCATGACCATGTGTCCCCATGGTGTCCCCATGTCCCCTGCCTGCACATTTCACCATGATCATGTGTCCCCATGGTGTCCCCGTGTCCCCTCCCCATACATTTCACCATGATCAGGTGTCCCCATGGTGTCCCCATGGTGTCCCCTGCCCGTACATTTCACCATGATCATGTAGACGTCGATGGTGCAGATGGGCGGCTGCGGGAGCCGCTCCCCCTTCTCCAGCAGGTCCGGGATCTCCCGCGCGGGGATCCCGTCGTACGGCTTCGCCCCAAACGTCATCAGCTCCCACACGGTGACACCTGGAGGGGGCAGGGGCGGGGTGGGGGTGAGCAGCGCCCTGGGGACTCCCCCTGCACCCCCCGGGGGTGGGACACCCCAAGGTACCGTAGCTCCAGACGTCGCTCTGGTGCGTGAAGCGCCGGCGGAGGATGGACTCCAGCGCCATCCACTTGATGGGGACCTGGCAGAGGGAGGAGGGGGAGGTGAACAGGGCTGGGGCGGGGGGCTGGCTGGCACCGAGGGGGCACCGCGGTGCCCTCACGCCGTCCCTGTGCCCCCACCTTGCCCCCATCAGCGTGGTACTCGGTCTCGTCGATGTCGAGCAGCCGCGCCAGCCCGAAGTCCGTGATCTTGACGTGGTTGGGGCTCTTGACGAGGACGTTGCGAGCGGCCAAGTCCCGGTGCACCAGCCTCACCTCCTCCAGGTAGCTCATCCCCTGCGGGTGGCACATGTCTGGCTGTCCCCGGCCCGCCCCAGGACCACCCCCCTGGTCCCCCCAGAGCCCCCATCCTACCTTGGCGATCTGCACACACCAGTTGAGCAGGTCCTGGGAGCCGATGTGGTCCTTGTTCTCCCTCACATAGTCCAGGAGGCAGCCGTAGGGCATCAGCTGCGTCACCAGCTGCACCGTGGAGGTCAGGCAGATGCCCAGCAGCCGGGACACGTAGGGGCTGCCCACCCCCGCCATCACATAGGCCTCCTGTGGGCAGGGGGGGTCAGGGTGGGGGTCAGGGTGAGCAGGGGGCCGCTCCTGGCCCCCCTTCCCCCCGGCACCGCTGTCACACTCACGTCCAGGATCTCCTTGTTGGCTTTGGGCGACGTGTTCTCCCGCAAGACCTTGATGGCCACCGGGATCTTTACGCTCTCCCCATCGGGGATCCAGATGCCCTGAGGGGGGGACACACAGGTGAGGGGGGTGTGGAACGGGGAGGGTCCCACCCCACCCCGGTGCCCCCCAGCCCTCACCTTGTAGACGGTGCCAAAAGCACCAGAACCCAAAACTTTCACTTTCTTGAGCTCGGTCTCCTTGAGGATCCGCATCTGGGCTTGGTTGGGGAGGGCCCCGCTGGGTGTCAGCGGCTCCACCAGCTGTGGGGCACAAGGGGTGAGGGGGGCTGGCTCCTGGCCCCCCCTGGGTGCTGGGGGGATCCCCCACTGCCCCCCGGGGAGTCCCACCTCGGTCTCCTGCAGCAGGCGCCTCATGGTGTGCTTGCGCTCCTGCTGCCGCCGGCGCTTGACGCAGATGACGGTGATGAGGAGCAGGACGATGACCAGCAGAGCCCCCACCACGCCGGCGATGATGGACGTCACCTGGCTGGGGGACAGGGGGGATTGGGGGTGGGATGGGGTGATGGGGGACCCCCAGCACCCCGAGGGGCAGGGGTCAGGGTGGGACAGCTCATCCATGCTCCTACCTCGGCTTCTGGTCCACGGGACACCCGTCCTCATCCCGGATGGTGCACCTGGGGACACAGCGTGTGGCACCTCGCTGTCAGCACCCCCCTGCTGAGAGCTGTGACCCCCCCACCCCCAGCCAGGGACCCCCCGACTCACGAGTGGGTGCAGTTGGTGGGGCAGAGCTGGCACACCCCGTCCTCGTCCGGGTATTTCCAGACGGGCACGAAGGAGGCGTCGGCCTTGACCCCGCTGGGGCAGCGCCGCACGCACTGCTGGGCGTCCTTGTAGTGGGCACAGGCCACGCACTGGTCTGCATCCTGCGGGAATTTGGGGGGATTTGAGGCACCCAGGGGTCGGGGAACACCCCCTGTCCCACCCCTGGCTGTGTGTTTTCCCTCCCCTCACCGATCCGAAGCAGGTCTCGGTGCCGTTCTGGGGCTGGCACTCGGGGTGGCACGGCAGGCACCGAGTCCCGTTGGCGTGTTCCCGGACGGCTCTGCGGGGAGAAGGCACAGGGATGAGGTCCTGGACCTGGTCTTGGGGGGGGGAGGGCTCTGTTTGCCATTCCCGAGGGTCTCCACTCACCCATCCAGGAGGTTGCAGGAGGCCACGCACTCCTGGCCGCGCAGGAACCGCTCGCAGGCCACGCACTGGGTAGGGCCGGGGCCCCAGCAGTGCCCGTGGGCACAGAGGTGGAAGCAAACCAGCCCCTCGCTCTCTGCAGGGGGGGCACCATCAGCACCAGGGGGTCCATCAGCACCGGGGGGGTCCATCAGAGATGGGGGGGGTTTCCATCCTCTCCCCCCACCCCCCCGGGCACCGCTTACCACACTGCTCGGGGGGCTTGTTGTGCGTCTGGAAGAGGCGCTGGCGGGGGTTGCGGAAGATGCTGTCCCAGGGCACCTTCTGGAGGAAGCAGAGCTGGGGGTTGTGGTGGACGAGCACCATCCCACTGCTGATCTCCTGCAGGGCCCGCAGCCCCAGCGCCTGCACCGCCAGGTCCCGCAGCGTCAGCGAGTAGGCGCCGCTGCCGAGACACCCACGGGTCAGACACGCGGCCCCCCGTGTCACCCTGTGTCACCCCGTGTCACCCCATGTCACCCTGTGTCCCCATGTGTGTTGCCCATGTCCCCTCGTGTGTCCCCATGTCCCCCCGTGTGTCCCATCATGTCCCCCCATGTCCTCCCATGTGTGCTCTCCATGTCCCCTCAGTCCCCTTATGTGTCCCACCGTGTTCTCCCTGTATCCCCCATGTGCCCCCCTCCATGTCCCCACTATGTGTCTGTCCTGTGTGTCCCCGTGTCCCCCCCATATCCCCTCACATCCCCCCATGTCCTTGCATCCCCCTGTGTCCCCCCCCATGTGTCCCCTCATGCCCCCCCATGTCCCCCCGTGTCCCCGTCCCCCCTCACTTGTGCAGGACACGGCCCCGGATGACCCGCAGGTTTTGGAAGACTCCCAGGTCCTCCATCTCAGGCGGCCAGGCAGCGATGTAGAGGAAGCCTGAGGGGAGCTGGGTGTCACCACCCCGTGTCCCCCCCAGATCTGACCCCTCCCCAACCCCCCACTCCCCCAGTTCTCACCCGTCAGCTCCTCGAGGCTCTCGAAGATCCGCAGGAGTTTGGGGTCCAGGGGTGGTGTGTTGGTGCTGGGGTCCCTGGCAGGGATGGGAGGGAGGTTGAGGAGGTCCTGGCAGGGGTTCCAGTGAGCTCAGGGAGGGGGGATGAGGTGATGAGGTGCTTACCCGGCGAAGGTCTCGGGCAGGAAGGCCAAGCTCCCGAAAATCTTGGCGCAGCCGGAGAAGTGCTGGATGTTGGAGGCGTTCACGGCACGGACACCCTTGAGGAAATCCACTCCCAGCCCGTAGCACACTGGTGGGGGGGGCACAGCAGGGCTGGGGGGCTCTGCCAGGACCCCCATCCCCCCAGAATACTCACTGCTCCAGTCCTGCCAGCCACGGAGCCACCCCACACACCCCTGGGGTCCCCAGAGCTTCACCGGGGGGCTGTTCACCTGCACCTCTGGGGTCCCCAAAGCCCCCACAGGTCCCTGGTGGGTTCCCACTGGCACCCCTGGGGTCCCCAGAGCCCCCCCAGCCCTCGGGCGTCCCTGCTCACCCTCCGGGCAGGGTTTGCTGCACTTCTCACACTTCTGGACGTTGTTGACCGTGACCTCCTGGCTGTTCTGGGGGCACACGAGGGTGCAGGACCCCACCTCCGTGGCAAGGTAGTTGTCTGGGGGTGGGGGGGGGCAGAAGGGGGGTGTCAGGGCCGTGCCGGCTCCCCCTGGCCCCCCCTTCCCTGTGAGTGTCACTCACAGGGACACTGGGTGACACAGCTGGCACCGAAGGTGTAGCGCCCGTCGGGGTTGGGCATCGACTCGAAGGTGTCCGAGTTGTAGATGACGAGGGGGGGGCAGTGCAGCTCGCAGATCCCGCTCCTGTTGAAGTTCAGGCACGCCTGGGAGGGGGGGAGAACGGTCAGTGTGAGACCCCTGCACCCCCCTGGACCCCCAGAGCCCCCCTCCCCTGCTCACCAGGCAGTCGGAGTGCTTGGGGCCGGTGCAGCCGGCGGCGCATTGCTCGTGGCAACAGTCCGTGGGCTTCGTGCCCTTGCAGCGGGGGCAGCCGTGGCAGATGCTGTTGGTCACTGTTAGGGGCACACAGGGACACGCTGGGCAAGGGGACCCCCATGGTTACCCCCTCCCCTGGGCCACGTGGGGGTCCCCAGGATGAAGGGCTGGAGGGGAGGGGTTCCTGTGGTGGGGATTTGGGAGGTCAAGTGGGAATCCCCCAGGGCAGGGATTTGGGTGCCAAGTAAAGGTCAATGGGACAGGGATTTGGGGCGTAAGCTGAGCCACCCTGGGCAGGAATTCTAGGGGTTTATGGGGCAGGGATTGGGGGGGGGGGGGGCAAAGAAGGTCTCTGGGGCCAGGACTTAGGTGGCAAGTAGGGGTCAGTGGGACAGGGATTTGGGATTGCAAGCAGAAGGACCAGGGAGTCTACTGAGGGCAAGATTTAGGTGGGAAGTAAGGGTCTGTGGAGCAGGGATATGTGGAGGGAAGGAGATTCCCAGAGATTTTGGAGGAGCCCGTGGGGCTTTGGGGGTCCCTGGGGGGGTCAGAGCCACTGTGGGCTCTGCACTCACAGGTCTGGCAGTCCCGTGGGCTCTCGCCCCAGCAGTGCCCCTCGGAGCACAGCGCCCGGCAGTCGGGACCTGCAAGGGGGGAATCGTGAGTGGAGGGGGCTGGAAGCCCCCAGACCCCCTCCCTGGGTCCCACAGCCCCCTCCCCCCCACCCGTGGGGGCTCTCACAGCTGCGGCTGCGGGTGCTCTCCACGTGGATCTCGCCCCGGAACTCGTTGTGCCGGTGCAGGATGTCGCTCCACAGGATGGTCTCCTGGAAGCACAGCTGGGGGTTCCTCTCGATGTGCACCCCTCCCTTCAGGATCTCTGGGGGGGGAGGAAAGGTGCAGGGGGGTCAGCGTGGGGACAGGGGGGGTCCTGCAGCCCCATGGGGAGTCCCAGACTTAGGCACTCTCCATGGGAGCACCCAATCCTGGATGGGGACACCCAGTCCTGGATGAGGACCTGCCACCCCACAGGACATCCCATCCCCAGGCAGGACCCTGCAGCTCCCCGCGCCAGGAGCAGCACCCCACACCCCCGAGCCCCCCGTGCCCGCCCCGGGGGGGGGTCCCCACCTGTGAGGTGCCTCATGCCAAGCTGGAGCAGCCCCGGGGTGCCGGCGGGGCCGGCGTTGCCCACCACGGCCAGGGCGTAGCGGTCCTGGAAGAGCTGCGTCCCGCGGATGATGCGCAGGCTCTGCAGCTCCAGCCCCCTCACCTGGTTCTCCGCGATCAGTACGTACCCCTGCACCTCCTTGATGTCCTGGGGTGCGGGGACACGGGTGAGGGGCTGCTCAGACCACCATCCTTCCCCCCTTCCCCCGCCCTCCTCGCGGTGTTTTCCCTCTGCGCACCTTGAGGAAGGCGGTGTCGGCGTCGGGGGGCAGGTAGGTGAGCTCCAGGTTGCCCTGGACCACCTGGCAGCCCTGGTAGAGGTGCCGCAGGGTCTCGTAGTGGCTCTCGGGGCTGGAGGGTCGCAGCAGCTTCATGTCGGTGCCGGTGCAGACTGGCGGGGGACAGCGGGAGCTCAGCAGGACCCCGAGCCCGACTCTTCCGAGCCCGACCCCTCCCCGCCCCCGCGGGACCCCGAGCCCCGGCCCCCGCAGGAAGCGCCGCGGATCCGGCGGCCGCCGTTTATCTCCGGGGCTGCTCCCAACAGCTTCCGATGGGCTTCCTGGATCGTGGCTCCCCCCGGGCTCCCACCCCGGCACGCGGCGAAGCTTCTCCCGCTCTGGCACCGGCCCCGCTCGAGGGACAGCGGGGTCCCCGCGTCGCCCCGTGCCCGCGGTGGGCGCCGGGGGCTGCGGGGGGCTGGGTTTTGGGACCCCCATCCCCGAGGTGCCGAGCCGGGGGCCGCGGGCAGGAATGTTCTGCCCACGCGGGCGGGGGGGCCACGCCGAGACAAGACCCGATTGTTGAGCGGTGACGGCTGCGAGCCCAGTCGGGCCCATTGTGGGGGGCACTGTGGGGGGGCTGCCGGCAGGGCCACCGTCCCCGTGGCACCGGGGCAGGGCGGGGGGCGCGGGAGCCCGCCCTGGGTGCCAGGCCCCGGGCGGGTGAGTCACGGGCGCGGGTGGCACAGGGCCCCGGCCGCCCGCTCCCGGCAGGAACCGCCTTTTCAGGTCGGGCGTGTTTGGGGAGCAGTGGTGACGCAGGGCTGGCGGGCACGGCCCAGCCCCGGCGTGCCCGCGGCCCCCGGCACCCCAACACCTCACCTGGGAGAGCCCCCCGCCAGACCCCAACTCTGCTCCGACACCGACCCTGCCACCAACCCCAGAACTGACCCTGCCACCACCCCAGGGCTGGCCCCAGTGCCACCAGCCCCGCTGCCCTCCCCTCCCAGCACAGGGGGCACGGAGGCACAGGGGGTCAGCCAGGGGTCCGGTGTCCCCGTCCCTGGCTGCTGCTGGTGCCCCACGGCTGAGTGACAGTCCCTGGTGGCAGCAGCTGCTGCAGTGGCCTCGTGGCCGCAGGACCCGGCTGGTACCCGCCTTCTCCAAGGCGTCTGAGCCAGGGACAACACGGCCAGGGAGGGGGAAGCCCCCTGAACTTGGGGTGCAGCTCTCCCCCCACCAGCTGGTTCCCTGGCAGGGAACGTGCCGTTGTGGCGGGAGGCCAAAGCTCAAGGTCTGCCCGTGGTGCGGGCACAGGATGCCAGGGGCTCCCCCGGGGCGAAGGGCAGGTGGGACGGGTGAGTGGCAGGGCCAAATCCTGCTGGGATCCCAGCTCTGTGCCTTGGGATTCGGCCCTGCCAGCTCCCCCAGTTCCCTGGGAAGGGCAGTGAGGGATCCATCCTGTCCCGGTGGGCAGTGCCACCGCCGAGGGCCCTGGATGCCCGCAGGTGTCCAGCAAAGCCTCCGGGCCACGTGCCCGTGGGGCTGCCCCGAGCTGGGGCTGCTGGGCACTGATCCGGCCCCAGCGATGGGGGGCACTGGTGTGTCCCCAGCTGGGAGCTCCCCTGGCACAGACCCTCTGAACAGGGCGAGCCGCGGGGTGCCAGGGGTGGAGAGCACCCACTGTGCCCCCACGTCCCTGCCCCACCACCCCACACCGGCTCAGCCCCACAGAGCATTCACTTCCCAAAGCCCTGGTGCTGGAGCTGCCCCCCAGCACGGAGCTGCCCCCCCCTCCCCAACACGGGGCTGCACGGAGGCAGCGGGGTTCAACTTTTGGGGCTGCCGGTGCCCACTTTGGGGCCACCAGCCCCGTCCCCCACTGGCCCCGTCCCTGCCAGCCCCGTCCCAGTGCCCGGGGGGTGTCGGGGCTCCGTCCGGGCTCCCCGCTCCCCCGGGGCTGGGCTGGGTGCGGCACGTCGAGAATGTGGATGGGAGCGACGGGGACGACGCACCCACCCACCCACCCACCCGCTCCGTGGGGCACCGCGCCTGCCCCGCACCCCGAAACCTCCCGGGGCCGCCGGGCAGGGAACCCCCGCAAAGTTGGTGTCCCCCCGTCCCCGCTTCCCCCGGCGGTACCGGAGCCCTGGGAAGGGCAGGGCAGCCCCCTCCGGCCCAGTGCCCCCCAGTATGGACCAGTCCGGCCCCCAGTCCCGGCGGGCGATCGCGGCGCGGGGACACCGGGGACGCGCTGCCCGCGGCGGGGAGAACGGGGGGGACCGACGGGGCACCGAGTGGGGACCAAGAGGGGACGGGAGAGGGGGCGGTCCCGTCCCTTCCAACCCAGCAGCCCCCGGGCACACCGGACCCCGCGGTGTCCCCCCCGATCCCCTCCCGCCGCTGCCCGGTCCCACCCCCCTTGCCCCCTCGGTTTCCCCACGGTGCCCCTCGGTCGCCCCGCAGTTCCCCCCTCGGTCCCACCCCCGCCGTCCCCCTTGGTGCCCTCCCGGTCACGCCCCCCGTGCCCCCCCCGCCCCCCCTCCCGGTTTGCCCCCCCACGGTCCCGGTGGGTCCCGGTGCAAAACTTCGCGCAAAGTTCCCTGCGCGGGGGTCGCTCCCGCGGGCCCGGCGCGCCCCCAGTCCCCGGTGCCCTCCCGGTGTCCCCCGGTGGGACCCACCTTCGGCGGGGGCGGGGGGGCAGAGGGCGGCGAGCAGCAGGAGCCCCGCGCCGAGGCAGCCCCCGGCCCTGATCATGGTGCTCAGCGCGGGCCGCGGCCCATGGCCCCGCCGCCGCCGCTCCGGGAAAGTTTGCGGGGCCGGAGCCGCCGCCTCCCGCCGCTCCCGGGCTCCGCCTCGCGGTCCCGAGCCCCGGTCCCGGCCCCGGGGCGAGGGCGCGCCGCGCGCTCCCGCCGCCCCCGCGCGCTCCCGGCGCCCCCCCCGGACCGCGACACTCCCCGCGCTCCATCCCCCCGGAGCAACGGGGGACCCCCAGCCCGGATCCCCCGCCGTCCATCCCCCGGGAACACCCGCGACCCCCGTTATCCCCTCCTATCCCTTGGAGCACCGGGGACCCCCCGCCCCCCGTGGTCCCCTGTCCCGGGGTCCTGCTGTGACCCCTCAGAAAGGGGGGTCGCCGGAATGGGGGGGACCCCCCCACATCCTGTCCCCTCACCTGCCCCGCTGCGGCTGTGACGGGTGCAGGGGAGGGGGGACAGTGATGCCACTCCTGGGTCTGGGGTCGGGGTCGGGGACAGTCCCAGGGGGTGGGGTGGGGACAGGCCTGGCACCCAGGAGTGGTCCTGGGGGGTCGGGGGACTGTCCTGGAGGGACAAGGACAGGGGCACAGTCCTGGAGTTCAGGGACAGTCTTGGGGGGACAGGGAGAGTTCTGGGGTGCAGGGACTGTGCTGGGGGTGTGGGGGGTCAGTCATGAGGTACAGGGTCAGTCAGGGACGATCCTGGGGTACAGGGACAGGGGGACAGTCCCGGGGGGTACAGAGACACTCCTGGGTGCAGGGACAGCCCTGGGGGACACTCCTGAATGATGGGGACAGTTCTGGGATGCAGGGACAGCCTTGGGGGGGGGAACAGGGGGACAGTCCTGAATGACTGGGACAGTTCTGGGGTGCAGGGACAGCCCAGCAGCACCTGACGGGTCCCCAGTGAGGTGTCCCCAGAGCTGTTCCCTGTCCCTCCCCCGTCCCACCTCCACCTGCTGCCCTGGGCACACGCGGGAAGGGGGAGGATCAGGACACGGGGTCCCCCAGGAGCATCCCCGTCCTCCACAGGGACCCCTCACCTGGGGACCCCCTGGCCAGGCACAGAGGGGCACCTCACCAGGGCGGGGTGCTGGGGTGTGACCTCCCCGTGTCCCCACGGGCCACCCCACGCCGTGCCCCCAAAGGAGCCACCGAGGGAGGACCCCCCCGGCGAAGGGGGGTCGACGCTCGGTGTTGGGGGTCGGGGGTCCCCTCTGCCACGGGGTGATGGCTCCGTGGGGACAGGAACGGGGCATCAGCCATTCGACGCCCCCCGCCGTGCTGCCCGCACGACTCCGGCCAGTGCTGGAGCCGCCCAGGACACGGCGGTGTCCCCGCACCCATCGGGGGGTCCCCGAACCCCCCCGGGACCCCCATGGGGGGACATATCCCGTGATCCTCCACGGCCGCACGGGGGCGGCCTATCCCACAATGCCCCGCGCCCGCCGTGTCCGGGGCGGACCCGGAAGCGGCCGGGCCGGGCGGCGATGGCGGCGCGGCCCGCGCTGCTGCTGCTGCTGCTGGCGGCGGCGGCGGGCCCGGCCCGCGGCTCGCAGGGGGACCGGGAGCCGCTGTACCGGGAGTGCCTGAGCCGCTGCGAGCGGCAGAACTGCTCGGGGGCCGCCCTGCGGCACTTCCGGGACCGCCAGCCGCTCTACATGGGCCTGACAGGTACGGCCCCCGCGCGCCCATTGGCTGGAGCGGCAGAGGGACACGCCCCTCGGGGCGGGGCAGTGTAGAAGCCACGCCCGCCCTTCCAGGCCACGCCCCCGCGGGGAGGGACTGGAGTCAAACTGGGGAGCACTGGGGAGGGACTGGGATGAAACTGGGGAGCACTGGGGGGGAATGGGTCTGGACTGGGTGGCACGGGTTAAACTGGGGAGCACTGGGGTGTCCTGAAGCCTGGCTAGAGGCTGCTGGGCCATACTGGGGCTGGACTGGGAGGCACTGGGCCATGCTGGGGAGGCACTGGGCCATGCTGGGGGGTCACTGGACCACGGCGGTTCTATACTGGGGGCCACTGGGCTGTGTTAGGGGTCACTCGGACTATACTGGGGGGCACTGCTGGGCCAGACTGGTGGCTATTGGGCTGTTCTCAGTCCATACTTGGAGGTGCTGAGCCGTGTAGTGGGGCCACTGGGCCATACTGGGGGGCCACTGGGCCCTACTGGGGGGGCCATTGGGCCACACTGGGAGCTGCTGGGCCGTGATGCTGGTCCCCATGGGGACGGCCGGGTGCCCTCCCCGCCCCCAGCACAGCGCTGGGGGGGGTCCCCAGTGCCACAGGGCGAACCCCCCGCGCTACCCCTCCCGTGGCGCCCCCAGTGCCGCCTGCCGGTGCATACTGGTGCATACTGGTGGGCACTGGGAGGCGCTGGAGGCTCAGCGTCGCCGTGCCCCCAGGCTGGACGTGCCGGGACGACTGTCAGTACGAGTGCATGTGGCTCACGGTGCGGCTCTACCAGCGCGGGGGGCACCGGGTGCCGCAGTTCCACGGCAAGGTGAGCGCGGGCAGGGGGTCCCGGCCCCCGCGGGGGGGATGGGGGTGGACGTGGGGGGGTCCCCCGGGCGCCGCTGACCCCGCTGTGCCCCCGCAGTGGCCGTTCTGGAGGTTCCTGTGTTTCCAGGAGCCCGCCTCCGCCCTCGCCTCCTTCCTGAACGGCCTGGCCAGCCTGGTGATGCTGCGGCGCTACCGCGCGGCCGTGCCCCCCGCCGCGCCCTACGGGACCTGCACCGCCTTCGCCGGGGTGAGACCCGCCTGCCCGCCGCCCCCTGCACCCGCGGCCCTCCCTCTGACCTCCCCTCCCTCCCTCTGCCCTCCTTTCCCTTCCTTTCCCCCCCCTTTCCCTTCCTTTTCTCTCCTTTCCCTTCCTTTTCTCTCCTTTCCCTTCCTTTTCTCTCCTTTCCCTTCCTTTTCTCTCCTTTCCCTTCCTTTTCTCTTTCTTTCCCTTCCTTTTCTCTTTCTTTCCCTTCCTTTTCTCTCCTTTCCCTCACTTTTCTCCCCCTTTCCCTTCTCTTCCTTCTTCCCTTCCTTTATTTCCTTCCTTTTCCCCTTCTTTCCCCCTCTTTTCCCCTTTTTCCCCTTTCCCCCTTTCCCTTTTTCCCCATTTCCCCTTTTACCGTTTCTCCTTTTCCGTTTTCCCCTTTTCCTTTTTAACATTTTCCCTTTTTCCCCTTTCCCTTTCTCCCCTTTCTTCCTTTTTCCCCCCCTTCCCTTTCCCTCTTGTCCCCCCCTTTCCACATCCCATTTCCCCCCCCTTTCCCCAGCTCTTTTCCATAACCAGCTGATCCCACCAGCTCCAGCTGCTCCATCACTCCCACCCCATTCTCAGGGCCCTTGCTCCCCAAACTCAGGGGGTCCTGACCTGGGGGGTGTGGGGGGGGTTCTGACCCTCATCCTTCCCCCCCCAATCCCACCTTTCCCCCTTTCCCAGGTCTCCTTAAACGCCTGGTTCTGGTCCACGGTTTTCCACACGCGGGACACGGCGCTGACGGAGGTGAGGGGGTGACACCCCGGGGTGTCCCCACACCCTGGGGGGGTCCCTGTTCCCCCCCCTTGGGGGTGTCAGACCCCTGCCACCCCACCCCTGCTGCCAGTTGGGCTCATCCATCCCAAATCCCACAGAAACTGGATTATTTCTGCGCTTCGGCCGCCGTCCTGCACTCGGTGTACCTGTGCTGTGTCAGGTGGGCACTGGGGGCACTGGGACTGGACTGGGAGGCACTGGGACTGGACTGGGGGTCACTGGGTCCAACTGCAGCTGTGCTGGCGAGTGCTGGGCTGTACTGGGAGCCACTGGGCCATTCTAGGGGGTCACTGGGCCATGCTGTGTGGTCACTGGGCCATGCCAGTTCTGTACTGGGGGTCACTGGGCCATGCTGGGGCTGTGTTAGTGGTCACTTGGGCTGTACTGGTGGGCACTGGTGGGTCTTGCTGGTGGCTGTTGGGCCATCCTTGGTCCGTGCTGGGAGGTGTGGGCTGTGTAGTGGGGTCACTGGGCCACACTGGGGAGCCACTGGACTTTGCTGGGGGAGGTGCTGGGCTCTGTTGGGCCAGTTTGAGTGTCACTGGGCCATACTGGGGGGGTCCCTGAGCCATTCTGGGGGCTCACTGGGCCACCCCCCCGCCCCCTGTCCCCCCAGGACGCTGGGGCTGCAGCGCCCAGCCTTAATCAGCATCTTCAGGGCCTTCCTCCTCCTCTTCCTCACCTGCCACATCTCCTACCTGAGCCTCGTGCGCTTCGACTACGGCTACAACCTGGCGGCCAACGCGGCCCTGGGTGAGCTGGGGGGCACTGGGGGGCACTGGGGGGCACTGGGGCTGGGCTGGGGGGTGCTGGGCTGTACTGGGAGCCACTGGGCCATGCTGGGGCTGTGTTGGGGGTCACTCGGTGCCTCCCTGTCCCTGAGCCCCCCCTGTTTTCCCAGGGATGGTGACACAGGGATGGTGACCCAGGGATGGTGACCCAGGGATGGTGACACAGGGATGGGTGCTCCCCCTGTTCCCGAATCCCCCCAGTTTTCCCAGGAATGCTGACTGGGGGGGTGGGTTCCAGCCTGTCCCTGAGTGCCTTATTTTCCCAGGAATGCTGCCCGTGGTTGGGTCACCCCCCTGACCCTTTCCCTCCCCCTCCATTTTCCCAGGAATGCTGATTGGGGGGGTAGGTCCCACCCTGTCCCTAAGTGTCCTATTTTCCCAGGAATGCTGCCCGTGCTTGGGTCCCCCCCTGACCCTCTCCCCGCCCCGTTTTCCCAGGAATGCTGACGGTGGGCTGGTGGCTGCGCTGGTGCCTGGGGCACGGCCGGCGCCTCCCGCACGTGTGGAAATGCGCGGCCGCGGTGCTGCTGCTCCAGGCGCTGGCGCTGCTGGAGCTCCTGGACTTCCCGCCCCTGCTCTGGGTGCTGGACGCCCACGCGCTCTGGCACATCGGGACCATCCCCCTCAACGTGCTCTTCTACAGGTCCGTGACGCCCCCTCCCCGCTTAAAATCGGGGGGAAGGGGCATCCCGAGGGTCCCGATGCTTCAACGCGGGGTTTTTGGGGGGGACTTGTGGCTCCCCTGGGGTGGTGGGAGTCTCATCTTTAAAGTTGAGGTGCTGGGGCTGTGGGGTCCCCCTCTTGAAATTGGGGTGCCCTTTGGTCTGCGGGGTGCTCAGTGGTCCCCTCTTGAAATTTGGGCCCCCCTGAGTTTGCAGTGGGGTGTTGGGAGGGACCCCATTGGTGCACCCCCTGAGCCCCAGGGTGTGTCTGTGCTCAGTGAGGGGTTCAGGGCTCCTCCAATCCCCCCCTTCCCACCTGGCACAGGCAGCTGGGGGGGCTGTGGACCCCAGAACCCCCCCCACAGCCCCCCGTTTGTCCCCCAGTTTCCTGATGGACGACAGCCTCTACCTCCTGAAGGCCAACTCCGACCTCCTCAAAGTGGACTAGAGCTGCTGAAGGGGGGAGAGGAGAAGCCCCTCGTGCCCCCCCCAGGGTCCTGCCCTGCCCTGTGCCAAGTGACCCCCCGGCTCCCCCCGCCACGGCCTCCTCCTCCCCCCAGTTACCTTCTGAGGTTTGTTCTTCACCCCCCCCAAAACCCTGTGCCCCCCCTCACCCCTCCCTGGGGGGCTGGGGACCTCCAGTGCTGGTGCACAGGGGGCAAGGGGCAGCTGAGCCCCCACCCCCGGGCCCCCCCGGGGCTGAGCCATGAGGTGACAGTGGTCATGGTGGGGAGGGGGACACGTGGGTGACTGTGGGGGGGTGTCTGTGCACTTTGGGGGCCTTGCTGGGCCCTGCTGGGTGGCTCTGGCAGGGGTGGGGGGTGATGTGTGGGTGCCTTGGGGCTGGGGGTGCCCCCCCGGCCCAGAGGGGCTGTGCCCCCCCGGGGTATGTACCCCCCCCACCCCCCTTGCCTGGGTGTGCTGTGGGATGTGAATAAAGCTGAGTTCAGCCTGTGCTGGGTTATTGCCCCCCTGTGCCCCCTCCCTGCCCCAGGGGCACCCTGTACCCCCAGTGCTGCCCCCCTGCACCCTCTGTCTGCCCCCTCACTGTGTGCCCCCCTCCCCTTTGCTGTCACCCCACGAGGCACCCCAGATCTACCCCGTATGCCCCATATCCCCCCTCTTTGTGCCCCAGCATCCCTTGTTGTACCCCAAACCCCCCTGCCATGCACCCCCTGCCCACCCCATACCTTCCCTGCCCTGCCCCCCATTTCTGACTCTGCTCCTGCCCTCTGTGTGCCCCAAAACCCCTTGTGGGGTGTGCCCCATATCCCCCCCACACTGTGAACCCCCCACCCACCCCCATACCTGCCTTTGCCCTTCGTGTGCCCCAAACCATCCCTGTGAGTGTGCCCCAAAATCCCTTTGTGGTGTGCCCCAAACCCCCTGCCGTGCCATGCACCCCCTTCCCACCTCATCCTCACCGTGCCCCGATTCTCTCATCACACCCTCCCCTCTGCCCTTCACCCTGGGGTCCCTGCCCCACCCAGGATCTCTGTGTGCCCCCTCCCCACACACCACCCTCTCCCCACACCCTTCACCGGCTCCGTCTCTGCCACAACCTCAACCTTTATTCCGGGTCCAGGGGGGGTTCCCCACGCCCCCGAACGCAACCGCCGGGGGGTCCCGGGGTCGAGTTTCCCCCTGCTCCTCTCAGTGCCCCTGGGGGGGTTTCTGGGCGTGGGCGAAGAACACCCCGTGCACGTCGTCCACGCCGGTGCGCAGCGCCGGGGGCATCTCGTAGCTGCGCAGCTCCCGCAGCGCCAGCCCCGCGCCCGCCAGCGCCGCCCGCACGTCGGCCAAGGCCAGCGGCACCACGGGCAGCCGCGCCGGCCCCGCCAGGTAGAAGGACTCGCCCAGGGCCCCCAGGAGCAGCGCGTGGCCCCCCGGGCGCAGCAGGGACCCCACGTGCAGCAGCGCCCGCGCGAAGGCGGCGCGGTCGGGGCTCACGGCCTCCAGGCAGAAGGCCGAGAGCAGAGCGTCGGCCGGAGGGTCCAGGGGGGCCCCCAGCGGGTCCGGGCGGTGCACGTCGATGGGCAGGATCCGGCGGAGGCGATCCCGCAGCCGGCGCTCCTTGTCCTGCCACGGCTCCCTGAGGGGTGGGGGAGGAACGGCGGGAAGGGGGGAGTGGGGAGGGGTGTGTGTGTGGGGGATTAATGGGGGGGCACAGGGATGTGGATCGACCCAGAACCCACTGGGATGTGGGGATGGGATGAACCCGGCACGCACAGGGATGTAGGGATGGGATCAGTCCAGAACCCACAGGGATGTGGGGATGGGATCGACCCAGAACCCACTGGGATGTGGGGATGGAATCAACCCTGAACCCACCAGGATATGGGGATGGGATCCTGCAGGGATGTGGGAAGGGAATGAACCCAGCACCCACCGGGATGTGGGGATGGGATCAGTCCAGAACCCACAGGGATGTGGGGATGGGATCCTGCCGGGATGTGGGAAGGGAGTGAACCCAGCACACACAGGGATGTGGGAATGGGATGAACCCAGAACCCACAGGGATGTGGGGATGGGATCAATCCAACACACAGGGATGTGGGGATGTGGTCGACTCAGAACCCACAGGAATGCGGGGACAGGATCCTGCAGGGATGTGGGAGTGGGATCGTGGAAGGATGTGGGGGTAGGATCAATCCAGAACCCCCAGGGACCTGGGAACAGGGCCTTGCAGGGGTGGACCCAGCACCCGCAGGGACACAGGGACAGGATCCCCTGGGGATCAACCTGGCAGCCAAGTGATGGGAGGGGATTGGGTGGGGATTGATCAGGAACACACAGGATAGTGGAGACAGAATCCCATGGATATGTGGGGCAGGGATCTTGCAGGGATCACCCCAGCATTCACAGGGGTCGGGGGGGGGCCGTGATCTCCTGGGATTTGGGGACATGATTCCTTAGGGATCATCCCAGCATCTGCAGGAGCACGGGGCTGTGATCCCATGGGATTTGGGGATAGAATCCCTCAGGGATCATCCCAGCATCTGCAGGAGCACGGGACCGCGATCTCATGGGATTTGGGGATAGAATCCCTCAGGGATCACCCCAGCATCTACAGGGATGTGGGGCTGTGATCCTGGGGGGCCTCGGGCACATAATCCCGCAGGGGCCACCCCAGCACCACCCCTGTCCCCTTTCACCCCCCTACAACCTCTCCCACCCCCCACCCTCACCCCCCACGGCCCCCTACCCGCGGCCCTCGATCTTGCAGACGTGCTGGATGAAGGGGCTCCAGTCGAAGGCTCCGGGGTCCCCCCGCACCCACCGGCCCAGCTCCTCCCTGTTCACCGCCAGGTAGTCGGTGGCCACGATCTCCTCGAAGTGGTCGCAGGCGCTCAGCAGTTGGTAGATGGTGGGGCCCGAGCCCACATCGATCAGGGTCTGGCCCCGGATCTCACCTGGGCGGGGGGGGGACACGACATGGAGGAGGAGGGTCCCACACCCACCCCGGGGACCGGGAAAACCCGGGCGGGCGATAGGAGCTGCCCCCAGCGTGGGATGTGGGCGCGGCGGGCACCGAGGGTGCCCCGTGCCTCGGTTTCCCTGCCCCGTGCCTCAGTTTCCCTGCCCCGTGCCTCGGTTTCCCTGCCCCGTGCCTCGGTTTCCCTACCCCGCTGCGGGGCTTTGGGGGGGTCCCCGAGCCCCCTCTCACCGCTGGCGAAGGTGTCGGCGAGGCATCGCAGCTTCCAGGGCACCACGAACTCCTCGGAGGAGAAGTCGGCGCGGGGGGGGAGGTAGTTGTTGCGCAGGTACGCGCGGGGGTCGAAGCGCTCGTAGCCCTCGCGGAGCTCGGCCAGGCTGCTCATGGCGGGGGGGCTGCGGCTCCCGCGCCCGGGAATCGCCTTTTATCCCTGTCCGGGCCCGGGGGGGGCGGCGGGGAGCAGTGACGGCCCCATCCATCCAGCCCCCCGTCCCTCCATCCATCATCCATCCCGGCTCCCAGCCGTCCATCCATCCCCGATAACTGGGTTAGCGCCGGAGCCCCGGAGCCATCCCGGAGCTGATAACGCTCTGCTGCCCTTCCCGGGCTGAGGGATCCAGGAATCCTGTCCCAGTCCCTGCGTCTGGGACACTGTGACCAGCCCTGCACTGCCCCAGGGCTGGGAATGCTCATGAGTGTCCCACGGGATGGGAATGGGGAGGAATTGCGTTGGGGATAAGGATGGAAAGGGTTTGGGATGGGGGGAGAAACGTGACGAGGATTGGGAAGGGGATGGGAATGGTGTGGGATGGGGATGGGAACATGGAGGGATTGGGATGGAATGGGATGGGGATGAGGGTGGGAAGGGTTTGGAATGGGATGGGGATTGGAGTGGGGGAAATGGAATAGGGATTGTAATGGGGATAGGAAGGGATTGGAAAGGGATGGGGATGGAAAAGGGATGATAGGGATGGAAAAGGGGTGATGGAGATGGAAAAGGGATTGGAATGAAGTGGGGCTTGGGATGGGAAGGGATTGGGATGGGGCCTATCTGAGCTCACCATCACCAGTGAGATGAGTGTGCTGGACCCCAGCCCAGCCCTGGCAGGAGCTGTGCCATCTCTGCCAGATCCCAGTGCTCCCAGTGCTCCCAGTGCTCCCAGTGCTCTGGGACAAGGAGCAGGGTGAGACCCACTTGTGGGTCTGGGGGGGGGTTTGAAGCCCCCAAATCCTGCCTGTGCCGGAGCTGTAGGTGGGTGAAGGGGAAGGGACAGGCAGCTCCTGGGAGGAAGGGCCGGGATCGGGGCCGGGATGGAGCCAGGCTGGGCTCAGGGAGGGCACAGGGCCTGGCAGGGGCCCAGGGACAGTGGGATCCGGACGGGAACAGCTAATCTGGGCACGGGGGCCATCCTGGATCCTGGCACCAGGGCGGGTGACAAGGGGGGTTATATAAGCACAAGGGGCCCCCCCTCCCAAATCCGCCCCCCCAAACCCTGCAGGACACCCGTGTCCCTGCAGCTGCTGTGCCTCAGTGCCCCCCATCCCACAGCAGGTCCCTCCCCCTAAGCCTCACCCCCCCCAAACTCCCCCCCCCCAAAGACACCTCCTGCGTGAGCCTTTTATTGCCGTACAAAGACCACCGTTTGTACAAACCCAGCCCACCCACCCACCCACCCACCCCGCCCCCCGCAGGCCCCCCAGGGCCCCCCCTCGGCCCCGGGCAGGTCTCAGCGCTCCTCATCTTCACGTTCCCGTCTCTTTGCCAGGGAAACTGAGTCACGCCGGTGCTGCTGGGAGCCCCCCGAAGCGCGGGAGGCCCCCGACCCGCAGGGACCCCGTCCCGACCGGCCCCCACCGCGCCCTCAGCGGGGTGGGCTCCCAGGCGAAGGGGAGCCCACCCCCACCTGCCCCCTCCCTCCTGCGCTGCCTCTTCGGGGTGGCTGAGCAGATCCAGGTCTCTGGGTCCCCCCAGCCCCCCAAAATCAGCCTCGTGCCCCCCCGACCCCACCCCCCGTCCCCCATCCCCGCTCAGCCCCGCTGGGCCTCGTGGGAGAGGGAGCGGGAGAGGGTCCGGGGGAGCCCCCCCTTGGCTCCGCGGAGGTCTGGGGGGGCGAAGAGGGGTACGGGGAAGGTTCGGGCGTAGGGCAGGAGGTGCTGGGCCAGGGGTTGCCCCAGGACCCCCACCCGGAGCAGCCCCCAGGGCGAGCGCTGCTGCAGCACCCGCACGGCCCCGCGCTGCTCCAGCGACTCCCGGCGCGCCGTGTCCACCTCCCGCCGGCACCACCTGGGCACGGGGCATTTGTGAGGGTCAGCACAGGGACCCCAGAGCCCCGTGGGAACTCCCCCGTCCTGCTTTTGCCTGTTAGGGGTTACCCCATCCCACCAGGAGACCCCCTCCATGTCCTGCACCACCCCCCTGGAGACTCCTGTGTTCCATCCCATCCCATCCCGTGGGGACCCCCAGAGACCCCCATGTCCCACTCCATCCCACCAGGACTCCTGGAGACCCCCTTCTCCCCTCCCATCCTGCAGTGACCCCAGGATACCCCCATGTCCTGCACCGCCCCATGGCCCCATCAGGGTCCTTGGACCCCCCTATAGCCCCCAAACCCTACGGAAATATCCCACTTTGGGACCCCCAGAGTCTCCCACAGCCCCAAGAACCCATGGAAACCCCATAGTTTGAGACCCTTGGAGCCCCTCGAAGCCCCATCAGGACCCCTGGAGCCGCCCACAACCTCAAGACCCTGTGGAACTCCATGGAGCCCCCCACAGTCCCCAGACCCCACGGAAACCCCATATTTTGGGGCCCACTGGAAGCCCCCAAAGCCCCCCATCACGACCCCTAGAGCCGCCAACAACCCCGAGACCCCACGGAACCCCTAGTTTGGGACACTTGGAGCCCCCCACAACCCCAGGACACCACGGAAACCCCACATTCCGGGATCCTTGGAGCCTCCCACAACCCCAGCACCCCATGAAAACCCCCCTGGCCCTTGGTGTCCCTCGCCCCCAGCACCCCCGTGCCCCCCTGTGCCCCCCTGGCCGTGCCCCTCACCGCTCCTCGGGCCGGGTGCTGAGCTCCAGGTCCAGCCACTCGGCACTGAAGGTCTCTCCCCTGCCCACGTCCCGCTCGCTGACGGAGCAGCCCAGGCGGGCTGAGAGCCCCCCGCCGCAGCCCCCCACCACGCCGGGGCCCACCATGGTGCCAGTGCCCCCCCCCCGCGCCCGCCCCGCTTTTATGGCCCCGCTCGGGCTATTTTGGGAGGTGTCTCTGGCACGGCGGGCACGGGACGGTGCCAAGGAGGGGGTTTTGGGGGGGTGGCACTGCTGACACGTGTCACCCCTGCGTGTGCCACCCACGGGCGTGTACCCCCCCCACTGCCAGCAACGTGATGGCACCGGCAGGACCCCCCCTGGCCCCTGCCCAGGGCACGTCCGGCCTTTCCCTGCCCCCGGGACCCCGGAGGGGGTCGATGAACGTGGGGTGCCACTGCCAATGCGGTGCCACTGCCACCCTGTGCCACCAGAGGGACATTGGGGACCCTCCCTCAGGACAAGGGGGGTTCTGGCTGCAGGGCCCCCCAAACAGGCTGTTTATAGGGCCTCCCCCAGGCTGTTTATAGGGCCAACAGATGGGTGCCTGCCAGGTGCCAGCGGCCCTGGGCTCACAGGCACGGGGCTGGTGACAAGGGGGGGACGTGGGGCTCCAGCCACCCCCAGCCACCCCTCAGCTGTGGGGGTCCCACCCCAGGGAAGCACCGAGGGTTGGGGGGCACGGGGGGCACCCGGTGTAGAGGTGGAGACTCCTTGTCCATGGAGCTGCCGGTGCCACCACGGGGTGGGGGACAGTGACACCCAGGAGCAGGGACACCCACAGCCACTGCCACCACCCACCCACGGCCAAAGGAGCCTGGAGACCCCACCCTTTGTGCCCGGGGCGGGGGGAGGGTTTTGGGGTGACCCCATTCCTGGGCTTCGATCCCCGCGGGTGACAAAGGGCACGAGGGGCACGAGGAGCTGCAAACAGTGCAAGGCTTTAATTCCCCCCTCACAGACTTGGGGGATTCAGGGGCAGATCCCCAGGCCATGGGGAAGGGGGGGGTGCAGAGAGCCCCAGGGGGGGGTGTTGCTCTGGGTGCCCCCCCCCTCCCTTCGTGCAGCCCCCGCGTGCGGGGGGGGCCCCGCGCTGCTGCTGCTGCTGCTGCTGCTGTTTTTAGAGCAGCACACGGAGCTCACAGGTAGAGAAACCGCAGTCGCCCCCGCGCCCCCCCAACCCCCAACCCCCCCCCCACACCCCCAAAAAGGATCAAAGTCTCTGCTTAAGGCAAATCCCGCGCCGGGAGCTGCGGGATCGGGAAGGGGGAAGGGCTCACCCGGCCCCATGGAGGGGGTTTGTGCAGTCCCAGCTGTGCCCCGGGGTTTGGGGCACAGCCCCGGGGGGCACAGGGGGTGTGGGGGGGCACAGGCTGTGCCTAAACCCCGACGTCAGAGCTGGCATGGGGCTCGGCTGTGCCCTCACCCCGTCACAGCCTCCACTCCCGTCCCCTCTTCCTCATGGAATTGGGGCGCAAGGACAGGAATTTGGGGGTCACAGCTGAGCCCCCACCCCCTGTGTGGGGCAGGGGGGGGTCACACCTGCCCTGTGTGGGGCAGGGGGGGTCAGCCCAGCCCCAGAGAAGGGCAGGGCAGGGGTTTGGCACATAACAGTCAGTGGTTCCAGGGCCCCAACGAGGGGGCAGGAGGAGCTGAGCCCCCTGCCTGGGGTCAGCCCAGCGCTGGCAGCAGGGGGTCCTCTCCCTGGGGAGGGGGTGTAGGGTCCTGTCCCCCCCCTCTGGAGCAGAGAGGGCTGTGGAATGTCCTCAGGGCTTGGAGCAGAGCTCGGCCATGCGCTGGCGCAGGTGGAAGGCGAACTCGAACATGGTGGCAGCCAGGCTCTGGTGGATCAGGTACCGCGGCAGCCGACCCTGCAGGGACACAACGGGGCTGGCACAGGGCTGGGGACTGGCCCCATCCCACCCCAGGGCCTTCCAGGGACACAGAATCACGAGCACAAGTTTGGGAATGGGAGCTGCCCTCATCCCAACCCGGGGAGTTCCTGGGATGCAGGAGCCATGGGTGAGGTTTGGGGCTGGGGGCTGGTCCCCTTCCCACCCCAAGGGGTGCTCCAGGGACACAAGTGAGGGTTTTGGGCCGAGGGGTTGCTCCTGTTTCAATCCAAGAAGTTCCAGAGACGTGAAGCCATGAGCAGGATTTGGGGTTGGGGTCTGCCCCCATCCCATCCCATCCCGTCCCGTCCCATCCCAGGGGGTTCCAGGGACAGGGACACAGAGCCACGAGCAAGATTTGGGGCTGGGGGCTCCGGAGGGGCTCCAGGGATGCAGGAGCCCTCTGTGAGGTTTGGGATGGGGGCTCCAGGGATGCTCCAGGGATGCTCCAGGAGCACCACAGTGCGGAGCTGCGGCTCTCGCGGAGCTCCGATCCGGGGGAGGATCTGCAACGTGGTTTGATTTCCCTAAAAAAGCCCTGCACGACTCACCCCCACCCGCCTCAGCCTCAGCTCCGTGATGGGAGATCCAGGAAAAAAATAATAATCCCAGTCCCTGCGGGGGGAGGGAGCCCAGGCAGGGCCGGGAGCTGCTCCGGGGGTCCCGAGCAGGGAGGGATGAGTGGGCAACTATCCTGGGGGTCAGGTGGGCACAGGACACCCCCCTGCCCTCAGATTGGGGGGTTCCAGCACAGATTTTTCCCTGGAGAGGGTTTCCTCTCCGATAAAAGGGCAGGAGAGTGCGAGGCCGCTGTTCCAGGGGCCATTTCAGTCACCTCCCCACACGGACCCAAACACACACACGTGCGGAATCCTGGAATCCTCCCCCCTCCCGGAGCAGGAAGGGATGAGCCACGGGCTATAAATACCCCTCCAGGGCCAAAGGAAGCAGCGAGCAGCTCCGGAGGGGGTCTGGGCACTGGCAGAGCCCCTCGGGAAGGCGCTGGGAGCAGTTGGGGGTTATTTATAGCTCGGCCGCTCCGGAATTCCTCCCACCGCGGAGGCGGCTCCGGCCCGGGAAGCACAAGGAACCTCTTCTCTTTCCGAGCCCCATCACAGGGGTTTGTTTACCCCCCTCAAAGCCCTTACAGGCATCGGAGCCAGATCCATGAAGGAGAAAACACATCCCTGGCACAACGGGGTGGGAGGGCACTGCCCCGCTCCAGAGCACTTCCCAAAGCCTTTGGCAAGGCAGGCAGGAGCCTCTGGGGGAGGGGAGGGGAGAGGGCCGTGGGAGGGGAGGGAGGGGAGGGCTGGGGCTGCTGCAGCACAGCGATGAATGGAGCCTTTGTGCCGCTGCGGCAGCGCCGTTACCACGTCAACCTCCCGCAGGGGCAGGAACGGGCCCGGCTCCGCTCCTGCTCCCACTCCCGCCCCATCCCGGGCTCTCCCGGGCCACCCTTTTGTCCGGGACACCGGCAAGGCCACTGGCAACAGCTCCACAAAGAGCTCCGGACCTGGGAAACCTCATTCCCCCCGGGTGGATACGGGGTGGCCGTGGTTGTATCGGGGGGTGTTGGAGCTGGGAATTGCCCCTTTGGAGCGTTCCTGGGAGTAGCCAGGCACAACTCCCGTGGCCAGCAGTTTTTTGTTCCCAAACTGGATAAAAACCTCCCTTACCCCAGTCCTGCACTCAGAGGTGAAACCCCTAAATGAAATCTCTCAGGTAAGGAAGAGCTTCCCCATCTCCCCACTGGGGCAATGAGGGGGATTTTGGGGTAGTTCAACCTCCACCTGAGTCCCTTCAGGGCAGTGCTTGATAAGGAACCACTCCCATGGCTGCTGGGATCCAGGAGCAGGGCCCTGGGATGCCGGAGCCCCCGGGAGAGCTGCACTGGGGACCAGGAACCGGCTTTACCTTCAGATCCGTGTTGAGAATCCAGATGAAGGTGCAGACCCTGGGGTTGCTGGGACACTTGAGGACGATGAATCCTCCGGGTCCATTCTCACCCCTGTGGAGCAGAGCCAAGAGGATCAGCCAGAGCCAGGGCTGGCTGGAATCCTGCACTGCTCTGGGATGCTCCGTGCGGGTCCCGCCCGGCAGCCAGGGCTGGGGCCCGGTGGGGCAGGAGCAGATGTGGAGAGCCCAGGAAGGTGTTCCTTGGCTCCAGGTGCACGAGCCAGCACGGCAGGGCAGGCTTCCCACAGGTGCCTTGGCAGCAGTGGTGCCAGAGCAGCAGCTCTGCCTCTGGACTGTGCCAGCTCTTCCCCACGGGAAGGTTTCCCAGCCAGGTACAACTAAGAGGTCCCAGGGAAGCCCTGTGTGCTCAGGACAGGCTCAGGACAAGGATCCTGTCACTCCAGCCCCCAGATCCTTGCTGGCACCATCTGATCCATCCCCGAAACGGGAGCTGTGCACACACACACAGCCCAGACACAGGTTTCCCTTCCCTCCCCAGAACACACAGTTTTTGCTGGGTATATTTGTTCAAGGATTTTTCCAGGCCTCGAAGTCCCCTGCTCTTAAATGGAGTGAGGCAGCTCTGAGATAAAATGGCAATTACTTTAACCAGATTATTGGGAAAAACGACGTGGGAGCGCGGCAGCACAGCTGGGCCCCGGCAGGAACAAGGAGTCCTTGTCTGCTGAGCCCGACCCTGCCAGGACCCAGCACCAGCCTGGCCCTTCTGAACGAGAGAGGCCAAAGCCCTGCTGAGATTTTGGGAGCTGCTCCATCCTTCTTTCACCCACGGGACCTTCTCTCCATGTCTTAAACTCAGTTTACGAGGAGCACGAGGCATGTGAGAGGCTGGGAGTGCATCCAGGTGCTTATTGCCCCTCCGAAATTCCTGCTGCACAAACAGGATGCTGACTGGGACGGGGCTGGTGCTGCTGCTGGTTGGGCACCTCCACTCCCCTGAGCTGGGAAACGCCCCAGCAACACTGACAGCACAGAGAGTTTCTTGAACAAAGGGAGACGAGCAAGGGAAGCGAGGTTTGGCTCCACAAATAGCTCGGCTTCCTGCAAGCCCTGCCAGGAAAGGCAGCAGGGTTTGCAGCTAAGTGGCTCTTTGCCCTAAAGCTTCGTTTGAAGTGAGTGATCCCAGCTGAGAAAAAGAGCCCCTGGCTCTTACCTGACGTACTTGGAGAGAGGAGGCTTCAGGCTGTGCGTGGTCGATATCCCTGAGGAAACGTACCTGTCCCTTCTCCTCTCGATCCGACGCACGTTCACGAAATCCCTGAGCAAAGAAAGGGCACTGCCTGCTCAGCACACACACATGGCATGTGGAGGGAACAGATCCCGCTCCCCTGACTGCTGGGAAAGGCTGTGGCAGGGCTGTGTCAACACAGGGACAAAGCACAGCCAGCACTGATATGTGGGAGCCCGACCGAGCGGCCGCCTGACGTTTGGAGCTCTGAGAATCCTGCCAGGAATGTCTGGAGGAAAATTTCAGGGGCTGCTCGCCCTTGGGAGGGTCACACAGCAGTGACACCGGAGCTCCCAGCCAGCCCAGAGCATTCCCAGTGCCCTCAGAGGGCTCTCCCCGTGGTTTGGGGGGTGTTTTGGGGGCTCAGCATGAACAGAGTGGGATGAACTGACCTTGGGGAAACCACCCCTCCGGCAGCTCCGGCCGCCACGTCGTACGAGACAATCGTGTTGTCCTCGATCCGCTGCAAGATCTGGGGAGGGGATAAATAAAAACAAGAGAGATTCGCTCAGGCTGTGCCTCCAAGTGCCAAGAGCTGGGGGATACAGACCCTCCCCCGAAACTAGCACTGGGATCAGAGCACCCACAGGGTCTCCGGCAGCGGAGGGGGGTGAGTTTGCTGCTGGTGTGTGACGGGTTTGCCTCCCGAGTTTTTTGGGGGGCACAGGTGTCACCTCCAGCTCCCCAGCACAACGCCCAGACGCTCCAGCGAGCACAGGCAGGCTCAGCTCAGCCTTGGCCCCTCTCCCTGCCCACCTCACGGGCTCTTGGCTGGGCTCAGGCAGCGGCTGCCGCGCGGCGCTGGGATGAGCGGCGGAGATTTAACGCCTCAGCGACTGGGACCCAGCTCGGCTCCAGCACGGCCTGGGCACTGCCAGCAGCCTGTGCTGGGCTGGGAAGCTCCAGCTCTCCGCTCCAAGGAGCTCCTGTGATTAAGCCATCTTTGTCCAGCACGCTCACCTGGCACGCTGCCACTGTTCTGTTCCACAGGATCATCTTCTCCGGCTGGAGAATCACCTCCTGGTAAACCAGCTCGGGAGAGCACTGCAGGAAAGCCTGAGGACACAGCCAGAGCAGTCAGCCAGGCCCTCTGCTCCCCTTGGGGAAGATTATTTTTAAGGAACACAGGGCAGGACACAAAGGACAAGGGGGATCATATTGGAGAGCGGCCTGGCTTGCGTGCAGCCAAAGCCACGGGTGTCACCCCTGTCCCAGTGCTCCCAGGGGACTGGGGGGCACAAACCCACAGGGTTTGGGAGCACTGAGCTCTGTGCTGGTGTGAGGGCAAGGATCTGTCTGTTTGCCTCCTCTCCCACCCCAATTCCCAGCAGCTCCCCATGCACCATTGCTTTGGGAAGCCGCATTTTAGACTCTCCAAGTCATTCCAAGCTCCACCACGCCCACCATCCATTCCCCCCCCACGCACATCCCCACGGGACCGGGGATCTTTGGAGGCAAACGGTTAATGCAGTAAAAGTGGGACCATCCAGCTTTTCCTGGTGAACACACACAAGAGCTGCTCCACTGGCAGCTCCTGCCAGCAAGGCAACATATGCACTGGAACAAAGAGAAGCCACGGCAGCGCCGCCGCTTCATTAGAGCGTGGTTCCCAGCCAAGGCTCTCCAGCTTGGGAGAGGGCACGGAGCAAGGCACTTCCGAGCGGCTCTTCCCGGTGCCAGGCAGCAGCAGACGCCTGCTCAACCCTGGTCTTGCTGGCAATTAGTTCCAATTAGCCTCCTTGGTCAGATTAGCCCGAGATGCTGGGGTTGGAAGCGAGTCTTGCAGTCACCTGCTCCCAATTCTCCCGGCAGAGTCCGGGGCCCGGGATGTTTGCTGGGGAGTTTGTCTGCCGGCCAAGGGGTTTTCCTGGAGAGATTCCCCAGTGCAGTTCATCTGCCTCAAGCACAGGGAGCGTGTTCTGCAGCCCTGACCTGTCCTGAAAGCTGAGCTGTGGCCCTTTGCCCGTGCCAGACTGGCTGAGGAATCGATCCAGGGAGGTTCTTACCTTTAGAATAAAGGTCTTGCCGTGGAAAGGGATTTCAAAAGTGTAAACAACATCACCAAAGTCCTGTGCAAGAGATAAGAGAGTTGTATTTGTGTAAGCAAAAGGAATTGCTCCTATCTGGGGTGAAGCCAGGCAAAACCCTGAGGTTCCTGCCACCCCGAGGGATTCCCCTTCTCCCCTCCAGTGTCCCCCTGTCCCCCACAGCGGGCACAGAAACCGCCCCAAGCACGTTTCAGCTGGCCATGCCCAAATTTCCATCAACAAAACAACATCCAGAGAGGCAGCAGGGGTGAGACAGAAAAAGAATCCGCCCCGTGCCAGCCTGCAAACCCCACGTCAAGGTCAAACTCTCTTTGCAGCACTGGGGCAGGAGAGGGGGGTCAGTGCCAGCACTGCCGGTGCCACCGATGTCGGAGCTGAGCCCCCCCCGAGGGGCTGGGCATGGGCACAGGAAAACCTTTCATCGTTAGCCCTGTGTTAAACTCTGATTAGTCTATTTAAATCCATCCCCCTTTGGAAAAAGAAAACAATCTGCCCAGCTAGTTTGGCATCAGACAAAGGATCACTTGACAGGGGAATTTGAAACACCAGATGAGACAGCACTTTGCAGGGCTCGCACCTCCCCAGTCGTGTTTCCACCTCGGGAAAAAAAAACCCTGGTTGGGTTTGGGGGGCAGAGACACCTCCTCTTTCTCCCCACCCTTCAGAGCTCTGGACACCCCAGAAAACTCTGGGGTGGGCAAAGACACATCCCAGATTTACACTCCAGGTCCCTGTGCTGGGGAAGGGGGGACACCAGTGGATTTGGGGGTGGGAAGAGCAGTTTGTACCCCACACTTCCTGCTGCCACGTGGGCCAAGACCCCAGTTTGGGTCCGCCCAGCAGGCTCCAAGGCACCTTTCCATGGAGTAAGAGCTGAGCTGGAGCCATGGGAGCAGCATTCCAGTGCTCACCCCAAAGGTGAGCCCTCCAACCCTGCCCACCCACCACTGGCCAGAGGGAGGAGGGCTGGGCTCCTGCTCCCGTCAAACTGCAAGGCAATTAAACGTCTAATTAAATAAGAGGAGATTTTGCATTTAACTGAACTGGAAGAGATTCCTAATTCAATCAGGTAATTGTAACGCTTGTTAATTTTTCATGGCGCAAGGAGGCTTCCAAAGCCTCGTTTGTCCCGGTTTTTGTTAAGCCATCCGTGCCCTCTGCCAGCTCTGGGAGGGGGGGACACCACACCACACTTGCATTGTTTTTCTCGAACTTCCAGTTCTCCTCCTGGGCGAGGATTTGGTCCACGACCTCCATGGCCTCCTTGCCTTGCCGGACATACTCCTTTTCCTGGGAAAGCAGGGAGGGTTTCATTAGCTGGGCATGCAGGAGGCCTGAGGGGGGTGTGTAAGGCTGCTCCCCCCCCCCTTCCCCGACTCTCCAGGCTGGCACAGGGAAAAGGGGATCAGAAATCTCTTAATTTGGGTCACAGAGGCCTCATTTTGGAGCTCCAAGTCACGCTCCCCGCCCTGGCTCGGATCCACACACCAGCTGCGGCTCCTGCCTCAGCGTGAGGGCTTCCAGCAGGCAAAGGGCTCTGGGATGTGCAGCTTCCTTCCTGGAGCAGCCACAACGGGGGCTGAACGGCAGCAGGACCATTGGAAAAGGCCACAAAGCCCGTGCCCAGCCAGGTTTTGGGGAGGTGAAGGGCCACCCCGCAAGTCATGGGGACAGGGAGGTGATGCCCGTGCTGGAATGCGACCAAAAAAGCAGGGATGGAAGGAGGACAGGCAGGAGCAGAGCCAGGACACATCCCTGTGGGATGCTGCAGGGAAGAAGACACAGCCCTGGGGGAGTGGGGTGAAGCTGGGGGGCTCAGGGGACCCTTCCTGTGGTGGCCACGAGGGGCTCAGCCACACATCCCCAGAGCAGAGGGTGTGGAATGGGGGACAGTAGGACGGGGGAGATTCCCACAGCCCCACATCAGCCTGGAGAGGGACAGGGACAGTCCCAGCCTCGGGCTGTGCTGCCTCAGTTTACCTGAGCTGTCAAGGGCTTTCTCCCTGTGCCTTCCTCATCCGACTCATTGTCTGACCCTGCAGGGAAACACCCAATTAATTCACAGTTAACGAAAGTCCCACTGGTACAACCCTCTGACCTTCTCCTGGGGGCAGTGTCTGATCCCTGTCCTGTATCCAACGGGAAGGGCTGTCAGTGAGGATGACTCCAGCCCTGTGTCCCTGAACACCTGCTCAGCTCTGGAAGGCTGAGCTCATCCTGGGTGTCACCTACACTGGGATAACAGCTCTGGAAGGCTGAGCTCATCTCAGGTGTCACCTACACCAGGATAACAGCTCTGGAAGGCTGAGCTCATCCTGGGTGTCACCTACACCAGGATAACAGCTCTGGAAGGCTGAGCTCATCTCAGGTGTCACCTACACCAGGATAACAGCTCTGGAAGGCTGAGCTCATCTCAGGTGTCACCTACACCAGGATAACAGCTCTGGAAGGCTGAGCTCATCTCAGGTGTCACCTACACCAGGATAACAGCTCTGGAAGGCTGAGCTCATCCTGGGTGTCACCTACACTGGGATAACAGCTCTGGAAGGCTGAGCTCATCCTGGGTGTCACCTACACCGGGATAACAGCTCTGGAAGGCTGAGCTCATCCTGGGTGTCACCTACACCAGGATAACAGCTCTGGAAGGCTGAGCTCATCTCAGGTGTCACCTACACTGGGATAACAGCTCTGGAAGGCTGAGCTCATCCTGGGTGTCACCTACACTGGGATAACAGCTCTGGAAGGCTGAGCTCATCCTGAGTGTCACCTACACTGGGATAACAGCTCCAGGTGACATCTCCCTGCTCCAGTACCAGCACAGTTGGTGTACCAGGGAAGTTTCCCAGGGCAGGGAAGTGCTGCCAGCCCTGTTCCTCCCCTGCCTGTGCCCACCCACCCCCGTGCCCTCATCCCCAGGCAGCCTTTTCCAAGCACACAGCTCAGAGGATTTAATCCCAAGCCCACACAAGGCTCTGGTTTCCCAGGGAGCTGCATCCTGGCACGTGGGGCCCAGGGTGGCTCCGACAAAAAGGTGGCACGGGGACAGTGTGGAGGGTGAGGAGAGGGGTCCCTGTTTGGCAGTGTCAGTTCTTGGAGGCTCAGGGAAGGGATGTGGAGGTGAGGAATGTCGTGAGGATGAGCTGGGAAGGGAGGGAAGGGCTCAAGGGGAGGAGAACAGCACTTCTTACCTGCAAAGGACTCAGGGGGGGAGTAGAACTGCCCCTCAGAGAGGGCCCGGGGGTAGAGCAGGGGCCGTGAGGCCGCAGCCTGGGCTGCCAGGTACCCTGGGAATGGGAGCACAGGGATTACACACTGGCATCCCCACCCAGGGGTCCCAGCCCTGCCCAAACACCCTCCCAGCCACTCGTTTCCCACATTTTCCCCTGAGTTTTCCCACTGACACCAGCCAGCCCATGAGCTTTGCAGCTCCTGTTGCCTCATCTTTTGTCTGAGACGTTTTATCTGCCCGGAGATCAATGGGCTCTTCTGCCTGTCAAATAATCCAAAGGCGATTAAGCATCTAATTAAATAAGAGCTTCCCCTGGAAGCAATTTGGAACCTGAGCCTAATCCAATAGAGGCATTAAACACTTGATCATTTTTCATCTTAAAGCCTCCTTGCAAGACCCAAACATCCTCTGGTGCTTTCCAGTCAGTCACAGCATTTCTGATCCAGCCCTGCCTGACAAATGCCCCCTCGTTCAGTGCCACTTCCCAGCCAGTGAGGCCTGGAAGAGGGACAAATCCTTGTGCTGCTGCAGGAATGGGCAGCTATTCCAGTCCAGGATGAGCACCCGCTTCCTGGAAGGACCCTGGGGGTTACAGGGTGACGTGGAAAGCATTAGGTCAGGCTCAGTTTGTGCTCAGGGTGACCTCAGAGACCACAGGCTGTGGAATGTCACACCCCATAACTCACACCGTGCCCCATAACTGCAGCAATCCCCCTGGAAAGGTCTCCAGACAGATCCAAGCACAGGGATCAGGGACATGGAGTCCAACACTCTGCCTGGCATTTGCCTCACTGCTTCCAAACACTTTCTCCCATGCAGAGGATCCAGACACTGGGGAATCTGGCACATTTTTCTCCCCTCAATTAAAAGATGCTTTTTATAATCTGGTATTTTCTTCCCCTGAAGGGACTCGTACACCATTAGCAGAACTGAGTCAGGCACTTCCCATCCCAGCCAGCCTGGAGATGCCTTCTCCAGAAATGTCAGATAAAAGGTGCTGTCAAAGCAGCAGCAACCCCAGGCCTGGTGCTTTCATCCAACCCCTACCAGGGAGGAGCGAGGTACTCACATCGCTCCTCTTCTGCTTCCTGAGTGAGGACTTTAAAATCCAGGAACCAGGTCTCCAGCCAGGCAATGACAAACGAGACGATGGGAAGCAAGTAGCCAAAAGCCCCTTTGGTCAGAAGCTGCATTGAGGAAAACACAGGGAATTACCCAAATGGGATTAAAAAAAAAACCAAACCAACAAGCATCAAGGAAGCACGAAGGGAGCGCAGGGAAACCAACCTCGGAGAGGATGACCTTCACAATCAGGAAGGCACTGGAGACCAGTGTGGTGACCTGGAACGTGAATTGACGTGGCTCAGATAAACAAATAAGCGCCTCAGATCCCCGTGAAGCCCAGGGGAAGAGGGAAAATGAAACCAGGAGAGGCCAAAGTGGCTCTTACCGCGATGACCCACCAGTGGCGCAGGCGGATGACGGCGTAGCCCAGGAGCAGCACCACGAACCGGAACAGGGCCAGGAGCTGCACCAACACCCCCCCAGAGACACCAGTCACTGCCCCTGCCCCAGTGCCAGCTGCTGGGGGGGCAGGGACAGGTGCCAGCTCTCGAGGGACAGGCGGGGTCGAGGCTGTGACCGGCTGGGAATCAAGGCTTGGGTTGTGGGGACACCCCAGACCCTCCCTGTCCCCCCCTCCCCGAGCCCTGCAGGAGGCTGAGATACTCACAAATATGTCAAAGAAAGAGCTCTTGAACTTGTAATCGATGATTTCATCCTTCAGGTTCTTCTGGATGCCATCCTTGGTCTGAGGGGAGAGACAGGGAAGCAGGAAGCTGCTGAGTGCACTGATAAGGAACTCCCAGGAGAAGGAGCCCGGCCAAGCAGTGCCTGGGGTTATGGCCAGGGCAAGGAAGGCACCTGGAATACAAATGCTGCCCAGCACAGGAGCAGGGAGGATCCCACGGCACATTTCCCCCCGGGATTCAGGCTGAGGAGTGTGGGTTGGGCAGGCAGGGACATTAAACACCTCCATGTGCTGCTTTCCAACACCCAAATCCGCTCCTCTGGCTCAGCACAGCCAGAGCCACCAGATCCTGAAGGCCCTGGGTGGGCACCTCCCACTGCTTCCAAGTGACAGACTTCAGAGGAACGGGAGGAGACGTGGAAAAAGTGGAAAACCACAGGAAAATGCTTCTGCAGCACCTTCAGTAACGCACTGAGCCATCAGAACATCTCCCTGCCAGGGCTCTCGGGGTCACCCGGGACCTGGAGGGGGGTTTAAGGATCCTCCTCCTGCCAAGCACTGAGGGGTCCCCTCTCCTTCCTTCCCAGCCACAGCTTCCCACAGCTCACAGCAGCACTCCAGGAAACGTGATGGAAGGAGGGAACCAGCAGGTTCAAACGTGCTGGCAAAGGGAAGGGGGAGGAGAGGAGGATGCCCAGCCAGGGGCACTGAGGGAACCTGGAAGAGGCAAAACCACTCTCTGGGATTCACGGAAAAGGCTCAGAGAGGAGCATTCCCACCTCACCCCGAGATAATCCCGGGTCTGACAGCCCTGGCACCACAAATCCTGGGAGCTGGGATGGCTGTTTGTGAGGAGATGGGACAAGTGCTGCACCTTCAGGCTGTTGGTCCGAGCTGGGCCCAGCTGGCTGGGAGGGGCTGGATGTGAGGAGCTCTTGGATGGGCTGCGAGGAACGAGGTGCTGGATCTCGGGCCAGCCCTTGGCAGGAGGTGTCCTGGCACCCTCCAAGGTCAGGAGAGGAGCCATTGGGAAGGGATCCCTCTGGGCAAGGGCTGGGGCTTAAAATCCAGGGAGAGGGGGGCAAGGAGAGGGGGCAAAGCAGTGCTGGGCTGTTCCTCCAGCTGGTCTGTGGCCACGGGACTTGTGCCAGCTTTGCCACCAAGAGCCTCTTCCCACACCACGGGATGCTCCAGGAGGGATGAAGACACAGGCAAAGCTCTGGGTGTTGGCTTTTGGGGGCTGTTTTCAGCTCAAACACAGGCTGTGGACAAGGCAGACAAACGACCCGAGGCATCTCTTTGTCTCTGCAGAATTACAGTTTGCTCTTAACGAGGGGCAATTTGCTCAGCTTATCTCTGAGCCGAGGAAACCGTTGGGATAACAAAAAGGGAAAAAAAAAAGGCCCATTAGTCATGATACCAAATCGTTGCTCTTCATAACCAGGCAAATAAGCTGCTCTAATAGCTTTAAATATGCAGCATTTCGGCTCGGGGCCCAAATATCAGCAGTTAGTCACTCATTAATGGCTACCTGAACGACCCACGCTCGGCATCACCCTGGTGACCGAGCCAGGATTATCTCCCCGGGGCTGGAATTGCTGGTTTGGAGGCAGCACCTCCCCCTGGGAGAACTGGGACAGGAGCAGGAGGCCGGGGTCCAAACTGGGCGTGCTGGACACTACTGGCATCGCTGGAATGCTGGCTGGGAGATGGTTTTTCCTAAGGGGATGAAGGGCAGGGGTCTCCTGGGGCTCCCAGGGCAGGGTGAGGAGCTGCTGCCAGGACAATCTGTTAAGTGCAGACACACAGTGATAAGAAGGGCAGAGATAAGGGCTGTAAAAGTGAGCAGGATCCAGTGCTGATAACCAAGGCCAGAGCCCGGGGTCTATCAGATCATCTCTTCCAGGGAAGGACATGGAGTGCCTGAAACCAGTCAGGACTGATCCAGGGAAAATAAAAACAAAACACAGCCCAGGGAGGGACCTGGGCCCGGTGGGACTGGGGTAAATAAACTGGATTTTCCCGGTGGTTGCAACACAGAGCAAAGGCAGCAGCTTGTGACAGTCAGAGGGGACCAAGCCCCTCGTGTTACAGTCCCTTGGGAGGTGGAACAGCACCTCCAGCTTTCCAAAGCTGAGATTAGCAGCAGTATTTTGGGATCAAAGCCCCTCAAGGATCCTCCCCTGCTCTGAGAACACGACAGCAGTGAGCCCAGGGAGCAGCTTTGCTGAAGGCCAGGGGAGCAGCAGGGAAATTTGGCTCAACCTGGTGATTCCAGGAGCCCTGGATCTCCTTAGAACACAACACAGCGTCACAGGGACTGTGTTAACGACCCTGGACAGCCCCCACAGAGCCCGGGGCAGGAAACGAGCTGGACTTTAGTTTACACTCAGGAACAGCCAGCGCTGGGAAGAGCAAACAAAGATTGGTCCCAGGAGTGCTGGGACAGAGCAATCAACTGAGGGAGCCTAAACAGGGCAAAGATTCCCGGGTTTTGTTTCCTCCAACTCACATTGAGCTCGATGATCCAGAGCAGGGAGATGAAGAGCAGGTCGAAGGTGACGAAGAGGCAGAAGGTCCTCCTCACATCCGAGATGACCTTCCTCTTCTCCGGGGACAAGAAGTAGGGGGAGAAGCCCTGGCTCTGGGAGAGGGAGGAGCTGATGGAGGCGATGGCCGGCAGGCTGCGTTCCAGGTCGTGCTGCAGGTCCGTGGGCTTGTTCATCCTCCGGGATCGGCACCGGGAACGTCGGCCGCGGCAGCGTCACCTGCGGGGGGACACCGGGGACACTCAGACACCCCTCCTGCCACCCCCCAGAGGCAAATAATCCCATGAACATCAGATACTGGGAAGGAATTCCTCCCTGTGAAGGTGGGGAGGCCCTGGTTGCCCAGAGAAGCTGGGGCTGCTCCATCCCTGGAAGTGTCCAAGGCCAGGTTGGAGCAACCTGGGATAGTGGAAGGTGTCCCAGCCCATGGCAGGGGGTGGGACTGGATGGGCTTTAATGCTGTGACAGCAGAAAAAGGAGCCCCAAACCTCACAGAGGTGCCATGGCAGAAGGAAAAGGGGCCACAAACCCCATGGAGATGCCATGGAAGCAGAAAAAGGGGCTGCAAACCCCATGGAGACGGTGTGACGGAAGGAAAAGGGACCCCAAACCTCATGGAGATACCGTGGTAGCAGGAAAAGGGGCTGCAAATCCCACGGAAAGGTCGTGACAGGAGGCAAAAGGGGCCCCAAACCCCACACAAAGATGTCGTGGAAGCAGGGAAAGGGGCCTCAGGATGTTTCAGGAGCAGTGCCCAGGATCACCTCACGCTTCCCTGTGCAGGGAAGGCAAAGCCTCAGGAGCCGAGGGCACAGATCTCAACCTGCACAGCCAGGACAGGACCCTGCTCCCCCCAGGGGTGGGATGGTGGGTCTGGTGCCCAGCTGGGCCAGGCAGAGCAGCAGGGAGGCAGCAGGGAAGGGGCTGCTCCGTGTCCCAGCCCAGGGCTGGCGGTGCCGGGCACACGCGGCCCCGGCACGAGCGAGGTGCTGGAATTCTGAGCCTGTTTTCCTGCAGCTGTGCCAAGCATTGTACTGAGATGTTTCCTCTCCGTCAGAGGAGCACAAGGAGGGCCCTGTGGAGCTGGAGCGTGACACGGGCACGGGAGACAAACACGGAACGAGGATGCCAGAACAGGTCGGACCAGGGATCTGTCAGTGCCACCTCCCAGTCACCCCCACAGCCTCCCTCCCTCCCAAACCCTCCTGCTCTGGGATGTTTTGCCTCCCAAAAGAACCCCCTCCCATTCTGTTTGTGCTGTGAGCTCTGGGGCAGTTCCGTGCCTGCTGGGATTCATCCACGACAGACCCCAACTGCAACAACCAGGGAAAAACAACACAGGGCTGTGCCCAGGCCTTTGGGAAGGGGAATCCATGGGGGCAGGCGAAGCCCCCTGGACACTGGAGCACCGAGCACGGCCTGATTTGGGGCGATCTGGGGCTCATCTGGATCCCTGAGCCAGCGGCCCCTGCATCCCATCCCCGGGGAGCAGCAGGGCCGGGAAGGGAACAAAGCTGGACTCCTGTCAAGTCCCTGCTGGTCCCTGTCTCGGAGGCGCTTCCAAAGGAGCTGGAAGCCCTGTCACTTCGGATCAGCCGCTCCAGGCGCCGGGCCCGGCTCAAAGTGACAAAAGTTAAGGACATCTGGGGGGGATAAATAATAAATCACCTCACGCCGGGGCCGCAGCCGCCCCCTCCCCCCCTCCTACAGCACTTTGCACTTAGGCAGCCCCCTCCTCCCACTTTAAAATCACCCTGGGAGGCTCCAGGGACCCAATCCCGGGATGCCGAGGGGCCAGGGCGGGGTGTTGGGACACAGCAGGACATGGGGACACGAGGACATGACAGGACACAGGGATATGGGGACACGGCAGCCCTGGTGCAGCTCATCCATCATTAATCCCAGCCTTCCCAAGGAGGTTTAAGCTTGGTTTGGAACATACATCCCCCCCCTCGCCATCCCAAACCGTCCAGGCACCACGGATTCCCGAGGGAACACCACAGCACCGTGGGGCAGGAATGTTGGAAGGTTGAGAGCAGGGCCTGGATGAGAGGGAGCGGAGCAAGGCGGCTGTTCCTGGGTGGCAGATGAATTATTGAGCTCCCTGGTGCTGTATTATGCATTCCAGCATCCTCCGCATCCCGCTCGCTCCCGCAGCCGGGAATGGGGGGGGGGGGTCAGCCGAAGGTCGGGCTCTGCTCCCAGGGAGTGAGGACGGGACCAGAGGGAGGAATTCCTTCATGGAAAAGGTGGTCAGGCACTGGAAGGGGCTGCCCAGGGAATGGTGGAGTCCCCATCCCTGGAATGTTCACCAAAAAAAGCTGTGGATGCGGCACGTGGGGATGTGGGTTAGTGGTGACAATTAAGGGTTGGACTTGGTGGCCTTGGAGGGCTTTTCCAGCCTAAATGACTCCATGATCCTGCTCCAGCAAGGGGCACACAGGGGGGACACTGCAGGGACCCCCCAGAGCTTCTCTGCCTCAAAAAAAGGGGATTTTTGGACTCTGAGGGAGGATTTTTGCTGGTGAAACCTCCTGGTTCAGGGATCAGGAGGCGACAGGGGCTGCAGGGACCAGGGGTGATTCCATATGGGCAGGGAATCCCAGTGGGAAGTGAGCATGGAAGAGAGGTGGAGGGTTGGGATCCTGATCCAATATCCAGCACCAGCAGGCAGGGAAACACCCCCAGCCCGGTGCCACCACCCCAAAACACCCCCAGCCCGGTGCCACCACCCCAAAACACCCCCAGCCCAGTGTCACCACCCCAAAACACCCCCAGCCCGGTGCCACCACCCCAAAACACCCCTAGCTCAGTGTCACCACCCCAAAACACCCCCAGCCTGGTGCCACCACCCCAAAACACCCTCAGCCCGGTGCCACCACCCCAAAACACCACCAGGACAGTGCCAGCAGGACTCTGGGCACCAAACCATCCTCGGGCACCTCCTGTCCCTGCCACAGCCCCTCAAAGCCCCCTGTCACCCCCTCCCCGTGGTGTCACCCCCTCCCCCTCTCCAGCTCCTCATTAGCCCCATTTGCATGTTAATGACCTGTCTCCAAGTCAGGAGGTTTTTTTTCTTCCCATCTCGTGACTCCACTTCTCCTTCCTCCCTCGCCTCCCTGTTCCCGTGACAACCCCTCCTGTCACCTCTCCCGGGATGTGCAGCCCGGGAACACCCCAAAAGCCCCTCTGCAGCCCCTCCCCTGCCCCGAGTCAGCACCGGGAGCCGGCAAAGGAGGTCCCTGGGGCCTTCCCCGTGCCCCCAGGAGGGGACGGAGCCCGGGGGCTCTTCCGAGACCCCCCCGGAGCAGTGGGAAGTGTTTGGGATCACAGCCGGGACCCTCCACCCCGCAGCCCCCCCGGGATCACTGTGGGGTGTCCCAGAGCTCGGAGTTTGCCGTGGGATTGAGGAGAGGGCAGGGCTGGGACCCCCAAGAGCCTGTGGGACCCCCCAGAGCCCCTCTGACCTACAGTGAGCCCCCGATGGGCCCCCCCAAAAGCCCCTCTGTCCTACAATTAACCCCCCCCAAAAGCCCTTCTACCCCCCCAAGGAACCTCTCAGTCCTACAAGGAGCCCCCCAGAGCCTCTCTGCTCCACCAGGAGCCCCCTGAGATCCCCCCACCAGCCCCGGTGCCCCCCGACAGCCCCTCCCCGGTACCGGGACCCCCCCTCCTCCCCCTCGCCATTCCCGGTTCGCAGCCGCTCGCGGGGCTCCCGGTCCCGCCAATGAACCGGGAGTGGGGGAGGGTGGGGGTGGTCAGAGTGTTTAACGGGCCCGTCCCTACCCCGGGACTCCCCCGGGACAGCCCCGTCCCGTCCCCACCGGCGGCCGCGCTCCCGGGCCCGCGGCAGCACCGGGGCCCTCGCACAGGGGCCGGGCCCATGTCTGAGCCCCGCCGAGGTGCCCCCAGGCCCCCCAAAGCTCCCCCGGACCTTCCCAAAGCCCCCCCGATCCCTCCGGTACCTCCCGGTGCCGGGTCCGGTCCCGCCGGGAGCCGCTTCCGGCCCCGCCGTCACCTCCGACCCCGGAAGGGAAACGGCGGCACCGACCATCGCCGGCCGCGGGGGGGGCGGGGGGGACCATTCACACCGGGGGGGGCACTGGGGCTGGGAGAGACCATTGATATCATTGCGGGGGGGTCTGTGAAGCTGGGAGAGACCATTGTACATGGAGGGGGAATCTATGGGGCTGGAAGAGACCATTCACCATGAGGGGGTCAGTGGGGCTGGGAGATTCCATTCCCAAAGTGGGAGGGGGATCCGAGGGGTGAAGGAAAGACCATTCGCTATGGGGGGGAGGATGTCTGGGGGGGGGGGGGAGGATGTCTGTGGGGGGGGAGGATGTCTGTGGGGTGAGGGAGGGAGAGACCATTCAGCACTGTGGGAGGCAGAATCCATGGGCCTGGGAGAGACCATTCCCAAAGGCGAGGTGGATCAGTGGGGCTGGGAAGGACCATTCTGCACATTGGGGGGGGGAGAGAGATGTCCATGGACACCTTGGACATGGACTTGGTCCTGCCCCATATCCCCCTTCTCCGGCCCCCAGAACACCCCCATCCCCTGCCCCACACCCCTGAGCTGTCACCACCCCCATATGGGGGTCGAGACCACCCAAACACAGGGGTCAGGACCCCCTATAAACAGGGGTCAGAACCACCCCCCCACCGGGGGTCAGGAGCCCCCCACATGGGGATCAGAGTCCCCCAAACACAGGGGTCAGGACCCCCCAAACACAAGGGGGTCAGAAAACCCCAAACACAGAGGTCAAGACTCCCCAAACAGGCTCAGGAGCCCCCAAACAAAGGGCTCAGAAGCCCCCAAATCATGGGGGTCAGGACCCCCCCACTCGTGGGTCAGAGCCCCCCATCATCCCCCCAGTCACTCTCCATCCTCTGTACAGCCTTTATTGCGGGCGGGGGGCTCTGCTCGAGGGGGGACCCGGGGGGGCACAACCCGGGGGGGTTGGGGGGGCCCAGACCCCTCCAGCACCCGGGGGGTCCCTCCCCAGCCCCTGCCCTGGCAGCTGGGGTTGGGGGTGGCACGAGGCCCAATGGGGAGGGGGTGGGGAGGGGCCTGGCATGGCCCGGCATGGCCCAGTTTGGCCCAGTACGGCCCAGTTTGTCCCGGCATGGCACGGCACGGCGCGGCACACGGCAGACGAAGCGCAGGCAGCGGGCAGGGGGGCGGCCGGGGGGGCACAGGCGAAGCTGCTGAGGCCGGATTTGGGGGGTGTTTGCTGGCGGGGGGGGCCGGGTCCCGGTGTCCCGGTGCCGGCTAACTGGTGCCCAGCGGGAAGGTGGGCGAGTGGCGCTCGGTGCCGATGGGGCGTGGGGGCACCTCGGAGAAGCCCACGTGTCGCCGCTCTGGGGACAGACAGGGGGGGTCACCGGGGACGTGGCGGCACCGGGGACACCGGGGGCATGGGGGGGACACACCCCACGTACCCCCAGTGCCACCGTCCTGCTCCTGCCCCAGCTCCTCCTCGTCACCCTCGTCGCCCTCGGGGTCCTCGGGGATCTCGGACACCGTCAGCGCCTTCAGGTCCTCCTCGCGCTCGTCGATGCCGCCGGCGAAGGAAACCTTCTGCCCGCCTGTGGGGGGACAGGACGGTGGCCCTGGTGGCCGGGATGGTGGCCCCGGCGGCACCCGATGCGGGGTGGCCCCGCTGCAGCACGGGGGGGACGGAGCCCCCAGTCCCGGTGCCCCCCCGGCACCCCCGGGTGAGGGGATGCAGCAGTTGGGTGGGTGGGTGGGTGGGCACGGACCTTTGTGGTCCCTGTGACCCCACCATCCCCATCCCAATCCTCCCACCATCCCCATCTCCTTGCCCCCCCTGCCACACCCACCCCTCCACCACCCCTGTCCCCATCCTCTTGCCACCCCTGGCCCCCCACCATCCCTATCCCTCCACCGTGCCCGTCCTCCTGCCACCCCCTTGCCATCCCTGTCACTCTGCCATCCCTGTCCCTGCCACTGTCCTCATCTTCCTGCCATCTCCATACCTGTCCCCCCATCACCCCCATCCTTCCACCATCCCTGTCCCCCCACCATCCCCATCCCCTCACCATTCCCACCTTTGTCCTCCCACCATCCCCATCCCTCCACCACTCCCATCCTCCCACCACCCCTGTCCCCCCACCAACCCCATCCCTCCTCCATCCCCATCCCCTCTCCGTCCCCATCCCGTTACCTTTCCGCTTGTGCGCCTTGAGCCCCGCGGGGAAGTAGCTCCTCTCTCTGCCCTGGCTCCCCGGGGCTGCCCGGGCGGGGGTGGATGAGACCGGGGCAGGGGGAGGCACGGCCGGCACCGGGGGCACCGCCGGTGCCGCGTCAGCCCGCGGCCGGGGGTCCCGCTGGCGTCACCCGGCCCCGCGGGGGACAGGGACACGGCCCGGCGGGTGAGTGGGCAGCAGGGACGCAGGGACGGGCAGCAGGGATGGGCAGCACCGGCAGCAGCCAGTCTGTGTCCTCCCCGCCCCCCTGGGCACCTCCCCTGCCCCGAGGGCTACAGGGGATGGTGGTCCCGGTCCCTGCTCCAGCAGCCCTGTCCCCATCTCCACGTGCCCCCCGGGCTCCAGAAATCCTGTCCCCGTGTTCCCTGGGCTCCAGAAGCCCCGACCCCACAGCCCAACATCCCCTGGGCTCTGGTACCCCCATCCCCCTGTCCCCGTGTCCCTTGGGCTTTGGCACCCCAGTCTCTGTGTCCCCACATGCCGTGGGTTCCAGCAGCCTCATCCCCACATCCCCACATCCCCTGGGCTCCAGGATCACTGTCCCTATGTCCCCCAAGCTCTGGCATCCCTGTCCCTGCATCCCCTGGGGTCTGGCATGCCCATCCCCATGTCCCCTGGGCTCCAGGACCCCCATCCCCACGTCCCCCCCCATGCCCCAGTCTCCCTCAGCCCCGTCCCCGTGCCCCCCTCACCAGACTCGAGGCCGCTGTCGGGGTCGCAGCCGTGCTCCCCGTCATCGGGCTCCCCGTCGGAGCTGTCCCCCCCTCCCAGGCCGCTCTCCTCCAGGTGGGACTGCACGATGCGCTGCACGGCTGGGGACACGCCGGTGTCACCGGGCACTGGGGGCACTGGGAGCACTGGGGTCTCCCCCCCAGAGGGACCCCGACCCCCCTGTTCCCCCCAGTGCTCCAGTGTCCCCCCCCCAGTGCTCCAGTGTCCCCCCGGGTGGTACCTTTGAGCGAGGGTGGGGTGTAGGCACACGGGTTGGTCCTCTTTGGTTTGAGCAGGCAGCCCTCGCCCGAGGAGCGCTGTGGGGGGAGCGGCTCTGGAACGGGGGGTCCTGGTGTCCCCCTCACACCAGAGGAGCCAGAGGGAACCAGGGCCCCCCCAGCCAGGTGGGTGCTGAGATGGGGGGGTCTCACAATGGGACCCCAAGGCAGACACAGCCCCCCCCATGGGGATGTGGTGTTGGGGACCCCCGTTGTGGGGACCCTGCCATGGAGACCCTGGGTTTGGGGCCCAGCCATAGGGACATGGCATTGGGGACCCCACAGTGGGGGCCCCTCCATGGGGACACGGCACTGGGGACCCCCTGATGGCCACAGGGCCGTTTGCACTGTGGCCAAACCCCACAGCCTGGCTCGGCTCCGTGTCCCTGTCCTGTGTCCCCGTCCTGTGTCCCCGTTCTGTGTCCCCGTTCTGTGTCCCCGTCCCCAGCGCTGGCACCGTGTGCCCGTCCCGGGAGGGAGCCGATAAGCACCAGGCGCCAGGGCTGGGCCCCGATAACCCCCGGGGGACACGGGACAGGGGGACGGGGCTGTGTTAGGGAGGGGGTCCTGGTGCCCACTCACCTGGTAGGGCAGGTTCTCGTCCTCTGGGTTGGCGGTGCCAGGGAGAGAGGGGTGAGTGTGAGGGGGGCTGCTGGCACCCCCGAGCCCCTGCTCCATGGGTTATCCTGCCACAGCATCCCCTCCCTGCCACCCCATTCCGTATGTGGCACCCCGTCCCCTCCCCACCACCATGTCCCATCCCAGACATCCCATTCCACAGGGGACACCGCATCCCACCCACCACCACGTCCCCTCTCTGCCTCCATGTCCCACCCCAGACATCCCATAACGTGCAGGACACCGTGTCCCCTCCATGCCACCATGTCCCATCCATGACATCCCGTTCCACAGGGGACACCGCATCCCATCCCTGCCACCACGTCCCATCCCAGACATCCCATAACATGCAGGTCACCGTGTCCCACCCCTGCCACCACCTCCCGTCCCTCGATCAGACATCCCCTGCCCCGTGTCCCAGCCCTGCCCCGTGTCCCACCCGCGTCCCTCTCACCTGGGGAGGAGTGTTCGGAGAGCTGGAAGAGCATGGCCGGCGTGGGCCTCCTCCGGCGGATCTGGGGCACAGCGGGGTGTCACGGGCTGGGGACGCCCCGGGTCCCCTGTCCCCTGCCCTGCACCCCGGACACACGTGTCTGCACGTCTGTGAGGGTGTGTGTGGGAGCGGGGACACGGACCCACCCGCCCCGGGGCCCCCACGCTGTCCCCGGTCCCTCCCAGCCCCACGAGAGCCCCAGCTCCTGCCGGGCCCCTCCGGGAGGGCTCCGGGTCCGGCGTGTGCTGGGAACGTCCCCTCGGATCAGGCACAACCAGTGGGGGTGGCTTCACTGTCCCCCAGCGTGTCCTGTCCCCTCCGTCCCGTCCCCGTCCTCATCCTGTCCCCTCCATCGAATCCCTTCCCTCCTGTTCCCTCTCTGTCCCTGTTCCTGCCCTGTTCCTGCCCTCTACAACTCTCCCTCCGCGGGACCGCGGCTCCCACGGGGACCTTGGAGCTCTCTCCTTGTCCCATCCTGTGTCCCCCATCCAGTCCCGTCCCCTTTGTCCCCCCCGTCCCGCGCCCTGCCCTCCCTGATCCCCCTTGTCCTGCTCTGCCGGTACCATCCCCTCCCTCCTGTCCCCTCCGATCCCCCTTGTCCTCCTCCCCGGTTCCATCCTCTCCCTCCCCTCTGTCCCCTCCCACCTCCCCCTTGTCCCATCCCATCTGCCCCAACACACCCCTCACGTCCCCTCTGTCCCCTCCGATCCCCCTTGCCCTGCTCTCCCCGTCCCATCCCGTGCCTCCTGTCCCTTCTGTCCCCTGTCCTATCCCCTCCAATCCCCCTCGTCCCCTCCCGTCCCCTCCGACCCCCCTTGTCCCATCCCGTCTCTCTTGTCCCCTCCAATCCCCCTTGTCCCATCCGCTTCCTCCTGTCCCCTCTGTCCCCATCCCATCCCGTTGTCCCCGTCCCTTCCCACCCCGCTCCAGCCCCCCCGGGGCTCTCCAGTGTCTCCCCCTCATCCCCCCCGGTCACTCCGGGGGTCCCCGCACCCCTCTTTCCCCCCTCACCATCTCGACGGCGCGGGGGTCCAGCTGGCTGGGGGGGGCCGGCACGGAGAACTGGATCTTCTTGCGCTCCTTGGGGTCCATGGCCTTGGCCGGGAGTCACCGGAGCCGGGGGGTCTCTGCCGCCGGTACCGAGCGGAGTTCGGTGGCGCCCGGGGCTCGGTACGGCGAGGAATGAGAGTGGCGGGAGGTGGGGAAGGCAGAGCCGGTGAGGAGGAGGAGGAGGAGGAGGAAGGAGAGGGAGGGAGGACACGTCTTCCTACCAGGCGCTGAATTATTCATCCCCCCCTCCCCGGGCAGGGGGGCTGAGGCCGCGGTAATGAGCCCTTGGGGAGCCCCTCAGGGGGTTCAGCCAACCCGTGGGGGGTCCTTAACCCCTTCCCTGCCGTGGGGGACCCCCGGCTGCGGTGGCGGGTTGGGATGGGACAGGGACGGGTGTCTCCATGTCCCTTGTGCCTCGGTCTCCCCCCGGGCGGGGGTGGGCAGGGGGTGGGGGTCCGGCCGCTCCCACCCTTGGGTGGGCAGTGGGAAAATCTCCTCCCGGGCTGCTCTGTGCTGCACGGGACAGGGACACCACTCCGGGGATATGGCCAGGGGACACCCGCGGGGACATGGGACCCCCAAAACATCCCATCACCTGCATGCTGGGGGTCCCCCCCACCCTCAGCTGCAGCCCCTGTGATGCCGGAGGTGGGGGGCTGTGCCCTCACCCAGGCTGTGCCCACCTGCCCCGGCTCTTCCCTGGCCCTCAGTGATTTTCCCCACAGAAAATCCCATGAAAAGACAATTTTTTTCCCCCCGGGGAAGTGGGGGCTCAGCCCCCCAGGGCACTGGTGCTGCACATTCCATACAGGGGGGGCCTGGGGCGTCAAAGGCATCTCTCTGGACCCCGCTGAGGGGGCACAACCAGGGGGGTCCCTGTGCAGGGGGACAGCAGGGTCACCAGGAGCCAGAGAGGTGGCTCGTCCCCTCCCGGGACGTCCTGGGGCAGTGGCCGTGGAAGCCGCCCCTGAGCAGGAATGAGGAAGGGGGAGCTGGGAACTGGCTCCGTCCCCCGGATCTCCCGGTGCTCCAACGGCTGCGGGTGGCCCCGGGCCAGCAGCCACCGCTCCAGCAAAATATTTACCCGAGTGGCACCGAGCCATGGACCAGCCTCCCGCCCGCCCGGCACCACGCGGCACAGCTCGGCAAAACACGGCAAAGCTCGGCTCTGCCTGGCAAAGCTCGGCTCTGGGGGACAAATCGTGGCTCTGGGGGACAAATCTTGGCTCCGGGTGAGAAATCTCAGCTCTGCGTGACAAAGCCCAGCTCTGGGTGATAAAACTCAGCTCTCTGGGTGACAAACTTGTGCCTGTGGCACAAGCGCAGTGCCCACCTGGGGACATCCCCGGGCCCAGCACCAGCACAGCCCAGTGTCCCCACGGAGGCCAAGACCTGGGGACAAGGGAAGGGAGTCCCTCGGTTACCCCCTGCCCAAGCTGGCCCCGTGCCAGGCGCCCCCCGTGCCAGGCTCTGAGCATCACCCCCATCCCGGGACCCGGGTCGTTATGGCAACAGGTTCCCGGGCTCCATCCCGCTGCCTGTTCCCGCTTCTCCCACCCACGAGGACGCCGTGTGAGGGGGTGGCCGGGACCCCTCCCCTCCCCTCCCCGCGCTGCGGCAGCGCCGGCACCCGCAGCCCCCCGGGATCGGCACGCGCCGCCCGCGCCCGCGCCCACGCTCGGAGCACCCGCGGGTGGCACCTGCAGCGTGGCACGGGGGGGGCCACACCGGGCCCGGAACACGGCGGGGGGGTGGGCACCTTCCAGGCACACGTGTGGCACACATGGTGGCCCTGCTCTTCGCTGGGACGGCCTCGTAAGGGGACCGTGGGCACCCGCGCCATGCCCGTGCCCGTGCCCGTGCCGTGCCAGTCCCCGTGCCCGTGCCGTGGAGCTGCGGGGGCTGCAGCTCTGTGCAGCAGCGAATCCTCCCTCTGAGAAGAGTAAAAATAGCAGCAGGTTGAGGGAAGAAGCTCTCACCCCCCCGCCAGCGGGCACCGGAGAGGAGCCACAGCCACGGGGACGGACATGGCGCGGTGGCACAGGGACAGGGGGCGACGGGAGGGGGCGTCGTGGGGACAGGGGGACACGGGGCCAGAGGGCTGTGGGGATGGGGAATTGTGGGGTCGGGGTGACACCAGGACAGGGGGCTGCGGGGATGGGGCGTCATGGGGACGGGGTGCCGTGGGGTCAGGGTGCTGTGGGGATGGAGGACACCCCCGTGGGGATGGGGACAAGACGGGGACAGAGCTGGGGACGGAGCGTCGCGGTGATGGGACACACCAGGGAGGGAGCACTGCGGGGACAGGGAATCAGTGGGGCAGTGGGGACAGGGTGCCCTGTCGATGGAGCATCGCGGACACAGGGCACGCTGGGGACAGGACAGAGCGACGCGGTCATGGGGTGCACCAGGGACGGAGGGTTGTGGGGACAGGACGTCATGGGGACAGGGTGGGGACGGGGTGCCGTGGGGACAGGGCCCTGCGGGGACAGGGCATCCTGGGGACGATCGCCCGGTCCAAGGGTGAGTGTCGGGGGGCGGGGCCTGTCTGTGAGGGGGCGCGGCCAGAAGGTGGGCGGGGCTCTGTCGGGGCAGGGGCTGTCGGGGGGCTCCAGGACCCCCCCAGTGCCCCCCACGCCTGTACCCCCCTCCAGATCCCCTGCCCGGCCCTGCGGGGGTGTCCCCACTCAGTCCCTGTGTGTCCCCCCTCCAGCTCCCCCCGGGGTGAGCCCCCCAAGACCCTCCGCACCCCAAGACCCACGGTGGGCGTCCCCCCCCACCCCGGAGCTGCAGCGGGGGCGGCGGGTGGGGGCCGGTGCTCCCCCCGGGGCGCAGGGGAGGAGCCGGGAGTGGGAACACGCGTGGGAAGCAGAGCACGCGTGGGAACCCGAGGGGGGGGGCGCGGGGGGCTTAACCCCTTCCCTGCCGGGAACCCCCCATGAGACCGGCCTGGGGGGGCTGCAGAGGAGAAGGGGGGCCTGCGGGGGGACCCTCCCCAAATGGGGCTCCACGGGGGGGGGCTGGAGAGGGGGCACCCCCTGCCCCAGGCAGGGGCACTGGGCAGCACTGGGGGGTGCAGTGGGGAAGCTGGGCAGCACTGGCAGGACTGGGGGGGGCTGCACCCCCATAACCCACCACGACGAGGGGGCTGCGACCCCCTATCCATGGAAAAACGCAAGGGCTCCCACCCTGGCATGAGGAGGGGCTGCGTGCCCGTGTTCCTGGTGGGACAGAGGGTTGTGACCCCACAGCTGGCAGGATGAGGGGGGGTCCCATCCCTGCAGCCCAACAGGGTGGTCGGGGGGCTGTGCCCTCCCTGCCTCCCCCAGAGCTGTGCCCGGTGCCCCCCATGCCCTCACCAGCCCCGTGTGCCCACGGTGACAGATGTCACTCCCGACGCTGGCATGGCCGGGCTGGCACGGCCACCCAGGGCTGGCACGGCCACCTGGGCTGGGCACTGGCTCAAGGGCTTTGGCAGGGGGTGGCCGGAGCAGAGGCACGGCTGGAGATGTCCTGCTTGGCAACCACCAGTCACCGGCCACTGGCCCACGCCAGGCCCCACACCCACAGCAGGGGGTGGGATGGGGGGCTGGGGGCACTGGGGGGTCCTGGGGCAACAGCCCTGGGGTGGGGACCCACCTGGGCAGGGGCTGGGATGGTTTAGGGTCGGCCTGGCTGAAAGGGGGAAACCTTGGAGGGGGAAATTTTGGGGGGGAATATTGGGATGGGTATGGGGGGGACAATTCCAGAGGGTCCCAGGAGGGAAGGGGTGCAGCCTGGGGGTCTCCTCTGCCTGGGGGACACCACGCTGGCTGTGCCTCAGTTTACCCACCTGTAACACGTGCCCTCCACACCCCAAAGCCCCCCCCCGCCCTCTTCCCTGCGGAGGTGAGACCCCGGGAGACCCCGAAACCCATCCTGGTGCTCCCATGGCGCCCTGCCAGGGTGGTCTGCGGGGGGGCTCTTAGCCCTGCTCCCCCCAGCCCATCTCTGACCCCCCCGGGGTGGCCAGGCCGCCAGCACAGACCAGTTTGCTGCCTCCATTCCCAGAAGAAAGAATAAAGTTAAAACATCTGTTAATTTATAAACCAATTTAACCATGACTGGTTAATAAATAGCTTCCAGCTGGCACCCCCAACCCGTGCCGGGCGAGGGGGACTGGGGGGGGGCACAGCCGGGCTTGATGCTCTCCCACAGCCCCCCCGGGGTCATTGTCACTTGTCCCCGTGGGGGTGTCCCTGGGGTCCCCGGGGATTCACCATGAGAGCCTGGGGGGGCACGACCACGGTGCCTGGTACAGGGGGGCCCTGGGGGGATGTAGGGGCTGGGATGGTGCCCATGGGGGGGTCTCTGGTCATGCGGGGTGGGGGGGGGATGTGGGGACACGGGGACCTGGGGGTGGGGGCTGCCCTGCTGCGGGGGGTGTTTGGTGATGGGGAGGTGGGAGGGCTGGGTGCAGGGAGGTGTGTGTGTGTGTACGTGTGTGTGCATGTATGTGCCAGGATGTGCTCGTGTGTGCATCTGTTTGAATGTGTGTGTGTGTGTGTGCGTGTGTGTGTGTGTGCCAGGGCTGTGCACGTGTGGGCATCCCCGTGTGTGCACAGGAGTGTATGTGTGTGTATGTGCATATACACATGTGGTATGCCAGGGATGTCCACGTGTGTGCATCCATGTGTGAGCATCCAGGAGTGTGCACATGTGTGACCCGTGTGTGTCCCACCCCAGCAGGGCCAAGCAGGGCCCCCCTGTCTCTCCCGCCATCCCCATGGATCTGGTGACGTGTCCCCGGCCCTGTGGAGCACCACCCTCACTGCTCATGGATCCAGGATGGATGCGCTGGAGAAGGGCCTGCCCCTGGCACTGGGGGGTCCCCACTCCTGCCCCCCACCCCTCTCCGGAGGCCGGGGGGTCGTGGATCTGGGGCAGGAGCCCCTTCCCGGCCGCGGCGCCCGACACGTGTCGCAATAGTAATGTAATTTGTTCGTTAACAATGGGCAGCTTGAGGTTTATATTTAATTACACCGATCGCACCAACCTGAACTCACCCTTATTCATCAATAATGCATGGGTTTGTGTTTATCGCTGCTTAATTAATCTGTGCTTACGACAATTAAAGGCTCGCAAAATCCCCCAAGGTGGCAGCGGGGAGCGGCTGCGCCGGGCTGGCACGAGCGCCGTGCCGGCGTCGTGGTGCTGGTGGTGGTGGTGCTGCCACGGCCACGGTGATGGTGTGGTGGCAGCACCGGCGTGGTCACCGTGGCAGTGTGGTCACCGTGCCGGTGTGGTTGTGGTGCCAGCGTGGTGGCGATGCCAGGGCGATCACCGTGTTGGCGTGTGGTGGCATCTGGTCACGGTGACATCGTGGTCACTGCTGGTGTGGTCATGGTCCCTGTGGTGCCATCATGGCCATGGTGCCGCCATGGTCACAGTGCCAGTGTGGTCACAGTGCCAGCGTGGTCACAGTGCTGGTGTGGTGGCAGTGCCGGCGTGGTCGCTGTGCCAGGGTCAGAGCCAGAGCAGCCACCAAACAGGGTGACCCCCCATGCACCCCCACCCTCAGGCGCCAGGAGGGGGGCAAAGGAAGACCCCCCCACACCGCACTGCCACAGTGGGGACCCCCCACCCCCCTCCCCACAAGGACACCACCGACACCACCACATCCATCGCGCCCATCCCTGTGCCCCCAAACCACCCCCATCCCTCCTCCCCGGCGCTTTGTCCCCCATTTCCCCTTCTCCCTACGCGCTCCCCACGCCCCGTTCCCCTCAGCGGGCAAGGGGGGGCCGGTGCCCCCCAGGCCGTGCCAGGCCAGCTCTGTGCCTTTAAGCGCGTTGCCGCGGCTGTCCCGGATCAGCCGGAGCGCCTATTAAATTTTTATGCGAAGTGTAAATGGGCCAGGTCTCCAGCTTCCCGCTCCCTCCGAATGATTTATTACTCGCAAATACCACAGAACTAATTAGTATAGTAATTAATTAATACGAATTTGCATATTTGCATGTGCAATTAGTGCAGTGGAGTGATTACTCTGAAAATGAGAAGTTGGGCCTGTCAGATGGGAGTGTGAACTGGAGTGGAAAAGCCTCGTGAAAATGATCCCGGGCGGCGGCACCGGGCACGCGGGCGGCACCGGGCACGCGGCGGCACCGGCGGGCGCCAGGCCCCCCGTCTGTGTGTGCTGGGGGGGTGCTCGGCCCCCGGGACACCCCCTTTCCCCCATCCCATCCCAGCCCCAGTCCCCACGCCATGGGGACCGCTCCATCCCTCGGCCATCTCCATGGCGACTCGCTGTGCCAGGCGCATCGCCATGGCAACGGGCCGGGCCACGCAGCCTCGCCATGGCGACTGTCGTCATCGCGCTCTGTCGCCATGGAGACCCCCCCATCTCCCCGAAATCCGCTCCCCGCCGGGCCCCCCCCACCTCGGTGTTGGGGTGGGGGTGCTGCTCCTCAGGGCGGGGGTCCCCGAAGGCACATGGGGGGTGGGATGAGGGTCCCTGGTGTCCCCAGGGATCGGAGCACCCCAGGATGGGGGCGAGCAGCCCAGGGTGCCCCACGCTGGGGGTCCCCAGTCCCCGGGGGCTGGTGGGAGCAGCCGAGACCTGTGATGGCAGCCCCCAGCTGGACCCGCTCCCAAGGGATGGGGACCCGAGACCCCCCAGGACGGGGCCTGGTACCCACAGATCCAAGTGCAGCCCTTTGCCTTTGTCCCTGGTGCCATGCCGGTGCCTCCTCACCGTGCCCACCCGCCTGGCTGAGGCCTGATGCACTCAGTGCATTTCTGGGAGGGCCACCAGCCGCCTGTCCCCTGGTTTTGGGGCACAGACGAGCAGGGCGGGGGGTGCTGGAGGGGGACACAGCTGAGGGCAGGCCCTGCCACCCCCACACACTGTGTCCCCCCCCTACCCCTCACACCTCCCCAGCCCCCTGAAACTGGCCCAGGCGCTGCCATCTGCCGTGGGGGGGCCGGGGGCCTCTGCCAGCAGTGCTCCTTGAGCCGTGCCCGCGCCGGTGGCACCACTGGTGTGTCCCCCCCGACCCACCAGGGTGGCCATGGCAGGGCTGCTGTGGCCACAGCCGGCCTCCTGGGGGTGACTGTGATGTCACACTGACGTCACAGTCCAGGTGTGACGTCATATACCTCTGTGACATCACCAGAGTGGCCTTGTTCCCTCACCAGCAGCACAAAGGCAGCTCCCTCCAGCCCTGGATCAGGGGCTGGGGTCCCCTGTCCCAGCCCCCCCAGTGTCCCCAAAGAGCATCTGACCCAAGCAGGGACAAACCCAGTGACCCCTGGGTGACAAAGAAGCACAGAGTGGGGGGGGAGACAAGTCCCCTGGGGCCACCTATGCCCCCACCCCAGGGCTCTCCATCCCCAGCCCCACAGGGCTCCGGCAGTTTCCCACTGGACAATTCCCAGGGCACCGTTTGCCTAATTAACAACATGTGGCTTAAAAAGCACTTGGCATGTTCCCGGCCCTTGTGTGACAGTGGGGGGAGCAGGGAGGGGACACAGACAGTGGGGTTGGATGCCCCAGGGCAGGATCAGCCCAGGACCACAACCCCAGGGCTGGCACAGCATCGCCCCATCCTCCTCTGGCTAAAGAAGGGGGGGTTCACTAAACCCCTCCCAATCCGAGCTGAGTCAGGGCCCCCCCTTTTCTCCCTCCATCCTTCGTTTCCCTCCTCCATCAGCTTCCTCTTGCCAGGCTCCCCAACCCACCCATGACCCCACGGTCACCCCTGCAGGGACCTTTAGGGACATGGGGACAGGCAGGGCACCCACCCCCCTCCCCATCCCCACAAGCCCCCCACCCACAGCTCTGGGTGACTGTCACTCACCCCGTGATGTGGGAAGATGCCCAGGGACGGGTCCCAGGAGGGAGGAGCTGCTCAAGGGACCCGACCTGGAGGCAGCAGGGACAGGGCCGGGGCCGGGGACAGGGATGGGGACAGGGACGGGCTCAGCTCCTGCTCCCGCCGCTCTCCTCCCCTCGGTGACATTCCCGGCGGTGGCTCCGCCGCGCGTTAGCGCATCCATCTCTCCCCATCCTTCACCTCCCAGAAATATTGCAGCGCCGAGCCGGCTCCATCTGGCACGGCCCCCGCCTCCCCCCGCACCGCACCGGGGACGCGCCGGAGCCGCATCCGCCCGCCCGGGCCCCGCACGGACCGGCCCGAGGGGGCACAGCGACCCTGCCAGCCAGGGGGGCAGCCGGGATGGGCCCTGTCCCACACCGGGGAGGGACAACGTGGCCTCGCCGAGGCGGTGCCACACGCCGGCCCCACGCTGGGGATGCGGCAGCCGGCTGAGCCCCGGAAAACTCGCCCCACGCGGAGCCCCTGGAACCGCCGCGGGCCCAGCTGGCTCCCAGCCGGGTCCCGGCACCACCCAGCACCCGACTCCCACCCCTGGCTCTGCCAGGGATGACCCGCTGCCGTGCCCTGGCCGTGCCCCCAGGATGGCACGTGTCCCCTGGCCGCTACCTCTGGGATGGAGCCGTGGCTGCCGCAGGCAGGGGCCCCACGTGCATCCATGGCCTTCCTGCCGGAGGGAGGGAAGGGACATGGAGGATGGATTTTGGAGGAGGAAAGAGCTTTGTGCCCTTTCCTGCTGGGCACCAGGGACCTGGATGGGGTGGCCAGAGGTGGAGGTGGCAGTGCTGGGACAGCTGGCCCTGGCACACAGGGACCAGCAGTGGGATGGGCAGCAGAGCCCAGGGGTCACTGGACCCAATTTCCCAATCCGCTGCACCCAAAAAGGCAGCACCCAGCTCTACCCCTGCTCCCACCCAGCTCCCTGAGCTGTGCCTGGTCCTGGGTTCACCTTGACCTCACCTGCCCCTGCTGTGCACGGCAGCCCCAATTCCCATGGGATGGATCCTGCTCATCCAGCCCCTGCGCTGTGACATCGGGACCCTGCTCACCTCCCCGGATGAAACCCCCACTCCAAAGTCACCCAGGGACCCGGGCAGGGCTGGCCCTGCCCCCTCTGCCTTGTGCCATCAGTGGTTGTGGTGGAGGGGACAGCACGGGGACAGCACCGGGTTCCCTCTCCTGCCCTCACCGTGGGCCGTGTCCCGGCACAGTCCGGCCGAGGGCCCGCGGCACCGCGAGGCAGCGGTTTGGGTTTTCATCTCCCTGCTCCTCTTTCATCTCCTCTCCCCGTTTCATGTCTCCACTTTCTTCTCCCTCCCAGCGCTGCGCATGCTGATGAGCCTCACGCCGGCGCCCACCCCGGCGCTCGCCGGCTGCTAATTAGGCTGGAACGGATACACCGGGCCGGGGGCTTGTGAATGTCCCTGTCCCCGTCCCTGTCCCTTCTCGGGCCAACCTGGACACTCCCCCCGTGGCATCTCCTCGGCCTCAGGCAGCCCCGGTGCCCCCACAGATCCCCCACGTGCTGTGAGCCCCGTGCCAGGAACCAGGACATCGCCGGCCTCGCTGCCCCGACGCCCGGGGTGTGGCCACCCCCTGGCCTGGGGACCGAGGGACTTACCCAGAGCTGGCACCAGTGTGCCACGGGCATCAGGAGAGGGTGGGCTCCCGGAGCGCGGCGATGCCCGCCAGGCACCCGCTGGCAAAATGGAGATGGCAGCAACAGAGGGAGCTGAGCGGTGCTGCGGGAAAGGGACGTGGCGTGCAGGGAGGATGCCCGGGAATCGGTGCCCGGCGTGGCACCGGCACCGGCAGGGCTGGGGTGGGCCCTGCCTCCCCGCGGGCCGGCCCCAGCCCAGGTGCCATCTGCTCGGCCACAGCCGTGAGTGACAGTCGGGGGGTTCGGCGGCGGGGGGGACGCTCACCGGCAGCGGAGGCCCCTCTGTCACGTGCCAGCCCCGGCACCTGCACCGGGGGAGTGGGCACCGTCGGCGCCGCTGGCACAGCCCTGGCAGCCGGGCACGGCCAGCCCTTTGTCTGCGTGTGGGCACAGACGTGGCCACCGCTGTCACCGTGTTCCTGCCGTGCCGTGGATGGCACGTGTGTGGCACCTCACCCCGGGCCTGCAGCCCTCGAGCCAGGCAGGCCCCGGCCCCTCAGGCTCGTGGGGACAGAGGGATCCAGGATGCAGCACCGGCCTCAATGGGCACAGCCAGGAGCAGGGCACTGGGTGATGGGATGTGGCTCCTGGGGACACCGTGTGCCCGTCTGGGCTCCCTGACCCAACAGAAAGGGCAGCAGTGGTTTCCGGGCACACAGACACCATGGCGGGGGCAGATTTGGAGGCCGGAGGGTGACAGAGCAGGCACCAGTGAGGAGTCACCCAGCAGACAAAGGCCTGGCCGGCTGTGCTGTGGCACTACTGGGCCTCAGCCACCAGCACCATGGCACTGGCACCCGCAGGGGGCTTGGAGCCCGTGTGTGTTGGGGAGGACACGTGTGTGCAGGCGTGTGTGTGTGTGTGTGTGTGCACGGCCGCGTGCCAAGGGCTGTGTGGGGCTGTGCCGTGGGCACGGAGGGAGGTTGGCGTGGCCGTGTGGCCACAGGGGTGCCGGAGGGGCCATGTGCCACCCGTGCAGGGACACACGGCCCCGCAGCCACCGCCCCTGCCCACGCCACACCCGCAGCCCCCTGCCCACCCCGCTGTGGCCACACCGGGCACCGCCACCACCGCCACGGTGCCCGGCCACAGCCCCCAGCCCGCGCCAGGCCCTCGCCGGCACCGCCATCGCCGCCCGGCTGCCGGCTGAGGGTGGGGACGGACCCGCTCGAGCCGCCGCGGCATTTTGCGGCGAGCCGCAGATGCCAGCTCCCAGCGAGGGACCCCGTGGCATCTCCCCCCTCGCCCCAGCGCCCGCCGGGGTCCCCGCCGCGCTCGGCCCAGCCGGGATGGCCGGTTTTCCCTCCGGCTCCATTGTTCCTGCCGGCCCCGCCATCGCCTGCCTCTCGCCCGGGTCCCATTTTGTGCCGTGCAGGCAGAGCTGGAGATTTGGAAGAGGGTTTTTTTTCTTTTTTCCCCCTTCTTTTTTTTTTTTTTTTTTTTTTTTTAGAGTACAGAGTGACAGATGGCGAGTCCTCCTTCCCCAGAGAGACAAATCTCCCTGAATGCAAGCGCATGTCAATCATTAGCTCTCATGTGATAGCTCTCGCGCATGACGTGCCAACCATATGGCACTGGCAGCAGAGCTGGTACCCCCTTTGCTGGGTAGAGATGCCACTCTCGCCTCCTTTTGGATAGAGGACTGCAGGAGGCTGGAGCACCTCAAGGAGCCGCGTCCCGCTCCCAGAAGATGCTGGGAACAATGAAATAAGAATTCCTGCGGTCCGCCCGAAGGTGAGTTATGTAAGAAGTGGAGGGTTGGGAGGGCAGCGGAGGAAACTTGAATGGAGAAAAGGCAACTTCCATGTTGATTTTGTTTCTCCGCCACGTCTCGCCCTTTTTTCCCCCCATCTTTCGTTCTCCCCCGGCCCTCGGTTCTCCCGTTCCCCGCCGGCCCCGCTGATGGGATTTTTCCCCCCCGCCGGAGCCTCCCCAAGGGGGGGTTGTTGGGGTTTCGCCCCCCCCCGGCGCCCCCCCCAGCCTGGGCGCGCCCGGGGCTCCGCGGTCCCGGTGGGACGGAGCGGGCAGCGGCGGCCGGGCGGCATCAACGAAATCAGCGCGGAGCCTCCGCGCCACCGCCCCGGGGGGGCCCGACCCGGCGGAGCCGCCCCCCCGCTCCCCCGCGGCTCCCCCGGCCCCCGCCCCGGGCGGTGCCCCCCGCCCCGGCCCCGCCGCGCCCACCGGCCCCGGGGGCGCCCCCGGCAGCGCCGCCGCCCGCGCCCCCCGCGCTCCCCCGGGGGGGCCCGGCCGCCCCCGCCGCCCCCCGGTTGGTGCCGCCGCATTTTACGGGCCCCGCTCCGGCGGCCGCGGGGAGCCCCGGGGCGGGGATGGGGGGGCGCCGGGCGGGGTTGACCGGGCCGGAGGGGGTACGAGGGGTATGGGGGGTACGGGGAGGGGGGGCGGCTGCGCCTCGACCCCCCGGCCACGGGACGGCGGTGGCGGAGCCGCGGCCGGGGTCGATCCGCGCCCGCGGCGGGGAAAAGTTGGAGGCGTCAAAGAAGGACCGGCGACACCGGGCCCAGCCCTCGGGGCACCGGGGAGGGGGTCACCGGGCGGGCCAGGGGCGGGGGGCGCGGGAGGGTGGGTGCGGAGGAGCGGGAGCGGGGCGCGGGCGGTGGCCGCGGGGACCCCGGCGGTGGGGTTGGGGGGAGGTCGGGAGGGGCGGCATCGCCGCGCCCCGAGAGAGCCCCGGTGCCCCCGGGGTCGGGCGGCCCGGGTGGGGGGCGGCGGCGGGCGGCCCCGCGCCCAATTCGTTTTCGCCGGTGCCGGCGGGTGGGAGCGGGGCGGGGGGGGGTGGGCGGGCGGCGGGGCCGCCGGTAACGCCTGGCTCTTTGCCCCCCGCTGCAGCCACCATGTTGACGCGACTTTTCAGCGAGCCCAGCCTGGTCCCCGAAGTCCCGAAATTCCCCGGTTGGGCCGAGGAGTGCGAGGAGGATGCCCGGAGCGAGAAGGAGGAGCGGGCGGGGAAGGGCTGCGCCCTCCCCGAGGAGCCGCCCGAGGGCTCGCTGGGGGAGAGCAAGGAGGAAGGGGAGCTAGGAGGGGACGAGGAGGAGGAGGAGGAGGAGGAGGAAGGCCTGGAGGAGGCGGAGGGCGAGCGGCCCAAGAAGCGCGGCCCCAAGAAGAGGAAGATGACGAAGGCGCGGCTGGAGCGGTCGAAGCTGCGGCGGCAGAAGGCGAACGCCCGGGAGAGGAACCGGATGCACGACCTGAACGCGGCCCTGGACAACCTGCGCAAGGTGGTTCCCTGCTACTCCAAAACCCAAAAACTCTCCAAAATCGAGACCCTCCGCTTGGCCAAGAACTACATCTGGGCTCTCTCCGAGATCCTGCGCTCGGGCAAGCGGCCCGACCTGGTCTCCTACGTGCAGACTCTGTGCAAGGGGCTATCCCAGCCCACCACCAACCTGGTGGCCGGCTGCCTCCAGCTCAACTCCCGCAACTTCCTGACGGAGCAGGGGCAGGAGGGGGGTCGGTTCCACGGCCCCAACGCCGCCTCCTTCGCCGTGCACCCCTACCCCTACCCCTGCTCGCGGCTGGCCGCGGCGCCCTGCCCGCCCGCCGCCGGCCCCGGGCCGCACGGGCTGAGGACACACGGCTACTGCGCCTCCGCCTACGAGAGCCTCTACGGCAACACCTCCCCCGACTACAACAGCTCGGAGTACGACGGGGGGCTCAGCCCCCCGCTCTGCATCAACGGCAACTTCTCCCTCAAGCAGGACTCTTCATCCCCCGACCACGAGAAAAGCTACCACTACTCTATGCACTACTCGGCGCTGCCCGGCTCCCGCCCCGCCGCCCATAACCTGGTCTTCGGGTCGGCGGGGATGCGCGGGGGGGTCCACTCCGAGAACATCTTCCCCTACGACATGCACCTCCCGCACGAGCGGGGCCCCATGTACGAGGAGCTCAACGCCTTCTTCCACAACTGACCCCCTCCCCGACACCCCTCCCCATCCCCGAGGTGGCGGGGAGGGAGGGGGAGACCCCCCTCCACACCCCCCCCACCCGCGGCGGCCCCGCGGACCGGCCCCCGGGGCTCCGCCGTGGGCTTTGGTGCAATATGGGGACCCGGCCCCGGCGGCGGGTCCCCGCGCCCCGTGGGGACAAAGTGCTTTTTTGGGAGGATTTCCCCTTTTCCTTAAATTTTTTATTAGTATTTATTTCGTTATTTTTAAATTTTGTTATTTATTGTTCTTTGTTATTTAATGTAATTTATTTAGTTATTTTATTACCGCTATTATCACCGCGATTATTATAATAACTGCCACAACAATTATAACGACTACAGCCATTATTACAATTACATTATTATTACTATTATTATTATTATTAATATTATTATTATTTTTCCCGGGGGAGATGTCCCGCACTGGCCGATCCCCCCCATCCAGCCCGTCGGAGCCCCCCCGGTGCCCAGCGCGATCCTCTGGGTCGAGCCGCTTCGTTTCCCTTTGAATTCGTTTTAATTTAATTTTATATATTTATTTTTTAAATTTTTTTTTTCTCCCTCCCACCCCCCCCCCCCCAAATTTTGGGCCGTTTCTCCCCTCCCCCGCCCTGACCCCGACCCCCCCCGCACCCCCCCGGCATTGGACACCCGCTGCCCCGGCCCGTGGGAGCGAGAGGAGCCCGCGCTGCGGCGCGGAGTGAAACTTTCCGAAGCAATAAAGAGGCGCAGGGAGGAACGAACCCCAATTTCTATCTATGCAAGAGGCCAGGCCCGGCGGACGCTCCGAGATGCACTTTGCTTTGGGGGGGCCCCGGCCCCGCTCCCCGCCCCGGGAGCTCCTCGCAGCGCGTGTGTCAGGACGTTTTTTACCTGTTTTAAAAAACTTGAAACGGAAAAAAAAAAAAAAAAAAAAGAAAAAAAAAAGAAAAAATAACGATAATAATTAAAAAAAAAAAAAAAGACACCCCCCCACCCCCGTGGAGCCGCCCCGGTTTTCCCGAGCTGGCGGAGCCGGGAAGCGCAGCCCGAGCTATGCAAGCGGGGCTCCGGGGGGGCTGGTGGGGCTGCGCCCCCCCCCCGCGGCGCCCGGCCCGGGGGTCTCCATCCCGGTTTGCCGCATTCCTTCGGCCGGGAGACGCCGGGAAGCCGATAACGCTTTTTTTTTTTTTTTTTTTTTTTTTTGGTTGGGTTTTCTCTTTTTTTTTGGATCTTTTTGTTGTCGGAACCTGCCCGCAACCACCTTCGAGAAACCAGCATTTTTAGAGACCAGGGAGGAGGAGAGGAGGATGCTTTCTGACAAACGTTTTGAAAACGAAAAAAAAAAATGGAAAAAAAAAATGGAAAAAAAAAAAAAAGGAAAGAAAAAAGTTTTGGGGAAAAAAAAAAAGAAAACGGGGAAAAAAAAAAAAGGGAAAAAGAAACAAAAACCCACAAACCGTTGTAGCAAAGGGGACCCGCTGCCCGACACCAGAAGTGCTTTCGTGTTTCCGTTCCGTTTCATTTCGATTAATAAATATTTATGGCCAACGATATGCAAGACCCCCCCGCGCCGGGCGCCGCTCCCGCTCCCCGGTCCCGGTTCCCGGTCCCCGTCCCCGCCGCCCGGACACTGCTCGGCGGCGGCGGAGCGCGGGGGCGCGGGGCCGGGGGGCCCGGCCGTACTGCATGCACCGGCCCCCCCTCCCTGCCGGGGCTGCCCCCCCCCGGCCCCGCTGGACGTTCGTCGCCCGGTCCCGGCCCCGCCAGGACTCGTCGGCCGTGACGAGCCGCCGCCGGTGCGATCGCGGCGAGGTTGTAATTACCGAGCGTCCTTCGACGGCGATTAATAAATATTCAATGTTGACTCCGCCGCCTTCGCCGCTTTCCTTCCGCCCCGGAGGCACCGGGGGCATTGGGGGGCACCGGGCCGAGCCCCCCCCGGCGGTGCCGCCGCCGCTCCCGCCGCCCGAGTGCGCGGCCCGCGGGCGGCGGCGCTGATATAACGCGGCTCTGCCCCACGGGTGTCCCCCCCGGGACCGCGGAGGCGGTGTCCCCCCCTCGCCAATAGGGGCACCGGGATCCGGAGCGGAGGCCCGGCTCGGTCCGCCGGCGGTGACACCGCTCCGGTCCCCCGGGAGCGGGAGCTCGGAGCGCGGTGCCCGGGGCTGGCACCGGGCCGCGGGGCCGGTGGCCGCGGCGAGGGCGCGCGGTGGCGGTGGCCAAGGCCGGGCTCCTCGGTGGCGACCCCGCGGCCCCGGCCGGCTCCAGGCGCGGTGCCCGCTGCTTGTACCGATTCCCGGTGCCGGTTCCCGACGGAGCCTCGGCGCGGTGCCCGGCCCCGGTGCCGGTGCCAGTGCCGATGCTGGTGCCTGTTGGAACCCCGGGAGCTCCGGCCAGGAGCCCGTGCCAGTGCCGGTGCCCGTGCCGGTTCTCGGAGCCGGTGCCCGTTGGAGCACTGGAAGCACCGGTGCGATGCCGGTGCCAGGTGCCTGGTGCCGTTCCCGGTACCCGCTGCCAGTGCCGGTGCCCGCTGGAGCCCCGGCAGCGCGGTGCCCGGTGCGGAGCTGTCCGCCGCCGCGGTGCTGAACGGGCGCCGGGGCTGCTTAACGGGCACCGGTGAATTCACCGTCCACGCCACCGGGGCTCGTCGCCACCCGACGGCCGCGGGCTCCGGGCAGGGTCGGGCACCGGGCTCCGACCGGTGCCGCTGCCCACGGCCGCGGGGGTGGCGGGGGTCGGTTCCCCGCGGGAGGCGTCGAGGTTGCGGGGATGGGGCCGCCGGTTCCCTCCCGGGAGAGGTGACGGTGCCCGCGCCCCGCAGCCTCGCGGTTTTTGGGGATAAACCGGGCCGGTTTGGGGTCGGGCCGGGACGCGCCGGGGCTGCCAACGGGGAATGGCTCCAGCGCGGCCCCGACGGGCCGGGCCCGGCCCCGGAGACGGCGGTGACAAGGAGTAGGGACCGGGCCGGGAGCCGATCCGCCGAGGTCCTACGAGCCGCTGGAGATGCCTCCGAGCCCCCCGAACCCCCCGACCCCCGGTCGGGCCCCGGCGCTCGCCGCTCTCCGCAGAGCAGCAGAGCCTCTTCCGACGGCTCCAGCCCGGGCATCCTCCCGGGACTCGTTTCTCCGGAGAAAAAGCCTCGGGGGGCCCTGTCGGGGGCTCGGCGGGGTCGGGAGAGGGCTCGGTGGGGTCGGGGGGGGTCGATGTGCGGCCCTTCTGCCGTCACCCGCAACCGGCGGCACCGGGGCCGCGGCGGCGAAGGGCGGATGCCCCGGCGGAGCAAAGGAGGGGGTCGCGGGGGGCCGGGGGCTGCGGGGGGGCCGCCGACATCTGCTCCCGGGGCCGGCTGTGCCAGGGGGTGCCGGCCCCGCTGGCGGGGCTGCGGGCTGCGTTCGATTCCCGGGATTTTTGTTTCCACGGTGCCCGCCCGGCCCTGCCGAAGGTGCGGGAACCCGCTCGGCTGCTCCGGCCCGGCCCGGCCCCGCAATGCGGCCCCGCGCTCGGTGCGCGGCCCCGGGGCAGAGCTCCGGAGAACAGCTCAGCTTCAAAGCTCCGGGGGAAGATTTTGGTGCACGGTCCCGGTGAACGGTTTCGTTGCAAAGCTCCGGTGCCCGGTCCCGGTACAAGGTTCCGGTGCCCGGTCCCGCTACCCGGCTCCGGTATCCAGCCCCGGTACAAGGCTCCAGTGCCCGGCTCCGGTGCCCAGCCGTTCCGCCCGGCAGCCCCGGTGCCCGGCAGCTCCCGGGGAGGGACGCGGGAGGTCGGGAGCCGCCGCCCCGCCGGGTTCTGAGAGTGTTTTTTGAGGGTTGGGGCTTTTTGGGGAGCTACCAGGACCCTGCACAGCTTGGCCGGGGGGACGGAGTGGGGCCAGCACCGAGGGGACCCCGCGGTGGCGGCTCTGGCGGTCTCAGCCTCCCTATTTCAAGGCAGGATGAGATGGGGGTGGAGGTGTCCCCCCCTCCATCGCCCCCGGTGCCCCGGTGCCCCCGGCCCGGCCCCTCTCCCGGCCCGGCGGAGCGCGGCGGGGGCGCGGGGCGAGCGCCAGCTCCGGGTCGCCGCTGCCACCGGCGAGTGCCAGCCGTGGGGGGGGGGAGGAGGAGTCATTGCTTCAGTTTAAATTTCATGGCATCTGTTCATTATTATACAGTGCGGATTTTTATATGGACAGCTAAATTAAAGACAGATTTCTGCCAAAATTGCAGATACCATAAAAAACCGGAGGCTCCCGGCGCCCGGCGCTCGCCGCGCTGCGGAGGCGGCCCCGCTCCGGGGGCCGGGAGCTGCCCCGGGGGTCGGGGAGGATGTGGGGGGTCGAGAGGGATGTGGGGGGGCTGCCCCCTGTTTTGTGCGATGGGGAGGCCGGGACGCCGCCCTCCGTGGGGGATCGGGGGGTCCCCGCGGTCCCCCGAGCCGCGGCCGGGGCGGGCCGGGCTGGCAGCGGTCCCCGCCGCCCCGGGGGCTGCCGAGCCGCCCCCTCCCCCGCCCGGTCTGCCAGGCTCCATCGCAGAGGAGTTAAAACAAGGACATCTGTGCCTGGAATCGCTGCGAAGCTCCGAACCTGCCAGCGCCTGCTGGCACCGGCCGCCGGCGGAGGCGGCTTCTCCGGAATGCGGCACCGCCGGCAGCTCCGCCCGGGGCCCCCGGCCCGGCCCCGGGGGCTGCGGGGCCAGGGGGGCCTTGGCCCGGCAGGGCAGTGTCCCCACCTGTGTGTGTCCCCATCGTGCCCCCGCCAGCCGCAGCCCTGTGCCCCGTGGGGTGGCCACAACCCGGCCCCCCCAGGCCTCGCTGGGGTTGTTCTTTCTCCCCCATTTACCCCCTGCCCCACCGAACCCCGGCCCCCCTCCCCACACGGAGTGTGTGGGGGGCGGTGGGAGATGCCAGGGGGTGAGTAGAGGGTCCTGCACCCTGGCTGGGCACGGGCAGCACTAGGGGGGCTGCACGGGTGGGCTGGAAGGGGGGAGAGCAATGGGGGGCAGGTGGTACATCCAGGGGCACCTGGATGGCTGGGGCTCTGCTGAGCCACCCGGGGGCTGCAGCCCAAAGTTTTGTGGGAAGGAGAGAACCCCCTCCTGGGGCCCAGGGGGAGAAAACAGGCAAAGCACAAGCAGGGGCAGAGGGGGAGGTTGGATCCAGCAGACACCAGGCTGGCTCTGGCTGGGAACACTGGAGAGCAGGTGGTGCCCACCTGAGCACCCCATGGCACCCCAGCCCTCTTCCCTTCCCTTTCCTTTCCCATTCCATTCCTTTCCATTCCTTCCCTTCCTTTCCCATTCCATTCCTTTCCCTTCCTTTCCCTTCCTTTCCCTTTTCCCTTCCTTTCCCTTCCTTTCCCTTTTCCCTTCCTTTCCCTTCCTTTCCCTTCCTTTCCCTTCCTTTCCTTTCCCTTCCTTTCCTTTCCTTTCCTTTCCTTTCCCTTCCCTTCCCTTCCCTTCCCTTCCCTTCCCTTCCCTTCCCTTCCCTTCCCTTCCCTTCCCTTCCCTTCCCTTCCCTTCCCTTCCCTTCCCTTCCCTTCCCTTCCCTTCCCTTCCCTTCCCTTCCCTTCCCTTCCCTTCCCTTCCCTTCCCTTCCCTTCCCTTCCCTTCCCTTCCCTTCCCTTCCCTTCCTTTTCCTTCCCTCCCAAGCCCCAGGCTGGGGGGCCCACCCTGTCCCGGTGCCCCCTGGGCCGAGGTCCCTCTCCCCCGTCTCTGTGGCAGCCGGTGGCTCATTTCATATGGGAAATGTCCATTTTGTTGCTACTTAAAAGCTGATTTACGGCGGCTGCATCCCAGCCCTGCCTTGGCCTGCGTTCATCCCATAATCTGCCCATTTCTCTTGGCAGCTCTGGCTCGCCGGAGTCTGTGCCGGGCAGCGGGAGCACCCGGCCCCTCCCACGGCCCCCGGGCCCGGGCCCTGCTCCCCCTGGCAGCCAGTTCCTGGTGCTGCTGGCAGCTGGATCCATCTGCTTCGAGCCCATCCCGATGTCCCCGAGACGAGACGGCAGCACCAGGCGATGCCTCTGGGATGGAGGGACCCAACACCCCGAAAACACCTTCCCTGGGGCCACAGGGCTGGAGGGAACACAGAAGGGGTTGGGGACAGCACGTGGGTGGCTTCACATCGTGCTGGCACAGCCAGGATCCCCTTCCATCCACCTGCACCCAGGAATGGGGCCGATGGGTCCATCAGGAGCCGGCAGGACAGACAGGGTGGGCACGGTGGCAGCAGCAGGGCCTGGGCCCGGCAGTCACGGAGGTCCCAGCCCTCCCTCGTGCTCCTAATTAAATTTTACCCGACTATAAATCTTTCTGTTAAATGTAATTGGAAAACACACCTTTGGAATCATCGCATTAACCCGGCGCCGGCGTTATCAGGGTGATTAAAGCCTTCCCCGCGCCGGGCAGGGCGGCGGGATTGCGCCGTAATCCCGGCAAAGCAAACAGGTCCCCAGCAAAACTAATTACATTTAGAGCAGCTGTGATAATAATCCTAATTCAACCCCGTTCGGTGCCTAAAACCCGGCGATCCGGCAGCGAAAGCCGGGGGCTGGGTGGGACGGGGGGAGCCCTGGCCCAGCTCTGCCCTCCAGGTCGTCCTTTCGTGGCACCACTGACAGGGATGGGGGTCCCTCTGGGGGTCCCTGGGGGTCGTGGATATGTGACCCCTGAGGGTTGGGGTCCCTGTGGGAGCTCCTTGCCCCCAGCCACTGGATTCACACTCCTCCTCACCCCTCCTGACCCCGTTGCCCCCGGGGCGCGGCCGCGGCCATGGCTGTGCCCGGGTGTCCGGGGGGGGGGAGGGTGGGGGGTGGCACGGTGCCCGAGCCCCCCCTGCTGTCCCCGGGGACGGGGGGATCGTGCGGCCGCAGCTGGCGCACGGAGCCGTAATGGCCACGGCTGGGCTGGCACGGCGGCCCCGCGCCTGCGGGCACACGGGCAGGAGCAGCTTGTGAGCCGTTTGTCCTTGACTAGTCCCCGCGTGGCCGCCCCTGCCTGGCGCTGCCACCGCACCCCCCCCCCAAGCCACCACAGAGACCCCCCCCAACTCATCACACGGGTGGCACCGCTGCCAGCACCACGGGCCGGGCAGGGTTTGCTTCCCACCGGAGCAAACCCTCTGTTGGCCTCTCCAACAGCGGGCACGGCACTGGCAACACCACTGGCACGGCCACAGTCACCACCAGCCCCACCCGGGTGATATTCCCACCCTCCCCATTCCCTCAGGGAGCGTTTGTTACAAAATACCCACCGGAGCCTTTTTGGGTTTTTTTTGTTTTGTTTTTTTTTTTGCCCCCTCTCTCTTTTTTTCTTTTTTTTTATTAAAGTTGCCAAAAATTTGTGTTAGCTAATGGCTTCTTAATTCCAACGAAACCGAGGGAAGGAAAATGATGCCATTCATCTTGTATTGGTTTGAAATCACGTCTGACAACTAATCGATCATACTGTGGGACATTAACTCCTTTGGATGGGGGCCCAAGCGCCTCTCGCAGCTCCTGCTCCCGCGCTGGATCCATTTAACTACTTTACTGCTGGTATTTTGGCACGTGGCTCCGCGGGGCTGGTTTTCCTCTCCGGTTGGTGCCGCTGAATTATTTGCCTTTCTCCGGGTACAGCTGGCACGAGGCGCCCGCAGCCTCCCCCGCCCCTCCGCGCGCCGCCGACCGTGCCCTTCACCCGACCTTCGCCCCCGCGGCCCCCCCGGGGTGCCCGGACCCCCCCCCCCCTCTTCCACAGGGGGATTTTTCTCCAGGTAGGAGCATCCAGGGGTCCTGGGGGCTCGAATGGGGGGTGGTTTTGTTCCCTGCCCCGTGGCGGCCCCAGGTGACCTGTGCCTCAGTTTCCCCATTGTTTCCCCGTTGTTTCCCTGTTGTTTCTCCATTTCCCCCCCATTTCTCCCCCCATTTCTCCAGGGGATGTTCCCACAGCGTGGTCACGGGGACAGACAGGTCGGGGAGTGGGGGGATGGTGGCACCTCACAGCCCTGAGCAAACCCTGGGTGTCCCCAACCCTGGGTGTCCCCAACCCTGGGTGTCCCCAACCTCAGTGTCCCCAACCCTGGGTGTCCCCAACCCGGGTGTCCCCAACCCGGGTGTCCCCAACCCTGGGTGTTCCCAACCCTGGGTGTTCCCAACCCTGGGTGTCCCCAACCCGGGTGTTCCCAACCCTGGGTGTCCCCAGCGCGGGTGTTCCCCCTCCCCAGGGGGTGTTGGTGACCCACCCTGTGCCACTGCCACACCCCAGGAGCCCGGTGACACCACAGGGCTTTGTGGGCACAGGGATGTGCCACCCTCTGTGTGTGGGGACCCCCGGGCACAGCCGAAGGTGCTGGGGACACCCCCCCATCTCCAGGACAAGGGGGTTGGACCCTCACCCCTTTTACCCACTGCTATGTGGGGATGCACAGGGAGAGACCCGGAGGGACCACAAGGACCCCAGAGGGACTCGGGATGCTCCCAGGACCCCCGGGGGACCCCCAGGCCCGGCCCGGGCAGGCGGCTTTATATCCCCAGGGTGGGCGGGGCCAGAGCCAGGGAGGGCTGGGATTGGGATTGGCGCGGGATTGACTGGCAGCACGAGTGCTGGGGGGGTTGGCTGCGGTCTGTGCCCATCCCGGGGGTCTCTGGTGGCCCCCCAGTGATGAGGGGGAATGTTGAGTGTCCCAGAGACCCCCCGACATCGTCCCAGCCCTGTCCTGAGGGCACGGCCCGGTTGTGGGGTCACGGCCTCGTGTCCCTCCCCAGGCCTGGGGTGTCACCCCCTCGAGGAGGGTCATGGGGACAGAGACCCCCCACCCGGGTCCTTCTGACGGTTCCTGGTCGAGGAAAGGTGTCACATCTGTCTGTCTGTCCAGCTCCGTGTGTCAGTCTGTCCAGACACCCACTTGCCCACCCGGTCACCGTTCTCTCTGTCCCGCTCCTGCGTGTCACCTGTCTGTCCATCCACCTGTCCGTGTGTCTGGCCATCCTTCCATTCATCCTTCCATCCGTTTGTCCACCCATCCGTCCATCCATCCATCCATCCATCCCTCAGAGTGTGCTCACCTGCCGTGTTTGCACACTCGTGTGCTGTGTGTGCTCTGTGTGTGTGTGTGTCCATGTTCACGTGTGTGTCCATGTTCACGTGTGTGTCCATGTTCATGTGTGTGTCCATGTTCATGTGTGTGTCCATGTTCACGTGTGTGTGTCCATGTTCATGTGTGTGTCCATGTTCACGTGTGTGTGTCCATGTTCACGTGTGTGTGTCCATGTTCATATGTGTGTTCATGTTCATGTGTGTGTGTCCATGTTCACGTGTGTGTCCATGTTCACGTGTGTGTGTCCATGTTCATGTGTGTATGTCCATGTTCATGTGTGTATGTCCATGTTCACACATGTGTGTGTTCACATGTGTGTGTGTGGAGCCAAGCAGAGTGTGACGGGGGTGGGAGGAGCTGGGGGAGGGGGCAGGGGTCCCCATCAACCCCATCACCCCCTTCATCTCCTTCATCCCCATCATCCCCATCATCCCCATCATCCTCATCGTCCCCTTCATCCCCGTTACCCCCACGATCTTCTTCATCCCCATCATCCCCTTCATTCCCATCACCCTCATCCTTCCCATCAACCCTTTCACCCCCACCGTCCCCATGGCCTCCATCACCCCCTTCATCCCTCACCACCCCCTTCATCCTCATCCTCCCCATCACCTCCTTCACTCCCATCACCCCCTTCATCCCTTCATCCCATCACTCCCATCATCCCCTTCATCCCATCTCCCTCATCATCCCCTTCATCCCCCTCACCCCTGTCATCCTCACCAACCCCTTGATCCCCATTCTCTCCATCATCCCTATCACCCCCTTCACCCCCATCACCCCTTTTATCCCCATCCTGCCCATCGCCTCAATTGTTCCCTTCATCCCATCACCCCCTTCATCCCCTTCCCCCATCATCCCCTTTATCCCCATCACCCCCACCCTCCCAACCATTCCCTTCATCCCCATCCCCACCCCCCCAGCCATTCCCTTCATCCCATCCTTCCCATCACTCCCATCATTCACCTCACCCCCTTCTTCCCCACCCCCCGGCCATTTCCTTCATCCCAATCATCCCCTTCATCTTCATCATCCCCACCACCCCAGCCATTCCCTTCATCCCATCATGCCCCTCACCCCCATCGCCCCAACCATTCCCTTCATCCCATCCTTCCCATCCTTCCCATCACTCCTACCATCCCCTTCACCCCCATCCTCCCCACCACCCCAGCCATCCCCTTCATCCCATCATACCCTTCACCCCCATCACCCCAGCCATCCCCTTCATCCCATCACACCCCTCACCCCCATCACCCCCATCCTCCCCCGTACCCTCCCTCCCCCCCCCTCCCCGCCGATGAAGACGCAGACCCCGAGCGTATGTCAGGAATCAGTGCCTGTCGCAGGCGCCTAATCTGTTTTTCTAAGCCGCCCACGAGCAGCACGGTTGCCGAATTAGGCCGACAGCTGCTACGGGTCCTTCTCCCCCTCCGCGCCCGCTCCGCGCCGCCTGCCGCAGATGCCGGGGCCGGGAGCGGCGGGTACCGGCAGCCGGCGCGGCCCCGCTCCTCCCGCCGCCCCGCACCGGCACGCGGACCCCCGCACACGAGGCGCGGACCCTCCCCGGGACACACACCCCACCCACCCCCCGCCCGCACACCCACCCCTTCCCTTCCCTTCCCTTCCTTTCCTTTCCCTTCTCCCTTTTTTTTTTTTTATTTTTTCCCCCTTCTTTTTTTTTTTTTTTTTGGGTAGCGGTAGAATGCAATATGCAAATGAGATGGTTATTACCGCAATGTTCGTCAAGCTGAGCTGAGAAGACATTAATAGCCTGATGAATATGCATGTGAATTTGTTAATTAAGTTAATTATTCTGCTGAAAATGCATTCGTCTTCCAAGGACATTTTCCCAATGATTTTTACATGCTTCAGTCATTAGTCATGCTGTATTTTATCGGGGAAATGAGTTTGCTTAAGTTGCAAAAAAAAATAAAAAAAATAAAAAGGGGGAAAAGGGGAGAAAGGAAGGAGGGAAAAAGGGGGAAAAACGGAAAAGGTAAAAAAAAAAAAAAGGAGGGAACTGAAAAGGAAGGAAAACAGGGAAAACAAAGCGCGTGGCAGGGCAGGAATTGCAGTGCTGGAGGGGAAACTTCGGGGAAGAAGCAGGGCTGCAGGTGGGTGCATCCCCCCCATCTCCTCCTTTTTCCCCTCTGATGACAAACTTTTTTTTCCCTTTTCTTTTTTTTTTTTTTTTCCAGTGCCAAATTTCCAACACATTAATTAATTGTTGTAGCCAATTAACTGTAGTTGTGCAAATGAGTTTAGCACTAATTACCATGCAGTGCCTGTAATCACATAAAAAACTTGCTGAGAGGTGGAGGGAGCGGCGGGGGGGGGGAGCGGGGGCTGTGGGAGGGGGGGACACGGCGGGGTCCCGGCTCTGGTGCCCCCGGTGCGGCGGTGCCTGGTTGGGGCCGGGGGGGGGGTGACAGGGACACCACCCTGGCAGTGGCACCGGTGTCACCAGGGCTGCCCGGGGACACGGAGGGAGGGGCCGTGGGCAGGGTCAGGCGGGGGCAGGCGGCACCTCGTGTGCTGTGCCACTCCATGGTGAGCCATTCCGTGCCGTTCCGTGCCAAGCTGTGCCACACCACGGCAGGAGGAAGGAGGGGGACACGTGGCACCGGGTGGATGCCCATGGTGAGAGCTCGCCCTGCCCCTCAGCACCCGGCACCTCGCCCGGCCTTGCCCCCTCTGCCCACCTGGTGACACCCTGGCACACGTGGGGACCCTCCTGTCCCCCTGCCCGGTGGTTCAGGCAGGGCTGGGGTGGCCAGGCTGGCACTGAGCCCCCAGGGACCCCCAGGCCTGGGCAGGGGCAGCCGGGGCCGCGTCCTCTCCGGCAGCCGGGCTGGCAGCAGGAGAGCACCGGGGACAGGCTGGCACCGGGCCCGGCCCGAGGATTAGCTGTGCCATGGATACAGACTCCGCCGGGAATGCTGTGCTGCAGGCCTGGGGCGCCGGTGGCACGGCCTGGCACGGCACGGCACGGCGGCATGGTGTGATATGGCACGGCACGGTGCAGCCTGGCACCACCTGACACGGCATCGTGGCATCACCTTTCCCGTCCCGGATGATCCCCCTTGCCCGTGCCCACCCCGGGGGGGCTCCCGCAGCCTCTCCCCGCCGCCCCCCGCCCGGGAGGCAGAGAGTTAACGCGGGACCCGCCGCGCTATAAATTTTGCATCGTGCGGGGCTGGGGGGAGCTGGGCGGGAGCCAGGGGCGTCTCTAGGTAACAATAAACACCCGGGCAGGAGCAGCTGGTGCCCCGACCGCCTCTGCATCACAATGCCGGAATCACGCTAATCAACCGCCCGCACCGCGCCCGCACCGCCCGGGCAGGGGCAGGGGCAGGGGTAGGGGCAGGGGCCGGCCGGGGCGAGGGGCTGCTCGTGGTGAGGGTCCACCCACCGGGCACACGTCCCACCACCGTTCGCCAGGGAGGAGGGCCGGTGGCACAGGCCCCGTCTGCTCCCGGTGGAGCATCCCCGGGATGCTGGAACAGAAGGGTGTGACCCCTCAGCCGTGGCCGCTGTCCCTGGAGGCAAAGGGCCGGGCTCTGGTGACACCACAGGGCCCTGGAAAACGCCAAGGCCAGCACGTGCCACCAGCTGTCCCCATCACCCCGACACCACAGTGGCATCGCAGCCGGTGGCCACAGCACTGGGGAGACAACCCAGTGCCACGACATGACCAGCCTGGGACCACCAGGATCTTTCTACCCCCCCACACACATGTGGCCAGTGCCTTCGAGGGGCTGGGGCCTGGCCACTGCCACATCCCACACCTTCCCTGTGCCCAGAGCTGGGAGCGGGTGCCCAGGGCTGTGCCCCCCACACAATGTGTGCCCCTGGTTTCTCTGGGTGGGCAGGAGGTGCAGGGGGTCATGGGGGTCTGGTGGTCCAGGGGGTGTGATGGCCGTGGTGGCCCAGGGGGTGTGGTGGCTGTGGTGGCCCAGGGGGTGTGATGGCCGTGGTGGCCCAGGGGGTGTTGGTGGCCCAGGGGGTGTGGTGGCCGTGGTGGCCCAGGGGGTGTGGTGGCAGCGGTGGCCGCCGTTCCTGCCGGCTGCCGCCCGCATTCCAGCGCAGGAGGCAGCTGTGCCGCTGCCACCACCCCCCCCCCTCCCGGCGCGGCCCCCCCAGCACCACTAAATATTAATGCTGCCCTACATTGCGCCGCGGCACCTGCCACGGGCGAGCCCCCCCGGCCCTCGCAGGGGTGGGCAGCTGCCCCGGCACCACCGCCCGGCCCAGCCCCTCCCCAGGGCTGTGCCAGAAGGTGTGAGGGGGGACACGCCAGCACCAGCTGTGCCCCCCCCTCCCCAGAGCCAGGCGGGGGAACAAAGCGAGGGTGGGGGCACGGGGAGCAACTCATGGGGCGGGCAGAGGGTTGGGAGCCCCGCAGGTGCCCCCCACCCCGACCCGGGGGTCCCCCCAGGAGCAGGTTTGGGGCGGGATTTGCTGGTGAACGTGGCACCGAGCGGCTTTTCCCCCCCGCTACCACCAGCGCCGGCCGCGGCTGAGGACGTGCCGCTCGTCACACGAGTGCCAGGCGGCAGCGGGGGCGGCCCCGGCGCCCGCCTTGAGCCCCAGCCAAGAGTCCAGAGCCGAAAAGTAGGGGGTGATTGATGGCAGCGTTTGGCGCGTAAGGGCACCCGGCGGCCCAATCCTCCCGCGGCCGCAATGCCTCCCCTGCCCCTATTCAGAGATCATGTTGTCTCATGTTGGTCCCAGAGGCGCCATTAATTAAAAATACATCCAATTAAATGGCAGGTGAAAGCGTGTGCAGGCACAGCCCCCCCCACGCCCCCTCCCCGTGCCTTGGCTCAGCTGTGCCGGTGGCAGCGGGGAGGGCCGTGTGCCCGCTCGGGGTGCGGTGCCAGGTCCTGTCCCCTCTGCCACCGCGGGCGCGGCAGTGCCTTGTCCCCGTGTGCTGCCATCCCTGGGGCGCTGGGGTGGGGGTCACCCCCCCGTGCCCCCTCCCACGGGCTGGGCACGGCCGGAGGGATGCAGTGGCCGTGGGCACGATGGCCAGGAGGGGAATGGCCCCAAAATCGAGGCTCCCCGGCTCGGTGGAGTGTCACGGGAGCGCTGGCACGGCCACCCTCGGCGTGGTGACATGGGGTGGGCAACGCCAGCCTGGCTGCAGCGTGGCTGGGAGGTGGCACTGGGGGACACTGGGGGGCACTGGGGGGCCAGGGAACCCCCCGGGCCGCGGCGGCTCCACATTCCCGTTAATTGGAGCCGTTAATGGCGGGCGCCTTCCTGCTCCGGGGGCTGGCAGGAGGCACCAGCTGTGCCCACCCCAGACGCCGTTTTAATCAAGCTGCCGGTGCGGTGGGGACAGGCCCAGGTGGCCCCGTGGCACAAGGGGTCGTGTCACCCCCTGCCACCCCCTCTGGGCACCGTCAGGCCCTGCCCAGGGACCCCTCACCCCGTCCATGCCCACCAAACCCCTGTGCCACCATCCAAAACCCCACCAAAGCACAGTATCCCAATCCCATGGGGCGGAAAACGCTGGATCCCATGGGATGGGTGACACACGGGGGGCTCACACCCCCCTCCTTCCCCCCCAGACCCAGCCCCAACACCCTCCTCCATCCTCCCTCCGTGGCCTCCAACACCTCCGTGGGTTCTGTGGGTTTTTTTATGTTTTTTGTCCTTTTTTTTTGGGCGGCTTTATCCTTTCCAATCCTTTTATTCTTTCCTCCCCTTCCAAATGCCAAGGAAAGGTGTGAACGGATTTTTGGAAGGAAACGTCTAAATTGGATGAAAAACCTTTAATGCCGACAGCCGGAGCAGCTGGAAGGACAAATATAGCCGGGGAGGAGGAGGAGGAGGAGGAGGAGGAGGAGGGGACGGGGACACGGGGGGAGGTGGTGGCCGTGCCGAGAGCGACACCTGGTGACTGTCACACCCGGCCACGCGTGAACACGCGTGTGCACGTCCCCAGGTGTGTGTGTGTGTGCACCCCATGAACACCCGTGTGCATGTGCCCCAAGTGTGTGCATGCCATGAACACACATGTGCATGTGCTCCAGGTGTGTGTGTGCACCCCCTACAACATGTGTAGACATGTCCCAGGTGTGTGTGTGTGTGCACCCCGTGAACACGCGTGTGCACATGCCCCAAGTGTGTGCATGCCATGAACACGCATGTGCGTGTGCTCCAGGAGTGTGTGTACCCCCTGTACATGTGTGTGGACGTGCCCCAGGTGTGTGTGTGTGTGTGCATGTCATGAACACGTGTGTGCACATGCCCCAAATGTGTGCGCCCCACGAACACGCATGTGCATCTGCCCTGTGTGTGTGTGCACGCCATGAACACACGTGTGCACATGCTCTGTGTGTGCACGCCCCACGAACACACGTGTGCATGTGCCCTCTGTGTGTGTGCACGCCATGAGCACACGTGTGCACGTGCCCCGTGTGTGTGTGTACCCCCTGTACATGTGTGCATGTGCCCCACGAACACACGTGTGCGTGCGTGCGTGTGTGTGTGTGTGTGTGTGTGTGTGTGTGCCAACACACCCATCCACGAGGTGCGGCGCCTGCTCCGGGCGGAGATTCCGATGGGATCTGGACGTCCCACGGTAGATCTGCTCCACGGGAAGGCCCCTTCCTGACTCCAGCAGCATTCCAGGAGCTCCGAGGGTGACGCCTGGAGCCCCGGGATGCTCCGGGAGCCGCTGCCCGTGGGAACACGTGGAGCTGGATGGAGCCACCGCCACAAACCCCAGCGCCGGGCCCGGGAGGAGAGCGGGGTGGTGGAGGAATGAGGGCTGTGTCAGATCCCACAGTTTCGCGGCGCTGGAGCAGCCGGGAATGTCGGGATGGAGCCGCCGCGGCTCCAGCGAGCAGGATCCAAGCGGGAAGAGCCGAACGGCGGAGATTTACGGCGCCGGCTCCGCGCAGCCCCCCCCGGCCATTTGGCACGGCAGCTGCTGCCGGGGAACTTCAATGCCAAAATAAATTAAACGGGATAAAACGGCCTGGGCACCCTTGGATCGGGATGCCGCAGGAGCCGCGGCCGCGCGGGGCTTTGTCTGCGGGAAGGTGGGATGGGAGGGAGCCCGGGATGGCCCCGTGTCCCTTCTGCCACGCCGGAGCAGCCCGGGAGCCGCGGGCAGGGGCCGGGAGGCTGGATTAGGGATCCATCCGAGTGCACGGGGCCCAGCTGCCCCGCTCCATAAATCAGGGGAGGCCGGCTGGGTGCTGGGGGGCTCTGGCTGCCGCTCCCCCAGCGCAGGGAAGCACCCGGCGCCGCCACCCCCCCACCATCTGCACAGGGATATATTTTAAGACGTGTCAGCGCGGGGATGTTAAACCAGGCGAAAGGAGAGCGAGAAAGCCGGGGCTGGAACGCGGGGCGAGGGCCGGGCTCGGCTGGGGAGGGAGGCACGGGGGGGAATAGGGGGATGGACCGAGCCCTCAGCACCCCCTGCACCCCCTGAGCTCTCTCTGCCCTCCCACCACCCGCCCTCAGCCGAGCGGGAAGGAGCCGATGCTGGGGACACAGAGCAGCGCCTGCCCACGGGGCTCCTGCCATCCCAAATTCCTGTCCAGGGCAGGAGGACTGGGGCAAAACCCCCTCCGGGAGCCAGGCTGGGGCTGGGACCAGCACAGAGAAAGAGCAGGGAGGGATTGCTGTGGAGGGAGGGATGGAGGACTAGGCCACAGCTCCATGTGTGTGCCCTCATGGCTCAGGGATGGAGCAGAATCCATCCCCTCCGGGCACCCCTGGCTCCTCTCCACTGCCCAAGGGGCTGCCAGGAGCTGGGAGAAGGCTGGGAGGCAAACCTTAACCTCAATCCTTCCCTCTCCCACCTTCCCCTCAGCTCCAGGTTTCCTCCTTCTTTACTCCCACCTGAACCAAACCATCCCCTGCTCCAGCTCGGGCATCACCCACAACACCCCTCTGAGTGGGATGAGACCCCGGGGCTAACGAGGGCTTGGATCTTAATTAGCAGAGTGGAATTTGGGGGCTGACAGGAGCTGGCAATGCCAAATCCCACCACCCTCCCCAGGAGGGCAGGAACAAGGAAGAAAAGGCGTGTTGTTTTTTTTTTTTTTCCCAAGGAAAACAGTTACCGTGCGACTCCAAAGGCTACAGGGGGGAAGCAAAAGGCAACCAAGGAGAGATACAGTAACAGGAAATATTTAATTTTTCCAATCTCCACTTCTCCGTTTTTATAAACTGAAAAGAAAAAAGATTTTAATATATTACAAAATATCTGTACAGAGACAAAGGTACAACCGAAAAAAGGCGCGCTCGGTCTCCAAAGGAAACTCGGGAGAGGTACAGTCAGAGTGTGACCAGAGGCTTCTCTGCTGGGAATTGCTACAGTGGGAGAGATGTCGGATTGACCCCAAAACCGGGATGGGGGGAAGGAGGAGGGAGCTGCCACCCCCCTCCCCCCATTTCTGTAACCTGCACTGAGGCTTAAATCCTTTTAAATGCAAAAAAATCCCCCTCCAAAACCAGAAAATCCTTTTGTCTTCTTTGTGCAGAGCGTTTGGAGAAAAACAGAAAAAAAAAGGTAAAAATTAAAAATAGAGGGGAAAAATAAAAGGAAAAGAGGTGGTGGGGGACAGGAGTGGCCCCACAGCCCCCATGACCTGGCCAGGCTGGACACCCCCAGCCTCCCCTGCTCCCATGGCCCTGGCAGGGAGTGAAAGGCTCGTGCTGGGACCAGTTAGGAAGAGCCAGTGGAGCTGGAATTGTGTGTCCTCCTGGGGGGTTGAGGGGGTTTGGAGAAGGGAATGGTGGAACCAGCTCCTGCAGGAGCCCAGAGCCCCCTGGGGACAGAGGGCAAATGCAGGGAACAGACACCTGGAATGTCTGTCCCTGGCTGGGGGTGGGACAGGGAAAAGGAGCCCCCCCAGCCCCTTCCCAGCCCCTGCTGGAACAGGGAGCAGTGGCAGTGGCCCCATGGGGAGGGGGGACACAGCTCTCCCAGCTGGGAGAGACCACCCTGACCTGGGACCAACCACCCCAAACTGACACAAACACCCAGAACTGGGACCAGTGAGCCCCAAACTGGGACCAGTGAGCCCTAAACTGGGACCCCAAGGCCAGGATGACACTGGCACCGAGGAGGGGGCTCATTCCCAGCAGCTTTTCCTGGGAATGTGCCAATTTGGAAAGACAATAAATAGGCCTCCACTCCCCAAGAGGGCTCGGGCACAGGAACACGACTTTTCCTTCCAAATTGGATGGGATTGGGAAGGAAGAACAAAAGCAGCAGCAGCTCCACAGCACCAAGAGCTGGCAGGAGCCAGGGAAGGGGAAAACAGGGAAATTCCCCCCCTTGAGAGGTGCCTGGTGGGTTCAGTGCACTGTGTGTCTCACAGAACTTCTCTTTTTTCCTCTCTGCACATCAGGGTGAACTAACAATTAAAAAAAAAAAACCAAACAAAAAAAGCCACCAAAAAAATCCCCACAGATTGACAGTGGGGATTCAGCAACTCAGCTCCTCAGCCCAGGCAAATAAAACCAAAATATATCCATTTCTATTGACTTTTCTCTCCCCTCCTTCCTCCCACGGCAGAGCTGGGTAAGGCAGGATTCCCCCAGGTGGAGAAGCATCACCTACTGAGGTGCATTTATTTAAATTTCTCTCTCTCTGTATAAAAAGAAATTAAATCCTGTTAGTAGCAAGGCCCCCCCCAGGTTCCCCCCCTCCTCCTTTAACACTCCAGAACTGTTGGCTCTAAAATTCAATGTTTTCCATAGGAAAGGCCTACTCAGAAACAAAAAAAAAAAGCTGATAAATAGGTACCTTTGTTTTATTCATCTCTTTTTTAAGTCTCATTGAAATGAACAGCGCAAGGGCCCGCTGGAGGAGAAAAACTCATCGTAAATACTTCCTTGACAACAACAAAAATAGAAATATGCTGATAGAAATGATACAGGAACACCTGGAAAAAACCTCACAGGGCTGAGACGTGACCAACCTTGGCAGGGTGGGCAGCACCAGCCCAGGATTCCGGGGGCAAATCACTCCCATCTGGTGGCAAATCCCACCAGGAGTTAAGATTTTTGTCTCCTTTTTTTAATTCTTTCAGTGTTCTGGAAGTTACAAGTGACAGAAATCCCCATTTTTTTTCAGGGAGGTGTTCACCTCGGCTCTTAAAAAAAAAATAATAAAAAAACCAGGAAAAATAAGACAATTCCCACTGCAAAGTTACAGCAGGAGGGATCCAACCCTCAGAGATCCTTCCCAAAAAAATCAGTGTACTAAGGCTGCTGTCACAGGGGGCAGGATCTGGCCCCGGAGCAGAGGGAAAACCAGAGGCCTTATGGAAAGAAAACAACATTGGATAAATTGAGCACAACCACTGTCACATCCAGGGCCCCCACCGCTGGGATAACCCCTCCAGGTGCCTCTGCATCAAAATATTCCCCTTTCAATTTGTTTTTTTCCTTTTTTTTTTTTTTGTTAAGGAAATTGGGAAAATAAACAAACAAACAAAAAAATAATCGCTTTGGGAAGCAGCCTCCCCCCAGCCCTCCCTGACCACGGGGAAACAGCTTTTCTTTTTTTTATTTCAGTTCCTTCTTCCTCTCATTCCTATTTTTCCATCAATCCCCCCCCTCCCCTGGCTCAGCCTGGGACTGTTTTTGTCACTAACCCAGCGCGGGAGGGTCCGGCCCCGGCGGGACCCTGCGGCACATCCCGAGGGAAGGGAGGAGGGAGGGATGCACGGGGGGGGCTCTGCAGCAGCTGAAATGTGGACAAGACCTTGCTCTGGCCAAAGAACCAAAGGAAACCGAGTCCTGTGGCTGAAGGAGGAGAGGCAAGGAGGGAGGGGGGCCCGGGAATGCTCAGTAGGGAACCCCCCGGCCCCGGCCCCCCCTCGGAGGCACTCTGCCAGGCCCTCGGAACGCCTTCCCGTAGGAAGACGGTGCCTGGGTGGGGGCTCCCCAGCTGGGACCTGTCCCTGCCCCGCTGGAACCGGCCGTTCCCGGCCCCAACTCGCCGTAGCTCTGGATTTTGGCCTCGGGGTGTCCCAGCGTGTTGTTGCTCCCCTCGGATTTGCCGAAGGATTGCCCGAGCGAGTGGAGGCCGACGGGGACTCTGGCGAAACGCAGGTCCTGGTCCCCTGGGAACTGCACCGATCCCGTGCCCTGGTAGTTGCTGGTCTCCCCGAGGTGGCTCACGGAGCCCAAGAAGGTCCTGCTTTTCCCCAGGGGCTGGGCAGAAGGTTCTAGAAGCGTCTGGCCCGAGTTCGGCTCCTCGGCACCGAATCCCCCCTCGGAGCCGTCGGCGCTGTAAGTCCTGGAGGGGTGGGAGCGGCCGTAGTCCCTCGGGGCCGGGGGCTCCTGCGTGGCGTGGCCGGGCAGCTCCGTGTCCTGCTGGGAAAGGAGCTGGAGCAGCGCAGCCGTCACGGCCGGATTCAACTCCTGGGCTGCTCCGGAGAGATCCCCTTCGGGCACGGGAGGAGGCGGCGGCGGTCCGGGGGGCTCGGGGGGTCTCTTCTCTGGAGGGACAATGCCAGGAGGACACGCTGTGGAAGGGTGACTCCTTTTAAACACCGTTTCAAACACACACACACAAAGACATTTCACAAGCAAACCAAACTGATCCCTGCCGGGAAGAGGCGGAGGGAGAGTTTTAAGGCTCCTGGGTGGGAGATCAGGGCAATGTGTTCATTAACATTGTCACCCAAAAGGCCCCACAGCAACAGCTGTCCTAAAACACCTGGGGCACCGGGGAGGGAATTCCCGCTCCTGGATAAAAAGGTGGATGTGGAGCCACACGAGGAGCCACACGCCAGCCCCGCGCTCCCCAAAGCCGGAGGGACGAGGAGCCGCCCGGCTCCGGAGCGTGGCCAGGATGTGTTGGATTAGACAGACACAAAGCCAAGCCCAACCACACAGAGTCCAGCTCCTCACTGCTCCCACAGCATCCCACGGGGAGCAGGACACCCGTTCCTGCCCCCTCCCACCAGCCCCAGCCCTGCTTCCCAACCTTTCCAACACAAGAGATCCAAAACAATCTCACCCCCCAAATATTTGCACAGAGTGGCCTGAGCATAAGAAAAACCTTTTGCTTCTTCCTCCCCCCTGCCCCTCTCTCCCTTATTTCCCCCCAAAAATCAGGATTTGTTTCCAATCAGGACTTGTTTCAAGCCCCTCCTGGCAAGAACAAAGCTCCATCAGGCCCCGGTCCCCCCCAGCTCTCACTGCTCTGGCACAGCCCCTGAGGCAGAGGGAGCACAAATGGGCCTGTCTGGGAGGTGGGAGAGGGGAGCACAGCCCTGACTCTCCCCTGAGGCAGTGCCACACGTGTGAGTGACACCACAGGTGACACCACAGAGGGGAGGATGTGGCTCCCCAAGGAACACGACCTGCTCCGCTCCCAAAACCAGCCCTGACTCCTCTCTGGAGCAACACACCTGAGCTGCCTCCTGCCCCTCACCCACAGGTGAAGGAATTACAGAGGCCACAGACACCTTGTTGGAATCACATCCTCAAATCACTGGCAAAACTGGTTATTAAAAAGGTCAAACTTTATTGTGAAAACCAGTAGTCTTCCAGGACCACCCCTCCACCCGTATCCATCAGTCCACTTTGAAAACTAGATTGTATTGAAATCCAGGAGAAAAAAAAAAACAAAAACAAAACAAAAGAAAAAAAAAAAACCAACAAACAATCTTCAGGTAAATTTGTAAAGCCAAGCTGATTTGGGGACAGCAATTCATTCCAAAAGAGTTATCAACAGAGAACAACGGCATGGAATTCCATCTGCTCTACAGTAACCTAGTTATCTTCCAGGACTAGGGCAACAACAACAGAAAAAAAAAAAATAATAAAAAAAAAAATAAAAAGCACGATCACAACTGGCTCGTGGTGGGCGGGTGTTGAAGGCACGAGAACACAGCACGTTCAGCTACATTGCAGGAGGTGGGATCGGGCCAAAACAGGCTCCCCGGAGAGTCTGAGACAAACCCAGGAGGCGCTTCTACAACTGGGTGAGGTCGTCACAGGCTGTGGCTAATAAATTCAGAAAATCAACAGAAACAAGAGACATGGAGAATCATTTACACTCACCTTTGGCAAGGAAATCCGAGACTTCACCGACACAACTGCTGCTCTTAAACTCTCTCACTATGAGAAGCTGGATTTCGGGGCTTCAAAACTGACCTGGTTTTATCTCACAACTGCCACTTATCCCTCTCCCTTCAGCACTCACCAGCTTTTCAGTTCCTTTAAAAATCATCTCTGCGTGTTTATTTATTTGTTTTTATTCTCGAGAGGGCAGGAAGGGCACGGTGAAAAACACTTGGGGAGATCAATAAGATGGGAAAACCCACAGAGATTCCTGTGCAAAAAAAACCCCCTCCCTGGATGTGCCAACTGCTGGCTGGGGGTGGGTTGAGAAGAACCGACCCTCCAGACTTCCCTTTCATTTTTGGGCAAACCCCCAAACCTTTAATTAATCTTCACTGACCCATTCACAGTGGAGCACTAAAGGATTTTAGAGTGAATGTTTGCAGTTCAAACCTCCTGAGCAGCCCAGCACTCACCGCAGGGAGGGGGGCACTTTGAAACCTGAGGTCTGAGCACATTCTACCCATCCCCTTCCCTCTTCCCTCCCCCAACGCTCCAAGCTCTCATTCCTCCTGGAAACCAGACCTATCCCGCTCCCTGGGACGCTCCAACTCCTCAAACACGTGAGGTTTTATTTATTTACCTGAGCTCTCCTCCGGGTGCCTCGTCGGGGTTTTCCGGGGCGCCCGCTGCTCGCTGCTCTTCTCCCCGTTGCTCTCCTCCAGGGCTGGGATCCCGGGCTCCTGGCTCTTCATGAGCTGACTCAGCAGAACCGCCAGCACGTTCTGCATGTCTCCCTGAGCGCTGGCTGCGTCCGGAGTCTGCTGCTCCTCCGGCACCTCCGGAGGGGGCTCCTCTATGGCTTCCTCTGGCGGCGCCGCCGGGGGCTCGTGGTGCTGCGCCGTGGCCTCGGTCAGCGCCGTGATGGACTGGTTGAGGGCCTCCAGCTGCTGCTGCATCTCGGGGTTCGAGTGCACGTTCAGGAGCTGGGCCATCTGCGGCACGCTCAGGTCGGTCTGGCTCTGCAGCAGGTTCAGGAGCACGGCCAGCTCGCTCTGGTTCAGCTGCTGCGTGATGTCCCCGAGGCCTGCGGGACACCCCGGGAGGGGACGAGAGGGGAGCGTCACTGCCGGGGGGGCTTTGGGGTCCTGGCACTGCTTGTGGAAATGGACACCCCTTCCCCACGTCCCACAGCAGTGAGCAGCCCTTCTCCACGTCCCACAGCCATGATTCACATCCTACAGCAAGGAATCCTCCTTCCATACATCCCACAGCCATGATCCACATCCCACAGCAAGGAATCCTCCTTCCACACATCCCACAGCACTAACACCCCTTTCCCCCTGTCCCACAGCAGTGAGCAGCCCTTCTCCATGTCCCACAGCCATGATCCACATCCCACAGCAAGGAATCCTCCTTCCATACATCCCACAGCCATGATCCACATCCCACAGCAAGGAATCCTCCTTCCATACATCCCACAGCCATGATCCACATCCCACAGCAAGGAATCCTCCTTCCACACATCCCACAGTCCTTCCCCACGTCCCACAGCCAAGATCTGCATCTCACAGCAAGGAATCCTCCTTCCCCACACCCCACAGCCATTCCCCACGTTCCACAGCCATGATCTGCATCCCACAGCAAGGAATCCTCCTTCCCCACACCCCACAGCACTGAACACCCCTTCTCTGTGTCCCACAGCCAGGAACATCCCTTCTCTACATCCCCGTGGCACTGAACACCCCTTTCTCCACATCCCCAGTCTGGGGCAAGGCAGGGAGGCTCCAGGAGGAGGGTTTCAGGATATCCTGCTGGGATTCCCACGGCACGGCAGCAGCACCCCGTGGTGCTGGGCACACACTGCACCCACAGAGCTGCTGCTGCCTCACTGCCCCTCCAACCTCCCAAACACCACTGCACACGGGGCTGCTGCCAAAACCCAGCTCAGCTGAGCCAAACCTCCCCATTCCTGGGTTTGGGAAGCCAGGGCATCCCAAGGATACCACGTTGATGAGGATGGAAGCCCCAAACCCACATCAGGGCAATCACAGCAGCTCAGCCCCTCCCCATGTCCCCATGGATCAGTCACCCCCTCCTGCCCTGGGAAGCAGGTTTCCCAGGATGGAGCCAAGCTGCAGTCTGGGATGCAGGAAGGGTGTGTTCAGTGACACAGCAGAAGGAATTAGGTCAAGCAGAAGGCAATTCCTGGCCTGGGATCACAGGGTTCTGTCCTGGCCTGCAAGGATCCAGGTTATCCTAAAATACATCCCTGGAGTGGCACCACCTCCCTCTGCAGCCCACTGGAGTGACAAGTGACAAGGGTGCCCCTTCACACTGACACTGATGTTGGAACTTTTTGGGAATAATGATGCCAAGGTTTGGTTTTAGAAGCTTAAACTGGAGCTCCTCTTGCTGGTGGGGGACGAGGAACGTGACACTCTTTTCCCAGCTGTTTGTTAATCCAAGCACCACCTTTTGTCCATCTGCCATGTTTCACTGAACACATGGATTGTGCATTCCCTGGAGCAAGAACTGTCTTCCTCATTACTTGTCAGCACAGCACTGGACACAAAGGAAGCTTTAGCCCCCATATCTGGGTTTTTATAAGGCTTCCACAGAACAATCAGGGCAGCTTTGTGTAACTCCACATTCCCAGGAATCAAAATACCTTCCCCTCCAACTATTTTCTAGGCACAGGAAGGTTGGTCACGGGTTGGTCACAGTGCACAAGTTCTGGTCCTGCAAGTCTTGACGACCTTTTCTGCAATTAAGTGTGATAATGTACATTTTTGCATATACCCCACACCTAATCTTTATATAACTTGATCAACAAGATCAAACTTCAGCTCCTGGATGTGGCTGCACCTTCCAGCCTATGATCTGTTCCCTCCCTGGCTTAAGTGACTCAGTGACTCCTTTCATCATTCAGCCTCTTTTAGAACTAATAACACAGCTCAGAACAAATTCACACTCGGCTCATCAGTGACTTCTGAAGACCAGACAGAACCCTCTGTGCCTCCACAGCAGAGAGAGGGGAGAAAAAAAAAAAAAAGGGAATAAAAGAAACGAGGACAGGGAGAGTCTGGAATGCCCTTTCTGCAGAAACAGAGGTGAAAGAACCAGACAGGCTCGAAAACCAGACACAAACCTCCCACACCCAGGGAGGGAACACACCGGGAGCCTTTTCCAGAGCAAAGTGGGCACTGACCTACTGCATCTGCAGCCCCAGGCTCTGCTTTGAGCTGGGCAGGCTGGGGGGGCACAGGACTGCTGTTGTTTTTCACAGTGTCTGTGCTTGTAACAGAGGTAGTTTCTTTCCGAGAAACTTTTGCCACCGGAGGCTCCTCCACGGCCACCCCGCTCTGCCGCTGCCGCCGGCGCTTCTTGCTCCACAGCTCGTGGCAATCCTGCCAGTGGGGGAGGCTGCAAGGCAACACTGGGCAGTGAGAAACACCCCTGGGAAACCAGGGGAATCCCCAAAACCCACAGGGAAAGGTTGTTAGAGCCCTAAGAGAAGCGCAGGGGATGTGCTTCCAGTGAAGCTGCGGCTGCCCCGCCCCTGGGAGTGTCCAAGGCCAGGTTGGACCTGGTTTGAACACTTGAACTCCTGTCCTTGGCCCTGCTCAAGGCCAGGCTGGGCAGGGTTGGACCTGGCCTAGTGGAAGGTGGCCCTGCCCATGGACTTAAAGCTCCCTCCCAACCCAACCCATTCCATGACGTTCCCCTGACTGCAGCCAAACCAACAAGGGGCAAGTCCTGGAAACAGGAAAGGCAGCCTAATTACAGGGAAATAATTTGCACTGGGATCTCATCCCTGAGTGGCCTGGGATCTCACACAAACCCCAGTGAGGGCAAGTCCACCAAGCTCTGAGGGTCTGGGGGATTTAAGGAAGGCCCTGCCTTGAGGAACTCTGAAGGAAACAGGAATTTTGTGGCTGTACTTGCACACAGATCTGCCAGAGTTTTATCATCTGCTTGACTGGAGTGGGAGGAAATTGCTACAGTGTGACACTGTTCAACTCTTCCACTCAATTAACACACAGCCTTAATGAGGCCTGACTGGTTCTCCATAGCACAGAGACAGGGATGTGCTACAACCCACTCTTGCACAACTTCCAACAGAGTTTTAGAGCATCTCACAAGCATTAAACTGGGCTTCATAAAACCAGCCTGTTATCAGGCAGAAATCTAACAGCACAGGAAGAGTGACTTGCTCAACCACAAGACAAAATGCCAGGGCAGAGTAGAGAAAAGAGCCCAGAAATCATAATTTTGACTGAAAAAAATCCCTCCAGCAGGGAGGGTCTCCTCCCCTCCAGCAGAGAGCCCACGGCTGTGGCAGCTGGGACTTACTCTGGAGGTGCCATTTTGCTGAGGTCAACGTCCTTCAGGAAGTCACTGTGCAGGGCCTGCTCTGCTGTGCAGCGTTTGCCAGGGTCCAGAGTCAGCATGTGGTCCAGCAGGTCCAGAGCAGACGAGGGAATGCTGGGGAGAGAGTGGGAAACACAGAGGAGTCAAGGGGGAACACGTGGAGAAGCCACTTCCAGAGAGAGACCCCTCAGGCCTGAGAGGAATCCACACAGCCAAAGTTTATTCCTCGTGATGCAGCAGCTGGGGCTGTGTCAGGGAGGGTCAGGTTGGATCTCAGGGAAAGGTTCTTCCCCCAGAGGGTGGTTGGGCACTGACCAGGCTCCCCAGGGCAGTGGGCACGGCCCCAAGGCTGCCAGAGCTCAGGGAGTGTTTGGACAATGCTCTGGGGACGTGGGGGGATTGTTGGGGTGTCCTGGGCAGGACCAGGAGCTGGATTGGATGATCCTTGAGGGTCCCTTCCAGCTCAGGATATTCCACGATATTTTCACTTTAATTTTTGCCATTTATGAAAAGCAACTGGGTTACAAATCCCACAGGGTTATCCCACAATTAGACTCTCCCCCAGAGAACATTTCCCTGAAGTCAGACCATGAGAATACCCCACTGCCAAGGGTGCTCCCAAGGGAATCCCTCCGAAGGCACCTGAGCCACATCAGGTGCTGAGGGAGGGCACAGTGACCCCATCCCAGCCTTCCCCAGGGGGAAAGAAGCTCCACAAACCACATCCAGAGGAGAAGAGGGGAGTCACAGAGGCCATGACCCCCCCCAGGCCCCCCAGGCCACTCACAAGGAGAACTCCTCGCGCAGGCGCCGGCGGTATTGCTTCTTGGGCTTCATAGTGTTGAAGTAGGGCAGCTTGATCACATCTGGCCACACAGCTGGGCAGGGGCTCCCACAGAGCCGGCTGGGAGGCAGGAGAGCAGGGTCAGGCAGGTGGCACACAGGGGAAGAGCCCCCAACCCCAGAGAAAAGCTCCTTCCCAAGCAACTCACTGCAGCAATGACCAAGGGCTGGGCACACCTCGGTGGGGTGTTAAAGGAAGGAGGTATCAGGAAGAGGGGAATGCTGAGCTTGAGCTCATAAACCACCCACACAGTGAATTTTTCTTTTTCTTACTGTAAATGTTAACATTTTTAAAATTTCTTACTTTAAATTTTAAAGATTTACTAACTTTTATTATCTTTACTAACAGGTGGGGAGGCCCTGGCACAGGTTGCCCAGAGAAGCTGTGGCTGCCCCTGGATCCCTGGAAGTGTCCAAGGCCAGGCTGGATGGGGCTTGGAGCAACCTGGGCTAGTGGAAGATGTCCCTGCCTGTGGCAGGGGGTGGGACTGGATGAGATTTAAGGCCCCTCCCAACACAAACCAGTCTGTGATTCTAATTTTCAGCATGAGATGTAATTTAGGTTCATGATTTTTGTACTCAGCTCACAGTGGGCACATAAATGAAAAGCCACACACACCTGATGGGGGTGTGGACACCTGACTATTCCCACTTGCAGTTCCAGGCATTTCTGGCCCTATTTTGCAGGCAGGGGGAGAGAACAAGGGCTCCTCTAACACACGGCCTGTGTGCACGAGCAGCTCCTGCAGTGCCTCCTCTCATAGACATGCATGTGCAACGCTTTACCTGATTAATTCAAGCTGAGCCAGTTCCAGATTGGCTTGAAAAATAGGCTTCTTTGTAAACAGTTCCCCGAGGATACAGCTGGAAAGAGGAAAAGCAAGAGGTCACGACAGCAAACCCTTGGGAGGAGCGTTTGAACAGCGCCGGGTTTCTGCTTTGCCCGAGGAGGGTGATTTGCATCAGGGCTTGTAGTTGAGCACTGACAGACTGACCTGTGTGTACAGAACCCCCGTGCTGGGCTCCTGGGGAATCACCTCCCTGCAAGGGGCTGCTTAATGCAGGAAGCCCTTGACGTGTTAACTCTTTGCAGGGAAAGGGGGGTGTGTCCATGTGACAAGGAAGAAGAACCAGGGATCTCGTTTCCTCCAGGTTCAGCTTTCAGACCTCACTGTGCTGCCCCAAACCATCCTCAGCTGCCCCAACCTGGGTGTCCTGGGACATGGACTTGTGTGGCCACACAGCTGGGAAAGAGGAGGAGGAGGGAGGGCACAGCTCTGACTCCTTCAGGCCTCGACATCCCTCAAGCCACCAGGAATCAGTGCCAGGAGCAGCTGAGGGGGACACAGACCTCTGGCTGCTGGGACAGGGACAACCCCTCTCATGGCACAGGACACTGAGCAGCAACTGGACCTCCCTGCCAGAATTCCCAGCAGGAATCAGGATTAATTGCTGGCTTTCACAACCCTCTGTTTGTGTTCTAAGCTCTGCTGAAGTTCAGCTGTGAATATCCCAATGGGAAGTGTTCCTATTTTGGGCAATCCAGCCCCCCTCCAAAAATTATATATATATATATAACATATATAAAATATATAATATATAAATATATATTATATAAAAAAATATATAATATAAAAAAATATATTATATAAAAAAATATATTATATAAAAAAATATATTATATAAAAAAATATATTATATAAAAAAAATATTATATAAAAAAATATATAATATATAAATATATAAAATATATAATATACATATATATTATATATAAAAATGTATATTTTATAAATATATATTATATATAATATATATATTTTTATATAATATATATTATATCATATATACATATATTATATTATATATATACATATATACACATATATACATATAAAATATACATATAATAGATAATTTAATATAATATATTATAGATAATTTATATAAATAATATATAATTATATAATATAATATATACTCATATAATATATAATTTAATATATAATTTAAATATAGTATTTTAAATACAAACATATTCCATTAATAATAGTAGTATACACTTAAATTTTAGTATTATTATTAATAATAAATTTAAATCTAGTTTAAGTATTTTTAATGTGAATATAAAACATTTTACATTTAAAACGGTATTTTTAAAAAACTTTTTTTTTCTCAGAACCCTGTGCATGGCTGGGACAGATCCAGCTGCAGGAACGAGCTCAGATTCCACGGGAAATGCTCCCGAGGTCACTCACCCACAGCTCCACACGTCGATGGCAGGGGTGTAACGCTCCTCCCCCAGCAGCAGCTCCGGGGGTCGGTACCACAGGGTGATCACTTTGTTGGTGTAGGGCCGGCTGGAAGGCAAAGCACAAACAGAAACTGATGGCAGGAGCCACAAAACCCTTCAAACCCGTTTGTTTTCACTGCCCAGCTGCAGAGTTCAGCAGCAGCAGGGGCACTGCAGGTGCCTCCACTTCCCTGAGTTAAGGGAAGAGGAGGTACCACGGGTTTTACAGGGCTCAGGACTCCAGTTGGAGGTACCCAAGACTGAATTCCTGCCCCTCAGGAGGCTGAATGTGCTGCCATCACTGAGTAGTGGCTGATCTGGGAGCCAAACAAGCTCCAAGGCAAACAGAGAAGATGTTTTGGCTCCTCATCATCTGGTTTTACAATGAGAAGTTATTAATGGCTGCCAGGAGCGTGTCTGTCCAACAGCTGGAGCTGGATGATACACTGGGAATCATTTCTCAGGACTTCCAAGCGCAGGGATCCCGTGGATGTTCAGGGGAAAGGAGCCCACCCAGCTGTGCCCACCCTGTCCCCTCCTCACCTCTCCTCCGAGCTGTAGAGTCGGGCGAGTCCAAAATCTGCGAGTTTGATTTGCCCACTGGAAGAGACAAAAAAAACCAGGCCCTGGTTTGAATCCCAGCAGGAGTCAAGCAGATAAATCACAGAACCCACTGAGCTGGAAGGGACCCAGCAGGATCAGAGCCTTGCTCCTGGTTAAACCCCAGTCCAAGGGTAAGGAAACCCCCCATGGAGCAGAAGGGCCTCCCAGAGCCACGTCTGCAGGAACCACTGCTGGATATGCCAGGCTGAGTTTCCCAGATCAGATTTAATGCTTCAAAGAAATGTAAAAAAAAAAAAAAAAGAAGCAATAATTCAGTGTCATCTCTACCACAAACCCTTCCCACTGGGCCAATATCCTAGAGGAATTCTTGAGGTGGATATCCAGCCATGGGGTTGGAACTATGGACAGGATTATCCCACACCTCCTGCCCCCGAGCACAGCCAAGGTGAGGACGATGTGTCCTCTCAGGGAGAGCACAGGGAAGAGCTTGGAGAGAGGTGGATCCACCCCCAGGTTACCTGTTGTTCAGTAAGATGTTGGAGCACTTAATGTCTCGATGAAGGAAGTTCTTTTTGTGACAATAGTCCAGACCCTCCATTAACTGTTTCATGAAAGACTTGATATGGTCCTCTGAGAAATGTACCAAGCCAGATTCTAGCAGCCCCATTAGGTCATGGTCCATGTACTCAAACACAAGGTAAAAGGCACCTGGGATAAGAAACAAAGAAATGATTGAAGAACAGAGACACAAAAAAAGGAGGAACAAAAGTAGATTCAGTTGTTGAAACAGTCTTTTCTGTGCACTTTTGTCTTTACCAGTCTTGGGATGTTTAGGGCTTAAAGGTCCTACATGACTTTTTTTTCCCTCCCTAAGGGGTTAAAAAACAACCCCAAAACAACTAAGTAGCCCCTCCAAGCTGACATCTGAAATTAAATGTGCACTCCAAATAAATTCCTCTGAAATCCTGGCCACATTTACCCACCTGCTTTGGTTATTTCCCTTCAGGAGAGTTTGTTGAGGAGATACCTGCTATGCATGGTTTGAACTCATGTTTGTGTTGCTCCCTTCTCTCTCATGGAAGAAAAGGTCCCAGACAAGAGCCAGTGGGATTATAAAACACCCTCCTTCCACGGTGATGGAGGACACAAGACTTCTCACACTATTGATAAAGTTTGTTGCCACTAATCAGTGTTAGAAGTGACCCTGTAAAGGCCTTTTTTTGTTAAAGCCTGTTCATCTGTGACTCTGCAGGAATGAAGTCATCCCTCTAGTGCAACAACTCACTGTAACTGGGATCTATCCTTTGAGGAAAGGCCGAGCCCAGCTGCCAAACTCCCTGGAACTGCTTATAAAGGAGGAACACAAAAAAACAAAAAAAAAACCCAAACCAAAGCCACTCCAGAGCTCAGATTTTGAGTTTTGCACTAAACCAATGGGTTGCACCACGTCTGTGGCTGCTGGAAAACCCCCACCTGGAGCAACCAGGTACCTTTGTCCTTCTTGAAATCCAGTGCATCTTGTTTGTCCGTGACGATCTCCTTCATGTTGACGACGCTGCGGTGGATGAGCTGCCGCAGGATCTTGATCTCCCGGATGGCCGTGATGGGAAATCCCTCCTTCTCGTTGTCCAGGCGCACCTTCTTCAGGGCCACCAGCTCACCTGCCAAGGCACACCTGGGTCACACCCTGCCCTCCTCACCAGCCCTCCCCAGGGCTCCAGGGAAGCTGGAAGGAGCCACGAGCACCAACACCCACCAAGGGCGGTGGAGGCAGCTTTAGTTACCCCCCTAAATTCAGTTAAATTGCTCTGCCAGGAGTTATCACGCTTGGACTGGTGACACCTGTGCTCCTCCTAAGCTGCTCCAGCAGGAACTCACACAGGGGAACACACATTTACCCTGGAATTTCCCACTATTCTCTGCTACAATCAAGTCTGACACGGGCCCACCTAAAAGGCAGAGGTTTAATTGGCACCTGTGGTTGCCACAACCACCTGACCAGGGGTCAAACCACACACCCAGGGCACAGGATCTCACAGGCAGAGTGGGAAGCTGGGCACTAACTCAGGATTTCAGAGCTCCTGTTCTTCCAGCCCTCTGGAAGTGCCTATTCCAGGAGCCATTTCTAGTTCTACAGGTATCGGTCACCAACCAGCCACACCACGGCTGTTGAGCACACCCACAGCAACAGGGGCTTCCAAAGGTGGAATTCACCTGGAGCCACTCTCCAGCCTTACCTGTGTCCTTGTCCTTGGCTTTGTAGACCTGCCCATAGGTCCCCTCTCCGATAATCCCAATGATGTCAAACTTGTCCACACAGCGCTTCCCCCAGTCGCTTTCCGTCTGTCTCCTCTCCCCATACCGAGGACAACAGATTCTGGGAGAGGGAACAGGCCTGTGAGACACCCCAGTGTCACCTGCCTGACTGCTGAACTGACCCCCAAACCCCAAAGGCAAAGCTCAGCAATGCTGGCCTTGCACTCCCAAGGATTTGAATGTTTGGGACAGTTCGGTGAATTCTGCTGTAAAATCCCAACTACTCCAGGCACTGCTGTGCAGGAATATTATCCTGGAGAGCATTATTATGCTACAGTAGGACAGAAATTAATGTTTGGGCTATTTCACAAGATGCTGGATATTTGATTTTTATTTCTAAGGCAGTGTAATGCTCTGTACAGAACACTAAGAGAGTTTGCTGCCTCAACAACTGCTTGAACTCTGTTATCAGGGGAAGTTCTCTGTGCCTGGAACATGGAATCGTGGAATTGTGGAATGGTTTGGATTGGAAAGGGTCTTTAAAAGCCCAGCCAGTCCCATCCCCTGCCATGGGCAGGGACACCTTCCAGTATCCCAGGTTGCTCCAAGCCCTGTCCAACCTGGCCTTGGACACTTCCAGGGATCCAGGGGCAGCCACAGCTTCTCTGGGCAACCTGTGCCAGGGCAGTTCCATCATCAACACTTCAATCATGAAATGCATCAAGAAAACATGGACATCTCCTATCTGGAATGACCAACTTCTAAAGGCACCACGAGCTTTACACAGGGGTGCTCACAAGGAGGTTTCTCAGGGCTGTGGGCACAGCTGAATTAAAGATTAAAGAGCTTTTGGGGTAGATGTGGCTGGAGATTGAACATGGCACACTCCAGCAACTTCTGCCACTAATCCTCAAATAAATGAGGGTCCACATATGAAACAACCCACAGGAAATGGTGTTTATACAAGAAAACACAGAAATAGGAACTTGTCTCCTCCCCATTTCACTTCCCTCAATAAAGAGGGAAAAAAAACACAAAAAAAAAACCAACCAAAAAAAAACAAAGCCAGGCTTACTTTGGTCTCTTTTTGAAGGGTTGCTGAGGTGGTGTGGCTGCCTTTGGTTCTGGGGAGTCGGGAGGAGATGGGTCCCCCCCGGGGAGCTCCGGGGGGAGCGGGAGGTCCGTGAGTAAGTGGCGTGGTCTCTGCTCTCTGTCCTTCTTCACAGGTTTCGGAGGAAGAATCTCCTTTGGACTAAACTCCGGAAAGTTAATACAACACAGGAGTCAGACTCGACACAGGGAAAAAGCTGCTGCAGGACAACAGCTCTGGTTGACAACCAGAAGTGTCAGAATTAGCACGGGCCAAGTATAAAATAAAACAGCTTTAAAATTTCGAGTGCCCGTGCAACAGGAGAGAAAAGTGTGAGAGTTGAACATGGCATTAAATAAACACACAGCTCTGCACTGGGACTTGCTCCATCTGCACAAATCAGTAATCACTTGGAGCTTCCCATAAGACAGCTCAGAGCATCAGTCAGAACCCACTTTCTGAGCTTTACTTCCCCTATTTACTTCACTTATCATCACGAAATTAAATGCATGACTTGGTAAGGCCTGCCAGAAATACAGACCCAGAGCTAGACCTCTCTCCATGAGCAACTTTTAACTTCATACCAGGGACTGAAATGTGGCTTTAACTCCTGAATGCTGCTGAGACACCAAGAGTTGATTTTTTTTAAATCCAGTTCCCAGTGGCATCAGAAGTTTGGTTCAGACTGGAAAGAGTCACGTGAGCAGAAAGAACCCACTTTGTCTCTCGTGTCCTCAGCAAGGAGAATTCCTGGGTTTGAACAGTCAGGAATCCTCTGCTTCACCATAAAAAGATGAAGAGATCCAAACAACCTTCCCAGGCGTGTTTTTAGGGCAGGAGCAGGTTTGGTGTTTGTCAGCACCATCAGCTCTGACACTTCAGCACAGATGAACTGATGGAAGTAGGTCATTTTCCCAATTATTTTATTAGACTCTGCCTAATCTGCATGACAATCTCTTGTGAAACCAAGTTAAGGAAGGAGGAAGACAAGAAACACCTGAAGTGGGAGAGCTGGACAGGCTAAAACTCAGCTCCCATTGACTGCAAACTCCTGAGGAGCAGAATAACAGTATTTAAATATCTATATAAAAAATAATGGAATTGTTTAACTGGAAAAGCCCTCTAAGATCAAGTCAAACCATCAACACTGTCATATTCACCACCAAACCACGTCTCAAAGGCTCAGCCTTTTTCCAGACACCCCTCAAAAGCCACTTCTCTCCAAGACCTTGGTGGGTGAAGGTGTGTCCACAGGGTCAACCTGCAGTGCCTGGCCTTTCAAGAGGCCCCTTCTCCCAAAAAATTCCCATTCTTTTGCCATTATCCGTGCTCAGTTTCCTACTTGCAGGCCAGCACTGGGTCACTGGAAGTTCAGTTGCCCCAGAACATCTCTGAGAGCCAGGAAACCAAACAGACCCTTCGGAGCTGCCCGAGCACAGGAATTAGAAAGGGTGAGCACAGACAGGCCAACAAAGACTCCTTGGAGCTCCTTTCTCCCCTAAAACAGCAGGGATGCCAACCCTAAAAAGGCAGCACTGGATCTGTGCTTGTAACCAGGCTGGTGCTGTGATCACTCAGCCAGATGTTCCCAGGAAGCCACACCAGCTCTGCCCCTTTGGAGCACGACACCAAACCCACACAGAGTTTGTGCCACTTCCTCCTAAACAGCTTTTCCTGCTCTCCTGGTGAATCCCCAGGGTTTGCTGTGAGGTCTGAAAGCATTGCAGGAGGTTCTAAGTCTGGAGAGGTTAAAGAGCCTCTAATTGAACGAGGTGCTTTTTGTGCTTGGACACTTCCAAGCCCTTTTCCAACTCTGTGCTCGGGGCTGGAACATTCCCCAGGCTCAGCAAGGACAACAAAAAGTCCAGCTCAGAAAGTTTTGCCCGTAAATAGGAAGGCAGTTGGTTAAGGGGGAGATTCTGCCCAGCTGGGGCCATATGGAACTGCCACCAGACTCAGCAAAATGAGCAGGATTTCCCACCCTTTAATTGGGAAAAAGTCACATAAAGCCACTTACTGAGCTTTGCTCCGTCCCCCTCATCACCCCCAGCCCTGAGGTCAGGGATAAAACAAAACTAAGCCACACCTGGGGGGTAAAAAAGAGCTCTGGGTGTAAGGGGCTGAAAAAAAAAAAACAACCACAATAGAGATTTGCAGGACAACTTCTGGGTTTGGAAATGAGGGAATGGAGCAGCAGGATTTGCTCTGACTGGCATTTGGGTTGGGAAAATCTGCTCAAAGCTCTTGCTGATCACAGAGACATTTAAACTCAGTTGCTGAACAACATCACACAGCTCAGGGAGGGCAACAACCACATGGGAGCCTCATGTTTAGGTTGGTGGCAGAGAGAACATTTCCCTGGTTGGCATCAATGCCAGGATAACCCACGAAAATCAATTCAATAATCAGAATATGGAACACAAGGAGTTCACTTCACCACAGGGTGATTTTGTATCGAGTCAGAAGCTGACTGCCCAAAACCAAGCTGGGAATACACAGAAGTTTTTAGGGAACTACAGGCTAAGCGAGTCAAGTAGGAAAAAGAATAAATATATATCACTTATGACCTGGAGTTAACAGCACTACAACACACCAACAGCTAGAAGGGAGAGAAAGAAAATATAAATATCTGGGTTTCTTCTTTTCCATCTCCATTTTGGTTATTCTGCTCCTTTCCCCTTTTCCTCCCACCAAAAATAAAAGCCCCACAACGAGGTTTTCCAGACGAGTCCATCACAGAAGCCATGACCACCCCCAGCCCAGCCAGAGCTCCAGTTCCAGGACAGAGCCAAGTCTGCATGTTTTGATCAGGAATGACAGGAAATCAAGTTGAAGTAGGTGTAGTTTCACTCATTTTTAAACAATACCTACTTCTCAAGCAATAAAGGACTGTATTAATGACTCAATAATTAAGACAATGCTTAAGTTCAACCAGTGCTGGTTTTACCCATGGGCATGACCTGCATGGTTGGTGAACTGGGAACAGAAAAAGCTCTGGTTTGTGTCCCTGGATTGGAAGTGTTAAGCTCTTCCCTGTTCCTTAAGTACAAGTTTTGGAGGAATTAAACAAAAAACCCAGCAATTTTAAAAAGTGAGTCTGTGCAAACAGCTGCAACACAAAGAGGTGCAAAATCCCAGAGCCACGTTCCATTCCTGCAGTAAACATGACCAAAGAGGGGAAACCTTTACTAAGCAGCAGCCAAACTCCTGTTTCCCACAGGGATAAGAGGTAACTACCTGCGTGGGATCACCAAACTCTCCACAGAAACCTGCCAGGGCCAACACCTGGAGTGGCCCTGGGATAACACAGCTATCCCAGCGACAGTTGTACCCTGCAGGGGAAGCTCCCAGCTGCCAAACTCCCCTCAAACCCCTCGTTATTTCAATGCAAAGGGGGTGCTCTGCTGTGACCTTACCTATCCAAGTCATCTTCCCCAACTAAAATAGGGGGCAGCGGAAGCGGAGGCAAGGTGGAAGTTTTCAGGTGTGGGATAGCAGCCGTCACAGACACTTGGGTTTTTGCAGCCACCTGCACAGAGGACTGGGAGTTCACCTGAGAGGATAAAGTAGACGTCCTTGGGTGGGAGGAGGATGGCAAAGATGTTGGGGCTGGAGGAGGGGCCTGGACAGGAGTCACTTGGGCTGGAGGCAAAGGCGGGACGGCGGGAGACGGAGGCAAAGGCGGCAGCGGCGGAGTCGGAGGTGGAGGGGTGGTGGTGGGCAGGGGTGGAGGGGGGGACTTGATTGAGGGCAGGGGGGGTGGGATCTCCTTCTCCGCTGTGTCTGTCTCCTTTGGAGATACCAGGTCCTCCGCCGCCGCTCCGGGCTTCGAGTCCTTTGTTCCCGAGGGTTTGGAGTCCCGAGCCGGCGCGGGATGTTTGCGCTCCGCGTTCTCCTCCGGCCGGGCCCTCGCCGGCTCCGCGGGGCCCTTGGGCTCGGCGTTGGTGTGCAGTAAGTTCACTGACTCGGGGTCTGGCGGGGCCTTCTCCAGCTTAACAATTTTGGTGGCCTTTTTAGACTCCGGCCCGGCCTCCTTCAGCTCGGCCAGGCTGTTCTCCTTCCTGGCCAGGAACACCGGGGAGCCCTTCGCCTCCTTCCCGTCCACCTTGGCCGCAGCTGCTGCCGCGGCCGCTCGCTCCTTCTTCTTCCTGCTGAGCTCTGCTCCCAGGCTGGAGTTCAGCGGGAGCCTCGTGGGGGAGATGCTGGAATGGCGGCTGCGGGACCCAGACCTCTGCTTTTTGCTGTGAGATGAGTGTCTTGAGTATCCAGGGCTGCGGCTCCGGGACTTCACCGACTTCCTGGGGAGAGAGACGCGAAAGGAAGCTTCTGTCAAACTCTGAGCTACTCACCAACAACTGAACCCGGGCTTGGGCAGGTCAGAGGGTCCTCAACACCTGTCAGGAGAGATTAAAGCTGCTGAAAGGGGTTTATTGAGTCAATCAGGAGCAGTTTCACACCTTCCTGGGCCAGGACAACCCTCACCGGTAACACAGAAACCAAGGACCAAGGCTGGACAATCCCCAAGGAAAAGAGGAGATCATGGAGCCAACAGGAGACCTCAGTCCAGAGGATGAGCTGGCAGTCTGGGAATCTTTCACAGGAATCAGGTACCACTTTAAAGGAAACAGTGGATAAAACAAGAGCAAATCTGTCTCAGGAAATCACACACTTCGAGCTCATTTCCCCCCCTGGTTCTTTTACTGCACAGTGTGATTTGGGAGAAATGAAAAAATAAACCAGCAATTTTTCTGAGGTCTTGGTCTTCCTCTACAACAAATGGGCTCTAAGTCATGTGTTTATGAAGGAACAATCACAGAAAACCTGTGCTGTGAGTGAAGCAAGGTGGGGAACACCTCACACCATCAGGCTGAACCTGCTCAGGAGGGAGCAGCCACCACCAGCTCAGGGGAGACTGATGGGGAAACTGGATGAAAAAAATAAAATGGAAGTGGAAACTAGAACTTCCAGAGTCCACGTCAAAATTCCTGATAAACCAGAACCGCTTCCTCCACTCCAGCAGGAACTAGGATTGGATGTTGAGACAGAAGGTTTAATGGCAGGGGAAAACCAAACATTCTGAGAGCAGACCCTATAAATACCGTGATAGACACAACACTCCGTGATTACTCAGGGCATATTTGGAAAACATGGAATTCTCTCAGAACACAGTCCCAGAATAGCTATAAAACACACACCTCATCCCAAACAGGTCCAAACACAGGCAGGCAGCCCTGGATCGCCTGTAACCACGCTCAGAACACAACTAACAACGAGGTCTGAACTCTTTGTAGGGCCACACAAATTAATATCACCCCGAGACAATCAATATTGGCAAAATAAACTGGAGAGCTGAGGTAACACAGAGCTCCTGGCTCGTCACCACAAACACCTGCCAGGATGGGCAGCTGGGACTGGGGGAGGTTCACCAGAACCCCCTTCCCTCCCTGCTCCAAGGATCAGCATTCCTCTCTCTCACTGCTACAACCCCAGGGCTGCAGGCAGGTCCTCACCTTTAAACTCACAAAATGAACATACAACCACAAGGAGGAAAAAGCAGGATCTAAAGCCACTCAGCTGTTTTGCCTCTTCAGCACACCAGGAGCTCCGCCTCAGGATCGTCTCTTTTTCCAAGGTTTTTTAGGGAACTGATGATCTGGGACACAGCTCACCTGCCACCAGGAGCTGGGAGAGCAGAGTTACCTTTTCACCACGCTCCAAGACATCTGGGGCTGAGGAAAACATTCCTAATGAACCCTCTGGGACCACAGTTTGGGGTTGGCATTCCCTCCTGCAATCCTTCCAGGATGGGCTGTTTAAGGTGCTGCAAGACTCCATTCCCTGCTCCTTGTTTCCCACCCTCCCTCACCATTAACCCCCAGGAGTTACTCCAATCCATGGAATGGGTTGGAAGGGACCTTCAGGCCCATCCAGTCCCAGGAAGGACACCTTCCACCAGCCCAGGTTTTCTCTTCACTAACAACAATCACCTACCCTGATCACACAAAGAGCTCTGTTATTTCCAAGCCCATTTTCCAGGCTGGTGTTTACAGCTGCTTTGTCAGACCTGAAAAAGGCCCCACATCCAGAAGCCTTCTTGCTTTCCCAGCTCCACACCACTCCAACAAGCCTCACCTCCCATCACTGGACCATCAGCAGCCCCAAAAGCACCAACACCCAACACCCACAGCACCTGCTGAGGGGCCTTTCACCACTGGGTATCTCAAAACAGATGCAACAAGGTACACAAGGTGCACAGGGAGGTTTTGCTTTTGGAAGAGAACCTTTTCCATCCTCTGGAACGATTTTTTGTGGCTTTGCCTGCAGCCACTTATTAGTACTTTTACCCCTTTAATGTGTATTAATGAGGACTCCAACCTTATTTGCTTTGCCAAGGCTATCCAGGATGGATAAGGGGCAAGTCAGTGTCAAATGCAGATCTTCTGGATAAAAATGCCCTGGGATTAAAAACCACCTCGTTGTCCCTCTAGAACTGGCAACCAGAAAGGGAAGATACCAACCATGAGGACTGAGAGTTCACAGAGAGCTGAGGGTGATGCCTCACCTAAAAATCCAAATAAAAACCATTATGAGATTCATTTAACTCACACAAGCAGAAGACTGGAATGGCCTTTGGAGACAGGAATGCTGGAACCTTCCAGACTCCTCATGCTGAGCAGGGCCCTGGTTAAGGGGTGTTACAGAGGGAACCTGCAATCAGGTGGCAAAGCCCCACATCACCCACTAACAACCTTCCCAGGAACACCTGCAGGCACCAAAACGTTTCACCTGCTCCAAACCACAACAGAAGTCAAGAATAAAGTGGGAAGTGGTACCTGGGAAGCCCAACTGCTGGAATTTCTCAGGAAACAAGCTCTGTTTCTTCATTTTTTGAATGCCCAAAGACCTTTCACCACGGGCAAGAACCCCAAACCCCAGGATGTGCTCACTCACACTCAGTACTAAGCTGAGGACCCAGCACATCCCACCTCCAGCAAGCTGGAGGACTCTGGAATTCCATCTCCCTGTTTTAGCTGCAACAACAACAGTTTCTACACAGAATGGCAAAGCACATCTGTTATTTTCCCTGCTGACCAAATCCTCCTTGTTTCCCGCTTGATGGGAAGAGAGAGTTGTTTTCCACAGCTGCTGGAAGTGCAGCCCCTCTGGATTTTCTCCAATCAGCACACGGATTCAGTCCCCCAACACCGTGTTTTGGACGTGGAGATGAAAGGAAATGCAGAATGCACCAAAAAACCCTCATATTGTCACTCAGTGGAAATAACTGAGTGTCCCAGAAAAGCCTGAAGAACGTAAGCCACAGTCAGGTGTTCAGGGCCCGAGTGTGCCAGTTAAAAAAAGGTTTTCTCTCCCAAAAATATTCCAGCCCCTCCACAGGAACCAAGAGAAGGGATGACAGAGTCACTGCCCTAAGTCAGCTGCCTCAGTACAAGGTGAGTGTAAACAGTGAATAACCTTTGCAACCTGTTTTGGTTTGGGGTCCACCACTGAGTCAAAGATGTCCTTAAAAAGTGGGTCTGTCAGTTCAGGGAAGCAGCACAAAGTTGCTCCCTTAAAATCAGGAAAACGTAACCATTTCAGAACTCAGGAGCAACCAACCAGCTCCAGGTTCTCCTGGGAAGTGGAGTAACCTGAGGGGAAAACACACCTCTTGGGATACCACTGCACTTCCCAAGGGTTTCTCCCTGCTTAGGGCTGAACTGACACTTCTCAAGTGCCACAACACACAATTACATCAATTTATAGCCACATCCTGCCACTGCAGCCCTCCTCTTCCAAATATCAGTACATAACGTGTAAGAGCAGCCAAAAGGATTGAGGGGAAGGAGGGGAAAACCCTCCAGGCCTATCCCTGAGGGCCTCCCAGGTGCACACAGAGAAAACAGGGCAGGGGAGCAGCAGCCTGGAATAAAGAGATTTTACATAACAGCTTCCAGGGGGTAAAACCAACAGAGGCCTCCCAGCAGGGACAAAGGCAAGTCCACCATGGAAGGCAGCGTTCTTGAAGGGAAGTTTGAGTGACAAAGACCAAATTCCAAGAGCCTTTGGGAAGTGCTGATCTGGAGGATGCAGCGCAGCAACCAAGGGGCTGAGCATTCCTATGGCCATTACATTCCAGGTCACATCTGAATTGCCATGGAGCTCCAGCCAAAGCTCCACAGCATCCATGGTGACAACTGGAAACTCACTGAACACGGGCCAAAGCTGGGGAAAAAAAAATTAAAAAAAAGGATCAATGTTGGCCATGTAACAGGATGATTAATGAACATCTGAAATAAAACACACAGAACTACCTTGAAGTGATTGTTTCCTTCTGCAGCAAAGTTATGGAGTAAAGAAAAGAGGAAGGAAAAATGAGAGTTAACCCAAAATCCAGCTGGTTGGCTCCTCGCCCTTCCAGAATGCCCAGATTTCAGAAGGGAAGGAAGAAACTGAGAAAAGAAAGTTCAGGCTGAGAGATGGAGTTTGCACGTGGCCAACTCTGATCCAAGGGGAAAGACAAGACAAATCAGTTCAGAAAGAGCAAAATCCACCCAAAATGAGCCCTCCTGAGAAGTGGGATCAGGTTCCCACATGGAGTAAACAGATAAAGGCTTCCAGAAAGGGGTGAAAGGCTCCCCCCCGCTGAGCTTCCCACCAGGTAAAGCGCCTTAGATCCCGCTCCGGAGCCCAGAGGCCACTCCAGAGGTGGGTGTAACTTAATCCCAGAGCTCATCCAGCCTCCCTGCCCAGAGCCAACATGGACGCTGCCTCCTGCCACGCTCGGAGGCGTTTCCCAAAGCGTGGACACCATTCCAAGGGAATTGCCAGCACCCCAACCACAGCAGCTCCACACACACCACTCCATGGCCAAACTCAGCACCAGTGGGGAGGAAGAGGAACCATCCCAGTCATGGAATGGTTTGGGTTGGAGAGGATCTTGAAAACCATCCAGTGCCACCCCCTGCCATGGGCAGGGACACCTTCCACCAGCCCAGGTTGCTCCAAGCCCCGTCCAGCCTGGCCTTGGACACTTCCAGGGATCCAGGGGCAGCCACAGCTTCTCTGGGCAACCTGGGCCAGGGCCTCCTCACCCTCCCAGGGAGGAATTCCTTCCTATATCCAGCCTAAACCTCCTCTCTTTCAATGTGAGTCCACTCCCCCTTGTCCTGCCACTGCATGTTCTTGGAAATAATCTTTCCCCACCTTTCCTGCAAGTTCTCTTCACTTGAACTTCTTAAGAGGCAAAACCTGAGCTTTCCAAGCGCTGGGATTCAGACACACACACGAGGCCCTGGAATTTTCTCCTAATATCCCACCTAAACCCCCACTGTTCCCATACCAACCCATTCCCGCTCATCCCATCGCTCCATCCCCTTCTAAAACCTCCTGCCCCACCTCTCCCGTAATTCCCTTCACAGGCTAACCCTCGGCATTCCCATCCCCATCCCAGCCCTCTCCCACCCGCCGGGAGGGGGGAATCACACGCACCTGGCGATGGGGCTCCTGCTCACGGAGCGCTTGGAGGCGAAGGGGCTGCTGGAGCGGCGGCGCCCGTAGGGGCTCGGGGACCTCCCGCTGTAGGAGCCGCTGCCCCTCTCGTAGCTGGACGAGCGCCGGCGGGCGTAGGGGCTCACGGAGCGCTGCCGCCGGCTGTAGGGGCTGGGCGAGCGGGCGTTGGACTGGTAGCCCATGGGCTCCTTGTAGGGCGGGCTGAGCGACTGCCGGCGAGAGGAGCCGCCGGGGCTCTTCCTGTAGGGCTCGTAGGTGCTGGACGTGTGCGAGCGCGGCGGGCTCAGCTCGTACTCCTGCACGTAGGAGGCTCCCGAGGGGCTGTCGTCCAGCTTGGGGCTGTCCGACCACTTCCTGTGGGGGCTCCGCGACTTGCGCTTGGGGCTGTCGAGGGTTTTGTAGCTCTTGGGGGCGTCCCTTTTGCGGTGGCTCTTGCCGCGCTCCTTGTGGCTGGACTTGAGCTCCCGCTCCTTCCTGGACTTCTCCTTGTGCGCCTTGGCCGAGCGCGACTCCTTGTTGCCGCCCCTGGAGGAGGGAGCCTTGGGGTGCTCGTCGCTCTCCGGGAGCCTCTTGGAGGATCCCGAGACCCTCTCCTTGGCGGACCTGCTGGAGGCTTCCAGGCCCTTCTCCAGCTTCCTGTCCTTCTCCGCCTGCTTGCTCTTCATCAGCTCCCGCAGCCGCTTGTGCTGGTGGTGCCGGTGCTTCTGCGCCCTCTCGCCGCGCTCCCTCCTGTCCTCGCTGTCCCTCCTGTCCGGCCTCAGGGCCACGTCGTCCGAGAAGGTGTCCGAGTCCGAGCTGATGTCGTCGTACTCCACCAGCGGCTTGATCACGGCTCCCAGGGGCGCCGCTGCCTCCTGGGCCGCCAGCGGGGACTCCTTGGAGTGCCTGGATTTGTGCCTCTTGTGCCTGGAGCCCGCGCGGTGCCTCTCCCTGCTGTTGGAGCTGCCCGCCTGCGAGGCCCCGCCGCCGCCGTCCTTCTTGCCCCCATGTCTCTCCGGGTTGGGCATTCCTTCCTTGCCCCGCTGCGCTCGGGAACGGCCGAGGGGAACTCCTGGGAACCCCCCCCGGGCTTCAAACTCCCTCAAACTCCCTCCGCGCCCGCCCCGGGGCCTCGGCCCTCCCTCCTACATGGGGAGCGGGCCGCGAGGCCCCGGCGGAGGCGGGAGGGACGGGGAGGGAGGGGGGACCCGGGAGGGGAAGGGAGGCCCCGGGAGGGGGCGGGGGAAGGGCCGCGGCCTCACCGCCTCATCCGCGGGGGCCCAGGCCCGGCGCGCGGGGAGGCGGTGCCGGGGGGGCCCCCGGAGCGCTGCCCTCCCCCCCCCGCGGTGTCGGGCGGCGGTGTCGGATCCCCGGGCGAGGGTCCCCGGGCGAAGGGCGGGTCCCGGCGCAGCCGCCCCCGGCCCGGCCCGGCCCCCGCGCGCTGCCCGACCCGGAGCGGCGCCGACCGGGGGGCACCGCGGCTCTCGCGAGAGCCCGCGCAACTCTCGCGAGAGCGCCTCCCTCTCACCCCCTCTCCTCCCTCCCTCTCCCCGCGGTCCCTCCTCCTCCTCCTCCTGCCGCCGCCCGTGCGCGAGCGCGCTCGTCCTCTCGCGAGATCCGCCGGGATGACGCTCCCACCCTCAGCGAACTTTTATTGGGGCGTGGGGCGGCGCCCCCTGGCGGCCGGCCCGCCGCGAAGCGCCATGGCGCCCGCGCCCGCTTCTCCCGCCGCTTCTCCCGCCGCGCCCTCCGAGGCTGCTGGCGCGCCGCCGCGTGGAGCCGTGCCCCGCCCCGCCGCACCGGCCGCTAACGGGCGGTTAACGCGCCGTTAAAAGGCTCCCGCAAGCCGCCGCCGCGCTGCGAGGTGGCTGTGAGGGGTGAGGGGGTGGGCGGGGCCTTGGCTGGCGGCGAAGCCACGCCCGCCGATGCGCGCGCGCCCCGGAAGTCTCGCGAGAGCTCCGGGGGCGGGGGGCGCAGCCGCGGGCGCAGCAGCAATGGCGGCGGCGGCCGCGGCCGTGTGAGGGAGGGCCAGGGCGGCCCGGCCCCGCCGCCGCCCCCAGCGCAGGGCCCCCCGGCCGCCACACCGGCACCGGCACCGGCCACGACACCGGCACCAACACCCCGACATGAAGGCGGCGCCGGGCGGCGCCGAGGGTGAGTGAGTGCGGCGCGGGAGCGCCCTGTGAGGGGACGGGGGTCGAGGCGCCGGGTCTGAGGAGCCACGGGCTGAGGTGTCGCCCTGGAAGGCGTGGAGAGCGAGGGTCGCAAAGGTGTGAGCGGTCTGGGGGTTCTCTGTGAGCTGGGCTGCTTAGGAAAGAGGAGGAGAGGGTACCCCGTGAACCCACACCCACAGCCATACAAATATCCTATTTGAGAGGGCAGCTCCCCAGTCCGTACAAATCTCGCAAATGCTCATACAAATATCCCCCTGGAGAGGCGACCCCCTCCATTTATACAAATATCCCAAATACCCGTACAAATATCTCGTTTGAAAGGGGATCCTGTCAATGTATACAAATATATGAAATACTCATGCAAATACCCCATTTGAGAGGGGATTCCATCAATCCATACAAATATGTCAAATACCCACAGAAATACCCAGTTGGAGAAGGGATCCCACCGATCCACAGAAACATCTCCAGACCCACCTGGGCCCTGAGGTCTGGGGTAAATCAGCAGCAGATAAATTTCTTTAGCCCAAAGGTGGGAGGTGTTTTGTAAAACCTCCAGCATTGCCTCGTGCTCTTCCCTGACTGCTCCTGTCCCCCAGAGGCGGAGAAGCTGAACAAGATGAGCTCCCTCCTGGAGAGGCTCCACGCCAAGTACAGCCAGAACAGGCCCTGGACAGAGACCATGAAGCTGGTCCGGCAGGTCATGGTGAGGCTTCCCAGGCTCTGCTTTCTTTTTGTGGTGGCTTCTCAGATCTCCTCAAGGTGTTTCTGTTTTTCCCCAAGGTTTTCACTCCCTCCTGGGTCACTGGGGTTGAGGGGTGTCAGTCCTTGCAGGGCATAGGGGAGGGAGGAATGTCCAAGCCCTCCCTGCTTGATGAGCCTTTGCCTTTGCTAATTACACGTTAATTTTCAGCTCAGTGCCAGGAAAAGGATCAAACTTGTGTTTTTTATTTGCTGTTTCAAGATACTGTTTTGTAGAGCAGTTTGCTCCCTGTTCAGTGATATTGAACACTGTGTTGGCTTAGTCAAAAGTTAGTTTGAAGTATTATTAGTTTGAAATATTAGTCTCTGGGAGTGAGTGGGGAAGGAGGAGCAGGAGGCAGGAGAGAGCTCCAGCAAAGCCCTTTGCACATATCCAGGTGCTAGAAGTGTGCCTGGCTCCTTATTTCTCTGCTCTCTCTCTTATAACTCTGAGTTTAGACCTGTTAAAAGTTGCTACAATCTGTTCTTCTGGCTGAGCAAGTTGCCAGAAAGCAAATAAATCAATTCCAGGCCTCCCTCTGTTACCTGCTCCCAAAGCAGGTACTGTTCTCCTGCAGGAACCAAGAGGACATGATTTGGGGATGAAATCTAACCTGCTTTTAGTTACCTCAAAAAACCTCACTTGGCTGCACAAAAGTTGCAATAATTCCTGAGGAATACACAAAAATGACCTTTTTTCTTCTTCTTTGTGACCAAGGAAAAGCGAGTTGTGCTGAACTCGGGGGGGCACCAGCACCTGGTGAGCTGCTTGGAGACACTGCAGAAGGCCCTGAAAGGTTGGTGTGTCCTCTGGGGGGTGAAATCCTGTGGGAATGCTCCATAAAAACACCCAGGGCGCTGCTGGCACATCTCCTGGTGCTCAGGTGAACATCAGCACACCCAGCTCAGAGCCAGGCAGGAGCAGGCAGGGTTGGCTGTGCTGCCTTTACTGGGAAAATCCTCTCTTTGCCCAGAGAAGCTGGGGCTGCCCCAGCCCTGGAAGTGTCCAAGGCCAGGCTGGATGGGGCTTGGAGCAACCTGGGCTAGTGGAAGGTGTCCCTGGCCATGGCAGGGGGTGGGACTGGATGAGCTTTAAGGTACAAGGAATTTTTAATCCATCCCTGGATTCTGTTTGCAGCAGAAGTTCCCTTCTCTCTGTGCAGTTTGGGAAGGTTTTGCTCTCTCTGTGCAGGTGGTTCTGCCTGTACTGGAGCACAGATCCTCTGTAGCTGCACGTGGGAAGGAGTGAGCAGACCTGGGGGAGGGACTGGCTGGTTGGGGTTGGGTTTATTGCTGATTTATCCCTTGGGGAGTGTCAGCTCATTGCAGTGAGCCCTGTTTCTGTCCTCTCCCCAGTCTCGTCCCTGCCTGCCATGACCGACCGCCTGGAGTCCATCGCCAGGCAGAGCGGGTGGGTCCCCTGAGCTCCCGGCCAAGACCTTCCCTGCTTCCCTGCCCACACCAGCCCCTCCTGCTGCTGCTGGGCCCGGGGGGTTGGTGTGCATCTCCCAGCAACCTCTGTTGTGTTTTCTCTGCCAAGCCTGGGGTCCCACCTGAGCGCCAACGGCACCGAGTGCTACATCACCTCGGACATGTTCTACGTGGAAGTGCAGCTGGACCCCACCGGGCTACTCTGTGATGTCAAGGTGGCCCACCATGGAGAGAACCCCGTGGTGGGTATTCCCAGGAAAGAGGGTGGGAATGCCTCTGTGGTTTTGGGATTGCTGTTCACCTCCATCTCGTTCGAGCGGAGGAAATGGGTTGTGTTGAATGTTCCCCAACACCTGGAGTTACACCTTTGCTGCTCGTTCTAGTGGGAAGTAAAGCCCTCCATGGAGTAGTTTGCTCCTGTGGGATAATCTGATTGATTACATATTAATGTGGATTAATAGCTGGAAAAGTTATTTGAGGAAGTTCTGTCTGTGATTCTGAGAATTTTGTGGAAGTTATCGCTGTGTTTCTGAGGAAAGGAAAGGGAAATTAATGGAATGGAAAGTACTAAAAGGGGGAATGCTGGAAGAAACTGGAAGAAAATGGCTTTATTGCCCTTCTGCACGTGGAGGAGAGTTTGAACTTGGTATTAAATTGGCCTCTTCTGATGACAGGCCATCTTTAATATCTACATAAAGTCATAGGTTTCCAACTTAAGGCTTCACAATTTGAAAAGTTTTTTTCAGGTAAGTCATTTAAGAGGAAATATTCTTGCTTGAATTTGTCCCAGTGGGGCTTAACGAGCAGAACTAGAACCAGAGCAAGGTGTGGTTGTGAGCCCTGGGCTGTTCCACAGGAAGAGCTGGTGCTCAGGAATTTTACTCTCCTGATATTTTCCAGTTGCTGTGCTGCACAAAGCCTGAAATCACTGCATCCCACACTGATATCCTTGTTCTTTCCTTTCCAGAGCTGTCCAGAACTGGTGCAGCACCTGAGGTGAGTAACAAGGTTTGCTGGTTGTGTTTTCTGACAGGTTTCTCTTTGCTGGGGTGATCTGATGGTATTTTCTGTCTGGAAACACAAAGTGTTTCATAACTGCTCCTTCCCCACAAAGTCTCTCCCCTTCTCCAGAGGGTTTACTGGCTTTGCTTCAGATCCCTGTGATTCTGGTTGCTCTGCAAAGGTGTCTCCAAAGCCACAGCATGGCTTAAACACTGAATCATTTAAAGGACACATTTTGTAGCTTTTATGTAGCAAAAGTCTCTTGTGAAGTGACTTTGTATTAACAACACTTCCTGTAAAAACCCCTTCTCTGTTACAAATTTGAATACTTGGTAACTTTCCCTCCTTTTTCCTTTCAGAGAGAAAAATTTTGATGAGTTTTCTAAACATCTGAGGGGGCTGGTGAACCTGTACAAGCTGCCAGGAGAGAAGTGAGTCTGGAATGTATTTATATCCCCACACATAAAAATCAAACAGGCCTAGACTACATTTATTTGTATCTACATATATAAAAGGAAACAAACTTTCAAGCTGTAGGTGTGCACTGAGCAGTTCAAGTTTTCTTATGTTGTTCTGTTGTTGTTTTTTTCTTTTTCCTCAGCAAACTTAAAACTAAAATGTACTTGGCTCTGCAGTCCCTGGAGTTGGATCTCCAAAAGATGGCTGGGATGTACTGGTAAGGATGGGTGGGTTTTATGTGTGTAAATACGTGCTCAGGGCTCTGAGAAACTCCTTTTTAACTGCAGAATTCAACTGAGAGTCTCAAAGGCAAAGTAATAAGTTTGTAAACAGATAGATTCCCAAGAAACTGGGAAACTTCTGACCATCTTTCACTGCTGTAGGTTTGGTGGATAAACCAGCCATGCTCTAGAGAGTAAAACAGCTTTTGTTCTGGCTGTAACAGTGCAAAGTTTAGAATCAGCCCCTCTGGGACCCAGAAATGTGTGTTTTGAGCTAAAATCTTGGACTCAGCATGTGGATTTTGGCTTGTTACAGACTGATTTCCTCTCTTGCAGGCAAGCCACCAATGCCAACCCCCTCGACAAGATTCTCCATGGCAGTGTTGGTTATCTCACCCCCAGGAGTGGAGGTACCTGCGATTGACACTTAAAAAAGGAATTAATTAAAATTCCTTTGCTCAGGGTCCCTTTTTGCAGGTGTTGGTTTCACACGAGCTGATGGCAGAGCTAGAAAATAATAATAATAATAATCAAACTCAAAGGGGGACGAGGTGGTTGGGTGTCTGTGTGGTCTTGGGGGTCGGCAGTGAGCAGGTTGATTGTCAGGATGCCTGACCAGAAGCTCCTGTCCCCCAGGTCTGCTGATGAACCTCAAATATTACGTGTCCCCCTACGATTTATTTGAGGACGGCACCGGAGCCCCCGTGATCCTGCATGAGAACAATGGTAGGTCAGCTCTGCAAGTGGGGTGGGCTCCTGCTGCCTGAGGGAGAGGAGGAGGAAGCACAGATCTGGACTGGGTCACCCTGGAATATGGGAAAGTCACAGCTTGGCTTACTGAGGACACGGGTTTAGTGAGCCCGGGTGTAAACGCTGGCCCAGGCCACCATTGTCTTGAACTTTGTGGCTGTGCTGGAGGTAGAACTGGGCTCCTGATGGGGTGACAGTCTGCAGACAGAGCCTTTTCATTAGGCAGAATCTCATTTTAAAATAGAGTAATCCTTTGAAACTGCACAGCCAGTACGTCAGCTCTCTGGTGTCTCAGCTCTATACTGGTTCTCCTTCAGTCACTGAGCTTTACTTCTGTATTACAGAGTGAATCAGGCACAGGATGTGATCCTTGGGGTGTCCTGGGCAGGGCCAGGAGTTGAACTCAATGATCCTGATGGGTCACTTCCAACTCAGGATGTTCTATGATTCCATGATTTATTTTTCTATTACTGGAATAGAAACATAGAATCACACAGAACGCTTTGGGTTGGAAGTAACTTAGAGCCCATCCAGTCCCACCTCCTGCTATTCCAGCTTCCACTAGGCCAGGTTTCTCCAAGCTCTGTCCATCCTGGCCTTGGGCTCTTCCAGGGATGGGGAGTTTATTTAACTCATGAAGTATGTAACGTATAAAACTCGCATTGGTGTTTTTTCCCATCAGCTCACGTTACAGTTGGGTTCTTTCCCTGTTCCCCTGCAGTTCCTCGCTCGCTGGGTATGAACGTGGCCGTGACAGTCGAGGGCACCATGACCATGCACAAGCTTCCCATTGCTCCCCTGATCATGGGCTCCCACCCCGTGGACAGCAAAGGGTAAGGGCAGGACAGGAGTCCCACACTCCATCCTCAGCTGCAGTCAGAGAGGGGAGGTGGCTGCATTGTACAAATGATGTATGTGCTGTCTCTAAGCCAAGAAACACCTATTTCAGGACTCTGACGTGCTTTGGAGCAGCGTCTTTATTTTTAATATATCTTTGAGCAAACATAAATGCCATGTCAGGTGTTCACAGCAGAAGCCAGAGCCGTGCCCTGCTCCTAATCCCACCTGTTATCCCCCCACTGTCCCAGGACCCCGTCCTTCTCCTCCATCACCAGTGCCAACAGCGTGGATTTACCGGCCTGCTTCTTCCTGAAGTTCCCACGTCCCATCCCGGTGTCTCGAGCTTTCATTCAGAAACTCCAGAGCTGCACAGGTGGGTTGCAGACCTGTCAAGACACATTCCCTGGGGTTCTATGGATGTTTCCCTGGTTTCTGTCCATAAGTGCTGCCGATTTCTAACGTGGGCCAGGGGATTTTTGCTTGAGGTTTCGTGGTGGTCGCGGCAAAACCCGGACGGGCTTCCCGGCGTCTTTTCCTGGCTCCTGCCGTCATTCTGTGCCCTCTTGTGCCCTCAGGGATCCCGCTGTTTGACACCCCGCCCACGTTTGTTCCCCTGTACGAGCTGATCACGCAGTTTGAGCTCTCCAAGGAGGCTGATCCCCTGCCCTTGAACCACAACATGCGCTTCTACGCCGTAAGTGTGCTGTCACAGCCAGCCTGGGACGCTCGGGGCAGCCTTTGGGGGGGTTCAGCTCCTTCAGGTGTCTTCCAAGTAAGGTAAAGGAAGTTGGTTCAGCATTTATTAACAACGAGCTATCCATTATTAACCAGAGCTATCCAAGCATTAGGATTCGGGTACAGACAGGAGGCCCTGGCACAGGTTGCCCAGAGAAGCTGTGGCTGCCCCTGGATCCCTGGAAGTGTCCAAGGCCAGGTTGGATGGGGCTTGGAGCAACCTGGGCTGGTGGAAGGTGTCCCTGCCCATGGCAGGGTGTGGAACTGGATCATCTTTAAGGTCCTTTCCAACCCAAACCATTCCATAATGACCATGGTAATTAGGAAAATTAGGTGATGAGAAATGCTTTGCTGTTGGGGTGCAGCTGCAGAGAGGAGAGCAGAGGTGTGGGGCTGAGCCTTCCCAGGATCTGTCCCTTCCTCTTGTCCGGGCTGTGGTGTGTGGCTGAATGAATTGCATCAGCCTGGGAGAAATCCTGATCCTTAAATTTATCTCCTGTCAACTCCAGAGGATTCTCCCCTTGGAAGGGCTGCCATACCATGTGAAACTGTTTTAGTGGGAACAGTGAATGCTGTTGGGCAGTTCCACTTCTGAGGAGCCAAAATCATGTTTTCCTCGTTCAGATTGGAAGGAAAACATTCTCATTGTTTGTCCCTTTCATCCAGAAGGGTGGTTTGGTGTCACTGGGATCTGGACGCTGCTCTGTCCTTCTAAATGTCCATTATCCCCTTCCACCCAGTTGGACTAAAGCCCAAACTGTCTTGTCAGGCTCTTCCAGGACAGCAGCACTGTTACTTCCTGAACAAGGACGCCCCTCTCCCGGATGGAAGGAGCCTCCAGGGCACTCTGATCAGTAAAATCGCCTTCCAGCACCCGGGCAGGGTTCCCCTCATCCTCAACCTCATCAGGCACCAGGTGGCCTACAACACCCTCATCGGCAGCTGCGTCAAGAGGACAGTCCTCAAGGAAGGTGGGTGCCACAGCCAGTGGGACCTGATGTGGGGATCATAGACCCTGGGTACTTTTCCCAGATGCAGGAATAAAAAATGAGATCTGAGCCGCTTGCCTTATTTTTTTTTTTCCCCTGGTTCATCTCCCATGTTCCCTCAGTTACCAGTTCCCGTGTCTTTCAGATTCTCCCGGGATCCTGCAGTTTGAGGTTTGCCCTCTCTCCGACTCCTGTTTCAGTGTCTCCTTCCAGCACCCCGTGAACGACTCCCTGGTGTGTGGTAAGTGGGCTCAGTGACACCAGGAGGGGGTTTTTGGGAAGGCTGGCAGGGTCTCCTTGCCCTGTGTGCAGGGCTCTGACCTCTCCCAAACTCTCTCTTCCAGTGGTGATGGATGTGCAGGACTCCACCCACGTGAACTGTAAGCTGTACAAGGGGCTGTCCGACGCCCTTATCTGTACAGATGATTTCATTGCCAAAGTTGTTCAAAGGTAAGCTGGAATCCTGTCCCTCCTCGCACTCCCAGTCCCACAGATGAGCTCTGCTCTGCCTCATGTTTATCCAGCACTTTTGGAGCTGTTCTGTGGGTGGGTGGTTGGAAGAGGGGAAAGCTCAGAGCACTCCTGAAAATTCCATCCCAGGCATTGACCCAGAGCTGGTTATTTTTGAGTTGGTTGTTTGCACAGAGCTTTTATCGGGGTTCCTCCACCTCAGCCACATTCAGAACAGAGCAGGACATTCCCAGGGCAAGGACAGCTGTTAAACTGCCACCTTTGGAGTGAGAAGAGCTGGTTTTGCTTCCAGCACGTTATAGATTTGTCCTCCCTGAGTAGAATGTGGTGGTATCATTGATTTTTGATCAATGATCTACTGGAAGGTGACCCTGCCCATTGCAGGGGGTGGAACTGGGTGGGCTTTAAGGTCCCTTCCAAGCCAAACCATTCCATGATGGTACAATTGCATCCTGTGCTTTTGAACTACAAGATGATGATCTCTCAGCTGTTAATTGTTGGAGTTAATTGGTTCTCTGTGATTGCAAGGAGGTGCATAAAGGCACAGGTGTCTCCTGGCTGGGTAAGTGTGGTGGGATAAGTGTAAATCCAAGCAGAACAGGAGGACATTTACCTGCTGTGGAACCCTGGACCTGCTGCTCTCCTGTGCAAGCCCCTCAGTGGTTGTTTTGTGGCTGGTGAAGGTGCAAAGCCCTGCAGTGCCCTTTGCTGACCCCTTGCTGTGTGTTGCAGGTGCATGTCCATCCCCGTGACCATGAGGGCGATCCGTAGGAAAGCAGAAACCATTCAAGCTGACACCCCAGCCCTGTCCCTCATTGCAGAGACAGTGGAAGACATGGTGAAGAAAAACCTGCCCCCCGCCAGCAGCCCAGGGTATGGCATGACCACAGGCAGCAACCCAATGAGCGGGACCACCACCCCAACCAACACTTTTCCTGGGGGGCCCATCACTACTTTGTTTAACATGAGCATAAGCATGAAAGAGAGGCATGACTCGGTGGGCCATGGGGAGGACTTCAGCAAAGTGTCTCAGAACCCTATTCTCACTAGTTTGTTGCAGATCACAGGGAATGTGGGGTCAACCCTTGGCTCAAGTCCGACCCCCCCCCACCACACACCACCACCAGTATCCTCACCAGCCAGCAACACCAAGAACCACCCCATGCTCATGAACCTCCTTAAGGAGAATCCCCCTCAGGATTTCTCCACCCTGTATGGGAGCAGCCCCCTGGAAAGGCAGAACTCTTCCTCTGGCTCCCCCAGGATGGAGATGGGCCCCGGGGGGAATAAGCAAAAGAAAAAAAAATCCCGCGTGCCGGCCGACAAGCCCAAGCACCAGACTGAGGACGATTTCCAGAGGGAGCTCTTCTCCATGGACGTTGACTCCCAGAACCCCATTTTTGACGTGAACATGACCGCAGACACCCTGGACACCCCCCACATTACTCCAGCCCCCAGCCAGTGCAGCACTCCTCCCGCCACCTACCCCCAGGCGCTGCCCCACGCCCAGCCCAGCATCCAGAGGATGGTCCGTCTGTCCAGCTCCGACAGCATCGGGCCCGACGTCACCGACATCCTCTCCGACATAGCGGAGGAGGCCTCCAAGCTGCCCCCCAGCACCGAGGACTGCCCACCCATGGGGACTCCGGTCCGAGACTCCTCTAGTTCAGGACATTCACAAAGTGCCCTCTTTGACCCCGATGTGTTTCAGGCCAACAGCAGTGAGAACCCCTACACAGACCCCGCAGACCTGATCGCTGACGCCGCTGTGAGCCCCAACAGCGACTCCTCCAACCATTTCTTCCCAGACGGAGTAGATTTCAACCCCGACTTGCTCAACAGTCAGAGCCAGAGTGGTTTTGGGGAGGAGTACTTTGATGAGAGCAGTCAGAGTGGAGACACTGATGATTTCAAGGGCTATGCATCCCAGGCTCTAACTAACTTAGGGGTGCAGGTCCTGGGGGCTGACGGGGGGGAAAATAAATTTAAGGGGAGCAATCCATCGGACACGGTGGATTTCAGTATTATTGCAGCTGCCAGCAAAGCTCTGGGCTCCTCGGACATCATGGAGCACCACAGTGGAGGTCAGAGCCCCTTGCTGAACACAGGGGATCTGGGAAAGGAGAAGTCTCAGAAACGGGTAAAGGAGGGCAATGGGTCTGGAAGTGCCATGGCAGGGGCAGGGATAGACGGGAAGCCAGGGAAGCGCAGCCGGACCCCATCCAGCGATGGGAAAAGTAAGGAGAAACTTCCGAAGCGGAAGAAGCAGGAGACAGATGGGAAATCTCCATCTCACAGCTCATCAAACAGGCCCTTCACACCGCCGGCCAGCACAGGTGGGTCCAAATCTCCAGGGAGCTCGGGCAGATCTCAGACTCCTCCTGGGGTGGCCACTCCCCCTATTCCAAAAATAACCATCCAGATCCCCAAAGGAACAGTGACTGTTGGCAAACCGTCGTCGCACGGTCAGTACACGAGCAGTGGTTCTGTCACCTCCTCCAGCAGCAAAAGCCATCATAGCCATTCTTCCTCCTCCTCCTCTTCTTCCTCCTCTTCGACCTCAGGCAAAATTAAAAGCAAATCAGAAGGGTCTTCTGGCTCAAAGATGAGCAGCAGCCTCTACTCGGGCCAGGGCGGCTCCGGGTCGGGTCAGTCCAAGGGCTCGGCCCAGTCGGTGGGAAAGCCGGGATCCTCCCCCATCACCAAGCACGGCCTCAGCACCGGCTCTGGCAGCACCAAGATGAAACCTCAAGGAAAGCCATCGTCGCTCATGAACCCTTCCATGAGCAAACCCAACATCTCCCCGTCCCACTCGCGGCCCTCGGGGGGGTCTGACAAACTTGCCTCTCCCATGAAGCCCGTCCCAGGCACTCCCCCGTCATCTAAAGCAAAGTCCCCCATCAGTTCAGGCTCTGGTGGGTCCCATATGTCCGGGACTGGGTCAGGCTCGAGCATGAAATCCTCTTCAGGAATGGGATCCTCTGGGTCCATGTCGCAGAAACCACCTCCCTCGTCAAATTCCTCCACGGCATCTTCCTCTTCCTTTTCGTCCAGCGGGTCTTCCATGTCCTCCTCCCAGAACCAGCATGGAAGTTCCAAGGGCAAGTCTCCGAGCAGGAACAAGAAGCCCTCCCTGACTGCAGTCATAGACAAGCTGAAGCACGGGGTGGTCACCAGTGGGCCCGGCGGGGACGACCCCATGGACGGACAGATGGGGCCCAGCTCCAATTCCTCAGGCCATGCCATGTCCTCCAAACACAACATGTCCGGGGGGGAGTTCCAGGGCAAACGGGAGAAGAGCGACAAGGAGAAATCCAAGGTCTCTGTTTCCGGAGGGTCCGGCGACTCCTCCAAGAAGAACTCGGATTCCAAAAGCGTCGGGAGCACCGGGGTGGCCAAAATCATCATCAGCAAACACGACGGCGGCTCCCCCAGCATCAAGGCCAAAGTCACCCTGCAGAAACCCGGGGAGGGCGGCGGGGACGGGCTCAGGCCCCAGATGGCCTCGTCCAAAAGCTACGGATCCCCCCTGATCAGCGGGTCCACCCCGAAGCACGAGCGCTGCTCCCCCAGCCACAGCAAGTCCCCGGCCTACACCCCCCAGAACATCGACAGCGAGAGCGAGTCCGGCTCCTCCATCGCTGAGAAGTCCTACCAGAACAGCCCCAGCTCCGACGACGGCATCCGGCCCCTGCCCGAGTACAGCGCCGAGAAGCACAAGAAGCACAAAAAGGAGAAGAAGAAAGTGAAGGACAAAGACCGGGACAGAGAGCGCGACCGGGACAAGGACAGGGACAAGAAGAAGTCCCACGGGATGAAGCCGGAGAGCTGGTCCAAGTCCCCGATCTCGGCGGAGCAGCCGCTCTCCATGGCCGGCAGCGCCATCCTGGCGGCCGAGAGGCCGTCCCGGGCCAGCCCCGAGTTCCTCATCGGGGAGGAGGATGATGATCTCATGGATGTGGCTCTAATTGGCAATTAGTTCTCTGACAGGAGCTGTCTGCAGGGTCCTGGGGGGGGAAGGAAGGAAGGAAGGAAGGAAGGAAGGATCCATCCCAAACCCACCACGAGTGTGTGTTTGGAGAGGGAAAAAAAAGTATTTCCAAGGTATTTCCAAGATTTTCAGATCGCCAGGGTCTGAGCAGGAGGTGTGAGTGCCAGCACCTGCAGGCACTTCCACTCATCCTGAACTTACAAGTATTATCATCCCACTGGTGGAGTCCTGCGGGTGAAGCTGATTGTGGGAATGTGGGAGCAGCCCCCAAACTGGGGCCAACACAGACATAGGCTGGTCTGGGACATCCCAGTCCCTCTGCCCCCATCCCATTCAGGAGAAGTTCCTTTTGGATGTAGGAAGTTTTAAAGCTGTTATTTTAGGAAATGTTTTAGGGGTTGGGTTTTATTCTTTGGAAGAAGGAAAACTGTGAGGGTTTTAATTTATTTGATTTCCGTGGCGTTTCTTCACCCAATGCCCAGCTCAGGGCGGGCTCTGCGTCCTCCTGGAGATCAGGATTTTATCCCAGGTCACAGCACTGAAGGGTTTCTGCCTTGGGTTTGACTTCCCTTTTTTTTTAGCTATTTATTCAGCTCCACATGGGAATGCCCTGTGCTCCTTGTTATCCCCAAAGGGAATTTGGGCAGCTCTGGTGATGTTGGTGACGTCCTGGCACGGTGGAATTCCAGCAGATCTCAGTTGGAAAGGGGCTCCTGTCTCCATCCGAGCGCTGCTTCCCTGGGAGCTTCCCTGGAATCCCCTCGTGCTCCTCAGCTGGGAACTGTGGTCACACACCCAGGGATTAGTCTGGTGTCCTGCTTGGCACTGGCAGTGCCTGGAGAACAGTCCCTGAGCAGCTCAGCTGGGAGAAGAGTTGCAGCAGAAGTGCTGATTTCCTTAAAAGATGGATTTTGCTCTTTTGGCTGGAATGAGGAGCATGACTCAGGCGTCCTCTGGGTCCTGGCTGCTCTTGTGGTCCCTGAAAGGAAAGGAGGCTCAGGGGAGTGGTTTTATTTTTAAAAGCAGTTTCATCTGATTCACTCGAGAGGAATGTGGGAAATCAGGAGTTCTGCAAACACATCTCCTTTGGGATCATGGACTGAGTGGGATCACGGACTCCTGCTCCCACTGGAATTTGCTGTCTGTTCCTGGAGACCAGGATTTCCCTGTGGGAACGAGGTTCTGCTTCCTTTTTGGGGCCTCAGCAAGAAAAGGTGTCAAGGATTTGAGTTCCCTTTAAACCACTGAGATTTCCCATCCTGGGCTCACCCCGAGGATACCCCAGGAAAGCTGTTTCTTTTCCAGCTCTTTGGAAAGGCCAATGTCTTTGTCCCGTTAATTGTAGGGATTTTTCACCTCTTCCTCCTGCCTCCAACTGAATTCCAGAATGTGGGAGTCTTGGAGTTCTCCCAAGCCCTCCCAGCTCTGGAGAACTTTCCCTTCCTGTATTATCCAATATTTATCCTTTGTCCTGGGCACTGCAGCCTCCCCCTCCCCAGCGCTCCAGGGGCTGGAATGATAGGAAAATGGGAAACAAATCCCAACCTGGAGCAAATCCCCTTATCAGCATTGGAATCATGTGACTGCCACGACGAGGATGTAAGGAATACAGTGCCAGAGGAATTTACCTGGAGCCCCTGCACTGGGAATGACACCGGCTTGGCCTCCGGAGGGATCCTGGCCCCTCTCCCGTGTTTATTTAACTCGTTTTTATGACAAAACCCCCTTTGATCCCTTCCCAGTTGTATGAGGGCACAACCAGCCTTCCCAAAGAAGAGCTTTCAAGTGGAATCCAGGCTGGGAATCCCCCAGGAGCCGTGTTTTCCTGCTTGGAAACACACGAAAAATTGGAAGGAAATCCCGTCCAGCAGCAAAATGAACACAGAAAACGTGTTTTAGAGGAACAAACTGCACACGTTTCCTTTCCCCTCACCCAGACCAAAGCTCAGTATCCAAAATTCCCCCCCTGTGGAAGGTGGGAACAGAGGGAACAACGTCTCCTCTGGCCACTGCCAGAGACACAGGTCCCAAATTTAAAGCTTTTCCCCCCGTTTTGGTGCCCTGTCCCCTTCCAATGACAAGTCCTGTGAGATAACTGAGGTGTGAGACCGCACAGAGGCTCTCTGGGCTCCGAGAAATGGTTTATTTTTGAGCTATTTTTGCTTATTCTCGATGATTTTACATCTTTCAGTATTTTGGAAAGATTAAAATAAAGTGAAAATAAAAAAAAAATAGTGAGGCAAATCTTTTAATCTCAGGTGGTGAAGCCAACACGGAGATTAAAAGAAGCTGGTTCTTTCCTCGCTGATCATGCTGTACATAAACCCCTGAGCTGGAGAAAGCGCTGGAATTGTAAATAATCCCGGCTCCCGCGGCAGCTTTTTGGGGCGGAAAGTGGAATTTTGACTTTTTTTTGAAATATTGCAGAGATCACGTTTATTTACATGCAAATAAACCCCTTTGGTACAAAGAGCTCTCGTGGGGTTTTTTTTTTGGGGGGGGGAGAGGCGGGGAAATGGGGGGGGCGATCCCCGCCACGCTTGATTTTCCCGCGGGAATGACATCATCGTGACGTCACGCCGACGCGCGGCGCTGATTGGCGGAGCGCGGCGGTCCCGGAAGGGACGGGCGGGGGACGCCCCCCCCCCCAAGCCGGGACCCCCCGATCCCCGCAGCCCCCCCGGGACCGGGGGGACGATCCTGCGGGTCCCGGAGCCCCCCGGGAAAAAGGGGGGAGGGGGCAGCGCCCCTGCCCGCCCTCCCCCTCCCCAGCCGGGGGAGGGGGCGGCAGGACCCCGGCGGCGGCGCGATGGGGGCGGCGGCCTGCGGGGTAGGTGGGGGGGCAGCCCCGGGGTGTCCCCTGAGCCCCCTCCCTTCTGACCCCCCCAGGACAGCCCCGGCCCCCGGCCTATTCCCCCGGAGCAGCCCCGGGCCCGAACCACCTCCCTTTTCCCTCTCCCAGTCTCGGTCCCCGTCCCCTCGCCCACCTCGGGGCAGCCGCTATCCCGGACCCCCCCGCCCGCCCGGATCCCTCTCTCCTTCCCCTCGGCCCCCCTCTCCTCCCGCGGGGCACCCGGACCCCCGTCCACCCTCCCCTTTTCCCCTCAACCTGGGGCACCCCCTCGCCTCCTTCCTCGCCCCCATCGTCCCCTCGGCCCCCCCGGGGCAGCTCCGGATCCCCCCACCCTGCTCTTCCTCTCCCCAGTGTGTGTGTCCTCCCTTCCCCTTCCCCCCTTCCCTTTCCCTCCCAGGACATCCCCAATCCCTCTTCTCCCCACCGTGTGTCCCCCCTCCACCTCCTCCTTTCCCTTCCCCCCGCTTTGCCCCCCCCCCCCCCGGTTCTTCCCCCCGACCCTCCTTCCCCCCGGGGCACCTCTGTGTGTGTGTCCCCTTCCCCCTCCCTTGTCCCTCTCTACCCCATTCCTATTCCCTCTCCCTCCCCATTCCCATTCCTATTCCCATTCTCTCCTCTTTCACCCCCCATTCCCATTCCTTCCTCTTTTACCCCTCATTCCCATTCCTTCCTGTCCCCGCCATTCCCATTCCCTGTCCCACTCCCATTACCCCTTTCCCCCCTCTGTCCATTCCCATTCCAATTCCCGTTCCCATTTCCCCCTCTTTCACCCCCCACTCCCGTTCCCATTCCCTGCCCCCTCCATCCCATTCCCCGTTTCCCCCATCCCCATTCCCTTTCCCCCCCACATTCCCTCTCCCACTTCCCGTTTCCCCCCATTCCCATTCCCCGTTTCCCCCATCCCTGCTCCCATTCCCCATTCCCTCCCCACTCCCATTCCCCTATTCCCGCTCCCTATTCCCCCCATTCCTGTTCCCTATCCCCCCCATTCCCGTTCCCTATTCCCCCCATTCCCCTCCATTCCCATTCCCGCTCCCATTCCCTATTCCTGCTCCCATTCCCTATTCCCGCTCCTATTCCCTATTCCCCCCATTCCCATTCCCTATTCCCTCCCATTCCCTATTCCCCCCATTCCCACTCCCATTCCCGCTTTCATTGCCCCCCATTCCCTATTCCCATTCCCTATTCCCATTCCTTATTCCCATTCCCATTCCCACTCCCATTCCCTATTCCTCCCCACTCCCATTCCCATTCCCATTCCCACTCCCATTCCCACTCTCATTGCCCCCCCATTCCCGCTCCCATTCCCTATTCCCCCCCATTCCCGCTCCCATTCCCTATTCCCCCCCATTCCCGCTCCAATTCCCTATTCCCCCCATTCCCATTCCCCATTCCCCCCCATTCCCATTCCCATTCCCATTCCCCCTGCCATTCCCGCTCCAATTCCCTATTCCCCCCCATTCCCATTCCCATTCCCACTCCCATTCCCGCTGCCATTCCCGCTCCGTGCCGCCCCCCCGCCGCTCCCGCTCCCTCCCCGCTCTCAGGCGGCCAATGGTGGTTCCCGTTGCTGCCGGGTGCGCCGTGTTTTTGTTTTGGGTCGAAGTTGAGGCCCGAGCGGACGCGGCGGCGGCGCCGGGCCCAGGCCGGACCGCCGGGACCCCCCCGGGACCCCCCCCGGGACACCCCCGGGACCCCCCCCGGCCCCTCCTCACCCCCCTTCCCCCCCGCCATGCGCAGGGACATGAACGGGGTCACCAAGAGCCGCTTTGAGGTGAGGCCCGACCGGCCCCGCGGGGGGAGCCCCGGCCCGGCCCGGCCGAGGGGGCGGGGGGGGACCGGGGAGGGGGTTTGTGAGACCCCCCCGAGCGCCCCGAGCCCCCCCCGGCCCCCCGGCCCGGACAGCGCGGCCCTGGGGGGGGCACGGCCGGGGGGGCCGGGGGGGGATGGTTTAATGGGGAGGGGGGGTCGTGTTCTGGGGGTGTGTTTGGGTACCCGAGGGGGGCTCAGGGCTGTGACCCCCCGACTTGGGGGGTGTTGGTCCCCATTTCTGGGCAGTGGTGTTTTTGGGGGGGCTGTGGGGGGGCTCTGTATGAATAGAGCTGGGGGGTCGTGTTCTGGGGGTGTGTTTGGGTGCCCAAGGGGGGCTCAGGGCTGTGACCCCCCCCGGGTTGGGGGGTGTTGGTCCCCATTTCTGGGCAGTGGTGTTTTTGGGGGGCTGTGGAGGGGCTCTGTGAATCGACCGGGAGAGGCTGTTTAAATGGGGGGTGTCGTGTTTTGGGGGTGTGGAGGGGGCTCACGGCTGTGACCCCCCCGGTTTAGGGGGTGTTGGTGTGAAACGGCCCCATTTTTGGGGAGGGGAGATCTTTATTCGGGGACCTGTTTGATTGGGGAGGGGGGGTCCTCTTCTGGGGGTGTGTTTGGGTGCCCAAGGGGGACTCGGGGCTGTGACCCCCCCGACTTAGGGGGTGTTGGTCCCCATTTCTGGGGAGTGGTGTTTTTGGGGGGCTGTGGAGGGGCTCTGTGAATCGGCCGGGGGGGCCGTTTGAATGGGGGGGGGTTCCTGTCTGGGGGTGTGTTTGGGTGCCCAAGGGGGACTCAGGGCTATGACCCCCCCGACTTGGGGGGTGTTGGTGTGAAACGGCCCCATTTTTAGGGAGGGGGGATGTTTATGGGGGGGCTGTTTGAACGGGGAGGGGGGGTCGTGTTCTGGGGGCGTGTTTGGGTGCCCAAGGGGGGCTCAGGGCTGTGACCCCCCCTGGTTTGGGGGCTTTTGGTCCCCGTTTCGGGGGGTGATGTTTTTGGGGGGCTGTGGAGGGGCTCTGCGAATGGGTCGGGGGGCCTGTTTGAAGGGGGGGGAGTCGCGTTCTTGGGGTGTGTTTGAGTGTGGGGGGGCTCACGGCTGTGACCCCCCCCGGCATGGAGGGTGTTGGTGTGAAACGGCCCCATTTTTGGAGAGGGGGGATGTTTATTCGGGGGCCTGTTTGAATGGGGAGGGGGGATCGTTTTCTGGGGGTGTGTTTGTGTGTATGTGGGGGCTCAGGGCTGTGAGGATAAGGTTTGGGGGGTGTTGGTCCCCATTTCGGGGGGGTGATGTTTCTGGGGGGCTCTGTATGAATAGGGCTGGGGGGTCGTGTTCTGGGGGTGTGTTTGGGTGCCCAAAGGGTGGCTCAGGGCTGCGACCCCCCTGTTTTTGGGGGGGTGTTGGTGTGAAACTCCTCCCCCCGCCCCGTTTTGGGGGTCTCTGCGTTCCCCTTTCTGATCTAAACTCCCTCGGGGGGCCCCTCTAAGAACGGGGCTGGGGGGTGTTCTGGCCCAGCCCTGCAGACCGGGGGGGTCTCAGGATGCTCGGGGGGGGTCTCAGACCTGGTCCCTCCCCACGTTTGGGGGGGTGTTGGTGTGAAACTTCTCCGCCCCCCCGCCCCATTTTGGGGGTCCCCCCGGGGAGGGGGCACAGCCGCTGCCAACGTGTTGCTGGCAACGAAGTTGACGATGGAGCAGCAGAGGTGGGAATTGCGCCTGGAAAACACCACAGCCTTTGGAAGGGAAGGGAAGAAGGGGGGGCAGGCGGGGGGTGTCGGTGGCCCCAGCGCGGCTTTTTTTTGGGCAGTAGCCGGGAAAAATTTGATTAGAGGGAGAGAGGGGTGTGGGGGGGGGGGATGGAGGGGACGGAAGGAGCGGAGGGGGAACAATGGGATCTATTGAAAAGGCCGCGGCACAAAGCGGAGCGCGGAGCCAGGGCGATTCCAGCCCGCATTGTTGTCCCAGCTGTCTTCCCGGGGGAGGAGGAGGGGACAGCGGAGGAAGGGCAGCACCAGGATTTGCTTCCCAAGCGCCGGGGAGAGGCCCGTGGAGATGGAATTCCCTCCTGCTCGCTCCTCCGGACTGCCCGGCCCGCGGGGAGGGACTGAAAGGCGGCAGGAAAAGAGCCTGGAACGGTAAAGATGCGGCTGCTCCCCCTCCGTGGAGAGGGACGGGATGGAGAGCCGGGGAAAACGCTGGTTTATGGGAATCCGGAGAGCGTCTGGCGTGGAATTCCGCGGGAGATCGGCCCTGGAGCTGAGAAAGGTGCAGGAAGTGCCGGGGGTGGGGTGGTGATACCGCACCTGGAATTGTTTTCTTCCTCTATCAAACCCGTAGCAGGGTCTGTGTTTGGGCCGGATATTTTTTTTATTTTTTTTTTTTTAGTGTTACAGGTTGTTTTTTTTTTAGTGTTACAATATTTCTGTAGCATCCAGCCCTGACTGAAAGCTTTGGAACAACCCTGGGAACTCCGGGAGAGGAGCCTGCACGTGAGCCCCGGGTTGTTCAGGGTTATTGTTTTTACTGTTCTGGGCTGTTCTTGGCTGCACAGACTTTTTTATTTATTCTTTTTTTTTTTTTTTTTTTACCCCTGAGAGCTTTTATTGTTCACTCCTGCAGAGTGGCTGGTGGCAGAGCAAAGAGTGAAACCAGGTTGGTAACAGACTTTTGTGGGGGGAGCATCGACCTGCTTTGCTTCCTTATCCTTCCTCCTCAGTCCTGGAGTTCCTTCCAGTTTGGGGAGAGGTTTCATCAGGGTTGTAGCAGGACATGATTAACCCAATTCATTGGGGAAAAGGAGTGGGGAAGAGCTTTGTTTGCCTTGTTTTGGGTGGGGTTTTGGTTTTTTTTTTTGCAGGAATGTTGTTTTCTTCTCCTGGTAAAAAACGAGTTGGGAAATGAGCAAAATGCTCGGAGAGTTATCGAGGCCTAAATTAATTTTTAAGGGCTATATTTGTACAGGAAGAGTTGGTGTGTTGTAAAAAGCCCCTTATCTGGGGCTGCAAGAAGTCCCTTTAAACATTATCCTGGTTTTTGGCTGGTTTGGTTGCTGTGTTTTGCCCAGAGAAGCTGTGGCTGCCCCTGGATCCCTGGAAGTGTCCAAGGCCAGGTTGGACAGGGCTTGGAGCAACCTGGGCTGGTGGAAGGTGTCCCTGCCCACGGCAGGGGGTGGGACTGGGTGGGCTTTAAGGTCCCTTCCCACCCAAAGCATTCCCTGATTCCAAATCCAAGGCATGGCTTTGATTATCTCTACCCCACTCACCTGTATAACCTGGGAAGGATGAGTCTGGAGCTGTTTTCCTTTAAATCCACGGATTTCCAGTGAGGTTCTGCTGGTCTGAAGAGCTTCCAGAACCGTGAGTGTGTCCACACCTGTAAATAGGTTTATTTATCATGAGGGGCAGGACGGGTGGAAATTCCTAAAAAACAGCTTGTAAAGGTTTTGCTTGGAAGGGAAAAGTCCTGTGGGAGCTCAAATTTCATGGGACAGGAGGACAACTGGGCAGAAATTGGGGAGAATGGAAGCTGCTGTTGAGAAATGTGGAATATTGTGAGGTCATGAAGGCAGCACAGGGCTGGGGGAAGAGTCCTCTCCCTCCTCATTCCCTGTGGATACCCAGGGTAGTTCCCCTGGCTGAGGAGAGGGAAACAGGGCCCTTGGAGTCTTATCTTGGGGTAAAAATAGCCTGATCTGGGGCTGTGACTAATATATTGTGTCTGATTCAGCCTTTAAATACCAAGTGAGTGGTTGAGGGGGAGGTGGGGTTGGGTTTTCACTTGGTTTATTGTCTTTTGTGAGGCCACGTAAACAGATTCCTGAGCCATTGTTGGTGGGTAATTCCCAAATCCAGTCGGGATGGGGGTTTAATAATATAACCATTTCCTACCCTGGGAATAAAATATGGTGTGGAATATGGGCTGAGCTCCTGAAATCGGGCTTGAGTGTGGGTTTCTGGTTCCAGGAAGAGTGGGAATTCTCTCCTGTAAATGGGAGAATGAGCCATGCCCGGCTCCAGGAGCATATTTGGAATTAGTCCCTTTTGCAGGAGGTGTGGCCACCACGGGGAAAATAACCACTTACTGCAGCAAAGCAAACAAAAAGGGAAAACATTACCCAGATCGACTCCTAATTCTCTGTGGTGTCGGTTTAATGTGGAACATGCCCTGACACATCCCAAGCCTGGCTTATATTTGGGATTTCTCTACTTCCTGCCCGGTGAAGTCCGGCCAGATTGGAGCAGGGAGGGAGGGGAGGCACCTCCTGGAGCTTTGGAGTGACTCCTGGTGCTCCTGGAGAGCTCCTAAAGGCCTGAACTTCCATCACTTCTTTAACCCAGCTTGTCCCTGCTCCCCTGCCCTGGGATGGCATCAGGAGGGAGATGGAGTGTTCTAGGCTTGTTGTCATTCACTCCCTGCTCTCACAGGCTCATTATCCCAAACAAATGCCACCTTTTGGGGCAGGGAATTCTCAGAGCCCTCTGGTTTGCAGGGCTGGGTGGAGGGGGTCGGGGGTCTCTGACCTGGGCAGCTGAAAGGGCTGATCCAGCCCTTGGTCAGGAGCGGTTTTATGTGGATTTATAGAACAGATTTGTGTGGAATAGTGACCTGTTTGCTGCTGGGGTGACCCTGGGACAAGTCCTGGACAGGCTCCAAGCCTGAAGCCCCCCCAGGCAGGATCTCAGAGTCCCCCTGAGCCAGGGTTGAATCATTACAATCCCTTTTCTCCCCCCCCCCAGACTATGAGCTGTATGTGTAGTCTCCTCTACATCCTTAAAAACACCACCACACAAAAAGCTCCATCCTTTCCAGCTTCCTCTGGGAGCCTCCAGACCCTCCAATTAGCAGGAGCTGCTCCTGGCTCCAAACTGTGTGTTTATGGGGCAGTTTGTCCTAAAAATAAAACCCCTGTGAACTCCAGGGATGTGTCTGAGGAACCAGAGTCTGGGTGAGCCTGGTCAGCCCCAGGGATGCACCGATCCAGGGGGTTCCACAGCGCTTCTCTCCTGGATTCAGGATCCTCAGTGGGAGGGAATTCTGACCCTCTGTGGTCCCCAGGCCTTTTTTGGTTTTAGAGCCACGAAACGAGCTCGGCTCGAAGCGAAAAATGGGAAATGTCAAATGCTCCAAAATCGAGTTGCCTTCTAATAATTAATCCTGTCTGTGTGCAGAAAGCTGAATTGAATAATCCCACTGACCCTAATCCCATTTTGGAATCTGCCCCTGAAATGCTCTCCCTGTATTTCAGGTTTATTTTTTGGGTTTTTTTTTTTTTTGGCTTTAGAGCTGATCTTTTCGGGGTTGTGTCTGTTCCCTTTCCCAGGGTTCTTCCCTGCTTCCTGCTGTCCTGGCTGGAGCTTTGCTGTTCCAAGGAATGAAGGTTGTGTAAACAGAGGGGCACAAACAGAGCAAGGGAAGACTTTGCACAAAGTGGTGTTACATTTACCACGGAATGTCACTTTTTTTATGGGAAGAGGAGCTTGTTGGCGTCGTGCAGGAATCCCCTGAGGTGGCACAGTTGAAACAGTTTTGTTATCAAATGATGTGGCTCATAAATAACAAGTAACACTATTAAAAATACAGATTTTTGGGGGGAGTGGTGTCCAGGCTGGTGGATTTTCCACACTTTTGTTTGCTCCCCCCACACCCCCATTTATCTTTCATTTCAGTGCCATCCCAAATTCCATGTAGTGCTTTTGGAACCAGGGCAGATGGATAATGAACTGTCCCTTGACTGTGTTCAGGGTGGTTGTTTGAATGTTGAGACAGTGAGAGATGTAAAGCACAAATTGTGTTTCACCCCCCCCCACTGCTGCTCCCGTGGCTCTGATCCCTCCTGCAGGAGAGCAGGGAGGGATCCCGGGGGGATTTGGGAGCAAAAGTCCAGTTGGTTGTGCAGGAGGGATTTGACCCAGGGGCAGGGGGAGGGTTCAGCAGGAAAATGGCTTTTGGCCTCAGCTCAGAGGCAGAGCTGGTGTTGTGCTTTTTAATTGTTATCTTTACCCCAAATAGGATTCTGTTCTTGCTGTGCCAGGAGCTGTTTGTGTGGGGTGGGAAATGGGGGAAATGTGGGCCCTGGGAAACAGCGATTCCATGGGATGGGTTGGGTTGGAAGGGACCTTAAAGCCCACCCAGTGCCACCCCTGCCATGGGCAGGGACACCTTCCACCAGCCCAGGTTGCTCCAAGCCCCATCCAGCCTGGCCTTGGACACTTCCAGGGATCCAGGGGCAGCCACAGCTTCTCTGGGCATCCTGTACCAGGGCCTCCCCACCATCACAGGGAAGAACTTCCTCACATCCCACCTAAACCTCCTGTCTTTCAGTGACTCCACTCCTTGTCCTGCCTCTCCATGCTCTTGGAAATACTCCTGCCCCATCTTTCCTGCAAGTTCCCTTTATTAAGAGGCAAACCCCTGAGCTTTCCAAGCCTTGGGATTCAGGCACAGACACAGGCCCTGGCACAGGTTGCCCAGAGAAGCTGTGGCTGCCCCATCCCTGGAAGTGTCCAAGGCCAGGCTGGATGAGGCTTGGAGCAACCTGGGCTGGTGGAAGGTGTCCCTGGGTTGGAAGGTTGGAACTGGATCATCTTTAAGGTCCCTTCCAACCCAAACCATTCCCTGATCCCACGTACGACTCCGGTGAGGGTTCTCCTGGCAGGTTCTGGGTGACCACAGAATGAGAGCCAGGGCGGTTTCCCTGGGAGCTGCTGGGCAGAGCAGCCCCTGCCAGGGGTGTTTTGGGATCCTGAGTGTCCCCAGGGCCAGGCTCCAGGGGCTGGGCTGTGCCCATCTGGGATCACCACTTGTGTAACAGGGCGGGGACTCAGAGCCACGGGCACAGCTCCCTTGTCCTGGACCCCATTATTAATTGGGGCCTGGGCACAGCACTAATTACTGTTTTCGCTGGGCTGCCTGGCTGGGAGCTTCCTTTGACTCACCCTGTTGGGAAAGTCGGCCCTGGGAGGGTTTTATCCTCCCTGCTGGGGCCTGTGAGGAGGGGCCAGTCCTTGTGTGGCTGGGGTGGTGAATCCCTGGGGAATCCATCAGTTTTCCTGCCTGGCAAACTCCCCCAGTGCCCCTCACGGCTCAGCTCAGGTGGGTTTTTATTATTAAGGCACCATCACTGGGCTTCATCTCCAAATAAACATCCCAGTGAATCCAACACCACTTACATAAGAGCTGAATAAAAACCCAGTAGTGAATAAAAACACCTTATTACCAATCATAATACTATTACCAGTAATAATAATAATATTACCAGTAATAATAATATTACCAGTAATAACAACAGAGCTGCAGGTGCTGGGGAGGGGCAGAATAAAAGAAATTTGTCAAAGCAGCTTATTTGGGTCGTGATGAGCCTTGGAGAGCTGGGTAAGTCTTGGCTTTAACCTGAAAATACTGAATCATGCCTCAGTCTCTGTGTTTGCTGGGTTTTTTTTTAATCCATTCCAAGTGTATTTGTAGTAAAACCACTGCCCTGCTGAAAGGAGTTTCTAGAAAGGTAAAAATAAATAGTGGTGGTGGGTGTTGTAGGCTGTGTCCTGGCAGGTCAGGAAGTCTTTGTCTTATTTATACTCTTCTTTCTTGCTGGGGGATGTGGTTTTTATGGGCAACCATCTCTATTTAAAACCTCGAGAGGCTGAGGAAGCAGCATCATTTTAAATCAGATACCTGTGCTGGGCCATCAGACACGACCTGTGGGGTTGCTGAGGTTTTGGATGGGCGCTGGAAAAGCAGGAGCTGGAGCAGCTTTGGGAGCACAGAGGGGGTTTTTGGGTGCTCAGTCCGTGGGATCCCAGCCCTGAGCTGTCCCTGGGGATGGGGGTGGTTCATTCAGCCCCAGCCACAACTCCTGGGCACTCAAAGCTGATTATCTGGGAGCTGCTGCCTCCCTGAGCTGTGCCCAGGCTGCTCCAGGTCCTGGCAGGGCCGTGCAGGGGCAGCTCCTCGGATGTGTGTCCTCCCCAGCCGCAGCCCAGCGGGTAACTCGGGGCTGGGGGGGCTGGAACTGGGCTTGGAAGGGAGCACAGGGAGCTTCCAGGGTGGTTTGGGGGGGTTGGTTTGGGGAGAACTGCCTGGAGCAGGAGAATGAACCAGGTGGACAAACAGCACCCGTTTGGGGTCTGGCAGCGGGTTCTGGAGGGGGGTTTGGGGTTAAATGGGGTGTGGCCACGTGGTTCTTGCATTGGAGTGGGATTTGTGGAATCAGGGGGTTTTTGGTGTCTCACCTGCACGTCCTGGCTCTGGAGTTTTCCTCCCTGAGAGCAGCGTGGGGACCGTGTCCATCTGCCCATCCTGAGGGGTTTCCCCTCCCTGGCAGTGCCACCGTGTCCGAGGGGTGTGGAACGGGAAGAGCTTCCTCACAGCCTGCATTTCTGTGGGGCTTTGCTGGGGTTGGAATCATTCCTGATTCCAAAAAAATCCCCCCAGACAGGCTCTTTATTTAACTTTGCCCCCTGTGCAGGCTGGGCTGGGGCAGCTCATCCCTCCCCCCCTTCCCGGCAGGAATTCCAGCTTTCCCAGCCCAGCAGAGCAGAGGGAGCAGGGATGTGACAGTGTCCCTCCAGCCATTGGCCCATGGAGCTATTTTTAGGGATATTAAGCCTGTAATCAGCCTTTTTGGCCGGGGTTTGTCCTGCTTAGTCAGGATTTTGCCCGGGCAGGGTTGGGAGCAGCGGGGCAGGAGGGCAGTGGCTGCATTCCCACCCTTCCTTATCCCAGCAGAGCATCCCCACAGCCAGGGATGGAGCCTCTCCCAGCACTGCCTCGCTCCCAGCCAGCCATTTCCTTGGAGACTTAACTGGGATTGAACTGGATGGGGTTTAAACAAATTCCCTGTGTAACTCCAGGGAAATTCCCTCGCTCTGAGCTGCTTGGGGCTGTGAACAACTCCGTGCCTTGGATCCTCTGGAGAGCCCTGGATTTCACTGGCACTTCAGTGACTGATCTCTGCAGTGTGAGTCTTCTTTGCCTCCAGGAAGGCAGCTCAGCCTGCTCCAGCTGCTGCTTCCCGAAATCCTGTGCTGGGAAGGGAATCCTGTCTCAGTTGTTTGAGCCCTGGAACAGTGGGGTTTTGTTTTTTTTCCCCCAAATGAGCAGAACTGGAGGCAAGATGTCAGTTCATATTGACAGTGTTTGTAAGAAGTTTCAAAGCTTCACTGAGAGCTTTTCCAAGGGAAATACTGAGTGAATTCCATATTTTTCCTGTTGTTCCCTGGCTTATGCTCAGCTTTTTTTACTGTTGGTGCTGTGAGTGAGGTTTACTCTGTCTTGCCTTGTCTCAGTGGCTGCACTGGACTTGTTCATCTCCATGTGGACCATAACAGATAAAATTGATATAAATTCTACCAGAAATGCTGGAATTCTGACTGGGAGCCAGCAGCTGTTCAGCTGGAAAAACCTCCCAGTGCATCTCCAGCTCCTCGGGGTTTAAACTCGGAGTGAATTCCCACGGATGTTCCATTGCTTTTAGAGCTCTGAAGGTTCATCTCCAAAGTGTGTCTGACACAGCCTGGGTGGCAGGTAAACCCCAGAATATTCCAGCTGTGTCTGTGATCCCTGATTTCTGCGGGCAGCAGTTGATTCCCACCTTTCCCAGCTTCAAACCAGTTTCCAGGGAGCGCGTTATTTGCTCTCTAATAATTAGTAATTGCAGCCTGTCCTCTGGCTGGCTTTGAATTGCTTCATCTCCTGTGGTTGGGTGCAGCTGAGGAGGGTCTGCCCAGCATTTTCCTTGGGGATCAGGGACAGTGGAATCCTGGAAGGGCCCCACGAGGACAGGGAGCTTTAGGCCTCAGAGCAGCTCCAGCTTCATCCTCAGCACGTGGTTACCTGGTTCTTTTGGGTCTGTAAGAAGTTTGTCATGCACTGTTACACCCAAGTTGGGATGTTTTAAAATGAGAATATTTGCTGGTATCCCATGGGTTGTGGTTTTAAATTCTGCATTGTTTGTTTGGCACTTTAACAATCTAGAGAAATGAATAGAGAATGTGTTTGGGGAAGGCCTGTGGCTTTCCTTCCCCCCTGCCCACCTCTGTGGGTGTCTCTGCCGGGTGGTTGGGTGGGTTTTGTCCTGAAAATGGGTGTCACTGTCTCCCCTTCCCTCTCTGTGTCTCCCTGGGCTGTGCCAGTGTGTGTTGGGCTCTCAAGGTGCCAAATCTGTGTTGGTTTTCCTTCGAATGAACATCCAGGTGGGTCATTTTACGTCTCAGCACCACAGCCAACCCCAGTGCCTGCTCTAACCTTGCAGCCACTAATTCCCTGAAGCTCTGGATAAGCTTCATCCCCTTTTCTCCACCGAGCTTTGAATTTGCTGCTCTGGGAGAGAAGTGCTGGAGTTCAGAGCCTGTGTCCCCCTGTCCCTGGGTGGGCTTTGGTTCTGGGGCTGCTGCAGCCCCAGCAGGAGCTGCACTGACAGGACCAGGGCAATGGTTTTAGGATGCCAGAGGGCAGGGTTGGGTGGGATATTGGGCAGAAATTCCTCCCTGGCCCAGGTTGCCCAGAGAAGCTGGGGCTGCCCCTGGATCCCTGGAAGTGTCCAAGGCCAGGTTGGAGCAACCTGGGCTGGTGGAAGGTGTCCCTGCCCATGGCAGGGGGTGGGACTGGATTATCTTTAAAGCCTTTCCAAGCCATTCCATGATTCCCTGAGCCAGACCTGCAGGAGAGAGCCAAGCCTCCATAATCCCCTGCCTTTCAGGGCCTGGCCCGTGGCAGTGCCAGGCCCAGTGAGGGGTGCAGGGATGGCACAGTGCTCTGTGCCAAGGTGCCTCCCTCAGCCCTGGCAGCAGGGGCTGTTCCCGTTTCCCATCCCCCTGGAATGGCAGCTGGGACACAGCTGGGGGCGGTTCCTGTGCAGGGACAGGAGTCACCCGATGTCACCTGGGCTGGGCGGTGTCACCACTGACCCACTTGGGGTGGCTCTGCCCTGTAATGAAGGGCTGACACAGCCAGGCCTGAGCAGCAGCTCCTTGTCCTCCCTGGCAGCAGGGAAAGGTGGGAATTAGCCCCACGGGGAGCACGTAGGGACTGCTGTGGGAGCAGAGCCAAGCTTTTAATGTTCTGGAGGGCAGAGGGAGGGTTGTTACAGCACAGGGACCGTCACACCTTGTGCTGGGGGAGAGGCTGTGACAGCTCTGCCTTCTGGTCCCTGCTGTACATCCTCATAAACCTGCTTGGTTTATGGAATCCCAGGCTGCCTTGGGTTGGAAGGACTTTAAACCCCTCCAGTCCCACCCCCTGCCATGGGCAGGGACACCTTCCACTAGCCCAGGTTGCTCCAACCTGGCCTTGGACACTTCCAGGGATGGGGCAGCCACAGCTTCTCTGGGAATTCCCATTCCAGCCCCTCACTGCCCTCCCTGGGAAGAATTCCTTCCCAATATCCAGTTTGACTTCACACACCAGCAAACCTGGCCCTGGGTGGCACATTCTGTGTTTCAGACATGCTGCTGGATCTACATCCAAGAAAAACAACGTTTTTCTGTGTCCTGACCAAACAAATTCATTCCACTGGACACCACCTGGAATGATGAAAGAGATGTTAGGAAAAGCAAACTTGGGGCTCTGGGTTTTCATCCCTAGAAACATTTGGAAAGCCTGGAAGTCCAGAACAGCCTCTTCCATTTTTATTTTTTTTTAAACAGTTTTATTTTTGTGAGGACTTGCCAGAGAGTCACCATGTCCACTGATATATTTAGCTGTACGTGCTGCCATGACTTAGCAAAATCCCAGTTCCAGCCTGTTTTCACTCAGCCTCTGCCATCTGAGCCCCCAGGCTCTGAGAAAATAGGTCTGGTGATGCCCCTGGCACTTCCCAGCCTCCCAGGAGAGCAGCAATTCCAGAGGTTCTCCCATGGAGCACATCCTGCCTGGGCCCACCCACCCACCCCCCTCCATCAGGTTTTAAGTCCAAGGACTATTTTTAGCCAGACAAAAAAGAAAAACAAACATTCCTTTGGATTAGTGCTGGTCAAAGGGAAACTCCTGCAGAAGGGACTGTGAGGCTGGGATTTGTGCTGGGATCCAGGTGGGATTTTCCTGCCCAGGGATTTGATGGGCAGCAGTGGAGTTCCCTGGCAGGAGGGAGGGGAGGCTGTGGCTGCTTTGGAATCTCTGTTTTAATCTGCTCTCTCCTGCTCTGGATCCTTTTTGGGAGTCTCCTCCTGCTCTGATTTGCTCCTTTAACTTCTCCTACCCCCTTTTCTTTTTTAGGGAGGAGGGTGCTGGCCTGGACAGTGGTGGGAAAGGGGATGGATCTGTTGGTGTAACTGTGGAAAGAGAATAATTCCTCTGCCTTTCTCCTTCACTGGAGCTCTCTGTGCTTTCCTGGATTTCCCAGCTGATCCCACCCCAGAGTGGGCACGTGCTGCTTTCCCAGCCTTGGGAATGTCTGTCCCTCCTGCTGTGGCCCTCCAGGGTCACCTGCCAGGAGCTGGGTGGTGTGGTGACTCCGGGAGATGCCCCTGTCTCCGAGGGAACTGCCCTCCCGGAGCTCTGGGAGCTGGGAATGGCACAACTCCACTCTTAATTAGCAGCAAATTGCCTGTCTGGTTCCTGTTCAGGACCTGCCAACTTGTGATGTCTCTGGTGGGAGGTGATAAAAGTGTCTGTGGGGGGGGAGACAACACTTGTGCTGGGTGAGATTTTGGGAAGGAACGTGGGAGAGTTCGTGTCCTGCTCCGGCGTCTTGGGATGATTCAAAGGCAGGCTGTGGTTTGGGAACACAGCTTTTGGGCTTGGCTCCAAAAGCCTTGGGTTTGGTGTTCTCTGGTGCCCATGGTGTTATCCAGTTCCCAGTTTTTAATCACTGGTGGGAGCGTTTTAAAAGGCAGCACTTTGGATCTTCCTGTTGGATTTTCACGTTGGATTTCAAGCTGAGATACCAAAAGCTGGTGCTTTGGTGGGTGATGGCATTGGATCCATGCTCAGGAGCAGGATAATTGGAAGGGGATGGATCCACCTTCAGGTACAGGGTATTTATGAGGTGGTGGCATTGGATCCATGCTCAGAGACAGGATGTTATGAAGGAGGTGGATCCCTGCTCAGAGTCGGAATGTTTGGAAGGTGATGGGATTATATCCCTGCTCAGGGATGGGGTATTTGGGAGGTGATGGGGTTGGATCCCTGCTCAGGGACAGGATACCTGGAAGGTGATGGAATTATATCCATGCTCAGGGACAGGATGTTTGGGAGGTCATGGCATTGGATCCCTGCTCAGGGACAGGATAACTGGAAGGTGATGGGGTTGGATCCCTGCTCAGGGACAGGATATTTGGGAGGTCATGGCATTGGATCCCTGCTCAGGGACAGGATATCTGGGAGGTCATGGCATTGGATCCTTGCTCAGGGACAGGATGTCTGGAAGGTGATGGGGTTGGATCCACCCTCTGGGAAGGTGATAGGTTGGATCCACGTTCGGGCACAGTTTGAAAGCTGGAGCACAAAATTTACCTGTTAAGAACTTACTGGAGCAGATGTCTGGAAACAGCCTTGTTAACCAGCCACTTTCTTCCCTGGGCTGTATTCCCTGGAAGTGTGGCTGACCTGTGGCACCTGTGTTTGCTTGCAGATGTTCTCAAACAACGATGAGGCCGTGATCAACAAAAAACTGCCCAAGGAGCTGCTGCTGAGGTGAGTCCCTGCCCCTGGGGGTGGGATTTGGGGCTTTTCTGCTTGAGCTTGGACTGGGTCACTCCCCAAAAAGCAGCACAAGGTCCAAGGTCTGCGTCAGCAGCAGTTTGTGCTGAGTGTGATCAAGTTTTGGGGGTTAAAATGCTGAATTAATTCGCTCCTTGCCTGTTCTGTAGGTGGAGGGACTGTAGGACTGAACGAGTCCTTGGTGAGGAGTTGTGGTGAGCGTGGGCTGGTGTGGAGAGCAGGGTTGCACTCCAGTGGGCTTTGTCCTGCTCCTGCTCAGCAGGAGCCAGATGTTCAGCAGCTGGCAGGATGGTCCTGTTGGGAAAAGATCCGCCAGATCAGGCTTTGTGGATTGTTAAGGTTGGAAAAGACTTTTAGGATCACCCCTGGGGGATGCTCTGGCCCCATGTGGGACAGAGTCCCCCTGGGAAGCAGGAGGGGGGTGAGGGGGTGATTGTCCCTCAGTTGGATTTGGATTTGTCAGTGCCTTGAGCTCAGATGTTGGGCTGGAAACAGGGAAGGCAAAGGCAGGAGGGAGCTGAAATTATTAACACCAATAAAGTTATTATTAACACCTGCAGTTCTTACACTGCAGGAAACTGGGGGTCTGTCAACACTCCGTGGCTGTAAAGTCTGGGGAGAGGAGTGTGAGACAGGAACTGCTGCTGGAACAGAGGGAACAGGGAAAAGGTCTCACTATGTTTAGTTTTCACTGCTCTGCCACCTCTGGAGTGTTATTTCCAGCCTGATTCAGGTTCTCTTATCCCGGTGTTCCTCACCCAGTGTGTGGCTGGTGGAGCCCTCCCTGCTGACAGTGTGGGGGTTTGGGTTTGGAGCCTTGGGACACAGGGAAGGGGCTGTCCAGCAGAAAAAGGGGGATTTGGAGAGTGACAAAAAATTGTCTTTCTGGGTTTTTCTGAGAGTGGATTGTTCTTGTGGTGGGAGCAGATAAGACAAAGGCAGGATTTGTCCTGGTGGGGAGGTGACAAGGCACGGGCGGGTCGGGGACAGGTTGGGAAGAGCGTGGATGTGTGAGGCAGGGAATGTGGGGAATCTGGCAGGGAGGAAAAGGCCAGGGATGGAATTGAATGGAGATTTCACATGGATTTCAGGGGAAGGACAGGTGTGTGTCCACAGGTCCAAGGAGCAGGGCCTGGGTGAGGTTTCTGGGAGGTGGAAGTGGAATGATCCCGAGTGGGACCAAGGGTTGAGGTTTGGGTCATTCCTGCCTGTGTGGAGGGACATTCAGCCCCAGGGGTGTCACCTGCTGGCTCTCAGCTGGCAGGAGGCAAAGCTCTGTCAGAGTCCTGCCCTCTGGAAATGCAGGACAGACATCCCCATTCCAGATGGGGCTGAGCATGGGACAGGGAAAGGGGTGATGCCCTAGAGCACCATCCCCTCCCACACCCCAGCCCCACAGAACCACCTTTGGGGTGGCAGAGGCTGCTGCTCTCCCCTTTCACATCCTCCTGCTCTTTATTTTGCTCAAGTGCAGCTTCCACTCCTCAGCCACACACGGGAGACACGGAACCCATCTGAGATGGGGCAGGGAACAGGCCCTTCCCCAGCAGCTCTGCCCAGACACACCAGCCTTTGTCCTGCAGACACTGACACCCATTTACAGGAGATTCCTGCAGGGAAACCCATCCAAGTTTCCCTTTCAAAGGCCGCACTGTCAATCCACACTCAGTAATTTTCGCAGTCTGTTGACAGTGAATTCCAGCTCTCCAAACCATCACTTATGAACTCGAAACATTTATCAACTGCTGGTTTCTCCCTGGTTCCCCCCTGATCCCAGACATTTGCTGGGCTGGGATGGCCAGTGACACCCAGGCACCACAGGCACAAACATTCCCACAGGGAATTCTCACGAGAGCGTGAGAGCTCTGATGTCCTGCTGGAATTCCCTGTGTGGTGCAGGACCTTCCCTCCCTTCGGACCACAAATCCTTCTCCAGTTGTCTGGCAGTGTTTGTGGAATCATGGAGTGGTTTGGGTTGGGAGGAACCTTAAAGCCCATCCAGTGCCACCCCCTGCTGTGGGCAGGGACACCTCCCACTATCCCAGGTTGCTCCAACCTTGGACATTTCCAGGGATGGGGCAGCCACAGCCTCAGCAGACAATCCCAAATCCATGTCCTGGCACTGCTGTTCCTGCTGCAGCTTTGTCTCCTGCCAGCTGAGAGCCAGGAGGTGACACCCTTGGAGGTGTCACCCTTCCCACACACAGAAATGAGCCAAAGCACCAAAAAGCAGCATTCCCTGCTCTGCCCTGGTTCCTTGGCTGCTCCAGCTCCTCTTTGGGCAGTTTGGTGTCTCCAGGGGGTGAATCCATGGTCCCTGTCAGCTCCAGCTGTGCTCATGTCCCCAGAGGGGCATCTCATCCCTGTTTCCCTGTGCTGCCATTCCCGCTGCCACAGGAAAGGTGCTTTTATTCCGTGAGGTCTGGGAGCCAAACCCCAAGCCCCAGCCCGGATTTTCCGTGGCCTCTGGAGTGATCACCCCCGGGGTGATGTGGGGCTGTTAAACACCCCCACCTTGGCAGGAGCAGGGACCAGGCAGTGGGAATTGGGCTTTTCCTGGCTGGTTCATGAGCAGGTCAAGCAGTTTGCAGCTCTCTCCTGGCCTAAGCAGCTTTGATCCGTGCTCTGCCTGCTCCCCCTTCCCAGCACACCCCCAGCACTGCCTCTGCCATCCAGCATTCCAGCCCCACCCTGCTTTATCCCCAAGGAGCTGGAGTTCTTGGGAACTGATGAGGAGGTGGGAGCAGAGCTGTGGTTTCTTCTCCCCCTGCCCAGCCCATGGGAGCAGAATCCACCTGGAATGGTGACTCACTGGCAGGAGCTGCTGTGGGTAATTTTAGAAGGCTGAAGGTCTAAGCTGGCTCACCTCAGAGCCCTCAGCATCCAGGGATTTCAGCAGGGGCCTGACCCTAATCCAGTTAGGGACAGTGGGAAAGTGAGGAGTCCTAGAGACCCTGAGTGGATTAAGAGGGTGAAACCTGAAAATTGCTCTAAGTGGGTGTGTTTTACCCAAACTGGCCAGGGCTGAGCTGTTCAGCTGCACGTGGGGGAGTTACTTTGCAGTGAAACAGTTTAATCCGCTGCAATTCCAGCCTTAATTCCTGTTGGGAAAGCTCAGCCTGCCTTCAGCTGCAGTCACTGCTTGGTGATAAAGTTGGTTTTGTGGATTATTTCCTCGCTGTCAACTCTGAGGAGAGAAAAGACCAATGTAAAAGAGTTGGGAGCAGAACAGGAATCCTTCCCGGATGGAAAAATAAATATCCCAGCTCGGTGCCTTTGGGTCTGTTAAGGGAGAATTGGGAAAAATTATCCAAGTAATACTTTTCTGGGCACCTTGTGCCAGTGTCCCACCACCCTCACAGGGAGGGATTCCTTCCCAATATCCCACCTAAACCTGACTTTCACTTGGAAGCCATTCCTGCCTCCACACATTCCCCCTTGTCCTGCCGCTCCAGGCCCCTGTAAATGCTCTCTCTCCGTGTTTCCTGTGGCTCCTTCAGGTACTGGAAGGCCACAATTAGGTCACCCTGGAGCCTTCCCTTCTCCAGGCTGAGCAATCCCAGCTCTCCCAGCCTTTCCCCACCGCTCCATCCCTCTAATCACCGGGGTGACACCCGGGACTAATCCGGGCACCGAAACCAGGCCCGTCGCCCGCTTTGATCCCTGGGCTGGGAATGGTGGCACTGCCCAACTCCTGGGAGCTGGTGCTGGAGGTGCTGGTGCCTTGGACTCGCTCCCACGTGGAGTCAGAGCCAGCCATCCCAGGATTCCTAGGTGTGCTCCATGGGCTGGCCAGACCTGGGGCTCTGGGGCTCCGTGTGGGGCCACGACCCCCAAATTTCCTCTCCGGAGCTGCTCCAAGCTTTGAGGTTCCCATTTCCCTGGGGCTCCAGAGCTGCTGTGTTTCCCTTTCGTTTGGGAGCTGCTGCCTCTGCACTTCTTTTCAGCTTAATCACAAAGGAGTTTTGCTGCCCCGGGCTTTTCCCCCTCCACCACCTTTGTTTTCCACGTTCCCCCTGTGTTAAACCAATAAGGTGTCTCTCGTTTCTCTTCCAGAATTTTCTCCTTCCTGGATGTGGTCACTCTGTGTCGCTGTGCTCAAGTTTCCAGGGTAAGAACCTTCCTCCTCTTCCTGGTGGGTTTTAGCAGGGGGTTGGATTTGGGGAGGCAAAGTCCTCTTGCTCCAGCCCCTCCCAGTCACACAGGGGGTTGTACCAGGGACCTTTGTGCCACTGAACTGTTATTTGGTGTCCCCTGTTAACACTGGAAAATTCCCAGTGAAGGGGACTCCAGCCTGGAATAGCATTTTCCAGTGTCCCAGGTATGAGGGGGGTTGACTTTTTGCCCAAACCTTTCCCCTCAGCCTGGGTTTGTCCCAAAGCTGGGGAAACCCCAAAGCTGGGGATCTGAAACAGTTTGGGTGGAAATACAGGAATTCTGATTCACAGGGGGTGCTGCAGAGCCAGTGGAAGTTTATTTCCTCCCTGGATGTAGTTGGAGTAAGCATGGAAAAAAAGAAAAAAGAGTGTTTTGTTTGGGGTGGTTTCTGTCCTTCGTGGGCTTCAGCTGGTGAAATCCAGCTTGGAATATTCACTTGGGAAAGTTCTTCCAACTGCAGGTCAGATTATCTGGAGCTTCCAGGTTCATTCTGGGAACAGCCAGAGGAGGCACTGCCACAGGAAGGGTGGGATGTCCATCCAGGGGAGGTGTTGGAGTGGAGTGTTCACTGTTCTGGCTGGGTCACCCCTGCACAAACTCCTCAGTGCATCAGTCAAAGCATGTTGTAATCAAAAAAATGATGCTTAAACATTATTTACTGCATTAAAACTGGCCCTGTGTGAGGCCTGGGTGTTGCAGCTCCCACCTGGATAACACAGGTCTGGGGAGGGAAAGACCTTCCAGGTGAAATCCGCGGCTCCAGCAGGACGGTCCCGGCTGGAACGGGATCCTGCCAATGTCAAGGTGCCCTCCTGGACTGCCCCTTGCTCCTGTTTGCACAGGGAACAGCATCACTCACCCCGTGGCACAGCATGTGAGGTATCTGCAAGGAGGTGCAGGAAGGCTCTGGAACGTTCCCTGCCCGTGGAATTGTGCAGCCCCCGGTGCATTTCCCACCGGAGCCGTCGCTTTTCCCCTGGACCTTAAAACAAAGATCAGCAATTCAAACCACAAAGAGAAAATCACTTAATGCCCAGTTCTGCCCCCTGCTCTGACTCTGCACTTATTGTTGCCCAAGAGCTGGTGTTTTGGGCTGGGAGATGAGCTCAGGGCATGTGAGGGATGGGATGGGATGGGATGGGATGGGATGGGATGGGATGGAAAATCCACCTGTACTTATCCCTGATTTCCCAACGCTGAGCTCCTGGTTATTACCAGATCTGGTTGTTTACTTTGATTGGGTAATTAAAACTTTACACACAGCTCCCTGCTGATTCACTGAGGGCAGAATCACCAGCCCTGGGCTCCTGCCCCTCCTTTTGGAGCAGGAACCACGTGAGATTCGGGGGGTTTGGACCAAAACTAAAGCCCCTTGTGAGCGTTGAGGGTCCCCTGGGGGGGACTCACCTTAATTCCAGCCAGGAATGTGAAGATGCCCACAGCTCTCCCTGCCCTGGGGGCACCAATTCCCTCCCTGGGGGACCTGGAATTCCAAGTTATTCCCTGGGGTAGTCCCAGCAAGTGCTTCTGGTACCTGCCCAGTTCTCCCTGTTGGAATTCCCCCGCTGGCTTTTCCACCTGGAACACTGAGAATGTTGTTCCTCCAAGGAACAAAACTGGCACTGGGTCCCCCACTGACCTTTTTTTTTATCATATTAACCACACATTTCCATTTTTTCCCCCCATAAAGGCATGGAATGTTCTGGCCCTGGATGGCAGTAACTGGCAGCGAATTGACCTGTTTGATTTCCAGAGGGACATTGAGGTATCATTAAGTGACATACAAACCCATTTTTTCCCCCCCCCTTGTTAAACTGTAATTACAGCCTAGAATGGATTCATACTCCCAGAGTAACCCTTTTTTACCTTCCCTGGAGATAGAGATCATTAATTTCAGCTCTTCAGCTTCAGGGAGCCTTTTAAAGTCTTGGCAATCCCATTCAGCTTTTGAAAATGGACAGAATTATGTGTCTGCATCAAGCCTTGAGAGGGGCTAATGGAAGGAAAGTGGTTTTGCCTGTTCTGAAAACAGAAATTAGTAGAAAAAGTGTGGGTTTGGGGAAAACTGCTGCTTGTTTGGAGCAGAACTGAGGCTGTTTCTCCTTCCCCTCCCAGTCAGCACAGCACTGATGAGACCACAAAGGCTGAATGTCTGTTGAATCCTTCCCTGTCTGTCTTTAATATCAAAAATTGAAATTTCAGTGAAGATGATTTGGGGGGGGGACGAGGTCAAAAGTTGTCCCTGAAAAGGTGCAGCTTTGGAGCTGCCTCGTTGTTGGATCTGTTGGATGTGGGCTCTGCACTCATAGGGATGGTCTTAAAATGCAAAGTGCCTTGAGCAGGAAAAGGCAGCAGAAAAAAACCAACCCTCAGAATGTTTTATCCTGTTTAAAACAGAAAAAAAATCCTGAAAAAACCCAACCCCTTTTAAAAGAAAACGCTGGGATTTGTTGTTCCTCACCTCCAGAACCTGCTGGGCTTCCTGATGTGCTCTGGCTTTGCTTGGAGGGAGTTAAATCCAGCAGTTGGTGTAAATTATTGATACATACGTGTCTGGATCCCCTAATCCAAGCGGGATCCACAGGCTTGCCAGAGGAATTGCAAAATCTGGGAATGTTGCAGCTTCTCCAGCCTTTTTACAGGGATGTGGAGCTCGTGGAGCTGCTCCTGTGGCCCAAAACTCCCCTTGGAGATCTCAGTGTCCCTCTTTGGTTGTGGGATTATGTCGTGTTGAGCCTGATCCTTGGTTTTGGGGGCTTTTTGGGGACTGGAAAAGAGATCCTAGAGGAGCATCTTCATCTTCTGTTGCTCTTAAATGCCAGTTAGTGCAGGGAGAGCTGAGGGATGCTCCTGGTTTGTGATGAACAACCAAAGCACAGGGGGAGGTTCTGGTTTGCTCAGATATTCTCCAGAGGGTTTGCCCTTCATTCCCAGGGAGAGAGGGAAATCCTGGGCTCTTTGGAGGCTTCCAGTGAACACAGATTTGAAATTAAAAAAGCCTCTTTCTGGATCTCTCGAGCCACAAGCGTTTGAATCCTTTTTCCTGCCAAACTCCTGGGCTGGTTCTGCTCCTGAGTGGAAGTTTGGGTTTATCCCTTGGAAATCCTGCTGCCCAGCTCCCCTCCCATTCCCTGGGGAGTCTGTGTGGATGTCCAGGAGCCCCAGACTGGGGGGAAGTTCCTTGGAATTCCCCCATCCTTGGCCGATGGGCTTCAGGGAACTGCTCCTTGTCTCTCCATCTTCAGAAGCTGAATAATCCCCTTCCCTTAGATCCTTCCCGTGGCATTTTTATTTCCTCAGCACCCTAAAGTAACAAACTTGTTGTTAACCTGCCAAATGTTGAATGCAGCTGTTTGGGGGGTTTTTTTGGGGGGAATGCTGAGGTGCCCTTTGTGTCTCCCCCAGGGCCGGGTGGTCGAGAACATTTCCAAGAGATGTGGGGGATTCCTGCGGAAGCTGAGCCTGAGGGGCTGCCTGGGAGTGGGGGACAACGCCTTAAGGTAGAGCTGCACCTTCTTCCCGCTTGGAATGGGGCTGGGAAGGGGGATTTGGCCCCTCCATCCACCCAGGACGGGGATAACCCAGCACCACTTCGTGCCCCAGCCCCTCAGCCCGTGTGTGTGGGAGGGAAACCTCGAGGGCAGGGACAGACGTTGCTCATTTCCCGCTTTAATTGGTCATTTTTAACCCCAGCCCGGGTTCAAAAGTCTCGTTAAAATTCAATTTTTCTCGGTTCTCATTAAAATCCTGTCAGCTGCTGTTCCAAACTCAGGAGGGATTGGCACTGAGGGGCAGCTGAGGCCTTTAGTGGGGCTGGGAAATCCCAGGGCACGAGATGGGCCAGCAGAAATCACTGGTTTTCTGGATTTCCTTCTATTTTCTTGGGTTTGTTCTTTATTTTCTTAATTTTGTTCTTTATTTTCTTGATTTTGTTCTTTATTTTCTTAATTTTGTTCTTTATTTTCTTGGGTTTGTTCCTTATTTTCTTAATTTTGTTCTTTATTTTCTTGATTTTGTCCTTTATTTTCTTGATTTTGTTCTTTATTTTCTTGATTTTCTTTTACAGTTTCTTGATTTTCTTTTACAGTTTCTTGATTTTCTTTTACAGTTTCTTGATTTTCTTTTACAGTTTCTTGATTTTCTTTTACAGTTTCTTGATTTTCTTTTACAGTTTCTTGATTTTCTTTTACAGTTTCTTGATTTTCTTTTACAGTTTCTTGATTTTCTTTTACATTTTCTTGATTTTCTTTTACATTTTCTTGATTTTCTTTTACATTTTCTTGATTTTCTTTTACATTTTCTTGATTTTTTTTTTACATTTTCTTGATTTTCTTTAATATTTTCTTGGTTTTCTTTTACATTTTCTTGATTTTTTTTTACATTTTCTTGATTTTCTTTAATATTTTCTTGCTTTTCCTTTATATTTCCTTATTTTCTTTTATATTTTCTTGGTTTCCTTCTTTTACTTGTTTTCTTCTCGATTTTCTTGCCTTTCTTCATTCTTTTCTTATTTCTTGATTCTCTTGATTTTTTTCTTGATTTTCTTGATTCCTGTTTCCTGATTATTTTCTTTTCTTGATTTTCTTGATTTTCTTCTTCTTTATTGATTTTCTTCGTTATTGATTTTCTTCTTTATCAGTTTTCTTCTTTATTGGTTTTCTTTTTACTGATTTTCTTATTTATTGATTTTCTTCTTTATTAATTTTCTTTATTAATTTTCTTCCTTATTTTCTTCTTTATTGATTTTCTTCTTTACTGATTTTCTTCCTTATTTTCTTCTTTATTGATTTTTTCTTTATTGATTTTGTTCCTTATTTTCTTCTTTATTGATTTTTTCTTTATTGATTTTCTTCCTTATTGATTTTCCTCCTGATTTTCTTCTTTATTGGTTTTCTTCCTTATTTTCTTCTTTATTGATTTTTCCTTTATTGATTTTCTTCTTTACTGATTTTTTCTTTACTGATTTTCTTCCTTATTTTCTTCTTTATTGATTTTCTTCTTTATTGATTTTCTTCTTTATTGATTTTCTTCTTTACTGATTTTCTTCTTTATTGATTTTCTTCCCGATTTTCTTCTTTATTGATTTTTCTTCTTTACTGATTTTCTTTACTGATTTTCTTCCTTACTGATTTTCTTCTTAACTGATTTTCTTCTTAACTGATTTTCTTCTTAACTGATTTTCTTCATTATTGATTTTCTTCCTGATTTTCTTCTTTATTGGTTTTCTTCTTGACTGATTTTCTTCCTTATTTTCTTCTTTATTGATTTTCTTCCTGATTTTCTTCTGTATTGATTTTTTCTGTATTGATTTTTTCTGTATTGATTTTTTCCTGTATTGATTTTTTCTGTATTGATTTTTTCTGTATTGATTTTTTCTGTATTGATTTTTTCTGTATTGATTTTTTTCTTTATTGATTTTCTTCTTTACTGATCTTCTTCCTTATTTTCTTCTTTATTGATTTTTTCTTTATTGATTTTCTTCTTCATTGATTTTCTCCTTTATCGATTTTTCTTCTTTATTGATTTTCTTCCTTATTTTTTCTTCATTCCTCCTTTATTTCTTCTTTAACGCTCGAGACCGTTCTGCCAAACCTTAATGTGCTGTGTTCCATTTCCCACAACTGCTGTAACCCACCTGGAATTCTGTTCCCTGGCCAACCCAGTGTTTTCCCTCCCTTTCCCAAAGGACCTTTGCCCAGAACTGCAGGAACATCGAGGTGCTGAACCTCAATGGCTGCACCAAGATCACGGACGCGTGAGTAGAGCTCTTCCCTCAGCCCTGGCTGCTCCAGGGCCTGTTCTCCATCCCTTTTTTAAGGGAAAGCCAGGCTTGGGGGTGTGGGAGATCATGGAATCATGGAATGGGTTGGCTTGGAAGGGACCTTAAAGCCCACCCAGTCCCACCCCTTGCCGTGGGATGGACACATTCCACAATCCCAGGTTGCTCCAAGCCCCATCCAGCGCTTCCCACAACCTCTCTGGGAGTTCATCCCAGTGTCCCCACCCCCTGCTCCCCCCAGAGTGCCCCTCCATGGATGTGTGGGAGCTGGGATGGATCCGTGGCAGGAATTGTCTCCCTGTCTCTCTTCCAGCACCTGCATGAGCCTCAGCAAGTTCTGCTCCAAACTCAGGCACCTGGACTTGGCCTCCTGCACCTCCATAACCAACCTGTCCCTGAAAGCACTGAGGTAGGAGCCAGCAGCACCGGCTGTGCCGGCAGAATCCTGGAATTAAGGTTGGAAAAGACCTCTAAGACCACCCGGGGAACGTCCCCCTCGGAGCCGAGGTTTGGGAACCGTCCCCCCCCGGGGGGGATGTGGGGTGTGGGAGTGTCTGCGCTCACAGGGCTTCCAGGAATGGGCATTTCAGGGGGGAAAAAGCAGGATTGCCTCCCAAAACAAAGCAGCATTCCCATGTTTTCCCCTCTCTCTCCCCCAAGCGAGGGATGCCCGCTGCTGGAACAGCTCATCATCTCCTGGTGCGACCAAGTGACCAAGGACGGGATCCAGGCCCTGGTCAGGGGCTGTGGGGGGCTCAAAGCCCTGTCCCTGAAGGGCTGCACCCAGGTATGGCTCTGGAAAAGGGGGATGAGCACAGCTGGGATGTTCCTGCTGCTCCTCAGGGGGTGGGGAGGGAACACTGGGCATTTCTTTTACATCCCAAAAAGTTCCGGCGCCCAAAGGCCCCCAAAGCCCTTCTGTTGCCCCCCCAGCTCCAGTGGGTGGGTTTTAGCAGTGCCAGGTTGTCTCAGTGCCTGTGCTTTCCCCCCCCCAGCTCGAGGATGAGGCCCTGAAGTACATTGGAGCACATTGCCCCGAGCTGGTGACTTTAAACCTCCAAACCTGCTTGGTAAGTGAGGCTTCCCAACATTCCAAGCCCATCCCTGAGCAGAACCCTGTGGAATGTGCTCCGTCCTCGGTGCAGTTGGAGCAAACAGTTGATGAAAAGCAGATTTTTTGGTGCCATTCAGGAGGGTTGAATGAGCCCCAGAGCAGCCTTTGCTGTGTCAGGGTTGTCCCTCCCTTCCCTGCCCTCCCCAATTCATTTGCAGGATGAGCTGGAAAAATTCTTTCCATCAGTCCTGGAGAGTGGCTCTGCCAGGCCTTTCCTCTCATCTCTTTGTGGAACTGAACCCAAAAATGCAGTTTTCCTGCACAGAAGGGCCCTGAGCCAGTTCTGCAGTGCCAAAAATGTGCATTTTTGCCAAAAAATAGATTGGAATGGGCTCTCTGTACGTGCCATCGCACAGTTAGTCTGGAACAGCAGCTGGGCAGCCTCTTCCTTTTCCAAGGAAGTGGGCCCTGTGGCCAGGGATGGGGCTGGATAAACCCCCTGTGTCTGGGAATGGGGCTGGATAAACCCCCTGTGTCCAGGGATGGGGCTGGATGGAATCCTTGTGTCTGGGAATGGGGCTGGATAAACCCCCTGTGTCTGGGAGTGGGGCTGGATGGGATCCCTGTGTCTGGGAATGGGGCTGGAGAGGGATCCCTGTGTCTGGGAATGGGGCTGGATAAACCCCCTGTGTCTGGGAATGGGCCTGGATAAACCCCCTGTGTCTGGGAATGGGGCTGGATGGGATCCTTGTGTCTGGGAAGGGGGCTGGATAAACCCCCTGTGTCTGGGAATGGGGCTGGATAAACCCCCTGTGTCTGGGAATGGGGCTGGATGGATCCCCTGTGTCTGGGAATGGGGCTGGATAAACCCCCTGTGTCTGGGAATGGGGCTGGATGGATCCCCTGTGCCCAGGGATGGTCTTTCCAAGCAGGAATAGCAAAGGCAGGAATCCCAGCCCCTTCCCCATCCCTCCCCTGGCCCCACTCCCAGACACCTCCCTGCACACAGAAAAACGACTTCCCCAACATTTCCAAGCCACTCCAGTGGGGTTTCTCCTGTCCCAGCTGCTCCAGCAAAACCCCTCGGTGCATTTTGGGGTCGAGGGAGCCAGAACTCCTCTGGGGGGCTGGAACTGTGGGAGGGGAAATCCCTGGAATCTCACATGGAATGTCACGTTCGTCCCGCAGCAAATCACGGACGACGGGCTGATCACCATCTGCAGGGGCTGCCACAAGCTGCAGTCCCTGTGTGCCTCCGGCTGCTCCAACATCACCGACGCCATCCTCAACGCCCTGGGGCAGAACTGCCCTCGCCTCAGGTGGGTGTGCCCCGGAATTCCCCGGAATTCCCCGGAATTCCCACCCCCACTTGGAGCAGGACGTCCTGGGGGAGCGCTCGGGTGCCACCGGGGCCGTTTTCAGCCTTCCTGGAAGGGCAGTTTTTGTCCCTGAGTTTCATCCACGTGTGGTTTTTTTAATGGATGAGCAGAGGAAAAACCAAATTCATGGTTAAAAGCTGGTTAAAAAAAAATCTGGTTGAAAACCAGATTCCTGGTTAAAACCTGGTTAAAAATCGGATTCGTTTTCGGACTCTGAAGGTCTTCCTGGAAGGGCAGTTTTTATCCTTGAGCTTCATGCAGGTGTTTTTTTTAATGGGATGAGCAGAGGAAAAACCAGATTCCTGGTTAAAACCTGGTTAAAAAAAAATCTGGTTGAAAACCAGATTCCTGGTTAAAACCTGGTTAAAAAAAATCTGGTTGAAAACCAGATTCCTGGTTAAAACCTGGATAAAAATCTGGTTGAAAACCAGATTCCTGGTTAAAACCTGGATAAAAATCTGGTTGAAAACCAGATTCCTGGTTAAAGCCTGGTTAAAACCTGGTTGAAAACCAGATTCCTGGTTAAAACCTGGTTAAAAACCAGATTCTTGGTTAAAACCTGGTTAAAAATGTGGTTGAAAACCAGATTCCTGTTTAAAACCTGGTTAAAAACCAGATTCCTGGTTAAAACCTGGATAAAAATCTGGTTAAAACCAGTTTCCTGCTTAAAAATCAGATTAGTTTTCAGCCTCTGAAGGTCTTTGTGGAAGGACACTTTTTATCCCTGAGCTTCATCCAGGTGTTTTTTTTTTAATGGGATGAGCAGAAGAAAAACCAGATTTCTGGTTAAAAACCTGGTTAAAAACCAGATTCCTGGTTAAAACCTGGTTAAAAACCAGATTCCTGGTTAAAACCTGGTTAAAAACCAGATTCCTTGTTAAAACCTGGTTAAAAATCTGGTTAAAAAGCAGATTCCTGGTTAAGAATCAGATTTGTTTTCAGCCTCCAAAGGTCTTCCTGGAAGGGCAGTTTTTATCCCTGAGCTTCATCCAGGTGTGTTTTTATGGGATGAACAGAGGAAAAACCAGATTCGTGGTTAAAACCTGCCCAAGGGTGGGCATGGATCCCCCTCTCCGGACATTCCAACCCCACCAGTGTCCCCCAGCCTGGGGGGGTTGCACTGGGTGATCCCCAGGGATCCCTCCTGATCCTCTCCTGGGATTCTCCTGGGATTCTCCTGGGATTCTGGGCCCCTTCCATGGCTCCTGTCACCTCTTTCCCTGCAGAATATTGGAGGTGGCGAGGTGTTCCCAGCTGACCGACGTGGGCTTCACCACCCTGGCCAGGGTAAGGGCTCCTCCCCTCCTTCCCCTCTTCCTTTCTCTTTCCAGGATAAATAACAAAAAAAGAAAAAACAAACAAAAAAACTCCAGTAGATTTTGGGAAAACTTCTTTTCTCGGCGTTTGGGTGGAATCTAAGTCACAAAAATTAGGGTTCGTGGTGCCTTTAAGTTACAAAAATAAGGGTTTGTGGAAGCTAAGTTACCAAAAAAAATAGGGTTTGTGGAGTCTAAATTGCAAAAATCGGGGTTTATGGGCTCTTTAAGTTGCAAAAAGTAGGATTTATGGAATCTGGGTTATAAAAGGGTTTATGGGATGTCTGGCATGGACCCACAGATCTGGGAGGGGTTACATCCAAACCACATGAAACATTAAATACTTGGGAGTTACAGACTTTGCTGCTTGGGTTTTGAGGTTCATGACCCTAAATTTAATTACCTTAATTACCATTAAAACCCTCTGTGCCTTTAAATGAGCAAAATTTCCTTCACTGTCCTTGGTGCTGTTCTTAAAGAAGAGGGAAAATTTCCTTCCAGTCCTGATATTTCATGGAGAAAACCTCCTAATTTTTAAAGAAAACTGTCTTTGTGGTGGTTATATTTATATTTAATTTCTATTTCTATTTATATTTATAGTCTGAACTTTACACTGAGTTTGGGTGTTTGGTTTTCTCTTTATTCCCAGAACTGCCATGAGCTTGAAAAAATGGACCTGGAAGAGTGTGTCCAGGTAGGAGATGTTTCCCTTTTGGCACAGCTGGTGAAAAATTAGTAGATTGTCTCCAGATTAGAACCTAATTTAGAATCCTGAGCAGTCAGACTGGCTGGATTTAGAGAAGGAAATTTTTGGGTTTATCTTTGTTTTGTATTTCATTTTAATGCTGCTGCTGTAAATTATAAATATTTATTGGGAATGGATGTCAGGTCACGTCATGAATGTGTGAGGTGGGATTTCTGACGTGGGGTGGAATCCCAGGGAATGATCTTTACACTCACATGTTGCTAAAAATGAGGGGATTTTCCTCTGGCAGGTGGTTGGGACAGTGGCTGTAGAGGGCTGGAATCAAACTGGGCTGCAGCATTTACAGGGAAAAGGGTTGGATTGACTCGAGATCCCGTGGGAAAACCTCCAGCCCCAAGGATAGACTGGAAGTGGATCCAGCCCAAGGAGGGAACAGGGCTGTGGTTCCTCCCTGGGAACAGCCTGGCCTGGGGTTCTGCCTTCCTGGTGTTCCCAGGGCACAAAGCCAGGAGCTGCCAGGAGGAAATGACACCCGTCCAGACGGGAAGGGACGGAAAAGGATCCCAAAAAAGGAACGAGGGAAGCAGGGCCGAGCCTTGGCCTGGCACAAACCCATCCCAGGCAGATCCCTGGGGGGCCTTGGGGTTAGAAACCATTGTGTGAGTCTCCTTCTTCCTGCAGAAAACCAGGAACAATCCACGGGCTGGGGGAGGGATCCTGAGCCTTCCTGAACCCCCGGGAGCTCCTTTGCCTCTCGGAATTGTGATCTGATCTCAGCTCCTTGGGGAACTTAAAAACAACCCAGTGGTGCCTCTGCCTGCAAAGGGCAGGAGCTGATTCCATGAGGAGATGAGTTCCTGAGGGCTTCAGGAGAGTGGCTGTGGGGAAAACTCAGGGATTTGGGAAAATTCTGCCATTTTTTTTATTCATAGAGAGGAAAAATTAAGTCGTTGTGCACCACACCCAAAGTTAAGGGGCCCTTTCCTCTTCTCTTCCAGATAACAGACAGCACCCTAATCCAGCTTTCCATACACTGTCCACGGCTCCAAGTCCTGGTGAGTATTCCAAGGGAGACTTCCAGCACTTGAAACAGAGGGATCTTAAACCCTCTCTGATTCACAGTCGTGTTGCAACCGCTGGGAAGATTCTGCTGGGAACCCGACCCTGAGGAACCTCTTGTCCCTCCCCTGCTGTTCCCACTGATCCTACAGAAGGGCTGTGGGGCACGGGGTTCTCCTGTGAGCAGAATTCCCAGTGGAATCTGCTGAATTCCACCCCTCCAAAAAAAAACCCACACCAGGTGGTGCCATCGTGTTCCTGCTGGTTCTTGGACCCAATTCCAGGGCCCTTCCCACAGTGGGTGAGGCCACGGGTGTCCCAAAGGTGGGTTGTCCCGTTGCAGGGGTGTTTGTGGGATTTCTGTGCCACCCTGTGGGTCTCATCCCTCCAGAGCTGCCTTTTCCATTCGTAGAATCATGGGATGGTTTGGGTTGGAAGGGACCTTGGAGCTCGTCCAGTTCATGGGCAGGGACACCTCCCACTGTCCCAGGTTGCTCCAGCCTGGCCTTGCACACTTCCAGGGATGGGGCAGCCACAGCTTCTCTGGGCAACCTGTGCCAGGGCCTCCCCACCCTCACAGGGAAGGGTTTTTATCAACTCCAACTGGAAGTTTTCCCCTTGGATGCACAGAGCCCACAGAGCCCAGTGGCTCCGGTGCCGGGAGGGAGCACAGACCAGTCCTAAAATCCACTCTGCAAACCAGCCCAGCCCCACCCAGCACAGCCCACCCTCCCCCATGTCCCCAGGGAGGTCAGGGCTGGATTTTGGGGTGGCAGGAGCCGTGTCTGACCCCCGAACTCGCTGTGTTTGGGCTCAGAGTTTATCCCACTGTGAGCTGATCACGGACGACGGGATCCGTCACCTCGGGAACGGCGCCTGCGCCCACGACCGGCTGGAGGTGATCGAGCTGGACAACTGTCCCCTCATCACCGATGCCTCCCTGGAGCACCTCAAGAGCTGCCACAGCCTGGAGAGGATAGAGCTGTACGACTGCCAGCAGATCACCCGGGCAGGGATCAAGAGACTCAGGGTGAGCGGGAAGGGAGGCACCGCTCCGGCCGGGACTGGGAGGGGGGTTATCCATGGGAGGAGCCCTCATCACCTGGGCTGGGAGAGCATCCTTGGTGCAGCTGGAGTCATGGAATCATGGAGTGGTTTGGGTGGGAAGGACCTTAAACCTCGTCCAGTTCCACCCCCCAGGGACACCTCCCGCTATCCCAGGTTGCTCCAGCCTGGCCCGGGACACTTGCAGGGATGGAGCAGCCACAGCTTCTCTGGGAATTCCATTCCAGCCCCTCACAGGGAAAAATTTCTCTTCAATATCCCCTCCCAAATCCACGTCTCCCTCTGTAAAGGAAGAGTCCTGGTCACATTTCATCTGCAGGGAGAACGTGGGTCTGTCAAGTAACGTCATAAAATCACGGAATGGTTTGGGTTGGAAGGGACCTTGGAGCTCGTCTGGTTCACGGGCAGGGACATCTCCCGCTGCCCCAGGTTGCTCCAGCCTGGCCTTGGACACCTCCAGGGATGGAGATGATGTTCTGTCCCCCACAGCTGCCAGAGGATTAATGGGATGGGAAAAACCTCCTTCCTTCCTCATTCCCTGTAGCCCTCCTGGGGGGGGGATCCCGCAGGTGAACCCGCAGTGCTCCCCCCTGGATTTGGGGCGTGGCCCAGGTGATCCAGGTGTGCTCCACCCCCTCTGACCCCTCTCCCTGCCCATCTTTGCCGTTCCAGACCCACCTCCCCAACATCAAGGTCCACGCCTACTTCGCCCCGGTGACCCCCCCGCCCTCGGTGGGCGGGAGCCGGCAGCGCTTCTGCAGATGCTGCATCATCCTATGACGCTGGAACGCTCATCCCGGCAAACTGAGGCTGGAATTGCGCCCGTGGCATTCCGGGGGACACACCAGTATCTTGGAGGGAGGCGATCCCGGTGTCGTTTGCGAGGGCCCGTGAGCGGGGCCGGGAGCCCCCCGGAGCCCCCCGGGATCCCCCCTGTGCCGGCGGGAACGGGGACTCGGCGGGAGCCGCAGCTGGGACAGCTTTGGATCGGGGGAATCCCGGCCCATCCCCGCTGGGCTTGCTCAGCTGAACCCCCCCCTGTGGGAAGGACGGGAGGGCTTCCGACCCGGAATGACTGATGCTGCTGGTGGGGTTGGAATAGGAAGCGGAATCCTTGGAAGTGGGGGTTGAGGGAGAGGAGAGGGACTCGCTTTGACCCCCACAGCCGTTGTCCAGGAGGGAAAAAAACCCCAACAAACCTGAAAATCCCAACAAGCTCCATGTCCATTTTTCAACGAGGGAGTGAAGGAGCAGCTGCTGAGCCGGGATCCCCCTGGGAGCCAGGATTTACTTGGAACCCAGGATGTCCCTGGGAGCCAGGGATCCCCTGTGCTCCCCCCTGACCGTGCTCTCTCCCATATCCACACTGTCCAGCTCGGAGGCTTTCCCAGGTGCTTGTGGTAGACCTTGGAATCTGTGATGTCAGAGTTTTTGACCTTCCCCACCTCCTGCTTTTTTCCTTTTTTTTTGGTTTGGTTTTTTTTTTTTTCCTTTCAGCGGGTTTTTATTCAGTCATTTCTTTGACATCTCCCAGCCCAAAGTGACGAATCCTTAATTTCAGTTTTAAAAAGGAAATTTTTGTTTTCCCAGGAGAAGCCCGAGCCTGTCAGGAAGGTTTTTAAGGAGCAGGTCGAGCTGCACCCCAGGCTGGGCTCTCATGGGATTTCTTGACCTGTTTGAGCAGGGATTGGGTGTCCAAATTTATTCTGATTTCAGGTTTTATCCCAGTGACAAGGATATAATTCCCAATACAGGGAATAATATATATATATTTATATATAATTCTCAATGCAGGGATAAAGTTCTAGTCTGTGTTCCAGCGACTGTAACTTCCCTCCTCCTGTCCTTTCCCTCCATCCCTTCATCTTATCCCCAAGGAAAAGCAAAGTAGAACCTCTTTGCTTGTTGCCCTCATGAAGAAATAAGGATTCCCTGATGGAGCAGGTCTGGGAGCCGCCCTGGCTCCAGGGAGCACTGGGGGCTTTCCCCACCTTCCCACCTTCCACAGGTAAGTGTGGAACCCCCAGGAGGACCCACAGGGATGGAAAGGGGTTGGGATGAGCCAGGCCCAGCTCGGGGGGGGGAGGGAGGGAAGGGGGGGGGTTGGGGGCTGGTTTTGGGGGCGTTTCAGGCAAAATCAGCGCAGGTGCTCCAGGGGAGCACAGAGAGCACGGACTGATCCGGGCATTCCAGGTGCCCGGGGTGGAACTGCTGGGCAGATCCCAAGGGTTTAAGGGGGCAGGGCCTGGATCAGGCTCCGGGGGGAGCTGAGCTGTGTCAGTCATTCCCGCTGGCTGGAAGGAGCCCTCGTGTCCGTGGATATTCCCGCCCGGCTGGGGCTGAACCACCGAGGAACTGGGGCCTCCCCTCGGTCCTGAGGAATTCCTTTGGTGGGAGAAGAGCAGGTGCAGCACCAGGAATGGCTCCTCCAGGGTCTGGGGGGGTTGTTTTTTCACCAGGAGTTTGCTCCAAGGACAACGAGCTGCTTCCCAGGCTCTCCAGGCACAGGAGGGCCCCCGGGGGCTGCACTCCCTCCACCTCCCCCAGTCCCCCCAGTCTGTGCTCACGGTCTGCTGGGAGGAACTCCAGGCTGCTGTGGTTAAAAGGATACTGTCAATGCCTTCCTGTAGATGCTTTTGATCCCTTATATTTATTCAAATCCCCTTTAGCGCTGTGGATTCTCCCTCTCTCCTCGAGAGAGAGGGGCTTCATTTCCAGAACTTTCTCCAGGTTTCAGTGTGGCAGAGGATGGTGATCACCCAGCAATCACAGGATTTGCACAACTCTGGGGAAAAAAGCAAAACAAACCACTTTGTTCAGCTCATACTGTGGCAGGGGAGAGCGAAAAGTGGGATTTCGGAGGCGGGGTGTAGTTGGATGACTGGATTCCTTTGGAACAGAGCAGAGTTTTCCAGGGAAAACTCAAGAACACAGAACCCAAAGCATTCTCTTTTTCTGTTTGCCAACCAGGGTGGCAGCATTAAGGTAGCTCAAAACTACTTGACAGTGTCCTTTTAAATCAATTATCCGTCTTCAAATGGACTCTTCCTGATGTTTGTATTTATAAGTACCAATAAACACCATTTTCCAAGCCCTGTCTCACCCGAGGGATAACTTTGGGCAGGAAAATCCACCTCCTGCACCCGGGGGTAGGGGTAGTTTGGGGGTTCTCCAGGTGTGTGAACCCCTGGCATGGAGTCATGGAATGTTTTGGGTGGGAAGGGACAGCCCCAGGGACACCTTCCACTGGTCCAGGTTGCTCCAACCCTGGGATCCTTCCTGAGGGGCTGGTGAGGGGTGGGGGGCTCAGCCCCCCTTCAGGTGGCTGTGAAGGCTGTTGGGCACTGGGAGTCTGCTCCCAAAATTTAGAGGAATTGCCCCATCCTGTGATTTTTGAGGTGTTAAAGGTCCAGGCCCGGACGAGGATCCCCCCCCCCCCCGGTGCCAAACCCAGCTGGGGCAGCTCCTCGAGTCCCTCCCCGGAGCTGTTCCCTGCCCTCCCTTGGGAACATCCCGGGTTGTGTCCCCAGTCCTGGGGCGGGGCTGGACTGTCCCCACCTCCCAGCAGAGTTTTCCTGTGACCTGGACCTACCTTCCAGCTCCTGCCCTGCTCCCGACTCCCGCTGGGCCTCCCCGTGCCCTCGGAGTGCAGATGGGGCAGGGACAAAGGGATTTCTCCAGGGAATCAGCCCCGGACCTCCTGGAGGAGGAGATCCTCCAGCAGACCCAGTGCAACCAAAAATGAGGCTTTTCTGCTCTTTTGAGACAGTTTTTACCCCAATCCCGTGAGCGCTCCCGCAGAGGGGGAGGACAGGGTGGGCTCTCACAGGGCTGGTTTCAAACAAGGGCTTTGACAAATTCCTCTTTTCTAAACCTGTAATTCCCTTTGTATTTTTATTTTATTTGTGTTGCTTGTGGCTGGCCCATGGTGTCGTGGGGTTTGGGTCGATTTTGGGTTTGGTTTTTTTTTTTTTTGGACGAGGGGGGTGTCAGTGTGACAAAGTTCTTGGCTTGTTCACAAGTTCTTGGTGACAGTGTCCTGAAAAATGAGGTTTAAAACATTTTGGCCTCTTCTGGTGAAGGACTGTGTGGTTGAGGGGTGGTTTTTTTTGGTAGGGAGGGTTATTCCCTTTAGCTTTATTTTCCATCTCAAGGTTTCTGTCCTCCCTCCCTCTGTGCCAAATCCTGGCAGAGGCTCCTCGTGCTGCAGCTTAGGGGGAGCAAAATAATGGAGAAAATCAAGGAGAAGCCTCTTTCCCTCCTCTGTGCAAATCCCTCCTCCCTTCCCAACTCCAGCTCTGTCCCAGTCGGGGTTTTTAACCCAATTTTTCCTCGGGGGGGGCTCAATCTGAGGGACTGGGTGCAGGAGCTGAGCCCTGTCCTGGTGCTCCCTCAGGTCTGTGGTGCAGAGAGCTGGGAAATGTTGTTTTAATGGTGTGATCTGTGCTTTCCTGGACGCTGGGGATATAATAATGCATTAACTGCAAGTAAAGGTGTAGATATAGATATATAATATATGTAGCTGAGGTGGGGGGATGCCAGACCCCCGCAGGCACCACAGGGATGAGGTCACTCTCCATGCCGGGCTCCTCTCCCCATTCCAGGGCTCTGCTCTCCATCCCGGGGTTCCTCTCTCCATCCCGGCACGGCTCCAGCTCCGATCCGGGGGGATTTGTCCCTTCCCGGGCTCCCGCAGCTCCAGGGCCGGGTCCTACCGCAGCAGCAGCTGGAAGCCCTCGGGGCCGGGGGCTGGCCGGGGGGGGACAGGGTTCAGCCGGGGCCACCGATCGCCCCCTGCCCGGCCCCGCCCGCGGCCCCCCCGGTACCTTTGGCGATCGACACCACGAAACTGGTCTCGTCCTGGAGGGTCCTGAGCATCTGCGGGGCACGGGGGGGGGCGTGAGAGGGGCCGGGGGGGGCCCGGCCCGTGTCTGTCCCCCCCTGAGTGTCCCCGTGTCCTCACCGCGTCGCTGACGAGGACGTGGATGCCGGAGGGTCCCTGCCGGGAGACCCGCAGGATCTGGCCCGGGGGGAGCCCCAGGAGCTCCGCGAGCTTCCCGGTGAGCTCGGCCACCGTCAGCTGCTCCAGGTGCAGCTCCTGGTACAGCCCTGGGATGGGACGGGATGGGATGGGATGGGATGGGGACGGGGCTGTGAGCGCCCACCCTCCATCCCTGCTCTGCCCTGCACCTGAGCCCCCTCACACCCCCCTGAGTCCCCCCCCACCCCACACCTCTGAGCCCCCTCACACACCCCTGAGCCCCCACCCCACGCCCCTGAGCCCCCTCACACTCCTGAGCCCCCTCACACACACTCCTGAGCCCCCCTCACACACCCCTGAGCCCCCACCCCACACACCTGAGCCCCCTCACACACCCCTGAGTCCCCCCCACCCCACACCCCTGAGCCCCCTCACACACACCCCCGAGCCCCCACCCCGCACCCCCGAGCCCCCACCCCGCACCCCCGAGCCCCCACCCCGCACCCCCGAGCCCCCTCACACACCCCCGAGCCCCCACCTCACACACCCCCCGAGCCCCCACTCCACAACCCTGAGCCCCCTCACACACCTCTGAGCCCCCACCTCACACACCTGAACCCCCTCACACACCCCCGAGCCCCCACCCCACACACCTGACCCCCCGTCCTCCACACCCTCGGTCCCGCCGGGCTCCCGCGCCACGTAGAGGATCAGCCGGGGCCGCGGGCACCTGAGGGGGCAGAGAAGGGTCTGGCGGGGGGGGCTCGGGACGCGGCCGGGCCTCCCGGAGCCCCCCGGGGGTCCCCAAAAGGAGCCCACCTGCCCGCCAGCGCGTGGCACAGGCGGATCCCGTCGGGAGCCCCGCAGATCTGGATCAGGTCCCTCCGGGAGAGCTTCAGCAGGTCGGCGCCTGCGGACGGGGGGGGTCAGGGGGCGGCAGATGGAGGGGGTGGGCTCTGCCCCCCACCCCGGCCGGGGGTCTCACCCGTGAAGTTGGCGAACACGCGGGCGCAGGCGGAGAAGCGGCGCCGGAGGAGCCACTGCTGCGTCTCCAGGGGGGATGCGCAGGGACTCAGCGCCTGCGGGGGACGGGGGGGCTCAGAGGGGGCGCGTCCTCAGCCCACCCAGCCCCTCCCGGGGGGCTCTCGGGGGGCTCCCTCACCTCGCCGGGACTCTCGGCGGGTCCCTCGGCAGCGCAGGCGGGCGACACACACCCCCTGCGGGAGGGGCCGGGCCTCAGCGGGGACCCCAACAGTGCGGGGGGGGGTCCCGAGGGGCCCCACTCACCTCTCGGGGCTCAGCAGCTTGAAGGGGTGCGGGGTCGGCAGTCCCGGGGTGCCCGGGGGGCTGTGGGGGGCACCCAGCGCGTCCGGCCACGGGGCGCACTGAGGGTGGAGGGGGGTCATGGCCAGAGGGGCCCGGGGGGGGCACCCCCGGCCCGCGGGGAGGGGGCGCCGGGGCCGGGTCCCACCTCGGCCAGCACGGTGCTCTCGTAGGACGGCTGGAATTTCTCCCGCTCCGGCGGCGGCTGCTTCTCCACCTTTTCCCGGTCCGTCTTCAGCTTCCTATCGGCCCCCTTGGGCTGTGCCGGGGGGTGAGGGCGGCCCCGGGACCCCCGGGACCCCGGATCCCTGAGGCACTCGGACCTCTGGGGTGCCCAAACCCCCACCCACCCCCCCTCCCGCGCACCCACCCCCGGCTCTGCCGCGGGCGCTGCCCCGCGCTCAGGGCGGGATTTCCCAGTACGGGGGTCACTGGTCACACTGGGGTCACTGGTGCCCCCCCCGATACCTTGAACACCTTGACCAGGCAGCTGGCGGAGTGCAGGTGCTCGGGGGGGTCCCCCTTGCCCCCCGCCCCGAAGGTGTCGATCTGGATGCGGAAGGGGACCCCCTTCTCCCCCCCGTTCTTGCGCAGCGTGAACTCGGTGCTGATGCAGTGAACCTGAGGAGGGGGGGGTACAGCGGGGTCGGCGGCGGCCTCTGGGACCCCCCCCAGTCCCTCAGAGCCCCCCAACCCCCCTGGCTCCCACCTGCACGAACACGGACGTGCGCCTGGAGGGGTCCCACAGGAATTCCACCGTGTTGAGCAGCGTGGGGTGGATTTGGGGCTCGAGGACGCCGACGGAGAGCGGGATGTCTGCGGGAGGGGGGTGAGCGCGGCCCCCGCAGCCCCAACCCGGGGGTCCCCCGGCCCCGGCACCCACCGATGTCGAGGATTCGGTCGCCGGGGCGGCTCCACCGCCAGCCCTCGAGCTGCTGCTGCTCCGAGTATTGCAGGCGCCGGTCGTGGAAGGACACCCGGACCACGCTCTGGGGACAGCGGCGGCCACGGGCTGAGCCCGCGGCCGGACACACGGACACGGCCGGACACACGGACACAGGCTGAGCCCACGGACACGGCCCCACAGGAGACTGTGCTGGACTGGGGCTGAGCTGGGCTGAAATGGGGCTGAACTGGAGCTGAACCCGATCTGAACTGGAGCCGGAATGGGACTGAGCTGGGACCGGACCAGAGCTGAGGTGGGGCCGGACTGGGGCAGAAATGAGGAAGAACTGGGGCTGGGATGGGGCTGGACTGGGACAGAGCTGGTGATGAACAGGGGTTGAGATGGGGCTGGAGTGGGGTAGAACTGGGACAGAACTGGGGCCGAGTTGGGGCTGGACTGGGACAGAACTGAGTCTGGGCGGGGGCTCTGGCACAGCTGAACCGGGACTGCAGCCCAGAGCTGTGCCCCGAGCCTCCCCACGTCCCTCCCCGTCCTGGGGGTCCCCACCCCGGCTCACCTTGACCATCCTCCGTCCCTCCGCGGGGTCCCCCCGGGGGGTCCCCACCATGCGGATCTCGTACGACTGCCCTGGGGGGGTGAGGGGGGGCAAAAGTGGGTGCTGAGCCCCCGGGGAAGAGGGGCGTCCCTCCCCCAGAGCCCCCCCGGACTCACCCTGGTTGAGGTAGGTGAGGGTCTCCTCGTGGTGCCGCACGGCGGGGGAGGTGGGGGCGCACAGGATGTACTGGAACGCCGGGAATTCCGGCTGGGACGTGGAGATGCCGTTGGGCTCCTCCTGCTTCAGGTAGGGCAGGACGGGGGGGTCCCTGCGGGAAAACACACCCCCCCCAAAAAGGTGGGCACCCAACCGTGCCTCGGTTTCCCCTAAAACCATCGGATTTGGGGGGTGGGGGCGGTACCTGAGCACCCCAGAAGGGGGGAGGGGGTACATGTCCCCGGCGCTGGACCAGTAGTGGTCGGGTTGGCCGTGCCAGAAGAGCATTTTGGGGGGAGCCTCAAGGGGGGGACACCCAAGGAACAGGGTGGCAGCAGAGAGGGACAGGCGGGTGCCCCCCCCCCATGGCTTTATAGGCACAGGGAGGGGTGATGTAAGCGGGGTTGGGCCCAGTTTGCCCCAGTTGGGCCCAGTTTGAGGTGTTGACAGTAAATAGTGGGGGGGGGGGGGGAGGGGGCACCGTGTTTGTTGTCAAAGAGGGAGGGGAGGACACACGGGGGGGGCTCCCCGAGTCCCTTTGTCCCAGCCAAGGACACCCTCCCCTGCTGTGTGTGTGTGTCCCCCTCATTTTAATTCCTTTAATTTCCCCCAGATTTGGCTCATTTTGGGGAGAAAAAGGGTGTTTCACTGAGCCCCCCCCAGGCATTAAGGGAACCAGCCCCTCCCTGGGGTGCAGATTTTGGGGGGGGGTTTCTATGGCTGCTCTCCCCCCCCAGGGTGTCACTGGGATGTGACATGAGGGGGTGACACTTTGGGGACACTCGACCTCTCCCCCCCAGCCCTGTGCCCAGGTGGTCCCACCACCCGTGTGATGAGCTGGGAGGGTCTCAGCTCCATCTATAACCCCCCCAGGTTATAAATCCCCCCAGGTGGGCCCAGGGGTGGTGAAGAGCTTTGGGGGAGGCTGTGTCCATCTGTCCATCCATCCATCCATCCATCCATCCATCCATCCATTCCCAGGGCCAGGATGGGTCTGGTAAGGAGCTGCTTGGGGAATTTGGGGTGTCTTGGGGGGACCAGACCCACCTCTTGGGGGGTTCCCTGGTGTGAGCTCCACCTTAAGTCCCCTCCCCCAGCCCTGGGTCCTTTCCCCTCTGGGGGTGCAGAACCCCCAAAACCTTCCCCTGGCCATCAGCTCTGCCCTGAGCCTTTGGGGGGATTTTGGATGGATCCAAGGACCTCCTGGCTCCCTGAGCCCCCCATAATCCTGCCTGGAAGGGGTAGATCCAGCCCCAAACTGGGGAGCAGCAGCAGCTCCTCCCCATCCCATCCCATCCCATCCCTCCCTGCTCCAGACACGGACACTCAGCAGGAGGGGTCCCGGATGGTTTTTTATTGGGTGCTGGAAGCTGGAACACACTCCCTGGCAGGGACAGCCTGCGGTCACTTCTTGGCCTCCTCCTCCTTGGAGAGGGTCTTGATGATCTCCTCCTTCTTGGCCTGCAGCCGCTCCTCCCGCCGCTTCCGCGCCTCCTTGGTCTTGGAGCGCCGCGCCTCCGCCTGGTCCCTGCGGGATCGAGGGGTCTGGGTGCACCAGGAGCACCTCAGACAGCCCCAAAACCACCCTGACCCCTGTCCCCCGTCTCCTCCCGCTGGCCCAGACCAGCCTTGCTCCAGGATTTCGGGGTTTTCCCTTCGCTCTGGCCCGGGAGGAGCCAGCAGGGGCTGTGTGGGGTCACGGCCTTTACTGATTCCCAGGGTGAAGTTATTCAGCCTTTCCCCCCCAGGATTTTGGGATCTCTCCCCTCCCCCCGGTCAATCATTCACCGACTCCAGCAGCTGCTCAGGAATTTCCCAGTTTCCCCCTCTCTGAGCATTAACCCCCCCAGTGAAACACAGAACTCCACCACGATCCCACATTTCTCTGCTTCCAGCCAGCCCTGCCCAGTTCGGGACCGATCCCTCCCCCCGGGGCCAGAATCCAGCTGGAATGACCCACGGGGGGGGTCACTCCTGACAAACCCCCCCTGCCCAGGGCAGCACTCACGCCAGGAGCTTCTTGCGGGCCTTGTCCGCCTTCAGCTTGTGGATGTGCTCCATGAGGATCCGCTTGTTCTTGAACACGTTGCCCTTGACCTTCAGGTACAGGCTGTGGTACCTGCGGGGTGGGACAGGACACCAGCCCAGGGAGGGTTTAACTCCATTCCCAAGGAGCTGGTGGGGCAGGAAGGGGGTCTGGGTGTGTGGGGTGTAAACTGGGGGGGGCTGGGGTGCAAACTGGGGGGGGTGTCTGTGGGTGCTGCCCCCACTCAGGGTGACGCTGGGATGTGACAAGGGAATGTCACACATGGGGGCCTCTCCAGCCCCGTGCCCAGGTGGTGCCATCACCTGTGTGATGAGGTGGGAGGGTCTCAGCTCCATTTCCTGTGGGTGGGACCCCTCCCTTTATTAAGCCCCTCCAGGTGGGCCCGGAGGTTGTGCAGAGCTCAGGGGGGGAGACTGTGCCTGTCTGTCCATTCCCAGTGCTGGGATGGCTCTGGAAAGGAGCTGCTTGGGGTGTCCTGTGGGGGCCTCACCCAGCTCTGGGAGGTTCCCTGGTGTGAGCTCCAGTCCCCCCAGCCCCATGTCCTCCCCCCCTGGGCCTGCAGAGCCCCCCCAGCCCCCTGCCCACACTCACATGTGCCGGTCAATCTTCTTGGACTCGCGGTACCTCCGGAGCAGCCGCCGCAGGATCCGCATCCGCCGCATCCAGGTGACCTTCTCGGGCATGCGGGCGTTGGCCGTGCCCTTCCTCTTACCTGGGCAGGGCGAGCCCCAAAACCCGCCAGTTAAACCCCAAACTCCTCCCAAAGCGTTCAATCCCCCCCCTCTTCAGCTCAAGTTAAAAACCATCCGTGCCCAAGCCAAGGGTTTTCCATCTCTGTGACCAAACCCACTGGGATATTTATTCCCCAGCGTGAGGGAGCAGCAGGACCAGGTACCACGGGAAGTGGGTGATTTACCCCATTCCCAGGGGTCCCTCGGCCCTGGGGGTCCCTGTGTGTGGCACTTTCATTATATTTTATTATATTACTTTCATCATTTAAATATTTAAACTCTAGTTTGGTGGGGGATGTATATCCGCAATCATCAAATGAAATCAGAGTCAGCCACGTTGAACTGACATTCACATTTTCCTATACAATGTTAATTTTTAAATTAAGCTGATCAGGGAGGTTTTTGAAAGACAAAAAAGTACAGCTTTGGATTTAGATGGAAGTGATTGAACCGCCCAGGATCAAGGACTGAACAGTCACAGCCAAACTGGGGGTCTTGGGAGGGACACTGGGGAGGCTTTGGGGGAGAAGCTGAATTTTAGGGGTAGCCTAAAATTCTGGAATCCCCAGACTGGCACAGGGCCTCTCCAGGGGCAGGGGATGCCCCTGGGGGTCCCTGGTGCCCTGCTGTGTGTGGGGTGCAGCCCTCACCGATGCCCATGTGCCGGCCCTTCCTGCGGGCCAGCGTGTTCTTCCTGCAGCGGGCGCGGGAGTGCACGGTCACCGGCTTCCTGATGATCAGCCCATCCTTGATCAGCTTCCGGATCTGCTGCCCTGCAAAACACGGCCAACACCTCCTCTGGAGCCCTCAGGTGAGCACAGATCCCCCCCTGTCCCCCCTGGGGGAAGGCTGGGAGTGCCATGGAAGGTGGGTCTCCCCACAGAGCCCCTCACGCTGCCGGAGCTGCTCAGTTCTCTCTGCCAAATCTCCCAGAGAATCTCCCAATTCCCTCACTGATTATCTCACAGGGCACCTCATAAGTCCACCAGGGAGCTCAGAAAACCCTGGAAACCCCACTTGGAGGTGGGAAAAAAAAGCTCCTCAAATGGCAGAATTTTACCCGAGCCAGAATTTCACCTAAGGCAAAAGCTGGGCTTGACAATCCTGGGAGGCTTTTTCCAGCCTCAATGGTTTTATGGTTCTAAACCAACCTTGCTGTTACTGAGCCTCCCAAAAGCCCTCTTCCCACTCTGCTGGTGGATCCCTTTCCCCCAGGGCCCCTCGGGGGGGCTGTGCCCAGGACATTTCCCCCCCAGTGCCCAGGACATTTCCCCCCTCGGCTGTGCCCAGGACATTTCCCCCTCAGTGCCCAGGACATGCCCCACTCACGGGAGTTGGCGTTGGCGATCTCGTTGGTCTCATTGGGATCCAGCCACACCTTCTTCTTCCCGCAGCGCAGGACGCTGGAGGCCAACCTCTTCTGGAGCCGGAGCATACTGGGAGAGGGAGGGACAGGGATCAGGGGGGCTCTGCACCCCCCTCAGGGACCCCCCCTCATCCCTTTCAGGGCCCTGCCTGAGGCCCCGTGGGATCCAAGAGGCGCATCCAAGGCCCGCAGGGCTCGAGACCGCCGTGCCCTCCCCGCTCAGGGCTCCCCGCACCCCCAGACCCTCCTCATGACCCCCTGCCGGCCCCTCAGCGCGGCCCCCGCCGCCATCGCGCCCCCTCCGCCATTTTCCCGCGAGGCCCCAGGAGGCCGCAGCCGCCTCGCAGCGCCCGGGACAGCCCCGCGGCAGAGCCGGGACCCCTCCCCGGTACTCAAACCACCCTCCCCGGTGTTCCCGGTGCCCGCCGGGCCCCCGCAGCCCCCCCAGAGCTGCCCCGGCCCCGATCCCACCTCATGGCTGCGGCGCCCGGGCCTGAGGGAGAGGGGGGGGCAGGTGGTGCTGGCCCCGCCCACGGCCCGCGGCACATACCACCGGCACCCCCCCTCAATCTGCAGCGGCCTCGGAGCCACCCAGAGCTAGGTGAGGGGATATACACAGTGAGATTATGCGTGGTTACATATAGAAGGGACACGCGTGGCGCGGAGACCCACGCGGGATGGGCGGGAGGGATGTGGGTCCATCTTGGCCCCCCCTTCAGAGGAGAAGGGGTGGTACAGTCCGACGCGTGCGCGTGGCGGGAAGGGCCGGGCGGGGGCTGCGCATGCGCGGTAGGGGGACGTGGGAGGCACGTGGAGGGGACTGGGAGCACTGGGTGGACTGGGCGGGACTGGGAACACTGGGAGGGACTGGGAGCACTGGGAGGGACTGGAGTGGGGTCAGGGGGTGCGCCCGCGCCGCTGATGGCACGAGAAACGCAGGGCCGAGGGTGCAGGGCCCGGCCGGGCCCATACTGGAAGTCTTGGCCCTGTGCTGTGCCTGGACTGGTCCATACTGGGAGTCCTGGATGTGTCCTGGGATCAGCCCAGCCCATGCTATAGAAGGTCCCTGTCTTGGGATCAGCCTGGCCCATACTGGGAGGACTGGTCCTGTCCTGGCCCCTCCCTTGAGGGGATCCCCCCCATCCCACACTCACCCTCCAGGCAAACGTTCCTTACAGATGAGTTCAACACCAGCAGGGAATGGGATCCCTGTCTTTCCTTCTTTCCCAAGAATTTACCCCAAAGGCTCAGCTGGGATCTCAGATCCTGCACTGTCCCAGCTGAGGATCAAGTTCCACCTCTTTCCCAGCAATTCTGGCGCTGCTGGGAAAAGGGAATTCATGTTTTCCTGGGAAATAACCTCCTGATGGGGCAGGTGACAGTTGGCACAGAACATTCCACCTTCCCAGTTTTCTGTGGTTGGACATGAGCGAGGTCTGGGTGTGTCCATGGCACCACTTTGCAGCTGGAAAACTGAGGCAGGGACAGGCTGGATGATGTTTCCTGCCCCAAAAATGCCGTGGTGAGGCTGGAAAGGGGCCTGGTGGCTCTTGGTGTGATCCAGAAAAGAGCTGGAGCCTCCCTGGGAACAGATTGTTAAAATGTTCCTGGAAAAGGGAAAGCTTGGGAGATGCTAATGTATGGATTGTGACTGGCCTAAAAACACAGGGGTGTCTTCAGGGCTGAATTCCTGCCTTAAATCCATCTTCAATCCAGCAAAAATGCTGCTTTTTTCACCGCCCTGATGTGAAACAATTCCCAAATCCGCCGTTTTTGCAGCGGTTTTTCCTCCTTCCTTCCAGCTGGGAGTGGCTGGAGAGTGAAAACCCCCCAAAAAGCACCTTGTTAAACCCCAAGATCACCTCGTTAACCCTCCAGAGACGGGATGCTGACAATTCCCTCGGGATCTGGCGGCCGCCGCGCTCCCAACATATGGTGTGAGGAGAGGAGCCTCTGCCGACAGATTTTTGGTTCATTTTCCGAGAAAAACACGGATAAACACAGGCTTTTGCTGTTTAAAAACTGACTCATCATTTTCCTTAAACAAACAGCCCAATCTGGAGGCTCCTGAGGCGGGAGAGGGCTCGGCTTGGGATTGCCAGCCCGGGGGTTTCTCCGCTGGGATCGGTGTCCCGGGGGAGCTCCGGGATGGGGACGGGTCAATGTGTGGGATGTTGTCCCTGTGGAAGTGTCACCTGGTGCTTTCCAAGGATTCTGGGATGAGGAGACGCCCCTGACCCCGAGTTTGAGGAGTTTCAGGTAGGGATGCTGCTGCTTGTGCTGTTCCAGGGGATTTGCCGTCCCTCCTCTTCTCGTTCCGTTGGCTTCCCGGGCATATCCATGGCTGGATGCCCACCAAGCTTGTCCTGGGAGCAGTGGGGGGGCCCGGGGAGCCCCCCCTCACCCCGGGGAGCAGGAGCAGCTCCGGCAGTGGGAAGGAGGTGCCGTAATTCCCTCGTGCTCCCACGCGGTGCCAGGGAATGGTGCACCCGCCCCCGGGCACGATCCCGGCTGGAAGGGCTCCCCCAGCCCCCCAAAACACCCCCTGGGACGCCCCCAGACCCTTCAGGGATTTCAGCTCTGCGTGGTCCAGGCCTGGGAGAGGTGGGAAAAGCAGGAGACAAGTAGGTTTGGGGTTGGGGGGCAATGATTTTCCCACACCTGGAGCTTTTCCAGGCACGGGGGGGGCTCTGGGATGGTGTCCCGGGATCACTGGTGTGACCTGGGGCAGCTCCTCCCCCTCCAAACCCCCCCCTTCCCTATGGAAGCACCTCACGGTGCTGGTGATGGATGGGGGCTGAGGATGGAAAATGTGGTGTCAGCTGTCCCGGGAGCCGGGATAGGAGCAGGAAAAACCCCTCTGGAGGGGGCTGGGGGGGGGCAAAGGAATGTTTAACTTTCCAACAGCCGGTACCGTCAGGGGAGATGGGGGGGGGGGGGGGCTCAGCTGGGTCCTGCTGGGGAGGGGGGAGTCCATTCCCCCATCCCGGGGTCCCTGGGGAGGGGGGGATTGTTCTCAGGGTCCCGGGGAAGGGGGACAGGGGGATGCTGTGTCCTGCCTGGCACGTGCTGCAGGAGAAGGCAAGGGGGTCTGGGGGTCCATCGGGGGGTCCATCAGCCCTTGTGGGGACCCCACGGCAACGGGGGGTCCCCAGGGTACCCCATGGCTCTGTGTGTGGGTAGGGGCACCCCTAGGGGGGCTCCCCACGGGGGAGGGTTTGGGGGAAGAAGGTGAATTTTAGGGGCAGCCTCGTCCCGAGGGAGCCCTGGAATCCCCAGACTGGCACATCCCTCTCCAGGCACTGACATTTGGGGGTGGGGGCTGCCCCTGCGTGTGTCCCCCCCGACCACACACAGCCTGGGGGGGATACGACTCTCTTTGGGGTCCCCCCCCAGTCAGGAAATCTAAAGGCTGGTGGGAACTGCTGTGCCCCCCCCGGTTAGGGGAGGGGGGATCGTCATCGCCCCCTTTTCGGGAAGAGGGATCTTCATCGCCCCCCTTTTGGGAAGGAGCTGTATCGGGGGTCCTCTCCCTGGGAATGGAGCGGAGAGGCCGCATTCCCGCAGCCCCCATCCCCCCGGGAATGTGGTGGGAGCGGCCGCCCGCCATCCCTGTCCCCCCCCCCACCCCGCCACCATCCCCACTCCTCCTTCCTCCTCCTCCTCCTCCTCCTTCTCTTCCTCGTCCTCCTCCTCCCTCTCTCCGTCACCGCGGGGGCCAGGCCTGAGCTTCATCGTCATCGTCATCATCTTCCTCTGTGTGGTTCCCCCCCCCTCCCCACCATCCACCCACCCATCCATCCCAAAATCCCGCCGAGCCCGGCGCTTCCATGGTGCGGGAAGGCGGCATGGCCCGGACCCCTTACAGCTCCTCGCAGGACATCCAGATGGACGTCTTGGACAACGCCGCGCTCCAGGTGACACCCCCGGGAATTCGGGGGGTCGCGGGGGGGGGGGGGTGGCAGCACCACCCACACCCCCAGGGTGAACGGCGAGGGGGGGGGGGGCGCATCCCGTGGAATTCCCACATCGCCTCGGGAGCGATGGATGGGGCTCACCCCCCTCCTCCCTGATCCCTGCACCCCGTAATGGAAGTGATTCCCCCCCACACACCATCCAAAATAAAGGGTGTCCCCCCCCATAACCCTGGGAGAGCCCCCAAATTCACCCCCTCCCCCCTCCCAGTTTCCCAGTCCCCGCGGGTTTGCCCACCGGGATGGGGAGGTGGGTTTTGGGGTGGGAGGGGGGGTTGTGCCCACGGGGAAAGTTGTAGGAATTGGGAAAACTCCGTTGGGGTGATGCCCCCCCACCCCCTCAGCCTGTCCCCTTGGATTTGGGGGGAGGAGGGATGTGCCCCTCGCTGGTTCCAGTGGGGTGGGGGGCACTGGGGGCTGCTGGAGCAGCTCATTCCCATTCCATGGGGACAGACCCCCCTCTCTTGGGGAGCATCAACCACTTGGGGTGACAGTTTTTGGGGGGGGAGGCACAGAGGACCCCCCGGAATTCCCTCCCTGAGCCCCAGCCACGTCCACCCCCTGTGGGGGGGTCCTGGACCTAAAAATACCCAGTGTGGGGACCCCCTACCCCCGGGCTGGGGGGCAGCTGGGCCCACCTGTCCCTTGGGGACACTGGGGGGGGACAAACCCTCTCCCACCAGCGTGTCCCCCTTCTTGACCCCCACCCAAGGTCCCCCCCACCCCCGGGAGCTGCCTCAGGGTGGGCACTGGGGTCTCCCCATCTCCTCCAGTCCATCCCAGCGGGAAGGAGCAGGGGGGTCCCGTTGGGGTGGGGGGTGTGGGTGGGTGTGGGGGTGCACATGGTGCCCACACTGGCAGGAGAGGGGGACTCGGGCACCAGGGGGCTGGTGGGGGGTGGTTGGGTTTGAGGTGCCCCCCAAAGCTCGACCCCCCTGGTTGGGTTCTGGTTTGACTGTGGGGCTGCAGTTTGATCCCCCCCATCTCCCTCTCCATGGAGTGGGAGGTGCAGCCCCCCAACAACGCCACGGGGGTCCCTGGGGTGGGGGAGCCCCGTCCCCTCCCCTGCCTCAGTTTCCCTTCCTTTGCCCCCCTGGGTTTGCCTGCAAGGAGGGGGTTTGGGCATCCCTGACAGCTGGAGCTGGGGGGGGGGGTAGCAGAGGTGTTTTGGGAGTTTTGGGGGGGTCCAGCCTGCCCTCGTGGCCCCCCTGTTCCCCCCAGGGCAAGTACAGCAGGCGCAAGAGCCGCTTCAAGCGCTCGGACGGCAGCACCTCCTCCGACACCACCTCCAACAGCTTCGTCCGCCAGGTGAGGGGGGGCACGGCACTCCTGGGGGGCCCAGGGGCCCTTTTCCCCCCGGGGAATAAAGTGGGGGGTCCCACCGAGCCAGGCCTGGGGGGTACAGGCATTGCAGTGGCTCGGCCAGACCCGGCTGTGCCCCCCCGTCCCCTCAGTGCCCTGCGGCGGGTCCCCCAAACCGGGAGCGTTTGGGGTCTTGTTGCAGCCCCCTCTTGGGGTGCCAGGGAAGGGGCACAGCGTTCAATCCGCCCTCCCCAGCCCCCCCCCCCGCCCCGTACCCCACCCCCCAGCCTGGCACTGGGCTAAATATACCCGGGGCTGAAACCTGAGCCCCCGGAGCCCCAGCCCTGCGCCCGCCCCGCTCGCCCCCGGCTCTGCCACCATGGAGATCCCCGGCAAAGACCACCCCACCGCCCCGGTGAGCGACCCCCCCCCGGCCCCACAGCCCCCCCAGGACCCTCCTGTGCCCACCTTGCCCTCGCTGCTCCCTGGGGTTGCTCCCGGGAGCTGGTGGGGTTCTGTGGGGTGAGGGGGTCGTGTCTGGATCCCGGTGACTCCCCCTCAAAGCCCCCCCTGCACGGGGCAGGAGAGGGGGCAGCTGGTCTCTGCCCCGTGGGTTTTGGGGGGGGAAGTCCCTGGGGGGGCTGTTGTCCCGTGGCTGGGGGCTGTGTGAAGGGGCTGAGTGACCCCCAAATCCCTGGTGTTCGGAAAGGTTTGGATAAATCAGGGATGGGGGGTTTGGTGGGGCTGGGGGGGGATTTTAGAGGGGCTGGGGGGGTGGGTGGTGGGTGACTTTGTCATCCCCTGTGGCACCCACCACCCTGGGGCTGGGGGATCCCGTGGGTGTTCCCCCCCAGGCTCCAGGCCCAGGGTGTGAGCAGGGGGTCCCCAATCCCACCCCAGCTCCAGCCTTGTCCTGGGGTGACCCCGAGTCTCCCCACGGTGCCCTGCCCCCATTGCCACGGGACCCTCTTTTGGGGGGGCAACAGTGTCCCTGCTGGCCTGTCCTGGGCTGGGGGGCAGCCGGGGGGTCAGGGGGGTCTCCGTTGCCTTCCCAGCTCTCGGAGAGGCCCCGGGATCCGGTGGGAGCAGGTCGGTGTCACGTTCCCTGTCAGAGCAGTGGGAACAGCTGCCCTGTCCCTCGGCCTTCCCTGACCCCGCGGGTGGGGTGGCCCCGGGCAGGGGGTGGGGGCTTCACCCCCACGGGGGTGGGCACGGGAGGGTGTGGGGGGGGTCACAGGGCTGGAGGGCTGGGCTCGGGGGTGGGCTCCCTGCTCTGGGGGAGGCCAAGGTGGGCTGAGCCCCCTCTCCCTGCTCTCCCAGGGCTCGGCAGAGTCCTACACCAGCCGCCCCTCGGACTCGGATGTGTCGCTGGAGGAGGACCGGGAAGCGCTGCGGAAGGAGGCCGAGCGCCAGGCCATGGCCCAGCTGGAGAAAGCCAAGGTGGGACAGCTGCAGAGGAGCCCCCCCTGCCACCCTCCCAGCCCCCCTGGACCCCCTGCCCCAGCAGGATGGGCCCTCCCAGGCACAGGGACACCCCCCATATTCCTACAGCATCCCATCCCCCCGGAGCAGTGGCACTGGGAGGGCAGTGGGGTCTGCTGGGCAGAACTGGGAGCCTGGGGCACCCGGGTTCTCGCACCCGTTGCCTCTCAGCAATTAGCTAATGAGCCCCTCATTGTCCCTGGGGTGTGGGGGGGTTGTGGCCACGGTGTCCCCAGCCCGGTCTCTGGAGCCCACTGGAGCTGAGCCAGCCCTGTGTCCCCACTGGTGGCACTGGTGCTGTCACCATCACCTGCCTGGCCTGTGGGGGGGCAGCATGGTGGGATCTCGGGGGTTTGGGGCGGGCAGGGGGGCACCCTGACCCCTCTCCTCCTCGGGCAGACGAAGCCGGTGGCGTTTGCCGTCCGCACCAACGTCGGCTACAACCCCTCGGCCACCGACGACGTGCCCGTGCAGGGCATGGCCATCTGCTTCGAGCCCAAGGACTTCCTGCACATCAAGGAGGTGGGCAGCGGGCTGGGGGGGCCGGTGGCAGCCCCGGGGTGGGTGTTGGGGGGTGGTTTTAAGGTGTTTTTTCTCCCCTCCTGCCCCGTCCCCGGCGCAGAAGTACAACAACGACTGGTGGATCGGGCGGCTGGTGAAGGAGGGCTGCGAGGTGGGCTTCATCCCCAGCCCCGTCAAGCTGGAGAACATGAGGCTGCTGCAGGAGCAGAAGATGAGGCAGAGCCGCCTGAGCTCGAGGTGGGGCTTGCCCCGACCCCCCATCGCTCCACAACCCCCCTCCATCCCACCCTCACCCCCATCCCACTCTCTTTCTCTCTGTGCTTCTCCCCCCCAGCAAATCCGGGGACAACTCCACCTCCAGCCTGGGTGACGTGGTGACAGGGACCCGCCGGCCCACGCCCCCGGCCAGCGGTAAGAGTGTCCCCCCTCAGCCCAGGGGGGTCCTTCCCCCACCTCCCCTTCACCCACAGCCCACCCCTCCGCCCCGGGTGCAGGCAGGGCACACCCCCCTTCCCCCAGAGACCCCTCTCCCCTGCTTCTCCCACCACCCCACCGCCCCTCCCAGCACCCCCCATCTCCATCGTTCCCCTTCTTCCATCGCCATCATCGCTCTTCTTCTCTCCCCGCCGTGTCCCGGCCCTGGCTCGGGCCGTCCCCAGGTGCCCTGGACATGCCCAGCTTTACCTTTGACCCCGATGAGTTAGAGGAGGAGGAGGCCTTGGAGACCCAGCGCTCCCCTAAGAGTAGCGTGAGCAGTGTCACCACCCCCCCCCGCCCACAACAAGCGCATCCCCTTCTTTAGGAAGGTAAAAGGGCCCCCCCCGCCGGCCCCCGCCTCGCCTGCTGCACCCGCTGCCTGCCCTAACCCTGCCGGGGGGCTGGGGGCACCCCACGGGGCTGGGGGCACCCCACAGGGCTGGGGGCACCCCATGGGGCTGGGGGGCACCCCATGGGGCTGGGGGCACCCCACAGGGCTGGGGGCACCCACTGCCCCAGCACCCCCAGCACTGCAGCATGGGCATGACCCCCTGCACCCGGGGCTAGGGGGGGGATCAGTGTGGGGCTGTGACCCCCCCCATGGGCCATGGGATGGATCAGCCCGTGGCTGTGACCCCCCCACAGTCCGTGGGTTGAATCCATCCATGGCCACATTCCCCCATGATCCATGGGATGGAGCAGTCTGTGGCTGTCCACCCTCCCTCCATGGTGGTCCTTGGGATGGATCCATCCAGGACTGATCCTCCCCCCATGGTCCATGGGATGGATCAGCCTGTGCCCCCCCCCAGACCCCCCCAGTGTGTGCATGGTGTGTGCCAGCACGGCCGCTGTCTCATCCCCCCCCACAACTGGGAATGGACTGTTCCTCCCCCCCAAACTGGGCACAAGCTTTAGGGGTTCGGGCTCAACCACAACCCGGGGCGGGGGGAGTCTGCAGGGACGTCTGGAGGGGTCCTGGCCACCCCCCACACCCTGCAGAGCCCCCGCTGGAACCCCAAATCTGACCCTGAGCGGGAGATGCTTCACGCGTAACACACGTGTGTTCCCTGGGACACCCCCTGGGGTAACACATGTGTCCCTGGGACACCCTCTGGGGTCACACATGTGTCCTCTGGGTCACATACGTGTCCTCTGGGTCACCCTCTGGGGTCACACATGTGTCCTCTGGGTCACACATGTGTCCCTGGGACACCCCCTGGGGTCACACATGTGTCCTCTGGGTCACACATGTGTCCTCTGGGTCACACATGTGTCCTTGAGGCACTTCCTGGGTGACACATGTGGCCATGGAGCCCCCCAGGGGGGTCACACATGTGTCCTTGGAGAACCCTTGAGGGGGTCACACACGTGTCCTTTGGGCACCCCCCGAGTCACACACATGTCCCCAGGTCACACACATGTCCCCTGGGTCACATACGTGTCCTCTGGGTCACCCCCTGGGGTCACACATGTGTCCTCTGGGTCACACACGTGTCCTCTGGGTCACACACGTGTCCCTGGGACACCCCCTGGGGGCTCACACACGTGTCCTTCGGGCACCCCCGGGGTGTTACACACGTGTCCCCCGGGTGACACGCGTGTCCCCGTGCCCCCCCCGCCCCCGGTGCCCCCCGTGCCCGCGGGTAACACGCATGCCTTGTTTGTCTCCTCTCGCCCCCCCGGCCCCCGCGGCCCCTCGGGACGTAGCGAAGCAGAAGCAGAAGTCGGTGAGTAGCGTCAGGACCCCCGGGAGGGGATGGGGGGGTGGGGTTAGGGTGGGGTGCCCCCCGCTTGCAGCCCCCTCGAACCCTCCCAGAGCTGCCCCTGCAGGGGTGAAGCTGAGCGTGCCCCCCACGTCCCCCCCCGGCCCCGCTGACCCCCCGCTCTGTCCCCAGGCCGAGCACGTGCCCCCCTACGACGTGGTGCCCTCCATGCGCCCCATCATCCTCGTGGGGCCCTCGCTGAAGGGCTACGAGGTGAGTGAGCACAGGGGGTACGGGGAGGGCACCCCGGGGGGCACGGGGAGGGGGATCCCGGCCCCACGGTGTCCCTCCCTCCCTGCCTTTCCTCCCCTATCCAAGGTCACTGACATGATGCAGAAAGCCCTGTTCGACTTCCTGAAGCATCGCTTCGATGGCAGGTGAGATGGGGGGGCTGGGGGACCCCTAACCCCATAGAGGGACCCCTAAATCCACAAGAGGACCCCTAACCCATAGAGGGACCCTGAAACCCATGGGAGGACCTGTAACCCCATAGAGGGACCCCAAAACCCATGGGAGGACCTGTAACCCCAAAACCCATGAGGAGAGCCTTAATCACGTGAGAAGAGTCCTAATCTCAGGGGGAGACCCCTAAATCCAGGATGGGACCCCTAATCCCATGTGGGGAGCCGTAAACCCAAGGTGGGATGCTTAACCTTGTAGAGAGACCCCTAAATCCATGAAAGTCCCTTAATCCCATTGTGGGGAGCCCTAATTCCATGGATGGTTCCCCTAAAACCACAGGGGAACCCTAATAAACCCACAGGGGAATCGCTAAACACTGCAGGGGGACCCCTAATCCTGTGGAGGACCCCTAACCCTGTGGGAGGACCCTTAATCCCACAGGTGGGGCCCCCTAAAGTCACAGGGGGACCCTAATGGGGAATGCTGCAGCTCCAGCAGCCCTGAGCATGGGGTGGCAGGAAGGGGGTGGCAGGAGGGTCCCCCTTGCCCCCCCAGGGGTTGGGGGTGTGTATGGGGGGGGTCTCACCCCTCCCCGTGCCTCCAGGATCTCCATCACGCGGGTCACGGCCGACATCTCCCTGGCCAAGCGCTCCGTGCTCAACAACCCCAGCAAACACACCATCATCGAGCGCTCCAGCACCCGCTCCAGCCTGGGTACGGCACCCCCCGACCCCCCCGGGGCAGCGGGACCCCCCCCCAAGCCTCCATCTGTATCAGCCCCCAGCCCACCCCGGGGTGCTCGCGGGGTGTGGGGGTGTGGGGTGATCAACCCCGCGCTCCCCCCGCGTGACTCAGTCCCTCCCCTCCTCCTCCTCCTCCTCCTCCTCCCCCTCCTCCTCTTTTATCTTCTCTGTTGTGTTTTTTTTTCTTTCCTGTTTCTCCTTTTCCTTTTGGGGTTCCTCCCCTCCGTGCCGCTTCCTTCCTCCCCTGCTCCTGATACAGATGTCTTGGGTATGTAACGCGGGACCCCTGGCAGGGGGGCACTGGGGACGTGTCCCCTTGGATCCCCATCCTGCCACTCGGACACAGCAGGGTCCGGCCACCTGGGCAGAGCGGGGTTGGGGACACCCCGGTGGCACAGCCCCGACTGATCCCCCCCCTCCATGTGTGTGTGAGGTTCAGGGGGGGTTTTGCCCCTTCCTCACCCACCCGGAGCCCAGTCCACCCTCCCTCCTGTGGCTGGGGTGACACTGGAGTGGCCAAGTCCCAGTGCAGACCCCTCGTGCCCCCCATCCCGTCTCTCCCAGCCGTTGTCCCCCCGTGTCCCCTGACCCCTCTGTCCGTGCCCCCCCAGCCGAGGTGCAGAGTGAGACTGAGCGGATCTTCGAGCTGGCCCGGACGCTGCAGTTGGTGGCCCTGGACGCCGACACCATCAACCACCCGGCCCAGCTGGCCAAGACCTCCCTGGCCCCCATCATCGTCTACATCAAAATCACCTCCCCCAAGGTGGGTCTGGGGGTGCTGGGGCGGGCGGAGGGCAGTGCCAGCCCCCTCCCTGCCCTGCTGGGTGGGCCGGGCAGGGTCCAGCAGTGTCCCTGAGGCCACCCCGGGCTGTCCCCTCGTGCCCCAGGTGCTGCAGCGCCTGGTGAAGTCCCGGGGCAAGTCCCAGGCGAAGCATCTCAACGTGCAGATGGTGGCCTCGGACAAGCTGGCGCAGTGCCCGCCTGTGAGTGTGCCACGCCCACTGCGGCCACGCCCACCTTGACCCCACCCACCTGTCCCAACCTCTGTCACCAGTTGGTCCCACCCTCTCCCACTGACCCCGCCCTGTCCCATAGGCCCCGCCCTCTCCCGCTGCTCCCACCTTGTTCTGTAGGCTCTGCCCTTTCCCATGGGCTTTGCCTCATCCATAGGGCTCCACCCTTGGTCCAGAAGCCCCACCCCTTTCCAATGGCCCTGCCCTTTTCCACTGGGTCCACCCTTTTCCATTAGCTCTGCCCTGTCCTATAGGCCTCACCCTGTCCTATAGGCCCTGCCCTGTCCTATAGGGCCTGCCCTGTCCTATAGGGCCTGCCTTGTCCTATAAGCCCTACCCTGTCCTATAGGTTCCACCATGTCCTATAGGCTCTGCCCTGTCCTATAGGCCCTTCCCTGTCCTATAGAGTCTGCCTTGTCCTGTAGGCTCCACCTTGTCCTATAGGCTCCATCTTGTCCTATAGGCCCCCCCATCCTATAGGCCCCACCCTGTCCTATAGGCCCCACCTTGTTCTATAGCGCCTTCCTTGTCTTATAGGCCCCGCCCTGTCCTATAAGCCCCACCCCATCCTATAGGCCCTGCCCTGTCCTATAAGCCCCACCCTGTCCTATAGCCCCACCCTGCCCCAGCAGCCCCGCACCGTCCCTCTGTCCCTCTGCTCTGCCCCCCGTCCCGCTGCCCTTCCCCGCCCCACCCCGGCCCCACCATCCCTCCCACAGGAGATGTTCGACATCGTGCTGGACGAGAACCAGCTGGAGGAGGCCTGTGAGCACCTGGCCGAGTACCTGGAGGCCTACTGGAAGGCCACGCACCCCCCCAGCAGCAACCCCCCGAACCCGCTGCTGAACCGCACCATGGCCTCGGCGGCGCTGGCCGCCAGCCCCGCGCCCGTCTCCAACCTCCAGGTACAGGTGCTCACGTCCCTGCGCAGGAACCTCAACCTCTGGGGCCGAGAGGCCACCCCCAGCCCCCCCAAACCCCCAGTGGAGGAGCACGCGCTGTGAGGAGGCGGCGGCGGGGACAACCTCCCCCCCCGGGGTACCCCTGGGATCGGGGACATCCAGGGAAACACGGCCACACACCCCCCCAGGTGTGGGGCCAGCCCTGGGTCACCTGCCCTGAGGACCTGCTCTCCACCCTGGGATTGAGGAAACCTGTGGGATTTGCCCCCCCCCCGGAGTGGGACTATCCCTGGGATTGCTCCGTTTGGGCACCTGGGCCCCCCCCAGGGGTACTGGAGCCCCCCGGAGTAGGACTGTCCCTGGGATCTCCCCGCCCTGGGGACCTGTTTTCTCCTTGGGTTTGGGGCCATCCCTGGGACTGGGGTCACCCCAGGGACCTGCTCCCTTTCCCGGATCTGGGCCATCCCTGGGATCAGCCCTGGGGATCTCTCCCTGCCTGGGACTGGTGCCAGCCCTACATTTGGGGTCTCCTGGGGACCCTCCCGAGGCCTGAAGCCCACCCTGGGGATTGGGAACCCCCAGGATCTGCCCCCTTCGAGACCCCCTCCATGCCTTTTATGGGCTGTTGGGGTGCCAGACCCCCCATTCCCACACCTCTGCAGGGGGGCCATGGTGGGGTCGAGGCTTTGGGGGTGTCCTGGTGTGGTCCAGCTGGGCAGGGGGGGCTCAACCCCCTTCCCACCACAGCCATTAGGGTGCTGAGCCGGGGGTCCTGCAGCCCCCCCAGGGGGCCTAAGGCAGTGTTGGGGGGTCCTGCAGCCCCCCCGAGAGCAGGAGGCAGAGGAGGGACGAGTGTCCTGTGTCGTCTGTCGCTAATTCTCCCAGCGAGCCGGACGCTGCTGGTGCTCCATCCCCCCACCCTGCACCCTCCCCACCCCTGCACTGCTCCCCCTCTCCCCTGTCCCCCTCTCCCTGCCCCAGTGACCCCCCCAGGCTGAGACCTGCTGCCCTCGTGTCACGAGTGAGCGACACGGGCAGGCCGTGCTGGGCAGCGTGTGCCCCCCTCCCCACAGCCAGTAACCCCCCCACTAACCCCCTGCCCGTCCATCCCCGCATGGTGTGGTTGCTTCTCCCCCCCAGGGTCCGTTCCCGGAGGGGGAGCAGGGTCACCCCCGGCCGGGCCCGGGGGGCCGCGGGCAGGGCAGAGCCCCCCCGGCCCCCGCCCGCCCCGGCCCCCGCAGCCTGTGCCGCCAGGACACCTTCGACTCGGAGCCCGCGGGCAGCCGGGACTCGGAGCCCGGGGATTCCTGCTGCATGGACATCGAGATGGACCCCGTCGAGGAGGAGCCCCCCGGGGACGGGGCCGAGGAGGGCCGGGGGCTGCGGGGCCGAGCCAAGGGCCAGGAGCCCCTGGGCCTGGGGGAGGGCGAGGGCTGGGGGCAGGACGTTTACATCCGTTAGGGTGAGGGGGTGCGGGCAGTGCTGGTTTTGGGGGGTGGGAGACCCTCCCCGGTTGCCTTTGTGCCCCCCCTCCGAGCCCGGCCAGCAGTGCCACGGGGAGCCCCTGCTTTGCCCTGGGGGGTCCCCCTGCCCAACTCTTTGGTGAGGGGGGGGTCTCCCTGTGCCCCCCTGCCACAGCCCCCCCAGCATCTCGCGGTGCCTCGGGCCCCCCCTGCCTGGCAGGGACAGCAAGTGACCAAAGGGGACCCGACCTGTCCCCGTCCCCTGCCCCGGGCGTGGGGTGGGGGGCTGTGCTCCCCCCCAGCCCTGCCTGCTGGCTGCCCCCCCCGGGTACCCCCCGCTTCTCCATGGTGCTCTTGGCCCCCCGGGCTGGCCGTGGCAGTGGGGGGGTCCCTGCCAGCTGTCCCCCACCCCAGCCAGTGCCTGCCCACAGCCCCCCGGCCCCCCACCCCGGGGGGGTGCATGTGTGTGGTGTGTGCAGGGCTTTGGGGGGCTCCTGCTGCCCCCGGCTGTGCCCCCCCCGGGGTGCTGCCTGCCCGGGGAGGGGTGGGGGCAGTTTGCATGTGTTTGCCTTGGAGGGGCTCTGCCTGAACTGGGGGGGTGGAGGGTAAATCTGAGCCAGTTTTGGGGTCTAACCCGTGCTAACAGCTGCCCAGCCCTGGCCTGCCCTGCAGTGCCCGGAGGGTCCCGCTGCCCTGGGACCTCTGGGGTGCACTGGGCAGTGCCAGGCCCCTGTCCCCCCCCCCCAAAACCCCTCTGTGCCAACCCCCCCGCTGTGCCTGTCCAGCCATGTCTGTCTGTCCGTCCGTCCGTCAGCCTCTGTCCGTCCCCCCCTTGGCCCCCCCAATACCCTGGGGCACTGCCTTGTCCTGCGCCTGCCCCGGGGCGTCCTTTGTGCCCCCCCCCCCCCAAATCCACGGGGGTGACCACACCAGGGTGGGAGTGGGGACACCCCCCATCCAGCCCTCACCGTGGGGCTGGGCTTGTCTCACTTTATGGGGCAGCCCCCTGCCCCCCACCCCGGGGCAATCCTGGGGGTCCCCGGGGTCACTGCCTTACCCAGACCACCAGCCCAGGGCAGGGGGCTCGGGGGCACCCAGCTCTGCCGCTGCCAAGCCGCCCCCACCCACGTGTGCCTCAGTTTCCCCCCTTTTTTTTTTGGTGGGGGGGGACTCGGTGTCACTGCCTGCCAAGTGCTTTGAGCCCCCCCTGCCCCAATGCTCGCCCTCGTGGTGGCCACAACCTGAGCAGTGGGGCCCCCCCACCCGCGGGCAGAGGGACGTCCCGTATTTATGTCACTCCGCAAAGTTTTAATTTAAAGACCTGACAAAGTGTATTTTATTTATTTATTCTCGTTGGTTTGTGTGTGTGTGTGTGTGTGTTTGGGGGGGAGGGGGGACTCGCCCCGCTCGCTTGGTTCTTTGTAATAAACATTTCGGTGAGATCTGTCCCCACGGCTGAGCCTGGTGGGGTCTGGGGGTGGGTGGGGGGACACGGGGGGGGGGGGGGGCTGCAGCCACCGGGGCTCAGCTCAGCTCTGCAGAGACCCCCACGTGTCCCCCTGGTTGGGCCTTGGGGGTGCCCAGGGAGGGGGTGAGGGTGGGATGGAGCTGGGACCTGCCTGGGGAGGGGGTGAGGCTGGGATGGAGCTGGGACCTGCCTGGGGAGGGGGTGAGGCTGGGATGGAGCTGGGACCTGCCCAGCTCCGGGCAAGGGGCACAGACCCGATGTGGGGGTCGGGGGGCTCTGGCCCCCCCCTCTGCCAGGGCACCGGCAGCCGTCGGGCTCAGCGCGGTGCTGGGCCGGGTTTATCGGCACTAGGCCGGGTCTGGACACGCCATGGACACGCTATTTACAGGGAATAAATATGGAGCTGGAGCTCAGGGCTGCCGGCACCTCCACTCCATCTTCTCCAGCTGGTACTCGAACGCCTTCCTGGGGAGAGGACACGGGGTGTCAGTGGGAACAGGGACATCAGTGGGACAGGGACATCAGTGGGACAGGGACATCAATGCCACCCCAATCCCTCCCCCAAAACCCAGGGCACACCTCGGTGCCCCCCACTCCCCCTCCCTGCCCCAGGGGTCCCTGTACTCACTCTCTCCCGGGTGGGGTTGGCCGGCAGACCAGGCCGGCCTGGCAGGGGCACACTTGGTTGATGCTGAAGGCGAGACCCCCGGGGGGCACGTGGCAGCTCTGGGCCAGCACCAGGCGCCGCTGGCACACGAACTCCCCGTGCTGCCGGGCACAGCAGCCGCCCGCCCCACAGTCCTCGTCCCGCTGGCACCGGGCTCCTGGCAGGGCAGAAAACCAGGTTAGGGGAGGGGGACTCCCACCCTGACCCCAGTTTGGGGACCCCCATCACCCCCTGGTGCAGCACCACCCCACAGCATCGCGTCCTGCGGCTCGCAGAGGTGACGCCGGGGGGGTGGTCCCCTTGTGCCCCCCCACCCCGGACCCTCCACTCACCCTCCTGCCCGGGGGGCACGGGCTGCTGGCACTTGCCGAACATGCAGAGGAGGCCGTGGGCGCAGTGGGGGTCGCGGCGGCAGAATTGCCCCGCGGGGCGGGCGGGCAGGCACAGCCCAAAGTGCTCGTCACAGAAGTGGCCCTGGGCACAGGGGGCGTTCGGGCTGCACGGGGTCACCTGCGGGGGGGGGGAGGACACAGCGCGTCAGGAAGGACCAGACCCCATCCCTGAGCCCTTTCCTGACCCTTTCTCTCACCCCATCCCTGAGCTCTTTCCCGACCCCGCTCCTCATCCCATCTCCAACCCCGTTCCCGTTGCCCACGGGAACGACAGCCCAGAAACGGGGCAAAACCCCATCCGTTCACACCTTGCCAGGCACGGTTGGGTGTGGGGGTGTATGGGAGTGATTTTGTGGGGGACCGGGGCTGAGAGCACCAGCCCCATCCCCAATGGAACCTCCACCCGCAGCAACTCCAGGGTTTGTTTTGTTTTTTTTTTTATTTAATTGGGGAAAAAAAACGCGGGCGTGTGGGCGGCCCTAAAAGTGCTGCTCCAGGTGAGGCTCGAACTCACAACCTCGGCATCGCTCGCGTACCGCCCTATAAGTACCGCGCGCTGACCGATTGCGCCACTGGAGCGCCCGGCGCCGCCCGCGCCCCCCGCGCGCCCTCCGGCCCCGCCCCTCCCCGCGCGCCCCGCCGGCCCCGCCCCTCCCGCACTGCGCCCCCTGCCGGCCCCGCCCCGCCCCCCCCCCGGGCCAAAGGGACCCCCCGGACCCCCCCCGGGAGCGCGATGTGGGGTCACCACCGAGCCAGGTGGAACTTCTGTGCCCACCCTGCTCCCACCCCGCCTTCCAACCCATCTCCCACCCCCGGCTGCGAATTCTGCGCCCTGCCCTGTGCCCGCTCCGGGTTTAAATGCACCTCGCACCCCTGTGCCCACCCCGTTTCAAACCCGTTTCCCATCCCTGTGCCCACCTCTGCGCCCTCCCCTGTGCCCGCTCCGGGTTTAAATGCACCTCGCACCTCTGTGCCCACCCCGTTTCAAACCCGTTTCCCATCCCTGTGCCCACGCTACTCTGAGCCCCCCGCCCACCTCTGCGCCCACCCCTGTGCCCGCTCTGGGTTTAAATGCACCTCGCGCCCCTGTGCCCACCCTGGCTGCAAATTCTGTGCCCACCCTGCTTCAAACTCACCTCTCAGCCCTGCTCCCACCCCGGCTTCCACCCCCACCTCCCACCCCTGTGCCCACCCTGTCCGTCTCCCACCCTGCTGTACCTGCACCCCCTCCTGCCCCCCAGGACCCCCCTCCCCCGGGGGTCCCGCACCCCTCACCTCCTCCATGTCGCTCCCTGGGCCGGGGTTTCTGCCCAGGGCGGCCGCATCCGGCGGGTGCTGGGGCAGGGAGAACATCCATGCCCAGAGGTGCCCGGCGGCGGGGGGCAGGAGCCAGGCGACGAGGCAGAGGATGGCCGGGGATGTCACCATGGTGCTGGTGCTGGTGCTGGCGGCGGCGGTGGCAGCTCGGCCGGGGCCAGGGGTTTATGTAGCCCCGGGCTATCTCGGCCCCCGCTGCTAAAACTGTTTGCCCACCTAATGGGGTGGGAGGAGGCAATCAGGGGTTAAGGGATTTACATAATTGCCAGCCTTCCCCTCGGGGGGTGGCATCAGCCCCAGAGCAAACAGCCCCCCCCGGAGCAGTCTGGCTCCGGCGCCAGCCGTGGGTGCAGCCTGGGATGCCCCCATAGCTCAGGGGGGTCGTATGTGCAGTTTGGGGTGCCCTGTGTGCCCCCATAGCTCAGGGAGGCGGTGGGTGCAGCCTGGGGTGTCCCGTGTCTCCCCCAGCCCCTCGGGTAACCCCATGTCTTGGGGTCCTCCTCCCAGCCCCTCAGATCCCCCCACGACTTGGGGAGGTGGTGGGAGCAGCCTGGGGTCCCCACCAGCCTCTCAAGTCCCCCCACAACTTGGGGTGACAGTGGGTGTAGGCTGGGGTGCCTTGTGCCCCCTCACAGCTCATGGGGGTGGTATGTACAGTTTGGGGTGCCCTGTGCCCCCCCCACAGCTCAGGGGGGTGGTATGTACAGTTTGGGGTGCCCTGTGCCCCCCCCCACAGCTCAGGGGGGTGGTATGTACAGTTTGGGGTGCCCTGTGCCCCCCCCACAGCTCAGGGGGGTGGTATGTACAGTTTGGGGTGCCCTGTGCCCCCCCCCCCACAGCTCAGGGGGGTGGTATGTACAGTTTGGGGTGCCCTGTGCCCCCCCCACAGCTCAGGGGGGTGGTATGTACAGTTTGGGGTGCCCTGTGCCCCCCCCACAGCTCAGGGGGGTGGTATGTACAGTTAGGGGTGCCCTGTGCCCCCCTCCAGCCCCTTGGGTACCCCCGCAGTTCCCTGGTTTATCCCCCATTTCCTGGGGTGTCGGGACACTCGGCAGTGGGGGCGAGGGGAAGGCAACAGGATAAAGCGGGGGACAAAGGCTGGGACCCCCAGGACGGGCAGCGGTGGGCACACGGTTGGCATCTGACCCATGTTTGTGTGTCCCCTGCGGTGCATCCCCATCCTCCACCCCCCCCATCCCGGGGTGACGGGATTCGCACCTTCCCTAACGCTCCTGCAAATGTGGTGTTTGCCCACCCCGCCCTTATCTCCCGGCCCGGCGCTGGGACACGGCCCCCCCCGAGCGCATCCCCCAGACGGTGTCACCTCCATGTCCCCAAACACGCGGGGGGGCTCAGCCGGGACCTCCAATACACTTTGGGTCCGTCCACTCCGGGTGATTCCCGGTTCCCGGGGGCACGGGGGGGGGGGCTGTGGCATCACTACAGGAGGGGTTTGTCCCCGAGGGCAGCGAGGACGGGACGGGAGCTGGGCGGTCGCTGGGAGTGGGGCTCACTGGGGTCTCCAGGGACGTGGAGACCCCCCTCCCTCGGGTTTGGTGTGATTCCCGCTGCCTTCGTGCCTCAGTTTCCCCGGCCATGCAGAAGGGGATGGCGAGGCTGGGGGGTGACACAGGGACAGGGGGCTCGCACTGGGGTGACCCCAAACCTTTCTCCCGGTGTCCCAGGACGAGCCAGTGCCCGGGACGGGCCACCAGGATCCGCCCCTGCCTCGCCCCGCGTGTTTGCCCAGCGGCTTTGGGAGCAAATATTGACCCCGCTGCCGGGCACAATCACGGCCGCTGTCCCCATCCGTCCCCCGCTGGCTCCGGATAATCCCCCCCAGCGCCACGGGGACCCCGCACGGCGGCTCCGCTCCCCCAAACCCCCGCCTTGGGCTGTCTGGGGAGGGTGGGGGTCCCACGCACCCCCAAAACCCTGCGGGGGAACGCACAGCCTGGGCTCGCTGTGTGAACACCGGGGGTCCCGCTCTCTGCAGGGGAAGCCTGGGGAGGGATTGACGGTGCCGTGTCCCCCCTCCACGACCACTCGGGGTGAGAGCGGGGGGCACATCTGGGGGGGCTGGACCCGCTCCCCTCCACGACCCTCCCGCTGTGCGGGGACACTGCGGGTGTGTGGGGCGGGTGAGACGGGGGGGACACGGATGTGTGGGTGCGTTGGGGTTGTGTGCGCGGGTGGGAGGTGTCCGTGGGTGGGTGTCCAGCCGTAGGAACACTCGTATGGACACCGGCGCGATTCGCTCCCCATCGGGGGTATAGCTCAGTGGTAGAGCATTTGACTGCAGATCAAGAGGTCCCCGGTTCAAATCCGGGTGCCCCCTCATTTTCCTCCCCCTCAGGGGGTGTCCCCCCCTTTTTTTCTTACCCCTTTTACTCACCCCCCAACCCCCCGGCAGCGAAGGGAGTGCGCGTCCTGCTCCCCCCGCGCCCCCAGCCGCGGGTGTCCCCCGTGGGGACGGTGCTTTGTCTTGCACGAGGAGGATCCAGCTGTCAGGGACCCCCAACAAAAGCTTTGCCCCCCCTCCCCCCCCACTTTGCCTCCTCGGTTCCGAGCAGCTGCAGGGCCGCAGGACCCCCGCACCACCCGATTGTCCATGGGACGGGTGCAGAGGTTTTTTTTGGGGGGTCAGGAGCGCTCCCCAGGCCCTGGGCACAGGCACATCCCTTCGGGGGGGTTGGGGGGCTGCACCCTCCTCCTGCCCCGGCACCCAGGGCTGAGCCACCCCCCCGGCACCAGGGCTGAGGGGCTGGGGTGCAGCCGGAGACCCCCAAAACGCTGCCCAAATCATGGGGTGGCCAGAAGCCAGTTTGGCAGAAAGGGAGAGTGGGGGGCTGGAGGAGGGCTCCTCGGGGGGGCTCCCGAGGCTCTGCGGTGCCAATGGGACCCCCACCTTGTGCCCCTGACCCTGTGCCCTCCCACCCTGTGCTCCCCCAAGCCCCCAATATCTGCTGCTCCTGCTCCAAGGGGAAAATCCGGGAGGACTGGGAAGGGCACAAACATTCCTGCTGCGGAGACGCGTCTCTTGCGGGTCTGTGGATGAGGAGACTCGGGGGGGTGTGGTGCGAGGGGTGGGGGCGATGAGGCGCTGGACCCCCAAACAGGGGGGCTGCAATGGTCCTGTGGTTTGGGGGGGGGGGCACGTTCCCCCGCGGGGCCGGTGGGCTCAGCCGAGCAACCCCCCCCCCTCGCAGCCCGGGGTGCCCGCAGTGGGGACGGGGTGGGGGACCCCGAACCCCGTTTGTGCCCCCCCTCAGCCCCCATAAAAAGTGTGTGTGGGGGGGTGTCAGCACCCGGAGATGTCGCTGCAGAGTGGGGGGCGCCGGCCCAGCCCAGGATGGGGGGATATTCCCGAGCCCCCCGGGAGCACAGGGGTCCTGCTGGCGCCTCCATCCCCATCCCATCCCTTCCCATCCCAACCCTTCCCAACCCTATTCCCACCCCCGGCCCCGCCCCCGGCCCCGCCCGGCTCCTCTCCGGCTCCGCTCGGTGCGCGGCTCCCGGGGGTCCCGGCCCATGGCGGGGCGCTGAGCCCCCCGACCCCCAGCACAGCCGGGGCCGCCGCCCCCCACCATGCGCTGGGGGGGTCTCCTCCTGCTCCTCCTGCTCCGCGGGGCGCTGGGCGCAGGTAGGGGGGCCCGGGGGGGGCGGCGGGCGAGCTCCGGGAGGGATCCCGGCACTGGGGGCGCGGGGGGGGTCCCGGGTGGGCAGCGCCGTGCACGGCCCCGCCGGGGGTCCCGGGGGTCTTTTCCCCCCTGCTGCTGTGCTTTGGGGGGATGTTCGTGCCCCCCCAAGCGCGCAGGTGCGTGTCACGCTGTGCCCCGCTGCACCCACCCGCGCCGTGGGACCTGCCGCGGGGGTCCCGCTCCCCACCCCGTGTCCCCCCCCCCGCCCCGGCACCTCCACGGCGAAGATGGGGTGCCCGGACCCCCCCCACCTGTGCAGGGCAGCCCCCTTGGGCAGAGGGGGGGCTGTGGGGTGCCCCCACCCGGGATTCCCCCACGCGTGGCACCCCGTGGCACGGCTGCTGCTGTCCCGGCTGTGGGTGCAGCCACCCGCTGAGATTTTGGGGAGCCGTTTTGTGCGTGTGGGTCTCTGCTCCTTGGGGCACCCTCCCAGCGGGGGTGACGTCTGGGCCCCCCCGTACCCCCAGGGATGGCGAGTGTGACCCCCAACCCCAGAGCCCCCCCTGGGGCACGTCCAGCTCAGCCCCGCTCCCCCTGCCTCAGTTTCCCCTGCCGGAGCTCTGGGAACAGAATCCAGCCCCAGGAGGGGTCCGGGAGCTCGTTAAGGCAGCAATTAGCAATTATCTCCCCAGGGGTGAAGGTGGGAACCCCCTCCCAAGGGCGAGGGGAGCTGCCCGCGGCCCCCCCGCGGGATTTGCTGTCCCCTGGCTGGGGACAGACGTGTCCCTGCCCGTGGGCGAGTGCGTGCTGTCCCCACCGCCCCCGCGCCGCCGGGCTGCCGGGAATCTCATGATTCTCCGCAGATTTGGTCCCAAATGGCTTTTTTATCCCCCCCCCCCCCCGCCCTCAGTCATGTTTCCGGCCTCTGCTGCCTCCCCAGGGCTGGAGAGATGTGTCAGGAGGGGACAAGGGACACGTTTCTTTTGGGGGTGGATGCTTGGGATCTTCCCTGGCACCCGGAACCCATCCCAGCCGTGGGGAGGGGGCTGATGAGCTTGGGGACATCGAGGACATGGCCACGCTCGTGCAGCTTCCCCCTCCCCAGGGTCACGCTGGCGTGTGCAGGGGCTGCCATTTGGAGGTGTTCTGCCTCCTCACTGCCCTCCATCCCCGCTCTCCTCCCCTGCCTGGGGTCACTGTCACCTGTCCCCACCCTCCTCCGGAGAGACCCTGCCCTGCGTGTCCATCCTCGCGGTGATGCTGCTGATTGAGGCTGAGACCCCCCCAAACTCGTGTCACATAACCAGGAGCGTTGCTGGGGGACAGGGCTGGTTCTGGGGGTGCCCTCCTGGCGTGGCAGCCCCCTGACCCCTCCCTGTGCCCCCCCAGGACGCCCCCCCGGGAGCCCGGTGGTGGGCGAAGGGCGACGGAGAGCTCGGGATACGTCCGAGGGGACCCGGATCAGCCACGACCTGGGCGGGGGCAGCCTGGCCATCGACACCCTGCCGGCCAACGAGACCCGGATCGTGGTGAGTGGGGGTCCCCCCTTTGCCCCCCGCCCAGTGCCTGACCAGGAGAGCTGTTCCCAACCACGGGAGCTATTCCTGGGCTGGGCAGGGAGCTGGATCCCACATCCCAGAGGATAATTACAGCCCAGTGCCCTGGGATTGCTCCCAGCCCTGCGGCCTCCCCTGCCCTGCCAGGTCCCAGGGCTGGAAATCCCGGGATGCTTTGCTTGTGGGTGCCACAAGTACAATGCCACTGTCCCCCAGTAACCTCACTGGGGCCGAGAGGGAGTGAGGGGGCTGTGTGGGAGGAGGGGGTCTCTGTCCCTGTGTCACCACTAACGAGTTGAGCAGCAGCAGTGTCACCTCCTGGGACACCTTCCCTCCCCTGCTGTGCCTAATTACCCGCCCTCAATTAGCTCCCGGTTATTTGTGGCAGGGCCGTGTGTCCCTCGGCAGCCAGAGGAGTTTCCTGAGCTCTGGGAATGGGGGGATGTGTGAGTGGCTGGGTTTTGGTGGAGGGTGACTTGTCCCAGTGTTTCTGGTGCCCCCGAGGCACAGCAGGCAGGGGACAAACAGCCGTGGCTGCTTCCACTCTGCTCCAGCTCCAGCTCATCCACCGGGGATGAAGAAGGGCCAGGAACCGAGAAAATCCCGATGTGGAAGTGTTTAAAAATACCCCAAACCAGCCCAAAACCACTGGTGGCCACCAGGGCATTTGGAGATGCCGGGGAGCTGCAGGGAGGGTGTGACGGTGCCTGTGGTTCCCGGGAGGAAAAGGCAGTGGTTTCCTGAGGCTTTGGGATCTGCTCCAGGAGTGGGGCCGTGGGTGAGGTCGCAGGTGCATCTCACCCTGTCCCACCTGCAGAAGGTGGGATCCCACCTCGGGAGGTGCCAGTGCAGGGTCCGGAGGGGTTTTCCCTCCCTCCTCCCAAGATATTCCAGGTTAGGGGTGCAGAGAGGCAGCGCTGGTCCCAAAGAACGGAGGTCTCGTCCCTCCCCAGGCTCTGCCCCATTTATCCCTGTGCCCCAAACCTCTCCTCTCCTAATTCCTGCTGTAACCCCATCAAGGTGACGGATTAGAACATCCCGGTGAGTCAGCGATGAGGTCAGGAGCGTGGCAGCCGGATCCTCTGTGCTCCAGCCCTGCTTGTTCCCCCCTGGATTATTTGGAACACTTTGGGAAGGCACAGTGGGGGACACGAGGACACGGCAGGTTTTCTCCTTCGTCACCCAGCAGCGGCCTGGCCCTGCATCCCGGGGGTTTTCCATGGGGAGGTGTGTGCCGGGATGCAGCAGGTGCCAGCACAGCCTCAGTTTCCCCATCCATAGGGACTGGGACGTGTCAGCCCCTCGGAGCAAACAGGGGCTGTAATTCCCATGGGGAAGAACTGGGAGAGGCTGAGGAGTGCAACGACTCTCCCTGAGCTTTGGGGAAGCGGGAAAAAACCACAAGTTACAGGATTTTTTTCTGACAGCACTTTATTCCAGCTGAGGGCTCCTCCCCTGCCTCCGGCACCCGGGGTCATGTGCAGGGAGTGGGGCTGGGAGCAGGTCCCGGGGTCAGAGGGGGACGATGCTGGGGGTCAGAGGGGGCTTTGGGGGGTCAGAGGGAGTTTTGGGGGTCGGAGGGGGCCGAGCAGCAGATGGGGCCGAGCGGCGAGCCTGGCATTGTGCCAGCTGCTGGCACGGAGTGCTGGAGCGACGCTTTCCCAGGGAAAATTAAGATACTTCCCGTCCTCCCCCCCACCTCGGTGTGAACCGGCCTCCCCTGACAGGGGATGGCTCCCAGCTGTGTGTCCGTCCCTCCGTCTGTTCCCGCCGGAGAGGCCACGGCGGGGCCGGTGACACTGCTCTGTGTCCCTGGCCAGTCTGAGGTGACTCGTGGCAGAGCTGGCACCTGGGCCACGCTCTGGTTTGCCTGGGAGAGGGGGCTTGGGGGGCCCGGGGGTGCTGCTGGTGCCTTTAGGGGGACCCCCAGGGTGCCTCTCGTTGCTGTGGGTGAGAACAGGGGGGATCTGCTCCCTCGGGCAGAGCGAGGCTCCGTTCCACGCTCCCTGGAGCACATCCCTCGTCCCTCTCCCCCTGCTGTGTCCCCCATCCTCATCCTCATCCTCCTCCCTCCCCGCTGGCAGCAGCGGCTCGGCCGCTTTCCCCGAGCTGCTCATTCCAAGGTTCATCATTTCCTCTGGGCTTCCACGGCCCCGGTTGTTTGCTCCTCTTGCCGTGGTCACTTCAGCTGCAGCTCCCAGCCCCTGGCTCTGGGGCGGGATATTTTCTTCCCGGGAATGTTGCCCGTGCTGTGCCGAGCTCTCTCTCGTGAGTCACCCCTGGCTCTGCCCAGCCCGGTATCCCGTGGGATTCCCTGCACCTTCTCCAGCTGCTCAGCATCCCCCGCTGGCTGCGCCCGGGGTTTTCCAGGCTGGATTTATGTCGCTGCTTTGTGCCCAGACTGCTCGGGGGCTCACATCCCCACAGGGCAATCCAGGTGATCCCACTGTGCCTCCTCTGCAGGAGGACAACCACAGCTACTACGTGTCGCGGGTGTTCGGCCCCGGGGAGGCCCAGAGGAAGGGGCTGTGGGTGGACATGGCAGCGGCCAACGGGAGCCAAGTGAAGATCCACGGGATCCTCTCCAACACTCACCGCCAGGCCTCGGTGAGCGGCCCTGTCCCCGTGTCCCCTCTCCCAGCAGGGGTGTCCCGGTGGCAGCAGAATCCCTTCCACATCCCAGGACGTGGGAAGTGATTGGGGTGAAGGGGATGAGCACCCATAGGACCCCACTCCCGCCCCTCTCCCACCCTCCAAGCACCATCCAGGGCACGGATCAGTCCCCCCCACATTCCCTTGGGAGTTTTCCCGAGGGCTGAGCGTGGTTCTCACCTCACCTCCCCTCCCTCCTGCAGAGGATCATCCTCTCCTTTGACTTCCCCTTCTACGGCCACCTCCTGCGGCAGGTCACGATAGCGACGGGCGGTGAGTCGGGATGGATGGGATGGATGGGATTCCTGCAGGGAGGGGATGGACATGGCTCTGGTGCTGTCTCTGACCTCACCCCACAGCCCCAGGGAGCTCGGAGAAGGGGATACAGCCCTTCTGACCTTCTCCCTGCACCCCCAAATCTCCCCCTGCTCCGCTGCTGCTGTTTGGGGACTCGGGTGCTGCCGGAGCCTCCGGTCCTCCAGCAGTTTGGGGGGGGGGTCACACAAGCTTGGAGGAAATCCAGAAGGGGACTCTGGGGGTAAAAACGGGGCAGGGTGGTGGGAGGGAGGGTCCTGGGGGTGGTTTGTGCTGCTTCACCCTCTGCCCGCTTCAGGTTTTATCTTCGTGGGGGACGTGATCCACCGCATGCTCACGGCCACCCAGTACATCGCCCCCCTCATGGCCAACTTCAACCCCAGCTACTCCCGCAACTCCACTGTCCAGTACCTGGACAACGGTGAGTCCTGCCCTGGGCACCTCCTGCCCTGGGCACCCCCTGCCCTGGGCACCCCCTGCCCCGGCTGCCCCCGCTCTGGCCTCGTCCAGCCGGGCACAGCTCGGCTCTCTGGGCCAAGGTGGGGGTGTGGGCAGGGCTCATCAGGGGCTGTTCGGCCCCCAGGGGGGTTTGGGAGGGGTGTTTGGCCCCCCAGGGGGGTTTGGGATGGGTGGCAGGGGGGTCTGCTCGGAGCAAAGTGCTGGAGGTTGAGGGATGAGATGCCCTGGAGGGCAGAAGAGGACGGGTCAGGCTGGTGGGATGAGGAGAGGCCTGACCCGCTCTGGTCACAACCCCCCCCCTCCAGGGACGGTTTTCGTGGTGCAGTGGGACAAGGTGTACCTGCAGGGGAAGGAGGACATGGGCAGCTTCACCTTCCAGGCAGCCCTGCACAGCACCGGGAGGATCGTCTTTGGGTACAAGGAGGTGAGAGATCCTCCCCTCCTGGCACACCTGGGGGCATCAGGTGCCTCCTCCTGCAGGGGAAGGCAGGGCAGGAGGGTCCCCACGGGGGTCCCTGTGGGTTTAGGAGGGGGGGGTTGGGGTTGTAGTTCACACCCTGGGGATGGGCATTCCTGGAGGCCTCTGCAGCAGCACCAGGAGCTGGGGCGGGGCTGGGATCCATCCTGTGCTGTCTCCCTGGCTGCAGATCCCGGTGCCAGTCCTGCAGATCAGTGCCACCCAGCACCCCGTGAAGGCCGGGCTCTCCGACGCCTTCATGGTCCTCAACCCTTCTCCCGACGTGCCTGGTGAGTCGCTGCCCTCGAGGGGCTGCTGGGGCAGGGAGGGAGCTGATCCCACAGGGATCCCACAGGGATCCCACAGGGCTGCCTTGGCAGCTGGGAGAGGGGAGGGATCCTCACCTTTGGGCACTTCAGGACGTGAGGATGAGCTGCTTGGAATCCCAGGGAGCAGGGGAGTGTGAGGAGGTGTGTGGGGCTTGGCTGTCCCTCATGTCCCGTGTTCCCTGGGCATCCCTCTTGGAGTGCATCCCCCTGGTGCATCTCCCCGTGGCCAGGACCATCTCTCAGCCTCGTGCTCTGGGTGGGCCTTGGTGTGTTCAGACTCTCCATGAGCAGCCAAGCTCTTCCCCAGCTGATGAGGACGAGGGGAAGAATTCAATTCTTCTCCGATTCCAAGCAGGGCTGCAGATGGACAAGAGGCTTGGGGGGTGCAGGGTGCCCCATTCCCATAGGGATGGGGGGTTTGGAGGGTCTGCAGCCACCCCGCTGCTGCTCTGGGTGTCCTTCCACGTGTTTCCATGACTGGGATCTGCACCTCTGTCAGCAGCACACGGGAACACCCCCATCCATGTCCACACGCTCATTCCACGCGTGCCGGGAGCTGCAGGCCTGGGCTCAGCTCCCCAGAAAGGCTCTTCCAGCCTCTCCAGTCACGAGCAGCCCAGCCCTGCTCCTCCCTCCCGGTGTGGTGGCTTTCCCCTGTTGTTCCTGGAGCCATCTGGCCCCGGTTTATGACCCGTTCACAGCAGTTTGTGCAGGAACCGGGGCCAGCCTGGGTGGTTCCTCCCCTCCCGCCCCACAGCTGCTCCTCCACGGGCTGCTCCCTCCACCCCACGGCCTTCCCAAGCCCTGCCCTGGGCTGTGAGGGGAGAAGAAGTGCAAGAACTGGGCATGAAAGAGCCTCACGAGGTGGAGAAACGAGGGTTGGAGGGTGGAGAAGGAGGGGCAGGAGGGGAGGGTGCTCGTCCTGCTCATCTCCTGGGCTCCAAGTGCGGAGCACGTGCCCGTGCTGGGAGGAGAGGTTGGATTGTCCACAGAGGTTGATGCCAGAGGAGCATCTTGACTGGTGCCACCATCTGGGAGAAGCCTGAATCCAAGGATAGACCTCAGGATGAAGGGGAAAGAGAGGGAAGGGGACGGGGCAGGGGGGAAGGGGGAGCTTTGGGGGGAGCCCCGGGAGGCTCCAGCCCGTGAGTCAGTGAGGAACAATGTGTTTGTTTGGAGCAAGGCAGGGCTGGAGCACGTCCACCAGCGCAGCCTCTGGTCAGGGAGAGGGGACAGCGAGCCCTGAGCTCCTCCTGGCAGAACAGGGGGGCAGGATCTGTGCCCTACCACCCCTCCTGCCCCCCCAGCCCCTCCCCGTCCCTTCTCCTGCAGCCCCTGACCTGGAGCCACCTTTACCTTTCCCCAGCAGCCCCCCCGGCCTCCCCCACGTAAATCCCTTCACTGGGGGGGGTTTAGGCCTGGCTTAACCCCAAGGCTCGGCCTTGCAGAGTCCCGGCGCCGGACCATCTACGAGTACCACCGTGTGGAGCTGGACACCAGCAGGATCAGCAGCCTGTCTGCCGTGGAGTTCACCCCCCTGCCCAGTGAGTGCCGCCCCGGCCCCTTCCCTGCGGGATCTCACCCGGGGAGCACCGACTTCCAGACGGGTTTGGGGGTGCTGGGAGGGGGATGCCATCCCTGGCCTGGCAGGTGGGATCCTTGGAGCTGTGCAGGGAGCCAGCAGGGCACAGTTTGCCCCTGCCCTGGGGTCCTTGGAGCTGTGCAGGGAGCCAGCAGGGCACAGTTTGCCCCTGCCCTGGGGTCCTTGGAGCTGTGCAGGGAGCCAGCAGGGCACAGTTTGCCCCTGCCCTGGGGTCCCCGCCGTGCCCGGCTGTCGCTGAACCTCTCGTACATCCAGCCCTGTGTGGGTCAACCCCCTCAGAACCAACCTGAGCCAGCAGAAACCCCACCTTGGTGCGCTCCACAGCCGAGATGGGAGCCTGGGATGGCAGCAGAGCTCAGAGCTGGCACAGGAATTGCTGATGAAGGAGGGATCTGCAGGGATAATCCACCTTCCCTCTGCTCAGTGGTCCAGCCGTGCCAGCCAGGATGGAGCCGCTGTGCTCTGATCTGCTCCACCAGCACCTTTCCTCCTGCTCTCCTTGCTCACCAACCTCTCACCCCTTAATCCCTCACTCCCTGCACTGCCAGCGATTCCCACCCGAAATTCCTCCTCTGTGCTCCACGAGCTGCAGCTCATCCTGCCGAGCCCCGGCGGGTTCGCGCCGGGTCCGCACACGAGACATTTTCAACGCCTCCACACGGAGCTGAAATTTCTGAGAGCTGCTGGGAAACAGGCCCCATTTTTAGTGGCTGGATCCAAGGACACTCGGGCACGAGGGAGAGTCGTCAGCAGCCGGTAAATACGGGCTGGGAGGTAAATCTGCCATGGAGACACGGAGGGGCTGCACCGAACGCTCTCCCCGGGGTATTTTATGACAATTTTAACAGCAGGCAGGTTATTGCAGGCAGAACATAAATAACCATTCTGCAGTGACTCTGTTGGTTTGTTTTTTGTGTGTTTTTTTTTTTTTTTTCTCCTGAAGATTTGCTGGTTTGTTTTTTGCCTGTTTTTTTCCCCCCCTCAGCAGCTGAGAGCAATGTCTGCACGGGAGCCACGGAGCTACAGAGAGCCCCACTCTGCTGCTGCTTCTGGGGGTTCAGTTTTTGGCCTTGTTCGGGGCAGAAGGGATGGACTGCCTTGCTTTAGAGGTCTGAGTTTGCTCCCTGCCTCCACATGGCTTGGGAAAAGCTCAGGATGTGAGAGGGGATGAGGAGTGGAGGCCTTCATCCCTGGGAATGTCACAGCACTGGAGCCACTCTCGGCTCTGCCATTGAGGGGCTTGTTAAAACTGCTGATTTCCTTCTCTTTCTTTGCAGCCAAGCCCCTCTTGACCATCTTTCCTAGACAGGGGGACACCAAATGTTGGTGTTCTTGCAGAACCACTTCGTGTGGGCGCAGCACGAGGGGGGGGTTCAGCTGTTTGTGCTGGACCTTCCTCCTGAGGAACACCCTCTGTGCAATGAGAAAGGGCAAAAAGCCTCTCAGGTGTTTGAATTCCCAGCTAAACAGCGCAGGAGGAGGTTTATGGATGGACTGGGAGCCCATCCTGCAGGTCCATGGCAGAGAGGTTGGGTTGGACCCTCAGTGGCTGCTCCTCCAGTCCTGCCCGAGCCACCAGCTCTTGGATCTGCTCCCCTGTGCCCTCACAGATGTTGGCACTGGGCTGGAACATCTCTCCTCTCTCTTTCCCAGCTTGTCTCCAGCACCAGAGCTGTGAAACGTGTGTGACCTCGGAGCTGACCTTCAACTGCAGCTGGTGTCACGTCCTGCAGAGGTACCTGGGCTGGGATTCCTTCCCTCCTCTTCCCTTGCTGATGTTCCCAGAGCTGGGACAGGGAGCACAGGGCCAGGGTTGGTGGCTGGGTCAGTGGTGCTGGGTTTTTTTTAGTATTTTCCCCTCTTTTTGCCATTTTTTGGGTTGGTTGGGTGCTGCTCCTGCTGCTCCCAGTCATGGTTAAGCCCTGACCTGATCTCCGGTTACAAGCCACAGAAAGGAGACATTTCCTGGGGTTTTTGGTCCAGGAACAGGCTGAGACCTGGAGCAGGACTCACATTTTTGTCAGTCAGCTTTAAACACGGGGAAAACTTGTCCTGACTTGGGCTGGGATCAGACAGAGGTGCAGGGAAGGGAGGCTGGGACAGGCTCCAGGCAGGTCCTGGAGCTGGGAATGCTCATCACCCCCCAGCTGGGAGGGACGAGGCATAGCAAGGGTGGGGGGCACTTGCTGCCTTGTTTTTGGGGTGACTGGAGTTTCTGGTCCTGCCCCCTGCTCTCCTCCAGCTCCAGCAGCTCCACACAGAGCACGGGAGCTTAATGAGATTGTGCTGAACTCTTTATTTGGAGCTGGTGGCAGGGGAGGGGACCCAATAACACAGATCCTCACGTGGAAATCCTGCTCTCCCAGGAAGGCACAGGCTCCTGCCCCCCTCCTTCCAGCAGGGTGTGAGCAGGGGACAGGAAAAGATCCTGAGCCATCAGCAAGGCCACCCATAAATCAGCATCGATTCCCTGCCTGCTGTGGGCCCGAGCCACGGGAATGTCATTTGTCAGTGGCAGTGGTGGCTTCAGAGCAGAGGATGGGATGTTCTCACACCTGCTTTGGGGGCAAAACTGAGCCTGGGGTACAGTGGCTTTGTCTGGGTCTGGTTTGGGCTGAACCCCAGGGGTTCAAACACTTGGTTATTCCAACTGTTCCAAATTTACGGTGTTTGCAAATCTGATTGTATCATGTCAGGGAATGGTTTGGGTGGGAAGGGACCTTAAAGCCCATCCAGTCCCACCCCCTGCCATGGGCAGGGACACCTTCCTCTATCCCAGGTTGCTCCAACCTGTCCTTGGACAATTCCAGGGATGGGGCAGCCACAGCTTCTCTGGGCAACCTTTGCCAGGGCCTCCCCGCCCTCACAGCCAGGAATTCCTTCCCAGTATCCCATCTAACCCTGCCCTCTGGCAGTGTAAGGGTTCAAGCCACCCTTTTTCATCTTCCCAAATCCCAGTGGTTGGTGGTGTTTGCTCCTGTCCCCCCTGCCCTGGTGACCCCGGGCGCGTCCTGTCGCCGTCACCGCGGCTCAGCCCGAGGAGTTCAGGTTACAAATGGGAACCACACGTGGAAAAAAACACAGTGGGATTGGCAAGCTGGAGCAAACAGACCCCTGTCTTTGTTGGCTTTCAGCCAGCTTGGTCTTGCAAAGCCAACTTGATCCGTCCCAAGGAAGCTGGGGGGGTGGTTCCAGGGCTGGAGCTCCATCCCGGCTCCAGCTCCGTGATTCCATCCCAGAGTCCTCTCAGCTCTCTGCTTGGGCAGTGGAATCTGTATTTTTGCCTCTCCTGAGCCCACAGTTGTGACAGGAACTGTGCTTGAAGCAAAGGTCTCAGCAGGGTCTGAAGCTTTCTGTGGTTGTTGGGTAAATTGGTGTTTGTGTGACCTGAGCCCCTGGTTCGGATTTTGCTCCCCCCCGAGGCTTTCCAAAGGTCAGGGAGCTGTTCCATTCCCTGTTCCTGCGGGGATTTCTCTCGCTGCTGGTTTGCCTGATGTCATCTATAATTTCTTTAGTGTGTTTTTCCTGTGCAGATGTTGCTGGAAAAAACCCAACGAGCCTCGTGGAGCTCGTGGCCTTGCCCTGGCACAGAGTCCGGGGGATGGAAACTCAAACTCAGGCCATATATTTTTTCCTATTTTTCTGCCTCTCCTTTTCCCTTGGACAAGTGGTGTTGACCCTTCTCCTCCTCTGGGAAAGGGGAATGTTTGGGTTCTTCCAGCACAGCTGTGCTGGAAACCCCCATGTCCTTGGGTGTCACCTTGGGTATCATCCTGCCCATCCTTGTTTGTCCCTGTGTCCGTCCATGGGGCCCACCAGGGCAGGATTTGGGACTCTTGGGCACCTTAGAAACCACGAGCAGTGCCACCAGCATTTCCTGCCACCTTCAATCCCACTTTTCCTCCCCAGGTGCTCCAGTGGCTTTGACCGGTACCGGGAGGAGTGGTTGTCCTATGGCTGTGGCCAGGTGAGCCCGGGGGGAATCCCTGCCCAGCTCCTGGGCTGGGAATGATCCTGCTCTGCAGGGAAATCCATGGCCATGTCCCAGCTCAAAGAGGGAATGCTCAGCTCTGCCTGACCCGTGGTGTTCTGGGTCAGACTGAGCATCCCTTTAGATATCTCTTTATTCCCTTTAAATATCCCTTTATTCCCTTTAGATATCCCTTGAGATATCCCTTTGGACATGCCTTTATTCCCTTTAGATATCCTTTTAGATATCCCTTTATTGCCTTTAGATATCCCTTTAAATCCCTTTGTCCCCTTTAGGTGTTCTTTTATTCCCTTTGGATACCCCTTTATAACCCTTTATTCCCTTTGGATAATATCCCTTTATCTACCCCTTTCCCATTCCAGCAGGACCCCTTAGCAGAGGATGCCTGGATTGGGATAGTTAAAGGATGCTCCATCCAATCCAGGCTTTTCCTTGCTGGTGCCTTTCCTGGGTGCTGGATATTCCCTGAAGGTGCTGAGAAGCTCCAGGAGTCACCAGCCAGTGCAGTTTGAGCACTCTGGGGTGTTTTTCCTCCTCCTCCTCCCGGAGCATGACTCTTACTCACTCCCGAGCAGGAAGGAACGAGCCCTGTTTTCGTCCTTGTGAGCACAATTATCTCCTCGTTGGATGAACTCCTTCCTTTGTCTCACAGAGATCAGCTCAAGAGAAACATCTGGTTCTGCTTTGGGCTTTTTTTTTTTTGTGTGTGTGTGTGTGTGTGTGTGTGGTGTTGGTTTGATTTTTATTTTTTTTTCCTTGCTGAAAACTCAGCTTTGTTCCCCGTCACCCAGAGGGTTGAGTGAGGGAAACTGGACCTGCAGGAGGTCACCCAGTGATGCACAAAGTCCAGGCTCCAGGACCTTGCCAAGTCGTTGTCCTTTGTCCTGCCTAAGTGCTTCCCAAACTTTTTCTCCTCTTCTCTGGACCTGTTTCCCCTGCAGTGTTTGAACCTCAGGGGGCTCGGCAGCCCCAAGCCTTGGAAGCACAGCCCTCCCCTGGCATTCCTGGGGAAAAACAGCTGTTCTCCTTTTTTCCTTCCAGTCAGATGAAAAGACCTGTGAGGATCTGGCAGAAGGCAGCCACTACTCAGCCCCTCCTGACAGCTCCTTGTCCCCTCTGAGCGAGGGTGTCCCCTCCTCCACGGCCTCGCTCTTCATCGACAGCCTCACCACCGAAGGTAGGGGGGACATCCCATGCCTGGGGCACGTCCCTGCCAAGGTCCTTCACTCCAGGGCCTCACAAAGCCAATTCCTGTCCAAAGGAATCCAGGAACAACGTGGGTTTTGAAGGAGGCTCGTGGAGTGGTTTGGGTTGGAAGGGACGTTAAAGCCCATCCAGTGCCACCCCCTGCCATGGGCAGGGACACCTTCCACTAGCCCAGGTTGCTCCAAGCCCTGTCCAGCCTGGCCTTGGACACTTCCAGGGATGGGGCATCCTCTGGGAAATCCATTCCAGGGCCTCACCACCCTCACAGGGAGGAATCTCTTCCCAGTGTCCCTTTCCAAGTCCCTTTCTCCCTCTCTGAAAGAGGAACGACATTCCCGGGATCTGCAAAGTAAGATCATGGAATCATGGAATGGTTTGGGTTGGAAGGGACCTTAAATCTCATCCAGCCCCACCCTCTGCCATGGTCCCACTGGACCAGGTTGCTCCAAGCCCTGTCCAGCCTGGCCTTGGGCAGGGGTGAGTGCAGGGGGTGGTGGAAAAGGGAAGGAAGGGCAGCCAAGGGGTGAGACCTGGGGGGATGTGGCACAGGGAGGGATGAAACCCTCCAGTGGGAAGAGTTTTAGAGTCGTTCCAGCTTTTTTTACCCATCTGTGAAGGTCAGCAGCAACCAATCCGTGGTGGGCAGTGCCCACAGCCTCCCCCAGGGGGGTTAATCCTGCAGAGTGGGGCTCAGGCTTTTCACGGGCTTGGGTTTAGCTCAGGGGCTGCCAGGACTCCCAGCCTGGAATTAATCCAGGTGATTGCCCTCTCCTTGGGAATGCTGCTCGTTCCAGCCTCGGAAAGCTCCACATAAAGCCCCGGGTTTCCCTGGAGACCCCCGTGCTCTAATCCCATTAACACGGGGCTGGCTCCTCGGCTCCTCCCGGCAGGTATCACTCCAATTTCCCTGCTTAATAGTCCCTAACGCCGCCTGCTAATTAGGATAAATAGAAAGGAACATTAGTGATTGTCCTTCAGCCGCGGGAAGGAGCTGGGTGGGGGAATGGAGCTGCCAAGGGCTGACTTTGGAAGGAGCAATTAAAGGGAGGGGAGGGGAGGGGGGGTGGAACACCACCAGGGAGAGCGTTTTCCAGCTCACCGCCAGTTCTTGGAAAAAAAAAAAAAAAAAGGAAAAGAGGCTTTTTTTTCTGTGACACAGTCGAGCGTGAAGTTAATTTGGGATCTTGGAAGGAAACAAACAGGGAGGAGGGCTGGGGCTGAGGAGAGAGCAAAGGAACCAGCGACAGCGGGGGGACCCAGCCCTCAGCGTCCTCCCTGGATCTGTGTCCTCCCCAGCCAGCTCTTTTCCTTGGATCCACATCCTCCCCAACCAGCCCTTTTCCTTGGATCCACATCCTCCCCTGCCAGCCCTTTTCCTTGGATCCACATCCTCCCCAACCAGCCCAGCTCCCTGGATCTGTGTCCCTCCCAGCCAGCTCTTTTCCTTGGATCCACATTCTCCCCTGCCAACCCTTTTCCTTGGATCCACATCCTCCCCAGCCGGCCCTTTTCCTTGGATCCACATCCTCCCCAACCGGCCCTTTTCCCTGGATCCACATCCTCCCCAGCCAGCCCTTTGCCTTGTCCTCCCCAGCCAGCCCTGTTCCCTGGATCTGTGTCCCTCCCAGCCAGCTCTTTTCCTTGGATCCACATCGTCCCCAACCAGCCCTTTTCCCTGGATCTGTGTCCTCCCCAGCCAGCCCAGTTCCCTGGATCCACATCCTCCCCAACCAGCTCTTCTCCCTGGATCTGTGTCCCTCCCAGCCAGCCCAGTTCCTTGGATCCACATCCTCCCCAGCCAGCTCTTTTCCTTGGATCCACATCCTCCCCAGCCAGCCCTGTTCCCTGGATATGTGTCCCTCCCAGCCAGCCCTTTTCCTTGGATCCACATCCTCCCCAGCCAGCCCTTTTCCTTGGATCCATGTCCTCCCCAGCCAGCCCTTTTCCCTGGATCTGTGTCCTCCCCAGCCAGCCCAGCTCCCTGGATCCACATCCTCCCCAACCAGCCCTTTTCCTTGGATCCACATCCTCCCCAACCAGCCCTTTTCCTTGGATCCACATCCTCCCCAACCAGCTCTTCTCCCTGGATCTGTGTCCTCCCCATCCAGCCCAGCTCCCTGGATCTGTGTCCCTCCCAGGCAGCTCTTTTCCTTGGATACACATCCTCCCCAGCCAGCTCTTCTCCCTGGATCTGTGTCCCTCCCAGCCAACCCTATTCCTTGGATCCACATCCTCCCCAGCCAGCCCTGTTCCCTGGATTTGTGTCCCTCCCAGCCAGCCCTGTTCCCTGGATTTGTGTCCCTCCCAGCCAGCCCTGTTCTTTGGATCCACATCCTCCCCAGCCAGCCCAGTTCCTTGGATCCATGTCCTCCCCAGCCAGCCCTTTTCCCTGGATCTGCTCCTGGAGATGCTGGTGGCTGTGTCTGACTCACCAGCCGTGTGTCAGCACTGCCTCCAGCACATGTGGAAGCCAAGCAGTGGGAATTCTGGGTCAGGATTTCACCCTGGTGAGGGTGGGGATGTGGAGACCATGGAGAGACAAAGCCCTGTACAAAATATCCTGGTTCTTCCACAGCGAGGCCAAGAATGGAAGTGGATTTTGGGCCCCCATGGAAAACACCCCCAGTGTAACATCCCACTGATTTATTTGGGATGTATGAGCCCCAAATGCTGTGGCCTGAACATGGGCACCCACATCCAGCATCCACTTATGGTTCAGACCTTGCACTCTGAGCATGTTGAGTGACCCCTTTTCCCAGGTATTTGTGCTCCAGGTGCCACCTCAGTGAAGGAAAATGATCCCTATCCCACCTGCTTTCACTGTTGTTTCCTGTGTTCCTCCCTCTTCCACGAGCAGAGATTTGAAACTATCCAGAGATCCCATCACAGGGGGATGGAAGCAGGTGGGAAACGTGCAGGATATCGGAGAAAGGCCCTGATTTTACTTTTTTTTTCTGCCCTGTTTTCTCCTTTCAGACGACACGAAGCTCAATCAGTTCGCAGGAGCAGAGGGTAAGCCCTTCACCCCCTCCCTGCCTGCTCCGAGGGAACACGGGTTTCCCTGGATTCCAGTGGTCAGCAGGGGGGACAGGGGAACCTGGGACATCATCAAGATAACATTCCTGTTGTCCTCACCCTGGTTAATGCAATTCCAGAGGGTGAAAAGTGAGAGTCTGCAATGATCTGTTTTACCCTGGTGCCGTTTGTCCTGCTGTGCAAACTCAGACAGGGAGTTTTCTCCTTCCGTGTAATTCCCTTTATTTGCCATATTTTCATAGACGCAAAGCCCTTTTCCCTCTGAGTTTCCCCAGCTGGGCCAAAGAGCAGCATAAAATCCAAATATAAAGTGTCCTCTCTGCTCCCTGAATCCTTGGTCAGCCCCAGTCTGTCCACCAGGGAACTGAACTGTGCCATAATGCTCTTCCTAATTCCAGAGACTGGGAAGGATCCAAGCCCTGTTCACTGATGTCAGGCCCTGTGTGTCCCTTTTCTCTGGGAGGAGCTCAGGGAAGTTCAACTGCCTGAACTGGGCTGGGGATTGGGCCACGGAGCCTTTGGAATCCACGTTATTCCCAGTTTGCTCCCAAATGCCCGGTGATGTCCCAGTTAACAGATGCCACGTCCACCCTCTGCAGCTCTGGGCAGTTGCTGAGGCGCCAGCACTGCTCCAGCCCCAGCTGGATCCTGTTTTCCAGGCATGGGGAGCAGCCTTCCTTCCAAGACGGCCCCAATTCCCACCGGCACCATCGTGGGGATCGTCCTGGCCGTGCTGCTCGTGGCCGGGATCATCCTGGCTGGGATCTACATCAGCAGCCACCCCACCTCCAACGCCGCCCTCTTCTTCATCGAGGTGAGTGCAGCACCTCACCCCTGCAGGCTTTGCCCTCCCTTTGCCATCCACCCAAATCCCAGCCTTCCAGACCCACCCAAATCCCAGCCTTCCAGATCCACCCAAATCCCAGCCTTTCAGACCCACCCAAATCCCAGCCTTCCAGATCCACCCAAATCCCAGCCTTCCAGACCCACCCAAATCCCAGCCTTCCAGACCCACCCAAATCCCAGCCTTCCAGATCCACCCAAATCCCAGCCTTCCAGATCCACCCAAATCCCAGCCTTCCAGACCCACACAAATCCCAGCCTTCCAGATGCACACAGATCCCAACATTCCAGATCCGCACAAACCCCAGCCTTCCAGATCCACACAAACCCCAACCTTCCAGATCCACACAAATCCCAACATTCCAGATGCACCCAAATCCCAGCCCTCCAGGTGCACACAAATCCCAACATTCCAGATCCGCCCAAATCCCAGCCTTCCAGACCCACCCAAATCCCAGCCTTCCAGATCCACACAAATCCCAACATTCCAGATGCACCCAAATCCCAGCCTTCCAGATCCACCCAAATCCCAGCCTTCCAGATCCACCCAAATCCCAGCCTTCCAGATCCACCCAAATCCCAGCCTTCCAGATCCACCCAAATCCCAGCCTTCCAGATCCACACAAATCCCAGCCTTCCAGATCCACCCAAATCCCAGCCTTCCAGACCCACCCAAATCCCGGCCTTCCAGATCCACCCAAACCCCAGCCTTCCAGACCCACCCAAATCCCAGCCTTCCAGATCCACCCAAATCCCAGCCTTCCAGATCCACCCAAATCCCAACCTTCCAGATCCACCCAAATCCCAGCCTTCCAGACCCACACAAATCCCAACATTCCAGATCCACCCAAATCCCAGCCTTCCAGATCCACCCAAATCCCAGCCTTCCAGATCCACCCAAATCCCAACCTTCCAGATGCACCCAAATCCCAGCCTTCCAGACCCACCCAAATCCCAGCCTTCCAGATCCACCCAAATCCCAGCCTTCCAGATGCACCCAAATCCCAGCCTTCCAGATCCACCCAAATCCCAGCCTTCCAGATCCACCCAAATCCCAGCCTTCCCGAGAGGGGAGCAGGGAGCTTCACATCCAAGCTCCTTTCCGTGCTCCTCCAGTCACGGCTGATCTCCCAACCTCCGGCTGCTGGGTGTTTAAACTCAGCCTCTCTCCTTCCCACACGGTTTTATTTCTCTCCCCTGTTTTCCCCCATGGAATGTCGGGCTCTTCCACCTGCTCCTCGAGCTCAGCCTGGCCCAGGGGGGGGAGAGGCTCCGCCGAATCGCCCCGCTGGATTTTTGTTGCCTAAAATTGCCAGCCTGCCCCTGATGGATGGATGCCATCAGCTGCCGTGGGAGGGCTGTGGGAATGCTCTGGAGGCAGGAATTTAATTCTGGGGGTGACGGGGGGCCCAACCATCCCCATCTGCTGCCGGAGCCGGGCCCGAGGCAGCCGGGAGTGGGCTGGATCCTGGCACGGGAGCTGCTGCCAAGGGATGAGCAACACTCAGCCCTCAGCCTTCCCTTATCCCTCCCCGGCTTGTTCCCGGAGCGCTTCTCCCCCATCTGTCCTGTTTGCAGGGAGAGGCTGCAGGGGATGGATCCGTGGGGCCCCTGCCAGCCCAGCACCGGGCACCGGGAATGTTTGAGGGATCCATCCACACCCAGCTGGGAAGGGGCAGTGCTTGGCCCTGTTTGGGGCAGGGAGGGGTCACAGTTGCAGGGAACACTCATGGGCACCCTCAGCTGCTGCTCCAGGCACAGACCATCCTGGATTTTCAGGCTGATGGGAGCCTCCACTTCCATTCCCTCCCCATTCCCCATTTTAGCAGCTCAGCGACTTCAGCGCGTTACAACAAACCCAAGCACTAAGAGACCTCTTAAAGCTCTTTTTTTCTTCCCACAAAACCCTCAAACTCTCCCCAGGACAGCACTGTCCATGTCCCAGGGCCCGTTTTCCCCTCGGGGTCGGGGTGGGAGGCTCTGTCCCGGCTCCTGACGTGCCCTCCTTTCTCTGTCCCCAGCGGAGGCCGCACCACTGGCCCGCCATGAAATTCCGGAATCACACCCACCACGCCACCTACGCCGAGGTGGAAGCAGCCAGCCAGGAAAAGGAGGGATTCGTGGAAGCAGAGCAGTGCTGAGCGATCCTCCCTCCCTCCCCTCCTGCATCCCGAACCTGCATCCTGCATCCCGAACCTCCCGTTATCCCACTGCAAAGTCTGTCCCCTTCCTGGAGGAGAACCGGCAAGGAGAGAGAGGGGAAAAAAAAAGGAGCCAAGAAATGGAGATTTCTTTTTTTTTTTTTTTTTCAAGGAGGAGGCTGGATGTGCCTGGATCCTCCTGGGCACCCCCTGGGTGTGGTGGGGGGCAAAGTGCAGCCAACTTTTGACCTTGGTGAGGGGTTTTTTGGGCTTTTTGTTTGTTTATTTGTTTTTTCCCTCTTCCCTCCTCCACCAGAGCAGCAGAAATGGGGGGGGGAAATCTCGTTCTGGGGGTGCCTCGAGCAGCAGGTTCTTGGGGAGCGAAGAGAAGCTTTTTGGGGCACAGTGGCTCTGGAATGCTCAGGAATGTCGTGTTGGTGCCTCTCCCCTCTCGTGGAGTAGTTGGGAAGCGGGATCAGATGTTGTGGTGGCCCAGGAGGGGTCAGGTTGGCTCTGCAGGGCTCCTCTCCCATCCCCTCACCCCCCAGCTCTGTCCCTTTCTCCCCTTTGCCTTCTTTAATTGACATTTAATTTTGCCTTCACGGCTCAGAAGCCTCAAGTCCTGGTCTCCTCCACCACCTTGGATCCAGCTCTGCCTCCAAAGCAACACCTTCCTCTGGAGAAAGGGGAACCTGAACTATTTTAAGGACTAAAAACCCTGCAGAGGATTCACCTCCAGGATTTTCATGAGCCCACGGCTTTGATGCGCTTTTTGGCACCTAATTAGTTTGCTAAATTGCTAATTATGACCCTTCCCCTAAAGGAGACGGAGAGTAGGGGAAAAAAAAATCTGAGATTCCTTCAAAATACGTCCCCGTGGGCACCGATCCAGTGGGAACAGAGTGGATCTGATGGAAGAGAGGATGGGGAGAGAGCACTGGAAAACACAGGCTGAATCCTGGGGCAAATCCAAGCTCATCCATGGGCATTTCAGATAAATCAGGAGTGCCTGGACAGTGCAGAAAATGAGAAATCACCTTGTCAACATCATATTTTTGAGTCAGTGGAATTATTTTTCCTGATTTTTGTTTTATTTTACCTCGCCTGTGACCAGCCCCAGGTGTGGATCTGGGGCTTCCAGGACCTGACCCCAAGGAAGGGCTTCCCCACCAGGACCTCTTGGGGTTTTTCTCCTCCCTCTGCACCCTGGGAATTTGAGGTTAAACCTGCAAAAAAACCCCTCCTCTGCCCAACTCCACAGACGGGGTGTGAAGAAAGGGAGAACCCACACCTCGGGCCCAGTTAAAATTTTATTTCCCCTCCTCTAAAAAGGTGTTGGTTGATGTATCTTTCCCACTCCTCTTTTTGGGGGGCTTTTCCCTCCCCCCCTTTTTTTTTTTTAAATTTTCTCCTGCTCCTCTTTATTCTGATAATCATGTCTGGTGCAGATCTGACCCAGGGGCTGGTTCAGCCATGTTATTATGGCCCAGACAGTCTCTCTTTAGATATTTTCAAGATAAATTTAATTCCCAGATAAAGCTTTTAACTAAAAATTTGTTGGTTGTTTTTTTTTTTGGTGGGTTTTTTTGTTGTTGTTGTTTTTTGTTTTATTTTTATTTTATTTTTTTAATTTTATTTTTTATTTTATTTTTTATTTTATTTTTTTATTTTATTTTTTTTATTATTATCATTTTTTTATTTTTATTTTTTCTCCTTCTTTCCCCAAAGTGGAAAAAATTCAGAGTGATTCTGTCACCCAGTTTTTACCCCAAATCTGATCTCCTTTCAAAAGAGAATTTTCTCTGGATTTAACTTTTTTTTTGTTTTGTTTTTCCAAATAGTTACATTTAAACTGTTAATTGGAGTAGTTTTAGGCCTTGGTTTTGCTGTTTTTCTGAACAGGAATGGTAACAGCAAGATTTTGGTTCTTCCTCTTCCCCTGCAAGCCCTAGAAATGCTGGGAGGGATCCAAGAATTCTGAAATGCTGCGAATTTAGAGGAAAACAGGCTTTCTAAGTAGTGTGCATTTGTATAAATCACTACAGAAAAGGATCCTGGGAGGATTCAGGAGGAAATATGAAGATTAAGGAAGGATTCAGGTGGAAAAATAACACCTTCCAAGTGCCATAACCCAGGAATGGCTGAACTGGGATCTGTGGAACACCTGAACTTCGGGGAGATGCCAAGTCCTGAGTGCCTGGGGTGAAAAAAAGCTCTTTATTTTTAAATTATTTTGATTTTTTTTTTTTCCTTTAAGGAAAGAACCAAACCATAGCTGTGCTCCAGGTGTTTGGTTTTCCTTCTCCAGGGGAATTGCTCAGGTTTTGGGGCTTTAACAGCTCCAATCCATCAGCTCTCCGAGAGCTCCTAAATGGAAAATTTATTGCCCGCGGTCGGCTCCGAGCTGAAGGTTTGGCTCCCAACTGGCATCTCCTGGGGATGCTGCATCCAGAGGAGGGAAACCAGGAATGCTCTGCCCTGCCTTTTTCCCTGGGGGTGCTGGAATTCCACCTCCAGGGCAGCGGGATGTCCTGAATATTCCCCAGGATGTCCTGAATATTCCCCGCAGCAGCGGAAGAGAAGCCCGTAAAAAAAAAACCTCTGGAAATGGGGAACGTTGCCAGCGCCTGGAAGGAAGAGAAAAATGGCTTTTCCATCCCCCAAGTGCTGCCAAGAGGAGAGTTTGGATGCCCCAGGTCAGACCCATCAGGGCCAACCCTCCTTCCTGGTCCCTGAACTCCGGCTCCGAGTTGACCTTGGAGTCTCTTCCTGGAGCGAAGAACGTGGGGATGACACCAAAAAACCACCTTGATTTGGCTTTTCTCGCCCCCATCCCGAGGTTTTTCCCTCTGGATTCCGGTGGAACCAGCTTGATTTTGCTTTTCTTGCCCCTCATCCTGAGGTTTTTCCCTCTGGATTCCAGTGGAACCAGCTTGATTTTGCTTTTCTCGCCCCTCATCCTGAGGTTTTTCCCTCTGGATCCCGGTGGATTCCGGGCTCCTTTTGGTGTCTGTGGGTATTGTGACCTTCTGTTGTGTCACCACAGAGGGGTTGGGGACCCCCAGCCGGGCTCAGAGGGGTAAAAAAAAAGGGATGCAACCCCAAAATCTCCTCGTTTTTGGCCCCTGCTGAGCGTGTCCTTGGGGCAGGTCCCTGTCCCAGGGGGACAATTCCATCCCTTTCTGCTCCTTGGACTGTTCTCAGCAGCTGGGAGGACACCAGACCTGGGATTTGGTTCCACTCCCACAAAAATCTGGGGCTTGACACCCCCCGCCTCCACCCTCCACCATTTAAAAAAAAAATAATAAAAAATATTCTCCTAATAACTAAAGGCCTATTTTCCACATACTTGAATTTCCAGCACAGTTTGGACTCTTTTTGAGGGACTTTAAAGGCACTTTAACTGTCTTTTACTGCAATGTATTTACTATGGATTTACCTGCATGGAATAAGGAGTCTGGATATGAAATAAAAACCTCCTTCCTTTTGGACTGCTTGGTTGGCAGGATTAGTGCTCGGGAGCCCTGGAGCAGGGTGGGAATTCTTTTCATCTCGGAGTCTTTTAATTGATGCTACAAAAAAAAAAATGGGGATTTCTTCTTTTTTTTTTTATTTTTCCATTTTTTTTTAATTTATTTTATTTTAAGGCACTTTTCCCCCAGTCTCAGCACAGACACATCATTAGCAGGAGGAGTTCCCAGGGCTCACAGCTCCTGGAATTGAGCTCTGAATTAAGACTATCATTTGCTTCTCCTTTATTCTGCTTGGCTTGTTGGGAGGATTCCTTTTTTTTTTTCCTCTCATCTTGCCCAGTGGAGTTTCCTTGGAGCATTTCACTTCCTCCCAGTGTTCAGGTTTGATCTCTGCACCAGCCCCCAATTATTTCAAATACAGAAAGCACTTTAAAAGTCATTATCTGAGACCCCTCCACACCCAGGCTTCCTTTGCTGCTTTAGGTATCCATTTATTTCCATCAGGAAAATATAAAATATATCCACTTCTTCCCATTTTTTCCCTTTCACCTTCCCAAGCCCATCACAGCCTGTTCATCCCCCTCTTCCTCAGGAGCCTTTTCCAGGCTGGGAAAAACTGTGTTAACACAATACAAACAGGAGTTAATTTAATCATGATAAAAGAATTCTCCTGTCCTGGTGCCTTGTTCCATTTCTCTGAGTGGAGTATTAGCAGATATATAATTAAACTATATATTTTTTTCATTTTATATATATATATATATTCCATTTTAATATATATTCCATTTATATATATATTCCATTTTTATATATATTCCATTTTTATATATATATATTCCATTTATACCTATTCAATTTTATTTTCCAGTTTATTATATATGTTCCATTTTTTAATGTCCATTTCATATATATTCCATTTTCCACATTTATATATATTCCATTTCTACATATACTCAATTTATACATATATATATATTCCACATATATATTTATATATTCCATTTATATATGTATTCCAGTATATATATATATTCATTTATATATATATATTCCATTATATTATATATATATATAAAAATGGGATCATTTTTATATGTATATTCCATTTATATATATATATTATATTATATTCCATTTATATATATTCCATTATATATATTCCATTATATATATATATTTCATTATATATATATTCCATTATATATATATTTCATTATATATATATTCCATTATATATATATATTTCATTATATATATATTCCATTATATATATATATTCCATTATATATATATATTCCATTTTATATAAATTCCATTTTATATAAATTCCATTTTTTAATATATATATTCCATTTTTAATATATATATTCCATTTTTAATATATATATTCCGGTTTTTAATATATATATATAGATATATGTTCCATTTATACCCACACACACATATATAAGGCAATAGTTTATAATACACACATAAGAAAAAAAATTAAATAGCTCCCAACAAACAGTTCTCAAACCAAACAACAGCCCACAAACAGGGGGAAAAATACCTCAGCCATGCAAATAAACAAGGATTTGTGCTCTGCAAATGCAACCTCGGGTCCCAAGCAGCGTTTTGAGCCATAATTAATGGCAGTGACAGCAAAGAAGGGAGCAGATTGTTCCAGCAGGGCCCGTGGGTGGAGGAATAAAAAAAACCCCTCAAATAGATGCTCTGGATCTGCGTTTTTCCAAGTGCTGGGAAGCTCTGGGTACAAAGTGGGAGCAGGAATTTGGGTCCTGGTTCCTCCCCTGGTCGGGTGTTAAATGGATTTATTGCCTCGCTTAGAAAGGAGAAGCTGAGGGGTTTTTTTGTTTGTTTGTTTCTCATGGAGAAATCAGGAATTTTTGGGAGATACTGGCAGGGAAAGGGGTGGAATTCCCTGTGTGTTGACCCCCTCATCCACCCAAAAAGATGTGTTGTTTTTTTTTTTCCCCCTCCCCAAAGGCAGAGGTGAGAGATGAGAGGGCGGGGGATAATTACCAGCACAATCCCAAAAAAAAAAAAGGCTGGATCCAAGGGAGCAGGAACCACCTGCACACTTCATTCAGCTGCCACGGGAGGATCCTGCACCAACCTCCATCTCCTCCCACAATTTTCCCCTCACAAAAGGGCTGAGGAAGAACCTGAGAAGCCAATTGTGAACATTTTCCACTTGTTTTTCTTACCTTTTATTTTTTTTTTTCTCCTTTTTAACAAGTAGGTCAGGGCAGGCAGCAATTTTCCCGAGCCCAATTCCATTGGTTCCCCCTTCCTCGACTGGAATAAAAATTGATTTTGTCACCTTTTTTTAAAACCCTGACAAAACCTCCAGCAGAACACACAGAAAACCCCTTTTCCCCTGCAAAAAAAAAAAAAAAAGAAAACACATCCCTGATAAAATTCCAGGATAAAAGGTGGGGAGGGGGGGAAAAAAAGGGAAAAAAAAAAAAAGCCTTTTATATTTGCTTTTTTTGAGGACTTGAAAAGAGCAGGTTTGCTGTTCTTTTAAGGATAATGGTGGGTTTCATGCTGCAGAAAGCACCTCCCTGGTGCCATCCTGGAGGGTTATTTCCATGATTCCTGAGGGATTTTTTAACTCCTCCACTTTCCAGACCCGTGGAATAATAACAGACCCCGAGGTGAGAGTTTCTTAACTCCTTCCTTCCCTGTTTTCCAGCTGGTGGAGGTGGGGATAATCCAAAAAAATAAAAAAAATGAGGCTCTGGGATTGGGATGCCTGGAGGGGTCTGACAGCTCTAACAGAGGCACCAGTTTGGGTTTGGATCCTCAAAAACCAGCCTATTCCATGAGATTTGGCATCAGGAACACGGGATTGCCTCCCTGGGAAGGGTTGGGAGGAGCCCCCATCCCTGGAAGGGCCCAAAAAACCTGTGGCTGTGGCACTTTGGGACACTTTGGGGGTGCTCAGCTGATGGTCACAAAGGTCTTTCCCAACTTTAGCAGTTCCCTGATCCCGTGATTCCCAACCAGAAGCCCGAAGCGATCGTCAGTCAGGTTAATTAAGATTTAATTGAATCCCTTGCTGTCGCATTTCCAGGGGATTTCCAGGCTGGATCGTTCTCCCTCCCTGGACAGGACAAGTGGCTTTGGAGAGGATTTGCAGCCCCCACCAAGCCAAGGTTTTCCTTGGGGTTCCTCCAAAGGGATACCAGCCCCCCCCCCAGGGTTCTCAGCCCCCCAGAACTGCTCAGATGACAAAGCAGAGCAGCTTCCCAAGCTTCCCATGGCTCTTTGGTGATTATCCCTGTGTTGTGCTGACAGGCTCCCATCTGTTTGGGGCTGAACCTTGCATCTTAAAAAGCAGGAGAAGGGAAAAGCACCAGCTCCAGGCTCCCTCGGCTCCTCCTCCGACCACGGGAGCTCACGGGGTGCTCAGGAATTCTCAGCAATCCTCAGCAATCAGCTGCTTTTTTTTTTGGGGGGGGGGCTGGTCTCTTGTTTTTCTGCAGGATGGGAAGATGGAGAAAAGCTGGAGATAAGGGAAAATAGATGGGATATTTAGATGGGAGGAGCAGGCCAGGAAAATACCCAGGCCAGATCCTCAGGAAGGGTTTGGCAACTGCAGAGGAACAAGTTTGACGTGAAGGTAAAGGATGAACAAGAAACCCAGGACACACCTTCTTCCACCTCTGCATCCACCCCATCCCTGCCTTCCCTCTTTCACTCTCGCATTCCCCCCATCCCAATGTTTAGGAGCATCCCCTGAAGGCAGGAAGCAAGAGCTGGGACTCGGGATTCTGCCTCTGGAATCTTCCAAACGACCTTGGAGGAGTCCCTCAGCTCCTCCTGCCTCAGCGTTCCGGGGAAGCCTCACACCCCCTCCCCAGGGCACCTTCCCTCAGCTCCGGGATTTAATGCACTTCCAAGCATTTTAATGCACTTCCAAGCATTTTAATGCACTTCCAAGCATTTTAAAACCCTTGGAAGCGGGGCAGGGGGGAAGGACAGAGCGCTGCTGGTTTGTCTCAGCCACCACCACCGTCCAAAACGAGGTGGGAGAGGCAAGAAAACAACATTAAACCCACTCCTGCCCCCACAGAGCCAGCGATGATCCCGAGAGGAATGAGGCCATCTGGAAACTCTGGGGTTTTTTTCCCTTTTCCCCCACTTTTTTTTTAATTCCTCCGGCTGCAGAGGAATTCCTCCACCAGCAGAACATCAATAAAACGATGGGACTTTGTGTCAAATTCTCATCAGCTCCTCAGAGGATCAAACCCCTGTGGGCTGGGATTCTGGGAATACACACATCCCTGCCCCTTCTCATCCCTCTGCCACCCACCAGCCCTGCTCTGGCAGAAGTCCTTAAAAATGCCAGCCAAGGAGGACGTGGTGATTTTTATCCAGAGAATTCATTAGGCAGGATGAGAGGAAACAGAGCCTTAATTCCCTGTGTATCCTCACACAGGCACAGCAGAGCCTGTGCTGGATGAGTCAACAATCCCATTAATCATATATTTTTATCATTTTCTAACAAGCCTTAAACTGCTTTTTTTCAAGAGGAAAAAAAAATGAAAGGCTGCAGCTCAGCTCCTTAATAACACTTGAGAGAGAGGAAACATTTGGCAAAAGGGGGGAAATTTGATTTAAAGAGATAAGAAGAAGAAATTTTACTGCCTAAGACAGCAGGTGAAGGGACACAAAACTCGAGGAATTATGTCTTTCTTCTGCAGATTATTATTATTACTATTATTATTTCCATTTTCCCATGCTTACAGCATGCTAGGTGCTGTTCTTTGGTCCTAGTGGGGCAATTTTTCCCTCGTTTTCTTTTGACTCCCAGCACATTTGGTGCTTTTCTTCACGGAATCACGGGGTGGTTTGGGCTGGAAGGGACCTTAAAACTCATCCAAGTCCCACCCCACTCCTTCCACCCTCCCGGGCTGCTCCATGCAGGGAATGAGCCGTTAACACTCCAGCAGAAACACCGGGAATTTGGGACGGAATTCGGGACGACTCAATTTTCCCCTTATTACCCCTCATCCCGTCACCTCAAACCAGTTTACAAACACTGACTGGATTACAGGTGAAAAAATAAACCCCATCAGTGACTCCCTCAGCCAACTGAAAGCAAACACAGGGTGATACTTTTACCTGGACTCAATTAAATCCCCGAGCCCGGTGTCACCCTCGTTACCATTAATTATCCCAATCACTCCAGTGTTTCTGCAGGTCCAGCTCTGCCTGTTAAACACAGGATGCAGCCTCAGGAAGTCCTTAAACCACTCTCAGGCTCCAAAAAGGTGCCCCAGGATACTCCAGATACACCCCCAAATTATATATTTTTTTTTTTCCCCAGTGGGATCTGGTTGTTTCTGGTTATTTCTGGTCTGAGAGAATCTGTTTTCTGTTCGTGGTGCAACACAGAGGTGCAAACAGCAAAATGATGGGGGGGGGGGGTGAACAGAATGATCCCTGATTCCACCCAGCAGCGTTTGGGAAGGATTTAGGGAGGCAGGATGCTATTTCTTGGAGAGATATCCAGCCAGGTCCTGCTGTCCTGGGTGGAAATAGAAACAGGGACGAGGCATCTGCAGGCTCTGCTTGGCTTATTCTGCTCAACTCCAAAGCACATGATTTTTGCACATTTGCCTGATTTACCTTTTCAGCCAAAATATTGCAGTCACGGTTACATCATCATGGCAACCCAGCTCTTGGTGATTAATCAGACCATGCCACATCCTTACATATGAGGGTGATTTTTTGAGGTTTTTTTCTGCTTCGGTTTTGCCGAGGAAAGTTCTTCTTTTGATGGAGTTCCTGAGAAAAAAAAAGAGAAATAAAAAAAAAAAAAAAATCAGAACAGGAACAAAACCAAAACAAACACGCGTCTTCTGGGGGAAAAAAAAAAAATAAAAATACCGGGCAAAAATTCCCTTAAAGCAGCTGCGGGCCTCTGCTGCCATCGTATGGGAGCTGCCTTTGGAGCAGCGAGGAAACCTCTCCCGGGAGGTTCGGTCGCTGTCCCGAGAGAAATAGTTACTCAGAGCCAGCGACTTCGGGGGGGGGGCAGAATTTATAACGAGAAACAGTTATTTTTAAAACCGGCCTGTAGCGAGCTGGGGATTTGCAGCTCTCACAAAGGGGGTTGACACCATTCCACAGGGAACGACACCGTTCCACGGGGCGAAACGCGCGAGAGGCCGCGACTTGGCGTTGTAACAGCTCCGCAGGCCGAGCCGCGGGACCACGGAAGGCTCTGGAAGGGATCCCAAAGCTCATCCCAAAATCCCGCCGCCCCCCAAAGCCGCGCTCCCAGCGCCTCATTAATTATTCATTAGGTGGGCGTGACCACGCGGCGCCTGGTAACGAGGGACGCGCTTTACGCTACGGGAGGGGGCGTGGTCATATTTGAATATTCATGAGGTGGGCGGAGACAACGAGGGCGGGAAACCCCGTGGGCTCCGCCCCCTCCCCCCCTCGCGCTGAAACGCGCCGCGGGCGAAAGCGCGGGAAAGTCGTTCTGACCCAAAATTCGCTTAAATTCGAGTAAAAACGGGGCGGAGTTATTAATAATAACACTGACGAAACGTCGCTGGAGTAAAACACCGCGGAAACACTGCCGGAGTGACACACTGCTGTTGTTGGTGGCGATTCCACCCCTCCAACGTGCCTGCGGCCCAACCGACAACCAACGTCCTGAAATTTAAACGCTGGGTTTTTCTAATGTTTGCCAACATTTCTGCTCCCGAGTGAGGTACCCAAACACAGCTGCGCTGCCTGTGCGCACCTGCCGCCGCTGCTGCGCCCAGACCCCCTTTTAAACCCCAGCAGATACTGAAATAACGCTTTAAAAATTCGATTTTCACTAACGATAGTAATTAAGAAATGGGGGTCTGGGCTCTTTTTTCCCCCCACGGGGACACGGGGTTCGGTGCTCCCCACACACCCCCTCATCCCCCGGCGTTCCCCTCAGAGCTCCCCGCGCCCGCCCGGCTGAGGGGCTTTGTGGAGGGCGGGTTTCCCTGAGGTAAAAAACGGCCGATAAAGTGTTTTTGCGTGAGTACCACCGGCTGCGAGACCCCCTCCCGTGTCTCCACGGAGGTTTTGGGGTGCAGGTCCCCCATTTCAGCCCTCTGGCCCCGAATTTTGGCCGGCTGTGGGCAGAGGGCACAGCCTGGCCCATCCTTTGGCCTAAAGGTCTGTCACAGCCCCGGCTCAATCTGACCCAAAAACGCAGCTAAAAGGCCAAATATTACCCCTTCCACAAAATATTGAGGCCTGGGGAGCAAATCCGGCCTGGAATGAGGGAAAAAGAAGCAGATTCTGGTGTTTCTCCTCACACCACAACCCAGCCACCACCAGCAGCAGGGCCAGAATCCCCTCAGCTCTGCTTTCTATTCACATTTTAGGTGCTTTGGGGAACAGATTTTCACCACCAATCTGACACAGAGACTTTATCCTAAACAAAACCGTGTGTTTTTTGTAAATTTTCAGTGTAGCTTGGGGGGTAACAAGTACTGAGGTAATTCCATGGGTGTGCTCGGTTCTCTGAGGTCTGTCAGCCCTCACTTAAACTTGCACTTTTAAAGTCGTTATTATTTTATTTTATTTTATTTTATTTTATTTTATTTTATTTTATTTATTTTATTTTATTTTATTTTATTTTATTTTATTTTATTATTTTATTTTATTTTATTTATTTTATTTTATTTATTTTATTTTATTTTATTTTATTTATTTTATTATTTTATTTTATTCTATTCTATTTTATTTTTATTTTATTCTATTTTATTTTATTCTATTCTATTCTATTTTATTCTCTATTATTTTTACACGGCAAAGAGAAAACCGTGGAAAACCAAATCAAAACTGAGCTTAATATTGGAGGCGACTGAGCTCATGCTCATAGTGATGAGGAAGGGAAGCAGAAACATCCCAAAGCAATCTCCAAAGTAAACACCCCTTTCTGCAATAAATATTTGCCAAATGCTAACACAGGGCTCCGAGAAATATCAGCACTAAAGTGCATCCATTAGCAGGAGTTTAGCGACTGCTTAAGGGGAGCAGGGGTGGAAGTTGATGCTTTCTGCCCTGTAAACAAATTAGTTTATAGCAGCAAATGGGATGACCCTTCTTAGCTAATGTTATGAGTTGAGCTTGTTAAATATTTAACATTTGCCTCTCCATTTCCAGCGTGGATTAAGCAGTTCTCCAAACACCGGTGTCCCAGCAGCAGATGGAGATGCACAGCCCATTGCCCAGCCCTGGCTGAACTCCCTAAGAAATAAAGAAAACCACGTCAAGTCAAAGAGAGGAAGCGAGTGGGAGCTTTCAGGAAAGGCTTTAAAACTGGCTGTTTGCACCCATTTTGATTTACATTAATTTTATCTAGCCCTGCTCTACGTTAAAACAGTGATAATCAGTTTAACTTCCATCAGATTGAACAGACACAGGCTGGAATTGGACAAACACTTCCAAAAAACCTCACTGGTGGCAAAGTATTGTTTCCTTCCACATAACACAGACCCAAGGTAAGAGTTTTTTTAAAAAAAGATCCCATAAATCCCCACAGCACAGAAAGGAGAGTGGGGGATGAAAAGAAAGTATCATAGGATTGCAACTTTATTTCTAAAAGCACGGATGAGAAATATGCACCAGATTTAGCCAAGTTTAGTGGTGCCTTGTTATAAACATGAGCTGCTTTGTATGTTGTACTCAAGGAATTTAAATTACCCTGAGTCCACCCTTCTGTGTATAAAATCCCTCACTTTTTCTTTGCTTTCAGAAGATAAACGTTTTTTTCATATAACTTTACCCACAAGCGGTTTCTCAATCGTTCTTAAAGGTGTTAAATCGATTTTTCTCTCGTGAAATCCTAAAGAAACACTCATTTTAGCAGCAGCTCCGTTTGCTCCCCGAGCCCTTGTGAAATACCCCTCAGCCAAATTCAAAACCAGCTTCCAGCGAAGTAAAACTTCCTTAAATGCACAATTCCAACTCCCTCCGGAGTCACACGGCCCCACTTTTAATAAAAATGCCCCATTCCCAGCACAAACAGAGCTCCTATTGTGGATGTAGCAATTTTTCCTGCCTGGAATATCGTGGGTCTGTTGTATAAACAGGAGGGGTGGTTTGGAGCTCGTCGCCTGTAATTTTGTAAATTTTTAATCTCTCCAACAATGAGGTCTATTCTGCCCCAGAATTTCCCACTCAGGGGGACTGGGATGTCGCCCTGCAGCTTTGGGCTGGTTCCAGGGATGTTCCAGCCCCTGCTGCCAGCTCCTGTGTAATTATGCTGCAGCACTCCTTGGCAATTCCCCCAAAAGCCTCAGCTGCTGGAATCAAGGAACAGTGTGAAAAATCTCAGTTATAAAATAAAATTTCAGAGGCAGAGAGTCCCTCGCTCCCAGTGTTGCCCGACAGTGGGAAGTGTAGCTGTTCCAGAGACCCAAAACCCAGGAGGGAAATCAAATAATCCGATTTATCCATCGTTTAAAGCTCATTTTCATTTCCCCTCCTGATTTTGGGAAAGGCTGAGTCACTGCATTTTTTGTTTTTTCACGTAGCAATGCTGTGTAATTTAGTTTTATTATCACACATTTAGTCATTACATTAAATTAGGCCCTGTATCAGCTTAGTGCTGCAGGACAAAAAGGTTTGAAGCACCACTTTGCTGCTTTCAGTCTTTTTTTTTTGTGGTCACACACAAGCACACATATAAGTAATTATCCCTTAAAGGAACCAAGTAACATGATATTTCAATAGCAGCCCTATAACTTCAGCATCCTGTTGAGTAATTAGTGTAACAAATTAAAACAATGTTGTTAATTACTGTGGCTTGTACCATCACGTGTAATTCCTCTGGAATTCCCTTTTTAGGACCATTTTCCTCATTTTCCATGTCCCACTCCACGATATGTCCCTGTGCTTTTATCTTCTCCTCCTCCCTGAATACTCCATTCTCCCAGACCTTAAAATTATTTATACCTTTCAATACACCAAATGATCACTTAGAACACATTTTATCATTTACACACTAAAAAACTCATTTATGAAGTCGCTTCCCTTGCACTAAATCCAAACAATTTATCCTCCACACCCACAAGATTTTCACTCCAACGGAGTCATTTCCTCTCAGCCTGATTTTTGGGTAGTTTTCTCCTCTGAAAAATAAGACTTTAATCTTTTTTTTCTCTCTCCAGGTTAACTTTATGGGAGCAGCAGGACCATGAGCTGCAGTGCAGGGAGCAGCTGCAATTCCATCCCCAGCCACAAACCCCGGCGGAGCCGCCGCTCCCGAGGCTGCTGGGACACCCTGGACACGGATTCCCAGTCCCTGTCAGCACTGGGACACTTCCAAACCCTGCCCTTAGAGATCTTCCACATGGTGCTGAAATATCTCTCAGGTGAGAACCTGATCAGAAGGGTATGACCCCAATATCTCAAAATTTCCATGGCTTTTTTTTCATTTATAAAGCCATTATTATTTTAAATATTCTAGCTTTTAGCTGGTTAAAGTCATTTTTTTGTGGCTTACCCTTTAGCTTTCAACTGGTTCAAGTCATTTTATGTGGCTCATTCTCTGAGTTTTCAGCTTTTCCCTATGAAAAAAACCTGTGAAAAAGCTGTAGTTGTTTAGACCCAACATCTCCCACTCTAAGCAACCCATGGAGGTTCTGAGGTGTCTTAAAACACCTTTTAAAACAATCTCGGTGTTTTGTGTTCAAAATGAAGGCTGAAACCTTATTTAAAAAAAAAAAAGAATTATAAGGTTTCAGCCTTCATTTTGAAAACAAAACGCTGTCATGTCATTCTTTCTTTTTAAAAAAAAATAAATCAAAATTTAAATTACGATTATGAAGCATTTGAAGCGACTTTTGCCCACGAGGTGTAGAAAAAGATATTCCTTGGGTGTCTCCATCTCTAATTACAACAGCTTGCTGGCAGAGGAGACCCACAGCAATTAATTTGTGTTTTAGTTATCCATCTCACTCCTCGGTTTGTTTTTGAAGGGGAGAGGGGGGGGGGCAGTTTTTGACCCGTGATCAGAATTTGAGGATTTAGGAGCGTCCCGGGCTTTGCTTTTGCAGTGAAGGACATCAGCACGCTGAGCATGGTGTCCAAAAGCCTCGGCCAGCACCTGATTCACTACATCTCCACCTCGGCAGGGACCCGCCGGCTCCTCCTGCAGGACTTCCACAACCTGGAGCTGCCCGGCAGGAGGGAGGGAGCCTCCATCCTGGAGCACTACAAATCCCTAGGTGAGGGCAGAGCCCGCTGAAAAGCCTCCCTCTGCTTCAGGCAGCGATAAAACGCGGCCCCCAAACCCTTTTTGTGCAGCTCCCTCTGAACTCGGAGCCGAATAACCCACTGCAACGCCACGAGCTGGAGGGAGGGATTGCTGAAATCATTCCAAAGCCTCTTAGCTGCGGGAAAAAACCGATGTCTGTCCTGCCTGCCGTGTGTTTGTGGCTCCCTGCGAGGCGGCAGAGGGGCAGCTCCCAGCTGGAGGTGTTTCCAGATTTAGTTTGTTTGGACACCGCCGCTGGAAGAGACTCCCAGGCCCGGCCAGCCGAAGGAATTTGGCTGCTCAGCCCCTCCTCCGGGCATCCCTTTGGAGCAGCTCACATTCCTCAGGCTGGGAAATGCAGCCACAGCCTAATTCTGGAGGGACCAGCACCAGCTGCCCTTTGTGACACTGTTGCTGGTTTTTAGAACACTCTGGTCCTGATTCATTCCACACTGTCCTGTCAGAGGAGCAAATGAAATTAAAACAGCATTTGATCCGTATTTACTGGTCCCTGTCTGATACAGAAATGTGTTGGACAGAGAAATCAAGTGATGCCATGGTTAGATGGAGAATTATAAACAGGGTTTGAACTCAAGACATTAAACAAAGGCATTAAAGGTGTTAAATTATACATGGTAAAGGAAAGCTGTTAAACTCATTTAGACCTGAAGTCTCCTCCAAGCAAACCATGGAGATTTCAGGGGATCTTAAAATGCCTTTTTAAAACAATCTTAGGGCTTTCTTTTTAAAAGGAAGCCTGAAAACTTATAATTTTTTTTAAAAAAAAAGTTAGTTTGGCCTTTGTAGTGACCTCACACAAAATGGCAACTCCTTCTTCAAAAGCAGGTGTGAACCCACCCCTGCAGCAGCTCTGGCAGTGAAACTTGACATATTAAAAATATAAAATCCTCAGCCATACCTGGGTCCCAGCAGGAACAGCTTTGTTAAGGTCAGGTGCAAAAATCAATATTTGCTTTGCAGCAGGAAAAACTGGAGTGGAAAAAAAAAAAAGTGCCTTTTGCTCGAGCCTGTTTTCTCCTCACACCCTGACGTGCAGCTGTGTCATCCCAGCGGCTGCTCCTGGGGAATTCCCTCCAAAGTCTGGCCTTGGAGGGGAAAAAAATCGACTTGACTGAGCTTTGGGTCACGTCTGAGGCCGATGAATAAATGATGGCTGTGCTGCAGGAACTGCTTCTGAAGAAGGGAAGGGGCCAGCTCAGAACCACGGGAAATTCATGAAGCACTTTCCAACCTTGGAAAAATGGTGTATTTTCAGGAGGCAAAATTCAGGAGAAAAGTATCCTTCCCCCCCCTAAAAAACTACATGCTTTTCTGTGGATTCCTTGACTAATTAACAACCAATATATATATATTTTTTACCCTGGTGGAAGCTGTTCACCCAGTTTCCACCAGGAGTGCAGAAAAAATTCCGCTCCACAACCAGCTGTTCCCCACAACAACTCACTCCAGGCTCCACCATCCCAAACACACCCTGGGCAGGAAAACAGATTTCCCTCCTAGCAGTGTTCTACACCAACACAGCTCAGAATATTTGCTTTTTTCATGTGGCTCTCCTGAAAAACAACCTTTGGAAGCTCAGCTTCCCGAGCTGTGAGGGGAAATCCAGCGTTCCACAGGGTCCTGGGGGCTGAGGGGCAACAACTCAACGCTGCTTCCCAACACTTTGAGCAGCTGTAACTCCCAACCCAGTGCAGTGGTTTTAATACTGGGAGTAGCAGGGGCTTTAAACAACACCACAAACAAGCTGCTGTGACAGTTTACCCCCTGTTTCCCCCCCTGTCCCAGGGCTGCTGTTGAAGAGGTGCACGTTGCTGCTGCCCACCAGGGACAGGCTGAAGTACGTACACAAGGTACTCTCAGAAGTAAGTCCTTCCACCTTCCCTCCACTGCTGTTTCTCACTCTCCTTTGCCCTTAGAACACCACCCCTGCAAGATAATCCCTTGCTGGATTTTGCAGTCCCTTTGCTGGAGTTTATCACCCCTGCAAAAATCAGTGTGTTGGTTTGAAATCAGCCTCTTCGCGCTAACAACAGCAAAAGCCAGGGAATTTTACTCCCTGAAAACAAAGGTTTCTCCTCCCAGAGGCCTTTTGCACACCCATGTGACCACAGTTTTGACTTGTTGCTAAACCATAACTCGTTTCCTTCCACCACAAGGAATCTCCTGGACCTCTCTGGTCAGTATTAATGTAAAAATCAGTGTATTGGTTTGAAATCAGTCTCTTCACACCAACAACAGCAAAAGCCAGTGTGCTGCACACGAGGCTGTTCTGCCCACACCTCACATTCCAACATCGGTGGTTCTCACCTTTCCATCAGTTTGTGGACCACTGGGAATTCTCTTCACAAAAATTTTACCCCCTGAAAACAGAGGTTTCTCCTCCCAGAGACCTTTTGCACACCCCTGTGAGCACAGTTTTGGCTTGTTGCTAAACCATAACTCGTTTCCTTCTGCCACAAGGAACCTCCTGAACCTCCCTGATCAGTATTGAGGCACAGGAGGAGCACAGAGGATTTTCAGTCACAAATTCAGTTAAGATAAATCCCTGGTGTTTGCACTTGCAGGTCTCCTGTTTTAAGCTCAGTGGTTGTGCCAGCCCTTTGCACTGCCTGGGGTTAAAGTGCTACGGGGTGTTTTTACAGGTACAGTATCCTTATGGAGACAAGGCAAGTACCACAAACATAGAAGAAAATTAAGGTAGTTTTCTAAATCAATCTGTGCTTTGCAAGATTTTTTAGAGCATAAGCTGGTTTTGGGGTGTAGGGGGATGGTATTTATTCACACAGTTCTCTGAATTTCCTTTCTGGTGGTGAAAGCTGCTGATTTGACTCTTGAGAATTCCTTGGCCTGGATTTCAGTCCCAACCAGTCAGGATTTTGATTAGCAGTTTATTGTCTAAGGAGACGTGGGAGAAGGGCAGCATTTCATTGCAGGAATTCCCAATCCAGGAGCAGAGATGCTTTAGTTTCGAAGGAAATGGCTCAACACACCACAGGCCAGAACAGTTCTGTTCACCTGTGGTAGCTTAAAATGAATTTAAAAAAAAATATATATTAAAATTTAAAATCTGAAGAAGAGCAGATGATTATTTGAGCGGGGTCATTTGTCTTTGGAGCAAATACCTGTGTGTACATTCCCACACAAGGTTCAAAAATCTTGGAGCAGCTTTTGATTCCGGGAGTCACTGGGCTGAAGCACAACCTGTGCAGCACCTGAGGAGGGGGAGCTGCAGCACAGATTGTGTTTCTCTGCTCTGAGGACTGGCACTGGGATCTAAATCTCTGCTCAATCCACTATTTTCACCCCATTCCTTCTGTCCCCTCCAGATCCTGACAGCAGGCTGGGATGAACTCGAGTGCCACCGGGTCTTTAACTTCCTCTGGGAGCTGAGCAGTTTGGCCAGGAAAGTGCAGACAGTTGTCAGCAGCAGAGCAGGTAAATCAGAGCAGCCAAGAGGCCTGAAGGACCAAAATGTGCCAGCACAGGGAAAGCAGGAAATGGGTCTTGATTCCTGGAACTGAGAGGGGTTTAGCTCAGCTCAGCCTTGTGGCACCAATCGGTTCCTGACCCTCTGTTGGCTCTCAGGGCATCCTGAAGTGGGTTCTTGGCCTTCACATCAACGAGCACAGCTAGTTTTTTCTTCACCAAAACCAAAACTAAGTGCTCCTGTAGTGAGGAGAGTTGTCTTGAGAGGCCTTTGGGGTTTCCTGAATTGTTCCATCACCAGCCCAAAGCACAGGTTGTGTGTCTGTACATCGACAGCAAAAGCAGGGATTCGAATCTTTCCCGCTCTCCACCAGTGAAACCAACGGGAAAGGAACCAGTTTGGGAATCAAATGCTGCAGTAAAAAGTGAGGTTCAATATTTCTGAACCCCAACACTGAGGTGGCACACAGGCCTCTCCAGAAACCCTCCCGTTGCCCAGCACAGAACAGAGAATTTCTGTGGAACACTTCACCCACCACAGCCATGCCAAGCTTCCTCCTGCTGCCCCTATTTATTGCCCTCTTTGATTTCCTATTAAAAAAGTGATCATTTGCATTGATCAAGGCTTCACAGATTTGCCACATCTCCCCCCCTTCTCCCCCAGGCAGTGCCAGGAAGCTGGAGCTGAGGATCAGGCTGTACTGCAGGAGGGTCCTGCTCAACCACTGGATCCACAGGAGCGACTTTGCCTTTTGGCTCACCCGCATTTTGAAGCCCTGGCCCATCGTGAACCAGGCCCGGCTGCTCTACATCATCTTTGGGCCCGTGTCCTCTCTGGATGGTGAGGAGCTGGGGGGCTCAGTGTTCAGAGTTTGGGGCCCTGAGAAGGAGATTCCCTTGCAGGATGCAGCTGAAACCCAATTTTTTATGCGAATAAAATGTAAGTGTATTAGAATCAAAGAATAGTTTGTGTTGGAAGGGGCCTCAAAGCTCATCCAGTCCCACCCCCTGCCATGGCCAGGGACACCTTCCACTATCCCAGGTTGCTCCAACCTGGCCTTGGACACTCCCAGGGATGGGGCAGCCACAGCTTCTCTGGGCAACCTGTGCCAGGGCCTCCCCACCCTCACAGGGAAGGAATTTCTTCCCAATATCCCATCTAACCCTTCCCTCTGGCAGTGGGAAGCCATTGAAACAATTGTGTTGCCAAGGAAAAAGGTTCTGCTCAACCAGACATCACTGTCATACATAAAATATATTAATTATATATATATATATATATATACATACACACACACACACATATATTTCTGAGTTAAAATTCAAGTGAAGGAATTAAATGACACCTCTGTCCCCCTCTTCTCCCCTGCTTGGGGCAGAGGCAGCCCAAACCCACCTCAAACCATCATCCCTTTCCCTGAGGGAAAACGTGTTCCCTCCCTTAATTGTTAACCCTGGGTCCCTTTACAACTGATTCACGCTGCAACTCCCACTGTCCCTGCTAAAAAGGGACAGAGGGACAACAAGGTGGCTGTCACAGAGCCTGAGTTGTGTTGCCTGGATTCCCCTGCTCAGTTCAGCAACTCCCTTTGTTGGAAAAAAAAATGTCACTTAGGGGCAGTTGTGATTAATGTCTCCCTCAGGACACGTGGTGTGGCAGAAAATGATAGAAGGACCAACAGATGAGAGCAGTCTGAAGGGTTTAGCTGAAGCAATTAAGCTGCTGTATGACACAGAAGCCAGAGAGTGGACAGCAGATGATGTTATCAGCCTCGTGGATGAGCTGTCAGGTGTGGTTTTTGCCTCTGTCATTAATCCACAGGATTATGTATCCTCCAAATCCAGCCCGGGGGGTGTTTCAGACACCTGGGTGCAAACAGGCTGTGAAATCCCTCCCAGTGGTGGCTCTGGCCTGGCTGGAAAAGCCCTCACCCCGGGAATGCAGGCAGGAGGTGGGATGAGGGAACCCCAGGGTCACACTCAGGCTGCCTGTTCCCTGTGGGGAAATCATTTAAGAATCCCTACAGACCTTTAAAACTCCAGCCTTGCCTCGAATCATTCAGGAAAAATTGTCCAAGCTGAAAACCCGGGGTTTGTCCAAGCCACAGTTAACAGCTCCACTGACAGCTGGGGGGGAGTTTATCACCAATTAGAGTGAGGAGCTGGTAGGAACTGCCTGTGGGATTTTGCTGCTCCTCTTTTGGGTCAAAGATGACTAAAATCTCCCCTCTCTCTCTCTTCCACCACCAAGTTGTTCCCCAGGAATGGCTCATGGAGAACAACGCTCGGCTCCTCCTCCTCAGTGGGAACAACATCTGCTTCACCTTCATGGCCAGCAAGGCTGTGAATGGCAGGGCTGTGGAGCTGGCCAGGCTCATGGTCTTCATGGCTTTGGTGAGTACAGCTGAGCAGAGCCTCTCTACCCCCCAAATTTGCTGTCTCAGACTTGAAAAGTTTCCCCCTCTGCTCCCACACACCAGGAGCAAGCCCAGCAAGAATCTGGGTGCTCTCCCACCTTCTGATCCTTGTCCAGCACATCCCTGGAAGCTGGCAAGCCCGTCCTTGAGGGGAAATACCACCAGCAAAAGGCTGAGGGGTCCCTTCATGCCCAGAAGAACAACCTCTGTGCCCTCCTGACACCCCCCCAATTTTCCAGGCTGTGGCACAACCGCTGCAGAATCAACATTTAATGCTCAGATTTGACCTTTCCCGTGTCCCTCAGGTGTGTGAGAAGGACCTTTACTGCATGGACTGGGTGGTGAAAATGATGCAGAAGGTCTGCAGGGTTTTCAGCACTCCCTGGGAGAGAAACAACTTCCTGCAGTGCCTGGAGAACACCTTTGCCCACATGCTCATGGACATGCTGCAGGCAGTGCTGGCTGGTAAGACTCGCCCTCTGGGCCTGGAGCAGCTCTTGGATCAGGAGCTGGGGCTGACCATGGCATGGAGGAACTCTCTGCCCTTCCCTCCCTCACCAGGCAGAGTAATCCTGGAGAGCCTGAAGGGTTTTGGTGACATAAAACCACAGAAGCATTGAATCCCCAACCAGTTTGGGTTGGAAGGGCCTTAAAGCTCCTCCAGTCCCACCCCCTGCCATGGGGAGGGACACCTTCCACTAGCCCAGGTTGCTCCAAGCTGGCCTGGAACACTTCCAGGGCTGGGGCAGCCACAGCTTCTCTGAGCAACACAAGTAATCAATCAAGTGCCACAATTGGGCAGAAACCTTCATTTTAACAGGTTTCTCCTGCTGAGGGATTCCTGGTGCCAGGGGTGGTGCCACCAACAGTGTTTTAAACCCCATCCTGGGCCTGAGGTCCCCTTGGGCTGTGCCCAAACCTCCTGCTCAGCTCTGACAGGTTTTTGTCCCAACACACAGTTGTTCTTGTTGCCTTTGGGCAGGCTGGGGAAGGAATTTTGGGGAGAGTCTCCTGTGTCCCTTCCCAGCTGTCCTGGCATCAGGATCATGAATCACAGCACAGAGCTGAGGTGAAGCTGCTGCCTCACTCTGCTAAGGGACACCCACCCTGAGGGATTAACTGACTGGTTTGGCTCCACTGACCATGTTCCATGGTTCCCTTTACCCTGCCAGGGGGGCACGATGAGGAGGACAACACCTTCCTGAATTTGTTCCACCTGGTGAACGCCCAGGCAAACTTCCACAAGGAAATCCTGTTCCTGGCCATGAGGAGCAGCCCCAACACCACCTGAGCTCTGCAGACTCTGGCTCCTGGGTTTGGTTTGGAACATTTGCAAAGAAGTGCCCAGTTATTTCTTCGATTCCCATTCCAGCTGGAGTGGCAGAAGTTGGGACCATCCCTGTCAGTCCAGCTGAAGGAGCTCCAGGAGCTTTTGGGGACTCCACCGTGGGGTTCCCTGAGCTCTGCTTCTCCAGGGAAGCAGCCTGAGGCCTCTCCCTTGGGAACACGAACTTCATTCTTTTCCCACTGTGCATGTCTGCACACACAATAAAAATGACATGGTTTCCATTCTCAGACACCAACTGAGGAATGTTATCTTAGTTCAGAACCCAAAACATGTTGCTCTTTAAAATGTGTTTTCTCTCGGGAACCCGAGGAGAAAGAGATGGATGGGGTCAGAGGAGCACAGCTACATTTCTCCAGCTTGCCAGGGCCTCTCTCACTGACCCAGAGGTTCTGTGGCAGAACTATCCCTGACTTTGGATGCTCAGCCACAGCCAGATTCCTGAAAGCAGTTCAAGTCCTTTGACCAAGCAAGGCATTTTTTTTCCCCCTCAACCGCCAGGTTTTCATAAAGCAGAATGAACTCTCAAATCCCTCCCCCTTGCCCCAGGTAACAACTGTTGAAGTGTTTTGGCCTCCACAGGACTTTGCCAAGTTGAAGACACCCGTTAAATGCACATTAAATTAAGTCACTGGTTCATTAAGTGTATAAATGTTTCCTGCTTTAGAAAGGGGTTGGATTTTCTGCTCTGTTGCCTTCAAAACAAAAGCACGTGATGGGAATAAAAAGCACTTACTGTCCGGGGGCTGTTTCCAACGGGGCTGTTTCCTTCAGGTCATTAAAGAGCCGCTTTCTCCGCCCCGATAATCCCTTCCCGAAGGTTTCAGTCTCCCTTCGGGACCAGGGTTTGGCTGGAAGGGGAGCCGCGTTCAGCTCTGGAAGCGTCAGAACAGCTGAAGAGGGAGCGATTTATCTCAGCTGCCCCCACCTGATTCCGCCGGAATGATTCGCTTGGAAGTTTTGGTTGTTTGTTAGGAATTCTCCCGCCTTTGTTGAGTGCACAATTCCAGGCGGGATCCTCGCAGGTGCCGGCAGATGGCAGAGGTGAAACCTTCCCTGCCGGAAAACCCTGGGAACGCCCCTTTCCCCTCTGAAGGTGATTTTTTGGGAACGCGCTGCAGCTCCGCGTGATTTCTGAGGGAAAAGAAAAACTCCGGCCTCTCGTTTCTGCTCGGAGGAACCGAACGTGTCCGGACCGATCCCCACGAGCCCGAAACGCGAGGAGAAAACAGACCCGGAGTGAGAACAGCGGCGGGAAAACGCAGCCAAGAAGCCGCCGGGGCTCAATCCTGCGGGTCCTTGGCTCTGCCTCCCTTTATCCTCGGGAATCGCTCCCCATAAATAATCCCGGCAGATGGAAGGCAGCGGGATGGAGCAGAGCTCGGGCCCATCGTGAGCCGCGTCCCCCCGCCAGCCCCTGGGTCGGGGACAAGGGGCCGTGAATTCCAGCCCGGCACAAGGGCCGGCTTTGTGCGAGTGCAGCCACACGGGAAAAGGGAGCTCTTTGATTCCCTGGCAGCCGAGGGATCAGCGGAGGGATGAAATGCCAGCGCTGCCGGCACGAGCAGCGGATCCTCCGGGCGTGCCAGCTGGCTGCGGCTGCCCGCCGGGAATTATTGATGGCATTATTAATTGCTAGGGGCTGCACAAGAGCCCGGAGAGTGTCTGGCGTTGGGTTTTGCAACATTCCCGTCAAACAACGGCTCTCCCTCCCAAAGGCACCATCCGGGCAGGGAAGAGCCTGGTTGGGACCACCCCTCACCTGGATCAGGGGCCCCTCCCCGGGGGCTGCTGCTTGTGCCGGGGAACACGCAGGTGTCTCATCCCGGTTTTCCAATCTCTCACCATTCCCAGGGCTCGTGGATCTCTCCACAGAGGCTGGATTTGCCCCAGGGAGCCACGTGCCCCCCATCCCCGGGGATGCAGGGGGTGCCTTCCAGCATTCAACACCAGCAGCCACGTCCCCTCTCCCTCCCGAAGGATCGAAGCTCAAACTCCTCCCACTGATATTTGGGACCTGCAGGGTCGAGAGCAGGACTTGGATGATCCTGGTGGGTCCCTTCCCACTCAGCCTGTCCTGGGGTTCTGTTTTACTTCCCCAAGTTTCCCAGTTTGGAATAGGACACCCCCCCCTTGCAGCCTCCTTTTCCAGCATCCCCCTGGATCAGCTCTCCCCGAGTGGGGCCCGGGGGGGAACCTCGGCAGCACCAGAGGGGCTGGGACGGGGATCCCTGAGAGAACTGAGAGAACGCTGCTCTTCCTTCTGCTGCCAAATTTTACCTGCTGCTGGGGGGGGGGTGTGGATAAAAGCCGGACCTCGCTGCATCCCGAGCCCCGGAGCAGCACCTCCCTCTGCCCCAGAGCTGGGGCCGTTTGTCCCTCTGCAAACCCGGCCCCGGCCCCTTTCCCAACCCCGCAGCTGCTGGGCCGGGTCCCTGCACCTTCCAGCCGGGAGCTGGCGGGTGTGGGGCGGGGGGAGGGCCCGTTCCGCGTTGCTGGAGGGTTTGTAAGGGGAGAGGAGCCCTCGGAGTCAGAGACAAGGGTTGTTCCTGCCTTCACACTCAGCTGAGCTCCCATTCCGCGCATTCCTCCTCTGCTCGCTGCAGATGTTGGCAGCAGGCGCGGCCCCGGGAGGGGGGAGGTTATTGAGAACATGACTTAACGCCTGAAGAAATTCCTCCCGGAATATTCCAGGCTCCCGATTTCCGGCTGTATTTGGGGCTGGGGGGGGAGGGAGCGCCCCGGGTGGCCCCCGAGCAACAACGGGGGATTTTTCGGGAGCAAAACCACCCGGCTTTGGGTTCCTCTCCGGAGTTTCACTGACAGGAAATTGCAGTGTCAAGTACTCATCCAGCATTCCCAGGCTCTGAAATCCCTGGTTTTTTTTTCTGGGAACACAGTCTCCCTAAAGTCACACCAGATTCCAGCCCCCTGCTCTCCCTGGGTCCTGTTCTCTCCCACCCACTTGTGTGGGGGTTCCATGATCATCTAAAGGGACACGAGTAGCTTTTCCCATTGTGGATATTTCAGGTGTTTGTGGCTTAAAAAATATATATCTCCCTGGGAGACAGCAGGCATAAGAAAACTTTGCCTTCTGGGAGGGTGAAACTTTGATTCATTGCACGTGTGTGGCTGTGTGAGGGCAGGGATTGAGGCAGGGTTTCATCAAAGGACAGGAAAAATCCCCCAAATACCTCCCCAGGCCTCTCAAAAAAAAAGGGGGAAACGAGGCCCTGAAATGTTCTTTCCATCCCACAGAAATTTCCATCGTGTTAAAAATGTTCCTTTTTCTACGCTGAGATTAACCAGGACCTCCAGGAGCTCCCCCAAAACCACAGAGGGACCTGGGGGAGGGTGGGCACAGACACCTGGGCACCATCCAGGCAGGGAAGAGCCTGGTTGGGACCCCCCCAACTGGATCAGGGACCCCTCCCCAGGGGCTGCTGCTCGTGCTGGGGGACACGGAGGTGTCTCATCCCGGTTTTCCAATCTCTCACCATTCCCAGGGCTCGTGGATCTCTCCACAGAGGCTGGATTTGCCCCGGGGAGCCACATGCCCCCCATCCCCGGGGATGCAGGGGGTGCCTTCCAGCATTCCACACCAGCAGCCACGTCCCCTCTCCCGTGCCATTCCTCTTTATTCCGTTTCATCCCACTTTATTTTTCATTAAAAATAGAAGTGCTCTCCTGAAATGAAACCCAGATGACCAGCTTCAGACAGGCTCATCCCAAGGGGGGGACAGGACCCTTCCTGTCCCCCCGGGACAACCCAGATCCCGGCAGGGGGGTGTCTCCTCGCAGCCCCCTCCCCATTCCCCCCCCCCCCGGCCCCTCCGTGCTCCGCGCTGGGCTCGCAGGGGTTAACGCCCTTCCAGAAGGCTCCGAGGGACACGGACCGGGCAGAGGCTGCGGAAGAGAAAGGACAGGCTGGTCTGAGCTGGGCCTGGAGCTGTGGGAGACACCGGGATGGGGGAGGCAGCGGGATGTGGGAGCACAGGGAGCAGCCCCAGCCCCCCCTTGGCGCCGGGGAACCCCCCCTTTGCCTCCCCGGCGATGACGCAGCCGGGATCCCTCCTCGCTGCTTCGCTCCTCTCCCTCTCGGGAACAAAACCCGCGAGCTCGCGCTGCTCCCAGCGGCTTTTCCAGGTGGGAAGGGGCCGGTGAATCCCGCAGGGAGAAACCAGCGGCCGCACAATGGCCGGGGACGAGTGGCCTGGTTTATAAAATCCCCCCCTCCCCGTGCCCTCCTTCCAGCCCGGGCAGCCGAAGGCAACGGAATGAACCCCAACCCGACCCCTCTCCCCCTTCCCCGAGCTCGTTCCTCCCCAGGAACTGGGACAAGGAGCTCACCTGGATGCCAGGCTGGTGCTGAGCCGCATCTCCCCCCCCCCCCGGCGCCTCCCTAGAGCATGTAAATGATGTAGGAGAGGATCACGAGGCCGATGATGGCGAAAAACATCAGGATGAAAATGTCCAGCATGGTGAGGGAGGAGGCGCGGGGACGGGGAGGAGGCGCTGGGAAGGGGCTGCCGGGCTCCCTGCGGTGGCTCAGACAGGGATTCTGGGATCCAGCTGCGCCCTCCCCTCCCAGCCCAGCCCGGCTCGCTCAGGATGGAGAGATGATGCCGGAGCTGATGGAGCCGCTTTCCAGCGGGGAAATAAAGGGATAAACGCCGGCGGGCGGCCCCAGCTCAGCCCTGGGGGCCCGATGTCAGCCCTGCCTGGGAGTTGTTGCTCAGTCCCTGCTCCTTCCTTCCCGAACTTCCCAGTTCACGGGGGTGCTCGCCGTGAGGTGACCCCCGTTTGCAGCTGGGAACGGGCCCATCCTATGGAGAAAGGAGGAAAATTGGCCATGGCAAAGGCACACCAGGACTGCTCCAAACTCACCTTCCAGCCTGGTGCTCCTGGAGTGCCTCCCCATCCTCTGCCTTCGGGGCCACACACGAGGAGCTGCTTTATTTCCCTTGTATTTTTGGCTGCTGCTGTTCCCAAATAACACCCTCCTCCTCCTCCACACACCTTCCCGATTTTTTTTTTCCCTCACTGCTAAACACTGTAGCTGCTGAAAATCCCCCCTGGAGAGGCTGAATTCCCAGGGCTCCGTGGAACCAGGCGGCAGCAGTGACGAGCCAAGGAGCTGCATCCCAGGTGGATCCCCAGGGATGCCAGTGCTTCCCACCCCCAGGGCAGCCAGGCCAGACGATGACCCAGATCTGGCAGCCTCCCCTAAGTCCCCAAAATCCCCACCTTGTGCCCCAGGGAAGCAGGAAAAGCGACCGCAGCCAAAAGGCAGCACAATCAGCAGGTAAAAATTATACTTTTATTTTTTTTTTCATCCGAGTAAACCGGGAAGAGGACGGGGTTGGATTGTTCCACTCGATGGTTTGGGACAGAAAAAAAAAAAGGCCAAATCACACGTTTTACTGGTGGGTGCTCAAGCCCACGGGGAAGGAGGACACGAGGACAAACCCCAATCAAGCGACGGATCCCGAAGAAAACACGTTCTAAGCTCAGCACTGAGACGCAACCGGGGAAGCTGGGGATGGACGAGGGGCTATTTTACACGTGATGAGAAGCAACTCAGCTTTTCTCATTTTTTTTTTTCCTTTCTTTTCTTTCTTTCCTTTTTTTTTTTTTTTTTTTTTTACTATTTTATTTATTCATTTATTTTTATTTTTTTTTTTAAATACAGGTTTAGGTGCTTTTCGGCTATGAAAAAAAGGCAAAAAAGTGCATAAGTTGAGAGAAAAAGGCAGAAATGAAGCAGTAAGAGGTTTGTTTTCCCACGGCGGGGGGGGGAGAGAAGGGGCCAGGGAAGGGCAGGGGGGAGGATTAGGGACAATGGTCTCAAGGTAGCATTAAAAAAAGGTCTGTATCCCAAAACGGAATTGCCTGTGTTATTTGGTCCATTAAAAAACGGTTTATTCACATTGATACTCCCCCCCCCCCCATTCCCAGACAAGAACGTGATTAAGAAGAGGATTGGCAGGGGGATGTGGGTCCCCCCTGCCCAGCCACCCCCTCCCTGCTCTTGTGCTCACTTGTTTTAGCACCAAAATCCCGGACAGCCCCTCCCGGGGGCCCAAAAATCCCTGGCACACCCACATCCCATCGCAGCCAGCTGGGGAAGGAGCCACGAGTCCCTTTCCCTGGCTCAGGCCCTCCCAGGGGGCCTCCACCCTGCCAGGGACCCCCTCCTTGCTGATCCCAGTCATCCCAACCATCCCAATCCCAGCACCATCCACGCTCCAGCCCTGCAGCCCCCAATCCCAGTCATCCCAACCATCCCAATCCCAGCCCTGCAGCCCCTGTGCTCTGAGGGAGGGGACTGCAGGCAGGAGGCAGGGACACGGCCCCAAACAGGGCCAGGGAATGTCTCAACTGCTTTGGTCCCTGTATTCCCTCTTTTCCTTTGGGAATAGCAAAGGCAGCGCTGTCCCCCTGGAAGGGTCCTGGTGCAGCCCAGCAAGGGGACACCACTGTCCCCTCGTCCTGCTCCTGTGCCCCAGGAGAGGAGTGTCCCACTCCTCCCTCCTCACACAGGCTTCCAGTTATCCCGACCCTGACCTGCTCCGGCACCTTGGGAGCCCAGAGGAGAAGGGGACAGGGATGTGCCCGGAGATTTTGGTCCATGACATGATTCCAAGTCAGGGGTGGTCCCAAAAGCTGCCACCATGGCTGGGTGGCTCAGGGTGCCCAGTCACTCCAGAGCAGGGTGCTGGAGGGGGACACTCACCCAGGTCTGTCCCAGCGTGGTGCCAGAGGGGGAGGATCCCTCACACCCGGCTCAGAGGAGGCACAGGGATAGGGGCTGATCCTGCTGGCTCCCCACACCGTCCTCCCAGCAGGTGGGGGGCTCAGGAGGGTCCCAAAAACCCGGCGGCAGCAGCAAGAGAAAAGCAGGAAGGCTCGGGGTGAATTTGGGGAGCAGCCAGTGCTGCGAGGAAGAGGCTTCCAGGGGACACCCAGACCCCAGTCAGGGGGAGCTGGAGCTGCAGGGGGGCTCAGCCCAACTCCAACCCTGGAGCTGGAGCAACCCCAAAGCTGCTCCTTCACTCAGGGGAAATCAAGGAGGTGGAATGGGTCAGCTGGAGCCCAAGGCAGGAGCACCCAGAGCCACCCCCAGGGCTGCCCAGAGCAGCCTCTGGGGATCCCGAGGACAAAGGCTTTGTTTGAGATTCTAACTGCGAATGTTTTCCTGTTTTGAGGACTGAAGGGAGCAAAGATTGAACGGGAACTGCGCAGAGGGGCCGGGAGGAGCAGTGGGATGGGCCAGAGCCGGGGCAGGAGGAGGCTTCCAGCCCATCCCTGCAGCCCAGGGCACCCTGGGGCACCCCGGGGATGAGCATCCCTCAGCTCACCCGCAGGGGCAGCTCTGCCCAGCCCTGCCAGGGTGGGGGGAATTTGGTCCTAACATGGTCTCTCCCTCTCTTTTTTGGGATCGCAGCAACTCCGGCTGCTCCCCCCGGCCGGGAAAGGCCGGAGCGCCCGGGGGGGCTGGAGAGGAGGGAGCCCCAGAGAGCAGGGGAGCTGCAGCCCCTCGTGCCCCCCCTGCACACAGTCCCTCCATCCCCACGGGAGGAGCTGAAGGGGCGGGAGAACCCGGAGGCGGCTGCGGACACACGGACACGGGAGCCGGGCCGTCCGGAGGCACCGGAGCACACGGAGCAGGGGCGCTGGGGCAGAGGGGCTCACACACACACACCGGGGGGGGACAGCCCCGGGCTGGGGGCTGGGCTGGACCCCCTTTCCTCCCCCCCCAGGGCTCAGATGGCCTCCACGTAGTTGGCGGGCAGCATGCCCGTGTCCCCCGTGCGCTCCACGGTGCCGTACATCCACCCGTCGTCGATCTGCTGCACGTTGATGATGGTGTCGCCGTCCTGGAAGGAAACCTCGTCCTCGTCCGCCGCGTTGTAGTCGTAGACGGCGCGGAAACGCTTCTGTGGGGACACGGGGGGCGGTGGCAGACCCTGCTCTGGTGCCCTGCCCTGCCCCGGGGCGAGGGGTGTGCCCGATCCCGATCCTGATCCCGGGGGTTATCTGGGAATGTTGGCGCAGACCCAAGTGCTCGGCCCCTTCCCAAGGGCTCCCCCCGGCGCAGGGGTGGGCAGCAGGCAGAGCTCTGGGGGGTTCAACAAGGCCAAGTGCCGGGGGCTGCGCTTTGGCCACAACAACCCCCCTGCAGGGGGGAGAGAAAGGGAGCTGGGGGTGCTGGTGACAGCAGCTGGACACGAGCCAGGGGTGCCCGGGTGGCCAAGGAGGCCAATGGATCCTGGCCTGGATCGGGAAGAGCGTGGCCCAGCAGGAGCAGGGAGGGGATTCTGCCCCTGTGCTGGGCACTGGTGAGGCCACACCTCGAGTGCTGTGCCCAGCTCTGGGCCCTCAGTTCGGGAAGGACATGGAGGGGCTGGAGCACAAATCCTGTGAGGAGCAGCTGAGGGAGCTGGGGGGGCTCAGCCTGGAGAAAAGGAGGCTCAGGGGGACCTTCTCACTCTCTACAACTCCCTGACAGGAGGGGGGACCCAGGGGGGGATCAGGCTCTGCTCCCAGGGCACCAGCACTAGGACAAGAGGATCTTAAGTTCTGCCAGGAGAGGTTTAGGGTGGACATTGGGAAGAAGTTCTTCACAGAGAGAGTGACTGGGCACTGGAATGGGACACTGGGCATTGGAATGGGCTGCCCAGGGAGGTGGTGGGGTCACCAGTCCCTGGAGGTGTTTAAGCAGAGCCTGGATGTAGCATCAGTGCCATGGTCTGGGTGACAGGGTGCTGTTGGCTCACGGGCTGGACTGGATGATCTCAGAGGTCTTTTCCAACCCAGCTGACTCTGTGACTCAGAACAAACGCCCCCAGGGGTGGGAAGCAGGGGGCTGGTGCTGGGGGGCTGCTCTGGGCTGTACTCACCCCCCCTGCAGACGGGGCACTGCGCTGTGTCGAGGCCGGAGCCGCCGGCTCCTTGTATCCATAGGATTGGGACGGCGGCTGCTGCTGGTACACTGCGGGGGGAAGGGTGTGAAGTGGGACATGGGGGGCACAGCAAAGCCCCTCACAAAGCCCTGGCTGCCCCCCTGCCCCGGGCCTCACCTGGGTTGGTGGGCTGGACGTGGTGGGACGGCTGGTGCTGCTGCTCGGCGGGTCTCCGGTAACCGGAGCTCTCCTGGGAATTCCTGCGCTCCGGCTCCGAGCCCTCGCTGGGGCTGGGGCCCATCCTGCTCCGCTCAAACTCCTCGTGGTATTTGATCTGCAGGGGTGGCAGGGGAGGGAGAGGTCAGGGCTTACCCAGGCTGGCCCTGGCAGCAGCTCCTCCCAATGAGGGTGAGAGGAAACGGCCTCAAACTGGGCCACGGGAGGTTTAGATCAGATATCAGGGGAAATTTCTTCATGGGAAGGGTGGGCAGGCACTGGAACAGGAGTCAGCAGCCCTGGAAGTGCTAAAAACATGTGGATGTGGCGCTTGGGGACAGGGTTTAGTGGTGACATGGCAGTGCTGGTTCATGGCTGGACTCCATGAGCTTTGAGGGTTTTTCCAGCCTGAATGATTCCATTATTCTTTGAGCCTTCTTCTCATCCCAGCTCATTCCTTTTTGAGACCAAGGATTCAGCATCAGCCACTCCCACACACCCTCCCTGGCAGTCCCAGGGGAGCTTCTTCCCCCCCCAGAGCACAGGGACACTTGCTCAGGTTTGTGGCACAGAAAGGAGGAGGTTCCAGTGTCCTACCGGTGGGATATATGGAAATTTTTCAGGATGAGGTGCAAGACCAGGCTCCCAATCCACAGGAACACGGAGCAAAAGCCCCTTTGGGAATCCCCAACTGCAACTCTCCCATCCCACAGCCAGGGACACAGGAGGGAAGGGTTAACCCAGCCCCGGGGGCACCAGTGTAAAAATTCCCCCCCCCTGGTGTTAATGAATGCATTCCCACCGGGAAGCACCTGGAGCCTGCTCATCTCCTGGTTAAACTGTGATTTCCTGAAGGGCACCACAGCAGGAGCCTGGAGCAGAGCCACCCTTCTGGGGTGGGGAAAAAGGCCTGGAGGGGAGCACCCCACTCCTCTGGATGGTGTGGGGACCCCGGGGAAGCTGGGGACAGCCTCAGGAACAGCCTCAGGAACAGCCTCAGGAACAGGGAGAGCCTCCAGGACGGGCACAGCTCCGTTTCCAGGGGGGTTTCCCCACCTCCACTGAGGGCAGTTTGGGGCATGGCCGTGCTGGGACCCCCTTTCCTGCCCCTGTTGCTGCCCTGGCAGGGCAGTGCTGAGGCTCAGACAGGCTCCTGCAGGGACAGGGTTTGTCTCTGTGCCTTCAGTAAGTGGGTCACGGCCACCCCGGGCTGGCAGGGACGCCGGGGAAGCTGCTGCCAACTGTGCCCGTGGCTGGCAGAGGGTGAGGGGGCTGAGCAGAGGGACCAGGGCCGGGCCCAGCTCTCTGCTGGGTGGTTTAGTGCCCCCAAACCTCCACTCCTTCTGCCCAAACACAGCCCCTTCCATGGCAGGGAAGCTGAGCTCGGCTCCTGCCAGCTCGGAGCCCACGGAGAAGCTGCCCCAGGGAAAACCTTCCAGCCAGGTCCCTTTCCCAAGCCTTGCCCAGCCTCTCTGTCCTGGGGTTTGGTGGGTCAACAACAGCCCACAACTCCTTGAGGAGAGAGCAGCGTTTGCCAAGGAACTGGGAAAAGGGAGCAGAAGGAGAGGGAATAAACATCCCCCTCCTGCCCTGCTGGGGCTTCTTGGGGGGGTGTGTGAGGGGGCATTAAATGACCCCCCTCTCCCTGCATTCCAGCGAGCCCAGACCCCTTCCCTGGCCATCCCAGCAGCTCCCACGGAGGGATTCTGTCCCCAGGGCAGGGATTCTCATGGATGGAAAAGCCAGAGCAGCCCAGGGTGCAGAGCCAGGGGCAGGAGAGGAGCTCAGACACCACGAGCTCGTGGAGCCCCCCGAGAGGTTTCTCATGGAAAGGGCTGAGTGGGCAGGGAGAATCCAGCCCTTTCCCTTCCCAGGGCTTCCCAACAGCTTTGGTGAGGAACAGGCATGACTTTCACCAGCAGCCAAAGGTTAATGGTCTCCCTGTGCTCTGCTGGGGGAGGACAGAGGGAGCCCAGGGGGATTTGAGGCAGGGACAGCCACACCCCGCTCCTGGTGCTGCAGCTGGACGTGTGTCCTCCTGTGCATCCCCCTGTACATCCCCCTGTGCATCCCCCTGTGCATCCTCCTGTGCATCCCCCTGTGCATCCTCCTCTACATCCCCCTGTGCCTCCCCCTGTGCATCCCCCTGTCCATCCCCTTGTGCATCCCCCTGTGCATCCATCCTCCTGTGCATCCCCCTGTGCATCCTCCTCTACATCCCCCTGTGCATCCTCCTGTGCATCCCCCTGTGCATCCTCCTGTGCATCCTCCTGTGCATCCTCCTGTGCATCCTCCTGTGCATCCCCCTGTGCATCCCCCTGTGCATCCATCCCCCTGTGCATCCTCCTGTGCATCCCCCTGTGCCTCCCCCTGTGCATCCCCCTGTGCATCCCCCTGTCCATCCCCCTGTGCATCCCCCGTCCATCCCCCTGTGCATCCTCCTGTGCATCCCCCTGTGCATCCTCCTGTTTACTGTGCCTGTGCATCCTCCCCCATCACCATGGCAATGCTCCAGCACCCCCAGCCATCCCCCCCCCCACACAAGCCAGAGGGAGCAGGAGAGGGACAGAGCCCCCCTCGGAGCCCCCCTCGGGGCCCTGTGCAGGGCCAGGAGCTGGAAGGGATGATCCCTTGGGTCCCTCCCAGCTCAGGGTGTTCCAGGATCCCAAGTGCTGCCCATGCTGAGGGTCCTGGTGACAACCAGGGGGGGATGGAACTGCCCCTGGGCCACATCTGCTCCCCCCCCCCCCCAAAACACCACGTTCTGCTGCTCCCTTCCTGCTTTTCACAGTCAACCTGGAGCATCTTGGACACCCCTCTGGATGCAGCTGCAGGATCCAGCAGCTCGGAGGAGCAGGGAGAGGCGCAGGAGGGTCACAGGATGCCCGGGAAAACGGGCTGGAGAACTAAAGCTGCCAGGCTTTCAGGCTGCCAGGCTGTCCCTCAGCAGCTGTCACAGTGTGGTCCCCTCCTGGCTGCACAGCAGAGCCCCCCCAGCCCCCCCAGGCCCGGGAAGGTCACGGCAAGGGCACAGCAGGGATGGGGAGCCACTCACGTTGCTGATCTGATCCTGAGTCTTTTTGATCCTCTGCAGCTCCGGGGTGTCGGCCACCACGCTGAAGCCTTTGCCCTTGTTCTTCTCAAACTCCTCCTTGTAGCGAATCTGGGGACAAAGAATGAAAAACCGGGTTCAAACAGAGGGGAAGGGTGGAGAGCACGGCTGGATCCAGCAGCTGGATCCACCCACAGCCCCTCACCGTGACCCACGGGCTTCAGGAGAGGCAGCAGCACCTCACAGGGGCTTTGCCTCGCCCAGGAGATCCCCCCCAGGGTACCCAGGAATGGCAAAACGGGGATTTTCCAAGAGCTGGAACACAAAACCGACTCCCCCTGAGCCCCCAGGGCTTGTTCCCCTTTCAGCAGGGGTTGGGGTCACTCGGGTTTGCTCCCAGTTCCCTGTGGGCTGCCAGGAGCAGCTGGACCTTGGGATCCAGTGACCCACAGCCCCACAGAGGCAATTCCAGCCAGGGGATGTTCAGCCACCTCTGCAAAGGAAAAGGCCTGGAATGAAACCAGAGTGTGGAGGGTGGAGGCTGGTGAAGCACAGGCTGTCCTTCTGTCTGTCTGCCAGTCCCTGACACCAGCACTGCCTCCCAGCACAGCCAGGAGCCCAAAAGCCGTGGCTTTACTTTGCTTTTTTTTTTTCCTTTTTAATACAGTTTTAAGGCTGGAATTCCCAGCTCTACCCAGAGAGCCCCAGCCCAGATGTGCTGCCCAGCCCTCAGCTCTGGGGGCTGCTGGCCCTGCTCCTCACAGGACTCTGCTCCCACCAGGTCACCCAGAAGCAGAAGCAGCTTCTGCAGAGGCTGAAACCCAACCAGGGATGTGACAGCTCCAAGGGGGAAGGAAACGGGGCCCAGCAGCCACAAACCCACCCCATTTCCATAGCAGGGGGGAGCAGATGTGCAGAGAGACACCCTGAGCCCCCCTCCACCCCCCATGGGGACCTGGCCCCCCTTCTGGGGAGGAAAGAGCCATAAGGGGCTGGATGCAGAGCCCTGTTTCCCAGGGATTCACCTCCCAGGAGCTCCCCCTGAGCTCTGCAGGTCTCACGTTGTCACTGCAGTGAAAAGGTCACCGGGGGCTCTCACGCCACCAGCAGGGACACACAGCCATGCCCAGCCCTCCTGGAGCTCTCCTGGAGCTGGGCTGGCTCCACGAGGAAGGACTCTGCAGACCCCACACTGCTCCCACGCCGGGATAAATCCGGGAAGCAGAGCTGGATGCGTGGTGGGATCGAGCCCGTGAACCCGGCACAGGCACCCCATGGACAAGGACCTCACGTGCTCCTGCCCCTCCAGACCTCCCAGCTCTGCCTCCCAGTCCAGCTGGGCCCGGAAACACCTTTCAGGAAAGGCTGCCAAGGATTTTATAACGTTTGGAGGAGCCAAGACACACCCCCGTGGCCGGCCGGGCTCTCCCGGGCTCTCCCATCTCCAGCAGAATCCAAACCCTGCTGGAGCGCCCAGGGCAGACCATGGAGCAGGTCCTGCCCCCTCTCTGCTCCAGAATGCCACAGGAAACACGAGATTGCCAGGGAAAAAATGAGACACTGTGGGTTTTGTGTCGCAGAGAAGCTGCAGGCTCAGACCAGCTCCGGGTGTCCCACACCCCATCCAGCCCTGCCAGGACCTTGGGGGGCCTGGGGGGCACAGCACCCACCGTTTGGATTTTGCCTGGAGCTGGGGGGATGCCAGACTCCATGGGCAGACGGGATTAGTGGTACAGACACCCCAGAACTTTCCAACACACAACATTCCCTCTTCCCGCCCTGCGAAGCGGGAGGAATCAAGCTGTGGGAGCATCTCCCAGCCCCTCCACCTTCCCCACCAAGGGCCACAGAACCCCTGGATAGATGGGATGAGCTGAGTCAGGCCCCATTTCTCACTGATTTGTCATTAGAAAGCAAAAGCTTAATGACCCACAGCTGGATGGCCCTGCAGAACCCACCCCAGGGCACTGCCACCCCCCCCCCCCGGGATGCCAAAGCACAAACACAGGGCACAAACCTCGCACTGCTTGAAGCAGCAGGAGGGAAAGAACAAAACCTCTGACCTGTCCGGGGTAAAGGACAACTCGAATTTCCCCGGGGGGGAAGGGAAAGAGCAGCTGGGGAGGTTTGAACAACCAGGAACTAAAGGTTAACTGAGCTGTGACACAAAACCTGTGACACAAAACCTGTGACACAAAACCTGTGACACACCGGGACAGGGTCAGGAGGGGGTGACTCAGCCCTGCAGCTGCTCTGGAACCACCAGCCCCAGTTTGCCCAGGGACAGGGGCTGTGTTTTGTCTCTGTTTCCCAAAAAGAAGAGGGTTTATCCCACAGCCACCCCCTGCACACGCACACAGAGCTGATGAGCCGTAAGAAATCCAGGCTGGAAAGATAAGGAATCACCAAGCAAGGAGCCAATCCCACTGCCAGGCAGTTCCTCTGATCAGTTCTGTGTTTTCACCCTCCTAAATCCCACTCCCCCCTCTGTTTTTGGGATACAGGGATTCAGCCCTAAAACCCTGCAGGATGGGGATGCCTGGCTGCATCCCCGTGACGATCATCACAGAACAGGAATAAAATGGCATCCACAACGAATCTTCCCAGAGGAACTGTTCCCTCTCTGCACTCATGATGACATGTGCATCCATGTGTTATCCAGAGGGAGCAGGAGAACAGCCCTTCACACATCACAGCCCTTCAGCTCGGGCACATCCAACCCCTCCCCAGGCACATCCAACCCTCCCTGCGCCACGTCCGCGCTGTCACCGACACCGAGGTGACAACGGAGCTCCCGGAGGTGCCAGCACGGCAGGAACGGGATCCAGGCACCTGCTTCCCACCCACGGGCCCCTCCACCCTGGGGCAGGAAGGGCTGTGCCCCAAACCCACCCACGGAGGGGCTCGGAAAAGGAGCCCCGGGGGCCGGGAACCTGCAATTTGCCCGCCGCGCGTGGGCTGCGGGAGCGGCCCCGCGGGCGCCGGAGCTGTCACTGTGGGGACACGTTTATCCACACAGGACAAATCAGCCGGCAGCTTCCAGTGACCGGAACGGGAGACGCCTCCCCGGCGGGACACAAATAGCGGAGAGACGTGACACTGCTGGGGCACTGCTGGGGCACTGCTGGGGCACTGCTGGGGCACTGCTGGGACACTGCTGTGGGGGCCTGGCAGCCCGCCCTGCACCCCACCCTGGGCACCCTGGCCCTGCCATCCTGCCCCTGCATGTGTCCAGCACCCCATCCTTGTCACCCCATCCCTGCAGGTGCCCAGGATTCCATCCCTGTCACCCCATCCCTGCAGCTGCCCAGGATCCCCTCCCTGTCACCCCATCCCTTATATCCTGTCCCTGCAGCTGCCCAGCACCCTGTTCCTGTCACCCCATCCCTGCAGGTGCCCAGCACCCTGTCCCTGTCACCCCATTCCTGTCACTCCCTCCCTGCACGTGCCCAACACCCCATCCCTGTCACCTCATCCCTGATGTCCCATCCCTGCAGCTGCCCAGCACCCCACCCTGGGCACCTCCTCCCTGTCACCCCATTCCTCTCACTCCCTCCCTGCACGTGCCCAACACCCCATCCCTGTCACCTCATCCCTGATGTCCCATCCCTGCAGCTGCCCAGCACCCCACCCTGGGCACCTCCTCCCTGTCACCCCATCCCTGTCACCCCATCCCTGATATCCTGTCCCTGCAGCTGCCCAGCACCCTGTCCCTGTCCCCCTGTCCCTGTTCCCCCATCCCTGTGCACCCACAGCCCCTTTCCCAGCGATGCTCCCGTGATCCAGCCCCTTTCCCAACCACCCCAGGGCAGAGCAGGGGGGTGTTTCTGGAGGAGGGAATGTAGGATCAGCCCCCTCGGGGTCGTCCATGAGGAGCCCGACTCTCCAGCCCCACAGGAGCCTGGCTCCAGAGGAATGGGAAAAGCTTCTGGGGAGCATCCCTCTCACTGCCCTCCCCCAGCTGGAAACCCCTGGCAGAGGACACAGACCCAGCAAACCCCCTTTTCCCACTGCAGGGAAGCCCAGCCAGGGATTCTCCAGAGGGACACAGGACCAACAGCTCGGCCACGGCTGGGTTTGGCTGACAAACACAAGCCTGAAGGCAAGATGTGACAGTTCACACAGCCCTGATCTTACTCCACAGGGAATTTTACCCCTGGATGCATGTGCAGACCCTGCCTGTCCCAGGCAGAGCTGGGATGTGCTTTTTGGATGGCACTGGAAGTGGCAAACTGGCGCAGGAGGTTCCTGCCAGGCTGCCAGCAGAGCCAGCCAGCCTTTTCCACGAGCCTTTCCCTGTCTCAGCCAACAGCCCCAGTTCATCCAGTTCATTTGCAGGACTCTGAAGCCTCCTGCCTGCCCTGGCAGGGCTGGAGTGACCCATTCCATGCCCAGGGCTCTGCTCAGCTCCTGCAATTAGTGAAGGGACTGTCAATAACCCAGAGCAGCTGCAGGGGTTCCAGCTGGAACGCTGCAAGAAACACAAATGTTTGGAGCTTGGAAAATGGGAGACTCCCTTTGTAGGCAGAACAAAGGCAGAGAGGAATTAAGATCTTATCTGGAGTGTGTTTAGGATCCCTCCTCCCCCGGGCTCCCAGTGATCCAGCCTGGCAGCTTCCACCTGGTTCAGCTTTGCCACCGACCCGCCTCCTGCATCCCCCCTTTCCTGCATCCCTCCCCTCCTACATCCCTCCCCAGCCCTTCTGCAGGGGCTCTGCCAACACCCAAAGCTCCAGCACCCCCCTCCACTCGTGGAAATCCCACTTTGCAGCTCAGCCTGGGGTGAATCCAGCTCTGAGGAGGTGGGTGCTGGTGCCTGGCAGACCCTGCCTGCACCTCAGCCCCTCTCCTGACGTGCAGCCAAGGCTGCAGAGGGCTCTTACAGCCCTGTGCTATCCCAGCTCCATCCCCCAAAGCCCAGGAGACCCCCGGGGGCCGGGCATGGCTGCTCCTGTCCCGGGGTGCCGTGGGGGTTTGGGCTGTGCTGACCAACTGGAGGTGCAGGGTGGAAAAAAGACACCCCCTCCCCCTGCCAGGTTGGTCCCAGCCACCCCCCCGAGGAGCTGCAAGTCCCACCCAGGCTCAGGAGAGCCCAGGCACAGCACAGACCCTCCCCTGGGTGCCCTTTAACAACCACCAGCTAAGGAAGAGCCCGGAGCCCCCGGCGCTGGAGCCTCCTCGGCGCAGCAGCATCTCGCTGGTTACCATGGAAATTGTGTCCCCTTGTCCCTGTCACCACTCCACGGACACAAACCCAGCCCCAGGCTGGGCTCCAGCTCTCAGCCTGAGCCAGGCTGCACTCGGGCAAGGCAGGGAGAGCTGTTGGGCAACTCCCTGAGAGGAAGAGCCCTCACAGGAGCCGAGGTTTCACAACCCCAGGGGCACGACCAGCCCTGGCTGCTGCAGGTGAGGTCTGAGCTCCTCCCTCCTCCTGGATGCATTCCCAGGGAATCTGCTTCTCAGCTCCTGACACTCTCAGGCTGATGGGAAGAGAATGAGGAAGGTCATGGCATCCTTCAGTGTGCTGATCCCAGAAAAATGACCGTTCACCCCAAAACCACCGCGGAAAACACTGGGCTGTGCTCCCCCCACCCAGGACAGCACCGAGCCACCAGGCCTTGCTGCCAGCACCCCAGGCTGCCTTACTGCCCCTTTTCAAAGGTAAAAAAAGGAGTTAAAGAGACTCCCAGAGCAGTTGCCACATCCTGTGTTCTCCTGAATCGATGACTCAAGCCCAAATTGCCTCTGGATGTGTTTTCTCCTGGCACAGCTTCCCTGGGAGCACAGGGCTGCACTTCTGTCACAGCCCAGCTCGTGACAAGGGCTCAGGGCATCACTTCAGATGCTCCAACACGGCCCCCTCAGCAGAGCAAAGTCCCACCAGAGAATCCTGGGATCACTAAGGTGGGAAAATCCCTCTGAGATCAAGTCCAACCATTAACCCAGCGCTGCTGTGTCACCACTGAGCCCTGCCCCAAAGTGCCACAGCCACAGGCTTTTTTGGACACCTGCAGGGATGGTGATTCCATCCTGGGGAGCCTCTTCCAGTGCTTGACCATTCCTTCAGTGAAGGAATTCCCCCAATATCCAACCTGCCCCTCCCCTGGCACAGCCTGAGGCCGTTCCCTCTCCTCCTGTCCCTTGTTCCCTGGGAGCAGAGCCTGACCCCCCCCGGCTCCCCCCTCCTGTCAGGGGGTTGCAGAGCCAGAAGGTCCCCCCTGAGCCTCCTTTTTTCCAGGCTGAGCCCCCCCAGCTCCCTCAGCTGCTCCTGCTGCTCCAGCCCCTTCCCCAGCTCTGCTGCCCTGACCCCCAGGCAGGGTCACCCACCCAAAGGCCCATTCCAGCCCTAACCCTGCCCTTCCAGCAGCTTTCCCGCAAAACTGACGCCCACAGTCCCGCTCTCAGTGCTCTGGAGCAAAAGGAGAGCTGGGATCACTCCGTGGCCCACCCAAGGACAGTCCCCAGCAGTCACTGGGAGCTCCCAGCCCACACCCTGCTCAGGGCTGGGGACTCTGCTGATCCAGGGACACCTCCAGGGGATAAAACAGGACACGTCTGGACAACACCCTCTCCAGCAGGCTCTGCTCTTCCCACCAGAGAGAGAAATCCTTATCTGTGCCAGTCCTTATCCCTCCATCTGTTTATTCCTGCCTGCCAGAGCTTTCAAGCCCTACGAGATTTTGGGTTTACCTGAAATACCCCCCCGGGAGAGTCAGCGCCTGTCCAGGTGGAGGATCTGCCACCTCACCTGGATGGCACCTGGGGAAAGGCAAGGGCTGGGAGAGGGACATTCCCACCTCTGGGAGGTCCCAGCAGCCGGGAACGAAGGGAGCAGCAAACACGGGTGGGGTGGGTGAGACCTGAGAGGAGGGACCTGCACCCCAAACCAGAGTTATCCCGGAGCTGTCAGGGTTGGAAGGGACCTCTGGAGACCACCCAGTCCAACCCCCCTGCCCAGGTAGGGCAGGTGACACAGGAGTGTGTCCGGGTGGGTTTGGGATGTCTCCAGAGAGGGACATCCATGACATTCCTCTGCCACCTCCGTGGGAAGAAGTTCTTCCCCAGGTTGAGGTGAACAGTTCTGCACGTTGCTGTTAAATATCCAATCCCTCTCTCAAGCTCAGGTCAAAATCCCAAGGTCTGGCTTAAGGCCCCTGGAGAACAGAGTCAACCCCGTTGTCCTCCTGTGCTGGTGAATTATCCTGGAAGGGAAAAGGATGCAGCTCCAGCAGGAGGGAGCAGGAGATCAGCACTCCAAAGGTACAAAGAGAAGTGACAAACACAGCGTTGCCACTGGGTGAGTGACTGGGGACATTAATTCAGGAGCCTCCCAAAGCCAGACACAGACAGAACTTCCAAAACATGGAACTACCAGACAAAAACAGAATGGAAAAAGACTGTGTTTTTTTTTTTTTCCATACAGTATGAAAGTCTGGAGCTCTGAAGGGCCCACCTGGCTGTGAAATGCTCACCTGGCTCTGGAGCTCACTCTGCTGCTTTAGGCGCAGGTTCTCGGGGGTGTCTGCCACCATGGTGAAGGATTGCTTCGGGTAGTGTCTGGGGAGGGAAGGAGATCATTAATCCCACTGATCCCCTGCTCCCTGCCCTCTCCCTCCCACCCCAGGACCACCAGCCCCATCACCTCAGGTGCTCCGACACGGCCCAAGGTCCCACAGCGTGGAATTATGGAACCATTAAGGTTGGAAAAGCCCTCCAAGGCCGTCGGGTCCAACCATTCCCCAGGTGCCACATCCATGTGTTTTGTTTGAACACTTCCAGTGCTTTGGTCCCGCTGTGGAGGAGCCAGAGCTGGGGACACATCCCCTCGTGGCTCTGGCAGCTGCCATTTGGGATGGTGGGGAACTCTCAGCTGGGATTTCGGACAGTGGGATCTCTCCCCGTGCCCGACACCTCCCCAGCCTTCCCACTCGGTTCTCTCCCAGTCTCAACATATTAACTTCAGGTTTATCAAAGAAAAAAAGGGCAAGAGGAGCCCTTTTTCCCCCCCAGGGACAAATCCATTCCATGTCTGTTCCTGCCTGGTTTCTGGAGAGGCCTTAACACACCATCAGCATCCCTCAACCAGCCCTCAGGGAGCCACCAGCCCTGGAAAGCTGCTGACTCTGGTCCACAGTGACTTGGCCCATCACAGTTTCAGCTGGGAAGGGTCACAGGGGGAGGTGGGAGGGTTTAGTTGCTGCCCTGACTGAAGTTTCAGCCACACCACCCTCACGCTGTGGTTTCCTGGTGCTGCAGAGGATCCTGATCCCGAACCACGTCAGCAAAACCTGCCTGGGAAAACAGGCAGGAACAGGGAGAGGAGCCCAGGGAGAAACCCAGGGAGAGCCCTGGGAGAGAGCAAATATCCAGTGCTCGAGCTGGAGGCTGCTCCCAGCCCTTTCCAAGCAGATGGATGAACCTCTCGTGGCCATTCCCACCCCCAGGAGACGTGGAAAAGAGCACGAGGCAAATCCCTGGATAACAGTGGGACAACACTCAGCTGGGCCCAACCAGACCCCCCAGGGGCTGTTATTTGTGGGGTCTCTCAGCTGCCAAGAAGTGGTTGAGTCAGTCCCAACAGTGTGGAGCTTCACCACCCGGGGCCTGGTCCTTCCCTGGGATCAGCCCTGTCCTGCATCCCAGGGGATGCTCCTGCCCAGGGCCGTGTCCGGAGCTCTGCCCGTTGGACAGAGGGGACAGCCTGCAAGAGCAACACTCCCAGCCTGGCTGTGGAGGCAGAACCCTCCCTCTGAGCACAGCACTTCCCAGGAAAAGCCCAGGGAGGGAACCTGACCTGGAGCAGACAGTCGCTGTGCCCCTGGGCTGGCAGAGAAACCCAACACACCCCACGGAGAGCACGGAGGGGGGAACTGCTTTGGGAAGGGGCAGAGATTTCTCTTCCACACGTGTCAAAGCAGGATTCACCATCGGGGCTCCCTCCAAACCCCTCCACAGAGACTTTCAGGAAGTTCCTGCTGAGAGCAGGAGGCTAAGGGAGGCACCAGCCCGGCCCCGGGTCACACTGAGCACACGTGGCACTGGGGCAGCACAGGGAGCTGTTCCACTTTCAAATCCATGCAGGGACTTGGATGAATTCCCTTGCCAAGCCAGGCCACCCCCTTGTCCCCTCCCTGCAGCAGCTCTCAGAGGTGACCAGGGCTGAGTGCCCCAGGGCAGAACTGCAGCTCCTTGCAGAGGACAGCGAGCCCTCACTTGCTTTTGGGGATCTGAAGGCTCTGACACAACCCTGATCCCTGTCCCAGGGCTGTAACTCCAACTGTGCAGCTCCCACATCTCCATCAGGGAATCCCAGAATGGTTTGGGCTGGAAGGGACCTTAAAGATGAGGAAGGTTCCACCCCCTGCCATGGGGACACCCTCCATAGACCAGGTTGCTCCAAGCCCCATCCAACCTGGCCTTGGACAGGGATGGGGCAGCCACAGCTTCTCTGGGAATTGCATTCCAGTCCCTCCTCACCCTCACAGGGAAGAATTCCTTCCCAACCCCCCAATCTAACCCTGCCCTCTGTCCCTTTACATCCATCCCCCCTCGTTCCTGCCCCCGCAGCCCAAACCACGTTGTCCCCTGAGGGCTGTGCAGCAAAGCCCGGGACACCTGCAGCTCCCAGCCCTCCCCAGCCCACATGAAATGGGGCTCTGTGGCTCTTGGAAGCCCTGGGGCTCTGCTCTGGGAGCTGTGTGCTCCGGCAGGAGGAGGGAGCTGGGGGATGAGGGAGCTGAGGCAGCGCTGGCGGGGCAGGACAGCGGCAGATCCCCGACCACAGCCCTGCCAGAGCAGCACATACCTCGGCCAGGCAGCACTGCAGGAAACTCGAGATTAAAAATAGCTGCCTCAGCCTCGCTGGAGACAGAAGGAGAACCCACCTCACACACAGAAACCACCCAGTGCAGCTGTGGTTTGCACAAAGGGGAAAAGACAGCTCAGCTCCTCACTGCAGGTCCCTCCCGCTCCCAGCCTTGCAGGGGAGCCCAAAAATACACCCCCACCTCCTCATCCCACACCTTGTCCCGCTGGGCACTCCCAGTGTCCCACTGTCACCATCCCAGGGTGCCAAAGGGATGGGGAGTGTTCTGCCCATCTGGGGACAGCCCACGAGCAGCTGACGGGGCTCGGCTGTGAGACCCCAACCAGCTCCCCAAAAAACACACCTCCCTGCTCCACAGCTTGTCCTGCTGGACTCTCCCACTGCTTTGGGGACCTGGGAGTCAATACCAGGGTGCCAGAAGGGTGGGAAACGTTCTGCTGACGGACCTTGACCCCCAAGCCCTCCTCTGTCCCCAGCACGTGGGGACTCGCAGGATGCAGCCACAACCACAGCAAAGAAGCCCAAATGAACCCTCCCCGCCCCTCAAACGCCCAGCAGCAAGGCTGAGGAGGACAAGAATCAGTTTTACCCAAACAACAGATCACCAACTGCTTGAAGGGTTCAGCCTAATCTCTGTTTAATCTGATTAGAGGGGGTATAATACTGTGTGCTCGGGCTCCTTCCCAGTGCCTCCAGGATTCACACTGGGATCCAGTGTCAAGGCAGGTACTTCCCTGAGCCACTGCCTGTGGCTGCTGCAGAGAAATTCCTGCATTAAAACTCCAACAGTGTGATTTTCTGTGAGGGTCCTGAGCTCACCAGGAGCCATAGGACACCGTGCAGGGGATGAGGGGAAATGGTCTGACACTGCACCAGGGGAGGTTTAGGTTGGATATCAGGGAAAAGTTCCTCTTGGAAGGGGTGGTCAGGCACTGGAACAGGGAAGTGGTGGAGTCACCACCCCTGGAGGTGTTCGAAAACCTGTGGATGTGGCACCTGGGGACAGGGTTTAGTGGTGACAGGGCAGTGCTGGTTCATGGTTGGACTGGGTGAGCTCGGAGGGCTTTTCCAGCCTTAATGATTCCGTAGGATCAGGCTATGGGATGGTGGTACCTGCTGGGCAGAGCCAGGAGCAAACCCCACCAGGATTCCGTGTCCAGGTGCCCTGAGGGAGCTGCTGGCAGAGCCAGGGCTTAATTAACAGCAGCACTAATCCACTGAGAGCAGTACCTCGGCTGGGGGGGCACGAGGGGACAGACCAGGCTCCCCTCCTGCCCCCAGCACTGCTCCCAGCCTGGAGCCCTTCCCTGAGTGGCTGGGAAGTCCCAGCCTGACTCAGACCAAGGTCAGAGCAAACAAAGCCACGTTCTGAGCACCAGCAACTCAATCCCTGAGTGTCCCAGAACACGGAAAGTGTCCCTGGATCGTGGAAGGTGTCCCCAGACCGTGGCAGGGGGTGGAACTGGGTCCCTTTGAGGTCCCTTCCAACCCCAGCCATTCTGGGCCTCTGTGAGACACCAAACACCCTCCCAGATCACTAATTAATTCTCCAAACACCCTCCCAGATCCCTAATTCTTCAAGTACCCTCCCAGATCCCTAATTCTCCATGTGCAGAGCAGGTTGGGAAGGCACGGGATAACGGACCATTCCCAGCCCAGCCATGGGAAGCGGGACAGAGCTCTGCCCCAGCACTGTGAGGACACCCCATCACCTCTCCCCGGGGTCTTTACAAACCCAGAGGATTCTTTCCCTGCTGCTCTGCAGCAACCTTTCCAGACATTCCCCATTTTAACAGCTCCCGGGAAATCCAAGGAGCAACACACGGCCCCCAGTCCCGGCCCGGAGCTCCCGTCGGATCAGGATCACCGCTGCTGCCAGCAGAAATCATCCCATTGCCATGGCAACCGCATCCCATGCCCCGGGCATGCTAATAACGCTTGGGAGGAGACGAGCCCCCCTCCGGCAGCAACCTCTGGCTGCGGGGAGGAGGGAAACCCCAGTCCCTGCGAGGGCTGGGGAACGCAGGACTCCAGCCCCGTGGAGCTCAGGGAAACCGGGAAGCCACGGGAGGAGGGGGAAAAATAAAAATAACCCGGCAAACAAGAGCCTGATTCGGACTGACAGCAAGGCTGCGCCGCGTCCTGCTCCGGCCCAGCCCGGAGAGGGAGGGCAGACGGACACCGCGGATGAAGCTGGAATTAGGCTCCCGTTGGATTCTGAGGAAATCTCCCAAGGATTGGAGGCAGCTTTGACTCCAGTCCTTGAGCCCCCCGTGGGGAAGAGGCAGGAGGAATCTGTCTGTCTGCGCCAGGCGGGGGAGGAACCGCACAAATTCAGCATCTTCCCCCAGGATCGGGCACCGCTTTTCCCCGCGGCTTTTCTCCCCGGCTCCCGGGAGGAGAAGGCGTTTGAGTCCTCAGGGAATTTAAGGCCAAGGGAGAAGGGGGGGGGGTTCCCCTGCCCAGCCAGTCCAAACAGACACCCCCCCGATCCCTGCCACGCACCAGGGAGGGGCAAACCAGCTCCTCTGCATGAGAACCAGCCACAGGAGAGTCAGCAATAAATTAAACCCTAATGAGGAGGCAGGGAGGGAACTGCCTGGGAGGGGAGGGGAGGAGAGGCTGCGTGGGAACGGGGGCTGTGCTTTGGGGGGAGCATGATCCGGTTCCCCCCCTTCTCACAACCCAAACCCAGGCAGGGGCAGAGCCGGGGGGTCCTCAGAGCCCTCCCAGCATCACCAGAAATAGGTCCTGGCAGCGGAAGCAGGAGGGGGAGGGCGGGTTGTTGCTCAACCACCTCCAAGCAGCACAAGCAGCACACACCAAAGCCACCCTAAAATCACCACAACAGCATCCCCACCAGCCAGAGGCTTCCCAAAGCGGGAGCAGCGGGAATTTGGGTGTCTGTCCCAGCACTGAGCTCAAAGTCCACGGAGGAAGGGGGTCAGGGTTGGTGTGCTCCCCTATAACACCCCTGCCCTAATGCCCTTCATCCCCTTTCCTGCAGAAACACTCACTTATTCCCAATTTACTGCAACAGGTCGGGAAGCTGCAGGTAACAAAAGGCACCTTAAGGGAAGATGGAGCCCCAAAGAGCCTTAGGAAAACTCCACAGGCTCCAGGCATGAGCAGCCCAGGAAGATAAAGGGGGGGGAAGCTGCTTCAACCCACCCCCCTCCTGACAAACTGCGAGGAAATAATTAGTCCCACGCAGCCTGGGCTGTGACATTTGTGTAAAGTCTGCTGCTGGGGAAGAGCTCTCCAGGCAAAACCAGGAAACTTCCAAGAATAAACGGGATTCAGGGGGGAAAAAAAAGCCACCCGTGGGTGCTGCCTGAGGGAGGGGCCCCCCGGTTCCTGCTTGGGGGGTGATGCTCCAGCAGGACCCGAGCTGGCAGGAGCACCGGGGTGTTTTCCCTGCCCGAGGGGACGGGGAGGCAGGAGGGGGAGGCGGGATGGGATCCAGGTTTCGGTGGGTTTTGGGGAACACCGGGTTTGGTGACGCTGTGGCAGCTGAGCTGTGGGTGGGAAGGGATGGAGCTGAGGGGCTGCAGAGCCCCAGGGTGGGTGTCGTGGAGCCCCAGCATCCCACAGCTGCTCCAGACAGGGATTATTTTAAGGAGAGATGGAGAACAGCTCGGTGTCTTGGGAGGCAGAGCCGCCAGACAGCCGGGGGGGATTGGCCCGGGCACCTCGGGGTGTCTGCTCACAGACACCACATCCAGCCATCCCCTGCCTGATTAGAGCCAGAGAACACATGGAGCCCTCCCCCCACTGTCACATTAATCCCAGTGACCCGGGGGGATGTGGGGCAGTGGGACATGTGATGGAGGTGGGCTCTGTGTGCCCCCAGCATGTCCCTGCTTGGGGAGGGGGGGCAGGAAAACACCCCCTGAATCTGCAGCTCTGCAGGACCTCGGGTGGCTGCACCCACCGGGAGAGACAGCCTGGGAATAGCACCTCCAGATCCAGCCTGGAGAGGGGGAGAGTGAGAGGAGACCTCAGGGGTCTGGAGCTCTCTCAGGGGGAGGTGGAAGGGCAGGCGTTGATCACCTCTGTGAGCAGGGACAGGAGCCAGGGGAGGGCTGGAGCTGTGTCAGGGAGGGTTAGGGTGGATTTCAGGGAAAGGTTCTTCCCCCAGAGGGTGGTGGGCACTGACCAGGCTCCCCAGGGCAGTGGGCACGGCCCCAAGGCTGCCAGAGCTCCAGGAGGGTTTGGACAACGCTCTCAGGGACAGGGTGGGATAGTTGGGGTGTCTGTGCAGGGCCAGAGGTTGGGCTGGATGGTCCTTGGGGGTCCCTCCCAGCTCAGGCTATCCCATGATTCCATGATTTCCCACAGAACAGCCACTGAAGGAGCACAGTGACAGCAGGGACCCCCCGCTCTCCTGAGCTTCCCCCTCCCCAGCTCAGCACAGACCCCTCCAGTCTGCAACCCCCTCCCAGCAAACAGCCCCTTTCCACCCTCAACCCCCCAGATCCTGCCCCAGAAAGAGGAGCTGTGTGGCCCTGAGGCCCCAGGAGGCCGCGCCGGAGGCGCCGCAGCCGCCGAGGCGGTTTTTTTGTGGCGCTGCTAAATCAGGTCAGCGGAGTCTCCTCCGGCCAGAGATCCCGTCTGGCTCCCGCATTAGGGGCCGGGTGAGCTCGGCAATTCCGAGGCAGATGAAAGTTTATCCGGCTGTGAACGGCTCGGGCCTCCCGGGAGGAGAAGGGCCCCGTCTGCTCCGCGGATCCTGCAGCCACGGAGCAGGGAGATCCATCTGGGGAGCCACGAGAGATTCCTGCCCCCCTCCCAGGGTGAGGATCAGGGGGGAGACTCTCCCAAACACAGCCCCTCCTCCCCACACACCGACTGGGAACAGCCCCTTCCCTGTGATCCATAAGCCGCCACGCCTGGGAAGCATCCCCATCATTCCCATCTCCCACCTTCCCAGCCCCACAGCAACAGTGGGAAGGGTTTGCCAGCGATCCCACTTCCAGATCACCGTGAACCTCCGAGCACTTGCACCCCATCACATCCCAGTCCTGCCCCAAAAGCAGCGTTTCCCCCTAAGAATTCCCATCTCCGGGAGCCAAGTGGCAGTACTTGAGCTTCTTCTGCCTTTGGAGCTTCTCCCAAGCTGGAAAGGAGGTTAAATTCTCCTGGAACACTGGCAAAAACTCCTTTAGGTGCAGCGTGGCATCATCCAGCTGCTCTACAGAGACAACTAATGGGGTCTGGGAGCTACAGGACCAGACTCTGCTGCTTCAGCACAACTCAAACCCCCCCTGATCCTCCAGCAAGGCCAGTTTACTGCATGGACCACGTGTGGGATGACTGAGTGTTTAGAAGGGCCTCTCGAGCTCCAAGTGTTGCTTATATCCAGCACAGGCTGCTCTAAACCAAGGGCTCTTGGCGGGTTTATCCCTCAACCCTGGATGCAAACACTCCATCCCGAGGGGTGACAGTCACCCACCCGGGCAGCTGGGCCAGGGATGTGGGACAGGGGAGCTAAACAAAGGAAGCAATTGGCTGTGCTCTGCCAGGAGGCTCCAGAGTTCACATCCTGCCTTTCAAAGAGTCGCTGGTTCTCGGGGACTGAGCTTAAAAAATAAACTGTCCTTCTGTCAGCAAGGAGAGCAGCCCCACGTCAGGCCTGCAGACACCCCACCACGGGCTGCAGGGAAGGGCTCCAGTTCCTCCCAGTGTTTTCAGGGAAAAGACTCCGGTTCCTCCCAGCATTTTCAGGGGGAAAAGCTGCCAAAATGGCTGGTCCAGCCCTCCACGTGTGCAGCTGCTGCCTGCTCCCAGCATCTGCTCCCAGCCCGCCTCAAAACCTGACTCAGAGCACAGCACAGCTTTGTGGGATGGAATTTCTCAAAGACCCCTCCTGCTGCCCACCCAGTGTCCTGGTGCCAGGGCTGGAGGAGGCAGGAGAAGCCAATCCCATCCCCACAGGCTCCCACGTGGCTGTTTTGGCACAGGACACGGTGGGAACAGGGTTTTGCTCTCCGTGGGTGCAGCAGGATCCATCCCATTCCATCCCCGTCTCCAAAGCCTCTTCCAGCAGCTGCCTGAGTAAAAAACCAGCCTATTTCCACAAACCTGCTTCAAGCCATAATGGAAATGTTTCAAGGGAATGGGGGAGGAAGGAATTGCCAGGGTGGGAATTCAGGACTCACATCTGCAAAGGGCTGCTCCCCCTCCCATCCCTGAGCCCCCAAATCAGAGCAGTCCCTGTCCTGCCCTCCCAGCACTGGGAACAGAGCAGGCAGAGCTTGGGATTTTCCACAAGGTTTTTTTGGCTCCAGGCATGGATAAGCAAGTTTAGGAAAGTCAACATCCATCTGGAGCCGAGGTCAGAGCGGGCAGCTCCTGGCTCTGAGGGCACTGTGAGCTCTCAGGGCACGGGGAGAGGGAAACCCACCTCAGCTTTGCACACATTCCCCTCTTCCTCACCCCAGGAGCAGCTGGAAAACTTCTTCCAGGTGTGTGGAAAACACCTGGGGCTGTTGGAAAGGAGTAACACAGCGCAGGGTGAGCCCGGGAGGGAGGGGAGAGCCCTGCACGAATCCCCGCTGGATTTCCCCCCCTTCCACCTCACCAGAGGCTTCATCCACAAAGGCTTTGCTTTGGGCTCACTGGGGCAATCCCTGCTTTCATCTCATTCCAGCACCTGGCAGGAGAAGCCAGCCAGGGAGAGGTGACAGCCAGGGATGGGGTGGAGAGCCCTGTGGAATGTTGGGATTTCCAGGGGGAACGGTGTCAGCAGCACCGACAGCCCCAGGACTAAGCCCTTCCCAAGCCCTCCAGAAACAGATGCTCCACCCCAAAGAGGATTCACCAACGTTCCCAGCCTTCCAGCCATCAAATCCCAGCATTACTCAGGTGCTTTCCCACACACCACATCCTCTCTCCTCCTCAGCGAGCCCTTCCCCAAACGCAGCAGAGCAGCGGGATCAGCCCACCACAACACCACAGCCCCAAAATCCAGGAATTCTGGGGTTCCAGCAACTTCCCTGCACCCCAAGTGCAGAAGAAGCAGAGTCAGCACAGAGGCAGCTCCTCCCATCCAGGAACTGGGCACAAATAAAGCCTGGGATAAACACCTGGACTCCATCCCAGCAGCACAGTTGTTCCTCTTTCCCTTCCTGCCCCCCCTCCCCTTTGGAGGATCACTTTATTAGCGAGGAAAGCTGCTCCCAGATGGAGCAGGGAACGATGCCAAGAGCCGATCACTTGGCTCCTTGGAGAGCTGCTCACTAACTTTTTCCAAGCCGGGAATTAGCCCGGAGGCATCGGATCCCTCGCTCGATTTTTAACGGCGAGGAATCCGCCAGGGAGGGTTTTTTTGGGTCATGCCCGGGGATTTTCAAGGTTTCCCAGCTCCCGCCGTGCCCGGGGAACACCAGGTGAGCTGGGCGGGATCTGCTCTCCTTGACTCAGAGGGGAGGAATTCCAGCCCCGCATCCCGATCCCCCGCCCCCCCCTCCCCCGGGACGTTTTGGGGCCGTGCCGGGTGTGGTTTCTCCACCAGGAAAAAGCAGCTCCGGGAGGGAAAGCCGAAGTCACGGCAGATGGAGAGCGGGGACCTGCCGACACCCCCCCCCCCCGGGGGATATTTCTGGCAGCCTCACACAACCTTTAGCCCCTTTTCGAGGAGGAAAAAAAAAAAAATGCAGTTTTTAGTGAGGGGTTTTTAGGGGTGGAGCAGCACCAAGACGTCCTGGGGGGCTCTGGGTTGGTGGGATGGGACAGCCCGGGATGGTGGAGCCGAGCAGGGGGTCTGGGTGGGCAGCACCATCCCACCACAGGAGGATGTGCCAGGCCAGGCTGGGTCTCCTGGGAATGCTGCAAGTCAGGCAGGAACTTCCTGCAGCTCCTCTGCAGCAGCAGCAGGGAAAGAAACCCAGGGAAAGAAAGAGTCCAGCCCCGGGAGCAGCAGCAGAGCCTCTGATCCACCACCCCGATGTGTGTGCCCAGCCAGGGCTTTGGACAGGGATGCATCCAGCTGGGAACTGCTTGTTCAGCAGCAGGAATTCAGGCAAACCCACAGAGATAAAGCCTGGCCTTGGCTCTTGTCTTGATGGCTTCAAGGGAGAGCAGCAGATGATCCCCTGTAGCCAAGAGAGGCAGAGGAGGAGCCTCTTGCCCAGGATTCTGCTCCTTCCCCCCATCCCAGTGTTCCCTCAGCATTCCAAGCAGCATCACTGCCCAGGGATGGCTCTGAAGCCTCCTCAGACTGAATATTCAGCTTTGAACTCCCAGACAGGATTTTCCAGGCGGGATCTGTGCTGCACACTGAGCCACAGGTACCACCTCCACCGGGACCTCCCCGCTCCCTCAGCCTCAGCACAGCTCTGCCACCCCCCCAGCACAGCCAGCTAAATATTAAAACCTACATATAATGTATATTTGGGAGCAGCTGGGCCCTCAAACACGGGTCTTGCCTGTCCCTTGTATGCAGGTTCTCCCCACACCTTTCATTTAAACCAGTCTCGGACTTCAGCTGGATTTTCCCTTCCTGTTCCAGTTCAAAGTGCTCACAGAGTCCAGCCCAGCCCTGGATGCTGCTCCCAGCGAGCAACCAGTCCCCCCAGTGCCCAGCTGGAGCCCAGGGAGGAGGGTGGAGACAGTCACAGCTGCCACCAGGCAATTCCCACACCCTGGCACGGGGAGGGCAGAGGGAACCAGCCCCTGTCCCCAAAGGCTTCTCAGGGATTTATTGCTGGGGCAATGTCAGAGCTGGAGGAAGCCCAGCCCTCTTCCTCCTGCTCTCTTGAAGAAAGAAACTCAGGAATTTGGCAGGAGGCCACGGCTCAAACAGAGGAGACCCTGTGCTGAGGCATGTTCAGAAAAGCAGCCTCTCTCCCTGCCAGGATAAACGTTGCTTTTCCACCCCCTTCTCCGGGGACAGAAGATTTTGTCCCTCGACTCCATTTGGGAAGGGTGGGCTCCTCCTGGGCTGGCCTTTGCCAGGCACTCTCACCTTGCCTGGAGTTTCTCATTCCCCAGGACACTCTCCAGAGGGAACCAGCCCTACATCCAAACTTGGAGCTTCCCTTCACTCCCCCCCAGCCCCTGGAACTGGGGCTGGCAGAGCCTCCTGTGCCAGCAGCTTCCAGCTGCTCCTCACTTCCCTCTGCTCCAAGACAGGCACAGAGGGAAGAACAAAGGATCCAACTCAAGTTTCTGTGCACAATTCCAAACATCCAGAGCTGCCCTGGGGGGCAGGGGCAGGACAGGCAGGGGCTGTGAAGGGGTTAAAGCAGCAGCAGCATCAAAGGGAGCCCTGAGAGAGGGGGCTGAGAAACTGAGATGGGTCGAGGTTGCGCAGACTCCTCGGAATGTCAGGAATTTCCCATTATTATCCCACTTCCCTTCCAGCAGCCTGCAGGGAGAGCACAAGCACAGGACCCCAGGCCCCGGGATGGGCATGTCCTGGGGGCAGGGTTCCCGGGGTCCAGGGAAGGAAGATTTGGATCAGGACACTCTGGACAGCTCGGGGGTCTCATCCCTGCCAGTCTCCATCTCCCCCATGGTGGGCTGAGATCCCTGCCCAGCCCAAAGATCCCCTAAAACCAACAGCTCCTCCTGCCTCAGGACACACATTTCCCCCCCTTGTGGGACTCCAGAAGTTCCCAGTTTCACCCCAAAAGCTGTTCCCCCTAAACAACCAATTAACAGTCATTTGCTGCTTCCCCACGCCATCACCACCCTGTGCTTCAGGGGGGAGAGATCCCAGGAAACAGCCATTCCCAGCCCCAGCTGGAATGCTCCAAGTCTCCTCTCAGTCCAGGAGGAGTGGTGGACTTTGGACAAGCCACAGTCACCATCAGCAACATCAGCAACAACCACCCATAAAAGCCACGGGACCGGGAGGGTTTGGTCTGGTCTCACCACTTCTCTGTCCCACACACAGGGAGAGTAAGTTTAGCTGGGATAATCAGGGGTAAATCCTTCCCTGTGAGGGTGGTGAGGCCCTGGCACAGATTATTCCATGGATACCCCATCCCTGGAAGTGTTCAAGGCCAGGTTGGAGCAGCCTGGTCTGGTGGAAGGTGTCCCTGGGGGTGGAACTGGGTGATCATTAAGGGCCCCTCTCAACCCAAACCAGCCTGGAATTCCATGGCTCCAACACCCATCCTGCAGGGATGTTGTCAGGATTAGTGTTTTTAAGCACTCTGTGAACAGACCAGTGCTAATTCCAGGAGGAGATTATCTAATTTTCCTTCTAAGAACTGTCAATGGATAAGAAGCAGCTACAAAAGATGACATTCCAAAGCTGCTTCAGAGATATTAAGAGACACATCAGGCCCAGCCCAGAAAGGGGTGAGGAATTAAAGGGTCCTCCTTGGTAAGAAAACAAAAGTGGGGGGCACTGCTCAGAAACTGATAGAAAGGACCAAAAAAGGGACCAAAAAAGGGACCAAAAAAGAGACCAAAAAAGGGACCAAAAAAGGGACCAGGCAGCTGCTCTCGTTCTACCCTGCCCTGCCTCCATTCCCTGCTCAGGAGAGAAGGATTTTGCCTTCAAGCTTTGTTTCCTTCCAGATTTATTTCCCTCCCAGGTGAGGAGCAGTAAATCCAGGTGACTGCCCTGGCCCCCAGCCCAGCAGAGCACAGGCTGTGGTGACCCCCTGGCCCTTGTCCCCTCCCCCCAGATACCTGGGGGGGAAGAAAACACCTTTTGATTCCCCCTTTTTTAAGGGGGCACAGGTTGGGATCAGCTCCAGGGAAATGCCTGCCTGGATTGGAATTTTATTCCCCTATTGCCCACCCACACTGGGCCTGGAGAGCAGCCACCAGCTGGCATTTAGGCCTGGAAAAACCTGGGTTAGTACCAGTATTAACTGGTGTGTGACCCTGATTTAAAACCAGTATTAACTGGTGTGTGACCCTGATTTAAAACCAGTATTAACTGGTGTGTGACCCTGATTTAAAACCAGTATTAACTGGTGTGTGACCCTGATTTAAAACCAGTATTAACTGGTGTGTGATCCCTTCATCCAGCGCTTTCCCTGCGTTCCCAGCAAACACCAAAAGAGTTCCAGGACAGGTCAGGGTGCCCCCCACCCCTCATTTCGGGGTGGGGGCTGATGGTTAAGAGGGAGGAGGGTCCAGCAAAGCCCAGATCAGCCCCCCCAGGACAGGGACTCACGCGTTGCAATACGGCTTCTTCTCGTAGCCCTTGTAGTTCTTCATGTTTAGGGTCATCTTGCAGGTCTCGCAGTGGAAACATGCTTTGTGCCAGAACTGAAACACAGACAGGGCAACCATTAACACCAGTGACCCCCCCATTAACACCAGTGACCCCCCCCAGGCAGGCCCAAGTCCCGCTGGAATCACAAAATCCCAACCCAGCAGCTCCCGGGGTATCAGCAGTGCCACCCCTGACTCCCAAAAAACCTGGGGGATGGGAGATATCCTGACTGACTGAGGGCAAAATGAACCTCCCTGAGCCTCCCAGAGCATCCTATCCGAGCTTCCACAGCTCCAGGAATCCATGGGCTCGGCCAAACACGGGATGGAGGAAGCTCCAACTCCACCAGAGGCAACAGCCCCGGTTTGGAGGCTCCAGAGTTGCTGCTTTAGGGTTTTTCTGCTGAGCTTTGCCAGGTGCCAGCCAGAAGAGCAGGTCAGGTGAGGCTGCAGCAGCCAGGGAGACACGGGCAGGGAGGAAAAGGTTCTCATGGGAAGCAGGCACAGGGAGCTCACACAGATCCAAGGCTGAAGGCAGAATTCAGACTGTGGTCCAACAGCACGGGCTGAGACCCCCAGGAAACCCTAAAGGGCTGTTTGAAGGTGGTCAAACCCTTTTAGGGCTGCTCCTCAATAAAAGATTTCCACTTGGTGCTGAGTTGGCCCCAGTGGGTTTCCAGGCTGGAAGGAACCCGATCAGAACAGCTCAGAGCTGCTCCCAAGGAATTAAAGGTCGACCTTAGAGGTCCTTCCAACCAAAGTGGTTCTGATTTTGTCATTCACCAAGGTCAGTGTCCTGCCAGTCACTCAGTGCCCAGACTCTGCGTTTCCATCGGGATTTGAGGGGTCTGGAGTCAAAAATTCTCAGGGCCCAGCCCAGGAAAGGAAGCTCCTGCACAGGCAGGGGCTGAGCTGGAGCAGGGAAACGGGGAATGCACAGCCCAGAGCAACACCTTTACTCACACAGGAAAAAATCAGTCCTGCCCTAAAGCTGCCCTCCCTGCTCCAGCACCCAAACCCTGCAAAATCAGGGGAAAAAAAAAAAAAACCTCAGCCAAAAAAACCCCCAAATTAGGAGCTCAAACCACCAATTAGATGACAGGGAGACCTGGGAGCCAGGCCCACGCTGAGCACTCAAAAAGCAAACCCAGGGCACCCAGCTGGGGGTTCTGGCTGTGATTTCCACCCTCAGACGTTTGAGAAGTCATTTCCCCACCCCAAAGCCCTGTTCCTGCAGGGAGCCAAGCCCTGGTGTCACCACACCCCGAGCACAAACACTGCCAGGCTCTGGAGACGTGACTCAGCCCAGGAGGACAATTTTCCTCCTTTCAGTTGCTCTGAGCAACATATTTGTTCCTTCCCTCTGGTTACACGAGTTCCTCCAGCACCCACAGCCAGAGGGGCTTTGCTCCACACCCCCCCTTCCCAAACAGCCTGGCCAGGGGGACTTTCCCTCCCCATCCCAGCTTTGGAACTCTTTAGGGACAGACAGAGCAGCCGAATCCCGAGTTCTTTGGGGTTGTTGGGGGTCAAAGCCTTTCTGCTGGGGGTAATTAACCCTTCCCAGCAATAGCTGTGCACAAAACACTGTCAATCCACAGGGATGAGCTGACAGCCAACGTGATCCCAGAGCCTTTTCCTTCAGGAATCCCCCAGCTCCCACGAGCCAAGGAGGGTCTGGCACAGCCAGCTGCCCCCTGACCGTGGCAGAATGATTCTCCCAGGCAGGGTCTACCCCCAGCCAAGCAATTCCAGGATATTCCTGCCTCAGTTCCCACTAGGAATTGCTCAGCAGTGGCATTCCTGCCCTGGGGCTCTTCCCAAGCTGCCCATCTGCCCTACCCTTAAACCTTTGCTGCCCTCAAACTCTGCCTCACAGTGATGGATTTGGTGGCAGACCCACAGACTCTAAGGCAGCACTGAAAGGAGGGCTGGAACACGGCTGGACACAGGGGAACAGGAGTTATTTAGGCTTCCAGGAACACTCCAGCATGGCTGCAGAGAAAGAGGACAGGCTTCAAGTGGGTTTTCAGAGGAGGATTAACGCCTGTGCTTTGCAATTCCTTTTCAATTCCCAGCCTGAAGTGCTCTGAAGGCCTGGAGGCAATTCCAGGTACATGTCTGGAGGTGATCCCGGGTCCACCAGGGTGGGCTGGATGGGAAGCACACCCTGGACACCCTGGAAGGCTGCTCTGGGAGTGGCAACTTCTCCCCTCCCAGCAGAGCAGGTCTGGGGACAGAGCTCAGGGCCACGGTGTTGGGATCTATTTATAGAACCAGGGGATGGTTTGGGTGGGAAGGGACCTTGGAGACAATCCAGTTCCACCCCCAGGGACACCTCCCACCAGCCCAGGTTGCTCCAAGCCCCGTCCAACCTGGCCTTGGACACTCCCAGGGATGGGGCAGCCACAGCTCCCCTGGGTCAGAGCAAGCCAAGGCATCACTGCACGCCCAGAACAGGCACCACTGGAGGCTCCAGGGCTTGGGGACAACACAAGGAGGGACCCCCTGGGCTGCAGATCAACCTGGCTGAGGTTTTAGGCCCTGCAGAGCTCAGGGTGACTCCTCTGCCCTCCGTGGGCTCAGCAGCCACAGCCCCGGGGCAGCTCTGGGGTGTCACTTCCCCTGCGGAAGCAGAGACATCACCCAGCACCTTCCCCAGCACCTTCCCGTGGGGGCAGGGACAGCAGCACGGCCCCAAACCCTCCCAGGACGGGCTGAGAGCTGAGGGGCAGCACCAGGGCTGTGGGCAGGTGGGTTTTGCTTCCCTGGCAGCCCCACAGAGCAGCGAGTTTTCCACGGATCCCAGGAGGGAAAGGGGCTTTCCGGGTTGCAGAGCAAGCCCAGCAGCGCAGCAGAGGCACCACAGACGCGTTTTCCCCTCCCAGCAGCCCCTCACAACTTCTGCAAACACGCCCTGGCTGCCCTTTGGACTTTGCTCCAGGTGCAGGAAAAGCGGGGAGGGAGGCACTGCAGCACCCGGCCAATCCCAGGGTTTTCTGGGAAGTGGGTCAGTTCTCCCAGCCAGGAGCCCCAGGAGAGGTGAAGCCCTGGGCAGCGGTTTGGGTGGGATGTGTTGGCCCACGAGTGCCACGATTTTTAGGAAGAGGAAGCAGATAAAGAGCCCGAGAAGCACAAGATGGTGACTGCAGGCTCCTGCCTGCTTCCCAACAGCTGGAATCCACCATCTCCGGGTGTTCCTGGACACACAATCACCAGCCCAGACAGAGCACAGACCCCAGACAGTGTCTGAGCAGGAGGAAGTGACGGATCATCCCCCCTTGCCTTCCGAATATCCACAATCCCAATAACCCCCTTCCCTTTCCAGTGATCCACAACCCCACCCCCCTTCCAATTATCCCCAATCCCAACATCCTGCAGCTACTGGAGGCCAGCCCAGGCTCCAGGAGGCTGAGCCACTCACTGCCCCCAAAACCCAGGACACAGGGGTGACAGTTCAGCTCCGAGCCATTCCCAGCCCCAGGAGGAAACATCATCCCTTAAAAATGTCAGCACCAGGGTCTGCAAAGCTCAGGAATGTCGCTGGAGAGCCCAGCATTCTTCCAGTTACTTTTTTTAGTCCCTAAACTGGTCGTCCCAGAAGCCTGGGAGAGGAGGGGGAGGAGGAGAACAGCTCAGCTCTCCAGGATGGGTTAGTTGGGAAGTAAATCCCCTGGGAACAGCACAGGGAATGGAGACCCACCACCACCTTCCTCACCTCCAGCCCAGAGCTTTGGCTTTTGATGGGAAAATACCCAGAAAAAGGGATACTCCATGTTAAAGGAGGCAGCCCGGGGATTGGAACAGGGAAGTATCAATTGGGATGGAAGATTTGGGGAAAAAAAAAATAAAAGGGGAAAAAGCTGGATAATGGAAACCAGATGATGTTCCCAGCTCCAGGGAAGCATTAACTGTTGCTTTCCTTCGGCCTCCGCAGGCACAGGGATGTGCTGCCTTTTAATTAGAGATATTACAGTAAATATATCAATTTGATATACAAGGGAAAGTCCTGGATGCCACTGGAGAACCCTGGGAAAAGGGCTCCATCCACGTCGCCCAGCACAAGAAGTGCCACCTCCAGCAGCCCCCCAGGGCTGGGAGGAGTGTGGGGGACCCACGGGATTAATGGGGTCCCAGAGGGACGTGATCCCCCCGGGATTCGGGTGGGCAGCGTGGAAACGCCGCCGGGAACGGGGGTCCCGTGGGGATATCACCGGGAAAAGGATGGGGGGGGGGAAGAACCACATTCCCTGGTGCTCCCCAGGGCTGGAAAGAGCGTGGGGGACCCCCCGGGACAATGGGGTCCCACAATGATGTGACCTCCAAGACTCGGTGGAAATACCCCCGGAAAAGGGGGGCCTGAAGGGGCAGCGTGGAAATATTCCCTGGAAAAGGGGGGCCTGAAGGGGCACTGTGGAAATATTCCCTGGAAAAGGGGGTCCTGAAGAGGCACTGTAGAAATATTCCCTGGAAAAGGGGGTCCTGAAGAGGCACTGTAGAAATATTCCCTGGAAAAGGGGGTCCTGAAGAGGCACTGTAGAAATATTCCCTGGAAAAGGGGGTCCTGAAGGGGCAGCGTGGAAATATCCCTGGAAAAGGGAGTCCAGAGGGGGCAGCGTTGAATTCCCCCCGGGAATGTGGGATGGCGGAGAACCACGTCCCCTGGAGCAGCACAAGGAATTGCCACCCCCCGGAACCCCCCGAGACCTCGAAGGAGCGTGGGGACCCCCGGGACAACGAGATTCCACAGGGATGCGACCCTATGGAAACACCCCCCCGGGAATGGGGGTTGGGGCGGAGGGAACCATCCCACCCAGAGGCAACTCCATAGGAAAAACCCTCCCGAATCCATCCACGTGCGACCCCCTGTCCCCCCCAAAACTCACCTTATCCAAGCAGTTCACCTTCTCCGTGGGATACACGATCTTCCCGCAGCGCGCACAATTGGGATTCATGGCTGAAAACTCGCGTGGAGGGGGAGGGAAAAAAACTCGCTCCCACCCTCCTCCGCTGCTCCTTCTTCCTCCTCTTCTTCTTTCTGAGCCGCCGCCCGCGATGTCGCGACTTTAAATAGTCGGGAAGGGGTGGGGGGTGTGGAGGGAGGAAAAAAAAAAAGGAGGGGGAAGTGGGAGGGACCGGGAGCGGGGGAGGGGCGCCCGCGCGTCAGGCCCGTCCTCTTACGCGAACCGTCCCTCTTCTTACGCGCCGGGCGCCGCCGAGCTTAAATATTCACGGGAAAAAAAAAAAAAAGGCTAAAAAGGGGGTGAAAAATGCGAAATAACGATGTTTGGGCCGAGGCGGGATTCGAACCCGGGGACTTCCCACCTTCCCTGGGCAGAGGGACCCCCTAGCGGACGGGAGGAGCGTAGGGGGGTATAGCTCAGTGGTAGAGCATTTGACTGCAGATCAAGAGGTCCCCGGTTCAAATCCGGGTGCCCCCTGGAATTGCGAATTTTAATTTTACCACCCGATTTTTTTTGAGGATTTCCCGGGGGGGGGGGATGAGGCAGGAGGATCCCGAGCCCGCACGCCCCGCGCGGCCTCCCCCCGTTCCACGCGCGGGCGGAGCGCCCGCGCGTGGAACGGGGGGAGGCCGCGCGGGGCGTGGAACGTGAGGGGAAAGCAGCGCCCGGCGGCCATTTTGAGCAGGCGGGGGTATAGCTCAGTGGCAGAGCATTTGACTGCAGATCAAGAGGTCCCCGGTTCAAATCCGGGTGCCCCCTTGTTTTCCGTTTTTAATTATTTTTCCCCTTTTTCAGGCGGTTCTCGCCCCGAATTATTGCGCCCCGAGCGCTGCGTGCAGTTCTGGGCTCTTTAATTTAAGGTGCTGGTGCAAAGAAGGGTCGGGAGCACAAGTCCGTGAGGGAGCTGGGGGGGCTCAGCCTGGAGAAAAGGAGGCTCGGGGGGACCTTCTCACTGTCTACAACTCTCTACAACAGGAGCAGGGAGCCATGGGGGCATCAGGCTCTGCTCCCGGGCAATAGGACACGAGGACGCAGGCTTAAGCTGCGCCAGGGGAGGTTTAGGTTGGATTTTAGGAAGAATTTCTTTACAGAGAGAGCGATCAGGCTTTGGAATGGGACACCGGGCGTTGGAATGGGCTGCCCAGGGAGGTGGTGGGGTCACCCATCCCTTGAGGTCACAGAATCATGGAATCAGCCAGGTTGGAAAAGACCTTGAGATCACCCAGTCCAACCCGTGACCCCACCTCATCACCCAGACCGTGGCACTGATGCCACATCCAGGCTCTTCCTAAACACCCTCAGGGATTGGTGACCCCACCACCTCCCTGGGCAGCCCATTCCAATGCCCAGTGTCCCATTCCAGTGCCCAGTCACTCTCTCTGTGAAGAACTTCTTCCCAATGTCCACCCTAAACCTCTCCTGGCAGAACTTAAGATCCTCTTGTCCTAGTGCTGGTGCCCTGGGAGCAGAGCCTGATCCTTCCCTGGCTCCCTGCTCCTGTCAGGGAGTTGTAAGAGAGTGAGATGGTCCCCCCTGAGCCTCCTTTTCTCCAGGCTGAGCCCCCCCAGCTCCCTCAGCTGCTCCTCACAGGATTTGTGCTCCAGCCCCTCCATGTCCTTCCCGAATTGAGGGCTCAGAGCTGGGCACAGCACTCGAGGTGTGGCCTCACCAGTGCCCAGCACAGGGGCAGAATCCCCTCCCTGCTCCTGCTGGGCCACGCTCTTCCCGATCCAGGCCAGGATCCATTGGCCTCCTTGGCCACCCGGGCACCCCTGGCTCGTGTTCAGTCAATGCCAAGTCCTCATTGGGTGACAGGGTGGACTGGATCATCTCAGAGGTCTTTTCTACTCTGGTTGACTGTGATTCTGTGGCGTGGTTGTTTTATCCCGGTTTTATCCCGGTTTTCCCGGTGCCGGGGTTGTGTGAGGGCGCGGCGTTCCCCGCCGCCTGCAGGGGGCGCTGTTCCCCCCTCCCTCAGCCCCGGGGCGGGGCGGGCGCGTCACGTGACTGGTGCCGCCTCTTCCGGCGCCAAGATGTCGAAGCGAGGTGAGGCCCGGGCCGGCTCCGGCACTATCCGGCTCCATCCGCCGCCATCCCGGCACGGCCAGCGCCCTCCCGCGTCCCGACGGCCCGCTCCGGGGTCCCCATGGCCGCTGCGGCGGAGAGGGGACGCGGGCAAGAGGCGCTGGGCGCGGATGGCGCGGGCGGTGTGGCCGCCCCCGCTGCCCGGGGCCCTGATCGGGCCTTGCCCGCGGGTTAACGCTCTTCTCGACCCGCAGGACGCGGAGGTTCGTCCGGGGCCAAGTTCCGCATCTCCCTGGGTCTCCCGGTGGGGGCTGTGATCAACTGCGCCGACAACACGGGTGAGCGGCGGGCTGGGGCTGGGACCGAGGGGGCGGCAGCGGGAAAGGGACCTCTGGGAGCCGGGGAGACCCCCTGGAACCGGGGGAGCCAGTTCCAGTAGGAAAGAGCCCCCCTCCAGCCGGGGGAACCCCATTGGAACTGTGGTGGGGGCCAGTGGGAAGGAACCCGTCTAGAACCGGGACATACTCCCTGGAACCGGGGGGACCCTGAAGGAAGGAGCCCCTCTGGAACCGGTAGAGACCCTCGGGAATGAGCCTCGTGGAGACGGGGGAGTCCCACTGGGGACCTAGCGGGAAAAGGAGCCCTCTGGAATGGGGGAGCCCTGCAGGAAGGAGTCCCCCTGGAATCAGGAGAGTCTGGTGGGAAGGACACCCCCTGGAATCGAGGGACCACCCCTGGAACTGGGGGAGCCCCGCGGGAAGGAATCCCCTTGAAATCGGGGAGGAAGGAGCCCCCCGGGGTAACGCAGAGGGTGACCAGGTGTTGAGTGAATTCCCAAAGCCCGGTTTTCCATCAAAAAGCCCTTGCTGTGCCTTTGGCTCAGCGGGAGGAGACAGCAGTGGGTGTCCCTTCAGTGAAGCTGGATGTCCTGGGATAACACCTTTCTGGAACAATGGGAGTGCTGCTCTCCACAGGGGCCAAGAACCTGTACATCATCTCCGTGAAGGGCATCAAGGGCCGGCTGAACCGGCTGCCGGCGGCCGGCGTGGGAGACATGGTGATGGCCACGGTGAAGAAGGGCAAGCCTGAGCTGAGGAAGAAGGGTGAGTCCCACCGTTCCTGTCGTGGAAAGCGGGGGACAAAGGCCCCGGAGTGTCTCCTCCTCCCCCCCCCTTCTGAAAAGCACTCGTTGGGTCTGTGCCGTGGCTCAGGGAGTTGTCGTGGAAGGGCAGAGCAAAGGCGCCGCTTTTGGGTGAAGTGGCAGCTCGTGCTGCTGATTTCAATCAGTGGTGGGACAGCTGGGCTTGGGGTCATGGAATAGGGTGGGTGGGAAGGAACCTTGGAGATGATCCAGTTCATTCCCACCCCTGCCATGGGCAGGGACATCTTCCACTAGCCCAGGTTGCTCAACCTGGCCTTGGACACTTCCAGGGATGGGGCAGCCACAGCTGCTCTGGGAGTTCCATTCCAGTCCCTCACCACCCTCACAGGGAGGAATTCCTTCCCAAAACCCTCTGCTGAGTCCATTTCTCCATCTATAAAAGAGGAGCAATTTTGCATGGATCTGTGAAGTTGGATCATGGAATCCTGGAATGGTTTGGGGGGGAAGGAACCTCAAAGCCCATCCAGTCCCACCCCCTGCCATGGGCAGGGAACAGGTTTGCTCCCGCTCCAGAGGAGTTTTTGCTGAATATTGTTTGTGAATTAATGGCTTATTTAGAAATAAAGGTGGGAAGGTGGGAAAACAGTGGATCATCCAGGTGTAGACACAGCTCTGAGTGTCACACGCTCAGTTTTAAGGGGACTGTTGACCACAAACCAAACCTCTTCTTAGTGGAACACCACAAATGTGAGATGTAAAGTTAAAGAACACCCCAAGTTTGTGCCTTGGGTTTGATGCTGCAGCAGAGCAGCTCCTGAGGGACATCCCCCTGGAGTGTTTATCCCAAGGTCTGTGACCCTGAGCTGCTCCTTTCCCTTCCCAGTGCACCCGGCCGTGGTGATCCGGCAGCGGAAATCCTACAGGAGGAAAGACGGGGTGTTCCTCTACTTCGAAGACAACGCAGGAGTGATTGTAAATAACAAAGGAGAAATGAAAGGTGAGGGTTGGAATCGTGTGGGTTCCCACTGGGAATGTGGGGAGGGGGGCATTGCCACAGGGCCGAGCTTTCCTGAGGGAGAGGACCCAGGTTCCACTCAGAGAGTGGGAAATGCAGCCCTGGACCATCTGTGCCCTTTAATCGTGGAATTCCAGAATGGTTTGGGTTGGAAGGGACCTTAAAGCTCATCCTTCCACCCCCAGGGACTCCTTCCCTGTCTAACCTCGAACACTTCAGGGATGGGGCAGCCACGGCTTCTCTGGGAATTCCATTCCCCCCTCCCAGGGCAGAACTGATGCTCTGTTATCCCTGTTTTCCAGGCTCAGCAATCACAGGCCCCGTGGCCAAGGAATGTGCGGATCTGTGGCCCAGGATCGCCTCCAACGCCGGGAGCATCGCCTGAGCCTCCCCCTGAGCCTCTGCAGAGGCAGCAAATAAAAGGCCTTGTACCCAACTCCGTGCTGTGTTTCTTGCCAAAGGTGCTGGAAGAAGGGAGGTGGTGCTGGGAAGGATTTTTATGGAGCTCCTTGTGTGTTTCAGCAGGAAAACGGGATTTGGGGGCTTTTTATATCTTAAGTCTGTTTTTCGGGCAGGTTCTTGCCCTGCTGGAAAAACACCTGGAATGGCTTAAATTTTAGCAGCAGTGAATTGATCCAGTGGGTGTGCACAGACAGGAGCTGGGAGGGGTCTGTGGGAGCCCTGCCTTTGTGCAGGAGCTCTCAAAACTGTAGAGTTTCTGGAATTTTCTTCCAGAATTGGCAATTTTAACTGCTTAGGGATAATTTTAACTACTCAGAGATACTGTGGGGGAGAAATACTGCCCGAAACAGCTGCCCCATGAGCTGCAGGTCCTGGTGGGCAGTGGGATCTGAGGAATGTCCCTCAGGACACGTGGAGGCCACTCCTGTCATCCGAGGGAGCGGCTGAAGCAGGAGCTGCTGAACCCTCGATGCCAATTCCACGTGGAAGGTCTGAGCTGAGCTTCCAGGATCAGCTCCAGAGGCTTCAGGAGCAGAGTGGGGAGGTATGTCCACAGACAGGCTGTGGTTTTCCTGGTGTTTCTGGAGCAGAGGGAAGAGTGGTTTGGGTGAAAATGTCTCATCCCTGGGCTCACCAGTGACTGTCCTGGTTTTGGGCCCTGGTGCCCTGGAAAACCCACCCTGAAACAGGGGCTGCTCCCAGGTCTGGCTGCAATTCCTGCCTCCATCTGCCCTGGCACTAAGGGCATTTTCCCTCAGCACAGTGCCTTTCTTTCCCTCTGCTTGGAGATTCCTGATGTTTTTGTGCAATTCCTGGTGCCATTCCCGGGGTTTCAGTGCAGGGAGGGTGGGGAAACAGAGTGAAGCCTCACAGATTTGGAAGCACAAACCCAGGGGAATGATGGGACAAACCAACAGGGCCTTGCACTGACTGGTTTGGGAATTTTTTAACTGATTTTTTGATTTTCTTTTTTTCTTTTTAACCATCTCTCTGGCCTAACCACGAACCTGCAAAATCCCGTGGCCCAAAAAGTGTTCCTTGCCACTCCCCCTGGAGATGCAGGGACCTGCTCAAGCCTAAGGAACAAACTTGTTCCCCCCTGATGCTTTAACAGCCACGTTTCTGGTTTTCTTCTTTCCATGGCCTTGGATTCTTGGATTAAAACATTTTGGGTTTAATTTTTTTGGGAGGGGATGTTTTTGTGGCTGAAGTCCTGCCTGCCCGTGGGAAGCAGTGAATTAATTCCTTGTTTTGCTTTCTCTGCTTAACTAAAACTAACTATATTTCAACCCATGAGTTTTCCAGCTTTTTACCCTTCCAATTCTGTCCTGGATCCTGCTGGTTGGGGGAGTGAGTGAGCAGCTGCATGGGGCTTGACTGCTGGCTGGGTTTAAACCAGGACAAGTTAAAGGAAACTAATGTAAAAAAAGTGCAGTTTCCAAGGATAATAAAAAAAAAAATCTGAATTAGGAAGATCTTGGGCAATATATTGGGGGTTGCCCTGTCATTCTTAATGCCACCACGTATTATGGGGAAGGACATTATTTTTCCTTGTGTTTTAGAGGAAATTAAGTGGGAATTCATTAGCTTGACCCTCAAGGGCTGGCTGGGAGGGTGGTGAGAGCCCCAGGCTGGGGTTTGGGGTGGAAGGAGGAGCAGGGTGGGAGCAGCCCTGGAATGTGGCAGGGATGAGGTGTGGGAGCAGCCCCGGGATGTGGGAGCAGCCCCGGGATGTGGGAGCAGCCCCGGGATGTGGGAGCAGCCCTGGGACTTGGCAGGGCTGAGGTGTGGGAGCAGCCCTGGGATGTGGGAGCAGCCCTGGAACGTGGGAGCAGCCCTGGAACATGGCAGGGATGAGGTGTGGGAGCAGCCCTGGGATGTGGCAGGGCTGAGGTGTGGGAGCAGCCCTGGACTGTGGCAGGGCTGAGGTGTGGGAGCAGCCCTGGGATGTGTCAGGGCTGAGGGGTGGGAGCAGCCCTGGGAATGTGGCAGGGCTGAGGTGTGGGAGCAGCCCTGGACTGTGGCAGGGCTGAGGTGTGGGAGCAGCCCTGGAATGTGGCAGGGCTGAGGTGTGGGAGCAGCCCTGGAATGTGGCAGGGCTGAGGTGTGGGAGCAGCCCTGGAATGTGGCCGTGTCACTGCCCACAAGGAGCCTCCCTGGCCCTGCCTCCCTCACGGGGGTATAGCTCAGGGGCAGAGCATTTGACTGCAGATCAAGAGGTCCCCGGTTCAAATCCGGGTGCCCCCTCCCCTTTTATTTTTTTTTTCCCCTTCTTTTCATCCCCCAGGATTTGGTTTGGAGCTCTCCATCCCCACATTTCCCCCCCAGAGCTCTTGTGCTGGTTGCAGGCTGCAGGTGACCCCCAGCAGGGCAGAGGAGCCTCTGCACAGTGTTCCCAAGGAGAGGGATGAGTATTTCTTTGAGAACCTGCTTTTCTGCCCTGGGATTAATTAGCAGTTTTGCTGGGATGGCAATTAGCAGGGAGATTCCTGCTGGGAATGCTGGCTGGAAGCAGGGGGTATAGCTCAGTGGTAGAGCATTTGACTGCAGATCAAGAGGTCCCTGGTTCAACTCCAGGTGCCCCCTCTCTTTTCCCTTCATTTTTTTCTCTTCCTTTGGCCAAAATCTTTCCCAGGAGGAAGCTGGGGAGCTCTTGGTGGATCTGGGAGTTTGTTCTGTGCACTCAACCTTGGTTCTGAGCTTCAGCTTCAAAGGTATCGTGGCTCTGACTATGGGGAAACTCCAGAGGTTGTGCCCTGTGTGAGCAACTTCTCACTGTCTGGGCCTTCCTCTGTTCTTCATTTTCTGCAGTGATCACATTTATCACAATTTATGGTATTTAACTCCCTTTGGCAGGCACACAAAGGGAGCTTGCAAGAAAAAGAATCCGACCCACAGACAGAAAAAACTTGTTTCTTTCCAAATAAATGTTTTTTGTATCTACCTGTGCACACCCTGCACCAAGGGGGGTATAGCTCAGTGGTAGAGCATTTGACTGCAGATCAAGAGGTCCCTGGTTCAACTCCAGGTGCTCCCTTCTCTTTTCCCTTCATTTTTTTCTCTTCCTTTGGCCAAAATGTTTCCCAGGGAGAAGGTGGGGAGCTCTTGTTGGATGTGGGAGTTTGTGCTGTGCACTGAATGTTGGTTGGGAGCCTTGGGATTGAAGGAAATGAGGCCCTGTTGGGAAGGGGCAGGGGTTGTGCACTGAGGAACTGCTGAGCTTGTTTTGTCTGTTGTTAATTCTCTGCAGTACTCCCATTTAGCAGAATTGATAATATTTGGCATCATTTCTTCTGTTTAACTGGCTGTAGAGCCTGTGGCAGGTCCTTTAAGGTGCACAGGGGGCTGTCAAATAAAGGAATACAAACCATAGATATCAAAACTTGTCTGTCTCCATAAACATTTTAAAATATCCCTGTGCACATTCTGCACCAAGGGGGTATAGCTCAGTGGTAGAGCATTTGACTGCAGATCAAGAGGTCCCTGGTTCAACTCCAGGTGCCCCCTCTTTTCCTCTCCTTCAGCCTTTATTTTGCCAAAATCTTTCCCAGAAAGAAGCTGGAGAGCCCCTTCCTGAATCTGGCAGCTTGTGCTGTTCTCTCCATGTGGTTCTGAGCTCCATCTTTGAAGGTTCCAAGGCCCTGACTCCTGGGAAGCTCCAGGAGCTGTGCCCTGTGTGAGTAACTACTCACTGTTTGTGTGTGCCTTTCTCTGTTCCTAACTCTATATTTACCAAAACTGACAATATTTCCCAGAACTGACCATATTTCCCATCATTTCTCCTGTTTAACTCCCTGTACAGCCTTTGACAGGCAGGGTGCAGGGGGCTGTTGAGTAAAAGAGCCCAAGCAGTGGACACAGAAATGTGTTTCTCTTCATAAATGTTTTTAAATCCCTTTGTTCAGGTGCAGCCCCAGGGGGGTATAGCTCAGTGGTAGAGCATTTGACTGCAGATCAAGAGGTCCCTGGTTCAACTCCAGGTGCCCCCTCTCTTTTCCCTTCATTTTTTCTCTTCCTTTGGCCAAAATGTTTCCCAGGAAGAAGGTGGGGAGCTCTTGCTGGATGTGGGAGTTTGTGCTGTGCACTGAATGTTGGTTGGGAGCTTTGGGATTGAAGGAAGTGAGGCCCAGTTGGGAAGGGGCAGGGGTTGTGCACTGAGGAACTGCTGAGTTTGTTTGTACTTCTGTCTGTTGTTAATTCTCTGTAGTACTCACATTTACAGAATTGATGATATTTGGCATAATTTCTGCTGTTTAACTGGCTGTCCAGGCTGTGGCAGGTCCTTTAAGGTGCACAGGGGGCTGTTGAGTAAAGGAATGCAAACCATGGCCCTCCAAACTTGTCTGTCTCCATAAACATTTTAAAATCCCCCTGTGCAGGTGCAGGGTCAGGGGGGTATAGCTCAGTGGTAGAGCATTTGACTGCAGATCAAGAGGTCCCTGGTTCAACTCCAGGTGCCCCCTTTTTGGTCCCTTCTCACCCTTCTTTTTTCTCCCACATCCTCCTCACACACAGCCCACAGAGACACCCCCTTACCCCTCTGAGGCCTTGGGAATCACTTGATGATGTTTTGCCAAGCATGAGAGCAGGTTTTGACCTTTCCTCTCTGCTCTCCATGTCCACATGGAGGACATGGAGAGCTCAACTCCACAGGCTCAGCTCCACAGCTGCTGCTCCAGTTCTTCCTGTCGGAGTAATTACCCCTGATTTAACCAGTAAATTACCCCCGGGTTAACCAGTGAATTACCCCTGATTTGACCAGTGGATGACACGTTTCCAGCGGTGCTGGGACGTTCCCCGGGGGCAGCCGAGGCTGGGATGACACAGGTCGGTGTGTGGGTGCCCCCGGGGCTCGAACCCGCGGCCCCGGGTCCCGCGGGCGGTGGCGCTGCCCCTGAGCCGCCCCCGGGGCGGGGCCGGGGGGGGCGGGAGGGGGCGAGGCGGGAAAAGGTGGCGCAGGGGCAGCGCGGGGGGTTGGGGACAGCGGGGACACCGGTTCGAACCCGCGCTGGGCCGGGAGGGCACCGGTTCCACACAGAGGGGGGGAGTCACTGGTTCTAAGTGGGGCTGGGGGGTCCCCAGTTCTAACCTGGGATGGGATGGGGGTCCCCAGTTCAACGCAGACTGGGAGGTTACTGGTTCCAAGCCGGGCTGGTTGTGACTCTAACTGGGGACAGGGGACTGCAGCTCTACCCCAGGCTGGGGGGGTCACTGGGCTGGGAGTGGGGGTCCCCAGTTCTAATCTGTGCTGGGATGGGCGTCCCCGATTCTAACGCACAGTGGGAGAGTCAATGGTTCTAATTCTAACTTGGGAGAGGGGTCCCCAGCTCTAACCCAGACTGGGGGTCACTGGTTCTAACCTGGGAAGGGACAGGGCGGGCCCGGTTCTAACCCACCCTGGGATGGGAATTCCCAGGTTCTAACCCAGGAGGTCACAGGCTCTGACTCGGGAGATCCCAAGCCCTGCCGAACCCGGAGGCACAAACCTTCCCGTCTGCACATTAACGCAATTACAGCTCCCTGCCAGACCTGTCCCGTGGCTTCTGTGCAACTGGAATTACTCACTTTAATCCCCAGGCGTTTCTCTGGGATTGCTCCTACCAGCCTCACTTAAACGGATCTTGCCTTAATCCCCTGGAAGTGCCCAAGGCCGGGTTAGACGGGGCCTGGAGCAACCTGGGCTATGGAAGGTGTCCCTGGGAGTGGGGCTGGATGGGCTTTAAGGTCTTTCCAACCCAAACCGTTCTTCCCTTCCCTCCTCCTCTCGCACTGCCCGTCCCAGCGCCGCCATCTTGCCGACTGCCGGAAGTGACGCTGAGGACGCCGGCGCGATGTGATGACGCAGTTCCGGTCCCGGTAGCGGCGGGGGACGCGCTCTCCCGGAGGCCGCGATGGGGGGGGGAGACCTGGTGAGGGTCCGGGGGGGAAGAGCGGGCTGAGAGGGGACGGGAAGGGCTTACGGGGGATGGGGGGAGTCTGAGAGGGACGGGGGGAACGGGCGGGGCTGAGGGGGGTCGCGGGTTGGGGGTGAGAGCGGTCGGGGGGGATTGAGGGAGAACGGAGGGGGCTGAGTGGGGTCTGAGGGAAGGGAGGAGGCGCTTAGAGGGGCCAGAGTGGGTTGAGGGGGGCTGAGAGGGGATCGGGGAGAGGCTGAGGAGGTTGGGAGGGGGAGCTGAGGGGAGTTGGAGGGGGTTGAGAGGGGCCAGTGGGGGATGAGGGGCCGGGGGAGGGTGAAGGGGCTCAGAGGGGCTGAGGGGCGGGATGAGGGGCTGGAGGAGGACGAGGGGTGTAAGGGGGATCATGGGGGGGCTGAGAGGAGTCTGAGGGAGAGGGGGGCTGAGAAGGGTCTGATGGGGGACTAAGATGGGGGTTGAGAGGGGTCGTGGAGGAACAGAGAGGGGCTCCAAGGCAGCCCTGGAGCTCCCTGGGCTCAGCCTCCCTGCCCATCCCCCTGTGCCCTCGGTGCCAATCCCAACCCCGTCCCCGCGTGCCCCCAGAACTTGAAGAAGAGCTGGCACCCCCAGACCCTGCGCAATGTGGAGAAGGTGTGGAAGGCGGAGCAGAAGCATGAGGCCGAGAGGAGGAAGATCGAGGAGCTGCAGCGGGAGCTGCAGGAGGAGCGGGCGCGCGAGGAGATGCAGCGCTACGCCGAGGACATGGGCACGCTGCGGTCAGGGGCTGGGCAGCAGGGGAGCAGGGAATGAGTGGGAGGGGCTGGGAGGGACCTGGGAGCACATCCAGTCCCACCCCACGGGCAGGGACACCTTCCCCTAGCCCAGGTTGCTGCAAGCCCCGTCCAGCCTGGCCTTGGGCGCTCCCAGGGATGGGATGGGGCGGCCACAGCTGCTCTGGAGAATCCACTCCACCACCTCCCCACCCTCTCAGGGGGGAATTCCTTCCCAATATCCCATCCAAACCTAACTTTGCTTCGCTTTGAATCCCTTCCCCCTTGTCCTGCCACTCCAAGTCCTTGTAAATACTCCCTCTCCATCTTTCCTGAAGCTCCTCCAGGCACTGAAAGGCCACAGTTAAGTCATCCCTAAACCTTCTCCTCTCCAGGCTGAACAATCCCATTTCTCCCAGCCTTTCCTCATAGGAGCTGCTCCCTCCCTCTGATCATCTTGGTGCCTCCTCTGGACTCATTCCAGCAGCTCCATGTCCTTTCTGTGCTGGGGAAATAACAATAACAATAATAATAATAATAAAACATTTCTATTCACCTTAAACCTTACGTTTTAAGCTTTAAACTCTACCTTCAGAACTGCAAGGAGGAAAATAAATTGGTGGTTGTTTTTTTTTTTTTCCAACAGGAAAAGGGAAGAGAAGCTGGAGTGGATGTACCAGGGCCCCGGGGGGATGGTGAACAGGGAGGAATATCTCATGGGGCGCCCTGTGGACAAGTTCATCTTCGAGAAGGCCGAGGACAAGGAGGCAGGGTGTTCCAGTGAGACTGGGCTGCTGCCAGGATCCATCTTTGCCAAGTCTGGGGCCAACTCCGTGCTGGACATGGCCAACAAAATCCGGGAGGACCCTCTGTTCATGATCAGGTGCTGGGAGGGAGCTCCAGGGAGGGGGGTCCTGGCTGGGAGCTGGGCTGTGGGGCTTAGAAACACTGCAGGGCCACGTTTATATGGGTGTTTGGATTCATACACCTTGGAAATGCCTTTAAATTCAAAAATTTTGGACGTGCCTGTCAATTTTTATAAGTGCCTTTACATTTTTATGAAGGTATTTATCTTATAAACATTTATCTTAAAAGACATATTTATCTTAAAAACATATTTATCTTAATATTTATCTTAAAAGACATTTTCGTGTGTGTCTTTAAATTTAGGGATTTTATAAATGTCTTTCAAGTTTATAAACTCCCATAGATTTTTTATAAATGCCTTTACATTTTTATAAATATATTTATCTTCTAAACACTGGAAAGACATTTTTATACATCTTTAAATTGATTTGGTTTGTAAATGTCTTTATAAATGTCTTTAACTTTATAAATGTCTTTATAAATGTCTTTATAAATGTCTTTATAAATGTCTTTATAAATGTCTTTAACTTTATAAATGTCTTTAACTTTATAAATGTCTTGAAATTTGTATCTTTCTTTAACTTTGTGTCTTTGACTTTGTAAATATCTTTATGTTTTTAAAGAGGTCTTTACCCTATAAACAGTGTAGAGACATTTTCCCATTTATTGAAATATATAAATACAAATGTATTAAAAATAAGCACCAGGCATTTACTGGCATTTGAGGCAGGTTGATGGTAACAAATCTTTGTTTGTCCTGCTTTTTGCACCTTAAATGGAGGAGAAAAGGGCAGATTCATCCTTTATGTGTTCTTAGAGCTTGCACTTCTCATGAAAACGTGATATTTTGTGTGTTTGAAAACACTGATATTTTTATTTTTCCTGCTTTAGAAAGAGGGAGGAGGAGAAGAAGAGGGAAGTTTTGAACAACCCCGTGAAAATGAAGAAAATCAAAGCTTTGGTAGGTGCCTCTCAGGGTTCCTTTGCACAGAACACACTGACCCAGGGGGAGGCTCAGAAATCACAAGTTTTGCTGAGCTCTTTCCTGACCAAAACTCTTTAATTTTGAGAGAGGACCCTGTTGGGTGCCTCGGGTTTTGTTCCAGGAGCTTTTCCCCAGAGAACTTTTGATTTTCCCTTGTGATTCTGAGCCCCCTGAGGGGTGGGGATGGTGATAATGACTGACAAGGAGATGGGGTTTTGCTCTGCAGCTGCAGAACAGTTTGGACAAAAAGGAGAAGAAGAAGAAGAAGGAGAAGAAGAAGAAGCACAAGAAGCACCGACGGCGCAGCTCCAGCAGCGACAGCTCCAGCAGTGAGGAGGAGAGAAGCAAAAATAAGTAAGTTTTGAGGTTTTGTGGCAAGAATACCTCGTTCCCTCGTTAAATTATTTGGTTTTCAAGTCCTCTCTTTGAGTCTTTAATTGGCTTAAATGTTCCTGTGTTGTTACTTCGTTGGTTTTGCATCGTTAAGGTGCCATAAAAAATAATTTAATGTTAAAAAAACCCCCATATTCTTGCAGTTCATCTTCACCAAAAGGACTGTTCTGTTTTCTCTGTAGGTCTCAGAAGAGGATGGACAATTCCTCCTGGAAACCTGCTCCTTACAAAGTCCCAGGATATGGTTTGCAGGTATGTGTGTGTCCCAATCCCAGTGCCCTGAGTGAGGGAAAACCAAAGAGTTTTGGGAGTTTGCTGCAAATCTGCTGCACCAAGTGGAAGAGGATTATGAGGGGAACACGATTTAATGAATTTTAGATTCAATTTGCAGCCATCTAAGCCTTGAAATTAAAATTATTCAGATCCTGGTGGGACTTTTGTCTGCTGAGAATTTGAGTTAAGGTTTGTTTAGTTTCTCAGAGTGTTACCCATGGAATCGTGGGATGGTTTGGGTTGGAAAGGACCTTAAAGATCATTTAATTCCAACCCCCTGCCAAGGGCAGGGGCACCTTCCACTATCCCAAGCTCCAAGCCCTGTCCAACCTGGCCTTGGACACTTCCAGGGATGGGGCAGCCCCAGCTTCTCTGGGAAATCCATTCCAACACCTCCCCGCCCTCACAGGGAGGAGTTTCTTCCCTCGTCTCTCCCAACACTCAGCTCGGCTGCCTTGTTTAGTCTTCTGAACATCAGGCAGAAATAACATTTTTAGACACATTTTTTTTAGGCAAGGGGTGAACAGGAACCTGGGGAGGGACAGAAATAAACCCCAACCACACGTGCACCCCTCCCTGAGGTCTCCTCTGGGGCCTTCCACTGTTCTCCTCCAAGATCCTTCTGAATTGCAGGTGAGAGACTCAGAGCAGAGCCACAGGTCCCGCAGCTCCCCAGGGCCTGGCCAGGACAGGGCTCCCCACAGGCCCCGGGGTCGCTCCAGGAGCTCCTCCCGCTCCCCCCAGAGACATCCCAGCAGGAGGAACTCGGAGCAATCCGGCTCCAGGGGCTCGGGATCTCCTTCCAAACACAGCAAACAGTGAGTGGGGGTGACCTGGCTCGGGGGGGAAATTCCCTGGGATCAAAATTCCATCTCCTGCCACTTTTGTGTCCTGACATTGTTGCTCAGTGCTGGGTGGAAAGGTGGGAAGGGCAGGAGCTGTCCAGGAGCACCCAGGGAGCTGCTGGAGGGGACAATCCCACTCTTCATTTGGGACACCCTCTCTAATCACACCCTTTGGGTATTGCTTGTGACTCTGCTTTATTTGGGCTACCAGTTCTCTTCAGACTCATAATTTATAATTAGAATTCATAATTTATAAATTAGAATAGATACAGAAAAGATGTAGAATTTTGGTTTTTAAACTCATATAAAATCAGGTAGCAAGTATTCACTGTTTGCTGATGAAATAATTAGAACTGAGTAAAAAAGTAAATTTATAAAAAGTATAATTAAGATTCATTAGAATTTGTTTGCAGGGTGGACAGGTAACAGCCCTGCAGCTGTGGGGGATGTCTTGGCTTCAGAATGTGCTAATAAAGCCAGGGAATGTTCAGAAATGTGATGATCTGTGCTAACAGGGGCGTTTTTTGGGTTGCAGGCACAGCAGTCGGGAGGAGAAGGGGAGAGCCAGGAGCCCTTCCCCCAAAAAGAGCTACCGGCGCCAGCACCCCCCGGGTTACACCAGGTGAGGGAGGCTGAGAACCAGCTGGGTGCAGCCTGTGAACCAGGTCTGAACCACAGCAGAGCAGATCAGGTGTCCAGAAAGTCAGACACAGAGTCCTCGAGGGCTCAGTGGGTGCTCCTGGGCTTGGCTGTTACGTGACACCTTGGACACCTTCCCAAAAACCCATCCCTGTGCTCGCCGGTCCCTCCTGCCAGGCAGGGAGGAATGTGAGGTGTCTTTGTCCCGTGGGCTGTTAATTAGGAGGTTCTGTTTCACTGCCATCAGGCAAAAAGGACCTCGACAGCATCATCTTACAGGTCAGTTAAACACAGGGAGGCTGAAAAGGGGGAGGAAAGAGGCTCTTGCTGGGCCGTGGTGAAGCTGAATATTTAGATGTATGAGGCTGAATATTTAAAAGCTTTGTTGGTTGGCCACCAGAGAGAAAACCATGCTAAATACCCCTAATTTGGAGCATTATAAGTCATCTTTGGTGGTTGGACTTGATGACCTTAAAGGTCTTTTCCAGCCTTAACAGTCCCATGGTCTTAAGGGATGGAAAACGAGGGGAACGGGGCCCGGTGTGCTCTTTGTTGACAGCAGTGGTGGTTTCTACCCAAACAGAAAACTCTCTCCAGAGGAACTGGAGCGTAAACGGCAGGAAATGATGGAAAATGCCAAGTGGAGGGAAGAGGAGAGAGCAAACAACCTCAGGAAACACAGGAAGGAGGAGGAGCTGGAGCGGGAGCTGGAGAAACTCGACGCCAGGGATGGAAAGTTCTTCCAGTGAGTCTTTTCCCTCCTTCTCACTCGGGGGAAATCCAGACCACAGCTTCTGAGTGAGGGCCTCAAGCTTTGGGATGCTGCAGATCATGGTGTAGGATCCATCTCCACTGTGTTTTACAGTAGAACTGGTGACATCTGCTGTTCCCAAATTCTCCTCTTAGCCCAAAAGGTGCTTATTTCTGGGATGGCCTACACAGTCAGACTCAGGAAACAGCAACCAGCTGTGTTTTGCCAACCTGTAGAAATAAAAAACCACCCATCTCCAGGTGGTGTTTCACATGCAGATATTTAGAAATTTTCTGGTTTTAAGTGCTTGAAACACTCTTAGGCCTGCAAGTGCCTAAACACACTTAGTGGTAACTCAGCCCTTGTAGCCATGGCAGGCAAAAGGATTTGGAGTGACACCTTCCAGAGGGTGCAAGACAGATCCCATGGCAGTTTTATTCTGCAGGCTCTAGAGATTAATCAGAGGAGAACATGTTCTTAAGTGCAGACCACAGAAGCACAAGATGGTTTGGGTTGGGTTGGGAGGGACCTTAAAGCCCATCCAGTGCCACTGGCAGGGACACCTTCCACTCTTCCAGGTTGCTCCAACCTGGCCTTGGACACTTCCAGGGATCCAGGGGCAGCCACAGCTTCTCTGGGAATTCCATTCCAGCCCCTCACCACCCTCAGAGGGAGGAATTTTTCCCCAGTATCCAATCTCTAATCTAAACCTCCTCTCTTCCAGTTTAAAAAGTCTGATTTTTCCCCTCTGTTCCAACTCCCTGCAGCCGTTTAAAGCTGGAGAGTGCCTCCACCTCCACCCTGGAGGAGCGTGTGAAGAGGAACATCCACTCCCTGCAGAGAACTCCTGCTGCCTTGGAAAAGAACTTTATGCAGAGATGAGGCTTGTTCTCCCTCTGCTCCTGTGCAGCAGTTAAATGGACTCTTGTTCCCAGAGGTGAGAGCCCTCCAGCACAGCCTCACTGCTCTCTCCAGGAACACTTCCCAGCTCCCAGAGGTGCTGGATCTCTGTGCTGAGCCCAGGGCGTGCTCAGGACTGGGGGCACTGGGAATACTTTTGTAGTGGGTGGGACCTTGGCTGGGGAACTCGTGAGCCTCTGTGCTCCATTTTTAATGTCCTACCAGAGCTTTTCCTTCCCTCTCCCCACCTTGGCTGGTGTCACTTTTGTATATTGTTACCAAATTGTGCCAGGTGGTCACTGCTTCCTACTACCGAGCTCTTTATAGGCCAGAGCTAAACAGCTATTTTTATTAATCCTTAAAAATCAGAGCAGAACCAATTGACATGTGAGTTAATTTCGTGGAATTTGATAAAACCACACGAGCCCTGTCCATCCTGTCACCATTTCAGGTGTGCAGGGTGTGATGTTAGGCCAGTCTCAGAGTATCTGTGGCCATTATTTGGTTGCTCACAGATTTCACTGGTATTTGACCCAAAAGAAGCTGCTTCCAGGGGAAGGGAAATGAGCAGAGCGTAGCTGGGTACAGCAGACATTTCTCTGGGATTTTGTACTGTAAGTAATGTGTATATGTACAGCGGTGTAGATTTATTTTGTCTTTTTAATTAAGAAACTCCACTGTCATTTGTTAAAGCTTCTTTGTGGCTCTCGGGTGGGGTGGGGGGGTGAATTCGCTGCGGGGGGAAGGTGTAGGAGGCTGTGGGAGCCCCTTCTCGGGTGTATCCATCCCTCAGGACCGTCCCGGTGCCGGAGGGGTCGCGGGTGGGCCCCACGAGGGGTCTGTCCCGGGGGGTCCCGGGGCGGCCCCGGCCGCGCTCTGGCCCTTTAAACGGCGGCGCGTGACGTGGGAAACAGCCCATTCATAATTCCAGCCGCCTCGCCGCTGATTGGCCCGCTGGCAGCGGGGGCGTGGCCTGGGCGGGCGCCTCACACCGGCTGGGCGAGACCATCTCCGCGAAGAGGAGGAGGGAAGGATGCTTTTCCCCCCCCCATCTCCGTCCCTTTCCTTCCGTTGTCGCTCTCCGTTATCCCGCGTCTCAGCCCAACGCGTGCCGCGGTTCTCCGCGTTCCACCCGCGGGCCGATCCGCAGCCACCTCGCCGCCATTACCCGCGGCTTTGTCCCCCCCTCCCGCCCGCGGGGGCGGCCATGGCACCTCCCGCCGCCCGCCCCCTCCGCGCGCCGCCATCTTGGCGCCTCCTCAGCGCGGGGCCGGAGCGGGCTCTGCCGCCGCGGCGGAGCGAACCAACCGCGGGGGCGGGCGGGGGGGGGGAGGGAGGACACACAAGGACCGCACCACCGCGGCGGCGGGGGGGGGAGGGCGGGGGGACGGCGCAGGGGGAGCTCAGCGGGCCGGGGCTGCCGCGGCCGGGCGGTACCACTGCGGGCCGGGGCGCGGGGGGGGTGTGCGCCGGGCCGGGCGGAACCATGCGGAGGCGCTGGTAGGGGGGCGCGGGGAGGGGGTCGGTCGGGTCCGCCATGGCCGCGAACTGCGCGGGGGCCGCGGGGACGGCGGGGGGCGGCGGGGCCGCGCTGGGCTCGGCCCTCAGCGCCAGCAAGACCAAGACCAAGAAGAAGCACTTCGTGTGCCAGAAGGTGAAGCTGTTCCGGGCCTCGGAGCCGCTGCTCAGCGTCCTCATGTGGGGGGCGAACCACACGGTGAGAGCGGGCGGCGCGGGCACCCCCCCCTGCACACACACACAGACACACTCCCCCCATTCCCCCCTCAGAGCCGGGAACGGGCCCGGCACTGACCCCCGGGAACGGGGCCTCGCCCCCTCACACCCGGCCTTGCCCCTTATCCCCTTCGCCCCCCCCATCTCCCCGATCCCCCTTGTCCCCCTCACACCCGGCCCTGCCCCTCAGCAGGTGCCCAAGCCCCCCCAGCTCAGACCCTTCCCCTCTCCCCCTCAGCCTGGGCCTTTTCCCACCCCTCCCTCCCCACAGCAGCTTTTGCCCCCCACACCCTCTCTCCCCCTAAATCCCAGCCTTTCCCCCCCTTTCCGTGCCATCCCTGATCCAGCCCCTCCCTGGGGTCTGTTCCCGGTGGTGCCCTTTCTCCTGGGGCTCCTTGCCCGGAGCATCCCCCTCCCCAGGCACTTTGGGGTCAGGGGTCCCTCCCAGACACGTCCCTTTGCCCCCACACACCCACCCCTGGCACCTTTCCCAGCACCTCTTCCCACCACCCCTTTTCCCAGGGCTGGGGAGGGGGGGCGATGCTGTTTTGGGTGCTGTTGCCCTGTCCCACCCCCCTCTGTGGCACTGGGGGGACCCTGAGGACAATAATTTGTCACCCCCAGCCCTTTCCCCTGTCCCAGCCCCTGCCTTCCCACCCTGTGGCTGTCACAGTGAGGGACCCCCTCATGTCACAGCCCGGAGGGGACACCCCTGCTCCTCACTTGGGTAATTGTGTGTGTTATCTCCATCCCCAAAAAAGGGCCTTTTGGCTCCATCTGTCCAGCCTTGTGTCCTTTTGATTCCAGGCTTCAGCTTCCAGGACTCAGGCCATGCCTGTGCTCTTGGCCTCCGTTCCTGTGGGAGCTGGTTTCAGGAGGGAGGTGGGAGAGGGTCCCTTGGGAATGTCTGTGCTGGCTCAGCTCTAATCCACCTCCTTTGGCAATTCCTAAGACCATCTTTATGTTTTCTCTGGAATATTCTGTGATGTCAGGCACAAATTCGTGCTGGAGAGGAGGATTGATTGCTGGATGTGGGTGCTGGATGCTGTTCTAGGTGGTCAGAGAATCCAGAAGCCTCATCCCTTCCTGAATTAATCCACTTTTAGGGCTCAGACACACCTATTTCTCCAGTGGATTAGTGGATGTTTCCTAGAGAGTGAAAGGGATTTGGGCTTAATTTTTTTTTTTTTTCAGAAACAAATAACACACCAAAAAAAGATCAGACTTGCATTCCTGGCTTGCCTGGCTGGAGTGAAAGCTTCCAAATGTAGTTCAGCACGGAGTCAAAGGATGTTCCAAGTGCTCAAAGCCTTGCCCAGGAAGCAGGATAATGAGTTTAATCAGGCTTTGATCTGTGGTGCCATTAGAAGCCCTGAAGAAATGGAAATTGGTGGGATTCTTTGGAGTTCCATCCCTGGCCTCTTAGGGACAGTTGTTGCTGGGTGGAAATTAGCCTTTTTCGAGGGGGGGAGGTTGTGTTTTGGGTGGGTTTTTTTGTTGTAGCTGTCTGGGTAGTCAGAGCCTGGCAGGGATTTGAGGCCCTGGATCAGGACAGTGGAACTTTGGGAGCACTTGGCTGTGAAATATTTGGGCAAAGGGAGGAACCAAGGCGACACTAAGCTGGTAATGAGATTATATGGGATGTGTATTAGGAAGAAATTGCTGCCAGAAGGAGCCACTGGTATCCTGAGGGGCTGGGAAGGGGGTGAGAAAAGTTCAGCTGTGACCTCCTCACCCTTGGACAGGCATCCAGGATTTCCCAGTAAATCCCTCCACCTCTCTGCCACGGTTCTCTGGGCTTGGGTGAGTCTTTGGGTGCCCAAAAAGGGCTGCTGTGACAGAGCTCTGAGCTGAGGTGGCTCCACTGACTCACCACGAGCAGCTGCTCATCCTGGGCTGTGTCTGGGAGATGATCCTGGTGCCCTGGTTATGTGGGAATTGGAATTCAGATGGGTTTGGACTGCATGGAAATGATTTCAGGGATACCTTTAAACTTTGTTACGAGTCTTCTGGGGGGTTGTTTGACGTTTGGCTCCCGGAGCAGAGCCGGACAAGGAGGGGTGGGTGAGTCTCTTGGCTGTGTCCCGGGAGTTCTGCCTTGGGATCCTTGGAGTGGGAGGAGGAGAAAACAGCTCTCAGCACAACCCCGGGGCTGTGCCAGCAAGAGTCTGTCAAAATGACTTGCCTCTGAGATGAACTTTTTCACAGACAAATCAAACAAACAACCATTTTGTGCAATCCACTGGAGAAATTCCCGTGGGTCCATTATCCGAGTCTGGCAGCGGCTCGGCCTTGCCTTTAAACAGGCTCGTGAGCAGCTGGTGTGAGCACAGGCAGGGCTGGGTCTGGAGAGGATCAGGAGCACCCCAAGAACACCAACTGGTCTCTGGGACAGCAGTTTGGAGTGTTGGAATGAGGAGCTGGGTCTTGGCTGTCCTGGTGCTCCCCGGCCAGTGTTTGGATCGGGATCAGGGTGGGGCCGTGGCCCGTGTTAGTGGGGCCAAACGTGGGTGGTATTAGTCAAACAAGTACATTTTGGGCTAGAAAAATTCAGGGAGGGGAGGGGAGAGAGGGAAGTGGAGCCACAGAGGCTCCCCCTTGACTTCTGAGTGTTCTGTAGCACACTAAACCCAGCAGACGTGGAGATGGTTCCCGGGAAGCTTCGCTCGCCGTCGTCATGGCACTGGGAGAGGAGCTGCAGCTCCCCGGGGTTGGATGTGTGTGTGCTGCTCCATCCATGCCCTGGATGGGTCTGTGTGCACGGGATGGGAGGGCTGGCATGGTTCTGGAAGGGGAGCAGCCATCTCCCACCCAGCAGGGTGAACCCCGTGTTGGGTGGTGCTCTGGAAACCATGGAAACGCTGGTGAGGTGCTGGTTATGGGAGGCACTGGGATCCCAGGGAGTTTGGGGAGTGGCTCCTGGATCTGTTGGATAAATGAACAGTCGAGTTGGCCGGGCTGTGATGATGCTCCTCAAGGTGCCAGTTCAGCTGGAAAGGCTCCCTGTGGCTCTGGATGCTGGCAGGGACAGGGGGTGGCATAAACATCCCATTTTTGTGGAAAGGGGGAGATCTGTTGGCCGTGTGGACCTTGCCTGAGGCAGCCTCCTGTGCTCCAGAGGCTCCAGATTCCTGGCTGGAGCAGCAGCCCATCTCCCAGGACCTTTAGGAGTGGTGCCAGAGCAGAGCTCGTTAGTATTCCAGGGAAACAGCAGAACTGGGATTTGCAGCTCGCTCCTCCCTGCTCCGCAGCGTTGGGCTTGGTGTTGCCATGTTAATTGTAGCCAGAGCAGCATCTGCCACATATCAAATGCTCAAATCCCATAAATTGGTCCTGGCACAGTGGGAACAGCCTGGATCTGTCCTTCCCAGCCCCACTGTCTGCCCTGGCTCTAATTGACCTCTGGAGAGAGCAGCATATGGCCATGACAGCCCTGGTAATGACCGAGGCCGTGGCTCTGAACGTGATCCCAGTTAAATCAGGATTCCAGGAGCCCTTTTCCTTGCTGGCCACGGAGGGAAAGGAAGGTTTTCCTGGTTAGTTCAGCCAGGAAAATGGGGCTCGTTTCCCTGCTCTGCCACTGGCTGGTGTGGCCATGGGTGGGTCACTGAACCTTCCCATTCCTCAGGTTTTTTTAGGCCCAAGGGAAGCAATGGCTCTGCCCCCCTGGACTGGGAGATGGTTCCATGGCCCTGGAGCTGCGCTGACAGGATGGGTGACAGGAAGGTGGCACTGACTCCTCTGCCTGTGACACAGCCAGGGCCCCTTTCCACAGGCTTCCAAGCACTTTCTTTGGGAAGGGGTGGGTTTGCTGTCACCAGGGGCTGGATTTTTTTTCCCCCTCTCTTAGAGCATTCCCGTGTCCCCAGAGCACTGGCAGGAATTATTGACTACAAGATTCATGCTTTCCCTAGCGTTGCAGGGGGGGTTGTTAGCATGGATACTGATTAATCATGCTCTAATTCATGGAAAACAGGCTTTTTTCCCTCAAACCATCACCCAGTTCCTTTACTGTGTTAAGCAGCAGCAAAGTTCTGCTGCAGATGTGGGTTTGTCTCCGTGCTGAAGTGATTTTTGCCATGTGTCTTTTACCTCCTTCCCCAGAGGGATAATAAAGTTTAACTAATGCTCACAAAGTACTTGGAGATGCCTTTGAAAGGCTTGGAGGGGGGAACAAAGTATCTTTATTTTCCCTGGCAAATTCCTGCCCTAAAGAATCCCGGAGAGTAGGCTCTGCACACTCCATCAGCTGGATCTTGTTAGTAAACAAATTGCATTTTCCCATCAATTTACTAATGGTAATTGCCACTTTGAGGCTACAGTCAGGTTTTTGAAACAAAATTACGCCTGGCCCGTTCGTCCCAGCAGCTGTCCCTGAATGACATGGAATATTGATGTGCCTCTCGTTGGAAAAGGGGGCTGGCTTTTGGTGGCAAACACAAATTGTCAACCCTGAACTCCTGACTGGTGTGGCTCAGGAATTCCAGGGACCAGGAAATAAAAGCTGAAGAGAGAGAGAGAGAGAGAGGGAGGAGGTGTTTGAGGAGGTGTTTGAGAGACCAGGGGTGGCTTAGGCACAGCTGAATTGTGCTGGTTGAGGATGAAGGGAGTTGGGGGGAGCTGGAGGAGCTGCAGGGCTGAGCTCGCTGCTCTCAGGCTGCTGAAGAGGAGGGTGGGATGAAGGTTTCCCCTCCTTGGTGGCATCTGCCTGCCTTTCCCTGGGATTATGTCCCTTTGATCTGCACCTTTCCTTGCTGGAGTGACTCTGGGCACACGAGGCTGCCTGAATTCCTTGGGAATTGCTCCTTTGTTCTCAGGATCTGGTGGAACCAAACGGGAAAGCATCCCTGTCTTAGTGCTCCATGGTGGCAGTTGGTTTGGCTAAAGTGGGTCTGGGTTTTAAACCCTGAGAGCCCCCGAGCCCGGGGTGTGTCTGAGCCCTTTGTGAGGCTCTGGGAATGTGCCATTCCTGCTGGGAAAGCTGACCTGGGAGGGGCAGGGCCGGGGCCTCAGGTCTTGCTGCAAAGTGCAGGTGGCAAAATGCACTTGTAATGGTGCCTTCAGCCTGGGCTGGTCCCTCTCAGGGGTCTGTGCTTCTAGAGATGGAAAACTCGGGGCATGACAGGACTGGGCAAAACCAGGCGCTCGTTTTTCAGGTGGATCCAAGGGCAGATCAGGGCTAAAACTCTGGAATCCTCACAGAAACCCGGCGTTGTGCTGGGTGTGGGGGCAGATCCCTGGGCTGAAGAGCTTTGTGCTCCAAACTTGCCCGTTCTTTTTGCACTTTGGGGACCTCTGAAGCCTTTGTAGGGGTGTGGGAACACAGCTGTGCCTGCAGAGGTGACACTCCAAACAGCCCGGGGGTGTGATGTGATCCCTGCACCTGCCTCCTCCACAAGAAAGAACCGAGCCCTCACTGCCCACCCTGTACCCACCCCAAACATCCTGGGGCAGCCAAACTTCCTCCAGCCAGGAGACTTGTCTCTTTTTTCGGGAACAGACTTGCCAGGAGCGGAGGTTGCCCGGAGCCCCTCCCTGCTGTGCTCCTTGCCGTGACCTTGCCTCGTGTAGCATAAATACCCCGAGCCACACACTCTGCTATATATAATCTGCTCTCCACGCCCCTCCCCGGGGAGAAGGCGAGAGAGCAAACATGTGCCAGGCGTTAGTCACGTTGCTCCCGGAGGCTGCTCTCAGATTCCACCGGGATAAGCCCGAGCAGAGGGATCCCTCCGGAGAGGTGATGGGTGCTGGCCCTCCTTTAGGCTCCTCGTGGTTCACTTGCTGCTGGATAATCCTCAGGGAGGGGAACTGGATGCTGAGGGTTGTGCTGTGGGAAGGGAGGGTTTGGGATGTCCCCGTTCCAGGGTGGGGTGTGGGGGCTTCTCATTCCTCTCCCTTTGGGAAGTGTCAAGCATGGGTGTTACTGTGGCAGCACACAGTGTTTAAAAAACAAACAATTTTTAAAAAAACAAACCTAACACGACAGCAAAAATAAACTAAACAAACCCATGTTTGCTTCCAGGTTGGTGTCAGGAGTAAAGGGCCAGTGCTGGCACCAGAAATGGCCAGTCCAGCTCTTCATCCAGGTTTTGGTGCCCAGCACAAACCCTGTCCTGCTCCCTGTCTGCTCCGGAGCCGAAATCCCGAAGCCCCCAGAAATCCCTACGCAGCTGGAAGGGAGGAAAAGCTTCTGCGGTTTGGTGGGGGGGGAATTTTTGTGGCTGTTGTATCCCGGGAGGAGCGGGAGCACCTCTGAAGGGAAACAAGGTATCCCTGTGCACCATTTCTGCCAGTCAGCAGCGCGGCAACAGGTGCCAGGCTCGCTTTGAGGTTTGTGCCGTGGCAGAAACCAGGGCACCCGGAGCCGGCGGGAAGCGTTTTTGTCGGAATCTCTGCCGGGGAGGAGACAGTCGCTGTTCCCTCTCAGCCGTCAGCACCCTTCCTCCGCTCGGGAAGGAGCTGATAACGGCTTGTTTGTGCCTTCCCCAGCCGGGAAGAGGGCTGGGAGCAGGCGTGTGGCAGGAGCTGCTCCCGTCGGGCTTCCCCTCCTGGGAGACAGCACTAATTAGTGGCTGGAGGCAGCGCCTCTGCCTTGGTACAGAATGAGTTGTTTTCTCCTCACCCCGAGGGGAAGTCGCTGCGTGGGACTGGGATGCAGCTCCCTGCAGTGGCTGGGAGCTGGGAGATCCCTCCTCACCTGGAGGAACCTCCCGTTCCTCGCCTCTGGCTCCGGGAGCAGCTCAGTGCAGGACTGAGCCTTGGCATTGCCCTCCCTGCTCCGGGGGGATTGCTGATGCTGGGAGGGGGTGACATTATTCATTCCCCTGTGCAGTGTTTTCCATACATCCCAGAGTTTTATGGGAGTGCTTAGTGCTGCCCTAAGGAAGAACAGGGCAGGGCTGTGCAGAGCCCCTTTTCTGCTCCCAGCGGATCCGTGGCCGGTTTGCTTCCCGCTGATATCTGGTGTGTGGGATGGCTGGCTCTGAAAATAGCCATCTTCTTTTTGTGGATATGTCTTTCTCTCCAGTCTGACGTGTGTTAAATCTGGTCTGGTTTTTCGTGATGGGGGAGGAGGGGGTGATAAACAGGGGCCTCATGGAAATGGCTCGCGGCACGTCTCCGGATCCCGTGGTCCTCGAGGGGTCGGGCAGGGATGTGGCAGCAGTTTGGGCAGTGCTGTGTGTCCTGTTGCACGGGGAATCCCAGAGCTGGAGTCCCTTCCCTCTCAGCCTGATGACTTGGCCCCTGTTCCCAGACAGCAGGGAAGTTTTCCAGCAGCTTTCCAAGCGGGCTGGAAGTCACTTGACCTGCGGAAGATTTTGGTGTTGGGAACAGACCCCAGGCCTGACTCGTGGCCAAACCCTGCTGTTGCCAGTGTTGTCTGCCTCTCTCTCCAGCATTACCTGCTTGGCACAGTAGTTATGGGAACGGAGTTGGAATGAAATCGCTTCCTAAATCCAGGCTGTTTATAGCAGCTCAGTGAGATGGGAGTGCTGGGGAGTCCCTGGAGTGGATGACACCAGGGCCCTCAGAAACACGGTGCCTCTTGACCTGCTCTTAATTCTGGCACAGCCTTGTCAGTGCACGGGCTTGTGTGGGGCAGGGCAACCAGACACAGCCCAGAGGTGGATTTCTGTTGTTCTTTAATTATTATTATTAGTGCTGTCACTGCTGGCTGCTGCAGCACAAGCCTGTCTGTACAATAGTAGCTGAACGTTCATTCTTCTGCTTCCCTGTGTTCCTGTGGCTGCCACACATGACTAAGGAGCAAAAACAATCTAGTGGAGTGACTCATCCCTCCAGAGAAGGTGGGATAAGAGCAACAGGAGACAGCAAGCATGGAAACAGCATCCGTGGGGAGCTGTGCTGGGCTGCACCAAAGCTCCCAGAGTCCATCCACAGCCAAGACTTGGGTCATCAGTGATCTGTAACAGGGAGAACTAGTTAAGAAACTGGCTGATGCAACATTTCCTAATTAAAGGCAAAGGGGGCTTAGTGAAAACGTAAAATCTGCTGTTTCTCGGTCTGTAGGTTTGTCTGGGTTCTCAGCTGTGTCTTGGATGGGCAGTGGAAGGTGAAAGGATGGAAGGAGGTGAGGACTCGGCACGTGATGGAATGAGAGGGTGCTGTGGCTTTTAACCACAGTTGCTCCAGTCTGATGGGTTCCAGTGCTCCCAAACCAGCCTCTGGGGTGTTTGGCATCCCTGTAAGTCCACTGACAGTCCCTGCAGGGCAGTGCAACAGAGGTTTGAGTCTCCTTTTCCCTTCTCTTTCAGATCAACGAGCTCAGCAATGTCCCCGTCCCTGTCATGTTAATGCCCGATGACTTCAAAGCCTACAGTAAGATTAAGGTGGACAATCATCTATTCAACAAGTAAGTGGGTGCTTCCCAACCTCTTGGTCCCTAATGAGAGCTCTTTGCTTTGGGGCAGCCGGGGTGGTGAAGGCCTTCTGAGTTGTTCCCAGCCAAAATTCCAAAAGGATCTGGCATGGCTGGACACAAGCCCTGAGCCTGTGCCCTCTTCAGACCCCTCACCAGGACGTGGCAGGGGTCAGCCTGTCACTGAGATGCTCTTGTGTGGCTTGGTTTCTATCCTTTGAGGGATAAGACTGTTGACAGCCCTCAGGCTGTGCTGTGCCCCTGGCCCATGGGGTGTCTGTGGAGTTACTCCCATCTCCTTTTCCCAGAAGATCAGTTTTTGGAAGCCTTTCTGGAGCCCTGGTGGTGGCTGGTGCTCAGAGCCGTGTTCCCCACCCTTGCCTGTGTGAGTGCAGGGCTGCAGCACTCCCTGATTAATCCTTTGTTTTCACTGAGTTTCCCAGGGATCAGCTTTGGAGAGTAGGAGTGTGATTGGAAAGTTTGTCTTCCCTGGCACCTACAACGTGCAGGATCTGCTCTTCCCTCTTCTCCTGCATGGATTTTAGTTTCCCACGTTTTGGTGCAGAGGATTCTCACCGACAGCGAGCTGCCAAAATATCTCCCACCGTGTCCAAGCAGGACCATCCTCTCTGGGCAGGATCAGGGCAGGGCAGGGAGCAGATGCAGCTCTCAGGGACAGGGAATGCTGTGTGTTCCTGCTGCCCTGTGCTCGGGGGCAGCCTGGCAGCAAAGCTGAGTCTGGAACATGCCAGGCTGGAGCTGATTCCCCCCCTCTCCCCCGTGCTCTGGGTTTGTGGCGCGTTGACCTTTCCTTTGACACACGAGTGATCTGATGGGATCTGAAATCAGAGCCCACCCCCCCCTTCTCCTGCAGCTCTTCATCCTCCCCAGTAACAGAGCGTGCAGGGGGCAGCTGTGGGACTGCACAGCACGAGGGGCAGAGAGAGAAATGATCCTGAGCTTGTGACAGAGGAGATTGTTCTGCAGGACAGGCATCCTCGCCCAGGCAGCCTGTCAGTCAGGATCCTGCAACCATCCCCCTGGAGAGATGGCTTTTGCAGGCATCCAGACATCCCTAGTGAGGGGAAATACCTGCAGAGGGGGACCCTTGGAGGTGGGAGGGGGTGGGATATCCCTGGGGGGTTGGCAGAGAAGCGGGAGAAAAATCGAGTTTGATTTCACCAAGCTGATGGTTTGGTTGTTACACACAAATCTCTTTTCTGCCCCAGGGAGAACTTGCCAAGTCGCTTTAAATTCAAGGAGTATTGTCCACTGGTGTTCCGGAACCTCCGGGAGAGATTTGGGATCGATGATCAGGACTACCAGGTACCAGCTCTGCCCTCCCTGCCCTCCTGACACCCTTCCCTAGGACAGAATAACCAAACTGCTGGAGAAACCAGGGCACAAACATTGTTATCATCAGCTTCTCTGGGTTTGTAATCGTGGTTTGAGTGGTTTTACCGTAACCCAAGGGCCCACAGCAGTGCAGGAGAGCTTGCTGTGCCAAGCACTGGGCAAGAGGAGAAGGAGAAGATGGTCCCTGCTCTGGGGAGTTTGAACCTAGGCGTGAAATAGGAGCCACAGTGGAAAAGCAGGAGCTGGAGGATAACAAAGATCCAGTGAGGAACATCTGCAAGGAAAATGAGTCTGGTGTTGCTTTACAGATTCAGGTGAATCTGTAAAGCAACACACAAGTGTGTGTGTTGTTGAGTTGGGTGCATCAGGGTGTCTGCTGCTCTGGGACACGTCCCCTAAGGCCTTGGAGGGGACAGACTTTTTGGGGGCTTAAATCCAGGGGGAGAGAGAGAGAGAGAGAGAGAGAGATGTCACAGCTGCTGCTGCAGCAGGGCCACCCTTCCACTCACAGCAGGGGATGAGCAGGAGGCTGCCTGGGGATCTCAGGAAGGAGGGGACAGCCCGTGCAGAGGGAGGGAGGCTTTGATGGCAGCGTGGCCTTTGGCAGGCCGGGAATCCAAGCGGTGTCCTCGGCTCCCGCTGCCGCTGACGGATCGGGCACGGCGCCAGGCCCGGGGCACCCGCTGGAATATCCCCGGGATCCACCAGCCAGGGAGGCACGTGGGGGACTGCTCTGAGCCTCCTGCTCTTCACTGCACTGCCTGGGGGGGAGAGGAGATGGGAGCAGGGCTGTTCCTGCTGATCCCACCAAAGCCCTTCCCTCTGGTCCCGTGTGTGTGCCCCCGTCACACCCGTCTGTGTCACACCCTCCCCGAGTGTGCCCAACGCTCCTGTTGCTTCTCAGTGCCTGCTTCATGGTTCACACTTCCCCTGCTGTCCTGAAGGATTGTTCCTCCCACCTCTGGGGTAGTTTGGCTTCTTAAAAAGAAAATATTAATCGACCTAAGTTTGAGGTGGGTAAAATGTGATGGCTTGAGTGGGAATGGAGCCAGAACACTAAATATTAAACACCCCAAGCGTGGAAGAGGTGGGAGGGACAGGAAGGGAACCGAAGGGCCCTGAGTTTGGTAAAGCTCTGTGTGGTCACGATTTCTGCTTCCCAGCTCCAGAAGAAAAGCTCTGTGGTTTTGAGGTGAGGGCCTGATTAAACTGTGCAGCACAGGCTCCCTTGCAAATGTCAGCAAGAAACAAGGGGATTTTTCCCTCTGCCTTTATTTTCCTGATGCTTTCTAAAGCCGTTGGCAGCGGTGGAGTTTTTTCCCCCCCGCTTCATTAAAGTTTTAGAAGCTTTAAATGCTTCATTCTGAAAGGAAACCTCTCGGCTCACTTGCAGCGTGACACGGTAAATCCCTTTTTCACAGCAGGCTCTGTCTGTGCCTGCAGCTGAGCAGGCTCCCTCTGCTGCCAGCTCTCCAGAGCTCAGGGGAGAGGAGAGAGCAGTGTGACTGTCACCTAAAAAAATAATCCATCCTGAAACACGTTGTCCAGCCCTGAGGTGCTGGATCTACATCTGGCTAAATTATCCAGGTGTTTGCACTGCTGTGCTTCAGAGCACAGCTCTGCACTCCCTGCTTGGACCTGTGGCAGGGAAATGCTGCTGGGAGGCTGTTGGTTGATAAAATGGCTCCTGAGCAAACGCTGGTGACTGGGCAGGGTGGAGATGGAAGGTGGAGCTTGGAAGTGATGGAGGGGACCAGCAGGAGACAGGTGACCTGCTGGGCTTGGCAGGTGTGAAGAGCAGTGGCTCTGACTGAGGGATGAGGCTCCCACTGCCTGGGGAGAGGCAGCAGAGCAAAGAGCTCGTGTCGTGGCTCGGGGAGCGTGGCAGATCCTCGCTGTGCAGTTTTCCTGGGATTTTCCAGTCGTGCTGCAAGTCTGAAGGGGAGCTGCAATGTCTCGTTGCTAAGGGTGGAGACAGGGATATGAAGACAGATGCTGCTGGTTGTCGGAAGAACAACCAGGCTATTTATACTCCTGTCTTTTACGTCCCATGGCAAGAATAGCAGGGGCTGAGGGTGGCTTTTGGCTGCAGGATGACCTGCAAAGAATTCCCACTTTGGCCAGTTTAAGCTGCTTTGCCATGGGAAAGGCAACAGGCCATTTCAGTCGTTTTGTTCTGGCTTTCCTTAAACCCCAGAGATACCCCGACTGTTGTTCCATTTCCACGAGGACATGCCAAGAGCTCTGTGTGTTCTGTGTCTTTACTAAAAAAAGTGCCCTCAAAAACACCTGCCAGGTGTTGGAGTAAAACATGTCAGCAGGTAAAAGGCCCAGATGGGAGCCCTAAAACCGTCCAGGTTTTTAAAAAGCGTGCCCAGCACACGGTCACGGGGACGGAACACACCCGGAGTGTCTGTTCCAGGAGTTGGCCCCGCTCACCCGTGTCCCACCTGGCTTCCCAAGGCTGCCCTTCCTTCCCCAGGGAGGTGGCAGAGCCCCTGCCAGTCCCTGCCCCTGTGCTTGCCCCCCCAGAACTCGGTGACCCGCAGTGCCCCCGTGAACAGCGACAGCCAGGGCCGCTGCGGCGCCCGCTTCCTCACCACCTACGACAGGAGGTTTGTCATCAAGGCTGTGTCCAGCGAGGACGTGGCAGAGATGCACAACATCCTCAAGAAGTACCACCAGGTACGGTGAGTCTGGAACCCTGGGAGATGGGCTGCAAACACCCCGGGATCTGCCGGGGAGCCGGAGCTCGGCTTCGCAGCTGGCGGAGCTCCCGCAGAGGTTTTGTGGGAGAAAACGGAGTTCCTTGGGATCTGAGGGCCAGATGTGGCCCAGCTGCCTGTTTCCTCGTGCTGCTGAGCCCCTTCACAGCTCACCCAGCTCCTGACATCAATGAATTATGGATTGCTGGTACCTGAGACCTGTAAACATGCTCCCAGTTCAGTCCTTTGCATTAGACTTTCCAGAGGGACTGGAGAGGAGCAGGGAAGGGGGGGCAAAGGGGGACAGCTGGAAATGTTCTGCCCTGGTCCACATTATGTGCCAGCCCATCTGCTCTTTACTGTCAGGTACACTGAGATAACCATGAGAAGTTGGGCAGTGCCAGGGCACACCTGGCTGTCACAGCAGGCTGGGCACACACACAGTCAGGGAGTACCAGAATGGGTTTGTTTGGAAGGGACCCGAAAGATCATCCAGTTCCAACCCCCTGCCACGGGCAGGGATGCCACTCCTTGGATCAGGTTGCTCAGGGAATGGGATGCCCTGTCTCAGCTGAGGGCTGGAAGGTTCTTACCATGCCTTGACTCCTTTTCTTGGGACCCCGGGGGACGTTTCAGGCCTCCTTTCCTTTCCCATCGGTGTCAGGGGCTGGAACTGGAGGGTCACTCTCAGCATCCTGCTGAGCTTGTGTGGTGTCAGAGGTGGGGTCTGTGTGACAGAACTGTCCCTCTCTGCCCCTTCCCTCCCCTGCTGTCCTGCAGTTCATCGTGGAGTGCCACGGGAACACCCTCCTGCCCCAGTTCCTGGGCATGTACCGGCTCACGGTGGACGGCGTGGAGACCTACATGGTGGTCACCAGGAACGTGTTCAGCCACAGGCTGACTGTGCACAGGAAATATGACCTGAAGGTGAGGCTTTGGAGGGCTCCAATGGGGCTGGGAGCTCCTGCAGAGGGCTGGGAGCTCCTGCAGAGGGCTGGGAGCTCCTCCAGAGGGCTGGGAGCTGGGCTTTGTAACACCCACTCAGCAGGGTTGTGGGCTTTGGGTTTTGCTCCAGGGATCAGGTTTTGGGGGCTTTGGGTGGAGCATCACCTGGGGCTCAAATGTTGGTGCATTCCCCCATCCCAAGTGACCTACACTAAACCAGGGAGATCGTGGAAAGGGGGTTGAGCACTCATTTTAAAAATGCTTCCATGATTTTTTCTTCATGGAGAAATTAAATGTTGTCAGTGAATTGGTTGGGAATATGACACACAGTGTGGTAATGATATTTTCTTCATCTTTTTTTTTTTTACCAGGGCTCAACAGTATCCAGGGAAGCAAGTGATAAAGAGAAGGTATGGAGCAACCCTGGCCAGCCTTTCCTTCCTCCTGATGGTCGGAAGCAGATGGGATCCAACTGATTTCCCTTTTCCAAAGGGCTATTGAGCAGGGGATATAAAACAGGCCCTCTTTCTGTCCCACCTTTCAGGCTGTGCCCAGTAACTGCTCAGGGGGAGAAGGTGCTGGTGCTTCCCTGGCACTGCCAGGAGTGGGGGGAACTTTCTGGGGGACAATCCCACCAGTTCCAAACCCCACATTAGAGCAGTGGTGTCTTTATGGAAGGATTTCTCCCTAGAACTCCCTGAATGCCAAACTGAGGCAGGTCAGCAGTTGGATTTTCCAATAGATGCTTTTATAAACCAGCCCAGCTCCTCTCAAACTCTTGCCATGTCTCAGCATGGTCCTAAGTCTGGGTTCTGGTGCCAGTCAGGGAACTTAGGACTGAGCATCCTGCCCCTGCAAAACTTCAGCTGTGATGCTGCCTTGAAATTCCTGTGGAAATCTCAGCAGTAACTCTGGTGGTTCTGCATGTTTTACACAGGAATGTAGAATTTTCAGGTTTAGTCCAGCCTGTCCTAAAATGGGATCTCTGGCACAAGCCAGGGAATGACCCTTTACACCGAAATCTCTGGTGTCACCATGCCCAAGTGTCCCCAACTTACTGCCTGGGGCTATTTCTGCATATGCAGCTTGTCTCAGACCATTCACACACTCCTGTGTCACTGTAAGAACAAAACCATTTAATTCCCAGTTGCACAAGGAAGTTGTAAGTTCTTCCACATCCCCGAGAAATCCTCAGGGCCTGCTGCGAGTGGATTCCTCAAAAAAACAGTGGGTTTGATTTTTTTTACTCTTTTTTTTTTTTTTGAGCCTCCATCCCTTTCCCCTGAGTCAGAAGCCAACAGAATGAATTTCTTTTCAGTTCTGGGAGCTGGTTGGATCATCTCAGGCTGGAGCCCAGCTGTCCAGCTCCCAGCCTGCAGCACATCTTCCCAGCAGTGTTTAAAGCTCAGTTGCTCTGTGTCTCCCTTGAGTTTCTCTGCATTCACTGATAATTGTTGTGCTCTGCCTGATGCCATTTTCATCTTTAGTGGACAGGATGAGCCACTTCACCTTAAAAACAGCCAAAAGACCCTGGTGCAGCCCCAGAGAGCTCAGAGTCCATTCAATCTACACATTCCCCTGGACTCAGCGCTGGTGAGGCCACCCCTGGAGTGCTGTGTCCAGTTCTGGGCCCTCAGCTCAGGAAGGACATGGAGGGGCTGGAGCAGGTCCAGAGGAGAGCAACGAGGCTGGGGAAGGGACTGGAGCACAAGTGCTGTGAGGAGAGGCTGAGGGAGCTGGGGGGGCTCAGCCTGGAGAAGAGGAGGCTCAGGGGAGACCTCCTCACTCTCTGCAACTCCCTGACAGGAGGGGGGAGCCAGGGGAGGGTTGGTCTCTTTTCCCAGGCAACCATCAGCAAGACAAGAGGGCTGGGTCTGCAGCTGTGCCAGGGGAGGGGTAGGTTGGAGATTAGAAAGAATCTCTTTCCAGAGAGAGTACTCAAACATTGGAATGGGCTGCCCAGGGAAGTGGTGGATTCTCCATCCCTGGAGATTTTAAGAAGAGACTGGATGTGGCATCAGTGCCATGGGCTGGGAACCACAGCAGGGTTGGATCAAGGGTTGGACTTGTTGATCTCTGAGGTCCCTTCCAACCCAGCTGATTCTCTGATTCTCTGATTTCTGAGGGATCCATGGTCCAGCCCTTCCCCCAGGGCTGGAGAATTTGACACAGGCTTTTCGTTGCAGGCCAAGGATCTCCCAACGTTCAAGGACAACGACTTCTTGAATGAGGGTCAGAAGCTGCATGTTGGAGAAGAGAGTAAAAAGAACTTCCTTGAGAAGCTGAAGCGGGACGTGGAGGTAGTTTCCTGGGGGACAGCTCTTCCTCTGCCTCCCATGGCTGGATCCTCACTGGGGCCTCTGGCTCCAGGGGTGCAGCAGTGCCTGGAGAGCCAGTCCCTCCTGGATCAGTCAGGCTCCTGCTGAGGGCAGTGGGCCTGGGAGCTCGTGTGTAGATTCTCTGGAGTCTGAAAAGGGTTTAGCTCTCACGCTACAGCCCTTGCTTAGGGAGGCACTGGCAGGGCAGGACTGAGGGTTTCTGGTCCCACGTGGCTGCTGTTCTCACTCCTCTCTCTCCCCCAGTTTCTAGCTCAGCTGAAGATCATGGATTACAGTTTGCTGGTTGGGATCCACGACGTGGACCGGGCAGAGCAGGAGGAGATGGAGGTGGAGGATCGGGCAGAGGACGAGGAGTGTGAGAACGACGGGCTGGGGGGAAACCCCATCTCCTCCTACGGGACCCCCCCGGACAGCCCCGGAAACCTCCTCAACTACCCCCGCTTCTTCGGGCCCGGCGAGTTCGACCCCTCCGTCGACGTCTACGCCATGAAAAGCCACGAAAGTGAGTGTTGTGGGGCTGTGGGGGAGCTGTGGTGGGCACAGGAGGTGCCCTGGGCTCGGTGCAGTGGCAGGACTGTCCCTCCCCTTCGCTGTGCTGAGCTGGAACGGGTGGAAGTGATGCTTCTGGTGGGCTGGTGTTCCCTGCCCTCCTGCAGCCTCCAGCTGCTCTGCTCTCCCTGCCAGCTCTGCTGGGTGTCTGTGGAGGAGGGGAGCTTTGCTCAGGGGGTGCCAGTGACTCTCTTGCCTTGCCAGGTGCCCCCAAGAAGGAAGTTTACTTCATGGCCATCATAGACATCCTCACGCCCTACGACGCGAAGAAGAAAGCTGCACATGCTGCCAAAACAGTGAAACACGGGGTAAGCCTGGCAGGGGCAGGGGCATGGCCTTGGGGGGCTTCTGCTCTGCCTGCATGGCCCTCTGTGTGTGTGGGGGGGGGGTCTCCTGGCACTGATTTTCCTCCCAGTGTGGAAATTCTGCACAGGAAGGAGCAGCTCTCCCCTCGTCACTGTCCCACAAAGGTTTTCCCTCTGGCTGGCTGGGGATGATTTGTATTTACATCCCAGTTTGGGAGGTGCAGGAATTCACTGGCTGCAGGGGGGCTGCTCCTGTTCACTGGCAGCAATCCTGAGCTGCCCAGAAGGGCTTGAAAAAAGCCCAGGTTATAGCAGGACATGGAATTGTGGAATCGTTAAGGTTGGAAAAGAGCTTTAAGGTTGGCGAGTCTAACCATCAACCCACCACCACCACCATGTGGAGTTTATATAGAAGGAGTTGGAAGGGACCCATCAGGATCATGGCCCTGCCCAGGACACCCCAGCAATCCCACCCTGTCCCTCAGAGCGTTGTCCAAACACTCCTGGAGCTCTGGCAGCCTTGGGGCCGTGCCCACTGCCCTGGGGAGCCTGGTCAGTGCCAACCACCCTCGGGGGAAAGAAGATATTTTCCTAATATCCAGCCTAACCCTCCCCTGGCCCAGCTCCAGCCATTATGATTTCTTTATGCTCCTTCTAAATCTCCTGTAAACCACGAGGAAACAAAGGCAGTGCTTTGTCTCTGTGGTCTGAAGACGCAGCTGGAGCTAAAAGCAGTTTCCTTGGGGATCTCTCTAGAACTTGCACACTGTTCTGGGTCTTTCCCAGCAGAGCTGCCATGATCCCTCCCTGCCATCCCTCCTGGCCCCTGGAGGAGGGTGTTTGACTGCTCTGTCTCTGCCTTGCAGGCCGGGGCAGAGATCTCCACCGTGAACCCCGAGCAGTACTCGAAGCGCTTCAACGAGTTTATCTCCAATATCCTGGCATAGTTGTCTTCAGCCTTCAGCGAGGAAGGAAGAGCAGAGGGGCTCCTTCACCCAGAGAACGCAGCCTGTGACACTCGAACAGACACTGTAGCAGCATGTGGGGTGTGTGTGGGGGGTGTGTGTGTGGGGTGTGTGTGTGGGTGTGCCAGGTGAGTGTGTGGCACTGCGTGACTTCAGAGAAAACTCATTCTAGGTGCACCCTCCAACAGTCCACTTGACCCAGGAGGAAAAGTGGGATTTTATGTTACAGAAGTGCCCAGACATTAAGATTTGAGGGCTTTTTAAACCAAGCAAAGTGCATTGTTTCAGCACTGCTCTTTCTAGTGACATTTTCTCCTCTCTGATCAAGAGGATCCCAGAGGGATGTGACGTGGCACTGTATAAAGGGGTGGCTCTAGATCATGTTCAGTGGGAGTGAAGCAGTGCCTGATTCCACAAACTACTCCTTTTTTTTTTTTTTATTTTTATTTTATTGGACTGTCTTTACCAGAAAGACATACAATCCCTTTTATTTCCCTCTTGGTAGGAATTGGAAGGAAAATAGCTCACCATTTCAAGGACGGAAACTATAACTCTGATAAGGAGGAGTCGCTGAACTTTAGGTAAATTCAGACTGGGACACTTTATATTTTTTGGTTAATTTAAGTAACAAAAAAAAAAAAACTTTTTTGTAACTGCACTTGATTTACAAGAAGGACGAGGGAAATGGAACATCTACCAAAGATGATCTCTTAAAAAAAAAGGTGTAACTCCTAGAACCTAAAACAAAACCCACCAAGTGTGAGAAGTAGTAGTGGCATTGACCAACCTCAGCTAATGATGTGCTCGGACCCCTTGTGCTTTCAATTGGCCAGCTCTGAAGATTTCCTAAAAGAAAACCAGAAAAGAAAAGGCATTTTGTACCTGTAGATATGGGATAACATTTGACTCTTGGGACGTTTCCCTGTCGCGCCTCGGTCAGGAATTGCCGTGTCTCTTAGGCCACAGCTGACCATCACAGTCCTGCCAGTGTTAATCTAGCTAATGTTCAGTCTTCCTTACCCACCCCATCTGCAACAGGTACTTGAATTTGTTTCCTGACAGAGGTTCTTGGCTTAGTTGGTTTCTTTTTTTTCCAATGGCAATGTGACTTGCACACGAAGGAACTGGACTCGCTGCCAGTGGGGAGTGCTGGGAGCTGTGACTGTGGAGCAAATTCCACTGCTCAAGAGGACTCAGGACTTGAGCTGTGGTTGGTTTTACTCTCCCTCTGCTCCAAAAAACCCCTCTCTAGAGCGACAGTGGAGGAGTGGAAACGTTTGAACACTTTGCGCCAGATTATTTTTCCATCCCCCCCGAGGATTTGGAACTGATTGGAGTGACTGAATAACGTCCTGTTGTGTCTCCAGAATGCTTGTAATCCTTTTCACAGCCAAGCTTGTCGGGCTCGCTTTGGGTTTTGTTAGCTCTGCTGCACAAGTTACAGAGACCCCCCTTTTGGTTCTTTTTTGGGTTTCATTTTCCTTTTTTTCCGAGCAGGATTTGAGCGTTTTCGAACAAAAAAAAAAAACCTCTTGCAGTTTGAAACATTTGTCGCTTTTCTCTGCCTTGGAACTGTTTTTTCACATATGCCTTTTGTTTCGGGAATAAGCTTGGTTGGAATGTCTGTCCTGTGCTGTAACACGTGCTACAGTTTTGCTGTGTGGAATTTTGGTCCTTTCGAGAGATAACTTGGTGCTCATCACATCCTGGTAATTAATTCCCCCTGACTTTTAACGCTGGATTCTCAATGTGGGCTTGGGGTTTTGGGGTTTTTTGGGGGTTTTTTTTTTTTTGGAGTTTCGTGTTCCATCCCCACATTTCGTGATGTGAATCCCGCAGGTCTCAGCTTGGAAATGGGACAAAGAAAAGAGGGGGGCTAAAAATTTATAAACCCAACAAGAGTGCACTGTAAATAGAGTCCTTTAAGAAATCAAAAATTAGGGCTTGTAACAGGGGGGGATGAATATTTTTTTTTTTGGTCATTCCCTTTGACATGGGGACAAATTCCTGGTGCCCCCCCCTGGAGTCCCTCCCCTGTCCTGGGGGTGTGAACACCCCTTGTCTGGGAGGCTGAAAAAAGGGTCTCGTGTCTTAAGGTGTGTCGCTGGAAAAGCCACAACCCAAATTGTGCAGCTGTTGAGAATCCTTTAAAAAAAAAATTTAAAAAAAAAAGGGAGGGCTTCAGGGCACCATCAGCTTCCTTTTGTGGGCATTAGATTGGTTGCTTTCTCTCTTAAACAATAAGCACTTAAGTTTACTACCAGTTAGAAATTAAAACACCGATCACTTTTTATTCCTGACAGTTTTTTAAAAAGTCTGCATTGAATATCTGCAACTTTGGCCTGGTAAGTTTGCCCTTCTCCTTTTGGGGGAAACCATCTTTGGAACTGTTTATCTTTAAATCATCTGTTTAAAAATATATATATATATAAAAGAGGAAAAAAAAAAAAGGGGGGGCGGGGGAAGAGAGAAGGGAGTGGGTGAACTGCAGACCCCCACAAAACAAACAACCCAAAGAAAATCAAGGAGCTGGGAGGAAAAATCTCCTTCACCCGATTTCCTAAACAGGAATAAAATTAAAATACAGTTAATTCCTGCGGCAGTCTTTACAGAAGTCATGATAAAAAGGGCTGGAGAGCAGTTAACTGTATTTTCTTATTCCACTCCAAACTCCTGCAAGGATTAAATTGGCTGTTTCTGGCTCAAGTGATCAGAGAAGCCCCACAAACTCTATTCACTTTAGCACTTCCCCAATTCTGCCACTTCTGTCAAGTTGCCATATTGTGTGTATTAAAGTAATTAAATGCAATTTTCTCACTTAATGATGTATTACCCAGGTATGTAACTTTGTTTAACATAAGCATTTTGTATATTGTTTACATTTTGAGAGGTAGCATTACGTTAAAAATGCTAATTTTTTTGTTTCTAGACAGTATTTTTATTACCAGAATAAGAAGTGAAGCTGCAAATATTTGATTTGTTTTTAAAAGGGACTTTTTTCTTTCGTTTGGTTTGTTGTTTTTTTTTTTTTTGTTGTTGCTGTTGTTGTTTTGGTTTTGTTTTGGTTTTTTTTTGTTTTGTTTTTATCTTGTTTTAGGTCACTTTTTTTTAACTCGAGTATTTAAAAAAAAAAAAAAAAAAAAAAAAAGGACAACCCAGCCCTTTCAATTCTGGTTTTACAACTGCTTGTGCTAGTTTGTTGTCTGTTCCTGGTGTGGATTTAGTTCTAGTTTGCTGAATGTAGATATTTCTGTCTGTAGCATGTACCCTGCAGAACACTTTACACTGAAGTGCATTTGACTGACCCCCCCCTCGGCTGCCAGACCTGCAGCAGGTGGGCAGGTTGCTCAGATTTGGATCAGAATGCAGGATTTTCCAACAAAAAAAAACCCCAAAACCAGTGCAGTTTGGTCAGCTGGAGTTTAATCAGTGTGTGCAGCACCTCTGCAGTGCCTGGAGGGTGAGCTGGGCAGGGAGCTGCGGGATCCACACTCCACAGGGTCTCCCTCTCTCTTTCTGATCTGTCAAAATTTAGCAACTAAAACCTGCTTTGAAGTTTGAATTTCCACCTTCCCTGTCGGTTCAGCTCCTCCAGTGTAACCAGGAGTGGGAGAGGGAAGGGCAGAGCCACAGCTTTGCTCCAATAGTGCAATAAAACCCACTGGGGAGCGTGTGGGGTCACCCTTCACTGGGATCCAGGGGTCCCAGGAGCCCCCACCCTTGGTGCCAGAGCTGGGAAGGGGGTTTGGAATTTGCTGTGGGAATACCAGCAGGAGTTCACTCCTCGTGGCAGAGTGGGATCCTTCCCTCTGCTCTCTCTGCCTGACCCGGGTTTAATTCTGAAAAGCCACAAATCACGAAATTCATCCCCGGGGAGAACTCCCGGGGGGGGGGGCAGGAGGTGACTGGGGATGCCTGAAAAAAGGAGGCTGTGCTCCTGCATCCTGGTTTGGAATCAGATTAGCATGATCAGCGAGAAAACTAAACCACTTGAGTCTTACTTCCTTTTTTTTTGGGGGGGGGGGAGAAATCCCTGCTTTGCAGAGCGCTGCCTTCCCTGGGGGCAGCGGGTGGGGAGTGGATCTGAGCCCCCCGAGGGGGGAGTGAGGGTGTGTGGTAGTTGGGGGCCGTGGTGGTGGATGCTCCCAGTCCTGTGACTACTATGCAGTCTTTTCCAAGCCTCCCTGAGCTGCAGGAAGTTTTCCAGCCCGGGGTGTTCCCACCCTTGCCGAGGTCAGAGCGCGGGTCGTGCCCCAGCACCCCTGGACTCCCCCCCCACCTCTGCAGAGCCATTCTCACTGTCCCCATCAGCCACTGCCTGTTTTCCTTGCTCTTTTGGATTTGGAAAAGCTCAGAGCCAACTGCTGGTCGTCATTTTGGGGTGGTTTCAGTGTTTACCACTCCAAAAGTTGTGCTGCTCTCTGGCTGCACAACCCTCCCCCCCCCCCCAAAAAAAAAAAACCAGCTGGATGGAGTCGTGTTGAGTGGATTACACACAGGTCACAAGGGTTGGGCAGGGCTAATCAGTGCAACTGAAAAGAAAACAAATGTGAATAAATTAAGTTTAAAAACTAAAAAAAAAAAACTAAAAAAAAAAAAAACATTCTAGGTTTTTTCACTGCTGTTTTTTAAATAGGAATTTTAAGTCCTCTGTGCTTGTCTGTTTGCTAGGAGCAGTTTGAGACACTGTTACTGTTTTGAAATGCATGCATGTTACAAGATGAGTCTCCAACCAGAGAAAAATAAAATTAAAACTTTGTGTACATCTGTGCCTTCCTGCTGTGCTCTTTGCCAGGGTCCTGCTCAGCTGCCATCAGCCAGGGAGGTGTCCCAGACGGGGCAGCACCAGGGGGATGCTTTAAACTGCCAGAGGGAAGGAATTCCTCCTTGGGAGGGTGGGGAGGCCCTGGCACAGGTTGCCCAGAGAAGCTGGGGCTGCCCCCGGATCCCTGGAAGTGTCCAAGGCCAGGTTGGATGGGGCTTGGAGCAACCTGGGATCATGGAAGGTGTCCCTGCCCATGGCAGGGGGTGGCACTGGGTGGGCTTTAAGGTCCCTTCCAACCCAAACCATCCCATGATTCTTTGGACCACAACTGGAGAAGCCTTTTTACAGTGCCTGTAAAATGGGGGGGCTTCAGTAAGAACTGATTTTACCAGGTCCTGGCTCCCAGAACAAATGGATTTGTCCCACTCCACGAGCTGCAGCTCAGCCCTTCACATCCAGGTGCTCTGAGGGGATCAGTGCAGGTGGCTCAGAGGGAAAGGCAAACTCTGCTCCCACCTAAAACCTGAGCTGCTCCTCAGGGCTTTGGGGAGGAGAACTTGATCCTCGTGTTCAGACCAAGCAAAGGCAAGTTCACTCCAAGCCAGAGGTTTATTTTAAAAAAGTCCCAGGAGGGGTGTGACACGGGAGCAGCTGTGCTGGGCTAGTCCATGCGAGCCTTCAGGGTCCTCGTGGTGATCTTGTCTTTCTCTCTAGAGGGGGAAAGAGAGAAGGTTGTTAATAAATCCACGTTTAGTCCCCACATGCAGCCTGTCCCTCCCTTAGGAAGCTGCAGGTGCACAGGCAGGCTGGGTCACCTGAACTCAAGGTGGCTGTGACAACTGAGCAAACCCCCTCCTGCTCCCCCCCAGGGGAGCTCCCGGGTTTGGAATGCTGCAGGGAAGGAAAATAAGCTGCTTCAGGAGCCAGTTTAGTTGCAGAGCTGGGAGTTAACACTGCACCCAGCTGAGGCAAAGAGCATCCTCTTGGCCACTGCTACCCGTGTGTGAGGGACCATGCTCTCCCACATCCCAGTGGGAATGCAGCCAGGGAATCCCTGTGCAGCAAGAATCTGACTCCAGGCTTCACTTCTCCTGCAGTTCAAGCAACAGGCACTCAAATAAACACACTGAGAAGGAACAAAGCATTTCTAAAGACACCGGTGGAAGGGAGCAGGGTTAGGGATACCCTGGAAACCAATCCCTGCAGTGAACTGGGTGCAGAGCTTGTTCAGTTCTCCCCCTGTTGCACAGGGAAGGGAGCAGCACTCACATGATGTGAACCACCACCCCCATCCCAGATATGGCATCTCTGTCCACGGCGTTCAGCATGGCCTGGGAGATCGTCTCGAAGAGGTGGTCGGGCTCCTGGGGAACAGAAGCAGCAGAAGTTGGGCTAAAAGCTGCATGGGATTTGGTCCAAACCCCCAGTTTTCATCCAAGACCCTGCAAGACTTTTCCCTCAGGCCGTTTAACCCACGGCCTCCCCTCCCGAGCTCCTTCGGGAAGCGCCGCAGGACGGAGCTTCCCACGCAGCCCACGTGTCCCGGCTGCCCAGTGAACCCAGGAGGGTGAATCCATGAATCCCAGGTGATCCCAGCCCTGGCTCACCATGTCTGGCTCCCAGAGGGACTCGCACATCCCGTACATCTGCTCGGAGCAGGTGCCGCTGACCACGAAGTCGTCGGTGACCATGGGGCAGCCGATGAGGTCCAGGGAGCAGATGAAGGGCTCGTGTGTCACGGGGTCCAGCCCAGCAATCACGGGCTCTGTGTAATAGGGGCCAAACCTGGGGGGAACAGACGGCTCAGAGCCGGCAGGGACCCCCCAAGGACCATCCATCCAGCTCCTGGCCCTGCCCAGGACACCCCACCAATCCCAGCCTGTCCCTCAGAGCGTTGTCCAAACGCTCCTGGAGCTCTGGCAGCCCAACCACCCTTTGGGGGAAGAACCTTTCCCTGAGATCCACCCTAGCCCTCCCTGACACAGCTCCAGCCCTTCCCTGGGTGCTGTCTCTGCTCACAGAGCAGAGGTTGGGGCTGCCCCTTGGGAGGAAGCCGTGGCAGCCCTGAGGTCTCCCCATCAATGCAATCCCACCTCCCACATAAATATCCAGACAAGGAAAACATCCCACAGCTGCTTTTAGGTGGGAGAACCTTCCAGGGCAAACTGGAAGCACCCTGCAATGGTTTTGGCAAGGCAAACAGGACAAGCATCACTAAATTATCCAGCCTCCTCTGGCCACACCACGAGCAGCTGTCACAGGAACTCCAAAACCAGCTCCAGGGACCTCAGCCTTCCCTGACAGGGGACAGAGGATCTGCCTGGGAGTTACCGTCTCTCGTAGAGCAGGTTGGAAACCATGCTCATAAAAGTCTGGGGCTTGATCTGCCTTCCCTCCTTCAGCTCGTAGAGATTCAGCCTGAACTTCAGCCTCTGGGCGCTGCAAGAGATGAGAAGTGGGATTAAAGCAAGGCAGGTTGGTTTTCCTTTCCCCTTCACCCAGGCCTGAGCTGTTCTGCTGCTGACAGACACCAGCACCCGAGGCAGGTGGTGCACAAACAGCTCTTCTTCTGTCTGAACTTCAGTTTTAGTAGTGATGTGACCTTAAATCACATGCAGGATTTATTTAAAAAGCTCTCACAGAAGGGAGACCAAAACCAGGAGTGCTGGCACATATTACATTACATTACATTACATTATATTAATTATGTACGTTATCCCCTCCTTATGAACACACACAGATACTTACACCCAGCACAAGCTGCCCCTCGGTATTTATTGCAAATAAACGGGAACACGGGGCCGGGAGGGCCTCACTTACACCGTCTGCACGTCGGTGGCCAGCCCTGCCAGCCCGATGTAGAGCCTTTCTCCCATGGGGAAGATCTTCTGGAAGTCGGTGGTGACGGTCTGCGCCTGGATCCCGAAGCGCCGGTCGGCGGCGATGGCCACGCAGCCCTTGCCCTTCATGGCCATGACGGCCCCGCCGTTATAGGACATAATCGACTGCAAGGGAGAGCTCAGCGGTACCGCCGGGGCCGCCCCGGCCCGGGGCCCGGCCCCGCTCGGCCTCGTGGGCTTTGGCTACGGAACGACTCGGGGGAGACCCCCGGCCTCCCGCCCTCCTGCCTCCCCCGGGCACCCGCGGGCACCTCCCGGACCTCACCATGGTTGCGGCAGCTCGGATCCCGCTCAGAGCTCGCTCAGACCCCGCTCAGACCCCGCTCAGATCCCGCTCAGGCCCGGCTCAGGCCCGGCTCAGACCCCGCTCAGACCCGGCTCAGGCCCGGCTCAGACTCCCCTCAGATCCGGCTCAGGCCCGGCTCAGACTCCCCTCAGATCCGGCTCAGGCCCGGCTCAGACGCTCCTCGGGTACTGCCGCGCCGTTGGTCCCGCCCCCCGCCGCTCCCCATTGGCCGCCGCCGCGGCCTCGCGCCGAAGCGCCGCTCGCGATTGGCGGGACGGGAGGACAAGCGAGGAGCTGATTGGCTGAGGGGGAACGGGAGGGAGGGGCGGGGAAAAGTGAAGAGTCACAGCGAGAGGGGAATGATGGGAAGGGGGAATGGAGGGACCGGAACGGAGGGAACGGGAACGAAGGGACCGGGAACAGGGGGAGGGGGAACGAAGGGACCGGGAACACTGGGATGGGGAACGTGGATCGGGAGCAGCGGAATCGGGAACAGCTGGATCAGGGGGAACAGCTGGATGGGGGAACAGCTGGAGCGATGGGGGAACAGCTGGATCCACAGCTGGAGCAGGGGGGCACAGCTGGATCAAGGGGGCACAGCTGGATCCACAGTGGCACAGCTGGATCCACAGTGGCACAGCTGGAGCGATGGGGGAACAGCTGGATCAGGGGAACAGCTGGATCAAGGGGGCACAGCTGGATCCATGGTGGCACAGCTGGATCCATGGTGGCACAGCTGGATCAGGGGGAACAGCTGGATCAGGGGGAACAGCTGGATCAGGGGGAACAGCTGGAGTGATGGGGGAACAGCTGGAGTGATGGAGGAACAGCTGGATCCATGGTGGCACAGCTGGATCCATGGTGGCACAGCTGGAGCAGGGGGAACAGCTGGATCCATGGTGGCACAGCTGGAGCAGGGGGGCACAGCTCCGGGTTCACAGGGCCATGGCACAGCTGGATAAGCCGGTAGGGATGTGGCACTGTCAGAACATGGCACAGCTGGATATATCGGGATATCAGCTGGATTTCAGGCTTCGCACCCCCACCGTTTGGGAGCCAGGGACAAACCCTAAACTCTTCCTCTGGGGCAGGGCCAGCGGGGCTGCCCAGAGGGAAAACACCTCTTTGGAAAGGGCCAGCACCAGAGTCTCTCTGTGGAGTCAGGGATCATCCAGGGGAGGGGAAGGACACGAGGCTGGGAGAGTGTTCTTTATTCCGGGGGGAATTCTCTCTGCAGAGCATTGGATTCCCTTCCTCACCCACCGGCTCTGTCCTGGAGGAAACAGGATTAAATGTTTCATTTTGGGGAGTGAAGTTGTGCCAAAGGGAAAGAGATCCATGTGTTTGGAAACAGCCCCGGTTCCAATGGAAACCTCTGTCCCGGGCTGGGGCTGTTCATCCATCCCGGGACCAAGTCCTGGAAGCACAGCCCGGCCTGTGGCTGTTTTAAAGTTCGTTTTAAAGTGTATTTTTAAAATGTTTTCCGCTGTAAAATGTTTCTGGCAGAAGTCAGAGCCCACATTCTGCCTGGTGGGAACATCCCGGGCACTGGGGAGAGACGGAGCAGCGGAGCCAGATGGGAATAACAGGGATCTTCCCAGCATGGCTTTGTGCCCTGAATTAAACCAGAAACATCGTTATTTCTGTTATGAAAATAAAACCAGGGCAAGCAGGGAACGTAAATAGATTTTACGAGAGTTTTTAAGGGGGGGGAGCTCAGCAAACGCAGATTTTTGACCCACTTCAGCTTATTTTTAAGGCGAAACATGGAAAATCTGGATGGAAAGAGGCTTTTAAGCCTCTGCTCCGATTTAATGTCCCTGCACGTTATGGGACACTGAGGTGCAGAGGGGCCGATTTTGTGCACGGCAGGGGCTGCTTCACTCTCATCCAGCGCCTCGGAGGGAGCCGGGAACCCACGGGCAGCACCGGGGCCGCATCCTGCTCCTGGCTCAGTCCATCCCGGGAAAAGAAGAGAGAGGGGAAAAAATAAGGAGGTAAAAGGGTGGCACCGTCCCTGGGTGGGCTCGAACCACCAACCTTTCGGTTAACAGCCGAACGCGCTAACCGATTGCGCCACAGAGACCGCGCTGCGAGCGCCGCCGCGCCCGCCGCACTCGGCCGGTGACGAGAGAGCGGGGCCGGGACACCGGGAACCGGGATAACGGGGGTGGGACACCGGGAATAGGGATAACGGGGATGGGGAAACCGGGAACGGGGATAACAGGGATGGGAAACTGGGAACAGGGGGACCGGGGCCGGGACACCAGGAACGGGGATAACGGGGATGGGGGAACCGGGAATAGGGGCAGTGGGGATGGGGAAACCGGGAATAGGGGTATCGGGGATGGGGGAACTGGGAACAGGGGTACCGGGGCCGGAACACCGGGAAAGGGGATAACGGGGCTGAGGTACCGGGAACGGGGATAATGAGGCTGGGAAAATTGGGAATAGGGATAATGGGGCTGGAGGCACCGGGAACGGGGATAATGGGGCTGGGAAAATTGGGAATAGGGATAGTGGGACTGGAAGCACCGGGAACGGGGATAACGGGGCTGGGGAAATCGGGAATAGGGGTACTGGGGCTGGGGAAACTGGGAACAGGGATAATGGGGCTGAGGAAACTGGGAATAGGGGTACTGGGGCTGAGGGTACTGGGAAACCGGATACCGGGGCGGGGAAACCGGGAATAGGGGTACCGGGGCTGGGATACCGAGGCTTCAGGCACCAGGATACTGAGATTGGGTGTACCGGGAATCGGGATACCCACACTGGCAACCGGGGCACCGGGGCTGGGGGGACCGGGAAGCGGGGAACTGGGGCTGGGGATAGTGGGAAGCAGGGCACCGGCACCGGGAACCGGGATACCGGGACTGCGGGCACCGGGAACTGGGATACCGGGAAAGGGGGCACCGAGCCCCTGGGACATCGGTGCGGGTACTGGCGCTGGGAACGGGCGCATTGGGCACAGGGACACCGGCAACAGGCACCGGGATACCGGGCACCGGGAATAGGACACCGGGACACCGGCACCGGCACCGGGCGGGGCCGAGGGGACGCGCGTGGGCGCTGCGTGACACCGGTACCACCGGTGCCACCGGTACCACCGGTACCGCCGCGTGGGCGGCAACCCCCGCCCGCTCCTCTCCCTGCCCCTTTCCCCCTCTTTTAGTTCTTACCCGCTTTTCCCTTTTTTTTTTTCTTTTATTCTCTCTCCTTCCCTTTTCCTGCCTTTCCCCCCTTTCCCACGTCCTTTACTTTTACCCCCTTTTTTCTTTCCTTTTCTCATATTCTTTTTTTTTCTTCTTTCCCTTCCTTTTCCTTTTTCCCTCTCTTTCTCTAATTCCCCTGTTTTTCTTCCATTCCTTCCCCGTTTTCATTTTTTCCTTCTCTTTCTCTAATTTTCCCCAGTATTTTTTCCCTTCCTTTCCCCTTTCTCTAATTTTCCCCACCTTTCCCATTTTCCCCTTTCTCTAATTTACCTTTATTTTCTTCCTTTCTTTTTCCCTCCTTCCTTTTCCATTTTCCCATTCCCTAATTCCCCTCTATTTTTCTTCCGTTTCCCCCCTTTTTTCCTTCCCCTTTTCCATTTCCCCCTTCCTTTCTCTAATTTCCCTCTATATTTTTTCCTTTTTTTTTTTTCCGTCCCATTTTCCATTTCCCAAAATTCCCTCTATTTTTCTTCCCTTCCTTTTTCCCCCCTTTCCCTTTGCTTTCCCCTCCCTGCCGAGCACCGACAGTCCCGGGGAAGATCCCGCATGTCCCGCGTCGCCTCCCGAGCGGGAATTGCCCTATTTGGGACCCCGAATTCCCCGGGGCTGGGGGGTCCCGAGGCATCACCCGAGCGGAGAAGGGGGGACACAGGGACCCTTTAACGGGGAGCGGAGCTGCCGCCGGGCACCACTCGCATTTTGGGGCCATTCCAGCGGTTTTTGGGGCGCTCTCATTTCCCCCCCGAGCACAACATGGAGGGAGCGGCGGGACCCTCCGCGACCACCGGGGCGGGGTGGGGACGCGGGGTTTTGGGGAGGGGGGTCCCCCCAATCTCGGCCCCTCATTCCCCTCCTCCGCAACCCCCCAAAGGAATGAGGTCACGTGAGGCGGGCGGGGCCTGGCGGCAGCTGGAGGAGGGAAAAAAATAAAAAAAAAAAAAAGAAGGGAGAAAAAAAAATAAAAAAAAAAAGGAGGAGGAAGGAGGGAAAAAAAAAAAAAAGGGAGGAAAAAAAAAAAAAAGGAGCGAGAGGGAAAAAAAAAAAAAAATAAAAAAAGGGCCGCGGCGGCCGCAGCGCGGAACCGAGCGGAGCCGCGACGAGCGGCGGGAGCGGAGGGGCGGCCGCGGGGCCGCCGCCACCAGGTACGGACCGGGCCCGGTGCCCCCCCCGCCCCCGGCCCCGCCGCGGGGCCCCCCCGCGCCCGCCTCGCCCCGCGCTCAAAGATGGCCGATACCGGGCCGCTCCCCCCCTTTGTGCCCGGGCACCGGGACCCCCCCTCCGCCGGGGCACCGGCAGCGGCGGCGGAGCCCCGACAGCCCCGGGGGGAGGCCGCGGCCGCCCCGCTCCTTCCCCGGGCCCCGCGCGGGGCGATGCGGGGAGCGGGGGGGGCGCGGCGGGAGCCCCCCCGGGGCGGGCGGAGGGGCCGGGCCGGGCTGTCACAGCCGGCCCCGAGCACAAAGGGGCTGCGGGGCACCGGGAACGCCCCGGGGACACCGGGGCTGCCCCGAGCCCGGGGGGGGGGAGGGTTTGGTGTCCCCGAAACGCAGCGGGAGCTGCCGGCGGTGAACGCCCCCCCCCCGGGCACAGCGCGGGGTCACGCGTGTCCGTGTCCACCCCGTGTCCACCCTGTGTCCACCCCGTGTCCATCCCGTGTCGGTGCCCACCCCCTGCCCGTGCCCCTCGCGGGTCTCTGCCCGTCGCGGGTCCCTGCCCTCCGGGTGTCACGCACCGCGGACACGTCCCACCGCCGGGACCTGGTGTGTGTGTGTGTGTGTGTCCCTGCGTGTGGACACGCGTGTCCGTGCCCTCCCCGCGGGGCTTTCCATCCCCGCATCCCGGTGTTTGCCTCCCCGGTGCGCGGGTCCCGCATCCCGCCGGCAGCGGGCGGGGGGTCCCGGCGGGCGCTGTCGGTGGGCGCGGGGGCCGCGCTCCGGGGCCGTCTCGTCGTGTCCGCGGTGCGTGGGGGGCCCCGCGGGGGTCGTGCGGGGGGTCGGGCCGTGCCGGGGGGGAGCCGTCCCGGTGTATTTCCCGACCCCCGCGCTCGCCGCCGCCGGAGGGTCCCGCGGGGAGGGGGGGCGGCCGCTCGGGTCTAAGTTACCGGTGACTTTGAAACGTCCTTCCCCACGCGTGCCGTGGCCGGGAGGGGGGTTTGGGGAAGGGGAGGGGGGGCACCGTGCCGCGCCACCGCCCACGGAGACAAAAGACCCCGGAGGTCGGGGCCGGGGGCGCGGGAGCCGCTCGGGAGCGGGGCGGGGGGTGCGGGCGCTGCCGGCGGGACGGGGCGGCCCCGGGGGCTGCGGCGGGTCCCGGTGCGCGGGGGGGCCGGGGCTTTGTTCGCCCCCGCGGCAGGAAATCGCCGTGGTTATCACCGGGTTTATTAGAACCGGTTTGCGCCGGTGGCTCGGGCTCCCCCCTCCCGCCGAGCCCCGGGGCCGCCATTGGCGCCTGCGAGCGCCGAAAGCTGCAAAATCCCCCCCAAAATGCGTCCGCGGGTCCCGCGGCCCCGCGTGGGCAGCCCGGTCCCGTGGCAGGGGGGGGCTGGGGACAGGGGATTGGGGCACCCCCAGATGTGAGGAGGGGGCTGGCAGTGGTCCCCCACATCACTGGCGGGGTGTGGAGGACTTGGGGGCACCTGCCCGGGGGCAACAAGGGACACACCCGGGGGCTGTCCAGGGGGGAGAGCTGAGCCTGAGGGGGTGGGGAGTGGGGCTTCCCAAACCCACCAGCGCCCCTGGCCCTCCCCTGCCTCTGGAAGGGGATCCCAGAGCTCGGCTTGGTCACAGGAGTGTCTCGAGGGCCCCATCCCGATGGTGTCCCATCCCTGCAGCATCTCCATCCCAGTCCCAATGGTGTCCCATCCCTGCAGCATCCCAGTGGTGTCCCCATCCCTGCAGCATCTCCATCCCAGTCCCAGTGGTTATCTCCATCCCTGCAGCATCTTCATCCCAGTCCCAATGGTGTTCCATCCCTGCAGCATCTCCATCCCAGTCCCAGTGGTGTCCCCATCCCTGCAGCACCTCTATCCCAATCCCAGTGGTGTCCCATCCCTGGTGCAGGTGTACCTGTGTACCTGTCGGAGGGGGGGATACATGTGTGTAAGTGTAGCCTGTGTGTACGTGTGTGTACAGGTGTGTACAGGTGTGTACAGATGTGTACATGTGTGTACAGGTGTGTACATGTGCATACAGGTGTGTACGTGTGTGTACATGTGTGTACAGATGTGTACATGTGTGTACAGGTGTGTACAGGTGTGTACAGATGTGTACATGTGTGTACAGGTGTGTACATGTGTGTACAGATGTGTGCATGTGTGTACAGGTGTGTAGGTGTGTGTGCATGTGTGTGCATGTGTGTACAGGTGTGTACAGGTGTGTACATGTGCATACAGGTGTGTATGTGTGTGTGCATGTGTGTGCATGTGTGTACAGGTGTGTACAGGTGTGTACATGTGCATACAGGTGTGTAGGTGTGTGTACGTGTGTGTGCATGTGTGTACAGGTGTGTACATGTGTGTACAGATGTGTACATGTGTGTACAGGTGTGTAGGTGTGTGTGCATGTGTGTACAGGTGTGTACAGGTGTGTACATGTGCATACAGGTGTGTACGTGTGTGTGCATGTGTGTACATGTGTGCACATGTGTGTACCTGTGTTACACACGTGTGCCTCCTCTTGGTGGGGGGTGGGTGCCCACGGGGGTGGCTGTGGGTGCGCCCACGCTCATTTACACAATCCCAGGGATCCTTCTCCCCTCTCCCCCTCTCCTCGGATGGTTGTAATAATATTCTGGCTCCTCTCCAAGTATCGGGGTTGCCATGGAAACAATAAAACTGCAGCGATTTCGGGCTCCGCCGTCTCCCATTGTAAACGTGGAAGCGCTGGAGCGGGAAGGCAGCGATTCCCGGTGTCCTCAGCCCCTGCTGGGGGACACTGCCCGTGCCCCTGGGCTCACCTGGCCTGGCACACCCTCAGGGGTTCTGGGCAGGGGCAGGTGGCCAAAACAGGGGTGGGGGGTTTCTATGGAAACCGTGGGATGGTGGCTGGAAGCACCTTTTCCATGGACCAAACCCAAAATACACTTTGTGTGTGTGCGTGTCTGTGTGTCTGTGTGTCTGTGTGTCTGTGTGTCTGTGTGTCTGTGTGTCTGTGTGCCTGTGTGTCTGTGTGTGTCTGTGTGTCTGTGTGTGTCTGTGTGTCTGTGTGTCTGTGTGTCTGTGTGTCTGTCTGTGTGTCTGTGTGTGCACACATGGGAGCTCTGGGCGAGGGACTGGCTGACAGGGGGGATTTGTCCCCACTCAGAGGTGTCTCAGCACCTTGGGGACCCATTTGGGGACCCCAGGGAGACACAAGCATGAGGCAGAGGGAGCTGGGCAGCGCTCGGAGGGAGGGGCTGCACGGGGGGAGATGTGTTGGGTGCTGCTTGTGCACCCCCAGGGCTGGAGGGGTGCAGGGCTGAGGGTGCCCCGGTGCTCCCAGGGCTGAGGGTGACACTGGATTTGCTCCCTGAAGGGCGAAGTGAGCCCTGCAGGTCCCAGCCTTGCACAGAGCTGCCGTTAAGGGGGGGTTTCCCTGCAGGGAGGACCCGCCGTGGTGCTGCTCCAAAATGCACAGGACCACCAGGATAAAGATCACCGAGCTGAACCCCCACCTGATGTGCGCCCTGTGCGGCGGCTACTTCATCGACGCCACCACCATCGTGGAGTGTCTGCACTCCTGTGAGTGTCCCGGGCCCCCACGCTGTGCCCAGGGGTGCCCTGAGCCCCCCAAAGGCTGGTTGTGCCACACCAACCCCCTCCCGTGCTGCCTAAACCTGCCCTGCGTCCGTGTGGGGCTGTGGGGTGGTGGAGGGGGCTGCAGCGGGCAGGGGTCCTGTCCCCCAGCCGGTGTGGGGGCCTGGGGGTGCCACTCTAGGCTGGCACAGAGGCTCTGCCCCCTCGTCCCTCTGCTCACACCGAGTCTCTCCCCACAGTCTGCAAAACCTGCATCGTTCGCTACCTGGAGACCAACAAGTACTGCCCCATGTGTGATGTCCAAGTGCACAAAACCAGGCCCCTCCTCAGCATCAGGTGAGCTCGGGGGGCTCGGGGGGCTCCCCGTGTCCCTGCAGCCTGTGCCCGCTCTGGGGTGCAGCCCTGAGCACCTGGAGGGGGGAATGGGGCTCTGCCCCAGCCCCCCCTCACAGCACAGACCCCCTGCCCCGATCCCACCCCTGTGCCAGCGGGGATTTGGGGGCTGTCAGGGTGGGAAGGGAATGGGGACAGTGGGAAACACCAGCATTGGGGGGACAGGACTTGGGGACATCTCTGTGGCAGCAGGAAGAGGCTGGGACAGGTGCCCTGACCCAGACCCATCCCAGACCCATCCATCCATCCACCCACCCATCCACCATCCATCCATCCACCATCCATCCATCCATCCACCCACCATCCACCCATCCATCCATCCATCCACCCATCCATCCACCCATCCATCCACCCATCCACCCATCCATCCATCCATCCACCCATCCATCCATCCATCCATCCATCCACCAATCCATCCATCCATCCATCCATCCATCCATCCATCCATCCACCCATCCATCCATCCATCCACCAATCCATCCATCCACCCATCCATCCATCCATCCATCCTTCCATCCATCCATCCATCCTTCCATCCATCCATCCATCCATCCATCCACCCATCCATCCATCCATCCATCCATCCATCCCTCCCTCATCCATCCATCCATCCACCATCCATCCATCCATCCATCCCTCCATCCATCCCCACAGTCCCCTGTGCTCTCCACCTCCCTTCCCTGTCCCCTGTGGGGTTGGTGCCCCGGGGGGTGCCGGGGTGGCAGTGCCAGGGTGGGCACAGGTGACAGTGATGGTGTGAGGTGGCAGTGCCAGGGTGGGCACAGGTGACAGTGATGGTGTGAGGTGGCAGTGCCAGGGTGGGCACAGGTGACAGTGGCCCTGTGAGGTGCCTGTGGCTCTGTCACAGCCCCAGCTGGGGAGATCCAGGCCGGGTTGTGGAATTGCAGGTGGTTGGCATAGAAACCAGGGATGCTGTGATGCATCACCCGGGCCCTTCTTTCCCCTGGGTTTGTTTTTTTAGCCTCTTCCCTGTAAATCCATTTCTGTAGTAACACTTTTTTTGCCTCTTTTTTTTTTTTTTTCATTTTTTTTCATTTTTTCCCTTTCTGGTTCACTATGAAACATTTACACTCGGGCTCCCACGGCTCCTCCAACACATCCCTGGCTGCACATGCAGACGGATCCACCGGCGCCGTGCCCACGTGCCCAGGCCCTGGGTGCCCTGGGGACACTTTGTTTGGTCCCAGAGTAGGGAAAAACACAGGGAGAACTTAGGGGGGGGGTGGTCCCGTGGGGGCCTGATCCACAGGAAAACCCCTGCCCCGTTGCTTCCCAAACCAGGTGCCAACACCGGGGTGTGATGCCACATCCCCCGTGCCCACCCCAGTGCCACCACACTGGGCTTGTTGGGGCTGGCTGGTGGCAGAGCTGGGAATTCAGCAGCTGAGGGCTGATGTTACCTCGGCTTGCTGTGAGTTATGAAGTGAATTCTCGGGGTATTTGTTGTAAATAAAGTCACAGCAGGGGCCTTGTGAGAGGAGTGACGTCACCGAGGAATTCGGGATGAAAGACGTGGCTGGGCTAAAAATAACTCGGGGCACAGTCGTTTGTTTGCCTTGCAAATAAAGGCCTTATTATGAAATGGAAATAATTGCGGGGATAATTGACTTTTCACCAGGCCCACTGCTCCTGCTTTGCTTTTGAGGTGTTAAAATGGTGCCACGTTCCCCCGCCTGCAGGTTCCAGCCTTCCAGCAAAATCCCGCCTGAGGATGGGGCTGGAGCTTCCCTGGTTCCTCAAGTGCTTTGGGAGATCCTGCCTTGGGATATTCACATTTTAGGGAACCCACTTTCCCATAGAACAGCCCTGGCAGTGGGCACTGCCCTGCCTTCCTTCCCACGGAGGGAAATCAAAGCCTGAGCCCTGGCGCTGCTGCTCCAAAATAAATCTTTGGAGTCCAAAAATAAAATTGGATGCAAATATAAACTTGCAGAAACATTTGCTGATCTTAGATTTGATTTTTTTTTTTTTTAAATTCTCGGTGTGTGTTTTTTGTGATTGTTTTGACTGCTGAAACGGCTCCTGGCCCCGACTCCTGCTGTCATCATTCCCAGCAATTACAGGGATTTTTGAGATGGTTTTCTTTCTTTTCCCAGAGTTAACCCTTTGTGGTCAGGGTGGGGGTTGTGGGATCGCTGTGGGATGGGGATTTGGGGCTTTGGGATGTGGAACTGGGGATTTGGGGCTTTGGGATGGGCGTTTTTCAGGAGGGAGATGGGGGAAGGAGGGAGCACGTGGTGCAGCTTCCAGTAACCCTGGGAATAAACTGCTCCCTAATCCCGCTGATTTCTCTCTCCTTTCCTATTTCCCCCCTCCCAGGTCGGACAAAACCCTTCAGGACATTGTGTACAAACTGGTCCCGGGGCTTTTCAAAGGTACAGCCACGGGCAGGGGGGACTGGGGGTTTTTGGGGGACAGGAACAGGGACAGCGGAACAATGTGTGTGTGCACAGCCAGGGATGGGCTCATCCCACGCTCCGGGGGCTGCCCTGAGGGGACCCACGGGATGCAAAGCTGGGAGCAGGAGCCTGGATTTGCTCTCCAAGTGCCCCCCCGTCCTTGTGGGGGGGAAAATTGTGGGGTCTGCGGGTGTGGGGGGGCTGAGGAGCAGCTGAGCTGCCGGAAAGGCTTTGTCACAGCAGCGGCTCTGAGGGTTTATGGGTTGATTGATCCTGCTAAAGCCGCTGCTCCCCGGGGGGGGGCACTGGGCAGTCTGGGGGCTCCTCTCACACCCCACTCTTTGCCCCCATCTCTCCTCGGAGAGGTGTTTTCCCCCCTCACCCTCCTCCTCCTCCTCCCTCAGATGAGATGAAGAGGCGCCGCGATTTCTACGCCGCGTATCCCATGGCCGAGGGTGAGTGTCTCCCCCCGACCCCCGCCGTGTCCCTCCCCTCCCTCTGCTCAGCCCCTCCCTCCCTCTGCTCCCGCAGTTCCCAACGGCTCCAACGAGGATCGAGGGGAGGTGTCCGAGCAGGACAAGGGGAACCTGACGGACGACGAGATCGTCAGCCTGTCCATCGAGTTCTACGAGGGCTCCAGGTACCACTTTTGGGCTCCTCCCAAACCTCTGCCTGGGTTTGGGGCTTGGGAAGAAACTCCCACCTTCTCTCCCCCCTCTGGCACTGAGATCGTGGAGTCACAGAATGGTTTGGGGTGGAGGGGACCTTAAAGATCCCTCATTGCACCCCCCTGCCATGGGCAGGGACACCTTCCATGCCAGGCAGGCAGGGAAGCTCTTTCCTGAGAGCTACTGTGTTCCTGGTGCTGGTGGTGGCCTCTGAGGATGCCACTGGCACCCGGAGCAGCGTTTTGGGAGGAGTCAGTGGTTGCAGGGGCCTGGATTGGAAATGGGCATGGAAGTGGTTGGGGGGGTGAAGCCACAGCCTGGCTGAAGGTCACTGGGTGTCTCCTCCATGGACAGCCCTTCTGGGGGGTTCTTCTTCCTCTCCACCTCTTCATTCCTCCATAAACTTTGTCCTGTGTTTCCTTTCCTCCCCCCCAGAGAGGAGAAGAAAGGCACCGTCGAGAACGGGGACCTGGAGAAGGAGAAGGTGAGTGTGGTGGGACTGCGACACGGGGAGCTCCGTGTCCGGCTGCCCCCGGGGCTTTTGGGGTGCGGGGGGGGCACAGGAGGGCACCCCAAAAGGGTCGAGGGCACCTCCTCGACCTGCCCGGTGGCCTCAGCGACGTCTCCCCCCGGCCCCAGAGCAACGGGCTGCGGTTCCTGCGCTGTCCCGCGGCCATGACCGTCATGCACCTCGCCAAGTTCCTCCGCAACAAGATGGATGTACCCAGCAAGTACAAGGTGAGGGGATCCCCGGGGGTGCCTGGGGGGTGCTGGGGGTGCCTGGGGGGTGCTGGGGGGTGCCTGGGGTCTGCTCATTGCCCGGATTTCACTGTGCCCTGGTGGGCTCGGAGGGGCCGGGGCAGGTTTGGCCTCCCCGTGTTGCAGCCCCGGCTGCAGGTGCCGGGTTCTGCTGCCCCCAGACAGCTTTGCTCTGCCAGCCTGTCCCTGGGGCTGCATCCAACCTTTTCCTGGGGCAGGATCCATCCTTTCCCTGGGGTTGGATCCATCCTTTCCCTGTGGTTGGATCCATCCTTTCCCTGGGGCTGGATCCATCCCTTTCCCTGGGGCAGGATCCATCCTTTCCCTGGGGTTGGATCCATCCTTTCCCTGTGGTTGGATCCATCCTTTCCCTGGGGCTGGATCCATCCCTTTCCCTGGGGCAGGATCCATCCTTTCCCTGGGGCTGCATCCATCCCTTTCCCTGTGGTTGGATCCATCCTTTCCCTGTGGTTGGATCCATCCTTTCCCCGGGGCAGGATCCATCCTTTCCCTGGGGCTGGATCCATCCTTTCCCTGTGGTTGGATCCATCCTTTCCCCAGGGCTGGATCCATCCTTTCCCCGGGGCAGGATCCATCCTTTCAGGCCTGTTCCATGGAACCAGGAGCCCCGGGAGCCCCCGGCTCTGTCGGAGTCACTCGGGGACAGCGACCCCCTGACCCCCCACGGGTGGCTCTGTGGGGTTGGCAGTGCCTCTGTCCCCACCCCGACCCCCTGGCCCCCCACGGGTGGCTCTGCGGGGTTGGCAGTGCCTCTGTCCCCACCCCGACCCCCTGACCCCCCACGGGTGGCTCTGTGGGGTTGGCAGTGCCTCTGTCCCCCCCCGGGGCCCTGACGGTGTCCCCGTGTCCCCTGGACAGGTGGAAGTGCTGTATGAGGATGAGCCCCTGAAGGAATATTACACCCTGATGGACATCGCCTACATCTACCCCTGGAGGAGGGTGAGCGGGGCTGCCGTGGGCACACTGCTGCCATGGGGGGCTGTGGGGTGCTGTGGGGTGCCATGGGGTGCTGTGGGGTGCCATGGAGTGCCTGGGAGTGCTGTGGGGTGCTGTGGGGTGCTGTGGGTCCAATGGGGTACTGTGGTTGCTGTGGGGTACCATGGGGTGCCATGGGATGCTGAGTGGTGCTGTGGGGTGCCATGGGGTGCCCTGAGGTGCTGTGGGGTGCTGTGGGTCCAATGGGGTACTGTGGGTGCTGTGAGGTACCATGGGGTGCCATGGGATGCTTTGGGTTGCTGTTTGGTACTGTGGGGTGCCATGGGGTGCTATAGGGTACCATGGGGTGCTGTGGGGTACTGTAGGGTACCATGGGTTATGGTGGGATGCTGTAGGATGCCGTGGGGTGCTGTAGGGTGCTGTAGGATGCCATGGGGTGCTATAGGGTGCTGTAGGGTGCTGTAGGATGCCATGGGGTGCTGTAGGGTGCTGTAGGGTGCTGTAGGATGCCATGGGGTGCTGTAGGGTGCTGTAGGGTGCTGTAGGATGCCATGGGGTGCTGTAGGGTGCTATAGGGTGCTGTAGGATGCCATGGGGTGCTATGGGGTGCTGTAGGGTGCTGTAGGATGCCATGGGGTGCTATAGGGTGCTATAGGGTGCTGTAGGATGCCATGGGGTACCGTGGGATGCTGTAGGGTGCTGTAGGATGCCATGGGGTGCTATAGGGTGCTGTAGGATGCCATGGGGTGCTATAGGGTGCTGTGGGGTGCCATGGGGTACCGTGGGGTGCTATAGGTTGCTATAGGATGCCATGGGGTGCTGTGGAGTGCTGTAGGGTACCATGGGTTACGGTGGGGTACTGCAGGGTGCTATAGGTTGCTATAGGATGCCATGGGGTGCCGCGGGGTACCGTGGGGTACTGTGGGCACCACAGGGTGCCAGCCGTGCCCCTCTGCCCCCCCCTCCTTCCCCGCAGAACGGCCCCTTGCCTCTGAAATACCGCGTCCAACCCGCCTGCAAGCGGCTCAAGCTGTCCCACCCTGCCCCCTCCGAGGGCACCAACACCAGCGGCGCCTCCGAGTGCGAGTCGGGCAGCGACAAAGCTCACAGCCCCGCCACGCTGCCCGCCACCTCCTCCTCCCTGCCCAGCCCGGGCACCCCGTCCCACGGCTCGCCCAGCTCCGGCACCGGCGCCACCCTCAACGGCACCTCGAACTGCCACCCCCTGGCACCCACCGGCGCCCGGTGCCGCAAAACGACTGTGAACGGCAGCGCGGGCTCGGCCTTGACCTAAAACCCCGCCCGGCAGGGACTGCCCCGCCCCGGCTTTTCTTATGTAGATTGTTCTATACACAGACCTTATATAAATATATATGTTGTACATAGGGAGAGAAGAAAAAAAAAAAAAGAAAAAAAAAGAAATAATTATACATACTTATTTTCTATCGACCGAGCAGATTAATTTAAAAAAAAAAACAAACAAAAACAAAAACGCAGAACAAGACACAGGAATGTGGGTGGGTATTTTTTAAATGTTCTCTTTTTTTTTCTGTTTGTTGGTTCGTTTGTTTGCGGTTGGTTGGTTGGTTTGTTGGTTGGTTTTGGGGGTTTTTTTTTGTCATTTCTCGGTTTGTGGACTTTGGTTTCCCCTCCTGGGAGCTGCATGCCGGAGCTGGGAGCCACGCAGGTGCTGCCACAATTCCCTGTTTCCTCTCTAACGGTTTTCCCTCTCCTCCTCCTCCCTCTCTCCTCGCTCGGGGGACTCAGTGGGGACTCCTGGCTGCACAGGTAAGGGCCAAGCACAGGTAAGGGGCCAAGCACAGAAGCCAAAAACTGCCCCTCAGCCTCGCTGTGCTGGGGGGTTTTTTGGGGATTTTTTTGCATTTTTGTGTTTACTTGGGGGTTTTCAGGCGCACCTGGTGCCCGCAGCTGCCCCCTGGTCCAGGTGTCCCACCACCCCCAGCTTTGCCACGCATGAGTTTGGGTCTTTCTTTGCTTCCCCTGTGTTCTCTGGACACACAGTCCCCCTGTGTTTCAGGCTCTGGGCAGGCAAAGCCTCGCACAGACACTTCCCCTCCTTGCACAGTAAGTTCTCTCTTTGGGGTTTTATTTCCCAGCTTAAAAATTATCTCTGCTTGCAGCTTGCTGGCACTGGGGGTTGGAGGACAACCCTTTGGGGATATTTTCTCCTCCCTGGGGGTGCCAACAGCTCCAGGAAATTTGGGGGCATCCAAATGGTTGGGGGTTTCAAATCCAGGAGGGTGTGGGGACCCCCCAGGGCACTCATTTCAAAGCGTTTATTTTTTGGTCTCCCCCCCTCCCCACCGTCCTTCCCACCCTCTCCTCCTGCCCTCACACTGGGTTTTTAATAAAATAAAATACAAAAAAGCAGACTACAGTGCCTTTAGCCAGGAGGCTTCGGTGAGGGGCGAGTGTGGGAAGGTCCTGCCGTGCTTAGGGCGGGAGTGGAGCGGCCCCGAGGGGAGGGACCAACTTCCCACACGGACAGAAAAAAAGCACACGAGCCCCGGGGGATGCAGATCCCAAGGGTTCCTCTCCTGTCCTTGCTGGGGAGGGGGATGAAGGACACAAAACAATTATAGCAAGTGCCTGCAGCGCCCGACGGCCCCCAGGGCACGGTGAGAACCAAAGGAAGGTGGAATTGTAGGGACAGCCCCGACTCCCAGGCTCGGGAAAACACGGGATGTTGTTACTGTAGCTCTTGATTTGGGACTATTGTTTTTGGGAAGTGCTGCACCCCCAGCACGGACTCGGCTATAGCACAGCCCCAGGCGCTGGGGAGGCCCCGGGAAGGGTCCCCACGGGGCCACTTTTGTCTCTTGTCCCCTTCCCTGGGCTGGGGCTGGGCCGGGGGGCTCCAGGTTTTGGGGGGGCTCTGTTTGTCTCGACTTTGACCCCCCTTTTCTCCTTGTAAATAGGCCAGGCTGGACTGTGGGAGGCGGCTGCCTCGGGCTGGGGTTCGTGTGGGGCTGGGGAGGGGGTGGTCTGGTCTTGGTTTTCCCTCTGTGGTACAAACCCGATGGCTCTGTGTGTTTGCATCCTGTACGGCGTTTTAATGTCCTGTAAGATAGCCCGGTGTCCAGGTATTGTTCTTGGTTACACATTTGTATGGATACAGCTTTGTAAATGTAATAAATGCTGCAGACTGTCCTTCCCGCCTGCACAGGGGCAGCTCCTGGTGCCTCCGTCCCAAATCCCACCGGTCCTTCCGTCCCAAATCCCACAGGTCTCTCTGTCCCAAATCCCACAGGTCCCTCTGCCCTGCATCCTGCAGGTCCCTCTGTCCCAAATCACACAGGTTTCTTTGTCCTGCATCCCACAAGCCACTCCATCCCAAATTCCACAGGTCCCTCCATCCCCAATCCCAAAAGTCCCTCTGTCCTGCATCCCATGTGTCCCTCCATCCCAAATTCTGTGGGTCCCTCCATCCCAAACCCCACGGGTCTGACCATCCCAAATCACACAGGTCCCTCCATCCCAAATCCTGTGGGTCCTTCCATCCCAAACCCCATGGGTCTGACCATCCCAAATCACACAGGTCCCTCCATAAGAAATCCCATGGGTCCCTCCATCCCAAACCCCACAGGTCCCTCCATCCCAAACCCCACAGGCCCCTCCACCCCAAACCCCACAGGCCCCTCCATCCCGCATCCTGACGGGCACCCACAGCTCTGGCAGCGCAAAACCGCTCCTGAAAAACCCCACTGTCCACAGGATTCCTTCTTTCCCAGCTGCTGCTGCTTCGCTGCAGCTCCTCAGTAATTCAGATTTAATCGGGGTGGGGGCTCAGCATCTCCCCCCTCCCTCCGTGCCCACGAGTGGGACACACATCCCGGTGGTCCCGAGTGCATCCCGGTGTTCCCGAGCTCCCGTGGGCTCCACGTCAGGGCCGGGGGGTCGGGGGGGCCCCCTGCACCTCCTCCCCGTTGTGGGTGCCGTCGCAGTACGGGGGGTTCTGGGTGCGTTTGCAGCCGCAGAGCCGGGCGGGCCCGTCCTCCTGGGGGGTGAAGCGCAGCGGGGACATCCCCGGGGCCGCCTTCCCGTGGGAGCCGTCACAGAAGGGCTGCGGGCAGACGGGCAGGGGGTAAAGGGGGGTCTGGGGGCGCCCGGCTGCTTCCCCGCGGGGTGTGTGAGACACGGGGGGGCCGCGACCCCCCTCATCCCACCCACGGGCAGCGCATCCTTCGGGAACTGGGGGGGGCGGCGGGAGAAGCCAGGGAGGGAACAGCGCCTCGTGCCCCCTAAAAAACTCCAGTCCGGGACTGGGGGGGGTCCCTGTGGGGTTAGTCCTGCCCTGACCCCATCGGCATCCCCGCACATCCCAAGTGGAGGGAGCAGAGCCCCCGGACCCCCCTGGAGTCCCTGGACCACCACCAGCTCGCGGAGCCCCCCCGGAGCCCCCCATAGCCCGGAGCCCCCCGGAGCTCCCCGGCCCCTCCAGACCCCCCCGCTCACGGAGCCCGCCGTCATCCCGGAGCCCCCCGGACCCTCCGGAGCCTCCCATGACCGAGACCCTCCGGAGCCCCCCATGACCCGGACCCTCCGGAGCCCCCCATGACCCGGACCCTCCGGAGCCCCCCCATGACCCGGACCCTCCGGATTTCCCCGAGCCCCCCCGGTGCCCCCGGCCCGACCTGGCGCTTGCTGTGCCCGCACGAGCACCACGCGTACTTCTTGCCCGCCTTCAGCTCCACCGGGAAGGGCTCCTTGGCGGCGATCGCGGGCTGCGGGGGGGTCGCGGAGCGGGAGGAGAAGGGGGCCCGGCCCCGGAGCGCTCTCAGCAGAGCCCTGAGCGCGGCCGAGCCGAGCCGGAGCATGGTGCCGGTCACCTTGCCGGGCTCACCGCACCCCGGTCCCGGTGCCCTTTCCGGGCTCACCCCACCCCGGTCCCGGTCACCTCCCCCGGCGGCTCCTCCTCCCGCGTCGCCGGAAGGTTCGGGCCGGGCGGGCTCGGCGGGAGCGCCGGGCTCGGTGCGGGAACGTTCCACCGGGCGCGGATCCGCGGCTGCTGCCGGTGATGGTCCCGGTGATGCTGCCGGTGATGGTCCCGGTGATGGTCCTGGTGATGGTGCAGGTGATGCTGCTGCTGCTGGTCCCAGTGATGGTCCCAGTGATGCTCCCGGTGCTGCTCCCGGTGATGCTCCCGGTGATGCTCCCGGTGCCCAATCCCGCTGTCCCTCCCGCTGCGCGGTCCCGGTACCCGATCCCGGCTCCTGTCCCGGTGCCCCGATCCCGGTGCCAGTGTCTGATCCCACTCCCTGATCCCTGTGCCCCGATCCCGGTGCCAGTGTCTGATCCCACTCCCCGATCCCGGTGCCCCGATCCCGGTTCCGCTGCTGATCCCGGTTCCCGCTCCCGGTTCCCGCTCCCGGTCCCAGTCACGATGCCCGATCCCACTGCGCGGTCCCGGTGCCCGCTCCCGGTGCCCGATCCTTTTACGCGGTGTCGGTGCCCAAACCCAGCCCCCGATCCCGATCCCCGGTCCCGATCCCCGGTCCTGATCCCGGTCCCTTTCCCGGGGAAGGATCAGGATCCCCGGTTCCCGAGCCCTCCCCGTGCCTCAGCTTCCCCCGGGAGAACGGGGGGCGTGGAGCCCTTGGCTTTGGTGCTTCCAAGGAACAAACCCTCGGGAGAGGGGAGGACTGGGGAGCTGCTGGATGCTCGTGAGGTCAGCGAGTGGTTTTGTGCCCTCAGTGTGGGTTATCCCTGTTTTTTTGGGGAGGAAACCTTTCCACCAATTGCTCCTCCCTCGCCCTGGTCTCCTCTCATTCCCAAAGTGAACCCTCCCGGGGATCCCACTCCTGCATCCCGAGAGCATCCCTTGCTCCCGATGCTGCCACACATTCCCTATGGAAAGCAGGACCCATCACCTTTCAGGGAATTCATCCCACAGCCCCTATTTTCTTTAAATTTGCCCCTTTCTGCATTAAAAACTCTTTGATATTAATATTAATATTATTTATTATAATAAAGAACAGTCAAGCAGCGTGAAAAAAATATATCTTAGCTACATTACCTTAAATTGCCAAAAATATACACATTTTTCTCTTTTATTTAATTAAAAAAACCCCAAAACAAATCCAAAAAAAAAGACACATGCAACATACTAAATGAGACATCAGCATCAAAACGGGTAAAGAAACGTACCCCAGTGCAACTGAAACACAGATAATCTTTAGCTTTTCTTTTTCCTTTCTCCTTCTCTCCCTCTTTTTTTTCTTTTTTTTTTTTTCACAGGGATACAACTGGCGACCTTCCAGCAGTGCCCCCCTTTTCCCCTCCCCTCTCCCCTCAATCTGACTTTTGGCTCTGGGACAGGTTGAGGTGACAATTCCCAGGGATTGGGAGCCTTTGGAAGGTGGTGGAGAGATGTGTGTAAGTGCTTTATGTCTCTTATCCCCCTCGCCTTCTCCCACCTCATCCCACCCTGTCCCAGGAATCCCTGGAGATCCAGGGGGGATCATATTCCAACTGCTGCCACCACTGAGCAGGGGGCCAGGGATGCTGCACAGCTCAGCCCTCCCTGATTTAACAGTGAGCCTGCCTAAAAAAAACCCACCCAATTCCTTGATTTCCAACCTCTGGGTTCCCAAATATCCTCCCAGGAGTGGTGCAGAGCCCCAGCCAGCACCTCTCAGCCTCCTCACTCAATAAGTGCCTCTCACTGACCCCCTGTGTGTCTCCTGCTGTTGCCCAGTGGGATAAATCCCAAATTTGGGGGGATTCCAGCAGGGATTCTGGGTGTTTTGGGAGATCAGTGCATTGTCCCACAACTGGCTGCACAAGGGGCTGATCCCAACAGCCTTCCCTCCTTCCCATCCCTCTCTCCCTGGTTCTGGCACGTTTCTGATTCCAGGGGGTGGAATGTGGCTGAATTTTGGAAGAATCTGACCAAGTCTGGGCACGACCTCAGGGCCCTGGGGTTTTATCTTGGGCTGGAGGTGACGGGCACCACGTGGGCAACAACATGGCAACGGGAATTTGGGATCTCGGAGTAATAAAATAAAATAAAAATAAAATAAAAATAAAATAAAAATAAAATAAAAATAAAATAAAAATCCTCCCCCTTGGGCAAACGGAGGTGGCAGAGCCCAGGCTGACACTCCTGCTCACCCAAACCAGTGCTGAGGAACGTCTGCTCCCAAATCCCAAGGATCTGAGGGATGGCAGGCCCAGCTCTGTGTGTGTGTGCAGCCACCACACAAAAACAGGCACTTCAGGGCTGAGGGGGCAGCCCCGAAATGTAGCATTTTAGCCCTAATTTGCTGAATATATTTGCTCTCTGTAGCAGCTGCTTTCAAGGCTGAGATTCCTCACGTGGGAGGGGGCAGCCAGGTGAGACCTGAGGTTTTTACAGCTCACCTGAGCCAGGGGAGCTTTAAAAAACAGCTCCTGCACTGAGCAGGGGGTCCCTGTGCCAGGGATTTTGGGTGGCACCTCTGGGGGAACGACACAGCTGAGGGGGGGAGGGGGGAAACAAGAGAAAAAAAATCAAAAGGAGCTTAAAAAGTGCAAGGACACCATTGTGCCAGAGCGATTTTGGGGGGGGCAGGGAGCCAAAATGCTTGGGTTGGACTGAAAGATCTCAGTCCCAGTTTGGAGGTGGCAGGTGGGGGGAGGTGGCACAGCTCACCCTGGCCCTCGGGAGGTGTCTGGGGACAGGGATGTGCCAGTGAGAGCCTCCAGCCTGCCAGGAAGGGAGGCTTTTTTTTTTCCTGCTTTTTTTTCCACTTTTAGCTGCCATCTCCACCTTCCCAATAGCTTCTTAACCTTGTTAAAACATTAGCTTTTCTTTATATATATATATAAAAAAATTATATATATATATATATATATAATATATATATATATTTCTGGGCAGACAGCAGCATTCTGCCCAGTTCACAGAACTGCAGGCTGAGAGCAGAAAGGTTTTCTCTCTCTCCTTTTTTTTAGCCTTAATTCGACCATCATGGTGACAATCTTCCAAACCACCAAATAAAATAACATAAAATAAAATAAAAATAAAATAAAATAAAAATGGAAGAAAGATATTTAGCAGATGAGTTTTGCCTAGGACAAGCTTTTCTAGTACATCAGCACAGCCCCACTGCTGACAGATTTGAATAGTGCAAACTAGTTTTAAAGGCAGTGGGAATGTGCTGAAAAATGTCATTAAGGTCCAACAACTTGGTTTTTAAGACCCTCGGAGTTTTTTTTGCCAGCTGGAGCCGTCCCTGCCTGCCCCCAGGAGCTCTGGAGTTACCCAGGGCACGAGGAAAAGGAGGGGCATTGGTACGTTTGACGTAGGGGTTCCCCTTCCCCAGAGCTGCCCCACCTGTCCATCCATCCTTCCATCCATCCATCCATCCCTCCATCCATCCTTCCATCCATCCATCCATCCCTCCATCCATCCATCCATCCACCCATCCATCCATCCATCCATCCTTCCATCCCTCCATCCATCCATCCCTCCATCCATCCATCCCTCCATCCATCCATCCATCCCTCCATCCATCCTTCCATCCATCCATCCATCCATCCATCCATCCTTCCATCCATCCATCTATCCACCCATCCATCCTTCCATCCATCCATCCATCCATCCACCCATCCTTCCATCCATCCATCCATCCATCCTTCCATCCATCCATCCATCCATCCCTCCATCCATCCATCCATCCATCCATCCATCCATCCATCCACCCATCCTTCCATCCATCCCTCCATCCATCCATCCATCCATCCTTCCATCCATCCCTCCATCCCTCCATCCATCCCTCCATCCCTCCCTCCATCCATCCATCCATCCATCCCTCCATCCATCCCTCCATCCATCCATCCATCCTTCCATCCATCCATCCATCCATCCATCCATCCATCCATCCCTCCATCCCTCCATCCATCCCTCCATCCATCCCTCCTTCCATCCCTCCATCCATCCATCCCTCCATCCATCCATCCTTCCATCCCTCCATCCATCCCTCCATCCATCCCTCCATCCTTCCATCCATCCCTCCATCCATCCAAGCTCAGAGGAAGCCGATTCCTGGCTGAGGTTCCGGGCTGCAAGACAGAATTAAGGTCAAAAGGTGGAGGATGAAGGGTCCGATGTCCCGGCTCAGGATCCTGGTCACTGTCCCATTCCTTGGAGATCCCCTTTTCCCAAGGGCCCAGGACCAGTGGAAGAACACGGTTTTTGCCAGACTGGATGATCTGTGGTGGGTAGGGAAGAACGGGGATGGGATTTGGGACTCTCTTCCCCAAACACATTTTGATCTCCGAGCTCAGGTCCAGGAATCCACCTCCAGGCTCAAATGCACCTTCTGGCGTTGGATAAATCCCGGCTCCAGCCCCTTTTGCACACTGAACTGTTCTCCTCTGGGAATCCTGGAAGGGAAGAGGCAGCCCAGAGCAGGAATGTGCTTTTCAGGTGAGGGCAGCACCGACCCCACAGCAGCTGGCAGGGCAGGAGTGGCAATGTCCTTCCAAGGAGCGGGTGGCCTTCCCCCTGCCCCCAGCTCCACTCCTCATCCATCACTCCCACTTGTGTCTTTCCAGGCTGGATTTGGCTCCAGCTGAGCTGTTGGGGCTACACAGGGAAGAGCCCAGCGGGTGAGAAATCCCAGCTCCAGGAATTCTTCCCAACGTCCCCACCTGGGCACGGCCACCACGCCCCTTCCCGGCGCTGTCCCATCCAGTGCTGCCTCCGTGGGCACTGCCAGGTTCTGTCCCATCCAGTGCTGCCTCCGTGGGCACTGCCAGCTTCCTCAGGCTCGGCACAGGGGGGGCTCCCACCCCCAGGAATGCCCGGGAAGCTCATCCTGGGGGTTACACATAGGCAGGATCTCCACACGGAGCGGGTTGGCAGGGAAACCCCCCCCACCTTCACTCCTCACGACACCAGGGCTCGGCCACAGACGTCCTGTCTTCCCCAAAGCACCTCTTGGCGTGGCCCAGCACAGGGAATGCTCCTCGTGGCCCAGCACAGGGAATGCTCCTCGTGGCCCAGCGCAGGGAATGCTCCTCGTGGCCCAGCGCAGGGAATGCTCCTCGTGGCCCAGCTCAGGGAATGCTCCTCGGAAGCCTTGTGCTCATTGCTCTAACAGTGTCAAGGTTGGCTGTGGAAAAGCCACGTTCCCCTGGGCAGAGGAGTTGGCTGCTGGTTTTTTCGGGGTCAGGGGGGGAGCTTAGCCCTTGTCCTGGGTAAGAGGAGCTCCCTTTTCATTCATGTTCTTTAAAAAAAAAAAAAACACAAAACAGAAAGAGACGCAGAGGAGACAGGTATGAGAGGAGACAGGAATCAGAGAGCCCTGATGTGCTGCACGCCCGGCCCTGCTCGCTGGCACCTCTCAGGCTCCTCCAAAACCAAGAGACACGGCAGCCCCAGGGTTCCCTCTGCCTGGTTCAGGCCCAACTGGCCCCTCAGCCCTGGCCTGTGGCTCCTAAATGTCTCCAGCCAGGGCTGGACCTCCCGGGTACAGGCACAGGTAGAGGGGAGGGATGGAGGAGGTGGAAGTGTCGCCCCACCAGCCCCTGGGCACGGGTGTCCTGGCACAGGGCTGTTCACAGAGAGGCTGGAAGCCTCTCCACCTCTCCTCCGGGGTGCAAGACTCCTCCTAACCCCTGGGTGTCAACATGGAGCCACCTTCATGTTCCCTCACAAGGGGCCAGCCCTGCCTGGGGCACCTCATCCCATCCAAATCCTGGGGAGAAGGAGCCAAACCCACAGCCTGTCCCTGCCTGGGGCACCTCATCCCATCCAAATCCTGGGGAGAAGGGAGCCAAACCCACGGCCTGGCCCTGCCTGGGGCACCTCATCCCATCCAAATCCTGGGGAGGAGGGACCCAAACCCACAGCCTGTCCTTGCCTGGGGCACCTCATCCATCCAAATCCTGGGGAGGAGGGAGCCAAACCCACAGCCTGTCCTTGCCTGGGGCACCTCATCCCATCCAAATCCTGGGGAGAAGGAGCCAAACCCACAGCCTGTTCCTGCCTGGGCCACCTCATCCCATCCAAATCCTGGGGAGAAGGGACCCAAACCCACAGCCTGTCCTTGCCTGGCTGCTGCAGTGGGTCAGACACCTGTGTCTGCACACACAGGTAAGGACCCCTTGGGAGCCCCTGGGCCTGCCAGGGCCCCTGGGAGCCCTTGGATGCGGGATCAGGGATGCAGCAAAGCCAAGGAGCATCCCAGCCCTGCTCCCTGCAGGCTCCCCCAAATAACCTGGAGCACAGGTGTGCCTGCCCAGGGCTCTGGGGGTCAGGGGAGTGCCAGCAGCATACGCACCGTTCCTTTGGGGGTGTTGCCATCAGCCTGCAGGTTGAGGAAGGGGTTGGGCTGTGCTGTCAGGACGGGTGGGAGGCCCGTTCCCGAGGCCAGGAGGCTGTTCCCAGGAGTGCTGAGCGGTGGGGTGGCCTGGGGGGCCAGGAGGGCATTGCCAGGGTTGAGCTGCTGCGGGGACAGGGAGGCCAGGAGGGAGCTGGTGCTGGGGGGCGGTTGGGGGGCCGAGGTCATCAGGGCGGGGGCCGAGGTGGCGGCCAGGAGGGAGCTCATGGACAGCTGGGACGAGCTGCTCATCTGCAGCCGCTGCAGCTCCCGCTTCTGCTGGATCTGCTGCATCATCTGGAACACCAGGGCCTGCTGCTCCTGCGGGCAAGGGGCAGGGAGACGAGTCACGGCGGGGACAGAGCGCTCGGGAGGAGGTGGCACCTTGAGCTGTGCCAGGGGAGGTTCGGGGGGGGATTAGGGAAAATTTCTTCGCTGGAAGAGGGGTTAAGCACTGGAACAGGGCTGCCCAGGGAAGTGGAGGAGTGACCATCCCTGGAAGTGTCCAAAAAGCAAGCAGAGGTGTCACTAGGATATGGTTAAGTGGGATTCGGTTGGGATTTGGTTGACGTTTGGACTCGATCTTGGAGGCCTTTTCCAACCTCAGTGATTCCATGACACACTCCATCCCAGGCAATGCTACTGGAGACAGGGAGAAAGTCCCCTTGACCCCATCTCTACAGGGAGAGAGAGGATCAGTCTGCCTTGTGTTCATTAACAGCCTGTGCCTATGACCTTTCCAACCCCGCTGTTTCCCGACACACAGGATTAGTGAACCCTCACCCAGACACCTGCAGGCACACAAATCCACTCAGCAATTCCCAGTCCATCAACCCAGGGATTTTAATTCTGTGGCCTTCACTATCCTGAATTTCCAGACTGGCTCCTAATTTCCTCCCCCGGCTCATCCCAATTCCCAGCTCAGCCCTGACCCACAGGGGGGGTGCAGGTGACCAGGATCTGAGTGGGGGACGAGGGTCACACCTCACCTGCATCCAGAGGGACGCTCTCAAATCCAGCAAACTGCAGGAATCACTATGGCAACCATCGACCAGTGCAGCAGGCTGAGAGCTGACACTGCTGTGCCCCCACGGGGATGCAGCTGATGACACAGTGACATCAGCTGCTCCACAGACAGGCCCTCTGAAACTTGCTTTTCCCGGGATATAAATAGCCTGACCCAGAAACCCATCCAGAGCAACGGGCCAGGTTCCAGGGAGACAGAAAGGAGCAGAGCACAGCTCCATTGATGGCACTGATTGTGGTTTTACACCCGGTCTGCCACCTCTCCACGCAGCCTTTCCCACCACAGGGCTGCTGTTTGACCCCCGAGGGTGCAGGCACAGAGCCAAGAGCCTCAGAGCAGCTGCCTGGTCCTTTTCCTGACCCCAAAATCCTCAGCCACCTGCAGAGTCCTGCTGGCATTTCCAGTTCTCCGGGTAAATGTGCCCAGACACGGCTCACCCGCCTCAGGACTAGAGCAATTTGGTGTTTACCTCCTTCTAACCTCAAACAGTGTCCTCAGGAGTGCTCCTCACCTCCCGTGGGCCTCAGCACACCTGGGAGCCCAGAGCCCAGCCCCCCCAGCAGCAGGATCAGACACGATTTGCACCCAAGGATGGCTGGAGGAGGTAAGAGCTCGACGCATTTTACTCCCCTGCCCCGATTTTATGGCTGCTCAGAAGTTCCCACCTTCTCACCCCCCTCAGGACGTGGGAAACCCAGATTAAATTTTTTCCCTTCGTACAAAGAAAACGGTTCAAACCCCAGCTCCCCTCCTGGGGAGGTGCTGCACCTTCCTGCCTAAAGCTTCGCCCCTCAGTCCATCCACAGCATCCGGGAGCCGGGAAAAGGCGCCCGGCTCGGCATCCCCGTGGGCAGGGGACTCGGGGGAAGGATGCAGCCCTAAGTTTTGCCCTCTGCTGCGAGGTTTTCCCGCTGGACAGCTCAGCACTCACCGGATTAAGCGGCTGGGAAGTCAGGAGCTGCTGGAGCTGCTGGAGCTGCTGCTCGTGCTGGTGCAGGACGTGCCGCTGCTGCTCCGTCAGGGGACTCAGGCTGGGAATGCTGCGAGGGAACAGGGCAGGGAACGTCAGCGCGGCCCCTCTGGGTTCCTGCACGCACAGGGTTCGTCCCTCCCTCCCTCCCGGAGCTAAACTGCTGCTGGAGAGGGCAGGGCCGTGCCCCCGAGCCCCCCGTCCTCACCTGCTCAGGCTGGTGGAGAGCTGCAGGGCCGGGGGCCCGCCCGGCCCCTGCGTCGGCGCGCTGGCGGGCTGGGCGGCCTGGGCTCCGTTCAGGTTCCCCAGGATCCCGTTGATGGGCATCTGCTGGCCTCCTGCCAGGGTCCCCATCAGGCCGTCCACCATGGGCACCGTGGAGAGGCTGTGGCTGGCACTGGTGCCTCCCCCCAGCCCGCCGCCGGCCGCCCGGGCCAGGCCGTTCACCTGCTGCACCCCGGGCAGGGGTAGCGAGGCAGGACTCTGCTGCAGCATGGGCAGGGGCGGAGGGGTGCTGTGGAAGGACAGGGAGGAGCTGCTCCTGCTGGGACACCCTGAGTGAGGGTCCTGGGGGAGAAACGGACACAAGAGCATCGGACTGGGGCGGCTGCCAGAGGTCGGCTCAGCTCCGAGGGCGCCGAGGGCGGGAGCTGGAGGTGGGAAGGGGGGGGCTGTGAGTGCAAGTGCAGGTCAGAGGGGTCCCAGAACTCAGACATGCTTTGGCTGGATCTCCAGGATAACCTGGAAGCATTCTCACCTCACGCTCCCGCTCTCAGCCACTCTACTCAGACCTCAGCACTGAGATGAAGAACGGGCACGCCGGGGAAAGAATTCCTGATTCTGAGCCTGGGCTACGAGGCTTTAGGAGCTGGCTACCGAGTCAGAGTCCTGGGACTGCACTGCTCCCTCCCTGAGCCCCTTCCCTGGCGGGTGCAGGGGCCGTGTTACCTCAGAGGAAGTGGAGAGGGAGTTCTCAATCCCAAAGCTGTTCTTGCACGGGGGGCTCTTGCTGATGCTCAGGGAATCGTTGTTGCAGACTGGAGGGGGGAAAGAAGTGAGGATGCAGAGTCAGGGCTGGAGCCTGACAGCCAGGGACAGCGTGTAAACGGGTCAGACCCCCCTCCCGTGACCCCCCTGCCCACCCCGGGGCACAGGGGGGGTGTCCCCCTGTCCCCTCACCGTTGGGAGGCAGGATGTACTGGGCCTGGCTGCCGGGGCCGTTGCTGCTGGTCACCACGGGGAAGGGGACGGAGAGCTGGACGTTGAGGAGCTGCAAACGCTCCTTCTTGGCCGTCAGAGTCATGATCTGCTCCTGCAGCCGCTGGTTCTCCTTCTGCAGCGAGTGCAGGGCCTTGAGCATTTCTACAACTGCAGGGGAAGGAAGGGGGCAGGGGACGGGGGCAGGGGAGAGAAGGGGGATGGAGGAGAGAGGAGAAGGGGATCACGGGATCCACAGTTAGACCCCACTCTGGGAGGAGACTGGCCCCAACCCCCAGTCCCACTGGCAGCTACTCCCCCATGGCACACACTGGTGCTTTGTCCCCCACCCGGCTCCGCTGCCTGTGGGCAAAATCCCAGCTGGCTCCCACACAAACACACACAAGGACCTCTCCTCTCTCAGTGACTCACTGTTCACTCCGGCTTCCCCGTTGCCCTGCTTCTCCAGGAGCTGCTCGATGTTGGGAGTGGCCTGGGGAACATTCTCCAGTTGCCCACTGCTGCTGCAGGACACGGTCTGGTCGAACAGGGTCGGCAGGCTGCTGATGGGGGACCTGGGCGAGGGTTGGGGGGTGTCAGAGAGGCTTCCCTGCTCCATCCTCCTCCACTCCCTGCTCCCACAGCTCCTGTGCCTCATGCTGGGAGTGGCTGCATCCCCTCCCCTGCCTCAGCCTCCTCTGCTCCACTCCAGGTGAGCCCCGCGTTCCTGTTAGTCCTGGCTTGTGTTAGGAAAGCAAAGCAGCCCCATCCCCTCCCCTCCCATCCCATCCGATCCCATCCCAGTGCATCGCATCCCATCCGATCATATCCCATCCCATCCTTCCCAGCCCCGAGGAGCAGGGAAGGAGCTGCCTCCTCCTCCCCAGCCTCTTTCCCTTTCCTTGCTGTGTCATCCCACGGCTTCCCGGGGCTCCCGCGGGCGGGGAGGACTCCTGAAGGACACTCACATGGAAGAGAGACTCTCCTGCGGCGACGTCCCTCGGCAGCCGAAGCTGCAATCCTCCAGGTCCGGCTCTGCGCGGGGAGAGGGACAGAAGGGGCCGGTGTTGAGCGGCGGGCGGTGCCCGGGGTGTCCCCGCTAGATGGGAGCACCGAGCAGCACCGACACACCGACAGACACCGGGAGGCACCGACAGACACCGGGCAGCACCGACAGACACCGGGCAGCACCGACAGACACCGAGCAGCACCGAGACACCGACAGACACCGGGAGGCACCGACAGACACCGGGCAGCACCGAGACACCGACAGACACCGGGAGGCACCGACAGACACCGGGCAGCACCGAGACACCGACAGACACCGGGAGACCGGGCAGGACCGAGAGACACCGGGAGACACCGAGACACCGACAGATACCGAGCGGCACCGAGAGACACCGACAGACATCGGGTAGCACCGAGAGACACCGAGAGACACCGGGAGACGCCGAGACACCGGGCAGGACCGAGAGACACCGACAGACACCGGGAGGCACCAACAGACACCGGGAGACGCCGAGACACCGGGCAGGACCGAGAGACACCGGGCAGCACCGAAACACTGGGCACGACCGAAAGACACTGAACGGCACCGACAGACACCGGGCAGCACCGAGACACCGGACACGACGGAGAGACACCGAACGGCACCAAGAGACACTGGCAGGACCGAGAGACACCGAGAGACACCGGGCAGCACCGAGAAGCACCGAGCAGGACCAGGCAGCACCGGGCAGAACCGCACCGATCAGTCCCGAACGAGCCCGGACAGAACCGCACCGAGCGGCCCCGATCGATCAGCCCCGATCAGCCCCGGGCAGCGCCAGCCCCGCGCTGCGCAACGCGGGGCCGGACCCGCCTCCCCCGGGGAGGGGCCGCTGGCACCGCCTGGCACCCCCGGCACGGGGGGGTCACCCCGGGGAGGTCACCCGGGCCCGCTCTGCCCCCGCGATGGGAGAGGAGGAGGTTTTCTTGAGCTGGAAAACCGTTCCTTGAGCTGGTTTTCCCGGAGCTGCTGGGGGATGGAGGGTGGATAAATCCTGTGCCCAGCCCTGCGCGGCTTTGCCCTGTGCCACTGCAGATCCACCCCCCTCCCCCGCCTCCAGGATCGACCCTGGAATCCTGGAGGATCAGTCTGTGATTCTTCATAGAACGACAGAGTCGTTTATGTCGGAAAAGACCTCCGAGATCAGCCAGGATCCAGGATCCTTTCCTGAAACCCAGCTGGGGTTCTCCAAAGTTTCCAGGTGCTCAGCTCCTTTCTAAGGAGCTTAACCGGATTCACGGAATCGTTCAGGTTGGAAAAGCCCTCCAAGGTCATCGAGCCCAAACATTAACCCGGCACTGACACGTTCACCACCAAACCCTGTCCCCAAGTGCCACATCCACACGTTTTCTGAGCACTTCCAGGGCTGGTGACTCCACCACTGCCCTGGGCAGCCTGGGCCAGGGCCTGACCACCTTTCCATGATGAAATTTTCCTCTGATGTCCAACCTGCCCCTCCCTGTCCAACCTGCCCCTCCCCTGCCACAGCCTGAGGCCGTTCCCTCTCCTCCTGTCCCTTGTTCCCTGGGAGCAGAGCCCGACCCTGCCCGGCTCCCCCCTCCTGTCAGGGGGTTGCAGAGCCAGAAGGTCCCCCCTGAGCCTCCTTTTCTCCAGGCTGAGCCCCCCCAGCTCCCTCAGCTGCTCCTGCTGCTCCAGCCCCTTCCCCAGCTCCACTGCCATTCCCTGGCCACGCTCCAGCATCTCGATGTCCTTCTTGTCATGAGGGGCCCAGAAGTGACCCCAGGATTCGAGCTGTGACCTCGGCAGTGCTCAGTTAAGAGGGGGGAAATGCTTTAGTATCCAGAATCCTCCCCCCCAGCCACCCCTCTGCCCCAGGAAGCTGAGGACAGAGCCACTGTGCACACATGCAGGATCTCTCCCATCCAAGGAGTAATCCAGGAGTGAACTGCATTTATCTGCCATTTGCTTCCCATCCCCAGGGCCTGCCAGCCCATAAACACACGCTCCCCTCGCTCTGGGAGTGTCAGATGTTGTGACTACAGCCCACACCAGCTGGCTCAGGGCCCCTCCTCTTCTTCACACAACACGAGACAGTTTCTCATGTGCAAGAATCCCGGAAATCTCCTGCAGGGAACGCTGTGATTTACAGGGGGATGCCCGGGGAGGGGGATTTGCTGCGGCTGGGAACAAGCAAACGCAGCTGTTGCTCAGCAGCTCTCACAGACAGGTAGGAGTGGGATCCTCGCTCCTTCATCCCCACGGGAATGTCCCTCTGGACACTGATTACAGCTGGGCCATCCCTCTGGGCAGGAGCTGTGGCTTTCTGGAGGTGACCAGCAGTTGCCACTCGACACTGAGTCTCCCAGTATAAGACCTGAGAGCACCTTCCAGTGCCTAAAGGGGCTCCAAGAGAGCTGGGGAGGGACTTTGGATCCAGGTCTGGAGTGACAGGACAAGGGCAATGGCCTTAAGCTGAAGGAGGGGGGATTTAGATGGGATATTGGGAGGAAATTCTTTAATATAAGGGTGGGGAGGCCCTGGCACAGGTTGCCCAGAGAAGCTGTGGCTGCCCCATCCCTGGAAGTGTCCAAGGCCAGGTTGGATGGGGTTTGGAGCAACCTGGGCTGGTGGAAGGTGTCCCTGCCCATGGCAGGGGGTGGCACTGGATGAGCTTTAAGGTCCCTTCCAACCCAAACCACTCCATGATTCCATACAAACATCCCCAGCCCACCCTGTGCAGCTTCCCCCAAACCATTTTAACTTGCAACCAAATAAAAATTCGGGGAAGGTTTGACTTCCTGCTCGTCCCTGTAACGTCGTTTGCTGCAGCCCAGGGAGGCTGCACACACATGATTCTGGTTTCTGAAGCAGCACCAGGCTCCACATTCAATTATCTCCTGGCCAACACCACCCTGATGTGTCCAGAACAGGAGATGACTGAGTTATCACCCAGAGACAGCCCTTCCCGAGGCAGCCAGCATGGAAAAGAGGCTTGAAGACAACCAGAAGAGATAAAAACGTTTGGTCTGTCATCATAACACGGCAGGAACCAGGACAAACCGTGGGAGGAAGGACTAGACAGTAGCTCAGATAAGAATCAGACTCTCTGTACTGCCAAAGGCAGCGTGGTTTGAACCTGCAGCAGTGAAAACAACTCCTCTGTTCCCCCAGTTCCCTCCAGCACATGGAAATGGGGAAAAGCTGAACTATTGCTGCAGTGAAAGCTCTGTCTCCACTGGGATCTGTCTGCACAGACACTCTCAGGAACAGGAATCTGAATTAAAGACAAGGTGGGATTACTGAGAACTTCACAACCATCCTGTTAAACGATTTGGGATTAAAGGCATCACCACACTTTTAAGTGAAAAGGGCCCCCACACAGGAGGTTTAATGCATGTTAATTAATCCCCCCCCCCCCGGAGAAAAAAAAAAAACACAAGTGAATTTGGCTTAACGCCCTCTGGGCCACCAATTCCAGCAGGAGATAGTGATGGACAGACCTTAAACAAAACCCAGGAGCTGTTCTTTAAGGCTGCCTGGAATTGGGGGGGAAAAAAAATATCCTGAAGCTTCTGAGATCCCTGTCAAACAAACAACAAAAAAAAGCAATCTTGGAAAAGGAAATTAAGGATCAGGGGTCTGTTTTTTTCCTTTGAGCACTCTGTATGTTGGATTTTGCCTCCATGATTCACTCATCAGTAGCCCCGGGGCTGGAACAGGACCCGGACTCCAGGATTATCCCTGACAGGTGATTCCTTCCCTCTCCTGTCAGCACCTTGCCAAAACAACAGCACAGGGTCGAGGGAAAGGTAATTCCTTTCACCCCCTTCTTTCCATCCCTTAATTCCAGGTGGGTGAATCACTCCCAACTTGCAGATTCCCACGGGCTGAGCTGTGCTGTCCCCTCCCAGCTCAGGGACAGACAGACAAAATACTGCCAGGGACACACAGAGGGACCTTCCAGGGGCTTGCACAGGTCAGGAGGAAAAAACACACGTGTCCATTCATGCTTCACATGCCCCCTTGTTAAGGCAAATGAGGGAACAGTGGTGTGGGATTATCTGGAGCACTCTGAGCCACCCCTAATGAGGGCTGTGTTTTCAAGTGCTTGTCACTCAGCGTGACACCAGACAGGCTTTTACCTCCCAGGATTCAGCATCCAGCACAGCTGAGCTCCCAGATTTCTGGGTTAGGGGAGCAGGAGGCTGTTGCACCAGTAACTAAACAGCTGAAAATCAGGAGGGTGCTTTTGTTTAACCACTGGTGCGAACCAGAAAAAAAAAAAAATCAGCCCTGCTCTGTCTGAGGGGGAAGGAAAGTAGGGAAATCTTATGATGCTTCAAGTTTTCCTGCTTGTTAACCAGGCAGTTCTCCAAGGAAAATGAATTTGCCTCGGTGGGAAAAAAAAAAGAGCAGTTGTAAGTGATTCGGGGCTGGCACGTTGGTGTTTGGGAGTGGAAAACCAGTGGGTTTTGTGGCATTCAGGACAAAGCCAAAGGGGAAGGGAAGAAAGTAACTCGGAACAGAAGAGGAAGATGAAAATTCGGAGCGTGAGAGAAAGAGAAGCCCAAGGAAACAAAGCCCAAGGAAACAAAGCCCAAGGAAAAGCTTTCGAGGCATTTTGAGCAAGCAAAGCTCATCGTGGCTTTCACTGCGGGAAAAAAAGACAACAAATTGTCCAGGAAAGGACTTGACACTTTTCCAGGGAGACACACACCAGCCAGGGACACACCAGATGTGTTTTAGGGGAACACAAGCACCCCCTGCTCAGGGAGAGCCCCTCTCTCAGCCCCTGGCTCTCACACAGAGGGGGGGAGCAGGCAGGGAGGGCAGCTGGAGACGACCAGAGTTGCCTCCACTCTTCCAGGGAGCCCCCCCTGGGAATTCCGGGCTCACATACCTTGGGATTCACGTACCTGCCCGGCTGCTTTCCGACTGGTTCAGGAGGGGGTTGATGGACAGCCCTGATGTGAGGGGGCTTCCAAAGATATGTGAGGAAGGGAGGCTGAATGTTGAACCTGCCAGTGAGAACACCTGCAGGGACAGCAAGCAGGGAGGGGGGAGATGTGGCTCAGAGAAGTGACTTCTCGAAAGCACAAGAGGAAAATAACTTCGTTATTCCATCTCTTCCCAACTCCAACCCTGAGAGGGTGTTAAAAATATCTCCCTGGCAGCCTCGCTAGACAGCTGAGATCTTCCCAGCCCTGCCTCAGAGCCTGAAGGAGCCGTGTTAACACTGCAAAACTCTGTAAAACACCTCTCAGAGAGCTCCTGACAAGAACCAGGCTCCGTGTCCTGGCACAGCCCACCCAGCCAGGACCTGCCAGCCCTCCCTCGGGGTGCCTGTGCTGCTGGGCAGGCAGGGCTGGCACTGCTGGCAGGACCCAGCTACCAGAGCAGTGGGAAGTTCCCAGTCAGTGGGAACCACCTGTCCTTTCAGGCTCCAATTCCTCCCAAACCCACACAGGTCGTGCGGGCTGTGACACCCCCACACCTCCAAAGTGCAGGAAGAGCAGCTGCTCCCACGGGGGAAAGCAGCTCCCCCCGTGCCCACAGGTGGCCCTGGCTCTGCCCAACCCTCTCCCAGAGCAGCCCCTGGGCAGGTCCTGCTGTCCTTACCTGCGTGGTGGACACGGAGGAGGAGGAGGAGGCTGGGATGGTGCTGGCGAAGGGGGAGCGGTTGAGCTGCGGGAGGGACGAGGTGCCCTGGTGTGCCAGGAGGCTGGAGGAGAGGGGGGTGCTGCACACAGCCCTGAGCACCCCACCCCCGTGGGAAATGGGGTCCTTGTTACTGGTGTAGATCCCTGCAAGGGGGAGGGGGGAGATGGGTTAGAGAGACGGGATTCCCTCCTCTCCCTTCCAGGGCCTGGTTTTCAGCAGGGCTGGAGCTCAGTGGCATCAGTGCAATTCCAGGGTGGTCTCAGCCCACAACCCCTCTATCCAAAGGTGTATCTCCGAGTTTTCCAGCCTTGCCCCTTCCCCAGTGCATCCAGATGCAATCCAACAGGCAAAGCACAGCGTTGGGAGACTCACCCAAGGCACGAATCGGTGGCAGAAGTGGGATGGACTCAAAGAGTTCACACACCTGCCCCCTTCTGCGGTGCCCACAGAGACAAAAACGGGGAAGAGGGAGAGAGGAGAGAGCTGCTGCCGAGGGAGGGGACCCGTCTGCCTTCCCCTGGCTCAGGAATGCAGTGCCCAGAGCAGGGGGAGCCCTGCCAAGAGCTCTGCACGAGAGAAGAATGGGAGAGAACGAGCAGAACAGGGCAACGAGCAAGAACAGGGGGAACACGGAGGCCTGGCAGCCTCCTCCTCTTTGAAACATCCCTTTGTTTGTTCCAGGGAGAGGCAAAAAAAAAGAAAAAATTGGCCCAAGGTTAGGGCTGTGGAAGCTGCCTGGATTCCTGCAGCTCCTTCCCTCCAGACAAACGGCCCCGGGCTCCTGGAACACAACAAAACTACCTCCCCCCCTGCAATCTGACCTAAATTGGAGCATCTGCAAACAACCCACAATAGACCGATGACAAGTTCTGCTGCCAGAACAGTGTCAAACCTCAGCCCCTCCTCTGCTGCTGCCTTAACCCCTTCCTGCCCCCTGTCCTGCCTGTCCTCACCCTGGCCTGGCTGGGGAAGGCAGCTCAGGCTGGGAACAGCTGTAAGGACGTGGATGTGGTAAGAGCAGGACGGGAGGTTTTGCTTTTAAAAGAGGGGTTAAACTTGAACCACTGAGGAGAGTCTCTAATTTGGGGTCAGACTGTGGTTGTTCTGGTTTGGCCTGTGAATATCCCTCTTTATCGAGCTGGAAATTCAGCTCTGGCTGGCTGAGGCTTTGCAGCCCTTGAGCAAAAAGGGTTTGGAGCATCCTCCCTCCCCAGCTCAGACCTGCACCCCAGCCCCAGCCCCAGCAGACCCGGAGGAGATTCCAGGCTGAAGGGCCAGGACGGAACAGGGGGAGCCCAGAGGTGGATGTTTACGGAATTCAGGGGACTGGACTCTGCAGGCAGGTCCAGACAGCAGCTAAACGTGAGGAGAAAAGGCTGGGAAAAGCAGCTGTGCACACCTGGAGCCCCAGGGGGAGCATACCTGAGCCCAGCAGCGGGGACTCCATGCTGAGGCTGGGCAGGTTCCCGGTGTGGCTGAAGGAGCGGGAGGAGTTGCCGATGCTGGAGCTCACGAGGGAGCCCCCGGAGAAGGGTGACGAGGATGTGGAGGTGGACCCAGCCAGCTGGGCCCCCAAAATCTCTTTGCTTTTCCCCCCCTTTGGCCTGCCAGGCCCGTGCTTGTTCTTCTTGCTCCCCTTGTGCTTCTTTTCCTTCAGCACCTCTCCCTCCTCCAGGCTCAGCGACGGCATCCGCTTGTGGCTGCTGCTGCTGCTGCTCCCACTGGTCCCCACCGAGGGGCCACTGGTGGGATTTGAGGCTTTGTAGTCCACGGGGGAGGCGTCCCGGGCTCTCTGCTGGCTCACAGCCGAGGTGGAGAAGCGCATGATGGACCCAAAGCCGGAGAAAATCACCTTCTGCTCGAAGACGTCGCCCTTCTGGCCCTCGTAGAGCGGGGAGCAGTGGGAGGAGGACGAGGAAGACACAGGTTTCCGGTACTTCTCGTCGTCCTGCTCGAGCTTGGGGAAGGTCACAAAGTCCTGGGAGCACTGCAAGCTGCTGCAGGAGGTACCTGGGGGGGCACAGGGGAGGCAGGGGGTGGCAGAACTCAGCCCACGAGGCCACAGGAGCACAGGGGCACAGCACAGGTCCTTCCTCCCAGTAAAGTGCCCGAGCTGAGCCATCCCTGTGACCTCCCCCCACAGCCCTTGGATGCTCCCTGGGAAGCACCAGCAGCAGGTTCATCCCCACCTGTAGTGTCTGTTCCCCCCATCCCTGCATCCCCCCTCCCATCCCTGCATCCCCCAGGAGCATCCCAGGGGATGGGACGTGACAACAGCTCGAGAAGAACCGAGCGAGGTCGGAGCAGATGGGAGCCCTGCAGGGCTCTGCCTCAAGGCTCAGGGGAGCCTGGCTGTCAGGTGTGGGCTCAGGGCTCTCCCTCAAGGCTCAGGGGAGCCTGGCTGTCAGGTGTGGGCTCAGGGCTCTCCTCTTGTGCTCCTCAACCACAACTGCAGCCTGAACCACCTACGGAGCAGAGGGCAGGTGCTGCCCAGATTGTCTGAGCACAGAATCCCCTCCCTCCTCCCTCCACTCCGACATCTGGAGCTGGTTTTCCTCACGAGCCCGTGCAGGAGGGGAGCTGGAGCACTCCTCTGCCTCCCCTCTTCCCTCTGTGCACGGAGCTGGGAGCAACCAGACTTTTCCCTTCACGGGGTTAAAGAGGTCGCCACTGGCAAGGGTTGAACAGGTGAACAGGTCTCTTTGTGCACAAAACATCACCACCATTCTCCCCCTCCTTCTCCTTCATCCCCACCCTCTTTCTTCTCCTCTCCCTCCTCCTTCCCCCCTCACCTGCAGGCTGGAAGGTCCCGCTGGATGAAGCCGAGCTGAAGCCAACAGAGCTTTTCCCGCTTCCCGTCTTCTTCCCCTTGTGGCTGCTGCCATGGCTCGAGGACTTCCTGCCTTTCACCTCCGACCTGCCGACCTCTGAGGTCTCCTTGCTCCCCTCATGGTGGCTGGTGGAGCCCTGGGCAAGGCACAGACACGGGGGGACTCACTCGAGCCAGATGTGGCCCCAGCGGGGGCTCGTTTTCCCAATTTCCCCCCAGAGCAGTAATTGCCCCCTCTGCCCACACAGGGCTGGCCAGGTCAGGTTACTCAGGAGGGAAAGGCAACATTTCCCTCTCTTGCTGCCTGGTGGCACCAGGCTTTATACTCCCCAGGGATTACCCTCATCCCGTGGAAGTGCAGGAAATTAAAGAGGGCACTGCAATCAGGGCACAGGCAGCGGAGACTCCCCGCGCCCATCAGCCCGAGTAAACTCTGAATTTGGCCAGGATTCAAACACATATTTCAGCTTCCTCTCTCAGGTGTGCTGCTCTCAGCACAGTCATCCCACCTGGGGGAACTTGCTCATCCTTGTGCTGTCACAGGAGTTTCCCAGAGCCAGCCCAGGCCTTCCCAAACCTCCGGCAGTAAATTATTCCCCCGGTGACGCCCTCAGAGCAGCATCTGACCACGCAGCAACAGATGCTCCCCAAACCCCAGATAAGCCTGCAGGAGACAGGGAAGCAAGGGGGATGAAGGGGCTGGCCAGATGCTGGGAAATCCAGGAGCTTGGGATGAGAGAGAGAAGTGTGGGAGTTCAGCAGGGGGAGAGGGGGACGGACGGAAAACCAGATTCCCTGGGGTGCTCACTCTGGGATATGAAACCTTCCCCTTCAAATCAGTTCCAAGCCAAGCCTAAGTGTTCAAAGATCACTTCTTTTACGTGTCACTGCAACCAATCAGTATTATAAATATGGCTCTACTGTGATGGCTGCAGCCCAAAACACCTGGGCATCAGTGAAAACACCTTCCCATTCCTTACGGGGAAGGCAACGGAGAAGCACAAATCCCTTCCTGCCATCCCTGGCTCCAGCTGACCTCTTCCTGGGGAGAGCTGGAGGAAAAAGGGGCTTGTAAATGCAGACTCATGAATGCCCAGATAAAAATCTATCCCTCTGGTTCCTCCCACATGGTTTAATCACTCTGCACAATGCAACAGCTGGCAGGATAACACGCACCAGATGTGCCGGGAATATGAAAGACAGGAGGAAGGGAGTGGTGGAAATTGGGGGGTGGGAGGGGGGGGAGGAGGAGGAGGAGGAGGGGGAATCTGTATTTTCTCATCACAGACTCCTGGATGTAGGAGATTAAACCTCCTTGATTTATGAGCTCAGAGGGAGCATGAAAATCTTTCCGCCTTTCCACATGTGCCTGGGGAAGGGAAAGGGGAGCAGGGTCTGGGGGCTGTGGGAAGGCCTGAGGCTGCTCTTGGAGTCACGGGAATGGGATGGTTCTCCTTCCCAAAATTCGCTGGTTTGGAGCTCAGCACAAGGTGCAGGAGGGGGGAAACCACACGAGGAGACTTGTTCCAAACCCGGAGGGTCAGGAAGGGAGCGCAGGGAGGGCAAGGGAGGGATGAATGCAAGGGGGGAAGGGGGAAAGCTGAGCTGGGAAATAAATCTTAATTGCAAAATTAAGGGAAAGAAAAAAGAGGGTAAAGAGGGGCTGAGCTGAAGGTGGGGTGTGGACACACTGAGGTGTGGGGCTGACCTGACCCCAAAGACCTCCCTGAGAGATCCCAGACACTTCGGGGCAGGATTTTCCCACCTCCTGCCAAGCTCCATCCCAGAGATTGTTTGCCAAGCAGGTCACAGCAAATGGGTCTGCAGGGTCCTACCACAAACCCTCCTCCCCACAAAGGGCCCTTCCCAGCAGAGCCTGAATTTGGGGAAGAGCCCAACCACTGCGGGACAAAGTGCAACCACACCAAACCTTCCCCTCCCTGTGCCTCGAGCTCCGTGGAGCTGCAGAACCTTCCAGAAGACACACGTGGGCTGCCAAGCACAACACAGCCTGGGCTGCAGGGGAGGGGGCTGCTGCCATCACCCCAGTATTAATTACAGTAACGAGGGCTGCAGTCCTGCCCCCTAACGAAGGGGATTCTGCAGCTCAGGGCTGGATCCCTGAGCACAAACAGAGCCTTCAATCCCTGGATCAGCTTTTCTCCAGGGGGTGGGAATCTGTGATCTGTGTGTGTGCAGAACCACCAGCATTCCATGTGCTGCACAGGGGTGTGGGGGCAGGAAAAAATGCAGGGAACCACCGAGGAAGTGAGAGGAGGAGGCAGGAGCCACGTTTGGAAAAGTCTGTTTAAAGCAGCCACGTGAAAAACGTCACCCCAAAAACCTGCTGCCCCGGCTGGGGGGTGACAGACTGATGGGGAAACTCCTGGTTCTGACTGGGAGAGGTGGGATGGGGGCACCTGGAGGGCCCAGCAGAGGTGGGCACACACCTCCTGCCCCATCCCTGCTGTCCCCCAAGGGCTGTCCCATCCCTGCTGTCCCCATCCCTGCCATCCCCCAGGGACTGTCCCCATCCCTGCCATCCCCCAGGGACTGTCCCCATCCCTGCTGTCCCCAGGGGCTGTCCCTGCTCCCTCATCCCCCCACCCTGTGCCACCGAGCAGCCCCCGAGCTCCTCCCTGGGTAATCTATTTATGGGGAATCAGAGCATCCCTGTGCCTCTGGATTGGCAGGAGCAGCTCCTCGGGGAGGCACTGATGGAACACAGAAGGGCTGGGGGAGGCTGGGGATGTGTGGGAAACACGGAGAGGCTTTGCCCTGGATTAAAGTGCTGGCGAGGGGAAGGAGGGAGGGTGTGGATGAGGAACTGCAGCAGCCCCTCAGCTGGGAGGATCAGCCTTTCCAGGCTGGATCACAGGGTCAGGGGCAGGAATTCCTGTCACCACCTGCACCATCTCTGTGTCTGAGCCACTCACAACCTTCTTCCACAACACCACAGAATCGTGGGATGGGTTGGGTTGGATGGGCAGGGACACCTTCCACCATCCCAGGTTGCTCCAAGCCCTGTCCTTGGACACTTCCAGGGCTGGGGCAGCCACAGCTTCTCTGGGCAACCTGTGCCAGGGCCTCCCCACCCTCACAGGCAGGAATTTCTTCCCAATATCCCACCTAACCCTGCTCTCTGTCAGTCTGGACCTTGCTGTGCCTCAAGGTTTTCTATTCTCCTGTGCAACGTTGCACTGGTGGAACAATCCAGAAAGCCTCACACACACCCCCCTCCCCTCCAAGGGGGCTGTTCAGGGTGGTAACAGGCTCTTAAATTTAGGATCAAATTCGATCTGGAGTGAGCACCTTTGGCAACAGAGTCTGAGCAAAAGTTTGGGATCTAGGCACAAAAAAAAAAAAAAATGCACAAAAGAGTAAAATACACTCTCCATTCTGAGGGTTAATAACAAATCCCTGGGGAAACACTAAACCCTTGTCAGCTCCAGCACAGCCACAGCAATCAGGATCTCCCCAATTTCAGCTTGCAGGGAGTTGAAAGCTGCCTGTAAAACTGAATTACACCCTTCCCTCCCTGTTTATAAAGGGCTGGCAGGACTGTGGAGGAGACAGTGGGTGATTGTCTGACAACTGCTCTCCCTGGCCAAGAGGCAGGTTTTGGGTTTCAGCTCAGCTTGAAAATAATCTTCTCAGGCCATCAGGTCCTGTCAGCTCCGTTAACCGGGTGAATCCACTGCTCCCAACAGCCAGGGCTGAGCTGCCCTCACCCCCCCCGGGGAAATCAGGGGCTCTCTGGAGCAGGGAAAGCAGGAGCAGAGCTCAGAGGTTGTTCTGCTGGAACTTTCTGCTGCTCCCAGCCTTGCCAGGGCAGCTCTGACCTACATCCCCCCCTTGGCCTCACACAAATCCTCTCCAGTCCTAACCCCAAGCCCCTGTGCTTTCACCTCCCAGCCTGTCCCTGCAGTGCTTCCCACACAGCCAGACACTGCCAGCCTGGGAATTCTCCTGCCCACCAGCCAGTCCTGCCACGGAAAGGACACCCAAGCCTTTCCAAGCAGCATTTCTGTGCACAAAGGGACGTTCCTTTGTGTCCCTTTCCCCAAAAGCACAGGTTTATTTGTTCCAGCAGGAGCCTGGCCCTTGCCCTCCTCATTTACACCAAAGAGCCCTGCCAAGGAGCTGCAGTAATTCCCATTCCCACTCCCGAGTTCAGCTCCAAAGGTCCAAGGACTGGAGTGACCCCACTTGTTCCCTGACCCTGAACAACTGCAGGGCCTTCATCTTGCTGTGTCTGGGCTGCTCCCCAGGATTTGGGGCCGTCAGGAGTGACAGAAATCCCAGGGCTGTCCCGATTTACAGCCGGGGGTGAGCCCATGTCAGCAGCAGGGAATCCCAGGGATACCCTGACACCCTGACTGTGCCACCCCCGGGCATGGAGAGGACAAACTCACTCAGGTGACACCTTCCCAGCAGGGAACTGGACTCTCTCTACGCGTCAGGAGCAGAACAGGCCCCCACACTGTGCCCCTCTGTCTGAGTTTTCCTGAAATGGAGGAGCTGAGAACCCAAGCTCCCACTGCTCCCACGGAAAAGCTGCCTCTTGGAAGCACTTGGAAGAGCTTGTGTGCTCCTGAGGTTGTCTCCTTTTTTCCCTAATAAGGGAAATTAGGAGAATAAACCAGGACAAATATAAAATGTAAGTCTAGCAAAGGGTAACACCCCTCCCCAGGCCCTGCCTTGCTGCCCCACCTGCCTGGGCTGTTCACAACGTGAGCAGCAGAAAAGGCCAAACCTTGGGTACTCATCTATTCTGTGAGAGCTTCAGGTCTGCACATCTGCTGCAAACCAGGCTGGCACTTCCAGCCCAATCCCTGGGGGGTTTCACTCCGTGATTGTGTCGTCAGTGCTGACAGAAACCAGGAGAGCTGCCTGGAAAATTCCCAAGGTGGGCGTCGAGAGCGGGAACGTGACGGGGTCGGGAACCAACACCAACGGACAAAAGCCCTTCCTGAGCTCCCCTGCCCTGCCCTGCCCCTGCCAGGGTGGTTCTCCCCATCCTCCCCCCCCAAACACTCCCATCCCAGGGGTGCCAGGGGTGGTACCTTGTCGGTGGTGACGGGCACCGGGGCCGGGGGGAGGCTGCTGGGAGGAGACTCCGGCCGCTTTTTGTGCTTCTGTTTAGGTCTCTCTTTGTCCTTCCGACTCTGGAAAAGAAATCAGAGAGCACTGGAAGGGTAACTTTCCCTCTGCTGAGAGTAACAGTTGTAAGGGAAAAGAAAGGAGGGGGTGTAGGGGTGGATTTACAACCATACATTCGTATCCCTCTTTCCTTCTCCACCCATCCACACGAGCCCGGGATCCCTTCCCCCCACAATCCCAGCTTCTGGCTGGAAGCATCCCCACTATCTCTGCCCCAGCTGCAGCCAACATCTGGAGAGCAGAATACCAACAGAAGCCCCAAATCACTTCATGGTAAGATGATAGGGAAGGACTTAACAAGCTCTGGCTGATTTCTGGAAACCTGAGCTTTGCTCTTGCCATTTCCCCAAAGGGACCCTGTGCCCCTTTGCCCTCCCTCTCTTGCCTCTTTTCCAGGGTTTCCCAGATCCACCCCGCCCAGAAAACGGGAGGACCTCGATCCCAGCACGTGCTGCACGTGCACAGGTAGAGAGAGCAGGTGGTGGGGAGCTCAGAGCCCACCCCAGAGACCCCCAGAGACCCCCTCCCCTCCCTCCCAGCAGCTGCTCTGGGTCTGGCCCCGCTGACACGACACAGACTGCTGGGTTTGGTTTGTTCATCCTCGTTTTATCCTCTCCCTGAAACGCCAGAAATGTGGGATTCTTCAAACTGCAAACCAGGGAAAAAGCCCTGGCTGGAGAAGCAGAGTCCTGCCTGCCCCTGGTTTTCTCTCCATGCCCCTGGGGAGTGGTGGAGAAGGGTGGATGGGCAGGACTTGCTCCATCACACGTTCCTGCTTCCTCCCTGCCTTCCTCATCTTCACACTCCACACTGAGCTGACACAGGAGCTTTTCCACGCCACAAATACCAGCTGAAAAAAGAGACTTTCTTCACTGGAGCTGCAGGAACTCCTGTGCCCAGTTCCAAACTTCCCAGTGGGGTCACTGGTGTGGGGACCAGGAGAGCTGCTGCTGGATAAACACCTGCACGAGATGCAGGGCTTGGAAAAATCCATCCTCCCACCTCCCAGACTTTTTCTGGGGGGAAAAAAATGCTATTTTTGTACACACTACCCTGGCATGGGTGGTTCATCCTAGAGGCTGAAGTGCCCAGCCTGGGCTGAAGGTGTGTTCAGAACAGCCACATCAGAATTCCCTGGCTCTCCAGGAAGATTCCTGATTGCTCCCTCATGCAGGAAAAGCCCTGAGGCTGCAGCTGCCAGCACATGCCAAAGTTGGGATGCTGGCAGGGAAAAGAGGCAATTCCAGCAAACATCTGAGCTGCACTGTGTGTTTTGGGGGGAGCAGAGGAGAGAGGGGAATAATTAGCTGAGGAATCAATAGAATAAACCAGAAAAAAGGGGGCAGGAGGAGGGACAGGGCAGGAGGAAGATGCTGGAGAAGGCAGGTGTGAAGTGAAGCAAAAGTGCTCCAGAAATCAGCACCTCCCAGGGTGGGTCTGGCTGAATTTCTGAGCAGGAGGGAGGCCCATGATCCTGCCACGATGCCAAGGAAGATTTCACGGGGATGAACTGGTGAAAAAAGGGAGGCAAACCCAGCCTAGAACTTCACAGCACTGCCAATATCCATCATTTTATCACAAAACTCCTGGCATTTGGAATATCTGTTAAAACTTCTGTTCCTAGAGCTACAATATTTCATAAGAATCCCTATTTTCTCCCCCCCTCCTCCTTTTTTAAATACACATTTCCAGCCTTGGCAGTGAAAGAAGGAAAGCTTGAAAATGTGATTTCTGCCAACTAAACTTGCTGAAAGACAAATTCAAATTAAATCTTTACTAAAACTCATAATGTTTTAAATACTTGGGGGCTTCTTGTGCTATAAATTCCCAGTCTCCTGGGTTTTCTGGGACAGGAAGATGGGAAAACTGTGGCCCAGCTCATTAAGCAGCTCCTCACAGACCACGTGCACACTGTTCCTGTCACAGTAATAGTTTTTAATATCTCCATCTCATTTTACAAATGGGGAAAACAGGGCATGCAGGATGAGAGGATTTCACAGAAAGCCATCCATAAATTCAGAGGGAAAGTCAGGGATCACGTGGACACACATTCACCACCTTTCCCAGGTGCTGCCAGGAATGGAAACCAGGAGCCAGACACCTCATCAGGGCACCTCTTGCCAAGCAACTTGCACAGACCTTAAACTTTCTGAACACCACAGAGCTCATCCTCTCGTTTGCAGCCCCCTGAATCCCAAAGGGATTCCCACGAGGAAGCTGCAACAGGAGGGAGCAGGAGGCACTGAGTGATTTAATGCCACATGTCGTGGGCAGGATGAGCCAAGGCAGAGCCAAACCACTCTGGGGGAGGACAGTGAACCCACACACGTGTGGGGGAAGGCAGGAATGTCCTGCCTGTCACGACAGTGATGCATAAACCCCTTTTCCCCCCCGATTTCACCACCAAACTCACACCCTCCAGCTTCAAAATCCTGGCCTGGAAAAGCTCCCTTTGCTGCCAGCACAGAGCTGGCTCTATATGGGGGTGGGTACATCTGTCTGTGTCCTGCAGGAACCCTGCCTGCACAACAGGGACCAGATTTCTGGGATGCCTCAGCTCCCAGATTTCTGGGATGCCTCAGCTCCCAGATTTCTGGGATGCCTCAGCTCCCGTTCAGACCCTCCGATAAATGATCAGGTTTTTAAAAAAAAAAAAAAAAAAGAAAAAAAAGATCTAAACGTTGGGGATTGAGCCCTTTTGAAGCTCTGGCCTCGACTGCACGTGCTGAGCAACTGCACTCAAACTGTTTGGGAAAATCTGTCCCCCAGAGCCCAAGCTCTGCTCTGCTCTGCTCCGGGGGCTGCTCCGAACCAGAAGCACCACACACACCTTGCTCCTCCACGGGCTTCCCAAGCACCTCTCCCCTTCCACACACGTCCTCTCCAGGCTCTCCCTGCCATTTCTGCTCAGAACCCACAGGACTGGGCACCCAGGAGCTCTCTGGGCTTGAGCTTTGCCCAGCCTGGGTGCCCCACTGCCTTTGCACGCTCGTGTGCCCCCCTCCAGTTCATCTCTGACACCTCTGGGTGCTCAAAAGGCAACAGGATCCGGTGAATTCTTCAGTATTCCTGGAGAAATGCAGTGGCCTGTGTTCAAACAGGCAGGACAGCCAATTCTGTCACCCCGTGGGTGGGGTTGGGCTGCCCCCAGACCACGGCGCTGGTGGGAAGGTGACGGTGCCTGTCATGGCCATGGCACTGAGAGCTGGGCTGCTCATCCCTCCTGGACACCTGACAGACCCTCACCCAGCCCAGGGGCTTTGAAACCTGTGGGTTCTCCCTCCAGGAACCAGAAAGCTCCAAAAGCTTCCTGCAGGAGCCGCCGAGAGGGGAGGGCAAGGTGAGAGGGGGAACCGGCACTTGGGTCCCCTTTTGGTCCCCACCTTGTCTCCCTGGCACAGAGGTGCCAGGAAACTTCAACATAAACCACAGGCAAGAGCCAGGCCTGCCTGAAGGAGGAATCAGGGGAGGAGGAGGAGGAAGGAGAGAAGAGGAAACCTCTCACCACCCCCATCCCACCTTTGCCAGCCCAGCCCTACCTTGCAGCCGCCCGGCGTTCCCCGCGGAAGAGCTGCGGGCTGCAGGGAACGGCAACCTGCCCCCAGCACCAAACCTCACGGAAAACAACCTCTCCCCGTGCAGGATTGAGCAGCTGGGGCTTGGCATGTGGGCACGGAGCGGGGCAGCCCCGCGGCGGGGGGAGCGCGGCCGCATCGGGGGCGGGACGGCGACACAAAACCCCCCTTTGGAGCTCCCCGGAGCAGGAGGGACCAAACGGGAGCTCCCGCTGCCAAAAAGGGGCCGGGAGCAGCTCCTCCACCTCCGGCTCCCCTTCCCAGAGCCCCCCTTCTCTTCTCATCTGCTGGACACCAGCAATTGGATCGTTCAAAGGAGATTGGGCAGAGGGAAGGAGAGAGGGAAGAGCCGGGAGCTGGGAAGAGCCAAGTGGGCTCTGCTCCCTCCCTCCCTCTTTCCCAGGCTCTCTGAACTCCCACACCCGGAGGAGGAGGAGGAGGAGGAGGAGGAGGAGGAGGAGGAGGAGGAGGAGGAGGGCTGGCTCCCGGCTGCAGCCACGGCAACAGCAGTGAGGAGGAAGGCAGCACGGGACAGAGGGACACGAGGGATCTCCCTGTGACCTCACTGTACCCGGGGCCGTGCCAAGGGCTTTGTGGCTTTGCCTTAAAACACCCTCCAAGTGTGTGAGAGTTTTCCAGCAGGACACACAGCCAGCCCTCCCCAGGCTCTGTGTGCTCCCAACAAACCCATGCAAGCAGCCACTGGGGAAAAACATCCCTTTGCCCTCTGTGCCTGGGTGGACACAGAATTCCAGGGCAGACCTCTGTCACCAGCCCCTCGGAGACCCACTGGGGTTAGATTTCAGCACAGGTTGCCCAGAGAAGCTGTGGCTGCCCCTGGATCCCTGGAAGTGCCCAAGGACAGGTTGGACAGGGTTTGGAGCAACCTGGGCTAGTGGGAGGTGTCCCTGCCCATGGCAGGGGTGGCACTGGGTGGGCTTTAAGGTCCCTTCCAACCCAAACCATTCCATGATTCCATAAGTGCCTCCCTCCTTCCTGTGTTCCTGGACAGGGAGTTTTCATCTCCCTGCAGTGTTCCATTATCCCAATTACAAGCTGATTGATTTTACTTAGGGATTCCAGGTGTTCCCTAAGAACAACACCAGACAAGTGTCTCCCTCCAAAAACACACTGGGATTGGGACATGCCCAAAAAACACAGCAGTGCCTGTGCTCCTGCCTGCTCCTGGAGGGGCAAATTTCATTTTCAAGGCCTGTGGCAACTTTTTCAAGCAGACAAAATAGGTGACAGAACATCTGTGCTCCATTCGTGCCCCGTGTGCGTCATCCCTGGTATTTAGCTATTGTTTCTCTTCTGTTTTCAAGTCCTTCTTTTTTTAAAACAAACCAATCCTGCAAAGGCTCCCACAGAGCACACACACACTGCAATACCAGCCCCAAAGAAATAAAGAAAATAAGGCCTGAGGAAAACCCAGAGGCTGCAGCTTTCCCATTTTTAAGGCCGGCACAGAAGGAAACGCTTGGGAAATGCTGCAAGAGGAGGGGGGTGTGAGGCTGACGTGCAGTCCCATGTCACAATTGTCCCTTGTTCTGCTGAGAACAAGACTCTTCACAAACCCTGGAATTACAGCAGGGCTTAGGAGCCCAAATCCCAACTGCTGAGCCCCTCCTCAGTCATTAACTCCGAGTTTTCCTCGGTGAAGTCTGAGCGAACGAAGCACCTGCAGCCCAGGTGAGGCTGCACCCACTGTGCTCTGCTCACCCAGGAGTGACAGGCTCCTGGCATCGCCTCCAGCTCCAGCAGGACGTGCCCAGGCAGCTGCACAGCTGGACAGGCTCAAGGAAAAGCTGCTGTGCTCCAGGAGCACTCCCAGTTCCAGGGGAACACGTGCAATTAGATCATGCACGGCTGGTCACGTACTCCCAGCCTGGCTGGGAAGGGCTGGCTCTGCTCTGGGTACCCTCCCAGAGGTCTGTCCCCACACTGCCACACTCCCAGACCTTCCTCCTGCACACTCCCAGACCTTCCTGCACTCCAAAAACTGCTCCCAGACCTGCAAACCCCCCGGACCCCCCTGGAAGCTGCGAGCGCCTTCCTCACCCTGCCCACCCCCTCGGCCCCTGCCCGTGCCCACTCCCCCTCCCCGGGTGGAAGGAGCTGGTTTTGCACTCGTGCCAAGCAATCCCAGCCCTGGAAGGGGCCTCCACGGGATCTGCTGCCTCCAAAGCCTCGGGAGGGGGAGCGGGGAGGCAGCAGCGAGACCAGACGGAGTCCCCGCACGTTTTGGGAGGAACCCAGAGCTAACAATAGTGGCAGGAGCCTCTGGGAGCCTATAAATAACCCCCTATTCCTCCTGTTTTCGCTCTCCCCCTGGCGCTGACCTGCTTTTCCAAGCAAATCTGGGAGCAGCCCCCGCTCTACCTGCCAGGCACGTGACTGTGCAAACACAGCAACCCCGGAGCAGCCCCAGCCCTGGCTCTGTCAGTGATAATTCCAGCTGAGCCTTCCAAACCCCCATCAATCACCCTGATCCTGCCCTTTCCCCCCTCCCTCCTCCCTCCCTGGATAAAAATAGCACGTTCCAGTACAGCCCAGCACCTTGTGCCAAGCGTTCCCTGACCCTGGCACAGATGCTCTTCCTCCCTCCCTCCCTCCCTCCTCCTCCTCTGCCAGCAGCTGAACACACAAGAGGAGCAAACACTCCCCGTGCCCTCGTGGGCAGGATATTTCCTGACTCTTTGGGATTGAGGTTTCCTTGTTTGCCCAAGCATCAGGTAGGGCTTGGGCAGCTCTCCCAGCTCCTCCTGGCCGGGGTGGGCAGCCTTTCAAGCTGGATGTTGTGGGATAACCTCTGTAAATAAAGGCAGAACTGTCTTTCCTGCCCACAGGATTTATGGGCTCTCAGCTGGGCAGTGTCAGTCACATTAAGTGATGGCCACACTGCCTTTGGAAAGCCTGGATGCCCTCGGCCTCTGGAGATTGGGCTGAGATCCATCAGGCCCAGACCACAGAACCCACCAGAGAGCTGGGGAGCTGCTTTTGGGATGTGGGTCACTGTCACTCCCACTCCAGATGATTTACATGCTGTGGATGCCCAGTGCAACAGGACAAAAACAAACCAAAGGGAGCAAAGAGGCAGGATGAAAAGATTCCTGCTGGGACTTGCAGGGACATCACCAGCTGTGTTTGTGCAAGGGAAATGTGGCTTTTGACTGGAGTGGAACATAACCAGAGGTTGTCTGGTAAAAGAGAAAGCTCTGGGGAGAGCTTATAGCACCTTCCAGCAGCTAAAGGAACTCTGGACAACAGCATGGAGTGACAGGACGAGAGGGAATGGCCTCGAGCTGAAGGGAGGGAGGGTTAGATCCACGGTGTGGTGGGTTTTTCACATTGCAAAATTCGTGCCCATCAAGGGGCAGGAAAGATCCTTTATTCTGCTGCCACCTGCCTTAGAGCCTGAACCCTCAAAAAAACATCCCACATGTCCTGCCTTTTGGGGCTATTTGTTGTTATAAATAACAACCACACAGGAGCCTCTGGCCTCTTCTGGCACAGCCCCTTGTCAGAACCTGCCGGGGCTCTGCCTTCCACATTCCCTGCTGCTTTTCCTTGAAATATGAGCGTTTGTCACGTGAGCCAGTTGGTTAATTATGAACCTTGGTGTGCTGTTAACGTGCCCTGTAACCCTGCAGCAGTTTTGAGGAGCACACCTTTAACCAGCAGAGTTAAACCCCAGTCAGACCTGGCACACGGTGTTCCTCCGAATAATTGTTTAATGGAGATAAACTTAATTTTCACAGGTAGACCAGAACCCTGTGGCTGGTTAATCTGACTAACAAAACACTCCCTAGTTTACACTAATTATTGTTCTTGCCTGCAGTTAACCTGCTGGGCACTAATCAGCATTTTTTTTGTCCTTTAAAACTTAAGACTGGGGGATCTGAGGACAATGACCTCCGGTTCTCGAGCTGCTGTGTTTCAAACCACTCTTCCCCTTGTTCCCCTCGTGGCTGTGGCTCCCTGGACCAGCAGACCCCACGTGGATCTTACCTTCTTTGGCCTGTCGTGGTGGGACACGTGTTTCTCCTGGGTGGGGGACGTGGAGCGACTCCTCCTCCCGGCGATGAAGGAGCTGCTCCCAGAGTGCCGTGAGGTCTTCTGAGGGAAGTGGGCGAGGACAGCAGGTGGAGGGGGAAAAAAAGAGAGAGGAAAGAGTGTTATCGAGCCCAGGTTTCACTGTTTCAATCAGCAAAGTTACAGTAAATGGTCTGTCTCCCACATGCCGGGGGCAAACCCAGCCGGGTTCCTGACTCCGGGATTCCACGGATCTAAACAGCACAGAGATCCAACTCTCCCAATCCTCAGCTCCTGGTGGCCCAAGGACACTTGTCCAAGGAAGGCCCAGCTTCCAAGAACCCACCCTGTTATCCAGGGCAGTGGTAGCAGCAGCAGTGTTGTTATTCCTGAACTCTCAGTCCTGAGCTGGAATCCCTGGGGAAGGAAGGACTCACTCCCTGTTTGCCAACCCCAGGAATCCCTGGGGAAGGAAGGACTGACCCTGTTTGCCAACCCCAGGAATCCCTGGGGAAGGAAGGACTGACCCTGTTTGCCAACCCCAGGAATCCCTGGGGAAGGAAGGACTGACCCTGTTTGCCAACCCCAGGAATCCCTGGGGAAGGAAGGACTCTCCCTGTTTGCCAACCCCAGGAATCCCTGGGGAAGGAAGGACTGACTCCCTGTTTGCCAACCCCAGGAATCCCTGGGGAAGGAAGGACTGACTCCCTGTTTGCCAACCCCAGGAATCCCTGGGGAAGGAAGGACTCACTCCCTGTTTGCCAACCCCAGGAATCCCTGGGGAAGGAAGGACTCTCTCCCTGTTTGCCAAGCCCAGGAATCCCTGGGGAAGGAAGGACTGACTCCCTGTTTGCCAACCCCAGGAACCCCCCCCAGGTCCTGCTGGCTGTGTGACCACCAGGAAACCCGACACAGAGCCACACTGGGGCCAGACACGGGTACCCAGGGGCAGGAGAGGTGCCCTCCAGGTGGATTTGAGGGACATCCCTCACTGGATGTGACAGAGCTGACAAGCAGGAAGGGAAGTGGGAAAGGCCAGTGGCAAAGGAGCCTCTGGGATGGAGCTGCAGGGAGAGGAGGAAGGTTCCTTTCAGCTGGAGGGGGGACAGAAGGTGTCTGCTCATCATGCAGAACAGGAGAAGGTTCCTCTCTTCCCTCTCACGCTGTAATTAATGGGAGAAATCCTCTGCCCTAAATATCCCTCAAAATCCGAGTGACTCCACATCCTCCTGGGCTGGCTCTGTCCTGAGGGAGAAGCTCTGGCTGTTCTGTGTTGCCCTCATGCTGAGGGTGCCTGAGCCATGCCTCTGATTCCCTGGAGCATCAAAGCCCTGGAGCATCAAACCTCCTGGCTGCTCTGCTTCCTGGGGACACAGAGCAGGTCAGGAAAGCCAAAACTGAGGGGAAAAATTCAAATAATTCAACCCCTAGTTTGGAAAACGCCTCTAAAGATGCTACAGAAAGGCAAAACTGCTAATTAATCTCAATTATGGAGTAACTCAGAGTGAATGGCTGAAAGGGGAAGCTGGCTGCAGCCTTGCTTGTGTTTTCTTGGCATGTCTCACTGCTCTGAGCACAGACCCAACCTAAAAGATGGAGCCAATGCCTTTTATGTGACAAAAAAAAAATGAAATTCCATCGCGGAGAGGAAGAAAAACTCACCATTTTATTGAAGTGGTACTTGCAGTAGCCACAATATTTGACATTGTCGACTTCTAGGACTTCCTCTTCACACAGGAGCCCAGCCATCTGTGCACTGAAACACAGGCAGTCAGCAGGAGGATAAAGAGAACTGGGACAGCCAACACCACCAAAAAGGGCAAAGAATAATTCAGGATACCCAGGGCAGGGGCTGGAAGTTCCCTGTTCTGCTTGGCCAGGGTGGGGCCTGTTCTAATTCATGTAGAGATCTTTGAAACTGTCAATATTTTTCTCCCAGTTTCTCTTGCAGGTTTTGTTTTTTTTCTGAGGGGAGGCCTGGGAGGTGGGTAATAATTCCAACAAAGGCATCTCAGGAGCCAAGAATCCATGTAAAGCAGGGAATCCCCCCGTCCTGCTGATGGGGAATGTTGTTTTCAGGCTCTGAGGGTACTTGAGGGTATCAACCTTTCAAATCACACCTTTAAAATCTTTAAAATCACACGACAGGATCCTCCTGCACGTGCTCTGCTGGGGAGGGAACATTCCTGGCTCGTGACTCATCCCTTCCCTTCTTGGATCCCACAGAGCCTGAGGGAAATCCCCAACCTTGCTCTGAGCAGGGAAAGCTCCCTGGAGAAACCTCAGAACTTCCCCTCCCCAGCTGAGCAAGGAGGAGAAACCTCTGGCCCAAAGTGACCCCAGGGGAGGAACCTGAGTCCCCACAGCACCCAGGGAGGGTGGCCTCAGACAGAGCAGTCAAAGCAGGAGGTGTTCCCAAGGGGACTCACCAGGTGACATGGAATGTTTGGGGACTCACCAGGTGACATGGAATGTGGGCTGGGAACTCACCAGGTGACATGGAATGTTTGGGGACTCACCAGGTGACATGGAATGCCTGGGGACTCACCAGGTGACATGGAATGTTTGGGAACTCACCAGGTGACATGGAATGTTTGGGAACTCACCAGGTGACATGGAATGCCTGAGGACTCACCAGGTGACATGGAATGTTTGGGAACTCACCAGGTGACATGGAATGCCTGAGGACTCACCAGGTGACATGGAATGCCTGAGGACTCACCAGGTGACATGGAATGTTTGGGAACTCACCAGGTGACATGGAATGTGGGCTGGGGACTCACCAGGTGACATGGAATGTTTGGGGACTCACCAGGTGACATGGAATGCCTGGGGACTCACCAGGTGACATGGAATGTTTGGGGACTCACCAGGTGACATGGAATGTTTGAGGGGACTCACCAGGTGACATGGAATGTTTGGGAACTCACCAGGTGACATGGAATGTTTGGGGACTCACCAGGTGACATGGAATGCCTGAGGACTCACCAGGTGACATGGAATGTTTGGGAACTCACCAGGTGACATGGAATGTTTGGGGACTCACCAGGTGACATGGAATGTTTGGGGACTCACCAGGTGACATGGAATGTTTGAGGACTCACCAGGTGACATGGAATGTTTGGGGACTCACCAGGTGACATGGAATGTTTGAGGACTCACCAGGTGACATGGAATGTTTGGGGACTCACCAGGTGACATGGAATGTTTGGGGACTCACCAGGTGACATGGAATGTTTGGGGGGACTCACCAGGTGACATGGAATGCTTGGGAACTCACCAGGTGACATGGAATGTGGGCTGGGAACTCACCAGGTGACATGGAATGTTTGGGGACTCACCAGGTGACATGGAATGTTTGAGGACTCACCAGGTGACATGGAATGTTTGGGGACTCACCAGGTGACATGGAATGCCTGAGGACTCACCAGGTGACATGGAATGTTTGGGGACTCACCAGGTGACATGGAATGTTTGGGGGGACTCACCAGGTGACATGGAATGTTTGGGGACTCACCAGGTGACCTGGAATGTTTGGGGACTCACCAGGTGACATGGAATGCCTGAGGGGACTCACCAGGTGACATGGAATGTTTGGGAACTCACCAGGTGACATGGAATGTTTGGGGACTCACCAGGTGACATGGAATGTTTGGGGACTCACCAGGTGACATGGAATGCCTGCCGGCAGCCGTGCCGGTTGCAGGCCATGCAGGCTCCAGAGGCAGCTTTGCTCTCCCTGCCCTGCTCCTCACAGATGTAGCAGGTCTGGGGGAAAAAAAAGGAAAAAAAAATAGGAAAAGTGCTGTTTAACAGGAGACAAAGCCTCCAGGAACTCATAACTCTGCGTCCAGACATCTCATGGAACCGTGGTTTGGGTCAGGAGGGACCTTCAGGGTCACCTCTGTCCTCTGCCATGGGCAGGGACACCTTCCACTAGGGCAGGTTGTCTCCCTGCTGTGAGAGCTCTGCATTATTTCTCAGTAAAACACACAAAATCTCTTCTTTTTGCCCCCAAGAAAACCCAACTGTGTCCAATCAAAATGTGGAGGAACCACCACACAACCCCCCAGCTCCACCAAGAGACTCCTCGGGCCGCAGGGATTCGGGGAAGAGAGACACAGAGGACCAACAGGTCACCTGCAAACACAGGGATTCACTTTGCCAGGTGTTTCCAAAAGGGCTCTGAGCTCCTGGGAACTAAACCAACCCAGCCAGGAGCCGTGGGGGGACGAGCTGAGCCCCCCAAAAAAGCCAGGGTGGGGAGGGAGGGTCTCACCTTGTTGAAGCGGTCGTGGGGGACGTACTGCAGGACGATGGGCTCCATGGTGAGCACGTTGGCAAACTGCACCTCTGGGATGTACAGGGCACACACCACGTGGGCCCAGCCTGGGGGGGCAAAGGGGACACCAGAGGGTCACACAGGGCACCCCAAAAAGAGCCTCCAACCCAAACAGGAGAGGAGGAAAGGGAGTGTAGGATTGCAGCCGGTCTAAGGGAGATGTTGGATTTGAAACGTGCTTGTTGGAACTTGGTTAGGAATCAGATCCTGACAGACAGATACCACCTGCAGATTAACTGAGCAAGCAGAGATTTCTTGGGGAAAAGACAAGTGCAGCACTGGTGGTTCTTAAAAGCACCCCCTCAGGACTGGAGGGCCAAAACCCAGCCCAGGGAAAGCATCCAGGCAGTAACTGGTGCTGAAGGGACAGGTTGGACAGACAAAACCCAGCCCAGGGAAAGCATCCAGGCAGTAACTGATGCTGAAGGGACAGGTTGGACAGACAAAACCCAGCCCAGGGAAAGCATCCAGGCAGTAAATGATGCTGAAGGGACAGGCTGGACAGACAAAACCCAGCCCAGGGAAAGCATCCAGGCAGTAACTGGTGCTGAAGGGACAGGTTGGACAGACAAAACCCAGCCCAGGGAAAGCATCCAGGCAGTAACTGGTGCTGAAGGGACAGGTTGGACAGACAAAACCCAGCCCAGGGAAAGCATCCAGGCAGTAACTGATGCTGAAGGGACAGGTTGGACAGACAAAACCCAGCCCAGGGAAAGCATCCAGGCAGTAACTGGTGCTGAAGGGACAGGTTGGACAGACAAAACCCAGCCCAGGGAAAGCATCCAGGCAGTAACTGGTGCTGAAGGGACAGGTTGGAGGTGCCCCTGGGAACAAAGCTCCCTTTATGGGCTCTTATCAACGGGGAGAGGAGGTGGCTTTTCAGCAAGCCCGGTTAGATCAGAATCTAAATCCACCAAAATCACACTTGGAAGTTGAAATTCCACCTGGCCAGGGCAGGAAGGAGAGGGTTTGAAGGGCAGGAGTGTTTGGGGGGCTGATCCAAACCAGTGTGGGTTCTGCACTGGGAGGATTTAGGATGGATTCACCTGGGCAGGGGGAAGCAAACTCCAGGATTATGGGATCATCCAGCACTGCCAGTCCTTGGGCTGCACAACTCTGAACAGTGACATGGCTGTAACAGCCCTTGGGCCTGTCTGTGACAGACCTGGCCACACCATGTCATAACACAGCAGGAAGAAGATGTTACATTATTATAAATATTATAGAACAATCCCCCAACACAATGTTTGTGTTGCATTAAAGGCTCTTGGCATTTGTAACCAGCTCCAGAAGATGGTTCCACAAAATATTGTGGACTCAGCAGTCTCCAAATATGGGATTTATCAGGACAAAGACCTCCTTGCCTAATTTCACTCTTTAAATGGCAGGCAGGTGCAGAGGCCTTCCTGAAAAACAAGGTTTTGGGAACAATGAGGTTTGATTCCCAGTCAGGAGCACCAAGAGCTACAGGCTCTGACCATTGGAACAGGATTTCCCAGTACCTAAGGATGAGAAGCTCCAACCATGAGCAGGGAAATCCTGCAGGGAAAAACACCTTTCCTGCACCCTGGGATGGGGACTCGGTGCTGAGGCTCTGAGAACTCGGGGATCACTGTGCAAAGAACTCAACAACTCCCACACCACCCATTGGGAAACGACTCCTGGGAGGTCAAACCCCCAAAATCACACATTTCAGGGCTGTGTTTCAGAGCCAGCCCGAGGTCAGGCAGGTCCCCCCTTCCAGGGAAAGGTCTTCTCCCCACGGAGAAGCTTCAGGAAGCGAAGTTTACAAGGAAAAGGCAGAGTTTCACCCCTCTGGAGCCTCCAGCCTTCCCTCCCCTGGTTTTCCACCCGGGGCCATCCCAGCTACTCACCCCCGTTGTCCGTGCGTTTCAGGGCTCCATCTTTGTGGGGACACAGCTCACACCTCTTGAAACGAAGCAGAAACAACAGATTAACCCAAGCTCTGAGGGGCAGAGGGGGGCAGAAAAGAGAGGATTCCTTCCCAGCCCGCTCGGGAGCGACGAGGCCGCTTTCCAAGAGGGGAAGAGGGAGAAGGGCTGAGCGTGGTTTGGGTGCAAAGAGGTGCCCTGACACAGCTCAATATCGCCCTGACTGAGGTATTTAAAGCCCCAGCCCAGGCCCAAAGTGAACCTTGACTCCACGGGGGCTTTTTTAGAACGAGCTTGAGGCTCTGCGGTCGGGGAGCAAAACTGAAAGTCGTGACTCAGAGAGCAGAAGGCAAATAAAAAGAAGCCACCGTCTATCTTTGCCTCTTTCCTTCCTTCCTCCTCTCCTTTTCTCTGGTGGTGGTTTTTTTCCAGTCCCATGACAGGTGGGTGAGGCCATCATGGCATTTTTGAAGGACTGGGGGGAGGGTACCCTGTGACACCCCCCCCCCCAAAACCCCAAAAGGCTGAGGTGTGGAGGGGAGGGCGTGAGGGTAATTTTGGGGTGTTTTTTCACACTTGGGTGAACACACTGCCAGCCCTGAGAGCTCCTCCCAGGCTGAGCTGCCTCCAAAAACAGACACTGTCTTCTCACAGCATCACTCAGGGAAAATCTCCACGTGCTTTCTGCCTTCTTTGACTTCAAGAAAGGCCCAAAAACCTGGGGGTTTGAACCTCTCCCTTCCCCGACAGAAAGGTCTGACTTGCTGAAACACCAAAGCAAAACAGAAACTGCTTTTCTGTGAAAAATGTGCTTCCTCAGAAAGTTTTGAAATGAGGTGTCTGGTGTCAAGAGTGAGATGTTGGACCTGGTGCTCTCTGCTGTCGTTGCTTTGGTGCAGTGAGTGCGACAGGGCAGGGGATCCATGTGCCAAAAACCACCAGTTTACTGAGTCATGGAATCGTGGGGTGGTTTGGGCTGGAAGGGACCTTAAAGCCCATCCAGTCCCACCCCCTGCCATGGGCAGGGACACCTTCCACTAGCCCAGGATGCTCCAAGCCCTGTCCAACCTGGCCTTGGACACTTCCAGGGATGTGCAAGTGTTAAATAAGTGAGGAGGGGACAAAATCCATCTCACTTTCCCTGCAGCTCAGCAGTTTAGGTCGGAGAGACACGGCCACAGGAGATGTTTCCCTCTGGTTAGGTCCGGGCTCCAATTACTATGGAAAGCCCGGCAGAGCCGAGAGAGAACAAGAAGGGAGTTACCCGAGACACTGTAATAAGAAATTTGCACTTGAAAAGGCCCCTCCGCTCTCCCTCCGCCCTCAGATCAAAGCCGCTCTCCCACCACGCGATTAGCGCGGCTCTGATTGTAACAAGAGGGGTTAACAGCTCCATCGGCCCCACACAGGACTTTTAATAGCCCTGCCTCGAAACGACAGCTAAAGCCTTCACATGATCCTCACACGAGAGCCCTCCGGCCATCCCGGCTCCCGGGGCTTCCCAGGCGATTGGATTACAAAGTGGATGGGCTGGGCTTTGCAGCCCTTCCCGGCACCCGCAGCATCCTTTAGGGACCCGGAGCAGGGATTAGGGCACCTCTGCCTCTTACCCCACCTGCACGGGCACGGGGGTTTTATTGCAGCTCTCTGGGGGGGGGTTGGTTGATTTAAAGGTTGATTTAAAGCAGGTTGAGACGGGGAAGGTTTTAAAGCTCCTGATCCCCCCGGGGCTTGTCTGGGATCTACCAAGTGAAAGCCCTGCCTGGAAGTTTAGGGCTCCTGAGGTCTCTTCCCGCGGCTAAAAAGGGGATGGAGCCCATCTTTTGAAGGGAATATGAATGAGACACGGAAATGAACGGTGCAGAAATCAAAACTGTGTTTTAAAGCACACACCAAGCACTGCAACACCCTCCCTGCCTCCATATCTCATTCTGAAAGCAAAACTATCAATATTTAGCCAAGGAAATTAGCATTTGTTATGACCAGAGCTGCCTTAAGAACCTTCTATGAAGGCAGATGTGCGAAGAAAAACACTGTTGTTTTTCACAGGAGTCGGCCACACAGTCATTATGAAAGAAATACAAACATCAGCTCATCCTGCTGCTGGTTTTGTGTGGTTTGTGCTCCAAGAGCAGTGTCTCTGCCTCAGAGTCCTCAGGGCAGTGTCTGCAGGCCCAGGGTGCCTTTGGAGAGCTGGAGGAAACCAGGTAGGGAGGAGCAGGGAAACCCCAGGGTAGGGGAAGGGTCACCCCCTGCACAGAGCCCAAACCAGATGTGTTTTAGAATCACAGAGAGAGACATTAAAGCCCACCCAGGGCCACCCCCTGCCATGGGCAGGGACACCTCCCACCAGCCCAGGTTGCTCCAAGCCTCATCCAACCTGGCCTTGGACACTTCCAGGGATCCAGGGGCAGCCACAGCTTCTCTGGGCAACCTGTGCCAGGGCCTCCCCACCCTCCCAGGGAAGAGTTTCTTCCATATATCTCACCTAAATTTCCCCTCTTTCAGTTTGATCCCACTCCCCCTTGTCCTGTCACTCCAGTTCCTGACCAAAGTCCCTCCCTGGTTTCCTTCTCCAGGTGCTTCCTCAGACACCTCCCTGTTCAGATTCCCTTTGGATACTGGAAGGTGCTGGGAGGTCCCCACACAACCTCCTCTTCCCAGGGCTGGACAGCCCCAACTTTCCCAGCCCCAGAGCTCCTTTTTCCAGCAGCAGAGCCACTCACAGACCTCACACAACCCGAGTCATTCCCCTCACTCCTACATCAAAGAGCCCCGTTCTTTTTAAGTGTTTCCCCATCTGCCTGTCTGTTGCTATGACTGCTGGTGCTGAGCTGAAAAGGTGAGGGATTTAGATAGGAAACCACCCCCCCAGCCCTGCCCGGGGAGGAAGATTATCCCTGCTCAGTTCTTAGGGCTGAACACCACGGGGCTGAAGGGCAGCTCTGACACCCACCACGGGCTGCCCAACAGATTTAACCCACCCAGGGGGGGTTAAAATCAGGAGCCACCCGCAGGGATGTTGTTTTCCTGATGCCTTGGAGGCAGTTTGAGGTGCATAAAGTTATGGGGAGAGAAAAAAAGAAGTCACAAGGAGCACAGGTGAGGAGGACTCGTGTGTCCAAGGACTTTACACCGAGCTGGAAAGCTGAAGAGCTTCCCTGTGCACGGGGCAAGGAGGCCCATGAGACCCAAATTCCTGCCATGGAAGTACCTGCAGGATGTAAAAGCACTCACAGACACATTTAATCTTTGCTGCAGAGCACATAAAAGCAGCAGCTCACAGTGGGCAAAGGGCCGAGGGCCCGGCCCTGCCTGCAGCCAGGAAGGGGTTAATCCGTGTGGGAAGCGTGGCTGTGGATCCCTAATTCCCCCATCCACTCATCCCTGCCAAGTTCTTCGCCCATCTGTGAACCAGATTAAACTTTTGGAGTGCAGCAGGCAGAGCCCAGCTGGGCTGGAGCGGGCTGGGAGCTCCGGCTCGGGCGGATCCAGGGATCCGGAGAGGGATCCCGAGGTCACCCCCATCCCCTTCCCAGGTGTGCACCCCAAACTCAGCTCAACCAGCTCAGCACTGCCACCAGCAAACCCTGCTTGTGCTGACTGTGCTGAAGGGAAGCCAAAGTTTAACTCAAACCCACCTTCCAGGAAGGGAAGGGGAGAAGCTCTCCCGGATTTATCCCGGATTTTGGTGGCTGTGGCTGCCCCAGCCCTGGAAGTGTTCAAGGCCAGCTTGGACGGGGCTCGGAGCAACCTGGGGCAGTGAGTGGCATCCCTGCCTCTGGGTGAGCTTGAAAGTCCCCTCCAAGCCAACCCCTGCCCTGATTTAGGGCAGGAAAAGCAGCATCCCTGGCACGAGTGCCCCGTTCCAGAGCCTCAGCAGCTGGTTGGTGCCGCTGGATCTGATAAGGGCTCACGTGGGGAGCTCTGGCAGAGAAGCTGCTGTGCCATAAACCCCCCGGCCTTGTTTACTGCACAAATAACTTGGCCACACAGCCCAGGCCTGGCCTGATTGCTCCCACCCTCCTGCCTCACCGGGAAATGCCGGAATTAATGAGGAACATTTGGAAAAGGGCTCTTTGCTCTCAAACTGCCACCGAGACAGAAACAGCCCCTCTTCCTGTCGTCTTTCTCTCTGCTGTTTTACAGCTCAGGAGACTTTCTGTGCTGCAGGGGGATGATCATCACCTGCTGATGATCCCACTGGAGGGGCTTTAAGGTGCCCTCCAACCCAAACCACCCCACGGTTCTGGGAGTGAGGTGTGAAAGCCGACCCAGCACCCTCTGCCAGCACCTGATCTCAGGTGATGCCAACTTCCCTCCTCCCCAAAACTTCCCGAGGAGCTGAGCAGAAAAAAAAAAACCCTTTGAGAAGAATGCCACGAGGGTTTTTTTTTTAGAAGATTGAGGTCTCCAGGCTTGACTGAACTCACCACCCGGGCGGCTCTTTCCTGGGATTCACATTTCCGACAGAACCAGGGGCCGGTGGGGACCTGGACGATTCCATAACAAGCTGGGGGAAAAAAGTAAAAAAAAGACTTCATTAGACCATCTTTAAATCGACTGTTTCATTTCTTGGGTGTGTATAAAAGTTTGCAGGGCTTGGAGAAACCTCCTCCAGTGGAAGGTGGCCTGTTCATGGTGGAACTGGGCGAGCTTTGAGGTCCCTTCCAACCCAAACCATCCCATGATTCCGTGTCTGTGGGAGCTGTCACTGCTCAGAGACAGGTGACAAAATCAAAAATTATGTGTGCAACACATATTTTACTCCCATTTCCAGTTTCCAGCTCCATTCAGCTTTTTCCAAGAGGTCCAGAGTGACACATTCATTCAAGTTTTCAGATAAGCCCACGGTCCAGCAGGAAAAGCTCCCATGAAAATCTGGCCTAGGTGGGAATGGAGTGAATCAGGAGCTGTGCTTAACTCTGGCCCAGTGAACACAAATGTAATTTTTTTACTTTTTAACTTTTCAAGTGCCATTTCCAGTGATCCAAGCATTAAACTGGTGACACGGGTGACAGGAAGCACCTAAAGCACAATCAGGACTAAGATAAAAATCTCAGAGTCACGAGGGGAATCATCCCAGTGGGAATTCAGAGGGACACCAACCAGAATTCCCATTTTCCCTGCACACCCTCCACCTGCACATCACCTCCAGCAGCTTCCAGGACCAGGGAATGCACAGAATCATGGAATAACCTGAGCTGGGAAGGACCCAAAAGGAGCATCAAGTCCAGCTTCAGGTTTCCTACAACTCCTGCTGGGAACAGGTTCTGTGTGAACACAACTCTCCAGGTGACATCCCAACAGAACTGCTGGGTTTATCCAGCCTTATCCAGCCCCTCTGGCTTCCTACATCACTCCTGGTGCCCTCAGGGTCCCTCTCTGCAGCTTTAAAACCAGCTCCCATCTCTGCTGCTTGAAGGCTTTCCACCTTCCTTGGTGATATTCCCCCTCCAAGCATCCAAGAATGGTCGTTGTGAGTCCCAAAAGAAGCGTTTCTGACCCTAAAAGGGCTTTTGGCCACCACACAGGTGGGTTTAAAGCCACAGAGGCAGCGTAAGGATCGAAGCTGTGCCTCTCAGGGAGTCTCCCAGGGAGGGAGGAACAAATTATCCCTCCTTTATTCCACCTCCAAGCAAAGAACAAATCACCCCTTCCTTATTCCTTCAAGCCCAAGCTGGTGGTTGGAAGGGAATCCCAGTCCTTCCAGACACTTGAAACTGGGCTGGGCAAAGCATCTGCAACTCCCCTGCTGGAGGCAGTGCTGGGATGAGCCCCAGGGGCAGCCCCAGCAGGTTCCCTCCACCTCCCTAAAGTCCATTATCCCACAGCAGCCCCGGGGGGAGGAAAACAAATGGAATCCTGGAGTCAAATGGAAGGAGCTGCCAAGGCCCAGGGAGATGGAAAGGACATGAAAGCCCTGCCAGAGGAGCCTGCTTGGGTCCATCTTTAGCAGTGGCTCAGGGCCAAAAAACAAGCACTCAGCTGGAGCCAGCACGAGCTTCTGTGCCCGCTGCTTCAAAGGGGGGAGAAAACAAGGAAGAAAACAAGGGGGAAAAAATGCAGAACATGAGCTGAAAAATACGATTTGTAAGTGTTCTTAACCGTCCTGTTAGAGCCTCCATTTCCCATCAGATGGTTTGGTTCATGTTCTGCATGTTCTGCCTTTTTTATAATTTTTTTTTTTTTTTTTAACTGGAAAGATTCTGCTTCGGAGAGGAAGAAAACAAGGAGGGGGGGAGGAAAATGCAGAACACGAGTTGAAAATGCAATTTAAAAATGTTTCTCACTACCTTATCCAAGTCTCCATTTCCCATCTTCACATCTTGAATTTTTTCCCTGGAAGGACCTTTAAGCACCAGCACAGAAACGGGGCTGATATCTTTAAGAACCTAAGCCCTAATATGTAGCTACAGGGTTTTTTTTTTAAAAAAAACCTACAGGGTTCTTTCTTGAGCTGCACAATCATTTCAAAAGGCAACTCTGGTTTTTGTGGATATTCAGGCAGCACAGAGAGACACCCAACCCATGTGTGATGGCACAGAATGACACCACACGAGCCAGAGGATTCCTTGCAGTGGTTTGTTTCTATTTAAGAAATAAAAGCCTCCCAAAAAAACACCACACCACTGCCAGGGGCTGAGCAGGCTCAGAAAGAGGGCTGAGAACATCCATCACACGCTGCTCCACTCTTATGAATTATTACATCCTGAAAGACTCTTACCAGACCTAAATAGACTGTTGTGCTTCCTACACGCACAAACTCAGCACAAACTGTGCACTGGCTACACAAAACAGTCTCTCTGAGACTATTCCTGCCCCTCTGAAACTCTTCTTGGATATTTCCAACTCTTCCCGTTCCCCTAAAACTGTTCTTGGATATTTCCAACTCTTCCCTCTCCCCTGAAACTGTTCTGGATATTTAAAACTGTTCCTGCCCCTCTGAAACTGTTCTTGCATCTTTGAAACTGTTCCTGACCCTTGGGAACTGCTCTTGGATATTTCCAACTCTTCCCGTTCCCCTGAACTGTTCTGGATATTTAAAACTGTTCCTGCCCCTCTGAAACTGTTCTTGCATCTTTGAAACTGTTCTTGCATCTTTGAAGCTGTTCCTGACCCTTGGGAACTGTTCCTGCCAGCACACACAGGTGTTCATGTTTTTGGGAATGGGCATAAGGATGCCAAAGCCCTTTATCTCCCTCTCCAAAAAAAAAAAGAGGGGTAGAGAAACCCGTTCTCTAGCACAGGGTTTGATGAGTTATGGGAAGAAGGGAAGAATTACATCAGCAAAATGAAAATCAATGTCCTTTTGGAGAGCCCCTTGTCCTGCCGGGTCACTCGGAGGCCCCCCAGGACTTTAATGGAAAGAGGGGAGATTTTGAGCAGATATTGGGAAGGAATTCACGGGTGGGGAGGCCCTGGCACAGGTTGCCCAGAGAAGCTGGGGCTGTCCCTGGATCCCTGGAAGTGTCCAAGGCCAGGTTGGATGGGGCTTGGAGCAACCTGGGCTGGTGGGAGGTGTCCCTGCCCATGGCACTGGATGAGCTTTAAGGCCCCTCCCAGCCCAAACCATCCTGGGATTCCATGACAACAGACACCCAAGAGTCACCTCTGGGTGAAGAGAACCCCCTGTGAGCTTCACTGCCTCGTTTACCTCCCCTTCAGTCACCTGGTTGTGACTCCTGACTGCAGCCCTGAGCAGGGACACACCAAAAACAGGGGGAGCAGAAGGAAGCCCAAGGTCCCTGCACTGACAGTGGGAAGGGAAGAGCAGGACCCAGGGACAGGGACAGAGAAGGATCCAGGGACAGGGACAGAGAAGGATCCAGGGAGAGGGACAGAGGAGGATCCAGGGAAGGGACAGAGAAGGATCCAGGGAGAGGGACAGAGAAGGATCCAGGGAGAGGGACAGAGAAGGATCCAGGGACAGGGACAGAGAAGGATCCAGGGACAGGGACAGAGACAGAGAAGGATCCAGGGACAGGGACAGAGAAGGATCCAGGGACAGGGAAGGATCCAGGGACAGGGAAGGATCCAGGGAGAGGGACAGAGAAGGATCCAGGGACAGGGAAGGATCCAGGGACAGGGAAGGATCCAGGGAGAGGGACAGAGAAGGATCCAGGGACAGGGAAGGATCCAGGGACAGGGAAGGATCCAGGGATAGGGACAGAGAAGGGTCCAGGCATAGGGACAGAGAAGGATCCAGGGAAGGGGCAGAGCAGGACCCGGGGACAGAGCAGGACACAGGGACAGAGCAGGACACAGGGACAGGGACAGAGAAGGATCCAGGGATAGGGACAGAGAAGGGTCCAGGGAAGGGGCAGAGCAGGACACAGGGACAGGGACAGAGAAGGATCCAGGGACAGGGACAGAGAAGGATCCAGGGACAGGGACAGAGCAGGACCCACAAAAGGGACAGAGAAGGACCCAGGGAGAGGGACAGAGACGGAGAAGGATCCAGGGACAGAGAAGGATCCAGGGAAGGGGCAGAGCAGAACCCACGGACAGGGACAGAGCAGGATCCAAGGAAGGGGCAGAGCAGGACCCGGGGACAGAGCAGGACACAGGGACAGGGACAGAGCAGGACACAGGCACAGAGCAGGACCCAAGGAAGGGGCAGAGCAGGACCCGGGGACAGAGCAGGACACAGGGACAGGGACAGAGCAGGACCCAGGGACAGGGACAGAGCAGGACCCGGGGACAGGGACAGAGCAGGACCCGGGGACAGGGACAGAGCAGGACCCACGGGCAGCCGGAAGAACCAGGAGCGAGCAGCGGGAATGGCTGGAGAGTGTGCAGGAAGAGGCTGGAGATGTGCTGGTAGATGGATGGGATAATAATAGATGGGAAAACAGACAGGCCAGATGAGCCCAGAAACCTTCGTGTTATTCCAAACAAACCAAGCAGGATAATCACCGCGCCTTTCTGCCGGCTTGGAACGGAACGCAAATACCTATTTTAATTCGTATTTTTTTTGTTCAGACACCCGAGGACAAACTTTCCGGCCCGATACCGTGTGTTAGGGGCGTGCTGGAGTCATTTAAAATGCAAAATAGCCCGTGTCGCGCTGCGAGGAGGAGGAGGAGGAGGACGGCTGCCTTCCTCTCTCCCTCCCTCCCTGCCCTTGCAGGAGCAGCTCCGGGCCCCGCCGCCACCCCCGGGGGTTACCCGGGGCCATCCCCCGACGGCCCCGGACCCGAGGGGGGACATCTGCGGCGCTGCCCACCCACTCCCCCAAAAAAAAACCTCCGCGGGGGCACCGGGGGGGGGGTCGGGCAGGGGGAAAGAGCCCCGGGGAAACTCCCCCCGCCCGGTAACGACCCCCCCAAACCCCGGCGGTGCGCGTGTCCCCCCTCGGGGGCTCCCCCGCTGCCCCCGAGCCCCCCGCGCTGCCCCCGCGGCTCCCGCGCGGCTCCGGCCCCGCGGCGACACCGTTATTCGGAACAATGGGGCTTAAAACAAAGCCCCCCCCCCCCCCGCACCCCCGCGCAGCCCCCCCTCCATCCCCGGCCTGCCCGGGGTGCCCGGTGTTTTGGGGGGAAGGGGGAGGGGGGTGTCGGTGCCCGGTGGGTTTTGGGGGGCGCGGGGATGGGGTGGGTGCCCGGCGCTTACCTTGGTGCACCGCCACATTGCAGCCGTGCCCGTCGCAGTACACCAGCGGGTTCTCCGCCCAGCCCCGCTCATCAGAACAGACACAGCAGCCTCCCACCATCTCCTTCATACTTCCATGAGGGTTTCCTTCCCCCCCCGCCTCCCTCTACGCGCACACTCCTCCTCCTCCTGTTCTCCCTCCTCCTCCTCTTCTCCTCCTCCTCCTCCTCCGCGCTGCCCCCTCCCTGCTTCCACCGAGCCGGGGGGGGGTTTTCGGGGGGTGCGACCCCCGGCCCGGGGCCGGCTGGGGGGTCCCGGGGTGGGGGGGGTGCAGGCGAGGGGGGTCCCGGGGCTGGGGGGGGTGTCGCGGGGGCGGCGGGCGCGCCGCGGCCCCACCACAGACATTTACGGCCCCCCCCCCGCCTTCAATCATGGCCGCGCCGCCCGCGCGCCCCGGTAAAATTTGCGGTTCACGGATCGCACTCCGGCTGGGGCGGGCGCGTTTGCTCTCCGCGCGTCGCTTCCAGGGGGGGCCGCGCGACATTAATTGTTTTGTTGTTTGTTTTTTTTTTTTCCACCTCCTTTCCGCCGGCGGGTTTTGTGTTTTTATTCGCCACCCCCCCCCCCCTTTGCACACCCGTGTGTGCAAAACCGCTGGATGCGCGCCCGAGCCGAGCGAACGTGGATCGCTCCGCAGGGATGAGCTGGGACCGCTCCGCAAAATCCCATTATCTCGCCAATTCCGCGCTGACGGATCGCGGCTCCGCGAGCGCCACCGGCTGTCCTGCTCCCCCAGCTCCTTCGGGAAGAGCTTTTAACCCGTTGGCACCTGTTTTGTTATCTTGGAATGTCCCCCCCTTGGAGGGGGTTTTTCCCCAGCAGGACGAGGGTCAGAAATCAGCTGGAAACCGGTAAAAAGGAATCATCCTAAAATATAGGGAATAACTCTGTGTGGGATTGCTCCTGCACCTCCCAAGTCCACACAGCATCACCCTTGTCTTGGACACGTCATCCAGAACACTCATGGAGAAATGAGGGAAACCCAAAAAAAGGAGCACAAAAATGACAAATCTTTGAAAAGAGGCCTCAAAAGTCCGTGAATCATGTTCCTACAGCTCAGGCTCTCCCTGAAATCATCTACCTGAGAACACACAGAGCAGCTCCCAGGGGTCTCATCATCCCTCCTGTGTGTCCTCCCCCAGCCAGCACACCGTGCTCATGGAAAAAAAGGAAGTGCCCGATGCCAGACTGGGCAAAGAAACGGTGGGAAATGTAGCAGGGAACAATTGTTTGCTGGTTTGTGCACACCAGTGTCCTCCTCCTGTACACACCAGTGTCCTCCTCCTGTGCACACCAGTGTCCTCCTCCTGTGCACACCAGTGTCCTCCTCCTGTGCACACCTCATGTCTTTCTCTTCCTGGCAGAGGAAGACCCGGCAGGGGGGGAATTTTGCTGGTGCTGCCATCCTCATGATGATGAGGATGAGCCCTTGGCACCTCGGATGCTGAGGAGGGATGGACACAGATTCCCTGGAGCGTCCCTGCTCCCTCTGCCCTCCACCCCACGTGCCTGAGAGCGCTCAGATTCCAAAGCAGGAACAGTTCCCGTGGGTTCTTGGGAATCCTAACCCTCTGCAGGGCCAGGAGCTGGACTTTGATGGCTCTAGTGGGTCCCCTCCAACTCGGGATGCTCTGTGATTTTATGATTTACAACAGTTTAAACAAGACCAAACCCAGAGTCAGCCCTTTTAGCCTGGCCAGCCCCTCCTACCCCAGCCTCCCCTGCCACAGGTGGACTTTGGAAGGTCAGCCTGCCCCATAATACAGTTTCTTTTCAAACAACCCCCTCTCCTCGGAGAGGAAACCCATCGCTCAGCCCCACAATCACCGGTTTAAGCGTCCTTTAGATGGCACCTGTTCAAGCGTCACATCCCGGGGCTGGAAGGCAGCCGGCTCCCCGAGTCCCTCCTGCTGGGACGCTGTTCTTCCTTTTATCCCCCTCCTTTGAGAGCCACAGGGGCGGACAATACGGTCACCACATTGCTGGGAATTCACTCAGCCTTAGCTCACTTTTTTTCTGGGAGGGTTTCCCCTCCTCTCCCCCCTCTTTTTTTGCCTTTTATCTATTGTGTTACCAGCTTGTTTAAAAGCAAAAAAATAAAAAAAAAAAGGGGTGTGGGGAGGGGGAAGAGATCTGGCTGGTTGCCTTTGTAACCTGGAGGAGATCCTTGTGGTTTAGGAATTGTCTTAAACTCCGGGACAAAGTGCTGAACATCCACCCAGCCCTGACGGTCCACGGAGACACTTGGACTTGAACTGCAAATTTGCCTTTGGGGGATTAAATCCCGATTTACATAACTAATCCCCGCGGTGAGGAGAGGCTGGGCCAGGCAGGAAAGGGCACAGAGGTTTCCTGAGAAAAATTTTGGGGAGGGGGGGGGGAAGTGAAAGCCGTGAAAGCTGAGACCTGGAGGTATTTAATTTATGGTGGTTGTTGTTTTATCAGTCGGTGCTTTTAGTATGGGGAGGCAAAATTAAACTTACTGACTCGTGGGAACTGCTTCCCTTGAGCACCTCAGTTGTAACCACAGACAGAAGCTACAAAAGTTGTTACTAAACTTAGTCCTTTACTGCTCCATCCTGAAAATCGTGGATGAGGGAACTGGCTCCTCCACAGGCTCCTTCACCAGAACTCTGAGCCTTGTCTGAGTCTTGGTTACAAATGATCTTTCATTTTCAGGGGGATCCTTTGCATTTACTTTAATTGTTATTTTAAAAACGACATAAACTTAATGAACGTCGAGTGCCTGACATGGAAATTCCTGAGACATAATAAATAAATAAAATAATAAATAAATAATAATAAATAAAAAGCTCTTATAGACTTTGTCTATAAGACAAAGGCCACAACGTTGGGTTTTACAGATTATTCATATTTCAGGTGTTTTATCTGTAAAATACACACGTCCTGTGTTAAGGGCAAGAATGAGAATTAAGGAAGTTTATGTTCCTTGTGATAATTCCACCTGCTCTCGGGGAATTTAAGGACTGAGCTGTGTCAGGGTGGTGTTTCTGGCCCGGCTTACACAAAGGGGAACACTGGGATGCAAATACTTGATAAACTGCCTCTCTGCACAGTATTCCAACAGCTTTTCCTGGGAATGAAGGCTCTCCCTTCCCTTCTTTCTGGGGAAACCATCCCTTGGGTTCATCAGGAGCGAGGACTGTGATTTATCTGGATCCAAGCAGGGCTAAAACTCTCTATTTGCACCCACACAAATCAGTGTCTCTGCTCCACGAACCCCTTTGCTCCTTCAGGTTTCACCTCATTCCTCCTGGGCAGGTTGGAGAAAGAGGGAATTGTGTGGCTGAGAGCAGCAATCCTTCCCAGGCAGCCAAATTCCTTGGAGTCACCAGCAGGAACTGCTGCCTTAGAGTCAAAATCCCTCAGCTGGAACATTGGGATCAGCTCCACAGGGCACAGCAGTGATGGTTCACCCTCTGCCAGCTGCAGCCACGGGGGAGAACGTGCCAGAATCCAGGAGTTTTCCAAACCACATCCCTTCCAGGGAGTTGTTTTCCCACTTCAGGCCCAGCTTTCATCCCTCTCACCCACGTGGATGCGTCGAGCTCCTTCATCTCCCTTCAAAATCACCACAGAGAGGAGTCTCCACACATTATTTATACATTATTTAAGGCTAAATAATTCAGTTTGTCTTCCTTTAAAGCTTTGCTTTGGAGCCTTTTCTCTGCATCCCTTCTTTTGGATACTGTGGGGGCTCAAAACATCGGGAAAGTTTATGGTGGTTGCAATTTCAAAGTGATTTCAAAGTCCTTCCTTGAAGGGGTAAATAATCCACAGCAGGGAATCCTGAAAATCTGGGAATTCGGGCTCCAGGGGCTGCCACTGCCCTCCTGCAAAGGCCTCAGGTGAATTATTTTGCTTTCCCCCTTCTTCTCTGTTTGGATTGTTGGTTGTTCAAGGAGGGAATGACATTTTATCCCACCTTCTGCCCCATTCCAGGAGCAAGGGGGTTTGATCAGATCTCTGCTTGTTCCACCATCACAGCTGATAGGAATTGTAATAGGGATTAAATTGTAATAGGAATTAAATTGTAATAGGGATTAAAACCAGAATGATGGTGGTGGTAGAGACAAGTCATCACCTGGGATTCACTGCCCTACACAAAACTTCACCCAAATTCATTTTTGGCCTATCCCACATATAATTCTGCTAAAGAGACTTCTGGGTTTTTGTTGTTGTTTTTTTTTCCCTCTCTAGTGGGTTTTTAAAGGACAGAAACTCTTTCCTTTTGTCTCCACCAAAAACTCATTTCGTTCCCTGGCAACTAAAGGTCCGTTTTCACAGGTGGGCGGGTGAAAGGGGTGAAAATCCTGGTTATTCCTTTCAATTTTCGGAGTGGATCGTTGAGCAGGCACTTAAGAGTTCATCAGATGGGTTATTTCGGCCTTTGTCGTGGGCTAAAAGCTGCATTTCTGACACGCAAACACCCCCAGGAACATTCAGAGAGTGAAGAAAGCCAAGAGCCCGACACACACACACACTCCCACACTCCCAGCTTTGCTTTGTCAGGAATTTTCTGCCCTTGGACAAAGTCACTTCCTCCCTTTGTGCCTCATTTTCCCCCCTTTGCTGGAGCGACTCCCCACTGCAGAGCACTTTTGGGGTTGTTTGTCCCGAAAAAAGCACGATATAAGGGCAAGTTATTATTCATTAAACAATGTCATTAAGGGCCTGGAAAGGAAACAGTGATGTCATCAACGACTCTGGAAGGAAATCGTGCCATTAATGACTTAGGAAGGGAAAAAAGCAGTGATTGAAAGAGCTCCTTTCCCCCCCTCCCAGCAGCTTAAATCAAACAAGACAGTGGATCATGTTTGTCTTCGAGGCTTTGAGGCCTTCAAAACACTAAAACTGATTAATGTGGTGGGTCAGGAAGATGACAAATTTGCTTTTTGGAGCTGGATTAAATTTATGAGTGGAAATATTTCCAGGGATTGTTAGAATTGCTCCGTCTCCTTTCGCCCTAAAAGCCCCAAACTCCCACGTTTTCGTGCCCCACCCGTGTTTGTGACACTTCCCACCCCACTTTCCTCACTGTCCTCTCCCTCTGGGACCCCCGTGGGTCACGTATTTCGGGGGGTTTAGCTGTTTATTCCCTTCTTCCTGCAAAAGAGAGGCTGGGCTTCAGCCCGGGGAGCTGAGGAACATCCCTAAAACACGTCCAGCTTCACAAACCTAACGGGAGAGTCCCAAAATCCCATAAACACGGCTTTGGAAGCAACTTCAAGAGACTAATTAGGCTAATTCCCCACGGGGAGGCAGAGCCAAGGGCTGATTAGTGTCATATTATGGGGTTTATTATTATTATTTACATTAGGCAGTGAATGTACATAACAATTAGTGCAGAGCCAAGTGATGTGGTCTGTGTCCAGAAACCAAGAGGATTTTTAAGGAGGCTGGAATTAGGCTTCCTCAAGTTCAGTTTTCACATCCAAATCAGATGCCCTGGGTTTAAAAACCAGAACAGGTTTGGAGCTGCTCCCACCTCTTGGTGTTCCCAAACCGATGACGCGGAGCAGGACCAAGGATTTGGGAGCATTTCCACCCTCCTGGGGGGTTCTTCACAGCCCCAGGCCCTGGATCCCGATGTCAAAGTGGGGATTAAGAACCAGAAACAGATTTTTATTTTCTCTTTAATGGGATTTAGGCACCTGTTCCCCTTTGTGCCTTGGGACTTTTCCCTCACATTCCTGCGTTTTTAACGCCCTGAAAGGATCCTCAGCAGTGATTGAAGCTTTGCCCCCCTGCCCACCAGTTGCTCTCACTTAATTGCTTCCCAAAGCAGTTTAATTAAACCCTCTGCTCTGACGTCCTCGGGTGAGTTCAGAGCGTTGCATCAGCTCGACTCGCAGTCGGGTGCTCAGCTCTTGGCTTGGCTCTTGGAAACTGCCTCTGAGACAGGAAACCCGAGGTAAAAAACATGAAGTGTCAGCCCTGCAGCCACGGCACAAACCCAAGGCCTCCTTCCAGGCTGAGATTTCCTTCCCAGGGCTGAAAATCCCCCGAGCTGGGCAGGTCCCTCAGCACGGGGAGGTGAAGGGATGGGGGTGAAGGCCACGATCCCTCCCTGCCACTGCCCCTGCCACGCCAAGGGGCCGGTGCTAAACCTGCCCTGGGCCAGGCTGCCTCCTCCCTTCCTCCCCAAGCACCTCTCCATCCGTTCTGGATGTGCAGATAATGATTTCTCAAGCTGTTTCCCAGCCTGCCAAGGAATCCATCACGGGAAGTGATTCGTGGGGCTGCACGAGCTCTGCACCCAGGGCTGGCAGCTCCCACCCCAACCCCTCCTGCTTCCCAAAAATCGTGCCCTGGCATCCCCCGGGGGGGGGTGCTGAAGCTCCGGTGGGGCTGCTGGATTTGGGGTGGAGCTGCCCAGGTGAGCCAGCCCGGGGGCTGCGGGGCTGGGAACCCGCGGGGCTCGCAAAGCCCCGGCGGCAGCGACAGGAAACTCTCGGCGGCTTTTCGGGTTGCGAAAGGCAGCGCTGAGGTTCGGGCAACGACATCCTGCCCCCGGCGGCACCGGGAGCCGGGCAGGAAGCGGGGGCAGCGCGGGGAGAGGGGAAGGGGGGGCCCGGACCGCCCCTCGCCCACCCTACAGGCGGCACAGGGGAGGCACATCCCGGGAGCGCCTCTGGCTCTCCATCATTCCCTGCACCTTTCCCTCCCTTCTCATTTCCCTGTGTCCTTCCTTCATCTCTCCCTGCACCTTTCCCTCCCTTCTCATTTCCCTGTGTCCTTCCTTCATCTCTCCCTGCACCTTTCCCTCCCTTCACATTTCCCTGTGTCCTTCCCTTCATCTCTCCCTGCACCTTTCCCTCCCTTCACATTTCCCTGAGTCCTTCCCTTCATCTCTCCCTGCACCCATCCATCCATCCATCCATCCATCCATCCATCCATCCATCCATCCTTGAATCCCTCCCCACATCCTGAGGCTGAGGGAGATGGGATTGTCCAGCCTGGAGAAGAGGCTCTGGGGAAATCCTTAGAGCCCCTTCCAGTGCCCAAAAGGGCTCCAAGGGAGCTGGAGAGGGACTTGGGACACGGGCCTGAAGGGGCAGGACAGGGGGGAATGGTTTTGAATTAAAAGAGGGGAGATTCAGGCTGGGTGTTGGGAAGAAACATTTTCCTGTGAGGGTGGGGAGGCCCTGGCACAGGTTGCCCAGAGAAGCTGTGGCTGCTCCATCCCTGGAAGTGCCCAAGGTTGGGATGGATGGGGCTTGGAGCACCCTGGGCTGGTGGAAGGAGTCCCTGCCCCTGGCAGGGGGTGGCACTGGACATTACAGACAACTTTAAAGGTCACCTCCAACCCAAATTGTTCTGTGATTCTACGATTACCCAAAACAACAAACCCTCCAGAGGCCTTTGAGCCCCAAAAGCCTCCCAGGAGTGGTGGGGTGGGGGACAGAGGGGGCCTGGTGTGGGACAGGGGCTGAGGCAGCTGCACTTCTCATCTTCCTCGAGCAGCTCTGGGCTTAGTGAGGGCTGCAGGGACGGAAAAGAAAACGTAATCAACCCTTTGGCCCTTCCCCACTGCTCTTGTGAGATTTGCATGGACTGCTCTGAGGTGCCTGTGAACTATAAATGCCCTAATTATGTCCCAGAGGAAGAAACTGTGTCCTTTACTGATAATTTCGGTGATTTATCACCGACTCTGCTTTTAGTCATGTGTCTGTGTGGTGACTTACAGGATGAGTTAGATCTTCTCACACCCCCTCTTACTCATCAGGAGCTTTGAGGCTGTAACCTGTTCCTCAGTCACTGGTGAGTCACAGCTTGGCCCTTGGAAAAGAAAAGATGACCAAATTCTGACACCCTCGAGGTTTACCCCCAAAATAGTGTGTAAGTCACCGGCAGCACTTGTGTGTGATGCTTCCCACTGTGAGCTGGGGGATCAAAAGTGATCCCTGAGTAATAACTGCAATAAATCACTCGAGCCGTGACTCACGTTTGTCTCGATGCCGAAATATTTTTGCCCTTAACTTCATATTTTTGCCCTTAACTTCCCACAGGAATGGGAATAATTGATAAAACTGCCCAAAAATCGGTGTCTGAGGGCAAGGCCCCCACGGGGAGGGTTTGAGCAGGACTGGGGGGGGATGGTTTGTGCTGGACTGTTCTGAGGGAATTCACAGGTGTGAAACCTATTCAGGGCCACTAAAACCAGCCTTAACGAAGCCTTACAACAATTTAATTCATGGCTGAGCTAAAATAATCTGTCAGCAGCAGAGTACAGAGCAGTGGTGGCTCTGTGTGAGAGCTCTGCACAGGCACAGCAGCGTATTTAGAGTAATTTCCTAATATAGACAACCCACTCTGTTCTCTTTCTTCCTCTCGCTCTGCTTTGGCTCGGTGACAGCGGGATTACAAAAATAGTGAGAAGACCTGAAATCGAGAGCGAGGCTCGTTGTGCAGCTCTTTGTCACTTGGAGAGACGCAAAGAGTCGGGTCCGTGTGGTTTGTGAAGTGTCGGCTCCGATGGGACGCGTTTGAGCGGCGTTTCCCCCCTCCCTGCAGCGGGATCGTGGTGTCGGGGTGGGCGCCTTTTCCCCTGCGCGGGTTTACTGGGTGTATTCCCACTCCTCTGCCCCGTGTTTTGCTGCCCAGTTCAAGGAAATAACCTCCCAGAGACGTGTGTAAAGTCATCCCGCAGCTCTGTGTCCTGGCACGGAGCGGGGTGCAGCACATCCCTGCAGCGGCGGGCGGGGAAAAGGGATTTTCTGCTGCTGCTCTCTCCCGGCCGAGTTTCTGCTTCTGCTGGGAAATAGGAGGAGAACCCCCCAGGGGGAATCTGGACCAACCCCTCCGGGGTCCCAAGGGCCGGAGGCTGCCGGGACAGGGGGCTGAGCAGATGCCCCGGGGGTCCGGGCAGGGGGGTGCAGGAGGCGGCCCGGGGTGCCGGGGAGCGCCGGTGGGAAGGCAGCCGGGGACCTCTGCTGGGCGAAGCCTTAAAATGCCCTTTTTTCCCCCAAAATCGTGCCCTGCGGCCAGGCCGGCGCTGGGAGCCCTCCGGAGGGCGCCAGCACCTCGTCTTTCCCCGCCGGGCCGGGCCCCCCCTTCCCCGCTGCCCCACGGGAACCTGGAGAGCATCCCTCGCATCCCCCCGCATCCCTCCGCATCCCCCCGCATCCTCCGGGCAGGCACCGGGACCAGCCCCAGGAGGGCGAGGAGAGGGAGGGACAACGCCTGGATCCCTGCGGGGGAGAGGGGAAACCTTCCAGGAACGGGAATAACCACACGAGACTGAGCTATTCCTCGATTATTTCTCCCACCGCCCCGTCCGTCCGTCCTCTGCTCGGGTCCCCTGTCTGTCCCGTCCAACCCCCGCTCCTCCCGTCGCATCCCGACCCTCTCCATCCCGGCTCCCGGAGCGGAGCTTCCCTGGGGTGGGGCGTTCCTATTTAGCGGAGAAAACCCTCCCTGGGACTTCGCTCTTCCTCGGAAGAGGCCGAGGCTCCCTGGGGTACCAGATCTCCGGGGAAAGAGGGTGCAAAGGGGTGCCCGGGCTCCGGTGCGGGCACAGCGGCTCCCGGAGCCCGGGAACGGCGGGGAAACGAACCCGCGGCACCGCAACCTCCCTCTCGGAATCCAGCGGGGAGCCGGGACGGCCGTGGGGCTCCTCCGACGGTTTTGTTGCTGTTGGGAGAGTTCAAAAGCATCGCCGGGGGCAGCGGCGAAAGTTGCCGTCGGGGCTGAGCTCGGGAGCCGGTGCCGGGAGCGGGACGGGGCTGGGATGAGGGGATGGGATGAGGGGATGGGATGAGGGGATGGGATGAGGGGATGGGGCCGAGGGAAGGGATCCGCCGCTTCTTCATGCCCAGCTTTGGCAGCGGGGTGGGCAGGAAGGGGCTGCGGCCCCCAGAGCCCCGCGCCCGACGCCTCCTGCCCGGGCGTGCAGAGCAACCGGGGGGGGCACACGTGTTTTTGGGGGTCCCTTCGAACAAGCATCGAAGGGCAAATGCGGGGCGAGCAGAGCCGGATCCTGGGGTGCCCCGGCCGCAGCAGCATCCCCGCCTGAAGCCGGGCAGCCCCCCCCGACCTCGGACCCCCCCGCCTCAGCCGCGCCCCGCTCGTCCCGCACGGCTCGGGAGCGATCGCTGCCCACCCCCGTGCCCGGTGTCCCCCCCGCGCCCCCGGTGCCCGGTGCCACCCCCGTCTCGGTGTCCGCTCGCTCGGGCACCTCGAGTTTTGGGTGATAACTTGCGAGCAGCCCGGGAGCCGCTCCCCAAAGGCGTCTCTTTGTCTCATCTCCCTTTGGGGACCAGCGAACCCCCCTCTGCCCCCCGGGGCGCTCCCGGGGAGGGGGCACAGCCCCAGGCTCTCCCTTCCCTGCCCCACGGGGTGGGATATTTCTGCCAGGAGCTTCCTCGAAAGCGGACCTGAAGCCGGAATGTCCATTTTGGAGCGAAACACAAACATTTCCCATTTTCCTGTGTCCCGGCTCGGTGTCCCCCCACCTCCCTCCGGACCTCAGCGTCTCCGAAGCCGAGCAGCGTTTGGCAGCTGGGAGGTCCCACCGCGCTAAAAAATAATGCTAAATTCAAATAAAGACCCAGAGATGCAACCCCCGCCCCTCCCCGCGGAGCAAAGCGCTTCAGAACCAGCCTCAGCCTTTCCACGACTTCTTTTTCCATCCCGAATTCCAGGCTTTAACCCAGCTCGGCTGCAGGTAGAGCAGCTCCTGCCCGGGTGGTGCCGAGCGTGGAGACCCCACACCTCTGTCCGTGTGTCCGTGTGTCCGTGCGTGCTCAGATCCGCTCGTGCGAGGACACACGGACACTTCGGGCCAGGGGAGCGTTTGACGTGACCCCGTGGTCCCGTATCCCAGATTTGGTGCAAATCTCTCCCGTAAATCAATATTTAAATCAAAATTCCGGCTGTTTAAACACGCACGGGGAGAACACCCCCCAGCCCTGCCCTCCCCTGCCCGCACGTTTCGTGGGCCCCGCGGTTTAGAAATTCCCAAAACTTTGCTTTCTGGATGCTCAGAGCCCGGGAAGCGCTTGGGACGAGCACATAAATACCCATTTCCAGCAAAAAAAAAAAAAACCTCGGCCGGGTCGAGCCTAAACCTTCGGCGGAACCCCGTGCAGGGAGAGATTTTATGATTATCGTCGCTGTTGCCAGAAACCAGCGAACTTTACGGTCCAGATGTTTAGAGAGTGTCAGAACAACTCGCTGCTGCTGCTGTTGTTGTTTTTATGGCGAAATCAAAAGGTTTATAATCCGAGAGGTCGCCCAGCCCCGCAAAGAATGCAGGTTGCTCCTCGCTCTCTACCTCCCCGACCCAGATGCTCCGGTATCTCCCGCCGCCCCCTTCAAAGGCTCGTCCTCGGCCATCCATCAGTCGGGATAAAAAATGAGCTCTCCGTCCTCCCGCGTTTGTTTTGGGAAGAGGGAAATCATTTGAACAACTGGATCTCCATTAAACGAGGCAGCGAGGGCGGGGGGCGGATCCTCTTTCCTCCTGGAACGGAGCGAGATGCTGCTTCACAAAACAGACTTTTTTTTTTTTTTGGTGCCCCCCACAAGCCCCGGGCGGTGACAAAGCTGCAGCTCAGGGGCAGGAAAAGACGTTTTTCCCCTTCAATGGGTAAAAAGGCAAAGGGGGAACGTTAATGCTGAGATCTCATCTTTTTTTTTTTTTGGTTGTTTACGATTCTTACCTTTTTTTTTTTTTTTTAATTTACAACTCTTCCTTTTTTATTCACGGTTCTAATCTTTTTATTTCATGTACCCGAGAAGGCCCTGAGTCCTCCAGCACCAGCTCCCGGTGTTTTCCTCCCCATCTCTCGCAGGGAAGGGGAAATAACCGAGGGGCGAGCGGGCCTTTCCACAGGATCCCTCTTTTCCCTTCAAAAAAAGGGGAAATTTGAGCAAACTGGGGCCGGAGCGACACTCACTGAGCGCGCCCAGGCAGCCGTTCTTCCTTTTATTGTCGCCAATTAGGCGGGTGTTGGTCTAAAAAGGACTCCCACCCTCGCCCATCCCCAAGGGAACCCTTTAAACAGCCCCCTTTTGCCTTTTTTTATTTACAATAAACACATTTTTTGTTAATGAAACCTCCCCGTCCTTCCCTCCCGGCTTTCCCTCCCCTTCCCAAAGCCCGGAAAACTCCGGTTTTTGCATCCCCGAGCCCCCGGTGGGTGGGGTTGGGTCCTGCGGGGGTGCCGGGGTCAGGCCGGGGGCAGCGGGGTCATTGTATTGCCATCATGGGTCAATAAGCAACTGGTCAGGCTCTCAATCCACATCAGGCCTTGAAGAGGACTGGGAAATGGGAGAATCCATTCATAATAATAATAAACTTGTCAATCAATACCGGGGGGGGAGCGGGAGAAATACTTTGTAAAAGGTAAAAAAAAAAAAAAAAATAGGGTTTTTTTTCCTCCGTCTCCCCTTTTTAAAGCTCGACGACGCGGTTTCAAAACGCCCCGAGGGTGTTTGTGCGAGGGATTTTAAATCGTAATTTCGCTACGTAACACTTAAAAGTTAAGGGATGAGCGTTGTGGCTACGAGGGAAATTTAAATAAGAATTGATGATGTCGCCCAAAGAATCTAAAACGCTTTTTGAGGGGAAAAAGCAGCATCCAAGACCATTCCCTGCCTTATAAAAAACCCGGAGGATTGTGGCTTTCTTGCCTCTCCTTTAATTCCCGCTGATACCAGCACCTACCAAAGGGCGAGGAAGAGTTTGGGTTTGAGCTTAAATTTAGCAACAAAAATATTTTCCGGCGTTATTTTTGAATTTTCAAGCGAATTAGCGAACAAAACCCCCGCGTTAGGGGCGAATCACGCTGAGAATTTCCCCCGGTTTAGCCGAATTTAAAGGGAAATGCAATAAAACCCCCACGAAACGAGATTACCCGGGCTGAAATTCGCCCGAAAATCCGGGTTTATCACTCGGCTAATCTCCAAATTATTTTATTGGGAGCTGCTGCCGCATAAAAGGAGTGAGAGCCTGGATTAAGCGAGGAGGGGGAAACAACCAAATCCCGACAGAATATGGGAAACATCAAAAGGCGACGGGAGAATAATGGGAATTCTCTGCCGGCTTTAAGATCCAGGCATGAAATCTCCCACTACAAACTCGTTTTTCCTCTTTATTACGAGTCCGGGGGGGTTTTTTTTTTGGAGGAGGGTTTGATTGGAAGACTCGCGCTCCTCCGGGCCGCCACAAATTAAATAATTAAAATTATTTTAAATAATCGGAGAGGAAAACAACCTCGGAAAGTGGAATTTCTCCCCTTCCAGCCTCTCCTGGCGAGTCACCGGCTTTACCAGGACCCTCCTCCGAGGCTTTTCGCCGGGATTTCTCCCGGGAGAAGGATCCCTCTCGGCGCTATTTAGCTCTATTTGCTTAGGAAAACAAACAAACAGCTTATTCCCCCCCTCCCCAGCGGCGGCGTTTATTGGGGTCTAATTCCCTTCAGCTGCTCCGCAGGAAAAAAATGTGGTTTTTCTTTGTGAGGCGAGGCTGAAAGGCTGTTTATTAGGAAGGACAGGAATAAAACCCGAATTTCCGAGGGATGTTGGAAGGCAGGGAAGGGCGGGAGCGTCGAATTCCCGAACCGGGACCCTCCGGAAAACCCACGCGAAGGAGCAAAACCCGCTCAGAGGATTAAAAACCGACCCCTTCCTCCATCCCTTCGGGCTCTGCGGCCCGGATTTGTCCGAAATCTCTTTTGTTTTACCCGAAATCTCTTCTGTTTTTTACCCGAAATCTCTCTGTTTTACCCCAAAGCTCACTCTTTTACCCCAAATCTCTCCGTTTTACACCAAAGCAAGGGCTTAAAAGGTTTTAAGCGCGGTCTAAGCAGCCCCATTTGGTCTGACCCATCCCACTGCTCTTCCTAGGCCTCTCCCGTGGTTTAAACCTCGCGATTTTCATCAAATTCCCCCTTTTCCATTATTTTTTGGGGCGGTTGGTTGGTTCCAGGGGCTTGTTTTTGGGGTCGATGTTCGGGATTTGTTTTTATTTTTATTTTTATTTTTTATTTTTATTTTTATTTTTATTTTTATTTTTATTTTTATTTATATTTATTTTTATGGGGGTTTTTTCCCCCAAAAAAACCCCGCGTTATTTTAAAGGGATTAAAAAAAGGCACGAGAGCAGCGGGGCCGCCCCAACCTGAGCCCTTCCCAAACCGGAATCCGCTTTTTTTGTGTTTAGAAACAAAAGAGGAGGAAAAAAGGGATTTACGTCTTTATAAATTGCCCCTAAATGCGCCTTTTGTTCGCACCTGAAGGGGGAAAACAATAATCCAAAAATAATGGAATATTGTTTGCATCCTGGCACGGACTCACTGGGAATTATCCCAGTTTGGTGCTGGGATAATTCCAGCTCCGCACTCGGCCACTCTGCTCAGCCACTTCAGAAACCTCTTGTGAATATGAAAATTAATAAATACACACACTCAAATATTATTTTAGGATTTGTTAAAATATTATTAATTAATGGTGAAAAGGGCCCCAAGTTTGGACTGAGGACAGGGAGACTTTTTTGGGTGGTTTCTTTGAATATTATTAACAAACTGGTCACGGAGAAGAAAGAAGGGAAATCCTGCAAAAAATTCCAGAGAAATCATAGAACCATTAAAATAAAAATCATAAAATTACGGAACCGTTTAGGTTGGAAAAGACCTTTACCATCGAGTCCAACTGTTAATCAGGAAAAATAAGAAAGAAATCCTGAAAAATAACCTTATCCCACGGGAAGGAGAAGGAATATCTCTGATTTTGAGTGCATCTGGGAGCATTTTAGCAACGCCTGGCTGCTGGCAGCCTAAAGATGGATCAGTTCTAAAACTTCTCATCACCCCAAGGAGAAGGAGGATTTTTTTTTTCCCATCTGTCCCTCGGGATGGGGTTGGATCTGCTCCTCCAGCAGCCTTTAAAATGCACCAGAGACCTTTAAAAATCAGGGCACTGACGGTTTGTAGAGATATTTTCGGGAGCAACAACCCCTCCCAAAATATTGAGCTGAGCTCAGCTCATCAACCCCCTGAGCCGAGCTTAAATCCTCTCACCCTCCAGGCTGAGCTCAACTCCTCCGCCCCTGGGCCTGCCACGAACAATTCGAAATTAAGGGGAGGGGAGAGAAAAAAAAATAAAATAGAAATTCCAATATTTCCCTGGAAAACACCCCTCGGATCTGAGCCAAAGGGCTTTTCCAGCCCTTTTCCCGCTGGGAGCACCAGGCCCATCCTGCTCCAGGAAACAGCTTTTAGTGTCCCCTGGGAATATTTTCCAAGGGGTCTCGGCCAGGTGGTCCCTTCTTTAGGATTCTCTGCCCGGAGGGATCGTTTTGGGCCACCTCGTTTTCTGGGATTTGTTTCTCGCAGGACACGGGAGTAAAGAAAACGTCACGGAGATAATTTAGTTGGGTCAAAATTCATTTCTAATCACGTTTTTTTTTCTTCTCCCGGTGAATCTGATGGATCCTCCCAAACTGCTGCTGCCCCCCGGCCCATTCCCGCTGGGAATTTTGGCTCGTTTTCCTGCCGGCACCCGCTTTTCGCTCGGGTCTCCCCTGCCCTGCTCTCTGCTGGAGGTGTCGGAATTTGGGAGAGCCGGATCGGAGGGGTCCGAGCAAACCCACCCCCCACCCCACCCCACCCCCCCCGGGCACGATCCCGACCCCCAGAGCAGCTCCCCCAACGTCCCCCCCCTATCCTAAAAAACCCCCTTTTTGGATTTATTTCGGCTTTTCTTTCCATTTCTGGGGGCCTGGCACCGGATCCAACAGAAAACCAGGCACCGGGGACACAACGTGGAATTCCCACGGGGAGAGCCCCGGCTGGAGCTCGGGGGATCCACGTGGAAATCCCACGGGAAGCCTGAGTGGGATCGGCGGGAGGGAGGAGCGGGGACGACCCTCATCCCACCCGGAGCTCCCGGAGCCTGTGGGATCCACGAGGAAATCCCACGGGAAGCCCGGGTGGGATCCACGTGGAAATCCCATGGAAAGCACGGGTGGGATCCACGCGGAAATCCCACGGGAAGCCCGGGTGGGATCCACGTGGAAATCCCACGGGAAGCCCGGGTGGGATCGACGGGAGGGAGGAGCAGGGACGACCCTCATCCCACCCGGAGCTCCCGGAGCTTGTGGGATCCACGCGGAAATCCCACGGGAAGCCTGAGTGGGATCGGCGGGAGGGAGAAGCGGGGACGACCCTCACCCCTCCCCGGAGCTCCCGCAGCGCCCGGACACGCGTGAATCCCCTTTTTCCCCCTCTTCTTCCTCCTCCTCCTCCCGCGCAGCGCTCCGCGGGCGCGGCCGCGTTCCGTGCCAGGCAAACCCGTGCCAGGCAAACCCGTGCCAGGCAAACCCGTGCCAGGCAAACCCGCACCTTTCCCGCAAAGCCAACCCACGCGGGGAGGCGCGTGGGGATGAGTTTTACGGGAACAACCTCACCTGAGGAGTCCTCCCCTTCTTTCATCTCGCTCCCAACTTCCCCCCCGCCCCCGCCCGCGAGATTCCAGGACCTCTGGAATTGGGATATCGCCATATCCCGGGAACTTTTATCTCTTCCCGAGGGAACGACCAGCCCTGACAGGTTCGAGGGTTGTCTCCAGGGTGGGGATTGTGGCGGGGACCCCCCGGGTTATTCTGCTCTGGCCCGGGAGGGTTGGAAACCCCCCTGGACCCTCGGGAGCTGAGGTGCAAAAACACGGGTATATATAAATATACAAACACATAAACACACAGACGCGCAGATATAAAAACATAAAATCGCACGAAAATACAGAGACAAAAATATTCAGTTACGCAGACGCGCGGGTGTTCAGGTAAAAGCACAAACACCCCAATAAACACCCGAATAAACACCCGGATACAGCCAGATCCACATCCAGGCACCGCCAGGTCTTCTGGCTGCGCCCAGTTCCCAAAGCTGCATCCCTCGGGATCGGGGCAGCCCCGCCACAGCCCCCCCGGCCCCCAAGCATCGCGTGGGACCCACGGAACATCCCAATCCGTGGATATTTCCCCCTCGGGCCTGCAGCCCCCACTAAAATAAACGCAAAGGGGTGCGAAACGCACCGTCCGCCTAATGGTGACCCTATAAACTGATAAGCGGGAGGTGAAGGTGACATGAAGGGGACAGCGAGGGCGGCGGGGGACCCGCAGCGGGGTCACCTGGAGCGGGAACGGGGAGAATTTAGGGCGCGACCAAAACGCTTTTGCTGGCGAACCACCCCCCGCCCGCATCCTGCCCCCCATTCTGTACACGTGTGGGGGGATGGAAATTATCTACATGTCCGTGTCCCCGCAGAGACATCCCCGCACACGCGTTGAACTTTCTCCCCTGCCGAAATATCGCCCGTTTGTGCTCCCACGGCCAGAGATTTCCTGGGAAATGACGTCTCCATACATTCGCCTTCGGAGCCCTGTTTCCTCCTGACCAGCGCTCGGGGGGCTCCGGCTCCTCTCTAACCCCCCCAAAAGGATCGGGAAGAGTTTATTGCTCTGCCCCAACTTGTGTTTTGTCTCCCAGACCCCCTCCCAACCCCCGCGGCTGCCTCGGGGGGGGGGATATTCCCTGCCGGCTCCTTCCTCCACCCCACGCTCCCCTCCTCCCGTCTGGCACGGAGCAAAGCTCAGCCTATAGGTAAAATGGCTCTGGCTTTATGTGGAAAAGGAAAAAAAAAAAGCAAGCCCCAGGATCTCCGTTCTATTCGCCAAGGGAAGCTCCGGGCTGGGCTGAAATCGGGATTTTTTTGTGGTCCCCTCCGCCGGGACGAGCCGCGGTGTCCCCCGAAAAGCGGCCGCTTTCCGTCCCTGGCGATGCGAACTCTCCCCCCTCCCCTCTGCCCAAACAAAGAGGAATTTGGTGTTTGTGTTGGCCGGCGGACCTTTACTCACAGGAAACTCTTGCCTGTGGAAAACCAGGGTGAAATGTGGTGGATTTAATGCAGCAAGATCTGGAAAACTGGGGATCGGGGGGGTTTCTGCCCGAGGGTGTGCGGGGGGCGAGCACCCAAGGGTGCCGGGAAGGGGGGAAACCCCCGCGGGGATCCCCCTCCCAGCAGAACCCGTCTGGGCATCGGGGGGGTTCCCCTCCCCTCCCGGTAAAAGCAAATCAGGTGATCTCCGCTCCCGAATTAAAGGCGATGTTGGAGTTATTTTAAATTTTTTTACACGCACACTCAGGAATGCGCTTCCTCCTCCTCCTCCTCCTCCTCCTCCTCCTCCTCCTCCTCCTCTGGGAGTGTTGCTAAATCGGGATCGTTTGCGGTTGATCGTACACAGAGTTTAACAAATTATTATTATCAAATTACTCCGATTTTGCCCGTTTGAACCGCACACCAAAAAAAAAAAAAAAAAGAAAAAAAGAAAAAAAAAGAAAAAAAAAGGCAGAGGAAGAACTAAAAGCAACTTTTCATGTGGGAGACAGACGGGGTTTGAAAGGGAGCAGCGTGCGCTGCAGAGCTGCAGCTTCCCTTCCCCCAGAAAGGTTTCCGAGGTAACTGTTTCCCCAAAATTAGCCTCCTGAGCAGAGAGTTAAAATCCCCCGGTCCAGCCTCCGCGGCTCCACTCGCTCCGCTCAAGTAGCTTCAGGTTTATAAAGAAATCGAGGGGACGGGACAATGGAGCTGCGGGCTGGGTGAGGGCTCGGGGAGCTTTTTTTTTTCCTCCCCCTTTTCCCCCTTTTGGAAAGAGGAATCTGCAGCCCTGGGTTTTTGTTTTTTTTTTTTTGGAAAACATCGCCTGGTTTGTAAGTCAGGAGAGAGTTACCAAATACCGAAGAAATCTTGGGATTTAAAGTTTGAAATAAAGTTTAGCAGCGCAAAGGCGTGCCAGAGAATTTCCTTTTTTCCCCCCCTATTTTTTTTTCTTTTGCCCCTTATTTTTTTTTCCGCGTTATTTTCTCCTTTTTTTACCTTTTTTTTTTTTTTCCCCATTTTTCCTTTTTTTTTTTTTTCCTTTTAAGAAAGAGTTTGGAAGAAAAAGACACGAAGTGAATAAAGACCGTGTGTGAGTAAAAAAAAAAAAAAAAAAGAATGTATAACTATCTTTACATTGCTTTTCTTTGCCGATGTTATTGTCGATGCCGCGCTCCAGCCCGCGCTCCTTCCAGCTAATAAATACAGTAATTGGCAATTAATAAGCATTCCAGCCCGGGCTGAAGGATGAATTGTCGCGGAGTCAATCGCTTTGAACAACTCGCTTAGAGGAATATCTTTCACGCTTTATTAAATATATACGTACACACACCCATCCCAGAGGAATCCAGATTTGGGAAGGCGCAGCGACCTCTTAAAACAACCCTACGTGGAGCAAAAAAAAAAAAAAAAAGAAATATATATATATATATATAAAAATATATAGAGAGAGAGCTAAACCGCGGAAACAAAGCGGAGGCACCCGCGCTGCCATCGCCTCGAAAAAACGGCGTAATTTTGAATCTCTGATTTTTGTCTCTTTTCGCAGGGAAGGAGCAGCGCGGGGAGGGCTCCATTGTGTGCGCGCACGGGCGGGGGCGGCGGGGCCGCGCTGCGCGGGGGCTGCGCGGGGCTTGCGCGGGGGCTGCGCGGGGCGGCCCCCCCGGGGCTCTGGGGTGGGGGGGGGCGGTGGGGATGAGGAAGGGGGGGGGGCGCGCGTGTGAAATGTTGGGGTTTAATGACATCAGAGGCCCCGAGCGCCCAATCAGGGGGCGGGCGGCGGGCCCGGCGGGGTGTTCCCGAGAATATCCGCGAGTGCGGAGCCCGGGGAAGGTGGGAGCCGCACGGAGAGCCCCGCGGCTCCCCCCCCGCCGCCCGGACCGTCCCCCCGAACCCCCCTTCCCCACCTCCGCCACCATTTTTCCGTGCCCCCCCCCTCGCCGGGAGCTTTGTTTGTTTAAGCATCTCAGTGGCTTTTTGGCCGCGCTTGTTGATTCTCCGCTCCCCCCAATCCCTCTCCCGGCCCCCCCCAAAAAAAGAGAGGTTATTTTGGAGGCGGAAGGTGGGTGCGCGGCCGCGGGTGGGGGCCGGCCGGGGGGAGCCCGGAGGATGCGAGATGTTTGACTTCTTTATTTTTCTTTCCTTTTTTTTTTTGGCCGGGGAGGGGGAAGACGAGGAGTCGAGCCCCGGTGCAGGCGGAGGAACTGGGTGTTCGGAAGATGTTGCAAACCATTGACTGGAGCGTTTGAAAGGGAGATCGACTGCTTTGGCTTTTTTTTTTTTTTCTCCTCTTTTCCTTTTTTTTTTTTTTTTTCCCTCCCCTCCCCCTTTCCCCCCTCTCCCGAGGGGTAGGGATGTGTGTGATCAGGGAGTGGAAACAAATATGTCCTTATTTTCAATGCCCCCTTTGAAAGAGACAAAGTAAACGCTCCTTGCAAAATGTTCCTGACCTGCGAAGGGACCTTCGGAATTGTTCCAGCCACCATGGATTACAATGGGGAAGCCAGGCCGGGGGATTTTCATGCCGGCTATCAAGAAATCGAAGGGATAAACTTGGGATACTTACAGATCAATGGCACCCAGATGTTTGCTTTGGCCCAGGTCCTCAGCGACCTGTTTAAGGATATCCCCAGGACCACCATCAGCAAGAAGATGGAAACCTTAAAGATCAAGAGCCGGCGCTGCGATCTTAAAGAGCTCCGGACCCTCAAGGCCATCAACTCGGTGCCCACCCGCGCGGTGAAATGCTCGCTCATCTCCAAGGCGGACCTGGAGGCTCTCTGCACCTCCTGCAAGAGCCTCAGCCCCCGCCGGAGGAAGAGGAAGAGGAAGAGCAAGAGGAGGGAGCAGCTGCTGCTGCCGGACCCGGGGGAGCTGTTCCCCTGCCCCCGGCCCCAGCTGCTGCCGCCCTGCAGAGCCGGCGGCTGCTGCGGCCCCGCCGCCCCCGCCCGCCCCCGGCCGCCCCCCGCCTTCCCCGGCCCGCAGCCCTTCCACAGGGCCTTCCCGGCCCGGGGGGGCCGCGGGCTGGCGGGCCGGGGGGGCCTCTTCGCCGGGGTGCTGGCCGGGTACCCCCGCGAGCTGGCCCTCCTGCACCCCGCGGCCGCGCATCCCGCCGCGCTCCCGGCCGCGCTCGCCCCCGCGGGCCGGCGCAAGCGGGGGCCCTGCTGCGCCAAGGGGCTCTTCCCGCAGGAGAAGGGGCCCGCGGCCGCCAGGAAGGGCCGCTCCTCCGGCTTCCCCGGCTCCAAGCGCCAGGGCACCTCCGCCGGCTACTCCAGCGACTCGGACTCCAGCCTGGACTTCGCCGGGTCCAGCCCCGCCACCTCCAGCGACTCGTCGGAGGAGGAGGAGGAGGAAGAGGAGGAGGAGGAAGGGGACAGCTCGTGCAGCAGCGAGGAAGGCAGCTCCTCGGAGTCGGAGAGCAGCTCGCTGTGCAGCGGGGACTCGGTGCAGAGCACCCGGTACAGGCAGGCGGCTCTGCCGCGCTTCCCGCCGCAGCCCCCCCGGGAGCCCCTCGGGGAGGAGCGCCCGGCCGAGCCCCCCCCGAGCGTGGGCAAAGCCCTGCGCCCCGACCCCGACCTCCTCTTCCTCTCGCAGCAGCTCTGGGCCAGGACTTTGCGAGCGTCAACTTTGGAAAGTTTGAGCCCGGCTCCAGCCCCGGGCTCGGGGGCTCAGCCGCAGCCGGGGCTGTACGCGAAGCAGGAGGCCTCCCCTTCCTCCTCCTCTTCCTCCTCCTCCTCCTCCTCCCCCCCTCCCTCCCCGAGCAGCACCCCCGAGGGGGACCCGCAACAAAAGGAGGGAGGCTTTGGGGACGCGGAGCCCTGCGCCAAAGGGAAGGATTTGCACAAAGATGCCTCGAACAATAGAGCCTCGTTAGAACGGGCCGAGCGGCAAAGCGGAGCCTCAACCGGGCCGGCGCCTTCCCCGGAGGCGGCCCCGGGCTCGGCCCCGCAGCCCCCGGAGCTGGGGGGGAGCCCCGGCCCCGCGGCCCCCGGGGAGGAGGAGGGGGAGCCCCGGCGGGAGCACTTTGACCGGCTGATCCGGCAATCCAAGCTGTGGTGTTACGCCAAAGGGTTCAACCTGGACGGGAAAAGTTTGCGGCACGGAGGGAGGCCGGAGCCCTGGAAAGGCGCGGAGCTCAAACCCCCCGGCTCCAAAAGAGCAGAGAGCCCCAGCACCTTGTCATCCAAAGCTTTGAGAGGCAATGGCTCGGAAAGGAATGCCAAGCGCAGACGCCTCGCCAGAGGCGCTGAGGCAGAAAGGCAACAGAGCTCCTCCAAAGGGAGGCCACAAAAGACTCCGAGGAGGAATGCCAAAAAGGGAAACACTCCCTGCAAACGCCTCGGCAGCGCCGGGCCAACCCCGCCTCGGAATTCCTTCAGCCTCATGGGCAACTTCCCCTGTATTCCCTCCCTGGTCGTGGGGGAAGATGGGGACCTGTGTCCTGCCTCCTCCCTCGGGGGCAAAAACTCCTGGGCTCTCTCCAAAACTCACCCGCTGTGGAGCTGGCACCTGGGGGGCAACGCCATCCCGGTGCCCCCCAGCCTCAAATTCCGGGGCTATAGCTTGGAGGATCTCTAAGGACAGCGGACAGCCCGGAGGAAAGGTTGACGTGCAACAGAGGAGAGCGGGAGGGGCCCCGGGGCGGGGGGGCGGCCGGGCCGGGGTGTCCCGGGGGTGTCCCGGGGTGTCCCGGGGTGTCCCGGGGTGTCCCGGGGGTGGGGAGCGGGTCCCTCCGTCCCACCGGGGCTGCCCGGGTGGGGAAGGGGCTGCCCGGAGGAGCCGTGTGAGCTCCGGGGGGTGCGGGAGCGTCCCGGGGGGGTGCGAGCGAGTGTGTGCGCGGCTCCGGCTTCGGGGGGGGGACACACGGGGGGTCCCCGCTCTGTTTGGAGGGAACGGATTTATTTTCGTCCCTGTGCGCGGTGTCGGGGTTGGGGTGAGTTTAAGGATGGAACTAAAACGCGCGATCGGACCCAGGGGGCGGCGATCGACGACCCCAAACCTCCCAAAATCCCCCCCCCCTCCCCGCCCGCCCCGCTGCCGAACGCGGGGGGTTATTCCCGGCGAAGGGATTTTGGACGAACGGGCTCCTCGTGGCGCAGGGAAAGGGCCGGGAGCGCAGGGAATTCGCCGGGAGCGGAGGGAAGGGGCCGCCACCACCCCTGACCCCCCTCCAGCCATCCGCCAAAAAAAACCCGAGGAGAGAATAGATCTAATTTCTCCCTTTTCCTCCTTAAACGCGTCGGATTAAATTAAAAATAATCACACGCAGAGAGAAATAATATCGGGCGGCAGAAACCTTCCTTTTTTCGGAAAAGCGGGAGCGGCTCTTCCCAAATCCCGGCGTTAACGGCGGGGTCACGTTTTTCCGTCTTAGTTAAAGCGACGGGAAGAAAACGCCGACTTTAAAAAAAAATCAGGAAATTCGGTTTGTTAAAAGAAACCAGGAGGGGTTTTTTTTTTTTTTTGGAGAGGAAGTCGCTTGAAACCGTTCCACGTATATTAAATAAATTAAAAAAAAAATAAAAAGGAGAAGGGGAGGAGGGAGGAAGGGAAAAAGTGAGGAGTTTGTGGGATAATAACCCCGGCTCGCCTCGCCCGAAGGTAGCAGGCCTGTAAAAAAACAGCTTTACGGGCCCGAGAAATCGGATCCAGGACCATCGGCGAGGGGGTTCAGGCGGAGGATTTGATCTCTGCCGAGCTCCGGGGGTGGAATGCGGGCAGGAATGCGGCGGGAATGTCTCCTCTCCCTCCTCCGCCGAGGAAATCAGAGCCCAGTTTCACTTTTCTTCCAAACCGGTGGCTTCGTAACCGGTTCTTCGGGCTGGTTCTGATGTGATTTCCACCCCGAAGTCCCCTCTGCTTTGGAAACCTGAAGCAAATCAAAGCTCGTTTGGGGTTTTTTTGTTTATTTTTTCCCTTTTTTCTTTTATTTTCTTCTTTTTTTTTTTTTTTTTTTAGAGCGTTTTTCTTTTCCTCCTCCTCCCTCCCGACACAAAAAACACTCGCGGCCCGCTCGGGGATTTTTAGTTCGGTTTTTTTTTTTTTCTCCCTCCAAAAATCAACTCCCCGAAAACACAAAAAAAACCCCTGAAAAAATAATATAAAATCCCTCTTGCTGGAAAAGGGAGAGGGAGGCCGAGGAGAATTTTAAAGAAAACCTTCGCACACGCTGCCCGTTCGCATTTCTTTCTTTCTTTCTTTTTTAATTCCATCAGCGCGTTAACAAAAAAGCAAAAATAAGGAAAAAAAAAAAGAGGGATATTTGATATTTTGAAGGCCGAGTGTTTTATATCCACGAGGCGCTGTTTTTCTTGGAGGTGGCGAATTGGTGCTAAAAGCGATGTTTGTTTTACTCGGGTTTTCAGCGGGTTTTGTTGTTGTTGTTGTGGGTTTTTTTTTTTTGGTTAAATGCGCTTTTTTTTGTTGGCTTCGCCCCCTCCCGCGGGAGAAAAAGCGCCCATAAAATATTCAGGTTTTAGGGGCGTTACCTCCCAAATAACCCCCCAAAAAGCTGATTTAGGGGGTGTTTGGCCCCCGCGGAGCATCTCGGGGGGCGCCCGCAGGATTCCCGCGTGTCCCCCGAACCCCCCCGGGGAAGAATTCCCGTTTTTCCAGGGAATTGCGGAGCCTGGAGCCGCGAGTGTTCTCTCTCTGCCCGTCATTCCCCCGAATCCGGAGCGGGTTAAAAATGTATTTTCTAGGAAAAAAAAACACAACAAAAATAAATAAAATTTCAAATAATCTGCGGGGGGGGTCGGAGGGAGAAAAAAACCCCGAGAGTCGCGCTGGGAATTAATGCTAATATATATATATTCATATATATATATATAAAAATATATATATTCATATATATATGAACATATATATGAATATATATAAAAATATTTATTCATGTATATATGGACATATATATGAATATGTAAAAATATAAATACATATATATATGTTCATATATATTTTTATATATATGTTCATATATATTTTTATATATATTTTTATATATATGTTCATATACATGTATATATATATTTTTATATATATGTTCATATACATGTATATATATATTTATATATATATGTTCATATATATGTATATATATTTTTTTATCTATATGTTCATATATATGTATATATATTTTTATATATTCATCTATATGTTCATATATATATGAATATATATGAATATATTAAAAAATATAAATATATATAAATATATATTCATATCTATAAATATATATTCATATAGATGAACATATAGATGAATGTATATAGATATATATAAATGCATATAAAAATATATATATTCATATATATCTCAATATATATTCATATACATGAACATATATATGAATGTATATAAATATATATATAAATATATATATAAAAAATATAAATATATATATAAATATATATATATACAACCAGCAACCCCCAGACTCCGCAGCTCCCTCCCTCTGCCACGGGCAGGAAAACCCCTCAAAAAACCCCCACAAAACCTCAGGAATATTTTTAAAGGGATAAAAATCACCTCGGAAAGTTGCTTTTGCCACCCCCGCGAGTGCAGCTCCCCGGCTATTTATCTCTGTGTATATTTGTACTTTGGGGTGCCTGAAAAACACCCATTTTTAACCCACGATTTGCGGGCGGGGGGAGATTTTTTTTTATTCTTATTTCCCCCCCTGGCCCGCGGGCGTGGAGGTGTAAATAGCTGTGAATAAAATACGAAATACCTCAGAACTTTTCTACGCAAAAAAAAACCCCCCTCGAGCAGCAAAAAAATAATCGTAATTATAATAATAATAATTCTAATATTAATCCTAATAACCCTCCCGTTTTTTAAAGAAATTAAGCAATTAAAAAAATAAAATATATATATATATATTGAGATAAGGGACAGGAGAGGGGGGTGGTGCCGCATCCAAAGTAAATGGAATTAAGCTGAAAATAAATGAAAATAAAAAAAGGAAATCGCCATCTCTCGGCTGAAATAACCTGGTTTGGAGTTTAAAAAGTGACCAAAAACAAGCGGGAGTTGGTTGGGACACGCTGAGTTGGGAGGAGGGAGCGGTTCAGAGCCACGAACTGCTCCGGTTTGGGGTGAAAAATCAACTCCAGCGCAGCAGAAAAGGACGTAAAAGCACCTTTAGAGGCCCTTAATGACGTCGCTTTGTTTCCAAACGGGTGCAAAAGAGGCAAAAAAAAAAAAAAATCGGATTTTTTTCTTTTTTTTTCTTTTTTTTTTCGGGTAGGAGAAAACCGAAAGTGTCTCGTAAAAATAATAATAATAAAAAAAACCAAAACAAAAACAAGAAAACTTTTATAAAAGGGCGCTGCTTTTTAAAAACGCAGCCGGCTTTAGACTCAGGAAAAACAAAAGTATCTCAGCTTGGATCCGGTGTTTGGTGCTTTGTAAACACGGTTTTAGGGGTTTCTTTGGGGCTGGAGGGGGTTTCAGGGAACCTTTTTTTTTTGCTTTCTCTTTGCGTGGCTGGGTTAAAAAAATTCTCATCCCCTTGGACTGAAAAAACTGAAAAAAAAATCTCATCCTTCTAGAGTAAAAAAATTCTCATCCCCTCTGGACTACTTAAAAAAAAATCTATTCCCTCTGGATTAAGAATTCCCATCTCTCTGGACTAGAAAAAAAAAAATATCTCGTCCCTCTGGATTAAAAATTCCCATCCCTCTGGACTAAAAAAAGAAAAATCTATTCCTCTGGATTAAAAATTCCCATCTCTTTGGACTACTAAAAAAAAATTTATTCCCTCTGGATTAAAAATTCCCATCCCTCTGGACTAAAAAAAAGAAAATTCCCATCCCTCTGGACTACTAAAAAAAAAATCTCATCCCTCTGGATTAAAATTTTCCATCTCTCTGGACTACAAAAAAAAAATATCTTGTCCCTCTGGATTAAAAATTCCCATCCCTCTGGACTAAAAAAAGAAAATTCCCATCCCTCTGGACTACTAAAAAAACATCTATTCCCTCTGGATTAAAAATTCCCATCTCTCTGGACTACAACAAAAAAAATATCTCGTCCCTCTGGATTAAAAATTCCCATCCCTGTGGATTAAAAAAAGAAAAATCTCATCCCTCTGGACTAAAAATTCCCATCCCTGTGGACTAAAAAAAGAAAATTCCCATCCCTCTGGAAAATTCCCATCCCTCTGGACTACTAAAAAAAAATCTATTCCCTCTGGATTAAAATTTCCCATCCCTCTGGACTAAAAAAAAGAAAATTCCCATCCCTCTGGACTACTAAAAAAAGAAAAATATCAACCCTCTGGATTAGAAATTCCCATCTCTCTGGACTAAAAAAAAGAAAATTCCCATCCATCTGGACTACTAAAAAAAAATCTATTCCCTCTGGATTAAAAATTCCCATCCCTCTGGACTAAAAAAAAGAAAATTCCCATCCCTCTGGACTAGAAAAAAAAAAATATCTCGTCCCTCTGGATTAGAAATTCCCATCCCTCTGGACTACTAAAAAAAAAAATCTGAATTCCCTCTGGATTAAAAATTCCCATCCCTCTGGACTAAAAAAAAGAAAATTCCCATCCCTCTGGACTACTAAAAAAAAATCTATTCCCTCTGGATTAAAAATTCCCATCCCTCTGGACTAAAAAAAAGAAAATTCCCATCCCTCTGGACTAGAAAAAAAATATATCTTGTCCCTCTGGATTAAAAATTCCCATCCCTGTGGACTACAAAAAAAAAATATCTCATCCCTCTGGATTAAAAATTCCCATCCCTGTGGACTAAAAAAAAGAAAATTCCCATCCCTCTGGACTAGTAAAAAAAATCTCATCCCTCTGGATTAAAAATTCCCATCTCTCTGGACTAAAAAAAAGAAAATTCCCATCCCTCTGGACTACTAAAAAAAGAAAAATATCAACCCTCTGGATTAGAAATTCCCATCCCTCTGGACTAAAAAAAGAAAATTCCCATCCCTCTGGATTAGAAATTCCCATCCCTCTGGACTACTAAAAAAAAATCTGAATTCCCTCTGGATTAAAAATTCCCACCCTCTGGACTGCTAAAAAAAAATCTATTCCCTCGGGATTCAAAATTCCCATCCCTCTGGACCAAAAAAAGAAAAATTTCATCCCTCTGGATTAAAATTCCCCTCCCTCTGCGGGTTTCCAATGTTCCCTCCCTGGGGTTTCCCTGCTGGAATTCCCGCTCCGGGGCCGCTTCTGGCCCCGGGATAATGAATTCCCGGGGGGCCGGGGGTGGGAAAAGGGAATATTTCCCCCCGGGCTGGGCTCCCTTGGCCTAAAACTCGCGTTTAAAAATAACCCCCGGGGGGAGAGGGAAAGAGCTTTTTCCCAGCTCTTTTTTTTTCCCAGCTTTTTTTTTTGTTTGGGTGTTTTGGGGTTTTTGTTTTGTTTTGTTTTCTCTTGAAATTCCCCGTCCCTTTATTTATTTATTATGGGTTCGTTGGTTACCTGCCGACGAAAAGCGTTTCGTTTCCTGCGTGCAATATGGAATTCCGGGCTGAGAAATAAATCCCTTTTTTTCTCTTTTTTTCTTTTTTTTTTTAAATATTTTTTTTTAACAAAAATGGCTGATTTTCGACCTTTTTTTTTTGTGTGTGTGTGTGTGTGGGGTTGGCTGCGTGGGGGGGAGGAGTGGGGGCTGTTTTTGGGGTGTCTGGGGGGGTTGTGTGTGCACCCAGGACGTGTTTGTGCACCCAGGGGGGTGGATTCTTTCTGTAATTCCCATGATTTCCATGATTCCCATGATTCCCATGATTTGGGAAGTGTGTTCCCGCCCTCACACCCCTCCACAAACCTTTAGGTTCCCAAATCCCCACAGATTTTGGGGCTCTGTCCCCCCCGTGTCCAACAGCCCCACGCGTGTCCTTCACATGTGGGAGTGTGTCTGTCCCCTGCCAGGCTTTCCAGGGAGGATTTTTCCCAAAAAAAGCAGCATTTTCCCTCTTTTTAGTCATTTTAATCAACCCCTCCTTCCCAAAAAAAGTTGGGAGGCCCCCCAGAGATGCTCCCCAAACACGTGTCCCTATTTCCAAGGCCTGGAAATTCCCTTCTGGAATCAGAGGGGGGAAAAAAACCCTCTGGAATCAGGTTTTTAAACCTCTTCCCAAGGAAAAGGCAGCCAAAGGCTGGAATATCCCGTGGGAACAGCCGGATCCAAACACAAATCCCAGCGTGGGGCAGGAAAAGGGACCCAAAGTGGGGTTTTTTGTGTGATGGGATGAAAAGGGGCCTGAAATCCGGGATTTGGGAGCCGAGCGGGGAAGGTTGGGATTCTGAGCCAGGATCCTGACCTGGGATTCTGAAATCTGGGATTCTGAAATCTGGGATTCTGACCTGGAATTCCGACCCGGGATTCTGACCCGGGATTTTGCCCCGGGATCCTGACCTGGAATTCTGCCCCGGGATCCTGACCCGGGATTCTGAAATCTGGGATTCTGAAATCTGGGATTCTGAAATCTGGGATTCTGACCCGGGATTCTGACCCCGGATTCTGACCCTGGAATTCTGACCCTGGAATTCTGACCTGGGATTCTGAGCTGGGATCCTGACCTGGAATTCTGACCTGGGATTCTGACCTGGAATTCTGACCTGGAATTCTGAGCCGGGATTCTGACCCAGGATTCTGACCTGGAATTCTGCCCCGGGATCCTGACCCAGGATCCTGACCCGGGATTCTGACCTGGAATTCTGCCCCAGGATTCGGACCCGGGATTCTGAGCCGGGATCCTGACCCAGGATTCTGACCCTGGAATTCTGCCCCGGGATTCTGACCCGGGATCCTGACCTGGAATTCTGCCCCAGGATTCTGCCCCAGGATTCTGACCTGGAATTCCGACCTGGGATTCTGACCTGGAATTCTGCCCCGGGATTTTGCCCCAGGATTCTGCCCCGGGATTCTGACCTGGAATTCTGCCCTGGGATTCTGACCTGGAATTCTGCCCCGGGATTCTGCCCCGGGATTCTGAGCCGGGATCCTGACCTGGAATTCTGACCTGGGATTCTGACCTGGGATTCTGACCCAGGATTCTGCCCCGGGATCCTGACCTGGAATTCTGCCCCAGGATTTTGACCTGGAATTCTGACCCAGGAAGTGCTTCCCTGGCTCTTTCACGGCCAGAAAGATTCCCTCTCCCTCTCTCTCTCTCTCTCTCCCTCTCTCTCGCGAGGAGCTCGTTAATGGTGATTAATAACTCGGTATCATTTGATTGCCACAAAATCAGGTGGTGACCCCTCACTTGTGCAGGAGGGCGGGGAAAAAAAAACAGGAAAAATCCTCCAAAAACCCACAAAAAATCCTGGAAAAATCACCGAACCCCAAAATCCCACGAGAACGCAGGGCTTGGAATCTCTTTGCAGCTTTTATTTTCCCCTCCCTCGTTTTAGCAAGGAGGAAAAGAATCCGGGGCAAAAATGAGCCCTGTTTTAAAAATATTTATAATTTCGAGAGGAAAAGCCCGGGATCACCCTGGGAAGGAATCAGTGACCTCAGTCTGTTATTATTATTATTATTATTATTATTATTATTATTACCAGCAACATTGTTGCTGTTATTTTGTTAGATTACCATTAATTATCCCGATCTTTTAAAGAAGGTAATTGAATTATTTGCAGGGACCAGCGTGGGACCCCCCCAAACCTGTAGATTTGCTGGTTCCTGCCCTGAAATTCCAGCTGGGAAAGGGGGGGGGGGAAAAAACCCCAAAACTCTGGAGTTTGGCTGGAGGTGCAGGGAAGGGGCTGCATTTATTTAGTTTCGTGTCAGGGTGTTAATGATAAATTAGGGAGCGGGGGAGGAGTCGGGAAAACACCAAGAGGGGAGAAAAAAAAGCAGCGGGAAGGAGGATCGGGAAGAGGGGGGAGGAGGGATTAAGTGTCACTAAAGGCCTTTCAGTTTGGGTGTTTCCGGGTGGGAAGGGGAGGGAAGGGACAAGGGGTTATTGTGAGTTGGGAGGCGCTGCTGACTCCACTGTTATCAACATCGGCCCGGGGAAAGGGGGGGAAGGGGGTAAGGAGAAGAGGGGGAAAAAGAGAAAGGGGGAAAAGAGAAAAGGGGAAAAAAGAGAAAGGGGGAAAAGAGAAAAGGGGGAAAAAAGAGAAGGGAAAAAAGAGAAGAGGGGGAAAAAGAGAAAAGGGAAAAAAAGAGAAAAGGGGGAAAAAGAGAAAAGGGGGGGAAAAGAGAAAAGGGGGGAAAAGAGAAAAGGGGGGAAAAAGAGAAAAGGGGGAAAAAAAGAGAAAAGGGGGAAAAAGAGAAAAGGGAAAAAAGAGAAAAGGGGAAAAAAGAGAAAAGGGAAAAAAAGAGAAAAGGGAAAAAAAGAGAAAAGGGAAAAAAAGAGAAAAGGAAAAAAAGAGAAAGGGAAAAAAGAGAAAAGGGGGAAAAAGAGAAAAGGGGGAAAAAGAGAAAAGGGGGGAAAAGAGAAAAGGGGGAAAAGAGAAAAGGGGAAAACAGAGAAAAGGGAAAAAAGAGAAAGGGAAAAAAGAGAAAAGGGAAAAAAGAGAAAAGGGAAAAAAAAGAGAAAAGGCAAAAAAAAGAGAAAAGGGAAAAAAAGAGAAAAGGGAAAAAAAGAGAAAAGGGAAAAAAAGAGAAAAGGGGGGGAAAGAGAAAAGGGAGAAAAGAGAAAAGGGGGAAAAAGAGAAAAGGGAGAAAAGAGAAAAGGGGGAAAAGAGAAAAGGGAGAAAAAGAGAAAAGGGGGAAAAAGAGAAAAGGGGGAAAAAGAGAAAAGGGAAAAAAAGAGAAAAGGGAAAAAAAGAGAAAAGGGAAAAAAGAAAAAAGGGGGGAAAAGAGGAGAATAATGAAAAAAAGGAAGAAATGGGGGAAAAGAGGGAAAAGGGAAAAAAGAAAAGGGGAAAAAAGGAAGAAAGGAAGAAAGGGAAAAAAGAAAAAGGGGGAAAGGGGAAAAAGAAAAAGAAAAAAGGAAGAAAGGGAAAAAGGGAAAAAAGAGAAAAAATGAAAAAGGTAAAAAAGAGAAAAATAATAAAAGGGAAAAAAAGAAAAAATGAAAAAAGGGGGGAAAAGAGAAAAAAGGAAAAAAAAAGGAAAAAAGAAAAAATGAAAAAAGGAAAAAAAAGAAAAAGGGGGAAAAGGGGAAATAATGAAAAAAGGAAGAAATGGGAAAAAAAGAAATAAGGGGGGAAAGGGGAAATGGGGGAAAAAAGGAAACATAAAGAAAAAAAAGTAAAAATGGAAAAGGGGAGGAAAGGGGGAAAAGAGATGAAAAAAAAGGAGGCCGAAGCAGGGAAAAGAAAAAGTGGGGTTTTTGGTAAAAAAAAAAAAAAAAGAAAAAAGGAATTTCTTCTCCGAGCTTCCTGGAAGGTGGGAGCTGCCCCCCACCCCCCTCAGCCATCCCACAGAGCCTTTGGAGGATCCTTCAGCTGCTCCAGAGAAATCTCCGGGCTCAATAGGTGGAGTTCGGGCTTTTAGCAATTGAAAGGAATTCCCCTAAATGTGGCCATATGGGAAACTCGGCTCATCCTCCTCCTCCCTCCCCCCCAAAAAAAACCGGGACGGGGTTGGTTTGTCCGTCCTTTGGCACGGAAAGGAGGGGCCGGGGCTGCGGGAAGGGGGAGAGTTCCCAAAATTCCGGGGGGATTCCTCCCCTCCGGGGGTTTCTCCCCTCCGGGGCTGCTCCACGGGAGGGGTTTGGGGGTCCCAGAAAATGGGGGGGGTCACTCACGGCCTGACCGGGGCAGTGTTTGCTCCCTGACCCCTTTCCCCCCCACTGCCCTCCAATTGTCCCTTTCCCCCCATTTCATCCCAGTTCTACATTTTTATCCCCCCATTTGCCCCAAATTTTCCCTTTTCCCCCCATTTCATCCCAATTCCACGTTTTTATCCCCCCATTTGCCCCCAATTTTCCCTTTCCCCATTTTCCTCCAGTTCTACATTTTTATCCCCCCATTTCCCTCCAATTGCCCCTTTTCCTCCCATTTCATCCCAGTTCTAAATTTTTACCTCCCCATTTCCCTCCAGTTGCCCCTTTCCCCCCATTTCATCCCGGTTCTACATTTTCATCCCCCAATTGTCCCTTTCTCCCCCATTTCCCTCCAGTTGCCCCTTTTCCCCCATCTCACCTCATTTTCCCTCTTTCCCACCCATTTCCCTCCAATTGTCCCTTTCCCCCCATTTCATCCCAGTTCTACATTTTTATCCCCCCATTTGCCCCCAATTGTCCCTTTTCCCCCCAATTTTCCCTTTTCCCCCCATTTCATCCCAATTCCACGTTTTTATCCCCCCATTTGCCCCCAATTTTCCCTTTTCCCCATTTTCCTCCACTTCTACATTTTTATCCCCCCATTTCCCTCCAATTGCCCCTTTTCCTCCCATTTCATCCCAGTTCTACATTTTTATCCCCCCATTTGCCCCGAATTTTCCCTTTCTCCCCATTTCCTTCCAATTGCCCCTTTCCCCCCATTTCATCCCAGTTCCACATTTTTATCCCCCCATTTGCCCGAATTTTCCCTTTCTCCCCCATTTCCCTCCAACTGCCCCTTTCCCCCATCTCACCCCATTTTCCCTCTTTCCCACCCATTTCCCTCCAATTGTCCTTTTCTCCCCATTTCATCCCAGTTCTACATTTTTATCCCCCCATTTGCCCCCAATTGTCCCTTTCTCCCCCATTTCCTTCCAGTTGCCCCTTTCCCCCCATTTCATCCCAGTTCTACATTTTTATCCCCCCATTTGCCCCCAATTGTCCCTTTCTCCCCCATTTCCTTCCAGTTGCTCCTTTCCCCCCCATTTCATCCCAATTCCACATTTTTATCCCCCCATTTGCCCCCAATTCTCCCTTTCCCCCCCATTTCCTTCCAGTTGCCCTTTTCCCCCCATTTCATCCCAGTTCTACATTTTTATCCTCCCATTTGCCCCCAATTTTCCTTTTTTCCCCTATTTCCCCCCAAGTGCCCCTTTTCCTCCCATTTCATCCCGATTCCACGTTTTTAATCCCTCCATTTGCCCCCAGTTGTCCCTTTCTTCCCATTTCATCCCAGTTCCACATTTTTATCCCCCCATTTGCCCGAATTTTCCCTTTCTCCCCCATTTCCCTCCAACTGCCCCTTTCCCCCATCTCACCCCATTTTCCCTCTTTCCCACCCGTTTCCCTCCAACTGCCCCCTTTCCCCCAATTTCATCCCAGTTCTACATTTTTATCCCCCCAGTTGCCCCCATTTGTCCCTTTTCCCCGTTTCCCTCCAGTTGCTCCTTTCCTCCCATTTCATCCCAGTTCTACATTTTTATCCCCCCAGTTGCCCCCATTTGTCCCTTTTCCCCATTTCCCTCCAGTTGCTCCTTTCCTCCCATTTTATCCCAGTCCTACATTTTTATCCCCCCATTTGCCCCCAATTTTCCCTTCCCCCCCACTTCCCTCCAATTGCCCCTTTTCCCCCATTTCATCCCAATTTTAAATTTTTAACCCCCCAACCCCCTCCAATTGCCCCTTTTCCCCCCATTTCATCCCGATTCCACCTTTTTATCCCCCCAGTTGCCCCTTTTCCCCCCGTTTCCCTCCAGTTCTACATTTTTATCCCCCCAATTGTCCCTTTCTCCCCCATTTCCCTCCACCTGCCCCTTTCCCCCCCATCTCCCCCCATTTTCCCTCTTTCCCCAGGAGGATCCAACCCCATTCATCCCCCAGGCTGTTCCCCCAAAATCCCATTTTCCCCTGGACTTTTCCTGGGCTCCTCCAGCCCTGACTCAGCTGGAAATCACCGCATCCCCCCGGGGCGGCTGCTCCTAATTACCCGCTCGTTACAGATGTTGAACCCTCCCAAATTCCCGAAGGTCTCGGGATCCCGTGTGCCTGTGGCATCCCTCGGGATGGGCTCCAAAATCCCTCCTCCCCACGCAGTGCCTGGATCCGGAGTGTCCAGACCACGTTTCACCATCGGTGGTTTCTCACACGACGGAAAAACTCTCATGGAATGGCAGGAAAAGTCGAAATTGGGGATGATTTTCAAGCTGTTCTTTTAATGTCCCATCAGAGGTGATTTTTTTAGGGGGAGAAACAAGAGGGAAACGACACAAACGCTGCTGTTGGATTTATAATTTCACGTCCTTAGCTCTAATTATTTTTATATCATCCTGTTGGCAGATGTTGGAGATGCTTTTCCCGGTGCTGCATAACAAAAACCATCAGTTTGGGGAGGGGTGGGGAGAGAAGGGGAACCCAAAAACCTCTGAGAGCAGGAATTTGGGAGCGGGAATCTCGGATGGAGCATTTGTGGGATCACATTTGTGGGATCAGCTCGTTCCCTGAGAGGGACTCTGGGAGATCCCGGGGGCACATCCCCCCTCCAGGACACAGGCAGGGATGTGGGATGTTCCCATTCCCCCTTCCCAGAGCTGCTGCCAGGCTGGAAAATCCCAAACCGAGGGGGTTTTCCTGGGAAAAGGGGTCCCTGTGAGTTGTGGGTGACAGGGATTTGGGGCCCCCCTGTCTGGGGGTGCTCGGGGGTGTCCCGTGAGTTCCCAACCGGAGAAACACAGAAATACATGGAATGAATAAAGTCTGAGGGGGCAGGGAGGGCCCGGGGGAAATTTTGGGGATGAGCTGGGGCTGTTCCCGCCCCATTCCATGTCCTTGATGCCTGCAGGACCAGTGGATCCTTCCTTCCCCCTTTTCCCTTTTCTCCCTTTCCTCTTCCCTTTTCTGTTTTCCCTTTTCCCTCTTCTCTTTTCCCCTTTCTCTTTTCCCTTTCCCCCTTTCTCTTTCCCCCTTTCCCCCTTTCCCCCTTTCCCTTTCCCCTTTCCCACACCCTACACTCCTTTTCCAACCCTGTAATTCCAGGAGAGATCCCCCTCTGCTTCCCACTGTCTCCATTATTAACCCTGACAGCTCCTACAATTCTAATCAATTATAATGATAATTCCAGCGCTTCCTCCTGCAAGAAAAGCCCCGGCCCCGACTCTCCTGGAAAAGAGGAGCAAGAAATAATCCATTAAAAGCAGTTTGTGGCAGCAAATCGTTCGGGCTCCGCTGTCACCTCCCAACACCTGAATAATTAATGTCCTGCCCCTTTTCCCTCCCTCTTCAAATATCAACGTGTTTAAATTTCCTTGTCAAAACTGAACTCCCCTCCAGGAAAGGTGAGGGGAAGTCCGTGGTCCTCAAAATAGATTATTCTGGGTGAGGGGAACGCGGGAAAATCCGAATTGTGAGGGGGGTTGGTGTGTTTTCCACAGGGCAAACTTTTGGTGGGAGCTCGGGTCCCACGTGGAGACGAGTTCCACGTGTTCATATTTAGGATTTCGGGAGCTCTCACGGAGCCCCGAGGTCTTTTGGGGTGCTCGGGGATCCCGGGGTGTCGGGGAGATGGAGCAGGACCCTCCCAGAGCCCTCACCCCGGAGGAGGGAGGTGCAGCCCCCTCGCTCTCTGCCCCCGTTTTTGGCTTTTCTTCTGGGATAATTCGGTGACAGGGAGAGGAGAAGGTTTTAGGGCAAGTTTTTGTGGGTCTGGAGGCAAAGCCCGGCTCGTGCTCCGGGGAAAACGCGGGATCGGAGCTGCCCCGGGATGACGCCACCCCCCCTCCTCCCTCCCCGAATACACATTTATAACATCCCAAGGGTGCAGCTCTGTCTCTCTTGGCTTAAAACAAAACCAGACAGAGCCTCGAGGGTCAAAAGGGAGGTGGGGGGAGGGCTTTTCTCTGCCTACCCCCAGACAAAGATCCCTTTGAACGCGATGAAGCAGAAAAGAGCCCCCTTTCCTGTGCGTTTTTGTGCCGGGGGAGAGGGGCTGGGGCTGCCCCTGCAAGGTGGAAAAGGAAAGGAGAGCCCGTTTTTCCTGCCAACAATGAGATCTTTATAAATGTTCTCCCCCCCAAAAAAAGAGAAACAAACCACAAACCAACAAATCCCCCCGAGCCCAGGAGGGGTGGGAGGACCCGGGGGAGTTTTCCCAGTGGGTGAGGAGAAGGTTGGGGGTGGAGGGGACCTGGGGGGACACTCTGGGGGTGGCAGGGGGAGGGTGAGGGGTTTGCAGTGAGGTTGGGATGAAGTTTTGGGGGGTTTCCAGTGCTCCCCCCCTGCTCCACTGCCCTCAGGGGGTGCCTGACCTGGCAACAAGGAGCCACCACCTCCCACTGCAGCCCCTCCCACCCCTGACCCCCCCAATTCCTCCAGGAGCTCCTTCCTGCGGCGGTTCTGACCCTGCCTCCTTCTGGATCATCCAGGAAAATTCCCCAATTCCCTTTTTCCCTGCTGTCCATCCCCTGCCAAAGCCCAGCTGAGGGTTCTGAGGGCCGGGCCGGAGCCGGAGGACTTCTGGATGTGGGATATTCCCAGCTGGAGGGGAGGGGCCCTGGGACACCCTGAGTGGGCTCCTGCTTTGGGATGGGTTTCCTTGGTGACCTTGGGAACAGCTGGACAGAGGCCACGGCCCTGTCACAGCCATGGGGTGACCTGGAGACCTGGGAGCTGCAGGACAAGGATCCTGCTGGGATGGGATGGGGATCCTGCTGGGATGGGATGGGGATCCTGCTGGGATGGGATGGGATGGGATGGGGATCCTGCTGGGATGGGATGGGGATCCTGCTGGGATGAGCTGCAGGACAAGGATCTTGCTGGGATGTTCTGCAGGATGAGGATCCTGCTGGGATGAGCTGCAGGATGAGGATCCTGATGGGATGAGCAGCACGGGAATCCTGCTGGGATACTCTGCAGGACAAGGATCCCACTGGGATGTTCTGCAGGACAAGGATCCCGCTGGGATGAGCTGCAGGACAAGGATCCTGCTGGGATGAGCTGCAGGACAAGGATCCTGCTGGGATGAGCAGCAGGACAAGGATCCCACTGGGATGAGCAGCAGGACAAGGATCCTGCTGAGATACTCTGCAGGACAAGGATCCCACTGGAATGTTCTGCAGGACAAGGATCCCATTGGGATGTTCTGTAGGACAAGGATCCTGCTGGGATACTCTCCAGGACAAGGATCCCCCTGGGATGTTCTGCAGGACAAGGATCCCTGGGATGAGCAGCAGGACAAGGATCCTGCTGGGATGTTCTGCAGGACAAGTATCCTGCTGGGATGAGCAGCAGGACAAGGATCCCGCTGGGATACTCTGCAGGACAAGGATCCTGCTGGGATGAGTAGCAGGACAAGGACCCTGCTGGGTGCACTGTAGAACAGGAATCCTGCTGGGATATGCTGTGGGATGTGGATCCTGCTGGGACACTCTGCAGCACGAGGATCCCACTGGGATGTTCTGCAGGACAAGGATCCCACTGGGATGTTCTGCAGCACGAGGATCCCCCTGGGAAGCTCTCCAGGATGGGGCTCCCACCAGGATGCTCTGCAGGACTCACCAGCATCACCCACGGGACCTCCCCAGCCAGGGGGGGGGGTCTTTGCTGTGCCAGAGCTCCCAGGATCCCCCTGAGGGAACGTCGGGACCCCAGGGCGGGTTTATGGCACCGCTGCTCCCCCTGCACTTCTCCTCAGAGAGCCAGGGAATCCCAACTGCTCTGGGCTGGGAGGGACCTTAAATCCCACCCAGTGCCCCCCCTGCCATGGCAGGGACACCTCCCACTGTCCCAGGTTGCTCCAACCTGGCCTTGGACACTTCCAGGGATCCAGGGGCAGCCCCAGCTTCTCTGGGAATCTGTGCCAGGGCCTCCCCACCCTCACCTGTCTGTGGGTGGAGGGAGCCCCAAATTGCTCCTTTGCCTCATCCCGGCAGTCCCCAGCTCCCTTTTCCCTCCCCACTTCCCTTTCCCTCCCCTCTCCCTCCTCCCCCTTCCCTTTCCGCGTCACTCCAGGACTTTTCCTCCTCCGAGTTCGCCTCCCCTCAGGGCACACGACACAATTAAACCCTCCGATAATGAACTTATTTCCTCCCCCGCCCCTGGGGGTGCCCAAATTGGGGGGCGACGCTTCCCCCCCCTCCATCCCTGCACAGCCAGACCCCTCCCGGGGGCGGGTCAGGACCCCCAGGGGTATTTTTTTGGGCACAAAAGGAACCCGAGGAAGAGTTCCGAGCGTTTCCCGGAGCTGTTGCTGCGCTCCCCACACGATGGCAATGTCTGCCCGGCCCAGCCGCTCCCGGGCTCCGCTCCCACAGGTGGGAGGGGTTTGCCCCCAAAAAAATGAGCTTTTTTTCGCTCAGACGGGGTTTTTAGAGGTCGGTTATTTGGGGAAAAAAATAAATTCTCCCCCACCTCCTTCCACCGCTGAGCTTGGAGGGGTTTGTTGGTTTGTGGGGTTTTGGTTTTGGGGTTTGTTTGGGTTTTTTTGGAGAACATTTATATGTTGGAAGGAAAAATGGGATCTCCTTTCCTTTTTTTACCTCGCAGGGGCAGCCCCAGCCCCTCTCCCCTCGTACAAAAAATAAAAATTCTCCACTGGAACAGGGAAATGGTGGAGTCCCCATCCCTGGGAATGTCCAAAAACCGCCTGGGTGTGGCACCAGGGGACACGTTTTAGGGGCTTTCTGGAGGTTTTGGCTACCAGGGTTGACATTTCAAAGTGTTTTTCCCCTTCTGGGTTGGGATAAAAAGGCGTTTTCTTTCATTTATTTATTTATTTATTTATCTATTTATCTATTTATTTATCCTTTCATTTATTTATTTATTTATTTATTTATTTATTTATTTATTTATTTATCTATTTATTTATTTATCTATCTATTTATTTATTTATTTATTTATTTTATTTGTTTATTTTTAAGCCAGCAAGAAAGCACTGAAACCTTCCCCTTCCCACCACTTCAAACCACTGACCTGACGGCTCTCAACATTCTTTCCCTGCAAATTTTAAATTGTGGAACAGAGTTTAAGGGATGTAAAATTCCCGCAGGTTTTCCCCCCTCGGTCCTTTTCCCTTTAAAACTGGGAAACTTCTCCAAGCCAATTATTTCAGGAGAAAAAAAACCCACAAAAAAAACCCGAGCTCGGGCTCGACCAGTTGGAATTTTTCCCTCTGAAAAAAAAAAAAAAAAAGAAATATTTAATCCAAACATTCCCAAACATTCCCAACTGTTCCCGAGGAGCTGGGGCTGAGCCTGGATCCCTGCTCCAAGGAAATCCATGGATTCCAGCAGGTCCTGATCCCTGGGAGAGCCTTGGGGAAGAGCAGCTCCAGTTAAATGTTTCTGGTGTAGGAAATCTCTTGGGAAAGGGAGGGGTTGTGTTGTCAGCACCTGGTTGTGCTGGGGTCTCCCAGCCCTCCTTCCCTGCCCCCATCCGGGGAAAAAGAGGATTTTTGAGGTTCTTTTACCACATTCAGTAGGTCAGGATGGGGTTTGGGGTGTTGTGGTGGGTGCTGGGGGGGAGCACTGAGTGTGCCAGGCCCCCATCTCAAGGAAAAAAGAGGATTTTGGGTATTTTTCGTTGCACTCAGTAGGTCAGGATGGGGTTTGGGGGGTTGTGGTGGGTGCTGGGGGTGGGCACTGAGCCCCCATCCTGGAAAAAAGAGAATTTTGGGGTTATTTTATTGCACTCAGTAGGTCAGGATGGGATTTGGGGTGTTGTGGGGGTGCTGGGGGTGAGCACTAACCCTTTCCAGCCCCCATCCTGGGGAAAAAAGAGGATTTTTGAGGTTCTTTTACCACATTCAGTAGGTCAGGATGGGGTTTGGGGTGTTGTGGTGAGTGCTGGGGGTGAGCACTGAGCCTGCCCTGCCCCATCCTGGGAAAAGAGGATTTTTGGGGTTATTTTATTGCATTCAGTAGGTCAGGATGGGGTTTGGGGTGTTGTGGGGGATGCTGGGGGTGGGCACTGAGCCTGCCCAGCCCCCATATCAAGGAAAAAAGAGGATTTTTGGGGTTATTTTATTGCATTCAGTAAGTCAGGACGGGGTTTGGGGTGTTGTGGGGGGTGCTGGGGGTGAGCACTGAGCCTGCCCAGCCCCCATATCAAGGAAAAAAGAGGATTTTTGGGGTTATTTTATTGCACTCAGTAGGTCAGGATGGGGTTTGGGGGGTTGTGGTGGGTGCTGGAGGTGAGCACTGAGCCTGCCCAACCCCCATATCAAGATAAAAAAGAGGATTTTGGGGTTCTTTTAACACATTCAGTAGGTCAGGATGGGGTTTGGAGTGTTGTGGTGGGTGCTGGGGGTGGGCACTAACCCTTTCCAGCCCCCATCCTGGGAAAAAAGAGGATTTTGGGGTTCTTTTGTTGCATTCAGTAGGTCAGGACAGGGTTTGGGGTGTTGTGGGGTTGCTGGGGGTGAGCACTAACCCTTTCCAGCCCCCATCCTGGGGAAAAAAGAGGATTTTGGGGTTCTTTTACCACATTCAGTAGGTCAGGATGGGGTTTGGGGGGTTGTGGTGGGTGCTGGGGGTGAGCACTGAGCGTGCCAGGCCCCCATCTCAAGGGAAAAAGAGGATTTTGGGGTTCTTTTATTACATTCAGGATGGGATTTGGGGTGTTGTGGTGGGTGCTGGGGGGGAGCACTGAGCCTGCTCAGCCCCCATCTCAAGGAAAAAAGAGAATTTTGGGGTTCTTTTACCACATTCAGTAGGTCAGGATGGGGTTTGGGGTGTTGTGGTGGGTGCTGGGGATGGACAATGAGCCTGCCCAGCCCCATCCTGGGGAAAAGAGGATTTTTGGGGTTCTTTTATTACATTCAGGACGGGGTTTGGGGTGTTGTGGGGTTGCTGGGGGTGGGCACCGAGCCTGCCCAGCCCCCATCTCAAGGGAAAAAGAGGATTTTTGGGGTTATTTTATTACATTCAGTAGGTCAGGACGGGGTTTGGGGTGTTGTGGGGTTGCTGGGGGTGGGCACTGAGCCTGCCCAGCCCCAGGGGGGTCTGTCCTGCGGGCACGGACGGGCACAGGGAGGGGGGTGGCAGCAGGGAATTGAGGTCCTTGGGGGGGTTTTCCAAGGTCAGGGGGTGGTGATGGGGCACCCACCTCCAACCCACCCCCTCAGAGGGAGGAGACCACCCTGAGCTCCCCAGGCAGCTCCTCAGGTGGCCCCAAAAATCTGCTCCTCCAGGGTGGCTGATTCGGGGGGCAGGGAGGGGGTTCAGCTCCCCCTTTCCCCTCTGCAGCCCCTCCAGATCTGTTGATATCCCCCCTTTTTCCCCCCCCTGAGCCAGAAGCTTCACCAACCACTTTTATTTCCAAACACGGAATCAAACGAAGCAGGGGGAGGGGGGGGGGGGAGCGAGAGCTCTTCTAAAGAGCACCAAATTGTGTCGCCATGGAAACGGGAGGAGAAGCCCAGTAGCTGATGCTCTCCTGGGGCTGGGGGCCGGCTGTACCAACAGAGATGTTTTCTCATCTCTCATTCTTTCTTCTTCTTTTTTTATTTTTTTTAATATTTTCCCCCTCTTTCTGTTCCCCCCTTTTTACCCTTTTGAAATTCGTCTCGGTGACTCAGCACTGCCCGGCACATCCGGGGGCTGTGCCCTCTGTTTGCCCTCATCTGCACCCTCTGCCCCCCTCCCAAAGCCTGTCTCCTCCCTTCCTGCGGCTGCTGGGAGCTGCTCGGCTTCCCAAATGGAAATTTGGGGAGCGCAGGAGCTCGGGAATCACCCCCAACCCCCCCCGGCTCTTCCTCCCTGCAGCTCTTCGGCGCCGGTGCAGCCGAAATCCAAACGTGCCTTAAAAAAAACCAACCCCCCCAAACTCCTCCGTGTGTGTGTGTGTGTTGAGAGATGGTTTGGGGCTTTCTGCAGGCTCGGGGGTGTGTTGGGAATGTTTAACTGGGGGCACTGGGGCCTTCCTGGAGCTCCTGACTCTGGGGGGTAACTCCAGGACCAGCCCCTCATGGCCCTGGGCTGCCTCCAGACACGTGCACTTCCAGAACCTTGGAAAAAATCTTGGGAAAACCCAACTTTCAGCATTTTTCAGCACCCTTGGAGGTGCAGCCTTTCCTCTGCCAGCTCCCAGTTTGGTACCTACGAGATATTTTGAGGCACCCACAGCCCCTGTCCCCCCGCCCCGCAAACACGATGCCCCCAACAGCCCCTATCCCGGCGCTGGTGCTGGATTTGGGAGGTGCCAGCAGCATTTGGCACCTGTCTGGGATCGAGGAGAGAGGCAGTTTGGACAGCCATGTCCTCCCTGAGCTCTGTTTTCCCCGGATTTCCCACTTTTTTGCCCTCCCTGGTTGCCGTGAAGAGGAACCGCTGTGGGGCAAGTCCCCGAGGGTGGGGTGGGGGGTGTTCCCTCGGCCTTCCAGAGCCCCCAAAACTGGCTCAGGGAGCCTCTGGGGAGAGGAGGAAGCTGCTGCTGGACTCGTGGCTCGTGGCAGAAGGTTAAAGCTGCCTTGTCCCAGCAGCCTGTGGCACAGGGACCTGTTGGCACCCGCTGATGGGAACAGGGGAGAACCCGCCACCCGTCACCCCCCATCCCCTCCCTGCCCACCCTCGAGGGCATTCCGGGCAGACAGGAAGGAATTCCAACTTCTTGGCTCCAGGGAACCATTTCACAAGGCCAATTAACCCACTGAACCCTCCAAAAATCCAACCCCTGGGTGGGTTCAGGGGTGCCCACCCCGGTGCCAGGGAGGGTCCCCCCGTGCCGTGCCCGCTGCCATCTGCCCTCAGCAGCTGGCTCTGGAAGTGGGGCTGGCTCTGGAAGTGGGGCTGGCTCTGGAAGGAGCTGGCAAAGCGTTTAGGGGAGGAGAAAAGTGCTGTGGAAAGTAATATTTAATTAGCCCCAAGAGGAGCGTTAATTGGCAGCCTTAATTCGAAGCCCTGCCAGAGCCTGTTGTGTTCCTCCACCCTCCAGCACCAAACGGGGCTCGGGGCTCGTTTGGAGGTCACGGGGGCTTGGTGGCATCTGTGGGGTGGCACTGGGCAGCTGAGGGGAGGGGGGCACTGGGATGGGGTCGGGCATTGTGTGCCCCCTGCCCCATAAGCTTCCCTTCCCCATCCCTGACCCCCTTCCCTCTGAAACAGCAGCAATGGCATCTCCCAGCTCCTGGGGTTTTTTCCTCCCTTTTTGTGGGAATTCTCTGGGGTTTCTGGCTGAGTGGGGGGCTGTGATTATTGCATCCCCTTTTCCAGGCTCGCTGAACTGCTCCAGGCCCAACCTGGGCTTGTGTCCCAAGACACAACGAGGAGAAGGGGCTGGATGTGGTGGGTTGTGCCCCCTCCAAGGCTGTTTTACTGCCCAAAACCTCGCCATGGTCACCCACCCCCCCCCTGCCCCTCCACCCAGCCCAAAAAACCACCAAGGAATTCGGATTTGGAGCAACCTGGCAGGGGATGGTCCTTTTTTTTTTTGCCACAGAGGTGAAGCCCCGAGGCTTGGAGAGGGCTGGGGGAGTCCCCTGGGAGCAGCAAAGCCTTGGCTGCCCCTCCTGCCTCCCCCCATCCCTGGGCAGGGAGAGCTGTGGGATTCCCACAGGCTCTGGGATTCAACACCTCCAAAACTGGGGGGGAAGGGGGGTGTCAGCAGGGGTTGATTTTTGGGGAAGCAGCCTGGTGGGCTCTGCACACCCCCCCCCCTCCTCCTGCAGCCCGTTTCCATAGCGACCAGGTAGCTGCCTGTCCCCAGGGCCCTGATTCTCCTGCACAGCATCACCCTCCAGAGGCACAGGGACCAAAGCAGCGGCAGGTCCTCACCCTGGGAGGGGCTGTGGGGGTGCCCAAGGGTCCCCAGTGTGTGCTGGAAGCACTCAGGGGTGCTTGCCCCCCTCGGCTGGGTGTGCACAGGCTGCTCCCTGCAGGGTGTAAATTTATGTGTATCCCCAAATCCTGCAGGTTTCTGGCACAGGCAGAGGCTGGTGAGACCCGTGAGGGTCTGGAATCCACCTGGTCTGAGGTCTCAGTGTCTCCTCATGGGGGGGGCACGTACTGCAAAATGTTGGATTTTGTCTCCCCTCTCAGATCAGGGAGAGAGAGAGACCTGAATCCACATCCTGGAATTGTGGAAACGCAGGATTTGGCTTGAAAGGAACCCTAAAGCCCATCCAATTCCCCCCCTGCCCTGGGCAGGGGCACCTTCCACTCTCCCCTGGACAAGGCAGCACCAGGGATTTGCTGCAGGTAACTCACCCCCCCCTTCCCTCCCGGGCTCCCCGGGGGTCTCACCAGGCTCCAGCCTCCCCAGCAGGTCTGTGCCCACCCTCGGCAGTGTCTGGACTGTTGTCTCCAGGGAACCCTGCAGATTTATGCTGGGATGGCATCACCGTGGTCCCCCCGGGCCGGGGGGGGGGTTGGTGCAGCCCCGCTGGCTCCAGCCCGGCCATAAACCACTCCAAAATACCCAAATAAACAGCCAACCCGGACCCCGGGCAGACACATCCCGGGGGGCAGGGAGGTGTCAGGGAGCCCTTCCCTCGCCCCCACATGAGATAATGTTCCCAAAAGGAGCGGTGCCCCCGAGAGGTCGCGGGAGGCAGAGACGGGGCCGGCTCCGCTCCTCGGGCTCCTGCCGAGGGGCTGAGGCGAAGGAAGGGCTCGTCTTTGAGAGGGGAAGGGAAATCCTGTCACCGCGGGCACGATTTGATGCTCAAACCCGCGATTCGGCCCCCGGCGGTTTCCAGGCAGCCTCTTCCCACGTGTGGGTGCATCTCCCAGGATAGACGGGGCTCGTCTGGAGCTGCAGATCCCGCCGATCTGCCGGGGCAGAGCTCAGCGGTGACACTTCTCGAGCCAGCAGGGACTGAACGCTCCCAAAATGTGTTGAAGGGTGTTCAGGAGAAAAGCATCTTGCCTGCTGCTGGGTTTTTTTCCCCCCCATCTGAAGCACTTTGCTAACTACCCCCCTTCCCCTCCTCGCTGGCTGCCAGGGGATCCTGCCCTTCACCCGGGGCTCCTGCTCCCAGACACCTTCCCGGGGAATCGGGGGAGTGACTGATGGAGCCAATCGATCCCGTGGTTTCGTGCCAGGGTTGGAGGGTCTCACCTCTGCCCAGCTCCGCTAATGGCAGCGCTCTCCCGGTGATTGATGTGCTTGTTTTCTCAGGGAGATGCCTCCTCCTTAAAGGCACCCGGCCCGGGGGACGTGGGGACCTGCAGAAAGGGAGAGCTGGAGGGGACCTGAGGAGGTAATTTAATTTATCCCCTGCCCCAAGGCAGGATCAGCCGTTCCTATCTAATCTCTGACAGATATTTGTCTGTCTTGTTCTTAAAAGCCTCGGGTGACTGAGATCCCTCTCCCTCCCCGGGCTGTCTCAGGGCTTTAATAACCCTTATTATTAGAAAGTTTTTCTTACCATCCAGTCAAAACCTCCCTTGCTGCAGTTTAAGCCCATTATTCCTTGTCCTTTGCTCGGCAGACACAAAGAACAGATTATTCCTGTCCTCAGCTGCTGCCCTTTACGTCCTGGAGGACCTTCATCATGTCATTGGAGGACCTTCATCATGTCATCCTCGGCCTCCTCCTGCTCAGACTAAACAAGCCCTGGTGCCACCAGGCTCCGGGGTGGGGATGTGGGGTGGGATTTGCTCAGGAAAGGGGGCAAAGCTGAGCAGGGGCAGCTCCAGGCAGAGTTGGGATGGATTTTTGGGGGGTTTCTGGAAGCTGTGCTCTGGGTGGGTGTCCCCACAGGGTCACACAGGAGGGTTCTGGGGGTTCTGGGGGGGTGGTGGTGCCTTCGTGCAGGAACTGTGGAACTGTCAGAGCTGCTGAGGGCAGGGCTGGGTTCTGCTGCAAACAGATGTGCCACATCTGGCTGTGGCTGTGGTGGAGTCGGACCCGAGGCTGGTGGGCTCGTGGTGTCCCTGCGTGGATGTGCCACCCTGGTGCCTTCCCTCCCATCATCTTCCTCCTGGGCACCCCCTGTGAAAGAAAACTCCTTTTTATCCCGACCCAGAACAGGAAAACATTTTGAGATGTCAACCCTGGTAACCAAAAAGCTGCTGATCTCCAGAAAACACCTGGCAGGGTGGGCCAGACAGGGCAGGACCCGCCTGGAAGAGGCTCTCCACACTCCTCCAGATTCCAGAGGGCAGCAATCCATCCCTCAGTCCTGCCACCCTCATCCCTCCATCCCGAGCATGGAACACCCGTGGCTGGTCAGGGATGGATCCCCTGGAGCCAAGAGGCTCTCCACACTCCTCCAGCCCCAGATTCCAGAGGGCAGCAATCAATCCCTCAGTCCTGCCACCCTCATCCCTCCATCCCGAGCATGGAACACCCGCTGCTGCTCAGGGATGGATCCCCTGGAGCCCCCCAGCTCTGCCTCCCCCACTGACCCCTGGGGCTGCTCCTCCTCAGGCTGCAGCTCCATTTGTCCATTTAATCACGCCCTGGGGGACAGATCCCTTCCCTCCATCAGCCCCTGGGGGTGCAAGGGCTGTTTTGCCTCTGCCTGTCACCTCTGCAGGAGGCAGTTTGCTGCTAATCCAGGAGATCACACCCAGAGGGTTTTTTTCCACACCCACCCCTCTGCTCTTCTAAGTTTCTCAAACATAAAGTGTGTGTGTTTTTCCAGTGCAGTAATTATTGATATTTAAGAGGCCTGGCACCCACACCCCTCCTCCCTGCACCCCTGTGGTGATGAGCTTGTTGGGATTTGGGATCCTTACACCCCCTCCTCCAGGCGTTTTATCAAAGGAGAACTCTTGGTTCCTCTGCAGTTTTGCACCATTAGTGGGAAATAAAATCCCCGAGGGGAGCAGCGTGGCTCAGGAGTCCTGGCACCGCTGGAGAGGAATGTTGGCCCCTCCACGGGTGGTTTTTTCCCCCCTGGCTCCGTGTGCAGTTGGAGAAGATCCTGGTTTTGATCCACCCCCGGGCAACAGCAGCTCGTGCTGGCTCTGCCTTGGCTCGGGAGGTTCCCCAGCACTCAGTGGGCCAACATTCTGGTTCACCAAGGCTTTCATTAGGGGGAATCAATGAGCCACATCATCCTGGTGCCGTCCTGGTCATCAGAAAAAGCATAAATAAAGCCTGTCTTGTCTCCAGGGCAACGGGAGCAACCATCAGACAGGGCTGGGTTCAGTGCAGAACACTCGAAATCTGTCCCTGGGGGGAGTTCTGGGCTCAGCAAACACCAGCCCTGCTCCTCTGCAGCTCGTGGGGTTGTTAAACCCAGCTTGGGGCAACCCTGGCCAGGCTGAGGGGGTGGCACTGGTCCAGCCTTGCCCAGAATTGGTCCAGTCTTGCCCAGAATTGGTCCAGCCTTGCTCAGAATTGGTCCAGCCTTGCCCAGAGTTGGTCCAGCCTCGCCCAGAGCTGGTCCAGCCTTGCCCAGAGTTGGTCCAGCCTTGCTCAGAATTGGTCCAGCCTCGCCCAGGGTTGGTCCAGCCTTGCCCAGGGTTGGTCCAGCCTTGCTCAGAATTGGTCCAGCCTCGCCCAGGGTTGGTCCAGCCTTGCCCAGAGCTGGTCCAGCCTTGCCCAGAACTAGTCCAGCCTCGCCCAGAACTGTCCCAGCCTTGCTCAGAATTGGTCCAGCCTTGCCCAGGGTTGGTCCAGCCTTGCCCAGGGTTGGTCCAGCCTTGCTCAGAATTGGTCCAGCCTCGCCCAGGGTTGGTCCAGCCTTGCCCAGGGTTGGTCCAGCCTTGCCCAGGGTTGGTCCAGCCTTGCTCCAGGTTCTGTTCACCACTGGCTCCAGGGGCAAACCCTCAGTCTTTTCAGCTGAAAGTTTGGACGGGAATTTCTGTCACATGTAGCCTCTCTCTCTAGTGAACAGATTGATTTTCCCTCCCTTTGAGCCCGGACAGACCCCTTGGCAGCTCCCTGGCCGGGAGGAGGGCTGTGCTTACCCCTGCAGCTGGACTTGTGGCCGGTTTTAGCCCCGTGCCAGTGGCGTGGAGCTGTTTTGCAGCCGGGTGGGTGACCACCTTGGCTGGATTTGGAGATGGAAGAGGAGTTCCAGGGCGATGCCGAGCACCCCCAGCTCCTCTCCTCCCTCGAGGGGCACTGGCCCTGGTACCCCCTGGCCCCTCCTGCCCCCACCCTCCTGCCAGCCGCGTTTTTTTCATCCCCTTTCCCCAAGATTCGGACAAATCTCTTCCCCGTTCCAAAACCGGCAGCGATTCCCCTCGCCGTGAACTCGCCAGCGAGGCATCTCGGGACTCCTCCCCTGCCTCCTCCCGCCGTCTCCAGCCGCCCGCTCTCCCTCGGGAGCTGTTTTCCAGCCCATTTTCTCCCCTGACTGGCAGCGTTCGTGAGAGGGAAGGCACCTGTGCGTGAGAGCAAGGACGGCTCCTGCTCCTTCCCCTCTCCTTGCCACCCTCCAGCCTGCTGGGAGGGGGCTGAAGGGGGACCAAGTGGCCCCCCCCCGGTTGCCCATTCGGGTGAGACAGTTGCCCAAATCCCCGAGCACGATTCAGGCAGTGAGACAGGTTTTTTTCCACGCTCCCTCCTCGGGGCTCTGCCTGTGTTGGCTCTTCCCTCCCAGGGATATGATTTATTTGCTGCATCTCGTGGACTCAAGTGCTGTTGAACAGGTTTATTGGAGAGCTGGTTTCTGGACAGGCTGAATTAGGGGTGGGAGCATGTAAGCACATTTTTTTCCTTTCATCTCCTCCCTCCTCTGTTTGAGCTTTTTTTAAGAGACAACTTGCCCTGCCCCGGTGCCACGGAAGGATCTTGTGAATGGAGCCAGATAAAACCTGGCAGGTCTGATTTCTGCCCTCCCCTGCCCTGTGTGCCCAGCCCTGGATGTCCATGCTGCTCCTCATCCCCCCTCCCCAGCATCTCCTGCTGCTCCCAGAGCTCTCACACGTCCCAGGCTGCCCAGTTTACTCCCCAAACTGGTGCCCAGCTTTCACAAGAACGCCGAAAAAACTCCCTCGAGGCACAACAGCTTGTGGTAGCCTCCCCACCACCCACCTTCCCCTGGAGGCAGGCAAGCGTGGCTCGCCCAAAAATAGAGATGGAGAGTCCTGGAGGCAGCATATGGGAGCTGGGAATGGGGGCCTGGCTACGGGGTTCCTGTCAGTGCTTTAACTCTGCCTGCTGGGTGGGCTCCCCAGCACTGTGAGCACTCAGTGATGTGGAAGGGACATCAGGGAGGTGTCCCCCAATATTTGTGATGCCTCTGGAAGTCCTCTTGAAGCTCCAGGTGAGGAGCAGGTGGGATCAGCTGGAGGAAAACACAAGAGAGCCGTCGCTGCACCCGGAGCATCCCCGGGTTTCAAAGGGCAAATGGCACCGGAATATTCCTGTCCTGGGGTGAAGATCTCCTAATAAAGCACCCACTGAGGCTGGAGGGGTTTTCCCCTCATGGAAACTGGGCCAGGCACTGCCTGGGAACACGGCTGGGGGACACCCAGAACCTCGGGGGGCTTTGCTGCTCCCCCCAGTTCTCTTTATTCCTTGTTTTCCTTTGCTCATCGGCTGCTGGAAGGTGTCTGATGGCTTTGCCTCTGGGCAGGGCTGGCTTTAGGGGTGAAAACTGCCATTCCTGTCTGCCTTCCCCCAGCTGGGAGTCAAAGTGAAGGTTTTTTTGCAGCTCTGAGTGCCCGGCTGTGCCAGCACAACCTGTGGGCTCCCGGGTAACTTTGGTTTGTGCCTGGGCTGGGATCTCTTGAGCCAACCATTAATTTGGGGTCCAGGCTGTGTCTGCCACGGCTTGTGCAGCTCTGCACCGACAAAAGAAGCTCCTTGAGGTCTCACAGAGGACCTGATGCCCACAGGGTGCCCACAGGATGCCCTGTGCACCCGCAAGGATGTGATGCCAAAGGCAGGGAGCACCTCCCACCCCGGGAGTGTCACCTCGTGTGTGTCCCTCTCTTGGAAACACTGGGACTGTTACTGGGCAGACCCAGGGAAGGAGGGTCTCTCTCTGGACCTGTTCACACACCCAGGGAGCAGCAGGACCTCTGGGAATTGGCTGTGGGAGAGGTTCTTGCTGGATCCGAGGCAGCACCGGCTGCCCCCGCCCTTGGCTCGGCTGTCACAGAAAAGAAACTTTCACTGGAGCAGCGACTGCATCCAGGATTTAATTAGCTCTGGCTGGCAAAGCCAACCCCGAGGAGAGCAGGCTGAGGGAGATGTGATTGGCATTGCCATCCCAAATGAATCACAGAATCACAGAATCACAGAACCAGCTGGGTTGGAAGGGACCTCTGAGATCATCAAGTCCAACCCTTGATCCAACCCCGCTGTGGTTCCCAGCCCATGGCACTGATGCCACATCCAGTCTCTTCTTAAAAATTTCCAGGGATGGAGAATCCACCACTTCCCTGGGCAGCCCATTCCAATGGCTGAGCACCCTCTCTGCAAAGAAATTCTTTCTAATCTCCAACCTACCCCTCCCCTGGCACAGCTGCAGACCCAGCCCTCTTGTCTTGCTGATGGGAGAAGAGACCAACCCCCCCCTGGCTCCCCCCTCCTGTCAGGGAGTTGCAGAGAGTGAGGAGGTCTCCCCTGAGCCTCCTCTTCTCCAGGCTGAGCCCCCCCCAGCTCCCTCAGCCTCTCCTCACAGCACTTGTGCTCCAGTCCCTTCCCCAGCCTCGTTGTTCTCCTCTGGACCTGCTCCAGGACCTCAATGTCCCTCCTGACTGGCACCACCTCGGGCAGTGCTCTGGGACTGGGGGGAGGCAGCTGGGAGGGGGCTGCTCCCCTGCCCCCCCTGAGCATTCCCACCCCTCCTGCCTGTGTTTGGGCTTAACTTGGCAGCTCCTTCCAGCTGCTGCTCCCCCGGGCAGGGCACTGAGCTCTGGGGGGAGGGAGCCAGCCCTGCACAGGCTGAGCCCTCCTGCTCGTGGCCTGAGCCAAGTCCTGTGGCCACCAGCCCTGGGTGAGCTGAGCTCGCTGGGCCTCTGCAGCTCCCTCTGCACCTCCAGCCCTTCCTCCCCTCCACCCCACGGGGCTGAACATCCCCCTCAGAGCCTCTCAAAGAGCTGCAGCCAGGCAGCCCCGGGCTCCCCTCCCAGCCCGTGTTTGCTAATTCCCAGGGACTGCAGAGGCTCTTATCCCTGTCGGAGCCATGGATATGCCCTTTCCAGCTGCTATCCTGGGGATCAGCCTGGCTCTGATTTAAAGGTACAGTCTGCTGGCAGCTGCTGCTGCATTTCAAGAAAACAAGGAAGGAAAAACTCCTCGGGAGCTGCTTTCCTCGGGGCTCGGCAGCTCCTTGAAATGGGCTCCCCATCCATTTGTGCCTCCCTGTCCTCTCCCAAATCCAAGGGAATTTCTCTCCAGCCCAAGGGGCAAGGAAGCTGGGAAGGAGGGTGTTTACTGTCTCAGCCCAGTGGAGAAAGCACCACGAGCACAGGAAGATGCTGCTGCCTTCCCAGGGCCGAGGAGGGGAGCAGACAGACAGCTTCAGCTTTTCAGGAAAAGAGTTTTTTTCCCATCCTGCACATTTTCGACTTTTCAAAAAACTTTTGCTCATTCGTACTGGGATGAACCCAAGTTTTCTAGAGCTCTTTGCCAAAAATCCTTCCTTTTTCTCTTTTTTTTTTGTGTGTGACGGGGGAGATAATCAACAATATTCGAGTTGCCAAGTGCAGAGCAGTGAGTCAGTGGGAAGCAAGAAGAAAAACCTCATGCCACGCTCCTGTTGCTCATCGATTTGGGAAGATTGTCAGCCCAAACTGCCCCCCCGTGGCTTTGCCCCCCCCGGGGCCAGCCCAGCACGGAGCCAGGGGAGGATGGACTTCGGGCATCCTTCGGCATCGACCGCCTGTGGAGCTCGGGAGAGAATCGACCCCTGTGCAAGAGGCAGATCCCTGTAACCTCCTTAACTCCTCTGTTTGTGTCCTTTGCAGTCCCAGAGTGTCGCTGGAAATGGCACCAAGTCCCTGCTCCCCAGCTGGGGACACCCCCGGGCCCCCCCACCCCCATGGCTGAGCTGCTGCCATCGGGCTCCTCGTCCCCCAGGTTTGGAGGAACACATCTTTCTCACCCAGCAAGCCACTGACGTGCCTCCTACCCCTCCTGACCCAGATTTCTGACTCCTTCTGCTGCAGAAATAGCCTTCGAGTGGCTCTTTTTAGACACTTCCACCCCCCGAGCCCCCCCCGTGCAGGGTGTGACGCAGTGTCACCCCCCCGGCCCCTCCCCGGGGGTGTCACGGGCAGCCCAGGGACCCCCTGGCTCTGAACAGGTGAAATCCTGCCTCAGGAGGGCGAGGACCTGGAGGAATCCAACTTATCGCTGGCTCGGATTCCACTCTGCCTCCATCCCACGCTGTCACTCCGGGGCACTGGGAGGAGCAGCGGGATCTGCGAGCGCTCCGACCTCCCTGCCGATGACCCGGGATTGCCTCTGTGCTGTCTCCTGGTGGCTGTCTGGCCATCAGCTCAAGCACAGCCGTGGTAAATAATATTTAATCCCCGCCCGAGCCCTCCATCCTCCCCTTTTCCCTTCCTTTCCCGACTGCTGCAGACAGCTCCGCACTTCCCCGGAGCGAGGTGTGAGCCGTGACTCAGCTCTCTCCTCGCCTCTCCCCTTCCACGGTGCCTTAATCTTCACATCCCTCTTTTTATTTGGCACAAACTCCTCTCTTCCCAATCCCCTCTAATTCCAAGGCTGGCAGCACCTCCCCGTCCCTCCCCAGCGCTCCAGCCCTGCCCTTGACCTCGCCTGGCATCGTTTCACCCCGAGCACGCCCACGCTGCTGCTGCTGCTGCTGCTGCCCGTGGATGTGGCTCTTCACCCTCGTGGTTTTGCTGCACTGCTCCTCTCTTTGCTCCTCTCTGCTGCCCTTCCTCCTCCCAGCAGGGAAAACCACAGATCAGCCGCTGCTTTTCCTCCCTCCTGGCCCTCCACGACCTCTCCCCGCCCGCCCCGGCACCTCTCCCTGGCTCTGAGCGCTCAGTGCCTGCCTGGGATCAGCCCTGAGCCCTCATCTCTCCTGTCCCAAGGCTGAACTTCCCAGCAAACGCCGGTGGATTTCTCCTGAGCTGCCCCGAGGCTCTGGAGAAGGCCCCAGAACCTTCTCTGATGGTTCCTGTTTCCCACCCCTTCCCCTGCCACCCCGAGCACTGGGAAGATCCCGGTGAACCGAAGCCATTTCCATCACAAGTGTCCTTCTGGCTGCCCTGGCTGGCACGAGGTGCTGCTGGCAGATCCCACCCCACCATCCAGGCAGGATTTCCAGCCTGCCCTTCCCTCCTGCTGCATCCCCAGCCTTGTCCATGCCCACCTGGCACGGGGGGCTTTGGGGGCTTTTCTCTCCCTATTCTGGGGATTCCTCGGGGTCTGCTGGTGGTGTCCTGAGCACAGAGGAAAGGAGGGATGAAGGCAGAGAGCCCCAAGCCTGGCCTCCAGCCAGGCCACCTCCTCTGGGGGGTCAGGGCAGGATTTCTTGCCCGGCTGGTGGAAATGTCGGTCACCCCTGCAATCAGCAGAGCTGCTCCTTCCAACGAGCAAATCCTCTTAAAAGCTGCAGGGAGAAATCAAACCTCGCAAAGCAGCTGCCTCCCCTTCCCCAGGGGAGGCTGGGACGGCCCTGGTGGCCCTTGGGGGGCTGCAGAGTTCTCTGGCCACCAGCTCCACCCCTGAGGAGCAGCAGTGCTGGGCTCTGTCCCCATTTGATGGGCAGGCTCTGTCCCCATTTGATGACCAGGCTCTGGGGACAACCCAAGCAGTGCCAAGGAGGGCGTGGAGCTTTTTGAGGCTTCAGGGGTCAAAGTGTCACCCAGGGCACAGAGAGATGGCAAATCTGGAGTGAAAGGGGAGGAGATCTGACCCTCCCAACCTGTTTTCCGCCCCTTTTCTTGCCCATCCCCTTCCTCCACCCCCTCCTGCTCTGCTGTCATTACGGGATACATCGACAACTCTTTGCCCACACGGCACTTGGGAAGAGAAATCTGGATATTGGCTGAGGATATTGGATGCTGGATGCTGGATATTGGATATTGGATGTTAGATATTGGATATTGGATAGTGGATATTGGATATTGGATAGTGCCTCCTCCTCAGTGCCAGCCCTGGAAGGTGGCCACATCCTGGGCATCACCCCCAGCCCACCCTCCTCCCAGGGGGCAGAGGGCACCCCAGTGCCCTGCTGAGCTGGAGACACCGGGCTGGGGGTTAGAAGTGGGGGCCCACCCCAAGTTCTCCCCCCTTGCCCACGTTCTCTGCTGTAAAATTTGGGCTCTTCTCCGTCCCTGCTCGTGGCAGGTTCCCCTGGCAGAAGGTTTGCAGCATATTTGGCACGGGGGGGGGCCCTGGTTCAGCCCCAAAACGTGCTGGGCTGGCTCTGGAGCGCGATTACAAGTCCTGGTCACATCTGTCCTCGGTTGCCATGGAGATTTTTCCTCTTCCCGATGCCCAGAGGAAAGCAGAGGATAATGGCAGTGATAGGGAGCTGCCACCAGAGCAGTGTCACCCTGGTGGCCCTGAGCTCAGTGGCCCCTCCAGGGCCCAGCTCCAGCTCCAGCTGACCCTGCTGGTGTCTGTGGGTGTTCCTGGGCCGTGCTGGGTCAGTCCCTGTGGATGCAGCCGTGGAATGCTGCTGTCAGGACAGGTACAGCTCTGCTGGGACACCCCAGTGCTGCTGGGGGTGACCAGGGCTGCTCAAGGTCCGGCCCTGGCATCCAGGTTTCCACTTTGGGGCTGAGCTTTTTAGGGAAAAACCAAACTGAGGGTCCAAACTCCCCGACCACGGTGCCTTTTCACCTTTGATGTTCCAATTTCTGCTGCTTCAACCCCTTTCCCTTCGAGCTGCCGTGGTTGGGGTCGTCCCCTCCTTCCACCTCTATGGGGTGGGGATGGGCCACGGATCTGGGGTTGCTGGAGAGGATGGAGGACGAGGATTGCTCCGTCCTCTGAGCTGGCTGAGCACATGTGAGCTTCACAGACCAGTTCCCAGAGGAAATCAGGTGTGGACAGGCTCCAAGAGGGACTGTCAGCTTCCTGATGTGCTCCAGATGGGAAGGGACGCACGGGCAGCGAAGGGTCCCTTCCTGAGACAACAAAAATCTATTTGCTGGCTGTGGCTTTGATTACAAACATCTCCCAACACACAATATTTAACTGCTAATAAGCCCTCAGCACTCCCTGCGAAACTGGGCGTCCAGCTCCTCCCAGTTTCATCCCAGTCTGGGGCAGGATGGGGAATTTTCTTGGGTTCTGCAATATTTCTCCTCTTCTAGATATTTTTGTTGCTTCTCCTGCTCATTTTTTGAGTGCTCCAGCCTCTCCCCTGCCCTCCCAGAAGGAGATTTCCATGGGCTGAGGCAGCTGGGGCAGAGCAAGGACCCTGGGCTGGCTCCAGCATGGAAGGCAAAGCCCCTTTCCCTGCTCCGTGCCTGTTTTCCTCATTTTACATTTGGGAAAGGAATAACACCGACTCTATTTAGAGGCTGCAGAATTATAGGTGCAAAATCTGCTATTTTTAGCCCGGAATTGGCTGCTCAGGGGTGGGAATTCTGGGCGTGGCAGGCCAGGACCCCGCGGGCGGGCGGATTTTGGGAGGCAGCATGAACGGTGATTAAAGGGAATGCAAAGGTTTCCTTCGGCTTCCCAGGTGGATTTTGGAAGAGGATGGAGCCTGTCTGGAGGGGGGGGAGTGGAGAAGGCACATCCCCAGGCCCGTGTGGCGGGGCAGGCTGAGGCTGCCGGGGCTGGAGCGTGACTGGGAGCTGTAAAAATGGAAACGGGGGCTGCGGGGCCGGCGTGGGCAAGGGCTGGGCACGGGGGGGAAGGGGGGGACTGGGAGCCTGTGCCGAGGGGACAGATGTGTGTGGGATGGCTCCGTGTGAAGATGTATTAAAAATATGAGCAAGGCAGGCTCTGGAGCTTCGGATGCTCAGGATTCGCTTCGGAGCTTCCCGGGAGAGGCGGAGAGGGGAGGGCTGGGATGGCCCCGGGGCACCACGGGCTCTGCCCCTCTCCTGCTTTTGGGGTGGGTCACGAGGGTGGGACGGGTCAAATTCCCACGTCCAGGGCCTGGATGTGCCCCTGCTTGGAGCTGGGGGGGGCTCTGGGCTGAGCTCACACACACACGGCATCGATAACCACTGTTAACATGGGGGGCGAGCTCAGAGCAACCCCCCGAGGGCCCGGGGTGCCCAGGGGAGGGTCGGGGGACCCAGGAGAGGGTCGGGGTGCCCAGGGGAGGGTCAGGGGACCCAGGAGAGGGTCGGGGTGCCCAGGGGAGGGTCGGGGTGCTCAGGGGAGGGTCAGGGGACCCAGGGGAGGTTCAGGGGACCCAGGGGAGGGTCAGGGGACCCAGGGGAGGGTCAGGGTACCCAGGTGATGCTGAGGGTACCCAGGGGAGAGTCAGGGTACCCAGGGGAGGGTCAGAGTACCCAGGGGAGGGTCGGGGTACCCAGGAGAGGGTCGGGGTACTCAGGGGAGGGTCAGGGTACCCAGGTGAGGCTGAGGCTGCCCAGGTGAGGTTCAGGGTACCCAGGGGAGGTTTGGGGTACCCAGGTGAGGTTCAGGGTACCCAGGGGAGGTTTGGGGTACCCAGGTGAGGTTCAGGTGACCCAGGGGAGGGTCAGGGGACCCAGGTGATGCTGAGGCTGCCCAAGTGAGGTTCAGGGGACCCAGGTGAGGGTCGGGCTGCCCAGGTGAGGTTCAGGGTACCCAGGAGAGGTTCAGGGTACACAGGGGAGGTTCAGGGTACCCAGGGGAGGGTAGGGGTACCAAGGGGAGGTTCAGGGGACCCAGGTGATGCTGAGGCTGCCCAGGTGAGGCTCAGGGTACCCAGGGGAGGTTCAGGGTACCCAGGTGATGCTGAGGCTGCCCAGGTGAGGTTCAGGGTGCCAAGGTGATGCTCATACCAGCCTGTTCCAGGCACAGGGTTCCTCCCCTTGGGTGGAGCCGGTGGGTTTGGAGGATGGGGCACAGACGAGCTGGGGCTCTTTTTTTTGGGGGGTGGGCAGGTTTGGGAGTGCCTGCTGTGAAGTTCCCTGTGACTCCCTGGTGGTGTGGGTGGCAGTGGAGTCAGACTGGTGAGAGGAAAACTCCCTTTTTGCTGATGCCTTAACTGGGAGCTCCTCGCTGGGGGGGTTTGCTGACACCAGAGCTGCCAAGAACATCCAATCAGCATCACAGTATCCAACTTTTGGGGCACCTCAGGGGGGTTTCTTGTGGCCTGGGGAGGGGGAGGCTGCGGTGCCGACCCCCACCCATCTGTGGGTGCTGTTTGAGGCCCAGATGTCACAAGCTCCTGCTCCCCAAAACCTTCCCAACCTGCTGGAGGTGGGAGTTGCCCTGGTCAGCTCGGGCTGCTCGGCAGGGGATGAGGATGAGGATGAGGATGAGGATGAGGATGAGGATGAGGATGAGGATGAGGATGAGGATGAGGATGAGGATGAGGATGAGGATGAGGATGGTCTGCTTTGTGGGGATGGCTAATTAAAGGCAAGGAGCACCCAAATCCCATCCCGTGACGGTGCTTCAAAGGACTTTTTAAGGCAAGTAAGACAAAAAAAGAAACATATGATAAATAATTAAGAGCTGAGGCTCAGCTTTCGTGTTCCTCCTGTCCAGCCCAGCGGTGAAAGGACCTTGAGCCTCTTCTGTGGGACTGGGAGGGTTTTGGAGAGGGAGGGTGAGATGGTGACTGTGAAGTTGTCCCCAAGCTGGGGAGAACCCAGAAAGTTTCAGGGCCTCTGCGCTTCCCTTTCCCTCTTTTATTGGGAAGGAAAAGGCTGCAGGTCTCTGCAGTGGGGTGGGTGTTGAGGGTCTTTTGGAGCCCCATTCCCAGAGCTCTCCCACGGGGCCGGGTGTTGGTTCTTTGCTGAAGTGCCAGTTCCTGGCACCCCGTGGTTAAACGTGACATCAGCTTTCCCTTCCAAATTAAACTCCTCTCCCTTGTGGCTGCAGGACCTTCCCTCTCCCTCCCCCTTCCACAAAGCCTCAGAAAACCAGAAACAAATAACCCCTGCTCGCTCACACTTGGCTTTTTCCCGAGGAACTTTGGCTGCTTTCGGGTGGCTCCCCGGGGGTTTGGGTGGGAGCTGCTCCCCGTGGGCTGCCCTGGGGAGCCCCTGGGGGCCACAACCCCTCCCCATCCTGCCCTGCCCTCCCCTGGGAAGGCCGGCAGGGGCTCTGTGTCACCCGGGGCCGGCCCCTCACGCCCGTGTTTTTAATGGATTTTTGCAAACAGGGAGAGAATTGCCTCGTGGCATCTCCCGTGGAAGGTTATTGGAAGGAGACCAGCAAAGGTCCATAACCTCTCTGCTGATGAGGATGAAGTGCTTGTTTAATACATTTTAGCGCTCGAATATTTCTCCTTAATGTGTTTTTGAAGATGACTGGAGCTCTGAAGGGAATATGTAACTTGTTAGGAAATAGATGTGCCGATTAGGCGGCGTTTCAGCTCATTTAGAGACGTTTCACCGCCTCCCTTGGATCTGCTGTGATCAAACCCTGCCTCTCCAGGAGCTGCAGAGCCGGGGAGCTGTCAGTGCCATCACCCCCCATTCCAGGCCTGGCTTTGCTCCTGCTGGTGCCAAACGTCTGGAGCATCACTGGTGGCACTGGGAAGTGTCCCAGCACTGCTGGTTTTGGCCTTTCCTGGCTGCTCAGCTTTATCCCCAACCCGGACACCCCAAAACACCTCCAGTCTGCTCCTTGGGGGCCAAGGCAGCTCCCACTGGGCCAGGGGGTGTTTTCCACCTCTCTCCTTGCATTTCCCACCTGATGCTCTCTCCGGGATCACGTTGGGCAGCGCTGTGGGATCAGCCCAGGGCTGGTGGGGAGGGCAGGATCTGCCCCAGGCAGGTTCTTCCCCTTGCCTGGGGATGTGTTGGGCAGGATCTGCCCCAGGCAGGTTCTTCCCCTTGCCTGGGGATGTGTCCATGATCCCCCTCCTGCCACGGGAAGCTCTGACTTTCCCGGCAGCATCTCCTGGAGAGCAGCAGATCAGGATTTGGTATTAAATGAGAATTTTGGTATTAAATGAGAGACTTTTAATGCCGGGGGGGGAACTTTAGCTCGGCTAATCTGCCTACCAGCAAGGAACAGACTGGAGGATTTCACTCCACTTCACCTCCTATCACATCTCTGAAGTGCTCCCAGGTCTAAACAGCAACTTTTTTCCCATCTCTATTTTCCATTAATCTTTTTTTTTCCCCTTTCTCTCTCTGTCTCTGGTGCTCCCCCGCAGGCAGAGCCCCCCCTTTCTCCCCCTCTCACCGTGGCAAGAGGGGTGCAGGGTGGGGATGGGAGGTGATGGGGTTACCTGGGAGCCCGGGACGAGCCGCAGGGGTCCCTCCCAGAGCGGGGACAGCGGGCACGTCGCAGCGGGTGCCACCCCCGTGCCAGCCCCGGGGTGCCCCGGTCCCCCCCCCAGCAGTGCGTGCTGGGGCATCCTGCTGCCAGCGGCACGTCAGGGCCATCAGGACGCACTCGGCTGGCGCTGGAAAAGGCTTTCGCCCCCCGGACGTTCTCTAATGGAGCCGCCGCGGCCCCACCGCGCCGCCGGGCAGCGGCTCTAATGCAGCGCTGCGGGGGCTGCTGAGCGCCGACCCCCCCTCGGCCCCGCTCTGCTCCTCCCGCTCCTGAGAGCGGCCCCGGCGCGGAGGGAAGGGAGGGGGAAAGCCCTGACCCCTCCTCGCTGGTCCTGGGAAACGTCACGACTCAAAACCCTCTTATTTATTGTGTGTTTTTTCCCTGCTCTTCTCCCCCCCTCCCCTTTTCTCCCTGTTGGGCCCGGGGTTGGTTTCTCTCGGCGAGGAGGTGCCCGCCGGGGGCAGGTGCCAGCAGGGCACCTCTGGGTGCCCGTCACACGGGGGGGATGTTCTCCCCTGGACCACGAGAGCCTTTGGGTGTGTCCCTGCCACGGTGGGCACCGAGGGCTGAGCCCCCTGTCACCGGGCCCCCACCGCGGTGGGCACTGCCAGGCAGGAGCTGAGCCCCCCGTCACAGCGACCCCACCACGGTGGGCACCGCTGTCAGGGGCTGCCCCTGGGCACAGCTGCCCCGGTGCCACCTTTGCTCTGCTGCAGAGGGTATCTCGGGAATTCCTGGGAATACGGACAGGCCGTGTCACCCCGTCCGCTGGGAGCTGCCGGTCCCGCCCGGCCGGGAGCAGCCAAGGCTCAGCCCGGCAGCTTTTCCACCCCTATTTTTGCTTCTTTTCCCCCAGAAGCAACACGTCTGCCCGGGCAGGACCCTGGCGCGGTGCCACCCGGCAGCGGCACAGACGCTGTTCCACCGCCAGCTCTGCGGTGCCGGGGCGGGTCCCGCCGGCCCAGGTGACCCCGGCGAGGGTCCCTTCCAACCTAGAACCATCCGGCGCTTCCCAATATCCTGTCTCCCGCTCGCTCCTCCCTCCCCATCACCTGTGCCCTCCCCTGGGCCCGGCTGCCTCTTCCGCCGGCAGCAGGTGACGGCCCCCGGTGACAAGAAGGTGCCACCCGAGGATCGCTGCCGGCCCCGGGGGCTGCGCCGCCCTATCACCGGCTAAAACGTAGGGGGCCTTTAAGAGGGAGCGGAGAGAGAGAGAGAGAGGGGGAGCCGTCTCCCCGCACATTAATCTATCATGAGCTAATGTGTTTTTCCCATTTGTTCCTTTGTAGAGCGCGGAGCTGCGCGTTCCCCCCCCCCGCACACACACACGCGCGCTCCCGCTCCCGCCGCCGGATCCCAGCGCTCGGCTGGGCCCGAGCCCCTTCTCCGGGAGGAAAAAAAAAAAACCAAAAAAAAAAAAAGGAAAGGAAAAAAAAAAAAACCCAAACCCACCACAGCGCGAGCGGAGGCCAGCAGAAATGGGGAATACACCCTCTCAAGGCATGTCACTCTCACTATGTGCATCCATTCTTAAGTAGCAGGTATTTTTTTTATTCGTGTGGTTTTTTTGCCTTCCTCCTCTTCCTCCCCCCCCCTCCCCCTTCCTCCCATGTCGCCGGGGGGGGCAGCGGTGATGATGCTCGGGGGGGGGGGGGGAAAGGGGGGAGAATTGGGGGGAAAAAAGAAAAAAAATCATTGCTCCCGGCGTTGGAGTTTTGGTGGCTGGGGGGTGACACCCAGGAAGGGGGTGTGAGGGGTGGTGGCGCTGCGGGGTGGGGGGGTCTGTGTCAGGCACTGGGATGTGGTGACAAACCAGGGGCTGGGGGTGCTGGGGGTGCTGAGGTGGTGCCGGTGGTGATGCTGCTTTTTGGGGTTGTTTGTTGTCGGGGGGGGCGGCTCCGAAGGGACAAAGTAGCCGGAGAACCGCTGTCCTAGAAACGGGGGAGCGCCGGGGGTCTGGGGGGCGGGGGCTCGCCGGGGGGCTCGGAGGAATCGCTGATTGTGCCCATGGCTCTCTGATTGTGCCCATGGCTCTCTGATTGTGCCCATGGCTCGCTGACCGTGCCCATGGCTCGCTGACCGTGCCCATGGCTCTCTGACTGTGCCCATGGCTCTCTGATTGTGCCCATGGCTCGCTGATTGTGCCCATGGCTGTTCCCGCTCCCTGCTCGCGGCGCTGGGCGTTAAATGGGATGTTTTGCTGACCGAGCCCGGCTGGTGCTGCCGGGCTCTGGATTTCCTTTCTCCAGGAGGCAGATGGGCGAGGAGGGAGGCTGTGGGCTCTCCCCTACCTGCTGCCTCCCCGCTTTCCTTCCCCCCCTCACCCTCTGCCGAGACACAAAGGGCAGGACGAGCCACAGGGCTGCAGGTCGCCCCTCGTGAGATATTTTCGGCATCCTTTGCGGGAGGAAAAAAAAAAAAAAAAAAAAAAATCTGGCGCATCCCGGGCTGGGCTGGGGCGTGGGGGGAGGCGGCGGGGAGGGAAACTTAAAATAACTCCGGAGGTTGCCCGCCCTGTGCCACGGCCCAGCTGCTCCCCGCGTGTTCGGGGGGCGAAGGGGAGCCCCCCCGGCGGGGTCTGATCCCCCCGCGGGAGCAGGGTGGGTGTGTGCGGGTGGGTGGGTGGGTGTGCACACGCGTGTGTGATGCAGCCGCCAGCGCTGCCCTGCCCCGTGCCAGCCCCCGGTGGGTGACGGGGACGCTGGCGGGGTTTTTCTGCCGTGGGTGGGGGTCCCTTTGTCTGCCCTCGCCGCGGGGAGCTCAGCCCTCGCCCCGCAGCCTCTCCCCTCTTTGTTCTCTCCCCGTTCGCCCGGGCTGTGCTCGCACAGGCTGGGGAGTGGCGATGCTTCGGCCCCCGCGTGTGCCCACCCACCCTCTGCTGCTGCCTCCTGGTGCCAGCCCCCAACTCCCAGGGAAGTTGGTCCTGGCTGGGCTGGGATCCGGGAATGCACCCTCGGGAGCTACGGCCCTTCCCAGGCGCCTCAGGGATGGCAGCGGGGGTCACATCCCGCCGCCTCCCGCTCAAGGATGGAGACGGAGGGGTCCCGCCTGGGGGGGCGGGGGTTCCTACGCTGCTTCCAGGCGGGGGGTTCAGCCCTTCCTATAGCTGGGTCAGTCCCAGGGCCCCCAGACTTGCTCCAGCACCTGGATCCTGGGGGTGGCAGGGGCTTTTCAGTCCCTCTGGTTGCTCCGTGGCTCTCACAGCTCTGCTGGGAAAGGGGTGGCCGCTGTGCAGACCCCCCTCCTCCCCCAGCGCATCCCGGGGTTCAGGGCAGTGTGTCCCCCCTCCCCCGAAGCTGCCTGAAGCCACACGGTCGCTGCAGCCCCAGCGGTGGCTCTTCCCTCATTTTAATGAGGAATGCATTTCCGATGTGCTAATTATCTCCCACCAGACTGCCCCCGACGCTGCCAGCGTTCACCCGCCTGTGGAAACGGCTCCGTGCTCCTGGCAGGAGCCCTGTCTGATCCCACAGGGAGCTGCCGGTGGGCTGTGACCCCCCCCTTGGGGGGCTGGGATGGCAGCGGGGAGAGGGTGAGCAGCCCCAGGCCCTGGCAGGGCTGTCACAGGGCCGGGGGCTTTGTACGAAGGGAGGTTTGGTCTTTGTCAGGAGTCGTTCCTCCCCTCCCAGCAGGGTGGGATTCTCACCCTGGTTGGTTTTTCATGAATTGTCCTCTTTGGGGTCTGGGAGATGCTCGTTCCCCTCCCGGGGAGGTGGGCTGGAATGGGAGAGGGTGGGGGGCACCCTGGATGGCTCTGGCTGAGAACTGGTGTGGGGATTGCACTGGACTGGGAGGTGGTGGGGTCACGCTGGGGGGGAGGGTTAATGTTGGTGCCAGGCTCAGCCCTGGTCCCCCACGCAGGAAAACCACATATCTCCCCCAAAATGCGTTTTTTCCCTCTATGGAAAGAGGGATAAAGGAATCTCTGCTGTGCTGGGGGTGGGTGTGTGCCCGGGTCATGAACCTGCTCCATCCTGGCTGGACACACGGGTGGGGAGGACACATTTCTCCCTCTCCCTCTCCATCCTTCCTTGCCTGCCCTGGTGGGAAACACCCACCCGTGCCTGCCTCGCCTTTCTTTTCCCTCCCTTCCCAACCTTTCCATGGGAACAGGGCGGCCCCGGGTGCCCTTGGCTCTTGCAGGGACCCGGCTCGGTGCTGCCTTGCCACCGTCCGGGGGCAAGAGAGACCCCCCCTGGCACGTCTGCAGGGCAGGAGGGGCAGAGCCGCCGGGGCAGGGTTTAATTAGAGCCATCGATCCTCCGCCTTGCCGAGCATCGATCCCCGCCGGGGCACACGGCGGCTGCCTCTGAGCCCCGGGGACACGCCCGGGACACGTGGGAGCCGTGTCCGTGTCCGTGTCCCATGGCAGGGAGCGTGGCCGGGGGGGTGGGAGCCGGGTCCCATGGCACAGGGAGCGTGGGAGCCGTGTCCCATGGCAGGGAGTGTGCCCGGGGGGGTGGGAGCTGTGTCCCATGGCACAGGGAGTGTGCCCGGGGGGGTGGGAGCATCCCCACCCAGCCAGGGTTGGTGTGCAGGGAAGGGGATGGGGATGGGGCCGGGCTGGCTGGGTCCTCTCGGGGGCAGAAGAGGAGGGGAAGGGATGTGGGAGCGAGTCCTGAGAAGGGCAACGGAGCTGGGGAAGGGGCTGAGGGAGCTGGGGGGGCTCAGCCTGGAGAAAAGGAGGCTCAGGGGGGACCTTCTGGCTCTGCAACCCCCTGACAGGAGGGGGGAGCCGGGGGGGGGGTCGGGCTCTGCTCCCAGGGAACAAGGGACAGGAGGTGAGGGAACGGCCTCAGGCTGTGCCAGGGGAGGGGCAGGTTGGACAGCAGGAGGAATTTCTTCCTGGAAGGGGTTGTTAAACGTTGGAAGGGGCTGCCCAGGGAGGTTTGGAGTCCCCACCCCTGGAGGTGTCCAGGGAAGGACTCAGTGGCACTCGGTGAGGATTGGGCACAGGTTGGACTCGATGGTCTTGGAGGGCTTTTCCAACTGCAATGATCCTGTGATCCTGGGTGTCCCCAGGGTGCTGAGGGCATGGACGAGCCCATCGAGGCTCCTGCTGTTGAGATTTCCTTTCCAAGCACGTTGGGGAGGAAAGAGGGAAGGCTGGAGGGGTGTTTTGGAGAGGCTCAAGGGGTGCACTGGGGTTTGGGAAGCCGTGGGGTGCAAATGGGGAGCAGGATGGGTGCTGTGCCGTGGTCCCTGCTCCTGGGAGGAATGAATTTTCCAACATTTTGCTCCATCCCTGGTGCTGGGGGTTCATCCCTGGTGCTGGATGTTGTGTCCCCGTGGTGGAGCAGCACTCCTATAATTTGCAATCTTTGCCTTGGAGGTGCTGGACCTCCAGCAAAGTGGCCTGAGGGGGGTCAGCACCCCCAGCCCTGGGGGGGCTGTGCTTGGGAAGGGCAGTGCTGGCTGGAGGGGAGGTACAAGAAGGATGGAGATTCCCGTGGCTGGGAAGTCCTTCCATGCCCAGCTCTTTCCCAGCAGCTGTGGGCAAGTTTTGGAATTTTACCTTTATTATTAAATCACCTTTGGGTGGGGGAGGTGAGAAACGGGGCTCTGAGTAACCTGCTCTAGTGGGAGGTGCCCCTGCCCATGGCAGGGGGTGGGAACTGGATGATCTTTAAGGTCCTTCCAGCCCAAATAATCCCGTGATTCTCCGGAATGCCCGGCCCAGACTCCCGGGGGTTGAGTGTGGAGGCTGCTCGGCCGAGCTTTGAGGAATTCTTGGATTCACAAAGCTTGAACAGCCCTGTTGGCACCACCTGGGGAGGCCTGAACCCCACGATGGGTCCGTGCCAGGGGGTCTCACCCCCCAGACCCCCCAGACAGGCTCCATCTCCCGCAGCCACATGGATTTGGGGAGGGCCCAGCTCAGCCCCACGAGGATTTTGGGCGTGTTGGCACCATCAGCTGTGCTCTCTGCCATCCAAGGGCCTCATTAACCCCCCTCCTGGCTGTGCCAGGCTGCAGGTGCACCGGGGCTCGAGGACTCTCTCAGCAAAGGAGCTTCAATGCCTGTTAAAAAATTACTGATTTGCTCCTCTCCGCCCGACGGGGATAATGAAACTTTGCTGTCAGCTGTTTTTATTTTTTCCCTCCCCCTGCACGGTTTCCACTTTCAGAATAAATGCAAATGATGGATTTTTAATTTATTTTTTTTTTTAAATTCATCTCCAACAGAAGGGCTGATGGAGAGGGCTGGGTGGGGGCGGGAGGAAGAGGAAGGGGGAGGGGGACGAACACTTATGGTTTGTTTGTGTTTTTGCCCCCTCTGCTGAAATGTTCTGATTGCAGAAGGGAGATGATGCATTTGGGCTCCTAGAACAGCTAAATAGCTCCAGGCTGGGAAATGTAGCATCTGCATTCCAGCTCCAAACTGGGCACCAGTGCTCCAGCAGATCTGGGGAAGGGGAGTCAAGGAGCAGCTTCTCTTCCAGCCCCATCCCCGGGCTTGGGTCACTCCGTGGCGTGGAAGTGCTTGGAAAGGGACACCCAGAGAGGGACGGGGTGTGGCTGGAGGTGAGGCCTCCCTGGAGTGCAGCACTTCCCTGCTCCAGCCGAGCTCCTTGGCAGCCTTGGATGGTGTTGTCAGGTCTCCTGCACCTCGAGTTTATCTGTTTCAATCACAGCCCGTTAAAAGCCTCCGTGTTTCAGGAGCTGTCTGGATTTATGGCTCCCATCCCGCAGCCTGGGCTTCCTCCTGCCTTTCCCTGAGCTCTCACTCCAGGGCTGCAGCCCCATGGAATTCCATGGGTTGTCTCCCAGCCCCAGGGAATCCCACGGCTCAGATCCCACCTCCCTGCAGCCACCACGGTGGGAAAACAGCGTTTGGTTCCTGACCCGCCAGAATTTTCCCCGATCTTCCCTTTCCCCAAGCACCTGATGTTTTCCTTGTGAGCATCCTGGGACTCTGGGCATCCAAACCTTATGGTCAGTGGCTCTTGTTAATTGACTTAATTACCCGTGGGAGGCAGGGATGGCCGAGGTGGGGAAGGGATGCTGCAGCTCCCAGCTGGCCTCCCAGAGAGAAGGGCTGGAGAAGTGGCTGCGGCATCTGCTCTGGGTTTTGTGGGTTTTGTTTCAGTGGGATATTTTTGAGCTGAAACGAGACCGAGTGCAGGAGGATGGAGGTTTGGATCCTGTACCCAGCTGAGCTTGGAGGCAGCTGGCAGCTTGTTGTGGGAGCCAGGAGGGAGGAATGGAGAGCTGGGATGGGGTTTTGGGAGGATGCCTTTCCCAGTGTAGGTGCTTCACAAGCCCCGTGGGGAAGGCAGGGAGTGAGGGAGGCAAAAGAGATGAACACGGAGAGGGGAACACAGTGATGTGCAGGGAGGGAGAGCAGTTGGATCTCCAGCTCCAGCTGGATCCCAGGCAGGGCACCACAGGCCACGTGCATTCCTAAGGCACCGGCGTGTTCCACCAGCCAAATTCCCACAGAACTGGGGAGCTCAAAGCACCTGGATCTCGCCAGCCCGCAGTCAGCTCGTGGCACTTGCCCATCTCCAGAAGCTCCACAGTGATCCTGGTATTTTTGGATACATGGAGAAACCCCTGCTCCAACTGCCCAACATCAGCATTCCCGGGGGGCTCCAGTCACGCCGCTCTTCCCGAGCATCCCTTGGCTCCAGGGGCCAGAGCCAGGGCTTGCCATCCCAATCCCGATCCCAATCCCGATCCCATCCATCTGTCAGCGGCTCGGAGGCGAGTGGTGCAGCAAGAGGGTGTGAAACAACCACCTGTCAGTTGACTTTCCTGCTGCTTGGGGGAGCTTTGGCAAGGGCAGAGCCGGAGAGGAATAAATTCCCCTCTGCCGTGTTATTTGTGGGGATGCTGTCACGGCACTCAGGGGTTTTTATTTGGCTCGCTGGTTTTATGTTAATGAACCAGCTCTCCCTCTCTCTCTCTCTCTCTCTCTCTCTCTCCCCTGCACGCCGAAAAGAGGCAGGGAAAAAGTGTCACTTTGGATCTTCACGCATGGAAAAATACAGCCCCTCCCTCCCGCAATTAGAGCCGGATCTCCGGGAAGGAGCACCGGGAGGTGGCGGGGCTGGAGCCGCTCCCGCCCCGTGTCCCTCTCCCACCCTGCTCCGGCCAGCGCGTGCCTTTCCCGGCTTCCACATCCCCTTTGCAGCGACCTCCCAGACCCGATTCCCACATCCCAGGCACGGGAGCATTCCAAGCTGCTCTGCCGGGGCTGGATCTCGACAGGAGGGAGGAGGGCGGGGTGGCTCGGGGTGACACCGCCTCCTCCCCGGCGCTGCGGGGCTGCTTTGGATCGCTTCTTGCTTCCCAGATAATTTCCTGCTTCCCAGATTATTTTTGCCCCTGTGGAGCGTCTCCAGCTGGGAGGGAGCTCCAGCACCCCCGGCAGCCCTGGGGACCAGGACCCACGTCTGCGAGGGGCGGTGGGTGCGTGGAGGGGGGGTGAGGAGGAGCATGAGCTCGGTGTTGGCCAGATCCAGGTTGGCTCAGGGCTGTCGGGATCCGGGATCCAGGGGGGAAGCACAGAGGAGACGCAGTGGGAGCTGCAGGGCCGTGATCCTCCTCCATCCCCACCACGTTGGGGTCTGGCCGACCCCTTTAGAAGGGGGTGACAGGGCCATGGGGGTGTCACCTCGATGTCCCCCCCCTGCCACCAGAAGGCAGCGGGGTGGAGGCAGCGGGGTGGAGGCAGCGGGGTGGAGGCAGCGGGGTGGAGGCAGCGGGGTGGAGGCAGCAGGGAGGTGCAACAGGCAGCGCCGGCGGCGCCCGCGGCGCCGGGATCCGTCTCGTTTCGGGAGGATTAATGATTCCAGCATAATCTGAGGAACATTATATGGCTCATTAAAAACACATTGCCCGCACCAAACACGGCGGGGCCACGTGCTGCCAGCCCTGCCCGCTGCCCGCCCCGGGCCGGGCCCTGGCACCGCCAGGCTGGGGGGTGACGGTGAGGCCGAAGGCTGTGCTGGCCCCTGGGGTGCCCATCTGCCTCTCCTTCCTCTTCCAGCTGCTCTGGGAGCCCTCAGGGGCAGCCACTCAGCTCTTTTGGGGGTTTGGGGTGATGCCGAGGCGTGGGTGTGCCCTGGGGAGGGGACAGCAGTGCGCCCTCTGCCCTCTCCTCCCTCCGTGGCTCGTGGAGCTGCCAAGCCCTGGGTGAGAGCAGGAGGCTCCTGGGCACCTCTTGCCCGCTCCAGAGGGACCTGATCTCCAGGCCTGGCCGGGGTGAAGGGGTCTGGCAGTGCCCCTTCCCCCCCACCTGCTCCATTCCTCCCTCTCACTTCCCTCCTGCCTCCTCCTCTCTCTTGCCTTCGCCGCTTCCTTTCAACTCCCTCCGTGCTGGTGGGAATCAAAGGCAGGAGCAGGTTGGGATTTTCGGTCTTTCCGCTGCGCTGCGTGAAGAGCAGAGCCTCCAAAGGACACTCAAGGACACCCAGGCAGCTCCTTCCCTGCCCTCCTCCTCTCCCTGCCCTGCAGGAAGCAGGGAATCTGCCCCAGGGCTGCTCCCCCCGGGCTCCCAGCTCCATCCACAGCTCCATCCACAGCTCCATCCATGTTTTGTCCCTCCTGTGTGAACTGCTCGGGCTTGGAGGAGCGAAACAGCATCTTCTCCCCCCATGAGGTCCCTCAGGTGGGCACCAGGGCTCCTGTGCTGCTCCCTCGAGGCCTCCAGGAGGGTGCCAGAGCAAATAAAGGTCCCCATTCCTTCTGAATCCTGGGAATATGGGGGGCTTAGGGCAGGATGGCTTCGGCCTGGGTGCAGCCATGGTCTCCATGCTGGGATGTGGCGGGACCTTGAGCGAATTTTTGGCTGCCTCCTGACTTGGTATCTCAGCCAAAACAACTGCGGGGAGGTTGTGGTGCTCTGCAGATAATAATTAGCTCTTCCCAGCTGTCAGCCCCAGCTCTTTGTGACAGCAGGTCTCTTATCTCCCTTCCACACGTGGGGAAGCCAAGGTGCTCCCAGGGCAAGTCCTTGGCCCAGGGACAGGCAGGTGAAGCAGGGATGAAAACCAGGAGCCAGGATCTGCTGTGGGGGTCTCAGGGTTGGGCGGCTGCCAGCTGGAAACACCCCCAGCCTCCTCCTCCCCTCGAGGAAATCCTGAGGATGGGATCAGAGAGCTTGGTTCTCCACGGAAAGAGGAGCCACGTTTGGCCCCCTCCTTTCCCTGTTTCCACCAGAAAACCTGTGGTTTGTCACTCAGGCCTCAGGATGAGCCAGGGGAGAGGGAAGGACATTCCTGCAGGTTCGCTCCAGAGCGTTTCCCGGCGCGTTACAAAACGTGGCATAAATAATTAAACCCCCAATTACCAAAACAAAGGAACGAAGTGCATTTCGGAAGGATTTTCCACTCACATTTCGTGCTTTTTGTTCCCCTGCCGTGGCGCCTTTAAGATTATTTTACTCACACTGGGCGTGAAATCCCTTCCCGAAGCAGCAGCCTGTGGATCCACGCCCTGATCCGCAGGGATACAAGTGGCTGTGGAGCCTCAGCAGCGGCCAGGGGGCTTCACCTCCCCACCCAAAATCCCTCTGCTGGAGGCTGAGGGTGAAAACCCACCCAAATCCGGGGATAACAGGCCTTGGTGGAGCCTTGGGAGGGCTCTGAGCGTGGCACAGCAGAGATCCAGCAGCGCTCCCGGGGATGCTGAGCCCTTCAGCGCTGGTTTTTTGGGATTGCAGCCACGCAGGGGGTAGGAATGCCTTTCACCCCCCGTCCTCCCGGTTTTCTCCTCCTCTTTGCTGGGAAAGGGGGGCCCCACAGAGCCCCCCCAGCTGCCTGGTTTCACCCAGAGAGAAAACCCAGAGAGTTCTTCCCATGGAAGAAGTGACTCGGGGGTGAGGACACGAGGAGCAGAGCCAGGCTGGGGGTGAGGGGACAGATGTCCCAGATGTCCCAGATGTCCCGTGGCCGTGGGCGTGATGGATGAGCCGAGCTGGAGCAGCTTCTCCCTCCCTCTGGCAAAGAAAGGGATCCTTGTGGGCACCGAGGGCTGTGTCCCCCGCCAGCCCTGCCCTTGTCACCCCGCTCCTCCAGGCACAGGGGTGAGGAGAACACCACCCCATGTCCCTAAAAACAAAGGCTCGAGGCGGCTCTGGGCTGTTTTTCTGGGATCCAGCCGGTGCAGGGGGATGTTTGGGGGTCTGGGCAGAGGGGGGGTGAGCCCTGTGCAGCCCCTCTTCCCTCCCCACGTCCCCCCATCCCTGCTGTTGGCACCGGAGGGACAACATCTCCCTCGTGGGGACGTGGCAGGGAGTGTGAGGGGGTTCAAGCCCCCGAGCTGGGGTGGGAAGGGGAGTTTGGTGCCGAGGTTTTGGAGCTGCTGTTGCCCCCCTGGGAGCTGGCAGGACCCCGGGACGGGCTGTGCTGGGGCACAACCTGGGGCACAACGAGGCCGTGCAGCTTCGCTCGGGATCAAAAGGTCCAGTTTGTGCATTCTGGAGAAAAACCCCCACAATAAATCCACACACTCTGATCCTTGCCCGACAGACACCCACCCGGGGCTGGAGGCTGAGCCCCACCACAGGAGTGGGGTGTTTTGGGGGCCGTGTGTGGGATGTTCCCCTCCCTACACGCGGGAACAAACCCCCAGTGTGTGGGGTTGTTGTGTCCATGGGGCAGAGGAGGGGCTGCCCCTCTGGGGGGGGCACAGCCCTGCTCCCCATCGCTGTCCACGCCGTGTTTCTCTCTCAGATCCCTCCCGCTGCTGCTCTTTTGTTTCAGATTTATGATTTGTTTGCTTGCTCTTGATTTATTTGTTTATTCCCCTCCATCCCCGGCAAACGCTCCCACCTGGACCGCGTTCATTCATGAATCTCCTCCTTTCCTGTCCCTAACCAGGGCTCGATGGGATTGCAGGAGGGAAGAAGCCAGGACTCTGTTCCCTTTGTTTAAAGTCTCCAGGTCAGTACCGGGGCCGGGGGCCGGCAGGGTCCTTCCCCCCCACCCTGCTTGTTTCATGTTTGATGTTCGCTCCCTCCCCGACCCTCTCCCACGGGCAGGGGCCGTGCCGGGCGAGGGCAGCACCTGTAGCTCGTTGGGGTTTTTTCGGGGTGTTTATAGGACGGTGCTGCCTGGTTTCTGCTTTGCATCGAAGCCTCAGCTCCCGCCCTCCTCGCAGGAAGGGGATGGGTTTGTGGAGTTTTTTCCCCGGAGGGGTTCCCGGTGCTCCTGGAAGGATCGGCTGCCTCTCCACCAAATGGAGTTTGCGAGGTTTGAGGTTTTCCTCGTTGCGTTTGGGGAGGAAAAACCTTCCACAGGGAGATGTTGGCCCTCTGGGGGTGAGGTGGAGAGGCAGGTGCCTTCCCCAGGAGCTGCCTCTGGAAGCGTGGCTGGCTTAGGGAAGCTGTGAGAGGGGAAGTGTGGTGGAATCTGTTCAGCAGCAGCTCCTGCTGGGTCTGTCATGACAATAGAATTTATTTCGGTGGCATCTGTCGGCCTCTAATGGGCTGGGTGTTCCCATTGCCAGGGATTGCTCTGGAGTCTCTGGAAAGACTTCAGCAGTTCCTCTTGGGGAGGCTGAGGAGTTCACCAGAGCCCTGTCACTCAGGGCAGCAGCTCCCAGATAAAATAATCCCGAGAGGAGCAGCAGTGGCACCAGTCAGTCCTGATCCAGGTGATCAGGAAACAACCTGCCTTCAGGAAAACCTCCTTTTCCTCTGCGTTCCTCTGCATCCGTGTTCTCCAGGAGCCCATCCCAAAGCCATTCCCTGATCCAGGTGATCAGGAAACAACCTGCCTTCAGAAAAACCTCCTGTTCCTCTCCATCTGTGTTCTCCAGGAGCCCATCCCGTAGCATTCCCTAGGGCTGGGAGCTGCAGGCATCCTGGAGGGCCATCAGCCTGCACCATCCCACTGCCTCCTGCTTCAGGCTGATTTCTCTGGGAATTTGGTGGCCTCCTGCCCTGGAGCAGGTCGACTTCCAGGGCTGGTGCCAGCTGGAAGCTGAGGGGAGCAGCACCAGTGTCTGTCCGTCCTGAGGGACGCCGTGGCTGTCAGGCAGCTGCAATCCCAGCTCAGGCAGGGAGGAAAACCCAGAGGTGGAGGAAACCACCAAGCTTGTAATAGGTGGGGTGTCCCAGCCCTCCTGACACGAGACCCTGCTCGGTGGAAAGCCAAGGCACTGGAACAGCGCTCTGGAATTTAATTGCCCTTCCTGCAGCTGTAACGAGCACATCGTCCCCAGACGGGAGTGGGGGAGCAGGATGGAGGCACAGGCCGTGCATCCATGGGGGGATCTGCCCCCAGCTCTGTTCCAGCTCCTTTGCTGTCCCAGAATGACACGTGCAGTGGGTGTGTGCACGTTTGCCCCCCAAGCTGGAGAGCACATTGTGGAGAGCACATTGCACGGCTGCTCCCGTGGGCCCACGTGGGAAGGAAGGTTTGGAGTCTTGTGCTGGTGGCTCTGGCTCCTGTCGCTCTCCCCGGGAGCTGGGAGTCTGGCAGCACTGGTGGTTCCATCACTGGTGTTCACTGGGAGCTCTGCAGGTCCTGCTGATGCTGAATCAGCTTGTGGGCACCAAGGTCTGTGTCCCCCACCGGCCCTGCCCTTGTCACCCTGCTCCTCCAGGCACGGGGGTGAGGAGAACACCACCCCACCTCCCTAAAAACAAAGGCTCAAGGCGGCTCTGGGCTGGTTTTTGGGATCCAGGCACCACCTGGGCTCAGCCAGTGCAGGGGGGGAAGTTTGGGGGGTCTGGAGAGAGGGGGGGTGAGCCCTGTGCAGCCCCTCTTCCCTCCCCAAATCCCCCCACATTCCCCACGCTGGTGGGGAAAGCAGCCTAATGGTGATGCTTTTTTTGGGGAATTCAGGTCATTGAATGGATCAGGCAGCACCTGGAGGTGTTAAAACCAGCACAAGTAGGAAGGTAGAGGGGAGGGGGTGAAGGTCATGGGTAGGATCTGTGGGAATTGTTGGGCTTGTGGGATCTTCTCAGAGCAGAAGAGACCCTTCTGATCACCCCTTTGACCCCAGCGAGCCGGAGGCTGTGAGGTCTCAGCAGCAGCTCCTGCGTCGTGACCGTCAGTCCCGAGCGGGCGTTTATCTTCCCAAAGGATGCTCTGCCTCGGTTCAGGGGTGGGAACGATGGAGAAACCCCCTGCCTGGCCCCGTTCAGCACGTTTGCTGTCTCTTGTCTGCCTTTCTGACGCTGCAGCTTCCAGCTCCCGGGTCCTGTCCTGCCTCTGTCTGAACAAGATTAAAGAGGCGCCGCGCTCGGGAGCGGCGTCCTCGTGGAGGTGAACGCACAGCCGGCTGTAAGGTCACCGTGCAGCCGTGTAATGATGCCACTTAATGAGCTTGTCTCCCTGCAGAAAAGGTGGCTTTGACCTCCCTGAAGGGTTGCAAACACCTGCTCAGACTGACAGACCCGCAGCTCGGCGACGGAAAGCGGCGCCGCTCTTTGATCCCGCCTCGGGTTCCGGCGGGGATGTGGCTCGGAGAGGCTCTGGAGGCACCCAGGAAGGGTTTTGAGGTGTCTTGGCGGTGTGGAGGCTTGGCTTTTGTTCCCAAAGTCTTGTTGAAAGTCAACAGGATGCAGCAGGGACTTGTGAGGAGGAGCTGGGGGGAAGGAAAGGATCGTCCATGACGGGGCTGAGCCGGGGAGTTCCGTGTACCCGGAATGTTTGGGATGCTTGGCTTGTTGTTGGCCCAGGTGAAGGGGCAGTAGCCACAGGCAGGAGAAATACTGGCCCATACAGAGCAGAGGACAAGGTTTCCCAGCTGCCATGGTGTCCCTTGGGATATGGGGAGGGGTTGTCCCCATCCACCAGTTCCCGCTCTCCTCTCCCCTTCCCAGAGCTCCCCAAGCCAGGACACTGAACCAGCCCCTGCTGCCTCAGTCCTCCTCCCTGTCAGGCAGCCCAGGGAGGAATAATTCACAGAGTCAACAGCTTTTTAATATCTCTGTGCTTCAAGACAACTTCCAGTGCACTCCTTTGCCTTTTAATTAAAATTATTGCTTCTCCCCTCACGTGCATCTTCCTCCCCCCCTGCCAAAAACCAGCCAACAACCAGCCTGCCTCCTCCTCCTCCTCCTCCTCCTCCTCCTCCCTGGTGCTGTTTGAGCTTTCCAACCATGGACTCTCCTGGGCTGGAGCCTCGTTGGCTCCTGTCCCTCGTTGCCACTCGGCCACAGCTCTTTCCTGCCCGATTTATTAAAAGTGATGGAAACAGATGCTCCAGGACCCTTCCCTGGTGTAAACGGGGGCGGCTCCGCGGGTGATTTACGCCAGGGGAAGGTCTGGCTCGCTGCTCCAGTGGCTGGGTGGCACGGCAGGACCATGGGCTGGTGGGCACGGGGGGCAGGCGCCTGTTCTTCCCCCAGGGCAGTGCCAGAGCAGCACTGCCCGGATCCACGGGCTGCCTTTCCAGCAGACCTGGAGAGGGCTGGGGCCGGTGGGCTGAGCCCCCCGTGTGCCAGTGGATGCACAGGCAGTGCCCAGAGAGCCCCAAAGCAGAGGTGGGAGCGGGTGGGGGAGGCTCTGAGCCCCCTCCCGGGCTCCCCGCGGGGCTCCTGCAGCTCCCGCTGCAGCTCCAGACGTGTCAGCGCCGGCGCTGTGCCTGTAATTACTGTGTGATGTGCCGGAATTAGCCCGGGAGCCGAGGAGTTCGGTGCAGGCGTGAGTGTCCTTGGCTGCCTGCGGGGGGTTTAGCGAGTGCGAGGCCGTGGGCAGAGCGGAGCCTTCCATCCCCTCCCGGGCTCGGCTTTCCCCCTCTGCTGCTGGGGAAGGACGGGAGAGCAGCGGGGGCACCCCCGCTCCTGGGGTTTGGGGGGGTGGAGAGAGGCTCCAGGGTGTCGGGGGCGGCTGTTGCGTGGAATTGTGGAATCACAGAGTGCTTTGGGCTGGAGGGGACCTTAAAACTCATCCAGTTCCACCAGGGACACCTTCCACTAGCCCAGGTTGCTCCAACCCCCCCTGTTTCATCAGGTGAGACCCCAATTCCACACCCTCAGGGTGAGGCTGAGCTGGGCAGCACCCACATCCCTCCCTCTTCCCAGAACTCCTCCCAAACCACAGGGCTGAGCTTCCCCGTCCTCCAAACCCCATCTGAGCTCCCCAAAAGCGTTTTGTCGGCGCAAACCCCTGTTTTGGAGCCACACGACGCCCCCAGGAGGGCTGCACAGGCTGGAGCATCCCTCGGCTCCAGGCAGATCTGTCCAACCCCCTCATCTCCTGCTTCCCTCGCCCGTTTTTTTCCCACTTTTCTGGTTCCTCAGCTCCCCGTCCGTGGCTCTGTGTAAGCCACGACTCCCCCCAGCCTGTGCCAAGGTATTAAAAAGCCTTTATCGTAGTCCAGGGCCTGTAATTCACAGCACAAGAACCAATAAATAGGAATGATTCAGAATCATTTAGCAGCTTCTGCTCAGGAAGAGCGAGACCAGGACCTCAATTAAGCTATTTGTAAATTGTTAATTTAAGCATTTCACTCAGATGCCTTAAATTGTTCCCTCCTGCAGTTTACAAATGGGTAAAGAGCACAGAAATATAACTGGAGCGGTGGGGAAATGCCATTTAGTTGCTGTTTTTGGCAGTGGTAATAGCACTGTAGCTAACAGAGCTTTGATTTAAATCAGAGTAAACCAGGGCTGCCTCGAAAGGAGGATCAACCCCGGGAGCAGAGGTGCCCAGGTGAGGAGGGTGGGGGTGTTGAGGGTGGATCTGGGAGCTGCCAAAGTGCCAGGGGAGCCCTGGGATCTGAGTCCCTGTGCAAGGGATGCTCCCTGTGGGTTTTTTTTTCCCCTGTGCCCTGTGAAATAATTGTTAAACCTGGAGGAAATATAGGAAATATCTAGGGTTTTGGGTTTTTTTTTAAGCCAGGGGATGGTTTCCCTTCTGGCCAGGTGAGGTTTGGCTCTCCAGGTGGGTGAACAGCAGCATCCCTGGGGGGTCTGGGTGGGTGCAGCTCCCAGGGGTTGGTGTGACCCCCCTTCCCCCCCCAATTTCCCCCCTCCTGCAGATTTGCTCAAAGCACAAGACATGGAGGGTCTGGCAGCGGCACAGCTCATCGATGCCAAAAGGATTTAGGAGCCCTGAAGGTCTTCCATGGCACTTGGGAATTCTGCCCTCACCGAAGGGAGCAGGGAAGCCGTGGCTGCCCCACCCTGGGAGCGTCCCAGGCCAGGCTGGACAGAGCTTGGGCAACCTGGGCTGGTGGAAGGTGTCCATGGCAGGGGGTGGGACTGGATGAGCTTTAAGGTCCCTCCCAACCCCAACTATTTTGGGATTCTTTCTGTGATTTGAGGCTCCGGGAGGAGGAGGGGCCTCGTGCCCCCAAACCCCAGCGCTGCCCTTGCCGAGGCTTTGCCTCTGCAGAGCTAAAACTGGGAGCTCCTTCCAGGGCCCTGGACCAGGACCTGCACCAGCTGCTGCTCCTGGAACGTGTCCCCTCACGTCTCCTGGCTCGGTGGTGGATGTTTGAACTCAGAACCGGGCGCTTTTCCTGCGCCCCCCCAGGTGTGGCGGGGTGAGAAATGGCTCTGATTAGAATTTAGAAGACGGTCAAATGCAGCGAAACAAAGAACTTTATTAACAGCGCTCTGGGTGCACGAACTCGTGACCTGGTCCGAGCACCCCGCCCTTTGTGGGGTCCTTCCTGTACCTTCTTGGTTACCACAGCGGGGTTGGATCAAGGGTTGGGCTTGATAATCTCGGAGGTCTCTTCCATCCCGGCTGATTCTATGATTCTATGATTCTATGAGCTGTTAAATATTCCACAGGTGACAGGTATTTTACCTTAAAAGGTGATTTTTCGAACTCAGGAGGGGGTGTCACCCTCCCTCCTGATGGATTGATGACCCTCTGTGCATGCACAGAGGGGTCTCTCTGCACACCAAGGCCGGCCAGGTGGTGGCCAGGTGGCTCAGAGGGTGGCCATGTGGCCAGGGCTGTATTTTTCCATTTTTCCATTTTCCCCTATCCCGACTGAAATGGGGGCCTTTCACCTTCCAGCCTCCACGAGGCGCCTGAAGAAACCCTGGAGTTAAAATGAAAGGACAGAAAATCCCGCTGCCCTCTGCTTTCCACAGAAATTCACAAACCCAGACGATTTATTCCTCACGGCCGGGATGAGGCTCCGCTCCCGCCGCGGAGAGCGGGATTTGGTGCGGCTGTGCCGAGCAAGTGAGCAAAGGCAGAGGGTGCCGGAGCGTGGTGGGAGCAGAAGGACTTGGTGCGGTGCCACGGCGCCGGGTGGGAGCCGGTGGGCGCGGCGGGCGCCAGCCGGGCCCCGGAGGTGTCGCCGGGGACGCCGTGCCAGGCACCGCTCGGGTTGTGCAGTTTTGGGGAACAAACTCTCGCCTCCCGGCTCCTCCAGGCGGGGTTTTGGTTTCCTCACCAGCTGGGGAGCAGAGCCCCATCCCCAGAGGGTGCCGGGGCGGCCACGGGAACAGCTTGGGCTGCGATGGAGCCGAGCTCTGCCGCGCCGGCTCCCGTGGGAGGCTGGCGGGGCCCTGCGGGTGCCAAATCCTCCCCTGGGCTCCACCTGCCACCCTTGGCAGGTCCCGTCTGGGCTCTGTGACGGGCCCTGCCAGCGCTCCGGGTGCTGCCAGCCTCAGCAGATGTTCCCTGCAGCCACGTGGCGCCGGTTCCTCTCCCGCAGATCCGCAGGCTGAGCCATCCTGGGAGCTGCTGCCTCCACACCTCCGGGTTCTCGCTGGGCTCTGAGAGAGTTTTTTTGTGACTTGAGAACTCACCAGGCATCAGTTGGCTGGGTTTGATAAGGAACTGCACTTCCTGGCCCTTCAGCTGTGACATGCACCGAGCCCTGTGCTGCCAGAGGGTCTTCCGTGAGTTTCTTTTTTTGCCCCATCTGGTTTCCTCCCGTTTCTGAGAGCGGCACATCCAATCCGTCTGCTGGCACGGTGCCCTCACCTGCCCCTGGAACGGGAAAGGCCTTTCTGTCTGCCCAGCTCCAAGCTGCCCCACGCCCCCATCGTGCCTGGGTGAGGGTCTTTTTCCCACTTGTGGCATCCCAAGGGTTGGGATAAGGTCTGCTCTGAGCAGCCTGACCCGCAGTCACCGCTCCCACAGCCACAGGCTGTCCCACCCTCCGGTTTGGGCAGAGCTCCTGTCTTGCCGTGGGTTTTCCTGGCACAGTGATGGGCATTGTTGTGTGAGGAGGGGGAATTTGGGCGTGAAAAGTGCTTCCTGATGAGACACTGATTTCCCATCAGGAGCTCGGTGTTGTCCTGGGGCGGACGCTGCAGTAGAGGCTCCTTCTCCAGCCACCTCCTGCTTCCAGTGCCTGGGTACAGCAAGGAAATGCTGTGTGTCTGTCTGTGCCCAGGCTGTGTGTCTGTCTGTGCCCAGGCTGTGTGTCTGTCTGTGCCCAGGCTCAGAGGGCGGGCAGAGCGACTGCTGCAGGAAATGCTCAAATCCCCAGTGCCACTGGGAGTGGGGCACATCCATTCCCAGCGTCCCACCCCAGGGCCTGCGGGCCATGTCGGGCACAGGCAGATCAAACCACCTGCAGCCTGGCTGAGTTCTGGCAGTACTTTCAGTGCCAGCCCACTCCTGGCTAACTCCTCTTTTCCTCTGGGGCATCCCTGGCTGCTTGGCGTGGCAGATCCCTGATCCCCCTCCCAGCATCCCCCTCCCAGGAGCAGAGCTCTCCGTCTGTCCCCGCTATCGTGTCCTTGGAACGAGGCACAATAGACCCTCTGTGCGTGTGTGAGGGCACCACATGTGTGAATATTGCTGTATAGACTGCGTGTGCCGCCCCGGGGGAGCGACACAAAGCTGTGCTGTCTGTCCCAGCCCCGGGAAGGCGGCTGAATTCCCGCTCCCTGAGTGTCCCACTGTTCGGATCCCAACCGCCGCGATCGGCGCCGGGGCAGAGCCAGGGCTCATTGTGCTGGGGGCTGTACACGGGCATTGTGAGGAGCAGTCGTGGCTCTGAGGAGTTTATAGATTGACAAGAACGTGGGGGAACTGGCTGGTGTGTGGAGGAGAGAGCGCTGCTCTTCCCAGGACCCGGTGCCAGCGACTGGAGAGCGGGCACGGAGCCGGGAGCAGGGCGTCCTTCTCCCCCGCGGGCACATTTCGGGGCTGGTGCTGTCTGGAAGCAGCTCCTTGGGAGCTGCTGAGAGCAAAAGCATGTCTGGTGTTGCAGGTGTAAATGCAGATCTCACCCCGACGGGTGGGAGCTGCTTTTCCCAGCCTCTCCCTGGGAATTGCCTCATGGACACGCAGCGTGTCCCGGCCCTGGTGAGGGTGAGGTGTCACCCACCGGTGGGGGTTGTGTGTGCTCTCGGGTGGTTCTTGTCACCACCCTGCCAGCTCAGGGTTGAGCCGCAGGCAAGTCGTGGCCTTGGGAAGGCCCAAAGTGGGAAAACTTCCCCCCGGATTTAAAAAGAGGCTTTTGCCTCTGTTACTGAGCGTATTTAGGTGGGTTTTCAGGGTGCAAGTGATGGTCTCCCTTCCCGCTGTGACGGCAGGACCCTGCTGGGATCTGTCTGGGCGATTGTCCGTGGTGTTGGCACAGCAGTGCCAGGTGACTCTGGTGGCACCTTGGGTGGTGCCTGGCACCCGCTGTCGCTGCGGTGAGGGAGGTGCTGGAAGTGTCCTGGTGTAAACCTGGGGGCTCGGAGCCCCCTTTGGCTCCTGCCCCAATCCTGCGGCAGCTCCATTCCCTGTGAATTGGGGGACAGGGACAGGGACAGGCGCTGCTCTGCCCCCCGGGCCCTGGGGACCGTCAGTGCCGCGGGTGTGGCAGCTCGGAATCTGCAGGCGGGCGCTTCCAGCGGCTCTTCAGCCACAATAGAGGCAATTTACCCCTCATCAGCAGAGCAATCAGAATTAAAAGGTCACCCCATCCTCCGGCCCTCCCCGCAGCGGGACTGCGGGAGGGAGCGAGCCAGGTTCCAGGGATCAGCGGGAAGGACAATTAATCCTTGCTGCCGGCGGTAACCCTGTTTGTCTTCCAGCATTTTCCTCCACACTCCTCAAGCCCCCGAATCTCCACCTTCAGCTCCGTGAGCCCTGTGCCGTTCCTGTGGCAGGGAGCCCGGAGCATCTTCCCTGGAGCTCCAGGTCCTGGCCCTCAGGAGGGCTGGACAAGCTTCCCAGCCCTGCCACTGACCTGCTGCTTGTCCTTGGTCGTGTTTCTTCACCCATTTGCTGCCCTGTGTTGACTCAAAGCTTTTTGGAGCAACTCCTGCACAGTGGGCACAGCCAGTGCACGTAGCACTCAGGTAATATTGTCACAATATATAAATGTGGAGGGAAAGGAGCCCTTGGCCCCAAACTAAGGGAGAGAGGGGTAAAAAAGGCCCCCTCTGCGTGTTCGGGGTGCAGGAACAGGCTCAGCTCTCTCCAGAAGCGCTCAGCAAAGAGGAGAATGAATTTTTGGGAGGGTTTGTCATGGCAGAGCGTGTCATGAATGTGCCTGTGCCAGCCGTGACTCATGGCTGCGGCTGTTAGGGAGCCTGGAAGGGCTCCAGCAGGGAGATCTGGCCTCCAGAGTTTCTCCCTCCTTGCCCTGCCAACTGCTGGGCCCCGAGCCAGGAGCGCTCCTGGCCCTGCTCCGCCCGTGCCTCAGTTTCCCCGGAGCGAAATGGGGGCAAAGCCAAGCTGTGGGGCTCTGCTGGGGGGGGTTCCTGGGCTCCCAGCTCTTCCCCCCCGGGGCTCTCTGGGCTGTGGTGCCAAGGCTTGAGGGGCTGTGAGTCCATGAGGGAGCTGTGGCCGGGGAGGGCTCTGGGAAGCTTCGGGAAGGGTCACTCCGAGCCCTGCCAGACCCACCCAGCAGTGGGGTGTGACCTGACCCGGCTGAGCTCCGGATCCAGGGCCATGTCCTGGGGACAAGCCTTGGCAGCGAGGCTCTCCTGGGAGGCAGATCCTGGTTTTCCCTCTCCCGAGCTCCCTCGGGGAGGGAGCAGCTGACAGCACAGGACTGGGGGTGTCCGTGCCCGGGGCTGGGCAGCTCGGTGACATCAGGCTCTGGTGCCTTGGACCCTCCAGGCTCGCTCCTGGGCGTGCTGGGATCGCGGGGAAGAGCTCCTGGAGTGGCACTGGCAGCCTGTGGGCACTGGCAGCTCGTGGCACGCCCCTGGCAGCCCTGCCTGGGCAGGGCAGGGAGGGCAGCGCGACAATCTGCCCGCGCCGCTGGCAGTGCCCGGCCCGGCGCTGGCTGCCCGCCCATGTGATGTGTTTGAGGGGGCACGCTGACATTTCCCAGGGGATAGGGAAAGAAAAAAAAAACAAACCAGAGACCCGCAGGGAGCTCTGAGTCAGAAGAGAGATCAGAGAGCAGGAGTCGTCCGCGCGGAGCGGAGGGATAAACCCGGGGAAGGGGGGGAAAGTTGTCGGGGCAGGGAGAGGATGTGAGGGAAAGCGCCGGCTCGGAGCCGGGAGGATGCGATGGGCGCCGGCAGAGGAGTGGTGGTGGCAGGGAGCGATGACGGCCATGGAGACGGGCCTGGGAGCCCCTCGCTAGAGCAGGGACGGGAGGGGGCATCGCTCGGGAGCTCCGGCGCCCACCCGGCACCGCCGCGGCTCCGCTTCCCGGCGCGCAGGACCCGGCGGTGGATGCGAGGTGACAGTCGCTGAGCGCCGAGCGAGGTCGGAGCCGCGAGATAAGGTCGGTAACAACCCACCCACTGCTCACTTGGGCTGCGCGGCGCGTGTTTAATAACGACCCGGCCCCGTATTTAATTAACATAAACAGCCAACGCAACCCGAGCCGTCTCCTCAGATTCGACTTGACGGGGACGCCGCCGCGTCGCTTTAAATGCCAAGTGATTAGCAAAAAACCATCTTTCGTTTGCCTTAAACATATGCCATAAGCTGCGTGTGTTTGTCGCGCAGATTTTCGGAGCCGTCTCCCGGTTCCTCCCCGGCTGCCTCGGGCGCGACCGTGACCATGTTTCCTCCTCCTCGCCGGGCCAGGCAGCCCCCCGGCGCTGCCCCCCGGGCCCTGCCGAGCCTGCAGAGACCCACCGAGCCCGGGGACTACCGGCTCGCTGCCCTGCTCCTGGGTATGGACCGGGGCGGGGGGATGTGGGTGCGGGAGGGGTGCAGGCTCCGGGGGCTCCGGGGGATGCTGGGCCCGCTGGTCCCGCGGGGACGGTCCCAGCCCCTCGCAGGGGAGGGGGGCTCTGCTCCGGGAGGGGTTGGATGGCGTGGGCTGAGGGATGATTGCAGCCCCTCGCAGGTGGTCCCTGCCCTGGGAAGAGGTGGATGGTGTGAGCTGGGGGTGGTCCTGGCCCCACACAGGGGCCAGGTGGGTGATCCACACCCCACACGGGTGGGCTCTGCTCTGGGAGGGGGCTATGGACATGCTGAGGATGGTCCCAGCCCCTCACAGGTGGGCTCTGCTCTGTGAAGAGGTGGATGGTGTGAGCTGGGGGGTGGTCCTGGCCCCACACAGGTGGGGTCTGCCCCAGGAGAGGATGGATGGCCTGGTGTGGGGGTGATGCACACCCCACACGGGTGGGCTCTGCCCTGGGAAGAGGTGGATGGTGTGAGCTGGGGGTGATCCACACCCCACACAGGTGGGCTCTGCTCTGGGAGGGCATGGATGGCACAGGCTGGGGATAATCCCAACCCCACACGGGTGGGCCCTGCCCTGGGAAGTGATGGATGGTGTGGGCTGGGGGATGATCCCAGCCCCACACGGGTGGGCTCTGCCCTGGGGAGGGGACAGGTAGCCCAGCCTGGGGATGGTCTCAGCCCTCGCAGGTGGGCTTTGCTGCAGGAGGGGATGGATGGCACGGGCTGGGGAATGATCCCCAGGCTCTGCCCTGCGTGGGGACAGTGGAGGGGGTTGTTCCCAGCCCCACACGGGTGGGCTCTGCCCCAGGAGGGGCTGATGGGGCGGGCTGGACTGGGCTGGACTGGGCTGGGCTGGGCTGGACTGGGCTGGGCTGGGCTGGACTGGACTGGACTGGGCTGGGCTGGGCTGGCTGCCCAACGCTGGTGGGAGGAGGAGGCAGAGCTGAGGCAGCTGCTGCTGCCCTCCTTTTGCTTGACTAAACCTCACTGCCTGGACAGCTTCTGACTGGCGCTGGTGGGAGGGCTGCAGGCTCGGGCTGTGGTTTTCTCTCCAATGTGCCCCAGCAGGGCAGGAGGGTGTTCTCAGTGCCGGGGGGAGAGGGGGTGGCACCTGCCCCTGGGACAGAGCAGTGGCCTTGTCCTCGTGTCACCTGCAGCATCCCACTCCGAGGTGGGAGGTGGCAGCAGGCAGGGAGCCCTGTGAGGACCAGGCAGCTCGGTGTCCTCGTGCCCTGCAGGCAGGGGGGACACGTCACATGTCCCCACAGCATCCCTGTCCCATGGTCTGTGTGCGCTGATCGGGCTGACAGCGAAGCCCTGCTGGATCCCACCCCATGTTTCCCATTCCTGAGTGTGTTCTCCTTGCATCTGAGAAGCTTTAGACGTGGCTCTGAGATATTTTTTTCCCAGCATTTCTGCTTTTTAACTAGCTGTGACTAACCAGGCTGGCACGGCAGGCTGTGACCAACCACCAACGTGCTACCTGTGCGCTTATAAATAGGGCCTGTTCTGCACACCCCCGTTCGGAGCATTCCAGGGCTCCCGAGCCCCTCCGTGACACCAGCCCAGCTTTTCCCAGCCTCTCCCCCGCAGCTGCCAGAGCCCAGCATCCCCCAGGTCCTGGCAGGAGCCCCCCAGAGAGGCAGTGCCCCCCAATTCCTGCCCGCAGGCTGCGGGAAGGGGGCTCAGCGCCGTGGCTGGACCTGCTGAGCTCCGGGATGTGCCTCCAAGCACATCGTGATGGTGGCAGTGCCAAGCCTCTGAAAGAGTTGGGCCCCTCGTGCCAAGGCAGAGAGGAGCTGAGGGTTGTGCTGGGCTGTGTGGTGTGGCTGTCCCTGCATCGCCGTGGTCCCCGACGCTCCGAGCCGGGAAAAATCCCCTTCCCAAGCGCTTCCTCACGGAGCTGAGCTCTTTGGTGACTCCAACGGGGGCCCAGACTGTGGGGCAAGGGCTGGCTACACCGTGGGTTTGGCTTGGATTCTTCCTTTCGTGGCTTCCTGGTCGGGGTGCTGGAGGGGTGGTCTCCTCCCTTCCCTTCCCTCGGCTCCGTGATGATCCGTCAGCTGGATTTGCTCCCAGCTGGATTTGCTCTGACACCACACGGAGTGGGAGCTGCTGTCAGGAGGCTCCGGCCTCCCGGCGGGGAGCGTGTGGTGAGCGTGACTGCACTGATGGCAGGAGGTGAGGGCACTGAGCAGCTGCCTGGGAAAACTGCCCCGGGTGCATCCAGGGAAACCACGGGGCGGGCACAGTGCATGGCTGGGCTCTGGCAGGAGCATCCCCCTCTGCCCGCGGCCCTTCCCTGCCCTGGGGGCTCTGCAGCCCCTCCTTTAGCCTTCCTCCCCAGGGACTTGTTGAGGTTTGGCTCTGCCTTTGATCCCAAGCTCTCCGAAGCAGAGCTTGCCCGTGTTTCCAGGCCGGCGTGGTGGTGCCCGGGCTGGGGGCACAAACCCCTCGGGGCTGCCCCCGAGGGGTGCAGGATGGAAACGAGGGATGCAGGATGGAAATGAGGGATGCAGGATGGAAAGGAGGGATGCAGGATGGAAAGGAGGGATGCAGGATGGAAACGAGGGATGCAGGATGGAAACGAGGGATGCAGGATGGAAACGAGGGATGCAGGGTGGAAACGAGGGGTGCAGGATGGAAACGAGGGATGCAGGGTGGAAACGAGGGATGCAGGGTGGAAATGAGGGGTGCAGGATGGAAAGGGCCTCGTGCCCAGCTCTGGGCTTTAACCTGGTGGTTGGCAATGTCTGTGGGACAGGCTGGAGGCTCCTGCTGGACCACTCTGCTCCTTCCCGTTTCTCCTGTCACCGAAAGGAGGAGGTTCAGATCAGATGTTAGATAAAAATTCTCTAACATCAGGGTGGGGAGGCCCTGGCACGGGTTGCCCAGAGAAGCTGTGGCTGCCCCTGGATCCCTGGGAGTGTCCAAGGCCAGGTTGGACGGGGCTTGGAGCAACCTGGGCTGGTGGAAGGTGTCCCTGCCCGTGGCAGGGGGTGGCACTGGATGAGCTTTAAGGTCCCTTCCAACCCAAACCATCCTGGGATTCTCTGATTGTGGTGGCCTTGCTCTGTTTAGTAACTTCCTCAGTGTCTCGTTAGAGAAAGAAACGATTCCTGTCCTGTCAGGAATCGATTTTTGATCTCGATGTGTGTCCCCTCCAGCCCACCCTCCTCCTCCTCCCCCTTCTCCTCCTCTCTGCCAACCCTTCCTCACCCCTGCCCAGCTCCGTGGCCTTTCCAGCCCCTGCCCTCTTGCTCTGCTTGCAGAGAGATGAGGATAAGACACCAACCCCCAGCCCTGCTGGCAGTCTGGGGTGAGGTCCTGCCGTTATCCCAGTAAATATGTGCAGTCACAGGATATCAGGAAGGCTGGAGCTGCAGCCTCCTGAGCCTTCCCTGTCCATCCATCCATGGAACAGTTTTGCAGAGGACATGGACACGCGTCTTCCCTGCCCTGTGCCACAACAGGAGCTGCTCTGGGGGCTCTTCCCTTCCACCTGGACCCAGCTCTTGCTTGCAGAGGGACCCCAACCCTGCCATCATCCCCCCACGCTCCCTGTGCCTGGGTGAAGAGAAATCATCGATTTGGTGTCTTGAGGGGGCAGTTTATCCCTTTCCCGGTGCCTGACAGCTTGGAATTGATTTCCAGGGGGGTTTGCCTGAACAGCTCAAGGTGGGAGCAGCAGGGATCTGGGCTGGGACTGGCTTTGTCAGAGCGTGGTGGGGACAGTGGTGTCCCTGGGGCTGAGCCCAAACCGTGGTGGTGCTGGGAATCCTCTTGGGAGACCTGCAGGGCAGGGGGGGTCCTCTGAGCAGCAAAATTCCCCCTCTCCAGGGGAAGGGGGGATGGAAACGGCAGCTTTGCAGGGGCAGCTTTGCAGGGGCAGCTTTGCAGGGGTTCTGGGGTCCAGCTCCTGCTGCTGCCTTGGGCTCATCCCAAAGGCTTCTCCCACCAGGCTGAGGATCGGGGGGGAGGGATCTGGCTCACAGGGAGACTGGGCTGTGCTTCACCACAGGGCTGGGGGTGAGTCACTGCCCCACATCCACACATCCCTGCACGGAGGCAGCCACACGACAGGGAGCCAGCAGGGGCTGCCAAAATCCTGGGAAAACTCCCAGTCCCTCTGGGACAGGCTCGGTACTGATGGTGACATCCCCCTGCTCCCACCCTGGGTTTGGCCCCCTCCCCTCTCAGCATCCCCCCTGCAGCTGGACCCGTGCTCTCTGCCTGTGCCTCAGTTTCCTTCTGCTCTCCAGAGCCAGGATGGACCCCCAGGCTCGGAGCTATTCCCGGGATATTCCCATCCCATCCCCTGCCAGGCCCGGGGTGGGAGACGAGCCCACAAAGTGGTTTGTGTTGGAGCTGTGAGGAGCCCGGCCCTGGCCATCCTCCCCTCTCCTTTATTTTTACCCGGCTGTTGGCACCTCCCCAGCTGCTGTGCCTTCCCTGCCAGCCCAGGGTGCTGCCGCCTCGTGCCAGGGCACACAGGGCTCCATCCTCCTCCGGCCCCGGGCAGGGATGTTCTCCGTGCCCAGAGGGTGCCGCCGGCCTCGGCCTCCTGCCAAAGGTCTGGGAGGACGCCGATGGCAGTGGGGAGATTTCCCTCAGCCGTCCTTCCCACGCCGTCTCTCCCCCTGTCCCGCTTTGTTTTCCCTTGGCTGACCCAGGGCAGCTCCTGAAGGTGCTGATCCCGAGCTCCGAGCGAGCATCCAGGTGTGCCGGCCCTTCCCTGGGCGCTGCCGTTCCCCGGGAGCGAGGAGGTGAACTCGTCTCTCCCGTTTCCATGTGCCCGCGCGGGCGGGATAACACCCGGCGAGGTGGGAAGCGGCTGCCGCTTTTTCCAGGGCTTGGCCAGATGGGATTTCTCCTTCACTTTGGGTTTTTGACAAATGACATGCGAATTTATCCGGTGGTTTCTCCCGCTTCCAAAGTGAAGGAGCTGCTTGTCAGGGCAGCGCCGTGGAGGGGTGCCAGCTGGACTTCTCTGAGCTCCAGCTGGGAGCAGCCAGTGTGCACCAGGACACGGAGCGGCTCCGGACTCCTTGTCCCTGTGCAGCTCCAGCGTCGGCAGGGCTGGGATTAGCGGGATGCAGGGAGGGTGCAGGCAGCATCCAGGGCACGTAGAGGCTGGGAACAGTCTGGATCACACACGGAGCACCACCGTGCACGGGCACTGTGCCCCTGCCCTTGCCCAGAAGCCAAGTGGCATCCTGGCTCCGGGGCTGCGGGGTCTGCGCTAACCCAGCTGGGAAGTTCCTGAGGAAACAGTTGGGGGGTGTTCTATTGTCCTTGGTTCTGCTTGAATTTGGGAGTGAAAGGCACTGGCGGGGAGCCCGCTGGCTGCTGCTGAGCCCGGGCAGTGCTGGGGGATCCTCAGGGATGGGGAGAGGAGGTGGCAGAGCCACAGCTCCATGGGCTTGCAGGGCATGGGGGAGATTTGTCCTGGGATGGATGTAAATGGTTCCTTAGGGGTGTTCTTGGCATCCCCTGGCTTTTCCCAGGAGGTTTGGTGGAGGGTGTCCATCAGCCCAGGAGCAAGAGGACGGTGGGGAAGCTCCGGCCCAGTCGCCCTCAGCTTTCACTCCCCGTGTTGCTGTGAGGGACAAGGAGACGGAGCAGACCCCTCACTCCCACATTCCCATGCTGGGATGGACCCTGGGTCTGTCCAGCTCCCGGCATTCCCATGGGACAGGGGCGTCCACAGCCCGTGGGCTCCGAAAACAGGGCTTTAATTCTCTGCGAGCTGATTTTAAGTGACCAGATCTGGTGGTGGCTGGACCCGTTCGGCTCATGGTGGTGGCACGGGGGGAGGGCACTCGTGTGTCCCCTGGTGTGGGGGCTGCCTTGTCTCTGCTCCTGGGCACGGTTTCAGTTGGATAACCTCGGGCAGCTGGGCAGCTCCCAGCACTCTTTGGATGTGGCTGTGAGGGTGAGCCCGGGGCAGGTCCTGGAGGGCACTTGACCGTCCCAAAATGAGCGCAAACAGAGCGTGGCTGAGCCAGGGGCGGGGACAGCAGTGGCTCTGAAGGTGCCTCTGAGCAACCTGATCTAGCGGAAGGTCCCTGCCCACGGCAGGGGGTGGAACTTTAAGGTCCCTTCCAACCCAAACCGTTCCAGCATTCTGTGATTTGATCCCAGCGGGTCCCGGCTCGGGAAGGGGTGGGTGTTTCTGCAGCACGACATGAGTTAAGTGCAGCGGCGCGGGAGCCCTGCAGGCTCTCCCTGCGCTTCCCATCCCTCCCTGCCATCCCTGGGAGCCCGGCTGCGGCGTGGCGAGGAAGGGGTTAGTGCCGAGCGGGGCTCTGGGTGCTGGGCAGCCTCCGTGGGTGCTGAGCAGGCAGCGCTGGCAGTGCGGCAGTGCAGCCTTCGGGAGGAAGCAAGTGCATCCCGCTCTTCCGGCTGCGTTAATGGCCGGGTGCGGGGGAGACGCATCGCTCCGAGGGGCTTCTATTCTCTCGCCTCCCTTTCTCCCCAGATGCACTCTCCGCTTCCCCTCCCCTCGCCCCTTTTTGTACGACCGCTTTCTCGGCCGATTTTTCATGCTCCGCTAACTGCCGGCGCTTTCACGACCCGCGCGAGCTTTTGCTGCCTCATGAAGATTTATGAAACTGCAGTAATAAACTGTGTTTGAAAAGATCCTTTTGATGATAAAGCCCTGCCGGGCTGCTGGCGGGGGGACCCGGGCGCACCGCGCCGCCGAGCCCGCAGCCGCTCCGACCCGGCGCGGCTCCCGCGGGGCAGCGCCCGCAGCACCGGGAAGGTTTTTGGGGGTCTTTCCCACCCTGAAGAGCATCACCTAAAGCGCGGTCAGGCTCCGGTGCCCCCGGCGCCTCTGTTTTCCCGGGAAGCAGGCGATGGCCGGACCCTGCTAGCAGCCCGGGGCCGTGCCCCGGCGCGGGTGACACCTTCTGCTGGCAGGTGAGGAAGATGGATGGATGAATCGGCAAAGAGAACCGCGTTCCCTTAACCTCCCGCTGCTCGGAGAGGGGCTGGCCAGGATTTACCGCGGGATTTTGGCTGTGGTGGGAGCCCTGCGCTCGGCCAAGGAGCCGCCTCCAGCCCCTGCAGAGCCCCGGGGGGCCGCAGCCCCCGTCCCGCCGGAGCAGCTTCCCGGCCGCCGTGGGAGCCGAGCCGCGCCCGCGGGTAAGCGATGGGACGGTCCCCGGGGCAGGGGGGGGACACATCCCGCAGGGACACCCTGCCAGGCTGGGCTGGGCTGGGGCACTGCCGAGGTGGGCACCCCGTGCAGGCTCCGGCCACCGGCTCTCCCACCCCAGTGACCTACTTGGAAGCAGCGTCGGGAAGCACTTTCCAGGGATGTGCTGCTGCTGCTGCTGCTGCTGTCGTGGGCAGCCCGTGTGTGGGTACCACTGCTCCGGCATCCCCGCACCCGGGGAGGAGGAGAAACAACTTTGTGGGGGGATTTTGGGGCGAGGGGATGGAATTATACCCTCGGGGCGAGTCCGTGAGGGAAGGATTAGCACCCTCTTCTCATGGATAGTGCCACGGAGGCACCACTGTGAGAGTGTTTTAGGGTCCCTTTCCCAAAGAACCCCCGTGGCCCAGCTGGTGGTTGTTTCCTTGTCCGATATCGTCTCTGGGCTATCTGGAGGGAAAAGGTGGCTGACATGAGGCCAGTACACGTGTCTGCAGTGGCTTTTCCTCCTCTTGCCTCGGAGGGGTTCTTGGATCTCGGGGTTCCTGGTGTTGGGGCTGTCTCTCCCTCCTTTGCCCTGGGGATGGATGTGGGAGCGGATGTGGCACAGCCGGGGGTGGAAGAGCCCCCGACGGGCTCCAGCTTGGCTCTGACCCCTGTGCAGCTCGTGCAGGGCTGTTCAAATCATCCTCTTTAGCAGTCGGCAGAGGGACAGCGAGAGCTGGCGCGTTCCACTCCCGGAGCATGTAATTAGGGAGCGGGGAGCTGCATGCTGATCAGGAGGAGGAGGAGGAGGAGGAGGGTGGGAAGGGGCTGGAAACGCTGCCCCATCCCAGGGCTGCTGAACCCGGGGCTGGTGGAGGCACCCGGGAGGTGGTTGCAGGGAATGAGCCCCTCTCACACCCCCCGGATCCCCGTCCCTGCCTTCTCCTCCGGCTCCAGGCCTCCTCGAGCCGCTCTCCCCAGCGAGGGAGAGGAGCTGCAGCTCCTTCCTCCCAGCCCTGTCACCGCTGCAGCTGGAGCTGTCAGGGTGGCCCTTCGTCCCTCTTTCCCAGCCTTCCCAGCGCACCATTCCGATGGGATAGGACAAGGCTGGGAGTCCCTGTGGCGCTCGGGGTCCGGCTCTGCCGAGGGGCTGCTTTGGTGGGGATACCACACTGGGCACATCGCCTGTGCCGGGGGGTGCTGGGGGTCCCACTGCCCCAAACGGAGCTGGGAGCACCCTGGCTGCTCCCAGGGGTGCTCCAGGGCACTGCCAGTGCTGGGGCTGGGCTGGGTGTTGGGCGCTGGGCACAGTTGCCCCCCAAACACGTCTCTGCTGCTTTGTGGTCAGAGAACAAGTGCTCGAGCGACCGGACGAGGGGGGGAAAGAGTTTTCTGCCTGATATCAGCAACCCCCAGGGAAAAAAATGTGTTCTGGGGCTGTTACATGAGGGGAGAGGTGAGCGAGCAGCTCCTGGGGCTGGGTTGGGGCGTTCAGGACAAATTGCTCCATCCGTGTTTCCCCTCAGTGCCGGGTTTGGCAGCGGCTCCGCAGCCGGTGGGACCCCGGGGCGATGCCCTTGCCCCTCTCTGAGCTGCCTTCTCCTCTGCCAGCAACGGGTCCAAGGTGTCCCCTCTGACATTTCCCTGTGCTGCTTTCCCTGGGGGAACTCAGGGTGTTTTTGATGTGCCCCTGTGACCCTCCCCTGTGACACGGGAACCCAGCGGGGCGAGCTGGGGAGGGAGGGGAGCTGCAGCTCTTCCCCTGTCTTCTGGGAAAGGGGGTGACAGCCTGGCCAAGGTCACGTTCAGTGGCAGGACGGGAGCTGGACTGGTTGCTTTTTGGAGGAGAAAACGGGAATTCAGGCTTTGGGATGTCCCCGTGGCATTTGCTGAGCGTGTGATGTTCCCGCTTGGCTCGGAGCAAACCCCCTTGTACGACCTTGAGCGGAGGAATCGTGTCCGTAGCACACACTGGAGTCCCATCCTGCGTTAATAACACCCGTACAAAGCTGATATGTTGGGCTGATAAATAATTAAGGGAGAAGGAGAAACCCTCTATGATTTGCTTGACGGGAGCTCTGGGAAGGAAGGGAGTGGGGGGGAGAAAGGACGAGGAGGGGGATGAATAATGGATCAAGGTTAAAAGGGGAGCGAAAGGGAAGCCTGAGCCCGGTGGAGCCCTGCAGCACACGCTGCCAAACTAGTTAGTGGTGGCAAAGACAGCTGGGACCGGGCCAGGGCTGGGTGACACCGGCTCTGATGACATGAGACACTCAGCAGTGGCTTTTGGGGTGGGAGAGGGTGCCCTGGAGCTGCTCTGCAGCGGGCACGGGGCTGGGCAGGGGCTGAGGGCTGCGGGGTGGCCTCGTCCCGCAGTCACCGAGGAGGTGCCAGGCGCTGGCAGCGCGTGGGGACTTCCAGGCATCCAGCACCGCTGAGCTTCCCTGGAAATCCGAGTCACAACGTGCAGGGAATGAATTATTAGCAAAGGGACGAGTCCCTTTTGCCTCCCTGTGTGTGTGACCCCCTGGCTGCCCCCCTGCCCCCTCCCTGCCTGCCCGGGGTGGGCTGAGCTCCGGGAGAGGGCTGGCACGGGGCAGAGCATCCCTGCAATGCCGGGTTTGGGGCCGTGGGCTGGGCTGGTCTCTGGGAGAAGCAGCTGCAGGATGGGGGGCTGAGCCCTCCGCGGGGGTCTCTGGCAGGGCATGGGGGGCCTGGCCCCCCTGGCACAGTGCCCACACTGACACAACACGAACCTCCCCTCCCCTCTGGCCTGATTTAATTTTCTTTTTGGTTTGTCCTGTGTCGTGTCCTCTGTCTGTCTGTGCCTCAGAGCAGCGCTCAGTTCCCGTGTCTTGTCTGTGCTGTTTTAATGACCCAACGCTGTTTAATTCCTGTTTCACTCTGAACATCGTGGTTTTGGTGGCATCCCAGCCCTTACATCCCCCCCGCTGCCCCGGCCCCTCCATCCCCCTTGCCCCCTCCACCTCCTGCCACCGCCAGCCCCGTGTCCAGGAGCGGGGACACCCCCTTCCCGTTCATCCCACCGCGGGACCACCCCGCTCCCAGCCAGCCCCAGCCACCACCCTCAGCTTAAACAAACCCTCCCCACCCCAAACCTCTGCGCCCCGTGTCGGGGGGGGGCCGGCCCTGACCCCGCTGTGCTCTGCCCGCCCCGCGCAGATCCCGAAAGGACGAGCAGCCACATGATCTCCGCCGACGATGCCGAGTACCCGCGGGAGTACCGGACCCTGGGCAACGGCACCCGGCGCTTCTCCAACGTAGGGCTGGTGCACACCTCGGAGCGCCGGCACACCGTCATCGCCGCCCAGAGCCTGGAGGCCCTCACCGGCCTCCAGAAGACGGAGATGGAGCGCAAGAGGGACGCCTTCATGGACCACCTGAAGAGCAAGTACCCGCAGCACGCGCTGGCGCTGCGGGGGCAGCAGGAGAGGATGCGGGACCAGGTGAGGGGCGGCTCCTGCTCGGGGTATGGGGTGAGGGGGGACAGGGAGCCCTTTGTGGTCCCTTAGGGGCGGCTGGAGGGGAAGGGGCTCGTGTGGGGGGGCTTGGATGGCGCGTGAGATTGGGGGGCAGGGTGGTTGTAGCAGCCTCGGCGGTGGGGGAGCATCCCCCAGGTGTGAGGATGAGCATTCCATAGGTGTGAGGATGAGAGTTCCACAGGTGTGAGGATGAGAGTTCCATAGGTGTGAGGATGAGCATCCCCCTGGTGTGAGGATAAGGATTCCACAGGTGTGAGGAAGAGCATCTCCTGAGTGTGAGGATGAGAATTCTACAGGTGTGAGGAAGAGCATCCCCCAGGTGTGAGGATGAGCATTCCATAGGTGTGAGGATGAGAATTCCACAGATATGAGCATGAGCATCCCCCAGGTGAGGATGAACGTTCCATAGGTGTGAGGAAGAGCATCCTCCATCCCTGGAGGGCAGCACCCCCTCTCTTCCCAGGAGTGGGGCTCTCCCACATGGATTTGTCCTGCAAACCCCGACTTTGCTGGGGAAGGGGCAGCCTGACCCCCCTGCCTGGGAGCTGCCTCTGGGATGCCAGTGCCTCCCCCCTTGGCTGCCCAGGAAGGGGCTGGGGAGCTCAGGGGGGCTGCAGGACAGGACAGGCAGAGGCAGGGAGGGGCTGTGGCTCTGCCCCAGCACATGTTGGATGGGGATGGATGAGGTGTGCTGGGGGTTGGCACCGTGCCCATGCCAGGACATCCTTTGGTTGTGTTCCCCAGGGACCAGCCGGTCCTCGGAGCAGGTGACACATCTGGGAGCCCTTCTGAAAGCAGCAGAGCCCGAGGGATGAACCATCCCTGGGGGTGACACCCCTCCCTGTGCCTGGGGGTGCCCTCGGGGTGCAGGGGACCCCAAATCCCCCTTGTCTGGGCCCCGTTTGGTGATAAATCCCCACCCAGACAGGGGAACACGGAGCATCCGGGGGAAGGGGCTGGGAGGAAACCTCAGATCATCCCCCACAGACCCCGAGGGAGGGAGGTGACGGCTCCCAGACCTGGCACAGCGGAAGGGAATCCAGCTGTGTCAGGAAAACCAGCAGCCTCGCTGCCTCCTCGGGGCTGTCACCTGCCTGGCACTGCCCCCCACGCCCCCAAACCCCCGGATTTTGGCTGAGGGGTGATTATTGATCAGCCCCACACGGGGCAGAGTCCAGCTCTGCCTCTTATGAGGGGGACCAGGGACATTCCCAGGCACAGGGTGGTACTTCCCAGTCAATAAATAGGATTTTTTTTTTTCCTGTTATTACAGGGATTTAAGGACTTTTCTTTTTTTTTTTAAATAAGCGGCGGCTACGAAAAAAAAAAATCCAGCTTGTGTTGGCTCAGGGTCTGATAAACTGCAGGGGGTTTTTATAAGGTGAAAGAAAGATGATCTGGATTCTGGAATTATCTGCTGGGGTGGTGGTGGGTGTCTGGGCATCTCTTGGCACCGGGCAAACCCAGCCAGGATTTTTGGGTCCCATCACTCCCCCACCACAAGCATCAACTACTTGCAGCTGGTACAGAAATCAGAAACCCCCCAAAATCCTACAAAATCCTATTTTTCTTCTTTTTTTTTTTTTTTGGCCCTCTTTTTTCCCCCTTTTTTTCTTCATTTCTCCCACAGGCAGTAAATAATAACAGGGAGAAATGATTCTAAAAACCCTGGAAACCTCAGGTGCCAACCTTTAAATGACATTGGGATCCAGCACTGGCTCTGCCTGAAACATCTGAAACTCGCTTTGCTATTCCAGAGGAGCCCGGGAGGTGTTTCAGATCCCAGGCTTTGCTGTTTTATTGGGATTTTGAAGACAAAGTTAACGTGTAAGAGAGTTGGTAACATCAGAGGCGAACAGTAACATTCCACAAATGTCAACAATCCCTTTTTCAGCCTGGCAGAGCCCGCAGCAAAAAGCACGGGAATGGGAAAGGGAGAGAAATGCTCGTTTTAAATTTGTGTGTTTAAAACAGAGCAGGGAAAATGAAAAAAAAAAAAAAATAAAATGCAGGGGAATAATTGTAGCAACCCCCATCAGACCTGTGGCAGATTTAAAATCCAGATGGGAGAAGGCGCTGAATGGGAATATTAATGATGAAGAGAGGAATGGGAATGGGATGGGGATGGGGGGCTGCTGGAGCGTGTTGGCTGTGGGAACTGGGGGGAAAATCCTGCCCTGGGAGGGGTAAATCCGGCAGGAGGGGGGTGGAAGTGGATGATCTTTAAAGTCCCTTCCAACCCCGGTGTTCTGTGATCCCGTGGTTGATGCTCTGGGAGTTGGGATTCATCCAGAGATTCTCTGTGGTGCCTCGTGTTGAGTTCACAGAAAGTTGGGAACTGCTGGGAAAATGAGGAATGAGTTAGAAAAATAAGGGACAGGTAGGAAAATAAGGAAAATAATGTTATGTTATTAGGAAAATAATATTGTGGTCCGTCCCTGGTTCTAATATTCCCGTTGCTTTCGGATGTGCTTTTCCCACACGGGGCTCAGCGGGGGAACTGGGACTGGGACTGGCTTTGTGCAGATGGATTCTAAATCCTAGGGAAAAAAGGGATTAGGGACTCATTTCTTGTCCGTAACCTGTAAAAAGCTGTGTTGGGATTAGACCTCGTCTGAGAGGATGCAGGGTGGGGTCGAGCCCCGGGGCTGAGCTGGAGCTGAGGTGTCCCTCTGAAAAAGTGTCTGGAATTTTGGATTTCAGCTTGTCCAGTTGTGCTGCAGGGAAAGGAAAAAAAAAAAGAAAAAAAGGCCAGGAAAAGGCTGGAAAGGCTGGAAAGGCTGAAAGGGCTGGAGCTGAGTGTTAGGAACGTGGTGGCGGCCGCCTGACGGCAGCAGATTTGCAGCTGCCCGGGATAAATCCGCCTGTGGAATGAATAAATAAGAGGCAGTGTGGATGTGCGGCCCCCAGGGACCCCCAGGGACCCCCAGCAGCACCCAGGGGGGCACAGAGGGGTGTGGGGCACGAGATGGGGCACGAGGGGGAGGGCAGGTAGGGATGAAGGTGGGGGGGAAGGTAGGGATGAAGTTGGAAGGGCCAGGCAGGGAGTGCAGGGATGTAGGGGGGGGCTACAGGTGGGGATGAAGGTTGGGATGAAGGTTGGGATGAAGGAAGGGAAGGTTGGGATGCAGGAAAGGATGAAGGTTGGGATGCAGGAAGGGATGAAGGTTGGGATGCAGGAAGGGATGAAGGTTGGGATGAAGGAAGGGAAGGTTGGGATGCAGGAAGGGATGAAGGGTGGGATGCAGGTGCCCATCCCTGTGTGCACATCCATGTGTGTGTGAATCCATGCATGAATCCATGTGTGATTCCCAGTGCCCATCCCTATGATTCCCTCTGCCCATCCCTGTGATTCCCTGTGCCCATCCCTATGCCCATCCCTGTGCCCATCCCTGTTATTCCTGGTGCCCATCCCTGTGCCCATCCCTGTTATTCCCTGTGTCCATCCCTGTGATTCCCAGTGCCCATCCCTGTGTCCATCCCTGTGTCCCTCCCTGATATTCCCAGTGCCCATCCCGGTGTCCATCCCCGTTATTCCCGGTGCCCATCCCCATTATTCCCGGTGTCCATCCCTGTGTCCATCCCAGTGTCCATCCCCGTTATTCCCGGTGTCCATCCCCGTTATTCCCGGTGTCCATCCCTGTGCCCATCCCAGTGTCCATCCCCATTATTCCCGGTGTCCATCCCTGTGTCCATCCCTGGATGTTCCCAACCCTCCCCCCCCCCCCTCCCGCCATTCCCTCCCGGCCCCGCCCCCCCGCGCGCTCAGCGCCCCCTGCCGGCGCCGCGGTGGCGGTGCGGTGCCGCGGTTGCCATGGCGACGTTGCCGCGGGCGGGGCGGGGCGGGGCGGGGCGGGAGGAGGGGGTGGCTCCGCCCCCTCGGCCCCGCCCGCGCCCCCCGAGCCGAGCCGAGCCCGGCGGGGCCGAACGGGGCCGAGAGGAGCCGGGAGGGGCCGAGCCGGGCCGAGCGGCGCTGCGGACCCCGCGGCGCTCACCTGCCGCAGGTACCGGGCGGGCGGAGCGGGATGGAGCGGGTCGTGTCCCCCCCCGGTGTCAGATTCTCCCCCCGAGCTCCCCTTCCCCGGCTGTCCTGGTGTGCTTCCCACCCATCCCGCTATGCCCCTCCCCAAAATTCCCGGTCGCCACCTGGAGATGCTGGTTGCCCTCTCCCCCACCCCGGCACCGACCGATCGTGTCCTTGCGCTGGCAGCGGGGCTCGGCCCCGGAGAGGGGATTGTCCCCCCTTTCCTTTAGCCCCCCTTTCCTTCAGCCTCTACTTTCCTTTAGCCCTCGCTTTCTTCCAGCCCCTCCTTTCCCTCCAACCCCCCTTTCCCTCCAGCCCCCCTTTCCCTCCAGCCCCCCTTCCCCTCCAGCCCCCCCCCTTTCCCTCCAGCCCCCTATTCCCCTCCAGCCCCCCCCTTTCCCTCCAGCCCCCCCTTCCCCTCCAGCCCCCCCCTTCCCCTCCAGCCCCCCCCTTCCCCTCCAGCCCCTCCTTTCCCTCCAGCCCCTCCTTTCCCTCCAGCCCCCCCTTTCCCTTCAGCCCCTCTTCCCCTCCAGCCCCCCTTCCCCTCCAGCCCCCCTTTCCCTCCAGCCCCCGTTTCCCTCCAGCCCCCCTTTCCCTCCAGCCCCCCTTTCCCTCCAGCCCCCCTTTCCCTCCAGTCCCCCCCTTTCCCTCCAGCCTCCCTTTTCCTCCAGCCTCCCCCCCTTTCCCCTTTCCTGGGGGTTCCCCCCATTCCCAGGCTGGCAGCAGGAGGGGGTGGCAGTTTGTGGCTGGCAGCAGGAGGGGGTGGCAGTTTGTGGGTGCCATCGTCCCTGCCTTGCCCTTTGGTGCAGCACCTGGGGGGTCTCACCGTGCCCCCCTCCATGTGCACGTGGGGGCCGTGCAAAGCCCCCGGTGGTGCCCATGCCAGGTCCCAGGGCAGCTCTGCGTCGTCACCTGTGTCCCTGTGCCCCCTCAGGGGACACTGATCCCCTCTGCCCCTCCCGGGCAGTGCAGAGGGGCAGATGGTGGCCTGGGCACGCAGCATCCCTGTGCCCTGCGGGGGTTTGTCCTGCCTCCAGCTCGCCTGGCTGGGCATCCTCCCCACAGGGCACCTGCCAGCCCTGCGGGGACCCCCAGGTGGGTACCCAAAGCCGGACCCCTGCAAGGGGAGGAACAGTTTGACCCCCACCTCGCTCCAGCCCCCTGAGGGGTGCCAGAGCCACACGGAGAGGTGCCCGTGGCCTCGGCATGGGATTGGCATCGCCTTGTCCTCGTGGGGTACCCGGCACGGGCAGGGTTGGGGGTCCCTGGGCACTCCACCTTTGCAGAGCCAGTGGGGCTGGTGGCCTGTGAGCGCTGCCTGAGGTGACCCTGGAGGCACGAGTGTGGTGGGAGAGGGGAGTGGGGTCCTCCCTTGTGGTTCCTGAGGTGTCATGTTGGTCTCCGGAGGTGGAGAGCGGCGGGAAGGGCTGTAATGGTGGAGCAGAGCGTGTGAGGCTGTCGGGAGTAACATGAGCGTGTGTGCCTGTCCCTGGAGCTGTCCCTATCGATTCCCTGATTCTGCTTTCCTGGGAGCAATTCCTGGCTGATTAAAAGAGACCTGGCCCACGGTTTGGTTGGGAACGGGGGAGCTGGAGTCGTGTAAAGCTCTGTGGGTCACCCCACTTCTCCTTGGTTGTTTGGTTGTTGGTTTTTTTTAATGGAACCGGGTCTTGAAGTCCCAGAGAAGTGGGTAAAAAATACGCTGGTGACAGTGATGGCAGCCCTGGGAAGGGCAGCAATGAGCCCATGGAATCATCTGGCAGGGAGATGCCCGGTAAATGCCCACGGGGGATTGGAGGTGGGATGCACCTGGAGCGCTCCTCCTGGCACGGCCACGCTCCCGGTGCTCCCCCTTCCTCACCGCGGTTCCTCCCTGGAAGGGCCGCGCGTATCCTTGTTCTCCGGCACACCCGGGCAAGGTGAACGCGTCCGTCCATCCCTGCCCCGAAGTTTCCTGCTGTTCCCAACCCCAACCCAATCTCCTTCCGCCCGTGGCCTCGGGGGTCCTTGCGAGACGGGTCCTTGCGCCGGTGTGGCGGGGCTGGGCTGGCGCGGAGCGGGCTGAGGGGAGGGAACGCCAAAGCCCTGCAGCAGCAGCAGCAGCAGCAGCAGCCGGAGCGGCAGCTCCGCCGTCCCTGCGGCTCCTCCAGCCCCGCTCCGGCGGCACCGGCAGCGTCGGGAGGGGAGCGGGGAAGAGCAGGTCGGTCTCCATCAGCCGCGTGTCGGGGTCCTGCCCCCCCCCAGCTTTGCTGCTGGCTGGGCAGGGGGTGGGTGGGCAGCGGTACCCCCGGGACCCTGCGGCGGGCGGCGGGGGGGCCGCGGCTGCCGTCACCCCCCCCGAGGGCACGGTTGCGGTGCTGGCGTGTCCGGGCGACCCCGCCGAGGATCCGGCCCTCGTCCCTTGGGTTTCTCGGGTGTTTACCTACAGGGATGAGCTTCCCCGGGTTTGGGGGCGCCCTGATGGAAGGGGGGAGGTCACCCCGAGGCTACCGGGGGTCGGAGCGCGGCGCTGCCGGCGGGGAGCGGAGCGGTGCTCGCTGCCTGCTCGCTGCCTGCTCGCTGCCGGGTTTACCCTGCACGTCCCTATTGTGTTGGTCCACCTACGCCGTGCCGTTGCCATGGCTACTCTGCCATCTGATCTGCCCAACTTCTGCCTGCTCTCCCTGCTTTCCCCCAAAACCTTTGGCCCGGGAGCAGGATGGAAGGTGGAGGACACCTTGACCCCTGCGGGGAGCTCCTGTTGGTGCAGGGGCCGGGTAGAGGTGGAACAGAGACACACACACCCCCCCTCCCGAGCGGGCTGGGGGTGTGCTGGGCACCAAACCTGGTCCCCAGGGCACCTGCAGCACGGGAGAGGTCCCTGACCTTGGCTGTGGAGGCTGCAGGAGGGAGGTTCTGGAGCCCAGGCAGGCAGTGGCATGGCTGCTCCTCAGCAGAGCGTGTCCTGATGCATTGCTCCGAGCAGACATTGCAGATCTGCTTATCAGGAAAGGAGGGGGCTTGAGGGAGAGTCAGGGATGCAAATGCACAGAGGTGTTTGGGCTCTGGTGTCACCTGGGCTGCCCCAGAGACACCACGCTGTAGGTCAAGGCTGTAATTGGTGCTGGAGAGCTGATGCTCTTGGAGGAGGAGGAGGGTGCGTGGGCAGGTGGAGGGTCCTGGAGGGAAAGTTTGAGCCGTGCAGCTGGGACAAGGGTCCCGTTGAGTGACTGTGACAGCTGGCTGTGGCTGTGGCATCTCTGGTGACACTGTGATGGCCATCAGAGCCTCTGGGGGCTGGGGGGTGGGGACAGGGGTGGCAAACCCCAAGGCTCTGCCTAAAGATGCCAGAGCAGCAAAACGAGTGCCTTGGTGCCCTTCTCATGGAGGGCTCTGGTTTGGGTGACCCACCGAGCCTCCTTAGGAGCCCAGGTGTGATGGGAACGAGCCCCAGCCCTCCTGCATCCCGTCCTGTCTCCACTGGCCTCTCTGCTGCTCAGGTCTGAGAGATCCTTGCAATGATTGTGAGACCCCAGGTGACAATATCTGCAGCACTCGCTCCCCGCTCTGCCCGCTCACTGTTTGCATTCGACTCTCTCTCGTCTTGTCACTTTGCCATTTCCACTTTAATTCAGTTTCTCTTGTGCTGAAAAGCATTAAAAAAAAAACTTTAATAAGGAGGAACAGATTAAACTCGCTTCGCAGTTATTTTTCAAGGAGATTTTTGTTTGTCAAGACGTCGTGCCTGAGGGGGGGACTCGATCAGGAACTGGAACTCCTGGAAATGAGTTAATTAAAAAGCCGATGAAGCTGCCTCTGTCCTCCCTTGTGGGAGCTGGGGCTGCTGCTGCTGCCCATTTTAGAGGGACACTTGGTCCTGCCTTGTTAATCACTAACAGGTTTGTGTTTTATTTGCTAACCAAGGGAAATCCACCTTGGCCAGGGCGATGACCCGCTTGGATTTCATTTACCTCCTGTCTCCTCCTGGGACAACCACAAAGACTGGTTTATTTTGAACTTAACTCCAGTGTGTCCTTGATCACATCCCTCCAGCTCTGCTTTTCCTCTCTGCAGCCTATGAGTGTGTTTGTGTGAGTGTGTTTGTGTGTGTGTGTGTGTGCACCCCTCCAAGCATCCCTCTGGGTTCAGGGCAGCACCTCCACCCCCTCCTTGCTCTCCCACGTGTGTTCCAGCTCCTGTGCACACACGTCTGTGCTCTGGGAGGGGGGCCTGGTCCTGTTTAGTCCATCGTTTTTGCAGCATCATGGACATGACTTTCATTGTAATTATAATCTCAGCCTTTGTAATTCTCCCTACCTTCTGCAGAGCCCTGCTGCAAGGAGCCTCCTGCTTTATTGCTTGTAACAAGGCTGTCGCTTCAAATCCTCCCTCGGACCATTATCTCCCTTTGATGCTTTTGAAGAGCCAGCGATATGTTAATTCTACCTTGGCCCTCTCCTCTTGCCTTTCTCTTTGTACAAATCCAACCCTTGCCAGCCTGGCTGGCTGCTGGGGGGGGGCTGGCAGGGAGCTGGGCACTGCTCTGGGGGGGCTCTGTCCCTGCTCTGCCCCTGGATTTTGGGATGTGGCTTCTTTTCAGGCCGTGTCTGTGCTGTCCTGGTGTCCCACCAGTGCCGTGCCCGGAGCGGGACCCCCGTGCTGGGGGTGCTGGGGGTACTGGGGGTCCAACCTCGTTGCTCTGGGGGGTCTGGGATGGGTGGAGGCTGAGCTGGGCAGCGTGCCCGAGCGGCAGCAGTGCCTGTGGGGACAGATGGAGCCCACACAGGTCTGCGTGGTGGTGCCCACGGCCCGCTTGGCGCCGGCAGACAGCACCAGATTGTCAGCCCTGCACGGCCCTGGCACCCAGCAGGGCACGGGCAGGGCAGGCAGCGTGTCCCTGTCCCCCCACTGCTGCTCAGGGGTCCCAGAGAAAGGGCTTTTCCAGGGCTGGATCCAGGCACCTGGGAGAGGGCGGGTGCTGGGTCGTCCTGGCATGTTCTCCAGGTCATGCTCTCCAGCCCAAATCACTTCTAGAATGTTCTGGATCCCCTCCCCTGGCACTTGGGGTTCGGACGAGCTCGTGATGTGATGGGGAGCTGGTTGTGTGCGGTGGGGGTGTAATTTATGGGCTTTGTGATAAGCTTGTCCAGTCATCCTAAAATAATAAATAAAACACACACCCGGGGCTGGCAGGAGATAGGATCAGTAATATCAGGGCTGAGGAAAATTACTGAGACTCTTCAAGAGCAAAACGAAGAGCGGGGAGAGGAAAAAGAAAAGTTGCAGAGAGAGGAAAAAGTCAGGGGCGTCGTCTCCTGCCACGGACTGGGTTGGGGTCCTTTAGGGGACTGGGCCAGACTGGTTTGATCAAAGCTCTTCCCAGTGATGCTGAAACATCTGATCTCATGGGAAGGGCCCATTGCAGCCATTCAGAGCACGCAGGAGTTGAGAGGGGGTGGGCACCTGAGCACCCCCCAGGTGTGAAGGCAGAATTTGGGGAGCAGGAACTGGGTGTGCTGGTGCAGGGAGGAGGGGAGAGGCAGCTGCTGGAGGCTGCCGAGGGCAGGGGGTGGAGGATTTGCTCCTGCCCCTTTGAAATCGGGTGTGGTTTGTCTCAGACTTTCCTGGGAGGCCACATCCCAGCCCGGGGTGAGGCTGATGAGCAGGAGCAGAGTTACAGAACTGCTGCCCTGTGCAGCTTCCCTGGAGACATTCCCAGGGAATGGCAGAGCCTTCAGGGGCTGATGCAATCCTGCTCAGCTCCCAGGCAGCTCCAGCTGAGCGGGAGGTGCCACCACAGCCTCTGCCCAGGGTCGGTGCTTTGGGCTGGCACGTGGCACTGCTGGATTTTGGGCTTTGCCCCCGTGCACTGCTGGGTGGGCACTGGTGCTACCAGCCTGCCTTGTGCCCAGAGTCGCTTGCCATGCACCCAGGGTCACTTGCCATGCACCCAGCACCCCTTTCCCTTCACCCAGCACCCCTTTCCCTGCACCCAGCACCCTTTCCCTTCACCAAACACCCCTTTCCCTGCACCCAGCACCCTTTTCCTTCACCCAGCACCCTTTCCATTTACTCAAAACCCCCTTCCCTTCACCCAGTACCCTCTTCCTGTACCCAGCACCCCTTCCCTGCATCCAGCACCCCTTTCCCTGCACCCAGTACCCTTTTCCTTCACCCAGCATCTTTTCCATTCACTCAAAACCCCTTTCCCTTCACCCAGCACCCTTTTCCTGTACCCAGCACCCTTTTCCTGTACCCAGCACCCCTTTCCCTTCACCCAGCACCCCTTTCCCTTCACCCAACACCCCTTTCCCTTCACCCAGCACCCTTTCCCTTCACCCAGCACCCCTTTCCCTTCACCAAACACCCCTTTCCCTTCACCAAACACCCCTTTCCCTGTGCCCAGCACCCCTTTCCCTGCACCCAGCACCCTTTCCCTTCACTCAACTCCCCTTTCCCTTCACCCAACACCCCTTTCCCTGTTCCCAGCACCCTCCCCCTGGAGCTGAGGCCATGGAGCTGCAGGGGTCAGTGGCTTTGTCAGTCCCAAAAGTCCCAAACTGAGGCGGTTTCTCGCTTTCCAGGGAGTGTTTTGGAGAAGCTTGGCGTGCCCAGGGATGGGCTGGGATCCTGCTGGCTGTTATCTAATAGTGCCTGGTAATCAGGGCTGGGAAGTTCTATTCCTGGTCCTGCCTCTGAGTCACGGTGTGCCCTTGGAAAAGACCTTTGTGCCTCGAGGCTTGTCTGCCTGAGAACGCTGCACTCGTTGGGCTCAGATCACTTTTTAGAACAGTTTGGGTTTGGTGGAGGCTGAACTTGGGTTGGGATTACGGATGTTGTGTGGAATATTAATGCCAGCAGCGCCTTGAATTGGAGTCAGAGCGTCCTGCTGAGGTTTGGGATGAGTCTAACAAGTGAATTTGTGTTTATACACATCGGCTGGGCCTCTGCTTACCCTGTCAGCAGAAGGGGGAAGGAAATCAGCAGCAAGTGAAGGGAAGGAAGCAGCAAATCTGCCAGTGGGTTGGGAAAGTCCTTGGATAAATACCCTGTGATGGTCTGATGTCATTGCAGCTTCTCCCTGAGTGTTGTGGTGGGAGACTCCTTGGCAGCACATTGCAGGGACTGGTGGGGACTGGGAGCTTGGTGCAGGAGCCTGGTTTAGATTTAAAATAACAATTAAAGAAATCATCCTCTGAGGAGCAGGTTTGCAGGCACAGTGGTTGTGGTGGAGAGATAAGTGCTGTCTAGAAACAAAGGGATGGGTGGGGGTGAGAGGGGAGGACAGAGCAGGCAAGAACTTGGATCCCAATGAAAGACTGTTGGGACAAAAGCTGCCCTGTGCCTGTTTCTCCCACCCCACCCATCAGCTGCACATCCCCTTCCAGGTGAGGTGGATCCCACCCCTGGTCACTGGATCCCCCTTCCCTCCTGCTGGACATGGGACAGGGCTTGGAGCAACCTGGGATAGGGGAAGGTGTCCCTGCCCATGGCAGGGGGGTGGGACTGGATGAGCTTTAAGAGCTTTAAGATCCCTCCCAACCCAACCCAACCCATCCCACGATTCTGTGCCTTGCTGGGCTCCTGCAGCCCCGGCCCGGCCGTGCCCTCCTGGGGCTGCCCTGGGAGGGGGTCCCGGGTCTCTGTGGGTGTCACAGCAAGCTGAGCATCCCCAGAGAGCCCCAGTGGTGATGCCCAGTGGGTGGCTGTGGAGAGGGGAGCTGCCAGCTCTCCAGCTCCCCGGGCTGTGAGCGGTGCCAGCTCCCGTCACCGGCGGCAGCACATCGCTCTGACACCGGTGAAAACACCACGGGGGGGGGCAAAGGGTGGGTAGGGGGGGGAAGGATTGGAAGATCCCTTTCAGAATGAACATTATTCTGACTTGCAGCACCGCAGCAGCCCGGCCAGCACGTGCCAGGATGGTGGTGTGGGCACAGCGGGGGCTCCGGTGGCGATGCCGGGGTCACTCTGCACCCCAACCTGCCCTGACCCCCAGGAACCCCCACCCCTCCCTGCCTGCATGATCCTGCTCCCCCCCTCAGCATGAACCCCCTGCCAACCCCTCGGGAGGGACAGAAACCAGAGCAGGTTTTTTTTTTAAACGTGGCAGTTTAAAGCCAGCGATTCTCAGAGGGAAAACAAGAAAGTCAAAGTGGAATCTTAATGGTATTTTTTTTGTGTGTGTGTGTGTGTGTTTTCTTTCGTTTTGTTGTTTTATTTTTTTCGTTTTTGTTTTGTTTCGTTTGTTAGCAACCCAACTACTGGAGCTTTAAGGTCAGTATTTCTGATTTTTTCATGCTTCTGTTTGAAATGCATGTGCTCGGCCACCCTCGTCCCATCGCTGTGCCCGTGGAGGGAGGGTGGGAGCTGGGGGTGTCTTTTTTTGTGGAGGATTCCTGGGCCAAAGGAGTTTTGTTGAGGATTCCTGTGCTAAAGGAGTTTGTGGAGAATTCCTGGGCCAAAGGAGTTTGTTGAAGATTCCTGGGCTAAAGGAATTTGTGGAGAATTCCTGGGCCAAAGGATTTTGTGGAGGATTCCTGGGCCAAAGGAGTTTGTGGAGGATTCCTGGGCTAAAGGAGTTTTGTGGAGGATTCCTGTGCTAAAGGAGTTTGTGGAGAATTCCTGGGCCAAAGGAGTTTGTTGAAGATTCCTGTGCTAAAGGAATTTGTGGAGAATTCCTGGGCCAAAGGAATTTGTGGAGGATTCCTGTGCTAAAGGAGTTTGTGGAGGATTCCCAGGCCAAAGGATTTTGTGGAGGATTCCTGGGCCAAAGGAGTTTGTGGAGAATTCCCAGGCTGAAGGAGTTTGTGGAGAATTCCCAGGCCAAAGGAGTTTGTTCCCAGCTCAGCAGAGGTTTAAGCTCGTGAGAAGGATTTATAGTTTTGGGCTGAGTTGTGCAGACACAAACCTGGTCTCTGAGCAGGACGAGTCTGTGGCCTGCCCTCATTCTCAGGGCACACCCCACAGTCCAATCCTGCTGCTTTGGAGTTATTCCCTTGCAGCACAGACCTGAATTCTGGGAAGAGGACAGAAAAAGGCGTGTTCTGGGTGGGGTCGGAAGCCGACCTGTGGAGCTCCATCCCGCTGGCTGCTCCCAGGCAGAGATACGAGGGTTGCTCTGGTTTCCAGCCTCTTCCTCCTCCTCCTCCTCTCCCTCCTCCTCCTCCTCGAGCTGTGGAGCTGAGCTTGTCCCTCCCGTGGTGACCCTGCCGAGCTCTGGGACCTGCCACCCTTCCCATCCCACCGTGTCCCCTTCACTTCCCTCCACCCAGCTGATGCCTCTCCCAAGCCCCTCATTCCCCAGAAATCCCACCTGATCCCAGATGAGCTCGGGAATCTCGGGAATCTGGGGACGGGAGATGCTGCGCCAGCGCTTCTCAGGATTGATGGAGAGGGAGGAGGAAGGAACGGGCCCGGGAGCTCGTGTTCCGCCTTGGGGGATCTCTGGGGCAGAAAACGAAGTTGTTTGGCTCGGCTGGAGGTGTCTGGGAGGGGAAGGGGCATCCCTGTCCCCCCCCTCTGCGCTGCTCCTTGGGTTGCGGGGAGGAACGGGGGGGAAGAATTCCTGCTTTTTTGCTTTTATTGCACCGGGATCTCTGTGCCCGCCTCTCCCGGGCTGCACGGAGAGGGGGGTGCTGCTGTCGGGAGCCTCCTGGCAGCTCCCAGGGGCCGTCCCTGCCCTCTGGCTCCTGCCAGCACCTCGCAAACAGTCGGGCCATTGTGTGCGGGGTGAACTACGCATGTCTCCTCCTCCTCCTCCTCCTCCTCCTCGCCCAGGGATGCTGTGGCAACGCTTCAAGGTCGCCCGTGTTGCGGGATGACCTTGGCGTTGTTGTCCCCCCGGGCTGGGTTTTGCTCTCCCCGTGGACAATCCAGGGGCTTCCCGCGGTCGGCAGCGAGGGGAGCGGGGGAGTCGGGAAACGCGGAATGCGGGCACTTGTCCCGAGTCGGGAAACGCGGAATGCGGGCACTTGTCCCGAGTCGGGAAACGCGGAATGCGGGCACTTGTCCCGAGTTTTCATTCTCGGAGTGTTTGCAGCGTAAAAAAAACGGGTGTGGGGGGTGTGAGCAGCAGCTCCCTGGATGTTCAGCTGTCTGGGTTCTCACAACCACGTGGCTCCCGGGGGCATTCCTGGGGCTGGGAGTGGGGGAAAGGCGCAAAATCCTCAGTTTTTATATTTTTTTACCGGTTTTTTGTGACTTAGAAATGAAACGGGCACGAGGTTTGGGAGTCCCCCACCCCACAAGGTTCCTCCTCAGCAGCAGCCGGGGGGTTGCAGCCACAGGGATGTGTTTTCTCTGATCCCATATTTTTCCACCCAGCGCTGGGAGTGCTTTGGTTGCAAGGGGAGCGTCTTCCCGGCTCTCCCCGGGCTGTGGGAATGTGTTGTGGGTTAAATCCCCCTCCTCTTCCCAGCCCCAGCTGCCTGACCCCGCTACCAAGTGGGGCATGAGGCAGAGGCAGCTGGGGATGGCTTGTCAGGGGCAGAGCCCTGCGGGGAGGCTGATCCCAGCAGGCAGGTGCCGGGGGCTTCCTCGAGGCCTCCTGTGTCCCCTGGGGCCTCCTGCGGCTGCAGGCTTGGCCTCCCACCCCCCAAAATCAAACTTTCATGACCCTTTGGGGTCCCTGGCTGTGTCCAGCTGCCAGGCTCTGCTGCTGGGGGTGCAGAGCCAGCCCCTCTCCATCCCTTGGCCCCAGAGGGGGGCTGCAGCTGGCAGGGGGTGGAGGGGATGGGATGGTGGGAAGGGCTGTGCTGGATTCCCAGGGACACCCAGGGACGTGGCACGTTGCTGTCCCCCCTCCTTGGCACCTCCCCCTGCCTGGGGACGGGTGGTGGCAGGAGCTGGCTGAGCTTTGGGGGTCTCCAGGCCTGGGATTTGGGGAAGGGGGTCCCTGCACTGCTGTGTGTGTGAGTCACAGATCCTCCTGTGTGTTGGTGGCAGTGCTGGCTGAGCTTTGGGGGTCTCCAGACCTGGGATTTGGGGAAGGGGGTCCCTGCACTGCTGTGTGTGTGAGTCACAGATCCTCCTGTGTGTTGGTGGCAGTGCTGTCGTTGCAGAGGAGGGTCCAGGACATCCCACTGTCCCCGGGTGTTCCATCCCACACACTCCCTCGTGCCCAAAGATCCCATCCCAGCCTCTGCCACGCTCCCTCCTCCTGCCCCAGCACATCCCTGGCATTCCTGCCCTCACTCCCAGCCTGAGCCAGCCCCGCTCAGCTCCCAGCTGTCCCTCCCTGACGGGCTGTGCTCACACAGAGCCATCGATCCAGCTGCTCCATGGCCTGTGTCACGCTCCTGCCATCCCCTGAGTGCCCAGGCACATTCCCAATCCCCTGGCCAGGACAGCCTGGTGTCCCCCCCCCTCATTTCCATCCCCTGAATCCCATCCCAGCTCCCAGCCACCATCCCTGCCGTGTGCTGGGTGTCAGAGGGGCGTCTCAGCCCCGGGGCTTGCAGGGCCTGGGAGGTCCAGGGGCACATCCAAGGGGAAAAATCCTGCGGGGAACCTCTGTGGAAAGAGTTGAGGCAGCACAGAAGGCTGGGGGCTCCTGCTGTGCTAATGCAGGGGGTGGGCTGGCTCCTGGCGGGATGGAGGAGGAATGGGAAGATCCAAAGGCAGAGCCTCGGCAGAGCTCCTTTGGTGCCAGGACTTTAAAGGAACATCAAAGGCAGCGCAGCAAAAAGCCAGGGAGGGAAAAACGACTGGGATGTGGGAGGGAGAACGGGGAGAGAGGGACACACAGGGCGCATTTGTCTTTAAAACAAGTGTCTGGGGCCGTGTCACCCGTGCTGAGCTCATGCCTGGCTCCTGCTCCAGCAGCACTGGATGGCTGGTTACGGCCCCTCCATGGCACGGGGCTTCCTTCTGGGAAGCCATTTCCATCTCACCGGCGTTTTCCCGGCCGGAATTACAGGCAGGCAGCGGTATTTACTCGCAGGAGATGAGCAAATAGCAGGCGGGCTTAGCTCCTGTAATCCCGCTGCTCCCGCACCAGCCTCCTCCCCACGCCCTCCCGGGGCCCTGCTCCGCTCAGGGATGGGTTATTCCTGCTGGGAAGGGGGGCTGTGGGGTGGGGCAGGACGGGGGAGCAGCTGCTGGGCTCCTGCTCCCCCCTCCTCGCTCTGCTTTTGGGGCTCTGGCTGGTTTTGTGACCTGCCCTGGGAGCTGCTCCCCGGCGCTCGGTGTTCCATTGATCCTGGATGTTGTGGATATTTATTGTCATGGAATCACAGCGTGGTTTTGTAGGAAGGGAGCTTAAAGACCACCTCGTTCCAACCCCCCAGTGCCGTGGGCAGTGGTGCCACCCGCCAGATCAGGTTGTTGGGAATGCCAGGAGCATCCCTGGTGTGGGAATGGGGGGGCTGAGGCGCGGTGGGACTCGCTGGGTCACCCAGGGGAGGTGCAGCAGCACAACCTGCAGCAGTGGCTGGGCTGGAGTCCCGGATTTGAGGCTGTTTCCCTACAGCTGATCCCGCTGAAGTCGCTGGCTTTGGGGTTTTTTTGCACTTCCAACCGGCCCCTCCAAGCCTTTTCCCCAAGAGGCTCTGGCACACGTTTCCCAGCTCCCTGTCCACAGCTGCTCCAGCAAATCCTGCCTCAGATTCCAGGGAGCTGAGCCTTGTCACCTGCCACCCTGAAGTCCCTGTCCCTGACGCTGCTGCCCCGTGTCCCTGCTGCTTTCCAGGTCCCCTCCGTGGTGCTGCAACCCTTCATCCCCTGCAAGGGCTTGTCCCTTCTCCCCCCTCCATCCCCTCTCTGCTGCCTCCTCACACTTGGCTTTGCTTCCCATCCTCCAGTGTCCCTGAAGGATGCAGTAATTTGCTTATTTTTGGAAGCTGCTGTCACACGAGGCAGCGGCGCCAGAGCAGGGACTGAGCACGGCCAGGAAGGGGCTGGGTGGGGGTTGGGGTGCCAGGGATGGAGGCAGAACTGACCCCCTCACCCCAAAAAGCATCTCCTGCCACGTTCCCCTCCCTAACCCGTGCCCTGAGACCACCTCAGCCTCAGGGGAGCTGCTGGATTTGGTTCCCCCACTTGTCCAGGATGCTCTCACGGGCAGGATGCTCCTCTCCCCACGGCTTCCAGGCTGGACATCCCTGTTTGAGGCACAGGGAAAACAACCCAGGGAATTAAAACCCGGCTGCCTTTGCTGGGAGGTTAATGATTAATGCTTGTCCTCCCCGTGGGAGTCAAGGTGGCACCCGGTGCTGGGAGATGAGTGGGATGGGGATGAGTGGGCACAGTGTCCCCTCAGCGGGGCTGTTCCCAGCTCCAGCCTCCTGCCAGGGATGGAGCAGCTGTTCCCATGGTTCCCGGGCACCGGGACCTTCTGCTGCCCCACTGCGAGCAGTGAGGCTGCTCCACCCCTGTGGTTTTGGGGAGAAAACGAGCGTTTTGTGGACTGAACGCAGAGTCCTCCTCGTCATGGCTGGACCCGCGGGGACAGACAACCCTTGGATCCTTCCCTCTCCCGGGCAGGTATCCTGGTCCGACCCCGGTCTCCTCTGCCAGGCAGGTGCTGCCGGGTGAAGGATCGCGCTGGGCAACCAGCAGCGTCAATATTCATGAGGCTGCAGAGGATCCAGGCTTTTAAATATTCATCAGGCAGGCGAAGGCTGTCGGTGCCAGCGGGAAGGGGAGAAAACGCAGAGAGAGGGGCCAGGCGGCCACCCGTGTCCCCGCGGAGCCGTGTCCGGGGGCAAAGGGGGGGTGTTTCAGCTTGGAAACGCGACATCCGAGCGCCGTCACCCCCCCGGGAGGGTCGGGCAGGTGCTGGATGTCGGGATCGCGGCGGTTCTGGCTGCGGGGACAAACATCCCAGGGCAGCGAAGCTCCCGCTCACATCTGGCTGCGGGGGGCGGGCCGCGCACATCTGGAGGGGGAGGGAGGGCCCCGTGCTTTAGTCAAGGGGTCCGGTTTAAAGAACTAATCCGATTTTAACGCTAATCCTGTTAACATTGAGATCAGGATTAATTCTGGGTTAATCGGGATAATCCTGACAAAATGTTGAGCATTAGAAGGGGGTGAATTATTGCTGCCGGGAGCGGCAACGCTTTTAATTTGGTGGTGAGACACGGGTGGGGGAGGGAGAGGGGAGGGGACTGAACCCCCCTGCATGGGGGAGACTCCTGGAACACTCAGAGCATCCTGGGCCTCTCATTCCTTCCACCTTTGCAGCCCCAGTTAACTCCAGTTTTCCCTCATTTTCTTCCCAGCTGGGCAACTCCTGGCTCTTCCCTTTCCAGAGGCAGGGGCTGGGCTGGTGGAATTCCCTCCTGCACGAGGAGTTCAGCATTCCTGGCTGGTGGAGCTGGGGAGAGAACACTGCACAGGGGTACAGAGGGGTTTGCTTTCACCAGGATGGAGCCGGGATCAAGTGCCTGAGCTGGGATGTGTGGGAGCAGGGTGGCAGCACTGCCAGGCACCTGCAACGCTGGGATGCCCTGTCTGGGACTGGTTTGAAGCTGGAGGGCCGACACCCAGGCCTGGGAGGCTGCTGAGGTCACGCCTGGGGCCCAGGGATGCTGAATTCCAGTTGGGAATGCTGGGTTCTGGTTGGGGATGCTGAGTCCTGCTCAGGGATGCTTCCCCAGGAGGAATTTGCAGCCAGGCCGGAGGCAGGGAGGGGTGTGCAGGGGAGGTGTCCTGTTACCTGGGCTCTGCTCCTCTTACAAAACAGCTCCAGCTCTTGGCTGAGTCACCTCTGGGAGCATCAATAATTAAGGACGAGCGGAGTTGGTCGGGAATGAATGAATGAAGGGAAGGAATGAATGAAGGCACGGAGCAGTTGGGGCTGTGCTGGCACCAGCTGGTTTGCAGGAAGGTGCAGGGCTCACCCTGGTCCCGGGGCTGGGAGTGTCCACACAGCAAAGATTCCAAGACGCCCTTCCCTGCTCCCGGAGGCTGGTGGGGTCTCCTCATTCCCACTGGGATGCCGAGCCCCAGCGCCCATCCCGGGGGCTCAGCACTCCAGCAGATGGGACCTGTGGTGGTGGGATGCTGGATTAAGCGATGAGAGGGGGATTATGAGGGATTAATCCAGCTCAGTGTCCAACCAGGGGCCGGAGCAGGGCTTTGTGTACTTGGTAAATAAGCGGCTGCGCCGCCGTGCCCACGGCTGGCCTGGCCAACGCCGTGCCAGCTGTTTCCCAGGGATTGCAGGGCTCCCTCTCCTTTATCCCCATCATGTGGCACAGCAGAGGAGATGCAAACGGGCAGGAGTGGGGAAGGTGGTGGCTTGGCTGGGCGGTGAAGCTGCCGGGACCTTCCAGGCTCTGCATCCCCCCGCTCCGGGGCGATGCCCGGCCGTGCTCCGGAGCATCACCCCTGCCCATGGCACAGGATGGAGCGGGAGCTGGGGGGGTCAGGGGGCTGCTGCCGGACCCAGCCCCCCATGGAGCCGCCCACCACAGCCCAGGAGGCTTCTCCTGGTGAGGAGAGGCTGAGCTCGGGGACGGGCACTGCCGGCGGCGTTAGGACAGCGAGGGCTTATCCAGCCTGGTGGTGAGTCCAGCTCCGTGTCTGGGTGTCCTGGGGGATTTTTGGGGGGCAGAGAGGCTGCAGAGCTCGGGCTCAGCTGGGCTGGGGAGCTGTGTGCCCTGTGTGTGTCTCAGTGGGGTGTTCAGGGACACCCCCCCTCCCCTTTGCTCCCTCTCCTCTTGTTGCAAATAATGTTTTCCCACGGCTGGAAGTCCCCCGAGCCCCCGGCGTGCTGGGGAGGGTGGGGTGTCCCAGGGTCAGGCAGGAACAGCCCTGGGGAGGGTGGGGTGTCCCAGGGTCAGGCAGGAACAGCCCTGGGGAGGGTGGGGTGTCCCAGGGTCAGGCAGGAACAGCCCTGGGGAGGGTGGGGTGTCCCAGGGTCAGGCAGGAACAGCCCTGAAGGGTCTGTTGTCTCCTCAGGTACCCCTCAGAGAGGGAGCAGGAGCTGGTGGAGGATCCACTGGGACAGACCCCGTGCCCCCTCCCCGAGGGTCCCTTGACAGGGTCACCCTTCCTGCCTGGCTTAGGAACAGAGTGCAAATATTAACGAGCTCCTGTGGCTTGGAGTGTTGTGTGGGAACAGCTGCTCCATCCCGGGGCAGGGGCCTTTCCCCACGCATTTTGCATTTTTTCCATGTTTTTTTTCGCTCCTATCTTCTTTGAAGTGGCCTGTGGGAGGTCCAGAGCTGCTCCTGTGCCCTTCCACCCTCTTTCTGCCAGTCTCCTCTGTGCCCCTGGTCCCTCTGCTCCTCTCCTGACCTCTCCCCCTCTCCATCCAGATCCAGCAGCTCCGCTCGTTGTCCGATCACTGCTGGATCCAGAGGGGTGACCCCAATCCTCGCCCAGATTCCTCAAAAACTGCTGGCACCTTGGTTCCCTCCAGCTCTGAGAATTCAGCCCTGGAAGCTGGGGAGGGAAATGCTGGAGAGGGGTGTGGAGGAAGGGAGGGAGGATGAGGACAGGGAGAGGGGAGAGGCGGGGATGAGGAGAGGAGCATCCTTATCCAGCCAGGCAGACATAATGAAGCTGCTTCTGCACTGACAGTAAAAGGGATTGTTGGGGGTTTTAGGAGCTAAAAGAATCACTTAATTGTGGCTTTTTTTAGCTCTGGGGAGATAAAAGACAAAAAAAACCCCCCGAGTCTCCCTCCATTCCCCATCCCACCTCTTTTATATAAGGCTCCCACAGTGGGGGGGTCTTCCCACTGCCTGGCTCCTCTGCCTTCTCCAGAGGGGCTGGGGGGGGAGATGGGAGCTCTGGGAAGGGGTTTTCACTGGGACAATCACCACAACAACACCCGTGGGCACTCCCAGGGTGTAAAACGTGATTCCCTCTGCTCTGGAATGCTGGAGTGTCCCGTGGGGGTTCAGTCCCTGGCAGGCACCCAGCAGGTTTGCTCCCTGACCTTGGTGCCCGTCGCCCACCCCCCCTCCCACCCACTCTGCCCAGGGAGGGACCTCCTGCACCCTTGTCCCGTGGCCTTGGGTGGCTTTTATTTGGCTTTGGGTGGCTTTTGTTTGGCTTTGGGTGGCTGCACTCCTTCCCTCCCCCTTCCGAGCATTCCCTGCTTCCCACGCTGGTGGGGGCAGCTCCAGGATCCCGGGGTTGGGGGCGATGCTGCTGATGCTGCTGCTCTGGCAGGAATCAGTCTGGGATCGTGTTAACCCTCTGCAAGTGCTGGTTCAGCAGGAAATGGGTCATTTCCCAGCGTGGCATCTCTGCAGCACGGGGACAACAAGCAGAGGGGGCTGTGTCCCCTCCCCTCCACCCCCTCCCTGCCACCACGGGGGGGTTTTACATCCCACAGGGAGCGTTTGGGCTCTTCTGAAGCTGCAGGAGCCCCTTGTTGAAGGGGGGGAGGGTCTGGGCTTGGGTGAAACTGTCCCTGAAGGTGTAAAAACTGAGGAATGGGGGGGGGGGACAAGGCCTTTGTGCCCAGGCTGGGGGTGCAGGGTGGGTTTTGGTCACTGCAGGGATTTATTCTGCACTCACAGAGCCTTCCCCAGCTGGGAGGGGCGTGGGGTGGGACCCTGCATGCCCTGGGTGGGGGCATCTCCCCCTCCTCTGGATGGACAGGGGGGTGACCCTCGGTGGGGTGACAGCAGGGAACATCCATCCCTGCACGGGCAGGTCCTGGCACTGCCCATCCCGGGGTGGCACCCTCCAGGCAGGATCAGAACCCCCCTCCAGCAAAGCAGGAACCCGGGTGTGGAGTCATTTAACCTCCCCAGGGACGGATGGAGCCTCCTGAAGGTGCCCTGTCCCGGCATGTTTGGGATGATCCACGTTCTGGGTGGCTGTGAGCGGGTCCCACCCCCTCAGGGGGGGCTGTGGGAGGGGCTGGGGGGCAGCAGAGCCCCCCCAGGGGTGCCAGGGGCGGGAGGCAGGATCTGTGGGGGTTGAGCTGTCGGTTTGATGTGTTATCCCAGAGCAGGAGGAATCGTTAGCGAGGCAGAGCAATAAAACCTCGGGTTCCCTCTGAGGTGGCTCATTCATGGGCTGCTGGAGGCCAAGGTCGGAGCAGCCACTGCTGCCCCCTCCCTGGGCTCTGGGGGTGCCTGGGTCCTGCTCCCCCAGGCAAAAAATGGCAGAGATTCCCCCCCTGGAGCGCTTGGAGTTGTGTCCCCCCACTGCAGGACCTGCCCTTCCCAGCACCCTGGGGTGCACGAGGGTCCTGTGCCCACAGGGGTGCCCTGAGTGAGGGGCACTGGGGAGGGGGGCTGTGGCTCTGCCCCGGTTCCAGCAACAGTTTTGGGGGGCTGCTGCTCCCTGCTCGGGCTGGGGGAGCACATTTTGTGAGCATCAGGCCAGAACAGTCCCTTCCGGGCTAAAAATCCATTAACTTCTATCCTGCCTGTTTTCTCCTTTTTTTTTTTGTTGTTGTTGTTGTTTGACTGATGCCATAATTATCTCCAGCAGATGAGCTTAATTACCTGAGGTCAGCGGTGCCTGCAGGGCAGGGCTCACCTGGAAGGGGGAAGTTCTCCCTGTCACCTGCTCCTACAGGTGTCCCATGGGCTGGGGGGACCCCAGGGCATGGGGGTGTGGTGTTATAGGGGCTGTAGGGACCCCAGGACATCAGGGTGTGGTGTTATAGGGGCTGTAGGGACCCCAGGGTGTTGGGGTGTGGTGTTATAGGGGCTGGAGGGACCCCAGGGCATGGGGGTGTGGTGTTATAGGGGCTGTAGGGACCCCAGAGCATCAGGGTGTGGTGTTATAGGGGCTGTAGGGACCCCAGAGCATCAGGGTGTGGAGTAGAAGGGATGGATGGATGGATGGATGGATGGATGGATGGATGGATGGGTGGATGGGTGGATGGGTGGATGGATGGATGGATGGATGGATGGGTGGGTGGATGGATGGATGGATGGATGGATGGATGGATGGATGGATGGATGGATGGATGGATGGATGGATGGATGGATACAGGGCAGGGTGAGACCCCTCTGGCACAGAGCACAGGAAGGAGCCAGGAGGGCACAGCCAGGCTGAGGAGCAGCCCTGGCAGTGTTGGTCACATCCCAACCACATCCCTGCTCTTCCCTGTTGGGATCCATCCCGGGAGCTGGATCCCAGCTGGATCCATCCCGGGAGCTGGGCAGCAGCACCCAAACCCAGAGCAAACGCCTGCAGAGGGGCACCCCCCAGCCCTAGAGGGTGTGCAAGGGTGGGGAGCCCAAAAAGCAGCTGCTGCACCCCAAACACCTCCGTGCCACGAGCGTGAGGGAGGGGAGGAGGGTCCATCCATCACCTCCTGCTCCCTGCAGCTCCCTCGCCCGCTGGGCACCCTCGGGGTGCTGCTCCTGGCCGGGTCCATCCCCGCATCCTTTCCTTGGTGTCGGACTCGAGCAGCTGCGCTGCCAGAGCTCTTTGTGCTGGAACAACAACAGCCAAACCAAGCAGTCAATTTTCCAGCAATTAGCTCCAGCGAGAACATTACAAGTCCTCCAAAAACCCCGCCTCGCAGGATTAATTAAATCTCCCAATTAATGTCTAATTTAAATGATGATGATGGCTGTTATCATTTCATATTGATTTTTTTTTGTTGTTTTTGTTTTTTTTTTCCTTTCCGGTCTTAAAATAGAGCTGTTGTCCCTTCCAGGGCCGCCTTTTCCACACCCCAGGAGCTGTTTGTTCCCTCTGTTTGCTTTGCCAACGGTTAAACATGTGTCTGGAAAATCCAAAGCCTGGTATTTTCGGGGGGGGGACATCGACGGGCACCTGTGCCAAGGGGGGGCCCGGCCACGTATTCGGGGATGTTTGTGCCGAAAAATCCGTGTCTGGAGCATGAACTCCCCCCGCAGGGAACACACTGGGAAATGGGGCTCCTGGCGTTATTAAATTTTTCCTGCTGTAAGCCCCGATCCATTGCTTTCTCCAGGCTCACACAGCCATAAACCTCGCTGCTGCTCTGCTTCCAGAATAAGCCGGGCATTTATGTTTCCCAGGAGCTGGTTCATTGGTGTAATGGATGTGTAACCTCCTGGAATTGCCAAGGTTATTCCAGAGCTCGCACGCGAGTCCCGGCTCCGGCGGCTCCGGCCGGGTTTGTTCCAGGGGTTGCTGGTGCGGGAGCTCAGAGGCACTGGAGTGGCACTGGGAGATGGGAAACGGGAGCGAGGGATGGCAGGAGTGAGGGGACTGGGGATGGGGGGCCGTGCTGGGAACAGGAGGCGGAGGAGGCTTCGAGCTGGCCCCGTGTCTGGATCACATCAGGGCCCCAACTCAGTGGGAATCCGGGATGGAGCATCCCTGGATGCGGCTCAGCCTCATCCTCAGGCACGTGGTGGGACTTTTGGGGGTGTTCTGTGCAGGGCCAGGAGTTGATGATTTTCAGTGGTCCCTTCCAACTTGGTACATTCCATGATTCCATGATTCCCACAAACCTCTCCATCCCAGGTGGGAGCAGCACCCGCCACGCCCAGGGCTGGGATACCCACCACCATCCTCCTCTGAGCTCTCCCCTCTCCCTTTCCAGACGAGGAGCTCCCGACACTCCCAGGGCTCCCAGCCTGGCTTGGCCGACCAAGCCAAACTCTCCTTCGCCTCGGCCGAATCCCTGGAAACGATGTCGGAAGCGGAGCTGCCCCTGGGCTTCAACAGGATGAACCGGTTCCGGCAGAGCTTGCCCCTGTCCCGGTCCACCAGCCAGACCAAGCTGCGATCTCCAGGTACCCTCAGGCTCTGCCAGGGACCTGCCTGGCACCAAACACCCCTCTGTGTGTGCCGGGACGGGGCCTGGTTCCCTCCCCTCACCGCCCTCTGCTCCCTCCGCCTCCAGGGGTCCTTTTCCTGCAGTTCGGGGACGAGACGAGGCGCGTGCACATCACCCACGAGATCAGCAGCATGGACACCCTGCACGCCCTCATCGTGCACATGTTCCCCCAGAAGCTCACCATGGGCATGCTCAAGTCCCCCAACACCGCCATCCTCATCAAGGACGAGTCCCGCAACGTCTTCTACGAGCTGGAGGATGTCCGGTGAGGAGGGAGGGAGGGCTCAGGAATCCACCACGGCCTCGATTTTCTTTTCTCTGAGGGAAATGAGCGGGATGAGGCGGGAAATGGGGGTGTGGGTGCAGTGCTGGGACTTTCAGGGGGTGCCTGTCGGGGATGCTCAGGGCTCTGCTTCTCCCTCCAGCGACATCCAGGACAGAAGCATCATTAAAATCTACCGGAAAGAGCCACTCTACGCCTCGTTCCCAGCCTCCCACATCACCAACGGCGACCTGAGGGTAAGGGGGGGACACGGGGAGAGCCTGGGAGGTGGGTGCACCCAGTGCAGTGGGGCCAGGAAAGAGAGAAAGCAGCAGAGGCTGGTAATTTGTGGCAGGAGGGATGACTGGGATTGGTCTCGCCTGGGTCCGGAGTTTTTTAAGTGTTGCTTTAAGAGGGTGGATGTTTGGGGTGACAAACACAGTATTTAGGGAATTCATCAGGATAAATCCTCCTGCAGCCGGATGGGAAGGAGGGAGTGGGAAGGAGGGAGCTGTTGGTACTTGGAGGGTGGAGGGTCCCAGTGGGGCAGAGCAGGGAGGGGATGAACCCGCAGTGGGACACAGGGGAGGGGATGAACCCGCAGTGGGACACAGGGGAGGGGATGAACCCGCAGCACTGACCCCCCGCCCCTCCCCGCAGAGGGAGATGGTGTACACGTCCAGGGAATCGTCTCCCACCCGCCGGCTCAACAACATGTCCCCGGCGTCCCACCTGGCCTCGGGGTCGCCCCCGCCCGTGCTGCAGTCCTCGTCCCCGTCCCGCTCCCGCATGTCCTACAGCGGGGGCCGCCCGCCCTCCTACGCCGGCAGCCCCGTGCACCACGGCGAGCGCCTGGCCAGCCTCCCGCCCGCCCCCGGCGTGTCCCCCAGCCCCAGCGCCATCCTGGAGCGCCGCGACGTGAAGCCCGACGAGGACCTGGCCGGGAAGAACGTGGTGCTGGTGAAGAACGAGGGGCTCTACGCCGACCCCTACGGGATGGTGCACGAGGGCCGGCTCAGCATCACCTCCACGCAGTCCCTGGCGGGCATGGGGGACCCCTTCGGCTACTCGGGGGGGCTGTACAAGCGGGGCTCCGTGCGCTCCCTCAGCACCTACTCGGCGGCGGCGCTGCAGTCGGAGCTGGAGGACGGGCTGTACAAGCCCAACGCGCCCATCTACGGCGACACGTACGGCCCCGGGCTGGGCTTCCGCGTGCCCCCCTCGTCCCCGCAGAAGATGGTGGACGTGCAGCCGGGGCAGAGCCCCCACAGCCCCTACTCGGGGCCCCCCAGCCGCTCCTCGCCCGTCCGCCAGTCCTTCCGCAAGGATTCCTGCTCCTCGGTGTTCATGGACAGCCCCGTGGGCAAGACGCGCAACCCCAGCTCCTCCGGCCCCCCCGAGCTCTTCCCCGGCCCCGGCGAGCGCCCGCTCTCGGGGTTCGGCTCCCCCGGGCCCGCCAAGGACACGGAGACGAGGTGAGATGGGGCCTGGGAGAAGCCCCCCGGGGATGGGAGCTTTGCTGCTCCGCTGGTTTTCCAGTCAGGGTGGCTGGGGAGGGAGAGCAGGAGTCGAGGGAAGCTTTGGATCATCCCCAGGATGGGGAATGAGACATGGAGTGAGGGTGGAGGGGAATGGCTGGGGGTGCTGGAGGCTGGAGAGAGAGGGAATGGAGGGGGTGGATGTCCCTCCTGGGGCTGCAGGGAACAGCTGGATGTGAGTGAGGCCGGGACAAACCTCAGGGTGCCCTCGGTTCCGGATCCAGCTCCTCACCCGTCCCCTCTCCCTCTCCCCGCGCAGGGAGCGCATGGAGGCCATGGAGAAGCAGATTGCCAGCCTGACAGGGCTGGTGCAGAGCGCTCTGCTCCGCGGCTCCGAGGCTGAGACCCCCAGGTGAGGAGCGGGAGGGCACCTGTGGGTCCCCCGGGGCGGGGAGAGACCTCCGACTGAGCCGTTTGCTGCCAATCCTGGGGGTCCTGTCCCCCTCCCAGGGGACACCAGCCCCTGCCATGCCCCTGCCTCCATCCAGTGAGGATGAAGGTGCCTCCACACTCACTCCCCTTCTCTCTCTCGTTGCAGTGAGAAGACAGAAGCCACCAACGGTGGGACCCCCCCGTCGGCGTGTAAGTGGCTGGAGATGAGCCCCTCACCCTGCAGCACCCCCTCCTCTGCCCATGGGTGCTGGGTGTCCCAGGGAGGGAGCAGGAGTGGGGGTCTGCACCCCCCCATGTGCTGGCAACCAGCAGGACCCCCCCATCCCACTCTGGGGTGGCCTCTTAGGGCAAGCAAGGGGAGGGTGGTTTTGGAGACCACCAGGACTGAAGGCCTGGGCGGGGAAATAAGAGAAACGGGGCTGAAACCTGTCCTGGGGTGGGACATCACCCTTTAACGGTCTCTGCTTGTCCCCCCCCGTCCCCCCACAGCCACCAGCCGCAGCGGGGGCACCCCGGTGCCCGCACCACCCCCCCCCTCGGCCAGCAGCACCCCGGCGGGGCAGCCCACGGCCATCACCCGCCTGCACATGCAGCTGCACCTCCACGACCTGCAGCAGAACGCCAGCGACCTGCGCAACCAGCTGCAGCAGCTCAGGAAGCTGCAGGTGGGTACCCGCAGGGTCCCCAGCCTGGCCTGGCTCGTCCTGGGGTGCCACAGGAAAATCCCTCTTTTCCCCTCTCCTGCCGCACGGGGAGTCGCTCCCCTCGGGGTTCTCCGGTGTCGTGGCACAGCGGTGACAGCCCTGTGCCCTCCTCCTGTGCTCATGGCGACCTGGGGAAGGAGGCTTTGGGGGAAGGTGGCTTTGGGGGAAGGTGGCTTTGGGATAAGGTGGCTTTTGGGGAAGGTGGCTTTGGGGAAGGTGGATTTTGGGGAAGGTGGCTTTGGGGGAAGGTGGGTGGCTTTGGGGGAAGGTAGCTTTTGGGGAAGGTGGCTTTTGGAGAAGGTGGCTTTTAGGGAAGGTAGCTTTTGGGGAAGGTAGCTTTTGGGGAAGGTGGCTTTGGGGGAAGGTGGCTTTTGGGGAAGGTGGCTTTGGGGGAAGGTGGCTTTGCATGGGGCCGGGGGTGAGGTTGGCACAGTTGGTCGGGGCACGGTGGCACCGAGGTTGTGGGTTTGATCCCCGCGTGGGCCGTGAGCCGGACTCCATCCCCACGGGTCCCTTCCCGCTCGGAATATCCCGCGGCGTGGGAGAGCGAGGGGGTCCCTCCCCACGCCCTGCTGGCCACTTGTGGGGGCCCGTCACCCACCGGGGAGGGTCTCGCCCATCCTGAATCCACTTTCCATCCCCGCAGCTGCAGAACCAGGAGGCGGTGAAGACGCTGCTGCGGCGGACGGAGACGGAGATCAGCGTGCGGGTGACGGACACCATGCGCAAGCACGAGGACCCTCTGCAGCGCCAGCGCAGCCTCGTGGAGGAGGAGCGGCTCCGCTACCTCAACGAGGAGGAGCTCATCACCCAGCAGCTCAAGTGAGCCCGGGCAGGGGGTCCTTGCACCCCCCTCGAGGGGCCGGATCCTCCCTGGCTGCAGGTCGGCGGCTCGGGACGTGTCCCTGCCTGAGGAGGGGTCCCCAGCCCAGTGGTCCCCTCCCTTCTGCCCCCCCCCGGGGTTCTCCGGCGTCGTGGCACAACGGTGACCCCCCCACCCTCCTTCTGTGCTCGCAGTGACCTGGAGAAGTCTGTGGAGAAGATCCAGAAGGATCTGGCCCACAATCACCGGCTGATCCCTGTGCAGGAGCTGGAGGAGAAGGCGGTGGTGCTCAAGCAGCTGGGGGAGACACTCACAGACCTGAAGGGTGAGGATGGGCCGGGGGGCAAGCGGGGCCTTCCCGTGTTTCCCTGCTCCATCCCTGCGTGTGGGATGCTCCAGGATGTCCGTTGCCTCTGGGTTTGAGGGTTTGCACCCACCAGAGTGTCCCTCTGCATTCCTGGAGCGGGTATCCCGGTGCCCATCAGCACTGGGTGTGTCCTGGTGCCCGTGGATGTGGAGGGGCCTTCATGGGCTAAAATTGGTGCCTGTGGGTGGATGGAGAAGGGATGAGGGGCCTGGGGAAAACCCAGGCTTCCCAGGATCCACCCTTCCTGCTCCAACCTGGCAGGGTGCCCTTGCCCTGGGTATGATGGACATGGTGCTGTTGGTGGGTGTGGGGTGGGCACTGGGAGGGTCTCCCTGGCACAAAGGGGCCATGGTGACCCCCGATGTCCCCCCCCCAGCCCAGTTCCCCAGCCTGCAGAGCAAGATGCGGGTGGTGCTGCGGGTGGAGGTGGAAGCTGTGAAGTTCCTCAAGGAGGAGCCGAACCGGCTCGATGGGCTCCTCAAACGCTGCAAGACAGTGACAGACACCCTCGCCCAGATCCGCAGGTGAGCCCCAAAACCAGCCCCTTGGACACCTCGGCTGTCCCTGTGTCCCCACCTGTGTCGGCGTCCTCTGCGTTAATCCCAAATCCCAAAGTCATCCATCAGAACAGGAGGGGCATCCAAGGGACATTGGTAAATGGCTCATTTTTCTGCTAAGGAACTCAAAACCACCCTCAGCCCTCTCCAGGTCTGTGTGGGAACCCCTCTTTTCCTTATCTCTTCGAAAAAATGAGGGATCGTATCTCAGGAGGGAAAGGCGACCCTTGGTGTGATCAGAAATCCCTTTCCTGAGGAGCAGGGAATTGCTCTGCTGGAGAAAAAAACCAAAAATCATCTCCCAGATGTGATGCTCGTGGCAGGCTGGGCCGTGGAGCCCACCTGCCTCTTCCCATTAGGAGACCTCTCGGGATGGCTCAGGGCTCGGCCGCGCCGGGATCGCCCCGGGCTCATCACTAGCCTGGTTTTCCACGGAAATTAGCCTGTAGGATCATGCAGTGTCTGAACTGCCTGGCTGTCATCCTCATCCCTGATAACTCCTGGATCCAAAGGGCAGTTTCAGCCTGATCTGATGGAGAGGAAGGGTTTGGAGAGATCCAGTTTCCTCCCAGGTTCACGGAAACGGGCAGCCAGGCAGAGGGGCTCGTTCGTGTGCTCCCCCGAAACGGGCTGCAGCATCAGCCCCAACCCCTTCCCGGCCATCAGAGCAGGAGAGCAGGGTTTTTGCAGCATGGGGAGGGTGCAGTGGCCCCCCCCCCAGTGCCGTGCAGCCCCCCCAACACCATCACTCTGCCCCTGGCAGGCAAGTGGACGAGGGCGTGTGGACCTCCCCCAGCAACCTCAGCCAGTCCCCCAAGAAGGTGGCCCCCGAGACAGACTTCGGCAAAGGGCTGGATTTGGAGATGCCCACCAGCCCCCCTGTGAGCCTGGGCATGCCCAGCTTCGGGCACAGCCCCCCCCAGACCCAGAGCCACCCCTCCAAGAGCAATAACCCTGCCCGAGCCCCGGAGATGGTGCCCGCCAAGACACAGACTGGGCCGGAGACCCCCAGCAAGAAGAGCGCGGACAAAGCTGTGTCCGTGGAGGTGAGAGCCTGGGGGGGGTTCCTCAGTTCGGGGGGGCTCTTCTAGAGGGTCTGGCTGTGTCTCCCAGCTGAGACTGGGAACAGGAGCTCCTTCTCCTCGCTGGGGTGGCCGGTGGGTGGGGGATGGCACTGGGTGATGCAGCGCTGGGCGCACCCCCATTGCACGGGGGGGGGTTGTGCAGCTCGGGATGGGGGGCAGCACTGGCACCCCAGCTCCTCCCGGGCTCGGCAGCGGGTTGGGGGGGTGGCAGCAGGGCTGGGGGGTCACATCCTGCCTGCGAGGGCAGGAGGAGCTGCGGCGTGGACGGGACTGGAGCGGGCTCTGCCTGCCGTCCTCAGGCGGCCGAGCGGGACTGGGAGGAGAAACGGGCAGCGCTGACCCAGTACAGCGCCAAGGACATCAACCGGCTCCTGGAGGAGACGCAGGCCGAGCTCATGAAGGCCATCCCCGACCTGGAATTCGCTGCTAAGCACAAACAAGCCCCGGGCAGCGGCAGCGCCGCCTCCACCCCCGAGCACAAACCCTCCAAGCCACAGCACGCGCCGAAATCGGGGGGCAAAGGGGACCCCAACGGCCGCCGGGGCTCAGGTACGGCCCGGGGTCACCTCTGCCCGTGGGGCCGGGCGGGTGTGGTGCCGCAGGGGCCCTGGGCTGGCCCGTGCTGCCCCGAGGGGGGGTTTGTGCCCGGGGGTGTTGTATGAGAGGGGCAGGGAAAGGTCTCGTGCCCTCACAGCACCGTTTGTGCCCAGACGAGCTGACGGTGCCGCGGTACCGGACCGAGAAACCCTCCAAATCCCCCCCACCTCCCCCTCCACGCCGGAGCTTCCCCTCGTCCCACGGGCTGACCACCACCCGCAGCGGAGAGGTCATCGTCACCAGCAAGAAGGAGCCCGGGTTCATGAAGGTAGGGGGCACGGGCTGGGGGGTGGCTGCTGGGCAGGACCAGCCCCGGCTCCCGGTGCCCCCCGGCCCTCACCACCCCACTCCCCGCTGGCAGAAGGCCGAGTCGGAGGAGCTGGAGACGCAGAAGCCGCAGGTGAAGCTGAGGAGGACGGTGTCCGAGGTGGTCAGGCCGGCCTCCACCCCCCCCATCATCGCCTCGGCCATCAAGGACGACGACGACGAGGATCGGATCATCGCCGAGCTGGAGGTGGGCGCGGGAGGGGCTGCGGGACCCCCGGCTCGCCCGCCCTGCCCTGCCCTGTCTGCTCTCAGGGGGGCTGTGCCCAGCTCAGGGGACACCTCGGGGTGGGGTGTGGGGTGTGACATCCCACACGTGGGTGCCGCAGCGGGATTCCCGCTCCTCGCCCGTCTCCCGCCAGGAACGCGGTGCCGCGGGGACGGAGCGGCGGCCGGACCCCTCGCTGGGTCCGGGTGCTGCTCGTGGGGGTCACCCTCTCTCCTCAGCACTTCCACCCCAGCCCGGGCTTTAAGCCGAGCTCGTTTGGTTTTTAACTCTCCACGGCTGCAGCTGGAGGTTCGTGGGGGTTTGTGCACGGGGCACTGCAGAGGTACCCCCTGAGATACCACCCTCGGGCTCTGCACCCCCCTGGCTGGCTGTGCCCCACGTCCTGCCCCTGATCACTGCCGTGGAGGTGCCCGAGTGGGCCAGGGATGGCTTTTCCTTGGCGGGTTTTCCCCCAGGAGGCAGGAGAATGGTGATGGTGCAGGCAGGGGGACGGTGGTGGTGCAGGCAGGGGGGCGGTGGTGGTGCAGGCAGGGGACGGGTGATGGTGCAGGTGGGACTGGTGATGGTACAGGGGATGGGGTGGTGGTACAGGCAGGGGGATTAATGATGCTGCAGGCAGAGGGACTGGACCAGTGATGCTGCAGGCATGACTAGTGATGCTGCAGGCAGGACTGGTGATGCTGCAGGCAGAGGGACTGGACCAGTGATGCTGCAGACAGGACTGGTGATGCTGCAGGCAGGGGGATGGTGATGCTGCAGGCAGGGGGATGGTGATGCTGCAGGCAGGGGGATGGTGATGCTGCAGGCAGGGGGATGGTGATGCTGCAGGCAGGACGGGTGATCCTGCAGGCCTGGGGAGCAGTGCCACTGCCAGCAGCAGAGGGGACGAGGCTGCCTCTGCGTCTGATAACAGCCAAAGCTTCTTTCGCTCGCTGCCAAGCCCCAGTCGTGGTGTGACCATCCCTGCAGGCACGGGCTGCATCCTCCTCACCCCAAGCCTCCCTCCTCCAACCCCCGTGTTTGACTCCCCAGGTGTTTCAGAGAAGCTCTGCCTCCCCTTTCCTCCCCAAGCTCCATCACGAGCCGCTCGTGGCCGTCTGCCCCGGGCTGGCAGAGCTGTGGCCCAACGGAGCCTCCGTTGCAGCCCGAGGATGGAAGGTAACGGGGCTGCACCTTCACCACCTGCTCTCCTGCCTCTCTTTAACTCACTTCTGCTTCTTCCTCTGGTTTAACAAACTAATGGCTTCTCTCCACCCCCTCGCTCACCGTCTCTGCGTGGCCGGCACTGACACGGCTCAGGACCCAGCACTGACCCACCCGGCGGCCTCGTGGTTCCTGTGAGGGCCAGGTCGGGGTGGGAGGAAGGAAGGGGCCACCCCAGCACCACTCTGGGCATGGCACAGGGAGGGCTGGCTGCTCTCACCCTGCACTGGGTGCCCAGGGGGTGTCACTGGTGGGCGATGCATGGGAGACCCCCCCGGCTGTGCATGATGAGGGCCGAAGGCGAAGGGCTGGGCTCTGCCTGGGCCTGGCCCTGCCTCCCTCCCGACCTTCCTGCCCTCTGTCCTGGGCTCCAGGGTGGGGAGAGCAGGAGGAAAGTGCCTGGAGAGTGGATGGGATGGAGTAGGGGATGCCCAGAGCGGGGGAACAAGGGGGGCAAAGAGCAGGACAGAGGGTCCTGCTGATGCCAGAAGGCACCGAGTGAGGGGAGCTCTGCCTCACCTGCTGCTGGGGGGTCTGGGCACCTTGCAGGGACCCTGCTGGGTCCCTCCCTTCTCCTGGGACACCAGGGCTGAGTTGTCCATCTGTCCCTGTGTGCAAGGACCCCTCTTCAGAGGTCAGGCGTGTCCAGCTCCAGCCCCAGAGCTCCGTGGCCATCCCACCACGGGGGTTTCCCTCCCTCTCTGCCCCAGGGGCACCTCTTCTGCCAGGGCACCTCTCCAGCTCACCTACCCTCGGCTCCATGGAGGGCACAGCTGGCTCTGGCTCCTCGGGCACTGCACAGCTCCTTGGATCTCCCTGGGGATGGGAACAGGGAGGTGGGGGAGGAGGAGCAGCGTTTTCCAGCTGACTTCTTATTACTCAGGGTTTTAAAGGCCGGTTGCCCCTCGGCAGCTCGTTTGTGGTGGCTCATCCCCTGCTGAAGCTCTACCAGGAGCTGGGCTCTGCTCTTGGCACCAGTGCTGTGCCAGTTTACACCAGCGTGGAGAAATCCAAGCTGGACGGTGGCAGTCGGGTTTCCAAAGGCGTTCGGGAGATGCAGCGACACCGACGCGGTTTTGCCGGTTAAACCCCGGGCGATTCGTTGCCAAAATCTCCCAGGCCCAGCTTGCCTTGAGCACAACAAAACCAGTCCCAGTCTGTGCTGGGGGTGCTGGTGGGGCACCAGGGCTGGGCAGGAGGCTCGATGAGCATCCCCTCCCTGCCCGAACACCTCCCTGCAGCGATGCCCGGAGGCACCGGCACCGCAGGACCCCGGTGGTGTGTGGGGACACTCAGTGGCCCCCCAGCAGCTCTTGCTGCCCCCTCTGGCTCCTAATCTGTCTGAATTCTCTACCTAGGAGCCGCTGGCCCTGGCAGTCCCGGGGAGCCGGGCTTTCTCCCTCCCACAGATTGTGCTCACCGAGTGGGTGTCGGAGCCGCCGTCCCCCGAAGCCGAGCCGGAGGTGTGGGTGGAAACGGGCAGCGGAGGAGCAGGAGGGGAGTTTGCACCCAAGGGGGCAAGGAAAGGCCCTGTGGCTCCTGGCGGCCCCGAAAAGTCTCCCTTGGCACATGGGCACCCCCCAGCTGCAGCCCCGCAGCCCCCCAGCAGCTCGTCTCGGGGTCGTGCTCGTGCAGCGGGAGAGATTTGGGGGTTCTCTTTCCCAAGGGATAAAACGAGCCACCCCATGGGGGGGCAAGGAGGGGACACGGCTCTGAGTGCTGCCAGCAGGAGAGGAGGCAGCAGCAAGACTTGTCACCAAGGTCCCGTGGCTGCACAGCCCCCTCAGCCCCGGGGGGGTGCCGGAGTTGGAGGGGCTGCACTTCCCTCCGCCGGCGGCATCATCCCCCAAATTCCCAGTGATGGGGACCCCCAAGGAGGAGCCAGGCAGAGCGTGCAGGAGGCACCACTCCCTCCTGGAGATTCTGCTGGGGCTTCCAAACCAGCCCCAGCCTGCCCAGTGCCAAATCCCGGAGCTTTCCCGGGCAGGGATCCGGCCCCGCAGGGAAAGGGACCATCCCGGGCTGAGCATCCCCCGGAGCAGGTCACAGTGTGCCCGAGGCCAAGCTGTGGCACAGCGACTCCGGGATGGGATGGAGGGGCTCCGGCTGCCGGGGGGGACACCGGAATGGGGAGGAAGGTGCCGGAGGGGCTCTGCCAAGGGCCGGTGTCCCCTCGCCGCCCCACGACTCCGGGCAGCAAGGAGATTTATGAAGACACGTACCAGAGACTGGATAGCCTGGAAGAGACGATCCGAGAGCTGGAAATGACCATCAGTGAGATCAGCAGCCACCCCTCGGTGGAGTCGGTGTTCCCGAAAGACCTGCTGGGACCGGCGGGACCCAAGGAGACCAGGAAGGGTCTGGGGGACCTCAGCCAGAGGAGCTGTGATGATGGGACTGTGCTGGACCTCAGCCAGGCCAAAGATGATGCTCCCAGGAGCCCATCCCCAAGCAAGACCAAGCCACCGCTGCTCCCCAAGCCGCAGCTGCCCCCCGGCATCCCGCAGGTTTATTTTCTATTATCCCTCTTGCCGTGCTCTGCCCTGGACTCACTCTGATGTCTCTTCCTCCACCTCTACCTGCTCCCTCTCTGTGACTCTACCTCCAGGCAGAGCCAAGGTGGAAAACCGACCTCCTTTCCTCCCTGTCACTTGGAGGGGTTTGGGGATTGCAGGCAAGCAGGAATGAGCTGAGGGAGGAGTCGGCAGCAGGAAGGGAGATGGTGCCAGGCGGTGCTGCCTGGTCCCATCCGAAATTAGAGCCTGGGTAGGGTGGTGTCCTCTGCCCTGGCAGGTTTTGGGGCTGAGCATGGCGCTGGTGATGAGCACGGGGTCCGTGATGAGCGTCCCATTTGATCCATGATTGGCATCCCACGGGGTCCATGATGAGCATCCCGTGGGATGCAGCGAGGGCCAGGTGCTGTGGGTGACGAAGCGTCGTCCTTCGTTTCCCCATTTTGCATGAACACTTCCCTAATGAACTGCAGTTGGAGCCTGGCAGATGTTTCTCCTAATTAAATCACAGTGTGGGCTCCCTGAAGCCATCCAAATTGCTTTCTGCTGGAATCCAGCTGAATAGCTGGGAAAAGGAAGGGGGGGGAATGCCCCGAGCTGCTCTGACATCAACCTGCTCCTTTATTAACAGTCAGCACTGGGGGAATAAATCTCCTTTCCCGTTTGGAGCCGTTGGTTCCCAGCAGTGCTGGGGTGCTCTCGCTGGGTGAATGGGCTGGCAAGTGGGTGTAGCTGCAATTTTTCCTGTTGTTGGCTCCCGCTGCACCTCTGGAGCCTGGGAAAACAGGAGCGGAGCTGCGGGCTGGATTTGTGGCTGTGGCTGCGACACGTGTGGGTGCACACAGAGCAGAGCTCAGGGTTAGGCTGGAGAGGCTGCACTGAGCCCGTCCTAAAGCAGGGCAGGTGTTGTGTCACCTTCCAAGGGTGCTCTGTTGGTTGGGAAGGTTCCCAGTGCCTGCTGTGTGGGGAATGGTGTGGTGCAGGCACACGTGGGGTTGTTGGAGTGTGCTGTGCAGGGCCAGGAGCTGGACCTCAGGGATCCTCGGGGGTCCCTTCCAGCTCGGGATATTCCACGATTCTGTGATTTCCTTGCGCTGTGGGGCCCAGGAATCCCTGTGACCCCTCCACGGGACCGCTGAGGATCACAGAGGGGCAGACAAGGCAGAGAGCTGTGCCTGCATGGAGTCACCAGCCTGGCCTCACCCTGGTGACCCCTTGGCTCTCCCCGTTGGCACGGGGCAGGCAGGAGGTGATGGCAGGGAGAGGGTCTGGGGCACCCCATGCACAGGGGGACACGTGAGGCACCGCTTTGCGGGGGGGGGTGTGTGCAGGTACCACATCCCTCACTGCTGCTCTTGCAAGACTCTGCGTGCCCACCCGTGCCCAGCCAGTTAACAAACACCTCTGTATTCCCACTGCCGCCGTTCCCACCTGGAATCTGCTTCTGCCTGCCGCCGCCTCTTTCCCCCTCTCTTGGCCGTGCCCCCCTGCCCCGGCGGGGTGTTCTCCTCCTGCCCTCCGTCTCCCGGTGTTTGCCGTGTCTGTCCCTCTTTGGTGGCTTCCTGGTAAGTCCTGGGTGGTTTGGGAGCTCTCCCGCCGGAGCTCCCTTGGCACGAGGAGCCGGTGGCCTCGTCCGGCTTTGCCACCCCGGGCACCCCGGGCAGGGACATCCCCAGGGGGGGCTCGGCACAGCTCCGGGCACAGCTCCGGGCATCCCGTGGTGCCGGTGGGGGCCTCACCCGCGGGTTTTAACCCCTTCCCCCCGGTGCTGTGTCCCGGCAGAGCGGCGGCGTGTCCATCCCGGCCATGAAGGTGGTGAACCCGGCGTCGCGGCTGAAGCAGAGCCAGCAGGGCAGCCCCGACAAGAGCAAGCACATAAAGCAGCGGATGGAGTACATGCGCATCCAGGGCCAGCAGCAGGTAGTCCATCCCTACTGCCCACGGCCCTGGCATCGCCTCGGGCATGGCCTGAGTCGGGGTGAGGGGCACGGGAGACCCTGAGGGGGGTGCTTTTGGAGAGGGGGCTCTCTCGGAGCCTCCTTCGCCTTGGTGGGGCTGGGGGGCGCAGGGGAGGGGATGTTGGGGTGCAGGAGGGGCCCTTGCCGTGGTCTGTGCCCACCTGTGGGGGACAGGGACGTGATTTGCTGCTGGCAGTGACAAACTCACCCCCGGTGTGGTGTGAGGATGAAGCTGGAGCCGTTTGTCCCCCAGCCCTGTCTGTCCCCGCTGGACGGGCTGAGCCCCAGCGTCGGTCCCTGAGGGACCCCAAGAGCCCCTTGGCCACGGTGATGAGCGTGGCAGAGCCGTGTGCCTGGCACAGGGGCTCCAGGGGGATTAATTTACCACAGCTGGGGCCACCCAGCCCGTCCTGGGGGGTTTTGGGGAGCAGGGACCCTCCGTGCACCGCGGCCGCAGAAGCAGCTTATCCTGGGAGGGGGGTCACAGGCAGGGTGATGGTATTTGGGGTGCCTGGCAGCGTGGGGAGAGGGTGAGTGGGCCACAGCAGCTGGAAGAGAAGCATTTTGGGATGGGATGGAGCTTCCCCCCCACCCAGCACCCAGTTCCCACCCCTCTCCCATCCCCGGGGGCAGCTCCTGCTCTGTCCTTGCTGACACCCCAGGGCTGGCCGTGGATTCCCAGCTTGCTCAGGCCACGGGCAAGGGGACCACGGCCAGTTCAGTGCCCTCCCTCCCTCCTCACCTCTTCTCCCCCCCTCCCAACACCCCCTTCCCCCTCAGTGGGCAGCACGAGTGGGCTCACCCCCTCCTCTCCCCCCACTCCCTGCTCTGTGTCTTGATCCCCTTCCAGGGGCCTGGCATCCAAAAAAAACCCCATCCAATAAACCCGATTCTGCTCGTTCTGTTGGATCCATAAACCCTGTTGGATAACCCAAAGGTTTTTCACCAGCTACTTGGAGCAGGACTGGGGGGGATTTCGTGCAGTTTGGGCAAATGTTGCATGAGCAAAACGGGCACCTTGCACCCCCTTTGGCTGTGGCAAGAGGGCTCAGTGCCACCCTTGGCTGTTCCATCACCTGGGTCCTTCACAGTGGCAAGACATCCCCAGGGAGGGTCCATCCTCAAGGTCGGGGTCTCCCTGCCAGCCCCCCCTGGGATATGGGGGGTGCACGTGGGGTTCCACACCCTGCAGAATCAGGGAGAGGGCAGGAGGTTCCCTCTGCCCCCTGTCCCAGGGCTGGGCCGTGGAGAAACACCGGCCAGAGGGGCTGTGCTGGGAGTTCCAAGGGGCTGGGGAGCATTTCCTGGCCCCCCACACTTCAGGGAGGCCACCAAGTCCCCTTCCCTGGAGGCCACACCCCGGACAGTGTCCTCCCTGTCGGTCACCTGGCCCCTGGCACCTCCCGGTGCCCTCGCTGGGGTGGCCAGAGCACGAGTTTTCCGTGTCACTTTTGTCCTCACTGCCCTCTCCTTGGGCAGGAATTTTCCACGTCCCCCCCGCCCAGCAGCCCAGGGCTGGCAGCTCCCTCTGCCCATTCCATGAGGGTTTATGAGCATCATTCCCTCCCGGAGCCCTGGACCAGCTCTTGGATGAGCCGGGTGGGGTCCTGGCTGTGCCAGGGGTGCCCCCCAGGGCGGTGTCCCAGCGGGACAGGGTGGGCACCGTCACCCCAGGTGCTGTGCCCGGTCTAACACTGCCCTTCTTGTCCCCCCCTGCCTTCCCCCCTCTCCCCCTGCCTGTGTGTGTGTGTGTGTGTGTGTGTGTGTGCCTGTCTGTCCTCGTGGCCGTCTGTCCGTCCGTCTCTGCTCTCGGGGTCGTCCCCTTCCCGTCCAGTGACGCGTGGGACCAGCTCATCTCGTGCTGTTTGTGGTGGCCCTTTTCCAGCTGCTTGACCTCAGGCCTGACTCAATGCTGCTTCTGAACAGACTCCCTTTGGTTCTTGGTTGTTTTGGGTTTTTTCTGTCCTGTTCTTTCTTCTTCTTCTTCTTCTTCTTGTTTCCTTTCTTTGTCTTTTTTTTTGGTTTTTTTTATTGAGACTGTTTTTTTGACTTTCCTCCCCTTTCTCCTCCTCCTCCTCCTGCTCCTTGAATCTTGCTTTTCTTTCTAGGCCACTAGACCATCTAAAGAGGCCAGTGAGACTTCCCCCACGGTCTCAGAAAAACCCGCATCTGGCAGAACATCCATCCCCGTATTGACTTCCTTTGGGGCAAGGAACTCCTCCATCTCATTCTGAGCATCCTTGCCAGCTCCAACCCAACCGCTCCCGGGGGGCCGGGCCTCTCTCTTCCTTGGGCTCCTCTTCCTCCCTGGGACTTTGTCTTCTTGAGGCACCTGGAGGGATCGCCACCTGTCCCTCTCTTTCTGTTTTATCACTGTCTTGCTCCACTGTGGCCGACCTCGTGTCTCGCCTCCGCTCCGCCACGGCCCGACTTGTGTCTCGCCTCCGCTCGCCACGGCCCGACTCCCGTCTCCCATCTCGCTCCGCAATGGCCAACCAGCCACTTTCTGTTTCTCTCTCTCTCCCTCTCTCTTTTTCTTTGCTTTCTCCCTTTTCCTTTCCTTTGGATCGCTGTTGGTTTGGTTTTTCTCCCGCCCTCCCGCCCCGCCCTCCCACCCCGCTGGTTTTTTTTTTTCCTGTTTATTCGAAGAGCTCTCAGAGCTTCACTCCACCAGTCCCACCAGCTTCGAGCAAAGAGGAGCTCCAGGCTTCGCCCCCCGGCCCCGCGCGCCCAGGGGGGAAACGGCGCCCGCCGAAGACGCCCCCGGCACCCCCCGAGCCGAGCGGGAGCCCCCCGAGCATCCCGGGAGCCCCCCGGCAGGAGGAGAGGACCCCCCGCGCCCCGGCCGGGCCTCGGCGGTGGGTGGTCGGTGCCGCCGCGGCCGCACCGCGTCCTTCGCCGGCCGAGGGCCCGGTGACGTCCCGGGGGGGTGTCACCGCTGCCACCACCCCCCGGGGGCCGGGGGGGAGGCAGGAGGGGCCGGGGGGTGCCCGCCCGTGCCGGAGGGGCCGGAGGGTGAGAGTGTGAAACGGGGAGGGGCGGCCGCGGCCGCCCGACCCCCCCCCGGGGCGGAACGAAGCACTTTAACCGAGCGCCGGGGTGGGGGGACGAGGGCACGGGGGGGTCCCACCGCACGGGGACGCCCTGCCCGACCTCTGCCACCTTCCCCAGGGGATGAGGAGGGGGGACAAGTGCCCGGAGCCCCCTGCTCCGGGTGGGGATCCCACCCTGGGGGGCCCTGCCCGGCCTGGGGGACCGGAGGGGTCCCCGGGGTGCGTGGCCAGGGGATGCCTGTCTGTGGCCACCACCCACCACAGCTGAGCCAGGTGTGTCCAGGAGTGCCCAGCTGTGCTCCAGGTGTGCCCAGCTGTGCTCCAGGTGTGCCCAGGTGTATGCCAGGTGTGCCCAGCTGTGCTCCAGGTGTGCCCAGGTGTATGCCAGGTGTGCCCAGCTGTGCTCCAGGTGTGCCCAGGTGTATGCCAGGTGTCCACCAGGAGTGCCCAGGTGTATGCCAGGTGTGCTCCAGGTGTGCCCAGCTGTGCCCAGGTGTGCACCAGGAGTGCCCAGCTGTGCCCCAGGTGTGCCCAGGTGTGCACCAGTTGTGCCCAGCTGTGCCCAGCTGTGCCCAGCTATGTTCTAGGTGTGTCCAGGTGTGCACCAGGTGTGTCCAGGTGTGCCCAGCTGTGCCCAGCTATGCTCCAGCTGTGCCCAGCTGTGCCCAGGTGTGTGTGTGCGTGTGCTCTCCGTGTGTGCCCAGTGCACCACGAGATGGAATCACTCCTTTTCGTTGGCTAAAGTCGTCCTTGGGTTGGTTGTTTTGGTTTTTTATTTTAATTCTTTTTCTTCTTTTCCTCCCCCCTCCCCTCTTTTTTTTGTATCTCGATCATTTTTGTACAGAAGAACGAAGCCTTTTTTGAATAACAAAGAGAAAACAAAAAAAACCAAAAAGACAAAAAAGAAAAAAAAAAAAAAAAAAAGGAAAAAAAAAATCATGATGCAATTTCTTTGGATTGCAAAAAGCAACTCTTTACATTTAAGTGAAGTGTCTTAACATTTTATATTGTTTTAAAAATATATTTACATATTATATATATATAATATACGTAATATAAATATATATATATAAATATTTAAAGAGAAAAAAAAAAAGAGAAGAAATAAATCACGTCTGGTATATTAGGGGGTGGATTTTATCCCTTGGTTAGACTTTAGAGCTCCTTGTGGTTTTTGAGAGGGCCGGTTCTGAGCGGCTTCTGAGTTCCCATCCTCCTTCCAGCACTTTCCTTGTCCCATCCCTGTCCCCCACCCCTCAGATCCCCGGGGCTGGGTGGCCCTGGGGACACCCCCGGGGTGGGGCAGCCCCCCCTTCCCGGCAGCAATAGCAGTCACTTGATGCTTTTAATTTCCTTTTTTTATTATTTTCCTTGGTACCAAAGTGAATCATTGTAGCAAAGCCGCAGCTTCTTAGGCCAGGATGGGGGGGTGGTCCCCCCTCCCCTGCCCCCTCCCCACCCCCCCCACGCTTTGCAGCCCCCACACCCATCCTGGTGCTTCCCAGATGCACAAAGAACCCCCCCTTCCCCTCGGGGAGGTGGGAGGGTGACAAGTGCCACCCCCACCCCCCCGGGGACACCCATAAAGGTGTTGGGGGGTCTGTATTTGGTGCAAACCCCATCCCAGGGGTGTCCAGGACACCCACAGAGGTGTCAGGAGGGGCTGGACTTTGTGCAACCCCATCCCAGCAGCACCCAGGGGTGTCCAGAACACCCATAAAGGTTTGGGGGGGGTCTGTATTAGTGCAACCCAATCCCATGGGTGTTCAGAACACCCATAAAGGTGTCAGGGGGGATTGCACTTAATACAAACCCCATCCCAGCAGCACCCAGGGGTGTCCAGGACACCCATAAAGGTTTTGGGGGGGTCTGTATTAGTGCAAACCCCATCCCAGCAGCACCCAGGGGTGTCCAGGACACCCACCCCACTGGGACCACGCTGTCACACAGCAGGGGGGGGGGTCCCCACTTTGCCCCAGGAGCCCCCTGCCAGCACTCCCTGCAGGGCAGGAGGGGTTTGGGGTGCCCAACTCTGGGGTTTGGGGTGCCCACCTCTGGGTTTTTGGGGTGCCCACCTCTGGGGTTTGGGGTGCCCAGCTCTGGAGTTTGGGGTGCCCAGCTCTGGGGTTTGGGGTGCCCAGCTCTGGGTTTTTGGGATGCCCAGCTCTGGAGTTTGGGGTGCCCAGCTCTGGGTTTTTGGGGTGCCCAGCTCTGGAGTTTGGGGTGCCCAGCTCTGGAGTTTGGGGTGCCCAGCTCTGGGTTTTTAGGGTGCCCAGCTCTGGGTTTTTGGGATGCCCAGCTCTGGGGTTTTTGGGGTGCCCAGCTCTGGGTTTTTGGGGTGCCCAGCTCTGGAGTTTGGGGTGCCCAACTCTGGTTTTTTGGGGTGCCCTCCACCGAACAAGGGGGTGCACAGTGCTGGGTGAAGGGGTTCACCCCAAAATCCCCCAAATCCAGCCCCCCAAGCCCCCCCTTTCTCCCCCCCTCCCTCTCCCACCCATCAGGCTGGTTCCCCCGTGAGCGTGTGTGTCCGTCCTTTCATGGCATCATGCAAAAAAAAAAACCCAACACCAAACAACCCCTTCCCTCGAGCACCCCGAGCTGAAGCAAGAGAACAAAAACAAACAAACAAAAAAATTAAAAAAAAACCCAAACCCAAACAAACAAAAAAAACACCCAAACAAATAAAGCGATTCTGGTTCGAAACCAGAAAAAAAAAAAAAAAAAGACCAAAAAAACAGGAAAACGTCGCAAAAATATTTAAAAAAAAAAGGTAAAATAACCAAGCGCTGCCTGCATGTGTCGGAGGCACCCGCTGCATGAGCACCCCCTGCTTTACTCGTCTGGATGTTGTTTAAAAAAGGCTACGACTCTGAAAAGGGCAAAAAAAATTAATATATATATGTAAGAAAAAGAAAAAAAAAAAACAAACGAGTTCCTGATTCTCTTTAGAGGCTGTTTTGGGGTTTCTACGACGTCGTGTGTCTCTCTCTCTCTCTCTCTCTTCGCATGAAATTTTTCTTCTCGTGAACTGTTTTAAAAGAAAAAAAAAAATAAGAGGCGGAAAAAAAAAAAAAGGGATGGAAAAGGGAATAAAAACGAGGGAAAAAAAAGGAAAAATGTTAAAAAAAAAAAAAAAAAAAAAGGAAAAAAAGGCCTTGCACGGGGTGGAGGTGGGGGGCGAGGGGGGTGGGGTTGGGGGGGTGGGCCCCCCCTGTGCCCCCTCTCCCCGTACCCCCCCCCGTGCCCCTCCCTGTGTCGCTGTGGATGCCATGGGTAGTTCTGTGCACAACGTGACCATTGTAATTGCAAATCCCATGACAAAAGGGTTGCTTTTTATTTTCCTTTTCCCTTTATTACTTTTCTTTTCTATCAGAGTGTCTGGCTTTAATAATAAAATTAATTTTTTTTTTTTTTTTTTTGCTCTCTCTCTCTCTCTCTCTTTCTGGTTTTTCCCCTCCAAACCTTTCCCCAGGTTGGGAATTTTATCTCGTTATGGGGTGGGACATCCCCAACTCTGAGACCACCCCAGTGGGTGTGGGGGGTCCATTTCCTCCTCCCAGGCTCATGGAAAAGTGGGATAAACCCTGGCATGGATAAACCTGGATGCTGCCAATGCTCCAGGACCTGCAGCACAAGGAACAGGGGGGTCTTTTCTCACTGTGGGGTAGGTGGGGTGGGACATCCCCAACTCTGAGACCACCCTAGTCCACCATCCCTGTGGGTGTGGAGGCCCATTTCCTCCTCCCAGGCTCATAGAAAAGCTGGATAAATCTTCCCAGGGACAAACCCTTCCCTGGATGAACTTTCCCTGGATGCTGCCAGTGCTCCAGGACCCGCAGCACAAGGAAAAGGGGGGGGGTCTTTTCTCACTGTGTGGTGGGTGGGGTGGGACATCCCCAACTCTGAGACCACCCCAGTGGGTGTGGAGGCCCATTTCCTCCTCCCAGGCTCGTAGAAAAGCTGGATAAATCTTTCCAGGGACAAACCCTTCCCTGGATAAACCTTCCCTGGATGCTGCCAGTGCTCCAGGACCCGCAGCACAAAGAACACAGCCCACCCACCCCCCCCCCCCCAAAAAAAACCCAGCAATAACCACCACCTTGAATAACCAGTTTATTTCCAATATATAGACCAGGACTGGAGGGGGAAGGGGGGCAAAGCAGGGGGATTTTGGGGGTTTTTTGGGGGGTTTTCTTTTGCAGTTTTGCATATCCCGGCGCCGCGGCCGACGGGGGACAACACGCCGGGAAAGGGGAGGGGACATGCAGGAGGGTTTAAAAAGTCACCACTGGTCCAGCACGTCCCCCGGTCGGGGCTGGCCTTTCCGCCGAGCAAAACTTCTTAAAAAAATCCTTATAAACCCTTTGGAATATGTTACACGGGCAGAGACGGTATTTACAGGGGGCGGTGGGGAGGGGAGGAAGAAAAAAAAGTAAAATAAAAGAAACAAACAAAAAAAAACAAACCAACGAAAAAAACAAACTTTACAGCAAATATTTGCATAACGACACGGAGGGACAGGGAGGGGACACGTGGCCACTGAGCCGGTGGCTGGGGGTCTCTGCAGCCCCCCCTGAGCCCCCCTTCCTAAAGTGCTTCTGGCCTGGGGGGTAGGAAGGGGATGGGGTGGGAGGGGGCTGTGCCACACCCCGGGTTCTTCTGCTGCTCCTGGGGGGTAAAGCATGGCAGTGTCCCTCCTCCCCAGGGTGTCCCTCAGTGCCAGCCCCTCACACCCACCCCCGTGCAGACCCCCAGCCCATGGGGACCCCCAGGGCCTCCCTGGCTCAGCCGTGCCCCGACACAGAGCACCCCAAAACAAGGGGACAGTGCTGAGGCCACCAGGACCCCCAGAGCAGGGCACTCTGACACTGAGGTCACCAAGGTCCCCAGGACCCCCCAGAGCAGGGGACTCTGTCACTGAGGCCACCAGGACCCCCAGGGCCCCCCAGAGCAGGGGACTCTGACACTGAGGTCACCAAGGTCCCCAGGGCCCCCAGAGCAGGGGTCTCTGTCACCAAGGTCACCAGTGTCCCCAGTGCAGGGAAGGTCTTTGTCCCCAAGGTCCCCAGAGCTGGGGGTCTTTGTCACCAACGTCCCCAGAGTCCTCAGAGTAGGGAAGGTCTCTAATACTGAGGTCCCCCAGGGTCCCCAGCACAGGGGTCTCTGACACCAGGGACCCTCCAGGGTCCCCAGCACAGGGGTCTCTGGCACCAGGGTCCCCCCAGGGTCCCCAGCACAGGGGTCTCTGGCACCAGGATCCCCCCAGGGTCCCCAGCACAGGGGAGTCCCTGGCAGAGTGGCCACAGTGCCCAGGGAAGTGCCCGCACTTCACTCTGCCGTGGCTGAGACAGCAGGGCCACCACTGCCCAGGGTGGGGACAGTCCCCGTGAGCCCCCACACCCCTCCTGGCACTGCCCGGGGGGCTGGGGGGCCGTGCAATGGGACCACAGCGGGACCACGGGATGGGACCCCCGTGGGACCCCCCTCAAAGCCCCGGGGACGAGGGGGGTTCTTTTCCCACCCCCACAACAGCAGCTCGTCCAGAGCACAATTAAATACGAGAACAAGGGCGAGTCCTTAAATTAAACACTGGCTGGGGGGGCCGGGGGGGTCAGAGACACTGGGGGAAGCGCAGGGGGGCCGGGGGGCCGGGGCTGCCCGGGGGGCTCTTGGTGCCCGTCCCCTCTCTGGCGGTGCCAGGCTGTGCCGGGGCGGGGGCCGGGGGCCGGGCTTTGGTGGACTCCAGGCTGCTGAGCCCCGAGTCCTTGTCGTGGCAGGGGCCCGGGGAGCCCTCCAGCCCCCGCGGCTCCTTCCACTCATTGAAGTTGAGGTCCTTGAGGCCGCCGGGCACCACCACCGTGTGCCGGCGCCAGCTGCTCTTCTTGCGGCGGGTCTCGGGGGAGTGGGCTCGGCGCAGCCGGACCCCCAGGACCCCCATGTCGTCGGTGGAGCCCCGCAGGTGCTGCCGGAGCTGCTCCCGCAGCGAGGGCCGCCCGGGGGGGGCCCAGCCCTGCTCCTCCCCGGGGAGCTCGGGGGGCTCCCCGGTGGGCCGCGGCCGGCCCAGCTTCCTGCGGGCCAGCGTGTCGCACTGGATCAGGCGGTGGGAGTTGAAGGAGGGGCGGCCCAGGGGACCCTTGTCCTCGTCACCGCCGGCCCCCCCGGCCTGCCCCGGCCGGGCCCGGGCGCCCTCCCGGCTCTCCGTGTCCGTCTCCATGTGGCTGAGCTCGCTCCGCTCATCGTCCGCCTCCTCCCCGCGGCTCCCGGCCACCGACTGCACCTCGGAGCACAGGCTGCGGTCCATGGTGGACAGCGTGGAGTAGCCGGACACGATGGAGCGGGCGTCTGGCGCCGGCTCGGAGCCGGATCCCGCCGCGGGATCCGTGGAGCTCTCCCGCTCCGCCCTGGCCGGGCCGGGGGCGGCCGGCTCGGTGCCGGTGCCGCGGGGGGCTTTGCCGGGTCCCGGCGGGGCGGCCGCGGTGCCCTGGCGCTCCTGGTCCCTGCGCTCCGCGTCGTCGTCGGTGCTGCTGCCGACGCCCTCGGCCTCTCTCCTCTTCTTCCTCTTGCGGGCGGCGGCCGAGACGAAGGGGATGCCGAGGAGCTCCCGGTGCGGCGGCGCCTTGCGCGACGGCCACGTGCCCTGAGCGGGGACACCGCGGTGAGGGACGGTGGGGACACGGGGACGGTGGGGACACGGGGACGGGGACAGGCTCGGTGTCCCCACCGCTGTGGGTGTCCCTCCCTGCCAGCCCCAGCCCGGGACCCCCCTCACCTTCGGTTTGGCGGAGCCGCTGCGGGTCGAGCCTGGAAAGCAGAGGGGAGAGGGGGGTCAGTGAGGCCCCGGGGGTGGGGGGTGTGCTGGGGAGGGGGCTGGGGGGCAGAGCTGGGGATGCTGCTCCGTTCCCCCAGACCAGGATGGGGACATGCTGGGGCTGTCACAGATGCTGCTCCGTTCCCCCAGGCCAGGATGGGGACGTGCCGGGGCTGTCACACCGGCTGGCCCCTGGCAGGGGTGTGCCAGCGGGTACAGGAGGTGCCAGGAGGCTCAGGGGGGGCTCTGGGGGTCCCTGGCATTGCTCACCCACTGCAGAAACCCAAGGTGAGGAGTGGGGATAAGGGGGACACGCAGAGGCACACACAGCTGGGAAGTACAGCCAGGACCCCAGTGCCAGGACCCCAACCCTCCCATGGCCACGGGGCACAGAGGGGACAGGGACAGGGCACTGCCACCGCCGTGTCACCAGGACAGAGCACGGGGAGGTGGCTCCATAGCAAATCCAGCCTCGGAGCAGGGTCTGGAATGGGCTGTGCTGGAGAGGGCTGGGACAGGCCATAGGGTCGTCCCGGCTCCACGGGGGGTTAGGGGGTAAGAGGGGACACGGGGGTGATGGGCAGCCCTGGCACCGCTGCCATGGTGTGAAGGACAAGGACAGGACACAGACACCCTCTCCCGCCCCGCATGCCCGGGATGGGGTTAAACAGCTGCTGACAACGAGAGAGGGGGAGGCAGGAAGGGGGTGCTGACCCTCCCCAGGGCTTTGGGACCACCATATCCCAGAGTTTGAGCGTCCCGGGACACCCAGCCCCCAGCCCTGCCAGGGAATGGCACCGTGAGCACTGGTCAACGATGTGGGATAACAGGGTTAAAGGATTTGGGGCTCCCCAGAGGCTCAGCAGCCCCCTCCTGGTGCTGGGGACCCTGGGGACAGCGGCCAGGCAGGACAGGGCTCCCTCCCCTCCCTCTGCCCGCCCTGCTCCCGCTCTCTCGTGGTCACCCGAGGGGTTAGTGCAGGAGCAATGCACCCAGGATCAAACTGTACCCGCTCTAGCTCTCCAGGAGGTCCGCTGGAGGAGGAAGAGGAGGAGGAGGAGGAAGAGGACAGCACAGAGAAGTTCAAGGAAAGAACGTAAGAAATCAGTCGAACGTCAAAGTCTCCCGGTGTCGGGGTTGGCAGCGCGGGCACGGGCGGGGGTCCCGCGGGGTGGGCGCTGCCGGGGTGCCACGGAGGGATGAGGAGCAGCCACCAGAGAGAAGGGTGATGGGAGAGGGCAGGGAGGGGGCTCGTCTGGCATCCCCGGGGGGGTTGTTCCCGTTTTCCAGTGAGGAGGGCGCCGGGATGTCCCGCTCCAGCACAGCCGGGTGTGCCGTGTGTGGGTTTGCCGGCTGCCCAGAGGTGTGGGCACGGGGGGACAGAGCATCCAGAGGGGCACCCCGGGGTGCCCCAGTGCCAGGGCTGCAGGGCCCGGTGCCACGGGCACCGCTGCTCACCTGCGGCATCGCCGGGCGCCGCTGTCCTGCCGATGTTGGGCAGCAGGTACTCGATGTTGGGCACGGACTGAGCCTCCTTCTCATCCACGGGGGTCTGCCAGGGGAGCGGGGACGGCGCTCAGGGGGCTGCCAACAGCCAACCAAGGCTCTGCGCCCCCTCCACCCCACAGCAAGACCCCCTCACACACAGAGGGGACAGGACTCACCTTCTCGCCCTTGTCCTCCTTGTCACTGAAGAACCAGTCTGACTGCGGGGAGACAGGAGTGGGGTTACGGCCCGGCCGGGAGCGGGGGGAGCTCGGCATGGCCAGGGACCCCCATTCCTGGTGTGCTGATCACCCCCCTCCTCCAGCCACAGCGGTGCCCACCCACCCGCTGGTGCCACTCACGTGCTGGATGAGGGTCTCCACGATCTTGTAGCGGTCGGGCATGTGCGTCACCATGTCGGTCATGTTGTCCTCGGACGTCCGGACCAGCGTGGGGCCGAACACCAGCGCCAGGTTTCGGGGCTCCATCTGCAACCAGAGCCGGGTTAGTGCTGCCAGCTCAGCCCGAGCTGGGGGGGCTCTGGGTGGGGCAGGGGGCCCAGGAGATTCCCAGGGTTTGGGGTCTGGTACCTTGTTCTTCTCCGAGTGGTCAGCGATGGTTTTCAGGTGACCCACCAGGAACTTGAGCGTCTCGTAGTAGTGACCTGGCAGGTCCCGGATCTGTGGGGAGGCACCAGGTCACCCCTCTGCTCACCCCCCCCACCCCTCCCACCCCAACCAGCCCCAAAGAGGGGCTCCAGAGCTGTGGAGCCCCTGCCCCATCTCCCTACCAGCTTCCGCAGCGTCCTCATCCTCTCGCTGGCGTCTTCTATCCGGTTGGCTTCAATAAAGTCGTTGTATTTATCTGAAAGTGGGACATGGGGGGGGTCAGAAGTGGGTGGAGGGGAGAGGACATCCCCCCAGAGCTGGGGACCCCTGGATGAACCAGCTGGAGATCCTGGGGAAGGGGCTGATCCCACTGGGATGGGGCACTGAAGGGACAGGGCTGGCCCAGGGGCCTCGGTGAGGGAGGGTCTGTGCCCCCCTCCTTGGGTGGGCACTGGCTCACTCTGGGTGAGGGAGGGTCTGTGCCCCCCTCCTTGGGTGGGCACTGGCTCACTCTGGGTGAGGGAGGGTCTGTGCCCCCCTCCTTGGGTGGGCACTGGCTCACTCTGGGTGTGGGGGCCTGCCCCTGACACAGGGATGGGTGGCACAGGCCCTGGGGCTGCCTGGTGCCAGCCATTGGCACAGGGTCACCAGTGGCCACTCGGGGGGCTCTGGTGGCCCAGGGGGTGCAGGGACTCACCGTCCGTGAACAGGGGCTCGGGAAGCTTCCGGAAGAAGGATTTCAACAGGCTGCTGATGACGTTCAGGTCCTGCCACCGCTGCGGGGGAGAGAAGAGGCTGCTCAGAGGCATCACCAGGGAGTCCCCGAGCCAGGGGTGCCCCAGGCCACCCACACCGAGGGGGACACCAGCCAGAACCACCATGGCTGCGAGGATGGGGGGACAGCAGGACAGCTGTCCCCACCCTGTGTCTGGCAGTGACGTGGCGAGAGGCAAGGGGACAAAAATGTCCCCAGGATGTCACCTACGGTGCTGTCACCGACCACTAGGCGGCCCTGCCGTGCCAGGGAAGGTCCCGGCGATGGGGATGTAAACAGGGATGATGGATACAGGGATAATGGGGACAGGGAGACGGATGGATAATGGGGACAAGGACGATGGTAGAAACAGGGATGATGATGGAACAGGGATGATGATGGAACAGGGATGATGAGGACAAGGCTGATGAAGGAGACAGGGCTGATGATGGAGACAAGGATAATGGGGACAAGGCTGATGATGGAGACAAGGATAATGGGGACAAGGACGATGATAGAAACAGGGATGGTGGGGACAAGGATGATGATAAGGATATGGATGATGATGGGGACAGGGATGATGATGAGGACATGGATGATGATAAGGACAGGGATGATGATGAGGACAGGGATGATGATGGAGACAGGGATGATGATGGGGACATGGATGATGATGAGGACATGGATGATGATGGGGACAGGGATGATGATGGGGACAGGGATGATGATGAGGACATGGATGATGATGGGGACAGGGATGATGATGGGGACAGGGACAGTGACAGAGCCATACATCAGGACAACAGCCAGGAGAGCATTCCAGAGGCATGAGGACAGGGATGGGGAGCGGGCTGGGGACCCGCCCTGCCCTCACCTCGTCCTGCAGGTTGATCTCGGTGGCTCCCTTGTTGAGCTGCTCCTGCAGGCTGGACACCACCGCGTTGTTCCCGGGCACGCGGTAGATCCCCATGTACTCCAGCCCCCGGTCCTCCACCACCTTGCAGCAGGCTTCCACGATCAGGGGCACGTTCTGCAGGGACAGGGAGGGGGTCACGGGGTGCCGGGGGGGCGCAGGGACCCCGAGGGTTGGCGGTGCCAGCCTGGCTGTACCTTGTTGTCCGGGGCAGGCTGGCACTCCTCCAGCCTCACGCCGAAGGCGCGCGGGGCAGACTTCTTGTTCTTCTTCATGATGTTGATGCCCCACGGGGCTTTCTGGGAGCTGCTCTCGTCTGGGGAGGAAAACCCACCGGGTCACTCGCTGATGAGCCGGGATGAGCGGGAAGAGCATCCCTGCTGCCCCACAGGGATGGCAGTGCCAGGGGGAGATCCCCCCTCCTGACATCACACACCTTTTGTGACGGTCGCATCCTGCCGGGGGGACCGGGGCGCGCTGGTTCCCGTCTGCTTCAGGAACTCTGCTCGGATCCCCAGCCCACGAGGGCCCTTGGGTGAGGAGGAGTCGGGCTTGGTGCCCGCGGCGCTGCGGGGAGAGCGGGGGGGCTCAGGTGGGGCAGGGCCGGGGGGCACCAGCCCGGCGCAAAAACCTCCCGGTAAAACGCCGGCATCGCTCCCGGGCTTCCTGGCATCCTACGGAGACCCCTGGGGAGCACCGAGCTGCTTCAACCCTGCTTAAATTTGCCAGGTGCCACCTCGGCCGAGCGGGACCCTGCGGCGCCCGGAGCCAAGCCGGGCGCGGGCGGCACTTCCATCACTGCCCCAATCCTGGGAGCCGCTGGATTTGCTCCGTCACTGCCAAACTGAGGTGACCAAAGCCCCGGGGGTCTCGGAGCCCACCGCCCCAGTCCGTACCTCACTTTCCGGTAGTCGTTTAACTTCTTGTTGATAAGTGCTTGGCTGGCAAAACCGGGGTCCTGGGGAGGCAGAGAGAAGAGGGGAAGGGAGAGCTTGAGCTGCGCGTCCGCCGGAGACCCCGGGCAAGTCCACGCTCTGCCGGGCACCACGTGGGGCCAGGCAGGAGCAGGCAAGGGCAGCACTCGGGTCCCTGCTGCCCCAGAACGGCCAGGCAGGAGCAGGAAGGGCAGCACCAGATCCCCGCTGCCGTGGAACAGCCGGTGCCCACCAGTGCTCGCCACCCCACTGCAGCGTCCGTCGCTCTGTGCCACATGTCCAAACAAGACACGGAGGCCTGGGGACACGCCTGTCCCCCCACGGCACACAGACACCTTCACCGACCCGCGCCAGGCACACCCGCTGCTCCCACGCAGCATCCTCAGCCACGGATCCATCCCTGCGGGATCCTGGCCCTGCTCCACGCAGCATCCACAGCCACGGATCCATCCCTGCGGGATCCCCGCCCTGCTCCACGCAGCATCCACAGCCACGGATCCATCCCCGCAGGATCCTGGCCCTGCTCCACGCAGCATCCACAGCCATGGATCCATCCCTGTGGGATCCTGGCCCTGCTCCCACACAGCATCCATAGCCATGGATCCATCCCTGTGGGATCCTGGCCCTGCTCCACGCAGCATCCACAGCCACGGATCCATCCCTGCGGGATCCTGGCCCTGCTCCACACAGCATCCACAGCCACGGATCCACCCCTGCGGGATCCTGGCCCTGCTCCACGTAGCATCCACAGCCACAGATCCATCCCTGCGGGATCCTGGCCCCGCCCAGAGGCACCACAACTCCACAACTCCGGTGTTTGCCCAGACGGCTCCGCGTGTTCCAACCCGGCAGCACCAGCACCGTCACCCCTGCCGGGCCCACGGCACCCTCCGGTGCAGGGCTGTGCCACCGAGAACCACAGACTGCTCCGAGCTCAACGTGCCCCGTGGGGCTGGAGCCTGACACGACCCTTCACAATCACTGACACCAAACCGAGCCACCGCAGCCCCGTGGGGGGATGGCACAGCCAGCCCAGCGCCGGCACATCCATCCTCCGGAGCCCACGGCCCCCCAGGGACAGCTCTCCCCATCTCAGACCCGAGCAACACGTTGAACAGCCCACGGCTGACCCGGTGCCAGCCCCGGCAGCACCGTGCGGGCACTGAGCCCAGACCTCTCTCTGTGAAAGGAGACACGACACACCATGGCAGAGACACGTCACACCACGGCAGAGCCACCTCATGCCACGGCAGAGACATGTCACGCCACGGCAGAGACATGTCACACCACGGCAGAGACACGTCACACCGCGGCAGAGACACGTCACGCCACGGCAGAGACACGTCACACCACGGCAGAGACACGTCACGCCGTGGCACACCAGGGCAGAGCCACGACACACCAGGGCAGAGCCACGACACACCAGGGCAGAGCCACGCACGCTCCTGTCCCAAACACAAACAACAAAACACCACCAAGATCCACCAAGATCCAACGCCGGCCCTGCCCGGAACACAGGGAGAGCCACGGCACCTCCGCCGAGCACCCCGAGCACCCCGCGCACCCCACCCTGGCCGAGGCCACGGGGCCACGCTCTTCTTGGACGCCGCGGCGCCCGCGAGCCCCCGCGCCACCCTGGGAGCACGGCACGGGCCTGGCCGTGGCCTGGGGAAGCAGCACAAGGCAAAGAGCCGGAGAGAGCCGAGGCGGTTAGTGCCGGGAGAGCCAGAGGCAGCCGGGAGCCCCATGTGGCTCTCACCTCGCCCTCAGCCTTGCTGTTCTCCCTGATGACTTTGATCCAGGCCAGCATGTCTTCCCGATCCTCTGCCTGAAAGAGATATTCACAGAAGTCAGCGGTCGTCAGGCGGAAGACGTGCTTCCTCTTGGTCTCGCTGTAGGAGATGTCCACCAGGCACGCTTGGATGCTGATCGGCGGCTCCTCCTCACCTGGGGCCGGGGCGCAGGTCACCGCCTCCCGCCTGTCCTTGCACAGGTACAGCGAGTGGGTGCGCAGCACGGCGAACACGCGCTTCCACTGCCGGAGACCTCCGCCGACCTTCTGCGGGCACAAGGGACGGGGCGCGCGCCTCAGGGCTGCTCCCCCCGGGGAGCGTCCCCTCCCCGCGCCCGCCGGGCTCCGGGGGGGCACCCGCCTACCTTCCCCTTTTTGGTGAGGATCTGCTTGCAGTGGAGCCAGCCCTCCTTCCTCACGGCGCTGAACGGGACGTCCGAGAGGTCGGAGGTCGAGTGCCTTTTGGAACGGGCGTCTTCGGACGTGCCGAGGCTGTCCAGGGACTGCGGGGGGGGACCGGAGGGAGGCGTTGGGTGCCATCCGCACCCCCTGCTCCGCCAGCACCCAGCAAAGCAACCCTTCTTTGGGGGCACCCCCAGGACCCCAACACAACTCACCCCATCGGTGAAGAAGCTCCTGAGCATGCGGAGGCTGGGGACCCGGCTGGGCATCCTCCTGGGGGGAGAGCAGCCCCCGTCAGTGGGACGGCGGGGAGGGGATGGTGGCTGGGGGGGCGTGGTGGGACTGGGAAGGGGGGGTGCGTCCCTTAGGGTCCTACCTTAGGATCTTGGCCTCGTCCCGAAATGCGTTCAGACCGTCGTCGCAGGACTTGGAGCGCTCGGTGGTGATGGCCAGCAGGTAGGACGAGCGGCGGCCGGCCTTGATGCTACCTGCGATGGGGAGGGGGGCAAAGCCCACCCTGGTCAGCCCGGGGGCACGGGACACAGCTCCAGGGTGGGGGGCTGCTCCCCCCACGGCCCCCAGGATGGTTCTCCCCCCACCCAGCACTTACTGCAGTCCTGGGAATAGTGCCGGGACAGGGCAAAGGCGAAGGTGGGCGACGAGGGGCTGGTGGCGACGGCGGGCGCCGAGTTCATGGCGCTGGAGACCACCGAGGAGGCCGGGACGTGCTTGGCCTTCAGGTCGATGCTGGGGCTGGTGGGTTCGTCTGCGAGGGGGGTGGGCAGTGTTGTAGGGGGTGTTGGGGCAGGGGACGTCCCTGCCAGGACCCCTCAGCCCTTCTGCTCTGTGGTGGGTCTGTAGGTGTCTGGGTCGGGCAGGGGGGACACGCTCCCACCCCTGGCAAAGCCAGGAGCTGCTGGTGCACCCAGACCCTCACCCACAGCACCGCTGCACCCCCAATCCCTACTCCATCCCTTCCCTTCCCACCCAGCCCAGGGGTCCCTCCCTGGGAGCAAGTACGGGGAAGGACAGGGCAGACCTGTGGCTCCTCCAGACCTATTTGGGACTCACCAATGAAGGGGATGGACGCCAGGGAGTCCTCGGGGGCTGCCAAGGGAGCCATGCGCCGGCCCGGCCGCTCGGCCACCGGCCTCTCCCCTTTGCCCCCGGGGGCCGAGGGCTCACAAATGTCCGTCTCCTTCACCCCCTCGGGGAAGACAAAGTTCATCTGCCGCAGCGGCACCGGCATCTTGCGGCCCGTGGGCGGCTTCTGCCGCAGAACCACCTCCTCCCTGCGCTCCTCGGGCTGCTCGGCCGCTCGGCCGCCCTCCGGCCGTGGCTCCCGGGGCGCGGCGGGGCCCGCCGTGGGGCCGGCGGGCAGTGGCGGCAGGGGGGTGACCATGCTGTCCGTGAGCGGGGCCACGGCCCGCTGGGCGATGCTGAAGGTGGGCAGCCCCCCGAAGGCCGGGTCGCGGAAGGACAGGGCGTGCAGCAGCCCCGTGCGGCGCTGGAAGGACGGGCTGTAGCTGCGGTAGCCGATGTACCCCGAGTCGTCCACGCTCTGCAGGTTGGGCTGCGACGGGTGTTTCTGCACCGGTGGCGCCGGTTCCCGCGAGGAGGACGAGGAGGAGGAGGAGGAGGGAGGTGCGAAGGAGCCGTGCGGGACGGGCTGCCCGGCGCTCCCGGCGGCCCGGCAGAGCCTCTCGGGCGGCCACGCGGAGCGGTTGAGGTGCGGCGGGAGCAGCGCTCGGGGCTCCAGCGCCTCCATGGAGCGCCCGTACCTGCCCAGGGCGTGGTCGGAGCGGGCGCGGGGGGCCCAGCCCTCGCGGGTGGGCTGCAGCAGGGTGTCGTGCGAGGCGCTGTGGGGCCACCCCCGGTGGGCCGCGCCCGCCGAGCCCCCCAGGCGGTCCTGGGACACGCTGCGGTAGCGGGGCAGGGCGTGCCGGCGCTCCTCCGAGGCGCTGCGCCGCGGCTCCCGGCTGCAGAACCAGCGCGACAGAGCCTGCTGGCACTCCTGGCGCCCGGGCGCGCGCTGGGCCACGTCCCGGGGGGGCCGCCCGGCCCCCGACAGCCCCCCGACGGCCTCCTGGAAGCCGCAGTGAGTCCGGTGCTCCGGGAGGTGCTTGGGGGCCGTGTGGCAGGAGGCGGCGGCGGGGGGGGACATCCCGTAGCGGTCGGGCACGGAGGATGCGGCGCTGCCGGGGCAGCCGGGGCGGGAGAAGGAGCCGGGGTGCCCGTGGGGGCGCGGGGGGGGACCCCCGGGCTGCGGATCCTCGGGGCGGTGTGCGGGGCTGCCGCCGGCGTCGCTCCGGGGGCCGGTGGCAGAGGGGCCGGTGGCAGAGGGGCGGTGGGCGCGGGGGTCCGGCGGCTGGCCCGGGGGGGGCTCAGCACCCCGTGCCTGGAAGGGGTACGTCTTCCGTGGGTAGCAGATGGGAGGGGGCTCGGGGATGCTCTGCGCCCCGCCGGAGTACGGCTCGTTGCCCTTCAGGTAGGCATCCTGGGAATATGCCTGTGGGGGGACACGGGGTCAGGGCGGGGGGATGGGGTCACAGTCCTCCCATTCCCACTGTAGGAATGATCTCTGCTCCTCCCTACCCGAGCTGTGCTCCCTACCTGGTTCCTGCCACCTTGGTCCTGCTTTCTCATGGGGTCCCTCCCCAGCACCAACCCCAGCCCTTCCGCTCTCCCCTCCTTCCTAAAATACCCCGGCACGGCCGGCCCAGCTCTCCCATCTCACGTTTCACAGGCACCTCTGACTCCACACCAGGGGATTCCCAGAGCCCAGAGCAGGCACAGATGGGAGACCCCCCCCCTTTGCCAGGGCTATAAGACCCCCCCAAACTCCATGGGAATGGGACCCCCAGGCCGGGGACAAGCAGTGGTGTCACCTAATACCCAAGACAGGACCAGAGGAGCACCAGGAGAAGGCCCCCTCACACCCCTTGGCTCAGGCCACCCTGCAGGGCCACTGTCACCCCCAGCTCCCAGCTCACCAACAGCAGAGGCACCCGGGGTGCTCCAAGGGTAAGCCAGACCCTGAGATCCAGAGCAACTCATCCTCTAGCTATGCCTGAGGACGTCCCCAAAAAAAAGAGGCCACGTCCCCCATGTTCCTGCCCTGGACCCCTGGTACCTCCATCTCTGCACCCATCGATCCTCCCGGGATGCTGGTGGAGCCCTGTCCCCAAGTGTCCCTGAAACCTGCCTGGCAAACTCACCAGCTGGAGGATGTCCTCATCCTTGGGCATGATGGAGAGCTCCAGCACATCGTCACTGGGGAGAGGGGACAGAGGGGTCAGGCTGGACGGGGTCGGTCCCCACCTGCCCCCAATCTCACCCCCACGAGATGAACGTCCCCATTGCCACGGGACGGTGACAGCTCATCACTGCCTGTCCCTGTTTCCCTGCCTCAGGGCTCCTGTCATCCCAGTGACACCCAGGGGGACAGTGTCCCCATCCCGTCACCTCCCACCCGCAGGAAGGGGACTCACCTGTTCTGGATCAGCGCAATGACCTGTGAGTAGGTTTTCCCAATGATGCTCTCCCCGTTCACCTTGACCAGCCGGTCACCTGCAGAGCCCCAGGAGGGCACAGTGTCACCACAAGGCCGTGGTGGCACCTGGATGTCCCCACGGTCACTCACGGCAGGGTTTGAACGGGGATTTTGCCAAGAGGAGCCACGGGGACCCCAAAACCAGCCTGACCCACGGGGACCCCAACGCTGCTCTGAGCAGAGCAAGAGAGCAGAGCACTCACAGGGAGCAGAGAGAGGGAGGAGAAAAAAAGAAGGAATGCAAGAAAAAGAGCAAAATAAGCAAGGAAGCCCCTGGCAGAGGAGGCGGAGCATCCCGTGGATCCCAGGAGCAGCCTGGGGCCATCTCCAGCCCCGTGTCCCCACTCACCCGTGCGCAGCCCGGCCTGGTGGGCCGGCCCGTCCTCCCGCACGTTCTTCACGAAGATGGTGTCCATGGGCTCCAGGCGGCTCCGGGGGGGACCTGCTCCGTGGGGACACACGATCAGGGAGCTGCCGGCACAGCCAGGACCACCCCACAGCAAGGAGCACGTCTGGCCCCTCGTGGTCACCTCCTCGCCTCCCCCAGCCCTGCCCTGCGGGCACAGCTCCTGCCCGGGGGGAAGCCCAACACTCGGGGCAGCTCCTGGTCCCCGTCACCCCCCGTCCCCTGTGAAAGACCAAAAGCCACCAGTGCCGGGTGGGCGGGTGGGCACGGAGCCCACGAGGGATTCCAAACCCCCCCGGGACCACCCAGACCCCGAGGTCAGAGCCCCCCGGCCCTGCTGGGCGCCGGGTGCCGGCTCTGGCAGCGCCGCCCGCACCGGCTCCCCGGGGAGCGCGGCCCCGGCGCCGCGTCACCGCGCCAGCGCCGATCCGTTCTGACACCTTCACATTCACTCACGTCACCGGGAGCCTCCAGGAGCTCAGTGGGGCCGTGTCCCTGTCCCCAAACACCCCGTGCTCAGCGGGGGCCAGCACTGGCCACCCCGCAGCCCCCCCTTCACTGCGGGCAGACCTCCCCCCCGGGCGTGATGTCCAACAGAACTCCCGAAGGGTTTTGGGGACACCGAGCCCCTCCAGGGCACAAAGTGCCACCAAAGTGCTGCCAAAGCACTGTGTCACTTCACCTCCAGCTGAAATTTAGGGCTGTGGTGACAGCGACAGCCACAGCAACGCCCGCTGCGGCCCGAGACAGCCACGTGCCCCCCGCGCCCACCCCGGGGGTCCCGTGGCAGTGCCAGCACTCACCTGCTCGGTTCCCATTCTCCTCCTCCTGCCAAGAGAAGAGAAAAGCGTTGATTTGGTGGTGGGGGGGTGGGGTGGCAGCCCCACGAAGCCCCCGGCGGGGCCGGCGCGTCCCTCTGGCCTCCACTGCCCCCGGCTAAAATTACCTCCTGACACCGGATCCCGGCCGCCCGCGTGGCCCCGGCGGGCAGTGGGATCCAACGGAGCCCCCTGCACCCAGCTGATGGGAAAGGGGTCAGTTTTGGGGCAGGGGAGTGGGAAAGGGGCTCCAGGGTGGCATCTCACCCTTCGCCCGGGGCCACCAAGCCTGGTCAGGGAGAGCCTGAGCCCCCACAGTGCGGTGCCAGGGGAGGGATCCATCTCATCTGTGGGATGAATCCTTGTCCCTCCCCATCTCTGCAGCCTCCCACTGCTTGGGGTGGGCTGCCAGGGCTGCAGTGGGCACTGCAGGGGGGTGGCAAAGGGGTCCTGCACCCCCTTCCCAGCCACGGGCAGGGGACAGCCCTGGGAGCCACATGGATCTGTCCCGTGGGGTGGGAATTGTGCTGGTGGATCCCCACTCTTCTATCCCACATTCACCCGTGGGGACCCCCCAGCAGAGCCACGGTGCCCAGGGGGGTCCCAGGCTGGGACAGGACACAGGGTGCTGCATCCACACTGCTGAGCCCCCAACGCAGACACGGAGCACCCCGGGCTCCTCAGCCCCACACACGTGTCCCAAGGAGGCACCTGGGCACCTGGAATGGGAATTTTCACTCCACCAGTGCCAGATCCTTCCATCTCTGGGGGGGGACACAGGCCTGGCCCCGTTCCCCAGCCAGTGGGGACACAGACTAATGTCCCCAGGGCACCAAGTCCCTCCAGGGTGCTGGGAAGGGTCCAGTGTCCTTCCCAGTGTAACAGGGGCACATTCCCAGCAAGGAGGAGAGGGCTGGAGCCAGAAGGAAGAGCCACATTCCACGGCCTCAGCACCCAGGAGCGGCTGCCACGGTGCCAGGGCAGGACCGTGGGGCCACCGAGAACCCCTGGAGGCACGGACTCACCCCCTCCCTGCCCCTCCTCGCCCCGTGGCATCCCAGAGCCCTTCCCGGCCCCCGGGGCATCCCGGCAGCCGCGCTCCCAGGGCCGGGCGGTGCCGAACGCGGCGCGCGGTGAGCGCGGCACCGGCACCGTCACCCTCCTCCCCGCTGAGTCAACCCACCGAAACTCAGCCCCCGGACCTGGCCGGCTGCCGGCCCCCCGCGGGTGCTGAGCCAGCCCCGCCGCGCCCTGCCCCGCCGGCTCCGCAGCCCGCAGCTATTCCCAGCCTCTTTCCAAGAGCATCCCCAGCTCCCGGCGCTGAGCCGGCTCCTTCCCACGCGGCCGCCCCGGCAGGGCTCGGCCCAGGTGCCCAGCGGGGCAGGATCGATCCCTCGCTCCCGGAGGATCCTTTGGAGAGGCGGGAGCGAGCGGGTGGGTCTGGAGGAGCTCCAGGCCGTTCCCACGACAGAACCAGGGCGACGCTGCCGGAGACGGGGCAGGTCCGTGTTCCCGGGGCGGGAAGGCAGAAAGGATTTTGGGGAAGCAGAATACAAGGAGCCTGGGAAAAGCGCCGGGACGGAGGATGCTGAGCGGGGATTCCGGCGAGTCGGTTCTCCCCACCCTGTGACTCACTTCCCACCGCAGTTCCCTGTCTGCCAACGCCAGCCCGTGGGGCAGCCGGAGCCAAGGGGCAGCTCTGAAGCTCCGGGGCTGATGGGAGCATCCAGGTCCATCCAGGCTTGGAGCAGTGACGGATCACTTGGCTCCCAGACTCTTCTCCCTTCATCCACACAAAGCCGCTGCTGCAGGAAGTGAGAGGGGGGATTCCAAATTCCAGGAGATCGGAGCTGGCTCGTCCCTTCGGGTGCAGAGGGCTCCATCCAGGCTGAAAGCTGCTCATGGGATCCCTCCATCCAGGAGGGTTGAAGGTGCTGCCTGGATTGGGGCTTCTTGGCAGTTCAGGGGGTGCAGGAGGGTCAACCCAGGGCTGAGTCCCCCCAAAAGGCAGCACCTGGAGAGGGTCCGGCTGCAGCTGGACACAGATCCCGCAGCAGATCCAGTTGGAAGGCTCCCACCAACAGCCAGGAGCCTGGGACCCAAAAATCCACTGGGTCTTGCTGGCCTTGAGGGCTCTGAAGTGCCTTTTCCTGCCATTCCCAGGGATGTCAGAGCCATCCTTCGGGGCTGAGGGATTCTCCCTGTTCCCACAAGCAGCCGTGTCCCATCCCAAAAGGATCCAGAGGCGCTGCTGATTCCCACATCTCCCAGCAGCTCCGTGGGCTCCTCCATTCCAGGGACACCCACGGGGGGTGGGGGCAGCTCCAGGAACCCCAACAAAGCAGGTGATGACGGACGGTTCGTTCCTCCTCTCCCAGAGCCCACCTGCCCACCCTCAGCCCAAACACTGCATCCAACCACAGCATTCCAGTGTCCCCAGGCCCCCCCAGGCCCCCCAGGCCCCCCCAGGCCCCCCCAGGCCCCCCAGCTCCCGGTCCTACCTTGGCCGAGTGCACGGCCGACTCCGGGGGGTACACGATGAAGTGGCGGAGGGTGAAGCCGAACCCCCCCTGGGAGCTCTTCCGCAGCACCACCGTCTTGGGGCCCACCCAGGGGAAGGACCCCCCCTCCGGGGGCACGTTGGCGTTCGGGGATGCTCCATCTCTCCGGCCCGGCGGCGGCTGTGAGGGGGGGACAAGGACAAGATGTCACTTCTGGAGAGGGGAGGGGGGGTACAGGTCCAGCCCCCCCACATGCCCACCCACGTGCCCAAAAGACCCTCCCCCCCATCCCTATTCTTCCCTATTCCCAGCACTCCAGCAGCAAATTCCAGCCCCCACGGCCCACCCAGCCCAGCAGCATCTCCCCCCAGACTCCTCACGTGGGACCTTTGGGAAGAAGATGAATGGAAAGGAAATAAAAATAAATGAGCTGTGCCTGGGGGTCTGGATGGGACCCAGGAGGAGAGATGGGGCCGGATGGCTGAGGGACTTGGGGACAAAAGGTCCCTTCTGGTGATGCCGTGGCAATAACCTTGGGCAAGGCGGAAAGAGCCGTCCGGGAGGTGGTGGGATGAGTGATGCTTCCCGAGCCGGAGCAGGGACCTGGCACCGTGCTGGGATCTGGCAAGGGACACTGCCCAGAGCAGCAGATGGGGCCAAAGGGGATGTGGCTCCATCCCACAGCTCCCAGTGCCAGTGCTGGGAGGGGCAATGGGGTTGTGGCAGAGCTGGAGCAGCCCCGGGCATCTCTCCTGGCACCGAGGCAGGGAGCTGGGAAAGGCATCCAGGAGTCCCAACACCCTGGCTGAGGCCAGGAGGGTTTAGCACAGCCCCGGTGAGGGACGGTGCTGCTCCCTGTGCCGCACATCTGGCTGCACATCTGGCTGCACATCCGCCAGCCCAGCTGGAGCGGGAGCAGCTCCGTGGCCAAGGGGAGGAGAGGGCACTGCCTGATGCCCTGGGAGCACCCAGCTCTGCTAAAACAGGAGAAACTGGCAATCTGGGAGCTGGAGGGACAGGCAGAGCAGCGGATCCACCGGGATCCCGAGTGGCAGCTCCTTCCCTGCTGCAGCCGTTGGAATCAGCCCATCCTGGGACGAGGGTGTTAAAATTCAGGGGCTGTCTGGGTGGAAGCGATGGATGGGGAGCGGGGAGGGGACAGGGACAAGGGACACAAAGGGACAAGGCACAAAAAGCCTTTGTCTGTGCCTGTGCTGAGTGGGCCTTTTCGCTGCCGGTGGGGAGATCTGACGGCAGCTCGGCGGGGCCGGGCTGCACCCCCTGTCCAGCACGTCCCACACGGAGCCCACGGTGGGAACGGGGGTCCTGTCCCCCTGGGGATGGGGTCCCTGGGGTGAGGACATGCCTCTGGCACGAGGCATCACCCCCACCCACCTGCTCCACCCCTGCTGCACAACCTGGCAGGGAGGCACAACCGCTCCGGGCGCTCCCACACCCAAACCAGAAAGAACACCCCAAACCCCACCACGGGAGAGAGCCGGAAAACCCCAATACCTCCCGACACCACACAGGCAGCAAAGCCCCCCACAAGCCCCCTGCCACCCCCCCCGCCTTGTGCCACTCAATCCCAACAGAAAACCCAACCCCAGATGGCAACAGGCACCCCACGCTCCCGCGGGACCCCCATCCCCGGGCGGCGGGGCCGGAGCATCCCGGCGGCGCCCGGGCCCATCTGCCCCTCCATTGTGCCGGCCGCCGGCTCGCCGGATTATTTTTAAGCTGACAGCTGAATGTGCCCCTGCTGATTTTAACCGGCACAGACAGGCCCCGGGGAGAGGGCAGGATGGACGCTCCGAGGAGACACCGACGGCGGCACCGGCCCGCGGGGACGGCGGCGCGTCCCCGTTGTTGTTGTGACACGGTGACACGGTCCCCAGGTGGGGTGGTGGCACCGTCCCGCCCGCCGTGCCTCGGTTTCCCTCCTCACCCATCCTGACTTGAAGCTTTTGTCGGGCTACAAAGCCCCCCCAGTCGCGGGTTTGGATCCCCCCCCCCATGCTGGCTCACGGCCCTGCAGATGCTCCTGTCCCCCCCCCCTGCAGTGGGGTTGGCACCCAATTTGTCACCTCAGCCGTTTGTCCTCAGAGCCCTCTTCCTCCTCCCAGATTTTTGGCTTTATTTAACCTCATCCTGGTGTTTTCTGCTGAGATACCACCAGCTGCATCCTCATCCTCCTTATCCCAGTTCTCCTGGGCCCCCATCCCATGAAGGCTGCAGGGATGGGGAGGAACCCCTTGATCCTTGGCACAGCTTGTGCCAGTGGCTGTGACACCCAGACGCCCTCACCCAAGTCACCCTAATTCCCACGAGGTCCTTTACCCCCCAGCAGAGGTGTCACCAGGTCCCTGTACCCCACGTCACCTCCCCACCCCCACGGGGACACGAAGGGATGGGTAATTCCCACCAGTGTCCCACTCCTGCAGAACAAAGGAGTGTTTTCCCTGCACCCCGGGGAGGGGGGGGTGTCAGGATCCATCCCCCCTCCCAAACACGGCGAGCTGAGCACCGGGAGCAAAACACCTTCACAAGCAGGAGCCTGAACCCCCATCCCCGACCCCAGCACGGGAGGGGACGAAGGGGACACACCACAGCCCGGGAGCTGTGACACCCCACCCGGCCCTGTGGGACCCCTCCCATCCCTTCAAGGCCCCCCCCGCCTCCCCAAACCAGGCGCGACCCCCTGCCCTCGGTTCTCACCCGGCGGCCCTTGTCGGTCCTGCCCCCGCGGCCGGGGCGGGGGGCCGGGGGCGGGCGGGGGTCGGGGGCGGCAGCGTGTCGGCGGAGGCTGCTCAGCCAGATGCAGCGGGGCTCGGGCGAGCTGCAATCCACCCCGACGGGGCGCTCCAGGCGCCAGCCCTTCCCGGAGCGCTCCACGCTCCACAGCCTTTTGGGGCTGGGGGCTGGCGGGGGGCGGCAGGGACCCCGCCGCGCCCCTCCGCCCGCGCTCTCCTCCACCATCCCGCCGCGCTGGGGGGGCTCTCAGCCGGTGGTCGGCACCCCCCCCATGGGGTCCCGGCAGCCCCCCTGGGTGGGCTCGGGCGCTTGCGGAGCTCCCGGCGCGGCGGTGCCGCTCACTCCCGGTGCCGTTCACACCCGGTGCCGCTCACTCCCGGTGCCGCTCACTCCCGGTGCCGCTCGCACCCGGTGCCGCTCGCACCCGGTGCCGTTCACACCCGGTGCCGCTCACTCCCGGTGCCGCTCACACCCGCATCGCCGCTCACACCCGCATCGCCGCTCGATCGCTCGCTCACAGCCCACCCCCCCCGCCGGCAACGCAGCCCCCACCCAGCCACCCCCCCAGCCTCCCGGCTGGATGGAGGGTGGGATGGATGGATGGATGAAGGGAGGGAGGGAGGGAGGGAGGGATGGATGGAGGGATGAACCAGCCACACGTCCCGGCTGGGCTGGCGGGCTGGGGCTCCAGCTGCTGGCAGGGATCAGTGCCCAGCCCACCGCCCCCAACCAGCCACCCGCCCCCAGCCCACCCCCCCCGCCCCCCCGCCCCGCCTGCGGTGTCACTTTGCCAGGACTTTCCCTTTTTTTTTTTTACGTTTTTTTCCTTCTTTTTTTCTTTTTTTTTTCTTTTTTTTTTTTTAATCCGCCCCCTTCTTCCTCCATCACCCCGGGCAGCATCCCACCCTCCCCGCTTCCTCCTCTCCCTCCTCCCGGCCCCTTCCTTCCTTCCTCTCCGCAGGGCACCAGGCGATGCCGGGGACAGGGAGAGGGACAGCCCGGGGGTGCAGCGTGTCCCCTCCCTGTCACCACCGGGTTCTGCCAGGGGGGAGCCAGCGGGGGCTCTCAGACACTCCGGGTCCCCTCTCTGTCCCCGGCATCCAGCAGAGTCCAGGCAGCAGGGACACACATCCTGCCCCAAGCTCTGCTGGGGCAGCACCCTCGGGACCCAAAGAGCCCCGTGGAGACCAAAACAACCCTTTGGAGGCCAAAAATATCACCCCACAGACTGGCACATCCCCCCCGGCCCTCTCTGCTCAGAGCCTGCAGCAAAGAGTGGTGGCTCCAAGGGCACTTCCCACCAGGAGCTGAACCAAGAGTCCCCCCACAGCCCCATCTCCCATTTTGGGGACACCCAGAGGTCCCTGTTGCCCCCCCGGCACAGAGCCACCAGCCCCCACGGTTTGATCCGGGCTCCCCAGTCAGCACTGGGCACACAAGGCACAACAAACCACCCTCCCCGCTGGTTCTGCTCCACGGGGACAAACCCCCCTTCCCCAGCCCACCCCACAGCCCCTCTCAGTGCCCCCCCTGCTCTCCACCACGGCAGCAAAAATCCGGGAGGAACAAGTTAAAACAGCAGCACCTCGGCGAGCCCGGCACCCGCAGACACCCAGCCCGGGCCGGGTCTGGGGGTGGGCAGTGCCCCCCTGCCCCGGCTCCCCCCGCGCTGCCCGTCCCTGTCCCCGCACGAGGGGGTCCCGCGCCGCATTCCTGCCGTGCTGGAGGCCGAGGAGAGGCACGTGCGGCCACGCCGGGGAAATGCCGGGCATTGCTGGGATTGCAGCCCCGCAGCCTCGGGGCCAGACACCCCCTCGTGCGTCTCACCCCCTCCTCTCCTCTGCCTCCCCCTCCCACCCTCGGCCCCAGCCCACCAGGGTGATGCCACACACCGGCCACCAGCGAGGGGACAGTCCCGGGGCGCGGTGACACACACGAACCCCCTGCACGCTGGCAACGCCTCGGTGCCCAGCGCCCACCCTGGCCAAGGTGCCGCAGCTCTGCCTCAAAACAGCCCCAGCGCCCACCCCAACCCCGCCGGGGGGCTGCACTGGCCGGCTCGGTGGCAGCCGTGCCCCCATCTGCCCACCCCCAGCACACCCAGGGCACCCTCACGGGGCCTCCACGCCGGGGAGAAACAGGGACGGGGAAACATGGGAGCCAAATCCCCGCCATCAGCTCCACCCCGAGGCCACCCTGATGTCACCCGGCGCCTGTGCCGGGGGTCTCACCCCGGGGACAGCCCCGTGCCCTCGCCCCAGCCTGGGGACAGGCGGCTGGCACGTCCCAGCACGCAGAGCTGCCCGGCCGGAGCAACCGGACGGGGCTGTGGGTGCGAGCGGCGCCCAGGGGGGCTTCACTCTCCAGCTGAGAGGGGGCAAAGGGGCCCGGTGTGGTGGGCTGGATCCCCCTGGGGGTCCTGGAGCAGCACTGGAGACAGCAGGCCCCATCCTGCCACCTCCACTCAGCCCTTCCTGCAGCGCCCGGGCAGCCTGGGGGGGTGTGGGGAGGGGGTCCCCAACCCCTTGGGGTGGGTGCACAAGGGCAGGACGGTCCCTGGGACTGTTCCCGCAGCCCAAAGCGGGAAAGGTCAGGCGGCGTTCGCGGGGGCAGATTCCACCCCGAGGAATGCGAGCGCTGCCTGGACGCCTTCCAAAATACTTGTGTTTTGCACAGGAGTGTCCTAAATACGCAGCCAAACAGGAGCAAAGGGGGAAGGCAGCGCTCCCGGCATGCACCGGCCCCGCTGCCGGCACGCCGGGACACGCGCGGGCAGGGGACACACGGACGGGGACACACGGACGGGGACACACGGACGGGGGGGGGGTCGCAGGGACCCCTGCCAGCATCGCCTCCACAAAGGGGAACTGAGGCACGGAGGGGCTGTGTGAAGGCAGCCCCCTGCCCTCCCTGCCTCACTGTATTGGGGTCTCCATATTTTACACCACTGCCACCCCCCCATCCCGCACCTGATGTTCCCAAAACTCTCCCACCCTGCCCAGACCCTGGTGACGCTCCCAGGATGGAGCCAGTGGTTCCAGCTGGGGATGTGCTCTGCTCCCACACCTGCCTGTATTGGGGGGGGTCTCCCATCTCCCTGTCCCACACTTGCTGTTCCTGGAGCTCTCCCACCCTGCTCAGACCCCGGTGACACCCCCGGGATGGAGCCGGTGGTCCCAGACGGGGCACGTGCCTTTTTTAGGGGGTCTTTTTTATATTTTACACCAATGCCACCCCCCCCATCACACACCTGCTGCTCCCAGAGCTCTCCCACCCTGCTGTGATCCTGGTGACATCCCAGGATGGAGCCAGTGGTCCCAGATGAGGACATGTCCTGGCTCCACCAGCTGCAGCCTCTGCCAGCAGGGCCATCACTGGCCCTGGCACGCGGCGAGGATAACGTCACCCTTCGGGCAGGGACAGAGGGACAGGGACACAGGGACAGGGACACAGGGACACAGGGCCAGGCAGCTCCTGGTGCTGGGCTCAGAACCCACCGACCCTCCTTCCCTCTGGGAAGGAGGCTCCTCCAGCCCGGATCCAGCGGGGCCGGGTGGGGGCAAACACTAATCCCTCCCAGCTGAGATTAGGGTCAGAAAAATGAGGTTTTAATAGGATTTTTGAGGAGGAGAAAGCCCTGGTGAGACAATAACCGACTTCCAGCCCTTATATGGCAAAGCTGTTGCCGGCTCCCACCTGCGGTGGGGAAGGGGGGACGGGGGTCCCACCCGCACCCCTCGGTCCCAGGCAGCACCCCCAAAAAGAGCCCAGATTGAGGCTCCCCTGCAGGCAGGGGCTGCCTGTACCTGCCAGGCAGCCTGGGCAGGGTGGGGATGCTCCAGCAGCGGGACCTGACCTGGGGGATGAGGTGGCAGGAGAACGGGGGGCAGCACCCAGGTGATCACACCAGGAGCATCCAGGCATCCCTCCTGGCCCTGCCCCAGCCTCTGGGATTACAGACCCGCAGGAGAAAGCATTTTAATTCTCTTTAACTCGAACCAGGGCTGAGGAGCTTTGCAGCTCAGCGGGGATTTGGGGGAGTGCTCGTTGGCTTGCACAGAGCCAGCGCATGCTCCCTCCCCACTGGGATACCCCTGCCCCTCAGGATGCCCCCCCCTCAGTACCACACTGCTGTATCCCCCCGGGAATGGGAGGAAGGCAGGCTGGGAGCCCTGGGGAGCAGATGCACATCCCACGTGGGAGCAGCAGCACTGGGAACAGGAGGGAGAGACACCTCAGTGATGGAGACAGAACCCCAAGGGCCCCCCCAGGAAACATCTATGCCATGTCCCAGCCTGGGCAGGGACTTGCCAGGATGGATGCACCATTCATGGGGGGGGTGGGAATCCAGGGTTTGCTCCAAGCACCCACCGAAATTCCCAACAGCCTCTTTCCCCACGGCCTCACAAGGCAGCACCCCCTGAGCCCCTCCCAGCACCGCTGGGCCCCCACAAACCCCACAGACCTCACAGGGAAACCAGGAACAGCCACTGGGACTCACAGCTCGGGCACAGGCTTGGGGGGGGTCCCCATCCTCAGCTCCAGGAATGGCACAGGGCGGGGGTCCCATGGGAGATCCAGCAGCTGGACGGGCACTGTCAAATCCCACCCCACACCGGAGTCCCCTGCCCAGCCAAGGACACACACCTGCATTCCCATCACCCGACACAGCTGGGAAGGGGGTGACACTGCCCAGGTGACACCGGAGCCAAGGAGAAGCGGAGCAGAGGAGCCACAAAGGGCCTCTCGGACATTCCTCCCGCTCCGGTTTGGGTGTTAACGCGGGGAAGGAAATCTCCTGGTTCCTTCCCAAGGCTAACTTTTATCTTGACAGCATCTCCTTCACGGGCTCAGACTCATCATCTCCTTCACAGACTCAACTCATCATCTCCTTCACAGACTCAGACTCATCACCTCCCTCCCGGACTCGGACTCCTCGTCAGCCCCGTGTGGCTCCGTCCCGTGGCCAAACCGAGCTCCCTCCCGGCAGCCTCCACATCAGGACACCACTCCCAGCTCCACAGGGATCTCATTCCTGACACATCTCAAAGCAGCAGTTCCAGAGGGCTCTGGCTCACCTCAGCTGGGGGGGCCCTTCTTGCCACATCGAGAGAAATTTGGGGATGTAGCCAGAGAGACTCATCCCCTTTCCCGACCTCTCTCCCTGCCAGCCCTGGTGCCCACTGCGGCTCTCTGGCCACGTGGCTCTGCCTGTGCTGCTCCCCACCACTGCTGGTATCCCTGGCAGGATTCCTGGGCCAGGATTGCTGGATTGCCCCCGTTCACAGCCCTGCTGGTGACCACGACACGGGCTGATGCCACCACACCGAGGTGAGTGTGCCCACGTGGAACCTCCGCTCACAAAACAAATCCACTCGTGTCACAAATCCAGGGCAGGACACGGCTCCATCCTGGCCCTCCCGAAGCCCACCACAGCACCTCCAGCCCCACAGCAGAGACACTCACAGGGGACAGACCCACAGACGCTCAGGGCTTCCCAGGGCCACATCCCAGGCCAGCCAGAGGCACTCTGGGGGACACTGCACCCCGTTCATGCAGCAGCTCCCTGGGTCACCAACAGCCTGTGAAGCCCTGCGGTCTCACCGTGCCCCTACCCTGGGTCTCTCAGGTCCCCAGCCCGCAGGGATTACCCTTAACACACCCAGTGCCAGCAGGGAGAGCTGCTCCAAGGCAGGGACAAGTGCTGGGGACACACACACTGGAGCCACAACAGGTCCGACCTCAGTGGGAATGTTCCCGATGGCCCCCACGCCAGAGGGGTTGGGAAACTCAGAGCCAGAGCCACACCAAGGAGGAGTTTATCTCCCAGCCCATGAGGAAGTGGAACCAACAAGGCCATGCTGGTGCTGCCTTCATCCCCAGCTCCTCCTCCTCATTCTCTGCCCCGTCCTAAAAACGGCGTTATCGGCAGCGGGCCCTAGAAAAGTAACAGGATTCCGTTTCCTGTTTTTCCCATGGAAACCCTCAAATAGAAGCTGGCCTCATTATTGCAATTTTTTGGGTCTCTTGTTTTTTTCAGCTGGGCTAACAATGAGCCATTTCCTGCGGCGGCTCCGAGAGGCACCTTGCGCTGCGCTCCCGCTTCTCCACGGCGGAAAATCCTACCCGGGGAGGTCAGGGCAAGGCTGCTCCTGCTCCTTCCAGCCTCTGCCCTGCTCAAGGCCGGGGGGCCCGGGCTGGGGCTGCACCCCCCACCCATGTGGGGGACCCCCCTGGAGCTCCTGAGGGCTGGGGAGGGTGGGCATCCCGCTCGGATGGGGGGGATGCATGGAAGTGCCAAATCCCACATCCCTCTGGGCGGTGAAAATAAAGAGCCAAGGCGGGTCCTGAGCCCCCCCTCCAGCCACAGCAGGGGCAGGAGGCAGCTCTGGGGACACGGTTTTGGGGACGCCACGCTCCCACAGCGCCCTGGCACCGGGGCCCAGCAGCGTTTCCCTGAGATCGGGAGCAGCCCAACATTTCCCTGAGATCAGGAGCAACCCAACATTTCCCTGAGATCAGGAGCAGCCCAACATTTCCCTGAGATCAGGAGCAACCCAACATTTCCCTGAGATCGGGAGCAGCCCAACATTTCCCTGAGATCAGGAGCAACCCAACATTTCCCTGAGATCAGGAGCAGCCCAATGTTTCCCTGAGATCAGGAGCAGCCCAACATTTCCCTGAGATCAGGAGCAGCCCAACATTTCCCTGAGATCAGGAGCAGCCCAATGTCTCCCTGAGATCGGGAGCAGCCCAACATTTCTCCGCTGCCCACACTCGTCCAGCGGCCAAACGTCCAGCCCGCCCGCCCTCCGTCCCCTCCCCGCCCGGGGACAGCGGTGTCCTGCCACTGGGGCCACACCAGTCACCGCCAGCCCCGCTGGGGACCGGGGCTCGCCCCGAAAGCGCTGGCCCCGCAGCCCGGCCCCCGCCCGGCGCGGCACAGAAAGAGCCACTATGAGCCACAATGGCCCGATTGTCCCCCCGAGCCACCGAGCCCCGGCCCACCCGCCCCGGGGCCGCCCCACGCGCCCGGGCCCATCAAGGGACACACTGTTGCCCTCGGGGGGACGGCGGGGGGGTCACCCTGGGGTGTGCGGTGACAGGTCTGGGGGTGCCACCGGCGGTGGGTGAGCAGGGGGGGCTGCAGAGCCCCAGACCTGCCTGGCTGCCCATGGCGGGGGGACACGGCCCCCCAGGCTGGGCCAGGGCTCAGGGCTATGGCAGGGACCTATTCCCTCCCCTGGGCTGGCTCCTGGCATGCCAAGCTCCTTCCTGCTGCAGCAGGGTCTTAAGGAAGCAAAGGACGGGGGACTCCACTGGGTTCCATCCCCGGGCAAGAGCAGGCTCGTCCCCACAGTCACCGGTGCCTCACTTTGGCCACTTTGTGGTGACTCAGCCCCTCTTCCCTAAGGAGAGCCCTGCTCCATCTTCACCCTCCAGCTCCCATTTCCCCAGCGTGGCTCGGGAATGGGGCCGACCCCACATCCCAGCGTCCTCCCACCCCGAGACACCAACCCTGTGCGAGGGCCGTGGGCCCCAGGGAGACCAATCCCGGCGGGAACGCGGCCGATTCCCTGTTGGACGGCGGGTCTTGCAACACGAAGGTGTGCCCGGCGTGGCAGGGCCCGGGCGGGCAATTAGGGAAGGCTTAATGAACTCCTGGGGCTTAATGAACTCCTGGGGAGAAGCAGCCGCGGAAAAGGGAGTCGGGCCGTGGGCAGGAGGTCGGCAGCAGGTTCGGAGCAGCCACCCTGCTTCCCAACCCGGGGCTGGCTCCTGGAAAGCCGGGTTTTGGGAGCGGGAGGTGCTGGCACGGCGCGGCTGACACGGCCCGGCCCCGCCGCTCGCGGGCCACGGGCGGCCAGGTCGATATTTTCCAACTTGAGAGCTTAAAATAGGTCATCTATCTCCACTCCTTTTTAAATCAGGTCTTGCTGCCTGCTGAAGACAAACTTGGTTTATTAATGGGACGGCACCGACTTGAAACCTAATCCTTTTTTTTCCTCTTTAATGAGAATAAAAAGGCCATCCCGGGGCTCGGCAGCTTCCCAGCATGACCCCCCCGCTCATCCCTCCATGTTTTCTCCCAGTGAGTGGCTCTGTATGAACTCGGGGAGGGCCCCTGGCTCTGTCTCAGAGCACCCCAGGAGCTGCTCCTGCAGCACCCCCCTGCACCCCAGCAGCACCCACACTCTGACCCCAACCCAGAGCTGTCCCCCCAGCCCGTGGTCCCCAAACCCACGGTCCCCAAGCCCTAAATAACACCCAGCAGTGGTTCCTTGGCAGCTGACACTGGATGATGGTGCCAGGCAGCGCTGCCAGCCCCGGGGGGGGGTTTAGGATCACACATCACCCATCAGTCCCCCCGCGGCGCGAGCGACGGGTGGCAGAGGTGCCGGGCACATGACACAGGTCAAGGTTAAACCACAGAGGTTGGAGTGCTCCAAAACCCCCTCCAAAACTCCCCCAAAACCCCCCAGGTGGGCAGCGGGACCCCGGGGTGGCATCAGCCGCGTGCCCCAGCCCGGCGCCGGTGCCAGGTTTCGCGCTGGCGAGGCGGGATTGCGGCAGCAGCCCCGAGCACAGGCTTTTCCTGTCTTTCAAGTTCAGGGTTCAGAAAGAAAGGAGAGGAAAAAAAAAAAAAAAAGGCGTTAAGAAACTCAATTTGTCGAGCAGAGCCAGTAAATGGGGGGACAGGGGCAAGGAGCCACGAGGGGGTGAGGGCAGAAGGCACCGGACGAAGGTTTGGGGACGGTGGGAGGCAGCCCCTGCCACGCAGCCCCAGGGGCGGCCGTTGGGCAGGATTTCTGCTTACACAGCACTAAATCCTCGCTGGAGGACTGCAAAGCACCGTCCTCCCCAGATGTGGGGGTCAAATAACACCCCCCCCGAGTCACTCAGCGCCCCAAGTCACCCAGCACCCCAAGTTCAACCAGCGACTCGGGTCTCGCTCCAGGTGCCGCCCACGCAGGAGGGCACATTTCGCCCCCAAAACGCCGCAGAAAAGGAGATTTTGAGGCTCAACACCCCCCCCAAAAAAACCCAAGAGCCAGCGCTCAGCGGTACGGAGTAAGCAGGGAGGAATCCGAGGAGAAACCATGATTAATGCTCAGCCGCTCGACGAGCAGCTCCTCATCTCTGAGCCATTTCGCACACCCCAATTAATCCTTTGAGGCCGGTTATTAGCCCCATGGCCGGGGCCGAGGAAGCCGAGTTCAAAAAACCAGGAACTGAGGAACAGAGGCCAAATTCAGCTCTGGGGCGAGGACGTGCAACCTCTGCTCAAATTAGCAGGCGCTGTGCCAGTCCCTCACCGCGGCCGCATCCCCGCCCGGGCGTTACCACCGGCCCCCTCCGGCCACCGGACCCCCCACCCCAGGTCCTGCCGGTGCCGTCCCCATCCCCACCCCAAGGGTTTGCCGGGATTTGGCATAAAACGGGCAGGAAATGGGGATTTAGCCAGCGGCTGGGCCGGCCTTCCTTGGCACCACGGGGAGATGGGGAGATGGGAATCGCCCCGGTGCCCTCCGGTCCAGCGGCGCCAGGCGATGCCAGTGCCCACGCCACGGGTCAGCAAATGCCAGGGGGGCTAGATTTGACCTCGAGGGGCTGTTTGGCACGTTGGGGAGTTGCTGCCTGCCCAGTGCCAGGAGCTGGAAGGGATGGATCGGCCGGAGCCACAGGGAGAGAGCCCAGCCGGGAGTTTCGGAGGAGACGTGTGGGTGTTTGTGGGTCTCGTCCTGGGAAGGGGCAGCCCAGCCCTGGGCTCTCACCCTCAGCTCCAAGGCCAGATCCAGGCGCCACAGCCCCTCCAGCCCACAACGACGCCACCGTGGCTGGGCACTGGGGACAGGCCACCGTGGCCACCATCGCCTGTGGCATCGTGTGGGTGACTGGACCCCCCCGGTCCCGCTGGCCCTGACCCACAGCCCAGTTCCAGGGCACTGGTCTGCCCCAGAGCCAGTCTCACCCCCCAGGGCTATCACCCAACCCCCAGCCCCACTGCCCGACCTCGGCGCCATACCCAGCACTCCCAGTCCCTGCTCCACATCCTCCCCAGCATCGCCCGCTTCCCTAAATCCCTACTCTCCCAAACCCACACCCAGTATCTCCCATTCCCTCCCAGCCCCTAATTCCCGAGCCTACAGCCTCCCCAGTCCCCCCAGCATCCCCGGGAGCCGCTCCCCGTTCCTCCCAGTCCCCGCTCCCGTGAGCCCCCCCCGCCTCCCCAGTCCCCCCAGTGCTCCCAGTGCCGCTCACCGCGGGGGCGGGCGGCGGGATCCCGACCAGGCAGAAGGCGATCCCATTCATCGGGACGCGGGCGGGCGGGCTCGGCTCGGCCCGGCCCGGCTCCGCACGGCTCGGCTCGGCTCGGCGCAGCCCCGCTGCGGGGGGATGCTCTGCGGTCCGGCCCCGCTCGGTCCGGTCCCGCCGCGTTCGGCCCGGCCCGGCCCCGCGCGGTGCGGTCCGGCTTGGGCTCGGCTCTGCTGGGCTCGGCTCGGGCTGGGCCGGCGGCGGCCCCGGCCCCGGTCGCGGCTCCGCCTCCTCCGGGCGCCCGCGGCGGCGGGCGGGGCGCGGGGCGGCTCGGAACGGCCCGCCCGGCGGGAGGGACCGGCCGCGGGCACCGGCACCGGGGCGGCGGCGACGGGAACCGGCACCGGCATCGGCACCGGGACAGCGCGGACCGGCACCGAGCTGGCACCGCGACAACCAGAGCAGGCACGGGCGGGGGACACCGCGACCGGGATGGGCTGGGGATTCCCAGGAACGGGACAAGGGAAGGGACACGCGGGAATGGGTGTGGGACGCCCAAGGACCGGGGTGGGACACAGAGGGACGGGGACAGGAGTGGGACACCCGGGGATGGGCTGAGGACACCTGGGAAAAGAGCCAGGCAAGGGATATTCAGGGACCAGGATGGGACACCCGGGAATGAGAAGGGGATAGCCAGGAACAGGACCAGGCAAGGGATATTCAGGGACCAGGATGGGACACCCGGGAATGAGAAGGGGATACCCAGGAACAGGACCAGGCAAGGGACATCCAGGGACAGGGATGGGACACCCAGGCATGGGCAGGAAACACGCAGAAAAAGGGCCAGGTGAGGGACACCCAGGGACTGGGACAGGGATAGAACACTCAGGGACCAGGACCAGGCACGGGACATTCAGGGACCAGGATGGACAGGGGACACCCAGTGAGCAGGACAAGGATGGGGATGGGACACCCTGGGATGGGCAAGGAACACCCAGGGACCAGGATCAGGCAAGGGACATCCAAAAACCAGGACAGGGATGGACATGGGACATCCAGGGATGGGCAGGGGACACCCAGGACAGTTTAAGCCAGGACAGAGGGACAGGGACCACGAGCAGAACTGACCAGGGCGGGCACAGAGGGAGTGGACAGAGGGATGACAGGACAGCAGGACAAGGACAGCTGGACAGGCACTGGCAGGGCGAGGCCAAGGCCGGGCGATGCACAGAAGGACACACAGCCAGGAAACGCCAGGACAGAGGGACAGGAGTGACAGGGACTGGCCCGGGCAGAGGTGGGGACGGAAACACCCGGGGTTGGGGCTGACAAAGGCTGACACAGACCCCCAGGGAAAGGAAACAGCAAGGACGGGAAACAGCAGGATGGACGGACAGAGCGTGGGCTGGCAGACAGAGGGATGGGGACAGCCAGGACAGGGACAGCCAGGATGGGGACAGCCAGGATGGGGATAGCTGGGATGGGGACAGCCTGCAGGGCCTGGCCTGGCTCAGGGCTCTTGGATCCACCCCAAAACCACCCCTGAGCAACCGCGGGGGAAAATTAATTCCCACACCCAAATCTCGGAGTGCAAACAGCTCCTCAAAGGCTCTTTGGTGGCAGAAGGTGACCACGGCGTGTGGGGCAAAGGGATGCACGGTGAGGGCTGGAATAAACCCTCAGAGCACCCCCAGGGCACACGGAGGATGCCAGGGGGACACAGCATTCCGCTCATCCCGGGTGACACCAGGGACAGGGCACAGCTGGGATCGTGCCAAGGGCTCCGGCACATCCACGTGACGTCCCAGTGCCAGTGTCAGCCCCAGTTCACTCTCTGAGTCCCTCCTGGGCAGCTGTTTCCCTGCCTGCACCCCCAGGTTTGCCCCCCCCAGCCCCAGGGGTGCCAGCCCGTGCCACTCTGCGTTCCCGGGAATGCCGGCCCGGGACACCCCAGCTGCCAAGCGCAGAGTTTTCCGTGACACAATTAAGAAAGTCTGTGTCAACAACGACTTCCTCGGGCGCCTGGAGAAACCTCGGCACCACCAGAACAAATAAATGACCGAGCTGCCGGCGGCTGCTGCGGAAGTACCGGGAATTCGGGGCTGGAAAGAGGCCGCAGGGGGCTGATCCCGCTCGCGGGAATGTCCTGCCTGGATGGCAGCTCCCGCAGTTTGCCATCCCAGAGCGGGAGGGGCAGGGGACACCCAGGAACAGGAGCGGGCAAGGGACGCTCAGGGATGGGTAGGGGACAGACAGCAATGGATGGGGAAACGCAGGGACCAGGCCAGGCAAAGGACATCCAGAAACCAGGACAAGGATGGGCAGGGGACAACCGGGGATGAGGACAGGGATGGGGGCAGAACAGCCACCCTGGGGTACAGCACCCATCACCCTGGGGTACAGCACCCATCACCCTGGGGTACAGCACTCATCACCCTGGGGTACAGCACCCCCAGCATCCGAGGGGTGGGATGGAGGGATCTGCCCTCTGGAAACGTTTGTGTGCCAGCACCCGAGGGGGACCCACAGGATCGCTGCCACCACCCCTGTCCCCTGCCCGGCCTTGGGAACTGTCCCAGCAGCTGGAGGGAACGAACAGTCGGATGGGAGTGACGGGACGTTTCCTCCCCGCGGTGACGCAGTTGGACGCCCTCGCCCCAACTCCAGCACCCTCTGCCCACATTCAGCACCCCCAGGCCCCACGGTGGGTCCCCTCTGTCCCCAGCCCCCCTGCAAGGGCCACCTCCTGCCCGTGGGGGAGCGGAGGAGCTCCAGGTCCCCAGGATGTGCCAGCTGGGATGTGCCAGACGGCTGCCCTCTGCCTGCCCGGCCACGCAGCACTGCCCATCCCGGCCTCTCTCCAGAGGGACTTCCCAGGAAACGTTCCCTCCAGCTGGGTTTGGCACCGAGGGCCAATCCAACCAACATCCATCCTTTCCCAGCAGACAGTCCTTGGGAAGGAGCAGAGACCTCCCCCAGCTCCTGCTCTCCCCCGGGCAGCACCACTGCTGGGGGTCCCTCCTGCTTTGTCCCCCATGAGGGGACACGTGGCCACGTCCTGCCTGTACCCCCCGGCAGCCCCTGGGCCTGGCAGGAGCCTGCTGGAGAAGAGCCATTGATGGCAGGACCTGGCCTTGGATGCCAGGACTCCTGAGTCCCCTCGTGGTGTCCCCAGTGCCACCCTCCCCGGGGAGGTGACAAAACCAGGGAGGTGACACGACCCGAACAGGCCCCGGTGGCCCCAACACCCTGCCCTGTGTGAGGCACAGACAGGGATGGACCCTCACAGGAGGCCAGGGAGAAGGATCCCAGGAAGGGATGAGCCCCATCCTGGGATGCACAGCTGGAGGGGCTCAACGGGGACCCCCAGTCCCCATCCCTGCTCCTGGGCAGCTTCCCCACGGGGGTTCCCATGGAGCTGGATGCCACCATGCCCCCAGCCAGTCGATGCTCCCTCCCCACTCCCAACCCTCTTTGTCTCCCCCAGCCCCACCCCAGCATCAAGATCCCATCACAGCCCCCCCGGGGACACCCCACTCCTCGTCCCCACGCGCAGGGAGGGACAGCACACACCCGCCAGGGCGTCCCCGAGCCCGGAGCTGCCACTGCCGCTCACCCACACCCCATTCCGGGACCATCCACCCGAAAACCACCCTCCCGCCGCCAAGGCAGCCGCGCCCCCCTCGCTGCCCACCCCGCCCGGCTCAGCAGAGCAGATCCACCACACCTCAAACCCCCCCCCATCCCAAATCCCGGCAGCCGGAGCCGCGGATCCGGGGGAGCAGCCGCCCCCCGCCCGCCCCGGGGCTGCCGCTCCCTGCGGAGCCGCCGCCGCGCCGCAGACAAAGGGAGCGAGGGGGGAATCCAGCCTGGAAGACGGGTTTTAACCTAATCCCGGGAATTAAAACGAAGAAAAGCAAAAGTGGGGCGCCGGAGCCGTGCCGGGGGGGGGTGGAGGGAGGGGTGGGCGGCGTGGCCAGGGCAGGGCACGGCGGCAGCACCGCGAGGCCAACGCTGCCCGAGGCCGGAGCGCTGCCCACGGGGGTGCCGAGGGTGCCCCACCGGGGTGGGGTCCCACGGGGGGCACCCCCCGGAGCTCGGCACCCTCCCGGCTCCGGGCAGCCGCTCCCTCCTGGCAGCCACCGCGCCACGAAGCCATTTTGAGCCGGCGGCGAGACGGGAGGGTTACGGCCCCAACCCCTCCTTCCCCGCCCGCCGGCGGGTCCGTCGGGATAAACAACAGCCCGGCCGGGGGGGATCCGCGCCGCGATGGGCCGAGGGATCCCGGGAGCGAGGGCAGAACAGAGCAGGGCAGAGCTGCGGGGGGGCCGCCAGGACTTACGTGCTCATCCCACATCAGGGAGGGGCTGAGAGCCCGCCGGGAATCGGGGTGCCCTGGGGACCCCTCGCTCCGAGCATCATCCCCGGGCTGCCGCGGGCTGCGGGTGCCGGTGGAGGGAGGCGGGAGGGGGGTCGGGCAGCGCCGCCGGGCCCTCCCAGCCCTGCCCGGTGCCGGCAGGCACATGCCAACCTGCTGCCGCTCCCGGCCTAAAATTACCACGGCCCCTTCCAAAGGCGTCGCCGCCAATCAGGGCGGCAGGGAAGGCGTGCGGGCGGCTCGGGAGCTCCTCTGCATTGCAGCTGGATGGGCGAGAGGGGATTTTTTTTTTTTTCCAGCGGGCGAGAGAGCCCTGAGATACAGCAGGTGGGCAGGAGGGGGGTGTCTCTGGACCCTCGCAGCCCCCCGGGTGGGGGGGATGCCAGACCCGAGGGTGTCGGCGCATCACGTGCAGCCCCCGCGGTGGTTTTCCCGCTCCGGTGGGGTGGGTGAGATCCCGGGGGTCCTGTGGGGATGGTGGGTGTTCACCCACCTCGGTGACCCCCCCACGCTGTGACCGACACCCCCCACCCCCCCATGTGCTGCCTCTCCCGGCCACGGCCCTTCCCGGCTGGGCTCGGGGGGGGGATTTTGCAGCACGCGGCCCCCAACGTGCAGCCAGAGCTCGCTGGGAGCTGGGGACGTGTCGTGCCCAACGTGGTGGCTCTGCCCTGGTCCCCGGGGCTGCCCCTGCCCCGCGGAGGGTCGGGGGGTGGGGGGTACCCCCAGAGCGTCAGATCCTGCGCACAGACCCGGAGGGATGGGGTGGGAGGGGGGGAAACACGAGGCAGAGCCCGAGGGGCTGCGGGGAGGGAGCTGGACCCCTCAGCTGGGGGGGGGATGCTCAGAGGGGGAGAACCCCCACCCCAGGGGACCCTCTTGTCCTCGCAGAGCCACGGAATGGGGGGACAGAGAGCACCCCCAGCCCCGGATGGGCACCGGGGGGGACATCACAGCCCAGCCGGGGCACAGCGACCAGGACGGCGCCGGCTGGTGAATAACGGGATGGGGAGACACAGGAAACAACCCCCCACGCCCCGAGGTTTTTCCACGCCCCACAGCAAACACTCCACGGCGGCTCCAGCCCCTTCCCCGAGCAGAAAACCCTTCCCCAAACCAGGCTGCTCCCAGCAGGTGGGGTGAGACCCACCCCGGGCTGTGACAGAAACCTGTGGCAGAGCAGGGACCGCGTCCCCCCGGCCACCCGGGCTGGGTGGAGCACAAGGGCGAGGCTGCGGGTCCCAGGTGGGCGCTCTGGGGGCAGCCGGTGGGTGCTGCCGGGGGTCCCAGGTGGGTGATGCTGCGATGGGGCACAGCCGATGCTGGGCCAGCAGGTGGGAGGCTGGAAGGGGCCGGGGGATGATGGCGGGGCCCTGGGGAAGGTGGGTGGGGACGCGGGAAGGCAAAGAGCAGCAGGTGGGAAGCGCAGGGGTGGCGAGGGGGATCCCCCCGGCAGCAGGCGAAGTCCCGGGGGGGGAAGTCCCGGCAGCCTCCGACCCCCGGAACGGCGCCGCGCCCGCGGGTGCTGGACCCGTCCCGTCCCGCCGCGGCGGTCCCGGTGCTAATCCCGATCCCTATCCCGCTCCTACCTGCTCCATGGGGCCGCTCAGGGCGCGGGCGCGGCGGTCCGGCCGCGGGCCATGGGCCGGTGCCGGTGGCGGTCCCGGTGCCGGTGGCGGAGCCGGTGCGGCCCCGCTGCCGCCGCCTCTCTCCGCCGCCGCCCACGCCCGGCGCCGCCCGGCGCATCCCGGGAGCGGCGTCATGTGAGCGGCGGCAGCGGGAGGGGGCTCCCCCCGGCCCCACCCGGACCCCGCCGCCGCCCTCCCCTCCGCCCGCCCCCCGCCGGGACCCCCCGTCCCGATCCCGCTCCTCCCCTCCTCCTCCGTCCCTCCATCCTCCCTCCGCCCTTCCCTCTCTCCATCCCCGCATCCCAGCCCTGCATCCTGCATCCCACCTGCCCCTCACACCCAGTTCCACTTCAAATCCTCCTTCCATCCCTCCATCAGTTTTTCCACCCCTTCTCATCCCTTCATCCATCCATCCATCCTTCCTTCCTCCATCTTTCCATCCATCCCCATTCATCCTTCCTTTCTCCAGCCCATCCACACATCCTCTGCCCCTCCAGCTCCCCATCCCTCCATCCCTCTCTCCCTCCCTCCCTCCCCTGTCCCCCCAACCTTTACCCATCCGTCTGTCCATCCACACCCTTCACCCTCCATCCCACCCTCCCTCCTCCTTCCCCCTCACCCTCCATCCATCCCCTCACCCATCTCCCTTCTCCCCAAGGCTCCTGCAGAGCTCCCAGGGGCTCCAGGGGCAGTGGCTGTGCCCAGGGTGAGGGTGGCACCGGGGCAGGGGGTGGGTGGCACTGGTTGCCCCCCCGCAGGCAGCGGGTTCGTGGCCCCTGGCCCGGCCACAGCCTTTCCCATGGCAGCAGCCAAGCCCTCCAGCCTGGATAAATATTAGCTCGGAGCAGTGCTGGTGCCAGCCCAGCGTGGCCCGGTGACCCCTGGGGCACTGCCAGCGCCCGGCGTGCCTTGGCCAGGGGCACCCGGCCCTGGGCCTGCCCTCAGATCCCTGGGAATGGCTCCACACTCGGCCTCGGCTTCCATGGAATGGCTCCGTGCTGTGCCTCAGTTTCCCTTGGAATGGCCCCGTGCTGTGCCTCAGTTTCCCATGGAATGGCCCTTGGTTGTGCCTCAGTTTCCCATGGAATAGCCCTGTACCATGCCTTGGTTTCCCATGGAATGGCCTCTTGCTGTGCCTCGGTTTCCCATGGAATGGCCCTTGGCTGTGCCTCAGTTTCCCTTGGAATGGCCCTTGGCTGTGCCTCAGTTTCCCTGCACACTTCCAGCCCGTGCCTCAGTTTCCCTTGGCTGGGCCCAGCCTGTGCCTCTGTCTCCCTCATTCCCAGGGAGCTGGGAACACACCGGCACGAGCGAGGATGAGGATGAGCCAAACACCCACCCCAACCCCTCAACAAGACCCAGCCCCAAACTGGGGGGGCTCGGGCCCCCCGTCCCCCACCTCTGGATCGGTCTGGCCTCGCGGCTCAGCTGCCCGAGGGTGGGATTTAGGGACGGGCAGCAGCACCGGGACACCCCAGAGGTTATTTTTGGCCGGGATCCCTTCCAGGCTCGGAGCTGGCACAGGGTGGGCGTCGCCAGGAGACACCCCCATGTCCCCCCACCTCCCTGCACCCACTGACCGGGGCACCCACCGGGGCTGGGGGGGCAGTTGGGGGTCCCGGGGGCCCCTCGGTGCAGCAGCACCCCAGGGGTCGGGGGGGGGGTTGGCGGGCGGGGGGAGCCGGAGCGGGAAGAAAGCGGCTTTTGTCCGGGGGCTCTGAAACCTCGCGGGGGCCGAGGGGGAAATTTGCTGCTTTTCTGATGCTAATGAGATGTTAAAAATAAGCTCCAGCGCGGCGCAGCCATGTTGGGGCTCTTCCAGGGCCGCTCGGAGGCGGGTGGACAAAGCGGCTTTTTATGGGTTTTATTTTTTGGGGGGGGGCAGCGAGGGGGTTGTCCCGGCCCTGCCCCCGGGCACGTGGCTCCTCGGGGGCACCCTCCTCGCCCAGGGCACATCCCGGGGTGCAGCATCCCTGTGCCCGCAGCTCCTCCCACGCGGGGCTGGGAGAACCCCAAACCCTCCCCGCTCCTCTCTCCCACCGGAGCATCCCACCCATGGGAGCATCCCACCCGTGGGAGCATCCCACCCATGGGGGCAGAGGGACGGGACCCGCAGCATTTCGGCTCCCGCCAGCCGAGAAAAAAAACCCCAAGAGGAGGCTCCAGATGTCGGATCCCGCCTGGAGTGTCCGTCTGGCCCCGTCAAAGGGCCCTTTGTCCCCGCACGGAGCCCCGACCCGGGGACTGTCCCCGCGGGCAGGGGGGACACACACACAGGGGCAGCCCCCCCACCCCGTGCCAAGAGCAGAGGGACGAACCCCAAAACCCTCCCGGGCGCCGCAGGGATGGAGAAGGAAGAGGAGGAGGAGGGATGAAGGCTCCCCGGGGCTGGGAGCCCCTCCCCAGCCCCATTCTGTCGCTGCGCCGCCTTTGATCTGCCAAACCCGGGGGCGTTCAAAGCGCCTCGGAGGAGGATTTGGGGGGGGGGGGGAAGCACCGCACGTGGCTCCCGCAGCCGGGGAAGGGGCTGGGGAGGGGCGCGGGGGGGGGATTTTGGGGGACACGAGGTGGATCTGGGCGTCTCCAGCCCTTGGGGCCTCATCCCACCCCTCGGGGATGCTGGCACTGGGAGCACTGGGAGCACGCCGGGGGGGTCACCCACTGCTCCCCCTGATCTTTTAGGGGTCGCTGGGGGCACCCAGAGCTGCCCCCAATGTCTTTTTGGGCACTGGGACACTGTGGGAGCATCCTGACATCTTTCTGGGCACTCGGGGAGGGGCACCCAGAGCTCCCCTCAACGTGGTTCTGGGCACTGGGACCCTCCCTGATGTGTTTTGGGGCACCTGGAGCACCCCGAGGGGGCACTCAGGGCTCCCCCTGATTTTTTGGGGGGGCACTGGGAGCACCCAGGGGGACACTAATGTGGTTCTGGGCACCAGGAGCACACGGGGCTGGGGGTTAGGGGGGCACCCCAAAGTCTTTTGGGGCACTGGGAGCATCCTGACATCTTTCTGGGCACCAGGAACACCCCGGGGAGGGGCACCCGGGGCACCCCCTGATTTTTCCGTGGCAGTGGGAGCACCCAGTGTCTCTCTGGGCACCAGGAACACCCCAGGGGGGCCACCCCACGGCTCCCCCTGAATTTTGGGGGGCACTGGAAGCACCCAGAGCTCCCCCCAAACATGTTTCTGGGTGTCAGGAGCAGCCCAGGAAGGGCCCCTGGAGCTCCCTGCCGTGGTTCTGGGCACTGGGATGCTCCGAAGGGGACCCCGGGGGTGGGGAGGGGGGGTCACACCCTCAGGATCCACCACACATCAAACACCCAACAACTTCCAATTCTTTTATTTCAAACCCCTCTCTCTTCCCTTCCCACCCACCCGAAAAAAAAACCCAACAAAACCCCCAAAACAAACCCAAAAACCCAAACAAAACCCGCCCAAAAAAACCCCCAAACCCATCAGTCAAAACCACGCTAGAAATGAGTTACAAACACCGAGTCAGCTCTCCCTCACTGACCGCTCAGGGGAAAAAAAAAACCAACCAAACCAAAAAAACCACCCCAAAAATCCCCCAAATCCAGGAATTCCACGCCAGCTTCCCTCCCCCAGCACCTGCAGCAGTTACTGCCGTCCCCCACGAGAGGCCAAACATGCCTATTAATACAATATATACAGACAAACCCACAGGTACAGCCAGGCTCCCCCTCCCCACCCCCAAAAATAACCAAACACACCCAAAAGTGCATTTGTGGTTTATATCAAAAAACGTCATTTTTCTTTTCCTTTTTTTTTTCCCTTTTTTTTTTTTTCTTGCTTTTTTGTTTGGTTTTTTTTGTGTTTTTTTTTTTATCTGAAAGATTGGTCTGCAAGTCTGTTTGGTTTTTCTTTTTTTGTTTGTTTTCATTGTTTTGTTTTGTTTTTAAACCATTTAGTAACTTTTTAATATAGTTTACGAAAATAAATTATACAGCAACTATTTTAATAAATTAAGCACACACCAAAAAAAAAAAAAAATTAAAAACGAGGAGGGGGGGTGGGGAAATAAAGATAAAATTAAGCAAAGCTGCATTTTTTTTGTTGTTGTTGTTCTGCCCAAAGGTGGTTCCACAGCTCCTGCCCTTGGAGCTGCCAAAATCTGCTCATTCCCTCTCTAAAGGCAAGGCTGGATCCAGTGTAAATCCTATTTTTTGGGGGGATTGAAGCCCTGGATGGGGTGGGGGGAGCACTGGGAGCTCCCCAGTGTGTTACTGGGCACCAGTTGTGCTTGTTCAGCTGGAGGCACAGTTGGAGGCAGCGCTGCCAGGACCCCCCCTGATCCCAAGGGATGTTTGGGAAGGGGGTTCCCACCTGCCCCACCTCACCTGGAAGACTCTGGATGAGGAGTGAGGGGCCTGCTCGGAGCATGTGGATAAATCCCTCCATTCCCAGAGTAAAAGGGGCTGGAAAAGTGGATAAATCCCTCTGTCCCCAAAAGCCAAGGAGGGTTTGGAGAGGTGGATAAATCCCTCTGTCCCCAAAAGCCAAGGAGGGTTTGGAGAGGTGGATAAATCTCTCCGTTCCCAAAACCAAGGGGGATTTGGAAGGTGGATAAATCCCTTATATCCCCAAAAGCCAAGGAGATTGAGATTGGAAAAGTGCATAAATCCCTGCATTCCCAAAGCTAAAAGAGGTCTGGAAGGTGGATAAATCCCTCTGTTCCCAAAAGCTAAAAGAGGTCTGGAAGGTGGATAAATCCCTGCATTCCCAAAGCTAAAGAGGTCTGGAAGGTGGATAAATCCCTCCATTCCCAAAAGCCAAGGGGATTGGGAAGGTATCCAGGTGGGCCCCCCCTAAACCCTCAGCCCTGATGGTCAATTTGAAGGGTTAAAACCATCCCAAGGACAGATTTTTAACTGCAAGGAATGAAGGAAAAGGGCCAGTTCCCTTCCTCCTGGGAGCAGGCAAGGCCCTTCCTTCAGCAAATCCCACTTTTCAGAGGTTTTTCTCCCCAGAACACTCCTGGGATTTGAGCCCCCCAACCACCACCTGCGGCACAGCCTCACAGGGTCGCTGCTAAAACCACTTTCAGGGGTTCAAAAAAACGCTTTTAGGGATTAAAATCTGGCAACACCACACCTGGAGCTTCCAAATCCACCCATTCCCAACCGCAGGAGCAGCCCAGGTGGTTCCCATACAGGACCAATCCTGCAAATCCAGTTGCAAACCCCAACCCAACTCAAGCCAGGGATGAATTTTTCCACCCTTTTCTCTTTTTTTTTTTTGGCCCCAAGGAGGTGGAAGCCGAGCTGGAAACTTCCATGTGAGAAAACTTCCCTGGTTTATCCCAATTTTCTCGCTGCTGGAGGGAGGAAGGTCATTCCCCACCTCGAAATAGGGTGTTGGGAGAAGAGGGGGAAGCTGCCAAGCTGAGCACAGGGCTGAGGGCTGCCCCCACCCAGCTGGAAAAGCACAGAAAGGAGCTTTTCCATGGACAATTCCTGCGCTCCAGTGGGTTTCATGGTCCATTTCCCGGCTCCGGGAGCAGGACAAGCACCTCTGCACAATTCAAGGTTGGATAAAGGGTGGTGATAAAATGTTTTTCCCCGGATCAGCAGGATGGGAGCAGCCTCCAGAACATTCCAGGCAGGATAACACAGCCCCAGGGGTCCATTCCCCAAACTGGGATCGTTGGGAAGGCAGGGCCCAGGCACCCCCTGGAGATGTTCCCACAGAGCCCCCCCCTCACTTCCAGCCCCGGATCAAACCCTCTGGCTCATTCCCAGCCCCACATGGATCAAACCCCTCACTCCCCTCACACCTCCCCGTGCAGGAACAGCTTTGTTTTCCATGGATTTCAGGAGAAGGCTGTTAACTACAGTTAACCTTGGGATCTCAGCCAGCACCACCAGCCACGGGCTGGGGCTGGCACTGACCTGCTCCAGCTTTCCCGCCTGGCTCGGAGCAAGGAGAGGTGGAGCAGAGCCCTGGGAATGCTGAGGAGCATCTGCCACCTCCACGGATCCTTGGGAGGGGTCTCATCCCTATCCCACCCCTCGCCATCCCCTGTCCAACACCTCCCAGCACGTCTCCTCCGTCATTTCAGACCCAAAACCTCCCCCCTGGCCCAAATTTGGGAAGAGCTGCCCCCCTGGTCCAAATTTGGGAAGAGCTGACCCCCTGGCCCAAATTTGGGAAGAGCTGCCCCCCTGCCCCACCACGCTCAGGGTTCAAGTAACAGCAGGAGCACCATCAGGCTGTTGGGATAAATCCCACAGGGACACCAACAGCCGACCAGAAAACATGGAATTCAAGTATTGGCCCCGAAGTCCGGCTGCTCCAACGGCTCTGGAAGGTGTGGAACCACCTCGTGCTCCCTCAGGGGGAGCTCTGGGGGGACACGGGGATGGGGTGGGATGTGGGGATAGGGTGGGATGGAGTGGGATGTGGGGATGGGGTGGGATGTGGGGATGGGGTGGGATGTGGGGATGGGGTGGGATGGGGTGGGATGTGGGGATGGAGTGGGATGGGGTGGGATGGGGTGGGATGTGGGGATGGGATGTGGGGATGGGGTGGGATGGGGTGGGATGTGGGGATGGGGTGGGATGGGGTGGGATGCAGGGATGGGGTGGGACAGGGGATGGGGTGGGATGCAGGGATGGGGTGGGACGCAGGGATGGGGTGGGATGCAGGGATGGGGCACTGCAGGAAATCTCTCCTGACCCACCAGGGTTGTGCGTTTTGACCCCAAAACAAGCCCAGCACCCCCTCCCAGTGCCCACCCAGCACCCCCCTTCCCTGCTCTGCCCTCCAGGTTGGCTCCTTCCCCCTTCCCAAGCCCAGCCTGCACCTCTCCATCCCGGGACAGGGAAGGAAGGAGTGGGAATGTTGTCACTGACACACTGGGGGGAGCAGGAGCTTCTCCAGCTTCCCTGTTCCCTGCATCCCACACACCCCAGCCATGCCATGGATCCTGCTCCCAGGGGTCTCTTCCTGGGGAGAAGCCTGGCCATGGAGCTGGACCCCCCATTCCCAAGCCTGGCTCTTGGGAAGCTCTTCCCCTCCCACAGCCGGGATGGAGCAGCGTCCCATGAGGTATTTCCGTGGATCTGGAAGCCAAATCCTTTCTTTCCAGAGCACGTGAGCCCTCCCAGGGTCCAGGAGGGGACGGGCAGGACAGGGAGGGCAGGATCTGTAGCACCTTTGGGGGCCGGCGGGATTTTTCCGGGCTGCCTTAAAATCCAACGTGGAATTCAAGGACAGGGATCATCCTGCAGGGAGAGCCCAAGGTCCTGGCAGCTCACAGGGCACTCACAGGGCACCCATCCTGATCCACAGGCCCCACAGGATGGAGCAATTCCTTGGATTTAGAGTGCAGGAACTCGCTCCTTTAAATACAGGGATGAAGAGGCTTCTCCAGAATTCCCAGCATCGCTCGGAGCTCCAACATCCAGGAAGTTCCTGCTCAGGGGCTGCAGGGGATGAAGCAGCAGACCAGGATTTGAAGGGGGGGGGGGTGTTATTTGTGCAAGAGCCACCACCTCTCCCAGCTTTGCCGTGGATCCATGGATGTCCCAGGGAGGGAAGGAGCTCCCAGAGGGCAGATGCTGTCCCAGAGAACCCTCAGGGAGCTGCTCCTTGCTCCCAGTCACCCCCAGCAGCTCCTCCTCGGGATCCTTGGCAGCTCCAAAGGAAGCCACTTCATTCCCAGCTTCTGGAATCAGCCAGAGAGGGGCTGGAAGTGCACATCCCATGGCTCTGCAGGAAGTACCTTTGCTCCTCAGGCAGCTCCAACAGTTCCAGCTTCTCCACCTTCCTTCCACTTCCCAGGGGGCTCAGGGGGGATCTTCCAGTGTTTTCTCAGGGAATGGCCCTTCCTCAGAGGAGCAGCACCAACCATTCCCTCGGGATCCAGGACATTCCAACAGCTCAAACACTCCTCCTTCCCCGGGTCCAACCTCCCGTGGGACCATCCCGCAAATCCAGCTGCAAAGCTCAGCTTCCCAGGGCTGGGTTTGGCTCCCTCCTCCCGGATCCTGGGGAGCTCCAAGGTTATTCCCAGAGGTTATTCCACGGAGCTGCAGATCCTCCTGGCTCAGTTTGCCTCCAGCAGCTCCCCAAGCTGCATCCTCCCCTCTCCGTGGGGATCAAAGGACAATCCCACCACGACACCTCGGAGCAGACGGATCTTCCCAGGGAGTGTCCCCTCCTCCCTCCATCTCCTTCCCCACCTCCCAGTTTTCCAAGGCAGGGTCGTCACCACGCAAGTCACTTTCTCATGCTTTTTGAAAACAAAAAACCTGAAAGAAAAATAAAACTTTCCCCAAACTTTGTAAATAGTGCCGTGACATTCCTTGTCCTGCCGGGAGGCTCGGCCGCCTCCGAGACGCCTTTTCCCAGGAGCCAAGGCTCTGGATTCCTGCTCTGCTGGGCTTCTCGGGAATCTTGGCCCCCTCTTCTCTGTACAAAAGGGCTGGAGAGCAGGAGCAGCAGCAGGGGAGTGTGGGGGGCTCCTTCCCACCACGGCCTGGCTCGGGCTGCGGGATGGCAACAACCAAATTCCTGGTGGGAGAGAGAGGGGAGAGGGATCAGCACAGGCTGGGGAGGGAACAACCTGGAGGCTGGTTCCCCTTCCCAGGGAAAGCCTGGAATGGTAAGAGACCCTGAAACCTTGTGCCCCTTCCCAGGGAAAGCCTGGAATGATAAGAGACCCTGAAACCTTGTGCCCCTTCCCAAGGAAAGCTGGGAATGGTAAAAAAACCATGAAGCCTTGTTCCCCTTTCCAAGGAAAGCCTGGGAATGGTGGAAGAACATGAAGCCTTGTTCTCCTCCCCAAGGGTAAAAGATTGTGAAACTTTGCTGCTCTTTCCAAGGAAAGCCTGGGAATTGTAAAAGATTATAAAACCTTGTTCCCCTTTCCAAGGAAAGCTTGGGAATTGTAAAAGATTATGAAGTCTTGTTCCCCTTTCCAAGGAAAGCTTGGGAATTGTAAAAGACTATGAAGTCTTGTTCCCCTTTCCAAGGAAAGCTTGGGAATTGTAAAAGATTATGAAGCCTTGTTTCCTTTCCCAAAGAAAGCTGGGAATGGTAAAGGACTATGAAGCCTTGTTCTCTTTCCCAAGGGTAAAAGGCCAGGAAGCCTTGTTCCCCTTCCCAAGGAAAGCCTGGGTACTGCAGAAAACCAGGAAGCCTTGTTTCCCTTTCCAGAGAAAGCTTGGGAATGGTAGAAGACCATGAAGCCTTGTTGCCCTTCCCAAGGAAAGCCTGGAATGGTAAAAGACTGTGAAACCTTGTTCCCCTCCCCAGGGAAAGCTGGGAATTGCAGGAGACCACGAAGCCTTGGTCTCTTTCCCAAGGGTAAAAAGCCAGGAAGGCTCGTTCCCCTCTCCAAGGAAAACTGGGAATGGCAAGAGACCACGATGAAGCCTTGCTTCCCTCACCAGGGAAAGCTTGGGAATGGTGAAAGGGCCCGGAGTGAAGAGCCAGGGCTGCCCCAGGAGGGTTCTGTGGGTTTGAAATCCCAGGGCTGGCTGCATCCAGCAGCATTCCCTACCATCAGTGCCGGGAGCACGGGCGAGGCGGCTCCGCTACGTGGAGGATTCCGGCTCCTGGGTCTGTCTGGAGATGAGCTGGGCCTCCTTCAGGGACAGGTAAACCTCCTCCTGGGGGTCGTAGTAGTAGAACTTGCGGATGTAGGAGATCAGGGGCCTGGAAAAGGAGCGGGAAGAGCTTCAATCCCTGAGCCACCAAACTCCCCAGAGCCCACCCGGCTCCGTCACCGGGCTGGGAAAGGGAACACCTCGCTCCCGAGCTCGGAATTCCCACGTGCATCCCTGCATCCCATGGGATGCTCATCCCGCTATCCCAAGGCTGGGGGGAAGTCAATCATTCCCTGCCCGGGCCCTCACTGGAGATACAGACCCTTCCCAGGGCCTGGGAGGGCAGGAATGAAAGGGATCCATCCCTGGGATTCATTTGGGCAGCGGGAGCTCGGGAATCAAAGGGATTCATCCCTGGGCAGCAGGAGCTCAGGAATCAAAGGGATTCATCCCTGGGATTCATTTGGGCAGTGGGAGCTCAGGAATGAAAGGGACCCATCCCTGGGCAGTGGGAGCTTGGGAATGAAAGGGATCCATCCCTCGGATTCATTTGGGCAGCAGGAGCTCAGGAATCAAAGGGATCCATCCCTGGGCAGCAGGAGCTCAGGAATGAAAGGGACCCATCCCTGGGACTCACTTGGGCAGTGGGAGCTCGGGAATCAAAGGGATTCATCCCTGGGCAGCAGGAGCTCAGGAATGAAAGGGATCCATCCCTGGGATTCACTGGGGCAGTGGGAGCTCAGGAATGAAAGGGACCCATCCCTGGGATTCACTTGGGTAGCAGGAGCTCAGGAATCAAAGGGATCCATCCCTGGGACCCATCCCTGGGCAGCAGGAGCTGGGGAATGAAAGGGACCCATCCCTGGGATTCACTTGGGCAGTGGGAGCTCGGGAATCAAAGGGACCCATCCCTGGGACTCACTTGGGCAGCGGGAGCTCGGGAATGTGGTCGATCCGGACCAGCTGCCGGATGCGAAAGCGGCAAAGGTGCTGAAGGGATTTGACGTTGCTGAACCTGGAGACGGGATACAGGAGCTGGACGGGCGTTGGAGGGAGACCTTGGGGGGGAAAAAAGCCAATATTGGAGATGAGGAAGTGTTCCTGATCCCAAAGGGAAAAGCTGAGCTCTCCTCAAGTCCGGGTTCCACACGGGATCGTGGGATCATGGAATGGTTTGGGTGGGAAGGGACCTTAAAGCTCATCCAGTCCCACCCCCTGCCACGGGCAGGGACACCTTCCACTATTCCAGGTTGCTCCAAACCCCATCCAACCTGGCCTGGGACACTTCCAGGGATGGGGCAGCTTCCAGTGACTGCTGGTGTCTGCAGAGGGCAACACTGACCAGCTCCAGGCTGTGCTTCCAGCCTGCAGGAATGCTGGACAGGGAACAGAAGCTCTTTGGGCTGGATCCTCTCGGTGCTGCAGTGCCTGGAAAGGTCCCTGTCCCCAGCAGGAACGGTGGCAGAGTGGGCAGGGAGCAGATTTACCACCATTTTACTGCAAATTCACCTCAACAACCCTCACCCTGCTCTCCATCATTCCCATTCCTGCTCTTTGCTCGAGGCAAATCCCCTTTTCCCAAGTCCTGTCCCCCACTGTTGCTCCCTCCATTCCCCCACTTGGCTCTTCCCTTCCTCTCCCACTGGATTTTTTTGGCTGACAGGACAGAGAGCAGCAAAACCCAGGGAAACAATAAATCCAGGTCCAGTTGCCTGCCCAGGTTTCCCAGGATGGGGATGGGAGCCCTCCAGGAGTTTGATGGATGGGGAACCAAGCTCTGCAACCGAACGTGCTCCAACAGAGCCACAACATTCCCTCCTGGATTGCAAGCCCCTGCCTGTGGATGGGCCCTCCAGGGACTCCAAATCCACGGAATCATCACCTGAGGCTCCCTCTGAGCTCACACCTGGAATCCCTCCCACATCCCTGCCCTCCACGGCCCCGGGTGGGTCCCAGCCAAGGGAAAACCGGGAAGCCACAAAGCACGGGGTGGTTTGAGACTGGGGGAGAGGGAAGGAAGGGGGGGTTTTAGCAGCCAAATAATTGCTTGTTGAGGGAGCAGCTTCCAGGCTCGGGCATTTGCCAGAGGGAGGTGGGATCACGATCCCAAACTCCTGGGGAGGAAAGTTTGGGAAGTCTCCTCACCCTCAGGGTGTGCAAGGACGGGGAGCAGGACACTGAGCACAGCCCAAGGTCACACCAAACCCCCTCTGTGGGGCAGGGGAGCAGCTGATCCCGGAGCAAAGCCCCTCCCTGGGCTCACCTGGGACCCTGGAGCGCAGGAAGTAGAGGAATTTCCCGTTTTTGGAGTGCATGATGGCCCTCTTGATGAACTCCACCACCGACTGGCACCGGTCCTCGAACTTGGGGTGGCACCACAGGCTGAAGGTCCCTGTGAGAGAGCAGAGGAGGTGGCACGTCATGGGAGCACCAGGGGCAAGAGGGGACATTTGGAGATGGGTCTGGCGCTCCCAAAATCCAGGGGAACGTCCCAGGCCGACTTCTCAGAGCTGGGATGGGGCACTAAGAGGGAACAACCCAGTGTTGTTCCACTGGGACCAGTGCTCTCCAGGAGCTGGGGGATGCACAGAGAGGTGGGACAGAGTGGCCACTGGCACCCAGAGGTGGCCACAAGCCACCCCTGCCTGAAACTGTGAACAGCTGCCACTGCTGGGTCTGGAACTTCAACCAAAATACACTTTAATTTGCAGAAGTCCTTGCTCCTCTGCAGGATCATGGGATCATAGGATCATGGAATGGTTTGGGTGGGAAGGGACCTTAAGGCTCATCCAGTCCCACCCCCTGCCATGGGCAGGGACACCTTCCACTATTCCAGGTTGCTCCAACCTGGCCTTGGACACTCCCAGGGATGGGGCAGCAGTATCCCACCCCCAGCATCCCCAAAGGAAGCTCTTGGAGGTTTTTAAACCAGACACCCAGGAGCTGCTGTCCCCTTTTCCCAGCCCTGTGGCTGCCAGGGATCAGGTTCCACAGCTGCCTGTCCCTGCCAGCTGCTCCCAACACCTTAATTAAAGGGACTGTTAAGTAGGAGCAGGGTCACAGCCCAGGCCACGGGTGTCCCTGTGCTGTCCCTGTCCCTGTCACCCGACACGACGCCCGCCCCAGGGTGAAACTGGAGATGGGGACACGGGGCCAGCAGCCCCCAGGCAGGTCCCAGAGCTCCAAAAGGGGCTAAAACCTCCAGTCAGACCAGCTCAACCACCCCTGGGCTGCACAGACACCCCCTCCCTGCACCAAAACCCCGGATTCAGGGAACAGCTCAGGTTAAAAAAGGTCTCTTGAGTCCAAACACTGTCCCACATCAGCACTAAAACCCTGTCCCCAGGTGCCACATCCACTGGGTGTTTTCCACATCCACGTGGTTTCTGAGCACTTCCAGGGCTGGTGACTCCACCACTGCCCTGGGCAGCCTGGAAACCATGCTTTCCATCAATAAGTTTTTCCTGATTTAGGAAAAGGAGTCCCCTCAGGTCCCAGCCCCGAACTGAGACGTCAGAGAGCAGCAGGAGAAGTTTCCTCCCAAGCTCAGTTATGGAAAAGCCTCAAACTCCTCCAGCTGTGAGAGCCTCTCCCGCTTTCCATGAGGACAAGGTGAAAATCCTTCCTTCTTGGCAGCAGGGAGCTGGCTCTGGACAGGCTGGAATTAATGCTGGGACATCTTCCCATCAAGAGGGGCTCAACTCCCACAGTGCTGATGTGGTACATCACATCCCAGTGCCACAGGATCCCAAAAACCCTGCTGCCAGGCATTTCTTTGGCTCCAGTTTTCCAGAGCGTGGCCTGAGGAACTCTTGATTCCCAGTTTTTCAGAGCGATGGGGAGTCGCTCCTCGAGGCAAAAGAAAGGAGCTCAAACACCTTTTTATTACCCCAAAAGGCCACAAAAAACGCTCTTAAAATTAACAGGAAGGAGCTGGACAGGCTTTTACATCAAATAATTGGGATTTGCTGAAGACTGAAGGCTTTGGGGCCTGGATGCTGCTGGGGGAAAGCAATGACACAAAATCAGAAAAACCTTAAAACTGGGCTAAAAAAAAAAAAACAAAACAGTTTAACTTAAACCCAGGAAAAGCTTAAAATTAGGCTACAAAAAAAACTCCAGTCTAACTTAAACCCAGGAAAAGCTTAAAATTAGGCTACAAAAAACCCCCCAAGCCTGACTTAAAATCAGCTCAACACAGGAGTGAGGACACGCTGGGGCTGCTGCTGCTCCCCCTCTCCTGCCAGCTCTGCTCTGGGGGTGCTGGGCCCCCCCTTCCTCACCTCTGTAGTGCTCCATCCTGGTGTGGTGGGTGATGCCCTGGGACCTGAAGCTCAGGCTCAGGATGTACCGGGGGTCGGAGCTGTCCCGCACCAGGAAGGACCCGTCGGGTTTCCCCTTCAGCTTCATCTCGGCGTCCTCCCAGTTCATGGGGCCCCAGTACCACCCACACTGGGGAGAGAGGCAGGCAGAGGGTCAGGGCACACCAAACAGGGGATTTGTCAGCAGCCACAACCTGCTCCTGCTGCCGCATTCCCAAATGGAAGTGCTTTGTATCCCTGACTTTGTATGGTCGGGGTGGGAAAGGCACCATCCCATCCCTCACCACCCCAAAGGTGGGGAGAGGACAGAGGAGACCACGACACCCCCTCCATGCACAGCAAAATGCTCTCCTGGGCTCAAAGAACTGTGGGATAATTCAAGCTGGGAAAGAGCTCCGGGATGGCCGAGTCCAACCCTTCCCCCAAACCCACGGCCCCAAGTGCTCCACGGGGGTTTTTAAGTCCCTCCAGGGAGGGCAATTCCACCCCTGCCCTGAGCAGCCTGTTCCAGTGCCTGTTCCACCACATCCCACCTAAACCCCTCCTGCTGCAGCTTCAGGATGCTTCCTCTTGTCCCCGGAGAACGGATCGACCCCCTGGCTGGGGGAAAGGCAGGAGAGGTTTTTCCCACCCCTACCCTAATCCTGTGCTCCCAAGTCCACGAAGGGGACGATCAACCCCCCCAAAATCAAACCCTGAAGGTGCAGTTTTTCCCTCCCCCCCGTCCCAGGAGCCCCTTTACCTTCTCCAGCTCCCTCAGGCTGGCGGCGAAGCTGCTGGAATCGGGTCGGGAGAGGGGACACTGCAGGTGTGGGATGGGCTGGGCCACCCCCCCCTCCGGAGGCCGCACTGGGACAATCCTGGGAAAGGCATCTGCACAGGGAAAAACAAGCCAGGGCCACCATCAGCCACAGGGAGACCCCCCAGGGACGGTGATCCCAGTGATCCCAGTGATCCTGGCACAGCTCCGGAGCTCAGGGGAGGAGGAGGACCCACAGAAGGACAAAATCCTCGTGAAGGACACAAATCCTTCCCTGTGCCTCCACCTGCTCTTCCTTACTCTGGCTGGGAGGGAAGGCGTGGGAGGAGAGGGAGGGATGGGCACACACATCCTGGAAAAGGGGCAGGAAAAGCCCTCTGGGTCCCGAGGAGAGCGAAAGCAAAAAGGGGGAATTAGCTCAGGAAAACTGGGAGGGGGGTGTCACAGGCTGGGGTTCCTGCCTGGAATTCTGCTCCCATGGCACTGCTGACCCTCCTTATCAGGGTGGGCTGAACCCCACTGAGGGTAAAGCTCAACCCTGAGCTCCAGGGAAACCACGGAGGGCAACAGGAGCCACGGGAGCAGAGCCTGGACAGGGCAGTGCCTGCAGTCCCTGAGCAGCCAAGGCAGCACCAGAGATGGAAAAAGCCTCAAAGCTGAGCCAGAAACCCCCTCCCCAAAGTGCAGATTCCTGAAGGGAAAAGCCAGAGCCTCGGGAAAGCTCCGCTGACCTGGGGCGTGGGGCGGAGGAGGCGGAGGCAGAGGGAAAGACTGCAGGGAAGAGCCCATGGGACCCACTAGGACAGATGGAGGCAGCGTCCCACTGATATCATCTAGGAGAGAACAGAGGTGAGAGAGGGTCAGAGAGCAGGAGAGAGACAGAGCAAGTGTCCGACAGAACCGAGCCAGGGATCCAGCACTGCCCGGAGGAGGGAGGATGGAGCTTCCCCCTGGCAGCTCCTCATCCCCCTCTGGCTTCTGGAGGCCCTGCACACACACACATGTTCCCAGAGGAGAGGAATCCCTTTTCCAGCATGGGAAAAAGAGGCAGTTCCAGGAGATTTCAGCCCCAGCACATGGGACAGCTGCTGACCTCACCCACCCCAGGCTGCTCCTGCTCGGAGGGAGCATCCCAGGAGCCTCCACTCCCACCAGCTGGATCCCAGGGAAGGGATCCCTCCAGCCTCCCTGGAAGGGATCCCTCCAGCCTCCCTGGAGGGGATCCCTCCAGCCTCCCTGGAAGGGATCCCTCCAGCCTCCCTGGAAGGGATCCCTCCAGCCTCCCTGGAAGGGATCCCTCCAGCCTCCCTGGAAGGGATCCCTCCAGCCTCACTGGAAGGGATCCCTCCAGCCTCCCTGGAAGGGATCCCTCCAGCCTCCCTGGAAGGGATCCCTCCAGCCTCCCTGGAAGGGATCCCTCCAGCCTCCCTGGAAGGGATCCCTCCAGCCTCCCTGGAAGGGATCCATCCTCCCTGGAAGGGATCCCTCCATCCTCCCTGGAAGGGATCCCTCCAGCCTCACTGGGAGGGATCCATCCTCCCTGGAAGGGATCCCTCCAGCCTCCCTGGGTGATGGGCAGGCAGGGGAAACATTCCCAAAGGCAGCAGAAATGCTCCAGAACCATCAGATTCCCCCCTCCCCTCCCCTCCCGTCCTGCTTGATCCCAGGGGAATCTGAAGCTTCCCAGGAATCCCCTGTGTGTGGTGCAGGGTCAGGGGGCCCCGAGGGTGTCCCCCCCCAGGGATCCCACATTCCCAGCCCCCCCAGGGGATCCCGGGATGGTACCGAGCAGGCTGAGGCTCCTCCGGGGGGGAGGGGGAGGGGTCGGAGGGTGGGGGGAGGTCAGTCCTCGCTGGGAGATGTCCACGTCCACCAGTGACACCGTCTCACCTGCAGGGGGGGGGAGAACACCCTGTCAGAGCCGGGGGGAGGAGGGGAAGGGGCAGGAACCTCCGCAGGGGTTGGGAAATTATCCCGTCAGTTGTTTCTGAACCCGATTTCCCCCCCGTGTCACACTCTGGAGACACCAATCACCACCCAAATCTGGGGGCTCTCAAGCCCCTCCCCCCTGAGACTCCCACATTTGGGGTCTCTCAGGCCCCTCCCCTCCCAAGACCCCGAATTAGGGTCCCTAATAGCCCCTCCCCCTCTCCAAGAGCCCCAAATTTGGGTCCCTCAAGCCCCTCCCCTCCCAAGACCCCCCCAAATTTGGGTCCCTAAAGGTCCCCCCCCGAGACCCCTCAAATTTGGGTCCCCTAGACAACCAAGGCCCCCCAAATTTGGGTCCCTCAAGCCCCTCCCCCTCCCAAGACCCCCAAATTTGGAGTCTCTCAAGCCCCTCTCTCCCTCCATGACCCCAAAATTTGGGTCCCTCAAGCCCCTCCCCTCCCAAAATCCCCCAAATTTGGGTCCCCTGGACAACCAAGACCCCCCAAATTTGGGTCCCTCAAGCCCCTCCCTCCCAAGACCCCCAAATTTGGGGTCTCTCAGGCCCCTCCCCTCCCAAGACCCCAAATTAGGGTCCCTAATAGCCCCTCCCCCTCTCCAAGAGTCCCAAATTTGGGTCCCTCAAGCCCCTCCCTTCCCAAGACCCCCCAAATTTGGGTCCCCTGGACAACCAAGACACCCCAAATTTGGGTCTCTCAGGCCCCTCCCCCCCAAGACCCCCCCAAATTTGGGTCCCTAAAGGTCCTCCCCCCCCGAGACCCCTCAAATTTGGGTCCCTCAAGACCCTCCCCTCCCCTCCCAAAACCCCCCAAATTTGGGTCCCCTGGACAACCAAGACCCCCCAAATTTGGGTCCCTCAAGCCCCTCCCTCCCAAGACTCCCAAATTTGGGGTCTCTCAGGCCCCTCCCCTCCCAAGACCCCAAATTAGGGTCCCTAATAGCCCCTCCCCCCCCTCCAAGACTCCCAAATTTGGGTCCCCCAGGCCCCTCCCCCCCCAAGACCCCTCAAATTTGGGTCCCCTGGACAACCAAGACCCCCCAAATTTGGGTCCCTCAAGCCCATCCCCCCCCAAGAACCCCCCAAATTTGGGTTTCTCAAGCCCCTCCCCTCCCAAGACCCCCAAATTTGGAGTCTCTCAAGCCCCTCTCTCCCTCCATGACACCAAAATTTGGGTCCCTCAAGCCCCTCCCCTGGACAACCAAGACCCCCAAATTTGGGTCCCTCAAGCCCCTGCTCCCCAAGACCCCCAAATTAGGGGTCTCTCAGGCCCCTCCCCCCCCGAGACCCCAAATTTGGGTCCCTCAAGCCCCTCCCCCCCCGAGACCCCACCCTTTCCCAAAAATCAGGCTGAGTGACTGACACTGTTCCTGTGCCTGAACCCCCTCCAAGCCCAGCCCCAGGAGGCTCCAAGAGGCTTTTCCAGCCCGGAATTCCCACAAAAGCAGAGCTGGGTGACACTGGGGACACGATCCCACAGCCAGGGTGGCACCTGCTGCCCCAGGATTCCAGTCACACCCCTGCAGTGACCAAACAGAAACACCTTCTGCCCCAAAGGCCACAAAAACGCTCCTAAAAATCAATAAGAAGGCCCTGGACGGGCTTTTAAATGAAATGCATTTTAAATTAAAGTGGGATTCCCCAAAAGCTTAAAGGCTCTGGAGCCAGGGGATGCTGCCTGGGGGAAGGAGTGACACAGAGGCTCTGAAAAGCAGAGGAGCTCTTAAAACCAACCTGACTTAAACCAGGGAAAGTTGAAAATTAGGCTGAAACCAACCAAACTTAAACCAGGGAAAGCTGAAAATTAGGCTAAAACCAACCAAACTTAAAATCAGGGAAAGCTGAAAATTAAATTAGGCTAAAACCAACCTGACTTAAAACCAGGGAAAGTTGAAAATTAGGCTGAAATCAACCAAACTTAAACCAGGGAAAGCTGAAAATTAGGCTAAAACCAACCAAACTTAAAATCAGGGAAAGCTGAAAATTAAATTAGGCTAAAACCAACCTGACTTAAAACCAGGGAAAGTTGAAAATTAGGCTGAAATCAACCAAACTTAAACCAGGGAAAGCTGAAAATTAGGCTGAAACCAACCAAACTTAAACCAGGGAAAGCTGAAAATTAAGCTAAAACCAACCTGACTTAAAGCAGGGAAAGTTGAAAATTAGGCTAAAACCAACCTAACTTAAAGCAGGGAAAGTTGAAAATTAGGCTAAAACCAACCTGACTTAAAGCAAGGAAAGCTGAAAATTAAATTAGGCTAAAACCAACCAAACTTAAACCAGGGAAAGTTGAAAATTGGGCTGAAATCATGGGAGAGGGATGAAAACCCCAAACCAAACCAAGGTCAGAGCATCTGCCTCGACACCAGGACCTTAAATCCCAAAGGGAAAAAATAAAAAAACAGCCATGGTGGGTTTTTCCCCCCCCAAAAAAGAAAACCCCTCAGCCCAGCCAGGCTCTGGTGAAGCCCCAACACCAAAGCAGAGGATCCTGAGGAGCTCAGACGTGGCCTGGAGGAGGAGGAGCTGCCTCAGATCCGAATTCCTGGGGGCAGGAGCTGCTCTCCTGCACCTCCCACCCCCTGGCAGGTGGATCCACCTGCCCCACACACACCCAGGGCTGCTCTGACTCAGCTCCCTCCTGCTTTTTGGGAGCCCTGGCTGTTCCCAGGCAGGTGTTGAGGGTGGTTGTCATGCCCTGGCCCCGGGGCATTGCTGGGGTGGGGCACACGTGGCCCCACACCCCAAAAATGAAGTGGTTGGGCTGCATTCAGCTCGTGTAAACGCCACCAGAGGCACCCAGGCAAGAGGAGCTGCAATAATTCAGCTTTTAAGCCCTTCCCAAGGCAGTGGGAGAGAGCAAGAAATGCTTCCCATGGACCAAATCTGCTTCCCAGCTCCAGCTTCCCCCAAAAAATCCTATTCCACACTCCTCCTCCTCCTCCTCCTCTTCCTCCTCCTCCTCCTCTTCCTCCTCCTCTCCTCATGCTCTGCAAGATCCCAGTTCCACTGACTGGGAAAAAACTGCCACAGGTCACTTCAAAAATAGTTAATGGGATAAACTAATAATTAATGAAATTTTAAATTCCACTGACTGGGAAAAAATTGGCACAGGTCACTTCAAAAACAGTTAATGGGATAAACTAATAATTAATGAAATTTTAAGTTCCACTGACTGGGAAAAAATTAACACAAGTTGCTTCAAAATTAACAGGATAAACTAATAATTAATGAAATTTTAAACTCCACTGACTGGGAAAAAATTGGCACAGGTCACTTCAAAAATAGTTAATGGGATAAACTAATAATTAATGAAATTTTAAATTCCACTGACTGGGAAAAAATTGACACAGGTCACTTCAAAAACAGTTAATGGGATAAAAAAAATTAAAGAAATTTTAAATTCCACTGACTGGGAAAAAATTGACACGAGTTGTTTCAAAAATAACAGGATAAACTAATAATTAATGAAATTTTAAATTCCACTGACTACCAAAAATTGACACAAGTCACTTCAAAAATAGTTAATGGGATAAACTAATAATTAATGAAATTTAAAGGAAAAGCTCAGGTCACCTCCAGGTTTTCCTCTGCAGGTTCTTGTGAGGAAAAGCAGCTCCACACACACACACATCACCAGCACACAGAATTATGGGGTTTGGTGGTTTTTTTTCCCCTCAGAACTTCCCCAGCAGCAGCTGACAGAGCAGCACAGGCAGCTTTTGGGGTTTTTTTTGCTTTCACCAGCCTTAATTTGCTTAATAAATCTGCAGGTGACAGGGAGGGATCCGCTCCAGCCACGGGAGAGGCACCAGAGGAAGGGATGTGGGACTGGGGAAGGGACCAGGCACCACAACTGAATTCCCCCTGGGTGATTCTGCTCCAAGGAGCCCCAGGAGCAGCTCAGAACCTTCCAGGCACTGGTTCCAGGGAAACCACACCAATGCTCTGCCTCCAAGGTCACCTCTCTGAAATTCCAACCAGTTTTCACAGAGATTCATCAGAACTCTCAAAAAAAGACAAAAAAAAAAAGGGCTTCTCCCTCTTCAGGAATCCAACCCATGTGCTGAGCTCTGCTGTCCAACACCTTTCCCAGCAGGAAAAGAGGCTTCCAGACCAACCCTCCAGCTCCTCTCAGTGCCCAGACACATCCTGGCCCCTCTGCTCCGCAACGAGCCCCTCAACGTGGATTTATTTTGAGTCTGACCTTCCTCCCAGGCCACCCCAGCTGTCAAACACTCACTTGTGACCCTCAGCTCAGAGTCCTCAGGTGGGATTTTCCCAAGTTCCTCAGGGATTCTCCCCAAGCCCTCTGTGGCCAGGACTGTTTTGACTGAGAGGTTGTTTTTTTTTTTCAGCTCCAGAGCTCCCCAAGCCACCAGCAGAGCAGGATTTCCCCCCTCACCACTCCTCAAACCAGCCAACTTCCCCCCAGCAGCAGAAAGGGGAAGGTCACAAACCAGCAGGACACGGGGAAAGGGGGGAGAACGTGCAGGAGGAGGTGCTGGAGATCCCCAAAAAGGTTCTGATTCCCAAAACCGTCACGGAGGAGAAGTTGGACCTGACCTTGGTGTGAGGTCCAGGTGGGAAGCAGGGCTTGGTCTCAGACCCCTCTCCTTGGTCTCAGACCCCTCTCCTTGGTCTCAGACCCCTCTCCTTGGTCTCAGACCCCTCTCTTTGGTCTCAGACACCTTTCCTTGGTCTTAGATCCTTTTCCTTGGTCTTAGACCTCTCTCTTTGGTCTTAGACCCCTCTCCTCCCTCTCAGACCCTTCTCCTCCCTCTCAGACCCCTCTCCTCCCTCTCAGACCCTTCTCCTCCCTCTCAGACCCCTCTCCTCCCTCTCAGACCCCTCTCCTCCCTCTCAGACCCCTCTCCTCCCTCTCAGACCCCTCTCCTTGCTCTCAGACCCCTCTCCTTGCTCTCAGATCCCTCTCCTTGCTCTCAGACCCCTCTCCTCGCTCTCAGACCCCTCTCCTCCCTCTCAGACCCTTCTTTTTGGGTCTAAGGCCAAGCAGGCCAGAGGGACACCACAGAGATCCTGGTTTGGGATCTCGTGGGATCAACATTCCTCACTCAGCACATTTCACAGCAAAAAGAAATGAAACCCCAAACTGGAAGGAACCTTCCGAGTCCTCACCTGTGAAGAGGGGGCTGAACACAACCGGGGAAAAGGCACTTTGAGTTCTTGTCAGTCTGTGTTTCCTGTTGGGAACAAGAAAAAAACGGGGTGAGCAGAAGAAAACACCCCTTGTTTGCCCTTCTCAGCCCAGGAGGGACCTTGTCCCTCCTTCCCAGCAGCTCCATCCAGCCCGACCCCACTCCCAGAGCAGGGCTTTGGCCTAAGTAGGGCAGGCCCAGGAGAGCTGGGGCTCCGTCCTGCCACGAAGCAAATCCCCAAGGAGGTAATTAATGGAGCCTTTGGAAAGAAAAGCCCAAGCAAGTCCAGCAGCCAGAGCCAAGGAGCTGTTTCACAACAGACCTCACGCTGCTGGCCTGGCTTGGGCATTGCCAAATTCCTTGGACAAACAGGTTGGGTCCCTGAGCAATCCGGGGCTGTGCCTGGAGCGTGGCTGTGCCTTTGCAGGACACCAAAATACAGGGGGAGGGGAGGGCAGCTAAACCCAGAGATCCCAAAAGAGATGGAAACAGCTAAAAACACCCCTCTGGTGACTGCCAGGGGTACCAGCAATCCCGGGAAGTCGCTTCCCAGCTGGTTTTATAGCAATGCTGTGCTCTCCCCACTCCTTCCAGCACCTTTCCTCCTGAATATTAAAGGGATTTTCCCACATCCAGGCAGAGAAAACACTGAGGCACAGAGCATGGAACTCCCACAGCGTGAATCCAGGGCTGGGGTGAGCCAACTTCTCTTCTTTGTGCCCAGACACATGGCTTTTATTCACACTTTTAATGTTACCTGCTCACCAATAAAAACACTGAGAGCTCTCCCCACCATCCTGGCAGAGCTGAGTTAATGGTTGGACTTAATGAACCACAAAGCCTTTTCCAACCTAAATGATTCCAGGATTCTCTATAAAACCCCATTAAAATGTGTGGAAGTGTTTTGATTTCGAGCCTCTCACACCTATTCGAGGTTGGGTTGTTTTGGTTTTTTTTTTTCCCCCCCCTCAATTCACCAATTATCATCCACACCCAAAATTACACTTCTGGACTAATACCAACCAACCTGAACATGCAGTGACAGCTCTGCTCCCACCCACCATGGCAGCCAGAAAGGAACATTTTCCTGCCACCAAAACAGCTCCATTTCATGCCAAGATTTCCCAGCCTCGATTTCCCAGATTTCCCATTTCATCAGCAACAGGGAGAGAGCAAGAAACGCTTCCCATGGACCAAATCTTCCGCTTCCCAACTCCAGTCTCCCCCAAAAAACCTATTCCACACTCCTCGTGTTCTGCTGGATCCCAATTCCACGCACACAACTCTGGGAAATGCCTGGAGCTCCAGAAAAATCAGGATTTTAGGGTCACCAACACAACCAACTGATAAATTCGGGTGCCAACCTGGCAAGTGAGTGGTGGCAGCTGCCTGAGCTTGTGCCCAACCCTGCCCCCTTTCCCTCCAACCTCCTCTGCTGCACAAATTCCTCCCCAAAATAGGCAGTTTCACTATTTTAGCCTTTAAATCCCAACTCCCAGGCCCTGGGTGAGGAGCCACGTGTTGGTATCTCCGTCCATATTTAGTTTCTTGCAGGTCAGCAGAGCCCAGCTATGGATTTGGGATAACAGGGCTGGTTTTCTTCCAAACTGCTGCTGCAGGTGAGGGGGAAGAGCTGCACCCAGCTGGCTCCAGGGCTGGCAGCACCATGGGAAGGTGGGCAGGAATCCTGCTTATCCGAGCCCAAACAGCAGGAATTCTGCCTCTTGGGGATGTTTAAAAATTAAATAACCAGCCACAGACCCAGGGAGCAGCTTCACCTCCAGTCAGGGACAAGAGTTTGGGAACAAGCAGAGGAAGGAGTCGACCCAAAAGTTATATCCACAGGAACCACCAAATCCATGGGCTCATGGAGAGCACCAGTTCCATCCCACATCCATGGGGGCCTCAGGTCAGGAGGCAACAACCTCCAGCTCTCAGCAGAACCCAGGGAAGGTCCTGGCTCGTCCTTGTCCCACCAGCAGGGGAGCAAAAGCATCGTTAATAACTGCCCTCATCATCAGGATGGGATTCCTGGAATTGGGAGGAGCAGAGTCCTCTCTGAACCACAACGTTGCTGCATCAGGCACCTTGAAGTAACCTTTGCTTAAAAAATGTCTAATTAGTGCAAGGAGCTGCATGAGAAGTGACCAGTGAAGTGACCACTGAAGTGACCATCCAGCTCCCTGGCCAAGAGAAGGTCCAGGCAGCAATTCCCAGGTGTTTTTCTGCTCCCCAGTCCTCCCTCCCAGCTCTCCACCACCTGATCCCTGCCCTGGGAGGTCCCAGGACTCCTCCAATTAACCACAAGCCCATTAGCAAACATTATGTCATTACAGGCACCTCGTTTGAGGCCCATTTAGTCCTTTGGGGGGAACTGTCTAAAGCTGCTCCAATGCCCCACGTGCCAAGGGAGGCTCCTCGGGGGCACAGGAGCTCCAGAAAGGACTCAACCCCTGCCCAGCTGCAGGGCTGGGAGCTGCCACCTCCCAGCCCATCCTCTGCTTCAAAGGGGAGCTCGTTCCGAGGTAATTTGGGCCTGCCCTGGCTGCCTGCGGGGCTCTGTCACCACCACCCCAGGTCGGCACCTCCAGCCCGGAGAAAAGCTTCCTGCTCATCCCCCAGCAGGTCCTTGGCTGCAGGAGGAGGGAACACACCCCAAAAATCCCCACGGGAGGATAATGAACCCTGCAGGGAAAGGGCTGTGCTGCAACACTGAGTCCATCCAGTTATCCCGAGCTGCTCCCAGGCTGCTGCCCAGACCTGGGCGGGCTCTCCCGGCCTCCTCCGTGAGGGATTTCGGTTCTGCTGCTGGGAATGTCATGGAAAGTGGTTTCTGGACAATGCAGTGGGTACAGAGCAGCTCTGTGCCCTCCACAGCTGGTACCAAACAGCTGGAACACGAGGCTGATGGAACAGGGTGACACATGGGGGTCCCACAGCAGATCCCAGGATTTGTCCCTCCATCCCAGCCAACCTCTGGCTGCCCATTATTCCTCCTGCCACGTCCTGCATGGAGCACCAGGAGGGAGAGCAGAGCCCCCAGAGCAGCACCCACCACCCCTGAGGCCACTGGAGCCTCAGGAAATGACCCTGCGGGACGTGGGAAGTGAGAGGGAACTCCAGTCCCTTGGATCCAGCACAGTCTTTCCCTGCACCTGCAGCATCCCGGGGCTCCAGTGGCTCCCACAAGCCACCCATCACCTCATCAGTCATGGAAAAATGAAGGATGGAAAAGCCCTCCAAGATCAGCAAGTCCAACCTTCGACCAAATCCCACCAGGGCCACTGAACCGTGTCCCCAAGTGCCACATCCATGTGTTTCTTGAGCACTTCTATGGATGGTGATCCCACCACTTCCATGGGCAGCCTGTTCCAGAGCCTGACGACCCTTTCCATGATGAAATTTTCCCTAATATTCCAACTGAACCTCCCTTGGCACAACTTGGAGCCGTTTCTTCTTGTCCTGTCCCTTGTTCCCTGGGAGCAGAGCCTGATCCCCCCCTGGCTCCCCCCTCCTGTCAGGGAGTTGCAGAGCCAGAAAGTCCCCCCTGAGCCTCCTTTTCTCCAGGCTGAGCCCCCCCAGCTCCCTCAGCTGCTCCTCACAGGACTGATGCTCCAAGCCCTGCTCCTGGTCCTGCTCCCAGATGTTTCTCCACCATCCCCACCGCAGATGCGAGGCTGGAGCGGCGGGTCCCTGCTCCACCAGCCCCTCCGGCCGTGCTCCTGCGAGCACCGAGGCCTCGGCGCTTCTCCGAGAGGCCGGATCGCAGCTCGGAGCCGGTGTTTTGTGTCACCCTCCAGCGAGGCATCGCAGCACCGGCTCCCCATCACCGCCGACCGCGGGAACAGCCCCATCCCATCGCCCCGGCCCTCCGCACCCGCGCCCCCCGTACCTGCCCGTCTCCTGCTCCCGTCCGCGGGCCCCGCACACGTCGGTGAGGCTCCCGGCCGAGGTGGCGGCGGCGCCGGCGGCATCCCCGGCGGCCGAGCCCCCGCTGCAGCTCTTGGTGCGGAAGAGGCGGCTGAGGCGGATCCTGAGCGAGCCCTTCCTGCCGCCGGGGCCGGCCCCGGTGCCCGCGGGGGCCGCGGGCTGCGGCGCGGGGCCGGGGGCTGCTCTGCGGGCGGCCCCGCGCCCGGGGGACCCCGGCTCGTCCTCGGAGCCGCTGCCCGCCTCGTCGGGCTCCAGCGCCTCCAGCACCAGCAGCGCATCGCTCGTCTCCTCCCCGGCGGGCGGCCCCAGGCACGGGCAGGGGGGTCCCGCCGCCCCCTTCGCCCCCAGCCCCGGCGGCGGCCGCAGCCCCAGCGCCGCCAGCTGCAGCTCCAGCCCCCCCTGCGCCGCCCCCCAGCCCGACACCGCCGCCGCCGCCGCCGCCTTGGGCTCCAGCGCGCAGCGGTGCCGCGGGCACAGCTCGGCCCCGCCGCCCCCGGGGACCCCCCCTGCCACCGCCGGGGCCGCCGCCGCCGCCGGGCCGCCGTCCTCGCCGGGCCGCCCCTCGGCCGCCGCGTTGCGGAAAACCATCAGCTGCGGCCGCGGCCCGCCGGGCACCGACAGCCGCCCGCCCGCGCCGGGCACCGCGCCCGCCGCGCCGGCCCCGGCCCCGGCCCCGCCCGCCGCGCCCGCCTCCGGCCCGGGGCCATAGCCCAGCAGCCGGCTGAGCACCCGGTACGAGGCCGCGGCCGCCGCCGCCGCATCCCCGTCGCGCTGCATGGCTACGGCCGCCGCATGGCCCGCGGGCACCGGCACCGGGACGGCCACCGGGACATGCACCGGCACCGGCCGCCGCCGCCGCCCTCGCACGGCCGCGGAGCCCCCCCGGCCCGGCCCGCCCCGCGCCGCCGCCGCTCCCGCTCCGCCCCCGCGCTTCCGCCGCTGGCCGCGCCCCCCCGGCCCCGGTCCCGCCTCTCCCGGTGGTTTCGGTCACGCCCCGGTGTGTGGATGTTGTCCATCCCCGGCCCCGAGCCCCCCGTGCGCACGTGGAGGGGCCGCGGGGATGCGGTGGGAGCGCCGGGATGCGCTCCGAGCACCGGGACCCCCTTCCGAGCACCGGGATGCGCCCCGAGCACCGGGATGCGCCCCGAGCACCGGGATGCGCTCCGAGCCCCCGCACCGACCGACGGCCCCGACACCCACGGGCGGCCCCGGCTCCGAGCCCCGGCACCCACGAGCAGGATTTGGGGGGCACGGAGGGTGGGATCGGGGGGCAGCGGGGACACCCGGAGACGAAGCTCCGGCCACGACCCAGGGGACTCGTTCCCCACCCCGGTACAGCTGCAGGGGAAACTGAGGCACGGGGGCACCGTCACCTTCACATTGCGAGCCCCGCACGGCTCTCTCGCGGCTCTTGCCCCGTTTGTCGCCCCACCGGAGGAGCGGGGATGGGGTCCAGCGCTCTCCACACTTGCCCGGGGCTGGTGGAAAGGGAGGTCACCGTTGCTTCAGGCCGGGGAGGGGGGGAAGCTGAGCACCTCCCGTGCCTCAGTTTCCCCTGTGTAACCACGGCAGTGCTGCGCGGGACCCAGGACATCACACTTGGAGGGTGGGTTTCAGACCCTGCTCGCGCCCATCCCCATCCCGCACCCACCAACCCGCAGCCCCACAGGGACATCCCGGGTGGGTGACAACCCCCGTTCCCACCCCATGGCCGGGGGGGGTGCGGGCACTGCGGGACTGGATCCCTGGACCATCTGGGGACCCCGCGGGCGCCCCGCTCCCCCCCCGGCTGCCGAGGGGACTGGGATACCGGCAGGAAAATTCCCATTCCCGTTGCCATGGCTTCCCATCAGGATGCTCTTGCATCACGGCCAGCCCGAGCCGCCGGGGTGCGGGGGTCCCCCCGCGGGCTCGGCGCAGGGTCCCCCCGGGGCTCAGGGCGGGGGGCTCCGGGGCAGCGCTGCGGCCCGAGCGGGAGCGCGGGGGCGGGCGGGGGGGCTCCGGGCAGCGCCAGCCGCTGAACACGGTTTGGAGCCGGTGACGTCTGCTCCGGCATCGCCGAGGGAGGAGAACGGGCGGCAGAGCGCGGGGCCGGCTCCGGGCAGCGCGGGGGTCCCTGCCGGCCATGCGCCCCCCGGGCCGGCCGGGGGGGCCGCCGGGGGACGGGGGGCTCCGCTGAGCCCCAGCCATGGAGCCGCGCCGCTGGCCGCTGCTCTGGGGCGTCCGCGCGGTGCTGGTGCACGTCACCGTGCTCACGGCGGGGCAGCGCCCGCAGGAGAGACCCCCGCGGCCGGCGGGATGGTCGCCGGGCCCCTCATCCTCGTGGGCGCCCACCCTGGAGCCGGGAGCGCCGGGGGACGCCGAGGGCTCGGCGGCAGCGCTGGCGTTCCTGCGCACGGGGGATGCCCAGCGCCTGGCCCGGGCCAACTGCAGCGGGGGGGTCGCGGCGGGACCCCCCGGCCCCGGGCCCCCCCCGGCCCTGCGAGCCGCCCTCCGGGCCGCCCCCGAGGCGCTGGCACACACCGCCAACTTCCTCAACATGCTCTTCCAGACCAACGACATCCGCGAGGCCAGCGTGGCCGAGGACGTGGAGTGGTACCAGGCGCTGGTCCGCAGCCTGGCCGAGGGGCACCCCTGGGTGCGCCGGGCGGTGCTGGCCCTCGACGCCCACCCGCTGGCCCCCAAGCCCCGGCTGATGCTCCAGGCCACCAAGGGGGACGGGCAGATCCTGCTGCAGGACGTCTCGGCCTCCGCCCCCAGCCTGGGCAACCTCAGCTGGGACAACGAGTGGTTCAACGCCCTCAAGTCCCAGCGGACCCCCCAGCTCCGCAAGCGCGTGCTCAGCAACGACCTGCGCAGCATGGAGACCCCCAAGTGGCAGCGGGGGGACAGCTACGTGGGGGACCCGGGCCACGTGAGGTGGTCGCCGCCGTTCCTGGAGTGCCGGGAGGGCAGGTTCCTGCCCGCCTGGGCGGTCACGCTCTCCTCCGCCTTCTACGGGCTCAAGCCAGACCTCAGCCCCGAGTTCAAGTAAGTGGAGCCCGGAGGGGCTGAGGGGGGGGTTGTTAAGAGGGCTGGGGGGTGCCCCGTGTGTGTGTTGGGGGGTGCAGCTGGAGGTGTCACCCCGGGGTGTGCCAGCACCCTGCCTGTGTCCCTCGGGGGGGGTGTGAGCGCTGCACGTGTGTGTTTGCACATCCCCGGGCACGGAGGTCACCCCTGCCCTCCCTTGGCACCCCCTTGTGCTGCCCACCTTGTGCTGCCACCCCCAGACCCCCCTGTCACGGCCGTGCTGGGGGTGGGTGAGCCAGGCTGGCACCCCTCCTGGGAGCTGGGGATCTCCAGACACGGCTCCGAGGGGGAACATCCCTGTCCGGGGGTCTGGGGACGTTGCTGACACCTCACATCATCCCCCCCCAGTCCCCACACCAGTGCCAGCCCAGAGACAGCGGTGGGGCACGGCCACGCTGGGTGGGGGGCACGGGGTGGGCCCACACGCCCCCCGGGGCTGACCCCATCCCTCTGCACAGGGGTGTGGTGCGGGTGGACGTGGAGCTGAGGGATGTGGCCATCGACCAGTGCGCCAGCGGGCCGGGCTGGTTCTCTGACACACATCGCTGTGACCTCAACAGCACCCAGGTACCCTGCACCCCATCCCAGCCCCCGCCAGGGCTGGGGCACCCCCACACCCCATCCCTGCACCCACCAGGGTTGGGGCACCCCCACACCCCATCCCCGCCCCCGCCAGGGCTGGGGCACCCCCACACCCCATCCCCATACCCACCAGGGCTGGGGCACCCCCACACCGAACCACCCCCGGGCTGCCCCTGCCCCGTGTCCCTCCCTCCGGGCTGAGCTTTATCCTCTCCCGGCCGATCCATCTGCTTCGTTCAGCTGCTCCCGCACCGCAGCGAGGGGTTTATTGTGCAAATCTTCCCTCCCCACCGCCAGCCTCGGGCGTGTGACCCGACCGCTCCCTGCCCGGGCACCGCGGGCACGGGGGTTGGCAGCCGCTGGGCACATCACCCCAACTCCCCCATCCCCTCTGCCGGCGCCCACCCGGTGATGCCCGAGCACTTCAGGGCTCGGCTCCACCATCAGCACCCCCAGCCAGGGCAAACCCCACCTCCTCCCAGCTTTGGAGTCCCACCCCGGCGGCCCAAAACTGTCCCCACGTGGGAAAGGCGTCACCAGCCGCTGTTTCCTGCCAGCGGTGCCCTCCGGAGGGACGGGCTCGGTGCCGGGCATCCCTCCAGAAAACAACAATGCCCAGCAGGGCCGCCAGCACGGCCCGTTCGGGGCAGGATGCGCCGGGGGGGGGGGGGATTAGGGAGCAGTGCCTGGCCTGGCACTGCCGTCACGGCTGGGCAGGATTAGGGCGCTCGGCTGCATTAGGTGTCCATTTAGGTTTTAGGGAGGGATTTGGGGCCAAGCTCTGGCTTTTAATTCTGAAATGTTTAACCACTGATTCCTCCTGAGCGTGGGGGGGGGGGAGGATGGTGTGGGGTCAGGTAGCCGTGAGCTGGGGGCTGCTGGAGCCCCTGGGGCTGGGGGGATGCAGGGATGGGGGGAACACACAGGGTGGGGGACAAACCCTTGCCCTCCTGAGTGTCTCAGCCTGTCTCCTTCAGTGTGTGCCCCAGGAGAGCCGTGGCTTCGTCCTCGGGAGGTACCTGTGCCGGTGCAGGCCGGGCTTTTATGGGGCCGGCGGAGTGGCCAGCGGTGCCTGGGCAGGTGGGTGCCGTGCCAGGCCCCAGGGGGGCCTCGTTTCACCCAGTTTTACCCATGGATACAGCAGTGGGATCCAGGGCACAGGAAGTGCCACCAAGCCCTGGATGTGGTGTTTTCACCTGCATGAGGTGATTCCCCCTGGATGTGGTGTTTTCACCTGGACATGGTGTTTTCACCTGGACGTGGTGGTTCCCTCTGGACGTGATGGTTCCCTCTGGATGTGGTGGTTCCCCCTGGATGTGGTGATTCCCCCTGGATGTGGTGGTTCCCCCTGGATGTGGTGGTTCCCCCTGGACATGGTGGTTCCCCCTGGATGTGGTGGTTCCCCCTGGATGTCATGGTTCCTCCTGGATGTGGTAATTCCCCCTGGATGTGGTGGTTCCCCCTGGATGTGGTGATTCCCCCTGGATGTGGTGGTTCCCCCTGGACATCGTGGTTCCCCCTGGATGTCGTGGTTCCCCCTGGACATCGTGGTTCCCCCTGGACATCGCGGTTCCCCCTGGATGTGGTGGTTCCCCCTGGGTGCAGTGATTCCCCCTGGATGTGATGGTTCCCCCTGGATGTGGTGGTTCCCCCTGGACATCGTGGTTCCCCCTGGATGTGGTGGTTCCCCCTGGACGTGGTGATTCCCCCTGGATGTCGTGGTTCCCCCTGGATGTCGTGGTTCCCCCTGGATGTGGCGATTCCCCCTGGACGTGGTGGTTCCCCCTGGGTGCAGTGGTTCCACCCTGCCCTCACTGTGCCCCCAGGGCCGGACGGGGGGTCCCGCCTGGCGTGCTGGCCCTGCCGCCCGGGCTGTGCCACCTGCGAGGACGACAAGCCGTGCCTGATCCAGGAGGACCCGGTGCTGCGGGCGGCCGTGCTGTCGTGCCAGGCCTGCTGCATGCTGGCCATCTTCCTCAGCATGCTCGTCTCCTACCACTTCAGACGGAGCAAGGCAAGGTGTCCCCAAGTCCTCCCCCTCCACTGTCACCCCCTGCCCTGCTCCCCTCCCACCCCAAACCCTGCGGTGCCAGGGAGGGGGATCCCCCTGCCCTGGCTCCATCCTCTCTGGGCACCAGCCGAGGCTCTGGGCTGCACCCTCACACCTCTGTCCCTGCAGAGGATCCGGGCATCGGGAATCATCCTCCTGGAGACCATCCTCTTTGGATCCCTCCTCCTCTACTTCCCCGTGAGTATCCAGCTGTTCCCCGGAGCTGAAAACCTCCGGGATGGAGCTCACAGGATGGAACTGCCCCAAGCAGGGCACGGGCACAGCTCCACCTAATTGTTAATTTTGCTGGCACGGTCCCTGGGGGCTGCGGTATAAACCTTCTCAGAAAACCAAATCCCTTTTCTCCTGCTGGCTGCGGGAATTAATCCCTGCCCAAATCCCCTCTCCCTCCCGCACGAGCTGCCGTGGGGTCAAGGGGAGGGGAGGGGGGTGCTGGCTTTGAAAGCAGGTGATTTCCGAGGCTCTGGAGGTGGGACCCACGCCGTGCCATCCGTGATCCCTGCCTCCCACCCCTCCAGGTGTTCATCCTGTACTTCAAGCCGAGCATCTTCCGCTGCATCGTCCTGCGCTGGGTGCGGATGCTCGGCTTCGCCACCGTCTACGGCACCATCACCCTCAAGCTGTACAGGTACCCAGGGCGGGGGGCTCGGGGCTCGGGACCCCCGTGCTGAGGGGTTTGGGTGGTCGGGATCCCCCTAATGGGGAGCAGCGGGGTGGTCTGGACTCCCACAGTGAGGGGATGTGGGTGCTCGGGACCCCCACAGTGGGGGGGTTTGGGTGCTCAGGACCCCCATGGTGAGTGGGTTTGGGTGCTCAGGACCCCCGCAGTGGGGGAGTTTGGGTGCTCAGGACCCCCACAGAGGGGAGGTTTAGATGCTCAGGACCCCTGCAGTGGGGGGGTTTGGGTGCTCAGGACCCCCATGGTGAGTGGGTTTGTGTGCTCAGGACCCCCATGGTGAGTGGGTTTGTGTGCTCAGGACCCCTGCAGCAGGGGGATTTGGGTGCTCAGCACCCCCACAGCAGGGAGGGCCGGGGGCTCACCCCTGTGCCCCCCCCAGGGTGCTGAAGGTGTTCCTGTCCCGCTCGGCCCAGCGGGCGCCCTACGTGTCGAGCGGGCGGGTGCTGAAGTTGCTGGCGCCCATCCTGCTCCTGGTGCTGTGGTTCCTGGCGGCCTGGACCATCGGGATGCTGGAGAACGTCAACAAGAACATCCCGCTGGTGGTCCGCACCCAGACCACCCACGGGCTGCACTTCTACATCTGCGGCCACGACTGCTGGGACTACATGATGGTCATTGGTGAGACCACCCCCGGGGCACCCCGGGGGTCCCCACAGCCCTACATGATTGATGGTCATCAGTAAGACCACCCCCAGGGCACCCCGGGGATCCCCACAGCCCTACATGATGGTCATTGGTGAGACCACCCCCGGGGCACCCCGGGGGTCCCCACAGCCCTACATGATGGTGATCAGTGAGACCACCCCCATGGCACCCCAGGTGTCCCCACAGCCCTACATGATTGATGGTCATCAATGAGACCACCCCCAGGGCACCCCGGGGGTCCCCACAGCCCTACATGATTGATGGTCATCAGTGAGACCACCCCCAGGGCACCCCGGGGGTCCCCACAGCCCTACATGATTGATGGTCATCAATGAGACCACCCCCAGGGCACCCCGGGGGTCCCCACAGCCCCAGGACCCCGTCCCCTAAATGTGCCGTGTGGGGTTTCCGTTTCCTTGTCCCATTTAATCTGCTCCAAGGAGGGGTTCCCATCACCCTGGCCCTGGGTAAATCACCTGGGCCAGCTCTTGAGTCCCGGAGGTCTTTGGAAAGGCCGTGCCAAGGGGTGATCCAGGCCCAGCACATTCCAACAGAATCCGGGGTGAACGTGCCGGGCTGGGTGCAGTGGGGTCCTGCCGGGCAGCAGCACCCATGGGTGCCCCCAGAACACGCAGGGTGCCGGGGCTGGGTGCTCAGCATCGCTCCCTGCTCTGCCCCACAGCCGAGATGCTGTTCCTGCTGTGGGGCAGCTTCCTGTGCTACGCCACCCGGGCCGTGCCCTCCGCCTTCCACGAGCCCCGCTACATGGGCATCGCCCTCCACAACGAGCTCATGATCTCCGCTGCCTTCCACGTGGTCAGGTAGGACACGGGGCCCAGGAGGGGCTGGGAATGGTGATTCCCATCCCTGGAGATGCTCAGGGACCGTCCCCAAGCAGGGGGGAGCCGTGGATCCCTGGGCAGGGGGAAGCTGTGGGGTCTGGGGGTGGGGAGGGGGCTCTGGGTGCCTTGGTGGGACCTGGCACTGCCCTTCTCGCCCCTTCCAGGTTCATCATCATCCCCTCCCTGCATCCTGACTGGACTCTGCTCCTCTTCTTCGCTCACACCCACGGCACCGTCACCATGACCCTGGCCCTGCTCTTTATCCCCAAGGTACCGTGTCCCAGGAAGGGAACGGAGCTGGGAAGGGGCTGGAGCAGCTGAGGGAGCTGGAGGGGCTCAGCCTGGAGAAAAGGAGGCTCAGGGGGGACTTTCTGGCTCTGCAACTCCCTGACAGGAGGGGGGAGCCGGGGGGGGTCGGGCTCTTCTCCCAGGGAACAAGGGACAGGAGGAGAGGGAACGGCCTCAATTGGCACCAGGGGAGATTTGGCTCGGATTTGGGGGGGAAATTTCTTAATGGAAAGGGTTGTAAAGCCTTGGAATGGGCTGCCCGGGAAGGTGGTGGAATCACCATCCCTGGAAGTGCTCAAAAACACGTGGATGTGGCACCTGGGGACACGGTTCAGTGGTGACACGGGTTACAGGCTGGCCTCGGTTTTAGAGGGCTTTTCCAACCCTGGTGATTCCACGATTCCAACGCTCAGCCCAGGGAACTCTGGGAGCTGGGGCTGGGGTCCCCTGGCGCTTCAGGGACCCCTCGGTGAGTGCCCTCTCCTGGCCCCCCCCAGTTCCTGCACAGGGGCTCTCCGCTGCGGGAGGAGATCACGGCCGAGGTGTACGAGGACGAGCTGGACATGCGGCGCTCGGGCTCCTGCCTGAACAGCAGCATCGCGTCCGCCTGGAGCGAGCACAGTCTCGACCCCGATGACATTCGGGTGGGTGGCACACTCAGGACCTTCTTTTGACGCTGGTTGTGCAGAGTAAGAGGTGCCTTTCGCAATCTTTTCCTGATGCAAAGCGAAGGGGGGGGGGGAGAAGGGGGCACAGGGTGACCCTCCCCGGGCGGGCAAACCCTCTGTGTGACCCTGGCTGGAGGGGATGGGGGAAGTTTGGGGACGCGGGGGCAGCCTGGGCGGTTTGGGGGGGGGCTTTTTTTTACATCCCCCACTTTACGTGCCCTCCTCTCTCCCCTCCCTCTGCCGCGCCCGGCGCAGGAGGAGCTGAAGAAGCTCTACCGGCAGCTGGAGGTGCACAAGACGTGGCGGATGGCGACCAACAACCCCCACCTGCCCAGGAAGCGCGGCTCCCGCCGCAGCCTCGCCCGCTCCATCCTGCGCCGCGGGGCCGAACCGCCCGAGGCCCCGTCCCGCCGGAGCAGCGCCGGGGACCGCGGGAGCATCCCGGGCCGCCGCGGCTCCTCCGCCAGGCGCCCGCTGGACGCCGGCGGCACCGGCGTGAGGATGCGGGACGAGGGATCCCGGCGCCGCTCCTCGGCCCTGCGCAAGTCCCGCAGCTCCGAGGGGCCCCCCCGAGGGTCGCCCGGCCCCGGCATCCTCCCCGCCGAGGAGCCCTCGCCGGGGAGGGAGGAGATGGACGTGACCTTGGAGCAATCCGACAGCGACTCCCTGGACGCCGCCCCGCTCGTGTGCAAGTCGGCCAGCGCCCAAAACCTGTCGGGGCACTGGCAGAGACCCCCGGCCCGGGCGCCCGCCCTGCAGAAGTCACACAGCGTCGTCACCGGGGCGCGGGAGGAGGCCCTGCTGGCGGCCAGCAGAGCCGCCCGGGAGGGCTGGCACAGCAGCAGGCAGCTCTCGGCCCCGGCCTCGAGGCACCCTCCCGGCCGTGCCCCTCCCAGGGACGCCGGGAAGGCCAAAATCCCCGGCAAGAGCTGCTCCCAGGAGGACACGTCCCCCCTGGGCGATGCCAAGGTGCAGAAACACGTCACCTATGCGCCCACCAAGAGCATCAGCATCGACAGCGCCCACCCGCCCAGGAAGGTGCGGGTGGCCGTGAGGAAAACGCCCCCCGTGCCCCCCGTCCGCTACGAGAGCCTGGGGAGGCACTCGGTGCCCGCTGGGGACTCCCTGGAGCCGGCGGAGCCACCGCGGGACCCCCCGGCACCGGCGGGAGAGGCGGAGGGGACACCAGAGGGGATACCAGAGGGGACACCGGAGGGACACCCGGGGCGCTCGTCCCCCCCCGCGGGGAAGGGCGGGCTGCTGAGCCCACCCCCCATCTCGGCCCAGGTCTGTCCCTGGGAGCTGATCCAGGACGAGATCCTGAGCAGGAAACAAAAAGCCGCCGAGGCAGCAGACTCGGGGACCGCCGGTGACACGGAGACCCCCGAGCCCAAACCGCCCCCCGCCAAGACCTTCCGGAGCCTGGGCCTGGCCATCAAAGCCCTGAACCGCTCCCGGGGGAAGAGCGTCCTCAGAGGGAGGAGGGAGAGCGAGGGGAGCTTCAGGAGGAGGGGGAGCAGCAGGAGGGAGAAGTCCAGCCTGGCCGAGGCTTCAGCCACGTCCCTCGGGGGGACCGGCCCGGACCCCGCTGCCAAAAGCCCCGAGGGGGGCAGGCAGAGGCCAGAGCCCCCCAGCCGTGGGTACACGGTGCCCTGCCAGCACAACAACAATGCTGCCACCCCCGGGGAAGCCACGGGCTGGGGGGACAGCGGGACAGAAGGACACTGGGACGGTCTGGCACCAGGGACAGCTGGTGGGGACGAAGTGGCAGAGCAGCCCAGTGGGAAAACACAGGTGGAGCCCCAGGAAGGGGACGGGGCTCCTGGGGTGGATCCAGGGAAGGACGTTCCTGCAGTGGATCCAGGGAAGGATGTTCCTGCAGTGGATCCAGGGAAGGATGCTCCTGCAGTGGATCCAGGGAAGGGTGCTCCTGCAGTGCATCCAGGGAAGGATGCTCCTGCAGTGGATCCAGGGAAGGATGTTCCTGCAGTGGATCCAGGGAAGGATGTTCCTGCAGTGGATCTAGGGAAGGATGCTCCTGGGGTGGATCCAGGGAAGGATGCTCCTGCAGTGGATCCAGGGAAGGATGCTCCTGCAGTCACGCTGGAGGAAGGAACAGCCAAAGGGCTCCAGGGGATCAACGGATCCATCCAGCCCCAGGAGCACACGGAGGAGGAGCAGCCACCTGCAAAGCCCACCCCAAGCAGCCCCCAGCCCTCCACCACCAGCGTGCAGGGAGAGGCCAGGGGGAAGCCGGGGGCTGGGGCTTTTCTCCCAGGATCCCTTGGAATTCCAGCGGGAAGGGGAGCTCTGCTGCGCCAAGAGGCCGTTGCTTCCCGGGAGGACGGGGGGTTCCCGGCGGGTGAGGAGAGCCCGGCCAAGGCACTGGAAAAGGGGAGCAGCCAGGCTGAGCCCCTCGGTCCTGGGGGGAGCCAGGGCACTGCCAGAGCCTGGGATGCAGCGGGGAAAGCTGGGAGTGTGCCCAAACCTTCATCCCAGCAAGCTGGATCCGTGGACAGCAAAAAGGCCACCATCTGTCCGTGGGAAGTGGAGGATGAGCCACGTCCTAGAACAGAAATCTGCCCCTGGGAAGAGGCTGCAGCTCCAGCAGGGAAGGAGGGATTGAGGCAGGACACCTCCAAAAGGGAAGGCAAGCCAGGATCCAGAGGAGTGGGAGATACCAAAGCAAGGACGGGCGGCCGTTGGGAACAGCGCAGGGACACCGGGATGTTTGCAGAGCTCGTCAGGAAAAGCCTGGAAAAAGCTGAGTCCAAGAAATCCCAGAGTATGGAGAGCATAAAGGAGATCTGTCCCTGGGAGAGCCTGGGCACTGAGAAGCCCCCGGAACAACCCCCTGCCAGGAGCACAGCACTGCCCAAATCACCTTCCAGGAAATCCCAGAGCACGGAGAGCCTGAAGGCAGAGATCTGTCCTTGGGAGGCTCAGGAGCCCAAATCCAGTGACAAAGCCAACATCTGTCCCTGGGAAGGGGCTGAACCTCCATCAGGTAAAGAGAATCTCAGACCATCCACTGTGAGCAAAAGCCCTTCTGCAAGTCAGGGTCTCTTGAAAGAAACTGGAGTTGGTGCATCTGGAAAGGAGGAGAAAGCAAAGGGAGACCGTGAGTCCGTCTGTCCTTGGGAGAGCACAGACATGGAGCAGCCACAGGCCAAACCCCACACTGGGAGCATACAGCCATCAAAGAAATCAGCAGAGATCTGTCCTTGGGAGGCCCAAGAGCCCAAATCCAGTGACAAAGCTGAAATCTGTCCCTGGGAGAGCACAGAGCAGCCCCCGGGCAAACCCCGTGCAGGGAGCACAGAGCCTTCAAAGAGATCCCAGAGCAAGGAAAGCCTGAAGGCAGAGATCTGTCCTTGGGAGGATCAGGAGCCCAAATCCAGTGACAAAGCTGAAATCTGTCCCTGGGAAGGGGCTGAACCTCCCTCCCAGCAGCCAAAGGCAAAGCAGGGTTCCCAGGGGGGCTCCAGGGGGGACAAGCGCATCACGCGCCAGGCAGCGCTGGCCAGCCCGGAGAGATCCCCAGGGAAGGGCAGCAGGGACAGGGAGGCTCTGTGTCCCTGGGAGAGCCTGGGCACACAGGAACCCTCGGGAACATCCCATGTCGTGGGCACAGGGCTGCCCAAGTCACCATCAGGGAAATCCCAGAGCACAGAGAGCCTGAAGGCAGAGATCTGTCCTTGGGAGGGTCAGGAGGTCAAATCCAGTGACAGAGCAGAAATCTGTCCCTGGGAGGGGGCTGAAGCTCAGCTGGACAAAGGAACAGCCCCAGGGAAGGACAGAGTCCCACCAAAAGAAGTGGCCACCTCCAAACCTGTGGAGAAGGGGAGCAGAGACCGTGAGTCCGTCTGTCCCTGGGAGAGCACGGACATGGAGCAGCCACAGGCCAAACCCCGTGCAGGGAGCACAGAACCCTCAAAGAAATCCCAGAGCAAGGAAAGCCTGAAGGCAGAGATCTGTCCCTGGGAGGATCAGGAGCCTAAATCCATTGACAAAGCTGAAATCTGTCCCTGGGAGAGCACGGACATGGAGCAGCCCCTGGGCAAAGCCCGTGCAGGGAGCACAGAGCCTTCCAAGAAATCCCAGAGCACAGAGAGCCTGAAGGCAGAGATCTGTCCTTGGGAGGGTCAGGAGGTCAAATCCAGCGACAGAGCAGAAATCTGTCCCTGGGAGGAGGCTGCACCTCAGCTGGAGAAAGCAGCAGCCCCAGGGAAGGACAGAGTCCCACCAAAGTCCTCCAAACCTGTGGAGAAGGGGAGCAGAGACCGGGAGTCCGTCTGTCCCTGGGAGAGCCTGGACATGGAGCAGCCACAGGCCAAACCCCACACTGGGAGCATACAGCCATCAAAGAAATCAGCAGAAATCTGTCCTTGGGAGGCCCAAGAGCCCAAATCCAGTGATAAAGCTGAAATCTGTCCCTGGGAGAGCACAGAGCAGCCCCCGGGCAAACCCCGTGCAGGGAGCACAGAGCCTTCCAAGAAATCCCAGAGCACGGAGAGCCTGAAGGCAGAGATCTGTCCTTGGGAGGATCAGGAGCCCAAATCCAGTGACAAAGCTGAAATCTGTCCCTGGGAAGGGGCTGAACCTCCCTCCCAGCAGCCAAAGGCAAAGCAGGGTTCCCAGGGGGGCTCCAGGGGGGACAAGCGCATCACGCGCCAGGCAGCGCTGGCCAGCCCGGAGAGATCCCCAGGGAAGGGCAGCAGGGACAGGGAGGCTGTGTGTCCCTGGGAGAGCCTGGGCACACAGGAACCCTCAGGAACATCCCATGTCGTGGGCACAGGGCTGCCCAAGTCACCTTCGGGAAATCCCAGAGCGTGGAGAGCCTGAAGGCAGAGATCTGTCCTTGGGAGGGTCAGGAGGTCAAATCCAGTGACAGAGCAGAAATCTGTCCCTGGGAGAGCACAGACACAGAGCAGCTCCTGGGCAAAGCCCGTGCAGGGAGCACAGAGCCTTCCAAGAAATCCCAGAGCACAGAGAGCCTGAAGGCAGAGATCTGTCCTTGGGAGGGTCAGGAGGTCAAATCCAGTGACAGAGCAGAAATCTGTCCCTGGGAGGGGGCTGAAGCTCAGCTGGACAAAGGAACAGCCCCAGGGAAGGACAGAGTCCCACCAAAAGAAGTGGCCACCTCCAAACCTGTGGAGAAGGGGAGCAGAGACCGTGAGTCCGTCTGTCCCTGGGAGAGCACGGACATGGAGCAGCCACAGGTCAAACCCCGTGCAGGGAGCACAGAACCCTCAAAGAAATCCCAGAGCAAGGAAAGCCTGAAGGCAGAGATCTGTCCCTGGGAGGATCAGGAGCCTAAATCCATTGACAAAGCTGAAATCTGTCCCTGGGAGAGCACAGAGCAGCCCCTGGGCAAAACCCGTGCAGGGAGCACAGAGCCTTCAAAGAAATCCCAGAGCACAGAAAGCCTGAAGGCAGAGATCTGTCCTTGGGAGGGTCAGGAGGTCAAATCCAGCAACAGAGCAGAAATCTGTCCCTGGGAGGAGGCTGAACCTCAGCTGGAGAAAGCAGCGGCCCCAGGGAAGGACAGAGTCCCACCAAAGTCCTCCAAACCTGTGGAGAAGGGGAGCAGAGACCGTGAGTCCGTCTGTCCCTGGGAGAGCATGGACATGGAGCAGCCACAGGCCAAACCCCACACTGGGAGCAGAGAGCCATCAAAGAAATCAGCAGAGATCTGTCCTTGGGAGGCCCAAGAGCCCAAATCCAGTGACAAAGCTGAAATCTGTCCCTGGGAGAGCACGGAGCAGCCCCCGGGCAAACCCCGTGCAGGGAGCACAGAGCCTTCCAAGAAATCCCAGAGCAAGGAAAGCCTAAAAGCAGAGATCTGTCCTTGGGAGGATCAGGAGCCCAAATCCAGTGACAAAGCTGAAATCTGTCCCTGGGAAGGGGCTGAACCTCCCTCCCAGCAGCCAAAGGCAAAGCAGGGTTCCCAGGGGGGCTCCAGGGGGGACAAGCGCATCACGCGCCAGGCAGCGCTGGCCAGCCCGGAGAGATCCCCAGGGAAGGGCAGCAGGGACAGGGAGGCTCTGTGTCCCTGGGAGAGCCTGGGCACACAGGAACCCTCGGGAACATCCCATGTCGTGGGCACAGGGCTGCCCAAGTCACCCTCGGGGAAATCCCAGAGCACAGAGAGCCTGAAGGCAGAGATCTGTCCTTGGGAGGGTCAGGAGGTCAAATCCAGTGACAGAGCAGAAATCTGTCCCTGGGAGGGGGCTGAAGCTCAGCTGGACAAAGGAACAGCCCCAGGGAAGGACAGAGTCCCACCAAAAGAAGTGGCCACCTCCAAACCTGTGGAGAAGGGGAGCAGAGACCGTGAGTCCGTCTGTCCCTGGGAGAGCACGGACATGGAGCAGCCACAGGTCAAACCCCGTGCAGGGAGCACAGAACCCTCAAAGAAATCCCAGAGCAAGGAAAGCCTGAAGGCAGAGATCTGTCCCTGGGAGGATCAGGAGCCTAAATCCAGTGACAAAGCTGAAATCTGTCCCTGGGAGAGCACGGAGCAGCTCCTGGGCAAAGCCCGTGCAGGGAGCACGGAGCCTTCCAAGAAATCCCAGAGCACAGAGAGCCTGAAGGCAGAGATCTGTCCTTGGGAGGCCCGGGAAGTCAAATCCAGTGACAGAGCAGAAATCTGTCCCTGGGAGGAGGCTGAACCTCAGCTGGAGAAAGCAGCGGCCCCAGGGAAGGACAGAGTCCCACCAAAGTCCTCCAAACCTGTGGAGAAGGGGAGCAGAGACCGTGAGTCCGTCTGTCCCTGGGAGAGCACGGACATGGAGCAGCCACAGGCCAAACCCCGTGCAGGGAGCACAGAACCCTCAAAGAAATCCCAGAGCAAGGAAAGCCTGAAGGCAGAGATCTGTCCCTGGGAGGATCAGGAGCCTAAATCCATTGACAAAGCTGAAATCTGTCCCTGGGAGAGCACGGAGCAGCTCCTGGGCAAAACCCGTGCAGGGAGCACAGAGCCTTCCAAGAAATCCCAGAGCACAGAAAGCCTGAAGGCAGAGATCTGTCCTTGGGAAGCTCAGGAGCCCAAATCCAGTGACAGAGCAGAAATCTGTCCCTGGGAGAGCACAGACACAGAGCAGCTCCTGGGCAAACCCCGTGCAGGGAGCACAGAGCCTTCCAAGAAATCCCAGAGCACAGAGAGCCTGAAGGCAGAGATCTGTCCTTGGGAGGATCAGGAGCCCAAATCCAGTGACAAAGCTGAAATCTGTCCCTGGGAAGTGGCTGCACCTCAGCTGGACAAAGGAACAGCCCCAGGGAAGGACAGAGTCCCACCAAAGTCCCCCAAACCTGTGGAGAAGGGGAGCAGAGACCGTGAGTCCGTCTGTCCCTGGGAGAGCCTGGACACGGAGGATCTCTCCCTGAAAACTGCAGTGGAGATGGAGCCATCCAAGAAATCCGACAGCACGGAGAGCAGGAAATCTGAAATCTGCCCCTGGGAAGCAGCAGAGCCCACGGGGTGGGAGAAGGAAAGCTCCAAAGCAGGTGTGCACCCACGGGGAGCTGACAGAACATCCCACCCCGGGATGGGAAAGCCAAAGCCGGTGGCAGGAGCCAGCGTTGGGTCTCCAACTGCCCTGCTGGAAAAATCCAAGGGCAGCTCTGATGGGGAGGCCAAGCACAAGCCCCTGTGCCGGCTCCTGCCTGGCATCCAGCCCCCAGGGACGGGCAGCAGCTCCAGCCCTGGCACTGGCCTGGCTGAGGTTTGTCCCTGGGAAGCAGAAGAGGCTCCATCAGCACCTGCCAAGCCCAGCACAGACACAAGGAAAAGCTCGGAGGTGTGTCCCTGGGAGGAGGAGAGTGTGGATCCCACCCCGACCCACCACGGCCGGGGCAGAGCCAGGGGGACCCCCCGGGATGGGGAGGGGGGTGAGAGGGAAACCCAGCCCGAGGTGTGCCCGTGGGATCACCAGTAGCCCCATCCCTAAATCCCAGTGCAGACGTGGCTTTTGGGGAGGGAAAGGCTGGGGCTGGAGGCTGCTCCCACCTGCAGAGCCCCCGTGCTTGGCCCGAGGTCTTTGCTGGTCCAACACCAACGTCAGGACGTGTAAATACAGCAAATAAAGGGTGTTGTTACAGGGTGTGGGCTGAGAGGCTCGTTTGTGGGGGTGGGGAAGAGCTGAGAGATCCCCCAGGAAGGGGCTGTGGAGGGAACCCAGGAATGAGGTGGTTGAGCTGCAGAGGTCGGAGAGGGGAGATGGGGAGCCACGGGCTGCTCAGCTGGAAGGAAAGGCCATGGGAAGGCCATTCTCCCCCAAAAGGCAGACATTCCACAAAAAACCAACCCTTTTCATTCAGAGCCAGAGCTGGAGAACCTCACAGAGTCCCAGAACAGTTTGGAGGGGATCTTTAACACCATCTCCTTCCACCCCCTGCCATGGGCAGGGACACTTCCCGCTAGCCCAGGTTGCTCCAACCTGGCCTTGGACACTTCCAGGGATCCAGGGGCAGCCACTCTGGGAAAGCCATCCCAGTCCCTGCCCACCCTCCCAGGGAAGAATTGCTTCCCAATCCCCCACCTAACCCTGCCTGTGGGTGTGAAGCCATCCCCCTTGCCCTGGCACTTGGGAACACTCTCTCCCCATCTCCCCCAGAGCTCCTTCAGGTCACAATTAGCTCACCCTGAAGTTTCCCCTTTTCCAGGCTGAACAATCCCAGTCCTCTCACCCTTGAGCAGGTCTGGGTTGAGGAGTCACCCCCCCACCTGTCCCAGCACACACAGCCAGCAGCTCCCAGGGAGTTATTTTTGCCCCTGGCTCAGCTCCCACACTCCAGAGCCCCGAGTGCCTCCCCGGCTCCCGAGCGAGGCGGAGGCAGAGGCTCCATTTAGAAAGTCCTTTCAGGAACAGACAGATTGTGACACCCCTCTGGCTTCCAAAAGACATGAAAGGGATTCCGTGGCTGGCTCCTCTCCCAAGGCAGCAGAAAGATGATGTTCTGCCCTTCCAAAAGAACATCATCCACGAAAAAAACCCGCTGAAAACGCTGCGAGCACGAGGAGCCACAACTCCTTTTTTTTTTTTTTTTTAACAGCTCTGCAAAATCTCTTTCAAAGCAGAAATAAAAATGCCCTGAACTCTCAGGGATGAAATAAAAGTGCTCTGGAAATGGCTGATTTTAAAAGCAAGACAGGGCTGAAGAAGCAAAAGCTTTGTTACTGGATGACTAGTGAGCATTTGGCTCTTGAGGGACTTGGCTGAGCAGAGCAGAGAAGGTTAATTCCCAGGGAGAAGGTTAATTCCCAGCCCTGGAGAAAGGGAACCTCTGGAGAGGTGTTTTCCCAACCCATCCTGCACAACCAGGCACTGATGCAAAATGTCAGTGTGTCCACAGGATGGTGCCAGTCCCCTACTGACAACACAGAACCCAGGAGCTCTGCCACAAACACCAAACCCCCACCCTGGGAAAGGCTGACCCTGCAAGGAGCCAAAAATGACATTAAATTGAATTATCAGTGCTGTGCTGCAGCCCCTTGGGGAAACTCCCACTCAGCAGGAGTCCAGTCCCAGCACCTCCCTCCCCAGATTTGCATTTAAAGTGTTCTTGCTGCTTTTCCCTGGGTTTTTGTTTGAGAAAAGAAAAAAAAAAGGAGGTTGGGAATCAGTAGGAAAAGGGAGGGGGAATGGGAAAACAATGTGCCAGCAGTTACTGGTGGAAGTTTTAATGAGTGACCAGCAGGTCTGTGACACTTCCCATGGAAGTGACAAATATCCCACGTCTGGACACACTTCCAAGGGCTCTCCAAGAGCCAAGGGCTCTCACAATGGAAGTCCAGGACAGAGAATGGCCCTGAGGACAAACACAGGGGGGTGAAGCTGCAGCACACAGAGTCCTTGGACAGAGTAAAGCCCTTCTCAGGGCTCATTCAAATCCCTCTCCCGAGCTCTTCTTGCTCCTTTAAGGACAAATTTGGGGTGACTGGAGTCCATTTCTGAAGCCACTTTGTTTGCTGGCTGCTCCCAGGGCAGGCACAGCCACATCCAGCCATTCCCAGTGCTGCCTCCCTCCCAGGCTGCTGTCCCTGCTGTCCCTGTGCAGGTTCCAGAACTTCCTACTTCACTTCTTCATACTCCTGTGAGGGATCCAGGGTCGGGCCAGGAATCATCACCGTCTGGAGGAGCAAGGAACAGGATCAGCAGGAGGCAGAGCAGCTCTGAACTGCTGCACTGGGGATTCCTCACGTTGCAGAGAGGAAGGAAGGGGAGCAGAGGGTTCTGGAAAGGGGGGATTGGATGGAGGGAAAACAGGGAAAACGCAAGGGGGGAATGGGGTGGGATGAAAGGCCTTGTACCACACTGGAATTCTCACCTCCTTCCTCTAGGATCTGTTTTTAGTACCACAGGGAGACAGAGCCCCTGCAGCACTTTGCCAGGTCAGGCCCAGGGAGAAACAACCCCCTAAATGATCCCACACCTGCCCTCAGCCTCCTGTCCCAGCTTCCAGGTGCTCCAGGTGACAACACCACAACAACAAACAGCTCTGCTCGTGGATCAACCCACCAGCCTCCCCTCACAGGGAGCTCAGCTTTGTCTTCATCCCTGTTTAACCAGGAATCTGCATTTCCCAGCCTTTTCCTGCTGGGATTACCTTGACAATGGGATCCTTTGGAGGGGCCCACTCTGGGACGATCTTCCCGTGCATCCTCCACGAGCCATAGGGGTTCACCAGGTACCTCTCAAACACAACATACTCCAAAACATCCTTGGGCACCTCCTCCCCACCGTACATGAGCCGCCCAAAGCGGTCGTAGATGGCCAAAATCTGTAAAAACAGCCCAAAAAAACCAGGTTGGGTGGGGCTGGGAGCGACCTGGGCCAGTGGAAGGTGTCCCTGCCCATGGCAGGGGGTGGCACTGGGTGGGCTTTGAGGTCCCTTCCCACCCAAACCAGTGTGGGATTCTCTGTGATCAAGTGATCAGAGGGATGGGGCACCTTTCCTGCATGGAAAGGCCGAGGGAATTGGGATTGTTGAGCCTGGAGAAGAGAAGGCTTTGCAGTGACCTCACTGTGGCCTTCCAGGACCTGAAGGGAGCGACAGGAAAGATGGAGAGAGACTATTCCCAAGGGCCTGGAGTGACAGGACAAGGGGCAATGGCTCTAAACGAAAAAGGGGAGATTTATATTGGATACTGGGGAGGAATTCTTTCCTGTGAGGGTGGGGAGGGGCTGGGATGGATTTCCCAGAGAAGCTGTGACTGCCCCAACCCTGGAAGTGTCCAAGGCCAGGCTGGAGCACCCTGGGCTGGTGGAAGGTGTTCCTGGGTGGAACTGGACGATCCCCAAGGTCCTCCCAGCCCGACCCATTCCCTGATCCCAAGGAGAGCAGGGGCTCAGGGCTGTACCTGCCGGGTGTGCATCCTCACTGTCACCTGCCCATAGAGGTTGCCCCTGTTGACGAGGCTGTCACAGCGGACATGGACCACCCTGGGGGGCTCCAGGGACTCCACAAACCTCCACCTGATGGTCTTGTACCTGTTCCCACGGACCATGTCCTACGAGGGGTAAAAACAAGCAGCAGCTCGACTCAGATGAGAGCACAACAAGAAAAGTGCTGCATCCAACAGGGTGTTTAAGTCATCAGGGGTTTCCCTCCCAGCTCTTTGCTGCATCCAGAAAAAATGAGACATGATCAGGTTTAGAGAGCTTTAAAAGCCATGGAAGAGGTCAAGGCACTGACCTCTGCTCTCTGTGATCAGTGACAAGATCCAGGGAACAGCAGGAGCTGTGTTAGGGGAAGTTTAGGCTGGATTTTGGGAAAAGGTTCTTCCCCCAGAGGGTGGCTGGCACTGACCAGGCTCCCCAGGGTTTGGTCACAACCCCAAGGCTGCCAGAGCTCAGGGAGCGTTTGGACAACGCTCTGAGGGACAGGGTGGGATTGTTGGGGTGTCTGTGCAGGGCCAGGGGTTGGACTTTGATGCTTGTGGGTCCCTTCCCACCCAGGATATTCCACGATCCCACACTATTTTGCAGGCAGACACTCACGGGGTAGCAGCGCTCGGTCACCAGGGAGTGAAGTTTCTGCTTGTTGAAACTGCAAAGCAAACACACCCCGTTAACTTGGACACAACAAAGAGGCTTCCCCACAAATCCCTGCCTTTCCAGGAGACACACAGGCTCCTAGCAAAACAGGAAAAGCCAAATTCTCTGAAAAATGAAATGAAAGGAGGGCACGAAGGTTGAGCTGAGCTGACACAGCTCCAGGGAAAGGGCACAGGAACAGGGGGAGCCAGTTCTGACCCAAATGTTTTAGTGATGTTTGGAGCTGGAAGCAAGAGCGAGGCAGGTTTGAAATCTGTCACTGGAAAGCAGAGCCAGCCAGTGGAGTGTCATTTCATGGAACCATGGAACGGTTTGGGTTGGAAAGGACTTTAAAAGATTATCCAATTCCACCCCTGCCTTGGGCAGGGACACCTTCCACTAAACCAGGTTGCTCCAACCTGGCCTTGGATACTCCCACAGGGATGGGGCAGCCACCCTGGGAATCCCTCCTTGTCTTTCTAATCCCAGGGGGGTGGAACTGGATGAGCTTTAAGGCCCCTCCCAACCCAAACCATTCCATCTTTCCACGATTCCATGAAAACCAGAGCATGTCAGCAAAGAGAGGCAGGTCCTACAAACCCCACACCAGCCAGGGAAGGGTCTTACTTTGCCAGGGAATTGTGAGCTTCAATAAATATCTCCTGAGCCTTCTCTGGGAAGGTTTTAGTGCTGAAATCCGGGTCGTGATCTTTGATCTTCCGCAGGCTGAAAAGACAGGAAAAGGAAGGAAGGAACAGGTTGGAGCTGTCCCGGGTGTTTTGGGTGATGGCAGCCTCTCAACCCCCCAGTATCTCACAGAGACAGACAGAAGACACCAGTTCTGCCACAACACAGACCCAGCAAAGCTCCTGCAGCACAGAATGAAGCTCATTAATGACTGAGGAGGCACTCACGCCAGCTGGGAGGCCGCTGTCTGCTTCAGCTTATCCATCTTCTGCTTCAGCCCCTCCTTGGACAGGGTGGACAGGCGGGCATCGCCCTCGGGAGGGACATATGGATCCATGATGTCAGCTGGGAGAGGGAGAAAAGGTCAGGAGGGGGCTCAGAACCAGCAAAATTAAGGAATCAAAGAAGCAGGTGATGATATTTGTGAGGTGAAAGAGGAGCACGCAGGGAATTGCTGGGCCAGGAGCTGCTTCAGCTTTGGTCCCAGAGCAGCTGCCCCACCTGTGGAAGCCAAGTAGAAGGTCCGTTCTATGTGTTCATCGGGAAATATCGGCGCCGCGGACTTGAGCCGCCGCATCTTCTCCTCGGGGGTCAGTTCCCGGGCCCAGTCAGGGACCGCAAAACTCTTCCTTTTCCTCGTTCTCACCGGGATGACGAGGCAGGACGGAGCCGCTCCGGGGCGCAGCAGGGACCCTGCAGCCTAAGGAAGGGAAACAACAAAACCCGGAGTGACACACACAGCTCCAACACCTTGATTTACCTCCCCTCACACCTCCCAGGCGCGAACGCACCACCTGTCCCACGTCTCTCCGCGCACTCCCTCGCCCCTGAGAGCCCCATATCCCTCAGCCCGCGTCCCCCGCGGTCTCCTGAAGCCCCTCCAGCCCCTCACCGCGCTCCCCTCGAGCCCGACCTGCCCGAGGAGCCGCGGGACCCTCAGGCCCAGCCCCGCCGCCATGGCGGCCGCCATCTTGTCCCGCCGCGGGGGCTGCCGGGAAGGTGGAGGAGTCCGATCCGCGGGGTGGGCGTGGTTTTGCGTCGGGGTGGGCGGGGCCTGTGTCCGTTTTGTGGGCGCGGCTAAGGAGGGGGTGTCGCGCGCCGGGAGGGGGCGTGGCCGGCGCGAGCCCGCGCGAGCCCCGCGCGCGCGCGCGCGCGGCAGCGAGTGGAAAATTCCATCGGCTGCGGAGCTTCCGAGGGGGCGGGGACAAAAGAAGCTCCGCCCACCACTCCCGTGGAGGGTGGGGGGATGACCCCCCCCCGTCGTGCCTGGCGCAGTGCGGGGGGGGGGTCCTGGGATCCGAAAAGGGGGATGATCCCCCCCACCCCGGGACCCCCATCCTGCCCCATGGCGGGAGTGCTGTGGGTGTAGGACCCCCCGGACACGCAGTGCCCCCCCCAGACCAGCAGAACCTCTCCAGACCCGCAGAGCATCCCCCCAGACCCGCAGAGACCCTCCCAGACCTCCAGAGCCCCCCCAGACCCGCAGAGCACCCCCAAGACCTGCAGAGCCCCCCGGGACACACAGAGCCCCCCCAGGCCCGCAGTGACCCTCCCAGACCTCCAGAGCCCTCCCTAAATCTGAAGGGCTTCCCCAGACCCACAGAGACCCCCAGGCTCCCGCAGCCCCCCCAGCAGCTCAGCGCTCGGTACCCGACGCTTTTGGAGTTTCCCGTCACAGCAGCCCCTGGGGATGATGGCAGAGGGGGGACTCGGGGACAGGGGTCCCTCTGAATGTCTCTGGAACAACCTGGAATCCTGGGATGCGGCACACCCGCGGGGCTGCTGGCAGAGGGGGGCACGTGGTCAGGGGTCCTTCTGAATGTCCCCAGGAAACCTGGCA